>NC_069786.1:1673220-4333220 GCF_027406575.1 Nycticebus coucang | reverse complement strand
AGAGAGAGGGACAGAGAGAGAGACTGAGAGAGAGAGAGAGAGGGACAGAGAGAGAGAGAGAGAGAGACAGAGAGAGAGAGACAGAGAGAGATAGAGAGACAGAGAGAGAGAGTGAGGGACAGAGAGAGAGAGAGGGACAGAGAGAGAGAGGGACACAGAGAGAGAGAGGGACAGAGAGAGAGAGAGACAGAGAGAGAGAGGGACAGAGAGAGAGAGAGAGACAGAGAGAGATAGAGAGACAGAGAGAGAGAGAGACAGAGAGAGAGAGAGGGACAGAGAGAGAGAGAGAGAGAGATAGAGAGACAGAGAGAGAGAGAGAGACAGAGAGAGAGAGAGGGACAGAGAGAGAGAGAGAGAGATAGAGAGACAGAGAGAGAGAGAGAGAGAGGGACAGAGAGAGAGAGAGGGACAGAGAAAGGCTCCGAGAGACAGCCAGTGGCAAAGAGATGATTTCCGAGGGCCGCAGACGTTTATCAGCTGTTAACTCTGTGCAGTAAAGTTGGGAATTAATAGCAAGAAGCGTCGTTGCGTTCTGCCCGACTTTTCTTTCTTGTGCTCCTTTTTAACTTCAGCTTCCAGTGGTGGGAAAGTTCTTCAGAAATGTGACTGATCAACATCTCACAGGCGTGTTCCATATTAGCCCTGGTGTGTATGTTTATAATCTACGGGACACTCAGTACGAGGGACAAGCTGCACAGGACGTTCTGGGTCTTCACTGAGCCGCTGGCTGTGATGCCCTCACCCTCCAGGGATGTGGTTTGTCAGGCACCGGGAGAAGACACAGGCGACTGTAAGGTTTGCTCTTTTCAAGGGGTTGCACCTACTTTGGGAGAGAACTTTCCATTTTTAGCAGGATTCTGTCAGCTGCCCGGCTTAGGACTCCGTCCACAACTATTCGCAATGTAATGTTTCGTCTCACAGTAACGGCCTGAGGAAAACGCCCAGTAAAGCCATGAAAATTCAGACTTACAAGAAGATGTATAAGGTTTATATTTTATACTATCTATAGTATAAAAGTAAATCAAAACAAATCATACAAATCTGATCTATTTGCATAACTGACAAGTTCTCATCAAGCAGGGAAGTCAGGGTGCTTTTCCTCGTGTGAGGGGGCGGGTGCACATGTTCTTTTGTTTTGTTTAACTGACATCCAAGAACTTTTGTGTCGCTAAACTGAAGACATCTTAAAACAACCCTTCTGTGAACTGTCAACATCAAAAGTTTCATCAGTGTGATCAAGGGCACACAGATTTGCTGCCAAGAAAAATTCAACCAAGAAGACAAAACTCTGGCAAAGTGAAACCTTTAAGAAACAAGGTGATTTTTCTTATTTTCATGCAGCCATCTCTGTGCCCTCCCACAGCACTTTTTCCCCTTAAACTTCAAGAAGGTACAATTTTAAAGGGAGATATTGAGAATCAATTGCTAATTTACAAGTGTTCAATGACCTCGTTTTCACCTTTTATTAAATTATTAATCCCCTGAAAATAATATTTGCTTTTCTCTGGACATAATTGGTTTGTGTTTTACACATGTAACGAAGGGGCAACTCACCTTTTTCTTTATTCATCTTTAATTGATAAGATTTCTATTCTACAATTCTGTAACCTCTAACATCTATTCATTCCATGAATATTTATTGCACAACTGTATATAGTAAGCCAGAAAGATGGCATAATTATGTTAGGTGAAAATAACCAGACAAATAACTTAATTACAGAGTGTGTTAAGTAATAATAATAAAAAAAGGCAGTGATGATTCTGTTAAAGCAGAGAAAGTGGTGACGCTCTATTTGTGGCCGAGGGATTAGAAACTTCCTATCTGAGAATGGGGCACTTGAGCTGAGACCTGAGAACGGAAAAATCTTAACTATCCGAAGGTCTGGGAGTTGGATGTTTCTAGACAGGGAGGCGGCAACTCCAAAGGCACCGCAGGGGACTTGGTTGGGTATGTTGTAGGCACAGCAAAATTAACTGAGTATTTAGGAGGATATGTAATGCTTTGAAGAACAGACTCCAGAACAAGAATTTGGGGGTTCAGATCGTTCCTATGTCCTGGCCATGAGCCACAGACAAGATACTTAGCTGTGAGTTAATCATTTTTGTTTCAATTTCCTGATACATCAGGAAGTGGTGTCAAGACCCCTTAACTCACAGCCACCTGAGAGGGAGGAGCGCCGTGATGGAACCAGACTGTGCTCCTCAGAGGTGTGTCCAGGCAGGGGCGGGGAGCACAGCGTGAGGACGGGAGGAGAAGCAGAGTCCACATTGCCAGGGCTCCGTCCAGGTGGAGGAGGAAGTCCTCGGTCCGTTCCAGGTGGAAGAATTATAAGGTATGTCTGAGTTTGGTTTTGAGATGACTCTACTTGCAGGAGGACCCTGGGGCAGGAGGAGGGAGCTCTCATCACAGTACTCAGGGTCAGGGGAGATTCCACGGTGAGGGGGACCCTGGGGCAGGAGGAGGGGACCTCACCACAGTACTAAGGGTCAGGGGAGATTCCACGGTGAGGGGGACCCTGGTGCAGGAGGAGGGGGCCTCACCGCAGTAGTCAGGGTCAGGGGAGACTCCACGATGAGGGGGACCCTGGGGCAGGAGGAGGGGGCCTCACTGCAGTAGTCAGGGTCAGGGGAGACTCCAGGGTGAGGGGGACCCTGGTGCAGGAGGAGGGAGCTCTCATCACAGTACTCAGGGTCAGGGGAGACTCCAGGGTGAGGGGGACCCTGGGGCAGGAGGAGGGGACCTCACTGCAGTAGTCAGGGTCAGGGGAGACTCCAGGGTGACGGTAGCAGGCCCCTGGCAGGAGCAGGTCTCGGGGCAGCTAAGCTTTCACGGGAGGCTATTTTAGTGGTGTAAAGTACAAAGAACAACAGTAGAAACTCATGGGAGGCAATATCCACATATAGGGAAAACACCAATTTCAATTTAATATTTCTAATAATGTTAAAGGTTAATTTTCCATAATTGTTTCTCTGAATTATGGACAACACTTAACTTGGCCAATGTTTCGAAATATTTTAGAAATCTAGATTAAATCACATGCTGAGAAGGAAAAAAAAAAGTGGCTTTTCTTTTCTCTTTCTTTGTAAAGCATCTAGAAAAGCCTTTAAAAATAAAACAAGCTCAAAAAAAAAAAAAAGAAAAGAAATAGAGGGATATAACAAAAAAAAAAGCTGTTGGAATTACAATCATATTTGTTTAAAATAATTTCTATTTGCATTACATTTTTGTAAGTGGGTTCTTTTTATCAAACATAATATTACCTGGAATGGTAAAAATGAATTGCTTTATTTGAAATGAAATAGAATTTTTAAAAAGCATGGTATAAATACTGCAGTACGTATGAAATATGTGCTCACAGGGCATCTGGACCCACACTGAAAATGTAGACAGGCAGGTACTTTGGATCTTTGGCTATGTTCAAAGACATTAGGAGCTTCAAAATAAAGTCGAGTAGATATCATACTTTTTCCTCTTTTACTTCACAATTTAAACAGGAGACCTGCAGATTTACGTGACACCCAAGTGGCCGAGAGGTGTGTTGCACATCTTTTTCCTGTCCTCACGCTGACAGCAACACCAGGCATCAAAGGAGGGGTTTTTCATAGAAAGTGGAGAAAGTGTGAAGAGGACCCAGGGCAAGCACTGGGGATCGTTGTTCCCCGAAACACAGTCATGGTTCAGCCATAGTCATAGATCAGAGGGGGACTTCCCAGACCTGGCTGAGAAGAGAGACGGAGGAACATGGACGCAGACAGGGAGTTGCTCTCCCAGAAGCCAAGGGAGGGACGTGCCCTTCGAAGGTTGGAGCCATTGAAGAAGATTGGTAATGACCTTGGTGAGAGCAATTTCTGTGGAAACAGGGCGATCTAGCCAGACTGCAGTTTGTTCAAAACTGCGGGGAATGAATACATGAGGTCCTTGAACCTTAAAACTTGTAAGAAGTTTGGTTACAGAGCTAAAAAAAGAGACACAGCTTCTGGGGCAGAGGCGTGGAGTGCATGTCACACAGAGAATGTTCTCTCTATTCTTTTATTTATTTTTTTCCTTTCATGGATGAGATTGAGCTGAGTCTGTTTAAAACCTAACTACCAGGATTCCTGGAAGGAAGAGAGAATGAGTACAGATTGCAGAAGACAGTAACACATGATAAATGGTGGACCACATCAACATGCTCTGCAGCCCACGTTCAAACAGCATGGTGGGGGCTGACGACCTTCCCACAGTCTGCAAGGGTGGAGATTCCTTCAAGAAAGGCTCAGCAATTAAAAGCATGTGCCTTCCTTAAAATCCCATAGAAATATCTTAAGGAACAAGGTAGCCAAATTATTTTAGATATGCCTTTTAGCTAAGCTACATCTTTTAGATGTAGCATGATAATAGTAAATTAAATTTTGAAATGATGATGTGGAAGAATTATTTTAAATCATCAGTTTTTGGTGGAATAACATAAAGAAACAAAGAATATTTTTAGGCTGTAATTAAAATTTCACGACATCCAGCTGAGGACTGAGAGCTGAGGACTGAGACAACTAAAATATTGTAGAGTTTTTTTTTTGTTTTTTTCTTTTTTTTCTGTTTTTTTAAACAACTTGTTTTTTTAAAGTCCAAAACCTGACAGGCATCCTCTAAATTTCCAAAGGAGATCGAATATTTCTCCACCGGAGAAATATAATATTCAGCAAGAATTCCAGGCCCCTGTCTGCGGTTTGCTGATAAGAGAGGCAATGAGAGAAATGCAGTTAAAAGTGGTTCCAAGGAGTATGAACTACTTAAATTGAACACAATATAAAACCTTAAATTATGTCAGCACATCATGAGAAAATTATTTCAGAATGTATATGCAGAGGAATTTAGGAAATCAGGTCGGTGTAATAGGGAGACTAACAAAATTCGGGAGTGTAGGACAAGGTTCAAGTATCTCAAAGTGATGCTTCTATTGTCCAAATGTCACCATTGTTGTTAAATAACTCGAAGCAGTAATCTGACTGTGAAATTGGAAGTGAAGTCAAGTCTTTCCTTTTTAAAAAGTAAATACATTCAGCAAAGTATATTCATGAGGAATATGTCCTTGGGAAAAGTGAGATGTTAGGGTTAAATAGAAGATGGTGTCGTTGAAATCATCCTAGTTTTAAGATGCAATTACTCAACTAGCACATGTTATCTGTATTTATTCACGCCTTCCTCAGTAGAAATTTAAACTAAACACTTGACTAGAATGCAAACTTGAACTATTTTTGTGTCCAACACGACTCGTAGTTGGCAGATGCTTCAACTACATCTGTCTCAGAAATTAGTCTGAATAACTATGTTGTTGTATGACAGACAGTTCCATAAATAATAGTTTTATAACGGGGGTGGCTAATTAATATTATATCTTCTCGGGAGAAAATATTTTTCTTATTTGCCCACTCCTCATACGTGTGTTCCAATTTATGGACCTATTTGAAATTATATTTTATTTTATATCTGAAACTCCGTGTTTCATGAGCTACTTTGTGGACATGGATACTCAATTTTTACTTGTTAAATGATGGTATTAACAATGAAAGAATAAGAACCTATAGAAAATCCTCTCCTCTGTGAAAGTCATGAGAACACTGGCAAACTTGATAAAATAAACATTTTCAGGAATCTAAAATTAGTCCAAGGCTTGCTAAAGTGAAGAGAAAGTTTATTCAAGAATTTACCTAACAAATGCAATCAGTGTAACCTGGCTTATTGTACCCTCAATGAATCCCCAACAATAAAAAAAAAAAAAACGAAGAACAGCTGAATCTCTGTAAGAACAGTCAGTTTCATAGCGTTTTAACTTGCTTTATTCCATGGCTCTCCCGCTCCACCCCCATGTCCAGTTCCATAGTGTCCTGAAAATGGTTTTTGGAACTGTGGTGAAAACCAGGGGCCAGTTCTACCAGAAGATTCAGAAAAGACTGGAAGCTCTTTCCAATTCTGTGTCCCAGCTCCAGTTGACCTGCCTGCGAGATCCCTGGGAAGGCCTGTCAGTTGTCTGACCTGACTCAGTTTCTAAGTGGCGATCACCCTTTCCCTTGAGGAAATTTGTCAACACAATTAGTGGCAATTGTTTTACATGGGAACTGCCTGAGATTAGGAAAAAAACTTGAGCAAGACTACAAGCGAAATAACAGTCTTAAAAAGAAAAGCTGGCAAATTGAATGCCCCCATAGGAACTTTGAAAAGCTCTGGCGTCCCTGGGAATCCAGGAGGCACCTGTAGTGTGCATGCTCAGGGTGGTGCAGACACTCTGCAGACCCTGGGAAGGCCGAGCTTCACCTCTGCTGAATTTCCTGAGGTTCTGCACAGGTAGACAGTGGAGACCAGCCGTGCCACAGAGGTGTGGCAGGCATGCCCCATCCCAAACGCGGGAGGCCTGGCTGTTCCAGGTATTTGAGGAGAACCGTTCAACTAGCCTGACTAAGCAAAGTCTTTGGTATTTACAAGCAACAAAGCATGTAGACTTTAGAGATTTACATCAGAAAATTCACCAAACACACTGCAAGAACAGCCAGGCCTAAAGAGACCAGGGAATCTGACTTCCTGCATTGCCCCCTTGTACTGTGTAAAATGTCCACATTTCAACAAAAATTTATGAGACGAGAAACAATGAAGAGAAATGTCTATACAGGGAAAACACCGAATCCATGGAAACTGTCTTCACGGAAGTGCAGCCCTGGATTTTACTAGTCACAGACTTTAAATCAGCGTTTTAAATGTCTTCAGATAACTAAAAGAAATCACAACAAATGAAGGAAGAGAAGGTGGGCAAAACGTGTCCTACTAAAAAGAGAATACCAATAAAAAGATATAATTTGTATGAAAAAAGAGCCACATTCTACAGGAACAATTTCAATATGTGCCCCGGGCTTGGTGGCCCACACCCATAATCCTGACACTCTGGAAGGCTGAGGCGGAGGAATTATTGAGTTTAAGAGTTCGAGACCAGCCTGTGCAAGAGTGAGGCCCTGTCTGCACTAAAAACAGGAAAAAACGAGTCTGGCACAGTGGCTCCCACCTGTAGCCCCAGCTCCTTGGGAGACTGAGGCAAGAGGATTGCTTAAACCCAAAAGTTTGAGTTTGCTATGAGCTATGATACCTGGGCACTCTGCACAGGGTGACAGAGTGAGACTGTCTCAAAAAAATAAAACAAAATAAAGTCAAATTTCAACAAGTGCAATGAAAAAATTAATATGGGAGGATCAATAGGAAATTTCAGGAGGTTGAAAGGAAAATAGTGGATTTATATGTATGGGCATGCCTGTGCGTGTGTGTGTGTGTGTGTGTGTGTGTGCGTGTGCAAACAAACCTGTCTCTGTCTCTCCCAGAGAAGAGAATTTATTGGAGTCATAACTGGTAAAATGAAAAAGGAGCAGTTACTTTGTGCTACTTCCTCCTTGAGAATAGCTGGTATTAGGCTTGTTTATTCTTTCTTTAGGTGTTTGCAGAAGTGTCCAATTCACAAATACACAAAATGTGAACGGAGAAACCTAGATAAGCTGATCAGTTTTCGAGATAGTCACTTATCAAGACATTTGTGTCAGTGGATGGTGAAGAGTGACGCAGAGGCTTGCGACAAGTAGTGACTAATGTCAGGAAACAAGATATGATCGTGAAGGAGAAACTCCAAGCTGAGATAGTTCAACAGGTGGAGAGGAGAGTTTTCAGGTCAGAGGTGGTGTAACATGGTGACTCTGCATATGGTTGTTGACATCATAAATGTCTGGTTTGAATTCTTATCCTGCGTGTGATTCCGTGTGAAGTAGCAGATGTCACTTAGGAGATAATAAGGGGCTATATTAATAATATGATGTTACTTAGTATTTATTGATTATCTGAATTACACAGTGAATTTCACTTTTCATCAGTGATCTGGATTACCTGCTCTGAGAGTTGGGAATTTACATATGAAGAAAACACAGCTCAGAAAGCACTTTCTTTTTTTTTTTTTCTTTCAAAGTTTTTTTTTTTTTTTATTAAATCATAGCTGTGCGTATTAATTCAACCATGGGGTACAATGTGCTGGTTTTATGTACAATTTGAAATGTTTTAATCAAACTGTTAACAGCCTTCACGGCATTTCTTAGTTTTTGCTTTAAGACATTTATATTCTACACTTAAATAGTTTTGCTTTAAGACATTTATATTCTACACTTAAATTTATATTCTACATTTAAATTCTAGTAAATTTCACATGTACCCTTGTAAGATGCACCGTAGTTGTGATCTCACCAATTACCCTCCCTCCACCCAGCCTCCTCCCTCCCCTATTCTCCCTCCCCCATTTCCCCATCTTCTTGGCCTTAATTGAGTTATAGTTTTCATAAGAAAGGTACAAATTGGTTTCATTGTGAGACTGAGTACATTGGGTACTTTTTCTTCCATTCTTGAGATCCTTTGCTAAGAAGAATAAGTTTCGGCTACATCCAGGTAAACATGTAAGTGGTAAAGTCTCCATCTTTCTTTAAGGCTGCATAATACACACGAGCTGATGAGGATCAAATAGTCTCTGAAAGTTTTTAGCTTTTATTTTCATTTTATCTTTAAAATACTTTTTATTTTCTTGAGACAGAGTCTCTTTGTTGCCCAGTCTAGAGTGCTGTGGCATCAGCCTCGCTCACAGCAACGTCAAAGTCCTGGGTTCGAGCGATCCTCCTGGTTCAGCCTCCTGAGTAGCTGGGACCACAGGTGCCTACTACAACACCCGTCTCATTTTTTTCTATTGTTAGTAGTGATGTGGTCTCACTTTGCTCGGGCTGCTCTTGAACTCCTGAGCTCAAAGTATCTTTCCCCCTCGGCCTCTCAGAGTGCTAGGATTACAGGCATGAGCCACTGTGCCTGGCCAAAATGTACCTTAATCATAAATTGACAAATTATATTTGTATTCACTTATGGATTCCAAAGTGATGTTCTGACTTATGACTATAGGGGAAATTGCTCAGTTTCTCTGTGCTCATTTGAACCTCAGGCTCCACCAACAGAACAGAATGTGAGTGGCTAAAAACCACTCCAATCCTCGCAACAGAAAAAGAAACCATTTCTTCCTTCCTCTTGCTTATGTTTTCCTGAACGAATGTATCCAAAGCCCAATATTTCCCTGACATTGACTCTCCCACTTAACCATTTTCTTTTCTTGATGAATCTGTGGCTTACAATGCAGAGCTGTGGCACACTGTCACTCAGACTTAGTCATGGTGTTTCTCAAGGTGTTGGGCCCATGTCAAGAGCATCAGCGGCATCTTGGAACCTGTTTGAAATATAAACCCCCAGGCTGCCCCCAGCCCGCTGAGTCAGAAACCTAGGATGGCCCAGCGATCTGTGCTGCAGCAGTCCCTTCTCAGGGTTCTACTATCACGCTATGTAAGAAACTCTGAGATCAAATAACAATTTCCAATTAGCTTCAGCAAACAGAAGTTTATATCTCCTCTTTATCAAAGCACTGCTGTGAATTGAAAAATGGGCTTTCTTAGAGTTTCCAATTTATAATGACAAAACTGGGCCTCTGCCGTTTTGTGCCTTGCCCCAATGGAGCAGCTTGAATTTTGGCTGGAGTTGCAGCTGCGTGGCCACTGCTCACTGCAAATCAAAGGCTTGCAAGAAAAGGGTGATGCAATTCTCATGGAGTCTGGATTATGACAGATACAGACTCAGGGTTCATCTAGAATCCTCATATTTCTAGACATTCTGTTAAATCTGTATGCATCAACACGCTAATAAATATGCTTCAAAAAAAAAAAAAGCAATAATAGACAGACGGTAGATTGACAGCCAGCCATCTGCTATTACATTTGAGATGTTGAATTTAGATTTACATTACAAAGTATAAATAATTCTAAATAATTCATCACTATTATTGTTGTTTGTTATTATATGTATTAGTGTACAGCTTAACTGATGTAACAGAAAAAAATCCAGTACTCAGTGCTTAACAAAAGAGACTTTTTTTTCCAATAAGGCATAGGGCAGGTGATGGTGATTAAGGGTACAAATCTGTGTTCAAGGCAATTATTCTAAAAATTCTCAGCAACTACTGGCCAGTAGGGAGGAGGTGGAGGGGACCTCCATCTGATGCGTCTGAATATGCCTTCATTGTTGGCATCCCAGAATTGGTTTAATCTGCTGCTTCTGATCAGTGATCATCTCAGGGCAATGTCATATTTGACTCTTTCCCTCAGTACCAACAGACGTTAAAACGTGTCTAGGTGTGCCTTCACAGCTCCCTTTCCGGGTTTTGAGAGCTTAACACAATAACCACTTTTGAGTTAGGAAGAACTGTAGAAACTCTCCCCGCCCGCTGCCTCCTGGTGGCGCACACACATGGGAAGTCCCTGGGGAGGTTTACACCCCGACGGTAGGAGCAGACGGGACTCGGGGGGCTGCCTTCCCCCGGGGTCCTACCTCCTGCCCATGTCACTATTTTAGAAATAAAAATTTCACAATTTTGAGGACTATTCAATGAGAAGTTTTCCTTTGAGGGATAAGAGTGGATAAGGAAAGTAATTGAAAAGAATAGTTATCTGAGAGTAATAAGGGTAGTAGATTTCTGAAAATAAAGCAGAACGTGTGATTTAATAAACTTTGAAGTTCAAGTATAAGCTTCTTTGAACCAATTCTATATCCTCTACCTTCAAGGAAAAGTTCACCAGAGCTTTGTTGGAAAGGTCAGTTATACAATGTTTGCATCCGTTTGGTTAGACGGAGAAAGGTGGGTATTTTTAGCAATGCCAGAATGAAATACAACAGGTAGTCATTAATATAAAATATGACTGGCATTTTTTCCCCCTTATTCTTCGCCTAGAGTGCTATATATATATATATATATATTTTTTTTTTTTTTTTTTTTTTTTTGCAGTTTTTGGCCGGGACTGAGTTCGAACCCGCCAGCTCCAGCATATGGGACCAGCACCCCACCCCTTTGAGCCACAGGCGCCACCCCTAGAGTGCTACTTTTTATAATAATAAAAGTTACTTGTTACTTGATCCAGAATGCCTGGATCTTTCGCGTGGACGTTTGAAGTTGCCCCCTTGCTGGGCTCCCTGCCTTTGGCACTGCCTTTCTGCAGATGGCTCTCTGCAGCTTAGCGGTAGGGACAGTGTGGCCAGGTGAGCCATGCTTCTCCTCCGCTGGTGATTCTCCAGCGACTTCCACACCTTCTGGGAAAGGAGATACGGTACAACATGCTAATCACAGGTTTCTACCCAAGAGCATGTATGTGAATGCCTATCACAGTGCTGGTAGTCACTCTTAGGACAACAACCCAAATACCCCACAACTAGCGAATGGTTGAGATGGCCTGGCAGGTCCCCCCTGTGACTGACTTCCAGCACCATCATCAAACTGAACAATCATCCACGCATGGAAATACTGTCCCAAGAGCCAAGAGAGTCAGGTGAGGGGCCACAGTGCCTGGTTTTAACATAAAAATGAGAAAAGACACATTGGAGATGAGGAAGGAGAGTCACGTCTGCTCTCCCCACGCCCCATCCCACATGAGGGGTGGAGAGGGAGTGGGTGCAGGACTTGGGCGCAGAGAACCTTCAACGGTCCTTGTACAGCAAGGGATGTGACAGCAAAGGAGGATTTATTCAGCTTTGTTAGATTTGGCTGTGGAAAGGCGAGGTCAGGCATTAAAGCCACTGGTTGAATGGTGTTCCCTCACATCCATGTGCTTCATAGAGGTAACCAAGTCACAATGAAGTCCCTGAGGTGAGTCCTACGCCAATACAAGTGATGCTATAAAAAAGAGAAGTTTAATACAACAGAATACTCTTCAGCAGCAACCGCAGTGAGTGAGAATGAAATCTAGTGCCTGTTTTCTGTGCAGTGGGCTGTGGATCTGGGGTGTGGCATGATGGACGCTGGAGACCGGGAGGGGAGCTGGGGAGCGAGTGACGAGACCTGGGTTCATGGGTACCATGTACAAGGCTCAGGTGACAGCCACGCTACAAGCCCAGACATCACCATAGTGCAATGTACCTATTTCACAAAGCTTTGCTTGTACCCCCTTACATTCATAAACTTAAAAGAATAAAGAAAGAAAAATTTAGATACATAGAGAGGGAAGATGATGTGAAGAAATAGGGAAGTGTCCACCTGTAAGCCCAAAGGAGAGGCTCGGAACAAATCCTCCTCAACAGCCCTCAGGAAAGGTCCTTCCACCCACACCCGGATCCCAGACTTCCAGCTCCAGAGCTGCGGGAGAAGGTGTTACGCCTCTTTACCCCACTCCGTTCCTGCTGCATTGACACAGCAGCTCCGCAGACTGCTGATACAGTATTGGTTATGGACCTTGAAATGACAGGAGAGGAGGTGTCTGAGAGATGTGCCGGGCAGGATGAACCCTCCAGGCACATTAGAGCCCCAGGTGCTGCAGGTTTGGGATCCTTTCACTTCACCATGCAGGTGTGTGATTGGATTCCACAAGCCCGGTCATTGATAGAAAGATCCAGGGTGCTGTGGGCTGCATGTGGTGCAGACACCACTCAGCAGACTGGCGATGCCACCGGAAGACACCTGTGTTTAGGTAACAGCTTAGCGACTGCAAGTGAGGGCACCCCACAAAGGACCAAGGGCCCTTCCCAACAACAGAAAACTGCGCAAGTTCCTTGAGAACATCAGTCCCTTATGGGAAAAGACTGAACGAATACTTGAGTTTTAAACAGAAAATATGAAATTCTTTGAATTAGCAGGAGTTAACTTTTTTCCACTCTGGTACGAGTGATTTTGCACCAAGATAATTTCAGTTTTAGTGAAATGACATTAAATCTTTACATAGGTGAGTCTATAGCACGTGAAATTTACATATGCCACACCCTGATTGCTAATGAGAAAATTAGAGCAAGATGAAGTGAAGAGCCCTTAAACTAGTTGGATTTGTATACATCCTGCCTCATTGTCAATATATACCAGTAACTACGGAAATAGGGCTGAATAAATAGTATTGAATTTAATCTATTCGAATAAGCATCTGTTAAACATTTACCACATGTAAGACATTGCAGGTCACATAGGCTGAGACACAGAGATATTTATGATACAGTCTCTGTCTTTAACGATCTCAATGCCTTAGGGCAGAGACTGAGAATGAAAATAAGAACAAAGATTCAAAGCACAAACGTAAGAAGAGGGTAGGCATGTTGGAAACTCAGTGACACTCCACTGGGGGTGGGGAGGTGATGGGTGAACTCCCACTCGCTGGGGACACGACTCTGGGCATGACACACTTCCCTGTGAAGAACACACCTACAACCCAGACTGTAACCCTACAAAAGCAAACGATGTGACCTAATCCTATGTACCCCCATGTTAATCTGAAAGAAAAATACCTTAGGAATCCAATTTATTTTATTTTATTTATTTTTGAGACAGAGTCTCATTCTGGTGCCCGGGCTAGAATGCTGTGACATCAGCGTAGCTCACAGCAACCTCATGCTCCTGGGCTCAACCACTCCTCCTGCCTCGGCTTCTGAAGGAACTGGGACTACAGGTACCCACTGTAACACTCAGTTAATTTTTTTTTTTTTAATTTTTAGTAGAGACAGAGTCTCATTCTTGTTCAGGCTGGTGTTGAACTCCTGAGATCCAGTGATCCTCCTGCCTTGGCCTCCCAGAGTGCCAGGATTACAGGCCGGAGTCTCAGTGACAGCCAGTAATCCAACTTAAAAGAGCACAGGGCCCAGAAGGGAGGTAGCCTGGCATTAGAAGGGAAATGTATGCTGTGCAGTAAGTGTCTCAGATTTATGTTTGGAAAGTATATATGCTATTTATTAGACAATAAGTCAAATGAAAGTTTCCAAGCAGCAGAGTAACATGACTAAATTTTTGTTGTAGGTTATCTACAGTGGATAAATATTTATAGGAACTACATAGGCAAAAACTATATGCAAATCAGTCCTAATTGTCCAAGGGAGAGTTAGGAATAATTTAAGTTACCGATGGAAGTTGAAATGAAAGGGAAGAGTTAGATCTTACTATAGGTAACACTGTGCATTTGGAACCAACTTGGCACCTTTCTAAAGGCTGCGGAAGCAGCAGAGAGAAACAAAATACACTCCGAGGCTCTAGGCTCAGGGACCTACCTTAGAAAAATGCCATGAAGTGACCTACGGATGCCAAGAGAAAGAACTTGCGTTTAGGGTAATGGTAAAGAGTGTGCATGGTCACTTTGAAGTGGACTGAAATTTTATACCTGCATATCAGAACCACCAAATGGAAATCAGCAGAAACGGGTTCTGGAGATCTTACCTGGGCCTGGACGTCCTTCTGAGTCTCAGAGATACCTGAGATGGCTGGATGGAAGCGATGTTGCAAATGAACCACAGGAGTGGAGGAGGAGCATAGACAACTCCACGGCATTTGTTTGAGAGCAGGGAAGGAATAGAAGCTAGAACAGAAGAGAAAATAATAGAAAAAGGAAGAACGTGGTGCCCGAGGTGCAGGAGGACAGTCCAAGCCATCAGGGAGAGCAGAGATAGACTCCTCTGGGGGGGAAGGTGAGATCCAGGAAGAGAGAGACAGATTCCACCGGGAGGGGAAGGTGACCAGATATTGCTGCTCAAATTTCAAGAGGGATTAAGGCTGAGAAAAGGTTGTCCATGATAATCACCATTTGCTATCACTAAAAGAAGAGTTTCTGCAGAGCACGTGGGTGGGACCTGCCTACGGTTCTCTCACCGATGAATATCCATGAGGCAGATAAAACAAATGGGATTGATCTTTTAAAACTTTTTTTTATTTTAAGTCTTCTGCCCAGAGATCATAAATACATTTATGCCAATTTCAGTGTGTTGATTATTTATACAAATTAGAGTGCTTACTTCATACTAATCAACATGGCTTTCACCTCAGTTACCCAATTATAGCATTAGGACATTTGTCATTGATCTTTTGATGAGTAGATCTATTTAAGTAGCAAAAGAGAAGAATATTATTTTGAAGGAGCTCAGGATTGAAGGAAGTTTTCTTCCATTTTTTTCCCCCTTTGTCGTAGACCAGTTTAAATTTTAAAAAATTTATGGGACTTCCAAAGTACTCTTAAGAAAGGACTCAAACTGCAAAGACTGTATGTTGGGAACAGTCTTAGTCATTAGACATTGAGCAAATGAATATTCTGAAACAAGACAAGGCATGAAGTTACTGAAGGTTCCCATAGGGAAAGGAGAGCACAAAAGGGTTTTGGTGCAGTGAACGTCCTCTCTATGGTGACACGGTGGTGCATCTACACCATTATACTTTAGTCCACACCCACAGGATGGACCAGAGCAACACTGGACCTTACTGGGGACTTGGGGCTTGGGGTGGTAATGGTATGTCAGTGTGAGTCAGAATTGTGACGAGTGCACTGCCCTGTGGGTGCTGAGTGCAGGGGAGGGGTGCATATGATGTTGGGGGTTCACGGGGATTCCCAGTGCTTGCCCCCCAGTTTTGCTGTGAATCTGAAACTGCTCTGAAATAACAATATCCATTAGTAAATGAAGGAGAATTTAGGGATGAATCAAATAGAGAGAGAAGAAATGAAAAGGAGAAAATTAATAGGGCAGGTACTTGGGAGTGGGCAAATAAAAAACTGTCCACACAGAACCTAGTGGGGGGCCGCTGAGGTGGGAGGTGCTTCTGGACGCCACATCGTGGACAACCACCTGCCAGTCAGAACACCACGTGCACCCTCCAATGCTCAGGCAGTTAAGGAAGTAAGTCCATGGGATGGGAGACATCCTGTGAGCCTGCAGGTGTGGGGATCCATATGCATCACGGGAATGTAAATGTCAGGAGAGAGCTGTGGGCCTCTGACACAGGAGAGGGGGCTCCATCCAGTGTCACATGGAGGTTGGGGACAAAGGGACTCAGAGGTGTATCTTGGAAGAATACTATCTATTTTCATTATGTTTTTTGTAGAACTAGCAAATGCAAGTGAAAATGAGACTGAAGAAAGAAAGAAAATCAGAACGGAGATCAGGATGAGAAGATCGACAACAGGGACCTGGCAGGGCACCGGGCCTGCTGCAGGTGAGGGCCCTGAGAGGAACCCCACGTAGCATCCTGGGAAAAAAATATTCATTCATGTGAGGCCTAGAAATGAACGACAACCCAGAAAAACTGGTAAGTTATTGGCTTCCTTCTACGAGACATTAAGGCATTTCCCATCACAAATCTCAAATGATTAGCTCAGGAATAGCCCATTGTCAAAAATCCCCCTTTACAGATAAACCACACAGAGCACACAGTCAGGCAACTTGTGCCCTATCAACTCACCTAGCAAATGACAAGGCGAGACTCACCCACAGAGCTAGGGGCGCTAAGAGCTGTTCCCTTTGCTGCAGTCCAACAGGGTGGTCTGTTCCATGTGGTCCTAGAAGCTACACTAAAACTTAATTCAGTCCTCAGGCTGGATACCTATTCTTCGTCAACATAAACTGAAATGACTATTACTGTCTTTTTAGGTCCTTGCATTACAAAAAGCGTCCACTTATTTGAATCGTATTCTGGATGCTGTTCAATGAAAGCATTGCCAATTATATTAAGGAAATGAGAGTCACTGGTGCATGGCAGCTCCTCCCTGTCACTATTTAAAGCATTATGTTTATTAAGCTTTATTCATCTATTGTTAGACTTACAAATAAATCAATATGGGATGTGAAACGTACTAAATGTAGAATATAAATGTCTTAACACAATAACTAAGAAAATGCCAGGAAGGCTATGTTAACCTGTGTGATGAAAATATGTCAAATTGTATATAAAACCAGTGCATGGTGCTCCATGATGGCATTCATGTACACAGCTATGATTTAATAAAAAAAATCAATATGGGTGTTTGTGATAATACAGCATCTTCTATTAAATTAGGTGTCTTCACTTCCTACTTGACTTCAGACTACGTAAAGCTTTTTGGATTTGTTTTTAATGTAAATTTTCACAGCACAAAGTACAAACCATACTTTCTGAAAACTTACTTAAAAAAAAAAACCCAGAACACTGTTAGAAACTTTACCAATTACATGTATTTAAATTCTTTTTATTATTCATCATAGTCACTTTTAAGAGGCAGCATACCATGGATTAAGCTTCAAATCCCAGCCCTACATATCAGCTTTGTGGTCTTGGGCAACTTACTTAACCTTTCAATACTTCAGTTGCTTCATCTTAAATGAGGATGATAATTATATCTGTCTCAAAGGATTGCTCTGAGGATTAAATGAGTTAATAAAAGTAAAACATTCGGAAGAGTGCCTGGTAATGAGAAGATAAATCAGTTGATTAAAACCTGACCGGAACTGGCATAGATACCAGAATTACCTGTCAAGTGCACTAAGAGTTATTTTAACTGTGTTTCGTATGTTCAAAAAACTTAGTAGAGATGTGGAAGATGTTAAAAAAAAACAAACACAAATAAAAATCACAGACATTAAAACCACGATGTGTCAGATGGAAATTATACTACTTGAGATTAATGGCAAAGTAGTCATTTCAGAGTAAAAGACTATAATTTGAAAATATATCAATGTAATTTAAATATCTGAAATGAAATAGAAAAATAAGCAAATAAAAATTGAACAGAGCCTCTGCAAAATGTGTAATCATTCAAGGTGCCTGATACATGCGTCATTGGAATCTGCCAACGAGAGGAAAGAGAGGAGGGATCAGAGAAAGTATTTGAAAATATAGTAATCAATTATGTTCTAAATTTGCTTAATTCAAAGAGAATATGAAGAAACATCATTACCAAATTTCTCAAAAATGCTGATTAGGAGAAAATCTTAAATGAAGCCAGAAAAAAAAATTCATTACGTACAGAGGAAAAAGATCACAATCACAGCAGATTCCTTAGAAGACTGATATTATAGAAGGTTGTCCTCTGAGCAAAGTGCAAGCAAACTAGAAATCAATAATAGGAAGATATCTGGTAAACTCTCAGTTAGTTTAAAACTAATCAACACACTTACAAGTAATCTATCGTTCAAAAAAATTTTTTTTAAAGACTTAAGGTTAAGAGTGGCACCTGTGACTCAAAGGTGTAGGGTGCTGGCCCCATATGTCGGAGGTGGCGGGTTCAAACCCAGCCCCCCAAACTGCAAAAAACAAACAAACAAGCAAACAAAAAAACCCTTCAGGTTAATATGTGGCTACCCATGATTAGGCTTTGTTGTTTGCATTTGTTAGGTGAAGTCCAAGGTGTAGTTGAGCCTTCACACAGGAGGCATCCTGTCCACCCTTACATGGTGCCCAGGAAGTGAGAGCTTACTAAGCCCCCCCTCCCTTCCTCCCTCCTGCTGGATTTTAATTGTGTTTTATTACTTGTGTTGGCATGTAGTTGTTCATCTACCAGCTTCATACTAGTATCGAGAACATTGGATGCTTGCTTTTCCATTCTTGTAGTTCTTTTTTTTTTTTTCTGAGACAGAGTCTCACTATGTCGCTCTTGGTAGAGTGCTGTGCAGTCACAGCTCACAGCAACCTCCAATTCTTGGGCTTACGCCATTTTCTTGCCTCAGCCTCCCAAGTAGCTGGTACTACAGGTGCCTGCCACAACTCCCGGCTATTTTTTTGTTGTAATTGTCATTGTTGTTTGGCAGGCCTGGGCTGGGTTCGAACCTGCCAGTTCCAGTGTATGTGGCTGGTGCCTTAGCTGCTGAGCTACAGGCACTGAGCCTCTTGTGATTCTTTACTGGAGAGAATGTTCTCCAAACATCCCTTATGTGGTCTAAAGTGCTGTTTTTCAAAATGGTTATTGTAGGCCACTTGCATCAGAATAAATTGGAATATTTATTTTTATTATATTTATAATACAGATCTTTATCCTCTTCCTCAGCATTTATATACCAATTTCCAATGAACTCTAGGACTGTGGGGTCAGCAGCTAAGTTGGATGGATGCTAGCATTTGAAAACCATTAAACTAACAGAAGACAGTAAGACGTACTTGTTTACTTAAACATTTTAGCAACAACCTGTTATAACAGACTGATCAGAAAGGAGAAAGTAGGGGACAGTTATGAACAGCCACCTTCTCTGGTCTCTGCTTTGTCCCCAAGGAGCTGTGCCATCAGTCAAAACATTTGTCTTCTCTACCAAGCCATTGCCATTTGTGAAGACCAAGAGGAGGGTATAAGATTAGAACATCTCTAATATCTCTCAAACTCTCTTATTAAAATGTCATGCTCATGAGGCAAATGATAATAATGATAATCTACCACTCTGGAAGCGAAGTCACACATGCTATTTCATTAGACCACAGACGAAAGAACTTAGTAAGTCCATTAAAACATTTAATACCTGTCAATACTTTAGTACACTAAGTCAATGTTGAAATAAATCAAAGCAGTAGCCCCAATTCTCTTTAAACTCCAGGCCTTTTTTTAGTTTTTAATTATCTCAGTTATAATTTCTACCCTTCTTGTTAAATTACTCTTAGGGATAGTTCAATAATCTTAATTTAAATTAATTTTAAAATTTCATTGTGCAAGATGATATTTCAGAGAGCTGATAAATCTGAAAATTACTTGCACATTTGACGTAATTCAAGTGTATCACAAGTTAGTGTGCAGAGTCTAATTAGCTAAAATGTGGAACAGTGTAGGAAAACACAGCATCCAAGAAAGAACTATTTTTCCACGGACACAACTTTAAAAAGAAATCAAACGTTCTGCACTGTTGCTTTCAAGATATGTCTTTTACATTTTGCAATCCACTGAAAAGTTACATGTAACTGCCTTTCTCCCTTATATTACATATTGAAATTTCAGCAGATACTTCCTATAAAATGTAGCATATTAAATTATTCAGAATTTAATTTTGTCGTTATGTTCTGTAAAAAGACTTTTCCACTCAGTACTCTCCAACTATTCACTGATCAAAAATGAACTTTTAAATAAAGATCAAGTGACTCAGGTCCCCTGCACTTGTCTCTGCTCAGTCTCCAGTCCCTGACACTCACTTCCCAAATTCCCTCATAGTTCACTCAAGCTTTCTGAGATTCATACCAATTGTTTCTCCCAGTATAGAGTAATGTTTTCCATATTCAATAAGAACAAAAATGTTGGTAGATTGGCACCCTCTCACCTCCGGAAGAGCTGTGCCAGGACCCGCGATCAGCACCCTCCCAGACCTCCGGAAGAGCTGCCCCGTGACCTGCAATGGGGCACCCTCCGGAACCGCCAGAACAGCTGCGCTGCGACACACGATTGGCACCCTCCCGGAACTCTGGAAGAGCTGCCCGCCTGTACCCTGGTAAGAGCTGCACTGGGACCCACTACCCCGCCCAGTGGGCCTCTCCACCAGCCGCACAACCCCTCGTCCTCCCCCCTGTACCCTCCCTGCCTCCACACCCGTCCACTCATCTGACCTGGGACTCTGGTAGCCGCTGGCCCTCTGGAGCCCTGCCTGCGTCTGTGTGGAGCCCTTCTCCTGGCCAGAGACTGCTGGTGCCTTGGGCCTTCTGTGCCAAAGTCACTGGGCACAAGGCACTCCCAGAACCGTGTGCACCACCCCCCAGCCCTGTTGCTGGATCTGGGTGTGTCATACTCCAGAGCTGCTCCTACAGCCAGAACTCCCTGGGTGGGGTAGCCCCAAAGGAACTACACAGGGTCACTCCCTACAAAGATCCAGCAACAATAGAGTGATCCCGCTGGGGCCTAATCTTGGAGAGACACTTCCCCAACTCTGAGGACAACCAGAGGCAATGGTGAAAAACAATCGTGAGACGAAATCAATGGAAATACTCTGGCAATATGAATAACCAGAGTAGATCAACTCCCCTAAGGAACAATGGGGCAGACACAGCACAAGATCCCATGCACAAACAAATAGTTGAGATGTCAGAAATCAAATTCAGAATCTGGATAGCAAATAAGATCGAATTAGAATTCCAAGCAGTAACCCAAAAGATGTCTCAAGAATTCGATGAATTCAAAGACCAAATGACCAAAGACTTTGACACATTGAGACAAGAAGTTGCAGCCCTCAAAGATCTGAGAAACACAGTAACAGAATGGAGCAAGCAGAAGAAAGGATTTCTGACAATGAAGACAAAGCTTTTGAACACTCCCAAACTCTCAAAGAGGAAGAGAAATGGAGGGCAAAAACAGATCACTCTCTCAGAGAGCTCTGGGATAATTCAAAGAAAACCAATATTCGTCTTACAGAGATCCCTGAAAAGTATAAAGTGGCTTCACAAGGCACAGAGTCTTTTCTCCATGAGATTATGAAGGAGAATTTTCCAGACATGCCAAGAGATTCTGAAATTCAGATAGCAGACAGTTTCAGAACTTAACCCAAATAAGACATCCCTCAGACACGTCATAATCAATTTTACTAAAGTTAATATGAAGAAGAAAATTCTCAAAGCAGCCAGACGAAAGAAAACCATTACCTACAAAGGGAAGAATATTAGAATAACTGCAGATCTCTCTGCTGAAACCTTTCAAGCTAGAAGAGGATGGTCATCGAATTTTAATCTCCTAAAACAAAATAACTTTCAAACCAGGATCCTGTACCCAGCTAAACTGAGTTTCATTTATGATGAAGAAATTAAATACTTTAATGACATTCACATGTTGAAGAAATTTGCCACAACTAAACCAGCTCTCCAGGATATTCTCAGACTTATCCTCCATAAAGACCAGCATAATCCTCCACCAAAAAGTAAACCCACCCAGAAAATTTTGATCAAATTCCAACTTCCACAGTCACAAAGGATTAAAAATGTCTTCTGAACTCTTGAAAGAATTATCAATATTTTCAATTAATGTCAGGTTTAAATTGTCTTCTGAAGAGGCACAGAGTGGCTGACTGGATACAAAAACTCACCAGATATCTGCTGCATATAAGAATCTCATCTTACATTAAAAGACAAATATAGACTCATGGTAAAGGGATGGTCATCTATACTCCAAGCAAATGGAAAACAGAAAGAAGCAGGCATTGCAATCCTATTTGCAGACGCAATAGGCTTTAAAGCAACCAAAATAGGGAAGGATAAGGATGGACACTTCATATTTGTTAAAGGTAATACTCAATATGATGAAATTTCAATTATTAATATTTATGCACCAAACCAGAACACACCTCATTTTATAAGAAAAACTCTAACAGACATGAGCAAATTGATTTTCTCCAGTTCCATAGTAGTTGGAGATTTTAACACCCCTTTAGCAGTGCTGGATAGATCCTCCAAAAAGAAGCTAAGCAAAGAAATCTTAGATTTAAACTTAACCATTCAACATCTGGACTTAACAGACATTTACAGAATATTTCATCCCAACAAAACTGAATACACATTCTCATCAGCCCATGAAACATACTCCAAAATCAATCACATCCTAGGCCACAAATCTTACCTCAGCAAATTAAAAAAAAAATAGATATTATTCCTTGCATCTTCTCAGACCATCGTGGAATAAATATTGAACTCAATAACAACAGGAACCAGCATACACATACAAAAACATGGAAGCTAAATAACCTTATGCTGAAGGATAGATGGGTTATAGACAAGATTAAGAAGGAAAACACCAAATTTTTGGAACAAAACAACAATGAAGACACGAATTACCAGAACCTCTGGGATACAGCAAAGGCAGTCCTAAGAGGAAAATTTATAGCATTGCAAGCCTTCCTCAAGAAAACGGAAAGAGAGGAAGTTAATAACTTAATGGGACATCTCAAGCAACTGGAGAAGGAAGAACATTTCAACCCCAAACCCAGAGGAAGAAAAGAAATGACCAAAATTAGAGCAGAATTAAATGAAATTGAAAACAAAAGAATTATACAACAGATGAATAAATCCAAAAGTTGGTTTTTTGAAAAGGTCAATAAAATAGATAAACCTTTAACCAACCTAACCAGAAAAAAAAGAGTAAAATCTCTAATTTCATCAATCAGAAATGGTAAAGATGAAATAACAACAGACACCTCAGAAATTCAAAAAATTCTTAACGAATATCACAAAAATTTTTACTCTCAGAAATATGAAAATCTGAAAGAAATCGACCAATTGGAAGTACGCCACCTACTAAGACTTAGCCAGAACGAAGTGGAAATGTTGAACAAGCCTATATCAAGTTCTGAAATAGCATCAACTATACAAAATCTCCCTAAAAAGAAAAGCCCAGGACCAGATGGCTTTACACCAGAATTCTATCAAACCTTTCAAGAAGAACTAGTACCTATATTACTAAACCTCTTCCAAAATATAGAAAAAGAAGGAATATTACCCAACACGTTCTACCAAGCAAACATCACCTTGATCCCCAAACCAGGGAAAAACCCAACAAGAAAAGAAAATTATAGACAAATATCACTAATGAATATTGATGCTAAAATACTCAATAAGATCCTAACAAAAAGAATCCAACAACACATCAAAAAAATTATACACCATGACCAAGTGGGATTTATCCCAGGATCTCAAGGCTGGTTCAATATATGTAAATCTATAAATGTAATTCAGCACATTAACAAACTAAAAAATAAAGACCATATGCTTCTCTCAATTGATGCAGAAAAAGCTTTTGATAATATCCAGCATCCCTTCATGATCAGAACACTGAAGAAAATTGGTATAGAAGGGACATTTCTTAAACTAATAGAGGCCATCTAGGGCAAACCCACAGCCAATATCATATTGAATGGAGTTAAATTGAAATCATTTCCACTTAGATCTGTAAACAGGCAATATTGCCCATTGTCTCCATTGCACTTTAACATTGTAATGGAAGTTTTAGTCATTGCAATTAGGGAAGAAAAGGTGATCAAGTGTATCCACATAGGGTCAGAAGAGATCAAACATTCACTCTTCGCAGATGACATGATCATATGTCTGGAAAACACTAGGGATTCTACTACAAAACTTTTAGAAGTGATCAAGGAATACAGCAATGTCTCAGACTACAAAATCAACACCCATAAATCTGTAGCCTTTATAAATAACAACAATAGCCAAGCTGAAAAAACAGTCAAGGACTCTATTCCTTTCACAGTAGTGCCAAAGAAGATGAAATATTTGGGAGTTTATCTAACAAAGGATGTGAAAGATCTCTATAAAGAGAACTATGAAACTTTAAGAAAAGAAAGAGCCGAAAATGTTAACAAATGGAAAAACATACCATGCTCATGGCTGGGAAGAATTAACATCGTTAAAATGTCTGTACTACCCAAAGTAATATATAATTTTAACGCAATTTCTATCAAAGCTCCATTGTCCTATTTTAAAGATCTTGAAAAAATAATACTTTGTTTTATATGGAATCAGAAAAAACCTCAAATAGCCAAAGCATTACTCAGCAATAAAAACACAGCAGGAGGAATCATGCTACCAGACCTGAGACTATAAATTGATAGTGATCAAAACAGCATGGTACTGGCACAAAAACAGAGAAGTAGATGTCTGGAACAGAATACAGAACCAAGAGATGAATCCAGCTACTTACTGTTATTTGATCTTTGACAAACCAATTAAAAACATTCAGTGGGAAAAAGATTCCCTATTTAACAAATGGTGCTGGGTGAACTGGCTGGTGATCTGTAAAAGACTGAAACTGGATCCATACCTTTCACCATTAACTAAGACAGACTCTCACTGGATAAAAGATTTAAACTTAAGACATGAGACTATAAAAATACTTGAAGAAAGTGCAGGAAAATCTCTTGAAGGAATTGGCCTTGGTGAATATTTTATGAGGAGGACCCCCCAGGCAATTGAAGCAGTATCAAAAATATACTACTGGGACCTGATCAAACTAAAAAGCTTCTGCACAGCCAAGAACATAGTAAGTAAAGCAAGCAGACAGCCCTCAGAATGGGAGAAAATATTTGCAGGTTATACCTCCAATAAAAGTTTAATAACCAGAATCCACAGAGAATTCAAATGTATTCGCAAGAAAAGAGCAAGAGATCCCATCTCAGGGTGGGCAAGAGACTTGAAGAGAAACTTCTCTAAAGAAGACAGATGTACTATCTACAAACACATGAAAAAAAAGCTCATCATCCTTAATCATTAGAGAAATGCAAATCAAAACTACTTTGAGATATCACCTAACCCCAATAAGAGTAGCCCATATCACAAAATCCAAAAACCAGGGATGCTGGTGTGGATGTGGAGGAAAGGGCAAACTTTTACACTGCTGGTGGGAATGCACACTAATACGTTCCTTTTGGAAGGATGCTTGGAGAATACTTAGAGATCTAAAAATAGACCTGCCATTCGATCCTATAATTCCTTTACTACTTATATACCCAGAAGACCAAAAATCACAATACAACAAAGACATCTGTACCATAATGTTTATTGCAGCCCAATTCACAATTGCTAAGTCATGGAAGAAGCCCAAGTGCCCATCGACCCACGAATGGACTAGCAAATTGTGGTACATGTATACCATGGAATATTATGCAGCCTTAAAGAAAGATGGAGACTTTACCTCTTTCATGTTTACATGGATGGAGCTGGAGCATATTCTTCTTAGCAAAGTATCTCAAGAATTGAAGAAAAAGTATCCAATGTACTCAGCCCTACTATGAAGCTAATTTATAGCTTTCACATGAAGGCTATAACCCCACTATAGCTCAAGAATATGGGGAAAGGGCCAAGGAAGGCGAAGGGAGGGGGGAGGTTATGGTGGAAGGAGGGTAAAGGATGAGGCCACACCTGCGGTGCATCTTAGAATAGGTACAGGCGAAACCTACTAAATGCAGAATACAAATGTCTACATACAATAACTAAGAAAATGCCATGAAGGCTACATTGAACAGTTTGATGAGAATATTTCAGATTGTATATGAAACCAGCACATTGTACCCCTTGATTGCACAAATGTACACAGCTATGATTTAACAATTAAAAAAAAATGTTGGCAAATACCTCCAGCTCTCACATTATATTAACCAGGAACCTTGTTTAAAATCTGTAAGTTCTACTTCACATGTGCTTAATTTAAATAACTTCCTTGTTTGAATAGAATCAAAAGACATGGCTGGCGGTGCCTGTGGCTCAGTCGGTAAGGCGCCGGCCCCATATACGGAGGGTGGCGGGTTCAAACCCGGCCTGGACAAACTGCAACCAAAAAATAGCCGGGCGTTGTGGCGGGCGCCTGTAGTCCCAGCTACTCGGGAGGCTGAGGCAAGAGAATCGCTGAAGCCCAGGAGTTGGAGGTTGCTGTGAGCTGTGTGAGGCCACGGCACTCTACCGAGGGCCATAAAGTGAGACTCTGTCTCTACAAAAAAAAAAAAAAAAAAAGATATGGCTTTCATGCAAATCAAAAAAATTGGGCTTGCCTGTTGGAGGCAGGAGTGATGGGGAGCCTCCCACCACTGAACCAGAAGGGGTCCTTGTCTCTTCAGCATCTTCTCACAGCTCCCCAAGCCCATTCTAGGCCCAGGCCCACACCACACACAGACAGGAGGTGGCCTCGGCATGCAGGCAGGGGGGTTTTGCCATCTGCATCACTTTTAGGTTAAAAGTGACGTGTGTGATGCATATGAAGTTCATGGGCTGTGCAAAGATAGGGACCTGTCTGTTCTGGCCTGTGGGGTACAGCACAGGAGCTCAAAAAGGAAACTAAACTAAGAGGAAACATGAACGGATAGAAAGGGAGATTTGGAGTAGTAGGCTGAACTGGGAGATTAACTGCCTTCGATGCTACTGGGGCATCTAAGGACAGATGTCTAGGGACACACAGACACACACACAGGCATCTAAGGACAGATGTCTAGGGACACACATACACACACAGGTATCTAAGGACAGACGTCTAGGGACACACAGACACACACACAGAGGCATCTAAGGACAGACGTCTAGGGACACACAGACACACACACAGGTATCTAAGGACAGATGTCTAGGGACACACAGACACATACACACAGGTATCTAAGGACAGACGTCTAGGGACACACAGACACACACACAGGCATCTAAGGACAGACGTCTAGGGACACACAGACACACACACACAGGCATCTAAGGACAGACGTCTAGGGACACACAGACACACACAGAGGCATCTAAGGACAGATGTCTAGGGACACACAGACACACACACACAGGCATCTAAGGACAGACGTCTAGGGACACACAGACACACACACAGGCATCTAAGGACAGACGTCTAGGGACACACAGACACACACACAGGCATCTAAGGACAGACGTCTAGGGACACACAGATACACACACACACAGGTATCTAAGGACAGATGTCTAGGGACACGCAGATACACACACACACAGGTATCTAAGGACAGATGTCTAGGGACACACAGACACACACACACAGGCATCTAAGGACAGATGTCTAGGGACACACAGACACACACACACAGGCATCTAAGGACAGACGTCTAGGGACACACAGACACACACACAGGCATCTAAGGACAGACGTCTAGGGACACACAGACACACACACAGGCATCTAAGGACAGACGTCTAGGGACACACAGATACACACACACACAGGTATCTAAGGACAGATGTCTAGGGACACGCAGATACACACACACACACAGGTATCTAAGGACAGATGTCTAGGGACACACACACACACACACAGGCATCTAAGGACAGATGTCTAGGGACACACAGACACACACACACAGGCATCTAAGGACAGACATCTAGGGACACACAGACACACACACAGGTATCTAAGGACAGATGTCTAGGGACACACATACACACACAGGTATCTAAGGACAGATGTCTAGGGACACACAGACACACACACACAGGCATCTAAGGACAGATGTCTAGGGACACACAGACACACACACACACAGGTATCTAAGGACAGATGTCTAGGGACACACAGACACACACACACAGGTATCTAAGGACAGATGTCTAGGGACACACAGACACACACACACAGGTATCTAAGGACAGATGTCTAGGGACACACAGACACACACACACAGGTATCTAAGGACAGATGTCTAGGGACACACAGACACACACACACAGGTATCTAAGGACAGATGTCTAGGGACACACAGACACACACACAGGCGTCTAAGGACAGATGTCTAGGGACACACACACAGGCATCTAAGGACAGATGTATAGGGACACACAGACACACACACAGAGGCATCTAAGGACAGACGTCTAGGGACACCCAGATACACACACACACAGGTATCTAAGGACAGATGTCTAGGGACACACATACACACACACACAGGTATCTAAGGACAGATGTCTAGGGACACCCAGACACACACACAGGTATCTAAGGACAGATGTCTAGGGACACACACACACACACACACACACACGGCGCACATGCCCGATCCTTCCAGAAGGATAGAAAGCCACTGGTCTCTTGATCTGGATCTTGAGCTAAGTGGAGTGTTTGACCTCAGGAGAGAGACGCTCACCACAGCAGTTGGAGCTTGTGACTTTGATTAATTGGCAGGTGGTCATATAGTGAACACCAAGCCTTCCTGTCCCATTTCTTTGAAAACACTTAGTTGTGTGGTTGTGTTGTGGGTCGACTCACACGGGCCCCCCTTCCTACCCCATCTCTAACACCTTCGTGAGTGTAACGGAGGCACCGTGATGATGAAAATGGGAAACTTCAGGAGATGGGCTGCCTGAAGGTGGTAACAGAAAATGCCAGCCGAAACTGCCCCGGGGTCCCAGTGAGCGTATTTACGTGAGTCATGTTTCAAGAGAAAGAAACTGTGTATTGAGTGTTCTGATTTTAAAACATTAAAAAAACAGCTTAGCATACTTTTAAAATGCAGGGGATTAGAACTAAAATGTAAGACAATCTCTAGGCAATTGAAATGTTCAGTAAATAATTGTGTCCTTTTAATACCAGTGTTAATTATTCATAAAAAAAAAAAATGAAGTGGCTGCCAACTCTGGAAGGAATCACGAAGGCTCTTAATTTTGACCACAGCTAAACGTATCAAAGGAAGGGCTTCAGAGCTTATCATCTATGACCACCAAAAGGGAAATGCGTGCCACTATGGCTAATGTTTTTACTGCCTGACATTTAAAACAAAGAGTTAGTCATTCCATAATGTTCTTGATAACTTATTTAATATGCATAAGTACCCGGTATGGGACACACATTTCATTAAGTGATTTGTGTTATCAACTCAAAATTGCCAAATAATTTTGGCGTTCTGTTCTGTATTTACGGTGACAAGAACACAGAACACTAAGCAATGGAATAGAAGTGGGTGTTGTAGTTGTCTGCGGGCACATACTGCCTGGAAGCAGTGTGAGGAACACCTCCCCAAATTGGCTACGTCATTTGGCGATAGCTATAGAGAGAGAAAAGTTCAGTAAACTATGCATTCAATATTAGGGTACTTATTTACTTTGTCTAGCTATAGCATATCTCAGTAAATTAATCAACAAAATCATTGTATTGAATTTTAGAGCAAAAAGAAACTTTATCATCTCATTGTACGTACAAAGAAACCAAAACTCATTTCTCAGACAGGGTCAGGACAGTCTGAAGTCTCTAACCCAACACCCTCTACATCCATCTACTCAGACAAATTTTATATGGATCCTGTCTCCAAAGAGGCATTGGGCAACAAGGTCTCCTTCAGGCTAATGTTACAACTCTAGAAGTAATTTCTTAATGATCTCTTCAGGCCTCAGGGAGTTTGGCTTATGTCACCAAGTAAATCCAAAAGAGTGACATATTTTTAGGACCACAGTATCCTCTGGGTTGAACCCTTATCTTCACCCTCCTGCAGGTTGTCAAAGCCAAGCTATATTGCATGCCTGAAACCATCTTAGTACTTAGCAAGACATTTGCCTCAACTGATCAGCTCAGCTCAAGAGACGACGCTCACCAGCGGGCAGGCTGCAGGCATGGATGGCTGTCTGTGCTGTACACAGTGCCGCTTTTAATCCTTTTAGAGCAGAAGATATTGATGCCTTCTGCAATCATTACATAATAGGCTTTCATTTTGCAGTCTTCAAAAAATATTTCAAGTTGTTGGTCTTCTTTGTAAGTCATATGAAGTCAGATATTTATTTTTAAGTCATGAATGTTGAGTGGAAGTTAAAATCATTTACAACAGCTTGTGAAGAGGCATGGTTAGAACAAATTCTTAGTAACACTTATAATGACCTAATCACACCTTTATTTATAATGCCAATTTATTTTCTTGTTCCTCAACTTTCTCTATGATTTATAACCCACTGGTTTTCCACTTAAGATGTCAAATTTATGTAGAAGTCTAACTGTATGTCTTTTGAAGAATTTGTTGGCCTACTAAAACTGTAAACTTAGGTTCTTTTCAAAGGATGCCTCATTTATCTTTTACAATGATTCCAAGAAATATTATCTCTATGCAACTGAAATTGCAAAGGATTAGGAGATGTGTCTATAGCCCCAGAGAGCCAGCGTTCAAATCCTGATGCTCTGACTCTGAAACTTCCATCTCATCCTCCCGGGATATTGAAAACAGCTCCCGTGATCCTCCTGGAGGAGAAAATACAAATCAATCAATCTCGTTTTCTAAAATGAGATTATATTAAATGCTATATTGCATGTCCACATTTTTCTATCTGAAACATATCAACAAGATAACTTCGTTACATGTGTTTTTCTGCTTTGAAGCAGTTGGATCCACACGTTTTAGACTCAGGGATAATGTGCCTCAGAGATTGGTGGCGTGTGGGAATTGCCACGCACTCCGTTCTCTAGGGTACTGAGTGAGCCCTGGATGAGTGTTTTACTCATTGTCCTTTTGCTGATGTTGTTGACTTTATGGCAGATAAGCTCGTATTGGGTACATTAGTCACTGTCACCAGCATCCTCTTCAGACAGGACTTCTTATTTTTGTAAAATTTCCTTGACTTTCAAGGAATGACATTACTCCTACCTCAATCCCAGTTGGCCGGTTGTTCAGGAAAAAGTCTAACACCTGCCAAGGCTGGGAATGCCCAGTGGTCTCAAATCTAAGAATCATAAATTCCCTCTTATGGAAGGGGACACATTGCTGAAGATATTGCAATCTATTTTTCTTTGGTACAATATTCATCAAACTGAATAATGTGTGAGCATGTTGCCTAGGGTCTGCCGACAGAAAATGTAAATTTGTTTAAACACTGAACTTTTTAACTAACTGGTAAGAAAGATCCACCCAGAGTAAATTCAGTGGCTCACGATGTAGAAAGAGAGAATTTAGGTCAGAAAATGATGCGGTAAAACAGCCTTCTATAACCAGAAGAAGAGCTCAGTGCTTGTCCTAGATTTGGTAAAAACAAGATGCACCAAAACATGGCTGCCGTGGGGTCTGTGCAGCCTACAGAAGTTTTGGGAGTAGGAAAGTTGCTGGTTGACTGCTCAACTCTGGCTCTTCATAAATAGGTAGACTTCTTGTTTCATTGAGGTTTCTTATTTTATTTTATTTTTGTCCTTGCTCACACAAAACCTAATCTCAGTTTGGGGGGAAAAATGGGAAAATGCTCTTAAGGCAGCTGGAGTAGAGAGAACGATGGTGCTCTGCTCTCTCTGGCTCAGTGTGCTCGGCCGCCAGGGGCACTTCCAACCTGAGCTCCAGAGTAGCTGCACAGGGCCGAGCCTTCCTCCAGGCTGGAGAGGCCAGCTGGCCTTGCGCCCAGCTCTCCTTGTAAATGCCACTAAATGGCAGAAGAAGTGAATTCGCCTGCCCAAATTGCTCGTCTGCGGCCATTCTGCGGCCATTTTCCTGTGGGTCTGCTCCGCCAGTTCTTTTGCAAGCTGTGATTTGAGGAGAGCACCAATGAGTAATTACATGTCTGGAGGGAAGGAGATGAAGACACAGTCAATGCCTGAGCACTTTCCGCCTTTGGGTCAAGTTGAATTTCTTTGACTGACGTTTTCCAAGTGACCGTTGTGTGCACACTTTGCTGACTTCAATGCTGCGGCCCGTCCTCTCCAGAGTGTGCACACCAGGCCAGGTCAGACCTGTGTGTGTGCACATCAGGCCGTGTTAGACCCGTGTGTGTGCACACCAGGCTGTGTCAGACCCGTGTGTGTGCACACCAGGCCGTGTCAGACCCGTGTGTGTGCACACCGGGCCTTGTCAGACCTGTATCTGCACATTGCCACTTACGGGGCTCCGTGAAGTGTGGCAGGGGCTTTTGTGACCCTGCTGATTCTTTTCTGAGTGTTTGGATCACTTCTTTCTGGTGTTATTTAAGTAAAAAAAATCCATTTTTAAAAAAAGTAGTGGCTTACTTATGTCCTCAAGAAATATTCCCCTTATCTTGTTTATGGAACAATTAGTTATAGGCCTTTATATTTTTTATCCTAAAACTTCTTGACCTTTCCTTAAGGGTGAAGACAAGCCTTGAGGCCAGCAAAACCAGAGGCCGGGCAGCCCTTGAGGGACGGAGGGCCGCAGGATGCGCCCTGAGCATAGCCAGGGATTGGCCCAGCATGCAGGGAAAACAGAACGGGAAGGCTGCAGGTTGTTCAGGGAGCTTGTCTGGGCCCATTGTGCTGCTGTAACAGAGCACCTGAGGCTAGGTGTTGCACAAGCAATAGAAATTTATTTCTTTTGGCTCTGGAGGCTGAAGACCAACACCAAGGCTGATCTGGTGTCTGCTGCAGAGCTGTGTCCTGGTTCACAGGCAGTGGTTTCTCTCTGTGCTCACATGTTGGAAGGGGCTATTGTGCCCAGATCTTGAAATCCCCCACAAAGACCACCAAGGAACCGAGTCCAATGCAAAAGAGCCGTTTTATTGCAAGTTCAAACTTGGACTCCCGGGGTCTCAGTTACAACGGATCCAAGCCAGGAGCCCAGAGTTGTGGAGCAAGGGGGTTTTATGGTCCCGTGCAGCAGGTGGGCATGCACAGCTTGAAACAAAGGGGGTGCTTCTGGATTGGTTAGGTGGGGGGGAAGGGTCTCTGATTGGTGGGCGGTTGTCTCATGATGCCTGGTCTTGCCTGGAAGGTTAAACTAAATGGCGGGGGGTGGGGGGCGAAACTTAACTCCTAAGATGGTGCTGGTTTTGTTCTTTCAGGGCAAAACAATTCGCCTTGATTGTCTCACCTGCATGCGAAGGGGCTTGGAATAAAATAACTTCTGTGATCCAAATGAGAGTAAGACATTTCAATCTTGCTAAATATAAAAATATAAAATTTCATCTTGGAATATAAAATTTTCTGCTCAAAGCAAGTAGCATCATTATCCCCCAAACACTATGATATCCACTAACATTTCAGGAATTTTATTCTGCCTTTCTCTCTCCAAATTTGGAAGACTCTGGGCGACACTGTACTTTGTGGCTTCAGCAGCTTACATTACAACTGACAAAGCAGCCTTGGAGGTGCCCAGTCTCACGCAGCTTGGCTCTGAGAAGCTTAAAAGGCTTAATGCACCCATACTCCTGGGGTGCTGCTTCTCCGCTGGGAAGCCCCACGTTTCCGTCTGCTCCCTCTGGTATGGAGACCTTAGTTAGAAGTTCACTGTACCATGGAGCTAACAGCTTTATCTGTGACTGTGTCCAGCGTATTCCTAAGGGCCATAGAAACTCTTGCTTTACACATCTCCTCCTGTTCCTTCTTTTTCCATGATTCTATCTTTCCATCTGAATGGGAAATAAAAACAGAACACAACTTACTGAAATGTGTTTTGCCTTCTGCGTGTTTATCTCTACCGCCAACGACACGTCCTCCTTAACGTGAGCAATGAGCTAATTTCTTCAGCCCTGCTGACTTGCCCATCCCATGTACTAGGCCAGTTCCATTTCATGATTCTAGAACTTATTCCTTCCTTACTATTTTCACTACGTTCATGTCTCTTTGGAAATGTGCATTTGTGCCGAGGGTTCTCATCTGCCCATAAGACGGTCAATTGCTGAAGGACGCCCTTGTGTAGTTGACCTTTGTTCCTCATAGTTCACCTCCCTGGACGTGAAGATTAACACAAGAGAAATTGAGAGAAGTATCTGAAACAGTTTCTTTCTAGTTTTATGTCTAACAAACAAGTCCCGATGTTGTGAATCAAGGAAGAAATGTAAACAAAAATAGTATCCAGTAAATAATGAGTACATCAAAGAAGTCTAGAATTAGGTAGGACTTCAGGTAGGTATGCAGCAGAAAAATTTCTTTTTGAATCTATAAATTAGGGCTTTATATCAAAATAAGAACCCTTTAAAACTAAAGCCAGTGCAACATTAATCTCTAGCATTCACTTCCTGACACTGTGGCCCAACCACTTCCAAATAATTTCTTGCAGCAATGAATATAAAATAATTGCATAACTCTCCCAAGAAACAGGATCATATTTATTTTCATTACAGATACAATAATTATGGAAGATTGGGAAGGCGAGGCATGATTTTACTTTTTTTTTGGCATCTAGTTCCTTATACATTTTGTAATTGAGGTTCTTTGAGATGCTATTGATATGTTTCTAGGTCTGAGCTTACAGGAGTGGTGACAAACGTGTTCTGAGTTGTGCCAACATTGATCAGGATGTAGGATATTTCCATCACCCCATCACCCCTGAAGATTCCTATTCCCTGTCCATTTAGCTCCGCCCTGCACCTCCAGGTCCAGCTCTGCTCCCAGAGCTTTGTCTTTTCAAGAATATCAGGGATGGATTCAATGTGCATCCACCTCTTTGGAGTCCGTCTTCGACTTAGCTTAACACTTTTGGTGTTAATCCAGGTCATTGTCTGTTCCTGCACACTTCTCAGTGGTTCTCCTGTAGGGGTGTACCAAATGTGCTCATCCATTTAAGTTTGGAATTTATGTTTTTTCCCCTCAATAGTTGACTGTTAATAAAACTATGTAAGCATTAGCCTGTAAATACCTGCATAAAATGTTTTTATTGCTCTTAGGTGGGTAATTACCCCCCATCAAAGGTTATTAATTTAATTAAAATAAAATGCCAACCTGGACTCCCAAGCGGTACAACCAAGTGTACTGTACTCACAGTAAAGAGAGTTCCAGCTGCTGTACATCTATACCAGCCTTTGATGCTGTTCGCCGGTTTTTGTTTTGCTTATTTTGTCTGGTTCCTGGTGTAAAAGGTAGCTCATTGCAGTTTTAATCTGGATTTTGGTGTGGGGATAAGGTTGTTCAGCTTTTTTATCCACCTCTTTCACCATCTACTACATTTTTAGATGAAATGTCTCTTCAAATTTTTACCTTCCTTTTTCTTTTTGGGTTTGGCCGTTTTGTATTTTATTATTCAATTAGAATTATTCCGTGTATACTTTATTAGATATGAGTTTTAAAAATAATTTATCTGTAGCCAGGCATGGTGGCAGGCGCCTGTAGTCCCAGCTGCTCGGGAGGCTGAAGTGGAGAATCGTGGAAGCCCAAGAGTTAGAGGTTGCTGTGAGTCCTGTGACATCCTGACACTCTACTGAAGGCGGTAAAGTGAGACTCTGTCTCTACAAAAAAAAAAAAAAATAATAATAATAATTTATCTGCATCTAGTCTTTGGATTCTAGGACAATGTTGTGTATATATACCCAAATCTTCCTTTATGTGTTCTCCAAATAGACATGTGTCCAGTTACGAGGGTATCTGTATGCTAAGAGGGAAAAAATCCTGGGCCTCTCAAGGAATATTAAATATTCGAAGCAAGTTGATGTCAGTTTTTGGTGACTCAAAGTCAAACAAGGAAATAATGGTGACCAGAGACAAGTGGAATGCTGCCCGCAGCCATGGGTGTCAGTGGTTTCAGCCAGCATGGCCCTTGTATGCCTAGCAGCCACGGGGCAGGGAGTCGTGGTCCCATCACCCACCACAGGTTAACTGAGTTCCATTCTCCAACAGCAAAAAGCTCTGAGCCACATTAAAGGCTAAGGCCATAACCAAAATGATCCCATAATTCTGTCTTTCAATTTTTGTTTCTTTTCCTAGGACATCCCTTAGCACCATGACTGTGCCGGGTGGGTTAGGAAAATGGACATTTTTGTCAGGTGTTTCAGAGAAAGCTAACACAAGGAATTGTTTTCAGGTGTTAGAGGATAAAAGCACTGTAAAAAGAGATCATCCAAACATCCTACAGTAGTAACTGCAGGAAGTGGCTATAATCTTTGCAGCTTGGCAGCAAGTGAAAATCAATGAGGGCCCCCACACCTCGGTGCCCACCTTCCTGACCCTGCCACCCAGAGGTCTGGGATAAAACACTGCCCGGCCGCCTCTGGACCTCTGTGGGGTCTACTGCTAATATGCGGAATCTGATTCCATGAGTCTCAAGGAAGTTGGATTCTGAGAAGAATTGCCACTGCTGGGGCCAATGGCAGGGAAGCAGGAAAGCCTGGCCATTTCCTCTGGCCGCCTGCCCTCGCCCTGCTGAAGCATCTCTGAAAGATATGAGGAGGTGTAGTTTGCAGAGCACAGGAGGGTAACTTTGGAGCTCAAGGAAACAGAAATGCACGTAGCAGTTGGCAATCTATGTTTTGTTTTTGAAAGATCACTTTGGTGGCTGTGTAGAGAATAGAGAATGTACTGTAAGGGCAAAATTGAAAGAAGAAGCAAGACTATTAAGCTATTGCACTTGTGACAGATTATTAAATAGAGAAGAGACAGAGGGGAAGGCTGAAATTCAGGGCTGTCTTTATAAAAATCATGTGAGAAATAATATTTTGGCAAGTAAAGTTCTCAAAGAGAGGCTAACACAGGATAATAGATTGCACACATAGTGACGCTTGTAACGTATTAATGAAAGTCACTTTTACAATGAGAGAAATCTGAATAACGTCCCCTCGGTGAAGTTAGCACATTACTGTTTGCTAACTGGGTTGGATGATGGATACTGCTGCCTTATAAATTCCCCCGTGACCAGAGGGAGAAAAATTAGCACTTAAGGAGGATAAGCAGTTCGGTCCTTAACTGGACTCACATCTGGAGTCAAGATGGTCACAGTCCATCGCTAGGAGGGGCATGCCAGGGACAGGTGCCCATAAGGAACTGGAAATAGTTCATCAAGGGCAAAGACAAGACCTAAGCAGTGAGACCCCATCTCTAAAAATAGCCGGCCATTGTGGCGGACACCTGTAGTCCCAGCTACTCGGGAGGCTGAGGCAAGTGAATCGTTTGAGCCAAAGACTTTGAGGTTCCCATGAGCTTTGATGCCATGGCATTTGGAACTTTACAGAGAGTCTGTGCTGAGTGCTGGGTGTGTCTGGTGGTGCCCAGTCTCCCCTGTCACATGGCTGCAATTAAAATCAGGGAAGCTTTGGAGAGAGGAAGACTGAGGCTCAGGGATTTAGAGTAACTTGTCCATTGTTGCACATTTCATAAGTTCCAGAGACAGAATTTGGACCTAGGTCAACTCCAGACATCACGGATTTAACGGAGATAGCAACAACTCTGGAGATAGTTGAAAACTTGCCGATAGCTCCCTGAATGCGGGTTCCTGCGCTGACTCTCTGGCTCATGATGGTCTAGGGCAGTGCCCTCCCTGATTTCTCTAGTGGTGAAGAAATCACTCAGACTGTGGGAGGTTTGCGACTCAGCCCTCACTTCCACCCTGGCCAACAGCCTGCCAACCACCAGACATTAGATCCACCAGCCACTGGACAGCTCACCAGCTGACCACAGCCTACAGGCAGACTCCCAAGAGGTGGACCTAGTCTGTCCAGAGCATAAGAGGCATCTGTCAACTCAAGAACACAGAGATGACACAGCTTTACTTCAAGATAGCAGGACAGGATCCAGTGTGCAGGGGTGGATTCTGAAGAAAGTACTGTGAAATTTACTATGATTAACAAAAGATATGAGAGGTCTGAAAGAAGAGAAGGAAAAAAATGAAATGACCAGTGAATTTGTGAAAGTGTTAACACTACTATGTAATAATTAAATATGAATTAAAAGTACAGAGATGATGTTACTATCCCACAAATTTGAAAATGGTTAAAAAGAATTATGCTGGGGCGGCGCCTATGGCTCAGTGAGCAGGACGCCGGCCCCATATACCGAGGGTGGCGGGTTCAAACCCAGTGCCGGCCAAACTGCAACAAAAAAATAGCTGGGCACTGTGGCGGGCGCCTGTAGTCCCAGCTACTCGGGAGGCTGAGGCAGGAGAATCGCCTAAGCCCAGGAGTTGCAGGTTGCTGTGAGCTGTGTGACGCCACGGCACTCTACCAAGGGCAATAAAGTGAAACTCTGTCTCTACAAAAAAAAAAAAAAAAAAAAAGAATTATGCTGACTTTGTGTGATTCTCAAGGTGCAAAAGGTCTTTCACATACAGCTGAAATGAAATATACATATAAATTCACACGTTATGCTAAAAATGTGTATCAGGTGTATGTCTAGAAGTTCTTGCTAAGAAGGAAAATAATGGCACATCTAAGGGTTTCACCCCTGAGGGTGCATTACCAGATAATGAAACAAGGGCCAAATATATACAACAGAATAAACATTATTCAGTCACTTAATCATTTTGTTGTAGCGAGTATTTAATAAAATGGAGAGGTATTTGAAATATATTAAGGAAGACACAAGAAAATCAATAAAACTGTTCATACCCAAATATCAGATGTCCCTTATTCTCCCAATAACCTTGCAGGGAGTAGTTTTCAGATCCCATTGAAAAATTTTTCTTTTGGACATTGCTCTGCCAACCGCATTATTATTTTGAAGTATCATTTGGGGAAGACACTTTAATGTGAGCAATGTGAATGTCAGCACTTCTCGAGGTTAGGACAGACACAAACACACAAAAATAGCCAGAAAAAGATGACATGGGTAGAGTAAATATTCTTGATCATATGACTTCGTGATACATAGTACTCAATGTCATTGGAAAAAGCCTTTTAAAGATCTCCTTAAAAGGCAGAAAGAAGCAGGCTGCACCACCCACGGGGTCAACGGAGAGCGAGAAGATGGGGAAAGGGAGACCAATGTTGTGCAAACTGTGGTCCTTTTGACTCAGATAAAATTTCTGGGACACCATCTTATGCATTCTAAAAGTGTTATATTTTGAACAATTTAGACTGCTGTGAACATGTATTCTGGAAGACAGTGTTAAGAGGCTTAAGAACTAGCTGTCAAGGTAAGGAATGTACAAGTGTCAGAAATGCATGCCCAGAGTCTGAGGAAACCTGCCTCATGAAGACTAAGAATGGAAATTTTTAATATTTTTAAATGAACTTTATTTTATACAGATTGACTTAAATTATGTGTGGGGGACTAAACAGTAAACACATCAGAGTCACCACCACCTAGGAAAAACAAATAAAAGAAAATTTCTGGCAATACAGAAGACCAGCTTGATTCTTACAGTTGTAACCATCTCGAATCCCTTCAAAAACAACCACAATCAGGATTTTGATGGTGATCACTTACCTGGACTTTTTTCGACTTTTTCTAGGTACACAGCCCTAAATAAGACAGGTTTGTGTTCTGGTTTAATTTTTAACCTTCTGGAAAGGGCATGATACAGTTGGGGGGGGTGTGTGTGTGTGTGTGTGGCTGGCTTCTGCTGTGTAATACCCTGTTTCCCCCCAAATAAGACAGTGTCTTATTTTAAGGTGTGCTCCCAAAGATGCGCTAGGTCTTATTTTCAGGGGACGTCTTATCGTTCCTGTAAGTAGGTCTTATTTTCGGAGGATGTCTTATTTTCTGGGAAACAGGGTAGTGTGTTAGTCAAATTTAAACATTATTGCATGTACCTGCAACTCGCTCATCTTTATGACTGTAGAGGCTTCCCTTGTGTGAACATATGGTGATTCACTTTTCTAATCTATTGTCAGTTCCTCTATGTCCCTCCTCCCTTAGACAACAGTCACGTGTGTCAGGCTCCGTACCTTGTCTCCAACGCACTTGACTCTGTTTTCTATGCTTGTGTCTCTCCCTGTGTGATTCTGGGTATTTTTCTTGATCCATCTCCAATTCAGTCATTCTCCTTCGGTTGTATCTAATCTGCTACTAAACTCTGCCACTGAGTTTTTCTTTTATGTTATTGGTGTTTTTTAGTTTTAGAATTTCTGCTTGTTTTTCTTTTTAATTTCCAAAAGTTTCAGTCTTGGCTTTTTTTTTTTTTTTTTAACATATTACTCATAGATATGTTGAAGACCCTGACATCATCTCATTATTTGGATCAATGTATTGCTATTGTCTTCTGTTATTTTTTGACCGTCAATCGTATTGTGATAGTTTCTCGTATGCCTGGTTATTTTTTGGTTGCACGTTCTTCACTGTACATGAAAAGCTTTAGGGATAATTGGGGGCATAGAACAATGTTGTGCTTCATCAAGGATAGAAATCTTTCTTTGTCCTGAAAAAAGGGGAAACCAAGTAGGCACCCATCATGCTTGGTCCCAGAAAGAAGCCAGGCAAGGCTGCAATGCTCGATGTCACAGTATCTCCACCTTTGTTCCTTTCTTATTTTAATGTTTGGTCTTGCCTATCATCAACAGAATTCCTAGAGATCTCAGGAATAATTACAAATTATTTTAATAAACAATGACAAAATGACACTTTGCATTGCATATCCATAGGCCAGAAGCTAATTTCTTTTCTTTTTTTTTTTCTTTTTGTAGAGACAGAGTCTCACCCTATGGCCCTCGGTAGAGTGCCACGGCCTCACACAGCTCACAGCAACCTTCAATGCCTGGGCTTAGGCGATTCTCCTGCCTCAGCCTCCCGAGTAACTGGGACTACAGGCGCCTGCCACAACTCCTGGCTACTTTTTGGTTGCAGTTTGGCCGGGGCCGGGTTTGAACCCACCACCTTCGGTATATGGGGCTGGCGCCCTACCAACTGAGCCACAGGTGCCGCCCCAGGAGCTAATTTCTTAAGGTGGCCATATGGGACATGCATGTGAATGGTTAACTCATTCTGATTACTTGCAATTTCTTATTAAAAATGACTCAAAACATTTGAAGCATCCTTAAAAAGGATTTTTTAAAATTAAATTTGAAAAAAATGGAAAACTCTGCCCATGGATCAACATTATTATTGTGTAATGTATTGCTCTTCTCTGGTTATCTACTATATCCTATTATAACTCAAAGAAAGATTGTGGCCACATAATTTCAGAACATTAAAATACACAATCCTGGCCACTTAGTTGCTGATTAGCAATGGTATATTCTTCAGCCTCAAATCAAGTACAACTTTTCCTTTTTAAAGTCTGGCTTCCCTTAGACCAACGGTTCTCAAACTTGCTAATGCGGAGACCCTTTAACACAGTTCCTCATGTTGTGGTGACCCCCAACCAGAAAATTATTTTCGTTGCTACTTCATAACTGTAATTTTGTTACTGTTATGAATCATAATGTAAATATCTGATATGTAGGATGTATTTAGGCAACCCCTGTGAAAGGGTCGTCTGACCCACAAGGGGGTCACAACCCACAGGTTGAGAACTGCTACCTTAGACATCCCTGTATGCTATTCCAAGTAAGAAACAGAGGCAAACCCATCCAATCACAAACTGGGGATTACTTTGTAACGTGAAAATTATTGCATAGAAGTATTGCAGATTGGAAAGTAATATAAAAATTTACATGGGAAAGGGGGGGGTGGGTGGAGGGAGGGGAATCGGTGGGATCACACCTGTGGTGCATATTACAGGGGTATTTGCGAAACTTGGTAAATGTAGAATATAAATGTTTTGGCACAGTAACTGAGATAACGCCGGAAAGGCTATGTTAACCACTGGGATAAAAATGTGTCAAATGGTTTATGAAGTGAGTGTATGATGCCCCATAATCATATCATTGTATACACTTATGATTTAATAAAAAAATTAAAAAAAAAAAAAAAAAAAAAAAAAAAAAAAAATTTACAGCTTCTAATAATGTGCCTACATCTGTGAACTTTCAGATCTCCAGCTTGATATTGTTGGTTACTCTGCACTATCTTTCCCTATGTTTACTAGTAAACAGCAGAAGAAATACAGAAGTCAAGGAAGCATTGAAGGAAGGTCTCTAAACTCTGCTCAGGTCACTCAGCTCTGTATTGGTCAGTGCCAGGAACACCGTGACTTACTAATCACAAGCCCCTGTTGTTATACCTGGGAGGTGTGCAATCAATAGCCCACTCTCCTGTTACGCCTGGGAGGTTTGGGATCAACAACCCGTCCTCCTGCCCACTGCGTACTCGGTGGCTGTTCCGCTGTAAGGTTTTGCCTCTGCCCAGCTGTGGCCATTGGTGCTGTACGACTGACCATGTCCATGCTCCTGAAGATGTGCTTGAGCCGGGCAGCTCAAGACATTGTGTCTTGCAGGGACAAACACAAAGCCCCTCTATTCGTAATTGATTTGTCCTTGTTTATGTACTCAAGCCAAAATCCTTCACAAATGGGTCTCCCACTGCTCCTGGCTAACCGTTTCTTCCAGTTCCCTGTGCGGTATGTGTTTCTTCACAGTCTGCCAACCGCTGGGGGAGGTGAAGCAGAAAGAGAAGCCGATTGATTTGGCCAGGTCAGTCAATTAAGAAGTTTTATTTTGAACTCTTTGCGCATATGAGGAAAACAAAGGGGTAGAACAAACAGTCGTGATTAAATTTATTCCACTGCAGAATTTAGAGCTCTGGCAGTCTGCTGAAGCCTCCACCAAACACTTACTTGCTAAATAGAATCTAGCAAGCGTGGGGAATGGCTTCCTGCTGCCTGGGAAAGGAGGCAAAGTGCCTCATTCACGGATTATTAGGATGACGGGGCGTCTTTGCTATTGGTAAACGGGAAATAGGAATTGGAGGATGGGGGTATTAGCAGAATGAAGTTTGTTTGACTGATTTATAGCGGCAGAGACATAAACAGATGTAGGCAGTTTAGCAGACAACAGTAAATTTTGTGGCATCACAGTAAAGCATCGGTATACTTAGTTGCCATTTTGGCTGCCTGAAATAAATTTAGGTACAGAAGGATGACTCTGGCAGCTAGAATTCCCTAAGTTCTAAAAACAAAAACAAACAAACCAAAAAAAAAAAAAAGGCAGCACTACCCCAGTAATAAAAAAATACCCCATGAAAAGTTTATTTAGACAAATCAACCATTTTTCATATCTTTGTTAATGATCGATAATAAAAGGGAAATAATAATATTGCCAAGGAAGATTATTGGACCCATGATATATGAGCTATAAAAATAGTATTTGAACTCAATGCGATAGATTTTAGTTCTACAGGACAGGTTCCTTACCTCCTCTGTAAGTGTTTGCCACATAGTAAAACAAAAGTGCTTTTATAACTTTATGTGTGTGTGACAGAAGGCAGCAGAGGTTTACAAGGACATTGATACATTTCGACTTGCTTTAGTGAAGATGATGCTAGCTGCTGCAACAAATCAGCCTTAGAACTCAAAGGAAGTTTATTTACCACACCTGCAAAATAACAATTGTCATTGGCAGGACTGGGGATATGGGAAGCGTGGGTTCCATGTAGCCTTCTGGCCCCAGGTTGCTGGGGGTGCACCACCTACAAAGATGACGTCACAAGTCTCCCTGGGAATAATTGCCCGCTAAGGAGATGGGAAAAGAGCAGGGCTTGGTGTTTTTCTTTTGTTTCCATTTGTTTTTAACGTGTCCACCCTGTAAATGAGACGAGTTGCTTCCTCCCAAGTTCAGGTAGAGAACCAAGTCACACAGCAATACACAGAACAAAGAAGGCAGGGATGAGGCTGGGTGTGGGCCCAGGGACAGTCGGTGTTGGTGAGCGGACAGGCGCCTCTGCCCTGTACAGAGGGCTACAGTGTTGGAGTCTGAGCAGGTGACTGCTCCTAAGGGCACCTCCATGGAATTCAGCTCTTTACTCCACAAGTCCATAAATAACCTACAATTTGATGGAAATAAATATAAATCAATGTACAGGGTCAGAACATTAGGTCCTTGAACTCATCCTAGAAAAAGTGCTACATGCCTCATTGCTGAACATCACTGTGGTCACCTTCAAAGTGCTCTTTTTAGGACACTTTGCAACAGCAGCATCTACACCACCCTTCAAAGCAGTTTTGGAGCTCTTTTTCGGAAAGGGCCCTCAGAACTATCATTGTACGAGGTCTGACGATTAAGTTTGCAAACTCATCCTAGAAAAAATGCTACATTCTTCATTGCCGAATACCACAGCGGTCACCAGATGACCCAGGGGAGCCGTTCAAGGGTGACCATAGTGATACGTAGGTGGCACTTTCTCTGGGATGAGTTCACAAACTTAATTGTCAAACCTCATATGTAACCCTGAAGAAGGATATGTAATGTAGAGAAAACAAAGTTAATGTAAAGTTTTCCAATACATTCAAACACAAGGGAAAATCTTGTAGTAATTACCCAGGTTGTCCCAAGGCTTGCACTTTGTACGAGAGGAAAGGGCTCTGCCTCCTGGTACAGGTCCACTTCCTTAACATGTAGCCACAGACCACTGATTGTCTGTGATTATAGATGCTTCTTCCGAAAGCACAGGAAGGGGAGAGAGGGAAATCTGGACACTTGCAGTGGCTCATAGAGAGGGCAGAAGAATGTAAAACGCATTGAGAATGGCTCTGTCAACACTGCTGTACTGATATTGCCCTGCCATGCTCCCGTGCAAATCGACCAGTTTATATTTTCAACCAGTACAATACTACCTTTCTACTGATGCCTCAGTATCAGTGTGGTTGACAGAGCTGCATGTGAAATACTTTCTTCATAGCCTTGAAATTCTGCGTAGTTTTCTGCAGGGTAGCAACTGTACTTTGTCATCCTGTTCACAAATCCCACCTAGTTTCTCTGAATATGAACCAGAATGTTTCAAAAGAAAATATTTATTTTTGGCAGAATCATCTCCACCTGCATTTGCTATTATCCAATGAACAATTGCTTACATTTATTTGAAAAGAAACTACTAGCTACGAAAATATGTCACTTCAATGTATTTGAAAATTTCAGAAATTAAAAGTCCCAAGAAACTTAAACACATATAAGCATAAGGGAAAGTGGAGATTATTGAAAGAGTAAAATTGTAAAAATCACCTTAAAGATGGGAAGACATGGTGCAGGGCCCCCCAGAGGCTGACCTGTGGCTCTCCTCTCTGCACACTGAGCTCCTCTCTGCACACTCTCCAACTGACCAGTCTTTCCAGGTGTTCACTGCCCAAGGTAGAACATGCTTGGTATTGGAAACACCCCAAGTTCTATGGTCTAAGCACCCAGAGATGAAGAGGGTAAACCCCATCTCTTTCCACAGCTGGACTAATCACCTGCAGTGGAGGGACAGGTCGTGTGAGTAGAGTGTCAGTTGTAGCTGTGGCCACCAAGGGATCCATTGCTGCACAGGGAGTGGCCGGGAAGCTATTCCTTAGTTTCACTTCAATTCTAAAATTTGAACAAACTATTTTTTTGTTTGTTTGTTTAAGGAAGAGTACAAAGAGCTTTGCTCCTATACTAACTTAATGAGACATTGTCCTTTGCTCAGCAAACCACAGAACTCTAATCCTTGGACCTGGTGTACTTAAAAGTTCTGTCCCTTTGGGATCAGTTGCATTGCTGGGAGCAAGGAGCTGGGGAATGGGGCAGAGGGACCTGGCAGGGGGTCAGAAATCCAGGGCATCGGTGGTTATTATTCCGACACCCCAGTGTGTAGCTCCTGGGCACGTGGAATGACTCCGTGCTGATTGAGTGCTCCCAGCTCTGTCCCTGCCTCCCATTCTGAGTGCGTTAGTTATAGCTATAGGATTAATCTGTGGATGATCAATTTCCATCTGCTGTTTATGACTGAGTCTGAGAAAATTATGACAAGTCATATATATGGAGACTTAATTGTTTACTAAACCCTGCTCCCAATATTTTTCCATCTTATGCTTTGAGAAATATCATCCATAATATTTTCTTTCAGTAATTCAATTAAATCCAATGAATTTTCCCCTATGTGCAAAACACTGTGGTAATTTACTGCCTAATATTCTAGCATAATAGCAGGACATTTCCTGTCACCAGCACAGGTAAAGATTTTTATTAAGTGTACTGTGATACTAAAGACAGTTTCATAAGGTCGATTGATACTCAATTTGTGTATTAACAGATTTAAAGACGTGAAGTGAGACCAGAACAAAGTGATTCATTTTAAGAGGGCCTGTGGAGGGCTCAGCACCCACAGCTCAGTGGTTAGGGCACCAGCCACATACACTGGGGCTGGTGGGTTCGAACCTGGCCCGGGATTGCTAAACAACAACGACAACAACGACAACAAATAGCTAGGCATGGTGGGGGGCACCCATAGTCCCAGCTACTTGAGAGGCTGAGGCCAGAGAATTGCTTAAGCCCAATAGTGTGAGGGTGACATAGTGAGAGTCTGCCTCAAAAAAAAAAAAAAAAATTAAAAATTTAATGAAATAACAAAATGAGAGGGACCATGGAAAAAGAGAGAGCCTGTGGGAATGGAGAGGTTTTTACAGAACATGCTCTGCAAGAGATGTATTGGACTTGGCCGTGGGAAGGTGGTTTAGGTGATAATCTCTCTGAAATATACGGCAGTCTCCGTAAAAGTCTAGGTTAGTGAAAGGGAATTGAGAAAGATAAAACTGAAGAGACAAGTAAAGAAAAATTGAAGACTGCATTAAACCTAGGTTTTATGGTCTCCATTCTTTAGGCTGTGGGAAGCCCTTGAAATTTTACGAGTACAGAAGTACTGTATTAGTCAGCATTTGCTACTCAGAGAACACTTCGTGCCATCCTTGACTTGAAAGAACAGGTGTATTTTCTTACTGGGGTCTTCAAGTCAGGTGTTGGTCTTACCCCAGAAGTTCAGGTAGAAAGGGTCAAAGGAAAACAAAAGAGATAAAACAGAGAATAACTCTTAGGTAGTGTTTTTCCAATCTTTTTTTTTAATCTCATGGCACACTTGAACCTATAGTTAACCTTCCGCAGCACATTTAAATTAGGCCGATCAAAAAAGAGTAAAACAAAAAATGTGCTTACTATGCTTTGAAATGATTTCAAAAATAACTTAATTAATGGTCCTTTAAAATTGTCACAGCACATGGGTTGAAAATCACTGCCCTTGGGTCTTGCCGGGAACTGACATGGGTAACTTCTGCCCACTTCAGTTAATCAAAGCAAGGTCTGTGGTCAAGCCCAACATAAATGGAGTGGAAATACACCCTGCTCTTCTGAGTGATAACACAAAGTCATGTGACAAGGGACAGTGTACAGGGAGGGTTAGAAGGACTGGAAGCAGCAGTCCCACCTGCCACAAGTGTTAGGAATAGAGTGATGACTTAGAAACTTATCTGATAACACTGTGTTTACTGGCGTAAAATACCCAATAACCATCATGCAGGTAAGAATTATACTTTTGAGAAAAACTTTCCCAATTTTTTTCCTTGTTTGTAGACTATTAGGTTTTCTAATGCTCCATTAGCCAAGACCATTCATACTCTTGTCAAGAGCCACACAGTGTCGGAGATTTTACTCTTACAAAGTTTCCATGCCAGGTGCATCCACATTGTCTTTAAAGAGCAGATTTCCTTCTTTTTAAGGCTGTGTGTTATTCCATTGTACACACAAAGCATGTGCCCATAAGGACTGGAGTACACCCTGAGAAAATGGGCATCTCTCCGGTTTCCTTTATTGCTCTGACCACCATTGTGTATGTACCATTATCCATGGTTGTCTGGAGCTTCTCAGCTGTATAGACCATGTTCTTTTTAATCTATTCATCATAGAGACACTTAAGTTGTTACCATATCTTGGCTATCATGAATGAGGCTATGAGCAACATGAGAACGCAGGGGCTCTTTGAGGGAGTGATTTTATTTCCTTTGGATATATACCCATCAAAGGGATTGATGGGTCATATGGTAGATCTGTTTTTAAGCTTTTGAGGAACCTTCACACTGTATTCCAAAGTGACTGTACTAATTTACATTTCCACCATGGATGAACCTGGGAGACATTATGCCAAGTGAAAAAAGCCAGACCCAGAGAGACAAATACAGTGCAATCTCATGTATATGTGGACTCTAAAAAAAAGTTGAGTTTATAATATAGAAACAGAGACTAGATGGGTAAAAGTTGAATTTAGATTATCGAAACAGAATAGAAGGGCAGCAGCAAGAGATTCAGATTGATTTGGGGATCGATTGCCCTCCTGGGTGGCCACAGCTCCGAGTGCAGTGATGAGCCCCAGTGTGCACACACCTGCCATGTGTCGTAAAGTGACCCCCCTACACGGAGTTGTCCCTTTAGAAAAATGTGGGTCCCTTACCTTTTGTGTTTCTTTGAGAAGATAATACTGTTTTGGTTTGAACTCAGATTGTTACTCGCCTATTACTGTTTGTTTTGGGAAAATGGTATTTATTTTTGTTTGAGGGTTTGATTACTGGAGATTGGGAGCACAGATCACAAACACTGTCAGAGAGATACACAGATCTTATCTCCTGCCCTCAGGTCAAGAAAAAAAGCCACATATTGTAGATTTGTCTTAAAGTATTTCTATGGAGACTGCTCTGGACCACTCTGCTAGCAGTAGCTTTACACAGTACTAAATAACTCAATTTTGGGGACGTAACCTGCTGCTGACAACTGAGACCTGATGTCTTTGGGAGGTCAAAGGGGAAGTGGGCTGTACTTTGTGTGGGGTGGATTGGGAATTGCTATGGAGAAAACAGGACATTTCTGTGGTCAATTTCTGATGCAGATTAATCTTAGAGCAAGGAAAAAAGGGACTGAAAGCAGGGTCTATATAAGGACATAGAAACATTTTCCCTTTATTTGGATGTCCCATGGTATTGTCTTCTAGAATCTGATGATTGGAGAACCTCAAGGTACAGCTGCCTGGGGGGCATCTGCACAACCACATCCATGGTCCCAACAAGCTAGAGGTCCAGAGCAGGACTTGAGATGCGTATATAATCAGCATTCTGAGATTCCATGATTCTCACAGGTTTCTCACAAGTCCTGCAAGTCCTCAGGACTCTTTTGGAGGTCCACAGGATCACCAATCTGTAATAATACTATTAAAATTTATCTGACCCTTCCATTCTTTCTGTATCACAGCGTGTTTTTCTAAAGGCCACATGACTTGTGATATCACAACAATGCAAAAGAAGAAATACAAGCGCTTAGCTGTTGTCTATGAAGGCAAACAATAAAGCTATTTGAAAGATTGAGCACTTAGTGTCATATCAAAAATAGAAAATCATTGCCTAGTCCAGTAATTTTCTTTTTTTTTTTTGGCCAGGGCTGGGTTTGAACTCACCACCTCCGGCATATGGGACTGGCGCCTTACTCCATTGAGCCACAGGTGCCACCCTAGTCCAGTAATTTTCAATTGGTGAGCTGTGTGGCACACAATTTTCAATTGGTGAGCTGTGAGTGGATCTTAGGTGTGCCTTGAAAATTTTTAAAGATCATTCATTAAATGATTTCCAAAAGAAGTTCAAAGCACAGTAAGTATATTCCTTTTCTTTTATACTCTTTTTGTGTGATCAGCATAATTTAAGTGTGCCGTAACTCTTTTTGTTTTTGATCAATGTAATTTAAAGGAGACAAAAAAAGTTGAAAAACACTAGCCTAGACTAAATCAAGGAGCTTTCTTTTCTGCTTTCTTCTAGGAATTTTACAGTTTCATGACTTCATTTAAGACTTTAATATTTTTTTAGGGCAGTGCCTGTGGCTCAGTGAGTAGGGCGCAGGCCTCATATACCAAGGGTGGCAGGTTCGAACCCAGCCCTGGCCAAACTGCAACAAAAAAATAGGTTGGCGTTGTGGCAGGCGCGTGTGGTCCCAGCTGCTCTGGAGGCTGAGGCGGGAGAATCGCATAAGCCCAAGAGCTGGAGGTTGCTGTGAGTCCTGTGACGTCATGTCACTCTACCAAGGGCGGTAAAGTGAGACTCTGTCTCTACAAAAAAAAAAATATATATATATATATATATATGTGTGTGTATTTTAGATTTAATTTTTCATACATGGTGTGAGATAGGATCCCGTTTCCTTTTCCTGCTTGTGAATATCCAATTTTCTAGTACCTTTTATGAGAGACTATTTTTCTCCACTGTGATTTCTTTCTTTTTTTTTCTTTTTTATTGTTTTTTTTTTATTTTTTTATTAAATCATAACTGTATACAATGATATGATTATGGGGCATCATACACTCACTTCATAAACCATTTGACACATTTTTATCACAGTGGTTAACATAGCCTTTCCGGCGTTATCTCAGTTACTGTGCCAAAACATTTACATTCTACATTTACCAAGTTTCGCAAATACCCCTGTAATATGCACCACAGGTGTGATCCCACCGATTCCCCTCCCTCTACCCACCCCCCCTTTCCCACTTCCCCCTATTGTTAAGTTGTAGCTGGGTTATAGCTTTCATGTGAGAGTCCCAAATTAGTTTCATAGTAGGGCTGTGTACATTGGGTATTTTTTCTTCCATTCTTGGGATACTGGAGCTGGAACATATTCTTCTTAGTAAAGTTTCTTTTTTATTGTTAAGGATTCATTGAGGGGTACAAAGAATTAGGTTACACCGATTGCATTTGTTAGGTCAAGTCTCTCTTATAATTGTGTTCTGCCCTCAAAAGGTATATCCTAAAAAGGTATATCCTACACTGTGACCCCCCATCCCGCTCTCTCTGGCCCTTACCCCCTCTCCTTCCCTCACCCCCCACCTTGTGTTAGATCATTTGCTGCCTTCATATCAGAATTGAGCACATTGGATTCTTGCTTCTCCCTTCTTGTGATGCTTTGCTAAGAAGAATGTGTACCAACTCAATCCAGGTTAATACAAAATATGTAAAGTCTCCTTTTTTTTTTTTTTTTTTTGTTAGTGGCTGAATAGTATTCTATGGTATACATATTACACAGCTTGTTAATCCATTCTTGGATTGATGGGCATTTAGTTTGTTTCCGCATTTTGGCAATTGTAAATTCAGCTGCAATAAACAGTCTAGTGCAAAAGTCCTTAGGATAAAATGATTTTTTTTTTCCTTCTGGGTAGATGCCTAGTAATGGGATTGCAGGATCAAATGGGAATTCTAATGTCAGTTCATTGAGGATTTTCCATACTTTCTTCCAAAAACGTTGAATTAGCAGTCCCACCAGTAGTGCAAAATTGTTCCCTTCTCTCCACATCCATGCCAACCTCTGCAGCTTTGTGATGTGGGCTATTCTCACAGGGGTTAGGTGATATCTCAAGGTAGTTTTGATTTGCATTTCTCTGATGGTCAGGGAAGATGAGTATTTTTTCAAATGTTTATTAGCCATTCATCTGTCTTCATCAGGGAAGGTTCTGTTCATATCTCTTGCCCAGTGGTAGAAGAGATTGTTTACGCTTTTTTTTCATTGATTAATTTGAGTTCTGTATGGATTCTAGTTATCAACTCTTTGTCAAATTAATACCCTGCAAATATCTTTTCCCATTCTGAAGGTTATCTTTTTGCTTTTATTTCTTGTGTTCTTAGCTGTGCAAAGTTTTTTCAGTTTAATTAAGTCCCATTCGTTGATTTTTTTCTTTTATTGTTTTATTCTAAAGTTTTTTTTTATTATTAAATCATAGCTATGTACATTAATGCGATCCTGGGGCACTATATCCTGGTTTTATAGACCATTTGACATGTTTTCATCACACTGGTTAACACAGTCTTCCTGGCATTCTCTTAGTTATTGTGTTAAGACATTTATATTCTACATTTACTAAGTTTCACATGTAACCTTGTAAGTTTGCTGTTGTTGCGATGGCCACTAAAGTCTTTGTCATAAAATCTTTCCCAAGTACAGCATCAAGAGTGTTCCCTTAGAACATTTTGTTCTAAGATTTTTGTTGTTTCATGTCTTAGATTTAAGTCTTTTATCCATCTTGAGTCAATTTTTGTAAGGGGTGAAAGGAGTGGGTTGAGTTTTAGTCTTTTACATGTGGTTATCCAGTTCTCCCAGCACCATTTGTTGAATAGGGATTCTTTTCCTCACTGTATGCTTTTGTTAGGTTTATTAAAGATCAGATGGAGTACATATACCACAATTTATTAATCCATTCGTGGATCGATGGGCACTTGGGCTTTTTCCATGACTTAGCAATTATGAATTGGGCTGCAATAAACATTCTGGTACAAATAATCTTTGTTATGTTGTGATTTTTGGTCTTCTGGGTATATGCCCAGCAGAGGGATTACAGGATTGAATGGCAGATCTATTTTTAGATCTCTGAGTGTTCTCTGTATATCTTTCCAAAATGTACTCAGTCCTACTATGAAACTAATTTGGGGCTCTCACATGAAAGCTATAACCCAGTTACAACCTAACAATAGGGGGAAGTGGGAAAGGGAGGGGGTGGTGGTGGGTAGAGGGAGGGGGATGGGTGGGATCACACCTGTGGTGCATCTTACAGGGGTATTTGTGAAACTTGGTAAATGTAGAATGTAAATGTTTTGGCACAGTAACTGAGATAACGCTGGAAAGGCTATGTTAACCATTGTGATAAAAATGTGTCAAATGGTCTATGAAGCGGAGTGTATGATGCCCCATGATCATATCAATGTATACAGTTATGATTTAATAAAAAAAAAAAAACTCAAAGGTCAGATGGAAAATAGGGACTGGTTTCAACTCTTGCTTTTCTATTCTGTTCCATATATCAATTCTCTATTTTGGATGCTCTTTATATCCTTCTCTTGCCTGATTGCGTTGGCTAGAAGTTCCAGAACTATGTTGAATAATAGTGATGATATTGGACATCCTTGTCTGGTTCTAGTTCTAAGTGGAAAAGCTTTCATTTTTACACCCTTCAGTATGATGTTAGCTGTGGGTTTGTCATAGGTGGCTTCAATCAGCTTAAGAAATGTGTCACCTATGGCTATTTTCTTAAGTGTTCTTGTTAGAAAAGGATGCTGGATTTTGTCAAATGCTTTTTCTACATCTGTTAGAAGATCATATGGTCTTTGGTTTTGCTTTTATTGATTTGACATGTTACTTTTATATGGATTTATGTATGTTAAACTAGCCTTGCATCCCTTGGATGAAGCCTACTTGATCATAATGTATAATTTTTTTTTAATGTGTAGCTGCAATGTATTAACTAAGATATTGTTGAGTATTTTTACATTGATATTCATTAGTGAAATTAGTCTCTAGTTCTCCTTTTTGGTTGAGTCAGTCCTTTCCTGATTTAGGCATCAAGTTGATGTTTCCTTCATAGTTGTGTTGGGGAAGGTTCCTTCTTTCTCAATGTATTGGAACAGGTTCTGCAATATAGGTACAAGCTCATCTTTCCAGGTTTGATATAATTCTGATGTGAAGCCGTCTGGTCCTGGGCTTTTGTTGTTGTTGTTAGAAGCTTTTTTATTGTTTCTGTATTTTCAGTGCTTGATCTTAGTCTGTTCAGGAGATCTATTTTTTTCTTGTTAAGTTTAGGAAGATGGTATGATTCCAGATATTGGTCCATTGCCTCCACATTTCAAGTTTCTGGGCATAAAGTTTTTGGTAGTAGTCAGAAATAATCTCTTGTATCTCTGTAATAGTGGTTATCCCCCCTTTTCATTTCTAATTGAGGTCATGAAATATTTTGCTTTTCTATTTATGTTTAATCTGGCCAATTATTTATTGATTTTATTTATCTTTTTTATTTTTTATTTTTTTGACAGAATAGTTTATTCTTTATTTTATTTGTTTTTCTTTGTTGTTGCAGTTTGACCAGGGTCAAGCTCGAACCTGCCACCCTTGGTATATGGGGCCAGCACCCCACCCCCTGAGCCACAGGTGCTGCCCCCTAGTTTATTCTTTAAATGTAGGGGTGGAAGATTTAACTTTGCCTTAGGTGGCCTTAGGTCCTGTTTATAATGTGGTATATCTTCCTGCCATAAAGACTCTGTTCTGACAGTCTTATGATCCCTATTTTAACATTCATGCTGGTCAGCTCTTGTGTCTAAACCTCAAAAGGAAGAGGTTATAATGAGGTATGTTTGACCTCCCATCCTGTTATGGCCTAGAATTCAGTTTTTAAGATTTATCTTTTAAAAAAACCAATTTTTTGTTTCATTAGTTTTCTGAATGATTCTTTTATTTTAAACTTTATTTCTGATTTAACTTTGGTTATTTCTTTTCTTCTGCTAGGTTTGGGGTTGGATTGCTCTTCCTTTTCTGTTTCTTTAAGAGAGTTCATTAGGTTACTGATGTGCTCTTCTTTCTCTTTTCAGATGTAGGCATCTAATGTGATAAATTTTCCTCTTAGGACTGCTTTTGCTGGAGGCGGCACTTGTGGCTCAAAGGAGTAGGGCGCCGGCCCCATATGCTGGAGGTGGTGGGTTCAAACCCAGCCCTGGACCAAAAAAAACAAACAAAAAAAACTGAACAGGACTGCTTTTGCTGTGTCCCACAGGTTTTGTTAGCAAAATGTGTCTTCATTTTTGTTATGCTCAGGAAGTTAATGATTTCCTTTTTGATCTCTTCCTTGACCCAACTGTCATTTAGCATAAGGTTGTTAAATTTCCACGTCTTTGTGTGGGGATGACAATTTTTATTGGAGTTGAGAACCACCTTTACTGCCTTATGGTCTGAGACTATGCAAGGTATAATTTCAATTTTTAAAATTTTCTTGGGGTTTGATTTATATCCTAGGATATGATGTATTTTGGAGAATGTTCCATGGGATGACAAGAAGAATATATATTCTTTAGGAATATACATTCCACAGCACACCCAAAGGATGGTGTGTGCTGTATATGTCTATTAAGCACAGTTGTTCTGGGGTCACATTTAAGTCTCTTCTATCTTCATTTAGTTTCTGTTTAGAGGATCTGTCCAGCTCTGTAAGAGGAGTGTTAAAGTCCCACACTAATATGGTGTCATGGGATATCATATTGGTCAGACTAATCAAGTCTATTTCAAGAATCTGTGAGAATTTAAGTTGGGTGCATAAATATTTAGACTTGAAGTACCCTCTTGTTGTATTGTTTTCTTGACCAATATGAAGTACCCATCTTTTTCTTTTCTGACTTTCTCTCTCTCTCGGGCACGGTCTCAAACTGTAATCCTGGGTAGAGTGCCATGGCGTTATAGCTCACAGCAACCTCCAACTTGGGCTCAAGCAATTCTCTTGCTTCAGTTTTTTTACTTCTTTTTAGTAGAGACAGGATCTCACTTTTTGTTCAGGCTGGTTTCAAACTCATGAGCTCAGGCAATCCACCTGCCTTGGCCTCCCAGAGTGCTAGGATTACAGGCCTGAGCCACCACACCTGGCCTTTGACTTTAGTTGCCTTAAATCCACTTGTATCTGAAAATAAGATTGAAATCCCTCCTTCTTCTGATTTCTATTTGCCTGAAATACTGTTTTCCATCCCTTAACCCTGAGTTTTACTTTGTCCTTCAAGGCTAGGTGTGTTTCCTGCAGGCAGCAAATGGATGGCTTATACTTTTTTTATCCCATCAGCCAGCTTATAGCTCTATAGTGGGGAATTCAAGCCATTGACATTTTTTGAGAGAATTGATAAGTGTGGTGGAGTTCTCTTCATCTTATTTTGCAAAAGTTCATTGCTTAGTTTTATCTTTTGTGTCATTGTGGATGCTAGGTTTTGTCCTTTATCTTCTGGGTGTTTATTTTTTTGGTGAACCATTGTGATCTTCAGTGTGTAGAACAGGTGTAAGTATTTCCTATAGAGCTGGTTGCATATCAGTAAAATATTTTATTTTTCCACTAACTTTAAAGCTTAACTTAGCTGGATATAGAATTTTGGGATGAAATTTTTCTTTTCTATCTTTTATTTTTGGTAAGTTAAAGTTAGATGACCATTCCTTTCTGTTTTGAAAAGTTTCATTTAAGAAGTTAGTGGTCGGGCAGCGCCTGTGGCTCAGTGAGTAGGGCGCCGGCCCCATATGCCGAGGGTGGTGGGTTCAAACCCAGCCCCGGCCAAACTGCAACAAAAAAATAGCTGGGTGCTGTGGCGGGCGCCTGTAGTCCCAGCTGCTCGGGAGGCTGAGGCAAGAGAATCACTTAAGCCCAGGAGTTGGAGGTTGCTGTGAGCTGTGTGATGCCACAGCACTCTACCGAGGGCCATAAAGTGAGACTCTGTCTCTACAAAAAAAAAAAAAAAAAAAGAAGTTAGTGGTCACCCTAATGGATTTGCCTCTGTAGGTCAATTGGTCCTTAATCCTGGCTGCTTGCAGAATCTTCTCTTTCATCTTGACTTTGGATAGGTTCATCACAATGTGTCTTATAGAGGCTCTGTTTGAGTTTAGATGACCTGGGATTCGATATCCCTCTGAAAGGAGTGTGTCAGAATCTCTGGGAATACTTGGGAAATTTTTATTTATGACATCCTCTAGTAGGGCTTCCATTCTTCTTCCCCTTCTGGGATACATATCACTTGTATGCTTGAATGCTTTATGAAGTCTCATAGTTCTCTCAGTAAACGTTCCACATTCTCTCTCATTTTTCTTTCTCTTTAACTGCTTTAATCTCTACCTCTGAGATTCTTCTTCTGCATGGTCTAACTCTCAAGAGCTTTAATCTCTACCTTTGAGATTCTTCTTCTGCATGGTCTAATCTGTTATTGATATTTTCTACTGCATCTTTAAGTTGCTTGATTGACTGCTTCACTTCCTTAAGCTCTGCTATATCCTTTCTATATTCTTCATATCATTCATTTCTTTCCTTTTTTTTTTTTTTTTGTGGTTTTTGGCCAGGGCTGGGTTTGAACCCGCCACCTCCGGCATATGGGACCGGCGCCCTACTCCTTGAGCCACAGGCGCCGCCCATATATCATTCATTTCTTATTTGATTCTGTTTTGGGATTTCCTTTTGGTTATTTTCCAGTTTCTCAGGAATTTTCTTTCTTTCTTTCTCTCTCTCTCTCCCCTTTCTTTCTTTCTTCCTACAGAGTCTCACTATGTTGTCCTCAGTAGAGTGCCATCGCATCACAGCTCACAGCAACCCCCAACTCTTGTATTTAAGTGATTCTTTTACTTCTTTTATTCTTTTACTTCTTTTACCGCCTCTCCAGTAGCTGAGACTACAGGTGTCCACCACAACACCCAGCCATCTCAGCAATTTTCTTCATTGTTTTTACTACTCATATTTTAAATTCCTTCCCTTTCTGTCATTTCTAGTATTTCTTTATAGGTGTAATCCTCTGCAGTAGCTATCTCATAATCCTTTGGTGGGATTGCTCTGTTCTGTTTTTTCATGATGCCAGGATTTCTCTGTTGTTTCTTCCTCGTGAGTGTTTTCTTTTTGTCTGTTTCCTTTCCTATTCTCCTGTTCCTTAAATTACTTTGCCTCTGATCTAAGAAACTGAAATGTCCTTTTGGTAAAGTACTAAAAGTAGGAGAATAGTGAAGAGCAAGAAGGGATAAAGGATAAAAAAGGGGGAAAGAGAAAGGAAAGGGGAGAGAAAAAGAGAAGATTACCAAAAGAAGAGAGGGACAGAAAGAGAGAGACATGAATAATAGTGGTGTACAGCAAGCAAGGTACTTGACTCACACCCACAAATCCCAACCTCTGGAGGGCTGGTTTGGGTAGGTCCCCTGAGGTCTGGAGCACTTTGCCAGATGAAGCAGGCAGAAGCTACACTTCCACCAAACAGAGAAGAAAAATAAACATACTGTATATCAATGTAAAAGAAGCAAACAAACAAGAAAAACCTTAAGGGATATAATTGGGGGGAAAGTAATAACAGGACAGAAAAACCAGCAAAAATAAAGCCTTTATTATTAAAGAAGCAAACAATGAACAGTCATTATCAGTACATACTGATATGACTGTATAAGATGGCTACTAGAAGCCTCTGCCTTGCCAATGAGACAGTGGCCGTCTTCTGCCCTCAAACCCCACAGGGTTGGGAGCCTGAAGCTCTCCTTAGCTTGCTTAATACACATACCTTGACATTTCCAAAGGATTTGTCACTCAAATCTCCCCACAAGTGGCTGCCCCATTTATGAGGCATACCAGAACTGGCCTTGCCTTAGGACTCTGAGGGCCTGGCCTGCAAGGCAGCCTTCCCACAATAGCTGTGCTGGCCTGCAGCTGAACAATGAAACTGTACTCTGCCTGGGTTGCTCAGTTCAGCCCCTGGGGGTTATTCAAAATCATTCACTCCCTTGCCCAAGCACTCCCAACGTAACTCAACCAAATGCCCAGGTCCAAAAATACCCCGCAGGGTGGGCCTTCTCTATCAGCCTCCCATCCAATGCAAGTACTTGCTGCTTCTTGCCGGCTTTCATCCTTGTCTTGGGGTCCTAAAGTAATCCACAGAGTCAATGCAATTATTATAAAAATTTAAAAGGCATGACTCACAGACATAGAAAAAAAAATCTTATACCCCAGGAGATCACTTGTTGCCCAGGGAATATACAGCAAGATTTTTTAAAATTTTTATTTCAAGTTTTTAAGCCCTAGATGTTTGTCTTTCTCTCTTTTTTATTTTTTTCTTGTGTGATAATGATTTTTCAAGCAGAAAACCAAGCAAATATTCCAACAAATAAAAGCCCATGATGAGATGACTTCACGGTGAACTCTATCAAACAATAGCAATTCTTCCCAACTTCATCCAAAAATTTGAAGAGAAGGGAGCACTTCTAAACTTATTTTTGATGTCAGCATTATTACTCTGCTATGAAAGCCAGACAAGGACACTGCAGAAGAAGAAAACTATAGGCCAATGTCCTTGATGAGCACAGATGGAAACATCCTCAACAAAATGCTAGCAAACTGTTTTCAACAGCATACTAAAGGAATCATTCACCATGATCAAGTGTGATTTACCCTTGGGATACAAAAATCATTACTTTCTTACTAATATAATTCTATGCTCTGCTTTATGTTTGTACAAAGATGAATCCTGGCTGTAAGAAAATAAATGTGCTATGACTACAACAACTCTATTATAACAATTCTGTGGACAGGATTAAGTGAAAAAAGATATGGATATTTCTACATATACATACGTAATTTTTTTTATTGTTAAATCATAGCTGTGTACATTAGTGCAATCAAGGGGTACAATGTTCTGCTTTCATATACCATCTGAAATATTCTCATCAAACTGTTCAACATAACCTTCAGGGCATTTTCTTAGTTATTGTATGTAGACATTTGTATTCCGCATTTAGTAAGTTTCACCTGTACCCATTGTAAGATGTAACGTAGGTGTGGCCCCACCTATTACCCTCCCTAGAATTTTCTGGTTCATTATCTTTCATAGCTATTACCATGGGCATTTATTATTTCAGAATTCTTCCTACACTGAAAATAATATTATTGAAATAAAGTAACAATAAGAATAATTTAAACATTTTTCTACCTCTATATTTTCTTTTAAAAATCCTTAACAAATGGTGCTGGGTGAACTGGCTGGCTACCTGCAAAAGACTGAAACTGGACCCACACCTTTCACCATTAACTAAGATAGACTCTCACTGGATAAAAGATTTAAACTTAAGACATGAAACTATAAAAATACTCGAAGAAAGTGCAGGGAAAACACTAGAAGGAATTGGCCTGGGTGAATATTTTATGAGGAGGACTCCCCAGGCAATTGATGCAATATCAAAAATACACTACTGGGACCTGATCAAACTAAAAAGCTTCTGCACAGCCAAGAACATAGTAAGTATAGCAAGCAGACAGCTCTCAGAATGGGAGAAAATATTTGCAGGTTATACCTCCGATAAAGGTTTAATAACCAGAATCCACAGAGAACTCAAGCGTATTAGCAAGAAAAGAACAAGTGATCCCATCTCAGGGTGGGCAAGGGACTTGAAGAGAAACTTCTCTAAAGAAGAAAGACGCACAATCTACAAACACATGAAAAGAAGCTCATCATCCTTAATCATCAAAGAAATGCAAATCAAAACTACTTTGAGATATCACCTGACCCCAGTAAGAGTAGCCCACATAACAAAATCCCAAAACCAGAGATGTTGGCGTGGATGTGGAGAAAAGGGCACACTTCTACACTGCTGGTGGGAATGCACACTAATATGTTTATTTTGGAAGGATGTTTGGAGACTACTTACAGATCTAAAAATAGACCTACCATTCTATCCTATAATTCTTTTACTAGGTTTATACCCAGAAGAACAAAAATCACAATATAACAAAGACATCTGTACCAGAATGTTTATTGAAGCCCAATTTATAATTGCTAAGTCATGGAAGAAGCCCAAGTGCCCATTGACCCACGAGTGGACTAGCAAATTGTGGTGCATGTATACTATGAAATATTATGCAGCCTTAAAGAAAGATGGATACTTTACCTCTTTCATGTTTACATGGATGGAGCTGGAACATATTTGTCTTAGCAGAGTGTCTCAGGAATGGAAGAAAAAATATCCAATGTACCCAGCCCTACTATGAAGCTAATTTATAGCTTTCATATGAAGGCTATAACCCAACTATAGCACAAGATATGGGGAAATGGCCAAGGAAGGAGAAGGGAGGGGGGAGGTTAGGGGGGAGGGAGGGTAATGGGTGGGCCACACGTACAGTGCATCTTAGAATGGGTACAGGCGAAACTTACCAAAGGCAGAATACAAATGTCTACATACAGTAACTAAGAAAATGTCATGAAGGCTGCATTGAACAGTGTGATAAAATACTTCAGATTGTATATGAAACCAGCACATTGTACCCCTTGATTGCACTAATGTACACAGCTATGATTTAACAATAAAAAAAATCCTTCCTCTCTGCCTTGCATAAGTTCAAAACCTCCTAGCACTTTATCATTCATTATTATTTTATATGAAATGAGCCTGAAAATGTATCCACTCATTGATTCAAACAATATTCCTTAATTATGTTTTGATTTGTAGCAACTAATGTAAAATCATGCTTTATGAAGCACTTTTTTTTTATTAAATCATAGCTGTGTACATTGATATGATCATGGGACATCATTCACTAGCTTCACAGACCGTTTACCAAGTTTCACATATACCCTTGTAAGATGCACCACTGGTGTAATCCCACCAATCCCCTTCCCTCTACCCACCTCCCCCTCCCTCCCCTCCCTTTCCCCCTTCCCCCTATTCTTAGGTTGTAACTGGGTTATAGCTTTCATGTGAAAACCCTAAATTAGTTTCATAGTAGGGCTGAGTACATTGGGTACTTTTTCTTCCATTCTTGAGATACTTTACTAAGAAGAATATGCTCCAGCTCCATCCATGTAAACATGAAAGAGGTAAAGTCTCCATTTTTCTTTAAGGCTGCATAATATTCCATGGTGTACAGGTACCACAATTTATTAATCCATTCGTGGATCGATAGGCACTTGGGCTTCTTCCATGACTTCGCAATTATGAATTGAGCTGCAATAACATTCTGGTACAAATATCTTTGTTATGATGTGCTTTTTGGTCTTCTGGGTATTTGCCCAGTAGAGGGGATTACAGGATTGAATGGAAGATCTATTTTTAGATCTCTAAGTGTTCTCCATATCTCTTTCCAAAAGGAATATATTAATTTGCATTCCCACCAGCAGTGCAAAAGTATTCCCTTTTCTCCACATCCGCGCCAACATCTCTGGTCTTGGGATTTTGTGATATAGGCTAGTCTCACTGGGGTTAGATGGTATCTCAAAGTAGTTTTGATTTGCATTTCTCTGATGATTAAAGATGATGAGCATTTTTTTCATATGTCTGAAGGCCGCGCGCCTGTCTTCTTCAGAGAAGTTTCTCTTCAAATCCCTTGCCCAGCCTGCGATGGGATCCCTTGTTCTATTCTTGCTAATGCGTTTGAATTCTCTGTGGATTCTGGTTATTAAACCTTTGTCGGAGACATACCCTGCAAATATCTTCTCCCATTCTGAGGGCTGTTTGCTTGCTTTACTTACTGTGTTCTTGGCTGTGCAGAAGCTTTTTAGTTTGATCAAGTCCCAGTAGTGTATTTTTGAAGCTGCTTCATTTGCCCGGGGGTCCTCCTCTGCACTCTCTCTAGTATTTTTCCCTGCACTTTTCCCTGCACTCTCCTCTAGTATTTTTATAGTTTCATGTCTTAAGTTTAAATCTTTGATCCAGTGAGAGTTATCTTAGTTAATGGTGAAAAGTGTGGGTCAACTTTCAGTCTTCTACAGGTTGCCAGCCAGTTCACCCAGCACCATTTGTTAAATCGGAATCTTTTCCCTACTGAATGTTTTTAATTGGCTTGTCAAAGATTAAATAAGTAGCTGGATTCATCTCTTGGTTCTCTATTCTGTTCCAGACATCTACTTCTCTGTTTTTTTGCCAATACCATGCTGTTTTGATCACTATTGATTTGTAGTATAGTCTCAGGTCTGGTAGCGTAATTCCTCCTGCTTTGTTTTTATTTCTGAGTAATGTCTTGGCTATTCAAGGTTTTTTCTGATTCCATATAAAACGAAGTATTGTTTTTTTTCAAGATCTTTAAAGTATGACAGTGGAGCTTTAATAGGGATTGCATTGAAATTATATATTGCTTTGGGTAGTATAGACATTTTAACAATATTGATTTTTCCCAGCCATGAGCATGGTATGTTTTTCCATTTGTTAATATTTTCAGCTATTTCTTTTCTTAGAGTTTCATAGTTCTCTTTATAGAGATCTTTCCCTCCTTTGTTAGATAAATTTCCAAATATTTCATCTTCTTTGGCACTACTGTGAATGGGATAGTGTCCTTAACTGTTTTTTTCAACTTGACTGTTGTTGGTATATATAAAGGCTACCGATTTATGAATGTTGATTGTGTAACCTGTGTATCCTTGATCACTTCTAAATGTTTTGTAGTAGAGTCCCTAGTGTTTTCCAGATATACAATCATATCATCTGCGAAGAGCGAAAGTTTGATCTCTTCTGACCCTATATGGATACCCTTGATAGCCTTTTCTTCCCTAATTACAGTGGCTAAAACTTCCATTACAATGTTAAAAAGCAATGGAGACAATGGGCAGCCTTGTCTGGTTCCTGATCTGAGTGGAAATGATTCCAATTTAACTCCATTCAATATGATATTGGCTGTGGGTTTGCTGTAGATGGCCTCTATCTGTTTAAGAAATGTCCCTTCTAGACCAATTTTCTTGAGTGTTGTGATCATGAAGGGATGCTGGATATTATCAAAAGCTTTTTCTGCATCGATTGAGAGAATCATATGGTCTTTGTTTTTTAATTTGTTTATGTGCTGGATTACATTTATAGATTTACGTATGTTGAATCAGCCTTGAGATCCTGGGATAAAACCGACTTGGTCATGATGTATAATTTGTTTGATGTGTTGCTGGATTCTGTTTGTTAGGATCTTGTTGAATATTTTTGCATCTATATTCATTAGTGATATCGGTCTATAATTTTGTTTTCTTGTTGGGTCTTTTCCTGGTTTGGGGATCAGGGTGATATTTGCTTCATAGAACGTGTTGGGTAGTCTTCCTTCTTTTTCTACCTTTTGTAACAGGTTGAGTAATATAGGTACTAATTCCTCTTTAAAGGTTTGGTAGAATTCAGACGTGAAACTATCTGGTCCCAGGCTTTTCTTTTTAGGGAGGTTTTGTATGGTTGATGCTATTTCTGAACTTGATATGGGCCTGTTCAACATTTCCACTTGATTCTGCTAAGTCTTGGAAGGTGGTGTGCTTCCAAGTATCGGTCAATTTCCTTCAGATTTTCATATTTCTGAGAATAAAGTTTCTTGTAATATTCATTAAGGATTTTTTGGATTTTTGAGGAGTCGGTTGTTATTTCGTCTTTGTTGTTTCTGATTGATGAGATTAGAGATTTCACTCTTTTTTTTCCTGATTAGGTTGGCCAAAGGTTTATCTATTTTATTGATCTTTTCGAAAAACCAGCTTTTTGATTTATTGATCTGTTGTATTATTCTTTTGTTTTAAATTTCATTTAATTCTGCTCTAATTTTGGTTATTTCTTGTCTTCTACTGGGTTTGGGGTTGGAACATTCTTCCTTTTCCAGTTGCTTGAGATGTCCCATTAAGTTGTTAACTTCCTCTCTTTCTGTTCTCTTGAGGAAGGCTTGCAGTGCTATAAATTTCCCTCTTAGAACTGCCTTTGCGGTGTCCCAGAGGTTCTGATAGTTCATGTCTTCATTGTTGTTTTGTTCCAAAAAATTGGCGATTTCTTTTTTTTTTTTTAATTTTTTTATTAAATCATAACTGTATACAATGATATGATTATGGGGCATCATACACTCACTTCATAAACCATTTGACACATTTTTATCACAGTGGTTAACATAGCCTTTCCGGCGTTATCTCAGTTACTGTGCCAAAACATTTACATTCTACATTTACCAAGTTTCGCAAATACCCCTATAATATGCACCACAGGTGTGATCCCACCGATTCCCCTCCCTCTACCCACCCCCCCTTTCCCACTGATCCACGAATGGATTAATAAATTGTGGTATATGTATACCATGGAATACTATGCAGCCTTAAAGAAAGATGGAGACTTTATCTCTTTCATGTTTACATGGATGGAGCTGGAACATATTCTTCTTAGTAAAGTATCCCAAGAATGGAAGAAAAAATACCCAATGTACACAGCCCTACTATGAAACTAATTTGGGACTCTCACATGAAAGCTATAACCCAGCTACAACTTAACAATAGGCGATTTCTTTCTTAATCTCATCTCTGACCCAGCTATCATTCAGCATAAGGTTATTTAACTTCCATGTTTTTGTATGAGTATGCAGATTCCTGCTGTTACTCAGCTCAAGTTTTATTCCATGGTGGTCCGAGACGATGCAAGGAATAATTTCTATTCCTTTAAATTTACTGAGGTTAGACTTGTGACCTAAGATGTGATTGATTTTGGAGTACATTCCATGGGCTGATGAGAAGTATGTGTATTCAGTTTTGTTGGGATGACATGTTCTGTAGATGTCTGCTAAATCCAAATGTTGGATGGTTAGTTTTAAATCTAAGACTTCTTTGCTCAGCTTCTTGTTGGAGGATCGATCCAACACTGCCAAAGGAGTGTTGAAATCTCGGATGATTATGGAGCTGGAGGAAATCAAGTTGCTCAGGTCTGTTAGAGTTTCTCTTATAAATTGAGGTGCATTCTGGTTGGGTGCATAGATATTAATAATTGAGATCTCATCATATTGAGTATTACCCTTAACAAATATGAAGTGACCATTCTTGTCCTTCCTTACTTTTGTTGGTTTAGAGCCTACTGTATCTGCAAATAAAATTGCAACACCTGCTTTTTTCTGATTACCATTTGCCTGAAATATGGATGACCATCCTTTCACCCTGAGTCTGTATTTGTCTTTTAAGTTAAGATGTGACTCTTGTATGCAACAAATATCTGGCCTGAGTTTTTGTATCCAATCAGCTAACCTATGCCTCTTTAGAGGACAGTTTAAGCCGTTCACATTAATGGAGAATATTGATAAGTCTGGTGAAGTTTTGGGTATCGAGTTTTTCAAAAGTCCAGTGGGCATTTTTAATCCTTTTGCCAGTGTGGAAATTGGAGTTTGATCTGAAGTTTCTGAGCGTTTACTTTTGCGGTGTAGGATTGGGTTGGTCATTATGGAGGATAGGTCTGAGAATATCCGGAAGAGCTGGTTTGGTTGTGGCAAATTTCTTCAACATATGAATGTCATTAAAGTATTCAATTTCTCCATCATAAATGAAACTCAGTTTAGCTGGATACAAGATCCGGGGTTGAAAGTTATTTTGCTTTAGGAGATTAAAAGTTGGTGACCACGCTCTTCTGGCTTGAAAAGTTTCAGCAGAGAGATCTGTAGTCATTCTAATATTCTTCCCTTTGAAGGTAATGGTTTTCTTTCTCTTGGCAGCTTTGAGAATTTTCTCCTTCATATTAACTTGAGTGAAGTTAATTATGATATGCCTGGGGGACGTCTTATTCGGGTTGAGTCGTGCTGGGGTTTTGAAGCTGTCCACTATCTGAATTTCAGAATCTCTAGGCATGTCTGGAAAATTCTCTTTCATAATTTCATGCAGACTGGCGTCTGTGCTCAGTGAGGCCACTTCATCTGTTTCTGGACCTGCTATGATTCGGATATTCACCTTCTTCGAATTATCCCAGAGCTCTCTGAGAGAATGATCCGTTTTTGCTCTCCATTTCTCTTCTTCTTTGAGAGTTTGGGAGCGTTCAAAGGCTTTATCTTTGATGTGAGAAATCCTTTCTTCTGCTTGCTCCATTCTGTTGCTGAGGGATTCTACTGTATTTTTCATATCTTTGAGGGCTGCAAATTCTTGCTTCAGTGTGTCTAAGTCTTTGGTGGTTTTGTCTTTAAATTCGTTAAATTCTTGAGACAACTTTTGAATTTCGCCTCGAATTCCTGATTCCACTTTGTTAATCTTGTCTACAATCCAAATTCTGAATTCGATTTCTGACATCTTAGCCAGTTGTTTATGAATGGGATCATCAATTGCATCTGCCATATCTTTCCTTGGGGGGATTGATCTATTCTGGGTATTTATGCTACCAGAGATTTTCCGCTGATTCCGCCCCATGGTTGTTTTACTCCCTCTGATTTTTTTCCCCCTGGGGCTTTGTCGAGGACCTGTACAGTGTTGTGGCCTGAGAAACTGGGGCCCTGTCTGGTGTGCTGGGGCTAAGTGGTTCTGTCCTGTTTTCAGCTGTTTTCTGTTCCACCCTAGTGAAACAGATACTTTGGATTGAAGTCTCAGCTGTGGAGAAATATCAGCTATTAAGTCACCCTGCCCCCCACCGGCAAAAAATTGGAAAAGAAAAATCAAACCTTCCTACCACCGTGCACCCAGGGCACCACCTGATTTTTCCTCAGGTGATTGGTTCAGTTCAAAAGGGTCCAAATCAGTTGTCTCAGTCTGCACCTGTCTCGGGTGAGAGAGTTTAAGAGGTCTCTGGGAACTGGATCACAGGGGTCTGGTGACTACTCTGGTGTGGCTTGCTCCAGTGCTGCGTGGAGTCAGGAGAAGCCACCCAGCGAATATATCAGTCTGGGAAGGTTTCTGCCTCCTTCCCCACCTTGTACCACTTCACATCCAGTCACTGATAGCCCTGCAGTTGGCTGACCCAGTTGCCTATAGTGAATCTGTACTCCAGGAGTTTGTACCTGCCTGAATCACAAGGAAGTCTGCCAGGCCGCTGCGCTCTGCCTCTCTCCAGCAGGAGGAGGTGAGGCCTGACAACCTTGGGCGCTTGATGAAGGTTGAGGGGTTTTCACTCAGGTCCAGTCTCGCCCCTGATTAATGTTACTGACAGAACAGAACAGAACAACTCTGCAGTTCCCCTGCAGAAGAGAAGCTGAATTGAGCTCCAAATCAGCTTGTCTTTGCTCTTGTATTGTCTATAGGCTGATGATCCCCTGAGGGCCAGGTGCGTCTTAGGTTTAATAAAGAGGACCTCTGGGTCAGCCCTGCCCTGGGAGTTTCCCTGGTTTGCAATTTGGAGTTCCCTCAGGCAAACTCAGAGTCTCTGGTTGCCCAGGGAGACAGGGGGTGTGGCTTCAGAATATTCGGTAGTGAGCCGTATTGCTAGCAAAAGAGGGCCTCTGCTTTATGGCTCAGGCAATGGCCGCTCCGGTGTAGCTCCCCTCTGGCCAACCATCCTCTCTCCTCTCCTGTACCCCAGAGTCTTCACCGACAGGCTGCATCCCAGCACTGTCTAGACCCCTCAAGCAATCGTTCAAGAGTCTGGACCCCTGGGGGATAGGCCTCCAGACCTTAGAGCAGAGGGGAGTGTGGGGAGCACTGGGAGCCTGGGGTTGCGGGCAGAGAATACACAGAGCTTTACACAGTTTTATGCCTGGCCGTATTGTCACCAAAAGACGACTTTCGCACTGTGCCTCAGGGAACTGCCACTCTGGTGCAGTCCCCTCTCCACCAACCGACCGGGACTGCCTCCAGACCCCAGTGTGAGCGAAGGGGAGCGCTGGGAGCTCAGAATTCCAGGTAGAGCCTATATACAGTTTATACAGTTTTATGCCTGGCAGGAGGACGCCGTGGCACCCTAGTAGGGGAGGTAGGTCCAGTTTTTAGAGGGTCTTTCCCGTGGAGTGTAGTGGGAGGACCTTTGATCTCTGACTGGTTGTTTGTGGGGCACTCTGAGCCATTCTCATGGGGGAGGGGACTCCGGTCCGCTTGGTGATGGATTTTGTACCTTTTGTTTGTATCGTCGTGGTCGTAGCTCGCCTCAGTGGAGTTGACATGCATTCTACAAACTTCTCTCTTAGTGCAGCTCAAATCCACCAGGTTACTTGCTGAATTTTTGTCCTTTAACTCTCCTTCTGGATGGGAGCTTCTGTGGAAAGCTGGCTTCAGTCAGCCATTTTGTCTCCTCCCTCTATGAGGCACATTTTAAGATCATCTTACGATTCAGTGAGTCATTCCTTCTTTACCTATGGAAGACACAGTGAACACACTTAACCCTGTGATCACACTGGCAGAAATGGTCTGTCTGTGAACTGGAAGGGACATTTCAGAGATCAGGAAGCTTCTTCCAGTTAGGGAAAGATGTTGACCATTTTTGCTACAGAACTGGCAATAAAAATAAATCAGAAGAAGGGAATTATTAAGAAATAATGAAATTGCAATGAGAAGAGTATGCTTAGGACTAAAAATTGATGTTGTTGTTTTCTTAAAAGTGAGGAAAAAATTGAGCTAAGCACGTATCAGTGTTAGGCTTATTCACTACATTGATTATTGTGACACCTTTTCTGAGGCTGTTTTCTGAAAGGGTGGGAAATATCAAATAATCTCATAAGTGTTTACCATTTGTTTCCAAGAGCTTTAGTATCAGCATGTTACACTTTTATTTTAACTCTGCAAAAGTGGAAGATATAGATATTCAAGATATTCTTTAAAAGGTTTCTTACAGAATATTCTCATATCACGTAATATATACATATGTATGTATGCGCAAACAAACACAAACGCGGGTGTCCATAAAGTTTGTGTGCATTTTTTACCATGCACTATTTTAAATTGCACACAAACTTTATGTCCACCCTGTATATGTATTTTTTTCTGTACAGGTTCATTTTGGTTTCTGCTAACAGATTTGTTTGCCTGTCTCTTGAGACCTCTGGCTGCCACACACAGAGTGACGGTGAGAGTCTTCAGTCAAATCAGGGGGTAGAGTTTATGACAAGCTTCCATGCTGTTCTTCCCCTGTAACCTCTAAAGATACTTCAATAGCTTTAAGTAAGGAGGATTTAATGGTTACATATTTAATTTCAAAACCATGACTAGGAGCTAAATTTAGGTGATAAAATCACAGGAAGTGTGTAGAAGAGCTATCTATGGCAATTCTTTTCTAGCCACTGAACTAAATCATCAAATTATTTACCTATAGGTCCCTGACATTTTTGAAACTATCTCCGTGAAATCACTGACTCACAATTCCTTTGTAGTGAAGTTTTCATTTTGGCTTTTTCTTGTCAAAAAGGAAAGGCTATCTTGCATCAATGCCACAAGTTCATGCTTGTGTGAGACAGTGGGAATAAACTATTAATTGCTCAAGAGGATTGTATATGGCTTACAAGAGCATTGATCTGTTTCCATACTGATCAACCAGAAGATGTTTACTGAGCACTTCCACTGAGTCAGCCACCGCGGCTGGGGAGTTGTCAAGGAAACTTGCAGGCCTGTGACATAGTATTCGACCTTAAAGAACCTGCAAAACTTTTGTAGCAATTAGCCAGAAGCCATAAATTCATAAATAATGCTAAAAAATGAAAAGACATAAATGGAGGAGTAAAGTAGAGAAAATGCATGCTGAGAAGAGCATCCCAGGCCACACAGAGGGCTAGAATAGCAGTCAGAACAGCAGGAGTGTGGGGATGATCAGATGGGGGTACCGTCAGGGGTCTGAGATGAGCCCCCCCACAGTGGAGCTTCCCACGGCCTGTGTCCTGAGATCAAGCTCCTCACATCATTGCAGCAAGAGTAGACATTGCTGCATGCCAACCATGATCAGTACACTGTGATATGCGCTTTACAAGTTTTACCGTAGTCTTCACGACTATTAATTCCATTTACAGGTGAGGAAACATGTCGAGAGAAACTAAGGATCTTGCCTATGTCCATCCAGCTAAGAGACAGCAGAACTGGGTGTCAAGTCATCCATCTGGGACCACTGCCCCCTGCAGCCACAAACTAGCCTCCTTCATGGTGGTTGTCTTTTGCCTGCAAGCAGGGTTGGCTGTTTGTGTGTCTCTGGACTTTGCCTCCTACAGCCCCTTTCAGATATGTCCCTGTATTCTTTTCCTCAAGCTGATTCTGACTAAGTGCCCCTACCTCAGGGGTCTTCTGTGACTCGTCCATCTAAACCATGGGGTCTTCTGTGACTCGTTCATCTAAACCATGGGGTCTTCTGTGACTCGTCCATCTAAACCATGGGGTCTTCTGTGACTCGTCCATCTAAACCATGGGGTCTTCTGTGACTCGTCCATCTAAACCATGGGGTCTTCTGTGACTCGTCCATCTAAACCATGGGGTCTTCTGTGACTCGTTCATCTAAACCATGGGGTCTTCTGCGACTCATCCATCTAAACCATGGGGTCTTCTGCGACTCGTTCATCTAAACCATGGGGTCTTCTGCGACTCGTCCATCTAAACCATGGGGTCTTCTGCGACTCGTCCATCTAAACCATGGGGTCTTCTGCGACTCGTCCATCTAAACCATGGGGTCTTCTGTGACTCGTCCATCTAAACCATGGGGTCTTCTGTGACTCGTTCATCTAAACCATGGGGTCTTCTGTGACTCATCCATCTAAACCATGGGGTCTTCTGTGACTCGTCCATCTAAACCATGGGGTCTTCTGTGACTCGTCCATCTAAACCATGGGGTCTTCTGTGACTCGTCCATCTAAACCATGGGGTCTTCTGTGACTCGTCCATCTAAACCATGGGGTCTTCTGTGACTCGTCCATCTAAACCATGGGGTCTTCTGTGACTTGTCCATCTAAACCATGGGGTCTTCTGTGACTCGTCCATCTAAACCATGGGGTCTTCTGCGACTCGTCCATCTAAACCATGGGGTCTTCTGTGACTCATCCATCTAAACCATGGGGTCTTCTGTGACTCGTCCATCTAAACCATGGGGTCTTCTGTGACTCGTTCATCTAAACCATGGGGTCTTCTGTGACTCGTCCATCTAAACCATGGGGTCTTCTGCGACTCGTCCATCTAAACCATGGGGTCTTCTGTGACTCATCCATCTAAACCATGGGGTCTTCTGTGACTCGTCCATCTAAACCATGGGGTCTTCTGTGACTCGTCCATCTAAACCATGGGGTCTTCTGTGACTTGTCCATCTAAACCGTGCTGTTTCCCCTGCTGCTTCCTCTCTTTCAGTGTCCTATTCATTCTCTTGTAGAAGTGATGACTATTTAAAATCTATGCTTACCTTTCCCCCACGACTCCATGTTCCACTGAGGAGAAAGACCATTTCTATTGTCCCGATTTATGTTTGGGGTCTACCAAAAGTCCTGGCACACTACATGTACACAATACATATGGCTGAACAAAAGATTGAATGAAAAGTAGCCGAGGGAGTGGAAAAGGCAAGAAAATCCAAATGAAAATAGCTTTTCTTGGATAAAAGGTAGCTTGAAAGAGCACAAGGTGATCCATACCTTGACACCTTCCAAGAAAAAGATGCTCAGAATCACAGAGGTGAGTTAGGGCCAGTGCAATGTGAACCACCTCACCAGCGCTGGCTGAGGAGTGTACAGCCTCTTACCGTCCGCCTCTCACCTGTGAGCAGAGAAAAGGCACCAGGATTTGTGACATGGAGCACATCCTCAGAACCCAGAGCACAGCCCTGAGAACAAGGATCACAGTCCTGAAACATGGAGCACAGCCCTGAGAACATAGCCCAAAGCTCTAACAAAACAGAGCACAGACTGAGAAAAAGAAGCACAACCCTGATAACACAGATAACATATCTGAGACCACAGAGCACAGCACTGAAAACAGAGAGCACAGTCTGAGAACACACAGCACAACAATGAGAACGTGGAGTATTGGCCTGAGAGCAAGGAGCACAGCTTTGAGAACAGAGGACACGGCCCTTAGACAGGAGCACAGCCCTGAAAAAATGGGGCGCCACCTGAGAACACAGAGCACAGCACTGAGACCACAGAGCACAGTCCACAACCACAGAGCAAAGTCCAAGAACACAGAGTACAGGCCAAAGAACACGGAGCAGAGAACTGAAAACATGGACCACAGCCCTGATGAAATGGAACACACACCTGAGAACACAGAGCAAAGCCCTGAGAACAGGGCGCACAGCCCTGAAAACACAGAGCACAGCACTCAGACCACAGAGCACAGCCCTGAAAACACAGAGCACAGCACTCAGATCACAGAGCACAGCCCTGAAAACACAGAGCACAGCACTGAGACCACAGAGCACAGCACTCAGACCACAGATCACAGCCCTGAAAACACAGAGCACAGCACTGAGACCACAGAGCACAGCCCTGAAAACACAGATCACAGCCCTGAAAACGCAGAGCACAGCACTGAGACCACAGAGAACAGCCCTGAGACCACAGAGCACAGCACTGAGACCACAGAGAACAGCCCTGAGACCACAGAGCACAGCACTCAGACCACAGAGCACAGCCCTGAAAACACAGAGCACAGCACTGAGACCACAGAGAACAGCCCTGAGACCACAGAACACAGCACTCAGACCACAGAACACAGCACTCAGACCACTGAGCACAGCACTGGGACCACAGAGAACAGCACTGAGTCCACCGAGCACAGCACTGAGACCACCGAGCACAGCACTGAGACCACAGAGCACAGCATTCAGAGCACAGAGCACAGCCCTGAAAACACAGAGCACAGCACTGAGACCACAGAGAACAGCCCTGAGACCACAGAGAACAGCACTGAGACCACAGATCATAGCCCTGAGACCACAGAGCACAGCACTGAAAACACAGAGCACAGCACTGAGACCACAGAGCACAGCACTGAAATCACAGAGCACAGCACTGAGACCACCGAGCACAGCACTAAGACCACAGAGCACAGTACTGAGACCACAGAGCACAGCACTGAGACCACCGAGCACAGCACTGAGACCACAGAGCACAGCACTGAGACCACCGAGCACAGCACTGAGACCACAGAGCACAGCACTGAGACCACAGAGCACAGCACTCAGACCACAGAGCACAGCACTGAGACCACAGAGCACAGCCCTGAAAACACAGAGCACAGCCCTGAGACCACAGAGCACAGCACTGAGACCACAGAGCACAGCCCTGAAAACACAGAGCACAGCCCTGAGACCACAGAGCACAGCCCTGAGACCACAGAGCACAGCACTGAGACCACTGAGCACAGCACTGAGACCACGGAGCACAGCACTCAGACCACAGAACACAGCACTCAGACCATAGAGCACAGTCTTGAGAAAACAGAGCACAGCCTTGAGAACATGGAACAGAACCCTGAGACTCAGAGCACAGCCCTAAGAAGACGGAACACAGCCCTGAGAATAAGGAGCACAGCCCAGGGTACATGGAACATAGTCCCGAGAATACAGAACAGAGCCCTGAGGATACAGAGCCCATCCCTGAGAACAGAGAGCTCTGCCCTGAGAATACGGAACACAGCCCTGGGAACACAGAGCAGAGCCTTGAGAATACAGAGCACAGCACTATAAAAGGGAACACAGCTCTGGGAACATGACCTTCCTTGGTGACCCCTTCCTCAGTTCCCAGGCTGTCAGTCTGTGACCTGGATGGGTTGAGCCTTTTTCTGAAAAGGTGGCCCTCCTGGGCACTTCCCAGGCCTGGGCATGGGCTGCATCAAACTCGAGGTTCCTGCTCCATGTTTCTGTGATTTCCCCACATACCTTTAAAAGCCCATGCTTATTTTGTTTGCATCTGTTGTGGAAATACATGAAACTGATGAATGGTGAGCTTGATTCCAGTGCTTTGTGGAGACTGTGTGGATGTGACGTAAATGGTACCTGGGGTAAGTGGCTTCCAGGAGAGGAGGGGCCAGCAGCCCTGTCATCCCTACAGGACCACCAGCTTGAATGGCCTTCACTAGCAAATGTTATGTCAGGAATCTCAAGGATATATCACCTAATGATTAACAGATAGATCCTGACCCTGCTCATTATGAAGGGATTGATTATATCCATCATTGATAGTCCTTGAGAAAGGACATTGCCCTTCGGAAGAGTCCTGAGAATATGGATCCCAACTCACCAAATATGAAAAATTCAAGAGGAAAAAGGAGGAGGGAAGCTGCTGGAAGTAAAAGTCTGTCGCTGGCATAGGGCTGGCGGGTGAGGGAGGGTGTTGAGCAGACAGAGCCCAGTGGGAGCTCACAGCTCCTCAAGGGAGATGCTGTGGTTCCATCAGTGAGCATCTCCTTCATGTTCTGAACTCACAAGAGCAAATGTCTTCTGGACGTTTGGCATGTTCCAAATTTGGGTCCAGTGTCTGTTGTCCATTCTAGGGACAATGGTGTTCCCAGAGTGTGGTTGAAGAGAGACAAGTGCTGTTACTGATACCCAGGTTGGGAGGTGGTGTTGCTGCAGGAGACTGCTATGCTGGATGTCTTCAGGAGGCATCTCCAGCTACAGCTGAGTAAAAGGGAGTCAGGTAACGGCACTCATGTCACCCCTGGAACCTCTTAACTAGAACAGTTTATGACACAGTGATTCAGTTCCCAGCCCTGAGAATGTGTAGCCAGCCATTCCTCAGGGAGACAGAGAGGCACACCTTCTGGATGGTGCCAGCAGGGGTCGAAGGTGTGGGGACAGCAAGAAAGACACCTGGGTGCCCAAACTGAAGGGCAGCAGACGTGCTCAAGCTCAAATAATGCCATTTATGGGAGGGTGGGGAAGCATCTGACCCAGGAGAGGAGTTGAGGAGGTTGGAGGCGAAGACAGGAGAGGCTCTGCCCTCACCTCCGCTCCCGTCCAAGCCAGCGTGGTGGGAAGTCCTCGCTGCTGACGATGCACTATGGACACAGCCTCTCCTGTCTCCTGTCCACCCCAGCGCCTCTGCTCCTGCAGCTTAGATGTCCATAACACGGCACCACAGGCATTTCTATGAGGTAAGCCACCCCCTCCCCTTCCCATCCAGCCCCTCCTGCTCGCTGCTTAGAAAGACAAAATGGGGAAAGATTTTGCTCCATTAGTTTTCTCCATTGGAAATGAAATGTCGATGCTTTCATACATGGATTCTATGGTGACGTTATTGAGGGCTGGCAAATCAGTGTTAACATCGAACTCTTTTTCAGTGATACTGATTGCTCTACCTGTCAGGTCACACTATCACATAGAAAAAAGTGATTAAAAGGCAAATGGAATGTTGCCACGAAAAGTGAAGAAGTAAAAAACTGTCAAGGCGGAAAAGAGCTGACTTGTGCTCTTCTTAATACATTAATTTACTAAAAAAAAAAAAGTTTGTCTAAGTGTTGGCTGTTATTCTACTGTATGATGAATTATGATTAAATGTAATTTATAGAATTTATGTTTAATTTTTTTGCAATATATTCCCCAAACTAGAAGGCTGCATTTCTAAAGATAAAATGAAAAATCAATCAAAATAATAATAAACACTTAACATTTCCCTGGAAAACCCCACATGTATTAGGCATCTTTTAAAATGTATATACTTTTTACTAACACAGTAGTGTTTTGAGGGACTGAATATACAAATAAACCAGATTATATCAAAGTTATATTCTTACCCAAGAGTATATGGTCTACAAGCCATTCCCTATTCCCAGGAGCCAGCTTGGGGAGCCAGCCTGCGTTAAGTCAGGCTTAAGGGGAGTCCTCTGAGCCTGGTGTTAGTCGGAACAGTGGATGTGTCGGGCCCCAGGACTGGCCAGGTCTCGGGCCCAGCTTAAGTAGGTTCCGGATGTGGACTGCTAAACTACCTTGCTCAGGAATAATTTCTCTCAGGTGCCTGAGGGCTATCTACTTCAGCAGGAGAGAGAGAGAGAGAGTCTTAGAGTAAAGCTGTCTTAGAATATAGAGATCTTAGTCTTTAGCAGAGCTTGGTAATCTTCAGCAGAGACACACCATGCTGGCGTTCTGTAGGCAGGAGAGGTGACAGAGTCAGAGTAAGCGGGTCCGTGATAAAAAGCACATGCTCCCGACTGCCTGCTCCTCCAGCCTAACATAAGGCTGATCTCGTGCCTCTCAACACCACAGGTGTAGAGACTGCCAATTCACCACTGCTCTCATCTCGGGAGCTCTCATGCTTGTTAGGAGCTAAAACCCTCTCCATGGCCTTTCCACCAAGGTGTTCCATTATTGAGCTATACAGGTATTTCTTATAACTCTCACTCCTCCTAGCCATAGGCTATACAGGCTGCTACATGGATGCCTGTCCCAAGAAGCCCCAAAAGGCCAGGACTTCATTAAAAACTGGCATTTTCCCTAACGTGTGCCCCCACTTCCAACTGAAGACCAAACAGGGAAAGCCAAATATATTCCCCCTACCCATTGTACCCCCAGTGGCTTCGGAGCTGCAGGCCAGGCCTGGTCCCATGCCTGCCCCTCTGCCTGCTCAGAAGTCCTCACCATGCACATGTGATGGTGGTGGGCACCTTCCCTGCAGTGATCTCTGCACACACAGCCTCCACCCGTGGTTTTACCCCGGAGTAAAGGCTTCTCTGTTTTAGACCTGTCAAGAACGGGCTGTCAGTCTGCTGGCGCTGTTGGTTGGTCTGCCTTTAATTTCACAACTGAGATGATTTCCATTACACCTTCTTCCTTCGTACAAGTACCTCCAAAAGGGCATCTTTAAACTCTCCTAGCTGCAAATTGTATAGTAGGTCAAATCCCTTTATTCCATTTTCATGGGAACGTGAACAGAGGGCCATGTTTTCCCTGAGAGAAGGCAGGACTCAGCCGCGTGTCTGTGTCAGCAGGAGCAGCGGGCAGGTGCTCTCAGCCAAGGAAGAGGCTGGCAGACACTAAGAGTCATTTCTAACTTAAGGTTAGGAGTTAAGCTCTTTGGGTTCACTGCAAGTGACCCCCCTTAGCCATTATCAATTACTGTTCACAATTCCCTGGGAAAGTCTGGTATCAGCCTGATTGTTTTTGGCAAGGAAGATAAATAGAACCTGTACATTTTGATTGTTTATAAAAGAGGACCCTCCCCTTGGGTGCTGGTTACTGTCAGGACTGTTAGGTGGACAAAGAGAGCAGTAGGCCAGAGCCCAGCACTGTTGGTTTAGGGAATTAAAGAGAAAATCAAAGACACCTATGGATCTCTGATCCGGAGTAAGGTGTGCACTGGGCTGAACTTGCCTTGGAGAGGGGGGGACCATCCTATCTCCAAGAGCCACTTCAGCCCAAGAACCTGCCCTGCCAAGGACGCAGAGCCCAGAGCAAAATCAGCCATTGCACAGCGGCACCTGGTGGCAGCAGGTGGCACAGCGCTGGGAGACTGACGGTCCAAGGGGGAAGATCTGGGGTGTGCTGATGATTTACTAGAAAAGCTAAAAGATAAATCCATATTTCATAATGAGTTCATGGAACAGTCTATTCTGTTTGCATGCAAATTCTTCTTTGAGGAATATTTTGTCAACTAATATTAGCACTTCAGACTTTCTGTTCAAACTGTTCTAACTATGCATGCCATGTGACAGCAAGTTAGTGAATTTCAAAAGCAAAACAAAATGCATCCAAGTAAGTGACTGTATCAATAAAACCGAAAGGAAACATCTTAAATGTATTTAATAATCAAATTCAATTGCAGCATTTATTTAGGTTCCGATAATAACAATTAATGATCCCTTAGAAACCAAATCAACTTTGTTTTATCTACAAGAACAAAGTGTTTCCCAAGTAAATGCATAATATCTCAGAGGGAAATGTGTAAAATACTTAGGATAAATGTTTGGGAACACTTTTAGGTTAGTCATTTTCACAAAAATATGGTGGGATTTTTTTTTAAGATCTATTCAATGAATTCCTAAAATGCACTTAAATTTGTATTAATTCTTGATATTAATATTGATAACATTATTAAATGCCTGGAAAAAATAGAATATCAACAAATTAAGACCATTCAAATACATTAATTAAAAAACAGGGATTTGAGTAGTGGATTAGAAAAACCTGGCTCAATGATATGTTGTGTATAAAAAATCCTCTTCAAATATAATGATTTGGATACACTGAAAGTAAAAAAAAAAAAAGAGAGAGAAAAATATAAAAAAGATATTCCATCCAAACATTGATTAAAAGAAAGCTGAAATGCTGTTTTTTTTTAATGCCAGATATATAGACACCAGGCAAAAATAAATAACTAGAGGCAGAGAGGGAAATTATATGCTAATAAAATTATTAATCTACCATAAAAACAGAATGATCCCATGCAAACGACAAATCTGCAAAACAGCTGGGGCAGCTGGAGATATGTGGAGACACTGCAGACCAATTTGAATGCCAAAGTTAAATGTTCTCACAACAAACACACACCAAAAGGTGACCATGTACGGTGATGGATGTGTTACTAACTTTATTGTGGTTATCACTTCACGATATATACATATATCATCAAGGCATTACCCTACACGCCACATCTATATACAACTTTGTCATTTATATCTCTATAAAACTAGTAAATAGCTGTGCAATAGAAAATGATGGTGAGAATAAAAAGACACTTTTTAATACATTGCTGGCAGAGGTATAAAATAGTATAGCAACTCAGAAAAATAGTTGCTCATTTTCTTAAAAAACAAAAATATTGTTAAAGAAAGATGGAGACTTTACCTCTTTCATGTTTACATGAATGGAGCTGGAACATATTTCTTAGCAAAGTATCTCAAGAATGGAAGAAAAAGTATCCAATGTACTCAGCCCTACTATGAAACTAATTTATGGCTTTCATAGGAAAGCTATAACCCAGTTATAACCTAAGGATATGGGGAAGGGGGAGGGGAGGGGGAAGGATGGGCGGAGGGAGGGTGATGGGTGGGATTACACCTACGGTGCATCTTACAAGGGTACATGTGAAACTTACTAAATGTAGAATATAAATGTCTTTTTTTTTTTTTTTTTGTAGAGACAGGGTCCCACTTTATGGCCCTCGGTAGAGTGCCGTGGCATCACACAGCTCACAGCAACCTCCAACTCCTGGGCTTAAGCGATTCTCTTGCCTCAGCCTCCCAAGTAGCTGGGACTACAGGCGCCCGCCACAATGCCCAGCTATTTTTTGGTTGCAGTTTGGCCGGGGCCGGGTTTGAACCCGTCACCCTCAGCATATGGGGCCAGCGCCCTACCGACTGAGCCACAGGCGCAGCCCGAATATAAGTGTCTTAACACAATAACTAAGAAAATGCCAGGAAGGCTATGTTAACCAGTGTGATGAAAATGTGTCAAATTGTATATAAAACCAGTGTATGGTGCCCCATGATTGCATTAATGTACACAGCTATGATTTAATAAAAAATGAAAAAAAAAAAAACTGAACATAGACTTTCCATGTGAACCAATAACTGAACTGTTTATACCAGAGAAATCTAAACTTAGATTTCCATAGCAACTTTATTTTAATAGCCCAAAGTTGGAAACATCAAACATAGGCGAATGGTTCAACAAACCGTCAAACAATATCCCATGGAATACTACTCAGCAATAAAAGGAAAGGAGGTTGTGATAAATGCAATAATTGGGATGGATCTCAAGGACATTATACTGAGTAGGGGGGTAAGCTAATATCTAAAGATTTCATACACTATGATTTCATTTATACAACATTCTTGAAATGACAAAATTACTGAGATGGATAAATAATTAGTGGTTGCCAAGATTTAGAGAGTAAGGAAAGAGATGTAGAGATAGTCCCAGATTTACAATGGTTCAACTTACCCTTTTTCAATTTCATGATGGTACAAAATGATACGCAACATCAATAAAATTCATAAGATATTCAGCACTTGGTTATAAAATAGGCTTTGTGCTGTATTTTGCCTAACAGTAGACTAATGGACGTGTTCTGAGCACATTTAAGGTAAGGCAGCTAAGCTGTGGTGTTCAGTAAGTTGGTGCATTAAATGCGTTTTCCACTTGCAATATTTTCAAGTTGCTATGGATTTATTGGGATGTAATCCCATTGTAATTCCAGGAGCATCTGCATAGACAAGGGGATAGCAAGAGATAAATCTCTATGGTGATGAAATAGTCCTGCACATGTGTGGTCCCTTCACAGACCTACACCTAAGATGGGGTGAGACTGCACACACTGTCCCCATGTCTGCCTCCTGGTTTGGTGATATGCTGTCATCACATACCGTGCAATCCTTGTGAAAAACATGGGTGGTGCCTGTGGTTCAAAGGAGTAGGGCGCTGGCCCCCTATACCGGAGGTGGCGGGTTCAAACCCAGCCCCGACCAAAAACTGCAAAAAAAAATAAAAACCAGAGAAAGATCACATGGGATCACACAACACTATCCTTGCAACTTCCTATGAACCTACAATTATTTCAAAATAAAAAATCTTTTAAAAAAATCATCTTTTTCTTTTTGAGACAAAGTCTCACTTTGTCACCCCCTGTAGAGTGAGTGGCATCACAGCTCACAGCAACCTCAAACTCTTGGGCTCAAATGATCTTCTTCCTTCAGCCTCCACTACAGTTGCCCACCATAACGCCCAGCTATTTTTGGAGATAGGATCTCACTCTAGCTCAGTCTGGTCTTGAACACCTGAGGTCAGGCCATCCATCGGCCTCCCAAGAGAAAAATCTTTTTTGTTAAACAAATTTTAAAAAATGACTTTCAACTATCCAATTTGTTGTTTTGTTTTGACATGACCCAGACATTTTTGATAATATATGATGAAGAATGCTTTATTTAATATCTTTTACTCAAACATTGTACGTGGATGACTAATTCCCTTGGACATATTTTTTAGCTTTTGTTTTATATCAGCCTTATTAAAAAGAAAGGACATGAATCACTTATACCAGCTTTTCAGAAAAGAAACTAAGACATAAAGATGTGAAAAGACCAGACTGACATTCTGAAAAGATTCCACCAAGAAGGAATGGGATGGAAAGAGGGCTGGTAATTTGGGGTACTATAATTTGGTCAAAAAATAGATATTTATTAATGGAAAATAAGCTAACTTGTGGAAACAGTAGACAATTATGGCCACTCTACTCCGTGATCTTGAAGAACAGGGACAGGAATTCAAGAGGGGTACTCCATGAAAGCAGAAGGGGAATCAACGCAAACAAGCAGGGAGGCGCAGTCAGAAACTGTCGTCCCCTTTCCTTGCAGAGTAATTCATTACATGCTGGATGATCCGAGTCAGCACGGAAGAGCAAAGAGGAATCGGCAAGAGTTGAACAGACAGTTTTGATCAATCCTGCAGGTGTCACTGTCATCCGACTGCTTTGTGGGCATGAGTCAGCAGACAGAAATAAGGCGAACGTGGAGTTGGAAGGGCCACCGATTCAGCAAACCTTAAGAAAACTTGTAATAGGAACACTAGAAGTACGGTTGGGGTGGGGCAGTTGTTTCAGCAGGAACATCCGTTGAGCCAGTGCCATCTGCATGCTGTCTGCAAGCAAAATACTGGCAATACTTCCAAATCAAGAAAGCCAGTTCAGACAGTTGGCATTTTATTATGATTTCTTTTAAAAAAAAGTGTACACATCTTTATTCAAAAGCATTAGATCATTAATGGTCCAGTGGGGGTGGGGGGGCCGGGAGGGGGAATCTGCCATTAATTTTACTAAACACTGGATGTCACTGTTGCTATTTGATAATAAAAAATAATTTCTGGAAAAAAAGAGCTTCCTGATCAATATTCTCAAAACGGCTATAAAAATGATATTTTATATTTTTCATTGAAAAGAGAGATGTAACCTCTTCAGAGAGGCCAGTTTCTTCACAGACTCTCTGTCTTTAAAGACCAAAGCACTGCCCACAACTCTCAAGTGTGTAAATCAGTTCCCGAGTCCCTCCTCGGGCATTAAGAAACCCAAAAGCTACACAAAGCTCGTGGCAAGGAGAAGAGGCAAGCGGCTTTCTGTGAAATCAGGAATCCAAATTAGCCTGTCGTTCCCAGGTCTGCAGGCGTGGTGCAGGGTGGCTCAGCTGAGTGCTTGTCACTTTGCATCAGCTGAGAAAATAACTTTGCGTCACCTTGTAGAGTGACGGAAAGACAGCCAACCAACCTGAACAAAACTCAGACTGCTTTCTCAGATTGGGAGTTCACATGGCTACGGTGATGCCTCATAGACTCAGACCGAATGTGTCCGTGCTTTTCTACTATTGGCTGTATTTGTTAATTAGCTTCTACATGGGAGGGCACGTTTGTGATGTAAATGATAATAACCTGTAGAGATTTGGTCATTTCATAAAAATGTATGCCTAGAGACAGTGAGAACAAAATCAGCCTCTCCTAGTTAATAGTGATGATTTATTCTGAAATCTATCTAAATCTTGCTTAGAATTGTGTTTTAAAATGTACCAAGTAAGTAGGGTGAAGTCGGTGGTAACCTAGTATTGGTTAAGTTCCTGAAATGTAATAATATATGGCTTGTTTCATTTAGTTCTTATGAACACTGGATGGAAGAGTCACCCCTGTGATGGAGTGTGTTCCCACAGTCACACAAGTTAATGACTGCCACAATTTCAACCTTGATCTATAAGAATTCAAGGCCCATGTGGGCTTCCCAACCCACCACCAATTGTAAATGCTCATAGGCCAATACATTAAAAATAAAATAAACAAAAACCACCTGCTGGACTTTTCAAATGTGCAATATCAAAATCACGATTCAGTCCTATGGAGATCACACTGGCATCATTCAAAGGGAGAAAAAGTGTTTTTAGGAAAAGCTAAATGGCCCTGATTAGGAGACGAGTTTTCTCTTATTTTTAATTAAAATTCAGTTTTTAATTATTTTCAAAAAGACAAGTCCCAGAGTTTTGGTCTAACTGATAATTGGTAATGTAAGGTTTGAACCCTGAAGTCACTTTCCATGAACAACGTTCACTTTTTCCTGCATGAAACATTTAATCTATTCTTGTCCTTACAAGGCTTTCTATTCTACTTCCTGAACTATTTATTTTGATATGTCAATAAAATTATCTCAATTCCAGGATAGTAGATAATTATTTGAAAGCTAACATGGAAAGATTTTGACTGCAAATTAATTAAGGAAAAAAAAAAAAAAACATGGAGGTGGCTCCTGTGGCTCAAAGGAGTGGGGCGCTGGCCCCATATACCAGAGGTGGCGACTTCAAACCCAGACCCGGCCAAAAACTGCAAAAAAAAAAATGGCAAAAGGTATCCCCCCATGCCTTGACATTAACTTTTCAAAAATTATCTTTTGCTTCACTAATCCCACTTTTACCTAACCCAGTGTTGTATGGGACATTATCTTGTGACATAGGCAATTTAAAGAAACAATATAGAAAAAAAAATAATTTTTAAAAAGCCAAAAATACACACGTAACTGTTAAAGTGCTATAGGCTCATACTAAATAAACTGAAAACAAGTGCTTGGAAAGTGTTAGGACAGAGCCAGGTTGATGGACTAGTTAGGCATTGACATGGAACCATCTCATCCGACCGATTCTACAGAAAGGTCAGCGAAGCAGGTGCCCCTTGCCCAGTTAGGAAGGCAGCCAACTTCAGTTCCTCCCAGGCCCGGAAGCAGCCTCTGCTGGGTTTCCATAATGCTCTGTCCTGTGTCCCGTGGTTCTCAGAGAGTCTCAGTAATGTATGCTGAGTATCAAGGGAGAATAGAAAATTCCCCTCCACCCTCATTTCCAACTGGATGAGTTCACTTGCAGAATTTCTCAGCTGGAACCAGCGAATTCCACGGGCTTTGTCAAATCTGGTTGTCAAGTAACTATAGAGAAAACCAATCTGTGTATTATTTTTAAAAGTTTGACTTCTCTGTGTTATACTACAAGTAAACCATCATGTGCAACACATTTTGGGAAGGAGCAAACACACGCAATGGAGTTGCAAGGGGTGAACGTGGGCCCATTCTTGACTGATCTTTCATAGTTCCTGTTACTATTATTAGTCGCAGGTTCTCGTTGTATAAGAAGGGTGGTGGTGATGCCTGCCTCTCCAGGTCAGCGGAAGGGTGGTGGTGTGATGCCTGCCTCTCCAGGTCAGCAGAGGGTGGTGGTGATGCCTGCCTGTCCAGGTCAGCGGAAGGGTGGTGGTGTGATGCCTGCCTCTCCAGGTCAGCGGAAGGGTGGTGGTGTGATGCCTGCCTCTCCAAGTCAGCGGAAGGGTGGTGGTGTTATCCTGCCTCTCCAGGTCAGCGGAAGGGTGGTGGTGATGCCTGCCTGTCCAGGTCAGCGGAAGGGTGGTGGTGTTATCCTGCCTCTCCAGGTCAGCGGAAGGGTGGTGGTGATGCCTGCCTGTCCAGGTCAGCGGAAGGGTGGTGGTGATGCCTGCCTCTCCAGGTCAGCGGAAGGGTGGTGGTGTTATCCTGCCTCTCCAGGTCAGCGGAAGGGTGGTGTGATGCCTGTCTGTCCAGGTCAGCGGAAGGGTGGTGGTGTGATGCCTGCCTCTCCAGGTCAGCGGAAGGGTGGTGGTGTGATGCCTGCCTGTCCAGGTCAGCGGAAGGGTGGTGGTGTAATGCCTGCCTCTCCAGGTCAGCGGAAGGGTGGTGGTGTGATGCCTGCCTCTCCAGGTCAGCGGAAGGGTGGTGGTGGTGATGCCTGCCACTCCACGTCAGCGGAAGGGTGGTGGTGATGCCTGCCTCTCCAGGTCAGCGGAAGGGTGGTGGTGATGTTTGCCTCTCCAGGTCAGCGGAAGGGTGGTGGTGTGATGCCTGCCTCTCCAGGTCAGCGGAAGGGTGGTGGTGTGCTGCCTGCCTGTCCAGGTCAGCGGAAGGGTGGTGGTGTGATGCCTGCCTCTCCAGGTCAGCGGAAGGGTGGTGGTGATGCCTGCCTCTCCAGGTCAGCGGAAGGGTGGTGGTGATGTTTGCCTCTCCAGGTCAGCGGAAGGGTGGTGGTGTGATGCCTGCCTCTCCAGGTCAGCGGAAGGGTGGTGGTGTGATGCCTGCCTCTCCAAGTCAGCGGAAGGGTGGTGGTGTTATCCTGCCTCTCCAGGTCAGCGGAAGGGTGGTGGTGATGCCTGCCTCTCCAGGTCAGCGGAAGGGTGGTGGTGTGATGCCTGCCTCTCCAGGTCAGCGGAAGGGTGGTGGTGTGATGCCTGCCTCTCCAGGTCAGCGGAAGGGTGGTGGTGTGATGCCTGCCTCTCCAAGTCAGCGGAAGGGTGGTGGTGATGTTTGCCTCTCCAGGTCAGCGGAAGGGTGGTGGTGTGATGCCTGCCTCTCCAGGTCAGCGGAAGGGTGGTGGTGTGATGCCTGCCTCTCCAGGTCAGCGGAAGGGTGGTGGTGTGATGCCTGCCTCTCCAGGTCAGCGGAAGGGTGGTGGTGTGATGCCTGCCTCTCCAGGTCAGCGGAAGGGTGGTGGTGATTCCTGCCTGTCCAGGTCAGGGGAAGGGTGGTGGTGTGATGCCTGCCTGTCCAGGTCAGCGGAAGGGTGGTGGTGTGATGCCTGCCTCTCCAGGTCAGCGGAAGGGTGGTGGTGATGCCTGCCTCTCCAGGTCAGCGGAAGGGTGGTGGTGTGATGCCTGCCTCTCCAGGTCAGCGGAAGGGTGGTGGTGTGATGCCTGCCTCTCCAGGTCAGCGGAAGGGTGGTGGTGATGCCTGCCTCTCCAGGTCAGCGGAAGGGTGGTGGTGTGATGCCTGCCTCTCCAGGTCAGCAGAAGGGTGGTGGTGTGATGCCTGCCTCTCCAGGTCAGCGGAAGGGTGGTGGTGTGATGCCTGCCTCTCCAAGTCAGCGGAAGGGTGGTGGTGTTATCCTGCCTCTCCAGGTCAGCGGAAGGGTGGTGGTGATGCCTGCCTGTCCAGGTCAGCGGAAGGGTGGTGGTGATGCCTGCCTCTCCAGGTCAGCGGAAGGGTGGTGGTGTTATCCTGCCTCTCCAGGTCAGCGGAAGGGTGGTGTGATGCCTGTCTGTCCAGGTCAGCGGAAGGGTGGTGGTGTGATGCCTGCCTCTCCAGGTCAGCGGAAGGGTGGTGGTGTGATGCCTGCCTGTCCAGGTCAGCGGAAGGGTGGTGGTGTAATGCCTGCCTCTCCAGGTCAGCGGAAGGGTGGTGGTGTGATGCCTGCCTCTCCAGGTCAGCGGAAGGGTGGTGGTGGTGATGCCTGCCACTCCACGTCAGCGGAAGGGTGGTGGTGATGCCTGCCTCTCCAGGTCAGCGGAAGGGTGGTGGTGATGTTTGCCTCTCCAGGTCAGCGGAAGGGTGGTGGTGTGATGCCTGCCTCTCCAGGTCAGCGGAAGGGTGGTGGTGTGCTGCCTGCCTGTCCAGGTCAGCGGAAGGGTGGTGGTGTGATGCCTGCCTCTCCAGGTCAGCGGAAGGGTGGTGGTGATGCCTGCCTCTCCAGGTCAGCGGAAGGGTGGTGGTGATGTTTGCCTCTCCAGGTCAGCGGAAGGGTGGTGGTGTGATGCCTGCCTCTCCAGGTCAGCGGAAGGGTGGTGGTGTGATGCCTGCCTCTCCAAGTCAGCGGAAGGGTGGTGGTGTTATCCTGCCTCTCCAGGTCAGCGGAAGGGTGGTGGTGATGCCTGCCTGTCCAGGTCAGCGGAAGGGTGGTGGTGATGCCTGCCTCTCCAGGTCAGCGGAAGGGTGGTGGTGTTATCCTGCCTCTCCAGGTCAGCGGAAGGGTGGTGTGATGCCTGTCTGTCCAGGTCAGCGGAAGGGTGGTGGTGTGATGCCTGCCTCTCCAGGTCAGCGGAAGGGTGGTGATGTGATGCCTGCCTCTCCAGGTCAGCGGAAGGGTGGTGGTGTAATGCCTGCCTCTCCAGGTCAGCGGAAGGGTGGTGGTGTGATGCCTGCCACTCCACGTCAGCGGAAGGGTGGTGGTGATGCCTGCCTCTCCAGGTCAGCGGAAGGGTGGTGGTGATGTTTGCCTCTCCAGGTCAGCGGAAGGGTGGTGGTGTGATGCCTGCCTCTCCAGGTCAGCGGAAGGGTGGTGGTGTGATGCCTGCCTCTCCAGGTCAGCGGAAGGGTGGTGGTGTGATGCCTGCCTCTCCAGGTCAGCGGGTGCACACCTGCAAACCTGCCAAGCACCTGCTGTATCCTCAGCACCGTGCCTAGAAGGGGGAAGGAAAGGATGGAGGAGAGAAAACATGAGGAAACTTCTAAGTAAACCTTCCTCCTACTTCATGATGAACTGACCGTGAGAGAGAATTAATGTGGTATAGGCCTAGGAGGCCAGACAGCTCTGATACCCTTATCTCCTTAGAGAAAAACATCTGGGAAACAAAATTACCTCTTCTCCTTCTGGCTTCAGGAGCTGAGCTGCCAGTGTTCAAAATCAACAGAAGAAAACCTCATGTTGGCAAGCAGGGAAGAAGGCTGTGACCTCCCAGACAGCTTCAAAGGCAGTTTGATGATCCACAGTTCTGAGGGCACAGGAGTGAAAAAATCTGATTTAGAAGAATGCGGAGTAGCATGACTCTGAGAACAAACTTTTTATTGCAGTACGTGGATACTTTGGTTCTAAGTCGAATAGTCTTCCCATTTTGACTCTGGCTCCCAATGCTTTTGTGTCTATTTGTCCTAATAGCCAATTACACAATGTTCTAGAATGACTACGCTAGATAATTCTCTTTGTTATGAGAAAAATTAAAGGAAATATCAGTAAAAATGGAATGGGAGACAATAATTTTAAAAGACACTAGGGTGGTAAAATTGACCATATCAGTCTCTATATTTCCTATAGAAAATTGACTTAAAATTCTGAAGGATCTTTTCAAAATGCACAATAGTCAGGGTGGAATAGAATTCTAGCTGGTGCTAGCTTTTAAAAATAATCACACATTATCTGGGCCTCTCTGGTTCATCTAAATCACATTTTGTTCAATACAGAAAGCCCTCTAGTGTCTTCTTTAAATCTCAGTTCTGCAGTTTGTCATTCTTTCTAGGCTAAAGCAAATTTCCTAATAGTGGATACTGCAATCTTTGTGTAAGCAGAAGTATTTATTTATTTTTGAGACAGAGTCTCATTATGTCACCCTCGGTAGAGTGCTGTGGCATCACAGCTCACAGCAACCTCAAACTCTTGGGCTTAAGCGATTCTCTTGCCTCAGCCTCCCAAGTAGCTGAGGCTACAGGCGTGCGCCACAACTTCCGGCTATTTGTTGTTGTTGTTGTCATTGTTGTTTAACGGGCCTGGGCCAGGTTCGAACTCACTAGCCCCAGGTGCATGTGGCCAGAGCCCTAACCAGTGAACTATAGGCACTGAGCCAGCAAAAGCTATTTTGCATTTCACAAAAGCAAATTAAGAGCAAGAAAAACCCATCTCTAATTAAAGCAGATGATATTTATACAGAGAGGGCATTTCTGTAAGTGTCCCAAACCTAATGCTTAATCCGGGTTGAGGCCCCCCCTACTTGCCCATCTCAGATTGAGCAGCAGAGTAGCTCAGGACCATTTTGTGCTTCAGTCACCAAATTCCAGGCTGGGAGGAGGCCGGCTGCGGTCTCTGGGCAGCACTAGAGAAAAATACATTGTTCCCTGGTGATGCCGTCACCTCCTGCAGAGTCCCTCATTGCCTTTAAGTTTTGAACAGTGAGTTGCAATTAGAAGAATGGCTTTGTAATGTGGATATATCATTTTTCACTAAACTCTGAGCTGAGCCAGTCATTCCCAAGAAAATAATTTGAATTAGTTTTAAAAGGGGAATAAAATGAACGTAGGCGTTAAAATACTCCTGGCAAATCTTACTTATTGCACCGTTCAAAATACCACTTGGATGGGCCAAGAGAAATTATATAAGTGTTAGGTTTCTCTGTAATCCTATCCAAGTACCACACACTTTTAGCGTCTGTCTCAGTGAAACATCATTCTGCCTTTGTATCATAAAAAGCATACAGTTGCCATGTCAACAAAAATCTAAAATTTATTTTTTCTTTTCCATGACTTAGCAATTATGAATAGGGCTGCAATAAATATTCTGATACAAATATCTTTGTTATGATGTGATTTTTGGTCTCAAGAATGGAAGAAAAAGTACCCAATGTACTCACCCTTATTGTGAAACTAATGTAGGACCTCCACATGAAAGCTATAACCCAGTTACAACCTAAGAATAGGGAGAAGGGGGAAAGGGAGGGGAGGGAGGGGGGAGGTTGGTGGAGGGAGGGGGATTAATGGGATTCACCTGCGGTGCATCTTACAAGGGTATATGTGAATCCTAGTAAATGTGGAATGTAAAGGTCTTAGCAAAATAACTAAGAAAATGCCACGAAAGCTACGTTAACTAGTGTGATGAAAATGTGTCAAACGGTCTATGAACCAAGTGATGGTGCCCCATGATCATACTAATATACACAGCTATGATTTAATAAAAAAATAAATAAAATTTATTTTTTCTGAATTGATTTATTTTACACTTCCAGAAACTGCAGAATCGAGGTTTATAAATCCTGGAAATAGCTGTTTGATTTTGGAAAGAAAAAGATGTAGAATCCTCTTGGGCAGCATTGATTAACAGGCAGTAGGGATGACGGCAGATCAGTCTGGTTTTTCTGTTTGATGCAGGGACCAAAATATAGAAATGTTTTGTCAAAAGACAAAATTATAACAAATTTCTAGAGCTAATTGCTTTTTATTTGTGATCCGTGAATGGGGCAGCCTTCATCCTACAAACTCAAATGGGAGCTTATCCCAAGCCAGTGGGATTTATAAGGTGGGGACAAGGAAAGAGCAAACGAGAGAAAAGCTAATCCATGAGCCCAGTTACCCCAGGAGCCCTCTGTGGTCAGGGCTGCAGCTGAGGGCACTTCCTCGCTGTGCTGCCCGAGGCGGCTTGGGTGATCTCTCGCCTTTAGGATAGACTGGTTGATTTAGGGAACTATTCAGTTCCTTAGAGTTTCAGTGTGATTATTTGGCATTCAGTGTGAGTATTTTGGTTTAGCACAGGAGCTCAGGCCAAATCGATGACCCCCCTAAGTTTTGTTTAACAATTTTGAATCAAGACTGATGTGGAAAGCAGGGTAGCCTGTTAGCTACCTAACAGCAGGACAGGACAGCAGGTTGGGAGGCAGTGGGCTGAGGGCTAGATTTTCAAGAAAAGCAGAGCAAGGGAAGGCGTCAGCTGCAGAGGCTGATCCTACCCAGAACCACAGCCGGGCAGTCAGACACACAACCCGGTGTGGTCCAGGGCTCCAGTCTCAGAAACACCACTCTGAGAGTCAGAGCTGACGGCCTGTACGTTGGTCACCTGTGTGTCCCATGTGGCTGTGGCAGCCGGTTTTCTGATATCTTCACCATGACGTCAGGATGGGACAGTACTACCCAGGGGAACACAGAAATCGTGCTGAAGGGAGAAGGCAGAATGCGGAGTGCTGAGAACGACCATGAAGCTGGAGTGAGAAAAACAGTGCCAGGGATGGGCGGGAGTCAGAGCCAGAGAGAGACAGTGCCTGTCCGGGAGAACAGGTCCTGCTGAGCAGCTGGGCTTCAAAGTCCCACCGAGAGGAGGGTTCACGTAATGCCAAGGCTTGGGAAGAGTTGACACAAATAGTCACTAGTCTGGAGGCTTTGGGAAGATGGAAAATGACCTCCAGAGACCCTGAAGATAGGAAAATGGCATTAAATTAATAAACACTGGAAAGAGAGTTCTGAAAGGGTTTTAAAGGCTGATGATGGAGAATGGGGAAGGTTCGATTGAGTGGTTTCTCTGTGTGAGAGGAAGATGCATCTGGTGACTCTAAGTTTCACTCCTGTTTGAACCAAGGTGCAGTGCACACACATTAGAACTGGTGACAAGTGTGCAGCTTGAAGTGTCAAATTCTAGTATAAGCCTATTCAAATAGCAGCACAGAAATCTGTCTGAGCGGCATCTGTGGGATTCAGTGAATTCCTCCATCCTTCTCAGAGGTAATTCCAACAGTCCCGAGGTGTCAGTGAGATGCCTTTCCTCACTTCTCTTTGAATCACACAGAGCACTATTTTCAGGTAACTAGACGGTGTTCATTAACGACTGGGTGGGCTGCCTCCAAACATGTTGCTCAAATCCTTGCTTGAAATGAGCTGGGACTTGTGCTACCTCTCAGGTGAGCGCCATGTTCTCCTTCCAAGTGAAGAGTGAAGTCGGCATCACCTGAGTCCTATCTGCGGGGTTCTCAGGGAGGCCTGTCTTACAGAAGAGAACAACAGAGGAAAAAACGAAGGAAAAGTTCTGAGAGCAGATAAATTCCTAAAGAGAAATTGAAGGGAAAAACCATCTATGACCTAAATGGAACAATTTTTAGGCCTTGCACTTGTCCTACAGAAATCCCACACCTGGTATGGGGACACAGTCACAGCAAAGCCAGTGTGAGAGGTTGTGAGGCAGAGGTGGGGAGGCGGCCCCTGCAGACCTGGCCAGCCGTGGCGGTGTTCCAGGGAAGCCCACACAGCGATGTCTTCCTGTGCCCCCAGCCTCTGCACAGACGTTTCCTTAAGGTTGAGTCCGATCTCCACTTTGAGTGTGCAACAGAACCAGGGCAGGCTGTGAGGCCTGCAGAGGGGATCCAGTGAAAAAAGACCCCCCAGGGGAGGAGAAATCAGACTTTGCAAAACACAACAACTATTCACCAAAATAGAATTTTTAATCATCTGACGTCCTCACTCTCCACAGCCCATAGATACTGGGAACATCTTCCTCATTTCATATATCACACGGCGGAGGCTTATTGGTTATATAAATGGATGGAAATATAAATGTTTCCAAAGGTGACACTTTTTCTTCCATAACCTGCACCCTTCTCATCTACCACAGGATCACACAGAGAAACAGGCAGCCCCAGCTCGGGTCCCCAAGTGCCCTGCAGTCTGCAGCCTGCTGCGTCGAGTAAGAACTTGAGAAGTTGCGTCTCACTCAGGTGGGAGTGCCAGGCGTGGTCTTGGGAGAACTGGGTATTTAATTTGAAAATTGAAGGGAGAGAAGTTCTACAGAAGTTCAGGAGATAGTGAGAAAGGAGGAAGTGAACATGTTTTAAACCGAATGAATAATTTACCACCAATTTCTGATTAAGAGTAAGTCATAGTAAAAGAATTCAAAACTGAAATGAATAGTACAGTAAAAATGAAGTTTTCTTGTCTAACAAAAATTGGAAGTGAAAGACATTATTCTTAGTAAAGCATCACAAGAATGGAGAAGCGTGAATCCTAAGTACTCCATTTTGATATGAGGACAATTAACCACAATTAAGGTCATGGTGGGGGGAAGGAAAAGCAGAGAGAGGGAAGGAGGGAGGTGGGTGGGGCCTTGGTGTGTGCCACACCTTCTGGGGGCAAGACGTGATTGCAAGAGGGACTTTACCTAACAAATGCAATCAGTGTAACCTGGCTTATTGTACCCTCGATAAATCCCCAACAATTAAAAAAAAAAAAATTGGAGATGCATTAAATGATCTCAAGAAAACAGTCTGGGATGAGGCTGATAGGGCCGAATATACGGACCGACACAGGAAGAACAGAGAGCCCGTCCCCCCCACCCCCCGGGAAATAACTAATGTACCAAACCCTGACCCTCGGACCCTAAACCCCACCCACCCCTACCCCTGTGCTGATTTCCTTTTCAAACTCAGCTCACCCTCATCAGGGTGGAAATAAAGGCCAGTGTTGCCCACACAGAGCCCGGATTCCATTTTCCTTTTGTTTCACATCTCTTATTCCGATATTTGACCTCTCAGAGGCCACCTTTGGTTCTTAAGGAAATTTTTGGCCAGTCAGTTAACCTCTTTGTGGCTGATTTTCCTCATTAGGAAAGTGGTGACAGAAATGAAAAAATTGAGTCAATCATAAATAACTGGAACAGCACACAGCTCTCAGTGCACTGGTATCAAAAAGGATAATTTATGAAGGCATTTTGTAAAGCATTTTCCAAATATTCGCTTTTCTTTGTCATCTCAATGGTTGCAAGGCATGACAGACAAATTTTTAGCCACAGAAACTGAAAATAACTGAAAACGCTGGTCTTTCATGCCTTGAGATGACAGTGAAGATAAAAAAGGCACTGGACGTGATGTTTCTAATGTAGAGATGGGAGAAAAATTCACTTGACCCTAGAAAATCTTTCCAAAGTGATTTCATACCAAACAGTTCATATTTCCGGGTCCATGAAATGATCTTTAGACTAATTTGAAGATTAGATTAGTTGTATGACCTGTGGGGTGTGAGGCTCAGCAGGGGTATTTGTGTAACGCCTCACGGTCTGTGGTTCCAGGAGTATTGATCTCGTTACTTCACAAGGCCCATTTCAGCAGCAAGGAAAATATTAGTTTTTTAATTTTTTTTTACATTACAATGAAATTCTGTTCTTTACTTACATATATTTTATGTCAATATTTTGCCTTAGCTGCCTTCCTAAATGTTACGTTTAGTATTAGTAAATTCAATCCCCCTTTTTGAAAAATCCGATTTTCATGAAACACTATTCTCTTAAGTCAATTAATCATTTTATTTTTTAAAAATTAAATCATAGCTGTGTACATTAATGCAATCATGGGGTACAATGTGCTGGTTTTATATACCATTTGAAATGTTTTTATCACACTGGTTAACACAGCCTTCACGGCATTTTCTTAGTTATTGTGTTAAGACATTTATATTCTACACTTGGTAAATTTCACATGTACCCTTGTAAGATGCACCGCAGGTGTGGTCCCACGGATTACCCTCCCTCTCCCTCCCTCTCCCCTTTCCCCTTCTTCTTGGGCTATAATTGGGTTATACCTCTCTTATGAAAGCTATAAATCGGGCGGCACCTATGTCTCAGTGAGCGGGGCGCTGGTGGCTCAGTGAGTGGGGCACCGGCCCGACATATGGAGGGTGGCGGGTTTGAACAGGGCATTTTTTTAACAATATTTTTATTTTGACTAAAAATCATCACCTATAACATATCATTTTAAAGAGAAATATATAGAAATATATCACTTTGTTTTCTCTTCTTGTCCAGCATCAGGGAGTAGATAACATCTCAAAGGTTCATCTCATGACAGAATCACATAAAAAGAGTTGCCAAATAATCAAAAGAAAATGATAGCTAAAAGTGATTTGCTGGATGTTTCAACTACTGTAAGGCAGAGATTTTCTGTGGATACAGGGCGTCTGTATTCAACCAATCTGGACCATAATCTGGGCTAAGTGGACATTTCCCACTATTGAGTGTGCTGTGGGGAAGGATGTAGGGTGGAAGTGAGCACTGGGATGGACATCCCGGAGGACCACAGGGAAACACATTCCTGGGAAAACCACCGAGATGGTGAATGAGGGCAGAGAAGACAGAAAGCCCAGCTGCCATCAGACAGAAAACCTGTTAGAAAACCTGTTTTCGCTGTTAGACACAGAGGTGGGCCCTTCATTTTTGTTTCCGCACAGAGTCCTATGGTATAAAAATATCACAATTTACCCATTTTATTGTTGATACCTGAATGAGAGAGAAAGAAGCCGTCATATCTGGTTCTGTTTTGTTTTCATTTTTCTTAAACTCTTGGGCTTCCTGGCTGCTTCCCTCTTTTCTGTATTTGACATGTTGGAGGCCATTCCAGCAAACACTGGCATTATAGACAAAGGTTTAGCTATATTTAAAGGCCAACACTACTATTGAAAACTTTTCTAGTGCGACTCAGGGGTCCTCAAACTTTTTAAGGAGGGGGCCGGTTCACTGTCCCTCAGACCGTTGGAGGGCCGGACTATAGTTTTAAAAAAAAACTATGAACAAATTCCTATGCACACTGCACATATCTTATTTTGAAGTAAAAAAACAAAACAGGAACAAATACAATCACACCGCCACATGTGGCCCACGGGCCGTAGTTTGAGGACCCCTGGAATGATCACTCAAGACACGGATTGACAGTACACGCTGCAAGAGGTGAGGCTGACCACAGGTGCAGGACAGCCCTGAGCACTTCTCCCAGAGTCCTTTTATTGAGAAGATACATAATGCGCGGAAAGATTACTAAGCAAAGCCAGGCAGGGGCTGTGTGCTCGGGAAAATGATCTCATAGGTGCCAAGAGAGTATGTACTCAAGGAAACGATCTCTAAAATACTAAATGAAGTTTTTCTCCACTAATCCTTTAAGGAACTGTCATAAAACTGAACTTTGCTCCTCCAGGATTCCTGAGTTACTTGGTGGCTTGCCTTTCAAGTCACAAGAGACTTCCAGGCTTGTCAGGAGACTGTCTTGTTCTCAGTAATCCCTCAGATGAGTTATGATATTGGTGGCTGTTGTGGTAAGTATGATGTTTAATCCTCTATACTTTTCAGCACCAAGTCTTTTTTTTTTTTTTCAAAAGGTGAATATTTTATAGAAATAAATGAAGAGGGAAAAGAGATTGAAGATCTGCTATGAATATAATCAATTATTTCTGTAACCGTTTTACAACAAGATTAAACTATGAGATGTGAATTGTACTAAAGTACAATACCATAAACCTGGAGCAAATTGTTTCTAAAAAGAATGAATACTTTTCTTCTTTAGCTTCTTTTTATTTCTTTTCAGTGATGCATTGAGAACACAATTTAGCTATTTTTAAAAAAAGTAAGAGAGTTATTTTTCTCAGTACAATCTCTTCAAGGAAAAATGGAAAAAAAAAAAAAGACGTACTTACCAGTTGAAAGTAAACTTAACAATAATATGGAGATAAAGTTGTGGATTGATGAAAATCAAGATCACAATCGGGAAGATACATGATTCCATGAAAAAAAAAATAAGATTTTGATATACTTTCAAAGGCACTCAATAACTTGGATACACTATTTTCAAATAATATTTTCCCTGGGTCTCTAGTAAACTATGATTTCCCTGGATAACATAATGTCCTTTGCTCAGGAAAAATACATATTATTTTTAGGCTAAAAGTCACACAGTGTTTTCTCTGTGGCTCTCCCAGTACTCCTCAAGCCAGGAGGAACACAGTGAAAACAGAAGTCAAAATGAGAATTCTAACTGATGTATTTGCTAAAACTTAAAACTTGCGATTATTTAGAATTCAATTTTGTCAACCATTTTTTGTTACATGACATTTTTCATTTAATAATGTGCCAATTAAATATTTCAATGTTTTAAAATATCAAGTGTATCAAGTGCTGGCTCCCTCTTTCAAACCAATAAAGCTTGAGCACTGCCCATGCCTATCAGATGTGTCCCCTCATCACCATCTGTATTGATCCACTCTCTGGACATGATTATCCCTCCACAGATGGCCTAGTTGTTGAAGGGCATCCTCTGGATAATAAAGAAACAGGAAAAAGCAAATCATGTGGACATCAGAGAGGGAAAGAAGATATAAGCTACATGGCCTACTGGTTTAAATATTATGGTATTGATGTAAGTTACCTTAAGAACCTGGACAAGCCGTAATTGAGATACAAACGCTGGCAGCTTGAGATCCACCTAGGACTTTTGCCCCCAAATATCGCACACCAACTTCCCTGTTACGCTGCCATCTGTCCAGCCATGTGACCTACCTGGAATCAGTGGAGATTCACATGCTGTCACAGACTTGACCTACATTCTGGTTCCTTTCTTATTGATTCCTGGAAACGCCACCACATAAATACATCTTGGTAAATGCTTCCCTGGTCTGACCTTTGTAGGCACAGGAAGTATCAAGTTTTACTGGGTTTTGGTGTCCTTGAGTCTGACACTTTTAGGAACACAACTGCACGCAATTCTCTTAGATTTTCTACTGCTAACAGTGAACATACTCTTTGCAAGAAGGAACGAAAGCTCTCATAAGGAAAATGGCTGGGGAAAAAGGCAAAAATCGCAGTATCAGAAGTACTACCTTGGATGAAAGCAAGAGTCAGCTTGGCCAGAGTTCTGCCTCTGACTGAGGCATCTAGAGAGAGCATGAAATGGGAATCCCTTTTGTACTGACTTTTTAAATTGTCAGAATGGAAAAAGCATTCTCTCGGACATCCAAGGGACCCATTTTTCATGGATCAGCTCAAAGGTCAGTTCCTTTACTAAACTATATTCAGTCCATAATCCTACAGATGAAAAATATGGAAACCACTTTAGTGATAAGGTCATTGTAATGTGGAAATAATGAGTTAAAAACACTTTATGCAATGTAATATGCTATATAAAAATAGACATTTGTAGGAATTATTTAAACTTGTCATTAGAATTCCTGTTGAGTTTTCACTCAGAAACTTGTGGCCTTTGAAAAGAACACTGCTTTTACACCCAATCAATTTTTCTGTGTTTTGACCGACAGAATCAAAAGCTACCGACCGGGGCCAAACTACAACCCCCAGGCTGTGTCCTCAGTCCCTCTAGGTTCAAAATACTATTCTTAATCCTATGCTTTATAAATTCCTACTTCATGCATTTTTCCATGCTAACAAACATGCACAGAGCGCAGGGCACACCCAGTTCCTTGCTTGTGTTATGACTCTGTTCCTTCCCATGACTCTGTGACTCAGTAACATGGTCCAGACCTTACAAATTTACATTTAATTTTGTGTTTGTTGCATAGTTTTCAAAGTTTAGCTTAAAAAGAATAGTCATCCTTTTTATTTTTTTTATTTTGAGTTTCACTTTGTCACTCTGAGTGCCATGGCATCATAGCTCACAGCAGACTTAAACTCTTGGGCTTACGTGATCCTTTTGCTTCAGTTTCTCGTTTTTAGTAGAGATAGGGTCTCTGTCTTGCTCAGGCTGGTCTTAAACTCATGAGCTTAACCAATCTGCCTGCCTCGGCCTCCCAGAGTGCTGGGGTGACATGCATGAGCCACCATGCTCTCCTAGTCCTCCTTTTTAAATGACTGAAATCATCTTTGAAAGTAGTCAAAATACTTGGTTCATTTTTTTATTACTTCCAAAAATCTTCCAAAATGTATCCTTTTATTTATAAAAATAATATTTTAAATATTTACATATGAGTTTGTGTGAAAGGTATTAATGGCTGTATCGTGAGGAGAGTAGGAAGCGGCACTTCTCTTGGCTTTGAGACTTTTGGAGGGTAATACATTCTGTTTAGAATTACAAGACCCCCTTGCTAATTTTTTATACTAGTTCATTTACAGATGGTTAATGGCAGTCGTTCTCAGAAGGAAAATGGGTAGAAGCACATTAGTTTCTAACTTATTCTAGACTCAGATGGAAAAGCAGGTGCTAACGTATCACCTGCAGGTTGGGTTCTGGCATCTGGGTCCTGGCAGGAAGTGGGGGAGTTGCTGATTTGGGGGTACACACAAGCAAGGGCACGCCACAAGGCGGATCTGTGGTCTATGGGCCTGGCTTATCCAGCAGTCCAGTTACATAAAGGAAAAAACATGGCAGTCATGGTTCCTGAGGAGGAGCTTCCGTGGGCCCCGGCAAGCAGCGGAGGCACTGAGTCGGGCCTGGTGTTCTCCAGAACAGGAACCCGCCGGTGCATTGTACAATGGACAAGAAAGGCACACGGACCCCAGATCAGAGTATAGATGTCAGAGCCTGACTGCACGTGAACCCGGGGATGTAGCTGGGCCTCGTCAAGCCATGTACGGGATCTGTGAGAGGCCAGGCAGAAGCAGAAAGAGTCAGCAGGATAGAAAAATCATAGAAAACAGGTCCAGAAAAAATAAAATAAAATAATAAGGTGGAAGGGTGAGTTTCTGTTGCATGTCGGTGTGCTGAGATGCAGAGGAGACAGGAATCAATGGTGACTAGGACCCTGGTTGCAGCAGTGTGTGTACAGCTAGGTGAAAGAATTTATGAAAAATGATCTAAGTAGACCCAAGGTGGAGCAGGAAACACTTTACAAAGCATTTGTAAAAAATTTTCAGTAGGATTTTTAGTTAGTGGAAAAGTTGCTAGTCATTGAAATCTCCAAAATAACTTACTAGGTATGTGGTTATCAAAATGCAGAGAAATAGGACAACTCTGAAAACAATGGTAAACCACTTCAAAGGCATTGTCAGTGTTAAGCCACTTTCCATTTCTAAAACCGGGTTATCTTTAATTGTGTTCAGGGGGAAATAAAAGAGGGGAAGCTTGTTAAAGGGGGTGTAACCGTATGTAGATGGCAATGTTGATCAGACATTGAAGACACACACGGAACTCAGGAAAATATGTATACATGTTATAAAAGTCACAGACCTGGGAGTGTTTAAGATGAGCAAACAAAATTTATTTTTCCCTATGCTATTACCAGCAATAGGGGAACAATCTCTGGTTGGGGTGTCTGGAAACACTGTTTTAGCTGCCCTGGAAAGAAAGGTGAAGGGTTAAGCACTGTGGTGGGGGAGTGAGGGCGTGTGTGTTTACTAATGGGCTTCCCTCAGAGGAGGAGAAAACTCTCCCTGTATTTATGCCAGTAGGTTGTTTCCGTGTCATAGGCAGGTGGCCATGGAAGCAAAGCTCCCACCCCCCCAAGGAGGGAGAGGGGCCCCATTTGGCAAGATTCTGCCCTCCCCCCAGGGAGGGAGATGGCCCCATTTCCCAAGGTCCTGCCCCCCACCCCAGGTAGGGAGATGGGCCCTGTTTCTCAAGGTCCTGCTCTCTCCCCCAGGGAGGGAGATGGGTCCCATTTCCCTTGCCCACATTTCTAAGGTCAGGTGCTCACATCCTTAAGAAAGTCAGTCCTGTTCTGTTAAACTGGACAGAGGCTGGGAAATGATTTATATCCCAACAGGGCAGAGGAAGAATTTATTATTACAAGTTTTCTAAAGTAAATCCTCTTAGAACAGGGAGATTGCAGTCTTCAAGGGAGGAAGAATCCATCTAAAGTGGGGTCCAGCTGAGGGTGGCGCTGAGTGTGTGCTGGTCAGCAACTGTTCCCTGAGAAGGAAGTCGGACCTGGCAGAGATGATGATGATGACAGTGACGATTACTATGACACTGGGGTAGTACAATGTTGTAAATTCTCAAAGTTCATAGAACACGTCGTTATATTTTCCCTTTTAACAATCTGCAGACGCACATGGACACCCAGTAAGTGCAGTTCTAGGGCCCAGCACGGTGCCGCTGAAGCCTGGCCAGCCCCCGTGCTCTGCGTCCCACCTTGGTCCAGCTCCTCCTGTTGGGTCAGAGGTTGAATGGACAGAGCGCAGGAACACGGGAGGATCAGGGAAGAATCACAGAAGAAATATGGACACTGCAAGTGCTCTAATTCCAAAACCCAATCTGTAATTTCTCCCAAATTGGTCACCGTTCACACTCAAAGCAACTTCATCCACAGCTTCCTGGTGGACCCCAAACTCTGGCCTTTCTACTTCAAGACGCCCCATTTATCTTTCCAAAAATAGAGTCACCAGTTGAAGATAAAGTGATAATAATCTTGATCCTTTCTTGGGGGAAATTAAGGCCTCTCACATTTGTTTTTGATGACTGGTCTCCTTGTTTCATAAAGTCTATTTCAATTTGTTTCCTATTTGTTACGCTTTTATGTCATTTTCTTATTTTGACTTTTCGTCTTCTTGTTCCTTCATGAAACTTTGAAATTTGTATAATACTTGAAAATTCTACTAATGATTATATCAACTTCTGGGGTCGTTCCAAGGTCCTATGGAAGATGTCATCGTTTTCTAGCTATGGGCAGTGTGTCTGCTAGCCATGGTTTCTAGTTTCCAATAAAAGCCTGTTCCCTGTCAGAGAGCTCTGCCGGCCACATTCCTTCTCACCACCAACTTGCCGTCTCTGCTGTTTTCACCTTGTCTTCTCCGAGACCTAGTCTGATGTGCTTGCCATTTAGCATACTTTAAAGGCTCTTCTTAGGTTGGGGAGAGGGATGCTCTAGTATCTGACAGCCTAAGTCAACAAAATATCAGTAAATATCTTTCTCTTACCATGAAAATGAAATCTAGTAGCTTTTGATGACATGTCTCTGCTCCCAGTAGCACAAAGACTGGAGGATTTTGCGTGGCAGCCTCCAGGACTGTGATAACAGCCCCTCCTTTGGTGTAGTACGTGTTATCTGCTTTACTGTGTGGCAGCTTATGCGATTTTGATCTTATCTTCAGGATTGTAGAATATATCGCTGTATCTAGAGGACATGTAAAATTTATCCCATCTGTAATTTACAGTTATAGGAGTGACTGCAGGAGTCCCTCCTCCGGGACCTGCCTCCAACACGCCTGTCTTCTCCCTTCCTGTTCCCATCTGACTGTGCCTTGATACAGACCCTGAGGTGCTTTGTCCACTTGCTGTTTCAGGATCACAACAGGTTTTGCAGCAATCACGTTTAAAATTTTCTTTTGTTCAACACCTGTCTTGATTTTCTCCAGCATCCCTTAGGATGCTGCTTCTTTGTTTATTTGTTCTTTCCAGCTTTTATCTTGATCTTTAGAGAACTTCCATTAACACACAGCGGCCCCAGTTTCTCATTTCTACTGATACTTAGGAAAGAAGTGCCTGGGAAGCTGGGCTTGAGGAACTGAGTCTTAACATCCAGGGTGTGTCACTTCAGGGTGATCAGATGACAGTGACCATTTGTCCACCTCACTGGGAGCATCAGGATATGCACACATGTTCTCTGTGGGGCAGAACTCGTCACACGAGTGACGAGTGGGGTGGGGGGTATATGACTGGCTGAGAACTTCCTGAGGCCCTAATGGAAGATGAAAGCAACGGGTTTCACAGTTCAATGTGGTGTCAGCTTTTAGTTAATCAACCTGTTTTGGATACAATATCTCTCCCCTGGGCTCCAGTTCCAGAGGCTGGGGCTCTGTCTGCTCTTCCTGACACCCTGGCCCCTTTAAAGAAAATTAATTTTTTCTTTTTTTAATTTCAGATTACTATGAGGGTACAAATGATTAGTTTCAATGTTTGTTAGGTAAGGCCCCTGCTGTAGTTGTGTCCCCCGCCCAGCAGGTGCACCACATGCCCTTACTTTGTGCCCGTTAGGTGAGAGCATGGCAATTCCCCTCCCTCCGCCCTCAACTTGATTTACATTGAGTTTTTCTCTTGTGTGGGCATGTATTAGCTCATGTATTGGCTTCATATTTGTACTGAGTACATTAGATACTTGCTTTTCTACTCCTGTGACACTTTACTACCCCTTTCCCCACCAAAGGATCCAGGGTGTTCTCTAACTCTACCCAGGGGAAGAATACCCTGGCTCCCTTGGTGGGGGAGAGGGTACTGAGGGAATCTAACTGATCTGCTGCAAAATCTTCAATTAATTCTTCTGTTTTTAGCTTCACTCCTTATTTCCACCTGCAGCGTTTCATTGTGCTTTGAATTACCAGAATTCTCCACAATTTAGCAATGCAAATTATTTTACTTACACTATTTTAAATTCTCATTTGTAATAATTTTGAATTTCTTTTATTTGTATTCAGTTATCACAAATTCATTTACTTTCATACTTCAGATATTTTCTTTTTTTATTCTTTTTTTATTGTTTTTATTATTTTTTTATTCTTTTATTATTTTATTCATTGAGGGTACAATAATCCAGGTTACACTGATTGCAATTGTTAAGTAAAGTCCCTCTTGCAATCATGTCTTGCTCCCATAAAGTGTGACACACACCAAGGCCCCACCCCCCACCCTCTGTCCCTCTTTCTGCTCCCCCCCATAACCTTAATTGTCATTAATTGTCCTCATATCAAAATTGAGTACATAGGATTCATGCTTCTCCATTCTTGTGATGCTTTACTAAGAATAATGTCTTCCACTTCCATCCAGGTTAATACAAAGGATGTAAAGTCTCCATTTTTTTTAATGGCTGAATAGTATTCCATGGTGTACATATACCACAGCTTGTTAATCCATTCCTGGGTTGGTGGGCATTTAGGCTGTTTCCACATTTTGGCGATTGTAAATTGAGCTGCAATAAACAGTCTAGTACAAGTGTCCTTATGATAAAAGGATTTTTTCCTTCTGGGTAGATGTCCAGTAATGGGATTGCAGGATCAAATGGGAGGTCTAGCTTGAGTGCTTTGAGGTTTCTCCATGCTTCCTTCCAGAAAGGTTGTACTAGTTTGCAGTCCCACCAGCAACCACCTAATCTTCGATAAACCAAACAAGAACATACCTTGGGGGAAAGACTCCCTATTCAACAAATGGTGTTGGGAGAACTGGATGTCTACATGTAAAAGAGTGAAACTGGACCCACACCTTTCCCCACTCACAAAAATTGATTCAAGATGGATAAAGGACTTAAATTTAAGACATGAAACAATAAAAATCCTCAAAGAAAGCATAGGAAAAACACTGGAAGATATTGGCCTGGGGAAAGACTTCATGAAGAAAACTGCCATGGCAATTGCAACAACAACAAAAATAAACAAATGGGACTTCACTTCAGATATTTTCTTACCATCTCTTATCTCCTGAGGTCTCTTCTTTTACAATCCATAGTTCTTAGATGAATTATATGTGTGCACACCAGGCTTCAATGGGTCTCATAAATTACTCTTTTTCAAGGAATTTCTGAGTATACATGTTGTCTTTGTTTTTCTCCTTAGTTCTTAAAGCCACTTGGGTGCCAAAGCTATATCTTACTGAGTTTGGCATTTGTTTCTGAACACATCATCTGTTTTCCTCTTCAAAAGTCACCTCTTTTTTACTTTTTACTTTTACTTTACTTTTACTTTTTAGTTTTTACTTCCTTCTCAGGTCCTCGGTGCTCTATCCAGAATGGAAACCACCCGCACAGCTTGCCATTTATATTAGCAAGATTTTATAATTCCCTGTCTTCAGAAACATAAATGTGGTTATGTTTAGGGTTCTAGAAGATGCTTGCACAGGAGGATAAAAGTTGCAACTAACTTGATTGTTTTCTCCAAAGACTCAGTAACGCTTCATAGGGAAGCAACAAAATCCAATTTAAAAAGTCAAAGACTATGTAAACAATTTAGCCTCAAAATTCTTGCCACTCTGTGTCTACGTATCATAAAATATTATATCATAATGTTTTGCCAAATTAAACAACCCCATTAATTGAAAACACACCCTAAATCAGAGGTTGATTTATCAAAATGTTTGACTTTTGCAATTATATGAGGTGCTCAAAGTATATACACAAACTAATATACAATGCATATATAACTTTTATTATTTTTTAATATTAAATCATAGCTGTGTACATTTGTGCAATCAAGGGGTACAATGTGCTGACTTCATGTACAATCTGAAATATTCTCATCAAACTGTTTAACGTAGCCTTCATGGCATTTTCTTAGTTACTGTATGTAGACATTTGCATTCTGCATTTAGTAAGTTTTGCCTGTACCCATGCTAAGATGCACTGTAGGTGTGGCCATTGTCCAAATATGACAATGGAGCTTTAATAGGATCTGCATTAAAATTATATATTGCTTTCTGTAGTATAGACATTTTAACAATGTCTATTCTTCCCAGCCATGGCATGTTTTTCCATTTGTTAACATCTTTAGCTATTTCTTCTCTTAAAGTTTCATAGTTCTCTTTATAGAGATCTTTCACGCCCTTTGTTAGATAAACTCCCAAATATTTCATCTTCTTTGGTACTACTGTGAAAGGAATAGAGTTTTTGACTATTTTTTCAGCTTGGCTATTGTCACTATATAAGAGTTATCGTCTTTATATAAGAGTTATGGGTGTTGATTTTGTAGCCTGAGACATTGCTGTATTCCTTGATTGCTTCTAAAAGGTTTGTGTAGAATCCCTAGTGTTTTCCAGATATACAATCATGTCATCTGCGAAGAGTAAAAATTTGATCTCTTCTGACCCTATGTGGATACCCTTGATCGCCTTTTCTTCCCTAATTGCAATGGCTAAAACTTCCATTACAATGTTAAAGAGCAATGGAGACAATGGGCAACCTTGCCTGGTTCCTGATCTAAGTGGAAATGATTTCAATTTAACTCAATTCAATATGATATTGGCTGCGGGTTTGCTGTAGAAAGCCTCCATTAGTTTAAAAAATGTCCCTTGTATACCAATTTTCTTAAGTGTTCTGATCATGAAGGGATGCTGGATATCATCAAAAGCTTTTTCTGCATCAATTGAGAGAATCATATGGTCTTCATTTTTTAGTTTATTTATGTGCTGAATTACATTTATAGATTTACGTATATTGAACCAGCCTTGAGACCCTGGGATAAATCCCACTTCATCATGGTGTATAATTTTTTTGATGTGTTGTTGGATTCTGTTTGTTAGGATCTTATTGAGTATTTTTGCGTCAATATTCATTAGTGATATTGGTCTATAATTTTCTTTTCTTGTTGAGTCTTTCCCTGGTTTAGGGATCAAGGTGATGTTTGCTTTGTAGAATGTGTTGGGTAATATTCCTTCTTTTTCTATATTTTGGAAGAGGTTTAGTAATATAGGTACTAGTTCTTCTTTAAAGGTTTGGTAGAATTCTGACATAAAGCCATCTGGTCCTGGGCTTTTCTTTTTAGGGAGATTTTGTATAGTTGATGCTATTTCAGAACTTGATATAGGCCTGTTCAACATTTCCACTTCATTCTGGCTAAGTTTGGTAGGTGGCATACTTCCAAGTATTGGTCGATTTGTTTCAGATTTTCATATTTCTGAGAGTAGAGTTTCTTGTACTATTTGTTAAGGATTTTTTTGAATTTCTGAGGGGTCTGTTGTTATTTCATTGTTATCATTTCTGACTGATGAAATTAGAGATTTTACTCTTTTTCCTGGTTAGGTTGGCCAAAGGTTTATCTATTTTATTGATCTTTTCAAAAAACCAACTTTTGGATTTATTGATCTGTTGTATAATTCTTTTGTTTTCAATTTCATTTAATTCTGCTCTGATTTTGGTTATTTCTTCTGCTGGGTTTGGGGTTGGAATGTTTTTCCTTCTCCAGTTGCTTGAGATGTCCCATTAAGTTATTAACTTCCTCTCTTTCTGTTTTCTTGAGGAAGGCTCACAGTGCTATAAATTTCCCTCTTAGGACTGTCTTTGCAATATCCCAGAGGTTCTGATAGTTCGTGTCTTCATTGTTGTTTTGCTCCAAAAATTTGGTGATTTCCTTCTTAGTGTCATCTATAACCCATCTATTTTTCAGCATAAGGTTATTTAGCTTCCATGTTTTTGTATGGGTATGCAGATTCCTGTTGTTATTAAGTTTGACTTTCATTCCATGATGGTCTGAGAAGATGCAAGGAATGATTTCTATTTTTTTAAATTTTCTGAGGTTAGATTTGTGGCCTAGGATGTGGTCGATTTTGGAGTATGTTCCACGAGCTGATGAGAAGAATGTATATTCAGTTTTGTTGGGATGAAATGTTCTGTGGATATTTGTTAAGTCCAGATGTTGAATGGTTAAGTTTAAATCTAAGATTTCTTTGCTTAGCTTCTTTTTGGAGGCTCTATCCAACACTGCTTAAAGGGATGTTAAAATCTTCAACTACTATTGAACAGGAGGAAATCACGTTGCTTGTGTCTGTTAGAGTTTCTCTTATAAATTGAGGTGCATTCCGTTTGGGTGCATAAATATTAATAATTGAAATCTCATCATATTGAGTATTGCCTTTAACAAATATGAAATGTCCATCCTTATCCTTCCTTATTTTGTTGGTTTAAAGCAAATTGCTTTTGTTGGTTTAAAGCAAATTGTGAATAGGATTGCAACACCTGCTTTTTTCTGCTTTCCATTTGCCTGGAGTATAGATGACCATCCCTTCACCTTGAGTCTATATTTGTCTTTTAATGTAAGATAAGATTCTTGTATGCAGCAGATATCTGGCTTGAGTTTTTGTATCCAGTCGGCCAACCTGTGCCTTTTCAGAGGACAATTTAAATCATTCACATTAATTGATATATTGATATGCCTTTTGAGAGTCTGGTGGACATTTTTAATCCTTTTGCAACTGTGGAAGCTGGAATTTGATCAAAATTTTCTGGGTGGGTTTACTTTTGTGGTGGAGGATTATGCTTTTCTTTATGGAGGATAGGTCTGAGAATATCCTGGAGAGCTGGTTTAGTTGTGGCAAATTTCTTCAACATGTGAATGTTATTAAAGTATTTAATTTCTCCATCATAAATGAAACTGAGTTTAGCTAGTTACGGGATCCTGGGTTGAAAGTTATTTTGTTTTAGGAAATTGAAAGTCACCATCCTCTTCTAGCTTGAAAGCTTTCAGCAGGGAGATCTACAGTTATTCTAACAGTCTTCCCTTTGTAGGTAATGGTTTTCTTTCGTCTGGCTGCTTTCAGAATTTTCTCCTTCATATTAACTTTAGTGAAATTGATTATGATGTGTCTGGGGGATATCTCATTCTTGTTGAGTCATGCTGGAGTTTTGAAACTGTCTGCTATCTGAATTTCAGAATCTCTTGGCATGTCTGGAAAGTTCTCTTTCATAATCTCATGGAGAAAAGACTGTATGCTTGTGAAGCCTCTTCGTCACTTTCGGGGATCCTTATAAGATGAATATTGATTTTCTTCAGATTATCCCAGAGCTCTCTGAGAGCTCTCTGATCTATTTTTACCCTCCATTTCTCTTCCTCTTTGAGAGTTTGGGAGCTTTCAAAAGCTTTGTCTTCAATGTCAGAAATCCTTTCTTCTGCTTGCTCCATTCTGTTACTGAGGGATTCTACTGTATTTCTCAGATCTTTGAGGGCTGCAACTTCTTGTCTCAATGTGTCAAAATCTTTGGTCATTTGATCTTTGAATTCGTTGAATTCTTGAGACATCTTTTGGGTTACTACTTGGAATTCTAATTTGATCTTATTTGCTATCCAGATTCTGAATTCGATTTCTGACATCTCAGCTATTTGTTTGTGCATGGGATCTTGTGCTGTGTCCGCCCCAATGATCCTTGGGGTAGTTGATCTACTCTGATTATTCATATTGCCAGAGTATTTCCATTGATTTCCCCTCATGTTTGTTTTTCACTGTTGCCTCTGTTTGTCCTCAGAGTTGGGGAAGTGTCTCTCCAAGATTAAGCCCCAGCGGGATCACTCTATTGTTGCTGGATCTTTATAGGGAGTGACCCTGCATAGCTCCTCCGGGGCTGCCCCAGCCAGGGAATTCTGGTTGTGGGAGCAGTCATGGAGTGTGACACCTGGATCAAGCAACAGGGTGTGTGTGGGGGTGCACACCGTTCTGGAAGTTCCTGGTGTCCATTACTTTGGCACAGAGGGCCCAAGGCTCCAGCAGTCTCTGGTCAGAAGAAGGGCTCCACGCAGAGGCAGTGAGGACTTCAGAGGGCATGTGGCTACCAGAGTCCCTGGCCAGATGAACGGGCCAGTGTGGAGGCAGGGAGGGTACAGGAGGGTTGCGCAGCTCCTGGAGTTGTCAGGGCGTGCAGAGGCCCGGAGGGTGTTGGTCATGGGTTGCGGCAGGTCGTGGCACAGCTCTTACTGGTGGGTGGGCGGGTGCTGATGGCAGGTCACAGCCTAGCTCTTCTGGAGGTCCAGCAGGCGCCAATCGCATGTCGTAGCGCCATATATAACATTTCTTATAATGTTTATACATTATTATCTTATAATAATTATACATTATTATTTCTTATAATGTTTATACCCGTGTGTGTGTGTGTGTGTATGTGTGTGTATGTGTGTGTGTGTGTAAAATATCTATCTGTCTAGCATTTGTCCATCCATTCATCCGTCTCATCTATCTAGCAATCTATCTGGGGAAGTAGGGTAACATCTCAAACCCTTCCTAGTTTCTGCTTAACAGACCCCCATCATATTGGTAAAGCACTTTCCCATTTAGTAGGTAAACTTTCTCCACTAAATTTTGTTATAATTTCCATAAGGTTGGCAGAATTATCCTCATTTTACAAGGAAGGAGTATATGGCACAAGAACTTAAGGAATTCTCTTATCACTCACTGGTGGAAAAGAAATTCGCTTCTGATTCCAACCCTGTTCTTACTAGTAAAAGAGAGGCGATGGAATAAAACATTCTTAGAAATGTGACAGCTCAGTACTCACAACATGTGTAGGCTCAGTTACAACAAAAGCTTCCTTACCTCAGGAAGGAGGAATCAACCTCAGGAAGCTGTGCTACCATTTTCCAGACCTCCTTCCTGTGGCATTGGCTCATAATAGCTTTACCGTGGCATTTCTGAGTATTCCTAAGAGTCTACTTTCTACTTGTGGCCCAGCCTGAAGAGAGCTTTGTAGAGACGATACAAGATAGAAAGAAAGGTAGTCAAAACCTTGCAGGTTTTTCATGGAAATAGGAAGACCAGGTTTTACACTGATGCTTTTGAGTAGACAAAAATTGCATTCGATTGCACTTCTAACAGGCTTCTTACTTTTATGTGGTATTACTTACTTATGTGATGAATTTTTCCAAAATCATCTGAGAGCACAGAGAAGTTTCTGTGCTTCATGTTCTTTTTTTTAATTATTATTTCCTATTTCTGTATTTCCTCAGCAGGACTGACGCTTGGGACTTCACACTTATTGTTGCAGAAATCACATGCACAAATGGTGGGCAGAGAGCAAACATCAAAACAAACATTATGCTTCCAATGAAGTAATTATTTTTCACATGGGAATTGTAAACTTAAAATTTTATATTGAAAGTACCATTGTATTAATGTTTCAATGGAGGAAAATTTCTCACATCATGTGGAGCTTACTGATCAGGAAGTTATTCAGAGTAAAGTGCTAATTATGCTGTTACATACCAACATATCTTCAAAAGGGCATTTCCATTGAACAATACAATTATAGTGTGGATGCAGCAATTTCCATAGTTTCATCTTCAAAAGGTCTTTATTATCAAGAAAAAAATTTCCTAATGGACCACCTGCAAATAATGCTAATATTAGAGCTTTTTTCTGTACATTTAGTACATTTTAGTCTTATTAAAGATTCTCAAACAACAGATTGATTATGCCCCCCCAAAAAAGCATTTATAAAAGAATATTTGAAGTAAGAAATACCAAAGGAAAACTTTTTGATGTATGATATTTCAAAGTTAGATGTAATAAAGATGCAATGTTTATAATTTGAATTAATTCATGTATGCACCTTACAGTACATAATGTTTTATAGGATATTAAGGATAAATTTTTATAAAAAGAATAGAAAAAATATATAAAAACCTTCAACCCTAATAATACCTGCTTATTGGAAAGAAAAGGAATTCTGATTAAAAGGTTTATTTTTCATAGTAGGGCTGAGTACATTGGATACTTTTTCTTCCATTCTTGAAATACTTTGCTGAGAAGAACTCAGCCTTACTATGTAACCAATTTATAGCTTTCATAGCTATAACTCAACTATAGCCCAAGAGGAAGCGGAAAGAGGAAAGGGAGGGGAGGGGAGGGGAGAGGATGGGTGGAGGGAGGGTAATTGGTGAGACCACACCTATGGTGCATTTTACAAGGGTACACATTTTAAATTTACTAAGTGTAGAATATAAATATCTTAACACAATAACTAAGAAAATGCTGTGAAGGCTATGTTAACAAGTTTGATGAAAATATTTCAAATGGTATATAAAACTAGCACATTGTACCCCATAATGGCATTAATGTACACAGCTATGATTTATTTTTTTTAAAAAAGTGATGAAATCCTAAAATAAATAAATAAATAAGTAAAAGGCTTATTTTTGAACGTAAGTATGTATAATGAATATGAACATTATTGTATATACAAAAAGCTAGTAGTCTCTACTAGAGGTAACAGCTCACTGTGTTTCAGGATGAATTTCCCATTCAGTCATGTAATAACCATGACTCCAAATATTCCTTGGAATACATGTGCAGCTGCTTTGTTGGCAAAATCAAAATCACACATGATTGGAATGAATTACGGGGCATTAGGGGAAAAAAATATTGGCATAGTTCTGAAGACAATTGCTATCATGGTATCATTTTAAAGAGATCATACCACCAATACTTTGACAACACTCTTGAGGTTGTCTTTGTTATCATTTACAGAGAATTTCTAGAACTCATGCAAGAATTTATGATTCTTTCTAAAGCTAATTTTCTTGGACACAAAGGATTAAAGTCTGGGAGAAAACTCAACAATAAATGTACTTCTCTAATAAATTATAATATTTGTGGAAGTATAGAGGATACATAAAAAGAAAATTTCATTTAAGGAAGAATTAATTTTATCACTGAATCAAAACCAGCCTTTCAGATGCTTCTAATATATAGGTATTTCAGAAAGAAATTAATTCTGTTGAAATGTTAAGTGTTCTCTGTATAGCATAGACATTTTTAATTAAGTCATTTTGGCTAGTATAATTAAGAATAGGTACTATTTTTTTTTTTTTGTAAAGACAAAACAGTTCTTAAAATTTTAAACAATTAAACATATTAAGTTCTCCAGATAAGACAAAATGAATTGACCTGAGATTCTGATATTTTCAAATACCTAAAAGAATTTGTATTCACATGGGAATTATGACGTTTCCCCCAAAGCATCCAAGTCATAGCAAGATAATGAGAAATAACTCACTCATTCAAATTACCAGGTAAGGTTAGATCTTGGAAAGGTATGTGTCATTGAAAACCTGTTTTGTTTTTCTTTTTCCCCAACTGCATTCACTTAACTCTGCAAAAATTGCTCTTGAATTCAGTTTCCAATATAGCAGCCTTGAAAGGTGCGGACAGTTAAAGCCTAAGATTTGTTTGAATGTGAATTGACTAATGCATCTCATTTTTAGCTGAGATCAACTACATCCCTACACTAAGTTTGGATTTTTGTAAATTATCGATATGTGAGTCAGGGAACTTCCAACTGGAGACCAGAAACCTAAGGCATGTCTCTTGTAGATAGCACATAGTTGGATCATTTTTATAAAAAATCCAGCCTGACAAAGTCTACCTTTTGTTTGGATTGTTTATCTATTTCCATTTTATGTTGTTATTGATATGGTTGAATTTATGTCTGCTTCTTAATTCTTTGTTTTTTCATATGTGTCCAAATATTTTGTTCCTGTGTTATTCTTTTATTGACTTCTTTTGAAATAAGTTGATATTGTCTAATTATTTTTTCTATATTTTTCCCCTTATAGAGAATCTGAAACAGGAAATGAGAGCAAATATGCATTTATAGTATTTATTACATTAACCTTTGTTGTTTTTCTTTATTTCTTTCCTTAGAGTTGAGCAATCATTTGATATCATTCCTTCCTTCAAAACAACTTTTTCCCCATATTTTTCATTTTTATTGCTATTGTCAAATATATAACATTTATATGTGACAGGTCCAATTGTAACTTTGTATGGTTCTAGATCACTGGTTTGCAGCAGAAACTGGAAATAACGAATCAAAGGACAGGTGATAAAGGAGAAGAGGAAATTATAGGGGATATATGACCATAGAAGTGCTGTTCCTCAGTAGAACATGAATTTTTATATATATACGTGTGTGTCACATGAATTATGCTTTTTGTATCTTGTCACAACTGCTGATGCAACTTCTAAACAATCTCAATCCTGAAGAAGTCACAGAACTTGAAGAGTGATCTGAAGCAGCCGATGTTTACAGAAGTAACTAGCAGACATTTTATGCCTGTAGATTCTGTGGAAAAAGAGGACATTGTTGTTAACCATCTGCAAACATATGTAGAGCCTGACCCAAATTAAAAAGATAAAGATTAAAAATAAGAAGGATAGGAATGGAGTGGTTGCCATTTTTCCTTTCAATTTCTTGCAGGCCCACATGGGAATGATATTCACATGGTAACTATGACATTCCCATGGGAGGGGAGGGCGGGAGTTCAGCACCTCCATGGACAGCTCTCTCCATAGCACAGTGAGGGCAGGTGCATAGGCGTGGATTGCAAATGCACAGTGTTAGGAATTTACAGATTATTTGTCCTTTGTGTATTAATTAGAAATTAGAAATAGTTAGAATTAGAAATAAATAAAATTGAAGAGAAAATACAATTTTGGGTATTTGTTTTCAACTCTGAAAGTGATTGCAAACTTAAAAGACAAAAATAATAAAAAATCAAATGTTATTTACTTCTAACCAAGCATTGCATTTCATCTGAAAAGCACACATTTTGAATGGTTTTATCACAAAGCAAATATTTTAGTACCATTTTGCAAAATGGTGAATATAATAGGCTGTCGTGTTCCACCTGGTAACCAACTTTACAAACACTGGATGGAGTTCAGTGGCTTCATCTTCCTATTTAATTCTTCCAATCTGGGAAGCCTACGTTCAGATAACACGTTGAGTAGGACGCCTTGAACTTAGAGAAAAAAATTAATGTAAGTCCCCCAAATATCATAACAGTAAAAAGTGTAACAAAGACATAAAATTTGTGGAAGCTACATGGTAAAAGATCGATAGTAATAAAAGCACAAGGACACATACAAATTTCAGAGTACACCAGTGATAGCCTACAAGTCTTTTGTCTGGGACTTTTTTGTTGGTTTGTTGTTGTTTGTTTGTTTTCTTTTTTTGAGACAGAATCTTACTCTAGTTTTTCTATTTGTAGTGGAGACGTAGTCTTGCTCTTGCTCAGGCTGGTCTGGAATTCCTGAGCTCCATCAGTGCACCTGTGTTGGCCTCTCAGAGCGCTAGGATGACGAGCACGAGCCATTGTCACAGGCATGCAACGTCGTATGTTTGGTGGCCCTTTCTTCACTTTGAACATGTGATGGTCTGCACAGAACAGTGCTCACTACCATCAGGGCATGCACTGCAGCCTATTCTCTGAAAACCTGTCAGAAGTCTAAAGGGAAAGGACAGAGAGAGATACTATATTATTCCTTTAATACAAAGTCAAATGTGATCAATTAAAGACAGTGTGTGGCAGTGTCTTTTCTTCACGGAGTGTATGACAGTATTTCACTTGGATATTGGCTTCATAATCACAGAGATTTTAGTTTTGAATTCATTGCTAAATTCCCAGCAAGGAGAAAATAGTAGTTTTTCAATAGATATTTGAATGAACAAATGAATGAATGATCTGATTGTAGTTGATGGGTATATGTGTGATTTATTTGGTAAAATCAGGACTTTCCACTTCAGAATCAGTATTGGACTATAAACTACACCAATGGCTGGTCTTTACTGATGCATAGTGTTGGTCTTTTTTTTTTTTTTTTTTTTTCAGCTTTTGACCGGGGCTGGGTTTGAACCTGCCACCTCCGGCATATGGGGCCAGTGCCCCACTCTTTGAGCCACAGGCACTGCCCATGATGCCTGGTGTATTTTAATTATAGAGGACAGTGATGTTGACAATAACTATACAATAAATTACATTATTTAGATGCCAACTGTTGACAGTATTTATAAATATGTATGCCCAAATAAGCATTTGCATGTTAAAATTTTGGAACATTTAACATTATCCATTAAAAAAAAAACCAAAAACCTTCAAAGACCTTTTTTGGTTCACTACGGGTTATGATTTTATTTCAAGAAAAAAGAGGCTTTTACTGTGAGTAGGCTGGATGATTAAACAAAGTTCCAGGTTAGGTAATTACCCATTTTTCAAACAATGCTTCAGGGCATGAGGCTAACTAGAAAGGCAGAAAGAATGATGGCATTTATTAAGCACTGGGCAAAGTTTTTCTTTTCTTGCCTTTGAGTTGCCCAGGATTTTCAACAAATCCCTTTTTAGCAGCTCTGCATTTCAATTAGGTGTCCAAAGGGAAGCAGAGAGAAGTCATTACTCTCCCAACTCCACCAGGCAAATGGAACCTGTTGTGTAGCGAGAATGCTGGCCTGGGGGAGAAACAGCTGGACCAGAAGGACTCAGAGCCAAGGAAAGAGCCTCCATCCCTGCAGAAGCTCAAGACTTCCCAATAAAATCCACATCAACCACAACTATCAAGGCAAGTGACTCCCACGTTCTTGGATATGTAATCACACCTGTGCCCGGGAGGGCCACCCAAACTGGTGAAGCTGTTAGGAGTTGTTGTGATGAAGTAACCTAGGAAGAAAAGGACAGTGGAGAGATACAGGTGGGAGGTGAGCGGGGAGCAGAAGCTGCTCCAGTGATTTTCCAGCTACATTTGAAATTGTACAGGTCCCAAGAGTCCTTCCTTATGCATGTTACGTGTGAATTGGTATGCCTGTTTGTTACTATTTGCACTGTAGGTTTCACACTTTGAACTTGGGGTTAAAATAATGATTTTTAATTACATACAGCAAGACTGGATGTGTGTATCACAGAGCATTTATTTTATTCCCCCCCCCACACATCTTAATAACAGTTGTGTAAAATGTGAAAATGTCATCTCTTTCATGCTCACATAAAAGCGGGATTTGCCAAGAATATGTAATCTGTGGGCTGAAAATCTGATATTTTCATGACATTTCAAACTTCTCAAGGTTTTGTGAGACAGAAGGCATGAATCTTGGATCATTGCGATAGTTTTGATTCAGGGGACAAGGTAATGAATCTAGAAAACTGAAGCCCTAGGGTAGGTGCTCACATGATGTTAAAATGATTTAGAGGGGTGTAATTTCAAAAAGCCACACTTTTGGCACACAGCTACTCAGAAGGCAAAGCAACCAGGAGCTGATGCCCTTTTGTCCGATGTTATGTGCATAATGCGATCTAAACGGGGAGATGGGAGGATAAAAGAAAGGCCATAGCCAGGGTTATGGGTGAGAAAACATGCCAGCCTTCAGTGGAAAAATCTCATAATAAACGCCAGTCAAATACTTGTAAAGCACATATTCAAAAAGAGATTAGCAGCATAACTCTTTTCCTGCTTGAGAGTCATTATAGTTACGTGACACAAGAGATGAATTTTTTTTTTTTATTAAATCATAGCTGTGTACATTAGTATGATCATGGGGCACCATACATTTGGTTCATAGACCGTTTGACACATTTTCATCACACTAGTTAACATAGCTTTCGTGGCATTTTCTTAGTTATTTTGCTAAGACCTTTACATTCCACATTTACTAAGATTCACATATACCCTTGTAAGATGCACCGCAGGTGTAATCCCATTAATCACCCCCCATTAATCCTTCCCCCTCCCTCCCCCCTCCCTCCCCTCCCTTTCCCCCTTCTCCCTATTCTTAGGTTGTAACTGGGTTATAGCTTTCATGTGAAGGTCCTACATTAGTTTCATAATAAGGGTGAGTACATTGGGTACTTTTTCTTCCATTCTTGAGACACTTTACTAAGAAGAATATGTTCCAGCTCCATCCATGTAAACATGAAAGAGGTAAGGTCTCCATCTTCCTTTAAGGCTGCATAGTATTCCATGGTGTACATATACCACAATTTATTAATCCATTCGTGGATTGATGGGCATTTGGGCTTATTCCATGACTTAGCATATACCCAGAAGACCAAAAATCAAATCGTAATAAAGATATTTGTACCAGAATGTTTATTGCAGCCCTATTCATAATTGCTAAGTCATGGAAGAGATGAAATTTTCCCCCTTCGAATTTAGATGGTGTTGACTCCTGATACTTCTTACTTTATTTTTGCTTTGAAACATGTAATAACCATTATCTGACCTTGGAATAAATAATCAACAGCTTTAACAAGACGGAGGATTGTAGTTTAGTTACTTAAAAAATGTTGTTGCTTAATGTGCTATTTTACAACCATATGCTATTCTGGTCGTTTACAACATGCAGCAATTTGCTACTTCACTTTCCTTACGATACACAACCCTAAGAAGCTCTACCCATGTTCATGCTGCTCAGCTTATTCATAAATGTCACTTTTCCAGTTTATCATGTAAATTGCACATAATAATTTATGAATAAATATTTATGGCTAAAAAGAAGATTTTAAATCTATTACTTCCTATGCTCATTTCAAAAATCTTAGGAGGAATATTTCATTATTTTTAAAGACCGGAAAACTGAGGCTAAGAAAAATTAAAGACATGTGTCAATAAACTTTGAAACTTTCACATGGCCAGTAATTCAGTTAAGCTCTATTTATGGACATACTGTGGTTTTCAGAGAAGATGTACGAAGTAATGTTTGCAATTCTTGAAACATGTGGCTGATATAGAAGGAAATGAATAATAGGGAGTTGTCAGCAGCATCTCAAAACTTGCATCACGATAACTGAAAAATAGTTATGATTTCTCTAAGGAATGAACGGCACCCTAAAGAACTATTTTTAGATGGTAAAGGGAGACTTCTCACTTCTACACGCTTCTTTCTTATTTTACTTTTTATAACGAAAGTGCATTCGTATTTTCATCGTATAAACAAAAACCAGGTAAATAATTCTTTCTGATATATGTCAAAGAGTCTACCCCATTAAAAAAAAGTAAAACTAGATTTTCAGAATCCTTGTTTCTGAATGTTTTTAGGTATTCAGGGGAAAATGTACTATAGGTCAGCTTGCAAGTAGGGTAAAATTTAAAAAATGTATTGTAGGAAAAAGACAAAAAATCCTATTTATAACTTTTTTCTGGGTAGTTGCACCAACCAAGGGAAAAATCAATGGCCAACTCTTTCCAAGAAAAATGTACTTGGGCATCAAAATTAATCAATGTGTGGGTATTAAATTTCATTAGCATGCACCCTCAGAACTGTCCATGAGAACATCTAAAGAGCACATTTACTACAGACTTACATTGAACATGGTAAATAAATATGTGCTTCTCAGAAGCAAAGTCGCAACAAAATGTACAGAAAGTTAAATGGTCACATTAATACTAGGTAGTTTGTTGTTCCTGTGGTGATTCTGGAGCACATCCTTATATATACTTCTCATCGTAGGGTATGCAGGGAATTTGCCACAGTTGATTAGAAAATGTTCACATTCTTCATCATCTGAAACTGATTGTTTTGGTTCCAACTTATTTCATTGAAGGCTGGCTATTTGCATATTTTTGTACTCAAGAAATTTAGAGAAAGTTTTAGATGTGCTATAAAAATAACCAAAGGTAAAAAGAGAGTTTGCAGCCAGTGTTTCTCTAAATTAATAGGTTGCCGAAGACTAACTTTCACCCACCCACTACTTGCTGATTTGCATGAAAAATGCATAGAGACAGTAATAGGAATTCTACTGCCAGTTTTTCCCAAGCATACTGTGGTTTTCTCACTTCCATCGATGACAAAGTCTGAGACAACATCCTTGTCAAATTGAGATCAGCAGCCTGCAATATTTGCCTGTGATTTCTTATTCCCCAGCTGTTCCAAAAAATTGATAGATTTTTCTTTTTGCAAAACATATTGCAAATATATGTTTCTAAGATCTGCCTCATGTTGACATTTGACAAATAATAAATCTTGTAAGAACAATTCTCTTATAGCTTTGTGTACAAATAGAAAGCTCTATCTACATGGTTTATGAAACAGCCATCATTAGGGCTCTCAATTTTGAGTAGTGGTGGATACAACTGCACACTTTTGCAATTAAAGCTGTTCTGTCTACTTGCATTGCATGGATAATAGAAACATTTACCATAAAATAAAATACATGCAGGTAAATACATTAAAAGGAGAATCATGTCCTAAGGCAGCAGTTCTCATCCTGTGGGTTGAGACCCACAGGAACTGTATTAAAGGGTCGCGGTGCTAGGAAGGTTGAGAACCACTGTCCTAAGGCGTCAACATAGAGGGGCGAAATTGAGTCGTATGATAGTCTGAATATGGCTAATGATGGATAGCAATTAATATTGAAGAGGCAATTAACATAAATATGAGCTTGAAGAATTGATGCACAGGGATAAACATTACTTTTATCATTCTCCTTGTTATTCTACATTTTATTTTGTAAAACTGATAAGTTTTCTAGTTGTTTCCATCAAGACTCATTTTGTAAGCTATTAGAAAAAGATATTCATGTATCCACAATCTTCATTTCATCTTCGATATTCCACTAATTATTTTTCAGATAACATCCAGGTGAATCTGCCGTATAGCTTGATTTGTGTCACTATTATTAGTAACTTTAAAATAAAATTTATAGAATATAAATATCTATGTTTTCCTGAACACACAATTAGATTTTTTTAACCAATCTTTGTATTGGGAAAAAAAAAGTAGCAAATTGCTGTTGACTATAGTTACAACATGAGAAATTATCATTTAATAAAGAACATCATATGTAACATTTCATTTATTTATATGAGGCAAATGAGTCAAAACTGACTGTAGAGCAAAACCTGTTATCTTAGTTCTGACTTTTAAAATATTAATACACAGAACTATAGTGTATACTGCCGGGATTACATGAAGGAATCCCAGTTTCTATCTATTCACCTCAGTAGTGTTTGTTCATTATACAAGTTTTTTGGCCTGCAGTTTACTACTGATAATCAAAATCAATTCCTGAGCTGTGAAGCATTAGGTAACTAAAGGTTTACAGTCGTTTTTTTCTCTTTCTTCTTCTACTTCATTTGGGTCAGGCGTCCTCAAACTTTTTAAACAGGGGGCCAATTCACTGTCCCTCAGACCGTTGGAGGGCCGGACGATAGTTTAAAAAAAAAAAACAAAACAAAAAACGATGAACAAATTCCTACGCACACTGCACATATCTTATTTTGAAGTAAAAAACAAAACGGGAACAAATACAATTCACACCGCCTCATGTGGCCCGCAGGCCGCAGTTTGAGGACGCCTGATTTGGGTGATAGAAGAGCAAACTGGCTGGACGTGAGTAATGCAGAGATTTCCAGTTTTGAACCAGCTGGTTTAGCTGGTTGGACAGGTGCCTCATTTACGGGCACAGGAAATCAAGTGCTTAACACTGCGCAGTGGTGTTTGTTAATGAAAGGTAACTATTCAGATAAAACCAACAGCTGACAATTAACAGAAGATAAGTTTACTTATATCTCAATGTGTGAGGTTTAACATGAGTGTTCTGCTTCCACAAGAGGTGCACTTCTAAGTACTGAGGTGACACCAGGACTCTGGAGGGTTCCAGGTTCAGTTACTGTTCAACACGGGGCCTTGAGACGCTTTGCAAGCCTGCTAATCCAGTCTACTGGCCATGCCTGTGCAACAGGAGGTGGGCCCTGAGGAAGACGAAAAGTGGGTTTAATTAACAGCTAGTTAATTAATTAACTGCCCCATGGACAGTGTCCTTAACAAAATATTTGTGTGCAGGCACTAGGTAAGCGCCTGGCTCTGCTCCCACGTGACCAAGGACGCTGGGGCTCAGGACATTCATTTTTACACACTCAGTAACCACAGCTTGTTTACAAAAGTTGATCACCCTTCTGGAAACTTGTCCCAGGAAAGAGTGTGACTGCATAACTGACGAGTATTAACTAGATTATTTACATATATTTTGGAATCTTCCTATACAACTTCAGGGTTTTATAGTGCTCTAGTGTTCTTTTAATTACTTGCAGTTCAATTTTCCTGAATCCTAATATAAATCGGAATGACCCTGACTTTTACATTCTCTCAATCAACGATAGAATTAATATACCTTCAAGGAACTCTTTCCACATCTCGGAAGGCAACCTTAGACTCTCAGTTGAGAGAACCTCAAGGAGTTGGCACAAGAGAACAAACTATTTGCCCTCTTGAGTCTCAATGGAAGAAAAATAAAGACACTTATGACCAAAACAGTAACTTTTATAGAATTTTATTTAAAAGTGAAGTAAAAAAATGAAATAGCCCTTCTAATAGTTTTATTATTAAAATAAACTTAATTGTATTCAGATATCTTACTGCTGTGTTGCCTTTCCTTAGTCTATGTTTGTTCTGTCTGGTGTTAGCCCAAGAATGTAGATTCCCAGCAGTAAGTGGTTGAAAAGCAAGGAAGCATTTTTTTTAGGCATGTTGACAAAGGTGTGTACAGTTTAGCGTACTTTTTCATATTTCAGTTGGATCTCTCTTTGCATCAAACATTGCCTTTTTTTTATTGTTGGGGATTCATTGAGGGTGCAAAGAACCAGGTTGCATTTGTTAGGTAAAGTTCCTCCTATAATTGTGTCCCACCTCCAAAAGGTGTCACACACCGTGACCCTCTATCCCCACCCTCCTTCCCTCTCTCTGCTCTCTCCTTCCCCCACTTCCTGCCGTGCACTTGGTCATTAATTGTCCTCATATCAAAATTGAATACATAGGATTCTTGCTTCTCTGTTCTTGTGATGCTTTACTAAGATTAATGTGTTCCACTTCCATCCAGCTTAATACAAAAGATTTAAAGTCTCAATCTTTTTAATGGCTGAATAGTATTCCATGGTATACATATACCATAGTTTGTTATACCACAATTTTTTTTTTTTTTTTTTGTAGAGACAGAGTCTCACTGTACTGCCCTCGGGTAGAGTGCCATGGCGTCACGCAGCTCACAGCAACCTCTAACTCTTGGGCTTATGCAATTCTCTTGCCTCAGCCTCCAGAGCAGCTGGGACTACAGGCGCGCGCCACAACGCCCGGCTATTTTTCTGTTGCAGTTTGGTGGAGGCTGGGTCCGAACGCGCCACTCTTGTCATATGGGGCCGGCGCCCTACTCACTGAGCCACAGGCGCCGCCCATGTTATACCACAATTTGTTAATCCATTCCTGGGTTCGTGGGCATTTAGGCTGTTTGCACATTTTGACAATTGTAAATTCAGCTGTGATAGCTGTGATAAACAGTCTAGTGCAAGTGTCCTTATGGTAAAAAGATTTATTTTCTTCTGGGTAGATGCCCGGTAATGGGATTTCAGGATCAAATGGGAGGTCTAGCTTGAGTGCTTTGAGGTTTCTCCATATTTCCTTCCATAAAGGTTGTACTAGTTTGCAGTCCCACCAGCAGTGTAAAAGTGTTCACTTCTCCCCACATCCACGCCAGGATCTGCAGCCTTAAAGAGATTTTGTGATGGGGGCCATTCTTACTGGGGTTAGATGATATCTCAGAGTGGTTTTGATTTGCACTTCTCTAATAATTAGAGACAATAAACATTTTTTTCTTATGTTTATTAGCCATTCATCTGTACTTCTTAGAGAAGGTTCTATTCATCTCTCTTGCCCGGTAATATAAGGAATTGTTGGCTCTTTTTATGTTGATTAATTTGAGTTCTCTGTACATCCTAGCTATTACACCTTTGTCTAATTCAAAGTATGTGAATATCCTTTCCCATTATGTAGGCTATTTACTTTGTTGTCTCCTTAGCTGTACAGAAGCTTCTGTTGCTATGGTGAATTGCGTTTATGGACTTGGATGTGTTAAACTGGCCTTACATCCCTAGGAAGAAATCTACTTGATTGTGATGTATGAATTTTTTTTTATTGTTAAATCATAGCTGTGTACATTGGTGCAGTCAAGGGGTACAGTGTGCTGGTTTCATATACAATCTGAAATATTCTCATCAAACTGTTCAATGTAGCCTTCATGGCATTTTCCTAGTTATTGTATGTACACATTTGTATTCCACATTTAGTAAGATTCGCCTGTACCCATTCTAAGATGCACCATAGGTGTGAGCCCACCCATTACTCTCCCTCCACCTAACCTCCCCCCTCCCTTCCCCTTCCTTGGCCCTTTCCCCATATTTTTGTTCTGTAGTTGGGTTATAGCCTTCATGTGAAAGCTATAAATTAGCTACGTAGTAGGGCTGAGTACATTGGATACTTTTTCTTCCATTCCTGAGATACTTTGCTAAGAAGAATATGTTTCAGCTCCATCCATGTAAACATGAAAGAGGTAAAGTCTCCATCTTTCTTTAAGACTGCATAATATTTCATGGTATGCATGCACCACAATTTGCTAGTCCATTCATGGGTCGATGGACACTTGGGCTTCTTCCATGAGTTAGCAATTATGAATTGGGCTGCAATAAACATTCTGGTACAGATGCCTTTATTATATTGTAATTTTTGGTTTTCTGGGTATAAACCTAGTAAAGGAATTATAGGATTGAATGGCAGGTCTATTTTTTGGTCCTAAGTATTCTCCAAACATCCTTCCAGAAGGAACATATTAGTGTGCATTCCCACCAGCAGTGTAGAAATGTGCCCTTTTCTCCACATCCACGCCAACATCTCTGGTTTGGGATTTTATTATGTGGGCTACTCTTACTGGGGTTAGGCGATATCTCAAAGTAGTTTTGATTTGCATTTCTCTGATGATTAAGAATGATGAGCTTTTTTTATGTGTCTGTAGATCGTGCATCTGTCTTCTTTAGAGAAGTTTCTCTTCAAGTCTCTTGCCCATCCTGAGATGGGATCACTTGTTCTTTTCTTGTTAATATGTTTGAGTTCTCTGTGGATTAAGGTTATTAAACTTTTATCAGAGGTATAACCTGCAAATATTTTCTCCCATTCTGAGGGCTGCCTGCTTGCTTTGCTTACTATGTTCTTGGCTATGCAGAAGCTTTTTAGTTTGATCAGGTCTCAGTAATGTATTTTTGATACTGCTTCAATTGCCTGGGGAATCCTCCTCATAAAGTATTCAGCCAGGCCGATTCCTTCAAGAGTTTTCCCTGCACATTCTTCAAGTATTTTTATAGTTTCATGTCTTAAGTTTAAATCTTTTATCCAGTGAGAATGCATCTTAGTTAATTGTGAAAGGTGTGGGTCCAGTTTCAGTCTTTTACAGATCACGAGCCAGTTCACCCAGCACCATTTGCTAAATAAGGAATCTTTCCCCACTGAATGTTTTTAATTGGCTTATCAAAGATCAAATAACAGTAAGTAGCTGGATTCATCTCTTGGTTCTCTATTCTGTTCCAGACATCTACTTCTCTGTTTTTGTGCCAGTACAATGCTGTTTTGATCACTATCGATTTATAGTACAGTCTCAAGTCTGTAGCGTGATTCCTCTTGCTTTGTTTTTATTTCTGAGTAATGTTTTGGCTATTCGAGGTTTTCTCTGATTCCATATAAAATGAAGTATTATTTTTCAAGATCTTTAAAATAGGACAATGGAGCTTTAATAGGAATTGCATTAAAATTAAATATTGCTTTGGGTAGTATAGACATTTTAACAATGTTGATTCTTCCTAGCCATGAGCATGGTAGGTTTTTCCATTTGTTAACATCTTCAGCTATTTCTTTTCTTAAAGTTTCATAGTTCTCTTTATAGAGATCATTCACGTCCTTTGTTAGGTATACTCCCAAATATTTAATCTTCTTTGGTACTACTGTGCAAGGAATAGAGTCCTTGAGTGTTTTTTCAGCTTGGTTACTGTTGGTATATATAAAGGCTACAGATATATGGGTGTTGATTTTGTAGCCTGAGACATTGCTGTATTCCTTGATCGCTTCTAAAAGTTTTGTAGTAGAATCCTTAGTGTTTTCCATGTATACGATCATATCATCTGCAAAGAGTGAAAGTTTGATCTCTTCTAACCCTATGTGGATACCCTTGATTGCCTTTTCTTCCCTAATTGCAATGGCTAAAACTTGCATTACAATGTTAAAGAGCAATGGAGACAATGGGCAACCTTGCCTGGTTCCTGATCTAAGTGGAAATGATTTCAATTTAACCCAATTCAACACAATGTTGGCTGTGGGTTTACTGTAGATGGCCTCTATTTAAGAAATGTCCCTTCTATACCAATTTTCTTAACTGTTCTGATCATGAAGGGATACCAGATATTGTCAAAAGCTTATTCTGCATCAATTGAGAGAATCATATGTTATTTATTTTTTAGTTTGTTTATGTGCTGAATTACATTTATAGATTTACGTATATTGAACAAGCGTTAAGACCCTGGGATAAACCCCACTAGGTCATGGTGTATAATTTTTTTGATGTGTTGTTGGATTCTGTTTGTTAGGCTCTTATTGAGTATTTTTGCATCAATATTCATTAGTGATATTGGTCAATAATTTTCTTTTCTTGTTGGGTCTTTCCCTGGTTTGCGGATCAAGGTGATGTTTGCTTGGTAGAATGTGTTGGGTAATATTTCTTCTTTTTCTATATTTTGGAAGAGGTTTAGTAATGTATGTATTAGTTCTTCTTTAAAGGTTTAGTAGAATTCTGTCGAAAAGCCATCTGGTCCTGGGCTTTTCTTTTTAGGGAGATTTTGTATAGTTGATGCTATTTGAACTTGATATAGGGCAGTTCAATATTTATTTTTTTTATTAAATCATAGCTGTGTACATTAATGTGATCATGGGGCACCATACACTGGTTTCATAGACCATTTGACACATTTTCATCAAACTGGTTAACATAGCCTTCCTGGAATTTTCTTAGTTATTGTGCTAAGACATTTACATTCCACATTTACTAAGTTTCACATATACCCTTGTAAGATGCACTGCAGGTGTAATCCGACCAATCCCCCTCACTCTGCCCACCTCCCCCCTCCCTCCCCTCCCTTTCCCTCTTCCCCCTATTCTTGGGTTGTAACTGGGTTATAGCTTTCATGTGAAAGCCATAAATTAGTTTCATATTAGGGCTGAGTACATTGGATACTTTATCTTCCATTCTTGAGATACTTTACTAAGAAGAATATGTTCCAGCTCCATCCATGTAAACATGAAAGAGGTAAAGTCTCCATCTTTCTTTAAGGCTACATAATATTCCATGGTATACATGTACCACAACTTATTAATCCATTCGTGGATCGATAGGCACTTGGGCTTTTTCCATGACTTAGCAATTATGAATAGGGCTGCAATAAACATTCTGGTACAAATATATCTTTTTTATGATGTGATTTTTGGTCTTCTGGGTATATGCCTAGTAGAGGAATTATAGGATTGAATGGCAGATCTATTTTTAGATAATTTGGGGAGAATTTAAACCATTCACATTAATTGAGAATATTTATAAGCCTTTTGAGAGTCTGGTGGACATTTTTAATCCTTTTGAGACTGTGGAATTTGGAATTTGATCAAAATTTTCTGGATGGGTTTATTTTTGTGGTGGAGGGTTATGCTGGTCTTTATGAAGGATATGTCTGAGAATATCCTGGAGAGCTGGTTTAGTTATGGCAAATTTGTTCAACATGTGAATGTCATTAGAGTATTTAATTTCTCCATCATAAATGAAACTCAGTTTAGCTGGGTAAAGGATCTTGGGTTGAAAGTTATTTTGTTTTAGGAGATTAAAATTCGATGATCATCCTCTTCTAGTTTGAAAGGTTTCAGTAGAGAGATCTGCAGTTCTTCTAATATTCTTCCCCTTGTAGGTAATGGTTTTCTTTCATCTGGCTGCTTTCAGAATTTTCTCCTTCATATTAAGTTTAGTGAAATTGATTATGATGTGTCTGTGGGATGTCTTATTTGGGTTTAGTTGTGCTGAATTTCTGAGACTGTCTACTATCTGAATTTCAGAATGTCTTGGCATGTCTGGAAAGTTCTCTTTCATAATCTCATGGAGAAGCGACTCTGTGCCTTGTGAAGCTACTTCGTTGCTTTCAGGGCTCCAGAATTCTGGGTGGCTGCCGATCGTGGTTGTTGCTCAGCTCTTACGGAGGTCTGGGTGGGTGCAGATCATGGTCGTGGCACAGCTCTTACAGAGGTCTGGGTGGGAGCCGATCAAGGTTGCCGCACAGCTCTTATGGAGGTCCGGGTGGCACAGCTCTTACAGAGGTCCAGGCAGTGCAGCTCTTACAGAGGTCCTGATGTATGAATTTTTTGATGAGAAGCTCTAGTCTATTGGCTAGGAGTTTGTTGAGAATTGTTGCATCTATATTCAGTGGTGAAATTGGTCTGAAGTTCTCCTTTTTAGTTGGATCTTTTCCTGATTTTGGTATCAGGGTGATGTTTGCTTCATAGAATGTGTTGAGGGAAGGTTCCTTCCTTCTCAGTTTTTTGGAATAATTTCTGCAATATGGTAATAAGTTCTTCTTTGAAGGTATGATAGAATTCTGGTGTGATGCCATCTGGACCAGGGCATTTTTTTGTTTGTTTTTTGGAGTTTTTTTGTATTTCTTTGATCTCAATGCTTGAAATTTGTCTGTTCAGGAGATTTGTTTCTTCCTGGCTAAGACCAGGGAGAAGGTATGATTCCAAATGTTGATCCATTTTCTTCACATAGTCAAATTTCTGGGCATAGATGTTTTGGTAGTATTCAGAGATAATCTCTTGCATTCTCTGTGTTATTTTCCCTTTATCATTTCTCATTGAGGTTATTAGAGATTTTACTTTTCTATTTATAGTTATTTTGGCCAAAGTTTTATCTATTTTATTTATTTTATCAAAAAACCAACTCCTTGTTTCATTAATTTTCTGAATGATTCGTTTGTTTTCAATTTCATTAATCTCTGATTTAATTTTGGATATTTCTTTCCTCTTGCTGGGTTTACACTTAGATTTTTCTTCTTTTTCCAATTCCATAAAATGCTCTATGAGTGTGTTCCTGCTGTCTCTTTCTGTTTTTTTGAATGTATGCATCTAAAGTGATAAATTTTCCTCTCCGACTGCTTTTGTTGTATCCCATAGGTTTTGGTAGCTTGTGTATTCATTGTTGTTTTGCTCAAGGAAGTTAATTATTCACTCTTTTATCTCTTCCTGAACCCAACCCTTATTCAGCATAAGTTTAATTTCCATTTCTTTGTGTGGGGATGTCAATTTTTGTTGGAGTTGAGATCTAACTTTATTATCTTGTGGTCTGAGAAGCAGCAAGGTAAAATTTCAATTCTTTTGATTTTGTTGAGGTTTGATTTGTGTCCTACGATATGATCAATTTTGGAGAATGTTCCATGGGCTGATGAGAAGAGCTTTGGAATGGAGTGTTCTATATGTGTCTATCAAGCACAGATGTTCTAGGGTCTCATTTAAGTCCCTTATGTCTTTGTTTGATTTCTGTTTAGAGGATATGTCCAGCTCTGTAAGAGGAATGTTAATGCTCTCTGTTCTTATGCTGTTATGAGATATCATATTGCTCAGACTAATTAAGGTCTGTTTCAAGAATCTGGGAGCATTTAAGTTGGGTGCATAAATATTTAGAACTGAAATGTCTTCATGTTGTATTCTTCCCTTGACCTATATGAGGTGTCCATGTTTGTATTTTTTTACTTTAGTTGATTTAAATCCACTTGTATCTGAGAATAAGATTGCAACCCCTCTTTCTTCTGAACTTCATTTGTTTGAAAAATTGTCTTCCATCCCTTAACCCTGAGTTTTAATTTGTCCTTCAAGGCTGGGTGTATCTTCTGCAGACAGTAAATAGATGGCTTGTGTTTTTTTTTTTTTATCTAATCACCTAGCCTATGTCTCTTCAGTGGGGAATTCAAGACATTAACATTTTTTGAGATAATTGAAAAGTGTGGTTGAGCTCTACTTATTTTGTGAAATTCCATAGTTTAGTTTTATCTTTTGCATAATTGTAGAAACTAGTTTTGTCCTTTAGTTTCTTAGTGCTTAATTTGCTGGCAATCCATTGTGATGGTCAGTGTGTAGAATAGGTCTAAGTATTTTCTGTAGAGCTGGTCTTGTTTTGGTAAACTTCCTCAGTGTTTGCACATTAGTGAAAGATTTGATTTCTCCATTAATTTTAAAGCTTAGCTTAGCTGTATATAGAATTCTTGGCTGAAAATTGTTTTGTTTAAGCAGTTAAAGTAGATGATCATGGTCTTCTGGCTTGAAATGTTTCATTTGAGAAGTTCCCAGTCACCCTGATGGATTTTCCTCTGGAGGTCAATTGGGCTTACTCCTGGCAGCTTGGAGAGTCTTTGCTTTCATCTTGACTTTGGACAGGTTTATCACAATGTATGTTGGAGAAATTCAATTTGAGTTGAGATGAGCTGAGGTCTGATATCCCTCTGACAGGAGTATGTCAGAATCTTTTGTGATACTTAGGAAATTTTCGTTTATTAAATCCTTTAGTAGGGCTTCCATACCTCCAGGGAATTCTTCTTCCAATTCTGGGATACCTATAACTCATACATTTGAATGCTTCATGAAGTCCCATAATTCTGTCAGTGAATGTTCTGCTTTCTCTCTCTCTCTCTTTCTGTCTCTTTAACTGCCTGAGTTAGCTCAAGACCTTTATCTTCTATCTCTGAGAGTCTTTCTTCTGCACATTCTAGTCTGTTATTAATACTTTCTACTGCATCTTTAAGTTCCCTGATTGACTGTTTTAATTCCTTGAGCTCTGCTATACAGCCTTTCTATATTCTTCATATCATTCATTTCTTATTTGATTCTGTTTTTGTATTTCTTTTTGGTTATTTTCAACTTTCTCAGAAATTTCCTTCATTGTTTTCACCACCTATATTTTAATTTCCCCTTCTAGAAATGTTCATTTCTAACATTTCTTATATGTGGAATCTTCTGCAGTAGCTACCTCATGATCCCTTGTGTGTATATGTGTATGTGTGTGTGGGGGTTGCTCTTGTCTGGTTTTTCTGCCATTTCTTCCTTGTGAGTATTTTCCTTTTATCTGTTTTCTTGCCCTAATTTTTCATTTTACTTCCTCTTGCTCTTTAAGTTACTGTGCCTCTGACCTAAGGTGTTGAAGTGTCCTTTTATTAAAGAACTAAAATGAAGAAAAGAATGAAGAGCAAGAAGGGATAAAAGATAAAAAAAAAATAGGAAGAGTGAGAGAAGAGAAAGGAAAGGGGGTGAGTAAAAGGAAAGATTGATAAAAAGAAGAGAGGAATAGAAAGAGATAGAAGGAATAGTGGCATATAGTAGGGTACTTTGACCAACACCTACAAATCCCAATGTCTGGGTGAGTCCCTTGATGTCGTCAGCTCTTTGCCAACCTGAGCAGACTCAGGACCCTACCTCCACCAAACAGAAGGAAAACGAAAATAGTATAAATCAAACCAAAACTAACAATCAAAAATTTTTAAGAGGTAAAATTGGGGGAAAAAAACAAATATCAGAGGCAGAAAAACTATCAAAAATGAAGTCCTTATTATTAAAGAAGGCAACAATGAAAAAATATATTTACATGAGAAACATCAAGACGAAAAAGGAATATCTAGGGGTAAAAAATCTGAAAAAAAAATATTTTTTGAAAAAAATAAACAAACTAACAATAAGAGTAACTTCAACAACAACCAAAAAAGAAAAAAGAAAAAAACTATCTAACCAACTTATATTTACTCACACTTTTTCATTTGAAGATAGAAATGATATGAATCATTTGAAAGATAGAATCATTTGAAAGATAGAATCATATGAAAGAATCATATGAAAGACAGAACACAACTATAGCCCAGGATGAAGGAGAGAAATGGAGTGGGAAGGGAGGGGAGGGAGAAACGACAGGACCGCACCTATGGAACATATTTCAAGGGTACAAGTCATATCTGTCAGTGTAGAACATAAATGTCTTAACACAATAATCAAGTAAATGAGGTGAAAGCTATGTGGATTGGTTTGATATAAGTACATCAGATTGTATAATAAAATCAACACACTGTACCCCACATATGCATAAACAAACAAATTAGATGCTGCCCTTCTCCCACACCCAACCACTTCACAGTGGGCCGTCCTGCTAAAATTGAAATCTACACCCCTGACCTTGCTGCTGCCAAGTTCTCACGTGATTGTACCTGCTGTTTTGCCCACCTGTTAATTGTTATCTCTGACACCATTTTCTATCTTGTTGACTCTATTTGCTATGATTCCATTATTTGAGGTATAACTTTCATATATCAAATGAATTGACATTAATTATAGAGTTTGATAAATTTTGACAGGTGTGCACAGCCGAGGGATCATTGCCACAGTCAGGGTGAGGTTTCTTTCCCCTGGTCATTTCTTTCTTCTTTCTGGGGGGAAGGGTCCTCCCTCTGTGAGCAACAGGCTCCCACACCTCCACAGACACTCTTGTAGGCTTAATTCTTTTTACTGGAATTTCATACAAGTGGAATCAAATAAAGTTTATAAAATATTTTGTATATGGTTTCTCTTACTCAGTGTGGAAATTCTGAGATTCAATAATGTTTATATCTATAGCAGATTCCACCCCCCCAACATTGTGAGACCTCACTTCAGTTTGCTTATATGTTCAAGAGTTGATGGAAATCTGAGCTGTTTTCAGTTTGGAACTATTCTGAATAACGCTGCTATAAACATTTGTCTACAGGTCTTTGTGTAAAAATATATTTATATTTACCTTGGGTAAATACTAAGAAAGGGCTTTGCTGGGTTATGATGTAAATATAAATACAGTTCTAAGAACCCGCCAAGCCACAACCTGAAGACACAGCAATAATCTCATATTGCTGCCATTCATATGTGAGATTTACTTCCACTCTCCAGATTTTTCCTGGCACTGTTTTGTCTATATTTTAAATTTGCAGCCATCCTTATGAGTGGGTAGAGACTTATCATTTTGCTTTGAATTTACATTTTCTCAGTAGCTAATGATATTGAATGTCTTTGTATGTTCTGGTTGGTATTTTTAAAATCTCTTGAGCAAAATGTATATTCAAATAGTTTTATAAATTTTTAGCTGTGTTGCCTTCTTGTTAATGAATTGTAAGAGTTTATTATATACTCTGGCCAAAAGATGTGCTTCATAAATAAGGGTTTTAAAATGTTCTCCGACAAGTGTGCCTATTTTCTTCTTTGAGGTGTCTGCAGAAGAAATAATTTTGACAAAGTCCAATTTATCACTTACATCTATTTATAGTTTATGTACCTTTGCCTAGTCTAAGGTTAAAAAAAGATTTTCTCCATTTTCCTTTAATATTCCCTTTCTGAAATTTGAGATCTTCCATAATAAAAACATAATTATTAAATTAATAGATTTAAAACTCATTTTAAAGCAAATAGATGCAGTCTAGCAACTACATTGATATAAAGAGGAAATTATTTTCATATTAGATACAAATTTAATATAATTCCCTATTAGATACAAATAGCAATGCTACCACAGAGATTATTGGTTTAGTTAATATCTGCATGAGTGCTCCTTAACAATAGCCTTATAAATAAACTATTTTTACAGTGAGATGACTGCGTGGTTGAAATTTTCTACCTGAAATTTGTATAGTTTACCAGTTTAACTCTTGGTATAAAAATTAATATTGCTTTAACAGGTTTTCTCCTGTACATATCATATTAATCCTTTGGGTTGAAAGTTAATTCATAGTTCTTATCCTGATAAGAATGATAAATACCAGAATATGTTAAATATATTGCAGTTCATCAACTGATTCATTATGTCAATGAATATTTTTGAGTATTTTAAATGCAGATGTATTAGTGACTTATAATTGATGAAAACTGTTACAAGTTTTTAGGAGCTAAAGTCTGTTCAGATATGTAATGGTCAATGTCACAGTCTCTGTGTGTGTTAATTATACTATATAACAAATAAACTTTTAGATTTTTGGTTTATTTTCTAAGACATGGAAATAAAAGACAGTTCTATTTTTGCCCTTCATTTTTCATAAAATCCTAATGGATAAATTACAGAGAAAATTAACAAATAAATTTCTTATTCGTTTTACTATATTTTGGAAAGAACAGTAGATTTATTTATCCTTTTCACTATACATTTTATGTTATAGGCATTGATTATTTTGTGTGATGTGTTCTCAGCAAGCCAATCAATCATCACCATCCCTCAGTGACGGGAAGCTCAGCACCAAGCAGCCTCACCTGCTGTAACATGGGACCGAGCGCGAAGTCCCCAGTAAGACACCCTAGAGGTGACCAAATCAGCACATCCCCATTGAGGATGAGCTTTTCAAACTATCTGCAGCTCTTGATTTGCTCTCGTTTTACTCAGAGAAATCTCAAATTCAACTACAGATGTGATTTAGCGTCTCAAGCATTGTTTTATTTTCAAGTAAAGAGAATGACAAAGAGAAATAAGTATTGAATGGTGTCAACAATTTTACTGAACCATTAAATTTAGAAAACATCAGAGCTGGAGATAGGATGAGATGAAAAATGAAACATGCCCTTCCTACCCCAGTCTCCATCCTTGAGATGTGTGGTGACTCCAGCTGGAGTGTTCGTCTCACCAGTAAAGGCTTAAACTGCCCTGCAGGAGAGTGCTTGTACATTCTCTGAAACATGTCACATGCACCATGAAATAGGCTTGGCTTGTCACCTAAACTGTCCTCGCCTTGGGAAGTGGCCTGCAACCCTCATTCAGACCTCGCCTGGGCCTGGGGGCCCTGCTTCATGGCCCAGCCCTCTCTACTTTGGCTGCCCCTCTTGATTTTTTGGTGTCCATGGCATTACTGGTCAATTTCGTACTTGGGTAAAGTCTCTAATTAGCACAAGTTAGATGCCAGTGGTTCTCGACCTTCCTAATGCCGTGCTGTATTTTCGTTGTTACAAAGGGGTCATGACCCACAGGTTGAGAACCGCTGGTAGACAAAACAATGCTTTGTATTAGTTTAGAACTATGCCTAATGTATGCTTAATTTCTCACAACTCATGCTGGAGCACTGTAACAAAATAAGAGTGTAGGTGAAGAACAGGCTCTATTCAATGTTTCCATTCCTAGAAAGACGCACGATGCCCCCCCCCCCAGCTATTATGTTCATCGGCTACACGGACCCCCGTCTTCCCACACGGCTGTGCCAGAGAAGTCCCAGTGAAACACCCTAGATGTTCCTGAGCACACTTGAGGCTGGGTCCTCTCAGCACAAATGAGTTCACCCTCAAGGAACTGTTCTTCAAAGCCAGGGTGAAATAGGAGGGGTGAGGCTAGGAGGGCAGGAGGGCTGGGTGCCGGCTGCTCCTTGCTCTGTCAGTCCTGCTTTGCTTCCTATATTAACCCTAGACCATCACTGGGCCTCTGAGCTGGTGCTCAGCCGCAGTTGCTCATGGATGTCTGGGCGCATGAGGGTCACTGCTATAGGCTGTGACTCCCACTGGCGCCGAGGCTGCGACACTCATCATATTTTTCCTCCACTGCTCTTGTTCACTTTGACCACCTCAGCCAGAGGTGGCGCCGTCCAGGCTGCAGACAGTGGGGAGGGATCTGAGTCTTGCTCTGGTCAGCACATGCTATGCAGCCCAGCTGTTTATATCTATCGCCAAGAATGAACACTCTACAAAGACTCTCTGAATCTCAGCTCCTGATACATTTTTCACTGTCCGCTTTTGGTAGTAGAAATTTTCAATTCCTAACGTAAGCCATGATGGCAGCTCCTGTGCACCTGCTTGGCCGGCGCTTGCCGTGTCTGTTGGTAGAAGCATTTCCCCATGCAGGGATCCTGAATCTCTGATCTGGCAGAATCTACTATTTCAGAAAATAGAAGCGCACATCTTGCAAACCGTAGACAGGAAGGTGACAGGTGTCATTTCTGCTTCCATTCCTGGCTGGTCCTCAGATCCACACATTTTAAGTATTTGAGACACCTGTGTTACTTCTAACTTATTACTTCAATGTAATCAGACCCGTAGATTCTGGGTCCCAAATTCATTGTAACACCTCCTGAAATGTAAAATTACTCCCATAGTCTGAGGCAAGGCTACCTGGGGCTCCACGTTGGTAAATGAGGCCTCTGTAAGCTCTTAGGTAAGTTGCAGGCAGAGATACAGTGCAAGAAAAACCCAGCTCACCTCTGGCGTGGGTGTCGGTCCTGGTAAGGATTCATTCTGTTCCCTTAGAAGTAAAAGAAATGCCTTTTATTCAACCTGTTCCAAGCAGCTAGCTGGTCTCCCTAAGGGGTTTTCCCCACACCAGGGCTCCGGCTGGTGTTTGCTGCAGGTGGGGCTGACATCTCTGGAGAGAAAGACTTGGGTCTGCTGGACCACAAACAGCCTCTACAGCCACCCACTGGCCACTGCATTCACAGACCTGCCCCCCATGCAGCATGGGCTGAGAGGGCTCTGGGGGCTGTCCACCGGCAGCTACCTGCTCAGTGTTGCTGTGGACCCCTCTGGGTGTGAGCCCTGGACAAAGGATGCACACAGCTGTACTCATTCCCAGGATCACCCATGTGCCTCGGACACCCTTATTTCTGCTGCTCCACTGGGCATTCCAGACTCCTGCCCAGCGGGCACAGCCAGCTGTGGGCGTAGGAGCCCGAGCACTGATTCATCCTCAGCTGCTGCTTTGTCCACACAAAGAAGAGTGAAAACCCAAGTGTCCCCTGCACAGCTCTGCGCCTGGGGAGAAATTTGCTGCACTACGTTAGCCCAGTCCTCAGTGAGACTAGCCTGGTATTGGTGCTCCTTTGCCAAACCAAGCCTTATTTATTTATTTATTTATTTTTGTACCTTTGTCAGCTGGGCATAAACAAAGGTCCTAATCATCTTGGGGTGCCATAATGAAATACAACAGTCTGGGCATTGTAAACAGTAGATATTTTTATCTCACAAGTATGAAAGCTGGCAGTCAGAGGTCAAGGTGCAGCAGGCTGTGGTCTGGGGCGGGCACTTCTCCTGCTACACAGACAGCTGCCTCCTGGCTCCATCCTTTTCTCCTCATTCTAGTCTGACCCTCGTCGCCAGCCTCTTCTCTTCTCATCGGCAGATTATTACAAAAGCTCTAAACAATGTGAAGACTTCCTGCTTGGTGCTGCTGCCTTCCCTTAAGAATCGCTCTTGGAAATATATTTAATTTATCCAAAGGTCAGAAAGAGTTGCCCTCGTGCCACAATATTTTCATGATGGTGACATCTTGATTATTAAGTTGGATAAGTTGCTGTTTTCTAATTGAGAAATTTCTATGGTTTTCAGCAGTTTGCATAATCTAGTTTCAACCTGGCTTTCCAAAGGTCTTTCTTGCCATCACTACCAATTTCTTCTCACCCAAGAAAACTGCTTTCTGTTTGCAAAATCACTATTCCTGTCACAAACTTATGATCATGAAAAAGTATGTTCACCACACCTGGAATGTAACCTTACTTTTTTCTGTACCTAAACCAGCGCAATGATTACTATTTCTTTGAAACGTTTTCTGACATCACTAGTCATGTTATATCTGCAACGAAATCAACTCACAGTCCTAAATACCCATGCCATTCATTCTGCTAGCCTCGGCGGCTTTCCTAACCATCTCTTCTGTGTATACATTCCATAACTCCCCTGTTAGATGCTGATCTCCTTTTGGACAGGCCTTGAAGCTTTTACCAAATCTGTGAAAAATTATGTGTCATAGAAATCAAGAGAATCTATCAAAAACAAGTTTGTACCAACTAATCAGAAGTATTTCTGTATTCCCTGCGCAACTTTAAAGCCCCAGAAGGTGACAAAACTGTTCTTTATGCACATAAAGTTTATGAGTAATGCTCTAAATTCCAAAGGTCAAATATCAACATTAATCTGAACTAGTTTAAAATACCTTATCAAATTAAATGAGGTAAATAATAATGAAATGTAAAATGTGTGTGCTATTTAAAGATAAAAAATGGCCTGGAATAAACTATTATTTTAGGACATTGAATATTCATCTTATGGTGCATTTTTCAGTATTAAAGTTGGAAATAAAAGCTTTTCTTATGATATTGGCATCAAGGAAAGAATAATATATAATTTAGAAGCTAAAGCTTTTTATATACTGTTTGTTTATATTTAAGTTTTGTTCTGAGGAATGTTGTTTGATCCAAAACTTGACAGGATAGATGTGTTTTGATTATTTTTAAATGTTCTTTTTTATCCTAGTAGTTGCCACATAAATGCACGGTACGGTGGCTATCAGACCTTCGGGTAATTCAGGCACGAAATAGCAACTGTCCTCAGATGAATAGAGCTTAAACTGGAGCGATTCACTAGAAATGGGTAGAAAATACTCAGCAAAGAGAAGGAAGGATTCAGATCTAGACACAGGAGTTGGCTCTCAGCATCAGGTGGATGGATTTAACCCAAGATAATTTAGCACCCACATGTCCAATCAATTGAGTGGCACGTCCTCATATGTGAATTACCAATTCCATTCCCAAAGGTAGCCATGTGCGTAAAGGAGGCTTCCATTTTTGAACAAAACCTAAGAATTCTGAGGTTCTAGTGATTTGAGTAATAATTATGCCTTACATGGAAATGTAATAATTAGATTGCATGGACTAAATTAGTAGAATTAATACTTAACCATTCAGAAATGGTTAGATGAAGCTAGTATACATCCTACTTTTACTGATCACTATATTTAGAATCTCAAGGCACATGGTAATGAGGATCAATTCTCATGACGTTTTGATACTCCGGTATTGTTCCAAAAATGTGTGTGTGTTTATGTATGTATTTGCGTATATCTCACAGTTGTGTAATTGAAGGGAAACCAAGGTTTTGCTCTTTACATTATTTTCACATTTGGTGTAGGTGCCGGTGGATAAGACTGACAGGCATTCCTTCCTATGCCCCCCCGACCCCCAGGCTACCATTTCCGTCAGAGTGCCGTCTTCCTGAATCCAAAGGGCATGTACTCTCTGGCTCAGGAGGGCTTCACCAAGATGAGCTTCAGGAGGAAGTCCTGCCTCGTGGCACTGTGCTCCCAAAATCAATGGATGTGGAACTTGGGTCAGGCTCTGCCATATCTGGCTTTGGGATTCTGATCAAATATCAAACTCTCTCAGAGTCATTTTCCTCATTTGTTAAAAAACACAAACATATAAGGTAAGTTTTTGAGTTTTTTGTTAAAGTTACTCCTTGTTAATAAAGTTCGTTTTGAGAATTTTGACTATGAAAGACTTTCTTAAAAAAGGTAAATAAATAATACTTTTTTTCTCCAAAGCTCAACCTACAAAACAAATTAAAATGTACCTGCCACTCTCCTTGGTTAGATCCTGGAGGCCTGGACTTGGCATTTCTCTCTCTTTCCACCTGTGTTTGTTCCTGGAAAACATTCATGAACTTGGCGTTATTTTCTGAAAAGCCCTGGACAAGACCATTTTTCAGATTTCTTCTTGCTCCGGCTTTTTGGACCTTCTCACCCTGGCGGAGAGGAGGTGAACTCACCACTTCACATGCCCTTCACTTTTTGTTATACTCCGAACACCTGTTTAGTAACTAATAGCGCTTCAAATATTTTCTGGGAAATTGTGAGTTCCAGGAATACATGAGATTTTAATTACATATATATGGCCCAGAAGAGAACATTTATATCCCGACAATTTTTTTTTGTGTTAAAGAAAAGCTCAATGAATAATGCATTGATCTGGGTCTCATCAGAAGACAAAGAACTAGAGTGCTTTAAATAGCAGAGGTTTAATGCGAGCAGGAGGTCAGCACAGACCTCGAGGCCCTCCAGAGGGCCCGAGCACATCAGTTTTGCCTCTGAGGGCTGCACGGTCAGTTGTAACTATTCAACTCTTAACGTTGTGAGGCCACATAGACCAATGGTAAACAAATGTGTGTGGCGAGACTCCCACACGCCTCGTTAATATTAAATACAGGTGGCAGGCCAGACTGGACCCACTGGCTGCTGGACACCAACCTGTGATGTAAAACTTATCTAAGTGATGACGAGAGGTTAATTTTAAGGTTGGAAAGAGAATCCTAAGGCCAACTTAGGACTGATGGAGAGTATAGAGGAAGGACACATCCGAAAGGGTCCAGTCTTTGTTGAAGGAGTAGTTGAAGCCCATTGTATGGAGGAAAAGACCACCAGGCACCCGGGGCAGCACATGCCCAGTCCCTGGGTGGGCGCTGGGGGAGCCAGGCTGCAGGAGGGCGCTGCCATGCGCCCCAGGCCTGCGGCACATCGCTCTGCAAGTCTGCAGTGGGTGAGCCAGTGGCGCCAAGCACAGGTGCACCAGGCAGAGGTGTGGCAGGTGCACAGGGAGTGTGGGTGAGGCCTGGCTGGCCGCAGGGCCTCCTGCACCAGTGTACACTGTGGCAGGAGCACTTAGTGCAGGGCTCGGCCACTACCGCCCCTGGACAGCCAGCCCTGTGGGCCCTCTGAGCCTGCACGCGCTGGCCGGGGCTCCCGGCTGGAGGCCGTGCGTGTCCAGGCCTGGGTGTTGGGCGCCCTGGGCCGGCCAGGCACTGAGGAAGAGGCATCAGCAGCCCCAGGCTGGGTAGAGGCGCCTGAGAGCGAGGAGGTAGCAGAAAACTAGCGCTAGGCCATGCGCAGGGCTGATGTCTAATCACAGCCCGCCCTGATCTGAGTCCTTCACGTTTTCGCGTCTCCCTTTCCCGCTATGCCACTTCTAATTGACAACACACACGAAGTTCATCAGAGGGAATTCCAAGGAATCCGCTGGATAGTGGATACCCAGCTTTAGCTTTAGATCTCCAAGCCTCAAATGCGTGGGTTAGTTACCAAACTAAAGCTTTGGGCATCTAAGTCGGGTCTGTTGTTTTTCTCTGATGATTTAAACTGGAATCATGTACAAGTGACTTCCTTCTCTTAGTGTTCAAATTTACTTAAGTGTCAAGCAAGTTACCCCCTGCTGCCATGTAATGAGGAACGCTGACCCAACCTTCACAGAATCCTGAAGAATCTCCTGGGACCCCAGTTAGGGACGAGCCCAGCAAACCTGGGAGGGTAGACTTGGGAGGACGGCTGGGTCCAGGTACAGAAGTGCTATAGGTCCCCCTGCTTGTCCAGTGCCTGGATAACACTGTCCCCGTACGCTGACCCATTCCCTGTGGCCTGGACCACGGCCCCTGAGAGCAGCTGAACCTCTGTCCCCCAATCTTTGCCACTGGAAAGGGAGCAAAACTTTCCCAATGCCAGTTTTATAATTCTCCACGACTATTCTGACTAGCGCCCTGCAGATCGGGGAGGACGCCTTGACCAGACATGGGCCGGCTCCTATGAGTATCTTGTGAGCTGCTTCCAAAGGAGAAAACAGCACTTACAGTGCTGGCCAAGCTGCCCTGGCCAATGCACCGTATGCTCCTCAGAATTTGGGCTTTGTAATTTTGTAAGAATTGCTATAAAAACAATCCAACCTCGTCTTGGTACTCAGAGTACATTTGCAGAACGTAACACACATTTCTCACACGGAATCTAGTGACCTTGCTACCAGGGAGCAGCACAGACCAGCAGGGAAGGAAATACCAGGGAAAAGGCAAAAACAAGCAGATTGTTTGGCCTGCGAGATTCAACCAGGCTTTGCAGTGACCAGTTTTGCTTTCAAGGGATGCTGCTTGAGCCCAGCACAGATTATAGCACATAAATACCACGTGTGCAGGCTGGGCTGTTAGTGCTGGGACTCGGGGACTGGGAAAGCTTGAGTTCTCCATGTCATGGGAAAGAGTGTGCAGGGATGTGATGCCCACTCTGGGTCCCACCAGCCCTGGATCTAATGTGCTTTCTCCTTCTTTCTGAGATGTCCCTGAACAACATTTGTCTAGCTAGCAGTAGGAAGAGGTGACGAAGGCCTCAGCCCGGCTTCTGGGACGCTGAGTGAAAATCATTCCCATTTACAGACCACTGCAGCGTGGGGTCTCGCTAATCTCACTGCCACAAGTGGGCTTTGAAAATACAGCCCTTGTCCAGACAGCCAGTGCTCAGCTAAACATAACCAGGACTGTGCCTCCCAGGAAGAAGAGGGAATTAATAAGGAGAGTTAACGAGCAGTCTCTGATAAGAATCCAATTTTCCTGAAGGGCACTTGGAACAATTCTCAGCTGTTTCTCTGATGGATCTAGAAGTAGAGAGTCTACAGGGAAAGGGTCCTAACAGCCTCTGTGGTCACGTTAGATCCTATTACTTACTTTTGAGGAATGAAAGGAATAGGTCATGTCCATTCCTGGCACCTAAGATTTTGCTACCTGAGGATGTCAGCTGTCGAGGACTTCCAGTTATTTACTCATTAGAATTTATATACAAATGAAATCGTGACTTTATGTTAGCAACTGAAATCTGACTGTGTTTTTATATAAGATAGTCCCTTTTACCTGTATTACTTAGGCAGTCTGAATGTCAGAGCAATTCTACGAACAGGGTTTTTGATAACTCAGTGTCTCTATTTCTTAAATGGTGCTAACAATCACAGCCTAATACCTAACAAGTTTTCTGAAGCACAAAGATTACATGAAGTACTTTGGAAGAAAGCTGTGATATGTGTCCAAGAAAGCATCGAGAGAGAGGAGGAGGGGGAAGTTGGTAGAGGAGTCTGGGGTGCAGGAGGAGGATGGGGTGGAGGAGGGGAAGGTGGAGGATGGGGGAAGGTGGAGGAGGGGGAGGTGGAGGATGGGGGAAGGTGGAGGAGGGGAAGAATGAAAGCCATTACACAATCATATCACTTTGAGAAAAATTATCATGACAGAAAATCTTTCTCTTGGACTAATTTCCAGTAGACAATTCTGAACTGGTTTCTTTCATGTGACACCTTCAGAAACTGCCATAAATGTAATTAGGGGCATTTGTGTGCAACACATTTTTAACCATTAAAAAATATAATGGGAGAATTAGGTGAGTTATGATTATTGCAAAGGCAGAAATCCACCTGGATTTAATACAGATTTGTTAGCTTGTGGTTTGCACCTATGTTTTTTGCTAGAAAAGAGAAAATTGGAAAGAAAATTGGAAAACTACCAGAATGTAGTATAAATTTTAAAAATTCTAGTACATTTTCAAAGGATGCATAAAATAGCCAACTTGCAGGTGTAGCTGAATTGTCTTTTCTTTGTCTTTAATCCAACGAATTACTTTCGTTAGCTTTGGCATCGGCTTAGTGCCAGGTCCCAGCAAACACAGAAGGAAAACACTTCATTCAGAGAATTATACCTTAGATTCACTGGATGATTTAGAAACTGGCCAATTTTATAAATATGCTGTGAATTTGTGTGTGTGTGTGTGTGTGTGTGTATAAATGTAAGCTTTAATCCATTTCCGTGAAATGTTAAACAGGCTTGTAATTTATACCTGTAATTTTACTCTAGTGTTTAAAAACAGCAAATTTAACACATGTTTGTTGCACCTCTTTGTATCTCAGGCTGGCCAGATGTTAGAGACACTGCAGGGAAGCTGGAGGATCAACGTTGGACACTGTCACGATAGAATGTGGGTCACCTTATGGTCTCTCTCTCTCGTATCATTCAACAAATACCCACACATCAATACTTCCCAAGAACACATTCCAGGCCACATGTGTCATATCTGAGCCTCACAGCAAAGGAGGCTGTGCTGTCCCCACTCCCTTTATCTTACAGATCATGTGAGAGAAGCGTAAAGTGAATCTCCAGGGCAGCAAAGGTCCTTACTGGGGGAGGAGGACACAGCCCCCGCCCTCTCCAGTATTAACAGACATTTGCCTTCAAGTTTATTTTCCATTCCCAGACCAATATTTATTTTACAATTTTAAGAGATAATATTCCATGTATTTTTTTTTATCAGTGTTGGAAATGAAGTGCAGTACAAAGTTCAAGTACAAACATTTTGAAAAGAAGTCTTGTCGAGTGGAGTCTGAAGAGAAAACAAATTTCCAATACTTGTTTGATTCGAGGTTCCAGTACACAGCACGTGTGTGTGCACACAGTGGTTTTCAACTGTCTGCTTTAAAAAAGATCTATGTGTTTATCATTGTATTCTGCTGAACAATGAAAAATAGATAAAAAAGGCCCTGGTGGAGATCAATAGCGTCTTGAAAGGCATCAGGTGAACTTATCTGCACTTCGGCTGCGGGGCTGTGTTCTTCTTCATGAAAACTATCGACAGTGGGGTATGGATGCAAGAAATTACCCAGCTGCTCGGGAGGCTGAGGCAAGAGAATCGCGTAAGCCCAAGAGTTAGAGGTTGCTGTGAGCCGTGTGACACCACGGCACTCTACCTGAGGGCAGTATAGTGAGACTCTGTCTCTACAAAAAAAAGAAAAAAAAAAAAAAAGAAATTAGCAGCAGAAGAAAGCAATCAATTCAAAGGCTTTGCATTTAGATGCTTAAAAAAATTTAAAGATATATATTGTAAATCATATTAATCCAACAGTAAAAAAAACCCAGCAAATTAAATATCATAAGTATACATTGTGAATTGGGACAATATTTCAAAGAATTAACAAAGCATTTGATCTATAGTCTGTTAAGTGGCAACTTGTTTTAGAAGAAAGAGGTAGAAGCTTAAATTTAGACTAATTCCACCCCTTCCTGAGCAGGAGCAGGTTGGGTTATTGGGCTGAGTATAAGCCATGATGGAATGTTGACTCTGATAGAACAGGACGTCTGGATTGTATGTGCACAAGCGCACTCGTTAGCTTACACCTGAGTATGAGAGAAAACTGGCCGGGTTTGAACATCCATGTGGCCAACAGATCTCTTCTGTGGTTTCTTTTTTTTTTTTTTTTTTATTTTTTATTTTTTATTTTTTATTTTTGGCCGGGGCTGGGCTTGAACCCGCCACCTCCGGCATATGGGACCGGTGCCCTACCCGTTGAGCCACAGGCGCCGCCCTCTTCTGTGGTTTCTGATAGTGATCCTTGTATAAATGCTGTTTAATATATATGCAATCTTTCTGCTCAATTTCTGCATAGTTCTCTCTCTCTCTCCACACACACATATATATCCATTGTATCCATATATGTGGATAAAATGAATGGGAAGGGTATGTACTATTTACATATGAGATAGCCCAACAAAGCAGCTCTCATATTAGTTGTGAGATAAACGCTCAGGCTATCTCATGAGAGCTCAGGCTCTCATACATCAGAGCTCCGTGGAACATACAGTCAATGTAATAAGAGCCAGAAATGACAAGGATAATCTTAACTAATAGATTTATAAAAAGGCATCTGCTGAAAAAGTAAATGGCTGCTCAGAAGGTGAATGAAGGTGTGTCTTGGGTAGGAGCCTGTGGGCATGTTTGTGTGTGTCTGTGTGTTTGTGAGTATGCGTGTTCCTGTGGCCGTGAGAGAGATAAAGATAAGCAAATATGAATCAGAGTATTCCCACCCCCAAAAATGTAGTATCTAGGATCACGAAGACATTTGGTAGAAATGTGTTCCAGTCTCATGCTAACCAAGTATCTAAATGTTAATAAGGGCAGTGAAAATATTAAAGCATTCAAAAAACTATAAATGAAAAGCACTTTAAAAAATGAGATCCGAAAACCTTAAATAGCAAGGTTTTAAAACCTCCAAGGAAAGAAACCATGACGCTACAGATCTAGAAAGTAAATCCTTCTCAAAACATGGCTTTATTTTGGATAATGGGGAAAATTAGATGTCATTTTTTTTTTCAAAAGCAAGAAAAGGTTATGTGTAATCTCAATTGTCATTTTGTTCAACATCCAGCATATTTCTTATGCCATATTCATCCTTAGAATCAGTTCTCTTTTACTTACACTAGCTTTTAACATACCACCAAGTTTCAGTGAGCAGAAATTCTCTTTATAGTGGACAGTGAATGGACTACAGTGTGCAGAGTTTCTCCTCATATTCTTGTGCTTGTTGAATTAGATCTCTACCCAGGAGACACAGAGAGGGCGTGATATTGGCCTGGTCAATGGTAATACTGTATCTCCCGGCCACATCATGGCTCTGACATTGGACAGAGCCCCGTATCTGTAGTCTGTGGATAACTGGGAGCAGGAAACCTCTTTCCTCCAGGACCACTGCCCAGGATAACATACTTGCATCCATTTCTCTTTGGACACAAGGTGGAAATTGATCTGATTCAGGAGAGAATAAGTCCAAAATACAGAAGTTGGGATAATCCAGAGATGGGGATAGAGAAAGAAGGAGAGAAAATGCAAAAAAGAGAGAAAAGACAGACACTCAGATTATCATGTAATTCTTCTTGATCATGCAAGGTGTACATCCAGAATCCCCCCATATTTCCATTATACAAGCCAGTCAGCTCCATTTTCTCTGTAGCTTATTTGAGTTATATTTCTGTCATTTGCAGTCTCAAGAGTTGCTGTCATACTTTTACCCATGGGTTTCTTACAATCTGGTCCTTGGAGAGTAAGGTACTGACAGCACTAGACTCTGAATCATCCTTTCAAGGATGTTTGTATAATGAACAGCTTTAGAAGGCAAAGAATATCCCTCCAGAGCAAACAGCCAGCACACTTAATGTCTAGTGTAACAAAGATAGTGTCTCCCTCATGAGCAAAAGCCTGGCATGTTTACTGCCCATTATAAAAGATGCAAGTTCTATAAGTTTGGGGTTTCTCTCCAATAATGAAAACTAATATACCCGAGGGTTCTTCTGCAGCAATTTGGGCTCAGAGACACCACACAAAAATGCTGATACTCTGTGAGTTCTGGTGCTCTGAATACGCACGTTCCCCTGTCTCTAACCCAGGAGTTTCATTTCTTGTCTTGGCATCTATGAAACTATGGAAAGATAATTTATTTTATGAGCTTTCATGATAGATACAATTATAGGCCCTTCCCAGTTCTTGCCACTAATATATTTCCCTAACCAGGAAACAAAATCTTAGAATGGTGGGTAAAGCAGAGACACAGTCTGGAAAGGTGAAATGAGCATTAATGTAAGCTTAAATTTGGGGAAAGAAACACGATGCTTTCCCATTTAACTGATAAATGTATCATCACTAAATGCTAGGTAGAGTTCAAAATATCTTCTTGGCACCTAGGTTTATGGAAAGATATAATGACTCAAATTTTAGGTCATGGTAAATTTAATTTAAAGAGGCTGTTTCATATCTGCAGGCAGAATAGAAGATTTTTGTTTGCTTGTTTACCTAAAGAATGAAAGTTTTAAAATGTTAGAGATAGGGACATTTGAGATTTCTAGAAATAAAATGTGGATGATAAATCAGAAATTCTGATTTCATGTTCCTTGAACCACTTCAATAAATAAATTTGGTTAAAATGTATTTTATTCAGCTAACTTGCAACACACATTTCAGTCCAAATGTAACAAATGTAATTACACTCTCTCAAGGTAGCCAGGACTGCTCTAGGGAGCTTACAGATCAGAAAAGACCAACAATGCCCCCAACCTAAGGTATGTGGGTAAAGGCTGACAACAGGCTCTCCAGGGGAAAAGGGGTGTGTGTGTGTGTGTGCGTGTAGCTTTTGATTTTTGCCAAAATCATGTTTATGTAGTCAACCTATGGTTGCTTTTGACAAAGGAGTACAGGGTTGTAGTTTTGACAGTAATGCTGATGGCATTTTTACCTATGTTAAAGAACTGAAGCAAAGACAACTCTTATCAGAATTTCTGTCAATAATATAACAACTTCTCATTTTCTTTGCATGTTACGGGTTGCCTGGATTAAGGGATACTCAGATCAGTAAAGCATTGATTATTCTTGATGTTTCAGTTGCCACTGAGCCCCGCCTTCTGCTAAAAGAGATGTTCAGGTAGCTTCACATTTGGTTCAAAGGATTGGGCTGACCCAAGTGTGTCTGAGGGTGTTCTTAGGGGTCACATGCCTGTGATTTGGGGACTGAATTGAGAAGTTTTACCCGCAGTGTGGGTGGACGCCGTCTAATCAACTGGGACTCAGACGGAACAAAAGGCAGAAAAAGAGAAATTGCTGTTCTCTAGTCCGGAAATTGAACTGCCTTCTTCTCTGACCTTGGGCATCAGAGTTCCTGGGTTGTGGTTTTGCACTTACATCAGCTGCAGCCCCTTGGACCCTTGGGCTTTTGCCCTCAAACTGGGAGTGAAACAGTCTGCTTCTTTGGTCTGAAGCCTCTGCACTTAGGATGAGCCAGCTTACAGACAACTGCCCTGGGACTTCTCGGCCTCCTCTGCTGAGAGATCCAGTCTCCTAGTCTGTTCTTCCTGATGTCCTGATGTCCCACCAGTTCTGCCTCTGGGGAACCCTGACTAAAGCTAATGATTTCTGAGTGCTGGAAGAACATTGACTCGATATTGTGTGTTTTTGACAGTGTAAAAGCTATAAACATGACACATTTTGATTTAATTTTCATCATTAACATTTCTCTAGCACTTTCCCAACTCTAGTCAAACAGCAAGACAATAAATAAAGCCCCAACTATAGTATTGGGGTGTCCCTGTGGTGTCAAGCCTGTGGCTAGTTCCAAGCTATCAGAGCGACTGTATCATTGTGGCATCATGAAGAGTCTGCGAGGCAGCCCGTGGTGCTGCGGCTTCTCTGCCGGACAGGAGCTGGTGGTGTGAGGGGTCTCAAGTGCGTAGGCGATGGCGAAATAATTAGGAAGAGATCCATTCCCAGTATTTGTTACATTTGTGTTTTATAGAGCTTATGTAATTTTGCATTTATATGATATCATGTTTAACAATAACTGTGCTTATCAACCCACTCAAAACACTGAAAATTGAACCATCGGCTCTGGCGGGTGTTAAGTGCTTCTTTGAGGCTGTTCTAGCCATCATGGTCCCTTCTTCAGGAGTCCCAATTCTCTCAGGAAGAGAGAGCAGCAAAGAATGAACCCGTGAATTTAAGAAAAAAGTTTTAATTTTAGATTTGACATAAAAGAAATAAAGAGAGATGACAGTTTCCCCGTTACATCTGATTACTGGGAACAAGCCTGCCTATTAGAGGGTAGGATGCCCAGCCCTGTGGACAGGGGGCTGCTGGGCTTCAGGGAAGCTGAGTGGACAAGGCTCCCAAGGGGAAGAAATTGCCAAATACCTTTCCTGTATTTGAAGGGGCAAAATAAAACATGTGTCACTGAAGATCTGTGAGCAAGGGGAGCATTTGTGTGCCAGCATGTGAGAGAAGGTCAGGGAACCATCACTTAGAGTCACACCAGGAAAATAGCAACTAAAACGAAACTTTATTTATAGTTTCCAAGCTCAGGGTCCAGTCCTCGTTGGGTTACATGGATTAAGTCATGTATTCACTCCAATAATTGATGAGATTGAACAGTTGCCGACCCTATTATGTACACTAAAAAAAAAATGGGGGCCACGTGGTATCAGGTAGGAGGCTACTGTACAACTGAGCCTGAGATAGGGGCAGAGCTATGGCGCAAGGTAAAAATAATCTGAGCCTTATCTTGTCTAAGAGCAAACCCAACCTGGAGGACTAGATTTGGAGAAAAGGTCAAAGGGAAGTTAGCATGGAGCTAGGTTAGCTTACAGCAGTAAAAAATAGATAAATAGAACTCCAAATACATACTGTCTCAAGTACGCAGAAGGATTGATGTGCCATGGCTACTTTTTCCCGTTTTCACTTGCGAAATCTGAGTCTCCCATAAAAGATCACATGTAGGAAAACCACGAACTTGTAGGAGTCCAGGAAAGTGAGCCCTGAGGTCAACATGAGGGAGACTGGGCCTGAGAGCACACAGTTTCTCCACATTTAGGAAGACTATGTAATATGGAAGCTCTCAAAAAGTAGCAACATTGAGGAACGAAGATGTGTTTTCCTTGAAAAACTTAGACTGGACAATTCAGACACAAGGTAAAGCTATGGAGAAAGATGAAAACATGTGGAAGAACATGGTCTTGGGGGGCTGCACAAAGTAGTTTGCTGAGCATCAGAATGTGGAGGGAAGGAACATGCTAAAGAGGCCGAGGGCCTGTGGGGGCTGAGGGAGCTGGGGGACTTCTCTGTTGAAGCAGCATTTTCTGTGCTGTCATGGTGAGGAGATGGCTGGGCACCATGGTGGGTGCCTGGCAAGGAGGGGAGGGCGAGATTTAAGGCTCACCCTGGAGAGGGAGGACTCGGGGAAAGAGTTGAGAGCGATGCCCGACCCTGGGAGGCAGGTTCTGAGGAGCTGGCCACAGGTGGTGGCAGTGGGTCAGATCAGGGGCTGGGCAAACTGGAAGGCGGGATGCTACCTGTACCCTGCAAGCTGGAGGGAGGCTAAGGATGAAGGGGGAGGGTTTCACTGGGAAACCTAGCGAAAAAGTATCTCACAAAAGGAACAGGGTTTGGGGAGAAGATGACAGATCCTATATGGGTAGGTTCACTCCACCCAGCAGAGCTGCCGAGCTGAAAACTCTGGGTTGAACATTCAGATATCAAAGTCATTAATGTCCAGGTGACAGTGAAGCCAGGCACGTGGACCAATGGTCCCTGGAGAATAAAGGTGCAAATGAAAATGTGGGCACCTAGTTAGGTTTGAATGTCAGGTTTAAAAAAAAGACTAATTTTTTTCTAGTTCATGTATGTCCCAGGAAACATTTGGGCCATACTTAGGTTAGAAATGTATTTGCTATTTTTCTGACATTCCCATTGAACTGGGTGTCCTTTATTTAATCTGGCAAGCCTGTCAGGTTAGGGTGAAGAGTATCAAAGAGGTGAGGGGAGTAGAAAGACAGGGGGAAGGGAGAAAAGATTTGGAAAGGAAAATAATGAAGGAATGACTGGAAACAGAGAAGCGGCAGGGGTCCTGCAGGAAGAACAAAATCCAAATGAGGAGGTGTTCTTACAAGAAAGGGAGGCCAGAGAGGGGAAGGGAGAGGGGAGAGAGAGAGGAGGGGAGATGGGAGGAGGAGGAGGGAGGGAGGGAGAGAGAGGGAAGGGTGAAAGAAGTTGGGGGTGGAGATAGACAGTGTTCTGGAAACTAAAGAAAGAGCAAACGCTGAAAGAGGGCCTGTGCAGTGGTGGGGAAGACCACAGGACAATCATCTCCTGGGGGAGGGGGAGGTGACTAAGATGTGGCAGGGCGGGCGGGGCTCTGTAATCAGCTTCTGCAGAAGAGCTAGTGTAGGTGACTTCAGTGGGTGGAAGAAGGAATCCCAGCTCAGGAATGAACTCCTGAGCCCCTCCAGGCTGCCCTCCCTGCAGAGCCAGGCATGTCTCTGTGAGGTTTGCACAAAGTGAGAGAGTCCTTGTCACCCTTGATTTATGAGGAGCTGAACAAGCTCAGGACAAAGAAGACAGAGCTGGTGGGACATCTGGATGGGGTCACACTGGACCCTGGTGAGCAGCTTTTGGATGCTAATTTTTGTGTAGGGCTGTGTGTGTGGTAGTTCTCTAAAAACACACAGGGAAATAAGATGTATAGAGCTCTCCCTTAGTTCAACTGTTCATTTCAAAAAACAAAACTGTGGGGAAATTAGAGATTGGGGATCCTGAGCCCCCCTAGAGAAAAACATCCAAGAGAAAAATAGAGCTTAGGGATTTAATTGAGCAAAGAAGCAGCAGCTTAGCTTTAGTATTTCAACTGGTTTTTAATAAAAGTAGCTTTGCTGACTAATAACAAGTCTGTGCAATTCTTACAGAGACAGGTCTGAGGAAGGAGACAGACAGAGCAAACTTGCCTGCTTAGAGGACAAATGGTGCAGGCTCATTGGCATGCAAATGGCTGTGTGCACCTGCAGCACAGCAAGGTCTGACAGGTAATCCATCTAGCCTGGGGGCGCACCTCTCCCTGTGAAGGGGTAAGGCTCCAGCCCTCAAGGGGGCTGGAAGGCAAAAACCCTGGGAGAGAGGTGGGTGTTGCAAAAGTCACTGGGAACAGTGTACACAACCAAACAGCAGAGGGACGACCTCCGGGGTAGAGATGCAAGGAAGGACTTCCTCGCCCATCTTCCAATGTGGGCATGGGCATCAGCCTGTTTGCCTCACAGGGAAACAAGGGGTCTACCAGCACCTTTGGACCCCCGAGGAGTGAGGCCAACCAAGCAGATGTGGTCACATCCTGTTTGGCTTAAGTTTCTGTTCCTTGTTTCTCAAGAATTCAGGGGCTCAGTATCATTAACTATCAGTTAAGGAAGAAAAGATGTGTATGTGTGTTCATACAGTTGCTAACGTGTGACACAAATAGCCCACAGCCTGATCTATGCTCAGGTCGGCATTAGCTCATAGACCTCCCACCTAAAATTGGCATAGTTCTCCAGTAGTGTTGCAGGAAGATGAGCCCGGTGGAGAGGAAGAGCACCCAAATGCCATGTTTATAGAGGTAGGGCTTTATTTCAGCTGGCAGAGCAAAAGGCATAGAAGAATTCAAAATGACTCTGCTCCCCAACTGGCTTGATCTTTCCCTTTTTATCTCCAGTCAAAAAATTCCGACCCACAGGTACCTTTCTCATTGGTCAGTTTGAATCAAGCGGGATAAGCTGTTCCAGCCCCCACAGAACTACAGGATTTCACAGAAGCAGAAATTTCCAGGTCCCAGGACGTTAAGTCTATAAATTCCTAAGAGTTGAGTCACCGTGGAGAGGACCCTGCAGGTGGATCCTTGGGGTCTCCTTGAGAAGACCTGTTCTCCTGGACCTCATCCTTCCCAGGTATCCTCTCTCACTAGCTCATAGACCCACCTAAAATTAGCACTGTGAGAACTTAATAAAAGCTGAGTGGTCAAAGACTACAGAGCTTTCAATGTCTCACCGGGGTTAATGAGGGACCCCTGGACCCACCTTTCAACTTTCTCTCTGTCTCGTGTCTTTATCTGCCCCATTCAGTCTACCCCACTTCAGCAAGTACCCCGACACAAAACACACTAAGATCTCAAGAAAACAAAAACAAAAATTCAAAACAAATGTGGAGAGAAACCTGAAAAGCATTTTTTTTTTTTTTTGTGGCTGAAATCAATGGTGAATTTCTTTTTAAAAGGTTCAGTAAAAGAAATTGTGGACAATCATAAGTGGTTCAAAGCAAGACTGAACTGAATTAATCTTGTTCATAACCTCAGGCTCTCTTCAGAGATGTTAACTTGTTCATTCCTTTGCAGAAAGAAGGGGCACCTCCAAGTCCATAGGATCTTTTAGAAAAACTCATTAAAAAGTGAATTTATAACAATGACAACTCTTGGAAGTTTTACACTTGAACATGCTCTTTATTTCTGGAGTGCAGGTTCTTGGAGATGAATGGTCTTAAAAGGTTAAATCCAGCAAATGACAGATACTTTAATCTGCAAATCAGATCAGTAAATTGACTTTCTTCTCTTACCTTTTCTTCCTACGGAACATGTGTTAAGAAACGAACCATCTGCTACCATTATGCTTTGTATGAGGGAGTGTGACCTATAGAAGGGATTGCAGATGTAAGGTTTAAAAGAACCCACTGATCTATCAGTTTCAGGTCAAATACCCACAAGAAGCTGCAGACTGCAGGCCCCAGGGGAGCAGTAATCAGGACTCTGTGTTCACAAGACATGAACGTAGTGATCAGACACAGTCATCTGAAGGCTCATCCTCTGATCTGGAGGGAAAACCCAGGGAGAAGCTGAGTTGAATGGATGAATCTAGAGAAGAAATGATGTTAGCAGACACTTCTGTTTTCCCTGTTTACCCCTTTGTTTCGTTCTTTTTGTTTCCTGATCTCCTGAGGTTAGTGTCTCTCAAGCTTCCCCTGTCCCTGCATTAATCAGAGATCTTAGTTGTCAAGTCCAAGGATGGGCTGAACGTCTCTACATGTCCAGCTTGCACCCAGGTGGGCCTGGCTGCCCTGCACCCAGGTCAAGGTCTGGTGGGGTGGGTCTTTGTCTCCACTGTCCTGGTCCCTGAGTAGGACGAGAAGTCAGCTCCACCCAACTGCACAGAATGAATGGGTCGGCAGTTCCCAGAAGGAAGCATCATGGAAGACAAAAGACTTTCATCTGTAACCCGTAGCAAAGCTCCAAACCTGGCCCTGGAAGGTATTCAGGCCGTCTGATTTGTCTCCTCACTTCTGCATCCTCAGCACTTAGTACGGGTCTGGCACAAAGGCTGATTCAATACTGAGTGATTACACCTCTTAACGTGTTTGGGCACAAATTAAGAATCTATCTGGAGCTTACAGAAGAGGGCTATTTAAAGGGGACGTAAAAATGTGCTGACAACACCACAATGGGGAAGATCACTTTATGGAAGGAATATTACCCAGAGGTTAAGCCCTAGGTTCAATAATTAAATGTATGTAATTTTTTGATATATCTCTTCTTCCTTGAAATAACTAAACAATCTTAACAACTGCCTTTGCTAAGGCAAATGGTTAAATTTTATTTCATGTAAGCAAAGGTGGGTGTAACAATCCAATTTTTACTTTATAGTAACTTGAAGTAAACTGCATATTTCAAAAACATGATGACTGAGTTGTTTAGATTACCTAGAGGGAAAACAGTCTGAAAACAGCAGCAATCAGCCAGCAGAAGGTCCTCCCAGCCTGGAGCCCCCTGCCGAGGGACCTGCGGAGAGACAGGCGGGGCACCCAGGGACACAGGGGAGCCAAGTCCTCTGTGGAGAGTCAGGTTGCATAACAAAGAAGACTTTGGAGAAGCTGTTTATAATATGAGGACTTCTGCTGATAATCAATTGATAGTTTCAGAGAGCACAAGAAGGGTTTTGGAATTTCTTAGAGAGATGCAAACTGGGTTCCAACAGACATCAATTAATCAAGTGAGTAAGCCAACTGGAGATGGATAGGAAATCTTACTTCTGCGCGTTTTAGTTCCATTATATGCTTTGCTGGGGATGCAGTGAGTGTGATACTGATCCTTCAGTTGTCAGCCCTTTTCTGAATTCAGAAAAACTCAGAACCAATTTTCTGAATGAAGGGACTTATGAGGAATTAAACTTAAAAAAATCTAAGAACTCAGGTAAACAATCTCCCTTGTCCACACAGTGTCCAGAAATCTAGTGCCCTTGAGGACTCATATTGAAGGTTCCAGCCATTGTGTTATATTTAAAAGTGTCCCAGAGGAGTCTAGCAGCTAGGGATGAAATAGGGCTTTTTTTTAGGTGGTATAGACCAGAGAAACAGTGTCAGTCCAAATATCAGGTAGGAGGAAGCAAGTGGCCAGACCATCTTAGGGCCTTTGACAGTAGAGGCCAGATGACACAAGGTCAGGGCAGTGTAGGCGTGGCCACAGGCTCTGTTACACAAAGGGTAAAAGGCCCGTCCTGGAGCTTGAATTCCTAATACTGCTTAAAAACAATCACAGGGGACGATGCCTGTAGCTCAAAGAAGTAGGGCACGGCCCCAAATACCGGAGGTGGCGGGGTCAAACTCAGCCCAGGCCAAAAACTGCAAAAATAAAAAAATAAAAATAATAAAACAATGAAAATAAACGAACCGCAGGGCTGCTCAGGTACGAATTCTCCTACCCTCTTCCACATTTTCCTCTAACTTGGCAAGTGGCTTGATCCAACTATCACCCTGCCTCACGCCCTACACTCCAGCAAGGCCTCCGTACATTGCTTTGCCTCTCCTGTTTTTAAAAATTCCCATATTCCATAGAAAATGACCTTTTGTGACACATTGGGTGTGGCTGGTTTCCCTGAGCAGGTCTGTTGAGAAGACACGGGAGTGAGCAGCAGCCCCCTGGCTAGGAAACACTGCATTACCGAATTTTATATTTAGTATTACTTTTTAAAGTAGGAACTTTTGTTTTCATTTTATAAATGAGCATACGACATTAATTTTAACGTTAACCTCGATTTTCTACTGTTCCAGGTATTAGTAACCAAAACAACCTGCAATTTCATAGAGGCAAGATAGAATATCTATTCTTAATCTCTAGTTAACAATTGAGTTAATGTTTATTGACCAGTGAAGAAAGAAAATAACATGGAAGTTTATTTTCCATGTGTGAAGGTGTGTGAAAAAAAAAAAAAGGTTTGGAGAGAGCTTGTGAGCCCTGAGGCAGATGATGCAATTAAGCGTGTCAAGGACATTTAGTAAGCTCTCCTGGGGGTCTGTAGTAATGAAGTTACTAGGCTGACCTCAGGCAGAACTTAGAAGCAAATCACATTGAGATCACCTGTGCCCTAGAGAGACAATGAAAAATAGATGCAGTATTAGTTTCTGAGACTAAAAATCCTAAAAGCCGCTAACAAGTGCAACTTTTTTTTTTATTAAATCATAGCTGTGTACATTGATATGATCATGGGGCATCATTCACTAGCTTCATAAACCGTTTGACACATTTTCATCACACTGGTTGACATAGCCTTCCTGGCGTTTTTTTAGTTATTGTGCTAAGACATTTACATTCCACATTTACTAAGTTTCACATATATCCTTGTAAGATGCACTGCAGGTGTAATCCCACCTGTCCCCCTCCCTCTACCCCCCTCCCCTCTCCCTCCCCTCCTTTTCCCCCTTCCCCCTATTCTTAGGTTGTAACTGGGTTATAGCTTTCATGTGAAAACCATAAATTAGTTTCATAGTAGGGCTGAGTACATTGGATACTTTTTTTTCCATTCTTGAGATACTTTACTAAGAAGATGTTCCAGCTCCATCCATGTAAACATAAAAGAGGTAAAGTCTCCATCTTTCTTTAAGGCTGCATAATATTCCATGGTGTACATATACCACAATTTATTAATCCATTCATGGATCAAGGGGCACTTGGGCTTTTTCCATGACTTAGCAATTATGAATAAGGCTGCAATTAAACATTCTGGTACAAATATCTTTGTTATGATGTGATTTTTGGTCTTCTGGGTATATACCTAGTACAGGAATTATAGGATTGAATGGCAGCTGGGCGAATATTTTATGAGGAGGACCCCTTGGGGCAATTGAAGCAGCTTCAAAAATACACTACTGGGACTTGATCAAACTAAAAATCTTCTGCACAGCCAAGAACACAGTAAGTAAAGCAAGCAAACAGCCCTAAGAATGGAATGGGAGAAGATATTTGCAGGTTATGTCTCCGACGAAGGTTTACTAGCCAGAATCCACAGAGAACTCAAACGCATTAGCAAGAAAAGAACAAGGGATCCCATTGCAGGCTGGGCAAGGGATTTGAAGAGAAACTTCTCTGAAGAAGACAGGTGCATGGCCTTCAGACATATGAAAAAATGCTTATCATCTTTAATCATCAGAGAAATGCAAATCAAAACTACTTTGAGATATCATCTAACTCCAGTGAGACTAGCCTATATCACAAAATCGCAAGACCAGAGATGTTGGCGTGGATGTGGAGAAAAGGGAACACTTCTGCACTGCTGGTGGAATGCAAATTATTACATTCATTTTGGAAAGAGATATGGAGAACACTTAGAGATCTAAAAATAGAACAAGTGCAACTTTAAAGATCCTATTGGCTTGGAGGGCAGCCCAAGCCCCTTCCATAGGCTGGCCATCCTGGTGAATGGCATTCTATGCCATGTATTTTTTAGAAAATGGTGTTCTCTTATTTGTTCTTTATGTATTTGCTTAACTAGAAGAAAAATGGTTATTTCCTGAGTCCCCCCCACCCCCCAAATAATAGCATTCTGGCTGAGAATGTTAGGAAAGCAGGAACACGACCAACCCTGACCCAGACACTGGGAGAATGAAAAGCACAGGGGAAGAATGGTTTGCGGAGTGGGTAACACTGCAGTGGGTGAATGTACCTCCAAACAGGAATATTCAATAGCTGCATTTGTGTAATTGTTTTTCATCTTCCCGGTTAGAAATGCGTTCTACGAGGGCACAGGCTTTGTCTTTTATGAACCCCTTTGTATTCCAAAAGCGAGTACTAGGTTTGGTATATATTCAAAGTTCAATAAATGTTGGTATAAAAATAAAAATACAAGCTGGGCATGGTAGCTCACACCTGTAATCCTAGCACTCTGGGAGGCCAGGGAGGTGGATTGCTTGAGCTCAGGAGTTCACTGGGACCAGATGGAACAACAGCAAGACCCTATCTTTACTAAATAGAGAAAAGCTACCTAGGCATGGTGGACTGCACCTGTAGTCCTGAGGCAGGGCGTGAAGCAGAGCTAGACTCTGTCCCGGTAACTCTGCACAGGCATTAGCCAGGTGGTCGGCAATAAGTACGAAGCTACTAATTACACCTGTACTGCAGCAGATGTTCCTGTTGTTTACATGCCCTGAGGAGGATGCATATTGAACCCAGGTAGTTACCTTGTTATTTCTTTGACCTTCTGTTGTCTTTGAGGATGGGCAGCCATGCACCAAGAGCATGGGCTGGCCTGACCTTCCCTGAATCTCTAGCTTCTCAGGTACGCACAAGCCCTAAGGTTTTTTTTTGTTTGTTTGTTTGTTTGTTTTTGGTAGAGACAGAGTTTCACTTTATCGCCCATGGTAGAGTGCCATGGCATTACACAGCTCACAGCAACCTCCAACTCCTGGGCTTAGGAGATTCTCTTGCCTCAGCTTCCTGAGTAGCTGGGACTACAGGTGCCCGCCACAAGGCCTGGCTTTTTTTTGTTGTTCTTGAAGTTTGGCCCCACACTCAGTGTATGGGGCCGGCACCCTGCCCACTGAGCCACAGGCACCACCCAAGCCCTAAGGTTGTATAAAATGAAGGACAGAAATTGAGTCAGTGGGCTCGGTGTTTGAGACGCTGGTCTGCTGAGTCTCATGGCCAGTGAATTAAAGCACTTCCTCCACTTCCTCTTCCAACTGGTGCCTCAGAGTCTTTTTATCTGCATTGGCTCCTGGTACAGTCCCAGTTCAGGAGAGCCTGAAACAAGAGGATCGCTTCAGCCCAAGAGTTAGAGGTTGCTGTGAACTATGATGAGGCTATAGCACTCTGCCCAGGAAAATAGAGTGAGACCGTCTCAAAAATAAATAAATAAATAATAAAATAAATACACAAATACATAAAAACAAAATAAATAAAAGTACAATTCCTAGAGTCACCCCCCTTTTCCCTATAGTTCCTCATACTAACTGTCATTGGATAATCTGAGTAATATTTCTCAAATTTTGTTGGAATGAAACATTAGAGTGGCTGATAAGATGTAGAAACTGGAGTTGATGCAGGACAAGGTGGCTCTGAAAGAACCAGACCAGCACCATCTTAGGAATTAAGTTTCACTTTCCAGACAAGCCCAGGCAAGCCCAGGCAATTCCCCAAAATCATGAGACAACCGCCCACTAATCAGGGACCCCCCACCTAACCAATCCAGAAGCACCCCCTTTGTTTCAAGCTTTGCACACCCACCCGCTCTGCCAGACCATAAGAACCCCCTGCTCCAGAGCTCAAGGCTCCTGGCTCGGATACATTGCAGCAGGGTCCCCAGGAGCCCAAGCTCAAGCTTGTAATAAAAGGCCCTTTTGCTTTTGCATCAGACTCGGTTCCCTGGTGGTCTTTGTGGGGGATTTCGAGATCTGGGCACAACAGCTCCAAGACCTGCCACCTTAACCCTGGTGGTGTTGATGCTGCGGCAGGAGGAACCAGCTTGCTGGATGGGCCGACACCTGCAGGGGGAGACACTGGGGCCTTGCCTTCTCCTCCCTGTGCTCTTCTGGCTGGTCAATTTCATGTAAGTTTCCAAGGCCTGACAGTTCACTGGACAGCTAGCTGTAACTGAGGAAGACCCCTGCACTGAAAGTCAACCTTGAGTTCAGGAAAAAGAACCCCCTGTAACTTATAACCCCCTGAGCAGAGAGCCAGACAACAGATCTGGAAGAGGAAGCCGGAGAGCTTCTCCTCTCCTGGGGTCTCTCTGCCAGGAGCTTTGGTTTTTGTATGTTTTTGTATTTGTTTCTGTGGATAAATCCTGTCTTACCACTGTTGTCCTTCATTCATTCCAATGTGAGACCAAGATCCTGAAACTCCGGTATCACAGTGATCGTGGCTGGGGGGCTGGAGTGATCATGGTGGGGAGGGGGAAACTGGAGTGATCACAGTTCTGGGGACTGGAGTGATCACGGTTTTGGGGAACTGGAGTGATCACGGGTTTTGGGACTGGAGTGATCACAGTTCTGGGGAACTGGAGTGATCACAGTTCTGGGGAACTGGAGTGATCACGGTTCTGGGGGACTGGAGTGATCACAGTTCTGGGGAACTGGAGTGATCACGGTTCTGGGGAACTGGAGAGATCACGGGTTCTGGGGACTGGAGTGATCACAGTTCTGGGGGAGTGGAGTGATCATGGGTTCTGGGAACTGGAGTAATCACAGTTCTGGGAGACTGGAGTGATCATGGGTTCTGGAGACTGGAGTGATCACGGTTCTGGGGAACTGGAGAGATCACGGGTTCTGGGGACTGGAGTGATCACAGTTCTGGGGGAGTGGAGTGATCATGGGTTCTGGGAACTGGAGTGATCACAGTTCTGGGAGACTGGAGTGATCATGGGTTCTGGGGACTGGAGTGATCACAGTTCTGGGGGAGTGGAGTGATTACGGGTTCTGGGGGACTGGAGTGATCACGGGTTCTGGGAACTGGAGTGATCATGGGTTCTGGGGACTGGAGTGATCACAGTTCTGGGAGACTGGAGTGATCACAGTTCTGGGGACTGGAGTGATCATGGATTCTGGGGACTGGAGTGATCACAGTTCTGGGGACTGGAGTGATCATGGATTCTGGGGACTGGAGTGATCACAGTTCTGGGAGACTGGAGTGATTACGGGTTCTGGGGGACTGGAGTGATCATGGGTTCTGGGGAACTGGAGTGATCACAGTTCTGGGAGACTGGAGTGATCATGGGTTCTGGGGACTGGAGTGATCACAGTTCTGGGGGAGTGGAGTGATCACGGATTCTGGGGACTGGAGTGGTCACAGTTCTGGGAGACTGGAGTGATCATGGGTTCTGGGGACTGGAGTGATCACAGTTCTGGGGGAGTGGAGTGATCACGGATTCTGGGGACTGGAGTGGTCACAGTTCTGGGGAACTGGAGTGATCACGGATTCTGGGGACTGGAGTGATCACAGTTCTGGGAGACTGGAGTGATCACGGGTTCTGGGGAACTGGAGTGATCACGGGTTCTGGGGAACCGGAGTGATCACAGGTTCTGGGGAACTGGAGTGATCACAGTTCTGGGGAACTGGAGTGATCACGGGTTCTGGGGAACAGGAGAGATCTCGGGTTCTGGGGACTGGAGTGATCATAGTTCTGGGGAACTGGAGTGATCACGGGTTCTGGGGAACTGGAGTGATCACGGGTTCTGGGACTGGAGTGATCACAGTTCTGGGGAACTGGAGTGATCATGGGTTTGGGACTGGAGTGATCACAGTTCTGGGGAACTGGAGTGATCATGGCTCAAGGAAGAGGCAGGGCGTTTTCAGCGTGTTTGACTTAAGGATACTCATGTGGGAAGCCCCTGTTGTCCTGAGAGATGAATGTGATTATTTTTCATTTGTGCCTTCACATCATATGCAAGTGGCAGATGTCGGGGCACAGTGTGTGATACAATGTGATAGAGGGATTCAAATGATTTGATCCTGCTGACAATATCAGTGTGTGGCCATGCATGGTAGAATTCAGGCAGCACTAAAGGGTACCTTGGCAAGGCTCAGAGGATCTGAACTGACCAGGTCAGAGAAGGTGCTTCCTGGAAAAATGAGGCTGTCCTGCCTCCAAGAGAGGAAAACCTGGCAAGTGCTCCCTAAGGCAGAGGGATACCTAACTTTGTTTTTAGTTCAATCTTTTAAAGTAGGAACTTTTGTCACCATGGTGGCTTGGCCTGGCGTCCTAAGAAGGCACATGTTTGCTTTCTGGATACATTTCACCAATAAAGGCCCAAGCCTGATCTTGGAGAAAGTCAGGCCCTCTCCAGACCCCCCTCAAGCTGAGTGAGGAAATGAGCCACTCTGTTCCCATCCTCCCCGGTCTGCTCCCAGGCCCAGCAAGCCCAGTGCCTGGAGCGTTAAGATGGCATCTCCTTGTAAAGGGTCACTGGTACTGGATTGGGCTGGACTTTCTGTCTGTCAGTCTTCACTCTGCTCTGAGGCCTAATGCTGTATCTACTGCTCTGTAGATTATTTTTATTTTTATTTTTTTTTGTGGTTTTTGGCAGGGGCTAGGTTTGAACCTGCCACCTCCGGCATATGGGACTCCTTGAGCCACAGGCGCCGCCCTGCTCTGTAGATTCTTGATGATGCAAAGTTCTTCCACAAAAGACAGTGAATGATTTTCAGAAAGCAACAGAGACCAACACTTCTCCTTATGTCAGAAAGCCTGGTAAAGAAACAGCCCCAGGAAGAGTGGGGAAAGCACAGCTTTAACTATAAATGCACTCAAATTTCAGAGAGAAAACCTGGGGGACTCAAGCTGAAAAGTCAATCTTGTAAATGTTTAATTTGCCTATGGGGGCAGGAACCACACACCAAGAGGCAAATTCTGGCAAACAAAGGTATTGTCAAAAGTAAATTGAAAGTTTCTCACCCTGCAGGACAAGGTATCCTCCAGGGAAAATTTATCTGAAGCTATCTAAGAGATGAAAACTTGGGCTCCAGTGACAGGTTTTTTTTTTTTTTTTTTTTTTTAATGTGTGTGTGTTTGGTTTGGTTTTGGTTCTGATACTCATGGTACTTTATTACACACATCAAACATTTTTTATTAAAAAACTCTGATTTTCTGTAATTTTATTAAAAATAGGAAACTCTGATGTTAGGGCACTGGCCACATGCACCAGGGCTGGTGGGTTTGACCCTGCCCAGGCCTGCTAAACCACAACGACAACAACAAGCACAAAATAGCCGGGCGTTGTGGCAGGCGCCTGTAGTCCCAGCTACTTGGGAGGCTGAGGCAAGAGAATCACTTAAGCCCAGGAGTTGGAGGTTGCTGTGAGCTGTGACGCCACAGCACTCTACCCAGGGTGACATAGTAAGACTCTGTCTCAAAAAAAAAAAAAGAAAGAAACTCTGATAGCACTGAAACATTTCCCCAAGATAACTGGAAGTGATGTTTACTGCCATTTTTCTCATGAACCAGCTTTGTATTTAGTCTGAAAAATCATGTTAGAATATTCCTTTATTAGATGGTCTCCATATTCACCTACTACTAAATAGTGTTTAAACTGGTTTTCTTTTTTTTAAATTTCAGATATACTGTATGGATTCATAGGATTAGGTCACAATGTATTTGTTAGGACAAGTCCCAGTTGTGGTTGAGCCTTTCACCCAGGAGGTGTGCTGTCTACCCTTTCATGGTGCCCTTAGGTGAGCGCTTACCAACCCCCCTCCCTCTTCCCACCTTTTAATTTAATTGTATTTTTTCTCTTTAGTGTGGGCAAGTAGTTGTTCATCTACTTGTTTCGCATTAGTACTGGGTACATGAGATGTTTGCCTTTTTATTCTTGTGATACTTTACATAGAAGGATGTTCTCCAGATCCATCCCAGTAAATGTAAACCTTCATCTTTCTTGATGGTTAAATGTTATTCCATGATGTACATGTACCACCGTTTACCCATTCAGGAGTGACGGATACTGGGTTGTTTCCATCTTGGCAATTATAAATTGATCTATGATAAATTTATGACCTCACTGGTTCATTCATTAACAAGTTAAATAAAATCTTTGGCATGAGTTCATTTTATATTTGTATGAAGTTATGGTTTTAATGTTTTAAACATTAAATGAGATTCATCTCTTAAATTGTTCCTCTTTCAAATTCACTGTTCTGTAAAGTGTAGGATAATATTTAGAAATAAATGCTTGAAGGTACTCTTCCATTAACTCTGTTCCCCTGTGGCTGCTTTCTTCTTTGTGATCTTTATTTAGATACCTGCCCAAGAGATTAGTCAGTGTCTAGAAAAGAATGTTTACTGCAGAAGTGATTGTGTTGATTTGGTAACAGGATATTTCCTTACAAGTTAATTTCAGATAGGTAAAATGAGGTAATGGTGAAACTAACAGGTGATAGATTAAGTGTGTACGTGACTAGAAGTGTATAAAATCAGACCCCCAATAAAGAACTTTGCTACACGCCATCCCATGCTATGTAGTCTGTTTCTTGCCTTCATTTTTTAACATTGCAGGAGCGAGCTTATCCCTGAAGGCTGCAAGGCTGTCTCTCTGCAGCATTGGCATTCACACCAACATAAAGCCTTTTGAGAATGGTGTAGAGCTCCTGTACTGGGCAGTCCACCTGGGCACTGCTGTTTGCACACAGTGTTTGTGAGCCTTATGGAAGCAGGGAACCTGATTGCATAAGGCTGTATTTCAGGAATGTTGTAGAATTGATTCATCACTAAGAAAGGAAAAAAGAAAGAAGAAGTCTGAACTCTAATAGTCCACGTGAAAGAAAGCACTAGATGATGCTTTACAAGGAAGCAGGGCAGCGTCCACGTGTGTATCATGACATGAAAGAAAAGTGACAAGGAAGTGCCTAAACCTTTACGGGTCGGTTCATTTCTATGTGGTACTGACACAGCGCAGGCGGGGCTGGCTCAGGCTTTCCCCCATGCAGGGGAGGACTTGCCACAGCTTCTCCTGGGCTGGGGCTGGAAAGCCATGTACGTGGAGAGGGGCGAGCACCAGGGAAGGCCGCAGGCCCCTGGTGAGTTGAGGGAGACCTTGGCACAGCCCACACTGCTGCCTGAGCCACCCCCACTTTCCCCTTATTTGGGGTACAGTGCTGCAGGTGTGAGCTGCCCTCTGGGGTGCACACAGATTCTGGGGCCTGAAGTGGCTTTGGTGCAGGGTACCCCATTCAGTGCTGAAAGAGGAACCCCCCCTTGTCTAGGCCTGGTCTATTTCACTTAAGCTTCCTAAACCTGGAAATTTCAGGCAGGGAAAGCTGCAACCCCAGTGGAAAGGACTGTACCCATTTTTTGGCAACACACTCATTGCCCCAGCATCAGGGGGGCAAATTGTTCGTGTAACAACTCCTAGAAAAAGGAACTAGGGTGAGAGTTTCAATTTAGGTTGTTTCCCTCTGCTGGAACCTCTGGTGCTTTTCTCTGTATTCTTTTCTGTAAAATAAATTGTGTCTTACCACTGACCTGTGGTCCATGGATTCATTTTTCCAATCCTTGAGACCAAGGAGCTACTGAAGAAGAAATTCTGGTAACTGCATCAAATCTCCCAGTTTTACATAAATTTCAAATGGTAAATCAATGGGTTTTGCAATTTAATATGGTGAACATTTATGAAGTATGAGCAATAGTTTAAAAGAGCATTTAGCCAGAGAGAAAGTAAATACATTCTCAATTGAGTAAGAAATTAGATGATAAAGGCATGGTGGAGTCCAAGTATAGATTAATAGATTAGGGAATTCGCTGTTGTTTGTGAATAGATACAAAGGCAATAACGAATGATTACTTGGTACAAAAAGTTAATTAAAATGCAAATATTATGCTCTGTTGTTTATTAATAAATAGCTAGCAAAGAATTTAGGTAAACAAGCAAGGAATTAAAACATGATTATATATTTTAATTAAGTGGTAATTCAAGACAGCATTAACAGGGATTATATGGAAATATCTGGGGAAACATCAACCATCAATGAAGGATTAAAAGTTAAGACTACATAAAACCCTACAAAAGAACGAGCTTTCAAAACAGCGCTAAAAATATTCTAATGTGAGCTATTAGGCTCTTGATATTTAACAGGTTTTAATTAATAAGCATATAATAACCCATAATCATTATCAATATTAATTAAGAATCTTTGTATGTGATATATCCATTTGGGGAAGTATTTTACCATTTCAATAATTCATAGATTTAAGGAATTTTAGAGTTGAAAGGAAGTTGAAGGTTTTCTAGCTCTCATCATGATTTGTAAATTTTGATTTTGGCTTTTAGGATGTTTTGTAAATTTTGATTTTGGCTTTTAGGGATTCCGGGCTTCTTATTCACTGCGCCTCCATGCTGGGGCTCCATTTCTTCCCCAGATCCCCTGCAATGTATAGTTAAGTTGGCAACAAAGTATCCATTTGCTCCACTGCTGGCAAGCTCTGGATTCCCCTTCCAAGACACTGTTAAGCATGCTCAGTGCTTCAGTGGGTCTGGATGTGCCCTGCCCGAGGCTCTGCAGAACTAGCCATCAGATCAGCGGCTGTGTCCTGGTGGGGTAGGAGCAGCCCCCCAGCGCCCAGAGTGCCCCTCAATCTGGAGGAGCTGTAATCCCTCCTCTCAGCCCCTCCCCACAACCCCTGCCTGTGCCCCTGAAGCGTCAGTGAACAGAAAGGTGCAAATTCAGGAATACGTCTAACTAGGTCATGTATGCTCTTTATTATATATATAGAAATACACTATGTAAATGTTATGTAAAAAGATAATTATATAATACCTAATTTGCTAGATGGCCCTATGGCATTTAGTTACAAATGTTTGTGTTGGATTGCTTTCTACTTACTCATTACTTTAGCCAATAAATATTTCCTAAATGTCTATAGATATTAAGATTAAATATAGATCTATAGTATTCTGTGGACTCTTGCATATTTAACTACCTACAAAGTGATACCACTAACAACCTCCACCTGTAATAAAAACGTGAGTGCAAAGAGCCATCTATTGGTAAACAGAAGCAATAAACAAAAGTCTAAATTTCCTTTTCCTTTCTTTATGAAGATGGAGAAAGCTGGCTCTTCAGGACTTTAATAGTGTGCCCTAGTTCTGGAGAAACAGGATATGCCCATTTGGACTGGGTGTTCTCCTAGTGGCTGGGTCCTCTCTTTGCTTTGCTTTACCTTGCCCTGGCCAGGAAGCGGCGTTGGCCTTGGGGTGTGCTGATTTAGATCACAGGAGGTGCCAGCATACAGAAGGCACTGGGGGCCTCCTTGGAAGATGGAACCCCCCCCGACCCCACAGCATAGCGCCAGCTGCCCCTTTTCCTGGGGCCCAGAACCGAACCCCTTTCTCTTCTTGTCCTCACCCCATGGGGAAGTAGGTCCTCTTTTTTACTGCTCCAGGGTAAATATCTCTTTCTGTTTACGCACACATACAGTCCCTTTCTCAAACCTGCCTCAATTTCTGTGTTTCAGGGTGCTGTGTCTTTCCCTCTGGACTGTTGTTTATTACTTCTGCAAGTTCTTTATATAATTTTCTTTTTTTATTCTCTCCATTTTGAATCCTAAGTAACATAAACTATTCCTCTGCCTTTTTGAATTTTTTTATGTAACTCTACCAAATACATATTTTAAGAAAGGTAACTATGTCTGACTACCTAACAGATATAGATTTTGAATGTTCAATGAGAACTTTTATACTTTTTGTCAAATATCAATATTTGAAGTCATATTTCAGTCATGAAGGCGTGAGCTTTTAATAAACCCTCCGTCATATAACAAGCGAGTGAATGATGCCCCATGATCATATCAATGTACACAGCTATGATTTAATAAAAAAAAATATTTTGAATTTAAAAAAAAAAAACAAGTATGAATTCTGGTAAAAATGTCAAAACCAAAACAAATAAAAAATACATGATCAAAACAAAGGGGCAAAGATGGCAGCTGAGTAACAGCTTCCTTGCATCTGTGCACCATGAGTCTGGGGAGATAGGACTCCAGGCATCTCTGGCTGGTGGGATCTGCCTATCATCACCCCTGTGAGGATACAGGGAGTCAGCAAGAGACTTTTGGACCCCAAGAGGAGGACTAAAACAGTGGAAAACTGGACTCATCGAACCTTAGTCCACAGGCCCAAGAACTTAAAGAGCAAGAGGAAGTGAAAGGAAAATTAGGGCAAGGAAACAGGTAAAAGAAATCACTCATGAGGAAGAATCAGCAGAAAACTCCAGGCAACATGAAGAACCAGTTCAGAACAACCCTGTCAAGGGACCATGAGGTAGCTACTGCAGAGGATTCCACCTATAAAGAAATGTTAGGAATGACAGAAAGGGAATTTAGAATACACATGATGAAAACAATGAAAGAAATGATGCAAACAATGAAGGAAACTGCTAATAAAGTGGAAAATAACCAAAAGGAAATCCAAAACCAGAATCAAATAAGAGATGAATGTTATGAAGAATATAAAAAGGATATAGCCGAGCTGAAGGAAATAAATGGTCAATTAGGGAACTTAAAGATGCAATGGAAAGTATCAGCAACAGGTTAGACCATGCAGAAGAAAGAATTTCAGAGGTAGAAGGCAAAGTTCTTGAGATAACTCAGATAGTAAAAGAGGCAGAAAAGAAGAGAGAGAAAGCATAATGTTCACTGTCAGAATTATTGTACTTTATGAAGCGTTCCAACATACGAGTTATAGGAATCCCAGAAGGAGAAGAAGAATGCCCCACAGGAATGGAAGCCATACTAGAGAATATTGTAAAAGAAAATTTCCCAAATATCACCAAAGATTCTGACACACTGCTTTCAGAGGGATATCGGACCCAGGTCGCCTCAACTCTAACCGAGCTTCTCCAAGACACATTGTGATGAACCTGTCCAAAGACAAGACAAAAGAAAAGATTCTACAAGCTGCCAGGAGTAAGCGCCAGTTGACCTACAGGGGCAAATCCATCAGAGTGACTGCAAACTTCTCTAATGAAACTTTCCAAGGAAGAAGAAAATGGTCATCTACCTTTAAGCTACTTAAACAGAACAATTTCCAGCCCAGAATTCTGTACCCTGCTAAGTTAAGCTTAAAAATTGACGGAGAAATCAAATCATTTACAGATATACAAACACTGAGGAAATTCACCACAACAAGACCAGCTCTACAGGAAATACTTCAACCTATTCTGCACAATGACCACCACAATGGATCAGCAGCAAAGTAAGAACTCAGAAATTAAAGGACAGAACCTAACCTCCACACTGATGTCAAAGATAAAACTAAGCAATGGACTCTCACAAAATAAGACAAATAGAATACTACCACACTTATCAATTATCTCAATAAATGTTAATGGCTTGAATTCCCCACTGAAGAGACATAGATTGGCTGACTGGATTAAAAAACACAAGCCATCCATTTGCTGTCTGCAAGAAACACACCTGGCTTCAAAAGACAAATTAAAGCTCCGAGTCAAGGGTTGAAAGACAAATTTTCAGGCAAATGGAATTCAGAAGAAAAGAGGAGTTGCAATCTTATTTTCAGATTCATGTGGATTTAAAGCAACTAAAGTCAAAAAAGACAAAGATGATCACTGTATATTGGTGAAGGGAAAAATACAACAAGAAGATGTTCCAATTCTAAATATTTATGCACCCAATTTAAATGCTCCCAGATTCTTGAAATAGACCTTACTCAGTCTGAGCAATAGGATATCTGATAATATCATAATAACAGGGGACTTTAACACTGCTTTTACACAGCTGGACAGATCCACTAAACAGAAATTAAACAAAGATATAAGAGATTTAAATGAGACCCTAGAACAACTGTGCTTGATAGACACATATAGAACACTCCATCCCAAAGATAAAGAATATACATTCTTCTCATCACCCCATGGAACATTCTCCAAAATTGATCATATCCTGGGACACAAAACAAATATCAACAGAATCAAAAGAATTAAAATTTTACCTTGTATCTTCTCAGACCATAAGGCACTAAAGGTGGAACTCAACTCTAACAAAAACACTCGATCCCACCCAAAGCCATGGAAATTAAACAATCTTCTGTTGAATAACAGATGGGTGCAGGAAGAAATAAAACAGGAAATTATTAACTTCCTTGAGCATAACAACAATGAAGACACAAGCTACCGAAACCTGTGGGATACTGCAAAAGCAGTTTTGAGAGGAAAATTCATCACTTTAGATGCCTACATTTGAAAAACAGAAAGAGAGTGTATCAATAATCTCACAAGCCATCTTATGGAATTGGAAAAAGAAGAACAATCTAAGCCTAAACTCAGTAGAAGAAAAGAAATATCCAAAATCAAATCAGAGATCAATGAAATTGAAAACAAAAGAATCATTCAGAAAATTAATGAAACAAGGAGTTGGTTTTTTGAAAAAATAAATAAAATAGATAAACCATTGGCCAGACTAACGAGAAATAGAAAAGTAAAATCTCTAGTAACCTCAATCAGAAATGATAAAGGGGAAATAACAACTGATCCCACAGAGATACAAGAGATCATCTCTGAATACTACCAGAAACTCTATGCCCAGAAATTTGACAATGTGAAGAAAATGGATAAATATTTAGAATCACACCCTCTCCCTAAACTTAGCCAGGAAGAAATAGAGCTCTGAACAGACCAATTTCAAGCACTGAGATCAAGGAAACAATAAAAAAATCTTCCAACCAAAAAATGCCCTGGTCCAGATGGCTTCACAACAGAATTCTATCAAACCTTCAAGGAAGAGCTTATTCCTGTACTGCAGAAATTATTCCAAAAAATTGAGGAAGAAGGAATCTTCCCCAACACATTCTATGAAGCAAACATCACCCTGATACCAAAACCAGGAAAAGACCCAAACAGAAAGGAGAATTTCAGACCAATCTCACTCATGAACATAGATGCAAAAATTCTCAACAAAATCCTAGCCAATAGATTACAGCTTATCATCAAAAAAGTCATTCATCATGATCAGGTAGGCTTCATCCCAGGGATGCAAGGCTGGTTTAACATACGCAAGTCTATAAACGTTATCCACCATATTAACAGAGGCAAAAATAAAGATCACATGATCCTCTCAATAGATGCAGAAAAAGCATTTGATAAAATCCAGCATCCTTTTCTAATTAGAACACTGAAGAGTATAGGCATAGGTGGCACATTTCTAAAACTGATTGAAGCTATCTATGACAAACCCACAGCTAATATTTTACTGAATGGAATAAAACGGAAAGCTTTTCCTCTTAGAACTGGAACCAGACAAGGTTGTCCTCTGTCACCTTTACTATTCAACATGGTGCTGGAAGTTCTAGCCAATACAATTAGGCAAGACAAGGAAATAAAGGGAATCCAAATGGGAGCAGAGGAGGTCAAACTCTTCCTCTTTGCTGACGACATGATCTTATACTTAGAGAACACCAAAGACTCAACCACAAGACTCCTAGAAGTCATCAAAAAATACAGTAATGTTTCAGGATATAAAATCAATGTCCACAAGTCAGTAGCCTTTGTATACACCAATAACAGTCAAGATGAGAAGCTAATTAAGGACACAACTCCCTTCACCATAGTTTCAAAGAAAATGAAATATTTAGGAATATACCTAACGAAGGAGGTGAAGGACCTCTATAAAGAAAATTACGAAATCCTCAGAAAAGAAATAGCAGAGGATATTAACAAATGGAAGAACATACCATGCTCATGGATGGGAAGAATCAACATTGTTTAAATGTCTATACTTCCCAAAGCAATCTACCTATTCAATGCCATTCCTATCAAAATACCAACATAATACTTTCAAGATTTGGAGAAAATGATTCTGCATTTTGTATGGAACTGGAAAAAACCCTGTATATCTAAGACAGTTCTTAGTAATAAAAATAAAGCTAGGGGCATCAGCATACCAGATTTTAGTCTGTACTATATAGCCATAGTGGTCAAGACAGCATGGTATTTGCACAAAAACAGAGGCATAGCACTTGGAATCGAATTGAAAACCAAGAAATGAAACTAACATCTTACAACCACCTAATCTTTGATAAACCAAACAAGAACATACCTTGGGGGAAAGAATCCCTATTCAATAAATGGTGTTGGAAGAACTGCATGTGTACATGTAAAAGACTGAAACTGGACCCACACCTTTCCCCACTCACAAAAATTGATCCAAAATGGATAAAGGACTTATATGTAAGGCATGAAACAATAAAAATCCTCCAAGAAAGCATAGGAAAAACACTGGAGGATATTGGCTTGGGGAAAGACTTCATGAAGAAGACTGTCATGGCAATTGCAACAACAAAAAAAATAAACAAATGGGACTTCATTAAACTGAAAAGCTTCTGTACAGCTAAGGAGACGATAACCAAAGCAAATAGACAGCCTACACAATGGGAAAGGATATTTGCTTATTTTCAATCAGACAAAAGCTTGGTAACTAGGATCTATAGAGAACTCAAATTAATCCACATGTAAAAAGCCAACAATCCCATATATCAATGGGTAAGAGACATGAATAGAACCTTCTCTAAAGATGACAGACGAATGGCTAACAAACACATGAAAAAATGTTCATCATCTCTATATATTAGAGAAATGCAAATCAAAACAACCCTGAGATATCATCTAACCCCAGTGAGAATGGCCCACATCACAAAATCTCAAAACTGCAGATGCTGGCGTGGATGTGGAGAGAAGGGAACACTTTTACACTGCTGGTGGGACTGCAAACTAGTACAACCTTTCTGGAAGGAAGTATGGAGAAACCTCAAAGCACTCGAGCTAGACCTCCCATTTGATCCTGCAATCCCATTACTGGGCATCTACCCAGAAGGAAAAAAATCCTTTTATCATAAGGACACTTGTACTAGACTGTTTACTGCAGCTCAATTTACAATCACCAAAATGTGGAAACAGCCTAAATGCCCACCAACCCAGGAAGGGATTAACAAGCTGTGGTATATGTATACCATGGAATACTATTCAGCTATTAAAAAAAATGGAGACTTTACATCCTTCGTATTAACCTGGATGGAAGTGGAAGACATTATTCTTAGTAAAGCATCACAAGAACGGAGAAGCATGAATCCTATGTACTGAATTTTGATATGAGGACAATTAATGACAATTAAGGTTATGGGGGTGGGAGGAAAAGCAGAAAGAGGGATGGAGGGAGGGGGGTGGGGCGTTGGTGTGTGTCACACTTTATGGGAGCAAAACATGATTGCAAGAGGGACGTTACCTAACAATTGCAATCAGCGTAACCTGGTTTATTGTACCCTTAATGAATCCCCAACAATAAAAAAACAAAAAACAAAACAAAACAAAAAATACTTGGTCAACTTGGAATTTTTTTTCAACAAAGAATGTTATTCAATAATAAAATACAAAATAAGGACATTTTCAGATTGAACAAATAGTAACCATTTTTAATAATCACCATTTTTTTCTGATGATCTGTATTTGCCAAACTAGAAAAATTCCCTTTCCATTTCTTGGAGTCTGGAAGAACCATTTCTTCAGCAGTGAATGGTTAGTTATATCTTAAAGTCTAAACATTGTGAATGTTAAATCATCAGGGTTCTGTTGTATTCTTCTGAATAAAGATGGCGTGTTGGTTTTGGTATGCCAAGATACCATCTCCCCCTTTGGCTCCATATTTTGCATTTTCCACAAGATAATTTAAAACACACACACACACACACACACACACACACATGAACACACACAAACAATGAAATATTAAAATATTCAAAAAGAAATAAATCCTGCTATTTGAGACAACATGGAAGAACTTGAAGGATATTATGTTAAGAAAAAGAAACCAGAAATGGAAAAACAAATGCTGCACAATCTTTCTACTTGTGGAACCTGAAAAAGTTGAACCCAGAGGAACAGACAGCAGATGGTGGTTACCAGGGTTCGGGAGTAGTGGGAGGGAGGGGATGGGAAGGTGTTAGTCACTGTGTACAAAGTTTCATATGTAGGATGAACAAGTACCGTGGATCTAATGTGCAGCCGGATGGTGACAGGTGTGCTAAGCAACTTGATGATAGTCATCACTGTGTGTGTATCAGATCATCATGTGTACCTTGAATTTATAGAATATTTACCAATTAAATATTTTAAATAAAATATAACACATACAGATACTTATTTTTGAGCTGAGATACAGAACAGATTTCTTTGTTTTTACATCTGCTTGATTTTCCTGATTTAAATGCTTCACCGGACACAGAGATAAAAAAAGGAAAATTTCCACACACTTACTCCTTCTTTTAGAATGAAAAATGCCACAACCCACTAGCCAGCAAAGTTGACAGAATAAAACTAGATGTTTTAAGGTTTTAGATTTTGCAGGTCTTGCATTCAGTTGGAAGACAAATTTAATTCCAACTTTCAAGCTAGCACACAGAAGCTGCAGTTTGGCTTAGGGGTATTTGTATGTAATTTGCACAGGCCCTGGAGGCACAGAATGATTTTATTTCTTCATTGACCTGATAAATATTTGAAGGAGAAATGGTTGGTTTGGTAGGGAGAGGGTACGTAGGGAGTTCAGGAAGGGACCTAACAGGATCATTCTCCTGTGACTTTATTCTGGTAGCAGAAAGCTGGGGGCACATTCAGAGTGAATGGGTTGCCCTTCCCTCTGTCTTCCCACAACCTGGTTCCTGTGAGCCCCGGGAATCTTTCCACTATGTCGTCACCCCTGTGCCTGACTCGCTATCCAGTTGGAGGAAAGAGAATGGCAGGGACCCACTCACCGCTCACAGGTGGAAACAGCCTAAGGCAGAGCGACCTGCTGTTTGAAGTATTTTTAACATCCTTCCCCTGGAAGTGTGGGTGAGTGTTGTCACAATCAGAAATGAAACACCTGTTCCCATCTCTAAAAGTAAAACATAATGCATTTATGAGGCCCTAAATCATTTTACAAATAAGCTTTTAAATTCTGTACTTTCACATTTTCCCCGAAGGAAAACAGTTTAAAACCTGTGTAGGCTTATTGCCATTTTCTTACTTTTGCAGATCTTTTATGGATCAAAATCACATTTTGAAATCCTGTGGTAGAAACGTAAGTGATGCTTGGGTTTATTTTCCGATGATATATAGCATTTTAGAGGGTGGTTGAATTCGCAGGGGTGTAGGGATCCTGCCACCAAGTGCCCCCTCTGCAGATCTGTTTATCTATTGTCCTTCTGCAATTATGGATTCTTTAATTTGGACTTCATCACTTATTTTCATGCTCTATCGTATAATGTAACCACCCAGAGGAAGTAATACGCTTACTTTGTACGTGTCCAGTGCAACACCTGGTCATTTCCCCTAACATCATCTCATGTAATGAGGCCGTTGGTCAGGTCAGTATTTAATAACACAATTAAGTGGCACACCAAGATTAGCAGAGTTTATAGAAATTTTCCAAGACATAAAATCATTAAATGAACACAGGAATTTCATCTCAGGATAATTAGAACACAGAAGGTGACAATGGCAAATAAAGGTGGGTCCTCAAATTAGTAATTTTCTAATAATTCTAAGATTAGACTTCCTTCGTCCTAACATTGGCATTATAAAATACAGTTCTGGGCGGCACCTGTGGCTCAAAGGAGTAGGGCACCGGCCCCATATGCGGGGGGTGGTGGGTTCAAACCCAGCCCCAGCCAAAAAAATAAAATAAAATAAATAAAATAAAATACCGTTCTGTATTTCTCTTCCTGCCCCTCCATCTATACACACACTGGACTTTATATATATTACATATTTACATATATATAAACCACACACACACACACATATATATATATATTACAGTGCATAGCTTTACTATAGCAGTAATTAAGTGTATATGGTCTGAAATGCAATAATCAAGACATACCAGTACAAATATTGAGGTTTCTTCTTTGGCATATTAGTTAGAAATAAGCTGGGAACGACCAAAAGAAACTATACAATGAATTGGAAGCGGTTGCCTCTAGTGGGCACCGCTGATTGCAAGAGGCCGATAAACTTTACGTATGCCTGGATACTATGAGGAAAATTATCTTAGAGGGGAAGAAAAGAGTATTAATCATTTTAATGTCAATTTGAAAAGGTGCATTTGCAATAAAGATTAATGTTCAGAGTGAAGTGTCAGCAGGAACACAATTTTTTTAAAAAAGACCTTTAAAGAAAATTACCTCCTTTAAATAATGCATTAAAAAAGCACACAACATTTTGCCCATTATGACCATAGAGTTTCAAATGCTATCATTACAAAAGCATATTTATGTTTATAATAAACTTATAATAAAATACATTTCCCAAGATATCTGCACAAGATTATTGTTTCATAACTGTTGATGCTTTGCATGTATTTTTTTTTTATTAAGTTCTTTTGAAATAAAATAAAAGTATAATTGGTACAAACTTCAATTTCTAAAAATCTTAAGGGAAAATAACTTTTCCCTATTTTGGTAATTCTTTGTCAAAAGTAAAGCATTTTTATAGCTCTTTTGAAGTCGAATATATTAGGTACATGGTCTACTGAGTGAGTTTTGAAGAAGCAGCTGTTTTATTTTTACCCAGAGCCAAATGAAATACACCCTAGTCTTAAGGTTTTAATTATCTTAAGCTAGATTAAAAATTTATATCACAAAAGATCCTTATGTAATCTTACCAGTCATAGGAGAAACATCCTAGCTAAATCTAGACATTTGCTAGGCGATGTCATAGACATAGTATTTCCCTATTTATCAGACATTATTTAACCCACACTGTGCTGGATGTTCTGTGACCTACTACAGTTAGAACTGTGAATTACTACGTACATGGCCCACCTACTCAGTTACCTGAAATCGGGTAGTACACACTGCCAAGAACACACAGAGTTCAAATTACATCAATAATTGGATTTTGCATAAAAATGTCATAATATGACTTTGCATAATCACATTAAAGGGGCTTCAAATATGCTCTCCTGTAAAAATGGTATTCTCTCCTTTGTTTTATTGTGGGATTCAGTGACGGCACAGAGAATTAGGTTACACTGATTGCATTTGTTAGAGAAAGTCCCTCTTATAATTGTAAGAGGTGTACCATACACTTTGACAGCCCATCCCTCTCCCTTCCGCCCTGTCCCCACTCCCTCATTCCACTACCCCCTCCCTTGTATTAGCTCATCTACTGCCTTCATATTAGAATTGAAGCCATTGGATTCTTGCCTCTCCATTCTTGCGAAGTTTAACTAAGAGGAGTATGTTCCAACACCATCTAGGTTAATACAAAAGATGTAAAGTCTCCATCTTTTTAATGGATGCATAGTATTCCATGGTGTACAGATGCCACAGCTTGTTAATCCATTCCTGGGTTGTGGGCATTTAGGCTGTTTCCATATTTTGGCGATTGTAAATTCAGTTGCAATAAACAGTCTAGTGCCAATGTCCTTATAGTAAAATGATTTTTTTTTTCTTCTGGATAGATGCCCAGTAATGGGATCGCAGGATCAAATGGGAAGTCTAATTTGAGTTCTTTGAGGATTCTCCATACTTTCTTCCAATAACATTGTATTAGTTTGCAGTCCCACCAGCAGTGTTAAAGGGTTCCGTACTCTCCGCATCCACGCCAGCATCTGCAGCTTTGAGACTTTGTGATGTGGCCCATTCTCACAGGGGTTAGGTGATATCTCAGGGTGGTTTTGATTTACCTTTCTCTGATGAGCAGGGATCATCATCAGAGAAACTCTAAGGGAAGATGAGCATTTTTTCAAATGTTTGTCACTCTTTCCTCTGTCTTCGTGAGAGAAGGTTCTGTTCATATCTGTTGTCCACTGAGAGGATTCACTCACTTTCTTGATTAATTTGAGTTCTCTGTAGATTCTAGTTATTAACCTTTTGTCAGGTTCATACTCTGCAAATTATCTTTTCCCATTCTGAAGGTTGTCTGTTTGTTTTACTTATTGTTTACTTAGCTGTGCAGAAGGTTTTCAGCTTAAGTCCCATTTGTTAATTTTTGTTGCTACTGCAAAAGCCGCTGAAGTCTTTGTCATAAAATCTTTCCCCAGTCCATCATCAGGAGTTTTCCCCATACTTTCTTCCAACATGTTTATCATTTCATGTCTCAGACTTAATCTTTTATCCACATTGAGTCAATTTTTGTAAGGGGTTAAAGATGTGGGTCGAGTTTTAGTCTTTTGCATGTGGTTATCCGGTTCTCCCAGAACTATCTGTTGAATAAAGATGGTTTTCTACACTGTATGCTTTTGTTAAGTTTATCAAAGATCAGATGGAAAGTAGAGACTGGTTTCAAATCTTGCTTTTCTGTTCTGTTCCATATGTCTATGTCTATATATTACCAATACTGTGCTGTTTTGATTACTGTGGATTTGTACGAAGTCCTGAAGTCTGGTAGGGTGATGTGTCTGGTTTTGTTTTTATTATTAAAGCCTTAGTTATATGGGTTTTTATCTGGTTCCATACAAGACGAAGTACTATTTTTTCCAGTTATTCAAAATATGGTGTTGGTACTTTAATGGGGATTGCATTGAATCTTTAGATTGCTTTGAGTGTAATAGACTTTTTGACAATGCTGATTCTTCAGAGCCAAGAATACGGTATATTCTTCCATTTGTTTGTGTCTTCTGCAATTTCTTTTCTTAGGGTTTCATAATTCTCTTTGACAAGATCTTTCACCTCTTTTGTTGGGTATATTCCTAAGTATTTCATTTTCTTTGAAAGGAATTGTGTCATTGATTTGCTTCTCAACTTGGCTGTTATTGGCATACACAAAGGCTACTGATTTGTGGACATTGATTTTATGCCCTGAGACATTTCTGTATTTTCTGATGACTTCCAGTAGTTTTGTGGTTGAGTCTCTGGGGTTTTCTAAGTATAAGATCATATCATCAGCAAAGAGGGAGAGTTTGACCTCCTCTACTCCCATTTGGATGCCCTTTATATCATTCTCTTGCCTGTTGAAGTATTGGCTAGAATTTCCAGAACTATGTTGAATAATAGTGATGATAGTGGACATCCTTGTCTGGTTTCAGTTCTAAGTGGAAAAGCTTTCAGTTTTACACCATTCAGTATGATGTTAGCTGTTAGATGGCTTTAATCAGCTTACGAAATTTGCCATCTGTGCCTATTTTCATGTGTTCTCTTTAGAAAAGAATGCTGAATTTTGTCAAATGCTTTTTCTACATCTATTAGAGGATCATATGATCTTTGTTTTTGCTTTTATTGGTATGATATGGTGTATTGCATTTGTGTATTCCTGTATGTTAAATCAGCCTTGAATTCCTTGGATGAAGACTAGTTGATCACAATGTATATCTCTTTTGATGATTAACTGCATTCTGTTAGCTAAGATTTTGTTGACTGTTTTTTGCATTGATATTAATTAGTGAAATTGGTCTGTTATTCTCCTTTTTGGTTGGGTACTTTCCTGGTTTTGGAATCAAGGTGATGTTTGCTTCATAGAATGTGTTGGGGAAGGTTCTTTCCTTCTCAATGTTTTGAAATAGGTTCTGCGGTACAGGTACAAGCTCATCTTTGAAGATTTGATAGAGTTGTGATGTGAAGCCATCTGTTCCTGGAATTTCTTTTGTTGTTGTTGGAAGATTTTTTTATTGTTTCTGCACTCTCAGTGCTTGATATTGGTCTATTCAAGAAGTCTGTTTCTTCCTGGCTAAGTTTAGAAAGATGGTATGGTTCAAGGTATTGATTATTTCCTCTACAGTGTGGTGGAGTTCTCTTTATCTTATGTTGTGAATGTCCATTGCTTAGTTTTATCTTTTGCATCCTTGTGGAGGGTAGGTTTTGTTCTTTATCTTCTTGGTGTTTATTTTTCTGTTGGACCATTATGATGGTCAATGTGTAGAATAGGTCTAAGTATTTCCTGTAGAGCTGGTTGTTTCTCAGTAAAAGATTTGATTTCTTTACTAATTTTAAAGCTTAGCTTAGCAGGATATAGAATTCTGGGCCTAAAATTGTTTTGCTTTAGTAAGTTAAAGGTGACTATTCTCTTCTGTTTTGAAAAGTTTCATTTAAGAAGTCTGTAGTCACCCTAATGGATTTGCCTCTGTAAGTCAATTGGTGCTTAGTCCTGGCTGCTTGCAGAATTAAGTCTTGACTTTGGACAGATTCTTGATGATGTGTTTTAGAGAAACTCTGTTTGAGTTGGGATAACCTCCACCTGAATGCAAGTACTTACCACTTCTTCACTGCTTTCACCCTCGTCTTGGGGTCCAGAAGGTCCTGCTGTCTCTCTGTGCCCTCTAAGGGATGTTTCTCTGTCAAGCCCACAACCCAGAGGTGCCTAGAGTCTTTCCTCTCCAATATCATCACTCACACCTGTAAAGACGCTGTCTCTAGTGCTGCGACTTGCTCTGCCCTTCAAAAACACTGTTCTTTCTTGATGGGTGAGGGTTTAGCTGGGTCCTGGAAGAGAGATACTTTAAGTCAGAATTAGAACCTGTACACAGGCCACAAAGCAAGAAAACTTGTCCCTCAAAATTGAGTGTGATTTAGAGAAAATGTAATTTTCCTGGACATAATTATTCATGCATATAAAACTTGTAGTAAGATGGTAACGAGAATAATCAATTCTTAAAGAAATAGGTGACAGTGGATGGGAGAGGATAATATTATTTTGGAAAGTGGAGAAAAATACTAGAAAAAAAAAACAGGAAAAACAAGTGCATAAGATATCATGACTGCATGTCAATCACCAGGACATGGTGCAATCCCCTTTCTTCTGCACACTCAAAATTATGAAAGAAAAGAAACCATAATAATTCTAAGTTTTATCAATATATTGTTAAAATTTAAAATGAGTTAACAGATACTTTGCAAAAATTTTTCATTGACAGATACTCTTAAAGGCTAACTTCAAATTAAAGCATTAGGATTATTTTCTCAATACTGTGTATAATTATTAAAGTGAGCAGATTTCAGAAAAATGCCATAATGTATTTGGGGCTCTGAAATGATTTATTATGCACAATTTTGACATATCATTATAATTGAGTTAAAATTATTTATTGAGAACATACATAATTGAATTTTAAGAGTTCATGTTTCCTTAATAAAATGTATCTGGACATTCTCTTTCATTATTGCATGTGATTCTATTAACCTCAGATTTGATCCTTTGGATGATGAACAAAATTATAATTGACATTCTCTATCTGTATTCGAATGGGCTATGACCCAGATCTTCAAATCTTACTTACCAAAGGGGAATTTAAAATGGTTAGTTGAGTGAAAATAAAACTCAAAATTTTTGTATTTCATCCTTTGAATGACAATTTCAACTCTTTGTAGAAAAGGATATAAATCCTATTAATTTATTGAAAACAAACCCAGTTGGCCATTAAAATTGAATAAAATTTGTTTCTCAAGAGCAGCATTATTTGATATGTAAACCTTTGGTTAATTTTTCCATTAATTCAAGCAATGAATAGAAATCATGTAGAACACTGAGGGTCCTTAAAAAATGTTATGACTGTTAACTATTTCTGATATTTTGTCTTAACCATTTCTACTCTTTTACTTACTCAGGAAAGCTTTCACATTATGTATAATTTTTTTTATTCCTTTCCGAAGGTCTTTGGACATACTTTAGTTAAATGACCTATGGAAATATATTACTCTTCTTACTCAATGAAGATAAGGATATGACAGAGAAATGACAGACAAATGGATAGATGCTAAATACATAGGGAGATATGTAGATATAAATGATGACAGACAAATAGATAATAGGTAGATAGGCAGATGAATGATACCATATGTTAGATACTCTGTTAGTTAAAGTTATTCAAAGATAGAAACATGTTTTTTGAAAGCATAGGGGATAAATGTGAATAAGAAAGACAAATTTAATGGAATATAAATTTTTTGGTAATAGAGTCAAGAAGAATAATACTGTAATTGGTCCAATAACACAATAAAAAAAATAGGGCATGTGGGTGGAGAAGTAATATGAATGGTTAATTACAAGAACATACTCAGAAAATAGATTTGCAAAGTTAAAACTTTGGTTCTGCTTAACTTTCAGTTATAAGACCTTGAGAAAATTCCTTAATATTTCTACACTTTTTCACATATGAAAAATAGAGTTATAAATATGTCTACTCATAGTTATTTTTTCCTGGAGAATTAAGTGAGTATTCACATGTAAAATGTCCCACAGCATTATTGGATCATAGAATATATGTACAGTCACAGTCATCCTTGAGAAAATTAGGAAATTTGTTCCAGGACCTGTGTGTGTACCCAAATCCATGTATGCTCAAGGACTGAAGTTAGCCATGAAGAACTGCATATATGAAAATCTCTGTATAGGTGGATTCCATATCCTTAGAGTATTACATTTTCAATGCACCATTTGGTTGGAAAAACTCCACCTGTTGAGTGGACCCACACAGTTCATACCCATGAACTGTTGGTCAAGGTGTATATATGGGACCCTACAATTAAGTCTGTGAACTCATCCTAGAAAAGCTGTGGCACACCTCATTCCTGAATATCACCGTACTTTTGAAGTGCGCCCCCTTGGGGGTTCTGCATGGACTCCAGCACCTCATCCACCCTTCAAAGCAATCAATTCCAGAGCTCTTTTTCTAGAATGACCATCAGAGATGTTGCTAATTACCCTTGATGTCATGTAGAAATGCCATCAAAATGTCTTCCTTTCAAAGGACTTGTGGTTTCTGGCTCAGGAACAGACTCCTGTTTCCTGCATAGAGCAATAACTACATTGGTTTTTCTTGCTTCACTCTTTCCCTTAGTTGACTAGGGTGATGTGATGAGACTCCTATGTTGCCCTATACACATCACAGATGAGGATTTCAGAAAGTGTGAATCTGGGAGCTTGTATTATAATAATATGTGAGGTACAGCTGTGCCATCTCACCTCTGAGAAAGGGAGACAAATACTTTCTCCCTGGTGTAAACAAATTCCTTGGGAATAAAAGAGGGGAGAATCTTGGCTTCTTACCCTTTAAAATGTGATAAATGAATAAATATGTGGGGCATAAGTGATGGACTTGAGACAAGCATCTCAGAGTTTGCAATCCCTGGAATGTCCCCAGGGCCCCAAATCACCACTTCCTGAAAGTGCAAAGCCATACCTTTGGGGAGGTAAATTGCTTACTATCTCTTTAGTACCTTCCAAGGCTTGCCCTTTAACAAGATCCCAGTAAAATTTGTTCACAATGCCCTAATTACGTAGAAAACTTTAAAAAAAAAATACTTGCTTACAGGTAGTGTTATTCCAGAGTTTTGCCTTGATCACTAGGACATGTATAAGCTAAGTAAGATAGGATAAGATAGAACAGGATGGAATAGATGAGAACAAAATAGGATTGGAGTAGAATAGAATGGTATCAAATTGAATGGAATTAGATGACATGAATTGTACTGATCTCAACAATTTTTTAAAAATTACTTTAAAAAAATTCTGGTTATCTTCTGTCTACAAGATGATCAGAATCTAATTGTCAGAAATTCCATTATTTGTTTTAAAAATTTTTAAATGCAATTTTAGATTTGACAAATATATAATAATAGCTCCAGAATATTCCATATCAACCAAGATTCCTTGGTTTGAGTTGCAAGATATAGATCACTTTGTGATGTTTCTAGTCAAATTTTTCATTCTCTTTCATGCCATGTATATGGATCATTTAATGAATACGAGACTTTAAAACTTCATTTCAGTCCTAGGGACTGTAAGCATACTCTACATTGTACAACTTCTTTGAACTTATTTGAGAAGAATTCAAATAGCACTGAGCAGAGGGAATTTTAGGAGCATCTGCCAAGATGGATATTCAGATCTTCTGCCACGCATTTTAAAGAGGTTAGTCTATGAATTTTGAGATGAAAGACTTTGCTCAGGGTTTTAGAAATATAAATAGAAAAAAAAAAGGAGAGAGAGAGAAAAGAAAAGGGAAAAACTTTGAGTTAATCCAATTTCCAGTAGAGATGAAAAAGGTATCCTGGAGTTGAGAGACCAGTTTCTATCAAATGTGCCTTGGCCATCATTCTTTAACTTGTTTTTAATAAAAGAACACATGTTTTCCCTCAGAGAAAACAATCTTTGTGGCAGCTAGATATTTCACAGGTTGTTTGTATACTTCTGACTTCAAAGTCAGCAAGAGGGAAAACAAATCTATCTTCTAAATATTGCGCGATATGCTGAACACTATAATTTCTTCTCTCTTTAGAGCTAAAGTCAAATATTTCCTCCATATGAACAATGTCATGGCATTTGTCAGAGCTCTGAGGGAGTCACAGAAAAGTAAACTGACAATGAAAACTCACTAACTCTGAGCAGCCCCCTCCCATGCTGGGCAGAGCTACTTAGCACTGAGAGGTGAAAAGTCAATGCACGTTTTCCTGGACCACAGTGGTCTTTTCCTGGGCTGAACTTCAGAACATTCTTTCTGAATGTGCTTAGGAGAAAAAGCTGTGAAAACTTTCCTTGTTCATTCCTTGAGAGAACGAGTTTGAAAGCCATGGTGTTAGGATACACTGAGGGAGTCTAACACATTTAGCCTAACACATGTGTATAGGGAGCCTATACACATTTTAGGAGCTGTTATGCTTGTATTCCTTAGGGTTAAGGCTAAAGTTAGTAGTCCATCTCCAAGTTGAATTGTGTAGTACAGTGTTTGCTCAAAAGAAGGGTTAATCAAATGAATGCTAGGGTCACCATGCGATAAGCAAGACAGCCAAAGAAAATGGCAGAAGCATAGTTGTCCTTCGAGGAGCACAAAACCATTCTGAAGTGGTATTTGAAATTCAAGAATGTTGTGAAGCACGACCATGGAGGAGTAAGTATGCAGCAGAACCTCTCATCTGCCTGACAACTGCATGCATCCACCATAGGAATGAGACACATGGTACTATGTGTGACGTGCACAAGGGAAGAGCCATCCAGGAGGCCTCACCACATGACTTGAGCAGTAGTTCACTGTAATTTTAATATAATTTTTTCCTTTCTCAAAATATGTATACATCTTTTGGCACCTTCTGTATATTGGTTTTCATCCACAGTTCCTGACCCATAACTCCATACAGTCCTTGTTGCAATGTTGGGAGCTTTAGACCTTGGGAAATAGCCTCTCTCTCTGACTACGACTAACCCAAGGCAGGAGTCTGACTCTGGGTCAAAAGACTCTCATTCCGGAGAGGTCCTGTCTACAACCTGGAAGGAGGATGCTGCCCAGAGAGGCCAGAAAGAATCTGGACAGGTTTTAAATCATGCAATTTAGATCTAATCACATTTCCACATGGTTGTCAATCATGCCTATGTAATGAAGCCTTCATAAAAAGCCAAGAGGTTATTTCCAGAGGGTGTGCACCCAGGGAGGGCATGGAAGCTCCATGCTCTTAAACCACACCTAACCCTACACATCTCCTCTTCTAATCCTTTTCAATATCCTTTATAATAAACTGGAAAATGTGTTTCCCTGAGTTCTGTGAGCCACTCCAGCAAATTAATTGAACCCAAAGAGGGAGGGGATTGTGGAAACCCAGCTTGAAACTAATTGATCAAAAGACCCGGAAGCCTACACCTGCAATGGGTTTCAAAGTGGGGGGCAGTTTCCTCCAACTGTGGTATCTGCCACTACCTCCAGGCAGACAGTGCACTTGAATTAGAGGACACCTAGCTGGTGATGCTGCTGGGGTGTGTGGGAAAACCCACACGTGGTCACAGAGTTCTCTTCTTTGTGGTTGGATTTGGAGAAAGGTATGGTTTGAGCAGTGGCTTTCCAAAAACAGAAACCCTCTTGGAAAACTAATATTCCACAAAACAAGAGGGAAAAGCAACGTATTTTTTGAACCAATGGTGCAGATCCACAGAAATGTGTATATGCTGTAGATTTTACCAAAACAGATAAATAATTATTTAAATAGCACAACAAATAACGAAAAATTAGATCTGTAGCAGAGATCTTATGCTTATGGCAAGGAGAAATGAGAGTTATAAGAAACACTTGTGATAGCTCCGTAACGTAACACCTTGGTGATAAGGGCAAGGAGAAGGGTTTCAGCTCTCCTAACATGAGAGCTCACCAGATGAGAACATCAGGCATTAGCAGTCTCTACACTGTGGTGCGAGTAGCCATGAGGTTACATCTATACGAAGTTGCAGGAGATGGCAGTCGGAAGCAGGCATGCTCATTCTTTCACAAATCGTTCACCTTGACTCTTTTGCTTCTTCTGCCCGCAGAACACCTGCATGGCGTCTCTTTACCAAGACTGCTAAGATTTATTCTCTTACTAAGACTGCTTCTATCCCTCAAAGACTCTTTCTCTCTCTCTCCCTTCTGCTAAGGTGAATAGCCCTCAGGCACCTAAGGGTAATTGTTCCCGAGCAAGATAACAGCACAGCGGTGTCTGGAAGACCGGGCCACTTCTGGGCCCTGACATAGATCAATTAAAAAAGAAACTGTCACATTTCATCTTTTAGAGCTTACAACATTTCAATAATTCAATGTATATTCTTATCAATTTTTTTAGTTGATAGAGGAATTTCCATATATTATAAAATGACATGGAATTTTTCCATGCCTAACAAGTCAGAGTTATTCAAATGAGAAGATGGAACTTCTAAAAATTCTTTGTTTTCGGACTCATAAAGAAAGCCAGAGGGTGGTGCATGTTTTATGAGTGACAAATTACAAATAAAAATGTGCAGCATCAAAAAAAAGAACTAACAAAAAAAAGTAAAAAAAAACTGTCAATTTTTAGAAGGTTAATTAAATGACTTTTAGTGTGATGTCAAACAAACTCCACTACTAACATTTAAGGTATGCTGCCTAATGGGGACTTTATTCCCTTATTTTAATTCAAGCCTTTTAGAGATCTGTAACATAAGAGGTTATCAATTTTAAATAACCTCATTGTTCTGCAATTGCCCAGCCCCACAATGGTTGGATACCCTGTGAAGTTCATGTACGTGTTCTGTGTTCACATGGCAACTGCTTGGTAGGTACCTACACCTCACAGCCAGCTGACGTATCTGTAATGCCTGCTTTGAATAGTAGGAAGGAGGGTTACAGTGATGATTATTCCTCCATGAAATCAGGCTGTGCTTGGTTACCACACCTGCCTGGTGCTCAACAGATGTTTGGATGTGTTTGCAGATCTGGGCAACGTGGAAAATGCCCTCGTACTCACAGAAAGTCACGTTGACAGTCGCCCTCTTCAGTTTTCTTACTCATCTGAGTTGCTCTCCTTTCGCCTCCTGTGCAATCACTGGTATTAATTGACATGTTCTGGAACTCGACAGCCCATCTCTTCATCCATCTCAGTTTCCAGGAGCAAATTCAGCAAATCGGTTTTCAAAGAACAGTCCTTCTCAGGAGTGGGTCTCCTCTCCCTTAGCCCCAGAGCAAGGAGCTCCTCTGTTCTCAAGAATCATAAATTCTCTTGTCAGGAATCATAAACCACGTTAGTTCTCTGCCCCCGGGAAATAGCAGCCTCTGGCTTTGTTTTGGTGTCAGTTTGTTGTAGGTTTAAGCGAGGAAAATGAGACTCCCTCATAGCCCAGCTTCTACCTGCCTAGAACACGATCATATCTAATGAGGAAGGAGAAATGGAAACCGTGGCTCCCACCGTTGGTGTCCTGGTCCCCGTCTCACCTCTGAATGTCCTTAGGCAGCATCACTGCCAACTTATCTTACAAAAGAGAAAAATCCATTCTGAAATTACCAGAGAGGGCCCTTTGGCCAAATTCTGTCAAATGTGCCACAGTGAGAATTAGCTGTGGGGGCTCTGGACGGCTGCCTGGTGTTCAGTTCACACTCACACACACACTGACACACACAAACACACACACATGATCATCCTCACGTACACACTCTCACTGACATTCATTCACAATCACAGTCACACTGAGATGCACACGGTCACACTCACACTCTCACACTGAGTTCACTTAGAATCACAGCTTCTCTCATGCTATAAGTGAATTAATTAGAGAAAAAAAACGTCAACAAATTTTCCAGGGAGCTTACTGCTCCAGGTGGACCCTAAATGTAGATAATAAACTGAATATTAATTTATCCCATCCAGTGACCCAGCACGTTTCTGTTCATTTCTGTTATGTCACACGGATGTTTACTTTCCTCATTCGTTCTTACCCCCAGTGGCTGCCATTCTGGCAAGTACTTATATAGACTGAAACTAGCTTAAAATATTTTACTTCTCATTTCTCACAAAATGAATTGGAAAATGTTAACCAGCTTCCTTGAGTGATTTGGACTCTGTCACCAAAGTGTCATTTCATGTGTGCCTTGCCCATTGTTCTTGGTCCACAGACGTAGTGCACCTGTGCCCCATTCACCTTGGAGCCTCCATGCTCGCCACGTCCCCTGAATGGAAGGTTACTCACCATGTCACCTCAAGGTTTAGGTCTCTGGAAGAATCTACTTCCTCCAACAAGCGCCTGTTATATTCTCAAAGCAAGAATTTTCCTTTTGTAACCTATTGCCCTATGCCCTCATGTTACCACTCAGCATTTGTGTGGTATCTATCTACACTCATGAGCTATAAACATTAAGAGAACACAGCAAGGTCTGCCCTGGTGTGTAACAGAATGGGGGCAGATGTCCCTTTCTGAACTCTGGATGCATCCTTTTTTTTTTTTTGAGATAGAGTCTCACTCCATCCCCTGGGTAGAGTGTAGTGGTGTCATCATAGCTCACAGCAATCATAGCAACCACAGCAACTTCTGTTGCATAACCAGAGACGTGAATGAACAGCAGCTTTGCTGTGGGTATAAACTCGCTCCTGTAATTATTAAGTCAAGAAACAGACTATACGCAATTAGATGAGATGAAATGGCATGTAGCAAAAATCTTTATTCCAGGTTTTGGTTTTATACTTTTCCAGTCACATACATGCTTAATCTATTATCTATTAGTTTTTATCATTATCTTATTTTACCTATCTGAAATTTAACTTGAAAGGAAATATTTTGTTATCATGTCAATACAATCAACTTTGTAGTAAACCTCTTCTTCTAAACATTGATTAATTTCTGAGCAGGTATCTAAAGGAAGATCACAAAGATGAAAGCAGCCACAGGGGAACAGATTTAATAGAAGAATATCTTCAAGCATTCACTCAGTTTACTCAGTATGAAGTAATGACTGTGACCTTCCCTCATGGCAGAGCACCTATAGACCTCTGACAATATGTTGTTAACATATGTCAACCCTCTGGCCCGTATCTCTGAGGAAGGGTGGCATGCCCTTTGATCTCAGGCTTCACGGGTTGTACAGCTTCAGAGAAAAGGCCTAAGGAATTTACAACTCCAAAAAAGCCTAACTCTGTGTGTAACCCAGGGGGTCAAAGTCCCTTAAGCCTCTGAAAGAAAAGCAAGTCATTTTAAACTCACACTGAATTCACTTTGTGTGCTTGATGTAGGATATGTTTCTTTTTTTTTTTTTTATTGTTGGGGATTCATTGAGGGTACAATAAGCCAGGTTACACTGATTGCAATTGTTAGGTAAAGTCCCTCTTGCAATCACCTCAAACTCTTAGGCTCAAAGGATCTGTTTGACTCAGCCTCCCAAGTATCTGGGACTTCAGAGGCCCACCACTACACCCAGTTGGTTTTTTTTTCTTTCTTTATATTTTTAGGAAAGACAGGGTCTCACTCTTACTCAGGATGCTCTCAAACCCCTGAGCTCGAGCAATCCACCTTCCTCAGTCTCCCAGAGTACTAGGATTATAGGCATGACCCACTGCGCCCTGCCTTCTGGCTGCATCTTACTGAAACTCTTTAATGACATTAGAAACATTGCATTCTATTGGTTTGCTCTCACCTACCAGGCACAGTGTAAAGATGCACAGCACACCTCCTGGGGGAGGGGCACAACTACAACTTGGACTTCACCTAACAAATGCAAACAATGTAACCTAATGGTCTATAATCTGTTCTCCCAGTACCATTTATTAAATAGGGATTCTTTTCTTAGTTTTATCAAAGATTCTTTTCTTTAGTTTTATCAAAGATCAAATGGTGATCGATACCTAACTAGGTTCATCTCCATGTTCTCTATTCTATTCCTAAGAGCTGTATCTCTATTTTTGTGTCATTATCATGCTGTTTTGATCACTGTAGACTTGTACTGTAACCTGAAGTCTGGTAACATGATGACATCAGATTTGTTTTTATTTCTAAAAAGTATATTGGCTACTGGGGGATTTTTTGTTTCCATATGAAACAAGGCACTATTTTTTTCAAGTTCCTTAAAGTATGATGTTGGAGTTTTGATGGGGATTGCATTAGATCTGTACATCATTTTGGGTACTATGGACATTTTACCAATTTATTCTTCCCAGTGGCAAGCATGGTATGTTCTTCCATTTGTTAACTTCCTTTGCTATTTATTTTCTCAGGGGTTCATAGTCCTCCTTATAGATATCTTTTTTTTTTTTTTTTTTTTTTGAGACTCATCTCTTTTTTTTTTTTTTTTTTGGCCGGGGCTGGGTTTGAATCCACCACCTTCGGCATATGGGACCGGCACTCTACCCCTTTGAGCCAAGGCGCCGCCCCTCCTTATAGATATCTTTTCCATTCTTTAATAGATATAGTCCCAGGTATTGTGGTTTTTCTTTAATTCTTTTTTTTTTTTAGAGACAGAGTTTCATTTTGTCCCCCTCGGTAGAGTGCTGTGGCGTCACAGCTCACAGCAGCCTCCAGTTCTTGGGCTTAAGTGATTCTCTTGCCTCAGCCTCCTGAGTAGCTGGGTCTACAGGTGCCCGCCACAACACCCAGCTATTTTTTTGTTGCAATTTGGCCAGGGCTGGGCTCCAAACTGCCACCCTTGGTATATGGGGCCAGCAACCTACTCACTGAGCCACAGATGCTACCCTAAAGGTATTGTGTTTTTTATTTTATTCTCAGCTTGACTGTTATTGGAATATATGAAGACTACTGATTTGTGGACATTGATTTTGTATCCAGAGACATCACTGTATTTCTCAATCACTTCTAAGAGCTTTGTGGTTAACTTCTTGGGGTTTCCCAGGTATAAGATCATATAATTCATTAACAATAAAGGTTTGACCTCCTCTCTACCCATTTGAATACCCTTGATTGCCTTTTCTTAACTGATTGCATTGGCTAAGACTTTCCAGCACCATGTCAAATAGCAGTGGAGACAGTGGGCATCCTTGTCTAGTTCCAGTTCTGAGTGGAAATGCTTTCAATTTTACTCCATTCAATATGATATTGGCTGTGTGTTTGTTGTAGATGGCCTCTATTAATTTAAGAAATGTCCCACCTAAGCCTATTTTCTTAAGTATTCTTGTCAAAAAAGGGTGCTGGATTTTGTCAAAAGCTTTTCTGCATCAATTGAGAGAATCACAGGGTTTTTATTTTTTATTTTATTTATGTTATGAATTACATTTATGGATTTATGTGTTGAACCAAGCTTGCATCCCCGTGATAAAATACACTTGATCATGATGCTGTTGCTGTATTCTGTTTGCTAAAATCTTATTGAATATTTTTGCATTAATATTCCTTGATGATATTGGCCTATAGTTTTCCTTTTTGTTGGGTCTTTTCCTGGTTTTGGAATCAGGGTGACATTTGCTTCATAGAATATGTTGGGAAAGATACCTTTCTTTTCTATGTTTTGGAATGGGTTATGTGACGTAGGTACTAGTTCCTCTTTCAAGTTTTGATAGAATTGTGGAGTGAAACCATTTGGTCCAGGATTTTCCTCTTTTGGAAGATTTTGTATCTCAGTGCTTGATATAGATCTATTTAAAATTTCTAATTCTTTCTGGTTGAGTTTAGGAAGGTGGTGTGATTCTAGGTATTGGTCCATTTCCTCTGCGTGTTCAAGTTTCTGGGGATAGCACTTTTTGTAATAATCATTGGGGATCTTTTGTATTTCTGTGATATCTGTTGTTATTGCCCCCTTTTCATTTCTGACTGGAGTTACTAGAGAGCCTACTTTTCTGTTTCTGGTTAGTCTGACCAAGGGTTTATTGATTTTATTAATTTTTCTAAAGAATGAACTTTTTGTTTTACTGATCTTCCAATTGATTCTTGTGTTCTCAGTTTCATTTAATTATGCTCTAATTTTGGTTATTTCTTTCCTTCTTCTGGATTTGGGGTTGGATTGTTTTTACTTTTTCAGTTGCTTGATATGGCAACTGGTTGCTGACTTCCTCTCTTTCTGTTTTCTTGATAAAGGCATCTAATACTCTAAATTTCTCTCTTAGGACTGCCTTTGCAGCATCCCACAGGTTTTGATTACTCATGGCTTCATTATGGTTTTGTTCAAGAAATCTAATGATTTTATTTTTAATCTTGTCCTTACCTCTGGTTCAACACAGGTTCAACATAGTTTATTGAGTTTCCATGACTTTATTTGGGTTATGAAGATTTCTGTTATTCTTGAGTTCAGCTTTTATTCAATGATGGTCTGAGAAGATACAGGGAATAATTTCTATTCTTTTGAATTTTTTAAGGTTAGACTTGTGTCCTAAGATATGGTCAATTTTGGAGAATGATCCATGGGCTGGTGAGAAGTTGTGTATTCAACTTTGTTAGGATGAAATTTTCTGTATATGTCTGATAAGTCCATTTTTAAGTCATGTTTAAGTCCTTTACTTATTTGTTTAGTTTATGCTTGGAGGATCAGTCTCGTACTGTCCAAGGGGTATCAAAATCTCCAACTATTATTATTCAGGAAGATAATATTGTTTGAATCATTTGGGGTTTGTTTTATGTATTGAGGAGCATTTAGATTGGTTGCATAAATGTTAATGATTGAAATATTTTCATGTTGTATGCTTCCCTTGACCAGTATGTAGTAGCCATCCTTGTCTTTCCTTATTTTTGTTGGTTCAAATCCAATTGTCTCAGCAAATAAGGTCGTGATGACTGTTTCTTCTCTAATTTCCATTTGCCTAGATTACTATTTTTCATCCCTTCACCCTGAGTCTTATTTTGTCCTTAGAAGTTAGATGTGTTTCTTGGAAATAACAGATATGGGCCTTGAGTTTTTCTATCTAGTCAGCTAGCCTGTGCCTCTTTAGTAGGGAATTCAAGCCATTAACATTTATTGAGATAATCATTAGGTATGGTGGAGTTTTGGTCATCTTGTTTTTCAGAGATCCAAAGCTTAGTTTTATACCTTGCACTATTGTGGAAGCCAGGCTATATTCTTTAATTTCTGGGTGTGTTTACTTTGGTGATGGACTATAGTGCTGACCAGTATGAAGAATGGTTCTGAATCCTTCCTGGAGAGCTGGTCTAGTTATGGTAAATTTCCCTAACATTTGCACATGAGAAAAATATTTGATTTCTTCATCACAATTAAACCTCATTTTTAGCAGGATACAGGATCCTGGCTGAAAATTGTTTTGTTTAAAAAGGTTAAAAGCCAATGACCATCCTCTCCTGGATTGAAAAGTTTTAGCTAAAAATCTGCAGCCATCTTGAAAATTTTCCTTTTTTAGATAAAACGTTTTTTATTCCTGTTAGCTTGCAGGATTTTCACTGTCATATTGACTTTGGCAATGTTAATTACAACGTCAAGGAGATGTTTTATTTGGATTGAGTTGTGCTGGGGTGCTAAAATTATTTACTGTCTGAATTTCTGTTTCTCTCACAATGCTTGGGAAATTCTCTGCCACGTCTTGAAGGAGGATCAATGCTTTTAGGATCTTCTAATTTTCCTTCAGAAACTCCTATAAGTTGGATGTTTGGTCTTTTGTAATAATCCCATGATTATCTCCAGAAGATTCTGTTTTTGCTCTCTCTTTCTCTCTCTCTCTTTTTTTTTCTGCCTCTTTGAGTGACTGGGATAGTTCCAAAGTCTTGTCTTCAATTTCTAAAATTCTCTTTTCTCCATGTTCTTTTCTATATTTAGGCTCTATACTGTGTTTTGAAGCTCCTTGAATGTCTCTTTCAATTCCTTAACTCTGCTATAACTTTCCTGATTATGTCCAAAACCTTGGTGACTTTTTCTTTAAATTCACTAATTTCTTGAGACATCTTTTATACTTTTTTTTTCTGGTATTCTATTTCCATCTTCTTCACAATTCCATTCATCTTATTTGCCATCCATAGTCTGAATTCTATTTCTTACATTTCAGCAATGTATCTGTGGATGGGATTTTCTGCTTTATCCCCCTTGTAATCTTTGAGGGGAATTGATCTGCTCTGATTTTTTGTGTTGCCAGAATTCGTCTGCTGGCTTCGCTCCTTGAATATTTTCAGCTTTTTAATAGTAATTATACTTTTTTAGTTGAAATGTTAGGTTGTCCCTGAATAGTTGGTAAGAGATAATCTAATTTGGGACCCTTAGGGAACACTGTGTTAAGTCTATTAGGCAACTAAAACTGGTGGAGTGAGACCAGATCTGGGGTCCCCAGGAATTGGAGCTGACCACCCCTTCACCAATGAGTGGGAGTTTGTGCTTTTGGCCCTTCCCCCACAGCCTCATGAAGCTCCCTTCAGACCTTCAGAGAGAGTCTCTCAGGAGTGTCTTTGCTTAGATAGCACAAACTGATTCTGTCCTGATGTCAGCCTGTCTTCTTCCCAGTTTAAAGGATCTGCGGTATTTTGCTGGAGTTTCTGTTGTATAGAGATCAGCTACGGTCCCAAACCCAGTGGTAACAGCTGGAGGAAGAGAATTCTCAGACATACCCACTGTTCCCACTCCTCTAGGGAACAACCACCCTTGCACAAACAAATTCAAATTAGTGGTGTCCTATGGCTCCAGTCAGGGATGGCTAGAGAATAGGAATCTATGCACAGTTCTAAGAGTTCCAATTGAACTCACTCTGGCAGCATGACGAATTCCAAAAAGCCATGGTCCTTCTCCACCCCAGCCCTGGCTATGACTAGATAAAATGCAGCCATGCCTAAGGAGTGGTCTGGTTCCTGGGCCTTCCCAGTGCCAGTTGTCTGTTGGTAAGCCTGTCTCTCTCCAAGTTGCTAGGAGGGAAGCCGAGGGTCTGGGGGTTGCTAGACACAGACACCAGGCAAGGACTCTCCTGAGGGCAGGGGAAAGATCCCCTCTGGCAGGAGTGAGAGCCAGGAGAGGCACACCTGGCCTCGCCAAAGTTAGAACTGCAGCTCCCCCTGTCTCCTCTCATGGCAGTGAGCGCTCCCTCCCCCTGGCTTAGCATCCCACACAATGCAGAGGTGTCTCAGACTCCCCAACACACAGCCTCAGCATGGGGGAAGTCCAACAGGCAACCCAAGAGGGGAAGGGTGGGCTATGGGCTCAGAGCTGCAGAAAGAAAATTTGTTCACTTTTGCACCAGGCAGGATGGGGACTCCTAGATAGAAATTTCCAGATGCACGAGAACCAGGACTTTGTTGCTGTCTCCCACGGGGTGAAGTGAGAGGTTCTTTGTTCCTTTCCCGCTCACTGAAAGCCCACAGAAGGCCTCTCAGTTGGGGAGGGGTCTCCCATCCCCTTCACACCAGGTGCTCAGTCTAATCACTCCACACCTGAGCTCCGTCATATTTCTTCCTCTGTGCTGGCCTCACAGCTTGTCTCACGGGGGATGATGTGCATCTTGATTGCTTCTCCTTGTGCTTAACTCCTCAATTTCAACTTGTCTGAGTTCACTTCAGTCCAACCTCTCTCCTACTGGACAGGAGCCTCAGGAGAATTTGTCCATCTATTTGTCTATTTGTCCCCCCCCCCCATGATTCCCTCTTTGTACCCATCTTAAAGGTTCACAGACAGTGGAAGTTCCAACACAATGTGAGTTGATTAAAGCTGTGATTATATATACATATTATCATATAGTATAGATAGAGTATATATGACACACGATAATCCATAACATGTATACTTCATAGGGATATTTTATTTTTTATCTTTTTTTGAGACAGAGTAACTCTGCCACCCAGGGTGGAGTGCCCTGGTGTCAGCCAAGCTCACTGCAACCTCAAACTCCTGGGTTCAAGCAATCCTTTTGCCTCAGCCTCATGAGTAGCTGGGACTACAGGCGCCCATCACAAAACCTGGTTAACTTTTTTTGTTTTTAATAGAGACAGGGTCTTGCTCATGCTCTGGCGGGTCTCCAACTCCTAAGCTCAAGGGATCTTGCTACCTCAGCCTTCCAGAATGCTAGGACTTCAGGCAGGAGCCACTGCACCCAGAAGGATATTTTATCTTAAAGTATACAGGCTTTGATTGCCAGTTCATATCCAAAGTCTTTTTTTTTTTTTTAAGGAAGGAGTTGAGTAAATGAACTTTCATGCCAATTATCAAGCATAATCCATATTTACAGAACAGACTCTGTGTTTAAAATTTTTGTGAAAATTAGAATTGGAACTCTAGACATTTTCACCAGGAATGAAAAATAGCCGGGCATTGTGGCGGGTGCCTGTAGTCCCAGCTGTTTGGGAGGCTAAGACAAGAGAATCGCCTAAGCCCAGGAGTTGGGGGTTGCTGTGAGCTGTGTGATGCCATGGCACTCTACCAAGGGTGAAAAAGTGGACTTTGCCTCTAAAAAAAAAAAAAGAAAGAAAGAAAGAAAGAAAGAAAGAAAGAAAGAAAGAAAGAAAGAAAGAAAGAAAGAAAGCAAGCTAACGACTCAAGTGGTGGGCAGATAAGTATGTATGAATGTTTGAGCTTAGCCTGGTAGCCTTATATTCTCAGTGTGGCCTGTGCATTTGGCCATGTGCTTTTCAGTGGAACATAAGATATAAAGTAATATGTTAAGTTCAATAGTATTAAGGATCTTATTTTAAGGGACTAGAGTGCAGATTCCTCCACCATTAATTTATTCAAAGGCATCATCTTTCTTTCTTTCTCAAATTATTTTCTATTGTGTAAAACACTGTAGCACCTAGTTTAACTATCTTTCCAAAAAATAAACACACTAACAAAAACACCCAACAGCTTTTATTTGTATATTTATTTTTTATTTTAGATTAATAAAGGATGCAAATGATTTGGTTACATGGTTTGCATTTGTTAGGTAAAGCCCAAGTTGCAGTCGAGCCCTTACACAGGAGGTGTGTCAGAGGCCCTTCCATTGCACCGGTTAGGTGAGAGGATGCTGAGCCCCGGCCTTTTCTCCTCTTCCCCTCACTCTCCTCATTCCCTCACCAACAGCTTTTTCTACTTCTCACTCTTCCCCCTCCACTATCATCAGCATATCCAAAACTATGGTCTTGACTGTGGTTTTATGAATTAATACAAAGTGTCACTTATTCCTTCATTCTGTGTTCTACACCACATTTTGAAGAACAGACTTTACCTAGTAACAAAATACTCTAAGTACAAAGAGAACTCAAGTGGCACCTGTGGCTCAAAGAAGTAGGGCGCTGGCCCCATTTGCCGGAGGTGGCAGGCAGGTTCAAACCCAGCCCTGGCCAAAAACTGCAAAAAAAAAAAAAAAAAAAAGAAAAAGGAAGAAAGAAAATAAAAGAGAATCATACAAAAGAATCTCTGTAGAAAGGATAGAACATTAAAATTTACAGATAAAATAAACATGTGAAAGTAGCTTAGAAGAATTATAATGAAAAAGGAATTGTCTGCAGGTAGATTACTGGCTCCCTGGCTACCAGTATCCCTAAGACTTTGCCTTCCTCGCTGATGTCCATATGATACAAAATGAGATACTGTCTATGTTACCAAAATGAGATACTTTATACATTACCAGAGACAAGAGACAGAGAGATCTAGCAGTTAGGCAAGAAAAAATATGGATCACAAGGTAGAGAGCACAAACTGTGCTATACACGTCCACTGTGGTCCTCTCTGCTCTTTGGTGCTCCCTTCCCCAACAAAACTTGCATCCTCTCTGCATCCGCCCCACTGTGTTCTCAGTCACTTTCCCTCATTGTGTCCCTGGGGCCAGGCTTCTCCTTTGTGAGACAAAGCTACTGGTGTCAGTGGTGTAACGGTGCAGTGTTCTGGAGGACTACCTTGCTCTGCTTTATCTCCAGTGCCTGTGAACGGCTCCTCCTCTGGTCTTGTCTCCTTCCCATCTGCACGATCATAGCTCGAGATGTTCTCTGGTCTCAAATCCCATTGAAAGAGAAGACTGGTGTGGTTTGAAGTAGACCTGTTATTTTTGTGTTTTTATTAACCAGAAAGGATCAAGTTGAAACTCAGCAACAGTGAAAGAGAGTGGGAAAACTTGACTCCCCTTTTGTTATTGTACTTACATACTTTTTTGTGCGCTGTCCGTTCATGTGTGTACACATTCATTCCACAGACACTTGTACACTGCCTGCGCATGCCAGACTCATGCTGGTGGCAGGGAATCCACGCATAGACAAAGAAGGCCTTCTTCATAAGGATCTTACAGAAAAAGATGGAGAGGAAATACATGAAAAAATGATTAATCTGAGCATTTTGTTGTAAAGGCACAGGAAGGACTATGGTACTGTGGGCCTAGGAGGGATGCTCGGTTGGGGCAGGTCTGCTGCCTGAAGCTGAGAAACAGGCCAAGTGGAGGAAGGGCTCTGGGTGCAACGGTCTGGGCAGGGAGCACAGGCTCACCCCAGAGGCTGGTGCAGTAATGAGGGCAAACACGCTTGCTGTGTTCCCTTCCTAGAAATGTTTTTGCAAACTCTTACTACCTCATGCTTTTTCTGCCTCTACAAAATTTAATTTTTCTGCCAATGATGTTCCCAGAGATAAATAGCCATCTATTTTACTTTGAAGATGAATGTGCAGATTTTAAATATTTTACAGGCAAATGTACTGTGTATTCCAATGAAATTCATAACTTGGGTGTGTTAGTTTTTAATTAAAAAAAATGTCATCCTATGTACACAGTTTATAGACAATTTAACTTGAAGCTTTGAAAGACAAATGTGTTAGTGGAAGAAATGCCTGTAAGTGCAAGGGGCATATTCCAAACACAACTTTGAAGTGGCTCTGTTAGATTAAGAATCTTCATTTTATGTTATCTTATTCCTTTAAGGAAAAAAACCCCACCATTTGGCATTTTTCCTTGGTGACTGACTCCTTACCATATAGGAAAAAAAAAAACCCATAAAACTCTAGTTCTCTTAATTGTATTCATAGTAATATTTTTATTGCTCTTTGTTTAACTTTAATTTCATGCCAAATCTAAATACAAAATAGTAAAACATGAAACATGCTTACCAATTTAAATAATATTCATGAACTATGCCTCTTCACCTTGCCATCATTCTTTCAGTGAATTTAACTTAACACTATACACTTAGACACTCCCAAATGTCATTTAAGTTAATTTTAGTCAAATCATAAGTGCATTAAATCTAGTTAGTTAGGCTGTGTGAGTAGCCAAGGTTTAGTATTTTCTAAAAGATGAAATCTTATTGTAGAAAAAAATTGCTTTCTAATTGCGGGCTATGTTATTTGTTTCCAAGTCACTGAAGAGAATGTATCTTGAGGAAATATCCACTTGAATAAAAAGAAAGCCAATCATATATATCTGAGGGTGTTTTTTTCCCCAATGCTTTTGAGATGAAATTCAAATGTTGTCTTAGAAAAAACAACCTCCAAATTAAAAACTATAATGATTATGTTGATTTACACCTCGTATTTTAGAAAAGTATTTCATAATGTTGTAATATTTGACAGTTCTTTTTCTTTTTTTTAAAGTGTAGTCTCTTTTATTTCATTTTTTTTGTTTCTTTGACACGTATTCCCTTTATTTATTTATTTATTTTGTGTTAAACTTTAATATCAACAAGTACTTTTTTCTTTTTGTTAATTTATTAATTTATTTTTTATGGTTAAATCATAGCTATGTACATTTGTGCAATCAATGGGTACAATGTGCTGGTTTCATATACAATCTGAAATATTGTCATCAAACTGTTCAACGTAGCTTTCATGGCATTTTCTTAGTTATTGTATATAGACATTTGTATTCTGCATTTAGTAGATTTTGCATGTACCCATTCTAAGATGCACCGTAGTTGTGGCCCATTTCCCTCCCTCTACCCTGACTTCCCCCCTTCCTTCCCCTCCCTTGGCCCTTTCCCCATATTCTTGTGCTATAGTTGGGTTATAGCCTTCATATGAAAGCTATAAATTAGCTTCATAGTAGGGCTGAGTACATTGGATACTTTTTATTCCATTCTTGAGATACTTTGCTAAGAAGACTATGTTCCAGCTCCATCCATGTAAGCATGAAAGAGGTAAAGTCTCCATCTTTCTTTAAGGCTGTGTAATAGTCCATGGTATACATGTACCACAATTTGCTAGTCCATTCGTGGGTCGATGGGCACTTGGGCTTCTTCCATGACTTAGCAACTATGAATTGGGCTGCAATAAACATTCTGGTACAGATGACTTTGTTGTATTGTGATTTTTGGTCTTCTGGGTATATACCTAGTAAAGGAATTATAGGATTGAATAGCAGGTCTATTTTTAGATTTCTAAGTATTCTCCAAACATTCTTCCAAAAGGAATGTATTAGTGTGCATTCCCACCAGCAGTGTACAAGTGTGCCCTTTTCTCCACATCCACTCCAATATCTTTGGTTTTGGGATTTTGGTATGTGGGGCACTCTTACTGGGGTTAGGTGATATCTCAAAGTAGTTTTGATTTGCATTTCTCTGATGATTAACGTTAATGAGCTTTTTTTCATGTGTCTGTAGATCATGTGTCTGTCTTCTTTAGAGAAGTTTCTCTTCAAGTCCTTTGCTCACCCTGAGATGGGATCACTTGTTCTTTTCTTGCTAATACATTTGAGTTCTCTGTGGATTCTAGCTATTAAATCTTTATCTGAGGTATAACCTGCAAATATTTTCTCCCATTCTCAGGGCTGTCTGATTGCTTTATTTACTATGTTCTTGGCTGTGCAGAAGCTTTTTAGTTTGATCAGGTCCCATTAATTTATTTTTGATACTGCTTCAATTGCCTGGGGAGTCCTCCTCATAAAATATTCACCAGGTTGATTCTTTCAAAAGTTTTCCTTGCACTTTCTTCAAGTATTTTTATAGTTTCATGTCTTAAGTTTAAATATTTTATCCAGTGAGAGTCTATCTTAGTTAATGGTGCAATGTGTGGGTCCAGTTTCAGTCTTCTACAGGTTGCCAGCCAGTTCCCCCAGCACCATTTGTTAAATAGGGAATCTTTTCCTCACTGTATGTTTTTAAATGGCTTGTCAAAGATCAAATAACAGTAAGTAGCTGGTTTCATCTCTTGGTTCTCTATTCTGTTCCAGACATCTACTTCTCTTTTTTTGTGCCAGTACCATGCTGTTTTGATCACTATAGATTTATAGTACAGTCTCAGGTCTGGTAGCGTGATTCCTCCTGCTGTGTTATTATTGCTGGGTAATGTTTTGTCTATTCGAGGTTTTTTCTGATTCCATATAAAATGAAGTATTATTTTTCAAGATCTTTAAAATATGACAATGGAGCTTTGATAGGAATTGCATTACAATTATACATTGCTTTTGTAGTATAGACATTTTAACGATGTTAATTCTTCCCAGCCATGAGCATGGTATGTTTTTCCATTTGTTAACATCTTCAGCTCTTTCTTTTCTTAAAGTTTCATAGTTCTCTTTATAGAGATCTTTTACGTCCTTTGTTAGATAAACTCCCAAATATTTCATCTTCTTTGGCACTACTGTGAAAGGAATAGAGTCTTTGACTGTTTTTTCAGCTTGGTTATTGTCGGTATATATAAAGGCTACTATTTTAGGGGTGTTGATTTTGTAGCCTGAGACATTGCTATATTCCTTGACCACTTCTAAAAGTTTTGTAGTATAATCCCTAGTGTTTTCCAGATATACAATCATATCAACTGTGAAGAGTGAAAGTTTGATCTCTTCTGACCCTATGTGGATACCCTTGTTCGCCTTTTCTTCCCTAATTGAAATGGATAAAAGTTCCATTACAATGTCAAAGAGCAATGGAGACAATGGGCAACCTTGCCTGGTTCCTGATCTAAGTGGAAATGATTTCAATTGAACTCCACTCAATATGATGTTGGCTGTGGGTTTGCTGTAGATGGCCTCTATTAGTTTAAGAAATGTCCCTTCTATACCAATTTTCTTAAGTGTTCTGGTCATGAATGGATGCTGGATATTGTCAAAAGCTTATTATGCATCAATTGAGAGAATCATATGGTCTTTATTTTTTAGTTTGTTTATGTGCTGAATTATATTTATGGATTTACGTATATTGAACCAGCCTTGAGACCCTGGGATAAATCCCACTTCATCATGGCGTATAATTTTTTGATGTGTTGTTGGATTCCATTTGTTAGGATCTTATTGAGTATTTTTGCAGCAATATTCATTAGTGATATTGGTCTATAATTTTCTTTTCTTGTTGGCTCTTTCCCTGGTTTAGGGGTCAAGGTGATGTTTGCTTCGTAGAATGTGTTGGGTAATATTCCTTCCTTTTCTACATTTTGGAAGAGGTTTAGTAATATAGGTACTAGTTCTTCTTTAAAGGTTTGGTAGAATTCTGACATAAAGCCATCTGGTTCTGGGCTTTTCTTTTTAGGGAGATTTTGTATAGTTGATGCTATTTCAGAACTTGATATAGGCCTGTTCAACATTTTCACTTCATTCTGGCTAAGTCTTGGTAGGTGGCGTACTTCCAAGTATTGGTCGATTTCTTTGAGGTTTTCATATTTCTGAGAGTAAAGTTTCTTGTAATATTTGTAAAAGATTTTTTGAATTTCTGAGGGGTCTGTTGTTATTTCATCATTACCATTTCTGATTGATGAAATTAGAGGTTTTTTTCTTTTTTTTCCTAGTTAGGTTGGTCAAAGGTTTATCTATTTAATTGATCTTTTCGAAAAACCAACTTTTGGATATCGATCTGTTCTATAATTCTTTTGTTTTCAATTTCATTTAATTCTGCTCTGATTTTGGTTATTTCTTCTCTTCTGCTGCATTTTGGGGTTGGAGTGTTCTTCCTTCTCCAGTTGCTTGAGATGTACCATTAAGTTATTAACTTCCTCTGTTTCCATATTCTTGAGGAAGGCTTGCAGTGCTATAAATTTCCCTCTTAGGGCTGCCTTTGCAGTATCCCAGAGGTTTTGATAGTTCATGTCTTCATTGTTGTTTTGTTCCAAACATTTGGTGATTTCCTTCTTAATCTTGTCTATAACCCATCTATCCTTCAGCATAAGGTTATTTAGCTTCCATGTTCTTGTATGGGTATGCAGATTGCTGTTGTTATTGAGTTCAACTTTTATTCCAACATGGCCCTAGAAGATGCAAGGAATAATTTCTATTTTTTAAAATTTGCTGAGGTAGATTTGTGGCCTAGGATGTGGTTGATTTTGGAGTATGTTCCATGGGCTGATGAGAAGGGTATATATTCAGTTTTGTTGGGATGAAATGTTCTGTAGATGTCTGTTAAGTCCAGATGTTGAATGGTTAAATTTAAATCTAAAATTTCTTTGCTTAGCTTCTTTTTGGAGTATCTATCCAGCACTGCTAAAGTGGTGTTAACATTTCCAACTACTATTGAGCAGGAGGAAATCACATTGCTCATGTCTGTTAGAGTTTCTCTTATAAATTGAGGTGTGTTCTGGTTGGGTGCATAAATATTAATAATTGAAATCTCATCATATTGAGTATTACCTTTAACAAATATGAAGTGTCCATCCTTATCCTTCCTTAGTTTGGTTGGTTTAAAGCCTATCGCATCTGCGAATATATTGCAACACCTGCTTTTTTTCTGCTTTCCATTTGCCTGGAGTATAGATGACTATCCCTTCATCTTGAGTCTATATTGGTCTTTTAATGTAAGATGAAATTCTTGTATGCAGCAGATATCTGGCTTGAGTTTTTGTATCCAGTCAGCCAACCCGTGCCTCTTTTGAGGACATTTAAACCATTCAGATTAATTGAGAATATTGATAAGCTTTTTGAGAGTCTGGTGGACATTTTTAATTCTTTTGTGACTGTGGAAGTTGGAATTTGATCAAAATTTTCTAGATTTACTTTTGTGGTGGAGGATTATGCTGGTCTTTATGGAGGATAGGTCTGAGAATATCCTGGAGAGCTGGTTTAGTTGTGGCAAATTTCTTCAACATGTGAATGTCATTAAAGTATATAATTTCTCCATCATAGATGAAACTCAATTTAGATGGTACAGGATCCTGGGTTGAAAGTTATTTTGTTTTAGGAGAATAAAAGTCAATGACCATCCTGTTCTAGCTTAAAAAGTTTCAGCAGAGAGGTCTGAAGTTATTCTAATATTCTTCCCCTTGTGGGTAATGGTTTTCTTTCATCTGGCTGCTTTCAGAATTTTCTCCTTCATATTAACTTTAGTGAAATTGATTACGATCTGTCTGGGGGATGTCTCATTCAGGTTGAGTGGTGCTGGAGTTCTGAAAGTGTCAGATATCTGAAATTTAGAATCTCTTGGCATGTCTGGAAAGTTTTCTTTCATAATTTCATGGAGAAGAGATGCTGTGCCTTGTGAATCCACTTCATCGCTTGCAGGGATCCTTATAAGATGAATATTGGTTTTCTTTGAATTATCCTAGAGCTCTCTGAATGATTGATCTGTTTTTGCCCTCTATTTATCTTCATTTTTGAGAGTTTGGGAGTGTTTGAAAACTCTGTCTTTGATTTTAGAAGTCCTGTCTTCTGCTTGTCCATTCTGTTACTGAGGGATTCTACTGTGTTTCTCAGATCTTTGAGGGCTGCGACTTCTTATCTCAATGTGTCAAAATCTTTGGTCATTTGGTCTTTGAATTCATTGAATTCTTGAGACATCTTTTGGGTTACTGCTTGGAATTCTAATTCGATCTTATTTGTTATCCAGATTCTGAATTTGATTTCTGACATCTTAACTATTTGTTTTTGCATGGGATATTGTGCTGTGTCTGCCCCATTGATCCTTGGGGGAGTTGATCTACTCTGATTATTTGTATTGCCAGAGTTTTTCCTTTGATTTCATCTCATGATTGTTTTTCACCATTGCCTCTGGCCATCCTCAGAGTTGGGTTGGTGTTTCTCCGAGATTAGACCCTGTGGGGAATCACTCTATTATTGCTGGATCTTCATAGGGAGTGACCCTGTGTAGCTCTTCTGGGCACTGCCCCAGCCATGGAGTTCTGGTTGTGGGAGCAGCTCTGGAGTGTGACACCCCTGGATCCAGCAACCGGGTGGGGGTGGTGCACCTGTTTCTGGGAGTGCTTGGTGCCAGTGACTTTGGCCCAGGGAGCCCAGGGCTCCAGTAGTCTCTGGCCAGGAGAATGGCTCTGTGTAGAGGCATGGAGGGCTCCAGAGGGCCCCGGCTACCAGATTCCCTGGCCAGATGAGTGGGCTAGTGTGGTGGTAGGGAGGGTACAGGATGGAGGACACAGGGTTGCGCAGCTCCCAGAGCTCCTGATCGGGGGTGGGTCGGCCCAGCAGGTGGGGTAGCTGGTCCCTGTGCAGCTCTTACAGAGGTCCAGGAGGGTGCTGATTGTGGGTCACTGGGCAGCTCTTCCGAGGTCCGGGAGGGTGCTGATCGCGGGTCCTGGCACAGCTTTTCTGGAGGTGGTAGGGTGCTGATTGTGGGTCCGGAGCAGCTCTTATGGAGGTCTGGGAGGGTGCCAATCACGGGTCCCGGAGCAGCTCTTATGAAGGTCCGGAAGGGAGCTGATGGCGGGTCACCTGACGTCCAGGAGGGTGTGATCTTGGTCCCCGTGCAGCTCTTCTAGAGGTCCAGAAGGGTGCCAATCTTGGGTCCCAACAAAGCTCTTCTGGAGGTCCGGGAGGGTGCTCATCGCGGTCCTGGTGCAGCTCTTCCAGAGGTGGGAGGGTGTTGATCCCGGGTCAGGGCACAGCTCTTCCGGAGGTCCGGGAGGGTGCCCATAGCAGGTCCCGGCACAGCTCTTCCGGAGTGGGAGGGTCGAAAGTTCTTTTTCAAATATTCTTATTCAATAAATGTTAATTCAACTTTCAATTCACTGAATAGTTATTTGAGGAGTCAGAAACATCATGTGGCTAAATTTTATTACTGTGCATGAGAAGCCCCCAAAGGACTCACAGATAGATCACAAATAATGGACTGATTCATCTAGTCTGAACATGTCACTTCGTGCCTTTCATGGACCTGTAATTGTGCTAAGTCTTGTAGGTGAGACCTCAGAGACAGGCCCTGTGGGCACCAGCTTGGTGCCCTGGCTGCAGGATGCCCAAGGGCCCCATTAAAGCTGAGGTATATACCAGGTCAGACTACAGTGTGAAAAATAAGCTCCTTCCAACAGCAAAAGAAAGGACCAAGGGAAAAGTAAAGAAGCAAGTTCTTGTAATTGGAGAAATCAAAATAATAAACTAATAATGTGCAGCAGGGGTGGTTGTTCTCTATACAACCCTAAATGCTATGAGAAATGCAAAGTAGCAGGATGAGAGGAAAGGAGGAAAGGAGAAGACGGCCCACAGGTGACCCAGGCTAGTCTGGGAGGACTGTAGACAGTGGATGGGAATATGTGCAGCATGAAAAGGCAGCCATGAGGAGGGTGTGGGATTGGGGAGAGTGTGGGATCAGGGGGAGAGTGTGGGATCAGGGGGAGAGTGTGGGATCATGGGGGAGGGGATGTATCGGGGGAGGGGATGGTATAGGGGGAGGGTTTGGGATCAGGGAGGTGGGGTGGGATTAGGGTGAAAGGTGTGGGATCAAGGGGGAGGGGATGGGATCAGGGGGAGGGATAGGATCATGGGGGAGGGTGTGGGATCTGGGGGAGGGTGTGGGATCATGGGGGAGGGTGTGGGATTGGGGGGAGAGTGTGGGATCATGGGGGAGGGTGTGGGATCGGGGGGAGGGTGTGGGATCATGGGGGAGGGTGTGGGATCGGGGGGAGAGTGTGGGATCAGTGAGGAGGGTGTGGGATCAGTGAGGAGGGTGTGGGATCAAGGGGGAGGGGATGGGATCAGGTGGAGGGGTAGGACCGGGGGGAGGGTGTGGGATCAGGGGGAGGGTGTGGGATCATGTGGAAGGGATGGGATCAGGGGGAGGGGTGGGATCAGGGTGGAGGGTGGAATCGGAGGAGGGTGTGGGATCAGGGGGGATGGGATGGAACAGAGAAATGCAAACTATGAAGGAGATGGAAGGGAAGTCATGCCACTGAAAATATTTTACACAAGAAGTGCCTTGAAGGGGTTTGACTTTAGAGTGGACACTGGGAAAAAGTGTGTTAGTGAACTTGAAAATGTTCAATAAAAAGTCATCCAGATCAGGCAGTACCTGTGGCTTAGTGAGTAGGGTGCCGGCCCCATATACTGAGGGTGGTGGGTTCAAACCCGGCCTCAGCCAAACTGGAACAAAAAATAGCCGTGCACTGTGGCGGGTGCCTATAGTCCCAGCTACTTGGGAGGCTGAGGCAAGAGAATCCTTTAAGCCCAAGAGTTGGAGGTTTCTGTGAGCTGTGATGCCACAGCACTCTACCTAGAGTGATAAAGTGAGATTCTGTCTCAAAAAAAAAAAAAATCATCCAGATTGAAGCGCAGAGGAAACAAAGTGATTAAAATACTGTTAGTAGACTAACAGTGACTTTGGGAAGAACAATGTCAGAGGGCCCAGCATCTATGCAATCTCTAAAATAATGGATAAAGAGAAATAGAACAAAAGTATTTAAAGAAATAAGGACTTAAGTTTTACCAAATAGGATGAGAAACATCCTTCCCATACTGAAGAAGCCCAGCAAATACCAAGTAGGATAGAAAAAGCAAACACATAAAACAGCTAGTTATATAAGTTTAAATGACTAAAAACAGAGATAAAGAGAGAATCCCAATTATATAAGTTTAAATGACTAAAAACAGAGATAAAGAGAGAATCCTAAGGGGAAAAATAATGAGAAATAAAGACACATCTTCTAAATGTGTTATCAAGGAGGTGGCTGGCTGAGGTTTCATCAGAAACAAAGCAAGTTAAAAGCAAATGAGATGACAGGTTCTAAGTGCTGAAGGAAGGAAAATCAATCTGAAATCTGGATTTCATAAAAATAATCTTTATGAGATCCAGAGGGAGGGTGATTGGTGGGATTACACCTGCTGTGTATCTTACAAGGGTACATGTGAAACTTAGTGAATGCAGAATATGATTGTCTTAACACAATAACTAAGAAAATGCCAGGAAGGCTATGTTAACCAGTGTGATGGAAATGTGTCGAACTGTTTATAAAGCCAGTGCATGGTGCCCCATGATCGCATTAATGTACACAGCTATGATCTAATACTAATAAAATAATAATAATAATCTTTAAAATGCAGGACAATTATAGATATTTTTGAAATCACAGGACATTTTTCATAAATATACTTGGGGTTAAGTAAATGTTACAAATTGTTTTTGCTAAGGGAAATGATAGCAGTTGAAGACATGGATGAATTGGAAAAACTAAAAAGTGGGGAAAGTGAGTACTGCTTCTACCATTTTCTTTAAAAGATAATTGTTTAAAATAAAAATGTCAACCCCTGATGGAGTTTCCAACATAGGTAGTAGTACAGTGTGTGACAACCAAGACAGGAGGGCAGGACGGCGCTCACGGAAGACCCTCTAACGTCCTCCATGAAGGAGGGCAGTGCCAACTCAAGACAGCCCGGGAGAAGCTAAAGGCGTGTCTGGAGTAACCACTACCAATGAATAGAATAATATTTACACAGTATTTGTCCAACAAAAGTAATGATAGGCATAATAAAAATAGTCCATTACATAAAAAACCCCAAATGAATATAAAAAATGCAAAAGTTAGGGTACAAAACGAAAAGCAAGGCAGGCTCCACGCCAATCACTGACAGAATCTCCTTCATTGTCACTGGGCCAATACCCCGACTGCACGGTCAGAACGAACACACAAATGCTTCCCCCCCTAGAAGTGCAATACGTTCTTCCCGGGTGATACTCCTTCTCTCACCCCCAACTCCCTGCCTGGCTATCGTTCTTCAAACACGTTGTCTCATTAGGCAGGCTCAGTTCTGAGGAGTTCACAATCTTAGTCATGAGCTGGAACACACAGTCTTCAGCAGGGCACTGGGCCCTGCCATGGAGTCCAGTGCTAAGTCAGAGCCCTGTCCCTCAAGCTGGGATTTTGCCGTTGAGCCTCAATTTCCCTTTCAGACAGCACCTAGGGAAAGTACATCTAGGTTCTCTCTCACAAAGTCCCTCATTTTGAATTTGAAGAAAAAGGGGTCCCTTTCCTTCCAGGAAGACCCCCATCATTTCTCCTACAAATGGAAGAGTCTAGCAACCCTGTCCCCAGAGTCTGGACATGCCACGGGGTGTCAGGAAAGTGACGTCTGTCCAGCCACAAAGGGTTGCCCCTGTTCCCAGGACTGGCCAGTCCTTTGCATAAAAATCACTCCCAGGAGCCGCCCTGTGATTAAAGGGAAGTCTGCTCTGCTCGTACCTGCTGTGTCCACACGCAGACTTCAGAGAGGGGAGTGTATGTTTACATTTTCACTGCATCGGGCATCTCTCCTGTGTTACCATTGCCTTCTATTTTCCTTTCATCCCCGGGGCAAGGAAGCCAGCGAGCACAGAGGGGGACTAAGGAAAAGAAAGAGCTGGGAGAGCCTGACTGAGCCCAGTGCCATGCCTCCCAGGGATGCCTGGGCGAGACCAGGGTGGAACAGCTGTGCCTGGGGTTATAGTTTCTGCTGTTTTCCACGTTAGTGTAATTCATACCTGGGGGATCAGCAGCAGGTGAGCACAATCCCAACCCCAAACCTCCGTGCTCCCCTGGTCTCACTCTCCCGTCCATCTGCAGAGAGTGGCTTGAATTTTTTAATTTTATGTATGTATGTTTTTATTTTTATTTCAGAATATTAAGGGGTATAAATGTTTTTATAGTGCTTACATTAGGGCCATTAGAGGGCCCACCGCCTGAATAGTGTTCATTGCACCTGTTAGGTAGGTTTTCAGATTTGTGCTGTGGAGGTCTCTTTCCTAAACATGGAATATACAATCTAGACTTCCTTAAAGGCACCCATCACATTCAAAGGGGTGCCACAAAATGAATGTTAGCAAGACATGGGAATTGACCCAGCAGGCAGCAATAGCCAGAGACCTGCTGTGCCCTGGAGTCCTACCCAGCGCTACCAGAAAGGCAGATGCCACAGCAGGGACGAGGCTAAGAAGCCATGGGCAAGGCCAGGCCTGGGTCCCTCGTGGAGTGCCGCGGGCCTGGCGCCCAGACTTTGGGGACCTCTAACTGTTCTTTTCGGGGCACACACATTTTTCCTAATCAACATTGTTAAATATCACTCATTTCACTAATAACAAAAAAGATTCTCAACAGCTAGGTGATAATCTACCATCTGTTTGGATTTCATGTGGATACTTGCTTTGAGTGGCCAACTTTTCAGGTGCTAATTCCTATTAAAGCGCTTCAAGAGCTAATTGACAAGTGTAGGTTTGAGCACCCCCATTAGAGCACTTCAAATGCTAATTACAATCCCTAGGGATTCACACACCAAACGCTGTTCAGACTAAGGATTTTAAAATACCTAATCAAACACTGTCCTCTAGAGACAGGGAAAGGCAGGGATGGGCCACAGCAATAGCCTGTTTTTTGAGGGGCTAGGTAGGTCCCAGTGCCTTTGACTTCTCAACATGACAGCACAATGCTATTCCAGGCACATTGTCACCTTATAGATGGGCAAACTGTGTGTCCTGTATATACAGAACCTCATCATCATCTTCTGGGTTTTCCTGTGTAAATGATGATGTCACCAGCTCCATGTTCTGCAGAGTCAAGAGGACAGTCATCCCTGGAATTGTCATTCTGCCCCAAAGTGCAGCCTCAGGGTCTGCTCTGGACAGGCGGGAGGCCGGGCTCAGGTTCTCAGGGGACTCTAAGTACCAGGCACATTGATTTTGTGCCTGTTGTTTTCGCCATGAGTCAATACCTTAGACATCTTATGACACTGAATCAAACACTGTATAAAGCAGAATGCACAGGAGTCCTAGCACGCCTCGCTAAGATCATCCCCATGAAGGAGCCTATGCCCGAATAACATTAGGTTGCCAAAGAAGAGGCTTCTCTAAGAAAAAAAAAATTTAAATTAAGAGCTCTTGCACTTTAGGAGATCAAACTTATAGTTTTCTCTGTTCACATTGTGTACCTTGAGTTGCACAAGCCAGAGAGACAGAGGTATCTCGGGTGTTCTGAAAGGTTATCACGCCCCTCCATGTTTATTTTGTACAACTAAGGACCGTGGTTTGTAAGAATAAAGCGAGGATCTCTGAAATAGAAAAAGGGATTTTCACCCAAAGATTGGAACTTTACCACAAACAGATTCTTCCCTGATCTGGGCCGTGTACACACTGTGCCCTCTCCAGGGCTCTGATGCCCAGACTCTGTTTGGAAGGCTATTGCACCTGGAAGAATCAACCCCCCTGTGACTTGGACAAAAATTACACATTATTATCATAGCCAGGCTCAGCGGGGATGGTGCTGCCTGCTGCCTCCTCCTGGGGCTATGATGACATTCAGCACCCTGTCTTCCCGCCCGCCTCCAGGCCCGCTGGCTCCTGAGGGAGGCAGCATGTGGCGTGCACCTGCTTCAGGTGGGTGAGCTCACGATTGGTGGCTTTGGTGCCTGTGTGCTCTCCAGTGTCTTCCACACATGGACTTACCAGAGAAGCAACCACATTCTCACATGGAAAGTCCAAGTTTCCTATGGTCTGGGGCCACACTTGGAGTGTTATTGCCAAGTACTGTGTGGGTGATCAGATACCACCCTTCCACCCCCATCAGCCCACAGCCTCTGACATTTCTGATCTCTTCCTTTAGATATCTATTCTTTAGCCGGGCGTTGTGGCAGGTGCCTGTAGTCCCAGGTACTTAGGAGGCTGAGGCAAGAGAATTGCTTAAGCCCAAGAGTTGGAGGTGGTTGTGAGCTGTGACACCATTGCACTCTACTGAGGGTGACATAGTGACACTCTGTCTCAAAATAAATAAATAAATAAATAAATAAATAAATAAATAAATAAATAAATAAAAGAAGGCTTGGCTCCTGTAGCACAGTGATTTCGTTGCCAGCCACATACACCAAGGCTGGTGGGTTCAAACCTGGCCTGGACCAGCTAAACAACAATGACAACTACAACCAAAAAATAGCCAGGTATTGTGGTGGGCGCCTGTAGTCCCAGCTACTTGGGAGGCTGAGGCAAGAGAATCACTTAAGCCCAAGAGTTGGAGGTTGCTGTGAGCTGTGATGCCACAGCACTCTACTGAGGGTGACATAGTGAGACTCTGTCTCAAAAAAAAAAAAAAGAAAGAAAGAAAGAAATCTATTCTTAAATGTGGTAACTATGTATGTTCCTAAAGATAAATTTTTCTTATTTGCTTTAGTTTTTTTGTGTTGGTTTTTATACTTAAATATTCAATGCAGCAGGAATATTTTCACCCAGCCCTACTTTTCTATGCGGCTGGTCCAGAGCTCCTCACCATTTACTTAATAATCCAGATTTTGTGTTCTAATTTTAAATGCCACCTTCATGGCCTGCTAAGATTTTATGTTTGCTTGTGTTTATTTCAGAACTCCAAACAGGTACCACGGATGTGTCCATTCCTGACTGCTGCTACTATTTGTTGTCACCCTTAGTATTGGTATTAAAATAAATTATGAACCCTTAAAACAAGTTGATAAATTTACTTTTATTTCTCTTCTTTCAGAATTGGTCTTGTAATTTTTCTCCTGTTTTTTTTTTTTTTTTTAATGTGTATTCCTTAGATGAACGTGGGAAGCGTTTTGTAAAGTGTCCATAAAAAAAAACAAAATATCCTTGTAAAGTCTTGATGACCAATGTGATAATGAAAGATGATCTGATAGGTTTATATGATGGCTTTTGTCATATTATTTATACAATACTTTTACAAAGAATGAAGACATGCAAAACAACTCCAAGATCTAACAACTGGTAATAAGGTCTGCAGCTATGCAGGTGGTATTGGTTGGCCAGGCTGGATTCTATTTAGAAACACGCACACACGTGCACAGCATGTGATAAGTTTTCCTTGTGCTGCGTTTTTTGAGGTGATGGATGACATGGTGCCCACATGTCATGTCCAGAGTCCCTGAAATATCAATCCCCCCACGGACTGTGTCAAGAGGTACGCATACATTGTACTTCAACTTTAAAAATGACCTCAATTCATAAGCTACAAATTTTCCATGTGCTGTGTGAATGGAAGTGCAGCCGTGCAGCACCAGGGCTGGGGAACAAACCGGGGCCTGCTGGTCCTAGGAGCTTGTTGCTGTCTGGGGTCTTTTCTCTACCTTGGAAAGGGCTTTTTTAAAAAAAGAATAGTTCTGCAATATTAAAGGAAGAGGTACCATGGATATGGTAAAAGGAAATAGTTGAAGGTTTGGAGAGAGATTTTCTGTACATGTTGGGGAATATTTTGCTTTGGTATCTTGGGTAAAACATATTCAGTAAACAGAAGTCACCGGATTTCCCAATTCTGGTCACAGGGCCTCATGTGTGTGCAACACTGGAAAGGTGTGTGGATGGGAGGACAGATCTAACTGGTGCTTAACCCTGGCCTTGCCCTTTCAGCTTTCTGGATAGTTTCTTTTCTTTTTTTTTTTTTTTTTGATAGTTTCTTTTCTGTTGATTTTAGTTTATCAATTTATTTTCAAATCATGGGGTCTATGTGACCAGCAGTCCTTTGAATCTAAAAATAGGATTTTGCATTATTTGCAAAGACAAAATATCTGAATTTCATTTAGTGTACTCCAAATTGACTTTCCATCCATGCAAAAGCATAGACTATGTTGTTCAGTAGTTTTTGTTAGCTGGGTTTAGAGTAGAAAAGGGAAAAAAAAGTATCTTTCTGATGATACTTTGTATTTCCCACACATTCCCTCTGCTGAAACCATCAAAAGCAACAGTTCAGCTCATGGGGAAGCTTCAGAAGCTCTTCTTAGAGTGGACAAAATATAAATGACATCTGTGCCTGAGAATTGGGTAAGATATTCTTTTGTTGGTGTGTGTTACACTGTTTTTTCTTTGTCCAGTTTTTTATTGCATTAAAATACACACAGCATGCAATTTATCATTCTGAACCATTTCTAAGTGTGTAAGTTTCTTGGTTTGAATACATTTGTGATGTGCAACCATCTTCTCCACTCACCTCTAACATGCTATTCTTTTAAAAACATTGTTTTTACCTGGAATCAACTACAATCAACTAAAATAAGAACTGGGTTTTAGTTTTCCCATAATAAATTAAAGAACTTAGCTTAGAAAACTAATGGGTGATCATATCCAAGTTGATTAACTAGGAAACTGAAAAAAACATGTAAATGTGATAGGCCTAGACATTTTGGTCCCTGGTACCAAGGTAACACTTCTTTTTTTTTTTTTGAAGGTAACGGTTCTTAACACTCCTGGAGATCAGGTATGTACATAGTTCGGACAACAAATTACAAGCTTAGGTAAATGGGATCTTTAGACCCTATTTTTTTTTTTCTGAGACAATTGAGAGAGACTAAACCAGAATGTGAGAATGGGGAGGCTGAGATTTGTTCTTTAGAAAACGCATCCTGACACCGTACACAGTCTTCTAAGGAATAAAAGGGCATGTGATTGTCTGCTGGTCACCTTTGAATCCTTACAGAACAATTAGGCTTTATAATGCTGACAGGCAGGTTCAAACCCAGCCCTGGCCAAAAACTGCAAAAAAACAAACAAACAAACAAAAAAACACTTTGATGGGTTCCACTAGCCTCTGTGGATCTTTAAATAGGAGTTCACCATTAGGAAAACTAAGAGAGTAGCCAGCACCTCACAATGGGAAGGATGAAAAGTCGGCAGGTTCTCTGCGGTAAGAAAGCCTTCACGGCCGAGTTCCAGGGAAATGCTGCTCCCCTAGAGTCAAGCACTGATGGGAAGGGGATCCTCGCATCCCACACCAGGAACTACACCTGACCCAAGCCCCTCAGAGAGCCAGTGGGGTTCACTGGGGTCGGCCTCTGCATCGCGTAGCACTTAGCAGGGCAGTTTCTGGGTTCTCACTGCCACACCCCGCACAGACCTCATCATGCAGTGTTCTTAAGAAATATTTGCCCACCGTATTTTGGAGAATAAAATAGCATGTATTGATTGAGCTCACTCACTCAATGCTATTAAACTGCTGCTTGAGAAGCTGAGGAGGTGACATTATTCAGTTATTCAGGCCAACAAATACATATTATTTTCTCCTCCAAAATACATGTGTATCCACACACACACACTACATATATAATACACATATACATATATCCACACACATACTACGTATATAGACACACACAGAGGATGCCAAAAATGTATACACTTTTTTTTTTTTTTAGCATTTTTTGGCCGGGGCTGGGTTTGAACCCACCACCTCCAGCATATGGGGCCAGCGCTCTACTCCGTTGAGCCACAGGCACTGCCCAATATATACACATTTTAAGGAAGAAAAAACCTGTACTGAAATTGCAATACTTAAGTCACGTTTGAATTCTGCAATGAAAGGAAATACAAGTTACGATATACACGATAACAAATGTTATTAGTGTATATTGAGTATCATGATTGTAATACAGTTTTTTCTTCCTTAAAAATGCATATACATTTTTGGGGCACCCTCTGTATATGATTTCCCCTCTCTTCTGAGAAATGAGCTAGTTTTGTCTGTGGCACACTTTGCCCAGCAACCAGTAACTAATATGGGGAAAGAACACAAGTAAATGAAACATTAGTCTTCTTGGGAATGACAGCCCACACCGCCATGAGAAGCAAGTGACCAGATGAATTTCACAGAGCACAGCAAAGCCTCCCCAGGGTTATGGATGTACTTCTGGAGCCCCAAGCAGGGAGCAGCCTGCATATGTAGTTTTCCCAAAGTGTAATGTGAGTTTATAGACCAGATGGTGCAGAAAGCCACTAGGATTCTGTGTAGTGGGTGCATAAAATACTGTTACATTCTGGAAATGCATTTCAGCTGCCATTATGGACAGGAAATGCTCCTCTGTCAGACAATCACCAACATCAGTAACTAAAAAATGAAACCTGTATTAAAAATGACTGATTTTACATGATTTCCTGGGGAAATTTAGTCTCTTCAGGAAAATTCAGTTCTATAATGTCTATCTTGAGAAAATGTATGTACTGCTCGACAGTCTAAGTCTGAGCTTCTGGAACTCCTCTTGATGGGTTTGACATTTTCACGTATATTTGATGGGAACAGAATGATTGACGTTACTTTGAACTCAAAGTCAACATGAGCTGCCTGACAGGTGGTGACCAGGAAACGCAATTACTTTAGAAGACCAAATGTAGTTGTAAGTTTCGATTGTTCACTTAACTTCTCTAAAGGCACAGATTTTTCTTTTTTTCCAGGTGGGGTATTGAATAAGGTGAATGTTTTCTAAGTCATACATAGAATGGGCTGCTCAAAGGACGTGAGGTCTTCTGCAGAGAAAGGAGTGATCTTTTTTTACATATATCATGTTTACAATATTAATTCCATTTTAATTTTTCTCCTAGTGTTTTTTCTGTTAGATAAAATGTTAGAAGTTATTTCTTTCTTCATTTAAAAAAAAAAACAGTTTGATTTTAGTGGGTTTAGGGGATACAAGTATTTTTTCTTAATAGGTGAATAAGAAAAATATCATTCATGTCCATGCTGAAGTCAGTGGTTTCCGCGCACCTGTCACCAGAGCAGTGTGCATTATGCTCAACAGGTAAATTTTTATCTCACTCCCACCAATGCCCCCCTCTCCCTTCTCAGTTGTCAGTGTCCATTGCACCACTTTGTGACAATGTATATCCCTCATTCAGCTCTTACTTATATGTGAGGTAAGGAAGGAAGGTATCTCCATTCCTGAGATACTTCAGTTGGGACAATGGTCTCCAGTTCCATCCAGATTGCTGCAAAAGACATTTTTTCATTCCTTTTTATGGCTGAGTATCACTCCATGGTCGGTGTGCATGTGTACATATGCATATATATACAAGCACACACATACATAGAACCATTTTCTTTATCTGCTTATCATTGACAGGCACTAAGGTTGATTCTCTAACTTTGCAATTGCAACTTGTGGTGTGATAAACATTCCTGTGCTGGTTTTTTTTTTTGTTGTTGTTGTTTGCTTGTTTTTTTGAGTTTGTTTCCTTTGAGTAGATACCAAGTAGTGGGACTGCTGGATGGAATGGTGGGTCTACCGTCAGGTCTTTGAGCACTCTCCTACTGATTTCCATAGAGGCCGTGACAGTTTACATTCCCACCAACACTGCACACGCCATCCTTCTACTCGGCGTCCGCGCCAGCATCTATTGTCTTTTCAGTTTTTAATAATGACTGTCTGGCAAGGGCAAGGTGGTGTCTCATTGCGATTTTAATTTGCATCTCTCTGATGATTAGTGATGTTGAGCATAATTTATATATTTCTTGGCCATTTGTATAACATGAACAGATTTTTTTCAAAATGTGAAATTTCTGAGAACGATTTTAAGTCCTCTTATCCACTCCTCCACATACAGATTACCTGAGTTCTTCATCTAATTTTATAGGATACTTTCCTATATAATCCAAACATTGCTGCTTCTGCTTTCCATCTGAAAGAGTAGACATTTTAACAATTCCCAAGGTATTTAATAAAAATATCTTGTCTTGCTGCCTCACTGCAAGGTTCTCTTTGTTTCCCCAAGGCTGGGGAGTTGCCCTCCCCTATGGATAGTCTCAGGATTCTGAGTTTCAGCTCGTCTGAAGCCCCAAGCATCCTTCCTTTCTGAGTCCCAGGCCAAGTTGAGAGGGAAAGGTATTAAGTCTTCCCTTTAATATTTTAATGCTTTGTTTTGTTTTTAGTCTTTTCAGATACAGGGCTCCAGCCACTAAAAGGTCCCACATATTTCTAACTCAAGGGGTAGATAAAATGAAATGTTTAAAAAAATTAAAAAGATCTTTGTTATAAGTGATTTTTTGTCTTCTGGGTATATACCTAGGAGAGGAATTGCAGGATTGAACAGCACGTCTACTTTTAGTTCTCTGAGTGTTCTCCAAAATTCTTCCAAAAGGAACGTATTAGTTTGCGTTCTCACCAGCAGTGTAGAAGTGTTCCCTTTTCTCCACATCCATGGCAACATCTATGGTTTTGGGATTTTGTGATGTGGGCTACGCTTACTGAAGTTAGATGATATCTCAAAGTGGTTTTGATTTGCATTTCTCTGATGATTAAGGATGATGAGCATTTTTTCATGTGTCTGTAGGCCGTGTGCCTGTCTTCTTCAGAGAAGTTTCTCTTGTGCCTTGTCCACACTAAGATGGGATCACTTGTTCTTTTCTTGCTTATACGTTTGACTTCTCTGTGGATTCTGGTTATCAAACCTTTGTCAGAGACATAACCTGCAAATATCTTCTCCCATTCTGAGGGCTGTCTGCTTGCTTTACTTACTGTGTTCTTGGCTGTGCAGAAGCTTTTTAGTTTGATCAGGTCCCAGTAATGTAAGATATTTGCACTATAATGTTTATTGCAGCCCACTTCATAAATGCTATATCATGGAAGAAGCTCAAGTGCCCATCGACCTACAATGGATTAATAAATTGTGGTATATGTATGCCATGGAATATTATGCAACCTTAGAAAAGATGAATACTTTACCTCTTTTATGTTTACGTGGATGGTACGGGAACATATTCTTCTTAGTAAAGTATCTCAAGAATGGAAAGAAAAGTATCCAATGTATTCAGCTCTACTATGAAATCAATATATAATCAACCACACTTCCATATGAAAACTATAACCTAACTACAGCCCAAGATGAAGGAGGAAGAGGAGGGGTTGGGGAGGGGTCAGAGAGGATGGGTGGAGGGAGGATAATTGGTCAGAACACAACTATGGTGAATTTTACAAGGGTACAGGTCAGATCTACTAAGTGTAGAGTACAAATGTCTTAACACAATAATTAAGATTAAGTTCAGTAAAGGCTATGTTAACCAGTTTGTTGTATTTCAAGTTGTATATAAAACCAGCATGTTGTACCAGCATTAATGTACACAGCTATGAGTTAATAAAAATTTTTTTAAAAGAATTTAAAAAGAAAGAAAAACCTACATCATAGGAGAGCTAGATTTATATATCTCCATGACCTCATCCTTTCCATGAGGAAAATTTCGTCTTTTGCACAAGGCGGGCTCACTGTCATACAGAGAGGTGAGGTGTTCTGCACCTCAGCCAAATAAACTCTTTTGTCCTCTCAATAGACTGTCAGGCTTCCAGCAGGGAACAGTTCGGAGGTGAGTAGGGATCTCATTCTTGCCATGGGAAGTGTGGACCCCAGGCTCTGTCCTGGGTTTTGAGGTTGGTATCTTTGGGTGCACATGACCGAAGTCTAATTCAAAGAAAACTGGAAAAATTAGGAAATGCACCAAGCACAGAAAAAAGGAAAGGATAAATCATTCCTGAGGATTAACTTGACTCAGGGTCACGTGGACTCCACCTTGGTAACCTCATCTCTCCTTTCTTTCTGCTGTGTGTTAGATTAATGATCTGCTGGGACCAAGACCCACGCTCCCCAAGCCGAGGGCAAGCTCAGAACAAGGAAAGATGTGGCCAGTTCCAGGTTAGATGTATTCATATACTAAGTTATCTTGGGCAATAACAAGCTGCGTTTCCTCTCTGCTACCTTTTATTCCATGGAAAGAAAAGGGAAAGAGTAAAAGGAAAAAGTGACTGACAGGGTGGTAAGCCATTTTATTGCTTTTTTAGCCTTTTACTCTCTTCTTAAAGGGATTGTTTGAGTTCCCCACAATCTGGTCAACATTCCCCAGGAAGAGGGGTGCCTGCAGCGGCTGCAATCACCGGGCACCCCAGCGCACTGTGGCTTCTCAGGTCACGGCATCCTGCAATGCACTTGGTGGCTCTGGGCCCAGCACACATTTCCCTGTCCCTCCTCTTCCTCACGTGGGAGGACCCGAGCTCACAGTTTTGGAACTTGCAGCCCAAAAGAGAATATCATGCCTGATTTGTTACTTCAAAGTTGCAAAAAATGCTTCCTGGTTGTCTTAATTTGAGTGACTGCCCTAATTCTGTAATAGACAGCGTGGACACTGGGGTTGGTAGACCCTCAAGAACCACCAGCAGGTATGGGGCAGAGCATTTTATCTATGAAATAGGGTAGGGTGAGAAAGGGCAAAGTGAGTTTGAAAAGGTAACATGATAGGTGTCCCCTAAACATATTCATCAATTAAGTAACCCCTCAAGCTGCTTTGTTTCGCCACAGATAACCAACACAACTCACACTAAAGAGTATTTCCCCTGTTATAAATTCACCTGCTCTCGGATCCATATTTGATATCATTGTTGTAGACATTCTTTCTCAGGAAAAAGAAATGTGATACCTTATGCCCTGTCATATGCACAAAGACACACCCTACAGCTCACCACAACACAACCCAATATTTAACTTTTTAATTTTTAGTGGCTACTCTTATTATTAATCAAAGAAACATAAAATGTTTTTGATATCAAATATATCTTTTTTGATTAAAAAGTGAATTTCAGTAGACGTAAGCTACAAGGATAGGGCAATCACTAGTTTCATTTATCATGTTCATAAAATTTAATTTTATTTAAAGATTTTTGCTGTTACCAATATTGGACTGTTACTGAATTAGATTGCGGCTTGCTTTCCTTTTAGTCATGAATTTTTGTTCAATAGTAATTCTTCCATGCAAAGTGACACTCATTAATATTGATAATATTTTATTTTATTATAACAGTTTTGGATCCATCATACTAAAAAGATCACAGATGCCAATCAATTATAGTTAGGTTAAAGTTAAATGTACTTATAATAATTCATATCCTGGCTTTCTGTATGTGTGCAGAATGAAAGAAGAGTGATTTGCATGTATAAATGACCTTTTCTTCTGAAAAGCTACATAAGGTATAGTTTAGGATATTAACTATGCCTAGGAGAGATAGCAAATATCTACATGTCTAGCTGATGGAGTGCCAAGTGCCCCGGTATTAAGCATTCATAGCAAGTAGACTTAAATAATTGATCGAAATCAGAAAATGTCAAAGCTGTATGTAGAAAACTGAGTTATTTCTTTTAAAGCAACATTAAATCAAGGAAAAACTACAGACAAAATGGAGTGGGGGTATATATCCGCATCTAATTTGAAATTTTACATACAGTAATAGCTATTGTTAAATTCTCCATAGATCATTGGTCTTAAGCTAAAATAGACAATTAAACATGTTCTGGACTATTAACTGATTCATATTTTGGGCATTTGCCTAATTAAACATTTTCTAAACCATTCGTTTCCTTTGGTTACTTTTTTCTAGAATAGTCTATTGTTGATTTTTAGCTGGTTTTTTGGCATTTACCATTTGAAGTTACTTCTATTAGAACATTGACTCTAAGATACATAATCTACTATAATCACTGGAGTGGATATTTTTTTTCTTACCTCATAAAGAAAGTCATTATACTGTACAGACATAGGATATTCAATTTATTTCTTGGAACATGTTGGATATCTTGACATATTTCCTAATCACATATATACATGCAGTGTACAATTATACACATACATACATGTACTACACATATACTTACATATAAGCATAAATACATACATACATAGACTTATAAACATTTTAAAAAGGAAGATTATGACTTTAGCTAGAAATGTAGAGCTTAAAATAGTTTAAGCAAATAGTTTTTAGGTACAGTTTTTTAACTTTCGATCAAATTTAACAGGAAAATAATTATCGAAGACCATTTAATTCACAGCGTATTTATGTCTAGGAAGCTTAGTAAAAGTGTACAGAGACAAAATACGACATGCCACCAACATTTAAAATGGTAAAATGTGTGGGACACAACTACAAGAGGGACTCTACCCACACTAACACTGTGATTAAGTAAATGAGGTGAAAGCTGTGTTCATTAGTAGGATGTAAGCACTCTAACTTGTATAAATAATCAACACTTTGAATCCCACAAAGGCATAAATGCATTCATGATCTGTGTATATATGACTTCATAAAAAAATGTATGCCTTGTAATCTAGTTGTTTGTACCCTCACATTAACCTGTAATAAAAATAAGTAAATCAAATAGTAAAATAGTAGTATCAGTAATCTGATATTACTAACCCTGCTAGGTTTTCTATTTTTAGAAGAAGCAGGGTCTCACTCTTGCTCAGGCTGGTCTGGAACTCCTGAGCTTAAGCCATCTACCCACCTCAGCCTCCCAGAGTGCTAGAGTTCCAGGTGTGAGCCACTGTGCCCAAGCCAACAAATGAATTTTTTAAAAGCGATCTACCTAAGTGCTGTTTACAAGAAACTCACTTCAAACCCAGTAACTCATGAGGCTGGAGGGAAAAAGTGTTTACATTAATATTACATGTACAGATTTCAGAGCAAAGAAAATTACTCGAGACAGAGAGTGACCCTGCATGATGACTAAAGGATTAATCCATTAATAAGAAATAATAATCTGGTGCATTCACCAAAGAGCAGAACCTCCAAATACGCAAAAAAAAAAAAAACTGGTAGAGTTGAAGGGAGAAGTGAACAAATTTACAATTGTATTGAAGACTTAGGAAACTCCCTCCTAGGAACATAGAATTACTAAACAGAGAAACCACAAGTTTATGCAAGTTCTGAACCATAATTAATGATCTGATTGACATACACAGAAGGCTCCATCCAATAATAGTGGACAACATGTTTTTCAAGAACCCATAGTATATTGAACAAAATGGACCACAACGCAGCCATAAAACAGACCTCAGCAGATTTAAAGTGATAGAAATTAGACAGAATATGTTCTTTAACCATTTGGAATTCAACTGGAAATTAACAACAGGAAAACATTAAGAATATCTTTATAAAGATATGGAAACTTAAAGAACATATTTACAAATAATATGTGAGTCAAAGTAAATCAGATATAAAGTAATTCACAAACCTATGAGCATATACTATGTGAAATATGTAAGATGCTGCTGTAACTGCCTCCATGAAGAAAAACACGTTTTTGCTGTTCTTTTATGTGTCAAGTTTCCAGGCCAAATCTGGAAACTTGCTGACCACAGTCTGCTGACCACAACTTTGTAATTTTCTGTTTCGCTGATCCCTTCCTGGCCCCTCCTTGCAGCCACAAGATAACTACAAGACCTTCTTGCCCGTGGACCCTGTAGGCAAGCTGTTCCTCACCACCTGCATGCACCTAAGACTGAGAGGGTGACCCATTCTAGCCCCTAGGTCATTGTACTGCTACAATCTCTACCCGAGGAGGGGCTTATTCAAGTCATTTTTCAAACATGTAACAAATGTGCTAGGGTGATTTTTCACTGTACCGTGTACTCTGCCCTCCACCCCAACTGAACCTCACTTCATTTCACTTCTGAAAAGATTCCCTCACCTGTCAGTTGGAGAGAGAACTTCGAGGCACTCCTCCCATCTCCTGATTGACATCATTCACAAATAAACTTCCTTTCTTCCTTGGCAATTCTCATTGTCTCAATAATTGAATATTTTTGTGGCAAGCAATTCAGCATCACTGGTGATAGAAGTGTCATTTTTCAGATCTTCCCACTGTTTCTTCACTTTTTCCTGTTCCTTTTCCACACTGTCTGCCCAACTCACACTTAAGGAATGGAGAATTATGATTCCCTTCTTTAGAATAGGATGTCTTCAAAAATTATTGTAATTTCTTCTCAGGAAATGTGCCTTTTTATCTTTATGCTATCACTTGTTTTATCAGTGTAGTTGTGTGGATATGTGAATAGCCAAGAAAATATATTTTTTACTGTGGGTTAGAATCTAATAGTACTTCATTCTGTTGCTCAAATCATTCCTTCTTTGGCCATGGGGAGCTCTACAGTGGGTGTACACCTAGAGTCACTATTTGAGTTTTAAAGTTCTATAGATTTTGATAGATTCATTATATCATGTGCACACAAAGGCTACATAATGCAGAATAGTTTCATCACCCTATAAATCACCTTATTAAAATGAATTAATAAAATCAGTATAGCATAAGGTTTATCATTTAAGTAGCATCTCGAGCACAATGGGCTCTTTGCTTTTTTTGAAGATGTTTGAAGTTACTGCATTCTTGCTAAGGAAGATGCAGAGTAATATGCCATAACCTCCAACAGGGTGGACTCTTCACAATTGTGTGTACAATCGCTTCACAGGGTACAACAGTACATGAGGCTGTCAAAGTTCCTTGTGTGACCATAACTATCTATTATAATGGCCAAAATCCACAACATGGATAATACCAGATGTTGTTGAAGGTGTTGAACAATGGAAATTCTCAAGCATTGCTGATAAAAACATGACGTAGGACAGCCACTCTGTACAGTAATGGGTGGGATATGTTCTTCTCCTTATTACACATGTGACATCCCGCAATTTTCTGAGACATTCCAGACTTCAGGTGCTTAATATAGAGTGTAATGAAAGTAATATCTCATAATTTTATTTTTATTAAATAATAAATACATGTTAGGCTATTAATGCATGTCAACAATGGAATCTAGCACGTATCAAGCACTTGATAAATATTGTTGCTTTTGTTTTTGTTGATTGTGATGATGGAGCTCATAATGATAATTATAGTGATGATATTAATAATGAATTCATAAAAGAGAAATTGATTGTTGCAGAATAGAAAAGTCCCAGATACATGCCCTTCATACTTTATTATTTAATTTGAGTTGAATTATGATTTATAAAACACATCATTGACAAAAATTCAGCATTATTGTAACCACAGACAAAAGAATCAAGGAAAACTACATTTAAAAATTATACAATTGAAGAAGTCTAGACATTTCCATAAAACAATGTCACTTTTATTCCCCAACACACATTAAAAACCTGACCCTTTGGTACATTTACTTGGATTTCATAGTGTTTCTCTGTTTGATTTGAAAGGTCTGTACACAAAGCCACAGACATTAGCATCTAAGCTTTTACTTTAAAAATTTCTTCCTAATGTATGAATGCATCTTGTTAGACTTGTACAGTCTAGACACTTTTAAAACACACTATATTTCTTCTTTAGGATTCTAAACAATATGGAAATGATATTCTGGAATAAATCCTCAGATGCCAGGTAATTTCCAGGAGCACTGGGGACATGCGAACAGCAGGAGAGAGTTTGGGATTTTTTGCATGCATGAGTAATTCGGTATTAGTTAAGATAAAATTTTATTTATCATAAATCCAGAAGTAAAGAGACGAGTTACTGTATCACAGAACTGTGAAGCAATTACAAAATTGGGACCTATTTCAGGTGGTTTGGTGAGAGGCTGAGATTCTTCTGATGGACATGAATCCATTTATCGATCCCTGCTATTCTGAAGCTGCCTTGGAGCCCCAGCAGTCTGTTCTCACATAAACGGCATTCTGTATGCTCAGGGGAAAACAGACACGCTGACTTTGGAATATTGAGTCAATCATAAAATGGAAATATGGAAAGGTCCCGTGTTTTTCACATTGTGTCATAAAACACACCTCTGAAGTACAACTTTATCGTACATTTTTCTTTATTTGGCTTTGTCTGCTTGTGATTGAGCTTATCTGTGTTCTTTGCACAGTCTTGACCTGCCCAATAGCCCCTTTGTCTCACAACAGATGCCTCCCCGACCTTTTCCTCGGATCCTCAGCAATCCTAAGGAGCACTGTTGTAACTTTTAGGAGACTCGGCATGGAATTTGGTTACTAAGAGCCCTCCTTGGACTGTGATTCCCAGGCCTGTTCCCGTGGCTCCTGCTTTGTTGCTGAGACCCATTACCTCCATCAGACATGTTTTTGGAGTCGTTAGGCTCAGCCATCATTTCCTGATGCCAAGGCCTCTGCAGTTGGTGCTCGTGTTACTCTCTGGAGCTCTGGGGCTGCCTCTTATTCTTTCCACAGTCACTCGGCACCACCGGATGTTGGGGCTGTGGCCCTGAACTGCACCCGCTCATGGCTCACATAAGAAAAAAAAGATTCTCTTGGAAGCCTGATGTCTGCCCAGCTGTATCTCTAAATATTTCTAGCTCAAAAAGTTGAGTATTTCTAGCTTGACTTCCCTTCTCATCAGCCCATGCTGAAGCCTTTATTAAAAAAAAAAAAAATAAATGGGTCTTAATTTTACTAGTAATAAAACATTTTTCTGCAGCAAAGGAAATAATCAACAGAGTCAATAGATAACTCACAAAATGGGAGAAAATGTTTCCAAACTATACATCTGTCAAAGGGATAATATTCAGAATAGAAAAATAATTCAGCAGCAAGGAAAAAGCAAATAACCCTATCAAAAGTATGCAAAGGAGTTCGAGATTGCTGTGAGTTATCATAATGCCAGTGTACTCTAACCAGGGTGACAGGGTCACACACACACACACACACACACACACACACAATGTGGGCAAAGGACAGAACAGATTTACCTTAAAGGAAGACGGAATAGACAAATGGCCAAGAAATGTGAAAAAATGCTCAGCATCACAAATTATTATGAACATGCAAATTAAAACCCTTTTCACCCTGTTGCTGGGAATGTAAACAAATGCGACCTCTATGGAAAGACGTCTGCAGAGTCATCAGACATGTTATCATAGACTTACAATTCCATCCAGCAATCCCATTACTAGGAACCAACCCAAAGAAAATCATTTTATAAAAATGATACCCACACCTGAATATTTAACATGGCACAATCCCCAATTGCAAATATATCTGAATACATCTAGGTGCCCATCACCCATGAGTGAGCAAAGAAAACGCAGAATCCCACTTGGCTGTACGAAGAATTAAACGATGTCTTTTACAGCAGCCTGGATGGAAGTGGAGACCACTGTCCCTAGTGAAGTATTGTAAGAGTAGAAAGACAAAGACCACACCTTCTTACTTGTAAGTGGGAGCAAAACGAGGGTTGCACATGGTTTTAAAGAGGAATGATGGAGATTGGAAACTAAGAAGCGGGGAAGGAGGCAGGGGAGTGACAGATACAAGTCCACTACCGAGTGCAACGTCACACAATTCCAGTGACAGGTATCCTGAAGGCCCTGATTTCAGCATGATACAATCCATTCACACAACCAAGACACTCGTACACCCTAAACTCATTAAAATAAAATAAAAAAGATAAGTAAGTATGTGGGGCCCTGGAAGAAATGAGACCTTAAAAGCAATAGAGTTATTCAGGGAATGGAAAGTCATCTGTGAAGTTCATGTCTCGGTTGTGATGGTATCTGTTAACGTCGCAGCATCAGGGTACCCATCCAAGCAAAATGACGATATTAAAAAAATGAAGAAGGAAAAATGGAGAAGAATATGGAGGAGGGGGAGGAGTGAAGGTAAGGTAAATGTCCATTTCCCATAAAGGAAATGCAATAAATACTGCCACAAAGAGGAAATTAGTAAGCAGTGACTGAGGGACACCATTTATAATTATACAGGTAAATACTAAAAAATAATTAAGAGAAAGAACAGAATGTTCTCTCCTAGGGAGAAAGCCCAGGGGACTTTTGTGCCTTATAAAACTCATTGATTCTTTAAATTTAGGGGCAAGTAAGAACTCCATGAAAAATAAAAGCCGAATTAAAAATAAAACAGTAGGTAAGGAATACAATGATTCCTTAATAGTTACAAAGAGTCCATATGTTTACTGGAAGTCAAATTTACTTCCACTTTAGCAGAATATCCAGCTGTGGGTATTAATAAAAGACACAAAGCAAAGTCTACCAAGTCCTTTAATGTTTCTTAAAATATAGGCACAGAATCCAGAAGGCAGGTGACATACAGTGTTCATAGGCCTAATTAATAGTTTACTAAGATTGAGTGACAAGCACAAGTCTGAATCTTTGTTTATAATTCATCTGATGATTCTGAGATCCTGATTATTTTTATGAGTAAAACACACACAGTATATGGAAAAGGCTTCTTATTTGGTGTACAACATAATAAAACCACATAACAATTACGAATTGTTTGTACTGAATGATAGAGCCATTTGGACACTCTTCATGCCATCAATTAGAGGTTTATGTGTAATTAAATTGTACAGCTAATTAGCGCACAATGAAATAAAAAGGTCAGCTGATGAATAATGAAAATTCTCCACTTGAATAATAAAATGCCATTTTGAAGGCAATGACTTCTATACAATGTCATTTAAACCATTAAGCTAGAATCAGGAGTCGGATTTCCATTTCAGGTCTAAAAATTTTCATTTATTTCTAATTAGCTGAATAGATTGTGGCTTTGCAAGGAAATGAGAGGTGATTTGTTTATACACTGAGGATCTTCAATCATCTCACTGAAGGAGCTTCAAGAGTTCATGACATGCTGTAAATACATCATTCCTAACCTGAAGGCAAGTCACTGTTTATTTGGCAGTAACTTTACATAAATAAACGTTATGTTCCACAGAGTCATGCAGAGTAGTGAATGGGATTTATTTTTCCTTATTTTTACATCTGTTTTACTTTAATGAAATGAGTATTATTTCATTTTTTTTTTTTTTTTTACTTTTAAGATATTGTAAGAATTAGATTTTGTGCTTAAAAACCTTCCTGACCTTTCCTTTGTAGGAAATACTACCTTCCAAGTGCTGTTTGCTGAATAAAAATCCAGGAAATGATTGTCTGGGACAAATGCCAGTCAGTGGCTCATGGGACATGGAGAGTGGACGAGCCAGGGCCACCCGAGGCAGGGCCCACAGGGACACGTGTCTCCCGACAGGCAGGGACACCTAGTCTCAGGAAGGGTAACCCTGTGCCTGTTGGCGTGTGATGCTTACAAACAGTTGTGTTAAATATTCTGGCCAGGTTTCACAATAGTGTTAAGAGAGGATAAATTTAATACCAGTTAATTTTTCATGCTCAGGACCAGAAGTCCCTGAGCTAATTTTTAAATAACATTGATTGAGCCCTTGCTCCATACCAGAACAGAGACCTAGATATAATTAAGATAAAACAAGCCCGTAGAAAGTTCATGCATTCTTAACAGAAATACACATATCTATAAGTAGCATCTATAAGTAGATAGAAACACATCTATCTATAAGTAGCATAAAATCTAAGACTTGCTATAAAGGAAAGTTACCCTTGGTGCTGGTCTAAAGAGAAAACTTAGAACTAGATGGGATTTTCCAAAAGATAAATCCTAGAGAAGAGATTTCTTGAGCCACATCTCAATGGTTGAGCAATAGTTCTACAATTACATAAGGGGATAAAGAGTGTCCCAACTGGAGCGAGGACTGAGGACGGTGAAAAAACAAGGGAGTGAGAGATGCTAGGGGGATGGCCGTGAGGTCAACATGGTGGGACAGCGGGAATTCCTGACCATTCCTACAGTTTCAGTATCTCTAGGTGTTGGTTACGCCAATCTCATATTTCAGCCCAGTTATCCATCCTGAGTTTATTGTGCTAAGCAGCTCCTTGTCATTTTTCATTCACGGTGCAAAAAACGGGACTCAAATTGCGTTTTCTCCTATCTCTGTGAATCACACTAATTTTCACAGAATTGCTCAAGACCCCAAATTTGAAAGCTTTTGTGTCATGTTTCTTTTTATCCATTCCACGAGATTAGTCCCTCAAAAAATGATCTTGATTCTACCTCTTCAGAATCTTTGGTCTCTGTTACCACCATCCGAACATCATAATCTCTTGCCTGATGTAACTGTTCTCTTGAAACCTAATAATTTCCCCATCTGATAAATCTTTTACAGAACAAATGACCATTATTTAAAAATTCAAATGGATCATTTCATTCTCCTAGGTAATACAATCCAGTGGTTCCTCGTTCTTTAAGAAGGAATGTCAATGTCTACCTTTTTCCACATCCTCCTCTGGGGAAAGGAGAACAAAGACACCACAAGACGTAACAATTATAATTCCCAGACTTACCTGTAATGGAAAGTCAGCCCTCCTGTATTTTTCAAGTCAAGCTCCCTTTTCAGAAGTAATGCTGATAAATACAAAGGTGAGACGGCACCAGTCACCGGCTGCTTGACATACAACATGGGCCGTGTCTGATGCATTCTGGAGGTCTGGGGCTTTCCAGCTGATTGAACATTTACAAAATATTTGGAAACCCTGCTCTCATTCCATGTACTTATCCACATGGCAAAATCTCTGAAACTCTTCCTTCAGTGGTCCTCCAAGTTGATACTAGCTAGAACATGGTGGCCACATTCTGATTGATTTTTGCTCTACTTTCCTGCAAATTTGGGGGTGAGTTAGCATGACAGCATAAAAAAGGCACATGTGGTTTGGCCTTTGTACACGTTAAGCACTGATGTGCTAGTGAGGACCATATCTGAAGGCAGAGCACCAAGCAGTAGGCTGAACAGGTGAAGTTTAATACAAAGAATTTCTCTTCTTTTGTTACAGTTGGAGCTTCCAATCCAATGAGAATGAAAAGATGAAGTGTGACAAAAACATCCCAGTGTTGTGGTTGTTGAAAGGGGAAATGCAGATGTCTGGGCAATAGAGAGCCCTGAAGGACTTAGAACTCGCGAGTGAGAAGCTGAGGTTTGAATGACCACTACCTTAGATGGAGGGCAGAAAGCCAGCTCAGGGGATGAGAGAGGACACTTGCAGTGATGGGTCCCAGGGTCCGCACAGTGGCCTGACCTGGGACAATGCAGACAGCGCTGGCTGGTGTTGCCAACAAGATAGATATCTTCGGGCAGGAGAACACGGGACACACCGGGGACAGCATGGGAGCACATGTGGGTCTTGTGTGGTCTTCTGGTATGCAGCCTAGTGGGGTGCGCAGGGCGCGATGGCACTGACGATGGCAGTTCAGGTGCAGATTGACTCCACCTACCATTTGTGCTGTGGGGAGAATGAATGTGTCCCTCCAAAAGTCGAATGTGGACACCTACTCACCAAGGTGATGGAGTTAGAAGATGGGGCCTCTGTGGGTGGCTAGGTCATGAGGACTCTACCTTCATGAGCAGGATTAGTGCCCCTAGCAGAGAGGTCAAAGCTGCTTCCCCTCCATCTCCTCTGCCAGGTGAGCCCACAGCCTTTCTTCCCAACAGCCACAAGGCACCATCTGGGAAACGGAGAGCAACTCCACCAGACCCCCACCTGCCATACCTGGCTATTGGACTTACAGTTCCAGAACTTTAAGAAATCTTTTCCTGTTATTTATAAGTTCCCTGTCTATGGTATTTTGTGAGAACAGCCCAAAAGCACTAACACAGTTCAGGGCTCCCAAGGTCTAGATCAACAAGTCAGGAAGTGTTTCCTTGTGTATTAGTATTTTGCTCATGTGTGCTCGTCATTTTGGCCACATTCACACATAGAGAAGTAATAACACCACCAGTGACGCTTTTAAGAAGCAACAACAATGATGCGTAGTGATACTCTATCTTCCTGTGCTCACAGGACCTTTTCTTTAGTAAGAGGCTTATTGTGCCACCTGATATGGGCCATTTACTAAGCAGCCACATAATGAAACCACTTTGTCATGCTTTGCTAGAGATGCTCCTTGTCCGTGACTTGGAGGTTTTTATTTCACAAGATATAAGGTGCCTGGAGGGATTCCCCTGTTTCTTATTACCAATGGCCTTTTTGTGGACACTGTTTGACTTTAGTAAAGATTTATGATCTGGGAAGAAGATGTTAAGTAATTGGCCTTCACCAGCACAGCCTCGTGCTCAGGTAGCTTTATACGATATGGTCAAAGAGCCACTCTTTGCTGTAAACACCATTTTCAGCAAAGTTGATATTTTAGTGCCTATTGAACATTCACTCAAATTTTCTCTCTAAGATGGAAATAAATAGAGGTCATCACTACAGCTTATAGTGTTATTTCCAGAGGTACATTTATCCTTTCCTGTCAAGGCCAGTGGACTCAGGTCTCAGAAAGGTTGTGGAAGGCAGCACGCACCAAGGGCCTGCACACGGGTCTAGCTGTCAGACCACACAGTGTTCTGCATAGTTCATTTCTATGTTTTCAAAAAATTTTAAAAACTTTTCTGATAATGATAAAGTTCTACCTGAAAATCAGATAAGAAGAGAATTATTCAAATTATTTACTGTGTGTAGCAATGAAGAATTTTCTAAGTTTAAGTAGTAGGATGTGTCAACTCACAATAAGTTAGCCATACAGGGGGCTGCACAGTCCCATGGAGAGGAGTCACCCTTGACCCAGAGCTCCAGCAGTGAAGGTCGTCAGCCTCCTCCCTCCTCTAACCATCCTCACCAGCCCCTCCTGCTCTGGTAACCAGCTGACTGCAGATGTCCCCAGGGCACATTCCTTCTGGCTTTGCAGAAGCAAGAGAATATTTTATCATCAAAATTTGAACAAAAGGTGTAGCATTCATTTTCCATTAATTTTGGTCACTAATTCATCCCTGAGGTAATGGCTGTAGCCAAGAAGATGGGGTCCCTCTGATAGCTGTGGCCTGAGTCAGATGCTGCAGGGATGAATCTGGCCGTCCTCGGAGCAAGGACTCCCTACACACATCACGGAGCTGCTCATCACTGAAGGGAGGAAAATCTAAGAAGGCCACTTGGTAAATGTCCACTGTAATATATAATTAGTAAGCACGTTTCAGTCTATAGAGCTTAAATATTAGCACCTCTGGGGACCAAACAGAAGTTATTTTCTTTCTGAACTTGAGAATTTACAACCTACCATGGGGAATGTATGTTTTAAAATAATTGTGCAACCAACCATATCACATTTGTTAATTAGATTTTTATTTTTTAAAATTGTGCATTATTTTAATGATGCCTAGTAATTATACATATTTAAGGGGTATAATGTGATGTTTTTATACATGTACAAATTGTATAATGATCAAATTATGGTAGTTAGAACATCCATCACCTTCAATATTTATTATTTCTTTGCTATGAGAATACTTCAAAATCCTCTTTTCTAGCTACTTAAATAGACAATGCATCATAATTAGGTTCTTTAATTTACTCGTATGTTTGGTCCTTCAGTTCCTGGAAGTTGGATGTCAATATCTTTTCCAAAAATCTTTGGATGAGTCAGTTTCTCCTTCTTCCTCTGACAATTTTTTCTTTTGTGTGTTTTAAGGCAATCTTATTAGGTGCATACAGGTTCGAGATTCTTTTGTATTTCTGGTGAATTAGGTTCAATTTGTAGCAATCACTAACAAATCACTCTCAATTGTGAAATAAGAAACAACCATTCATGCTGCAATTAACCTGTTAGAAATCATTTCACTGCTGTCCTAACACAGAAGAACCCCCAGTTGTGGCAGAGGTAGGGTAGCATCTGAAATGAGGTAAGGAAAACATGCAGTGTGAGTATTTTTTATATCCCATGTCAAATATTTTACTGGAATTTTAAAAATGTCTGTATGCTGATGACCTACGAGTTGGTCTAACAGACATGTGGATCATCTACTTACTGTCTGCTGCTCCCAGTAGCAGTTGGTGGTTTGTCAGCCAAACTTTGGCAAGTATATTAAGCAAAGAAGGGGCATGTGCAACTGTTTTTAATAATGTAACTTTTTTCTACTTCAGAAATCAGTTTGTGATTCTCTCTCTTGTCTGGAGGGTGGTTTGACTGGAACCCTGAGTGTGCAAAACACTTGTGGTGGGAGCAGGGAAGGCATAATCACACAGGGGAAGTGGGGCTTGCACAGGCCCACGCAGAAAACACACATTCCGAGTCCAATAGCTCTTTCATATGCTGAATAGATGCCTAAAATTTTACCAGAAGACACTGGGTTCTCAAGGAATTGACTTTACAAAGTAAACATCCCTGTGGCATTTGCCGTCACAGAGTCAGGATCCACAGGACTTAATTTTAGGGGTGCTTTTTTTCCTCTTGGGTACCCCGTTAGGCACAGATGAACTTTTAACAGATGCCTGAGCAGTCAGTCTCCCCATCAGAGGCGTGGCTGGGTGGGCAGAGGCAGCAAGTCAGCTCTTGCCAAATCCCAAGGCTGAGTGAGCCGCGACAGCCTCACTGCTTCCCTCCTTGACCCCATAATCCATTATTTGCAGGAGAGCCAAGGGCTTTCTGAAGTGTAAAAACTCAATCCTCTGCTAGCCGGGCGTTGTGGCGGGCGCCTGTAGTCCCAGCTGCTCGGGAGGCTGAGGCTAGAGAATCGCGTAAGCTCAAGAGTTAGAGGTTGCTGTGAGCCGTGTGACGCCACGGCACTCTACCTGAGGGCGGTACAGTGAGACTCTGTCTCTACAAAAAAAAAAAAACAAAAAACAAAAAACAAAAAAACTCAATCCTCTGCTAACGGTATCTGGATATTCTCTGAGTCCCTCAGCACCTGTAAACACCTCATCCTACAGCCTGGTCTCCCGGCATCTGACACTGGCTTTCACCAAACCCGTCCCTGGCAAAGGGCCTCACCTTCTCCAATCTCAGCTCACCTGGTATACACTGCTCACTTATTTTCCCCATGCTTCTAGTTTCAGAGAAAAAAATTAAAAGATTTGTTTTTGGTCTCATTGGATTCATGATAAATTCACCAGATGGGAGTTTTGAAATATTCCTTCTCGGGAATTGCCCTCCATGACTTTGGTCTATCTTTCCGAATGTTCCTTTCTGCTCTCAGGCACTCAGGGGCATGTTAATGTGGCCATATAGATTTTGTCAGTTTTGTTGTTATATTTATCCATAGGCGTTTATATTTTTAGTTGCTTTATAAATAGCATCTTCTGTTCTAATATATCTTGTACTTTCTTGTAATTCTTACATCTGAAGCCTGATAATTCCCCCATAATTTTTATATGCCTCACTGGTCCCTTCTCCAGGAATGTATTTATTTCATCTAATTTCTCTGCTACCTCCTTTGGAATGTTCCTGTCTCTATTTTAGACTCTTGTCCAATTGTATGGGCAGTGTTTTCATGAAGATGTTAAATGACACAGGTGATGTCTGTGTCTTTTTTCTGAATTTGTCAGTAGGGCACCACCCATCCTCCTACTTGTGTTGCTGCTTTGGGCTGGCCTGTCCCCGAGTGATGCTGGCATGGTGACCTGTGAACACACGGCCACTCCGAGAAGCTAAGAGTTGGCTACCCTCACTGGCTGTCAAGAGACGGGCTTTCACCCCGGGAGATGAACACCCACACGGACACCCTTGGAGAATATTGCCATCTCTCAGGAATTTATCTCAATGAACAGAGGGGTCTCCTGTCTGTGTCCAGTGTGAGTCGTGGAGTAAGACATGGCCTGGTGTGGGAGCAGCTTCATCTTAGCAGAAGCACTTTGCACACTCTTCTGTCAGCTAAAGTCCAGACAGTGGCTCACAACTGACAGGAGGGTCTTCTCTGGGGCAGATGGAGACGAGGACAGGGTCCATAGGCAGAGAGGACTTGCCTATTTGTCCTCACAGGAGAAGGCCGAGGCACAGTCCACTCACCCAAGAACAGATGTCCACACACCACTGTCTGCCCACCATGGGCCTGGGGAAGGTGCTTGCTGTTTTGGGTGTTCCTGAAGGAATGTTGTTGTTTGGAGACATAGAAACTACACAGTGCCTTCCCGCACATGTGTGACAGATGAACTACCCAGTGCCTTCCCGCACATGTGTGACAGATGAACTACCCAGTGCCTTCCCGCACATGTGTGACAGATGAACTACCCAGTGCCTTCCCGCACATGTGTGACAGATGAACTACCCAGTGCCTTCCCGCACATGTGTGACAGATGAACTACCCAGTGCCTTCCCGCACATGTGTGACATATAAACTACCCAGTGCCTTCCCGCACATGTGTGACAGATGAACTACACAGTGCCTTCCCGCACATGTGTGACATATGAACTACCCAGTGCCTTCCCGCACATGTGTGACAGATGAACTACACAGTGCCTTCCCGCACATGTGTGACATATAAACTACACAGTGCCTTCCCGCACATGTGTGACATATGAACTACCCAGTGCCTTCCCGCACATGTGTGACAGATGAACTACCCAGTGCCTTCCCGCACATGTGTGACAGATGAACTACCCAGTGCCTTCCCGCACATGTGTGACAGATGAACTACCCAGTGCCTTCCCGCACATGTGTGACAGATGAACTACCCAGTGCCTTCCTGCACATGTGTGACAGATGAACTACCCAGTGCCTTCCTGCACATGTGTGACATATAAACTACACAGTGCCTTCCTGCACATGTGTGACAGATGAACTACCCAGTGCCTTCCTGCACATGTGTGACATATAAACTACACAGTGCCTTCCTGCACATGTGTGACATATAAACTACACAGTGCCTTCCTGCACATGTGTGACAGATGAACTACCCAGTGCCTTCCTGCACATGTGTGACATATAAACTACACAGTGCCTTCCTGCACATGTGTGACAGATGAACTACCCAGTGCCTTCCTGCACATGTGTGACAGATGAACTACCCAGTGCCTTCCTGCACATGTGTGACATATAAACTACCCAGTGCCTTCCCGCACATGTGTGACAGATGAACTACACAGTGCCTTCCCGCACATGTGTGACATATAAACTACACAGTGCCTTCCCGCACATGTGTGACATATAAACTACCCAGTGCCTTCCTGCACATGTGTGACATATAAACTACACAGTGCCTTCCTGCACATGTGTGACATATAAACTACCCAGTGCCTTCCCGCACATGTGTGACAGATGAACTACCCAGTGCCTTCCCGCACATGTGTGACATATAAACTACACAGTGCCTTCCTGCACATGTGTGACAGATGAACTACCCAGTGCCTTCCCGCACATGTGTGACATATAAACTACACAGTGCCTTCCTGCACATGTGTGACATATAAACTACCCAGTGCCTTCCTGCACATGTGTGACATATAAACTACACAGTGCCTTCCTGCACATGTGTGACAGATGAACTACCCAGTGCCTTCCTGCACATGTGTGACATATAAACTACACAGTGCCTTCCTGCACATGTGTGACATATAAACTACACAGTGCCTTCCTGCACATGTGTGACAGATGAACTACCCAGTGCCTTCCTGCACATGTGTGACATATAAACTACACAGTGCCTTCCTGCACATGTGTGACAGATGAACTACCCAGTGCCTTCCTGCACATGTGTGACATATAAACTACACAGTGCCTTCCTGCACATGTGTGACAGATGAACTACCCAGTGCCTTCCTGCACATGTGTGACATATAAACTACACAGTGCCTTCCTGCACATGTGTGACAGATGAACTACCCAGTGCCTTCCTGCACATGTGTGACATATAAACTACACAGTGCCTTCCTGCACATGTGTGACAGATGAACTACCCAGTGCCTTCCCGCACATGTGTGACATATAAACTACCCAGTGCCTTCCTGCACATGTGTGACAGATGAACTACCCAGTGCCTTCCTGCACATGTGTGACATATAAACTACACAGTGCCTTCCTGCACATGTGTGACAGATGAACTACCCAGTGCCTTCCTGCACATGTGTGACAGATGAACTACCCAGTGCCTTCCTGCACATGTGTGACAGATGAACTACCCAGTGCCTTCCTGCACATGTGTGACAGATGAACTACCCAGTGCCTTCCTGCACATGTGTGACAGATGAACTACCCAGTGCCTTCCTGCACATGTGTGACAGATGAACTACACAGTGCCTTCCTGCACATGTGTGACAGATGAACTACCCAGTGCCTTCCCGCACATGTGTGACATATAAACTACCCAGTGCCTTCCTGCACATGTGTGACAGATGAACTACACAGTGCCTTCCTGCACATGTGTGACAGATGAACTACCCAGTGCCTTCCTGCACATGTGTGACAGATGAACTACCCAGTGCCTTCCTGCACATGTGTGACAGATGAACTACCCAGTGCCTTCCTGCACATGTGTGACAGATGAACTACCCAGTGCCTTCCCGCACATGTGTGACATATAAACTACCCAGTGCCTTCCTGCACATGTGTGACAGATGAACTACCCAGTGCCTTCCTGCACATGTGTGACAGATGAACTACCCAGTGCCTTCCTGCACATGTGTGACAGATGAACTACCCAGTGCCTTCCTGCACATGTGTGACAGATGAACTACCCAGTGCCTTCCTGCACATGTGTGACAGATGAACTACACAGTGCCTTCCTGCACATGTGTGACAGATGAACTACCCAGTGCCTTCCCGCACATGTGTGACATATAAACTACCCAGTGCCTTCCCGCACATGTGTGACAGATGAACTACACAGTGCCTTCCTGCACATGTGTGACATATGAACTACACAGTGCCTTCCTGCACATGTGTGACAGATGAACTACCCAGTGCCTTCCTGCACATGTGTGACAGATGAACTACCCAGTGCCTTCCTGCACATGTGTGACAGATGAACTACCCAGTGCCTTCCCGCACATGTGTGACATAAGAACTACCCAGTGCCTTCCCGCACATGTGTGACAGATGAACTACCCAGTGCCTTCCTGCACATGTGTGACATAAGAACTACCCAGTGCCTTCCTGCACATGTGTGACAGATGAACTACCCAGTGCCTTCCCGCACATGTGTGACATAAGAACTACCCAGTGCCTTCCCGCACATGTGTGACAGATGAACTACCCAGTGCCTTCCTGCACATGTGTGACAGATGAACTACACAGTGCCTTCCTGCACATGTGTGACATATAAACTACCCAGTGCCTTCCTGCACATGTGTGACAGATGAACTACCCAGTGCCTTCCTGCACATGTGTGACATAAGAACTACACAGTGCCTTCCCGCACATGTGTGACATAAGAACTACCCAGTGCCTTCCTGCACATGTGTGACAGATGAACTACCCAGTGCCTTCCTGCACATGTGTGACAGATGAACTACCCAGTGCCTTCCTGCACATGTGTGACAGATGAACTACCCAGTGCCTTCCTGCACATGTGTGACATAAGAACTACCCAGTGCCTTCCTGCACATGTGTGACAGATGAACTACCCAGTGCCTTCCCGCACATGTGTGACAGATGAACTACCCAGTGCCTTCCTGCACATGTGTGACAGATGAACTACCCAGTGCCTTCCTGCACATGTGTGACATATAAACTACCCAGTGCCTTCCTGCACATGTGTGACAGATGAACTACACAGTGCCTTCCTGCACATGTGTGACAGATGAACTACCCAGTGCCTTCCTGCACATGTGTGACATAAGAACTACACAGTGCCTTCCCGCACATGTGTGACATAAGAACTACCCAGTGCCTTCCTGCACATGTGTGACAGATGAACTACCCAGTGCCTTCCTGCACATGTGTGACAGATGAACTACCCAGTGCCTTCCTGCACATGTGTGACAGATGAACTACCCAGTGCCTTCCCGCACATGTGTGACATATAAACTACACAGTGCCTTCCTGCACATGTGTGACAGATGAACTACCCAGTGCCTTCCTGCACATGTGTGACATATAAACTACACAGTGCCTTCCTGCACATGTGTGACAGATGAACTACCCAGTGCCTTCCTGCACATGTGTGACAGATGAACTACCCAGTGCCTTCCTGCACATGTGTGACAGATGAACTACCCAGTGCCTTCCTGCACATGTGTGACATATAAACTACCCAGTGCCTTCCTGCACATGTGTGACATATAAACTACCCAGTGCCTTCCTGCACATGTGTGACATATAAACTACCCAGTGCCTTCCTGCACATGTGTGACAGATGAACTACCCAGTGCCTTCCTGCACATGTGTGACATATAAACTACACAGTGCCTTCCTGCACATGTGTGACAGATGAACTACCCAGTGCCTTCCTGCACATGTGTGACAGATGAACTACCCAGTGCCTTCCTGCACATGTGTGACAGATGAACTACACAGTGCCTTCCTGCACATGTGTGACAGATGAACTACCCAGTGCCTTCCTGCACATGTGTGACATAAGAACTACACAGTGCCTTCCCGCACATGTGTGACATAAGAACTACCCAGTGCCTTCCTGCACATGTGTGACAGATGAACTACCCAGTGCCTTCCTGCACATGTGTGACATAAGAACTACACAGTGCCTTCCCGCACATGTGTGACATAAGAACTACCCAGTGCCTTCCCGCACATGTGTGACATAAGAACTACACAGTGCCTTCCCGCACATGTGTGACATATGAACTACACAGTGCCTTCCCGCACACGTGTGACATAAGAACTACACAGTGCCTTCCTGCACATGTGTGACATAAGAACTACACAGTGCCTTCCCGCACATGTGTGACATAAGAACTACCCAGTGCCTTCCTGCACATGTGTGACAGATGAACTACCCAGTGCCTTCCTGCACATGTGTGACAGATGAACTACCCAGTGCCTTCCTGCACATGTGTGACATAAGAACTACACAGTGCCTTCCCGCACATGTGTGACATAAGAACTACACAGTGCCTTCCCGCACATGTGTGACATAAGAACTACCCAGTGCCTTCCTGCACACGTGTGACATAAGAACTACACAGTGCCTTCCCGCACATGTGTGACATAAGAACTACCCAGTGCCTTCCTGCACATGTGTGACATAAGAACTACACAGTGCCTTCCCGCACATGTGTGACATAAGAACTACCCAGTGCCTTCCTGCACATGTGTGACAGATGAACTACCCAGTGCCTTCCTGCACATGTGTGACATAAGAACTACACAGTGCCTTCCTGCACATGTGTGACAGATGAACTACCCAGTGCCTTCCTGCACATGTGTGACAGATGAACTACACAGTGCCTTCCTGCACATGTGTGACAGATGAACTACACAGTGCCTTCCTGCACATGTGTGACAGATGAACTACACAGTGCCTTCCCGCACATGTGTGACATAAGAACTACCCAGTGCCTTCCTGCACATGTGTGACAGATGAACTACCCAGTGCCTTCCTGCACATGTGTGACAGATGAACTACACAGTGCCTTCCTGCACATGTGTGACAGATGAACTACACAGTGCCTTCCCGCACATGTGTGACATAAGAACTACCCAGTGCCTTCCTGCACATGTGTGACATAAGAACTACACAGTGCCTTCCCGCACATGTGTGACATAAGAACTACCCAGTGCCTTCCTGCACATGTGTGACAGATGAACTACACAGTGCCTTCCTGCACATGTGTGACAGATGAACTACACAGTGCCTTCCTGCACATGTGTGACATAAGAACTACACAGTGCCTTCCCGCACATGTGTGACATAAGAACTACCCAGTGCCTTCCTGCACATGTGTGACAGATGAACTACACAGTGCCTTCCTGCACATGTGTGACAGATGAACTACCCAGTGCCTTCCTGCACATGTGTGACAGATGAACTACACAGTGCCTTCCTGCACATGTGTGACATAAGAACTACACAGTGCCTTCCCGCACATGTGTGACATAAGAACTACCCAGTGCCTTCCTGCACATGTGTGACAGATGAACTACACAGTGCCTTCCTGCACATGTGTGACATAAGAACTACACAGTGCCTTCCCGCACATGTGTGACATAAGAACTACCCAGTGCCTTCCTGCACATGTGTGACAGATGAACTACCCAGTGCCTTCCTGCACATGTGTGACAGATGAACTACACAGTGCCTTCCTGCACATGTGTGACATATAAACTACCCAGTGCCTTCCTGCACATGTGTGACAGATGAACTACCCAGTGCCTTCCTGCACATGTGTGACATAAGAACTACACAGTGCCTTCCCGCACATGTGTGACATAAGAACTACCCAGTGCCTTCCTGCACATGTGTGACAGATGAACTACCCAGTGCCTTCCTGCACATGTGTGACAGATGAACTACCCAGTGCCTTCCTGCACATGTGTGACATAAGAACTACACAGTGCCTTCCCGCACATGTGTGACATAAGAACTACCCAGTGCCTTCCTGCACATGTGTGACAGATGAACTACACAGTGCCTTCCTGCACATGTGTGACATAAGAACTACACAGTGCCTTCCTGCACATGTGTGACAGATGAACTACACAGTGCCTTCCTGCACATGTGTGACATAAGAACTACCCAGTGCCTTCCTGCACATGTGTGACATAAGAACTACCCAGTGCCTTCCCGCACATGTGTGACATAAGAACTACCCAGTGCCTTCCTGCACATGTGTGACAGATGAACTACCCAGTGCCTTCCTGCACATGTGTGACAGATGAACTACACAGTGCCTTCCTGCACATGTGTGACATATAAACTACCCAGTGCCTTCCTGCACATGTGTGACAGATGAACTACCCAGTGCCTTCCTGCACATGTGTGACATAAGAACTACACAGTGCCTTCCCGCACATGTGTGACATAAGAACTACACAGTGCCTTCCTGCACATGTGTGACAGATGAACTACCCAGTGCCTTCCTGCACATGTGTGACAGATGAACTACACAGTGCCTTCCCGCACACGTGTGACATAAGAACTACCCAGTGCCTTCCCGCACACGTGTGACAGATGAACTACCCAGTGCCTTCCCGCACATGTGTGACATAAGAACTACCCAGTGCCTTCCTGCACATGTGTGACAGATGAACTACCCAGTGCCTTCCTGCACATGTGTGACATATGAACTACCCAGTGCCTTCCCGCACATGTGTGACATAAGAACTACCCAGTGCCTTCCTGCACATGTGTGACAGATGAACTACCCAGTGCCTTCCCGCACATGTGTGACATATAAACTACACAGTGCCTTCCTGCACATGTGTGACATATAAACTACACAGTGCCTTCCTGCACATGTGTGACAGATGAACTACCCAGTGCCTTCCTGCACACGTGTGACAGATGAACTACCCAGTGCCTTCCTGCACATGTGTGACAGATGAACTACACAGTGCCTTCCCGCACATGTGTGACAGATGAACTACCCAGTGCCTTCCTGCACATGTGTGACAGATGAACTACCCAGTGCCTTCCTGCACATGTGTGACATAAGAACTACCCAGTGCCTTCCTGCACATGTGTGACATATAAACTACCCAGTGCCTTCCTGCACATGTGTGACATATAAACTACACAGTGCCTTCCTGCACATGTGTGACATATAAACTACACAGTGCCTTCCTGCACATGTGTGACAGATGAACTACCCAGTGCCTTCCTGCACATGTGTGACAGATGAACTACCCAGTGCCTTCCTGCACATGTGTGACAGATGAACTACCCAGTGCCTTCCCGCACGTGTGTGACAACGTCATTCTACGTGGGATTTGTGCTCACTCTGGTAACGGAACCAAGGGCCTCTTTACCTGGCTTGTTGTCCAAGATAAGTGCACCCCTGGGAAGGCAGCCCCCCTGCGGGGACTCAGCAACACTTTCCAGCATCTTTAGAGGAAAGTGGACACTTTCACACACCCGCAATAGACAAAAGGACATGGGAAGTGCTGCTGTGGGGCAGGTGCATTGCTGTTGCGGTCAGAACCCCTTTCCATCACTCCTCATGCCTCGTACTCGTATGTTGAGGAACTTAAATATTTTCATAGTAGGAAAATGAAAGTAAGCTGCTAATTCTGCCAAGTGAAGGCAAACAGTTGTAGCTATGAAAATGGGATAATATGTGGCAGAACAGGTTTTTCTGATTACTGTCAGCGTGACATAGACGCCTGTGTGATGCAGCCCCAGACAGGCTGGCACAATTCCTAGTTAATCTTGAGGATCCCTCTCACTTTGTAATGTGGATTTTTAAAGGGGAACCCGGTAAGACAGATTCTACCAACTTTGCCATTATACTGCTGATTAAATTCTCTCCCTTGGAACCCAGAACTATTTTATATTTGCTATATGTTTCTGGGAGGGAAACTCTGGGCTTGGGTCTGGCAGGTCCATTTGTCAGTGTCAGGCACTGTATGCACCATCGATTCAAATATGGGCTCCTTCCTTTCCAGGACTGCAATCAATCAAGTTCAACGCCCATGCACAGGGAGGTGAAACCATTACTTTCTTGGGTTCCATGTCCACCTTACAATGTTGCCATGGCACGGTAACTGTAAATGCTCCCTCCAATAAAGATGAGTCATTTCTTCATGCAAAATGTTCCAGAGTTTTGTCTTGTATTATCCTGAATTGACAAAGCCCTGACATTCCTCAATGCTGCCTTTAGAAATTGGAGGAGTGTCTGGGCTCTCTCCAGATAGATATGAAGGATCTTCTTGTCCTTTTCCTCAAGGGGCCCATGCCGACTTCCATTCTGTCGGGAGGGCGCCATGAAGTGGATGGAGCAGCAGAAATTAAAGATGGTGCCACAGAAGAAGTCCCCTGCTATTTGGGCACTGATGGAATTGGAGCTTCAGACCTCTGAGTGTTTGTGGTGCTCTCTGTGGGCCTGGATCCCACAAGTGCTAGCTCCCAAGTTAAGTGTCTGCCAAGACTTCTGCCACGGGATAGCAGCTCTCCGGCTGTGGAGAAATTTACTGCTTTTCATTGCAGTAGTGCCTTTCAGAATGTTTGAGCTTGTAGCTGGTAGGCAAGTTGTGGATTGGGGTGCTGATAGTCCAAAACCCATCTGTCAACACCAGACATATTGACTCTGAGGAGATGGGTGCAAACACCATGTGCCAGAAACAAGATACGGACCCCACAGTCCCCTCCCTGGAGTGGACACAGGACACAGTCCCTCCGCATCAACTGCCTGTTACTCACTCTTCACACCTCAGACTCTGGCGAATATTTGAACCACTTGAGGAACTAGTTTCTTTGTTACTATGTTTTTATTCTGTTTTGAATTTTTGTTTGTCTAGTGTATCAGCGAGGAGGCAGTCCTCTGAATGAAGTTGGATGTGCACATGGAGACTCTCCCTTTGAAAGTACACTTTTCCTTCTTTTATCATTTCCTGTGGGCAAGTGAGTCTCCTATACATCCATTGGGCCATTATGGCGGCTGTGGCTCAGTGAGTAGGGCGCCAGCCCCATATACCAAGGGTGGTGGTTTTAAACCCAGCCCCGGCCAAACTGCAACAAAAAATATCCAGGCCTTGTGTGTGTGGGGAGCCTGTAGTCCCAACTACTCGGGAGGCTGAGGCAAGAGAATCACCTAAGGTCAAGAGCTGGAGGTTGCTGTGAGCTGTGATGCCACAGCACTCTACCCAGGGTGACAAAGTGAGACTCTGTTTCAAAAAAAAAAAAAAAGAAAGAAAGAAAGAAAAAGAAATACTGCTCCATCCCCCCAGCAAAGTCTAAAGAGACACGAAGGGAAATTTTTGAGCTGTGGAGGAAACTGGCTCACCCTCAATCATTATCTCTGTCTCTGAAGCCCAGAAAAATACTGAAATACTGTCAGCAACCATAGTGGTGTCTCCCAGTTCGCACTCCAAGTTCTCCAAACCCCTCTTTGTACCTGCCCACTCCACAGCTGCTCAGTCGGCAGCTGGAATCCTGATTTTGCTCAGTTCTGCAGACAATTGCATTGGAATATTGAAGAAAATTGTTGAGTACAAATCAATTAGGAGGAGCTGCATTTCTCCAGGCTCACTAAGAAATCGATTAATTAACTCATTTGTTCAAGACGGCGGGTAAACAATTTCTACGTCTGAGAGACATACCCGTTGGTGTTCCTCCAATACCCTCCCTCCATCCCTGAGCAAATGTCCCTTGTGTGTCTCTCAGGCTCCTCACGTCGTGTCCTCCCTGTGTTCAGAAGGTTCAAAGATCCTAGCGTCACCCAGAGTCATCCTGAGTTGGAACAGTCTTAGAGTCTAATAATCCACGTGCCATATTCCTTAAATAGAAGCTACATCTCCTCAAATTAAGCTCTACATTTTATTTAATTCTGTTTAACTTGGATTAGAAATTTTCTTTCATAAAATCAATGAAAAACTCATCAGCAAACATAAAACGGATAAAGCAGGATTTCCCACTGTGATGGAATAAACAGGTCAAAAGGTCTCCCCCCCAAAAAATAAGTAAGTGTAAACCCTGACAAAATGATGAAAACCAAACAATTCAGAACTCTGGAAATTGACGAAGAGCAAACAGTAAATTGAGAAAGGTTCATTCAGAAGAAATTGCCAGAACTGCAGACCAGAGGGAATCCATGTCCGAAGGCCCTGTGTCAGCACTGAGCCTCCCCTGCCCTGCCCAAGGCAGGAGGCTGCTGACCGGGAGGATGGCAGCTTGGGAGATCCAGCCACTCTGGTTCCAGAAGGCACTGGTTGTTGGGGGAAGGGGCAGAGACAGCTCAGCTACGCTGCAGGTGAAGTTGGCGAACCTAGTGATGAGACCAATGCGGGCAACCCTGAGCTTCACTCCCTGGAGGCTGTCGTTCTTGGGTCCTTCTCACCACAAGTGAGGCCATAAGCAAGCCAAAGCTTTCCTGAACAGTGCTGGACAAGGGCAAGGAAAGCACCCTCTTCCCTCCTCATGGCACACAGGGAAACTGAGGGAACATGTGTGGAGGTCTGAGGGTCCCCATGGAGTGTAACATTGAAGTTACTGAAAAGTGCTTGAACTTATGTTTGGGAATAACCCAATTCACAGAGAAGAAGGAGGGATTAGCAGGGGTGGTGAATGCCAGGGGATGGGGAGTTATTTCAGGGGTATTGAGTTAGGTTGATTAAAAAGTTCTGGAAGTGGACAGTGGAGATTGTCACACAGCAGTGTGAATGCCATTGAGTGCACACTAAAGTGATTCATGTGACAAGGTTAATGTTCTATATATTTTAACACAGGCAGAGAAAGAGATAAGTGTACACACCTGGATAAAAGGCAAATGAAAGAGGGCGGCGCCTCTGGCTCAAAGGAGTAGGGCATCGGCCTCATATGCCGGAGGTGGCAGGTTCAAACCAAGTCCCAGCCAAAAACCTCAAAAAAAAAAAAAGACAAGTGAAAGAAACTGACAGGCATTGAATCCAGAGCAACTGTTCTAAATATAGTCCCCAAATTAAGAGAACTGGGGCCTAATTAATTAAAAGAAAATATGGTAATGACTCATCAAAAAAAAAATCGAGAATTTAGAAATGTACCATCTAAATGGGCAATTTGCTCATCTATCAAAGAATTTACATTGGTTGTTCTTTTTAAAGAAGAATCAAAGATGGTGAGAATCCACATAAGCAGCAAATTGCCAAAACTTACAGGCAGGATTCAGTTCCGAGCATTCTGTAATGATGATCATTCTTATGAAGAAAAGCAACACTCTTTATACCCAGAAACTGTCATATCTAAATAAATAATTGATAAGGACATAACATCAGAAACTACTTGAAATATTAACAATATATTATCTGAGTGGTGTTTACCTGTTATTCTTTGTTTTTCTAACCTTGTGCACAAACTTCTGAGATCACCGAAAGTCCTTTGCATAGTGATTCTGTTGAAAAGGACAACAGCAGCTATGATGGTGGTCACCATCCATCCGTGCAATGTCTATGAAGCCCCCAGTGCAGTATGAGCTGGCTGGTTCTATGCAGCTCATGGCAACAGAGAGGAAGGCAAGTCCCAGGTGTGCAAGGGAAACTCCAAGGTGCGGAGTGTCCTGTGCACTGCAAATGCCACAGGTGGGAAAGAGCCGGGGGTAGCCAGGCGAGGGTAGCCTCAGCAGAGCAGCGAATCCCGGACTTGGCCGTGAAAAACTCGGCAGTACCCCAGGAAGGCTGAGTGTTTGCAGTGATGCCTTCACCTCTCTCCTGCTGTGCAAAAGGCCCAGGAACAGACGAGCAAGTGACGGGGACCAGCGTCACTGGCTTCCTACCTAGTGGCATCTGAGGCCGAGATGAACCAGGGAAGGGCCGTTCTCACCTGCTGGGACCATACGTTTCTGAGACATGCTCTGTGGATGAGACGGGGGCTCTGGTACGTTCTGAGCACTCACAGGGTTGGGATGTGATGACCTTTCTTCTCTTTGCTCTCCCATTTTTAGTTTTACGCTGAGATCAGGTGAGTATCTCACATGCTGAAGGAGAGTACAGTGGTACTACAGAAACCCTGTGTCTTCCTCTCATTTAACACTTCAGTTTCATTGTGCATCCTTTCCAGGGGGACTGCTGCTGACTGTTTCTCCAGGGTCCTTTTCTAACTGTCTTGTGCAGATCCAAGAGAGTCAGTATCCAAATGGTGTGTGTCTTTCCATATAAAACCAATTCGTTACGGTAGGTTGGCTCAGTATATTGCAAGCAGAATGAATACCCTCTCCTTTTAGCGACAGTCCCCTTTAATCTGGTGTTACGGGTTGTCCCCCAAACCTACATGTTGAAGTCCTAACCCCAGAGCTTCAGAATGTGACTTCACTGTGAGACAGGATAACAACAGGTGGAATTAGTTAAGTGGGGTGGCCCCTAATTCAAGATGTCTAGTGTCCTTGTAAAGAGGGGACATTTGAACACAGACACACCCATTGGGAGGTTGCCTGGTGAGGCTGAAGGCAGAGATGCAGGGATGCTTCTAGGTGCTGAGGAGTGCCAATGATTACCCCAAAACCACCTGAGCCCGGGCCAGGGGCTGGAGCAGCTTGTTCCTCAGAGTGCCCAGAAGGTCCCCTCCTGCCGGCACTGTGCTCTGGATGCCCCTGCAGACCTGTGGGAAGGGCGGTCACTGTTATTCCATCTGAGGGTATGGCGTGCTCTGTTCCCGCAGCCCGAGGAAACAAACACGTCCAGTCTTGAGGAATTCACCACCATTGGGATGAAATCCTGGGAGCTGCTAAAATTTTTATGTTCCATTTTTGGAAGTAAAATCTATTTTGAGCACTTACAGATGCTCACTAAAAGTTCAGTACATTGTAACACCACAATTCCAGATTTACCCCCAGTTTCAAGGGCCCTCTCTTATCTCCCCCCGTGTTGGGTGCAGACGGGCTGCAATGTGGTGTCAGGATTTTCTTACCAGAGGGCCAGGTGTTGGCATTTTATCTCAAGGATGCTTTTGTGAGCTTCCTCCAGATTGTCCCACTGGGACCTCCGCTTGCAGGAGCCTGACCCCGGAAGCCCGTTCTGACTTCACGCTGGGCCTTGCAGCTCTTTCTGCTGCAGTGGCTCTGCCCCAGCAAGCCCTACTGGGTATGTGCTTGTCACAGAAAACCACAGCTGCTGCCAGAAGCAGGGACCCTCTGGGCTCTGCAGAGGGTGTGCACCTTGGGCTGGTAGATCACCCAGAGGTTCAAGCCCTCTCACTCTTGCCTCTGCCCCTCTGGCCTTGAGACCTTTGCAGTTGAGAGGAAGGTGCCCATCTGTACAACCCAGTTACCAAGGAATACGAAGTTTGAATCTGTTCCTGCTTTTCTGAGGATAAGGGATGTGCCCTCGACCCTCATCTATGGGGCAGGAGGGCTGCACAGCAGAGTTTGGTCCTCTCTTAAAAGAATGTTCACGCTAATGTCTCTGCCTCTGCTGACAAATAGCGACCTTCTCCTGGGTACTGGCAGGTAGATATGGTGATGTCTAGTTGTGCGGCTATTTGAGTCAATATTACTCTGGGGGTGCCTGTGGCGATGTCTTCAGAAGAGAGTATTTGATTAGTGGATAACTAGAGTAGATGGGGCTCCCTGACACAGGTGGGCCTTGTCCACATGGACGAGGGCTGTGCAGAACAGAAAGCAGAGGAAAGTTGAACTTGTCTCTGCCTGACTCCTCCTGCCTCTGACCTGGGACTCATCCATCAGTGCTGCTGGTTCATGCCTTTATTTTTCAGGTTTTTTAGAGACAGGGTCTGGCTCTGCTGCCCAGGCTAGAGTGCAGGACTGTTATCACGGCTCTCTGTAGCCTCACACTCTTGGCGTCAAGCCAACCTCCTGCCTCAGCCTCCTGAGTTGCTGAGACTGCAAATGTGCACCCCATTCACAGCTACGGTGTTTTTGTTTGTTTGTTTTATTATTTATTTATTTTGAAGTTTTTGGCCGGGGCTGGGTTTGAACCCGCCACCTCGGGCATATGGGGCTAGCACCCTACCCCTTTGAGCCACAGACAGCTTTCCACTGTGTTACTTAGGCTGGTCTCAAACTCCTAGACTCAAGCGATCTTCCCACTTCTAAGGTTTGTAATTTCTTGTCATCTTAAGACTAAGTGTTCTCCAAAGGAAGGTGGGTGTTAATTATTCTGTTTTCTGCTCTGCTCCTTAAAATCCCCCCCTGCATATAACCCTAAAAATTTCTGAAAGTGGTCAAGCTGCCTAATTTATCCCAGGCCCTGGATTGGTCTCTTGAGAGACCCCAGCCCTGCACCATCACCACCACCACCACTCTGAATGCTTTTCCTAAACTTACAGGTAAGAAAAAGACTCCTATTTTACTGAACCACAATCCTTGAATGTTTTTTTTTTTTGGCCAGGGCTAGGTCTGAACCCGCCACCTCTGGCATATGGGACCGGCACTCTACTCCTTGAGCCACAGGCACCGCCCTCCTTGAATGTTTTTATTATTCCAACTGGCTTAAACACAACTACGTTTCAAAGAGGTTTGTTAAATCACCCCCCAAGGACACTGTGCAATTTTACTGGTCCCCAAAAGTGTGAGTTCTGTCCATGAATGGAAAGTGTCACTGTCCCCTCTTTTAGAGAAATGTGTCGTTTTCTCCAAATTATTAATCTAGCATGTGGCATAACTTTTAAATACAAAATTTCAGGAACAAAAACACCATTTCTATACTAAAAGTAGGACACATTTTAGAGAGAGATCAAGCTGTGGGGGACGCTTACAACAGGCTGAGAAGGACGGGGGCTGCTCGCCAGCGTGTGAGAGGAAGGAAAGTGTGGCCAGCGCCGGGTGGCGGGTTCGGAAGCTGGACGGGAGGGAAGCAGTAATATGTCTCATAGCTGTTGTTACTCTCCAAGGTTAATTTATTTCACATGAAATGTTGGACAAACATGAATAATATTAATAATTAAATTGGGGGCTCAATCATGACATAAAAATTGTTTAGAGCTGAGAAATGAATGCAAATGTATGGTAATAACCATAAAATATTAAGTGACCCGGGGGTTTATAAAAAACTCATAGACCAATCTAATAAGCCATGCCTTTGACGCTTTGATCTGAAAACCAATAGGCAGAGAATGACTTAATGAGTGTTCCTGATTTTAAGAAGTGATACATGTTGGTGGCAATGAGCAACCAGGTAGACACCAGGGGCAAATTACATTTCGGAAGAAGTTCCAGATTCAGAGAAATGAGAGCTGAAGTCTGCCTTAGCAGCAGTGCCGTTATGTTGAGTAATGAACCCAGATTAGTGGAGGAAATGTTTCACCAGTGGAAAAATAGGAGGAAAAGACATAGGACTCATTTTAATAGAGATGAATGCAAATTAAGAAGCATTTCTTTATTCTCAGATTGTATCTTTCTGCCCTTTTTTTAGTGATAAATTAGATAGTAACATTTTTATGACATTCGGTTGTTTAATATTTAATATACTTGTCAACATAAAAACTGAAAACTGCACTAGTTAGAAAGCAATTTTGGAAATGTTGTTGTTCTCTGTGAAAACACATTTGGTCCTTCAATGTTCTTCTCGTTATGGACAAGAGCAAAATCTGGGGAAGGTTTACCCAGGCATTTTTTTGAGAAGAATGAACGTTGGATGAGGGTTATTATTTTTTATTTGTTTTGCAGTTTTGGCCAGGCCTGGGCTTGAACCCACCACCCCTGGTATATGGAGCTGGCACCCTACTCTTTGAGCAAAAGGCACTGCCCTTGATGAGGGTTATTTTAAGGAAGCAGTAAAGGAGAGAATTTTCTGGATGTGTTGTTCACATCAGCTGCTCTGGACTCTGGACTCGGGTCTTCCTTGCTGGGTTCCTGAGACCCAGGGATTTCTGGATGATAGTGAATTGGGGTAAGTTAAATTCTTTTTCTCACTGGCAAAGGGCTCTAAATTTAAGTGTTGCATATGAAAAGACATTTCACACCTTTGAAACAGCAACACAAAGCAATTAAAGCTCAAGTTTCTGTTTTAAACACAGCCACGCATATAACAATCCGTATCATAAAGAAGGACTTAGGGGAGGTTGATGTTTAGTTTTTATCTGTGTGGGATGGAATAAGCTGTTTTCTCTTTCTCTCAATAAATTATTTGTTTGTGCCAAATATTGGCTTTTTAAAAATTGCTTTGAAGACTTTCAGTCTTCTTTTGTAATTAGGGTCTGCCTTGGTGCTGTTTCTTGGAGATTGGATGTGTCTGGGCTCCACCATACCCGAAGTTTCCATGATAACTGTTATAAAGGAGACCTGGGGGTGTTACGTGGTTAATCCAGGTAACATGGCTGAGTGTGCTTCTGTTATTAAAGGAAATGTGTGACGCAGGACGTAAAGCCAAGTTACTTTTAAAATTCAGGCCCCGTGCCTCTGACAAGCTCTAGATTCACCCATAGACAGCAATTCTGATATTTAAAGAGAAAGAAACTTCCACAGTCAGGTGTTTTAAGGAAAGCATTTTTGTTTCTTTACCATTTTAGAATATTGGCTCTGCATTTTTATTCAGTTAGCAAGACCAGACCAAAAATAACACACTTCAAAGGTCTCCCCATAGAGGAGAGAATATCCCACATTATCTCAAAAATATTCAATGACATTTTAAAGCTCGAGGGAGCAAGGCAGGAGCCAGTGATCTTACAACAAAATGGATAATTTATTCATTTAAAGGCCTCTGTTTCCATGTTTCTAATTTTCTGAAATATAGTTTGTGCTATTCTTTCAATAGCAGAAAAAATTTAAATATGTGCGCAGAATGCTTTCATGACCCTGTTCTCTTTTTAGCTTTTATCAGGAGTGTTAGGGTTTCACAGTAAATATGCCTCTGTGTAGGGTTTCTATTAATGCAAGAAAAATATAAGAACATTTTTCCCACTCACCTCTAAAATTCACTAAACTCATTCCAGAAGGCAGTTCCAAAGCTTGTTCGAAGCTTGTTTGAAGCACTTTTACTGGAGGGACATTTACACACGTTTATAGCACGGTCACGGGGAACAGAATAGGAGAACGCTGTCTTCACGGAGAGCCGGACCAAGGCTGCTTGTCAGCTGTGGACTCCACTCCTGAGACCTCACCTGGGAGCAATAATGTTGAGCAGCCAGAACATCAGACACCTTTGGGGGATGGGATGGGACTGTAGCATGTCCAAAGACCTGGCAGAAAACCAGCCCCCCCACATGGATCTGGACACTCCAGAGACTCCCCAAGGTAGCTGTAATGTCATTGGCAGGAATCCTAAGGGCCAAGTCTCCGTTTCACGTGAGAAGTTCAGAACTTCTGTGAAAAAAGATGAAGTGGGAACTTAGCAGAATAGCCACGGGGGATGGCTGCCGAGTAACACACGTCAAGTTGGACACTCCTTGGCACTTGGGACCTTCAACATCTGTGTTTAGCACTTTAACTTCAGGCTGCTGCTGCCACCAGGTCCTGGTCACCATCCCTGACAGCCACAAGTCAAGCGTGTGACAGCACCAACCTGTGACAATATGCTAAGGATAGAGGGAGATGGAGTCGAGGGCATCTGTGACATCATGGAGTCCCTATGACATCATGCAGATGCTGCACAAATCTTGGATTGACTATCTCTGGACATATGCTGAAAATGAAGCAATTTGTTTAAGCCACAAAAAAAAAAAAAAAAAACTCAAGCCAGTGAAGACCAAAAGAAATCAAATAAAAATGTTCATATGAGTTTTAAAAAACTTTATTAAAGTGTAATTTTTATGCTATTAAATTATCTGAAAAGTAGTTAGAAGGCTTTATTAAGGCATAAGCTACATTCCATTCCATTAACCCCAGTGTACAGTTCAAGGAGATTCAATAAATCTACACAATTATGAAAACACTGCCACAAGGTCCATGAGTCACACAGGATAGAAAGGGCTTAGAAATTTCCCATAGAAGGGAATCCATGTCTGTATTCCTATAATTCTCTTATAATATATATAAGCACGCCGTTCTCCGTGGTAGGCTCTTGGAGTATTGTTCTTGGTGCTCTTTCGCGTAGTTGCCTGCGACCCCCAGGCCCGTTTCACTGCCGAGCGGTGGCTGACTGTGTGGGTGGAGCACGTCTCACTTGGCCGTCCACCAGCTGACACTTGCATTGCTTTCATTGGGGGCTCTCAGAAAAATGATTTGAACATGCACAAGTCTTTGTGTGGACGTAAAATTGACATTTCTCTTGCATGTGGAATTGCTGATGAGCATATGTTTAACTTATTTAAAAACTGCCAAGCTGGTTTCCAAACTGGCTGCATGACTTTTCATTCCCACTAGCCAGAGAAGGTGCCACTTTCTCTGCATGAGCACTTTCGTGCTCTCTTGGAGCACGAGTCAGTTTCTCTTCATTTTAACTCACGTGATTTCTAAGTACAAGTGTTACAAATGTGCATATTGTGATTAATTCAGTTGCTTGGGGAAACAAGAATGGTGGGAGAGTTTTTGGCTAAAAACCAGAATTTGAAGGGATGTGCTTAGAGCAGGGGGCCTGAAGAAAGGCTCCTCTGTTTATAACACATCCAGCAGAATCTGGGGTCATCGTGATGAGGGACACAAAACTCGTGAGCTCCTACATGTGAAGAAGAAGAAAAAAATTATGAAACGTATGTGGTGGAGGACGGCTGATCACTGTATAATTCTTTCAACTATACTGTATGTTTGAAAAATTGACTAATCAAATACTGGAAAATTAAAAAAACAAGTTTTAAGTAATTATAAGTAGATTTGGTAGTAAGAAAAGACTATGATTTTACTCTTTTCTGTTGATTTTCTCTGAATTTATTTTCTCATTTTCACTGTTACTACAGCAAACCTTTTGAAACATGAAATAAAGATGAGAACAAAAACCAAAGCCATAATCAGCTCTCCCTGAATACGTCTAATAGTCTTCTCAATTGTTCATGCTGTGCTTTGGCCTGTGTGCATGCTAATTTTCCACTTAACACCTGAAGTCTAAATCAATTCTAAATTTTTGCAGTTTTTGGTCAGGGCAGGGTTTGAACCCGCCACCTCCGCCGGTATATGGGGCTGGCGCCCTACTCCTTTGAGCCACAGGCGCCGCCCTCAATTCTAAATTTTTACGGCACCTCTGAGCTACCTTGCTACATGTTCTTTTTAGTCTGTATTTTTAATGGATGCATAGTATTTCTTTCTCTGAATTTATCTTCAATTATGTGACCTTTTCCTACTCTGATAATATTTATTTCATTTACCTTTGCTCTGTAGCAATATTTTGATACATTTATATGTGTTGGAATCTATTAATCTATTTATCCTGGTTTTTGTTTTCTTCTTTCATATTTGTTTTTTAGAACTTGTTTCCATTGATAGTGTCAGCAGATGGAATTATATCCATGCTTTGTGACTATGGATGTGTGTTTCCAAACTACGCTGGAAATGACAGACACGTGAATCAGTTTAGCTTTGTTCTCTCCTTTCAGGAACTAGTATAACTGGTTTTTCTAATTCAATTGGTTTACAAGAGTACCCCAGTGTGTTAACTTGCAATCATTTTTCTGTCACATTCTGTTTCGTACAACAAACTCCTAACTCTCCATAGTTAGTATTTAATGTAAATGTATGATTAATTGTAATTTTAGAGACAACCCTAGTTAAATATTCCTTGAACATCAGTAATGTCTAAAAACATAAAATACATTTGGTTTATTTACCTTTTTGAAAAAAATCCAATATGTATTTGAATAAAATTGTTACAAAGTTCTAAGGTTTAAATCATGTATGTGTGTGTGAGTGTATATATATATGTTTTATATTATTCAAGATTTTCCACTAGAATCTGGGACTCAGATTCAATAGTGAGAGAAAGAATCCATTTTCCTACCTGTAACTCAAAACGAACATGTAGGAAGCCTAAGAAACTGCTTCTGAATCTGACATCCTGACAGCTATAACAACATGTGCTTGATTTGTCCATAAGCTGTTAAATTGCTCTCTGAGCAATGAAAGCCACATGCTAACCCATTTACATGTTCACAAAGGCATGCACTATTAAAATGCTTCTATTCTTCATATTTCAAAACATCTGTTTGGTCTTTAAAACATGCATGTGTGCACACACACGAATCTTTACTCCAGGACAAGGGAGGGGAGGGAGGGGGGAGGGGGATAGAGGGAAGGGGATTGGTGGGATTGTATCAGCGGTGCATCTTACAAGGGTATATGTGAAACTTGGTAAATGTGGAATGTAAGTGTCTTGGCACAGTAACTGAGAGAATGCCAGGAAGGCTATGTTAACCAGTGTGATGAAAGTGTGTCAAACGGTCTGTGAAGCTAGTGAATGATGCCCCATGATCATATCAATGTACACAGCTATGATTTAATAAAAATAAAAATAAAAAGGTGACCTCAGCGTATTCCAAAGGACAGGAATTCTGTACATTGAAAAGACACCTGCACTCCCTTATTTATTGCCACACTCTTCACAATAGCCAAGATTTGGAATCTATCTAGGTGTCCCTCAACAGATGAATGGATAAGGAAATCGTGGCACAAACATGTTCATTCAATGAAATATTATACGGCCACAAAATGAATAAAGTCCTGCCTTTTATAACAACATGGATGGAACTAGAGAACATTATGTTAAGTGAAATAAGCCAAGCCCAGAAAAATAAATCTCACATGTTCTCACTTATATGTGGGAGCTAAATATTAAAAACAATTGATCTCCTGGAGACAGAGAGAATGATGGTTACCAGAGGCTGGGAAGCACAGTGGGCAGCGGAGGATAAAACCTGGATGGTTAATGGGCACAAAAATCTAGTTAGTCGGATAGAATGAACAATACTTGATAGAATGAAAAAGTGACTATAGTCAACAAGTTAAAGTATAGTTTAACTAAAAGAGTGGAATTGGGGAGGCACCTCTAGCTCAAGGAGTAGGGCGCTGACCCCATATAACCAGGGGGTGGCGGGTTCAAGCCCAGCCCCAGCCAAAAAACTCACACAAAAAAAGAGTGGAATTAGAATGTTCTTAATGAAAAGAAATGAAAAATTCCTAAGAAGATGAATACCCCAATTACTCTGATTTGATTAATTCACATTGTATAACTGCATCAAAACATCACATATAAAGTTGTAGTATACAACTACTATGTCCCCATAATGAATACTTATCATGTACCCATATTAGTTCAATTATTGCTAATTAAATATACATAAAATTTCAAAAAACATAAACACTGTCCCTTATGTAGTTGAAATTTTAATGAACAAAATCTTCCAGAGAAGCCAAGAAACATCTCAGAGCGTGTCTAATGGAAGACCTTAGAAACACAAGTAAGGCTGGGCCATCCAAGGTATTTGGGGCTCTGTAATTTTCAGGACTAATGGGCCCCTGAAATTGCAGGAGGGAGCCACTGAGTTAACAGAGCAGGGTACTGATGGGAATGTGACTTCCGTTTTATTCACCAGCTATGGAAGTACTCCATAAACCCTGAATAGCGGCCCCTGGGAAAATGTTTCTTCATCCTGTCTCCAGCTTGTCTGCCTCCAAAGACATTTACACCTCCTTCCCCTCAGTCCTGTAATGTACCCGGTCAGTGCAAAGAAAGAAAAATGCAACATTTTCTATCTATTGGTTCACAATCAGACATTTTTTACTAAATATATAAAATTATAAATAATGTCACTTACGTCTGTGTTGGCTCATAAAAAAAAAAAAAGTTTGGTTAAACACAATATTTGTCTAGGACAGAAAAAAGCAAGCCCTGGCCTAATCCATTTAAAGTCTTTCTGATTCTGAAGACTGTGTTTCTAGTATCAGTAGCATTTACAGATCCCTTCTGCCACGGACAGCAGGCCTCAGTCATCCACTGCTGAGTGTCCATGCAGCTCAGTCTAATCTAAGGTCTTCATTTCTTTAACTGACAGAAAGAAAAATTTTACAAAGACCCCAACTAAATTTTCCCAATTTACCTGAATGTTGTTATGCACCTCATCTGACACTCTAACTCATAATTTTTTAGGATATGGTCCCAATTTTCCCCTTTACTTTTACTGTTCCTTGGCATAAATGCTGTTTGGAAAGTTTGAAGTCTGCAACCAAAGCAAGCAAGCAAACAGACAAATGTACCTGATGTACATAAATCTTTTCCAATTCCCTTTTACCCATACGTGTAGTTATTCCACACAGCAGGCCAAATTAAGTTGATATCTTTAAATCACCGCCAGCATGAGTTTAAGTATATATAGGAGATGCAAATCTCCTTTTCTTTTCTTATTTCCTAACTTTCTAACTTTTCAGATGTTAAAAAAAAGGTTAGGCTTGGAGGCCACTGACTTTACCCACATGACATTCGAAGGTGCCATGTTCTGGTTTATTTCCCTGTTGTTTAACCAAATCCTTGTGAATACACACGCTATTTCGGATTATATCCTCTTGCACAAGGAGGATATAATCATTTTCTTATTTCTTCATTTTCTTATTTCCCAAAAGCCTTCTACATAAAAAACTTCTTGTGATTTCTATCACTGAGTTAGGTTCTACTATATTTTTCTGCATAGACTTTAATTTTAATCGTATTCAGCAATAATTCACCTGCAAACTGGGTAGAAACAAACATAGCTCAGATACAAGAGAAGAAAGAAAGAGACACTATTTATAACAGTTTGTGATTGCTATGAGTTACGGTGATGCCACGGTATACACCCAGGGCACAGAGTCACTCTGTCTTCCCAAAAAGAAAAAAATGTGTGATCTTTACTCTAAAATATGAATTATTTCCAATGATTTCACCAAATGTCCACCCACTAGCATTGTTTTTAAAATGGCACAGGCTTTGCAAATAAAGCCAGGTGTTGGTATCCTCAACCTGCAGTTTCGAAAACTGTGATTTAAAGAAGGGTCCCATCCAAGGTCTCAGAGAGAGGAGAAAGTAGACCGAGGATGCATTATTTTAAATTTAAAATGCAATGTATTTCAAATATAAAGTAAAGCACAGAGGATAATAAAATCAACATGAAGGTACTTACACACACTGTCACAGTAAACATGTCTTTCTCCTTGCTTCAGATTATATTTAAAATAAATTAATAAATTAAGTAGATCTAGAAAGGGTGGATTCATAGAAAAGTGATAGCAATAGATGATATAAAAATAGACAGACAATAGGTAGAAAGAGAGATGATAGGCAGATACAGAAAGGGATAGATGTAGGTAAATTGGTTATGACTGCATACCAGGCCATAATTTAAACATCTTACATTTATTTTCACATTCTATTTTCCTACAATTTTATGTGGTAGGTAATATTATCCTTTCCATCTTAAATGACACTATTCAATAAGGTACCTATTTTTTTTGTTGCTCAAAAGTCCCCTGTGTAGCAGCCCTCAATTGCATACTTTTCTACACCCCTAGGAGTCAACACTAAGTCTAATTGACCTTATTTTATTCCACGCATTTCCAATAATTTTTCTACACTCTATGCATCCTTATACAACATAGAATATTGATTTGCATGATATGAATCATTTTGGTAAATGGATTCATACTGTTCAGATTCTTTTACAAATCGGTTTTCTTTCATTGAAATGTATGTTTTGGGAATTTATCTATAGGTAAAACATACAGCTTCCTTTTTTTTGACCAGGTTGTAAATAAATCGGCTGATGTTAGAGGACTGGATTTTAAGATTCTATCAGACTATATCAAACTGATTGAGCTTATTGACCTAGATCCCCAGGGAGGTTGGTTAGAACCAAATGCTAGACTCTGTGAGACTTGCCCTGGGCTTCAGGGAGGCAAGACTCCAACAGGGCAGAGACTCTAAAACGGGTGTTCCAGGGCATGCCCCAGTTCTCAAGATGTAGGGTGATCTTTTAATGCTCTGAAATCGCTGAACATGCTGAGAGTGGGAAAGAATGTCATCCTAATTCCCTTGGTGTAGTTCTCACCCTGCCCTCAATTAAGTCCTTAACTTAGACATAATATCATGGACTAAGAAGTCAACACAGCCTGAAAAATAGGACAGTTTGTCATCTTGCACTTTCCGTAAAAGAAATCTTGAGATAAATTGAAAACTGCTGTAATATCCACAAAATGATAAAAACATAAAAGAAATAAATGTTTTTAAAGCAGTATCGCAAAACTGTTCTTGCTATCCTTTTAAGTCAAGATGTGTTCAATAGGAGACGCTTTGCTGTGGTGTCAGGGCTCCCTGAGGGCCTTGGCCTGGGTTAGGGGCTGACAAGTGAGACGATCCTGGGGAAATAGTGAGACTCTGCACCAACTTTGTGTGTAAAGCCTGGGGAGCCTGGAGAGGCATACATTGACTCACATGCCGAGTGACAGCTGGAGGCAATGCAGCAGCCCTCTGACCCCTCTGAAACCTTTTATTGATCTCCAACACAAAGTGTACATGCAAAATGCAAAGGTGCCAAAACAGGATTAAAAGAATACCAAGTCCCCAGGAAGACTGAGTAAAAAGGCAACGGCTGGGTAATTGGGAACATAGGGTCGTGAGCTGTCAACAGCAGAGGAAAACACACTTAGAATGGGTGAGTGGACATCAAGTTTCATCTTTGCAGGGCAGACAAACTAGCGGTCCTACTCTGACTGCCAATCAGGAGTTCAAAGGGCTGGTTCTTACCAGGATGGTCTTGATGACTTTAACCTGTCCGGGTGCCTCGGTGCTCCTTTCATATGAGGTGGTCTTGATAAGGAGCCCCCAGGAATGGCTGTTCTAGATGTTCTTCCCTGGATTGAGGAGCCTGCAGAGAGATGGGCCAGCCTGCCTCCCCCACAGCGGGAATTTTGTCATCCTTTAAAAACCCAGAGCACCATTGACAGTCACTGGCTTCTACAAGTCTCTCTGGTTGGCTACTTATCCATAAAGATCCTGCTTCCACTAAAGGGATTTTGGTTAAATACAGCGCATGAGGCTCTTAGTGCACTCTTTCAGCCACCCAAAGCAGTTTTAAATGTCACTTCAGGTCCCATAGCTTGGCATTCTGTCCACTCAGAGACACCTGGGCTTAAGGATAGTGTTTTATGATGGCAGGAGACTGGATTTAAGGTGAGTGGCCCCCAGGGCACAGGGAAGATTTGTTGGCTGGGGCATATCTCTGGCCCTTTCTCCCTAAGTGGTAATTACAGATGTTTACCTTACCCAGAAGCAAAAGTCAGCCTGGAAAACTTCAAAAGAAGCATTTTATGGAAAGGTAAGGGTTAGCTCCCAGGATGGAGAGAAAAGCCTGGTGACCAGGCCAAGACATGCAAGTGGGCAGGTGGAGTGAGCGGCTGACCTCCTGCTGGGAAGGGGTGGGGTTCTCAGAGAAAGTTCAGCCACATATTTCCCACATCCGGCTGCTGCAGTCAGGACTGCTGTCCCAGCTCAGACACCAATGTCCTTCTTGGGGCCAGGGATGGACAAGGAATAGTGGTACATCCTCTCCCCCCAAGCTGACTCCCCAGGGACAGCTGGGTACTGTCACCACGAGAAAAGAGGAGACCTGCCAGGAGATCATACACTTGCCTGCTTGGAGTTACTGAGTCTGTTGGATAATTACAACAATCCTACAATTCTCTGAAAGGACTTCAAGCAAGGCAAAGAGCAAGGCAGATCTATTTAATACTGTGAAGAACCATAGCTGGGAACATAGCATGGAATCGTCCGTCTTTCCTGGCCATCGCGGGCCACAGTGAGCAGGTGTCTAATTCACAGTCCTTCACAGGGGACACAGCACTGAGTGTGAGAGCCACCAGGTATCTGGTTCACATCTGCTGCCCTGTGCAGATGGCCTGTCACACGCTAACTATCCCAGATGGGGGAGTTGAGTTCGTAAGACAAAATGTGGACTCCCAGTCAAGTTTCATGATGTGTCAGTAGAAAGGTAAATTAAAAGCAAAGCTCTTCTGTCATTTTGGTGTGTAAACAAAGACCCATGGGAGAATTGAAGAACTCCCAAGTCACAACTTAATTTGCTAAGTAAACTCTGGAGGACATATTTTGTACAGGAAATCTGTAGGATAGTAAAATTAATAATATAGAATATTTATTTTCCTTAGAATTCTTTTTAGCTTGTGGTAATTACTGACCAAATGAAGTAAAAGTAAATTACAAATAGAATGACAGAAAAATTTAATTGCAGAAAAGAGAACAATGATAAATTTAATACTGTTTTTTTTTATGAAGAAAACGTTAAAAGAAAATTGACCTTTAATACTTGCTCTGTATATCTGTGTATCCTTGAGTAAATTATTATTTTTTTTAGTCTCTGATTTTTTTAATCTAAAATACAAAAACAGAAAAACCTACTTTGCTAGATTATGAGAATTCTGTGTATTGTCTGCAGGTCGCCAAGCACTGGTTCTTGAGATTAGCAGGAGTTCCATGAACGGCAATAAACAAAGCTGCTGGCCGGCAGACACCCTAACTGCAGCACTTTGTTCCTTTGAAGCCTCGAAAGGGATGTTTTTTTATTATTGGTTGTTTTTCTTTGTGTAATTACTCAACTCAGGAAAATTAGTCTATCATTCTGTGTAACCGCGAGGCATCCAGGCATCTGGGCCTGAAGGACTTGGAAAGCCTTGCAATTTCTCCCAGCCCAGGCCTGAAGGGAGAGGTGTTGGCTCAGAGTTTTCAAAGCTACCGGAGGTTACATTTTTTCTGAGCCTCCTTCAAGTATGGTATTTGAAATGCTTCGTGAAATAGGTCAATCATTTTTTTACATGTCATTTTTCAGTGTGGTGAAAGTTCACCAAATAATTCTCCCCAATTATAAAGAAATCTTTAAAAACAAGGTTAGGTTTGGGTTTGGAAGCAAACATCACTGTTTTTCATGCAAACCATCAAGAAATCTGTCGATGTCAATCCTACCATTCTGTGTATCATGGTTCCTCGTAAATGTGTTATGATTCATGACCGTGATGAGAATGTTTTGGGAAAATACCGAGCTTCATTGGAAATGCAATAAAGGATCTTAACAAACACTTCCTTTCTTCTCTGCCCCTGCAGTGAACTTAAGTGCTAAAATAAATCCACACCAAAAAAATAGAAATCTAAAATTAAATATTTAATTAATTAGAACTCTGATTTGCTTTAATGATCAGTGGCATTGCACAGGCTATATTACACTCCCTTTATAATTTTTTTTTTTGACAAAAAAGATACTGTTCATTTTAACAGGCCACTTGAGTAGGATACATATGTAATAGGATCGGAACTGAAAATCAGCTAGAGATGGTGCATTTTACATCATTGGGAAAATTACAGTTCTGTATTGTAAAAACATTTATTCTTTTAACAATGTACCTACATTAATCAAAAATTACAGCATATTTAATAATTTTACAAATTCTTCATAAAAAATATATCTCTGTACAAAAAGGTCTTTTGCACCTACATGGTGACAGCAGCGAGTGGAAGGACAGCGGGAGGCTGGAGGGTGGCGGTGAGGATGGGGTTTTCCTGATCATAATGTCAGCATTCTTTTTTTCCCCCTTTTTTAATAGCTTTTTTTTTTTTTGTGGTTGCTGTTGTTTACAAAATATTTTACAGAAGAAAAAAATTATTGCAGCTAGCCTGAAAAAAGGCAAGATGTGTTGAGACAAGCAGCAGCTTTGAACAGCTCTGAAGCGCGTCCTGTTCTAGCAAGTGGTCACTTCCCTCGCGTGCAGTCTAGTTGCCTTCGGGAAGAGTCTTCTAGACCTAGCGTGGCCAGCACATCTCCCGACTGCCTCAAGCAAGAGCCCCCAGCCCTTCTGGGAGATCTGACCTGATACTGCACACACCCTCAGAGGGAACCAGGCAGGATTCTCACAAGAGAACATCACTCACTTTTTTTTTTTTTCTTTTTTAAATAACATGCTCCAAATCGGCAACCATAGGACAGTTTGACTTTGCACACAAAGGAAAGAACATGGAATCTGATATGTGGCTTCTTGTGTGTGTGTGGGTCCTGTCTTGTCGGGATTTCATCATGTCACTGACCAGCAAGCAGGCCAGGGGTGTGGGAAGAGAGACATTAATTCAGACTCGGAAGTCAGCATCTCGCACCTCGTTTGAATGACTCAAACTTAGATATGTACAATATATATATATATGTATATATATACACCTAATATGTATAGTAACCCTGTTCTCCCTTGCACATGGCGGTCCTCAAGCTTTCTACGTTTTCTCTGCCTCATTCAACCAGCGTGCCAGAAGCACACCTGCCGACCTCCTCTGTTCTACTGAGAAACAGCTACATAAGGATTCCTGTTTGCAAAGCAAATTTCCACAGATGCTGTCCAGGTTGGCCAGGGGAAAATGCGCAGAGAATTCGGCATAGTAACAGGGAATCCAACACTATGGCGTTCGCAGATGAAGGCGTGACCACAGGGGCCGGGCACCCCACGCAGATGCAGCACGGGGGCCGGGGAAGACATCTATAAAACGTTCAAATCAAAACATGCGACTCTGGACATTTTCCGAGTCTTGCATTTAAACATGCCACAGACGAACAAACACATCTGTCCTTAAGCTGGGTACGACTATGGTCCTGATGCCAAAGTGAAGGCCAGTGTGAACATTCCAATATTCCTGCCAATGCCGATCTGGAATGCCAGAAAGGGGGCATTTTCCACATGCGGAATATGTACTTAAACATGAAATAATAAAATAAGCTTTATCTTTTCAAAAATATTTTTATCGAACAGGTATAAATAAAAATAAACATGATCTTCACTTTGAATTTGTTACATCAACATTCTCATGGTCACGGATTCTACTTCATGTTTTGATTTTATCCACGTTGAGGATCATACCTATTTAACTTACATTTGTTAACTCATCATTGACCGATCATGAACTTAACACTTGAAAAATTGCTGAAGTTGCCCTCCCATCTGCGATGACAAAGTGTGAAACAAAAGGCGAACAGATAGATATTGATAAAATATATCATCGTGAGAGGACGGTGTGTGTAATTTTTCCTCACCTCCAAAGGAGCGCTTAGTATTTTGATCCTGAACAGTTTTCACCGAGTTCAAGGTTGCCACTGTGGTATGCTGTCTTTCAATGCAATATCAGAGAGTGATGGTACAAAGGAAAAGAAACTAACAGTGCAAAAGGGAAGCCTGCATCGTGAGCTGAAACCCACGAGTCCATGAGCTAGCTAAAATAAATTACTATTCACATTTTTACACAGCAAATAGAAATGTATGCAACCCCCCTGCTAGTAAGTACTGTAATTTGGACAATAACGGAAAGGTGAAGTTACTGAAGGGAGAAAACACATAAGAATGAAAAAGGGCCTTTCTCTTTCGTCATTGGACCTCTTTGATGAATTCAACATATAAATGCAGCTAACAGAAGCAATAATAAAATAAATCTCTTCGATATTGTATTTCCTGCTAAAATGTGTACCATACCATTTTTCTTTGCCCCAAACACTCGGGCTAAGCTGATGGTGAAATTAGCTTGTTAACAGGGGAGGAGGCTTATCTACAGAGAGTGTGTATAAACCCTGTATACATAATCAGACTCTTGGTCGTTCATAACACGCTAGTGCAAAAATTGTGCATCAAAAATTCTGCCATGGAACAGCTGAGTGGGAAATTTGCAAAGTCCCTAGAGGCGACTCATGGAGCTGTGAGGTCCTCAAAGCTCACCAGGCCTTGAGGAATGGAGTGAAGTATTTGTAGTGTGCCTCTATCAGAAAGGTGTCTCCTTTAGGAAAGCTTTTGATTGTTATTTTTTTTCAAGAGTATTCCTGTTCATGGGGGTTAATTAAAAAAAAAATAAAACCATACACACACACACACACACACACACACACGCACACATTGTGGTGCTACCATTTTGTCACCACAGAGGAAGGGTGTATCCACGTGCCCAGAAGATTGCATTGAAAGGCGTCCCAGCAACACAGAAACACAATGTCTGACGCATCGGCCGACCCGCCGTCTCCCTGGAGCCTTGTTTCCAAGCAGGTGCAGCCAGGCATTTAGAATCCACTTTTGGGATGAAGATGCATGTGTGTGGTTCGATCCTCAGAAGACTGTGGCGCATTCTAGTAGAAATCCCCGCTCATGTGTGCCCGTGGACGGTGCTAAAGGTCGCTGCGGCGGAGCAAGTGGAAGGGAGAGTGGTTTATGGCACCAAAGGAATCACTACTTGTCCGTCAGAGGTATGGCTATGAGCCGTCCTGCCAGGAGCGGAGGGCTATACCACCGTGCACACTGTGTTCAGAGTTGTGTCAAACCTCACGGCCTTGGCCTCTGTGGGTTTCAAGTTTGTATCATACATGGGGTTTTCAAAGGAAGCTTGTCCGTTGCTGTTTTCGTGTCCAGCATAGCCGTTGTATTGAACTTTTGGTCTTGTTCTAAAAGAAAAAGAGAAAACCCACAATTAGACTGACTTAATAAAAGAGAGTGGCTGGGACTGTGTCCGTGACACAGTTCCCTCAGAGCCGGAAGCTGGGAAAGTAAGGACAGCTTGCACATCTGCTCACTCCTCTGAGTTCTTTTTCTTTTTTTTTTTCCACTCCTAAATTGGTGGTTGGGATTATAAAGAGGTTGTTAAAAAATAAATCCATTTACAAATCAAAGGCTCATTTGTGCTTCCTGCAAACGTCCTGGGAAATTGGGAAGATCTCAATGGCTGGAGTCAGACAGATTTTGGTTTGCATCCTGATCTAGCACTGCTGAGCTGTGTGGCCTTTTCAGGTCACTGAACTGTCTGCCACCCTTTAAAGTAAGCGTGTAGAGCATGATGTCTCCCCTGCAGGACTGCTAAGATTGAGCTACACAATTATAAGCTTACCAACATGCACTAAATGTTAGCTACTTTTGATTTTTTATACCTGGAGAGTTAAAAAGAATCCACAATTTAAAAAAGTAAAAAAAAAAAAGAATCCATTATAGAAAAGACGATATATTCATTATTAGATTATTATTTACATTTTACAGTTAAAAGAAAACCCTTACATATACTCCATGATTAGAGAGTTAGAGGATTTTTAGATTTATTTATTTTTCTTTGGATTTTTTAAGATTTAAAGGCCTTAACATATCTGGTCTGGCTCCTTTTATATTTTTTTCTTACTCAAGAAGAAACTACATAAGAGAAATATACCAGGTAGCAAAAACAGAACTTTAATAATTTGATATTGGATGTAAATAAACTTCTGCTTTCATTATTTGCTAGTAGATTTTCTTTAGTTTCTTATGTTCATTAGGAAAAAGGGACAAGGAATGCATGGCCATCAGAAACAGGCAGAACACCAGCTTTGTAACTGTGCTTGGAACCAGAGAGTTCTATGATATTGAACTTGGAAAATGTTCCAGCAGGAAAAGTTAGCAAACAAATTCAGTCTAATGAGGTGAAGACTGACCTGCTCTGACTGTTCCTAGGATCACAAGTCACCGCTGCCTCCTACTCTTTGCTAGGGAAATGCAGACCCCAGAGAGATGACCCAGCACAACCCGGCCACATAGAGGGCCGAGTCAGGACCTTAGGCCCTGCCTGAGAACGCAACTCCCCACTCAAAAATTAGCTCAAACCAGGTTTTACCTGGAGAAACACAAGGCCAACTCATTAGGAAATAACTGTGTCTGTTGAGACTGAGAAGCCAGAGGAGAGAAAGCTAAGGGCTTGGTGCTTCCTGGCAGGTGTGAGAACTTGGGGGGAGGTCATGGGGCCCTGGTTCCCTGCTTCTCCAAACGTTCTGACGTTCCTCATACAGCACAGGAGCACAGAGCTAGAAGCTCCTGCAGATGTGGACGTCACAGCGGCCTCACGGCAGTCCTTTTTGAAAGCCACGAGATGGGAGAGCTTCCTTCATGTTCTAGATGCCTTTTAGATTTGGTATTGGCAAGAAAGAAAGCTCAATCTTGACAACATTAAATTTTCCACTAGCCCAGAAGTTACCAAATCTGCCTAAAAACAAGTGAAATCTTGCTCCCAACTGGTTGTGTAGTCTAAGATCCATTCCTACAGTGCTACCTTCGTTGGGGCTGCTGACTACTGAAGGTTTCTAAGCTTAAAGACTAAAGCCAATGTATGTTGAATATACCTGCTAATGTTGTACATAATCAGAAGTCATATTTAATTTATGTATCAATATCTATAATTGTGTGGGAATATCTTTTTCAAGGACAAGATAATCTGGCCTTGTGTGAAGGTGTGAGTCTTCAGAGGAGCAGGAGGCATGGCTCTCTGACTCAGGGGTGCCATTTAGCGCCTGGCATGAAGGACGGGAGAGGATGACCTGAGGCCTTCCTGCTGACCAGAAAAATGTCAACAGAAGAAGGAAAAGAGCTTAAATCAGTGGTTCTCAACCTTCCTACTGCCGCAACCCTTTAATACAGTTCCTGTAGGTCGCGACCCACAGGTTGAGAACCTCTGGCTTAAATCAACTACACCCTCTCCTCAGGGTTAATGTGGATACCAATAGAACACAAATGAATTTTTAGGAATTATAAATTCCTATCATGTGTGTCTCCTATTATATTTCCTATAGGCACTTGTGAAAGATAGATCTGTTTTTAATTTACATCCCTTTAAGAAGAAGAGAACCTCTAATGATGGCATTTTATTGAGCAGGGTGATAACATACATTTCTACATTTACTAAATTTTAAACTAGCCCTGAGCAGTCTCACCAGACCTGTGTGCATAAGATTTATTTTTTTCAAAGAAAAAAACAAAAACAAAAAAAACACAGATGTGTCAATCTTTAGTTAAGTAAATACCACCTGAAATTTCTTTCATTGAAAAAGAAAAAAAACCTTCTGAAAGTGAAGACATGAGTGTAAACAGTTAAAACAATATAACTGAAGAAACATTCTTTCCAGAAAGCAACACATTTAAAGAAGATAGTCCATGAATTACTTTAAAAAATGACAGTCTCACCCAAGTTTTCCTTTTTTTTAAATTTGAACTAGGATGAAGTAGAGCTATCTATATGATATGAATAAACATTTGACACGTTTAACTCACCTTAACCTTTTTTAGGGCTTTATTTTTCTTGTTACTTGAAGGTAGTGCTGCTATTTCAAATAACCTTTTAGAGTAGTCTGGCCTTGTCAGATTCCTCCAGGTAACATATTATCCATATAGAGATGAAATGTATAAGAACTTTGTAATTCCTCCAAAATCATTTCTTTTTGACATTCATATAAACCCTGGTGTAATAATTTATTTCATTAAGTTAATTTTTCCTTTCTGTATGGTTTTGCAAATTATTAGGAATTCAGATTTCAGGAGTGGAACATCTAACACTTCTTAGTATATATTAAGAACTAAATTTTTGTTTGTGGAAAGCAGAAATCAATACAAATTCATCAGTCATGAATTCATGGAGTTGGAAGCAGCCGTAGAGAACGTGTGTTCACTCTTCTGCTGGAAGGTTGAAAACACACGGCAACGCTCTGCCAGCCGGCCGTGGAATCTGACAGTGGATACAGACTGCTTTACCTCATCTTTCAACTGAACAGGAAACAAAGCAGGTTATTTTGTTTTCTTTTTTTGAGACAGAGTCTCACTAGGTCACCTTGGATAGAGTGCTGTGGCATCACAGCTCACATTAACCTCAAACTCTTGGGCTTAGCGATTCTCCTGCCTCAGCCTCCCAAGTAGCTGGGACTACAGGCACCTGCCACAACGCCCGGCTATTTTTTGGTTGTAGTTGTCATTGTTGTTTGGCAGGCCTGGCCTGGGTTTGAACCCATCAGCCTGTGGGTATGTGGCCAGTGCCCTACCCACTGAGCTACGGGCACCTCCAGCATGTTATTTCTTAACCAAGCCATTTATTCTCTAGTCACTCAACTCTCTCCCACTGAAAAAGTAGGGCGAAAAACTAAACTAAAAAAAACCCTCAAAAAACTCGAAAAATAATCACCAACCAAAACCTTGGCATGGAAACATTCTTGATGTGAGGGGTCCCAGCACACAGCGATATAAAACATACGTGTGCCTGAGTGTGAGCGTGCACGCTGCTTAAACCCACACTTTACACTCACAAAGTTCTGAAACGCAGTTTTACAGTACCTGTGTTTGTAGAGGTAAAATGCAAACCCTGATAAAATTAGAGCAAAGAATGGAACCAGAATGGCGGCCGCCACAGAGCCACTGCTGGTGCCGTGATGATGATTCGAAGAATCTCGGTCTGAGTTTAAAGGGTCTGGAAGACAAAAGACATGTTTAACTTGCACTTGCTGTACTAGGCTTCAGGAAAGAAACAGAGACGGTAAGTTTTATAAATGAATACGTGTATAATCTCTACAAGAAGAGGAGTTGCAACTCCACAGGGAACCCATTGATATTCTTTTCTAAAAATTTTAATATCCACTTTATGATCAAGATACAAAAAAGCACAATAGAACCCCTGTAGCTGACCACCTCCTTAAGTAGACCTCATTTTCATAGACCAGACATGCACCACATGTGTGTGTCAGTACAGTTGGCCTAATTCCTTATGTTAAGCACTTCTGTGGGTGGACCAGTTTGCTACAGTCCCTTGCGGGGGTCAATTTACAGGTGCCCCACTGTATTTCCTATTAACATGCAACAGTACTAAGAAGGAGTCTTATATCTGAAATGTGCGAAAGGCAAAAGGGTCACTGTACATGATTTGGGGTTTTAGTTACAGATTTTTGAATTTTCATGAAAATGAACTTAAAGCATTTCAATGTTTCTGTCTATAGTCAGAGGCTGGTGTTATTTGCTATTTTCTCTTGTACTGAGGCCAAGTCATTGATATTGACATAAATATTGCAGTCACCAAAATGTATATAAATATGGCAGTTCTCTACAGGAGTGACATTGTATTATTCATATGTGAATTGGTGGGTGCAGTCTGCTTTTATTTTAGGAAGATTATGAAATGTATCACTGCATTTAGAAATACTCTAAAGAATGTTAAAAGACAAGTTGCTATGAGGATAGGAAAAGATAGTAAAACATGATTTTTATCACTGGAAAGAAAGACAGACATAAACATCTCAAAGTAAGTTTGTTTTAGCATTAAAGTTGTCTTTCAAGTTAACTTGATTTTGGTATCCATTTGATAACAATCATTTTCTTTGGTTTATCTGCTGACTAGAGGTAATTTTTATTTTTGTTCATAAAAAATAGATTTTAGCCACCATTCTTTTTGTTTCAGGGAAACGCAAATTATTTTATTTTATTTATTTCAAATTAATATAAATATACAAATTTTTAGGTTACATTGTTTTCAATTATAAGGTTCAAGCCGTAGTTGAGCCCTTTCTTCCCCCAGGGGGCATGCTAAACATCCTCACATTGGGCGTCTTAGGTCCTTCCCCCTCTCCCTTGCTAGATTATATCTGTATTTGATTATTCCTGTGGGCATGTAATTGTCTAAACATTGGTTTCATATTGGTATTGAGTACATTGGATACTTTTTTCTCCATTCTTAAGATATTTTCCTGGGAAGAATGTGTTTGAGCTCCATTCAGGTAAACCTAGATGATGTAAAGTCCCCCGTCTTTTCTTGTGGCTGAATAGTACTCCATGGTACACAGGTGTCACAGTATGTTAATCCATTCATGGGTTGATGGGGATTTAGGCTGCTCTTACCACTTGGCAATTATGAATTGAGCCACAATAAACCTTCTGGTGCAAATGTCTTTGTGGTAAAATGATTTTTGTTCTTCTGGGTAGATACCTAGTAATGGGATTGTGGATCAAATGGAAGGTTGACTTTCAGTTCTTTAAGGATTGTCCATACTTCCTTCCATAAGGGTTGTATCAGTTTGCAATCCCACCAGCAGAGGAGAAGTGTTGTTCCCTTCTCTTCACATCCACACCAGCATCTGCAGTTTGGGAACTTTGTGACGTGGGCTATTCTCACTGGAGTTACATGATAAGTCAGAGCTTTTGATTTGCATTTCTCTGATGATTAGAGAGGAACATTTTTCCTGTGTTTGTTGGTTATCTGTTGTCTTCAGAGAAGTTTCTTTACGTGTCTCTTACGCACTTGTTTGCTCTTTTCTTGGTGATTAATTTGAATTCTGTATAGATTGCAGTTATCAGCTCTTTGTCAGGTTTGTAACATGCAAAAATCTTCCCCCATGCCAAAGGCTGTCTGTTTGCTTTACTTATGGTACCCCTAGCCGTGCAGAAGCTTTTTAGCTCCATCAGTTCCCATTTATTTTTGGTTTTGCTGCCATTGCCAAGGGGGTCTTCTTCATAAAATCTTTTCCTAGGCCAAGGTTGTCAAGCATTTTCTCTACACTCCCTTCCAGAATTCTTATTGTTTCATGTCTTAAATTTAAATCCTGTATCCAGTGAAAGTCAATTTTTGTCAACAGTGAGAGGTGTGGGTTCAATTTCAGTCTTCTACATGCGGATCACCAGTTCTCCCAGCACCATTTATTAAATAGGGATTCTTTTCCCCAGTGCATGCTTTTGTTTGGTTTATCAAAGATGAAATGGCGATATGTGGCTGGGTTCATCTCTAGATGGTCTAATCTATTCCATAGATCTATATTTCCATTTTTGTGCCAGTGTCATGCTATTTTGATCACTATAGATTTGTAGCATAACCTGAAGTCTGGTAATGTGACACCTCCAGATTTGTTTTTATTTCAAAAAACTGTATTGGCTATTTGGAGTTTTTTTCTGGTTCCATATGAAGTGAAGTACTATTTTTTCAAGTTCTTCAAAGTATGACATTGGTGCTTTGATGGGGATTGCATTAAATCTGTAGATCACTTTGAGTAGTACAGACATTTTCATGATGTTTATTCTTCCCAGCTGTGAACACGGCATGTTTTTCCATTTGTTAACTTCCTCTGCTATTTCTTTTCTCAGGGTTTCATAGTCTTCTTTACAGAGATCTTTCATGTCCTTTCTCAGACATATTCCCAGGTATTTCATCATCTTTGGAGCTGCAGTAAAAGGTACAGAGGCTTTGATTTTATTCTCAGCTTGACTGTTGTTTGCATATTTGAAGTCAGCCCCATTCTTGAACAGTTGTTATAGCACAAACTTCTCTAATTAGTCGGGGAGACTTGCTTGGGATTCAAATTATTTTGCAAGGCAAATTGTTTCTCCTGACAATAAGCTCATTATCACATGAGAATAAAGATAATTTGCCAAAGGAAGCTTTGTGCTGTGAAAAAGAAATTGGGCACTGCAAAGAAAATGGGTGAAAGAAAAGTGACAGCTTGGGTCAGGTTGATGGATGAGAACCTGGATATAAACTCAGTATCTTTTACAACTCACTGGGGTTTCCTTAAACAAAATTACTAGAGCACGGCTGAAGGGAGAAAGGAGTACAAAAAACAACAGGGTTTGGCCTAGACTGAGAGAAAAAATACGACCCATCGTTAGTGTAGGTCTAATGCATTTATTCCATTTCATTACCTGAAAATAGGATCAACCCAATTTATAATATTATCACCCCCATTGCTGACATTATAATGCACTGAGTTTGGAATGGTGGAAGGCAAGTATTTTATGATTAAATATACTTTTGATCAGTTTATTTCTTTTCTTTTTCAGTATATTAACGTACAGGTTGATACACTCTTTCCTTTGGATCCTGATTCAAGCCTCATGAAGTAAGTTCATCAGTGATACTTAGCACAAAAATTTACCCATGTTTCTCTGAAAGATAACTCTGGTATCAAAGTCTAAATGGTAGTATTCTTCTTTATAAGATGAATATTTAACAGTATTCTACAAGTGGGAGAAATATGGTACTCATCTCATTACAAAATGCATTTTCTTTTCTGTGTTGGTTTTGACACGTTTAATAATTTTTGTGTAAAAAGAGCTTTGATGTGTACAAAGCAGTCTCTTCTGTCATCTCTTAAACTCATAACAGCCCTGGGAACTTCTGTACTGACCTTTCAGATGAAGAAAGAAGCTCAAGAATGTCGTAACGCATCCAGGATTACAACAATCGCAAATAGATTACGTTAACACTCAAGTCTAGCAATTGTTTCCATATGCGTTCCTTCTCTAATTTCTAAGGTAAAAATCAAATGATAGAGAACTGTGGGAAGAAGGAGGGAGCACCTGGCTCTGTACCTGTGCAATTTGCAGAACATCTTTACATGTCAATATATAACCCTTATTCCTTTAATGAAATATACTGAATATAAATGGTTTCCTATTTATGTCATTGCATAAAATTATTTTTTGAAGCAATTCTTTTATGATAGATGTGTAACCCATACAAGTTATTTCCATGTTCAACTATTTTTTTCTTCTTTTTTTTGCAGTTTTTGGCCAGGGCTGGGCTTGAACCTGCCACTTGCAGTATTAGGGGCTGGCACCCTACTCCTTTGAGCCATGGGTGCTGCCCTCCATGTTTAACTATTAAAAACAATACTGCTTAGGACATGCCTGAACATGTAAGGAATAGTTTCCACATTTGTCTGAACAAAAATTCTACAGAGAATTTTTGGATAAAATACTGCTGAATTGTGCTTATCTACTCACAGATCCACCAAAATTAAACTCCTGAATGTCTATTTCTTTTTTTTTTTTTTTTCTGTTGCGGTTTGGCCGGGGCTGGGTTTGAACCCACCACCCTCAGTGTATGGGGCCGGCGCCCTACTCACTGAGCCACAGGCACCGCCGTGAATGTCTATTTCAGCTATCAATCCAAAAGCGTTTTTTAAAACTTTGCCCTTCTGAAAGCTAAAAATGATCTATATTTGTTACTCTATATAGATACATACTTTTGAAGATACTTTCAGACATCTGTTGAACACTTAGTGACTTTCATGTTATTTTTACTTTAAAAAATGTTAGTTTCTTCAGGGTACTACAGTTAAGACCCTTTTGAACCTGTTTCATCTTTGGCTTTTCCCATTTATTTAACAGCTGTTGATACAGTCAGCATATTAGTTCCATCTCTGGCATGTTGATAACACTATTTCCAGCTTTGTGTTTCTGCATTTTGCTGTTTATGAGAATCTTCCATTTACTGGTAAACTTTGTTAGCCTCTGCGGTTAAGTTTATGGTTCTCTTGGAGCCACTTCCCTTCCATTCCTTCTCAGCAGTCCGAACAGATAATCGCTTTAAAATGTATCTCAAACGCAACTAACCTTGCCTTTCTAACTTGAATTTTCCAAAGTCTTTCCCATGTATGTCTCCTTGAAAAGTAAACCCTCCTCTTTCAAGTCCTGATGATACCTGATACATAGGAAAAGAAAGGAAAAAAAAGGAACAAAAAGGGATTAACAGCGACACCTTCCTTTATTAAAATACAACTGCCCTGTCTCAGATTTAGAAACTACAGCTTAAATATTATGTATTTTCTGTGCTCTGTTCAGTGACACATGTATAGTTAAAAATTGGAAATCCATACACAAATCCTTAACCAACTTCTACAAATGCTTGCTCTCTCCTTTTGACCCCTGAAATGACAGTACATCTTACAGCATTTTCGTATGTTAGCTACCCTTCCTGTGGGGGCAAAAATAGTAAATGATAAATAACCTGTGTTAAAGCTCACATTCTGCCATGACTCTCGGCCTGTGCCCACCGTGTGAGCTTGCATTCCCTAAAGTCAGATAGCAAGTTACACCTCAAGCTCACGGTGAACTTGCATACGAAGGATTCTAAGGGGGAACCTCTTAAATTTTCCTGTTTATCTGGAAGTTACTTTTTTCAAAACTTTCCAAGTTGTCACCCAAGGCTCTTGGAGAATTTGGGGGTTGCACTACTCTTAGGATGGAATATGGCGTTAACAGCACAGAACCTGGATTCTGGGTCTGGTTTTGTTTTTAATGGTGACAACCGCTTGCTGCTGCTCCATTTATCACTTCAGAGGTACAGTTCCTTCCATTAAAATGAAGGGCAAAATGGCCCCGCTGTCCAGAGGGGGCAGCTGAGTTCCCAGGAGCAAAGGCCCTGCTGTGCTCAGGAGTCCTCAGCATGTGGCCACCCTCCACTCAGACAGAGGGTTTCTAGAAAGCCCTTCACCCCTGAACCACACTCAAGTACTTACGTAACCATCCAGTGCCCAGTTGTCGTTTTCAAACTTGCTTACAAAGATATCTACCGGACCTTTACTTTGAAAAGCTTTCAGAAGCAAGTGGGCCTCCTCTTTCTTGTAAACTCCTGTGAATAGATCAGTTGGTCAGGCTCACCAGGGAGGAATTCTCGAGAGGTAATAATTCAGCCATTTAATCCATTGGATTTGAAACACCATACAGAGATGATAATAATTTGCAGATAACAGAAAACTCAGGCAGGAATTTTATTTTTATGTGTAAACTTTAGCTTCAGCACCTCCTTTTCTTTTGTTGTTTTCTGAAAGTGTGTTGTATTAAATCCTTGTTTACCTGGAATGGCTGTAACACATCTCACTAAATTCAACATCTTTACTCCACAGAAAGAATAAAAGTAATATGTGGGTGATGCCTGTGGCTCACTGGGTAGGGCACTGGCCCCATATACTGAGGGTGGTGGGTTCAAACCCGGTCCTGGCCAAAGTGCAACAAAAAAATAGCCGGGCGTTGTGGCGGGCGCCTGTAGTCCCAGCTACTCGGGAGGCTGAGGCAAGAGAATCACCTAAGCCCAGGAGTTGGAGGTTGCTGTGAGCTGTGTGATGCCACAGCACTCTACCGAGGGCCATAAAGTGAGACTCTGTCTCTACAACAACAACAAAAGAATAAGAATAAAAGTAATATGTATTCAATTCTGCTAATTAAAAAATTCAGAATTTTTTTATCCACATTTTATTCACTTCTGAGGATGGGATGATGTTTTAAAAGAGACTGAAACCACAACCCCAGATAGAGCTGCTGCTAACTGGGCTTGCCCTCATCAAGCTCCTCGAATTCACAAAGAGAAATACTATCGAATTCATTTGCATAACACCCAAAACACACATATTTTAAAAGCTTCTTAGATATTTTAACACTTGACTAGATTTAGGTACCTGGCCTAAATCATTTGTATTCTAATAGGTGCAAGGGGTAAGGAAACACACAGGCCAGAGGCGCTGAGCTCACACGTCCGTCCTGCAGAACGTCCGCAACGATGTTGTCTTTCTCAACCCAGGCCACAGGCACTACTTCTAGATGTGTTCACTCCCAAGGAAGTAGGGATGGGGAACTTGTAGGGTGGTGCGGCGAGGGCTTGACATGCAATCACCCTCCCTAAGGATCAATCATTGGGCTGTCTATGGATGAGAGAGACCTGGTGACATTTTAGAGCCTCTTGGTGTTCAGAACCAGGGCTATGACTTGTGGATAATTGAAGGAGGATCTCAAGCTGTTAAGAGTTAACCTCCTGAAAACAATACACATACATTAGATGTAGAGTGATTTTTTTTTTTTTTTGAGACAGAGCCTCAAGCTGTCACCCTGGATAGAGTGCAGTGGCATCACAGCTCACAGCACCCTCCAACTCCTGGGCTCAAGTGATTCTCCTGCCTCTGCCTCCCAAGTAGCTGGGACCACAGGCGCCTGGCACAACACCCGGCTATTTTTTTGGTTGCAGCCGTCACTGTTGTTTGGCAGGCCTGGGCTGGATTCGAACCCGCCAGCTCAGGTGTATGTGGCTGGCGCCTTAGCCGCTTGAGCCACAGGTGCTGAGCCATATGTAGAGTGATTTTTAAAAAAATTATACTGGATGCAAACATGACAGTAACATTGCACTTCTCAGGTAAGAGTAAGGGGTCAAATTCTGACTGCTGAGTTCAAATCCTGCCTCTTTTAATTACTTACTGCATTGACTTAGGAAAGCAATGTAATTTTTTTCTCTTTCTTTATGAAAATCAGCACATAGAAAAGTATATAGTAAGAGTACTTAAATCATAGAAATAATGTGAGAATAATACATACTATATCTATAGTGCTTAAGATAGCATCTGCCATATAAATCAGAGCTGTCATTTTATTAATTGTAGGATAACAAAAAAAGTAACTCATGAGGAACACATGGGTTAAGAAAAAGTATATCAAAAGAATAAAGTTCAGAGAAATGCAAATCTGGGTGTGAATCCCAGATCCTGACTTCACATGTTATATGAACCAGCTTCTCTGTACGTTTTTTTTTTTTTTTTTTAATCTTTAAAATGAGAAAATAATACCAATCTATCATGGTTATGAAGACGCCAAAATGAGATGTCATATGCGAGAAGCCAACACAACTTACTAATTATTATTATTATTGCAGTTTTTGGCCAGGGCCAGGTTTGAACCCACTACCTCTAGTATATAGGGCCGGTGCCCTATTCCTTTGAGCCACCGATGCTGCCTGACTTACTAATTATTAATAAAAAGAGTGGGTCTCTCGCCTCTCTCTCCTCACGCCAGTGCACCTTGGGCGGTCTCAGGCCTACCTGTGAGCCTCAGCTCCGCTGGAGAGGAGCCCGTGAAGGTGGCATTCACTTTACTGCTTGTTGCGTTGAACCAGTCGACAGTCAGAGTTGCAGATTGTCTTTTCCCTAAATATTCGTAATATCCCTTCCACACTGAATTGATGAAAAATACATCTGAAGGAACTGCAGGAAGGGAGAAACAGATGAACATCAGCACACACACAAACATTAAATGCAGACGTCTTCAGACACAGAAGGCATGTACAGTTCAGTGGGAGATCACGGACGGTGACAGGGATACAGGCAGATAACCCAGCACCTTCCATAGCACGTGCGCGGGTCAAAAGAAACAGGAGGACTATCGTGCAGATATTTGTTTCATTGTTGGAAAAGTATTTTAGAAGCCAAAGCATACCTATTTGAACAGATGTGCCAAGGCCAGTGGTTATGGTGAATTGGTACTACCAATGTTAGGTTAGTTTTCAATGTGTTTAGTAACAGATATTAAACTTGCCCACAAAGTCACTACCAGTATTTCACTAATATGAATTCTACCCTCTGAAAGACTTAGAGGGCTCAGGATAGCCCACCCGCCCTCTAAATGTTTGCATTTCCAAGGGACACTTGGATGCAACCCACTTAGGAAGACAAAGGGTTTCATTGCTTGAGGTCTTTATTATGTGACTGGAGAAACTCTCCTTCAGACTCTCTTGTTCTATTTTATTCTCTTTCTCTAGAATATTCCAGTATTTCTAAGAAAAGTAGCTTCCGAAATCTCAAATATCTCTTTTATATATGCCTTTTAAATTCAGTCATAAAAGGTACAAAGTCTTTTTAAAACATAAAATTCACCTGAGACGGGAAAATTTGCAAAATTATTTAAAAATGTTCTCTTGTTTTTTACCAGTTATGAAAGAAAAACTTATTTTTTACGTCTTTGTTAAATGTGTATGAACTTCTTCTATTTTCACAATATTAATTTAAAAATTATTAGGATGGGGTGGCGTCTGTGGCTCAGTCGGTAAGGCGCCGGCCCCATATACTGAGGGTGGCGGGTTCAAACCCGGCCCCGGCCAAAATGCAACCAAAAAAAAATAGCCGGGCATTGTGGCGGGCACCTGTAGTCCCAGCTACTCGGGAGGCTGAGGCAAGAGAATCGCTTCAGCCCAGGAGTTGGAGGTTGCTGTGAGCTGTGTGAGGCCACGGCACTCTACCGAGGGCCATAAAGTGAGACTCTGTCTCTACAAAAAAAAAAAAAAAATTATTAGGATGATAGTGTATAAATCTACATCAATGAGTCCCCAGTAAATTTCCCTTTGCTTTTTCTTTCTTTTCTTTTGTCTCTGTCTTTTTTTTTTTTTAATTAAATCATAACTGTGTACATGAGGTAGATGTATGGAACAGAACAGAGAACCAAGAGATGAACCTGGCCCCTTATCATTATTTGATCTTTTATAAACCTATAAAAGACATTCCATGGGGAAAAGATTCCCTTTGCTTTTTGCCCTATGATGCACTCATGTTATTTAATTAGAAAAGATCTACTTTAAGTAGAACTGGTCCTAACCCATTGTTTGAGTTTCTAGGTGGTAGAGATAAAGATTCGTTTCTGCCTAGCTATATATTTTAGCAAATTCACGTGCAGTCACAAATGAGAGAGACCAATTATATTTCACTTGTGCTTCTCTTTTTCACCCAGTTGGACATTTTTTCCTTCCTAATCAGGCTCAATCTGCAAAACTCAGCCTAGCATCGCAGAGGCCCTGTCTTACTTGGAAACCCTAAATGACTTTATTTTCCTTTACTAAACTTAATAGTGTTTAAGATTAATCAAGATTTCTTTCCCTAATTAGAATGTATATACCCATGTGAAGATACTAATGCACTTGTCTATGCCATTAAATTAAGTTTGCCTGCCCAGGTGTAGGAGGGGACAATCAGTGACTTAGAGGTGGCTTCTGTGTATGAAAATATGACCATGGGTCACGTGGAGAGGTCATCTTTCTGGGTTCTGATCATTTCACCTGTCACAGGCAACATGGGGTATAACGCAAGAAGCAGGTGGCTGAGCTGTGTTAGAATGGATCACCTTGACACAGAACCAAACCAATTTAATTAGCACTTCCCTTCAGAGAAAATGAGAAATGGTCTATTGATGATCATGTTTGTACCCACTGAAAGAGTATTTACATATTTCAAAATCTTAAAGCAAATAAAAAGCATCACAAATACACAATAGCAAAAAGAAGACTGTTTCCTTCCACTGAAGAAAATGTTGTTTTAAAAAAATTGCTTTCTGTATTGGATTTGTAAGGGATATTTAAACGAGATAGTCCAGAAAGATTACAGAATTTTACTCTTCATTGTGTAAATAAGAGAAATTCTTTTAATCATGTTCGTACATTTTGTCTCATCGAGGGATTAAATGTGTAACACGAATCCTGACGTAATAGCATTGCAAATACTCATTTCACATTTGATTGTAGACAGAGCGTTATGTCCAAGAAACCAGCGTTAACACACTGAATAAAGAAAATACTAGACACGGGACCTTATATACAAAGGGTTCCTGTTTTTGATAAAATAGTAATAACAAAAAGCACTCCATGTGACTTAAAGTAATATAATTTGAGGACACGTTTTGTTATTTAAATAGTATCTAAAGTTAGGACACAGATAAAACATGCCAGATAATTTCAAGTAGTGGAAACTTTTCTCATGAAATAGAACTGCATCTTTCCAATTTGCTATATAATGCATCTAGCAAGGCATTCACCCCTCCCCCCCCAAAAAAGCCCTATAATTCACATTCTTGAAGGCAGAGGATATCCAAATTATGGAGATACGTGGAAAAGAATGGGGGATCCACATTTGAAATATTTAAACCAACATCTTCTGCTGTCAAAGTGCCTCATTTACAAGAGCTTCTTCCTTTGGAGGAAGGAAATGCAACCCTCTTTACAAGGCTCTCCATCATACCATGTGGCACGGTCAACCCTCCGTGCCCATTTCTCCCTGTCATCTTTTAATGAAACTGCCTGGCAACACCATATATTTTTTTTTTTCAGTGAAGTAATGTTATTTCTTTCTTTCTTTCTTTTTTTTTTTTCATTAAATCATAGCTGTGTACATTGATATGATCATGGGGCATTGTACACTCGCTTCATAGTAATGTTATTTCATTAACAAACCATGTTGTGAAAAAATATAAATCTATGTAGGCTTGGTGTTTTAAATAATTGAAACATTTATAACTTTTCCATGGGAATGTTAAAAGTTCTTTCACTGTACAAAGTATAGTAGAGAACAAATCATTTTATTTGATTGAAATCTATAACTGTTCTGGTATACAAACCTGGAGTTTTAGTAACTGTTTCATTAACTTCTCTCACTCCTTTACCTACAAGTAAAAAGACAAATTATCACTTTCAAAAACATGTATTTTTTGAATAAGTTTGAAAAAAATGTCAAATTGAAGCAATTTTCCTTTCTCCAGATTTTTAAATGTACAAAATATGGATACCTCACACATATACATTTTAAACCCATGTATTCACAGCGGAATATCCTTCGTGTTTGTGGGAAAGCCAAGTTTCCTCATGAGAACTCCATGCACATCTGTCTAACATGTGCATTTCCATTTAAAGTGTTACAACAGAGAGCCTTGCAAATAGGGTGGCTTATATCAATATTCTGAGACCCTGTTTGGGATACCCTACCCTAAACTAAAAGGTGATGTCCAAAAATAAGATGTTATAATCCTTCATTTTTCAATCCCTCAGCCAAATCAATGAATTTATAAATTATTTAAGAACATCAGACTGTTTCCTTTACAGACTGTGTAATTTGATCAATGAAGTTCGTTTTAACTTAATCTCTTAGCTTTTATAGCTACCCTGTTTCCCCGAAAATAAGACAGTGTCTTATTTTAAGGTGTGCTCCCAAAGATGCGCTAGGTCTTATTTTCAGGGGACGTCTTATCTTTCCTGTAAGTAGGTCTTATTTTCGGGGGATGTCTTATTTTCGAGGAAACAGGGTAGGTATCAAATTACCAAGTGTCATTTTTAAAGTCTGCGTTCTTCTTTTTCTGATAGGGAAGGGCGAGGGAATCAAAAGTCTATTAAAAATCCCCAATTAGAGAACTGTCAATAAGCCCCACGATCCTAGCCTGGACTCTCTGTACGGGTCACACCGTGGAAGTTTTGTTCATGCTGTTTAGACTCTGTGCGGGTATAAATTAGGTTTTGGGGGGACTTGAAGATTTAGCTACCATCAAGTCGGAGCCAGACTTACTACTTGTGTTTGTAAACACTCAAATTTGTGATTAATTAATGCATTGTTTCCAGGTTAATTGCTTTAAAAAATTTAAAAAGGCGGGGGGGGGTTAACTACAGGAACACATACATTTACATTCTGCCAAACAGCATGTGGTCTTAAAAATTAAACAGAAAGTTCAATTTATATTTTTTCTAGGTACTTGGTGATATTTATCCATTTCCATATTTAAGAATTACATTTTCTGAAAACATAGCGTATGTTATTTTCCTTTTAACTCTGGATGCTTTTCTTTAACCATACAGCTTTTCCCTTTGGCTTACAATGAAATTAGCAAATAATAAATCTATATATCTACCTAGCTGTGCCACCATTGTATCAAACTCGATACGCACATTCGCACACATGGCGCTCACACACATTAAGCACAATTTAGGCAGGATGACAGCACTAATTCCATCATGCTATTATTTAGGAACTTTAGAAAATAGCTTGACGGGCGGCAGGTACCTCTCCTTGCTCTTTCGGCATGTATTTCCACTCCTTGATCAATGACTTACTTTTACAAATAGGCGACTTCCCTGTCCATTTCATATCTGCTTTACACGTCCTGTGCTCAGATCCTCCGGCAAGGAAGAAGCCTGGATGACAGGTGTACACCAGGGTGTAGCCAAACGTGGGGAGATCGATGGCTCTCACATCCGCGTGTGCTGGGGTTTCCGGCTGTCGGCAGGCATGAGCTGAAAAAGCATTTATTGCATTAGGAAATAGTGAGACTTTGTTTTTCATAAAGTTAGCATGTATATCCAAAGAAATAAATAGAGCAAAAGATTTTGGCAATGGTTATAAAGTTAGTATACATATTTTTACACGTATAAGTATTCATGCATAAAGATTTGGAGATCAAAGTTTTGAAACAAGCAAACACTTCTGATATACTACATATATTATTTTTAAAAACAATATTTTAAAAATCCTTAAAAGGCCAGCCTTACACTTAGGCACATACAGACTGGCACGTATTCAAATAGAAAATATGTTATTCAATTAAATAAATAATTAATTTTGGTGAAAATGCATATTGATATGATAACATATTTCAGAGCAATTAAAATATTAGAGATTCGTACTTCCTTTAAAATACAATTTAGGAGTACATGAGATTGTAAAGTGTATTCTCTCTCAAATAGTTTTATTCTTTATTAAGGTTCACATACATCTCAAGTAAAGGTATTGGCATATTATTATAAAGCAAGTTTATAGTTTTAAAATTGTGAATGCAATTGCTTTAAGTATTGTCCCTATTTCACAATTTATTAATGTTTGAAACTTTCAGCATAGTGAAGACCTGATATTAGCAAGCTCCATACAATTCATACACACACGCTTGTACATACACAAATATGGTGGTGTGTGTACCCATATGTGTATATGTACTATTTACTATAATTTGAGTAGTAGTTTAGAGAAGATAGTTTAGAAATAAATACACATCTGATAATAATGATGAATATTTACACATAAAACGCCCCTTGTGTGCTAACAAAATAATTTTTTATATCATGCTATTAATGTTCTTACATTTAGCATTTTAAAGTAAGAGTAAGGCACTGTATTTCACTAAGTTCATAGCAGGTGAAATGAATGACTGACTTATTAATCATTCATATAACGTTTCTTCTAATTCTCATGGTTAAATCAAAAGAATAAAATTTTATCTGGAAGCAACAATTCAAATGATCAATTCATGTATATTTCAACTATATAACAAGAATAACATTTTAAACATTTCTGCTTACACCTGGTATATAACATGATCCAGTTCACCCCCTCTTTAAAAATTCTATATAAACACTAGAGGGCTTGGTAAACTAGACTAGTGATTCACAGACTCTGATTCACAGGCTCCAGTGCCTTGAAATTAGCATCATTAAGCAATTCAATGGCAATATTGGCACTGCCAATCCCTAGGAACTACACCCTACACCCTGAGAACCACTCCAAGTTCAGAATTAGGGAATTAAAAACAAATACAGAACAGGTTCTCATTATTTCCTTTGAGGGTCCACGCTTCCTAGACATTCACAGCACAGAGGTAGCAGCTGCCAGCGTGAAGAAAGCACACTCACGTATGCATTCAGTCTGAATCCCACTCCACGTTAAATTTGCAAGGCACGTCCGAGTCGTAGAACCTTGGACATGGTAACCTTTCCTGCACCTGAAGAAAACTGTGCTTCCAACCTAGAAAGGAAATGCAACACTAGCTTCAGGGGTGAAAGGAACATACTCAGTAAATTAATAATGCTTCAAACACACGCCAAGGCAGAAGCATACTGGTAACAGTTCGCTTCAGTCTCGTGCTAGTGTTTAAATTAATATGTAAATTTTAATCGCATCTAAAAGCATCATACGCCATATAGATTGCTCTACGGATAAGGTAATAGATTAGACGACAGTAAATTGTAAACTCTGAAAGGCTATTTGGGTAAAAAAAATTATGCTTTTTCTTTTTAGAGTTCTCTCTCTTTAGTTTGCAATAACTATTATTTCCTTTTCCATGTTTTTCTTCTACTCACATTTTATATGATTGGTATTTATTTTGTTAACATCTTTAGGAGACGGGCCAACTCCTAAGGGAATCACCCGTGTATTTATATACTAATTTTCCTAACTTAACTGCAAACGCCTCAAAGGGCAGATTTCCAGTGATCTGTAAATGGTTTTCTAGAGAGTGAGGTACAGTTATTTGCTGAGGGCCCCAGAGAAGACGACAGGTTTGTGCTTAGGACAGCTCTGCTCAGGACCCAGTGGATGCCAAAGTTTGACTTATGAAGCCACTTAAATGCATCAAGTTGGCGTACAAATATTTGACTACCCACTTGGATACCTGCTCTGAGTATTTCAAAGGGGTTACTTAAATCTTCTGTCTCCCAGGGGTTAGGCCCTCCCTCCCTCTCGGGATTTTGGAAGAATACTCAGAAGTGAAATGTGAGGAAGGAGAGGGTGTGTTGAATAGTAAATGAACCATGTGAGTATGTGAGGGGGGGAGTTGCTTCTAGCACTTAATATAGTAGAAGTCGGACTTTATAAGGAAAAAAAAAATTCAACTCCATCTATGCTTCAAGTGAACAACCAACTTGAGATTGAAGGCCAAGGAAGGACAGGCCTATCACCTCTCTACCAGGAATGGGTTCCACCGGGCCTCCCAGTCAGCATGGCAGCCCCGAGGCAGCCCTCCTGGTACAGACGCTGGCGTTATTCACCTGCCAGCAAAAACCACAGACGGCCTCTGTGAGCTAAGGTCAGAAAAAGATAAATTGTTCATCTCAGTACCTGACTTTTAGCAGGACATACCAAGACACTCTAAATGGAGTTTGAGCATTAGGGAGCATGCCTGGCTGGGTAATGGAAAATAGTGACTTAAATTTCATAATTAATATAGTAGAACACAGGCTGCTCCCAAATTGAAATGGTTCACTCTGTGTAAGTAATGTTTCTGCATACAAGCCAAAAAAAAGGATAAAAGTTTCATCATTCAAAACTACAATGTTTCCTAAGGAAAGAGGAAAAAGAATTTTTCCTTGGGGGAGACTTGTGTCTCATGGTCTCAGCTGCCTCTTTAAAAGATGACATCTGTGTCTTTTTTTTTTTTTTTTTTTTTTTTTGTAGAGACAGAGTCTCACTCTATGGCCCTTGGTAGAGTGCCATGGCATCACACAGCTCACAGCAACCTCCAACTCCTGGGCTTAAGCGATTCTCCTGCCTCAGCCTCCCGAGCAGCTGGGACCACAGGCACCCGCCACAACGCCCGGCCATTCCTTGGTTGCAGTTTGGCCGGGGCCGGGTCCGAACCCGCCACCCTCCATATATGGGGCCGGCACCCCACCGACTGAGCCACAGGCGCCGCCAGACATCTGTGTCTTTTTAATTATTAGTAAAGTTTGCTGGCAGGTATCATCTGCTATTTATATTCATATAACTTTATTTTGTCATAAGGGGGATAAAGGATTTATTCATCCCCAGTAGCATCTTATGATAGATTATGGGAATATGTTGGTATATATAGTCACCATAAAATTTTATTTGCTGTTAAGTTGTACACGAGAAAGGTAAGTATTGATCAAAGCAATAAGGATCAATGGTTATCAAACTATCACTTTACATACAGAGTTAGTGAGAACAGTATTTCCTCCTTGCAATATTCTATGAAGTTTGGCATTGAATATTTATATGCCAGGAAGTATTTGCCTGAAGCTTAAGGCCATATTGAGACCTAACATAAAATGAGCTAGATTTAACATATCAGCTACCTGTAAGAATTTCAGAGAGGAATGCAAGGCAGTTACTAGGAAATAGCCAATGTGTGTTGGAGCCAGTAAAATCAGAATAATTTACTGCTTATGAGAGATGGAAGGAAGTGACTGAACAAAATGGTCTTTTATTCTAAATTGATGGGATCCCTAAGTTGGAAGTAGTATATATATTTAACTTTGGTTGTCACAGTCATATAATCAGAGAGACATGGAGTTACTTGAGTAATTAAGGTGGTTAAATCATTTTATTTCAGACTTCATTACCTTCCACTTTTAGGTGTTTCTCCAATATTAACTGAAATGTTCACATTCATTTTATTAAAAGTTAAATGAACATTTCAAAGTCATCCTTAGCATAATAATAACTCATAGAGTTTTAAGAGATAATACGGAGAACAGATTTTAAAAGTGAACGTAGACTAAGCGAGTTAAACACATTTTTCTTCTGTTTTTTTTTCTATAATTTAATGTTATTTGCCCATTGTACAAAGTTCCTAAATGAAGTCTTCTACAGTATCTGTATAACAACGAGTTACCACAATTTGAGAATTTCCATGTAAGTTTAGCAGACAAATAGGTTAATATATACTTTCATGTAGCAATGATTACTGTGTTAATCAAGATATAAATAGTTTACTAATTCTGGCAGTTAAAAACACAGGTAGAAACCCTCTTTGAATGAATTTTTTTGGGCAATGTAACATAAATAAGATATGGTATATAAAACCTACATACATGTTTAAATATCTATTGTCTGTTATATTTCCTGAAACGGATAGTAAAATGAACACGGAATACCTCATATCCCCTAGAGCTGTTCTGTATCCCAAAGTGGGGGGTGCCGGGGTCAGGGCAGGTGTTATGAGCAGGATCTGACAATCGCCATGAAAAAGAAAGACCAGATACGGTTATTACAGAAGCTGTGTCATTTCTACTAAGAGGTTTCAAAAAATGAGAAAATGCTGTTTTGACAAATGCGCAAGATGTTTTTCGTGACAGTTAAAAACCAAAGTAAATTGCTATTTTTATCTTCTCTTTAAGACACTTTTCTTAGACATTCATTGTTAGAGTTTTATCAGAGTTTACACTTTCTATATGTTCTTGTCTGGGTAGAAATAAGTATGCTCTTTTTCGTTCTCTGGTTTAATATTTTCTTCTGACACGTACTTATGGGGTCAACAGCATCTGCAATAGTGATCTACAATGTTCTTTTGGTTTATGAAGATTCCATCCATGGCGTCTCACTGGGTCGGCCATGAAATTCTTCCAAATTCCTTGCATTACTTTCCCTCAAGATTTCAAGATGAGAAATACATTTAATGCTTCAAAAATGAAGCATACAAGAAAGCAACAGTGACATTTTGCAAAAATAGAGGACTTGAGCACAGGGCCTTTCAACTTCCTTATTTGCTGCTCCCCAGCTGGGAGTAGAAAAACAAAACAGACAACTTTTTGAGATTTGTTTTCTAGAGCAACTAATCTACCAGGGAGAATAAAAATGCTTTTAATAGAGAGATAGCTACCATGTATGAATAGTTCATGTCAGAGGACAGTAAATACTCAAATACTCTATAATTAGGAAAAAATGCTACAAGGACAGGATGTCTGAGGCTGTTCTTTACTTCTAAGTAGAACTACCCTGTTTTCCCGAAAATAAGACAGTGCCTTATTTTAAGGTGTGCTCCCAAAGATGCGCTGGGTCTTATTTTCAGGGGATGTCTTGTCTTTCCTGTGAGTAGGTCTTATTTTCGGGGAAACAGGGTAGTAAATTTCTTAGATAATCAAAACTCATTATTAACATTTTACTACAGTAATGTCTACTCTTGTTCTCAATTAACGTGTAAGAACAAAATTGACCCAACATTAACACTCAAGTCTGCCCTAGTAACACAGCGGGGAGGACATCTCCTGGGTGATGGTCTCAGAGGACCCTCAGGGCTGCACTCTCTCCCCACCAGCGAAGCTGTCAGGTGAGAGGCACAGCAAAAACAGCCCTGGGGTGAGAGCACAAGGCTATGGCTTCTGTTGCAGACTCTGACATCAACTTCAGATTCAGTTTGCAAACTCTAAGAGCCGCTGCACCTCAGTTTAGCTGGTCAGTGCTTGCTCAAAGAGTATCGCCCTGTGCATAAAATTACGTTTAAGCACATTGTCTATATGCAACCGCAAATGACCCGATTTTGGAATGAAATGTCCTCTCCAAATGTGGCCAGTCATTACCAATGCAGGTGGGTTGAATGCCACTCCAGGTGCCGTCAGCCTGGCAGATCCTTCGGGAAGACCCCACAAGTATGAATGGGGGTCTGCACTGGAAGAAGACTTCGGACTTGTAGGTGAAACTCTTCCCACTGAGCCGGCCCTCCGCCGGGGTCCCGGGGTCTCCACACAACACAGCTGCGGAAAACAAGAAGGAGTCCAGTCTACGGGCCCCTGCGCTGGGTCCACCCACTGAACTTGCTCTACCAGTCGCTGTGAAATCTTTAGGTTACGCTATGGAGACCGTGAAAGTAGATTAATAAATGCAAGGACTGTGCCCTGGGCAGGGCATGGTCTGGTTCCAGCTGGAACGACACCACTGCGCTCCCCAGACTGCCAGCTTAGCGTGGGCGGCGGTCACCGACCCTGCTGCGGGAACTCACGCAGGCACCCAGGGACCTCGCCCTTCCACACTCGGGGTCACCGGCCCCGCTGCCCCCGCTGCCCCCGCTGCCCTGCGGGAACTCACGCAGGCACCCAGGGACCTCGCCCTTCCACACTCGGGGTCACCGGCCCCGCTGCCCCCGCTGCCCCCGCTGCCCTGCGGGAACTCACGCAGGCACCCAGGGACCTCGCCCTTCCACACTCCGGGCCCTTCGCAGGACAGGATGGCCGCATGGGAGACCTGGTAGCCGTCGGCACAGCTGTAACTGACGCTGGAGCCCCAGTGGAAGTCTGTCCCCTCCACCTTTCCGTGCTGCACGTGAGGGGGTTGAGGACACAGGACAGCTAGTTCCAGAGAAAAACAAGATTAAACATTTCTGAGCACCCACCGCAGCTGTGAGGTTCAAACAGTTCACATTCTAATTTTACTTGAATTACAAATGACATCTCCATAGGTATTTTTTTTAAATATACAATAATCACTAAAGGAGACAGGATAAAAAAAATACTGCTCCAGCATTTCTTCATTAATTTAGATCAGGTATGTAAAAGCAAAGTAGAGTTAAAACACATCACACTACAAAAAAACAGGATTGAACCTGACAAGGCCAAGAAAAGAAGAAATATTCTTATTTAATTTGTGTCTTTTTATGATGGTTACTGAGGATAATTCAAATGAAGACTTGGCCATATGACGTGAGTTTTTATACACAGATGGTAAGAATTTCTTCTGCCATCGGAATACTTTTTTTAAAAAAATAAGATAAAATTTCCAAAAGACACAGTCTGTCCACTTATTTGCTGAATATTTTTTTTTAAATGCCTGCATCGCTAAAGAAGATTCTGTAAAATTCCACTACAAGTGGTTTATCACAGCCCAGAGCCCCAAGTCTGTCTCACTGGTCCCTGGGGAGATGTGCCTGTTGGAGTGGGCTCCCCAGGTGCTCCGTTAGCCTTCCAGAAATGATATGAAGACACGAAACAGTGGGGGAGGGGGAAATCTAAAATACACTGTCTGAAACCCTTATTCACTGAAAATTCAAGAGCTTCCTGGATTTTTGAGCTGAATGGACATTTCCAATGGCGCTGTTGGGAGCAGAAGGGAAGAGCCTTGCCTCCACCTGCTTAGTGTGGTCAGACTAGTGCTTTCCCAGACACACATGAGTCACACAGGCACACCCAGCTGGAAATGGGTCTTTCTCTGGCCATGCCACCTGTTCATTTATTCAATATATAATTGCTCAGACTCCCTGATGATGCTTGGGGAACAGTCATGAGAAAGGGGTTACCTAGAGTATGATGTGGGCAAATAGTAGGAGATAAGTTTAAAGGTATCTGTCTGTCTGCCCATCCATCTATCCATCCATCCATCCATCCATCCATCCATCCACCCATCCATCCAGTGAGAGAGAGATCTCCAGTGTCATGGGGCCTTCCTGGCCATGACATTATTTTCAATTCAATGGGCAACAGAAGAATAAAGACCTACAAAAGCATTGACATTGCCCTGGCCAGAACATTTTACTGGGATTTTCCATCATGAGCATTTGAATAGAACACTCCCAACACAACCTTGTGTGTTTGGTTAAACATTAATTTAGTGCCTGTTTGGTAGCAAGTGTCTTATTAAGATGATAATGAGCTCCTCCCACTCGACTGGTCAAAGAAAACACCCAGACCTGAGCGGAGGTGAAGCAATGTCTTTGAGCATCTGCTAGGTTTCCTGTAAGCCTCAGAGAATACTGTCCACACAAAAACACCTGCTGTCCAGAGCCCACTAAGGATAACACCCTCTCCACTGAAGCTGCTGTTGGTTCCAGCTCTCACTCCCTGTGTCTTGTTTGTGCCAAGTCTCCTTAGAGGATGATGCCACTTTTCTCTGCTTTACCAGCGACAGCTTTCAAGCCCAGCTCCTCCCCGCCCTGCTTGTCCTAGCTCACGCCAGCCCTTAAGGAGGCTAGGACATCTCTTCTGTGGTGGGGATGGGAAACCTCAACCTTGGCCGCCACCCCCCAGTGTGCTCCTGGCTCATGGTAAGAGGCCACCCACTCACTCTCTTTCACTCAAGCTGTCCAACTGGTTCTCATTCATGTGAGCCCAATCGTGCAAGTCACGAGCCTCTTCACGCCTTTGTGTGTTACCCTCAGTACCAGCAACCCAGGCATGCAATGTCACGGCACTAATATCCTCCCCAGCACGTTCACCATCATGTCTGCTCTGAGGCTGCACACAGCCAGGGTGGGCATGCTCACCAAGGGACAGCAAAACCCTGGGACTCAGACACTGACTCTGGGGTCATACCCCTGTCATGGAATCCTGAGTCTTACACTTCTGGGGTTGAGTTCCCAGCCCTTTTTCTGAACCTCTCTGTGAGTCGGTTTTCCCATCTATAAAACAAAAGTGTTATAAAAATAAAGTGATTTAACGCTTGTAAATGGGTTTTTAAGAATGCCTGGCCCCTCAAAGGGCTACTTGAATGCTTGCAAAATAAAATGAAATATAATTCAATAAAGACTCTGTACCTATCAGTAAGCCCAGTGAAAGAGAGCAAGGGCACCAACCTTTGCAGACAGGTTTGCTCTGATTCCAGGTGCTGTCTTTGGTACAACGGATCGTGGCGGCTGTGGCTGGCTCCAGGAGGTAGCCAGGGTCACACTGATAGCTCACGGTCTTGTTAAAGGTGAAGTCAGCTCCAAACTGGATGCCATTTGCCAGGCTGCCTGGATCCCCACAGCTTATAACTAAGAAGCAGGCAATGAAAGGGAACCAGAGAGATGCATTGATCATGAAATGAATGTGTCATGCTTTCTATTCCCGTAATTCTGCAGAGCTGGTATTCGAAGTTTCTCTCCTTGAGCTACTATTGGAAGCGATTAAGCAGTGAATCACTAAAGCGATACTACCCTCTGTGTGATGACTGCACTGGCCTGCTGTCGGGAGGCTGTGTGTGTGGAATCACTTATTTCAATTCTTTGGGAGGCTGGCTGTGCAGGTGCCTGCCCCATCCCTGGACTAGTCACTCATCAGGGAGACACGGCCGGCAGCCAGAGAGCCACACACCTCTCTGAATTCTCTGTAGACTATGTGGTCTACAGACAAAGACTTCATCTATTTTGTCATCAGTTTCACAATGTCCAACCCAACTAGCCTTTTAATGTAGCTCCATTCACATAAATAAGAAAATGGGGAAAATCTTAAAGTACATAAGAAATAGAATCATAGTATCAAACGCATAGTTTCTTCTTATTTATTTATGAGTTTAAAGATCAGTAAAACACTTTAAGTCAGTTTTTTTTTTTATGCCTCAGTGGAGTGGATTTTACAATCATGTCTTTGAGTTACCATGACGAGTGGGTACTGACTTGTGCAATCGGGGGCTGTGCCGGTCCATGTCCCATTGGCTGTGCAGTGCCGGGTCATCAGCCCCGAGGTGCGGTAGCCCTCCCAGCAGGCATAGATGACAGAGCTGGAGAACATGACGCCATCACTGCTGATGATCATGCCATTGGTGGGAGTGCCGGGATTGCCACAGGACACAGCTGTAAGGGAAACAACAGCACACAAAGTGAGTGACGCATGACAGAAAGCACAGACACAGGTGAGCAGAGGTTATCAGATTAACAGCTACTCACTTAGTACGTGACCATGGCACACAATCCTATGAAGATCTCTCTTTTTTTTTTTTTTGCAGGTTTTTGGCCGGGGCTGGGTTTGAACCCACCACCTCCTTTAATGCATATATGTTTTACTAAGTAAGACTCATGTGTAAAAACTGCATTTTCCCTTGTCCTTTCCAAAGCACATTACTCCTAGACAAATTAAAACATGAACTAAAGCACTGAAAATTCAAACCAGGGATACTTTTGGATTGAAAGACTTTTAATGACAAAATGGAATTATTGTGATGGTTAAAAGGGTATCTCTGATACTAGCAACTGAGAAGCACCCTCCTTCTTGCAATAGCTGTGTGTTTTTATTTGGTTTTGTTTCATTTTGTTTCGATTTATCTGGGCAAATCAGATCATATTTTATATCTCTGGGAGAAAGCATTCATTTCGGAAAATAAAGAACACCTCAGGAATATGAATGACTACACTTAAACTGCTTTGTAAAATGGTCTCTTCGCTGTTACCACATCTAATGGCAGCTTTGTTAACTGGCTTTGACATGATTGCACTCTGCATTTCTCTCAAGAGGATCTTAATGCCACAGACAGACACTAAAGCATCAATTAATGATGATCAGTCTCTATCATGGCACAGAGCTGCACTTCCAGTATCAGGGCTGTGTGCTCCCTAGTCAGAAAACAGAAGAAAGTCCAGCTGCTGCTGGAACACTTCAAGGTGATGATTTCAATCTAAATTTTTTTTTGCATTTTTTACTTGAGCCTATTTACCAGGAAGATGGTTGTATTTCCTTCTTAGCTGTATTCCAATAATGTACAATAGACAGATAAATAAAAAATGTGAACTTTGGCTAGATTTTTAATATCAAGAATATATCATAAGACTATTTTTGAGAAAGACCAAAATATTTGAAAATACTTTGGTATATTTAGTTGATCCGTTTTCAAATCTAACCTTGAGAACAAAGATACCTTCATTTTAAACATGGAAGATAATAGCCTGCAAAATTTTCATTGTATGTGGATATCACTAAACCAGAAGTTGAGAGGATTCCTTTCTCATTATGTTGAAAAATGCTGTTACGCTCAGGTTGAACTGGACCTTGTTTGAAAAAAAAAAATCTGATACAGAGCACACATGCTCATGCTTCTATGCCTGTGCGCAAGGCAGACATAATCAATCGCAGCCCAATTCTCTGATAAATCTGAGTTTGAGCTTATAACTGCTTTATAATTTTTACTAGAAGGCAGATTTTATTTATATGTTGGCTTTTAGTAGGTAGTTTTAAAACATTATCTCTCATCTAAAGCAGCAAATTCTATAGACTGCATCAATTTGTAAAGGATTTTCAACTTTGCTTTTTGAAAATTAATTCACCTATTAACAGTTATCATCTAAGAAGCAAATAGAGTAGTGGCTAGTTACTTAGAGTATTTTGAAAAAATATTTTTTTCCTCTTTAAATAGGTTTTACTGTAGAATGTGCATATTCATTGTGAAAAAAATTCAAACAATACAAAAGCATATAAAGTAAAAAATAAAATTCCTTTCCTTTTTTTACATTAGGGTCCCTACTCCTTCCCAGAGAAAACCACTGTTAAAAGCTTACTGAGCTGACAATCCTTTCTAACACAGACTTACCTGCATCTTTCTGCTTGGCATCTAAATTGAGATATATTCACCAATTCAGAAGAAGATATCTAAAGTTCTATAGAGTTTGGAAGTTTTACAATGACTATGAAATTAAGGCAAAGTCCTGGACTCTTCAAGACAATTAATTCCACAAACTTTTATTCATCACTTAATTGCTATAGGTATTGTGGTGCAGATGTTCTAACACAAAGTCTGTCACCAAAAGGAACTGGAGTTTATATAATTCATAATCTAATAAACCAACAAAAGATACTGATATTATTATGCTGAATCACAATTATATCCAATACTGAAATTTGTGTATAAATCCTCAAAAGTCACCCATGCAAAACCAATACCAAGACTAATCAAATAACTATTCTGTTTGTGAACGAGTATCTGTCGCCATACCCTCCTAATATTGAGAAAGTCACCTCAAATATTGCATTGTATAAAGTAAAAAGCATGAATAAATTATTTTTATTTTCTCTTTGCTGATGGGAAACATATTATTCTCTGATGGTTATAACTGTGTAATTGCTGATTACTTAGAAGACAATGTCAACGTATCTGTTTTTCTATCCATACCATGATGGCGTAACATAAAAGAGGCTAATACTGAAACAGAACATTTAATTTAGAATCATTACAAGAATAAAAGCATTATAAGTCAAACTCAGCCATATTTTCTGCTTCCTGATTTGAAATACACCTTTCCTTTTAAGTACATTTGGTTACAGAAAAAGTTTATTTGATTTATAGTAAAACAGAATTGTATTTTAAATTCATGTTATAGTTTACAAATATTAGTACTGTCCACTTAGCATCTAAGTGAAAGATTGCTGTTAAACTGAGCTAACGGATGCCAATCTTTGCTAGTAGAAGTTAAATAAAATTGAGCAATCTATTCAAACTCGTTAGCAGCAATGCGTAACTATAAAATGAGTAAAACTATATCCGGGGTGACAAGAGTAACATCTGGTAGCTGAGGGCAGCAAAGAGATGTCTTGTGGCTGATGCTGTTATTTTAATTGTCATCACTTGTCCATTCCTTGAGTCAAATGTAGATTTTATCATAATTTCCCGGGAAACGCGACTAAGATCACCTAACAAGCAACTGCTTAACATCCATTAAGTGAAGGAGCCTGTGATTAAAAGACTAGATTGCTGACAAAAGCAAGTATGATTTAAAGGGGTGAAAATATATTAAGAATAAGGAGAAGGCTTTGCTAACCAGTTTGATGAAAGTATTTCAAATTGTACGTAAAACCAGCACATTATACCCCATAATTGCTTTCATGTACACAGCTATGATTTAATAAAAAAAAAAAAAAGAATTAAAAAAAAGGGAGCCCCTCCTCCCTTTTTCAATATATTCAGATTTCCCATCAGGATCTAATTATTTTGACAAATTCAGGGGAAGTAATCACACCAGGTTTGAGCAAATTTCACCAGGAGTCTTTGGCTAAGCCATGGCCAACCTTCCTGCAGGCACAGTCACTGCTGAGACCCTTTACCATGGATAGCAAGTGAGGAAAAAAATAGAAGCCTACAGATTAAAAGTGCAGTAACCACAATTTTTACTTATGTGTGTGTTTAATCACCAAACTATGTATAATTTCTTGTTTTGGTGAGTATTAACATTTACTGGAGTCAGCTCACTCAACATCCCAGATTTCCGCATCATAAAGTGTGGTTCGGGAAGTGGTCAATTCTATGAGGGATGGCATATTTGAGAAGTATTTTCTGCATTGAAGCATTTTTATAACTTATCTTCTTTGCATATGTGGCTTTTAAGGGCTGAGTTTCTAAAAATCTTACCGGAAACGTTAAAAATTCTACCTTTAAAAAAAACAGAATACTTAAAAAAAAAAAAAATCCTTGCGTAGTTTGAGGCAGGTACTTTGTACAGCAAAGTCCAAGTAAGTTCTCTTATTCAAACAAATGAGCTTATGTAGGCTTTGCTAGATGAGAACTCACGGTGTTCCAATATAGGCATAAAGGGTGAGTTTCCATGGAAAAACACTGCTCATTCTCAATTGTTACATTTCTTTTCATTTTTTAAACGTGCAAAACTGAAGTACTTGAGTTAAACCCAATACATAGTTACAGACCCCAGTGAGTGCTCCTACTTTATAGAATATTCAGAGTTCAGCTCCCTGGAAGGTGACAGTCTACACTCTTCATACACCAAGTTCAGGCTGCATGGCCAGGCTTTGGGCTCGACATTGCACACAGCATTCTTGAAACGGAAGTATTGACATTTATTCAGATTTCCATCATGATCTAATTATTTTGACAAATTCAGATGAATTTGGATTACATCTAAAAAGCCTAAATAATTCTTCCAGCACTAATTTACCTATATCCAGTCTCCTGTATAACTACTGAGAAAATATTAGTAATGATTTAACTGTAAGCCTTTTTTTCCCTTCTACACAAAGGGAAATTAAGACTCAGAACCAACATGTTTCGATCATAATTACACAGAAACCAGGACTATAGCCAAATACCCCAACTCCTAAACCACAGTGCTTTTCCAAAGGTTCTCAGTGATAAATCTCTCTCTATATATTTGGCATTGTTAAAAGTATTTATAAGAAAAGTTGAAAATGGAATATGGAAATTGTTCTATTTTAGGGGCAACATTTTGTGTAATTCTACACTTTGTCATAATTACAGGATTACACAAATTTTGAAAAATAGCATAAGCAATTCTTATTCCTTAACCAGATTCACTGATTGTTTACATCTTATCTATTCTCTCTCTAAATATGTATCTTGTCTGAAATATTTGAGAGTAAGTTACACATGTAATGGTCCTTTTCAACTGTATATTTCAGTGTGTTTTTTCGTAAGAGCAAAGACATTCTGTTGCATCACCATTATATAATTATTAAAAATATAAAATTTAACTTTGATTCAGTGAGTGGACTCACCCTCACACTCAGGCTGCAATCCTGACCACGACCCATTGAGCAGACATGTCCGCTCAGGGGAGCCCCGCAGCTGGTACCCCACTTCGCAGGAGAAGCGAAGGAGGCTCTTCACCTTCAGTTCATCCCCCAGCCGGGATCCGTGTGCTGGGATCCCTGGATCTCCACAAAATCCAGGATTATTTCCTATTAAAAATAAACACATGGCAATGCAAAGCTGTGTAAGACTTGTTTAAAACAGACTTATTGTATTTAAAGAATATGAAAAGTTGTTTCAATACGTAGGTGAGGTATGACCACATGGCGTTAGGGTGATCTTGTAAGGTAGATTTTCTTCGTGATAGCCCCTGTGATACTTAAACAAAAATAACAAATTAACACACCATTGTGAGAGCCCATGGCGCTCCTGTGGAAGAAGGAAAAACCCCGGGATGTGAGGGCAGCAGGTGTCCCCTGGAAGGTGGGTGCAGAGGCAAAAGGGAGGCGGGGGTTCAGTGTGCCCCAGAATGAAACAAAATCAGATCAGAGTTGAATTCTTCACTGTGAGGGCTACACTTGCTGATTCACTGAACTTTGCTTATTTAACAAACATACAGGAAGAATTAAAATGTTTTTTTACATAGAGGGTCCAGGCGATTACTGATGATAGAGGTGGAGGGAATGTGGAGGCTTTGAGAGGAAGCAGAAAAGAGTAAAGAACAAAGAAGGAGGCTCTGAGCCAAGGTGAACGGGCTTCCCAGCCCCCGCGACCCAGAAACTCCCAAGTCTACTCAGGAGAAGACATAAAGTGGTGGTGTCCACGGATGGGGGTGGGGATGGGGAGATTGGGCTGGAAATGAGGCACTGACATTTCAAATAGGTGCCCGATTGCACCCATCTCACATTTTTACCGGGCTGCACATCCCTCACCTGTGCAGTGGGGCAGAGCTCCACTCCAGTGACTGTCTTCTTGGCAAACTCTGGTGTCATTACCTACAAGACTGTGGCTCCCTTTGCAGGAGTAGTGCACCATGGCCCCGTAGGTGAACAGTTCCCCCGTTAGGACAGCATTGGCAGGAACCCCTGGATGCCCACATGATAGAGCTGAAGGAAAAAAAAATAAGAAAGAAAAGAAATGACATGAAATGAGTGCACCATTTTAGTTAAACCTCTCTGCACAGACAGAGCTCCCATACAGACAGCTGTGGTAAGATCACCCAGTAAACAAAAACGGCCAAATATATTGGCAAATCCCTTCAGTTTCCTACTTTAATTGGCAAAAAATGTAAGTTCCAGATGACATTTCTTCCCCAATATTTATTTATGAAATTAAAAAAAAAAAGGGTCTGTCAATGAAGATTGCTTTTTCTCTTTAATCATAAGGTAACTTTGCTCAATGTGGGGGTTTCCATACAGGGTCACATACAGGGGAAAGCCACGTTACTAAAATGTTCCCATCTATGCTTACACGTATTTTAAGTGAGCAGTGGTAAATTAACTTTGAGAAAGTAATGTGGATCCATCAAATGTATTTTAATTATTTCTTTAGTTACTATGACAATCATAGACGTTGCTTAGGGACTAAATTCAGCCAAGTTTCCTTAATCTTCAATCACATGTCTAGGAAGACCATTCTATTAAGTTTTATTTGAATAGGTGGCAATCTAAAATGTGTAAGAAAATAATTTATTGATTAGTTTCTTATTCTATAAAATAATAGCAGCATTTCCATTCATTTCCTTAAAATTATACCAAATCAGTTGCATAATCTATGTATAAATATTCCCTAAGTAGGCAAATTCTGGAATCCAGGTTAATAAAAGATAGCGAAAATTTACCTTTCTCTTTTCTTGAGGTAACAAATTAGGATTAACAATTGACAACTTTTTATGCTGTGTGTAAAAACAACAACAACAAAAAAAAAACTAACTGATTTGGAGTTACCAGAAAATAACTCTAAGACAACTGATTTAATATCCCAGAGTAATTATATTTGGAGAGCCTGGAAGGCATCACCAGCCCTGAGTCACACTGGTCCTCATGGTCTAAGAGCCTAGAAGGCATCACCAGCCCTGAGTCACGCTGGTGCTCACTGTCCGGGAGCCTGGGAGGCATCCCCAGCCCTGAGTCACGCTGGTGCTCACTGTCCGAGAGCCTGGGAGGCGTCCCCAGCCCTGAGTCACACTGGTGCTCACTGTCTGGAGCCTGGGAGGCGTCCCCAGCCCTGAGTCACACTGGTGCTCACTGTCTGGCCTGCATGGACATCTGTTCATTGGAGAACCAGGTGATATCTACATAAAGTCCTAAGAAAAAGCCAATTAGAACTTAAACAGTGAAGTGGTGGCTAAATGACCACTTGTAGTTGAAATAAAACAGAAAAAAGAGAACCTTCAGTGAAACAGTGCAACAGAAATGCAGCCCCCCTGCTCCTAAGCTTGTAAATTGAAGGGCTCCTCTGTGGTCTCTGTGCCCCACACTCCTGGTCACTCTGATTGTTTTTTATTTATTTATTTATTTTTTGAGACAGAGCCTCAAGCTGTGGCCCTGGGTAGAGTACTATAGCTTCACAGCTCACAGCAACCTCCAACTCCTGGGCTCAAGCAAGTCTCCTGCCTCTGCCTCCCAAGCAGCTGGGACTACAAGCACTCACCACAACACCCGGCTATTTTTTGGTTGCAGCCGTCATTGTTGTTTGGTGGGCCAGGGCTGGAACCTGCCAGCTAAGGTGTATGTGGCTGGCACCTTAGCTGCTTGAGCCACAGGTGCCGAGATGACAGCTAAGTGGGAACTGAGCCACCAAGGAAATGAAAGCCAGTTAGAACCCAGTTCCTGGAGCTTTAAGCACATTAACATCATTACAAATGCTAATGGGAGCCTCACAGAAGCCAGGGGAGCCTTAAAAGAGATGTTCTGGGAAAGGAAAAAACAAAACTTGTTTCTCTGAAAAATCCCCCTCTGGGAAGACACGGGTAACTCTAATGCAGACACAATCTGATGGACATGGTAACACATTTACAGATGCGTTGTTTTGGTCATATAAGGCTGAGAGGTTTTTTTTAAGTTATCATTTTCTTTCTTTCACAAAAATTAATTGTTTTGTTAAAGGTAGAATTTGAGACAGTTTCTGTGTAAATTACAAGTGGTGTGTGGGCATTGTGCGTGGAGGGAAACGGATTTCCCGTAACAATGCGTCGTTCTTAGAGGCGCTCCCCAATGCTGTAATGCAGTAAGATGGATTAGTGTTTGTGTGTGTGTGTTTGGCGGGCTCAGACTCGGTTAATAATGGAGCTGTCATTTCCTGCTTTCTTTACACACGCAAAATGCATACTAAGAACATAAGATTTCAATTTTGAGGTTGCTTTGTTTCTGCCTAATTTCAGAAATGCCAAAAAGAGTTAACACCTTTCCCTAAATTTTCAGAACAGATTACATTCTTAAAAGAAGATGCTCGTTGAGCAAAGAGACAATCTGATTTTTCAAGTAAAAGACAATAAGGCCATGGCTATTAGGGAAAAAAAAAAAATGATGCATTCTTGCTAACCTACATGCTTTAAAATATACTGACAATCATGTTTTGAGGGGGTCCATGGTGGTCTATAACCTCCTCTGCCCAGGAGAACTCCACTGTTCTGCAGAGCACTGCTCCTGCCCTGATTTAGAGACACAAGCCACGAAGGGTTATGATTAGAAGACTGCTCTCTCTTTGTCATCACTGCTGGCTCAGGAGACCCTAATTGATCGTGTCCCTCAGAGCATTCTTCTGCCCCCACCCCGGGCCACAGATGCTCAGCTGGCCCAAAAGATGGAAATTTCATCCCAGAGCCCTTTGCCCAGATTTCTGAACCTGCAGGTGGGTGCGGGGGTTGGGTGGAGAGAACAAAGCTGAAAGATGATGGTGGAGCAGTCCATTCGCTGGGGTGGGGTAGGCAGGTGGCACCGAGAGACAAAGGAATCACTGGCCCAAGCGACCTGCAATACCCTGGGCCCAACTATCTCTGGTGGTTAGTATGGCAGCCTGCCAATCACCCCTTATTTAAATTAGTGAAGTTGTACTTTGGGGTTTCTTGCTATCTATCTAAAACTATCATAAGAACTGAAACAATTGATGATGAGAGAAGAACAGAGAATTACTGTTCAGTATCTTTTGGAACATATGCATATATTTGCATGCTGATGTCCTTATAGGGCCACGTGCAGAAGAATCCAAAATAACCCTCACTTACCCAGACATTTGGGCAAAGAACGATCCCATAAGCCATTAGCCATACAGGTTAAGGCAGAAGATCCCAACAGGTAAAACCCCTTTTTGCAATGATACAGGACACTCATCCCATATTCAAAACTCTCGGGGAAATTCTGCTGCCCAGGACGGATGGCGTTTTCCACAAAACCTGGATCCGAACAGTTCACCACTGGAAAAGACAACATTCACACGTCAGTTAGAAATAACTACGTATTACAAGCAAAACAGATCAGGAAGGAAAGGAAACGCCTCATGATTTTGGGAAGTTCACAAAATGAAAACGCTGCTGCCGAGGATTTAAGAAAATTCTGTTCCCTGGATGAACTCGACTTGCTACTTTGAGCCAGTCTGTGTCAAACCCTGCCAGGCAGTAGATGGCTATGACAGCAATTTTAACAACATGAAGCCAATTTCCTTAAACTATTTCCTGATAACATGTTTCTTCAATGTCAATCCTAACATTAGTTTTCTTGGTTATGTTTTTATGTTTTAAAATTAGTGAAACAGAACTTGCTGAAGTTGGATTTAGTTAAAAATACTTTCACCTGGGTGTGATGTTCGAGGACAGCCTGTGGCACAGTGGTTATCCCCGACCCCACAGCTACAGGGATTAGCACTTCAGTGTGTGTGACTACAGTAAAATCTGTTCAATTTTGAATCAACAAAAAAAGGATAATTCTTCCATCAACACTGCGTGGAAGCCTCTAATTTAAGCCTCTTTTCCCTTAGGGAACAGGCCCATAGTGAGGCTCTGCTGTGGCAAGTTGGGCCTGCTTCCTCCGTCTGAAAGGCCTTCTACTCCTCAGCATCTGGGAGGGAATTAGCGAAACAAAGAGCCCCTGGTTATCTCAAGCTCTGACACCCCTCAGGAGGGGACCAGGCGGCTGTTACGGAGGAAGGTAGGGGCAGAATCCAGGTTTGCAGAGTTCCCCTTCAGTCCTGCGGAACAGTGGTGGTCGGTGGTCTCTGCCTGTTTAAACAATCCTGCATTTGCGGAAGACTTGAGTTCTTCTGATTCAGAAAAACCCATAGGCACACACCGCATTTATGGAACACAGGCAGATGTTTTTAAGGCCCCACAGTACTTCGTGTCTGCAATACATTTGTAACCCAATCTCTAAAATTGCAGGAATTACCTACTTGGAGAGAATTTAATAAAGTTGAAAAATTGATTATTGTCTGGCCTGGAAGACAACGGCTTGGGCCACTTCTGGGGCAGTTGGAGCTGCACGTCAAGCACAGGAGATGGATACCTATCCCCAAGGCAGCCACGGGGCCAGGGCGCTGAGGACGCTTCTGTTTGTTTGTGCTTATGTTGCTCTTAAGAGACTGCCCCAAACAGCGAGCTGTTTGTAGGGAGCGTGAAGAAGGCACAGGGCGGCCTGGGTGAGGGGCTCTGAGCGCCCCCGGAGGGTGCTCTGTAGACATCAAATGGCCACAAGACCCTGATGGCCCAGACGGAGCTGCTGCTACCCTTTCTCATAATTTTTTCCTTTCTGGCAACCTTCCCTTACATGGAGAAGAAGGGGACGGACAAAGCAACCATATGCATCTGGTGCCTGAGAGGGGAGCAGGCTGCAGAGAGAGCACAGAGCAGAGGGGAATCCCCGAGAGAGGCTGCAGCCAGTGCAGGAGCCCTGAGGCCCCTGCACCTCCTCCTTGCCGGAGGCTCTCTGAGCTCCGCTCGGCTGGAACACGTGGGCTCAGTGACCTCCCTCTGATAATACTGACAGGAATTCTCCCAGGGGCCCCCTTGCCAGGGTGAGAGATGTACAGGAGAAAATAGCACTGGCATTCCTGGGGCCCTCACCCTAAAAGTTTTGCACCATCTCAGAATATAAGACATTTAAGACACAGCCTAGAATTCGCAAATTTTTAAGCAGACATAGTTCAAAATTGCCATTTCCTTATGCCTCAGTTTTTTTTCGAAAGTATAACTTGTTAATTAATCAAAACATACCCTTTTAAAAAAGAGCAAAGATGGGAATGAATACCAGCCATTAAAGTATTAAAATGCTGTGAGAAAGAAAGTATTCAGGAACCGAGTCCTCATGCTTTTAAATAAAGTATCATTTGATCCAGTGCTGTGTTTCCCACTTGAGAACTTCAGCAGTCATGAAAACACAGAAGGAAAACAGCACTGGCTTTCTCACGAAGTTCCCCCTTGCTCACTGCAAAGAATGCAATGAATACGGAGGCCACGGGGCGGGGGATTTCACTTAAAAATGCTACACAAATAAAAACCTGACGTGGTTTCCTACCCTCCTGTCAAGTCGGAGCTTAAAAAGTAAGTTTTCCCATTTTATTCTTGAGTTTCTAAAACACACATGTCAAAGCAACAATGGCTGTTTATTTCATGCTTGGTCAGTGGTCAGTTCATCCATCTCAACAGACATAATCAATTTTGATATTCCGTAGAAGACCCATTTGTTCACATTTTAGTGTGCGTGTGTGGTCACAACCGCACTGCTTCCGTGCTGGGCCTAACTGCACTCACGTGACTTAAGTTACTTCTTATGAGAGGCAGCGCGTGCATGGACAGTGTGAATAGTCGCCGCTCCCAGAGCAAAGGGTTCACTTCCCGGACGCTCTTCCTACCTCGACACGTGGGCAAAGGGCTGCTCCACTGGCCGTTGCTCCGGCACTGGGCTCGGGACGCGCCCTGCAGCAGATAGCCCGTGCTGCAGGTGAAGTTCACGATGTCATTCAAGTTGAACTCACTGCCATTGGTGAATCCGTGGGCAGGGTTGCCAGGGTGACCACACGTGATGGCTGCAGAGGAAGGTCATTGTTGTTAAATATTAAACAGCTCATCACTTTCATGTGGGATTAAATACCAATATAGATGTAGCTTTGCTAAGTATGTAGGTGAAAGGGTTTTCAACCAATCAGACATTTTACAGATAGTATTTACATTTGGAAAGTAACATATAGAGATAGAAATGCAGAGGAACCTACAGGCTTTTATTATAATTTTGGACAATAACCAACCCCTGGCAAACATGCTTCGTTCATCATCATAATTATTTCATAGTCAAAGCAAATAATAATGTCAAGTGATTTAAAAATGATGCAGTGAAAAAACAAGAGATAACATTTTTTGTATGAATCATGAATTTTGAATATTTCCCCCTCATACTCACAAGCTGATTTTGTCAAACTTGCCCTTTGAAAGATTATGGGTATTTGATTGAGGCTCAAAATGGTCCATGTAAAATTATCACAATATCAATTTAAACATCATGAAATTATCAAAATAACTCTTCACACTCAAATAGTGTTTCTGATGTCAATTCCTATTGTGTGATGTTTTGAGATGCAGGGAACTGTCACTGTGTCACGCCCCCGCTAACAGGGAGACAGAGCTGGGGGAGGCACATCATAGGCCCTTTCAAAAGAAACACATTATGTTTGTAAAACTGGTGTTTTCCTCTTCATTTATCTTGTCAGCATGTTTTTTCTTGTAAGTAAAGCTTTCACCCTTGAACTGTGTCCATTTACTGCAGCACCATCACCGATAATACCCTTCGAGATGTCCTAAGAGTTGTGTCAACATTTTTTTGCTTAATTCCCAGGAAAATGAAGAATATGTAAGAAAAAAATAATTGGAAGAGGAAGAGGAAATTTGCAGTAAAAGTATGTACTTCTATCCTAAAAATAGTAGCCAATAATTATCTTTGAAGGTATAGTATTTGAAGAGGATCATTTTGCATTGTTTCACCTCTTTGTATTAAAGGAAGGGCTTCTTAAAAACTCTGTATTCCTGATGACAGGGAGAAAATACAAACAATACTCAAGACTCAGGGAGGGTAGCGACATTCGGGAATCCACAAAACTAACCTGCAGACCCAAACTCGGCATCTTTACCCTCTGATAAGCAGCTTTTGTTTTCATGTACTTTTTACTGTGATAAAATCAGAGAAAATGAGTATACGCCCTCACTTCTCCAGGGATATATTTAAAAGGAATCAATGAGCAAATTGAATGTGGACATTTCTGACATATACGAAAAGAGCATCTTATTCACTCAACAACATATAAAACCTTGAGAGTAACTCACATTGAAAGGATTTGTGCTACATGTGGGTTTGGGATTGTCAGGAAGAGAAAATGCCAGGAAGGCTGTGCTAACCAGTGTGATGAAAATATGTCAAATGGTCTCTAAAACCAGTGTATGGTACCCCATGATCGCATTAATGTACACAGCTATGATTTAATTAAAAAAAAAAAAAAAAAAAAAACCAAAGTGCTCCGCATGGGAAGCTATGCACTGAGGCCAGTGCCTAGTCCACCTTTTAAAGCAGTTTTGGAACTCTTTTCTGGAATGGCTAGAGCTGTTGTTGTACGAGGTCTGACAACTGAGTTAGTGACTTGCTACCGTATGCTCACGTTGGCAGCACTGTACAAACAACTCGTATGTATTGGTGTACCATACAATGACAGCTCTGACGGTCATTCCAGAAAAAGAGTTCCAGGGTATCTTTGAAGGGTGGAGTAGGCCCATAGCTTCCCATGGGAGCACTTTGAAGGTGACTGTGGTGATATTCAGCAAGGAAGGATGTAGCCCTTTTTCTAGGATGAGTTCACAAACTTAATTGTCACACCTCATACTTCACACCAGGGGTCTGATGCTCAATGTAGAGGTAAGAAAACTGAATTTCAAAAAGGTTAAATGATGTGTGAGGGGTGGGAGTCAAAAGTCTTTGGACTGACTCTACATCTAGTGCTTATTTTTATCATTTTTTTGTTTCCCACAGTCTGTGGTGCATGAGCCCCTCAGAGCCCACGGTGCGCTTGCAAAAGAATCCATCCCAGCATAAGCTTGAATTATTGAAAATATAAACTCCACAAGGGCAAGGGTTCTCCAAGTGTTTAAGAGCTGGGGCTGTGGACCTAGACAGCTAGGTTCAAATCCCAGCTCTACCATTAGCTTCCTGTAATGGGGCAAGGACCTTGACCCTTCTCATTAAAAAATATTTTTTATTCTGATATGTCATACGTAATAATTTATATAAATATTAGTAGCACCTATATTATAGTGTTTTAGGAGTAAATTAATGAGCAGTGTACGCATAAATCCCTTAACACAATGTTTAATACAAAAAATATATATAAATTACCCAATATACATGACTCTAAAAAAAAAAAAAATCTTTCGGAGTGAGTCACTAAGTCATCTGCCCAAGAGCAAGGCTTCTAGTAAGGAGAGCAAGTTTGACAAAATCAGCTTGTGTGTATGGGGGGGAAATACTCAAAATTCATGATTAATACAAAAAAATGTATAAAGGATAGGAAAAGAAAACAGATATGATGGCACTTCTAGTCTCTCCCTATTTCACTCTGAAGATTCAACATGTTTGTGTTATGATTTAAATAACAAGAAAGTCATTAAAAAGGGCATCTGATGAATTAATTCACAAACATTTCACTTACAGACACAAACAGGAGTTTGCCCAGACCATTTGTGGTCTTGCAAGCATATCCTCACAGACGTCCCGACAAGCCGGAAGCCGGGATTACACTGGTACACCACGGTGTCCCTGTAGCTGAAGCCATCCCCGCTGATGTGGCCATTCACGATGGGGTCTGGAGAGCCACAGTGGCCAGCTGAAAACATAAATAAAACCAATCATGGACTCAGAGACTTTGTCCTGCATGAAAGCAGTATGTTCATAATTTGTTTACCTTTATGGTCAAATCAAGAATAGAATTGAAGGCATACCTTATTGGAAATTTTCCATATATATGTATCTTTATATATGTTCATTTTATACAGTTGTTTGTTGTTTTTCATGTTATTTTTCTTAACAATTGTGGGTAAAATAGGTCATATTTCTAATATGAAATTATGATATTACCTTCATTAGGGCTTCCACATTTATTTTTTGACCTTAATTTTATGTTATTTATCTTGTTCTTCTAATTTTTACATCAAAGATGAAGGAGAAGAAGAGATGCTTGGCATGAATCTGCAGAGGGGGTTTTGACCTGCTGATTATGGCTAGCAAGGAGAACCGTGACAAGTTGTCCTGAGAGCCTGGATCATTACACTGCTTGTGAAATTCCAAATGGAAAGGCAGAGATCCAAAAATCAGTTTCATGGCAAACATGGACATTTGTGTTATGGATCAGTCAACGTCCAGGTGAAAACAGCCTGTCATCAGTTGAAAACAGAAGGACTGTACTGAACTGAGGTAGGGCACATTTAAGGAAAAGAAGATGGCAGCTGGAAGTGAAACTAAAGAGCAGCAGAACTTGCCAGCAAAACGCACATGGCGCAGCAGAGCAGACCCCAGGGCAGGTGCGGGACGAGCATCGGTCCCCGGGGAGGTGGAAAGTGTCTGTGTGGAGGACTCGCAGTGTCAGAAGCCAGCAGCCCAGCACCGTCAGAGGGGCGTCAGCAGTAGAGCCCCACACAGAGAAGGATGCTGGGGAGAAGCTCTGCTCTGCACGAGCTGACAGAGGAGGTGACAGGCCATGTGCATGCACAGCCCTGGGGGCAGGATTCAGTTCCTCAGGTGACTTGGGCAACCTTGGGGGCAGCTGTCTCTCTCCTTCAGCTTCCATGTGACATAAGTGGCCCTGGAGGCAGGATTCAGTCTCTGTCCTCCAGCAACACTGCTCCACCCCGTCCACTTCATTTCTCTCCCTTCAGTTGCTTCCTAATTCTCTTTTCTCTTTTCCTTCCCTCCTTCTTTGCCTTCCCCCAATTTCTCATTTTCTCTCTTTTCCTTTCTCAGATATATGAAAAGAGTATCTTATTAAATCAACAAAATATAAAACCTTAAGCGTGGATGTGGAGAAAAGGGAACACTTCTACACTGCTGGTGGGAATGCAAACTAATACGTTCCTTTTGGAAAGACGTTTGGAGAACACTTGGAGACCTAAAAATAGACCTGCCATTCAATCCTACAATTCCTCTACTAGGTATATACCCAGAAGACAAAAAAAATCACATCATAACAAAGATACTTGTACCCAAATGTTTATTGCAGCTCAATTCATAATTGCTAAGTCATGGAAGAAGCCCAGATGCTCATTGACCCACAAATGGGTTAATAAATTGTGGTATATGTACACCATGGAATATTATACAGCCTTAAAGAAAGATGGAGACTTTACTTCTTACATGTTTACATGGATGGAGCTGGAAACTCTTCTTTTGAGCAAAGTATCTCAGGAATGGAAGAAAAAGTATCCAATGTGCTCAGTTTTACCATGAAACCAATTTATAGCTTCCCTATGAAAGCTATAACCCAATTATAGGGTTGGGTGGATGGGTAGAGGGAGACTAATTGGTGGGACCACACCTACGGTGCATCTTACAAGGGTACATGTGAAATTTACTAGGTGTAGAATATAAATGTCTTAACACAATAACTAAGAAAATGCCAGGAAGGCTGTGTTAACAAGTTTTATGAAAACATTTCCAAGTGTATATAAAATATACAGCACATTGTACCCCATGATTGCTTTAATGACCACAGCTATGATTTAATTAAAAAAAAAAAAAAGTAACTCACATTAAAAGGATTTGTGCTACATGTGGGTTTGGGATTGTCAGGGAGACAAAAAAAATCTGAGTCCCTAAATCATCTATCCAAGAGCAAGTCTTCCAGTAAAGAAGTAGCCACATGGGCTGGAGTGGACACCAGGGGTGCAAATGTGGCTTTCCCTGCCACTCATATTGAGGTATAGCATACAGCTCCCAGTGCTCATATAGGTTAGCAAACATCCACCAGAAAGCCATTGAATTTCTTCATGTTTCACTTGGGATTAACTACACTGTTCTACAGAAATATAAGCTAATCTGTACTTGTGATTAAGACAATATTTAGAAACTTTGTGTTTTCCTGGTTTTGAGCCAAGCTTATTGCCAGCAAGGTGACATTGCAAAGGGGACATGAAAGAAACAGAATCCTATCTCTACCTTTACGTGGATAAGAGATTACATGAGAGAAATCCACGTGAAATTTGGCTGATGTCATTGCATTCACAGGTTTTCCTATAATCCAGATGAATTAAGTCAGTTCTGCTGATCTGTACAGATCACTCCTACTCATGACCCTTGAGACCAGCAGAGAACTTCGACAAAGATGAATGTTCTCCAAATTTTAAAGACAGACACTCGGAAGCCACCTACCAACGGGCTTGGCACAAGAGATCCCAGCCACTTTTGAGGTGATGCACAATGTAATTTCTAGAAACATGCCCCCAAATAACATCATCATTTCCTTCTGGGTTCTTCTGATGCCTGGCACCCCTCCAGAAGGGGACTTGAGACCAGGGCAACAGGGATGTGTGGAGGCCAGCATTTTGATGAGTCCTGGTGACTTAGGTGACCTGTTCAGGATTCATTCCTGATTTGGACAAACATGACTGGTTCTATTTCATTTTAAAACTGAATACGTATTTTTCTCAACAGATTTTTTAGTAAGTGCACACAGTTTGAGGTTGCACTCTTGTTTGAAAGCCTCTCAAAAAGTACTCTTAATGGTCAGGGATGTATCTGTGTACTTTAGAAATCAGATGGAAAGGCTGACAGCAGGTTTGGAAATAAACATTTCCAACCCAAACTCTTCTCTGACACATGATCATTTTGGTTCTCTGAGGCATTGGTGCTAAATAGCTAAAGAAAATAGAGGATGTCTTTCAAAAACACTTTGTTTCAGCTCCATGACTAATGGCAAAAAGGAATCAGAGGGATCACCTTTTATTTTAGCTTCCTAATGTGAATAAGTGAATTTATTTCTTCAACGTGGCTTTCTAATCTGAAACAGAAAGATAGCAATCTGCATTTTCCCTGTATCATTTTCTAGCCTCCAGTGAACTCCTTTTAAAAAATACTCAAATCTTAGACCAATTATAGGTTATTCACAGAAATAGAACAGCCACATTATTTCACCTATACCATACGATTTAACTCAAAGCTCAATAATAATACGTCAAAATGTTGTGGAGGGGAAACCTCCATTATATGGAATTTCGATGAATGTATTTTGAGCTCTATTTTAAGTTTAAGATTTTATTATTCTATGAGAATATTGTTCTCCTTTGCATGTGATTTAAAAAGTATATGCTTCATATAGTCTTGGTTTTAAGTCACTTGGTTTTAAGTCTTGGAAAGTTTCTCTCTCTACGCCGTCACAGAGAAGGCAGTAGACACTGCTTCTGCCCAGAGTCTAGTTTCTAGGCCATCTCAGTCATTCATTGAACACTTGTTGAAATGAATAGAAATAAAGTGACTCCACCAACTAACACTGTGTCCTTTGTATTACTCCAAATACGCTGTCTACTGTGCATTTTCATTGAGTTGGACTTAATTTAATGATGACTGGCTGTGAACCCAAAATGGTATAGGAGCTGAGGATTAAATGAAGACTAAGTCACAGTCGAGAGTGAACAAAAGATGAGCAGATAGAGTGTGGAGCGTCTGGATGGTGTGTGGACCTCCTGTGACAGGGACAGAGCTCACTGAAGACCAGAGCCTACCCCTGAAATAGGCAACGTTTATGGTCTGGAGAAAGAGCTTTTGCCAGCCAGGAAAAGGTGAGAGAAAGGAAGCATAGTGACGGAGATCAAAAACTTCCTTTACTTATACAAATATCTGTTAAAATAGGAAGACTATAGAGTTGTGTGACCAAATCACACGTCAAGGGAGAGTGGCCGCGTCAGGGCTTCACGGTCTGCTGCACTGTCCCCACTGGGCCCACCTGGCTCCTCTTCCACCCTTCCAAGGTGTCTACCTACAATTCCACTGAGTACAAACAGCAGCGAAGCAGGTCAGTAACTCTCCCTGCACATAAATAAAGCAATATGAGTATTTTGTAGACCTTCTACCATGATGTCTGACCCAAACATTTTTGTTTTCTCTTCATTTCATTGAACTTGTTTATTTATTTTTCATCGCTACTTGTCTTCAGCCTACACAAAGATCACTGAATGCTTCCATGGGCAGTCACGTAGCAACAAGGACACCCAGGAAATCACAAAACCTGAATTTCCTGAGAAGTGACCTTCAGAAATTGTCCTATTAAAGTGTGGAATGAGAATCTAGGAGTGAAAGGATGTGGCCCACGTTGCTGTTATATCAATCCTTCTCATTAATTTACTGGTCTGCTAGTAACCTGAGCCTAACAGAACTGGTAAGCTAGTGGCTAAAAAGGGAGGCAGGAAAGCCACCCGACTGTAACGTCGCATGATTTTTAGTTTGACACCCGCAGATAGGCATAGATGTACCCTAAAGGGACTGCTGAATTTTCTTTTAGTTCAAGCATGAATTAACAATTCTATCACTAACACTCTTCTGGAATTTTACATTTCAATTCTTCATTTCCTCCATGCTGAGAACAGGCACAACTGGGGAATAAGTAATTCACCAACTGCTTAAAATTGCTTTGGAGAGAGCAAGTGTAGAATCCAGAATTCAGCGGGTTTCTCAGTGCTTCCCTTTATCTCACACACCGTACCACACAATATATCACTCAAGATGGCCTTTTAAAACCGATCAAACAAGGGAATAAGAATATTATGAAATATCAAAACAGCTGAGGTTTAAGATGCACTGTAATAAGAAGGATGGGTCCCAGCGATTTGCATGCCTTTTTTAGCCTGCAAAGTTATTCCTTTGTACTATGAGCTTTGAAAAGCCCTGACTTTTAAGTTTTCTCTGTTCTACATATGATGAAAGCTGTGTTATTATTTGTAATTATAAACTGATACTATATTTTGGCTAGAATAACCCCAAATAGGAAAAGAGAATTTCTTTTAGCAATCTTCCTCTAAAATAAAAGACAAAAGTTTGGAAGGAAATAAATCTGCCAAACAAATTTCACCTAAGCAGAGATTGCAACCAGATGGATGAATGCTTAGTTGACTTTCATGGTCAAGCAGCCATGGCAGATGGTATGCCACAAGCGGTACACCATGAAGGAGGGATCCTGGAGGTTTCCCTGCAAACCACATTTAGGAAGGAGAACTCAGGAGGGCAGAAAGTGGCCAAGTTCCCTCTGTGAGCTCAGGTTAGTACAAAGTCCATTAGGGTGTTGACACAGAGGAAATTGCTCCTTCCACTAACATCTGCACAGGTGATCAGGGTTTAGACCAAGGGAGGCAACACTTTCTGCAATTTACAGAGTTTAACACAGGGCTGCAGAGGTCTCAGCAGGGCAGCCTCTTAAAGCCTTTGTTTCTGGGTATCCATCCAAATGCCGCTGCACAGATGTTTTAGTGTAAGTTGTACAAATCTTCCTGAGAGAACGAAACACCATTTTGTTTATTTCTCGGAGAGTGAACGTTCTCTAAACTAGTTCTTGAATGAATCCAGTTTCCTCAGTCTTCCATCCTGCAGGACCTATTCTTTCTGGAATGGGGTCCTCTGACACCGTATTTTAGAGGAGGAATCTCATCAACAGACAGAACTTTGGCATTGTTTAGCTTATCTTTCCAGGTGATTTTTGCATGACTAGTTTTTGATACTGCAATGTGTCACACTGTCTGCAATCTAACACACTGTACCGATTTTTAGTGGTAACCTTCTAAGTGACTGACTTGATGTCTTAACACCAGAAGGGACCTGAGCTATTTGTTAGTGGATCTGCCTTAATATCATAATAAATGCGAAGAATGAACACCTCAAAAGTTAGTAAAGCAGGTTAGAGCCTCCAACAAGTGCATTAGACCTGTGTGGTTTTAGAAATGTGCTCTGTGATTCGGGCATTTAGTAAAATTCCATTTTTCACTGGTTCCACAGAAACCTTAATACCAGTGAAAATGTTGGACATAATGTCTCCCATGTTACAAGATAGATCTGGGGCCTTGCTTACTTTGTGTGGAATCAGTGTCTTTGATATAAACTATACGTCTGGGTCTCTCTCCTCTGACAAAGATTCACACACACACACACACACACATATACATGTTTACACACACAATTCTCTCCCCCTTTACAATTGTCTACTTGAAGGTCACCTTTCCAATGTGCCAGTTGGTATCAGAACAAACGCAAAATATTGGTCAGGAGATTAGGACTTACTCCATTTTTAGAAAAATCTATAAACCAAATACTCAACCTTAGTATTTGCTTTGTGATTTACAGGTACTTACTGCTGAACATAAAATACTAAGCATTGTAAACATCCTGTACTCATAAGAACATTTGAAATGCAGTGTGCTATATTCTATTTGTTCAGGGCAGTAACACAGTCTTGGAGCTAAAGTCAGGGTTATTTGGGCAGCGAATTCCAAAGCCCATTTACAAACTCTTCTTGAGTATTAACAAATGGTCATAAAATGTCAGGTGGATCAGATCCACTTGCATGTGAGAAAAACTATTATTAGCATTAAACGTCAATGGGCATATTTAAATCTCTAGACCTGCACATGTTAAAGAAATGCATTTGACTGCTGGCGGATGAAAATCTTTTTCCTCCAAGTATAATGTCCAGGGGCAAGGCTGAGTGACTCTGCTGCTGACACAGAAATACCAGGTATCATTGAAAATACGTTGGTTCCTCCCAAGAATGTGCATATAGGGGGCTGGCTGGGCCACACAACAGTCTGTTTTTAGTGACATCAAAGATGGCTCAGTTCCTCTAACATAAAATGCACTTTTCATCAAATCTCTGTTTAACCTACTTTAGTCAATGACAATTATTGTAAGCCATATTTGACACAAAGAAATTCAAACCAGTACCATGATTTAGGTTGTCTTGGGGCTTTCAGAAATCTCTTATCTGCTCCTTTTTTACAAAGTTCCCCAATATATCACATTTTCTACTTCTATCCCTGTGATAACTACTCCACTGGCCTGAAGTTGCCTTGTGAATTCTATGTGCTGGTAAAATGTTTATTGGTCCTTCAAAACCCCTCTCAAATTTATCCCCTGTGCATGCGGTCTTCCACAAACCCTGATGAAATTCCTTCCCATTTATATGAAACACAACTATCTCCCATTTTTTGTTTTCTCCTATATTTGTAGTTCTACCTACTTAAAATACCTAGACTTCTAGTTTTGTTGTGTTTTCTTCAGAATTCAGCAGACAGCATTATAATTCTCTTACCTCTTTCTCCAATATTTGACTAAGCGTGGCATTGTGCTCTACAGAACAGGACTCAGCTCAGTGCCTGGCCTAACTGGGTGTCCGTCTGTCAGATAGACCACTTCCACAACCTGTGGACCTATCAGTCCAGGCTCTCACAGCTACAGGGAGCTCTACCCTGGACCATGCTTTGCTTGGGGAAACAGCCTTGTGGTGGCATCAAGATGACCTCTGCATGATTCTGCCTCTGTGCTGCTGCCACTGTGTCTGTAGCTCTTTGTTTCTGGAATAACTTTATTCTTTTTCTGTTTTAGGGATTCTATCTAGGACCAAAGGGAGTTCTTCCATATCCCTTCCCCTAAGAGAATCTCTGTCTCTCCCACCCTCATCTAGATTTCTGAAGTATTTTTTTCATTCATCATTCCCAACTTTTTTTTTTGTAAAAAAAAATGATGTCACTAACATCACTGATGTCACTAACACTTTACCGCCTTCAGTAGAGTGCCATGATGTCACACGGCTCACAGCAATCTCTAACACTTGGGCTTCTGCGATTCTCCTGCCTCAGCCTCCCGAGCAGCTGGGAATACAGGCGCCCGCCACAACGCCCGGCTATTTTTTGGTTGCAGTTCAGCCGGGGCTGGGTTTGAACCCGCCACCCTTGGTATATGGGGCCAGCGCCCTACTCATTGAGCCACAGGTGCCACCCAACTTTTTTATTAAAGCTACTAGGCTTATTCCTTCCTTAGAGTATAAATTCCATACAGACAAGACAAGTGCATAACTAATTTTCCATGCAACACAATAGCTCTCTGAGACCGAAAAGCACATCACTAGATAGTCTCCATTCAGAAATATAGAGAGAAACACTTATGGCTGAGATTCTGCTACATTTATTCCCTGGCCACTGATAATGCATTTGGAAAATATGAGGATCGGTGTTGTTTCCTGACTAATATACAGCACAGATTTTACACTTGAGATTGCCTAGCAAAGATCAAAGTGGGGAGGATTCTTCCCAGTCTAAGCCATCTTTTTGCTGTAATATAAGCTTATCACAAACAATTGTTCTATTAAACATTTTTATGTGGATCTCTTAAAAAATACAAGGCATTTGAAGAATACATTTCAATTTTATTCTCTAAGAGCTATGAGCAATGGTCTAGAATATTATTTTGAATCATGTTGTCTATCTATTTTCGCCACAAGAATGTCACCATCATATGATATTTACAAAAGAATTTATCTCCTCATAGGTCATGGGAGTGCAGCAAATGCAAACCTAGTCCAAATGATAATAAAAATCTAATGAAAAAAGATCATGTTCCTTACATGATAAATGTCTCAATCTATCACTAATATCTTGAATACCAACCGATTAAAAAGGTACCAAAGTGGAGAAAAGATAGGTTACCCTGCGTTGAAAAGTCTAAGTGACGCGAGACTTATCAAAAGAAGCTCACAGGCTTCCTCAACAGGGAACACAGACTAGAAATGCATAATCGCTTCCTCATCTGTGTTCTGTTTGCTGGTTTGAGTAACCTACCACAGGGAAGATAAACGGAAGAAGGTAATTAGGGGGCGTGAGACGACAGAGCTTCCCTGACAGATGATCAGGTACCTGAGACAGCGGCATGGCCTCAGTGTTCCCAGGGCCTCAGTCTCCAGCCTCGGAGACAAGCTAGGTACACGGTGCACGTGGTCAGTCAGAGCAAGTCTTCAGTCACGTACCCAAGTGACAGTGCAGGAGGAACAGCATTGACTCAGGGTGGGCTAAATTTTATCAGAATCTCCTCTGCTGCACATTCGCATTTTATTTTTTTGCCTACACCTTGCTATAACGTTTACACACATACTCCATCCTCCCTTGAAGGTTCTGGATAGAATTCAGACTGCAGACCTCAAAACAGTAGAATTTCAGTTCTGGAATATCTGTCCTCTCCTTAAGCGCAACTTTCCTGAGTTGACATCCCCAAGACTTAGCCTGTGGAGGGGCGCCCATGTATGTAGCCACATCAGCGGACATGATCAAGAATTCCTGCATACTGTTGGAATTTTTTTCACTGGTATTTTCTTTGAGTCTTTAGCTATGCAGAAGCTTTTCAGTTTGATGAAGTCCCATTTGTTTATTTTTGTTGTTGTAATTGCCATGGAAGTCTTTTTCATAAACTCTTTCCCCAGGCCTACATCTTTAAGAGTTTTTCCTGGGCGGCCCCTGTGGTCCAGTGACCAGGGCGCCGGCCCCATATACCGAGGGTGGCGGGTTCAAACCCGGCCCCGGCCAAACCGGAACAAAGAAATAGCCGGGTGTTGTGGCGGGCGCCTGTAGTCCCAGCTACTGGGGAGGCTGAGGCAAGAGAATTGTCTAAGCCCAGGAGTTGGAGGTTGCTGTTAGTTGTGTGACGCCACGGCACTCTAACGAGGGCGATAAAGTGAGACTCTGTCTCTACAAAAAAGAATTTTTCCCATACTTTCTTCTTGGATTTTTATTGTTTCATTCACTATATTTAAATCTTTTATCCATTTTCAATCAATGTTTGTAAGTGGTGAAAGGTGCCAGTCCAGTTTCAGTCTTTTACACGTGCTTATCCAGTTCTCCCAGCACCATTTACTGAATAGGGATTTTCTCCCCAGTGTATGTTATTGTTTGGTTTATTCATGATCAGGTGGCTGTAATATTTTAGTTTTATCTCTTGGGTTTCTAGAGTTTCATCTGTTGGTTCCAAACCTCTATGTCTCTATTTTTGTGCAATATCATGCTGTTTTCATTACTATGGACTTGCAATACAGCCTAAAGTTTGGTAAAGTGATTCCCTTGGCTTTGTTATTTCTTTCTTATTATTAATAATTGCCTTTTGTAAATCTGACAAAGGCCTGATAACTAGGATCTATAGAGAACTCAAATTAATCAACAAAAAAAGAACTAACAATCCCATCTATTACTGGGAAAGAGATATGAACAGAACTTTCTCTGAGGAAGACAGAAAAGTGGCTAACAAACATACAACAAAATGTTCATCATCCCTAATCATTAGAGAAATGTAAATCAAAACCACCCTGAGATATCACTTAACCCCAGCAAGATCAGCCCACATCACAGAGTCCCAGTGTTGCAGATGTTGCTGTGGATGTGGAGAGAAGGGACACTGTCACACTGTGGGACTGAAGCAGAGGTTGGTGTGGATGTGGAGAGAAGGGACACTGTCACACCGTGGCACTGAAAACTATGCAGCCTCTTTGGAAAGAAATGTGGAGAATCCTCAAATTAGATTTCACATTTGACCCCGCAATCCCACTACTAGGCATTTACCCAGAAGAAAAAAGTAATCATTTTATCATGAGGACATTTGCAGTAGATTGTTTACCCAAGATCAATTTACAATTGCTAAGATGTGGCAACAACCTAAATGCCCATCAACTCAGGAACTGAATTAACAAGGTGTGGTATATGTACACCATGAAATACTATTCAGCCATAAAAAGAAGGCAACTTTACCTCTTTTGTAATAACCTGGATGGAGTTGAATCACATTCTGCTTAGTAAAGTATCACAAGAATGGAAAAGCAATTATCCAGTGTACTAAATACTAATATAAAGTCAGCAGATGATCTAATGCATTACCACATAGGAGAAAAACTCATTTCAATTTAAGTTGGGAGGGAGGAAAAATGACGGAAGGAGAAAAGGGAGGGGCTAGAATGCTCCCACTGAATCACAGTGGGGGGTGTTTGGTACACATTTTGGTTGAGGGACAAGAGGGTGTCTACCTAAAATATAGGAAATATTTTGACTTAGTTGTTTGTATTATCTGAAATAATAATAATAATAATAATAGTAATAATAATAATAAACTACCCAGTGGTTACTTCCTTCTGGATAAAGTCTTCACTGCATTGTTGGGCAGATCTAGCATGTTTAAAAGTACATAAATAAGGCAGGATATTTCTTAATATTGAGTCCCAATTTTTTTTATCCGTACACAGTATCTGCTATTATTAATCAATGAATGAAAACATGTATCACTGATGTCAGGAGCATGCCTAGTCCTGGCCGTTGGCAGATGTAGGTAATTAATTTGGGTTTTGTTTCTTTTTTTTCTACCCACAGATCCCTTATTAAGCCTTGCAGATCTCAACGCAGGTCTTCATGGCAAGTTTGCCTGTCCTTAAGGGCTGCTTTGAAATGGAAAACAACTTTCCACAATTGGCTTAGTCAATCTCTCATCTAATACCTTTTTAAATATTTGAAAGTAGCTATTAATCCCTTCCTAACTTTTCTTTCGGCCAAACTAATACCAAAATTTTTCAAATATTGTTCAAGGATTTTGGTTACCAGATCCTTCCCCACAGATGAAGCCCAGTTCCTCAAAAGCACGTCTCAACTATTTTACAGAATTGAAATCATAACTCTGGGTGTGGGGCCCTGGCAAGCAGAGAATGGGGAGGATGTTCATAATGAGGACTGGAAAAAGTTAAGTATGGACCATTCTGGACATGCAACGTATTAGCCTTCTCTTATCCAAAATTTCTTTGTTGATATGCTATAATTTCAGAATTTTCTTCTCATCTTACTATTTGAAATCATTTTATTTTTTTACCTTGGGGGAAATTTTACATTGATTCCTATTATTTTCTTATATGTTTAGCCTATCATTAAAATTTAAGTTCCTGAATCCATCATCTAACGTTGTGTTCACTATTTCAGCTCCTTTTAGTGTTATGCCCTAATCAAAGATAGGAGTCGAGAGGGAGGATTCAGGAACGCCATTCCTAAAGACTGTTCCAAAACAGCCATTCCACAGCCGATCGAACACAAACATGGATCCAGACTCACACATTGTCCCACGAAAACACATTAGTTCTTCATGAACACATAGTCCCAAATTTACTTACAAAGACTATATTTGAGTTTCTGGGCCATAAATCACCAAATTAACGCATAGTTTTTGAGAGCTAACTTCTTTTCTCATTGTGTGAAAAGCCACACTTGGTATCCGTCTAGCTCAAGGACACTGCCAACAGGTCAGCACTGTGTTTCTGAGTCCCCTCAGCTGGTGCTTACACAATTAGAAGGAGACTAAACTTTGTTACAAATTCTGAAGTTGTCTTTATTTTTCTGGGGATACCCATTTCTGATAAATGTTATAATCTTTGTGGTTGCCATAATAATGCTTCTTGACAAAAATGCAGAACGGAGGAAGGTGAATTCTTCTTCTTTGGTTCATTTCTGTCATCCGTGATCACAGTGCATGAATTTGGTTCTTATTCAAATCTAAATTACATAGCAATTTATGGGCCTGAACCCTCTACATGGTTCTCAGCTTATGGTGGATTTTTTCATTCTCTTGGACATTTCCTGCTTGCAAATTGAATTTCTTGTAGATAATTTGGTACAAACTTTCTGTCTTTGTCTGAGTAATTTCCCATCACTATCTCGGTGGCATGATTTGTTTTTCAGAGTCATAGGTTTCTAGGTTGTTGTTTTCTTTTGTTGATGGGCCATGGGATTTAGAGTTGAAGCCATGGGATTATATAGATTGTTTTCAGGTTTACATCTTTTTATTATCCTGGATGGAGTTGGAACACATTCTTCTTAGTAAAGCATTACAGGAATGGAGAAGCAAGAATTCAATGTACTCAATTCTGATATGAAGATAGTAGATGAGCTAATGCAAGGTGGGGGGTAGGGGAATGAGGGAGTGGGGAGGATGGGGATGGGAGGTCACAGTGTGTGGCACACCTCTTGGGGGCTGGACACAGACATAAGCAGGACGTTATCTAATAAATGCAATCAGCGTAACCTAATTCTTTATACCCTCCATGAATCTCAAATAATAAAACAACAAGAACAAAAAAAACCCAAACCTAGATCTTCACCAACTTACTCCATGGTTAGCATAAGTCATTTCCCATGATGACTGTCTAGTTCAGGGGTCCTCAAACTATGGCCCACTAAGGACATTTATCTGGCCCACCGTGTTTTTCCCACTGCTGCCTGTCCTGCTTAGCTGCAGACTGTTCCCGGGCCCGCAGTGCGCATGTGTGGAATGTGCGCTGCACTCTCTGACTTCTCTCCTTCTCTTTGTCTCTCAACTCCTCCTCTCAGTCTCAGGACTAACTGATGAACACTTGCATCACCTGTTACGACTAGCAGTGACAAATATGGAACCAGACATTGACCATCTCATTAGCCAAAAGCAGGCCCATAGTTCCCATTGAAATACTGATAAGTTTGTTGATTAAACTTTACTTGTTCTTCATTTTAAATATTGTATTTGTTCCTGTTTTTTTTTTTTTTTTTTTTTACTTCAAAATAAGATATGTGCAGTGTTCATAGGAATTTGTTCATAGTTCTTTTTTTAAACTATAGTCCGGCCCTCCAATGTTCTCAGGGACAGTGAACTGGCTCCCTGTTTAAAAAGTTTGAGGACCCCTGGTCTAGTTCATTCCCATATGGCTGAACTAAGCCTGAAGGTTACCCAAGGTCATAGAGTTTGGAAGAAATCCAGAGGTATTTCCAAGTGGGTCATTAACAATGACCAGGTAAAGGTCATTGAAACAGGTAAAGGATTAATACAAATGACAAATTAAGAAATGGAACAAAAAATAATGGCAAGATTGATAAAGAAGAGCATATAAGCATCCTGGGAACATCACAGAAAAGGGGGCAAAGTCCGCTGGACAGCCCGGCACTGAGGCCCGGGTACGGCGCCTGTCTTGGGTCAGGGGTAACACAGTACTGTAATCCCCCTTGTTTCACTCCTGGTTACAACTGTCTCATCTTATACCTTCCTTTTGAAAGAGAAAATTCACTCCAAGTCCAGGCTCCAACAATAGCCATTTCTGCATCTTGCACTGGTAATGACCAAGAAGATGAGCTCAGGGATGTTCTTGTAGCCAGCGCAGCAGTAATTGAGCGCAAACTTTACTCAGATATGCTAGTTACATACCCTAATCTTATAAAGTCTGTGCTGTATAATCAAACAGCTCAGATGTAAATGCTGCTTTTGCTATTTATTGATTTAAATGTTGGACAAATTCCTCACTTCTCTATGCTTTTTTTCTTACCTGGAAATAGAATTAATAAGCACTTACCCTATGTTCTAATGAGGATTCAATAAGATTAATCTCAAAAAATGTAGATTTTTAAAGTCATCGATAAATACCATCCTTCACAATTATTGTCTCTAAATCAGGTAGCTAATGTTTGGATTATGGAGGTATCTAATTTCTATTCCATTAAAGATCCATGCCAGATTGAGGACGGGCACCAACACTCCGTTCCTCTGCCTGAGACTTAGTGGACCTTTCCCAGCAATGATGTCATCTCTGCTCTTCTGCCCATCTTCCCTACCATCTCACAGACCCCTGGTTTTCCAGAGACACCTGTTTTCTTCTGGGCTAAACTTACTGCACCAGCAAACTCTCTCTCTGATAAAGGGTTGGGATTCATTAGTGTGCTCCCTATAGTAAGACTGTTAACGCTTCTTGTCTCAGTGGTAGCTGTGAAACTATACTTAAAATCTTCACACTAAATGTATTACCCATCACTGTGTACACGTATCTGGGTATGTGTAACTTCTAATCCTTCTCTATTTTTATAAATACTCTGAGCCTCCCACCATTGTTTTATTCCTCACATGCTGTATGTAATTCCTCTGATACTAATGTTTTATACATTGTAATTAGGGCATTCTTCTTCTTCCTAATTTTCAGCTAATTTTCTTCTGAGCAAATGGACTCCTTTCTGAACAACTCATCTTACAAACGCTTCTAAGAGGTATTACATGCCATTGAAGCAAGGTCTGGGGGCATCTCCAGACAGCCAGCTCTTCAATAAGCATCTCACTCTTTATACTTCAAATCCTAACCTTAGAAAAAACAGAGGATAGGAAGGGGCTTAGTGGGAATCAGTAAGACCTGTGCTGACCTATGAATTAACAGTTGCATAAACTGGATGTGCCACTCAAAGCCCCCTTCCCCCAGGCTCCCAACAATAGGCATTTCTGCATCCGACATTGGTAATGACCAAGAAGACGAGCTCAGGGATGTGCCTGTAGCCAGCGCATCAGTAATTGAATATAAGTTGTTATTAATTTCCATCCTAACAGTTACTCTTAGAGATGTAAGTGTCTTGGACTACCTGGCTCCCTTCTATAGTGACAAGTTCCACTGACAAAGAGGCTGTCGTCCATTCCAAAGCTGCCTACAGGAGAGAGCCACTCAGTGGCTGACCAATTTCAGATGAACATTTGGAATGCATAAAACCCTCAGAAGCGCTTGTGACTCTCCACATGAAGTACTGCACATATTCCAAGGAATTTCCATAGCCTACTAAAAATGATGATAACTACATCCAGCAGTAATATATGTGTATGTTCAATAATATATAATACATTAAATGTATTAAATAATAAAACAATTTTACACACATACACATATAGACAGAGAGAATGTGTTCAAGCAACCTGCATGTAAGGGCTCCATTTTGTGGATAAGTGTGAGAAGCTTCTTTTAGTGGTTGGTTTTCTCCGTGGTTATAATATTTCTTTCATTTTCTGTCTTCAAATTCTTCCAAATAAAAAGATGGAGAGATTCTACTACTCAAAGTTTCCTGATCTTGGCTTAGCTCAGGAAGTGAACCTAGCTCGTGAAGATTCAGAAGATGAAAACTTTGCCCCCCTATGGCTTTGCATGATTACAACATGATAATCACAGAAAAGATTGTAATCACGTGATTTCAACGTGATTAAAACATGATCATCATAGAAAAGATTCAAAAGAACTAGAGCCAGAGAAGTTATTCTGCAAACGGGTGGTAAACCTGCCACACTTTGGTGATTACTGTACTTTAAACTGTTTATTTAAAATTTTTCATGCATTTCCTCAAAACATTTTTTAACCCATCTTTTAAATTCTCATACAGAATACCTTGGGAAAAAGGAGGGCAAACTCTTGCAGACGCATTCCCTTCTAAATAACTCATTGTACTTACACTGACTTTGATTAATATCACTTGAATTTGTTGACATAATTTTTAAAGTCTTAGAAAGATAAAATGTATAGCATTTTCGAAATTCACTTTTGAGTGCACTTGAGTGTAAGCATATTCTCTGCACTCTGTAAAACAGTCTTTGTGTCAGTCACAGAAATATATGCCCTTCATTTATTGCTCAGATTACAAATAAAATCCCTTTAGATACTCACAGAAGAATCATATTCTGAAGCACAATTAAAAGGTAGGATTTAGTAACACTCTATTACAACATTTATAGTAGATACGACCGTTACAATCTATTCTTAAAATTTTATTTGAATTAACTAAGTAGTATAACAGGGATTCATTTACCCAGACACTGAGTTTCCATCCCGCTCCAGAGTCCGTTTGCCAAGCATTCCCGGACGTGGGAGCCCACAAGTGTGTAGCCTGTGTTACATGTAAATATTGCTGTGGCTCCATAGACCTTCAACGTCCCAATCTTGTTACCATTTGGGGGAAAAGGCAGGCTCCCACATGAAATAACTAGAAGAAAAAAGAAATAGTGAATATCATTTCAGATCTCAATATTTGCAGATTACTCTTGTGTTTAAAAAAAGAAGCCAATCTTTAGTCTTAGTTTGCATCAGAAACATGAACCAAGGATGTCTGCTTAGGGCTGGATGGTATGATCATCTAGGCAGCTTAGTTTGTTTTCCTCTCTTATATCCTTGAAATGAAAACTTAAATGCTTAGATTAGATTCCAAAATATTCTAGATCCCTTCAAATCCCTATTAATGTTATTCCATCTTCGTGCTCATAAGTGGCTAAAACTTTCTTAAAAAGATACACAGCAAACAAACATAGTCAGCTATGAGCATATCTGTTGAATAAGTTGGCGGTCTGTCTACTTTTCTGTTCTTAAAAATCCCAAGAATGGCACAATCGTTAGTGGATATCATGTGGAACCACTGGAGATGGAGGAAAGTGAACTGACCACACCAAAATCAATCAATCTAGGCAGTAGTAGTGTTGAACAACTTTGTTCTTTTAGTTACTCGCATAAGTTGCTAATCAAAAGGATACAGGCCTTTAGAAAATTAAAATCTATGCATACAAACTAGACTTTAAGTGGCTGTGCTTTGGGTGACCCTGTGCACCATGCTCACATCTGTGGCCCCAGCTCAATAGTTGATCATGTCCCCTCATACCCATAGACATGCTCCAGTCCAGGAGACAGACTACTGGTCACCCTCCACTGAAATCTCTGCACTTCAAATGCATGAATGTTCAAGAGCAGAACACTGCAGCGTCTCAGAGGAGGAAGCCATCAGGGCCACCCCCTCATCCAAGGCTTACGTGTGTTATAAACAGGTAAGAATGAAAACGTTCAGGAAACTACTCGAAGTGAAGTGTGAACAGTGGTCAATGAGTTCCGACTTGACAAGTGCTGGGGGCAAAGCCAGCAGGTGGAAACCACTCCTGAGTCTGCATTAACAGTAAACTTAAGTGAGCCAATAAAATACAGTGATGAAAAACCTGGATTCTGCCTGTGGGCTACCCAGGGTTAGGCCCAGTTCTGCCAAGTACTAGCTGGTCTGGCCAGTTTCCTAAAGATTACTGGGCCCTGTGAGGGATTGATAATAGCAGCTACCTCATGAGGTTGTACATTGAACTCAGACATAGGACAACGCAAGTGTGTAAAGCCATGGCTGGCGCGTAATCAGGCTCGATCGGTGTTAGTAACAAATCAGCACCAAGTAAGTGAATTGAACAAAAAGTACAAAAACCTTTAAAGATAATTTAAGCGAGGAAAACATGTTTTGCGTGCACCACTGTACATCATCCCATTTAGTGAAGCTGGTTTTGCTCTAAGATGGGCAACCCAGGCTCAGTTTTAAATGGACAGACAAACCAGGCCAAGTTCTAGGGCTGGTGACTCACTAGAAATCTGGAGATTCAGCTCGGGAATACATCATGATCGGAACTTTACTGTTGTTGAAAGAGCCTTCATGATTTATTAGTTTTGGGGATTGTTAAACTATTATATTGTCATAGCTTATGCATTTGGTAATATTACTAACATGTTTGCTGTACCAAATGTCAATGAATTCGAGTCGGTCTTAGATTTTTTACAATTTGTCATGAACTTTTCATTAAGCTTTTTTCCAAACATAGTGTGAACTTCACCTTGAACTATGATATTTAAAGATCCATTTGTAGCCATTTAAGATAATTGGATCTTGTCTTAAAACTTCAGTGCTTGTCAGAAAAGCATGAAATAACAATGAGCTCTGAGCACGATTCCTCCTGGAGGTCTCAGCGCTCCTCAAACAGCAGCTGCCGAGAAGCCTGCCTCTGCTTTTGCACATGGTTCTATTCTTTAAGCCACTGTTAAAATATTCTGGTGACAAAATTATTTTAAGCTTTTCCTCCAACAAGTTTTACTGAATAATAGAGGACTAATGGAGCAAAATGTTAGTGTTTCAGCAACTGGGTAATGGGTTACAGGCCTGATGTTTTCTTTGGTAGTTAACCCGACAGCCTGACCGCACGGGAGAGACCCTACCACCAAACCAACCCTGGTCAGCCATCTGAGAGAAAGCCTTATTCCCACGTTATTCTCTCCCCTCAGAAGTTTCTAAAAATGAATTTATTGTTTGCATTTTGTCCAATTCTGTTAAAAATGCACTAATATTCTCAATGCAAAGCCGCTCCTCTCAACTCTCAGGGAGGGTCCTAGTACCGTCGGAAGACGCTCTGCTGGCTGAGTCCACAAGGACGTCTTGCTCACACACCCATCGCCCCACGATGACTGTGGGTGACCAGACATTTGCCTTCCTTCCCTGAGGAAAAACTCCTTTTTCTCTCTCTTTCAATTCTACTATTCATGTTGAAATTTGCTCTAATTTAACAAAGAACTCAATGTAACACATTATTTCTCATATTTGTAAAAACAGCCTCTCTTGGCAGCGCCTGTGACTCAAAGGAGTAGGGTGCCGGCCCCATATGCAGGAGGTGGTGGGTTCAAACCCAGCCCCAGCCAAAAACTGCAAGAAAAAAACAAAACCCAAACCAAAAACAACAACAAAAAACAGCCTCTCTATCCAAAATAGAGATTTTATTTGTAAGTGTGATCAATAGGAATAAGTTCATGAGTTTCACACTCAAGTGCACACTTTCAAATGTGTACTTACCAGAAAAAAGCCCAGTGACCTGTAGACCGTCAGGGGCCATCAACAGCTGGTTGGCATGGAAGGTGTGAGAGGGGTGGGGCTCTTTACCAGGGAGACTCACAGGGGCCACTTTTTTTTTGGGGGGGGGGCTGTTTATTAAATCATAGCTGTGTACGTTAATGCAATCATGGGGCACCATGCCCTGGTTTTATATACAATTTGAAATGTTTTCATCAAACTGGTTAACATAGCCTTCCTGGCATTTTTTAGTTATTGTGTTCAGACATTTATATTCTACACCTAGTAAATTTCACGTGTACCCTTGTAAGATGCACCGTAGGTTTGGTCCCACCCATTACCCTCCCTCCACCCACCCTGCCAAAACTCCCCTCTCTCTCCCCTTTCCCCTTCTTCTTGGGGTATAATTGGGGCCACTTTTAAGTACATGAAGGCCTGCTGTGTAGACCAGGGTCTGGGATTATTTTATTCATTTTAGAGGGAGAGATCTCAGCTCAGTCACCAGATATAAGTCAAAAAGAAGGCCTCACTCAAAGCAAAGATGTTCAAACATGAAATTGGCTCCCTCTGGGATAATGGGCTGGCCCCTAGAGTTACTAGTTGTTAGCTGGGCATCTATTTGTGCATTTCTTATAAAGAAAATTCAACCACAGGATGTCCTGAGTGATATTTTCTGCCTATTGCAACAATGGAATGGAAGAATATTTCCATTCTATGGTTTACCCAGTCAAACCCTGCTGATGGACACACACATCCATTCAGGTAATGACCAGTCCAGCCATAGCTCTACCAACAATCAGGACCAACCCACCCTCTTCTCAAGTTTACTGAGGCCTAATTTAAGAGCCCTTTAAATTAACATTTAGTCTGGAGCACATTGTTAAGAGTACAAGTCAAAGCTATCAAGTATAGAACACAAATGTCTTAACACAGCAATTAAGTAAATGAGGTGAATGCTATGTTAATTAGTTGAATGTAAGCACTCCAATTTGTACAAATAATCAACACATGGAATCCCACACAGGCATAAATGTATACATGATCTATGTATATATGACTTAATAAAAGGAAAAAAAAAGTAAAAATAAATAAATAAAAAGAAATCAGATGATTGCTGCGTTGAAAAATTAAGCAATAATAATAATACAAAGAAAGTAACATTTACATTGTCAAACAAGAGCATGTCTACTATAGAAGATAGCAATCATCTGATTTCTTTTCTGAATGTATTTATCTTCGTTCGTTCTTTACAAGGTTTCTAGTCCTTATCTTAAACATTGCTATTGTTATTAAAGTTTCAGCCTTTTAAATTTTGTGAAGGCAAAAAGTGGAAACCTAATGAACACATGTATATGTAAAAAATAATAATAAAAATTAAAAAAATAAATTAGCATTTAGGAAAGCGGTATGGTCCAGAATTGAGGCCCTGTTCTTTGACTATCTGTAACATAACAGATGTCCAACGTAGGGCTCTAGGTCCATGTATGTGTGTGTATATAACATTTAAAATACAAAGGTAATCTGTTCTGATGCATGCATTTCTGTAATAAACACTTTTCTTGCTTTTTAAACAGAAACAAAAAATCATGCAAGAAAGAAATGAAACAAGAAAGACGACTTTGAACTTCCTGAGGTTGGCCATCCCTCCTAACTGATCTGAGTCATCCAGGTGAAGAGTCTGTAGTATGTGTTTAATTAACATTTGTTCTATTAAAAGGAAAATTAAAATTATTATCAACAGTAGCTAAGCATTCATTATTTTGTCTTTTTCCTTTTTAAAATTCTGGTTTGTTCTTACTAAGCCGTATGTTTTGTGAATTATACACTGGTCTAACCACTTGTTTCCAGGCATGATAATTTCCTGTGAACAGTCAACTAAAGATTGTATTATTAAGTCTTTCTGAATCAAATAGTGCTTGGAACAATACTTGTATTGTTTTATTTTTCTATTTATTCGTATTTATTATAAAATCCACTCAAAGCCTTAACTGCTTATCTTGTACCAAAGAGAATCATCATCTTCCTTTTCAAGATAGTCATTATTCGAGAACACAGTATCTTTTGCATAAAGACTATTCCCTGAGATCCTAATTAGAACTTCTGAATAGCCAGGGTATGGAATAAGTGTTATCTTTTTAAATGTAGGCCTGCTTTGTTTTTGAGCTGATTTGAAATATTTGAGTATTCTAATACTTGGAAGCTCATAAAATATAGTCATTAAAAAGGAAAAGGCAACATTCAGCTTTTAATCCAGAAGTCATGTGTTGTAAGTGTGTTATATATGTCATTGCAATGAAAATATATTCCATATGCCTTTTGGTCCATAGGACTGTTTTTGATCTATAGAACAATAATAGATTACAATGCCATGGAAGGAGGGTGCCATTGACATGAGTAACTCAGGAACTGAGTGGCCTGGGAGCTTGTGACTTGTCACTCACCTTTGCAGCTTGGCCTCTCTTCCTCTACGCTCCACGTCCCATTAGCTTGGCACTGAATGAGTCTTTGGCCTTCTAAGTAGTAACCGGGACTGCAGCTCAGGAGCACTTGAGCTCCATACTCATTCAGAGAGCCCGAAACCAGTCTCCAGAGGACGTGCTCTGAGAGCTGAGCTTCAACACTGGGGCAAGTCACCGCTGGAAGAGAAACACGTTCAACATCATCATTTTGATTCTCCAAAAATTAAACCATTCTTGCTTTGAGTGGAAAGAGTCTACTCTACAAAACTGATTGTGCTGGGAAAGATCAACGCCATTACATGTTATTTCAGAGCTTCTCTGCGACCCCCATGATCACATGGGAGTGTTCCCATATGTTGTGGAAAGCTTGCAGTCAGAGTGAGATGCTAGGTCACGAGCACAATGGTATGTGGTGCTTTTGGGGTGAAATCTCATCAGGGTAATGAGCATGAAACAATTTGATGTATCATTTGCCTCTTTATCCTCCAAGGAACTTGGAATAGTAACTGTAAAATTGAGGATGACCTTGGACACTAATTTTCAGAAAATTAGATGCCCTCCCTTCTTCCTCTCTAGGAAAGATGTGCATGCAATATATTGTATATTGATAAACACACAGACATACACAGGTACACTGCATTGATACTGCCTGGAAAAATTTTTAACAGGTCTTAAAGGAGATCATCTACTTATGCCCCTACAAAGGCCCAGGATCTGGTAGCTAACAAAGATCAGTGGTGGTAGTGACAATACTAGTAGCTGTAGGATAATGTTTATAAGGGGGACTTCAAAAAAATTATAAATATATTGAAAATATATGCAAAGCTTCAGTTGCATGTGAGTCTATATTTTTTCTGAAAAGAACAACAAGATTTAAGCCAAAGTATATGAAGTTAGGGACCAGACCACGTCTCTAAAGAAGAAGCTTCACTGACTAATGTCTTCATAATCAATGGCCAATGCAATTGACCATATTGATGAATTTACTAAGCCGGGAAAAATTAGCTAGAGAAATCATAGTTTCTTTCAAAATCATAGTAATAAATGTATTTTACATTTACATTCTATACAAGTTCACTGTAATTGATTCAAACATAACCAAAAATGTTATAAAAGTTCTGCGTGCAAATAAACTTAAAAAATACACCTTCCTGATATCATCACAATAATATCAAGGAGGCTTAAAATGTGAAAAAATGGCTACTATAAAAATAATCCTTAGATTTATTTTTTGAGTAATTTTTAGATAAATAAACCCAATTACATAAGTAATATTTTTATTTGGCCAGAATATCTTTATTTTCAGGCAAAATTGTCATTTCAGAAAAGTCTTTAAAGGCGTTAGCCTTATAAATCCATAACTCAATTTACATTTTGCCAAGTATTTCAAATATAATACAGTTCAATTCACCAAAATATGTGCCTCAAGAATTAACTTGTTTTTAATGACCTGCAATAACTTTTTTTTTTTTTTATTAAATCATAGCTGTGTACATCAATATGATCATGGGGCACCATACACTTGATTCATAGAATATTTGACACATTTTCATCTCATTAGTTGACACAGCCCTCCTGGCATTATCCTAGTTACTTTGTCAAGACATTTATATTCCACATTTGCCAAGGCTCACATGTACCCTTGTAAGATGCACCACAGGTGTGATCCTTTCAATCCCCCTCCCTCCCCACGCTTTCCCCCAACTCCATTTCTGCCAAGAAGGATTCAGCTTTGACTTGTGTGGAAGAACCATGAGTTTTCTTGGAGCTAATAGCATCTGTAGGGGGCAATCTCCAAATTCTCTGTATTTCTTTCTTTCGTCATGGAAATGGCATTTTGTTTGTTTTACAATCATCTTATCTTCATTTGTTTACTTACATCTTCCTTTCTCTCCCTGCTAGGCAGTGGACTATGATCTCAATAACAAAAACAGGCCAACGATACATTTCCATCACCCACGTAATGATATCGGCAAACACAGCCTTTAGAAAGTCTTGTAATTTTATAATGTAAGTTAATGTCAAAGAGATTTTTAGTTACATAAAATGCCTGAAAATTTACCTAAAAAGGTCTAATTCAGCCTGCACAAAGTATTTAAAGATACTATGCTTAATCCAGGAGTAGACTTAATGTCTAAGCTCTTAGAATTTCCTTATTTCACTTATCGGACTTAACTCTGGCAAAGCCACCCACAGCATCAACATCAAAGGTTATTTTATTTACTGCTAAAACTTAACCCCTTAAAGTTCCTGTTGTGCTTTTTTGGTGTTGTTTGTTTGTTACCATCCGAACTTTTTATTTGGTGTCACATGTTGCTGGCTCCCCAAGGTCAGTATTTAAGCAAACCTTCACATACAACAGAGGACCAGGTATGAGTCAGTTCCTCTGAATAAGAATGTCTTTTGAGAAAGGTCTTTGTTGAAAGAAAGCTATTTGCTTAACTATTCTCTATGTATTTGCTTAAATACTCTTTCCTGTTCTTCAATTATAGAACTTGTTTTCTGGCCATATTTTAAATAAGAGTCTAACAACGTGTCCTAGAGTGACTTGTGGACTCTGATAAATGTAAACTTAAATCCTAAACCCACTGTGAATTTAGCACAGTTAGTTACCAGGAGATAAGGGCCAGAGCCACATGCTGGGAAAAAGCTGTACCCACCAGGAATTGGCACCCAAGCTGATGACTACAAGGATAGGCAACCTGATATGAAATTCCACATACACAATGAAGGCAAACGGAATAGGTCAGAGCGTCAATCTTTAGCTCTTTGAATACAGGAGGTTCTAGAGAGAGAGTAACCCAGAGTAAGTGGGCAGCTGTTGCATGGCCGCCCTCTGTGAGACAGACTTAGGGAGCCAAACCCAGAGCAGGTGCGTTCCTGGGTATCTTCCCAGGGAAGCGTCCTAGACTTACACCCGCCACATCTCAGCCTGGAGAATCTGACCCCTTCTGGTCCTTCCTTCTCGTGTGTATGTCAATAAACCCTCAGCACATATACTAACCCCAGCAGGCTGCTTCTTCCATTTCCCGAGATCCTTAGTCTTAACTGACCTAGTATGCATTTTAGAACCTGCTAAGAATGATAGATTCAGAAACGCATCTTCGATGCCTAGAATCTTCCAGTATATCTTCCTTTGTATACCAACACGAGTTACAGTGTGGTCTTAAGTGCCAGAGATTAGATTTAATTCATAAATATTTTCTCAAAAAATAAGGCTGTTGATCACTGAAATATATTTTGGCAAATATTAATTATCATATTTTATTTCTGATCTCTAAAATCAAACCAAAAATGTGTTTCTTTTCTAAAAAATTTACGTAGCTTTTATTTATTTTTTATTTAGTAAGTCATATACACATGAATAAATTTATGCATATGTGGGGTACAGTGTGTTTTTTTAATACAATCTGACGTGATTACATCAAACCAATCAATATAGCTTTAGCCTCATTTACTTGATTATTGTGTTAAGACATTTATGTTCTACACTTGACAGATTTGACTTGTACCCTTGCAATATGCTCCATAGGTGTGGTCCCGCCTTTTACCCTCCCTCTATCAAACCACCCCCTTCCCCTCCCATCCCACTGCATTTGCTTTAATGAATACAGCCATAACAAAATTTTATCTTAAAAGAAGGGCAGTTTCCTAAGCAGGTGTCACTGAATATCCAAAAAGTGACCCAGGCCTCAGACATGTCTTTACACTAGTTAGTTGTATAAAGAGGCATAAAATAAAATTATATATACATATGCACACACACACACACAGATATATATATAATTAATGTAAAAGATCAAGATCCCAGTCTAGAAAGTTTTCTCTGTCTCAAAATTTCTATGGATACTAATGGGATAAAGGGAAGAGAAAAGAAATTTGGAAAATGTAATAAAAAATCTTGCTAAACCCCCGTGGTGAGGGATACACGCCTTTGAAACTGAATTCAATTTGTCACTTCCCTTATCAATACAGTTTTTATCAAGTTTAATTTCAAAGGCTATGGAGATCATTGTAGTCATGAACCACATGACGATGCTTTGGTCAAGGACAGATTGCATATGTGACGCGATCCTATAAGATTGCTCCTGTACTGTTGCTGCATCTTTTTTTTCCTTTAGATATGTTAAGTATATGAACATCACCCTGGTAACATTGCCTCCAGTACAGTGCATAGTACATAGGACGTGTCACACAGGTGTGCAGCCCAGCGGGGACAGGCTATGCCTGGAGGTGAGGTGAGGAGCAGGCCGCACCGTCAGTTCATGTAAATACTCTCTGTGATGTTCAAACAGCAGTGAAGTTACCTAATGACTCATTTCTCAGAACAGATACCCATCTTTAAGTGACACATGACTGTAATAGAATTAGATGTTCAGATATACATTCAATAAACGTCTGTTTTAGAAAAATATCAATTATGTACGTATAATTTTTATATGTAACCTTAGTTTTTCTATTATTAGGCTCTTTACTGGTCATACAAAGCTATCTAGTACAGCTCTAGCTTTCTTTCCTTCTTTTCAAATGTATTTACATTGCATTTAATCATATAAAGTCCCCAAGGTACCTGGTGTACAGTAAGGTCCACATAAATAAATTATAAATGACTATTTTGTTTCGCTAATAGTTTTGACCAAAAAATATTAAGGTACTCACATCTTGAGATTACAACTTAGTTTTCGTTAGGTTACTTAATAGTTTTGTTTCTTCCTAAATACCCAGTACGTAGCACACATTCACTTATCATCTTAAAACCCAGTCCATTAATACCAATAGCCTTCACTTGATTTATTATGTTTCCAGCAAGAATCATATCTTCAGTGATCCAAATCCCATCTCAGTAAATAATTAAAACAAACAAACAAACAAAAAATGAGCCACACACATCTGCCCTGAAGATTTTCACCACTGTAAGAAGAAACATAGTTATTTATTATCATCTTCATTTTAGTAAACCTGAGGGTGAAATGAACTGATTTTATTTACCATTTACATATACTATTGATCAAGGCTGAAGCACTTCTTATCTCTTGAGATTCAGTGTGCCGATCTACATACTATTGCAATCGTTAAAGGCACCTCTTTTCTACCAACATGGCCTTGGGGAAACAAACACATCAACATTTAATAGTAACCAAATTTTCTGAGTAAGAGTAAAGTTTTATGCTTGCTCTGTCTAATTTTTTAAATTTAAATTAAGTTGAGAAAAGTCCTTTCTCAAATAAAAATTAAGTAGGTTTTCCAGTCTTTGAATACTAAGGAATTTTAAGAAAATGTCCACACATCCCTTTTATAAAGTCTAATAAACAAGAGGGTAAAAATGCTTACTTGAAAGTTAGAAATGATACTTAGAAAATGTTCATGTGCATTTTTCATTTTATTATAAACATTATATTTATTTCCTTGTGCTACCGAACAAATAGCAGTGGGTACCAAAACAGGCTTTAAAATGCAAATGGACTTTTTAACAGCTATTTAATGGAATGTACTATAACAAGCAATTTTATTTTGAAATTTTGTTTTGTCCTTATAATTTTAAAGCTACTGTACATCCGATATGTATTTTAAAAGAAAAATTCAAATGTAGGTACAAATTAAGCCATTTTATGTGCTGCAAATGTAATGTTTTATATAAGCACAAAGTAGTTCTCTTAATTGATGCAACATTTGCCTTCTAACAGCAAAAGGCCTCTCATTCTTGATCTTTTCCAGAAAATTTTAGACATAAATGTGCACTGTCCTTGAAGCCACTTGGGCTGCTACATGTTTGTGTTCTGTTTTATAACACAAAAGAATTCAAAACTGTAAGTGCTAATACATTCCTCCCAGAGGCCACATAGCCTGGACGTTAGGAAGAGGAGGTGGTCTTTGCAGGACTCCACCCAAATCCTGAGCTGGCTCCTCACTGTACCTGTGACCCTTCCCTAATTACTCTCAGCTCATCTCTTCTGCTATTCTCCAAATGAAATCACATAGCTCATAGGAATTAAATGAGTTACTTCATATAAAGGAAGCAGGATTGGAAGATAGGAGGGAATGTAAGATTAGTTTTAAAGTAGAAATTAAAATACTGCGGTGCCATGAACCCCTAAGCTTATTGCATGCAAGGAACCAAGCAAGATTGGTGCTGGGTTCTGAGTCTGTCTCTCCACATTATTGACTTTTCCTTTCTCTTTTGGAGTTCAAAATAAAGACTGAGTTTACAAATTTTATTCTGAGTGCCACAAGGACTCTTAGGAGGCTTTCAGCAGAGGGGCACCCTGTCTTGATTTGACGCTTGCAAGGTCAGTCTGGCTATTACTTGGAGGCAGGATGGGAGGGCAGACAGGTCAGTGGCTGTGTTAAGGGTGCAGGAGGAAACCTGGCAAGGTGCAGAAGTAAAGCCCAGTGGAACAGGTGCATGTCAGAAGCAGGGCTGTCAAGGAGTGAGGAGCAGACAGACATGAGAGCAAGAGAGGACTGAAGGTTGAAGGAGAAGTCCGGATTTCTACTCCAAATTTCCTCTCACCCTGTTGTGGGTACCTGGGGGGTATCCTCAGATACCAAGCCTGACTTGGTAGTAGGACAGACAGTCTTGAATTCCCCTCCACCACAGTGCAGTGTATCCTCAGGCAGATTCTGCAAAGTTACACAATTTCGGTGCCTTTGTGATACCCAAAGCATGTGCATCGAATCCAGTTATTTTCATATAGCCCTACCTGTGGCTGAAAGAGAATTCAAACATTTCTATTGAGGGTTTTATGAAGATCAGCTAAGTCTGTTTAGTTATAAATTGCAAATGTTTGAATATTCGTCATTTACTTTTTATTAAACCAGTTAGATAAGAAAAATAATACTTTCTTCTTAGGATGATAATAATTATATCATGTAGCTTAGGCAAATGTTTGATGCAGCACAATGTCTCAGTTTACTTCTTCATAAAGAGGTTCTGATTCTTACTATTATTTTCCCAGACCCAACTCTGGCCCCTCTGTGAAAACCAATGCTGACTGAGCACTTTTTTTAGCTTATCTGCCTCAGTGGCTGCTTCTGCCGTGATTTGGATCAGGCCACGTGTCAAGGCCAAGGGCACATATCCAGGCACTGAGGGCAGGAGGGTGCTCACCAGTCTCACCCACTCCAGGGACATGCCACGAGCGTGAAGGAGGGCTCAGAGTGTCCAGCACCTCTTCGTACAATAATCTCTCTGCCCTGCTGCCTACAGAAGCCATCTTATCTGCTCTTCTATGGAATTTAAGGGGTTTCATCTGCTTCCATGCCTTTGCAACTCTCTGCTTCTTTCTTCCTTTACTCATAACCAGGGACTTTAAAGCTATGTGTGTTTCTTCTCCTGATAATCTTCATGTAGTTGGCCCTTTATACTGGAGTCATGTGGTGCCCGTCTATTTCTGGCAGGGATGAACTGCTTGCATTGACACCTAAATACCAAGCTGTCACGCAGAGCTGGAAAGTTTGGGGTGTATGATTGCTTAACCAAATTATGTGTGGCCTTAACACAAAAATCTGGCTCATGGAGATATAAAACTTTGTTTCTGTTTATACCTTGAAGGCATTCTGTTCTGCATGTATTCAGGAAAAACTCAACGTGACAGTGGTAGACTGAACGTTCTTAGTCACTTTATTGACCAGTGAAGTAACAAGCCCATGTGTGAGGTTTCCTTTTGTTAATCTAAGGGTAACACTTACTTCATGGATTAAAACAAAGTGCTGAGACAAATTGTCTGTGGTCCCAACAGAGCAGGACTTTCTTCTGGCAAAGCAACTTCCACACAGCTTTAAAGGTAATGAAAGTGGCTGTGTCAACCGCTAAAATCTGATAGGTCTCTGTAAATATTTACAACTAACAAGACTGATTTTGTAGGAAACTGGGAGATGTTCTCCTAATTAAGTTTCCATATTATAAAATTCATAAGAAATACATTTTGAAAAAAGTGTCAGATTAATTATATACTGTTTTAGCCTAATAAAAATAGATAGAAGAAGGCAACAAATTATTGGCAAAAGAGTGGACAAATAGATCATGAAAAAAAATACAGAGCCCAGAAACATACCCACATCTAGTCAACTGATCTTTGAAAAAGCAGCAAAGGAAATATAATAGAGAAAAAATAATATTTTCAATAAATGATGCTGGAACAACTGGACATGCATCTGTAAAAAACATAAAGGGCCAGCACTAGCCCTTTGGTAGGCAGAGGCCAGAAGTTTGAGACCAACCTGGGCAATAGCCAGAGCCAGTCTCTAAAAAATTTTTTTAAAAATAAATAAATCTACACACAGGCTCAGCACCTGTGGCCCAAGCGGCTAAGGCACCAGCCATAGACACCTGAGCTGGTAGGTTCAAATCCAGTCTGGGCCCACGAAACAATGATGGCTGCAACCAAAAAACAGCCAGGCGTTGTGGCGAGTGCCTATAGTCCCAGCTACTTGGGAGGTGGAGGCAGGAGAATTGCTTGAGCCCAGGAGTTGGAGGTGTGAGCTGTGAGCTGTGATGCCACAGTACTCTACCCAGGGTGACAGCTTGAGGCTCTGTCTCCAAAAACCAACCAACCAACCAACCAACCAACCAACAAAATAAATCTATACACAGACTGTCACCTGTCAGAAAAATTAAATCAAATCGGATCATAGATCCACATATTAAGTGCAAAAATATAAACTAAAAGATAGCATGGGAGAAAACCTTGGTATTCTTACATTTTGTGATGATGTTTTAGACAATGACAAAAGCATGGTGTGAGAAAAAGAGAATTGATAATTTAGACTTCAGTAAGGTTTTAGCAATTTGGCTTCGCAAAAGACAATGTGGAAGGAGTATGACCAGCTACATATTGGGAGAAAACATTTCCTAAAGACAAGTCTGATAAACAAACAAACAGACAAACTGGTGTCCAAAAATACAGAAAGAACTCTTAAAACAATAAGAAGGAAGTGAATGGCTCAATTAAAAAATGGACAAAAGACTTTAATAGGCATCTTATCAAAGAAGATGTACAGAGAGCAACTGAGCATATAAAGATGTGTCATTGGGGAATTGCAAATTAAAACAATAGTGAGAAACTACTACACAACTATTAGAATGATTAATATCCAGAATACCAACAACGTCAAATGTGGTGAGGATGGGGAGCAGCAGGAATTCTTCTTCACTGCTGTGGGAATGCAAAACGGTACACAATCACTTCGGAAGGCAATCTGCTGTTATTTTACAAAACTAAAAGTACTATTACCACTGCAATGGAACTCCTTGGGATTTACTTAAGTGAGTTGAAAACTTTCGCCCATACGACACCTTCACACAGATGTTTATATAAGCTGTATTCATAATTGCAAAACTTGGAAGCAATCAAGATGTTCTTCAGTAGGTGAATTGTACATACTCAGACAATGGGATGTTTTTCAGCAATAAAAACGATGAGCTACAGAACCATAGAAAGACATGGAGAACACTTAAAGGCATATTACCGAGTGAAAGAAGCCAATCCAAAAAGGGTGCAAATCGTGATTCCAACTGTATGACACCCCGGAAAAAGGCAAAGCTATGGAGACAGTAGAAAGATCAGTGGTTTTCAGGGCTAGGGGGAAGGAGGGATGGATAGATGGAGCACAAGGGATATTTTAGGGCAGTGAAGCTGCTCTGTGTGATACTGCAATGGTGAATCTATATAATTGAACACTTGTCCAAACACACAGATTGGAGCACCAGGAGTCAACCCTAGTGTGAACTGTGTTCTTTGGGTGGTGATGTGTGGAATCATCCACTGTAACTCACACACGCTGGTGTGGGACATAGTCGGAGGTAGTTTGTCCATGTTGGGGGGTTCAGAGGTGGAGGGCATATGGGAACACTCTGAACCTTCCACTGAACTTTACTGTGAATCTGTAGCTATTCCAGAAATCTATTAAATAAAAGTGCAAGGATGTGAAAATAAAAATCATATTTTGAGGGCGGAGCAAGATGGCAATAAGAAAGAGCTTTGCCTTGGCAAATGTGGAATGTAAATGTCTTGGCAAAGTAACTAAGAAAATGCCAGGAGGGCTATGTCAACTAATGAGATGAAAATGTGTCAAATATTCTATGAAACAAGTGTATGGTGCCCCATGATCATATTGATGTACACAGCTATGATTTAATTAAAAAAAAATAATAATAAATAAATAAAAAATGTGTACAGTGAGATAGGGGAGAGAAGACTCCAGGCACCTCAGGATTGTGGGGTTTGCCCAGAAACATCCCTTCAGGGGCAGAGGGAGGCAGCAGGAGACTATGGGACCACAGGAGGAAGATGAAAGCAGTGAAGAACGAGCAAATGTTTGCATTCAGTCTGAGTCTGCCAACAGTGGCGGCTGTGGGCAGCAGCAGCTACAGCAGCACCCTTTACTGAAAGAACACTTCAGCACCTTAGGTCAGAGGCACAGTAACTTAAAGAGCAAGAGAAAGTGAAAGGAAAAAGTAGGACAAGGAAATAGACAAACCCCCCCCAAAAAACAACAACAACAACAACAAAAAAAAAACACTCATGAAGAAGAAACAGCAAAAAAACCCATGCAACATGAAAAACCAGACCAGAGCACCCTCCCTGCCCTCCCTCCCCCAGGGATCATGAGGTAGCAACTGAAGAAGATTCCACCTATAAAGAAATGTTAGAAATGACCAAAGGGGGATTTAAAATATGAATGGTAAAAGCAATGGAGCAAATTGCTGAGAAAGTGGAAAATAGCCAAAAGGAAATCCAAAAACAGAACCAAATAAAAGATGAACAATATGAAGAATATAGAAAGGATATAGCAGAGCTGAAGGAATTGAAGCACTCAATTAGGGAACTTAAAGATGCCATAGAAAATATCAATAACAGACTAGACCATGCAGAAGAATGAATCTTGGAGGGAGAGGATAAAGCTCTTGAGCTGACATAGGCAGTTAAAGAGACAGAAAAAAAAGAGAGAGAAAGCAGAATGTTTACTGACAGAATTATGAGACTTCATGAAGCATTCAAACATAAGAGTTATAGGTACCCCAGAAGGCAAAGAAGAAGCCTCAGAGGCATGGAAGAGGATATCATAAATGAAAATTTCCCAAGTATCACCAAAGATTCTGACACACTCCTTTCAGAGGGATACAGGACCCCAGGTCATTTCAACTCAAATTGAGCTTCTCCAAGACACATTGTCATGAATCTGCCCAAAGTCAAGACAAAAGAGAAGATTCTGCAAGCTGCCAGGAGTAAGTGCCAATTGACCTACAGGGGTACATCCATTAGGGTGTCAGTGGACTTCTTAAAGCCAGAGGACAATGGTCATCTACCTTTAATCTACTTAAACAAAACAAATTTCAGCCCAGAATTATAAACCCTGCTAATCTAAGCTTTAAAATTAATAGAGAAATCAAATCCTTTACTGATACGCAACCAGCTCTATAGGAAAAACTTAGACCTATTCTACACACTGACCATCACAATGGACCACCAGCAAAATAAATACCCAGAAGATAAAGAACAAAATCCAGCTTCCACAATAACACAAAATATAAAACTAAGCAATGGACTTTTACAAAATAAGATGAAGAGAACTCCACCACACTTATCAACTCTCTCAATAAATGTTAATGACTTTAATTTCCCACTGACGATGCATAAGCTGGTGGATTGGATAAAAAAACACAGTAAATAGTGTACAGGAGACACATCTAGCCTTAAAGGACAAATTAAAACTCTGGGTAAAGGGATGGAAGAGAATTTTTCAAGCAAATAGAATTCAGAAGAAAAGAGGGGTTGCAATCTTATTCTTGGATACAGGGTGAATTTAAAGCAACTACAGTCAAAAAAGAAAAAGATGCACATTTCATTTTGGTCAGAGGAACAATACAACAAGAAGACATTTCAGTTCTAAATATTTATGCACCCAACTTAAATGCTCCCAGATTCTTGAAACAGACCTGAATTAGTCTGAACCATATAATATCCTATAACATCATAATAACAAGGGACATTAACACTACTCTTACAGGGCTGGACATATACTCTAAATAGAAACTAAACTAAGATACAAAAGACTTAAATGTGACCCTAGAATAACTGTGCTTAATAGACATATGCAGTACACACCATCCCAAAGCTAAAGAATATACGTTCTTCTCCTTGGGCCATAGAACATTCCCCCAAATAGATCATATCCTAGGACACAAATCAAACCTCAACAAAGTCAACAGAATTGAAATTTTACCTTGTATTTTCTCACACCATTAGGCAATAAAGATGGAACTCAACTCCAGCAAAAATTGTCATCCCCATACAAAAGCATGGAAATTAAACAACCTTATGCTGAATAGGGTTGGGTTCAGGAAGAGATAAAAGAGGAAATCATTAATTTCCTTGAGCAAAACAACAATGAAGACACAAGATACCAAAACCTGTGGGATACAGCAAAAGCGGCTCTGTGAGGAAAATTTATCACGTTAGAAGCCTACTTCTGAAAAACATAAAGGAAGCACATCAACAAATTCACAAACCATCTTATGGAACTGGAAAAAGAAGAACAATCTAAGCCTAGACCCAGCAGAAGAAAAGAAATATCCAAGGTTAAATCAGAGATTAATGAAATTGAAAACAAAAGAATCATTGAGAAAATGAATGAAACAAGGAGATTTTTTTTTTTTTGGAAAAATATAAGTAAAATAGATAAACCTTTGGCCAGACTAACTAGAAATAGAAAAGTAAAATCTCTAGTAACCTCAATCAGAAACGATAAAGGGGAAATAACAACTGATCCCAGAGATACAAGAGATTATCTCTGAATACTACAAGAAATTCTGTGCCCAGAAATTTGACAATGTGAAGGAAAGGGATCAATATTTGGAATCACACCCTCTCTCTAGACTCAGCCAGGAAGAAATAGATATCCTAAATGGACACATTTCAAGCACTGAGATCATAGAAACAGTAAAAAAAATCTCCCAACAAAAAAATGCCCTGGTTGAGATGGCTTCACACCAGAATTCTATTAAAATTTCAAAGAAGAGCTTATTCCCGTACTGCAGAAATTGTTTTAAAAAATAAAGGAGGAAGGAATCTTTCTCAACACGTTCTATGAAGCAAACATCACCCTGATACTAAAACCAGGAAAAGACCCAACTAAAAAGGAGAATTTCAGACCAATTTCACTCGTGAATATAGATGCAAAAATTCTCAACAAAATCCTAGCCAATAGATTACAGCTTATCATCAAAAAAGTCATTCATCATGATCAAGTAGGTTTCATCCCAGGGATGCAAGGCTGGTTTAACATACGCAAGTCCATAAACGTTATCCACCATATTAATAGAGGCAAAAATAAAGATCATATGATCCTCTCAATAGATGCAGAAAAAGCATTCAATAAAATCTAGTATCCTTTTCTAATTAGCACACTGAAGAGTATAGGCCTAGGTGGCACATTTCTAAAACTGAGTGAAGCCATTTATGACAGACCCACAACTAATATTTTACTGAATAGAGTAAAACTGAAAGCTTTTCCTCTTAGAACTGGAACCAGACAAGGTTGTCCTCTGTCACCTTTACTATTCAACATAGTGCTAGAAGTTCTAGCCAATAAAATTATGCAAGAGAAGGAAATAAAGGGAATCCAAATGGGAGCAGAGGAGGTCAAACTCTCCCTCTTTATTGACGATACGACCTCATACTTAGAGAACCCCAAAGACTCACTCACAAGACTCCTGGAAGAAAAAAAAACTACAGTAATGTCTCAGGATATAAAATCAATATCCACAAATCAGCCTTGCTTATGCCAATAACAGCAAAGATGAGAAGCTAATTAAGGACAAAATCACCTTCAGAGTAGCTTCAAAGAAAATGAAATACCTAGGAATACACCTAAAAAAAGAGGTAAAGGACCTATATAAAGAAAAGTATGAAGCCCTACAAAAATAAGTAGCAGAAGATGTTAACAAATAGAAGAACATACCATGCTCATGGCTGGGAAGAATCAATACTGTTAAAATGTCTATACTTCCCAAAGCAATTTACAGATTCAATGCCTTCCTTGTTAAAATGCCAACACCATACAATCAAGATTTGGAAAAACTAATTCTTCATTTTGCATGGAACCAGAAAAAAAAAAAAAAAACACATATGGATAAGGCAATTCTTAGTAACAAAAATAAAGCCGGGGGCATCAGCCTACCAGACTTTAGGCTATATTACAAGGCCATAGTGATGAAAACAGCACGGTACTGGCACAAAAATAGAGATATAGATATCTGAAAATGAATAGACAACCAGGAGATGAAACAAACATCTTACAGCCCCCTGATCTTTGATAAACCAAACAAGAACATACACTTTGGGAAAGAATCCCTGTTCAATAAATGCTTCTAGAAGAACTGGATATCCACGTATAAAAGACTGAAACTGGACCCGTACCTTCACAAAAATTGATTCAATATGGATTAAAGCCCTAAATTTAAGGCATGAAACAATAAAAGTCCTGAAAGAAAGCGTAGGGAAAACACTTGAAGATATCTGCCTGGGGAAAGACTTTATGAACCGACTGCCATGGCATTTGCAACAACAACAAAAAATAAACAAATGGTACTTAATTAAACTGAAAAGCTTCAGTACCGCTAAGGAGACAACATACAAAGCAAATAAACAACCTAAAAATGGAAAAGGATATTTATTTGCATATTTTGAATGGGACAAAAGCTTGATAGCGGGCGGCACCTGTGGCTCAAGGAGTAGGGCGCCAGTCCCATATGCCGGAGGTGGTGATGCTGAGTTCAAACTCAGCGCTGGCCAAAAAAAAAAAAAAAAAAAAGCTTGATAGCTAGGATCTACAGAAAAATCAAATTAATCAACATGAAAAAAAGCCAACAATCTCTTATGTCAACAGGCAAGAGAGACGACTAGAACCTTCTCTAAAGAAGACAGATGAATAGCTGACAAACTTATGAGAAAATGCTCATCTTCCTTAATTATTAGAGAAATGCAAATCAAAACCACTCTGAGATATTGTCTAACCCCAAAGAGAGGGCCCACATCATAAAATCTCAAAACTGCAGATGCTGGCATGGATGTGGAGAGAAGGGAACACTTTTACACTGCTGGTGGGACTGCAGACTAATACAACCTTTTTTGAAAGGAACTGTGGAGAACCCTCAAAAAACTCAAACTAGACCTCCCATTTGATCCTGCATTCCCATTATTGGGCATCAACCCAGAAGAAAAATAATCCTTTTACCACAAGGACACTGGCACTAGACTGTTTATTGCAGCTCAATTTACAATCACCAAAATGTGGAAACAGCCTAAATGCCCACCAACCCAGGAATGGATTAACAAGCTGTGGTATATGTATATCATGGCATACTATTCAGACACTAAAAAAGATGGAGACTTTAATCTTTTGGATTAATCTGGATGGAAGTGGAACACATTATTTTTAGTAAAGCACCAAAGAATGCAGAAGCAAGAATTCCACGTGCTCAATTCTAATATGAGGACAATTAATGACGTAGTACACGGTGGGGGTGGGGGAAGGGAGAACAGAGACAGAGAAGGAAGGAGGGGGTGGGGGGGTCACAGTGTGTGACACACCTTTTGGGAGTGGGACACAACTGTAAGAGTGACTACCTAACAAATGCAATCAATGTAACCTGGTTCTTTGTACCCTCAATGAATCCCCAACAATAAAAATAATATATACAGGGTGGCACCTGTGGCTCAAGGAGTAGGGCACCGGCACCATATGCCGAGGGTGGTGGGTTTGAGCTCAGCCCTGGCCAAAAAAAAAGGAGAAGAAAAAATTACATATGTACATATATATATATAAAAATGTGTATATATAATATATAATGTATATATATTTATTTATTTTATGTAGTTACCTTGTCATTTATCAAGTTGCTCTTAGTATACAAATTTAAAATGGACTTTCCAACAAAATCCATTTTATTGGAATAGAATATAATACTTGGCATTTTAAGCATAATATCCAGAGACCTTTAAAAACTATGAATAACGGATGCCTAGTCGCCATCCAAGACTGGTTAACTTGGATCCTGATGGTCAAACCTGGATACTAGACTTTATTTCAAATCTTTGCAGGGATTTTAATGCACACACAGAGTAGGGAAACATGGATTGTGGAAGAGGCACAGGATATACACCTGGGCAGAGTGGAATCCGCACCTCAGCGCTGCACATCAGTAGTTCTCACTTCGTTTGTGAGGTCCCTGATGGCTCACCCTTTTCATGTTTTTATGAGACTTATAGATCAGCTCTCTGAAATACACAGCAGGTAACATCCACTTGAACAATGGCAGACGTTGTTATTAATGATCTCCTGACCCTGTGAAACGTGAGCACTGCTTTAAATGTCCCGGGTGTCTTTCCTATTAAAATCAACCCCGAACTATGTGTTATTGCCACCTGTCAGATTACGTTCTTATTTTGAGAGAATAATTTTGTTTAGGATTGAACTCAGAAATCATACCAATACATCTGGCTCTCCTAGCTTTCCATTGTACGACTTAATTGCAATAAAACAGCAACCTTATTAAATTGAAAATAACCAAGAAATACTGTTGTTTCAATATTGCCTAACTGAATCTAAGGAAATGCAATAAAAAGATCAAAATGAAAGCAAGAAAAATAGAAACTGTTGGTGAGAATTGAACTATTTTCCATAAACATTTATATATTCATACCTAAATAGTTCCTGCTTTTTTTTTTTTTAGCAAGATCAGTACACTATACACAAGAGAGGCCAGTGATCTGATTTTATCATCGAAGACCATGAGGATCTCTTTTCTTATTGTCACCAGAGAAAAAGTGTCATTGTATATATAAAAATATTAATAGTCTATAGCTTAGAAGAATGGGAGGTTACATTATTTCCAACTTGAGTTTAGTTTTAACTACCTGTGATGAAAGTCTTGCTGTAGAAATTGTGTATGTGTGTGCGTATGAGAGAGTCAGAGAGAAATACGTTGTTTTATTTTGCCTTATAAACTTCATTATTTTTTAAGACGAGGGTTCCACAATGGATACAAACTTTTGAACCTTTTAATAATATTATTATAGACTATAAATACCTTTCCAGAAAACTTACCTTACTTTGCAATCATATAAGTGCTTTGTTTATTGTGCATCAGGGTGACATATAAATGAATTTGGCATTGCCCTTGACATCATAGAACTTAGCATTAGACAGGAGATGAGGAAGAAAACTTGTGTTGAACCACGTTTTAATTACCGTGCATAGGGTGCTCTTGCCAGACTTAACGTCTCAATGCCACTAGATTCCACCTCTCCAAAATGTCATCAGTGAGCAGGGCTGGCTGTATAAATGACAAGGTCTCTATATGAATGGCTCCAAGAGCATTCATCTCACTTCTAACAGTGCATCGCTCATGTCAAATAGCTGGAGCATTTTACATGGAGTAAATTGGTTTTAATACTGCTATGATGAAAGAGGCCTAGTTCCCACCACCTTGGGTGGCAGGAGACACCTGCACAGGAGTAAACAGCGATCCTCAGTGAACCTCGTTCCTGACAAAAGCTACGCAGGTGGGAAAACACGTTTCAACACTTACGTTTACAAGCAGGCGGCCGCCCTTTGTTGCTCCATAGGCCATCTTCCTGGCACACCGCGGTCGCTGGCTGACTGGCATCAAGCTGAAAGCCCTCATTACACTCATAGGTCACCTTACCATCCAAAGTGAACTCGTTACCCGTAAATGAACCATTTCCTGGGGATTCTGGGATTCCACAGGACACAGCTGAAAAGAAACAGAACAAATTCAGCCCTATTCTTGTAGGGAATTGTTCCTATTTATTGGAAATGTTAATTATTAAATCATAATTTTTTCCCTAGTTTTCATCTAAAATACTTGTATAATCATTAATTATATTTCTTGGGGTGTAGCATAAATATACACATTTTCAAAATTTTAAGAATGTGAAAGGTTGATGTGAAACAATGGAAAAACACTCACAAACTACCTTCACAGTGTAGACTGCAAGGCTGACGGCTCTCCCGTGGCTTAACGTGACGGTGCAGCCAGGGGAGCATGTTGTCACGAGTATTGCTTCACTTAGTACCAGGATGAAAGTGGGGGCATAAAATAGTATCTTTATCATCACACAACTGATTGCCATGTTGACTCCTTGGTGTCAAGATGCGTAGGAGTTGGCATTAGCTGAATAATCTCTGCTTGTAAACATCTTACACTGTTTCTTTGTTTCTGCCCCTTTCCCATTTTCCTTAAAGCCCAAGGAAGTTCTATTACCAGGTAAAGAACTTACAAAAGATCATCAACACACCTATTACTACAAATCCAATAGTTTATAAGCTATCTGTCAGAAAACAGGGTGCAAAGACTTAAGATGTAGAAGGCAGGAAAGGGCCTCCCTACTGAAGACACAGATCTGTTATTACATGAAAAACTGTACCAGAAAGAAGCATGCACAAAGAAAAAAATTCTTTTTTTTTTAATTTCAGATTAATATGAGGGTACTAACAATTAAGTTACATTGTTTGTGTTTGTTAGGTGAAGTCCAAGTTGCAGCAGAGCCCTTCCCCCAGGAGGTGTGCACGCCTGCATTCTGCTCATTGGGTGAGAGCTCACCAAGCCGCCCTCCCCCACCTGTGTGGGTGTGTAGTTGTTCATCTACCGGCTTCATATTAGGATTGAGCACATTGGATCCTTGCTTTTCCATTCTTGTGATACTTTACTAAGAAGAATGTGCTTCAACTCCATCCAGGTAACCACAAAAGATGTAAAGTCTTCATTTTTTGTGGCTGCATAGTATTTCATAGTATACATAGACCCCAGTTTATTAATCCACTCCCAGAAGGAAATGGAAATCATTTTACCATAAAGATATCTGCACTAGAACATTGAGAACAGCACAAGCCACAATTGCCAAGATGTGAAATCAACCCATGCATAGATTAAGAAATGTCTTAAAAACAAGTATGATGTGGGGAGAATTCAGCCTAAACATTTTCTTCTTAAATCCACTAGTTCTGATCGGGACATTCTCTACTGTGAGACAAGGAGACAGTTTTCAAGTGACTATGCATTACAGAGAAGGGCCCGGGCAGAAGATGGAATTCCTGACAATCACACGCCTGCTTCAGATGCACTTGTTAAGGAAGAGCTTTGTGATAACTAAATTAAGGGCCTTCTTTTACTCAATCGATATTATTGTTCACATTGGAGATTTGAATGGAGATAATTTAAACTTGTTCCCACATAGATTCTAATGACATTCTAATATACATGTGGCATGTTAGAGCTGGCAGAGCTGAATGAAAGAGTTTATGTAAACTTAGAATTTTACAGATAGAGAATTGTGGTCAGAAGGATGACGTGCTAGCCTAGAGTGGCACAGTGACTTTGAGTAAGACCCGTGGCCAGAGGGCAGACCTTACCACTCTCTGCTGAGACCATTTGATGTTCTGCTAGGGCTCCAGGTTGTTTTGTCAGTTGTTTTGGTTCTTCTTCAAAATATTAAGTAAATGTAATAGGAAATTATCAGAAAAGTAAAGGAAATTTTACTTAACGAATACAATTCATACTTGTAGAAAATCCAAGTTCTTTTCTTTTTTTAGAGACAGAGTCTTACTTTGTCATCCTTGGTAGAGTGCCAGGGCATCACAGCTCACAGCAACCTCAAACTCTTGGGCTCTAGCCAGTCTCTTGCCTCAGCCTCCCGAGTAGCTGGGACTATACAGGTGCCGGCCACAACGCCCGGCTGTTTTTTTGTTGCAGTTTGGCCAGGGCCGGGTTTGAACCCTCTACCCTTGGTATATGGGGCCGGCACCCTACTCACTGAGCCACAGGCGCCACCCTAGAAAATTCAAATCCAAGTTCTAAGAATTCTCTTGTGTTTAAATTTATGTATACCCAGATATTCCAACCATCAGAGATCCGTACACACATACCCGTGCACATATTACATACCACACAACCATTTGCAGCAGAGTGAAGAAAAACCATAGGTATAAAGTTATCATTTTAGGCAAAGCAGTTAAAATCATAAATAATAATCTTTGCCTTTCCAATGCCATGAATTTGTTGAAGCAATATATCCATGAGAAGATGGCTTAGCATTTGGAAAATGTTCACTTTAATTCACTGAATGCAGCGAATGCAATAGATTTTGTTGTTTTTGACTCTGTCTCACAATGTTCCAGTGTCTGGTTTTCCCATCACTTTCCCTCCTATTTTGCTCAGATAATCATTCGTTCATGCTCACAAACCCTCATTTCTCTTTTGCTCCCTGAAGCACATCGAGTGCTTGGCTTCCTTAAAATTGTTATTTGGGGCAAGCAGAGAATGAAATGACATTTCTCTGTCAGGTCAAATGGGAAAGATGGGATTCCACAAACACATTTGAAGCCCTATAGTGAGAGGATTCATACCCAAGGGGCCTACATGAGAAGCTTTATAGCTACTTCTTTTAAATCTGGAAGTACATTCAACAGTCCACCCTGGTTCCAAGGATCGAAGAAACCACCTTGATATCAACAATTGGGAATCTTTTGGGGGGTGTTTGAGCTATACCTTTTAATTTCTGTTTCATATAAAGGCTATTGAAGGGATTTAAAATAGATGTTGGCAATCTATCAAAAATGATTCTATAACCCTTCTGATTAGTTGGCATAATTGTCATAGACTAAATTCAGGCTCATGTTTCCTGCTAAAGTCTAATATAAAGACAATTTCTTGCTAAAGTCTAATATTATTCATCTATTTATTTATTGTACCAACTTTGCATGATTGCTCTGTGGCAGACATTGTAGATCACCTTTTAAAAAAAAAATGACATTATTGGCATTACATGAAACTTCTGAAATTTGGTGAATTTTCTTAGTTTTGATATATCTAAAGAAGAGTAAATCTTCTTGGTTGTTTTTTCTTTAATTTTACTATGCATATTTCTCAATTGCTTAGGCAAACGATCTCTTAATCATCCTATAAAGTTATTTTATTTTTTTTCCAAGCATGCACTTTAAAGTCAGTCCTCTGATTTGGTTCTTGTTGCAGATTTTTGCTAACGGTATGGCTTTAGTTAAGTCATGTAGTGAACATCGTCTCATTACTCTGAGTTTACTGATGCAAACATCAAAAGGTAACTGTAAGGTTCAGTAGGATCAAATGTACAAACAGCACTCTGTTGGCATAGGTATTCAATAAATGAAAAGTTATTATTATAAAGGGGAAATTACAAATGTATGTCACTTATAAATGAGGATGCAATATCCTAATTTCTCCTTTATAATATATTTGCTCCAATTTTAATAGCAGGTGTACCCAGATCAAGTAGAATGATTTTGCAGTATTTCTTCTTTTTGTATTGTCTGTAAGATTTGGCATGATCTGTTTTTCAAAATTATCTTTTACTTTTATTTATAAATATTAGTTGTCTATTTTTTGAGACTTAAAAAAAAAGTAATAAGAAGATGTTAACTGATGACTCCATACTGAACCTCAAAGTGTTCTATAATGGACATACTCTTATTTGACAATATGAATGTTACTTTCTTTGCATTATTATTATTATTGCTTAATATTTCGATGTAGCAATTGTCTGATTCCTTTTCTGAATGTATTTATGCTCATTCATTCTTTGAGCATAGAATGCTCATTCTTTGAGCATTCTAGGTTTTTGTTTCTAGTCCTTGTCTTAAACATGGTTATTGTTATTAAATTTTAAGCTTTTTTAATTTTGTGAAGGCAAAAAAATGGAAACCTAATAAACACATATATATAAAAATAAAAAAATAAAATAAGAATCTATCCTATTTATAATGTATGTACAGAGCTGTTTGCTACAATTTTGTGTATGTATGTGTCATATTAAAAAAATGAAAGCAAACCAAATGGGCTTCAATAAATTAATTACTGTGTAAAAAAAATAAAAAAATAAAGAGACTATCCTTTCCCCCTCCCCCCAAAATAAAAAAGTTATTATATGCAGATTATTATTATCTGAAGAATGTAATGTGTGTATTATAGACACACATCCATAGTGTACACTTATTTCTTCTGCAAATAAAGATAAGAGTAGCAAGGATCAACTTGTCTTAATCTACTTATTACAGTTACAAAGCAATGGGAGGGGTCAAGGACAAGTGAAGACAAAGACTGCTTGGGGCTCAGCCCAGAGTGATGTGACTGATTTGTAGAGAATGAAGAGTAAATCATTGGGAAGACGGCTTATTTCTTTTCACATATATCTCATGACAGATTTAACATTTTGGTTCCAATACAACCTAAACAGAAAAGACACTCCAATGCTCAGTACCGCCTGGTCCTTTCATACTATGGGCCTGGGTGAGATTTCTTCTTTGCATATTTAAGACCAATAAAGCAATCATCCTTATTTCTGAAGGTTTAGAAGAATTCTATGACTTCTTTTCCTGCTTATTTCAAATGATTATTCTCTGTAACTACAATGGCTCATTGTCTTTCTGCTGCCTCTTAAGTTTCAACACCTTACCATTTGCTTTGCTCTTTTTTCCATATTGTTGTTCATTTTTCTTTCCTTCAAAAATCTCAGTGAGGTTTTGATTGTAATCTGCAGTCTTGTGATTCTCAGATCTCACTACCCCCTCAATCCACCTTCTATGAACATAGCCGTGAGATACTGATATACCAAGGTTATGAAGACTTACCAAGTTTTATACAATGCTGCCAACGTAAGTGTACAGACACAAGTTTTAGGACTTAATTGCCAGACCTTGTAAGACAATGGTTCTGATGGTCTTTCCAGAAAAAGAGTTCCAAAATTGCTTTTAAGGGTGGACTAGGTCCTGGCGTCAGTACACAGGTTCCAAGGAGAGCACTTTCACTTTGAAGTGGCCATACTGATACTCAGCAATGAGGCATGTAGCACTCTCTCTAGGATGAGTTCATGAACTTAATTATCTGACCTTATAAAATAGCGATGTAGCCAATTTATCAAACTCAATGAACTTCTGAGCATATGAAATTTTTTTATTGAAACCTATATGTGTATATGAGTAATTATATATAGGTGTCCATATAAACATTAACCAAAAATTATATCAGAGTGTTCTATATTCCCATCTACAGTTAGGTTCTACTATATAAAATCTGTGCCTGCCAGTCAGTCAGTAACTCAAAGTCAGTAAGTGTCCCCTTAGCTCAGCCAGCCAGCTCTCATGATCTTGCCATTTTTTTTTTTTTGAGTTCTTCTCCTCTACCCAAAATGTTCCCTTCCTTCTGCACCTGTGTAATCCTACTCTAGAATAGAAAATTCAATGCATCTGGATCTCATTTGATTGCTAGTATATTTATTTTAATTTAGTAAGTATTTAAACAAAAATTCTCCTTTGCAAAGTAATATATAACTGTACTTTCAGCACTTGTCTGCATCAAATTATCTTGTGCACAGTCTTCTTAAAATTACTAGTCTTTATTTTTTTTTTTTTGTAGAGACAGAGTCTCACTTTTTATGGCCCTTGGTAGAGTGCCGTGGCCTCACACAGCTCACAGCAACCTCCAACTCCTGGGCTTAAGCGATTCTCTTGCCTCAGCCTCCCGAGTAGCTGGGACTACAGGCGCCTGCCACAACGCCCGGCTATTTTTTGGTTGCAGTTTGGCTGGGGCCGGGTTTGAACCTGCCACCCTCGGCATATGGGGCCGGCGCCTTACCGACTTACCGCCCCAGGTGCCGCCCAGTCTTTTTTTTTTTAAATATCAATTCTGCTTCAACAGGTCTCTCCCTTCTGCTGTTCATGAGCTCAGAACATTAGTAAGAACCTTGCTTGTGGGTGATGCTCATCATAAATACTTTGTGGTCATTACAGCTCTCATTACCAACACTCCTGATACACAAAAACTCATTACTTAATTTTCCAATAAACATGACCAATTCTGGGGTGAATTGCTGTGGACTGGGTTAATTGCAAAACAAAGTGCTAAAGCAAAAACAAGAAAATTGAAGATGTGTTTGTAGATTTGCCATGCAATAAATCACAAACCTCTAGAAAGAATGTGTCAAGACTTCTCCTGAAGTGTTTCCATCCCAGGCAATAGCAACAACATGTACAGCCTGACTCAGTGGGTCTCGGGGTGATCTGAGACTGTTTTCATAACAAGCTGCATGGTCTCAGAACCGCTCTCAAGGAGAAAGGGTTTAGATCACTCTAAATGCTGAACCTTTCCCCCCCACACGCAATACAGCCTCCACGGCTGATGCCTTCCCTAATTTATTTATTAGGGAACATGATTCCTACTATCTCCACAGGTTGACCTAATGTTCACAGACCTGACATGCACCACAAGTGTGTGTCAGTACAGTGAGCCTCATTCCTTATGTTGACCCCCTCTGTGTATTGATCAGTTTGTAGTCCCTTGGGCAGATAACTTACAGAGGTTCTACTGTACCTTACAAACACCTGTAGTATGATTGCCCTGCTGAGGACTGACGCCCTGACAGGCTGCATGTTTATGCTTTAGGCATCACTCAGGAGCCTCAGCCCAGAGCACCTACAAGCGCCTTGGCTGCTTTGAAGGACCCATGTCACGTGCTGCTGGCTTGACTAAATGCCCTTTGTTCATCAGCAAGTGCTTCTTAAAAGGTAACTGTGTGTCAGAGAGGGAAATGCTTGAGGAAAGAAAAAGGAATAGATTTTTTTTTTTTTAATTCAGCTAACTGAATATCTAAGTGAGAATTCTGTTTCCTGCATGGGCCCACATTGTTGGAGGAGGCCATGGAAGAAGCTGTGCGTGCAGAATGAAGGGCCACCAGTCCCCTCAAAGCTTATTTCAACTTAACTTCTACTACTGATAGCTTGTTAACAACTAAAAAATAAAAATGTAAGGCGACACAGGAAGTGGGCATCAAACATAAAGAACAATCGCCCTGGACACTGAGATACATGAGTCCTTCTGTGCAAGGTGATCCTTGCACTTCCTTCCTTGCACAGTTTTCTGTCTGCAGCGTGCGCCTTATGAACACAATTCATGCATTTTAAGCCACACCCTCAGGATATCCGGGCAGCTAACAGTTTATGGGACGCGAGCTTGGTTCTTGAGTGGTTGGGAGGGGAACTGGTGTGGGGTAATGTTTGAGAGGCTGTTAAGGGGCATGATGCTCAGAGCCAGGTTGGGGCACTGTGAGGCATCCCTCAGAGCACTGTGATTTGATGAGATCACTCTGCTGTCTGGAGAGGAACGGAGAGAGAAGCAGGCATGCAGACATAGGAAGGCCGCTTTGAATGCTGTGGAAGGGAGGAGAGTGAGGTGGAGGAGGAAGGAGAGGCTGGATGTGGACACGCATGCATCACGGCCAGAATCCACAGGACATGGACGTAGAGCTATCTCCCCTGCCACAGCACTGCCAAGGTGATAGTGTTAAGAGGAGTGGCCTTCTAAAAAGAGGGAATAAAGCATGAGGGCTCCTCCCCCATCAGTGCGATTAAGGGTCCTTAGAAAGAGCTTTAAGGGGGCAGGGGGAGGGAAGGAGGCCCATCCTTTTCTGCCCTTCCACCTCTGCCACACGAGGACACAGCATTCTCCCCCCTACAGGGGATGTGGTCCTCACCAGACAGCTAAACCTGCCGCTGCCTTGATCTTGGGCTCCCCAGCCTCCAGGACTGAGAGAAGTAAAGTTCTATTTTTTATAAATGACCCCATCTGTGGCATTCTGTTACAGTACTACAGGAATAGATGCAGACACCTCCCCTCAAAAAAAAAATGCACATTTTAAACTCGTATTTAATGGAGGATAAAATACCATTCCAAATTTTCTGTCCCCAGCATCATAAAGAATATATCAGCATTGCCAATATCTTGTAAGTGAAATTTCATCTTTTTCAACATATTGAAAAATGTAACATAATGTGATTATAACAAGAAGGGAAGATTAGGGAATATGATCCCTTTATTAACTTTTACTTCAAGCAATAAATCCAAGGAATTCTTTCAGCACAAAATGAGCATCGTTAGGTCTCAAGGCCTATTTTCAGAACACAGAGAAATTCTCGACGTCTTGTGCAGCCTGCAGCAGACTTTTGCCTCATGTGTGTCCCTGAAACCTGAGCACTGGTGTAGAATCACTCTCATACGTGCAGGTGGGAAGTAAAGATTGTATGATTATTCCATAAGCTGTTTAATAAGCTACCGAAAAACAGGATGGAATAATTGAAATCACCTGGATTCATATATAGCAAAGTCTGATTAGGTATTTGTCTGTTTATGAAATGGAAAATTTATCTAAATTATCTGAGCCTTTGATTCCTCAGCTGTATAAAAGAAGCAACATATGTTCTCAGCAGGGTTACTGTGTCAGAATGTATAAAGTAATTTACACAGCCAAACCTCTGGAACACATGAAGAATATGGTAGCTTTTATTATTTTATCATGAGAAGCAATAATTTCCCTTCATATTTATTTATCTTTCATTTTCCTATTTTTTTTCTTTGTTTGGGATTCATTGAGAGTACAAAGAATTAAGGTATACTGATTGCAGTTGTTAAAGTCCCTCTATAATTGCGTCCCACCCCCAAGAGGTGTGCCATACACTGTAACCCCTCCCCCTCCCTCCTCCTCTCTCCCAGATCCTTCATTCCCCTACCCCCCACCTTGTATTAGATCATCTATTGCTTTCATATGAGAATTGAGTACATTGGATTCTTGCTTCTCCATTCCTGTAATGATTTGCTAAGAATAATATGTTCCACTTCCATCCAGGTTAATACAAAAGATGTAAAGTCTCCATCATTTTTAATGGCTGAATAGTATTCCATGGTTTACATATACCACAGCTTGTTAATCCATTCCTGGGTTGGTGGGCATGTAGGCTGTTTCCACATTTTGGAGATCGTAAACTGAGCTGCAATATAAACAGTCATAGTGCAAATGTCCTACGATAAAAGGATTTTTTTTTTCTTCCAGATAGATGAATACTAATGGGATTGCAGGATCAAATGGGAGGTCTAATTTGAATTCTTTGAGGATTCTCCATACTTCCTTCCAAAAAGGTTGTATTAGTTTGCAGTCCCACCAGCAGGGTAAAAGTGTTCCCTTCTCTCCACATCCACACCAGCATCTTCACCTTTTGAGACTTTGTGATGAGGGCCGTTCTGACTGGGAGAGAATATCTCAGGGCGATATCTCAGGGTAGTTTTTATTTGCATTGTCTGATGATAAGGGAAGATGGAACATTTTTTTCAAATGTTTGTTAGCTATTTGTCTGTCTTCCTGACAGAAGGTTCTGTTTATATCTCTTGCCCAGATAGGAGTGTTTACTCTTTTTCTGTTGATTAATTTGAGTTCTCTGCAGATTCTAGTTATCAACACTTTGTCAGACTGAAACCCTGCAAATATCTTTTCCCATTCTGAAGGTTGTCTTTAGCTTTACTTACTGTATCCTTAGCTGGGAGGAAGCTTTTCAGTTTAATTAAGTCCCATTTATTGACCTTGTTGTTGTTGCAATGGCTGCTGAAGTCTTTGTAATAAAATCTTTCCCCAGTCCAACATCATCAAGAGTTTTCCTAAACACTCTTCTAAGATTTTTTTTCATTTAGTATCTTAGAATTAAGTCTATTATCCATCTTGTGTCAATTTTTTAAGGGGTGAATGGTGTGGGTTGAGTTTCAGTCTTTTACATGTAGTTATCCAGTTCTCCCAGAACCATTTGTAGAACAGGGATTCATTTACCCACTGGATGCTTTTGTTTGGTTTATCAAAGATCATATGTCAGGTAGAGACCCAGAACAACTGTGCTTGATAGACACATGCAGAACACTCCAACCCAAAGCTAAAGAATATACGTTCTTTTCCTTGGCCCATGGGACATTCTCCAAAATAGATCATATCCTGGGTCACAAATCAAACCTCAACAAAGTCAAAAGAATTAACGTTTTACCTTGTATCTTCTCATACCACTAGGCAATAAAGGTGGAACTCAACACCATCAAAAATTGCATCCCATGCAAAGGCATGGGAATTGAACAATCTTATACTGAATGGCATTTGGGTCAAGGAAGAGCTAAATAAGGAAATTAGTAACTTCCTTAAGCACAACAAGAACAGACACACAAGCTACCAAAACCTGTGGGACATAGCAAAACAGTCCTTACAGGGAAATGTGTCACCTTAGATGCCTGTATCTGAAAACCAGAAAGAGAGCACGTCAATAATCTAATGAATCATCTTAAAGAAATAGAAAAGGAGTGCAATCCAATCCCAAACTCAGAAGAAGAAATGAAATAAGAAAAATTAAATCAGAAACAAATGAAATTGAAAACAAAAGAATCATTCAGAAAATTAATAAAACAAAAACTTGATTCTTTGAAAAGAAGAAGTTGATAAACCATCGGCCATATTAATCAGAAATAGAAAAGTAAAATCTGTAATCACTTCAATGAGAAATGAAAAGGGGGAAATAACAACTGATATATCAGAGACACAATACATTATTTCTGACTACTGCCAAAATCTTTATGCCCAGAAATTTGACAATGCAGAGGAAATGGACCAATACCTGGAATCACACCATCCTCCTAGACTTAACCAGAAGAAATAGATGTCTTTAACAGACCAATACTAAGCACTGAGAGTGCAGGAACAATAAAAAAAGCTTCCAACAAAAAGCCCAGGACTGGATGGCTTCACGTCAGAATTCTGTCACACCTTCAAAGATGAGCTTGTACCTACACTGCAGACCCTATCCCAAAATATTGAGAAGGAAGGAACCTTATAAACTACATACAATGGAGTAAACATCACCTTGATTCCAAAACCAGGAAAGGACCTAACTAAAAAGGAGAACTACAGACCAATTTCACTAGTGAATATAAATGCAAAAACAGTCAACAAAATCTTAGCTAGTAGATTGCAGCTACTCATTAAAAATAGATACATCACAATCAAGTAGGCTTTGTTCAAGGGATGCAAACACAAATCCATAAATGTAATTCACCATGTCAATAGAAGCAAAAACAAAGACCATATGATCCTCTCAATAGATGCAGAAAACACATTTGACAAAATCCAGCATCCTTTTCTAACAAGAACACTTAAGAAAATAGCCATGGGTGGTACAACTCACAAGATGATTTGATCTATGACAAACCCACAGCTGACATCATACTGAAGGGTGTAAAACTGAACGCGTTACCACTCGGAACTGGAACCAGACAAGGATGTCCACTGTCGCCACTACTATTCTACATAGTGCTGGAAGTTCTAGCCAATACAATCAGCCAGGAGAAGGAAATAAAGGGCATCCAAATGGGAGCAGAGGAGGTCCCCAAAGACTCAACCACAAAACTCTTGGAAGTGATCAAGAAAGACAGTAATGTCTCAGGGTATAAAATTAATGTCCACAAATCAATCGTCTTTGCATGTGCCAATAAACAGCCAAATTGAGAAGCAAATCAAAGATACAATTCCCTTCATAGTAGCTTCAAAGAAAATGAAATACTAGGGGAGGGAGGGGGGAGGGAGGCGGAAGGAGGGGGACTAATGGGATTACACCTGCGGTGCATCTTACAAGGGTATATGTGAATCCTAGTAAATGTGGAATGTAAAGGTCTTAGCAAAATAACTAAGAAAATGCTACAAAAGCTATGTTAACTAATGTGATGAAAATGTGTCAAACGATCTATGAACCAAGTGTATGGTGCCCCACGATCATACTAATGTACACAGCTATGGTTTAATTAAAAATAAATAAATAAAGAGAGAAAAAAAAAGGAAAATGAAATACTTAGGAATACACCTACCTAACAAAAGAGGTGAAAATCTTTTCAAAGAAAATTATGAAACCCTAAGAACAAAAATTGCAGAGGACACTAACAAATGGAAGAACACACCATGCTCTTGGCTGGGAAGAATCAACATTGTCAAAATGTCTATTCTACCAAAGCAATCTACAGATTCAGTGCAATACCCATTAAAATACCAACATAGTATTTTGAATAACTGGATAAAATAGTACTTCATTTTATACGACAACAGAAAAACCCCATGTAGCTAAGGTTATTCTTAGCAATAAAAACAAAGTTGGAGGCATCAGCCTACCCAACTTCAGGCTATATTACAAGTCCACAGTAATCAAACAGCGAGGTATGGACACAAAAAAAGTGACATGAACATACGGAACGGAATAGAAAACCGAGAGATAAAACCAGATTTATTATTATTATTTAATAGCATTCTTCAGGGTCAAGTAAAAACTAAATACAAATGAAAGAATACTTTTACTTTTTTTTTTTTCAGTTTTTGGCTGGGGCTGGGTTTGAACCACCCACCTCCAGCATATGAGGCCGGCACCCTACTCCCTTGAGTCACAGGCACTGCCTAGAATACTTTTACTTTTTATCATGGATGCAGGGAAAGCACTTGGTGACTAACGTGTGAGACTCTCATGCCACAATCAGTGGAATTTAGCAGCAAACCATCAGCTGAAAGATGTGAAGCCGATTTCTAAACATTCAAGGGTTAGGCAGTGTCTCCTCAATCACATTAGATCCTGAGCTGACACCTATTGGTACTTACCCAAAACACTAAGAGTACTGATCACACGGTTCAGAAGATCATGTACACAGTGATGGGATAGGGACCGATGAAGTTACTGAGAAATCTCTGGGTTTTGTTTTGACATGGTCAGTGTAGTACACATGGATCAAGCACAAAATCTCTGCCACTGTGGTAAGTTCTTTTACTTGATTACCTTCTTGAATCTTACAAATACCCCAGGAAGTAGATTTGTTATTTTTTATTACTTCTAAGGAAAGTGGGCAATGCTATTCAAATTGCCCAGATTCTTAGGCAGTCGTAAGTCAATGGCTCTATCAAGGCTCAGATCTCAGAGGGGCTGATGCCAACACACCTACAGTCACTCTCCTGTGGGACCCAAAGACTCCCCTGCTTCAGGAGAATTTGGAATCTGAAGAACTCGTGTCAACCCCCTTCTCAGATAACCAGCCATTGCATTTCCCTGGGTAATGCCCACTTTGAGCATTAGGGTCTGCAAGGGGTAGGGGGTCAGGAGATCTGCAGGCTCACAGAAGTCTTCTCTGTCATCCCTCCTCTCCTCTGCGCCGGTTCACACCATGTACATGGGTTACTAAGAAAGTGCCATAGTGAGGAGACTAGGTTACATCATGGTCCATTATTTCACTTCCAAGAAACACAGACGACAGTGTCTTTTCTGATTCACCCATGCAAGTTTCAACTTGCTCAGCTAACAGTGTTACTGGAATGGAGCTTCATTTGTTCCCATCCACACAGATTTTAAATGTCTTGATTTTTGTGCCTCTCAAAACTTTCATAATGTCCCGTGCATTGGTAGAATACAGGCATCCACCTCCATCTAGCCTGAAATTTTGACTTTAAGAACAGAAATGATTTGTGAGAAAGATTGTTTTTTCTACTCTTTATTGCCTAAAAAATGCTAGCAAAGCATAAATAAACAATAGATAAGCTTAATTCCAAGCAAAAGCTATCACTTATAAAGAGGCTCTGAGAATCATAGCTTAAAAATAGCTACTTGGGAATTGCTTTCTCTTGAATGTGGGGAACTTGAAAGTCATGCACTGTGATGTACCAGTTTAACTGGATCTTTGCGATAACACAGAACATTTCAGTTCTAATTCAGGCTTTTCTTTAAGATGAATAAGATTAGTGTATTGGTAATGGAAGCAGCTGCTTGGCAGAGTTTCTTGTGTTAAGGCAGGAAATGAAGCCCAAGGATGGAAGAAGATCCGCCTGGCTTTATCAAGGATGATAAAAACCCACACAGATTTTCTGAGAGAAATAATTTAAAAGGTCAAGCAAAGTGAGAAAAACAACCTGGAGTTCTCAGAAACCAATAAAATCCATCTTGCCTGCTGCATCTTTTCACTCACAGAGGATCTGTCGTGAAACTCTAGTTAATCCAAGCACTAATCACAGGCCATCAAAGTATCTGGAAAGAGCTGAGTCCAGAGCTGTAAGCTGGGCCTGGGCTCTGCCACCTCGAGTCACACAATTCTAGCAGAGTTTGGAGCAGGTGTCTCACATAGTCCCTCCCAGACCTCATAACAACCACCAACATGGACGTAATAGCTGAAGGTTCTGTCCACGTTATTTTCAATCCTCTCAATAGTTCTGACACATACCAAAATTCTGACTTTTCATGGCAGGCGACAGGTGCAAGACATTAAGACTTCCTGAGCATTATGCGACTACTTTTGAGGGACCTGGTCCCCACAAGGTGTCCTCTGATTTCAAATTCGAGTCATTTTTTTCTCGAAATTATGTGTCTATAATAAGTCAATAAAAACAGAAGAGAACAAAATAAATTGTGACACGAGGTAAATGATCTTTACATGGAAAAATATCAGTCTCAAATACATGTCTTAGACAGTAAGAGGGTTATTGATTTATTTTTATTTGAGATATTTACCAAATGGCTACAAGTGACAGAGTATTTTGCTTAGAGTTTGAGGAGTACAGGAGAACAGACACAGTTTGTAAGATCAGTGGTTAGGGGCCTAAAAGAAAATGAACTCACATTTCAGGTTTTGATTTTGCTCATTTACTAAAAGGCAAATGTTGCATTTCGCAAACATTTCAAAATATTCTTCTCAACATTTTTTTTTTTGAAAGAAAAACTAGGCCATGCTGTGCCTTATACCTATACTCCTAGCACTTTGGGAGCCTGAGGCAGGATGATCATTTGAGGCCAGATGCTCTAGACCAGTGTGAACAACATAGTGTGACTCCATCTGGCACAGTGGTGCACCTGTAGTCCCAGGCTACTTGGGAGGCTGAAGCAGAAGGATCACATGAGTCCAGAAGTTTGAGTTTGCTGTGAGCTAGAATGATACCCCAGCACTTTAGCCTGGACAAAAGAAAATCCATCTCAACAACAACAAAAAAGAGAAAAATGTAAGTCTTAATGAATGTAGAAAATATATAACATATTTATTCTTATGTAAGAATAAATAGAATGATAATAAATCATGGAGAAAAAAATTGTGTACAAACTCAAGGATAATTGAAATATTAAATTTATTAATACAGATCTTATGTTTCTAGTATGACAAAGAAATACTTGTCTTTTAATTTATTTTTCTCTTTTTTTCAGTTTTCAAGTTTCCTATTTTCAAATGAAAGTAATTAAAATAACTATGATGACTATAAAGCTGGGTGAAGGTCTTAAAATATTTCAACATTTGCATATTAGTAATTAAATTCTCAATTATCTAAAGACATTCTACATGATTTATTACAGGATTTACAACTGCTTTTGACTAACTGTGATCTCCTGTCAGAGTCTCAGAGATTATTCATTTTGTGGTTGGGCTGTCCAGTTTAAAATTTATTGCAGCAGGAAGCATTCTTTTTAATTACCTGCATATTACAATGTTATTCATTTGAATTGGTCCTTACATAACTTATGAAGTCAAACATCTCATGTAAAATAAAGAATGATGCACCTAGGATCTTAAACTAATTTAATCTACCACTTCCTTATTGATAACTTCACCTTGTCTCTGCACCAAACATTCCTCTGTGGAGAGCCTGTCCACAGGTGTCTGGAGTGTGGCAAGTCACAATCAACTTCCTAAAGCCCCTTTCTCAGTATTGTCCTTACTTCAGTGAGTGGTACCAAACACTCCCAGCGGTCACAAACAAGACAAAAAATGTCACCCAAAATTGCTTTCTCTGCTAACTTTATTTCCTAGGTCTGCTCAGTTTTTGTTCCCTTGTGAAACCCAATTTCACTGTATTATATCACCCAAACACATGCCTCTATGGTCCATACACACCCTGTTTTCTAGACAGGGCTCACTCCCACCAACCCTCAAACCACCAAGGATCTGTCTAAGAGGCAGACAGGATTTGATCTCTTTTGCCTGGAATGGATTCATGTCAACCACAGGACAGAAAGTGGAGCGATGGACACTTGGAGTGGACACTTCCAAGCCCTGCTCACTCCCCCAACCCTGTGTCCTCCCATGACACCCCCCCTTTCAAATCCCAGCTGGAATGTCCCAACAGGGGACCTCTCCTGGCCGTCAGGCTACCTCTGCTCCATGACTATCTCCTCTTGCTCACTGTCACCCTGGACTGTAACCATTAGCTTGTGAGTCTCTCTTCCACAGTGACCAGAACTTTGAGAGCTGGGAACAGGTCTTATTTATCTCAGTGGCTGCAGTGCCCGACTCAGAGGTAAGTCTGAGCTGAAATGAAAGTAGGCGTGTCTTCCTCGGTCCTCGTGTGAGGCTTGAGATCTGAAACGACAGCCCTAATCCACAAACGTGACCTCTGATTTGCATCACCTCGCTTGTGTGCCAGTGTATAAAAACAAATATGTCAAGAAATTACACCAGACACACGCTCTTCATAACATGCACCCTGTTTGGACCATTTTTTTTTTTTTTGGATAGTGCGTTTTAAGCCTATAAGAATCAGAGTTAAACTTGTATCCCTGTAATTTTGCTGCATGGCAATTCTCATTTCCTGGTTTTATATATAAGGGTAAATGTAATATATGCAAAGATATAATAAAATCATGAAAGACTTCTGTGCTGACTTGAGTGGGAAGGGTGTGGCACTACAGCCACTGATCCAACATTACTGAAAATTGCTTCTCCCCTGTCGAGTTCCACATATTTCAAAGAGAGAGGTCACCAGTCTTTGACTTCACAGCATATAGCTTGAACTGTCAGCAGATCTGGATCATAAAGGAGGTGATAATTCACCTACATATATTAACTTGTTGCACAAAGTTGAAAGATTTTTTTTTTATAGACAGAGTCTCACTTTGTCGTCCTCAGTAGAGTGCCGTGGCAGCAACCTCCAGCTCTTGGGCTTAGGTTATTCTCCAGCCTCAGCCGTCCGAGTAGCTGGGACTACAGGTGCCCACCACCACGCCTGGACACTTTTTTGTTGCAGTTTGGCCGGGGCCAAGTTTGAACCCGCCACCCTCGGTATATGGGGCTGGCGCCCTACCCACTGAGCACAGGCGCCGCCTAAATTTTTTTTGAAAAAGATTGAACACAATCTTCAATTATCTTAAAATTGAAAATGAAAAATTCTCTAAATGTCATATGTTATCCTTTAGACATTAAATCACTAACAAGATACCAACAACTCAATAGAAAATAGGTTTTCCTTACTATTTGTTAACACTGAAGGAAAATCGCAACAAATCAATGATAATCTGTAGTGCCTTCTTGTTTTTAAAGTGTTTTCACATTTAAACTAAAAATAACTTTTTGAAGTTACGATGATTGAAAACTTTTTTCTCATCATGTTTCTTAGAGACATTCATCTGAAAAGAAATCAACTGCCAAGAAGAATCCTCAAGAAGGATTTTGCTTCTGTGTAATTCATTCTGTACAGCCTAGTGTCCGAATGCATAGTCTAGGTCTAGCATTCACGATGGCACTTAGCATAATTAGTAATTCTCTTTTGCATGATTAGGCGTGCGTCCTTTGGGAAGAAACAAGTCTCATTTATTTTGTTTCTTCACTGACTAGCCCACACAACCACTCAACACATTTGTTGGTTGATGGGACTTTTCTAGCATAGCACACAGCTCATCCTGGATGAGTCATGACAGAAGGGAGGAAGGCCAAGCCCACACAGTCTCTTGCTAACTATGCTGAATGAGCCCAGGTTGCTACAGCTATGTCAAAGTTCTGCATTGTGTAAGGAACAAAAGGAACATGAATAGGTAATACTAAATAAATCAAATCTCCCTCAGTACAGACTGCAGCAATCACATCTATGTTTTGTATTAAATTCAGTTAAATCAACTTTAATGCCTCTTTAAGAATAAAGTAAATGTAGAATATAATTGTCTTAACACAATAACTAAGAAAATTCCAGGAAGGCTATGCTAACCAGTGTGATGAAAATGTGTCAAACGGTCTATTAAACTAGTGTATGGAGCCCCATGATCACATTAATGTACACAGCTATGATTTAAAATTAAAAAAAAAAAGAATAAGCAAAAGACCTTTTCGATGTATGTTGCTAATATAGGTTATATACAACCTTTTGCTATTTAAGCTTTTATAATTTGTTCTCAGTGGTGTTTATATATCCAACTAGTAAGTTTTACTATTTGAGAAGTTTAATGTTATTTTTAAAATGATAAAAATGTGTATTTGATGGCACCCCCGTTAAATCCAATGTTCAAAAAAATCCTACTTTCTACATTATTTTTGTTTTATTTTAATAACTACGACCTCCCATATGAGTAAAATATTTTATATTATAATTAAAACACTATTCACACAAATTATAAATATCTAAGTGAGGACTAAAAGAACTCTCCCACAGTAAATGAATTTAAGCACTTAAAATGTAGATTAATTTCAGAATTCATATTTGTAATACTCTGCTCTAAGTAGAATTTCTTTTGGCAAGAAGCCACTCAGTTAAATACTAACCAGGCAGGCAGAAGGATTAGATTCTGAACCAACGTTTTTATGGTTATTTAGGTCATTTAACTTTTATATGTCCCAGTCTCACACACATAAAAACAAGCACTTCTGCGAGATTGTTTTTAAGATCCCTCCAGGTTTTAAAGGTCAAAATTTATGAAGAAAGAATACGATCATATTAACTCTCTGGTTATCAGAAAGGTTAGCAGAAAGTGTGGAAATGATGAGTCTGTGTTAGAACGATGATATTACTAAAATACTTCATAATCTGAGAAGACATTCACAAAGGTCTTCTGTCTCTGAGAAGAAATCTGAAGGAAGATATTCTAATAGTTTTTACAGAACACGTCAGCTGGCTCCGGGATCCCACGCACACAACTGCTTGCTTCTCAAAAATGTTTGACGTGAAGAGGAGGCCCGGCCATCACCATTGCTCACGTTCCTCAGCCAAACCGCGGAGCCTTCAGAGGGGTCTGGTCTCAGTGCACGGTTTTTATTTCTGAGTCATTTGCCGTGGGAGGAAAGGCAAGAAGAGAGGACCAGACGTATCCACAGACCGTATTCTTGACGTCCTTTATTCCTTCTCAACCCTCACTGGGTCAGCAAGCTATTCCCCCACCTCGCTGACAGCTGTCGGAACTCCCCGAGGGTCAGGAAGACAGACTGATGTGTGCCTGTCAGCCCCTCTCACACGTCCCTCCCATCACACAAAGGTCCCAGTCCAGCGTCTTTTCCTGCTTCTACCTTGGGAGCATATGGAGCATGGGGCCCTGTTTGGACTCAGCCTCTTTAGGGAAGGACATGATTTCAGGAGCCTGACCACCCTGCTCTGATCCCTTGCCTGTGTCCAGACTGCTCTTTGGGTTCCTACTTTGCCACTGGCTTTCTGGTTTTATCATTATTATTATTATTATTATTAAATCATAGCTGTGTACGTTAATGTAATCATGGGGTACCAAGCAATGGTTATATATACCATTTGAAATACTTTCATCAAACTGGTTAACATGGCTTTCTGGTCTTCATGCCAATGGGGCAGAGCCCAGCTGGTGCTCCCTGAGTGGAAGCTGAGCTCTCTTTAGCAATGCTGGAGGAATAAACACACTCAGAGAAAACTTAAAGCAAAGGAGAAGCATTTCTTTTTCTACTGAAAAAGAAAAAAAAAAAATTCCTAACAAGGTAAGCTTCTTGGATCTATCTTTACCTTCATTTTATATTAAAAAAAGAATTTCTGATGATAAAATATAAATAATACAAATACCTGATTGATTTCTTATGGTTAAAGACACTTATAAGATGTCTGATAAGGATCTATCACCGACTTATAAGCAAATACCAAAAAATCTATTATCTAATGAACAAGAAATGAAAGAGCCAATATAAGTCTCCACTCATAAATCATAATTAGCTTTCAACGACTAATATATTACTTTATTAATATAAACCTTGATAAGACAAAACTATGAAAATTTCATGACTTCAAAGCCTTCAATTAAAATGCTGTATTTGAAAACCTGTTCTTTTTATGAACATGATAGATAAAATGCAAACAAAAGCATGAAATATTAATGTCAACTTTAACAAGCTCTAAATTTAAATGACCGAAAGCAAACCAAATACAGGGTTTATGATCCAAAGAATGAGTTTTTAAACAAAACAGGAAAAATGAGTTTTCAGTAATGGATTTTTTTTTTATATTAACACAATTGTTAAGAAAAAATATTTTGAATCATAACCAGAGGCCACATTTTTTACTTCAAACATGGTGCACGAGTAAGTACTAGAATCACTGTCCCCAGAGTCCAGGGACTGTCCAACCATCCTCTGCTTTCAGGACTAGAGCTACGTCAAGCTCGGTACAAATGTCAGAAATGTCCTCATGGTCAGACATATGTCGAGCTGATACTGTTTAAGGCAACATTCAATTTTTCTTACCTTTCATCCTTAGTCCTTGCTTCACTCATTTTCAGCATGTGACTAGAATAAAAATGATAGACAGAGGCCAAGTGGGGCTGAGAGGTGCCTTGCTTACCCTGGCAGAGTGGGGGGAGGGCGTCCCAGTGATATGTGCCGAGCGGGTTCCGTTGACAGCTGGCATTGCTGTGGCCGATCAGTCGGTACCCAGGCTTGCAATAATAATGCACTTGACTTCCAACCGCCCCTGCGGTCCTGTTTATGATGCCACCATCCTTCAGGCTGAGGGCCAAGCTGCAGTAAGGCGCTGTGGGCAGCAAATACACACTCGTAAGTGAGCAGACACACAGCAAATGGCCAATGCCTTTCCCTAGGCAAGCACTTGGTAACAAAATACTCCTTAGAGAGTATCAACGAACACCAACATGGAAATCTGCTCTAAAAAGCAAGTCTTCCTCTGAAGTGTAGACCTCCCGCAGCTGGTAATCAGCGTAAAGGTGGACACCCAACTGCAACCCTGCGTGGGAATCCCCAGAGGATCAGACTGGACACGCTCACTCACTTCTCTAAAGCTGGTTACCCACTGAAATGAGCTTCTCCATCAGCAGAGTAAGAGATAATGGGGTACAGGGTAGGGCTCCACGTGTGAAACAAAAGAAGGCCTCAACATGTAACAAAAAGTATTGCTAAAATGGAGAATATAAAAAAGTGTAACATTTTCATAATCTAGGCCATTAGCTTTTTCCCTGTTGCTGTGATTAAACGTACCTTAGGGATTGTACCATGATGTAAATGTCAAGCTTCTTTTCTAACATATGGGAAGGGCACAGAACCTTTGAGGAAAATGTACTACTTTGGGTCAGTGAACATCTTCTAATAACTTTAATCATTCCCTTTGTGGGTTTTTAAAATTAGAGACCGGCATTTTTTACAGTAAGAGTTTGCCTACAAGGAACGAAACATTTCCACAGCTAACAGGCCCCGCATCTCTTTTACACATTTAGACACACTTCTCATCCTTACAGAAGCAAGTCTTAGGAACTGCCTTCAGAAGAATTAAAATAATAAAATGGGGAAAGTCGTTAAGAACCAGAAACTCAAGGTTTCCTTTTACAGAAGAAGTTTTAGTATTCCACTTCCCTGTGGGGCTTCTGTATAAAGGCGCGCACACGTCTGGGTGCTTAACGTTGTAGCTTTCCTCAGCAATAGGTTCACAAGAAACTTTTTGAAGGTCTCCTATTGTATGTAGCATCGCTCAGAAGTGATGCCTGTACCTCTGGCCTGCACTGTCAATCGCGTTCCTAACAGAAGCATCCTCCGAGAATATTCTCAGTTGGATGAAGTTCCAAGATACCATTTCATGTTTTCTCAAAAGGGCTGATTTTTAACGAGTAAAAATCTACTAACTATTGTTAAGAATCTCTTGCTTCCCACCACCATTGGACAGGCCATTTTCTACCTACAGTTGACCAGATTCATCTCGGTTTTGAAAGAACCAAAATGTTTAATTTAAGAAAAGGATGAGTACAATCGGCCAGTCTGAAGACCAATTGTGCAGAAACACTGGGCTAGTGAAATGAACGATGATGAATAACCAGAAGAAGGATTAGACTGTAGACCCTTCCCCAACGTTAGAGATAATAAAATCTCAAACACCCAGAGAGAGCATCGAGACACCGAGGTTCTTGGGTGTCACTGTAGTCTAGGACACGGACCACAATTATCTGACTCTCTGGTGGTTGACAACTATATGTTTTCTTTCCCTATGTTTCTTCTGTCACTAGGCTCTCAAGACACCTTTACTTTCCGAACTCACCCAGAACGAGAAATGAAGGTGCCTCATGGGGGAAATCATAGCACAGCATCAGAAAGGGGAAGCTGGAAACACAGTCACCGCCTGCCGATTCCCCACCAGTGCCCAATCCTCACCCTCCCTGCCCAGCTTTGGAAGAACGTAATGGACAATGGAGAAAGAAAAGTAGGCTTCTAGGGTGGGGGAAGCCTGGGAGGCAGAGATACCCATGAGATCCTGGTGGATGCCAGCCTAGCTGGTCTTTTCACTCTCCTGATATGGACACTCCCATGTGCTCTCCCAGCGCTGAGAGAACCTGACTAACTCGGCGTTCCCTGAACACAGATTATTGAACTGCCTTGGAAGCACATTAGACAGACACTTGCTTTGTCTTTTTTTAGGCTGGATTTTCAATTATAGGGATCAATTATGTTGCTCTTACGTCCAAAAGATCAACAGTTCATGGGCATAAGACAAACTAAGATTGGGGGTGTGAAATGTGGATATTGCCATGGGCTAGATCTCCCTGCCCACGTGGTAATAGTTTCAAAGCAAATTCATTTCATTAATGCTCAAAAATTACTGCTGGTAAACTTCTAGCAGGGATTGCTGCATTGCTAAATTTTAAGTGAAAAGCTGTTCATATATATATCTGTCAGACATTATGCATATTCACCAAGAGCTCATATGTATAATCTGTATGGTATATATCCACTGAAGGAAACATAAAACTATATAGTCTCCCTCCCTAGATACAGTTGAACAAAGTGGGCCTTCCTGTATGATGAGTGAAAATATTCTTCAAAAGACTTAGAGATCATTGTTCTCAGAATTTAAGGTACTATCCCATCACCAGGCAATGCAGTAATTTGCTTCAGATAAAACAAGATACATTATCTTTGCCATGATTTTCCTTGCACTGACCATTTTTACACATTTGAAATAAATTCAAACAGCTTTAAAAGTCTAATTATGTACCTATTTTTTGGAACAAGGAATTTGATGAATGCAAATCCAATCACTGTTCCTGTGCTCTTCATAACAAAGGTCTGAGTATATTTTATTAAACTCTCTAGAGGAAAAATTTTATGCCTGTTGTTCTCATGACAAGGGCCTTTTACAACCTAGGTGTTTTTTTTTTTTTTTTTTAACCATTGCCTGATGCCTCCCAACTAACAAAACTAACAAGACTGTTCCTTCCTCAGAGTGTTTCTCATCACGAAGATGGAAAACTCCAACATAGAAATAAACAATCCTGGGTGGCGCCTGTGGCTCAGTGAGTAGGGCACTGGCCCCATATACCAAGGGTGGTGGGTTTGAACCCAGCCCCAGCCAAACTGCAACAAAAAAATAGCTGGGCGTTGTGGTGGGCGCCTGTAGTCCAAGCTACTCAGGAGGCTGAGGCAAGAGAATCATGTAAGCCCAAGGGCTGGAGATTGCTGTGAGCTGTGACGGCACATTACTCTATCAAGGGCAACAAACTGAAAAAAAACCTCTGTCAACATGCATTGTTTACTTAATGTATACAATGAGCATGTTTCTAAGGAAAACAAACTCATATGCTATGGGCATTGTACAAGATTTTGAGAAAAGTTTAGATTTTTAGCTTGTTATCTAATCATTTGGACCCTTGTATTAATACAAAATAAATGTTTAAAAAATTCTTCAACAATTAAAAGCCTGCCTACTGCTCAGGTAGGGGAGTGTAAACTTTAGTGTGGGTCGGATCACATCGATGATTGTACATACAATTTAATATGTCATAAATTTATTGGTGGGCTTAAAAATTTGATGATTAATTAATTGATACAAATAGCTAATGGCAGCAAATTAATTAAAATATAATTTCCATTCTGATAAAAAATAAAATGAATGTATTTATTAAGTATATGCTGATATGTGTGCATAGGTATGAATAAATAAGTAGCATGAATGTGTGGGAAGAGGCATATAGGTAGATAAAAGGATGTCACTGAAAGTAGCAACTGATTATTACCATTTATAAAATAACAGTGATATACTTATCTCTTCTGTTTGTTCACTTAACATTTAAAACTAAATATTTTTAAACTAATTTTGATTACACTATTTTTTGAATGTTTTTGTTCTCTATGCTATCCATTTTATTTTATTTATATATTTATTTTCTTGTTTGGGATTCATTGAGGGTACAAAGAATAAGGTTACATTGATTGCCGTAATTAGATAAAGTTCCTCTTGTAATTGTGTCCACCCCCAAGAAGTGTGCCCTACACTGTGACCCCCCTCTCCTGCCCTTCTCCCCTCTCCCTGATCCCTCATTCCCCTATCCCCACCCCTTGTATTAGCTCATCTACTGCATTCGTATTAGAATGGAGTATATTGGATTCTTGCTTCTCCATTCTTGTGATGCTTTACTAAGAATAATGTCTTCCACTTCCATCCAGGTTAATACAAAGGCTGTAAAGTCTCCATTTTTTAATGGCTGAGTAGTATTCCATGGTATACATATACCACAGCTTGTTAATCCATTCCTGGGTTGGTGGGCATTTAGGCTGTTTCCATATTTTGGCAATTGTAAATTGAGCTGCAATAAACAGTCTAGTACAAGTGTCCTTATGATAAAAGGATTTTTTTTTTCTTTCTGGGTAGATGACTAGTAATGGGATTTCAAGATGGGAGATCTAATTTGAGTTCTTTGAGGATTCTCCATTCTTCCTTCCAGAAAGGTTGTACTAGTTTGCAGTCCCACCAGCAGTGTAAAGGTGTTCCCTTCTCTCCACATCCACGCCAGCACCTGCAGGTTTGAGACTTTGTGATGTGGGCCATTCTCACTGGGGTTAGATGATATCTCAGGGTGGTTTTGATTTGCATTTCTCTAATATTAGGGATGATGAGCATGTTCTCAAATGTTTGTTAGCCATTTGTCTGGCTTCCTCAGAGAAGGTTCTTTTTTTTCTTTTTATTTTTTTTTTAATTTTTATTAAATCATAGCTGTATACATTAATGCATTTATGGGGTACAATGTGCTGATTTTGTATACAATTTGGAATGCTTGTATCAAACTAGTTAAAGTAGCCTTCACCTCACTTACTTAATTATTGAGCTAAGACATTTATACTCTACACACAATAGATTAGACATGTACCCTTGGGTCTCTTGCCCAGAGGTAGATGGGATTGTTTACTCTTTTTTTGATGAGATGGCAAGTAGAGACTGGTTTCATCTCTTGGTTTTTCTATTCTTTTTCATATGTCTATGTCTCTATTTTTTGATGACTAATTTGAGTTCTCTGTAGATTTTAGTAATCAACTCTATGTCAGATTGACACACTGCAAATATCTTTTCCTCTTCTGAAGGTTGTCTTTTTGCTTTGCTTGCGGTGTCCTAAGCTGTGCAAAAGTGTTTTAGCTTAATCAAGTCCCATTAGTTAATTTTTGTTGTTGTGATGGCCACTGAAGGCTTTGTTGAAAATCTCTCCCCATTCCAACATCACTGAGAGATTTCCCCACACTTTCTTCTAAGATTTTTATCATTTTTTGTCTTACATTTAATTCTCTTATCTACCTTGAGTCAATTTTTGTAAGGGGTGAAAGGTGTGGGCTGAGTTTCACCCTTTTACATGTGGTTATCCAGTTCTCCCAGCACCATTTGTAGAATAGTGGTTCTTTCCCCCAGTATATGCTTTTGTTTAGTTTATCAAAGATGAGATGGCAAGTAGAGACTGGTTTCATCTCTTGGTTTTTCTATTCTTTTTCATATGTCTATGTCTCTATTTCTGTGCCAACACCATGCTGTTTTGTTTACTGTGGACTTGTAATATAGCCTGAAGTCAGGTAGGGTAATGCCTCTGACTTTGTTTTTATTACTAAGAATAGCCTTAGCTTTATGGGGCTTTTTCTGTTTCCATACAAAATGAAGTACTATTTTTTCCAGTTATTCAAAATATGATGTTGGTATTATAATAGGGATTGCATTGAATCTGTAGATTGATTTGGGTATAATAGACTTTTTGACAATGTTGATTCTTCCCAGCCAAGAGCATGGTATGTTATTCCATTTGTTAGGGTCTTCTGCAATTTCTTCTCTTAGGGTTTCATAATTCTCTTTGAAAAGATCTTTCACCACTTTTGTTAGGTATATCCTAAGTATTTCATTGTCTTTGAAGCTACTGTGAAGGGAATTGGTCCTTGATTTGCTTCTCAACTTGGCTGTTATTGGTGTACACAAAGGCTACTGATTTGTGGACATTAATTTTATACACTGAGATGTTACTGTGTTTCTTGATCACTTCCAAGAGTTTTGTGGTTGAGTCTCTGGGGTTTTCTAAGTATAAGATCATTTCATCAACAAAGAGGGAGAGTTTGACTTTCTCTGCTCCCATTTGGATGCCCTTTATTTCCTTCTCTTGCCTGATTACATTGGCTAAAACTTCCAGCACTATGTTGAATAATAGTGGTGATAGTGGACATCCTTGTCTGATTCCAGTTCCAAGTGGAAAAGCATTTAGTTTTACACACTTCGGTATGATGTTAGCTGTGGGTTTGTCATAGATGGCTTTGATCAGCTTAAGAAATGTGCCACCTACGGCTATTTTCTTCAGTGTTCTTGTTAGAGAAGGATGCTGAATTTTGTGAAATGCTTTTTCTGCATTTATTGAAAGGATCATACGGTCTTTGTTTTTGCTTCTATTGACATGGTGTATTACATTTATGAATTTTTGTATGTTAAACCAACCTTGTATCCCATGGACAAAGCCTACTTGATCATAGATTTGTTGAGTATTTTTGCATTGATAATCGTAAGTGAAATTGGTCCGTAGTTCACTTTTTTTGCTAGGTCTTTTCCTGGTTTTGGAATCAAAGTGCTATTTTCTCCATAGAACGTCTTGGGGTAGATTTCTTCTCTCTTAATGTTTTGGAATAGGGTCTGCAGTATAGTATACAAGCTCATCTTTGAAGGTGTGATAGAATTCTGACATGAACCCATCTGATTCTGGGATTTTTATTGGAAGCATTTTTATTGTTTCTGCACTCTCAATGCTTGATATTGGTCTGTTCAAGAATCTATTTCTTCCTGGTTAAGTCTATGAAGATGGTGTGATTCCAGATATTGGTCCATTTCCTCCACATTGTCAAATTTCTGGGATATAGTTTTGGGTAGTAGTCAGAAATAATCTCTTGTATCTCTGAAGTATCAGTTGTTATTTCCCCCCTTTCATTTCTGAATGAAGTGATTAAAGATTTCACTTTTCTTTCTGTTAATCTGGCCAATGGTTTATTGATTTCAATTATCTTTTCCAAGAACCAAGTTTTGTTTTTTAAATTTTTCTGAATAATTCTTTTATTTAAAGTTTCATTTATTTCTGATGAAATTTTGGTTATTTCTGTTCTGCTATGTTAGAGATTGGATTGCTCTTCCTTTTCCATGTCTTTAAGATTATTCATTAGGATATTTATGTGCTCTCTTTGTGTTTTGCAGATGTAGACATCTAATGTAGTGTTTTTCCCTCGTAGGACTGCTTTTGTAGTGTCCCACAGTTTTTGGTAGCTTGTGTTTTCATTGTTGTTATGCTCAAGGAAGTTAATGATTTCCTTATTTTTCTCTTCCTTAGCCCAACTGTCATTCAGCATAAGGTTGTTTAATTTCCATGCCTTTGTGTGGGAATTACAATTTTTGTTGGAGTTGAGCTCCACATATTGCCTAGTGGTCTGAGACAATGTAAGGTAAAATATCAAATCTTTTGATTTTGTTGAGGTTTGATTGGTATTCTATGATATGATCTATTTTGCAGCATATTCCACGGGCCAAAGAGAAAATGTATATTCTTTAGCTTTGGGGTGGAGTGTTCTATGTATGTTTATCAAGCACAGTTGTTCTGGGGTCACATTTAAGTACCTCGTATCTTTGTTTTGTTTCTGTTTAGAGAATCTGTGAAAGAAGTGTTAAAGTCCCCTGCTATTATGATGTTATGGGATATCATATTGTTCAGACTCATTAAGGTCATTTCAAGAAGATAGGAGCATTTAAGTTGGGTGCATAAATGTTTACAATGGAAATATCTTCTTGTTGTATTGATCCCTTGAGTAATTTGAAGTGTGCATCTCTGCCTTTTTTTATTTTAGTTGCTTTATTTCCACTTGTATCTGAAAACAAGATTGCAATCCCTCCTTTCTTCTAATTCTCATTTGCCTGAAAAAAATATTTTCCATCCCTTAACCCTGATTTTTAATTTGTCCTTCAAGACTAGGTGTGTTTCCTGCAGACAGCAAATGAATGTTTGGGAATTCAAGCCATTAACATTTATTGAGATAATTGGTAAGTGTGGTGGAGTTCTCTTCATCTTATTTTGTGAAATTCCATTGCTTGGTTTTATCTTTTGCATCCTTGTGGAAGCTAGGTTTTATCTTTTAGTTTCTGTGTATTTGCTAGTGGCCATTGTGATGGCTAGTGTGTAGAATAGGTTTAAGTATTTCCTGTAGAGCTGGTCTTATTTTCGCAAACTTCTTCAATGTTTGCATATCAGTAAATGATTTCATTTTTCCATTAATTTTACAGCTTAGCATAGAAGGATATAGAATTCAGGGCTGAAAATTGTTTTGTTTAAGTGGATTAAAGGCAGATGTCCATTGTCTTCTGTCTTGAAAAGTTTCATTTGAGAAGTCCTCAGATACCCTAACAGACTTGCCCCTGTAGGTCAATTGGCACTTCCTCCTAGCTGTTTGTGAAATCTACTCTTTCCTCTTGACTTTGGATGGATTCATGACAATGGGTCTTGGAGAAGCTCTGTTGGAGTTGAGATGACCTAGAATCAAGGGATATTGACCCTATGTCAAATGTGTGTCAGAATCTTTGGTGATATTTGGGAATTTTCATTTATGCTATCCTCTAGTAGGGCTTCCAGTCATCTGGGGCATTCCTCTTCCACTTCTGGGATAACAATAACTCATATATTTGAATGCTTCATAGAGACTCAGAATTCTGTCAGTGAAAGCTCTACTTTCTTTCTCTCTTTTTTTTTTCTGTCCCTTTCACTGCTTGAGCTAGCTCAAGAGCTTTATCCTCTACCTCTGAGATTCTTTCTTCTGCATGATCTAATCTGTTTTTGATACTTTGTGCTGAATGTTTAAGTTCCCTGATTAACTGCTTCAATTCCTTTAGCTCTGCTTTATCTTTTCTATATTCTTCGTATCATTCATGTCTTATTTTATTTTGTTTTTGGATTTCCTTTTGGTTACTTTTCAGTTTCTCAGCAATTTCCTTCATTGTTTTTATCATCCATAAATTTTTAAATTCCCCTTTTGTCATTTTTAACATTTCTTTATAGGTGGAATCTTCTGCATTAGCTACCACATGATCCCTTGGGGAGGGGTTTTGCTCTGGTCTGGTTTTTCATATTGCCAGAATGTTTCCGCTATTTCTTCTTCATGAGTGTTTTCTTTTGATCTATTTCCTGGTCCTACTTTTTCCTTTCATTTTCTCTTCATCTTTAAGTTATGATGCCTCTGACCTAAGGTGTTTAAGTGCCCTTTTGGTAAAGAACTAAAAGGATGAGAAGAATGAAGAGCATGAAGGGATAAAAGAAAAAGAGAGAGAGAGAGAGAGAAAAGAGAAAGGAAAGGTGGAGAGTAAAAGGGAAGACTGACAAAAAGAAGACAGGAACAGAAAGAGAGAGATAGGAATAATGGTGGTGTACAGTAGGGTAATTTGATACTGACCAATAAATCCCAACCTCTGGGGTGGCGTGGTTTGGTAGGTCTCTTGACATCTACAGCTGTTTGCCAGCCACCAGATACAGGGCCCCATCTCCACCAAATAGAGAAGAAAAACAAAAATACTATAAATCAAACCAAACCAACCAAACGAAAAACCTTAAGGAATAAAATTGTGGGGAAAAACAAACAACAGGGGCCAAAAAATGTAGCAAAAATGAAGTCCTCATTATTAAAGAAGGCAACAATGAAAAATTATATTTATATGAGAAAAAGCGGGGGGAAAGAAGAAAAAGAAAAATCTAGGGGGAAAATTTTTGAAAAAAATGTTTTTTAAAAGAAAAAATCTCTCTATCTCTCTATATATATCTATCTACACACATATATATAGTTACGTGTGTGTGAATATATATGTACATATGTATGTATATTGCTGAATATTGCCTGGGGAACATCTGATCACCCTGCAGGGTTGGGAGCCTGAATCCATCCTCAGCCCACTTAACAGACACGCCTTGAACTTTTCAAACAATGTTCCCTGGCTATACAGTGGCTTTTCCAGGAAAGCATATGTTGCTCAGATCTCTCCAAAAGTGGCTGCCCACTTTTCAGGGCATGCCAGAAATGGCCTTTCTCCAGGACCCTGAGGGTTGAGCCTACAAGGCAGCTCTCCCAACAACGGTTGTGCCTGGCCTGCAGCCCCACAACAAAAGCTCCCTTCAGCTCTGGTGGTTTAGTACCAGCCTCTGGGCATTGTTCAAAATCACTTGCTCACTTGCCCAAGGTCTCCCAAGGTAATTCAACCAAGTGCCCAAGTTAAAAAAAAAAAAAAAATACGACAGGGAAGGACTTCCCTGTCTGCAAACTCTCGCTGCTGCTATAGCTGCTGCTGTAGGAGCCACCACAGCCAGCCGGCCTCAGACTGATCTCAAACACTTGCTGCTTCTCTACTGCTTTAGTTCTCCTTTTGGGGTTCTGAAGCTTCCCACTACTTCCCTGTGCCCCTGAAGGGATGTTTCTGGGTAATGCCCACAAGCCAGAGCTCTTCTCTCCCCAATTTGCAAAGAAGCCGTCTCTGGTCTGCCATCTTGCTCTGCTCTATGCTATCCATTTTAATGGTTTGAAAGTTTAACAATAAAATTTTAAAATATTAATCAACAAATTCCCTAATATTGGTTAGATATATCTCTCACAATGATCTCCCGTCATACTATTTCTATTGCAGCTCATTATCAAGCTTCAGAAATTGAATTTATAGTGTAAATCTCTATTTAAATTGCTTTTATATAGTGAAGATCACTTGTATCGAGAACATTTTTATATTAAATGTAAATTTCATTTACTAACCTGCATAGCGAATCTTGAATCCTTTCTTGCTGGTCGCATGATCAGTGGACCAGCGGAGGTATAACTGATTACTCTTGCTTGTAAAGTTCGATTGTTCAGTGTGGTTCCCACTTAATACGACCAGCAGAGGGCTTTGCCCAGAAGAACCTAAGTGGAGAGAGAAATAAGAAGAGCTCAAGTACCAGTGACTATTACATTCCACATTTATTAAGATTCACATATACCCTTGTAAGATGCACCACAGGTGTAATCCCATTAATCCCCCTCCCTCCAAAATAACTAAGAAAATGCCAGGAAGGCTATGTTAACTAGTGTGATGAAAATGTGTCAAACGGTCTATGAACCAAGTGAATGGTGCCCCATGATCATACTAATGTACACAGCTATGATTTAATAAAAAAAAGAAAAGTACCAGTGACTACCTACATATGCAGGCTGCTCCTGTTGGCTTTTGATCCAGTTGGCGTCTATGTGTACTATATCCGTCATTTATTACCCAAATCGACAAAGAATTTTAAGTGACTATAGCAACAAAGAAATTCCCTGATAAAAATAAAAAAACCTACAAAAATAATTTAAGGTGCACATGCTATTAACAGCATAATCATTAAATCAAATGAACTTTGTCTGTAAAATGGCAGTAACTAGAAAAAAATGTATTCTTTACTATTAGTATTTTTAATATTATACTTGTGTAGGGAACTATAACTTCCATGCAGTACTAAGGGAGGATAAATTAGTACAATCACTTTAAAGAGCAATTTGGCAATACCCAGAAACACTGAAGATTTAATTAATTTTCTACAAACTCCAGAATACATATAAAAGTCTTATTGATACAGCAAAAATGTATATTCCAGCAATATTATTCATGGTAGATTTTGGATCTGGAGTAGTAGTTTAGGGTTCTAATAAATAATTGAAAATGCCATGAAACGAAATAAGATGCATATATCATTGAAATTAAGAAACTAGAAATATGGGCGGTGCCTGTGGCTCAGGGAGTAGGGCGCCGGTCCCATATGCCAGAGGTGGCGGGTTCAAACCCAGCCCCGGACAAAAACCAAAAAAAAGAAACTAGAAATACATGATCAGTATAGGTAGTTCTTAAAATACAATATTTTTGATTACTAAAAATATCTATTTAAGGGTAAATAAGTACAATGGGAAAAATAGGAGCACAAGGAGGTCACCCCTGTGGTACCCCAGGCATCCCTCCCTCCACACAAAAAATACAACAATAATTATGTAAAAATTTAAAAATACACAACATAAACATGTGTATGCAGATATATAGAGAGATGAATTATAAAAACATGCATAACGGAATCCCCTGAGGACTCTGACCTCAGCATGCTTAGTCCTTAGAGGAGAGGGGCAAGGAGATTTGGATGTGCCTAGAACCTCCAAATTCACCTGCTTGCATCACTTCTGTATAAAATAAGGGCTTAGGGTAAATCTGAATTTGCCAAAATCCTAAAATTCATACCTACTTTTAATTTTTCATCTTTCTGTATACAGAATTTGAAATCTTTCAAAACTTGAGAAACAAAGTTAATATTAAGCAATTAAATCAAGTGCAATATACAGCCAGCCAGCATTATTCTCATCACCATAGCCCTACGGTATTTACTGAGAGAATCACTCTACTGCAGTCAAACCGCAGGGACTCTGTTAGGGAGCCTCACACTGTCTCAGCTCTTAGAAGTTTCCGTAGCTTTTCCACATTTCACAGTTCACGCGCAGGAAACATATCAGAGAATGTGGGAATGTGCTTGTCTTTCAGAGTTACACATAAGATTTGTATTTACACTATGACAAGCCATACTTTGTTCATTGTATCACTCCTAATCAGAGTAGTTCTAATGATTTTTCCAAATAAAACTATTATTGGCAGCACTTTGTCCCTCCCAAGTTCATACTTGGAAGTCAGAATGAGCTATATTTGGAGAGAGGGTCTTTAAAGAGGTCAAATGAGGTCAATAGGGTGGTCCCTAATCCCATATGACCGGGGTTCTCATGATAAAAGGGGGTCAGGACCCAGACACAGGCAAGGGGAGGCAGCTGAGCAACCCCAGGGGAGGGGGTCCAGCACAGTCCAGCCCTGACACATCTTCACCTCGGACTGTGTTTAAGCCACCCAGTGTGTGGTATTCTATGATGGAAGCCATAGTAAACAAACACTAAAAGCTAGAATATTAAATATTCAGGCAATGTCGAGTCTGGTTAGCGCAGTGGAAAACCAGAAGAAATGCTTGTTCTTATTCTGATAGATCAACATGGGTGACTTGCCCATGAAGTGCCCTGCACAAGATGACTGTTTTGTAACTGAAGAAGACAGAACTGTGTTTGGTGTGTGGGTTTGCTTGTTGATGCTTAAAGAGATAACGTATATTTTGAAATAAAATGCTGCTGGGAAATCAATTAGCTTGAATTTACGATATTTTCAAATGCCACTTCTAAAACAGAACTTAAGAGTAAAGTTTTAGGTGTTCTCAATTGGACATCTACTCCTTCCGTCCTTTCCATCTCTTTGCCTAAAATATAGCAGCACACTTTCCAGAAAGGCTATTCTTTAAAAGCCAACACCAGCCTGGGTATGTGCAGAAAATTAGCACAAGTGTTAAGGAGAGTAGTGGTGGCCGTTACCAAGAAGAAAACTAAGTGTCTTACCAGTGAACCACAACCTTAATTTTCACACTTTTCTCAATTGAGTTCTATAATAACTAAAATTCTATTTTTAAAAATTATGGGTTATCTACCTATTGAGCTATAAAGACTTGTATACTCCTGGGCTAATAAAATTTAAAATCAAGGTATTTGACATGTTTGTTGGTCAACCCATGAACTATAAAAGAGCCCCTAGTTTTTAAAAAGAAAGATAAATATGACATTTACTGCAACAAAAATGCAATTGCTTAAAAACGATATTCATCTAAAACTATGACCTTTCATTTTATAGAAAAATCTTCAAGACAAACACAATCATAGCCATAGATGTCCAATAATTTTGACAGCAACTTCTATGTTGGTGTCTCTATGGTCTACTTTACCCATTGTTTATAATGGACATGAATTGTCCAGATTTGGGGAAGATCAAATTGCAAGCCAGGGGTGCAAAATATTAATGAGTAATTAAAATAATGAGAGAGGCCAGACTCACAGGCTAGGCATCTGTGTACTGTTTGTGTGTATAGAGACTTGTATAGTCCTATACGTGCCATATTCTGTTAAATAAATATTCATGCATTGAAAGTTATGGATAAAAATGTTCCTCCTGAAATTAAAAAACACGGGCCAGGCGCAGTGGCTCAAACTGTAATCCCAGCACCTTAGGAGAACAAAGCAGGAGGATCGGGTGAGGCTAGAACTTTGAGACCAGCATGGGCAACATAGAAGTTCTGATCTCTACAATTTATTTTAAGTACACAAGAGAGAAATTAAAAGACATGACAGTACTGCCAGTAATATTTCATTCAACTAATGTGAAACAAAAGAATATTCACGCATTTAAATTTATTTAATAAAATATGGCACGTGTAGGACTCTACAAGTCTCTATACACACCAAACACATGTACAGATGCCTCCCCTGTGAATGTACGTCTGCTCTCATTATTTTATTTATTTTTTAATTTTTTGTTGACACCTAATAAGCATCAAATAGCACTAAATATCTTTCCTCATTGACATAAAAGCCTTGATTTTATATTTGGCTAATGGATTACTTCTCTCTACTCTGAAAGAGTAAGGGGAAAGTCTTCAATAGCGGCAGGTCAGTTTTAACCTACATGTAAAAAAGACATACTCTGAAAATGAAAATATTGTCCTCCAGTATGTATAAAAATCTGAATTTAATTTCCAGTTTAGTAGTTCACCTTCAAAAATATATGATTCACATGGTATCTATCAATACCAGCAATTTGACTACAGTGATTCAAGTCAGTAAAATGCATACAAAAACATACTGCATCAATTAGAGTATTTTTTTCACTGAATAAACTACTATTTATCTGAACTCAATGACAAATCCCTCAAAATGTGTGAAAACCTTGTTTTTATGTACAGCTGTAATTTTATCTAGTCTAACTTTCTGGGCTGTGATGATGCTTTTATAAAAAGATAATTTTTTTTTTTCCATTTCAAACTGACAGTTTACTACATAGTACTTTTAATCTTAGCACTGTTATATTAAAATGTTAATTAGAGGGCGGCGCCTGTGGCTCAGTGAGTAGGGCGCCGGCCCCACATGCCAAGGGTGGCGGGTTCAAACCCAGCCCCGGCCAAACTGCAACAAAAAAATAGCCGGGCGTTGTGGCGGGCGCCTGTGGTCCCAGCTGCTTGGGAGGCTGAGGCAGGAGAATCGCGTAAGCCCAAGAGTTAGAGGTTGCTGTGAGCCGTGTGACGCCACAGCACTCTACCAGAGGGCGGTACAGTGAGACTCTGTCTCTACAAAAAAAAAAAATAATAATAATAATAAAAAAATAAAAATAAAATGTTAATTAGAAAGGTATAAAAAACTATAAGATTGTGAAAAAAGGGTTAGCATGTGTTTCATGAACAATATTTCTCTACTTCAAAAACTGCACATTAAAATCCTCTTTAGCTTTTGCCATCTAGAAATCTCTGTGAGCCATTATTTTTACATATTTCTAGTGAAATAATCATTTAGGTTATTAAAATAGCTCTAGAATTTTTACACTTCCTAAAATACCTTGGGAATTAGTATCATACTTGGGAGAAAGAAATCTGTTTGAGATCATCTTCTCTGTATCTCCAGATAAAGGAAATAAAGAATAAAGAAAATTCAACGTATTTTCAATATTATCATTAAACATTCTAATTGTTTGAAAAGTTGCCTCCTTAAAAACAACATGGCAATGTTTCAGAGCCCACTTGATCTCTGAGACTGCACATTTCCAGAACGGTCTTTTTTTTTTTTTTTTTTCTTTTGTGGGGATGAAATTTAATTCAAGAATATATTTGAGTTCCTGTGTTACTAAAACATAATGGTGTTTTTATTAATGATGTTCAGGTCACTGGTATACAAAGATTAAAGAAACTTACCATCAAATACTTCCAAGGCATCAAATTGCTTTTCACTTTGAAATGTGTCCACGAAGATGGTAATGTTATAGTTTGGTTCCACTTTAATGCTCCAAGAGCATGTCTGGGAGTTAAAATAGTTGCCTGGATACCCTGGGCTGAGAATTACTCCAGATGACTCTGTCCGGACTTCATTTGCTGGGCATTGTGCTGGACAGAGAAGCAGGGTAAAGGTTTGCGTCAACAAAATGAGCCCACCTCTAACAGGACAGCTTCTGTCCTGGTGCAGAAGCGACCGTGAGAAGGCGAAGCGACCGTGAGAAGGCCAAGCAATCTCACTGAGCTGTGACCAAATTCAGCACCAGGTGCCGACATCGTGGGAGTGTGACGTTCAATAATGACAAGTATTTGAGCAGCTTTGCCTTCCAGTTATGTCCTCCAAGCCTGCACAGCCTTGTGTCTCAAACGCCTCAATTTGGGGCAGATGCCTCGTGGATTTCATTAAAGCATCCACATTTTCCCTGCTGAACTGTAGAGTAGCACCTCGCCTTTTCAACATAATGATGCCATAAAAATATGGTGAAATTTTATGCAATAAAACCAAAAGTATATTTATTTCAGTTTTTAAAATACATTATCCCCCATGGATGCCTGAAACTGTGGATAGTACGGAATCCTGTCTGCCCTGTGTGTTTCATAATGATCACATTGTGTGGGGCAGAGAGTGGACACACCACAGTACAAAAGACAAAAGGAGCAGTCGGGGTCCCAGCAGATAGAGGGGGCCGTGGAAAGATGTCACCACACTAACGGCATATAGTTTAAAACTTATTTCCAACCCTGTTAGACCACACATAACTGAGACTGCTGGAAGTGAAACCTCAGATCAGGAGGGGTTACTGTACTCAGAATAACAAAATTTAAACATTCTATGTGCTTGCTGGAGACCCTGGGAAAAGAGTGAATGGGGGACCTGGGCACAAACCCACAGTTCACGCTGCAGGGTCTTATTGTGAGACTGGAGTCTGGTTGCTAAAGGACGAATTTTTTGCAAATCCATTCTTAAGATAGTATAGACATTGACATACATTTCTCCTCCTGGTTTCTTTTTGTCCTTATTGAATTACTTCCAGGTTAATAACAATAAAAATGATCTGCCTAGGTATAAACAGACAAAAGAAAAACACCCAAAGAACCCCTTAGTTATTAATTTCTCTCATTGGAAAAATAAATTGGCTTCCAGAAATAGTTTGCTTTTAAGAACTACTAACAGATAATTATGTCTGTTATTGGGATGACTGCATAAATAAACAGAGATGTGCCAAAACCATTGACTGAGTTTTGAAAAGTTCAATAATCCTTTACCTTACCTTAATGAAAAAAAGCCTTTGTTATAAAAAATATGTCTTGTTATCTTCTTTCAACTAGATAAATGTATATTATTTATTCATATATTTCAAAATAAAGACACTTCTCAAACTTACAAAATAATTTTTGGTTTGAGTAACCGCTAAAGAGAAATTTCTTTCTTATTTTCTTTTTCCTATTATTTCTTACAAAATAATTTTTGGTTTGAGTAACGGCTAAAGAGAAATTTCTTTCCTATTTTCTTTCATTTATCTTAGTGTTCTAATTAAAATATATCTTAAAATTTAGAAAACATTTAGGTAAAAGACCACCAATGATGAAACACTTCATAGAATTTTTAAAATACCATGTGTACTTTAGGTAAGTTTTTAAAAATATTTATAATGATATAATAATGACAATATCATAATCAAAAATGATCCTAAACCAGAACACAGGGACTGAACCAAGTGATTTAAAAGTATTATTTTTCTTGTGGGGTGACGGACAGTCAGATCACTTTGTAGAAAATATTATGCCCAGTCCAAAGCGTTTGTGTCTGTGTGAATCTGTGCAGACCAGGGCCTGGAGTTTCAGAGGCTCCTGCTCTGACTTTGTAAAAAGAGCTGGCGTTTTCTCGGCTCTGACATGAATAGAGGGCATGTAGCCACCCTGCAGGTTATACAGCATTTTGATGCAATAAATGTAGGTGTTTTTCTGAAATGTAAACCACGGCATGGAAATAATTTGCTCCAGGGATGAAGGATGATAAGATCAGACCCTGCTTTTCCTGACACCAGCATCCCGCCACCGCACGTGGCATTTTGGGGTAGTATTTGTGAAAAAATCTTTAGCCCATCTCTCCACCCTGTGTATTTATGAGGACTGTGATTTTATCACTGCAGCTACAGTTATTAGATTACGTTGGAACTTCAGACCACTTTGAAATAGAAAAGCTTCTGCGTAGTTGCTGAAGTCCATGCAGGAAACGATCAGCACATCCCAAGGTTTAGCGCAGTGCAGGGATCCTAACCCAGAAGCAGTATTTTATGCATAGCTGTTCTTATCCCTTTCATTTCTGAAATGCTAATTTGTTTCTTGGAGAAGACAAAAGGAAAACATAAACAAAATTATTTGTACCATTTTCTTACAACACGTAACAATATTTTTTCAGACATACATATTGTTTGAAAAATGCAATTGTATGTGTTCCCCAGAAACCCGAGTGATGTTTTGTTTGTTTCACTTGGTTTGTCTCGCTCTTTCCTGTGTCTTCCTGGGTACCTATTCCTTCGCGTTGCTAGGGGCGACGCCCCCTTAGTAGGGGAAGGTTTCACAGGCCTGTGTGCTCTCCTACAAACGAGTTGCTCGTTTCTCTAGCAGCAATTATACATTAAAAAAATACATTGCATCTCCACGGGGGAATGTGGGAATCTCCCACCGCGGGAAGCACCTGCTAGGGGCTCCTGTCAAAAACACAATTGAAAGGAGCAGGTCTCTCTCAGACACCTCTTCTGCTTCGTTCCAGCATCCCTCGACACAATCTTATTTCTTTAGATTATTTTTGAAGAAAAATCAATTATGAGCCTTAAAAACCAAAGCGTATTATATAATGCATCTTGTAGACCATCAGCAAAATGAATAAAACATCAATATTTATCATCCAGGATTAATAAAATAAAGTAAGGTTTATAAGTCATTAAGATTATTCTTAAAAGCATCTACACGTAAGAGAAAATTGTGAAAACTGAGACTACTCTGTAAACAGGCAGGAAAACCTGTCACCCAGAGCCCTTGTTATCAAGCCTGTGCAGGAGGAAGGTGGAGCTGGGAAGCTGTTTTTATGCAGCCTCCTACTGGTGCTTTCCAGAATGGCCATTATCTGAAGGTCACTAATTCTCTTTAATGTTCATTAATAATGTCTGTTTCTAATTTTCCAAAGAAATGAATATTCTGGAGACTACTGATGGAACCCCGTTGTTTACAGCATGAAGAAACCTGACCTGAAGACCTTTTAACATCTGGCCCTACTTTCGGTTTCTGGACCCATTAAGTATCTCTTCCCCCAAAACACTCTAAGATCCAGCAGCAAGTAGCCACACACCCTTTTGTGTTTCCAACCCTTTGTTATTTCTCTCCACTTTTAGAAATACTTCTCTTTCCGCCACATGAGCAAATTCACTTATGTGATATCCCTTACTCAGTTTATCTAAACAAAGATAAATATCTAACACGATAATATCTGCCTATAAACAAAGAACAATTTACTCTTCTTGTTTCTCAAAAATATGTGGGCTTTTTCGAAGCAGAACTTCCAAAAGTGTGGTTATGACATTTGAAGAAGTGAGCTGAGAGCTAGTATGGCTTTTCATCAAGAATTTTTTGAGAGATTGGCCCCTACTTGAGCCCAATTAAATCAATCAAATAATAGAAAGTAACTTCAAGAAAGATTATAATTAAGTTCTTATGTGATTATGGATTTGCTAAAAGACATCTGAGTTCTATTCTCTGTCTCTAAATAATGAGCTGTTCAGAAAATGACAACGCACATCACGCTCAGTTCATTTTCAACGCATTCACAGAATTGAGTGAGAAAGAAGTGGGATATTCTGTATGGTACTCGCTGGGAGTTCGGTAGGGTGGGGGAGTCTCTCAGGTGGGTAAAAGGGGTGTGTTTTTGTGCTAGACACTCACTCCCCGCAGATGTGTGTGACAGCTGAGGAAGTTTAGAGAAGGATACTCAGGTCATGCTGATTTACAGCCACGCATCGCTTGTTGACGGGGAAATGTCCTGTGAAACGCATGCTGGATGGTTCAGCCTGGTACACATCTCGTGTGGAATGGCCGACTGCTCTCAGGCCACACACCTGTATAGCAGGTTACTGTGCTGAACGCTACAGGTAACTGTAATGCAATGGTAAATACTTGTGCATCTAAACCTTTCTAAACATGGAAGAGGTAATGTGTTAGGCTATGACATTATAGCTGCTAGATGTCAGGAAGAAACTTCTAGGTGACAGGAAGTTTTCAGCCTCGTTGTAATCTTACAGGACTACCTTCACACATGTGGTCCATCTTTGACGAAAATGTCATTATTGTGGTGTACAGCTGTGCCCTGTTCTTGCAATGCTATGAGTTTAACTTCATTTAAGTATGAACTAGGTTTATCTGGGGAGGACAACATACAGACCACAGATTTTCTGTTTTTAGAATAGCACATGAACTAAATTGTATGCCTGTCTTTGCAGCTCAACTAAGAACATCTTTGCTTAGAGTCATCTATTCTGAGAAATTTAGGGGCGATGATTTTTAAAAAATAAAATGTACCTTAAATAGGTGAAGATTTACCTCTGTTAATATTTACATACAAGGGCAAAAGATGCATACTTTATACCTCCCCCCATCTTGACGAGAAACCCTACAAGTAGGTGTTGGTTGGTTTTGTAATATGGTACAGACACTGATTCTAAGAAGATAGTGCTATGACACATGAAGGTGTCTAGTGAATGGTGCTCTTAAACATAATCTAATTGTATTTGAATTGATGGAATCAATGCATTCAGACTCAAACCTTGTGTTATGGTTGTATATTATCCATGTTCTTCTGCATAATCTAGGTATTTTAAAGGCATGTAAATAAAACACAAGATGTGTGTATCTTATCGTTTATAAAGTTTACTTCAAAAATATTAAACGCCAGCTCGTTGTTTTTATGCTGAAGTGTCTAGGAACTGTACTAGGAACTGCCCAAATTTATTTCGAAATGCATCAAAAATAAGAGATAATTTATAGATGTTTAGAAAGATCTCGGAGAGATCAACACGTGACAAAGGAAGTTTTGTAAGTGCGTGTGGTGGAAGCTAGGTGGTAGGTAGTCATGCGTTAAATTATCCAGCTTTTAGAATTATTTCAAGTTATCTATATATTTTAACATTTTTATGATAAATTGTCATGAAAAAACATGATTTCTCATGTAACGTGTCTTTGATTTAATTTCTAGGGCTAGCTAAATGAAACAAAGTCATTAGAAATTTGCCTTAGCAGATTATTTTGCTCGTAGCAAAATACGTAGCACAGACAGAGACTAAGTTCAAATACAAAGCACTTCAGGTCAATACAGTTTTTCATGTTGGACAAGTATACATGTTTTTAGCACCAAACTGTGCATACCTTCACATGTTGGGAGGGAACCCTCAAACTGCAACTGGGCACTGAGCTTGCAGGTCAGAGTGTCAGTCCCCACCAAGGTGTACCCCGGATGGCACTGGTACTGCACAAAGTCTCCTGGGAGAATCAACACAGCAAACAAGGAGGTTGTGTTTCTATGACATTTGGGGAGTGTGAGTGCATCAAACACATATCATTACTTCACGATTTAAGCCAACATGCAAATCTGTTTAGAAACAATGTCTGTATTTTTAGCCTGTTTAAAAAATAGTACTATTTCCAATTTTTACTGGACAATAATGCTATCTTAAACTTAACCAATATTAGTACAGAAATTATGAGGCCAAAAATACTCAAAATGACAGAAAGGAAAATTTAAATGGCAAAACAAAAATGGATCATGGAAATAAAGTAAAAACATTTTCTAGGTGATACATGACCTCTGTATAAACTCCCAGAAATGCTGTAGGGATAGTCCTTTTCTGACAAATTACCTATTTGCTAGTCTAACTATTTCAGAGAGAGGCGGATATAGACTAAGACAGGCTGAGTTAACGGCATTGTAATGAAGGAAATATTACCTATTTCAAAGTCATCATCCTCACTGAGCATTTCTGCCTGGGGAACAGCTGGAGGAGGTGGGCATTTCTTGAGCTGAAATGCTAAATGATTGATGGGAAAAGCAATAATTGCAATTACATTTGCTGAATAGACACCACAGTTACCCAAAGAACCACATTCCTCTTAAAATTGTTATAATGCTTAGCACTCTGAAATGTCTATACTTTCATTGTTTTATAAAATTCTCAAGCTCCAAAGGCTCATATGATTAGTTAATGCCAAGGAATAAGGTGCAAAGGGGAAAAAAGTATACAATTAATAAAATAAATAACATTAAATGAACGCACATTCCATATATCTGGAATTCTGACAAGTGAAATGATTCGACTGTGGGTGGCTCCCTGCCCATGTTGAGATTTGATACATGATGCCGTGTCCCTTGTCCTGAGGAATCCACGGGAGGTGGTGTCCACAGGAAACAAGGGACTGTTTGTCAACTTTACCCATTGTTTACCATTGTTTAGAGTTCATTTTCGAGGTTATAGAGTTGCTTTCGTCCCACTTGTAATTACATGACATTTGCTACGTCACTTCACTGGAGACATGGATGGGCAAATCTATAAAGGTACCCAACACATTTCAATGGGATTCCTATCAGAGTTTCACTTAGAATACATTTATCTTGGAGTGAATCCAAGCTTGGTGAGATAAGCTGTGAAATCGTGAAGTTATCATTAAAGGGAAAAAATTCCCAGGGACCTCTGGCCTCTAGGACAAGGCAGTTCTATGGGCTCCGGGTGGCCAAGTCAGGGGAACAAGGTACCAGAGACCACTGGGGGAAACTTCACATGAAATTCTCCATCTCAATCCATGGGGTAAAAATGAACTGACCGTGAAAATTGAGGACAAAAAAGCCTCCATTTGAAAAGTCACTGTGGAACTTGAGCAGGACCTGGTTGGTGGAACTGTAGGCCGTTTCCAGGGCTGTGTTTCCACTGAAAACACCCAGCTGAGGTGAATTCTGGTCTGGACCGTCCCTGGGAAATATAGAGAGAATCATTGGTGTAGATGTCTATTTAATTATGAGTGATAGTATGGAATTGCCAGCTAACAAGTTAAAATATTAAAAAATGAAATAAAATAGAACCATCCTCTGGATCCGGTGTTTGGAAACATCAAGATGTTTGATAATCACAAGGTGGACCGAATGTTCCAATCTGTCTCTGTCGCTGGCCCCTGACAGTAGGCACCTGACAGTCATAGAGTGTCAAGTCTGTCCCTGCTCCCTTGTCAATATGGGGAACTGCCCACTTGACCCTGCTGTGCTGCTTCACTTATTTGAAAAGGCAACTTCCTGGGGTGGAAATGGTATTTCAAGTTCTCTGCTTCTCCTGGGCTCACATCCACAGAGAGGTGGCATCATCTCCTGCCAGGACTTCTTTCTCCAGCCCCTCAGGAGCCTCCCCGTGTGGCCTGTGTTAGGCTGTTTCTCACAAAGTGAGCAGGTGAACTCTGCGTCACCCGCTGCTGGTGCTGCTCAGCTCCTGCCCTGTGGGTTCTGACAAGAGGTTTGCTGTACCACACACACACACACACACACACACACACACACAGACACCTCCACACACACCACCCTCACCATACACGCAGGCTCACCAAGACACACACCTGCATATACCCCACACACAGGCAGACACACATGACCACACACACCCACACACAGACCCACAGACACCCACAGAGACACACACATACATACCCAGCCAGACATACAACTTACATGCTCCACCCACCACCATACAGACACACAGACACAGACTCAGACACAGATGCAAACACAGACATACAAACAACCCTACGTGCAGACACAGGACAGAACACACATGTACACAAACACACACGCACAGGTGCCACCTGTGATGGCATCTTTAGTTTTCTTGGCAGTTTATGCCAATAGCACACCTCTCCTAGTAGCCAGGGTACGCGCTCCTTGCGCTCTTAGGATAGCAGAGGGATGGTCCGTTCTGCTTCCCTGGGAACTCTACCCAGGGAGCAGAAGTGGAGCTGGCCAGCCCCGCGAGTCTAGCTCTGTGGGGAGAGAGCCAGCACTTCCGACGCCACCTGGCTCAGCATCACTACTGGGGTCACAGGAAGGTGGCTCTGCAGTACTTACAGGTGGGCAGGAGGAGTGAGATCAGCCCACATCACACAATCCCAAAACGACAGATGTTGGCGTGGATGTGGAGAGAAGGGAACACTTCTACACTGCTGGTGGGAGTGCAAGCTAATACAACCATTTTGGAAAGAAGTTTGGAGAACACTCAAGGAACTAACAGTAGACCTGCTATTTGATCCTGCAATTCCTCTACTAGGTATATACCCAGATGGTCAAAAATTATTTTACAACAAAGACATTTCCACCAGAGGGTTTATTGCAGCCCTTGGCTATTATTCATAACAGCCAAGACATGCAAACAGCCCAAGTGCCCATCAACCCATGAATGGATTAACAAATTGTGGTATATGTACACCATGGAATACTATGCAGCCATTAAAATGATGGTGACTTTACATCTTTTATGTTTACCTGGATGGAGCTGGAACATATTCTTCTTAGTAAAGTATCTCAAGAATGGAAAAAAAAGTATCCAATGTACTCAATACTACTATGAAATCAACATATAATCACCTACACATTTATATGAATGGCAAAATGTAACTATAGTCCAGAAAGTAGAAGGGAAGAGGAGAGAGAGGGGTGGGGATGGGGGGATGTGGGAGGAGGAAGGGCATTCGGGGGGACTTCACCTAATGTGCATGACGCAATGGTACATTTCAAAACTATTAAGAAATGAGTATAATTGTGATGGATGTGTTACTTAGTTCAGTGTAAGCATTTGACATTGTATATCGAAGCAGTACCCTGAACCCCATAAATGCATCAACGTACAAAGTTATGATTTAATAAATAAGAATAATAAAAATAAAAGGTGGTCGGGATGCTCCATGTAACCGTTTCTTCAATATTCCTAAAACCATCACATAATGTCAAAAAACCTGCCAGCTATTCTTTCAGAAAATAAAAAAATTGGGGGATATTCTCATATTTTAAAAACCATCTTGGATACTTTCTCCATAGAGCAAAACTATACTATATGAAACTTATTCTCCATTCTCCTGATTTCATTGGTGAAATTTTTTCCCATCTCATTTATTCTAGATGCATAACCAACCGGACATATAAGTGGCATATAACTGCTAAATCAGAACAGTTCATCACAATTACAGATTATTTTTCACTTGAATGTTCTCTTACCAAACAGCAATATAATCATTAACAGCTTCCGTCTGTAACAAGGTGAAGTTGATGTAAACTCCATGCCCTGGAGGCACCGTGATAAGCCAAACACAGTCCTTCAAAATTGGATATTCATCTGGAAACCCCGGAGAATAGATGGTGCCATTCTGAGATGTTACATTATAGCCACACGGAGCTGAAAAAGAAGCAGAAAAGGAAAAAGCCCAATACAGGCGATTTTAGAAAATAAAAAAGTTAAATGTTTCTGTTTCCAAAGTCCTTTACCCAATTTGCCTTACAAGAAATAATTGTGAAGTATTTCTCTGCCACTATTTCATCAAAATTATTCCCCTGGAAGCTGAAGAGCTTAGAAGAATTATAATTCTAGACTAAATTATCTCAGTTTAACATAGTCTCCAAATTTTCCAAGTCCCTTTAAGACCAAGTCATTCTCACATGTTTAAAAAGAAAAAGAAAAAAATTTAGTAATCACTTGTGACTGAGTTTAACACAATGTACTCCCCAGCACAATGGATTATTTGCAAATATTCATAAATGCCTGACTAAATTTTTAAATCACATTTCCAAAGCCTATTTAAGGTGTCTGAAAGAGTGGTATCTAGATCTATTTGCTTTGAAACAAGACATTATCAATTCTTTCCAGATCTATACCTGAAGAAGTGAAAAAAAAAATTACGTTAAGTAGCATTTTATTGATGCATTTTCATTCTTACTGATGTACTGCTCCATGAAGAATCACAATACCCACTCTATTTTTATTTTACTAAATAAATGGACATTTACTGCTACAATGACAATCATTCTATTTATGGAAAAATAGTACCCCCAAATATTAGTGTGAAATATAGTCTTTAATTCAAATAATTGTATAGTGAATCAAAGGCATGGACAAGTAGGCTTTGGAATTAACCCAAAAGCTGACAGATGTGGGGGGAGCACGGTTCTTCCAGGGCTATTAACAACGTGCTGCAAAAGTTGTAGAATTGAGGTGAATGAAGAGGGAAAAAATCCATAAAAGACAGAACAAGCCAGTGGAGGGCTCACTGCCTGTATTCCTAACAGTCTGGGAGCCCAAGGCAGGTTGATTGCCTAAGCTCAGGAGTTTGAGACCAACCTGGGCAAGAACGAGACCCTGTCTCTACTGAAAATGGAAAAACTAGCCAGGAATGGTAGTGGGCACCTGTAGCCCCAGCTACTTGGAGGGGGGGCTGAGGCAAGAGGATTGCTCAAGCTCAAGAGTTTGAAGTTGAGGTTGCCGTGAGCTATGATGATGCCACAGTACTCTACCCCAGGATAACAGAGTGAGACGCTGTCTTAACAAAGAACAAAAGAATAGAATAGAATAGTTGAATAACAGTTCACAGTAGTGGCTGATCAAATGCCTCACTGCAGAATGTGTACATGGCTGAATTATCTGCACAGAGGCACAGTAATTTCTAAGGAGGTAGAAAATGCACCTGGCAAAATAAATGGAATCTGTCTGAGATTTGGATACAATGATCAGACAAGGACTGTTGAGAAGTTTCACAGCATAGTTACTACTCAAGACAAACCTAGATTTGCAAAGTGGCAAAGAAAAGTATCACGTGGAGCCTCCATTTCTGTAATTTCTATGAGCGGGGGCCTGCCACGCTCAGGCTTATGACCAATGAAATGCCTGCAAGCCACGTTCCTGTCACAACAGGCTGCTTGCTGCCCCGTGTCCTGCAGATGGTGTACTTTTGTCCCCTCCAACATCACATGAGTGTTCACGTGCTTTTCTCCCACCTTGCTGCCTGGGTACATTGTTTCTTCCTTCACAACTGAAGTCAAATGCCACCCACCACCTCCTTGAAGTCTTCCCTGGTTGCTCTGGGCTCAGGATGGCCACGGCTGTTTATAGACCTTGCAGCTGCAGGTAGACCCTACTTCCTACCCCCAACCACAGCCTCCTTTCACCAACCCCCACTGTCTACCCCAGATCATGGTAAATGCTAGACAGCAAAAATTTAACTGATGATAACAAACAGAAAGCACTTCAGTGACAAACACACTGGGACAGGCAGGCTGACATCCCTGATGGTGACTTGATGCTACTCATTAGTATTGGCATAACTCTTCAGGTTCCCCTTTACATTTTGGTTTTCAAGTTGAACCTTGTAATTGTAGACCCACATTACATGTAGTAGCGTCCCTTTCACTGAGAAAACAAAATAAAAATATGTAGCTCCCACCTCTTCAAGGGCCAAAGACATGATGTGCTCGTTTTCTTGGGAGACACATCCCTGACATCTGCTATTTTTTATCTCACTTAGTAGCCCTATGACATTGAGCAAATCAATGATGCTCGCCACGATTTATCTATGAAATGTAAGCAACAAATCCTTTCATTTACTTACTCAACGAGTGTCTGTTGAGAGTTGACTGTGTAGCTGGATGTGAGCTCTGGGCTGGGGTTACCAGTGAACCAGACAGATCCCATTACTGCCTTCCCAGAGCTCACTGAAGAGTATGGAACAGAGGTATTAAACAAACACTAAATAAGTATAAAACTTTACTGGTGCAAGTGCCATGAATGAAAGGAACAGACACGGCTTATCACATAAAATAATAACACTCTCTCAGTGCACTTGTAACACTTTCTCAAAGCAAAGATCTCCTGCCCTCCTGCTGTGTAGACTTGAGATGAAAAGAGAGGAACCTAAAAAAAAATAAGTCAAAATTTCCTCTCCCATCTTCTCTGGCCTGATCTTTATCTAGTTCCAAAGAAGTCTTTATCCTCCCTGCAGTGGTGTCAAAGGTGTGTTTGGATCTGCTCATAGGGGCAGCATCTCCCTGAACTCTGCAGAGACTGTGGCTGTGTGATCAGACACCACAGGAAGTGCATCCATCCTGTCCTCCTCTCCCTGAAGGCCAGGTTCAAAGGGAAGGCTCAAGTGAGATCAAGGATGAAGCACAGCAGGTGTTTCCCAGTTTTTCAACTGCCGGCCTGGGAGACTCAGGTTCAAGTGTGGCGAGGAAGATATCCAGCTAAGGATCGCAGCATGGGAGCTTTACCCGTCACCAGCAGGTGTGATAGAGAAGCCAGACTCCTCGCTGTAGACAGCCACAGGCAAAGAGATGCACATTTATTTGCATGTTCATGAGGGCACAGGGATGTTGAAAATAAAGAGTTCAGGTTTGGAGGAAGGACGGCTGTGCAAAACACAGATAATGACAGAATGCTCTGAAGTTGTTTGTACGTGTATTTTTCCAGAGGAAATAGGTGCATTAAGGTGACCATACTGCATATTTTCATCAAATTCTAGACTTAGCATCACTGTGCTGAAGGGAGGGTCTGATATCTACATGTAAGCCACTGCACCCCACCGCCTGTACCCGACATTGTGCGATGTGATAGGGGAAGCTTTCGGTTGGTTCACATGTGGAAAAGGGCAGATAAGGAGACAAAGTAGATTCTATCTTAGAAAGTGTAGTCTGAGGATGCATATTTCAGAAACAGTATTTGTGAATACAGGTAAGAAAAATAAAGGTATAGAATGGAATTCTTTATGGTTATTTTTATTCTGAAATATTAGGAAAGATTATTTTCTGTATTTACCAATTAATGGAGTGAATCTTGATTTTTAAAAATATGCATATAGTGGGCGGCGCCTATGGCTCAAGGAGTAGGGCGCCGGTCCCATATCCCGGAGGTGGCGGGTTCTAACCCAGCCCCGGCCAAAACCCAAAAATAAAGAAATAAACATAACCAAAAAAATATATATATATATGCATATAGTAATAAAATACTTGGATGTTGAATTTTTCATGTCAATTATGCAATCATACTGTTTTCTACTTACAATCTCTACAAACTCAAAGAAGCTGTTAAAATATTTATCATATTAGTTACTCTAATAATCACATCTGTCTACAGAGTCTCCATAATGTGCATACTAATGCATTTTAAAGTATATTTTGACAATGTTTAAGTTATTTTACAAAAGATCTTAAAAGTGTAGCTACATAAAAATTTCATTGATAGGGTGGTGCCTGTGGCTCAGTGAGTAGGGTGCCAGCCCCATATACCGAAGGTGATGGGTTCAAACCCAGCCCCAGGCAAACTGCAACAAAAAAAATAGCCCAGCGTTGTGGTGGGGGTCTGTAGTCCCAGTCACTCGGGAGGTTGAGGCAAGAGAATTGCCTAAGCCCAAGAGATGGAGGTTGCTGTGAGCTGTGACACTATGGCACTCTACCCAGGGCAACAAAGTGAGACTCTGTCTCTAAAAAAATTCATTGATAAAGTATTAATTAGGCCCACACGATATGTAACATTTTGTGGAACTATATTTGTAAATGTGGATGCGTATTTAATTACAAAATTACATGTAGTAAATCACTAAACCAAACTCTTTAAACTATATTTTAACAATTATAACCCATTTTTTTAAACTGAGACTTATGTGTAATTAACTTACTGAGAGAAAATGTCTTTAATTTCTCATGTCACAATATCATCTAACTCCAGTAAGATTAGTCCATATCACAAAATCCCAAGACCAGAGATGTTGGCGTGGATGTGGAGAAAAGGGCACCCTTCTACACTGCTGGTGGGAATGCAAATTAATACGTTCCTTTTGGAAAGATGTTTGGAGAACACTTAGAGATCTAAAAATAGAACTGCCATTCAATCCTATAATTCCTCTACTAGGAATATAGAAGACCAAAAATCACATCATAGCAAAGATATGTGTACCAGAATGTTTATTGCAGCCCAATTCATAATTGCTAAGTCATGGAAAAAGCTCAAGCGCCCATCGATCCATGAATGAATTTATAAATTGTGGTACATGTACACCATGGAATATTATACAACATAAGAAAGATGGAGACTTTACCTCTTTGATGTTTACGTGGATGGAGCTGGAACATATTCTTCTCAGTAAAGTATCTCAAGAATGGAAGAAAAAGTACCCAATGTACTCAGCCCTACTATGAAACTAATTTATGGCTTTCACATGAAAGCTATAACCCAGTTACAACCTAAGAATAGGGGGAAGGGGGAAAAGGAGGGGAGGGAGAGGGGAAGGGGGTACAGGGAGGGGGACAGGTGGGATTACACCTGCGGTGCATCTTACAAGGGTACATGTGAAACAGTAAATGTAGAATATAAATGTCTTAACACAATAACTAAGAAAATGCCAGGAAGGCTATGTTAACCAGTGTGATGAAAATGTGTCAAACTGTTTATAAAACCAGTGTATGGTGCCCCATGATCGCATTAATGTACACAGCTATGATTTAATAATAAACTTTTAAAAATTTCTCATCACTTTTATAGATATATTTTCATTTGTTTATGTTCATAGGTATCATCCTTTCAGATTACATTTTTCAAATAATTTTAAAATACACTAAGTATACTTAATAGATTCTTATGTAACTTAACATGTACTTATTTTCAGCATAAAAATACAAATTGATTTAACACATAGTTGTGAATATCAATACTTTAAGATTTAGAAGTATTGTATTAATTGCGTGTATTAACTGTTGTATTAATTTTAATAAAGAAACTCAAAGGTTATTCAAGGTATCTATGTTTTTCTTCTGAAGTTTTTATAAAGTCTATGGGACTGAACCTTTGAAGACAGCTTTCCAGTACACTTTACCTCTATAACAACCAGAAATCTTCAATGATAAACCACTGTAGGTTATCAAATACATTTTAGGTGGGGATCCCAGGTGGTCAACAGAATGTACTGCTCTCTCTGGGTAAAATTTCACTGTTGTCTAATTGTACACTAATACACATATGAACAGCCCCATCAGTCTTGTAAAAATGATTTTTTTAACTTTCACAGGCAAAGTACTTTTTGTTTTATTTCATTTTTTTTGGTTTGTTGCTTTTTTTAAGTAGGATATTAATCACACATTGGATGGGGATTAGATATAAATATTAGAAAATATTGCATATAATATCTGTACTATTCTGTTAGTATTTATTTAATGATATAATTTTACATGTATTTTTAATACCATTTGATGATGATGGCTATGATTTAAAGGTAATGGCGGCTTTTCTAATTGCTTTGTGACATTAGAAGGAATTAGATCCTTTTTTTCTTTGTGACATTATTGGTAAGAAAAGAATAAGGTCCAAATGGTTATTTAGTAAAGAATTTGGCTTTGCCCAAAGTGAATTTGCCTTTTCTGTCACTCCTGGTAGATCACTATGGCTCACCTGGTGGGAATGTCTTTTTGAGCATGTAGCTGTTCCCACCAATGATCTTAGGGCAGGAGCTGGTGGCACCAGAAATTCCAATCACGTGGATAACACTGAGTTTTCTGGGGTACAGTGGTCTCTCTGGAGGCTAGATTTGGGCATGCGGACAATCAGTCATGATTACATAGCAAAGCCCCAGTGAAAACTATGGCACTGAGGCCCAGTAAGGGCTTCACACTGACAATACCGTGCACATTGCCACATACAACGCTGAGAGTTATGCTTCCTGCTAGACCACCCTGTCATCTTTTCCCATGGATGATTTAAAAACTTCTCTTCCTCTCTCTTAAAAACTGTAACTATGAGTATAATAGCCTTAAGTGAGTTCTGTGAGCACTTTTAATGAAGCATGGATCCCCAGGCTGGTTTTGGGAGTCTTAGACATATTAGTCTCCAGGTACTGTTAACTCTGGGCAGTCATATATAATACGAAGGAATTAGAAAAGCCACCATTACCTTTAAACGATAGCCAGAAAGATCTGTTTTCTTATTTTCACACTGATGGAATAATTCTAAACCACAGCACTTATTTTCCTATTGAAAAACTAAGCTCCAAGATGGTAGACTAGAGACATCTCCTTAGCAGCCACTCACGGTGAGACAGGAGAGACAGGGCTCCAGCCACCTCTGGCTGGGGTGTCCTGCCCAAAAATATCACTCTGGAGGAACAATGAAGCAGTAGGAGATTCCAGGAGCCAACAGGGAGGTCAGGAACAGTGGAAGACTGGCACAGAAGGCAAGTGCCTGGGTGTGAAGAAAGGCCGCCCGGCCCTCTGACAGAGGGAAGGCCTGGCTTACAGGTTTTTTCCTGGACTTGGATGCTTACCAGAGATGACTTGGGAGGGCTTAACTGAGTGAGTGGACTTGAACAGTGCCTGGCAGCTAGGATTGAATCATTGGCCTGGGTGAAACTCCCATTGGCTTGGGTACTAGCAAGGGTACCACCACCGTGGGAGAGTCACCTGGAAGGAACGGCCTGCAAGGTCCCAGCACCTGGCCAGCCCTGATGTGCTTGCTGAGTACAGGCAGCTGTCTGTAGGGTGAGTTGAATGACTCCCCCAACCCAGAAACCCCTTGGTGGCCAAAGGCCACTGTTTGAAAGGTCGAGGTGTGCCTCCTAAGAAGTCTGGCAAGAGTTTCAGGCTCCCCACCTTGCAAGGACTGAATGCTAGCCAAACGACCAAGCCCTGGTTGAGGGCAAATAAATCAGAAAGACAAGACTATGTCTCCTCAGCAATTAGGTAGTGTATTTCAGCCCCCATTTTATACAGCAAAATCAGCATGCGTGTTTGGGGTCTCCTAACACCACAGAGCCACCTGGTGTCCAGGAAATATATTGCATCATATACCTCTTTTCCCTTTTCCTGCATATTCTTAGAGCACCAACTGGTGTCCAGCAATACATTGCTATATGTATGTATTTTTTTCTTTACTCAATTACTCAATTTTTCCGTAGAATTTTTTGTTGTTATTTTGTTGTATTTTTAGTTTTTCATTTTTACTTTTTTCAATAGCCAGAGCTCCACTTAGTTTTCCTTCCCCTTTCATTCTTTCTTACCTTTTTTTTCTCTCTATTGGTAGAGATTGTTCTACTTTTCTCATCTTTCCCACATAAATTTCTCAAGCAACAACTTAGATATCTATCTTTTTTTTTTTTTTTTTAGTTTCTTTTTCTTTTTTGAAGAAAGAGTCTCACTGTGTTGCCCTTAGTAGAATGCTGTGACATCACAGCTCAGCAACCTCAAACTCTTGGGCTTAAGTTATTCTCTTGTCTCAGCCTCCCAAGTAGCTGAGACTACAGGTGCCCACCACAACACCTGGCTAGGATTTTTTTGTTTTCTAGTTGTTATTATTGTTTAGCAGGCCTGGGCCGGCCAGGTTCAAACCGGCCAGCCCCAGTGTACATGGCTGATGCCCTAACCACTGAGATATGGGTGCCAAGCCAGATATCTCTTTTTTTACATCTTGGAAAATTTTATTTTTATCTATTTTATTGTTTTTTAAATTTTTTTCTAATATGTTTTTTTTTTTCATTCTATATTTTATTTATGTGACAGAGCCTCACTCTGAGGCCAGGGCTGGGGTATCATAGTATTGGCCTGCCCTATGGAGGCCTTGATCCCCGAGTTTAGGGTATCCATCTAGCTTTGGCCTTTGGAAAAATGGTATTGGGAGATCCCCATTGTGACATACTGCATTTTTTTTCTATATTTGGTGAAAGTGGGGTCTTATTTCCACTCAGACTGGTAAGGAGCTCCTAACCTCAAGGGACCTACCCAGCCCAGCCACTCAGAGTCCTGGAATTGAGGGTGTGGGTCAAAGTACCTTTCGGAACAGCACTATTGCTCCTGTCCCTCTGTCTGTCCTTCTACTTCCCTTTTTAAATGTTTTTATTTTCATCCCTTTTTATTTTGTCTCTATTTGTCTTTATCTTTCTTTTTTCCCTTCTCATTCTTTAATCTTCTCTTACTATTGGTCCTATACCAAAAGAAGATTTTGGTAACTGAGCACAGAGACTAAGAAAGTGAGAGGAAAGAGTAGGGACAGGAAATGAACAAGAAGAAAACACACATGACATCCAATCAATGGAAAAATTCTGGCAACATGAAAAACCAGAAAGATCACCCACCTCAAGGGATCATGAGGTAGCTATCACAGAGGAGTCCACCTATAAAGAAATTACAGAAATGAGAGAAAAGGAATTTCAAATATGGATGGCAAAAACAATGAAAGGAATTGAATGAAAAGAGAAAATAAACAAAAGGAAATCATAAAACTGATCCAAACAATGAATGAAATACATAAATGAATGAGAAAGGATATATCAGTGTTTAAGAAATTGAAGGAGTCAACCAGGGAACTTAAAGATGCATTAGAAAGTATCAATGATAGATTAGACCATTGAGAAGAAAGAATCTCAGTCTAGAGGATAAGGCTCTTGAGCTAACCCAGGAATTTAAAAAGACAGAAGAGAGAAACAGCAGAGCAATTGCTTAGCATATAGGACTTCACAAAGTGTTTAAACATACAAATTATAGGTATCCCCATAGGGGAAGAAGGATGACACAAGAAATGGAAGACCTACTGGAGGATATCATAAATGAAAATTTCCCAAGCATCATCAAAGATTCTGATACACTCCTTTAGAGGGATATCAAACCCTGGGTTGGCTCAACACAAACAAATCATCTCCAAGACACATTGTAATGGACATGTCCAAAGTCAAGGTGAAAGAGAAAATTCTGCAAGCAGCCAGATGCAAGCATCAATTGACCTACAGGGCCAGATCCATCATGGTGACAGTGAACTTTTCTCCTGAAACTTTTCAAGCCAAAAGAGAGTAGTCACCTATTTTTAACTTTTTTAAACAAAACAATTTTCAGCCCAGAATTCTGTACCCCGATAAACTAAGCTTCAAAACTGATGGAGAGATAAAATCTTTTACTGACATTCAAACATTGAAGAAATTCACTACAGCAAGACCAGCTCTACAGGAAATACTTAGATCTGTTCTCCACACTGACCATCAGCCACCAGCACACTAAACACCCAGAAACTAAAGGACAAAATGTAGCTTCTATAGTGGCACAAAAGATAAAACTAAGCAATGGACATTTACCAAATAAGATAAATTGAAATTGACCATACTTATCAATTCTTTTAATAAACTTAAATGGCTTTAATTCCCCACTGAAGAGGCACAGGCTGGCTGATTTGAAAAAAAAAAAAAAAAAGTACAAGCCATCAATATACTGTTTCCAAGAAACACGCCTAACCTGGAAGGACAAAACAAGACTCAGGGTAGAGTTGGAAAAGAATAATTCAGAGAAAGGGAAATCAGAAGAAAGGAGGGATTGCAATCTTATTTTCAGGTAGCAGTGCATTTAAAGCAACTAAATTCAAGAAAGACAAAGATGGTCACTTCATACTGGTCAAGGAAATGATACGATAAGAAGACATTTCAATTCTAAATATTTATGCACCTAACTTAAATGCTCCCAGATTTATGAAAAAGACCTTAATTGATCTGAAAAATATGATATTCAATAACCATAATAGCTGGGAATGTTAACATCCCTCTGACAGAACTGGGAAGATACTCTAAACAGAAATTAAACAAATAAATAGGGATTTTAAATTCAACACTAGAACAATTGGACTTAATAGACACATTCAGAACACACCATCTCCAAACTAATGAATTTACATTCTTCTTGTGAGACCATGGGACATACTCCAAAATATATCATAGCTTAGGACACAAAACCATCCTAAACAAAAATTAAAGAATTGAAATTACACCTTGTATCTTTTCAGAGCACAAGGCAATAAAGCTGTAACTCAACTCCAACAAAATTTTTCATCACCACACAAAGGCATGGAAACTAAACAAACTTATACTGAATGACAGTTGGGTCAAGAAGGAATAAAAAAGGAGATTATAAAATTCAATGAACATAACAATAATGAATCTACAGACAGCCAAAATCTGTGAGATACTGTTAAAACAGTTTTTAGAAATGTACTGCATTAGATGCTTACTGAAAAAATAGAGAGCAGATCAACAACCTAATGAATCATTTCAAGGAAATGGAAAAGAAAGAACAATCCAGTTCCAAACATAGCAGAAGAAAAGAAATAATCAAAATTAAATCAGAAATAAACTAAATTGAAAATAAAAGAATCATTTAGAAAATTAATGAACAAAAATTTGGTTCTTTGGAAAGATACATGAAATTTGACAAATTATGGGGGAGATTAACTAGAAACAGAAAAGTAATATTGCTAATAACCTCAATCAGAGAAATGAAAAAGGGAAGATAATAACAAATACTACAGAGGTATAAAAGATCATCTCTGATTATTATGAAAAACTCTATGCCCAGAAATTTGGCAATGTAGAGGAAATGAACCAACACCTATAATCATGCTATCTTCCTAGACTTAACGAGGAAGAAACAGATCTCTTGAACAGATGAATATCAAGCACAGAGATGGCAGAAACAATAAAAAAGCTTCCAACAACAACAAAAAGCCTTAGATCAGACATCTTCACACCAGAATTCTATCAAACCTTCAAAGAAGATCTTATATCCATATTGTAGAACCTATTCCAAAACATTGAGAAGGAAGGAACCTTCCCCCAACACATTCTATGAAGCAAACACCCTGATAACAAAACCAGGAAATGACCCAGCTAAAAATTAGAACTACAGACCAATCTCTAATGAATATTGCTGCAAAAGTGCTCAATAAGAATCTTAATACATTACAACTACATAATAAAAAATTATACATCACAATCAAGTAGGCTTCATCCAGGGATGCAAAATTGGTTTAACATGCACTAATTCATGATTGTAATTCACCATACCAATAGAAGCAAAACAAAGACCATCTGCCCTTCTCAATAGATACAGAAAAAGCATTTGACAAAATTCAACATCTTTTTCTAACAAGAACACAAGAAAATAGGCATGGGGGCACGTTTCTTAAACTGACTGAAGTCAGCTATGACACACATGTAGCCAGTCTCAGAATGCATGGAGTAAAACTGAACGCTTCTCCACTTAGAACTGAAACCAAAGGTGTCCTCTTTTGAAATACTATTCAACGTATTTCTGGAAGTTCTAGCCAATGCAATCAGGCAAGAGAAGGATATCAAAGACATTCATATGGGGACAGAGGAGGTCTAACTTTCACTTTTGCCACTGATACAATCTTATATTTTGAAAACCTAAGAGACTCAACCACAAATCTCCTGGAAGTCATCAAGAAATACAATAATATCTCAGGGTAGAAAATCAATGTCCATGAATCTGTAGTTTTTTTATTTGCCAATAACAGCCAAGTTGAGAAGCAAATCAAGGACACAATTCTGTTCACAGTAGTTTCAAAGAAAATGAAATACTTAGGAGTATATCTAACAAAAGATGTGAAGGATTTCTAAAAAGAGAATTGGGAGACCCTAAGAAAAGAAATAGCAGAACACATTAACAAATGGAAGAACATACCGTGCTCTTGGCTGGAAAGAATAAACGTTGTTAAAATGTCTATACTACCCAAAGCAATCTACAGATTTAATTCAATCCCCTTTAAAATATCAAGATCATACTTTGAAGAACTGGAAAAAATAGTGATTCATTGCCTATGGAACCATAAAAAATCTCATATAGCCTAGGTTATTCTCAGTAATGAAGACAAAGTTGGACACCACTCTACCAGACCTTAGGTAATATTACAAGTCTTTAGTAATCAAGACAGCATGGTATTGGCACAAAAATAGAGATATGGAACAGAACAGAAAACCAAAAGATGAAACTAGTCTCCACTGGCCATCTGATCTTTGATAAACCAAACAAAAGCATACAGTGGGAAAAAGAATCCCTATTCAACAAATAGTGTTGGATGAACTGGATAACCACATGTAAAAGACTGAAACTTGACCCTCATCTATCACTACTTATAAAATTGACTCAAGATGGGCTCAGCTTCCATAGCACAGTGATTACAGTGTCAGCCACGTGCACCAAGGGTAGCAGGTTCAAACTCAGCCTGGGACAGCTAAACAACAATGACAACTGCAACAAAAAAACAGACGGGTGTTGTGGTGGGTGCCTATAGTCCCAGCGACTTGGGAGGCTCTTAAGCCCAAGAGTTTGAGTTTGCTATGAGCTGTGATGCCACAGCACTCTACCAAGGGTGATATAGTGAGACTCTATCTCAAAAAAAAAAAATAAATAAAATTGACTCAAGATGGATAAAAGTAATAAATCTTAGACACAAAATGGTAAAAAGCCTCTACAAAGCCTATCAAAGCTCAGCTTACAGTCGCCAAGGTGTAGAAACAACTCAATGCCCATGAACCCAGGAATCGATTAATAAACTGTGGTATATGTATACCATGGAATACTATTCAGCCATAGAAAGATAGGGACTTTACATCTTTTGTGTTAACCTAGATGGAGTTGAAACCCATTCTTTTTAGTAAAGTATCACAAGAATAGAAAAGCACGTGTCCAATGTACTCAATACTAACGTGAAGCCAGTAGACCATCTAATACACACCCACATAAGAAAACAACTCAATTCAATTCATGTTGGGGAGAGGGAGAGCATGGAGGGAGGAATGGAAGGAGACAGGGAGGCTGGAGTGCTCCCACTTCATGGGCACGAAATAAGGATATATGTCACCACTTTGGAGTACAGGACAAAAACCACAATTGGGACTCTACCTAACAAATGCAAATATTGTACCCTAATTGTTTGTACCCTCATATTAATCTGAAATTAAAAAAATGAAAAAAAAGAAAAAGAAAAACGAAGCTTCAAGAAACAATGAAATCAAATTAAATATTTAATTTTGTTTTTTCTTTGTTTTTTAAATATCAAGCCAAAGAGTCTACCATTTACATATAAATTTAAAGGTTTCAGCCTAAAATTGCAAATCAGAAATGGTTGCGATCCTGATAATTTCAAAGTAATTTATACATACATATGAGATTTTTTTAAATGCAGAGTAGATTTAGGGTTTGTTGTTATTGTTTTGAATGTTATAGTTAAAATTATTCCAGATATGTTACTGTTATCCTTAGTTTTATAACATTAATTTTAAATGCTATTTTATATTTAATTAAATAAACATTAGATTAAGATAAAAAAATTAAAAATATAGCTAAAGGGCTTTTACATAGTTGTTTTTATAATAATACTGACTTGGAAAATATGAGTGAATAAAAGTCTACTGGTTGGGGGGGAATCCACTGATATGTTTTTTTTACTTCTTCAGTAACAAATTCACACATACGTAGATGTCTTCTCCCTTTCCCATATGGGATATAAGCTTAGCATTTCACAGGTCCAGAGTTGGTAATTTCATTATTTTTTCATTCAAAGGTACCGTATTTATAATGTTAGAGTATTGAATTCTCAGTAAATTTTCTGTTACATATGCATTCTTCATAAATATACTAGTGACCTACTGACATAGTTGATATTACAAAAGTGTCCAAGTCATCATAAAAATTAAATAGCCTCAGAGAAGTTATAAAGTCATGATTTCTGCTCAGACAAGGAACATCAAATGGGTGTGGAAACCCTGCACCAGTGCTAGTCTCTGTTTCCAACATCTCCCAAGAAACTACCATCACCAGGCACTATTAAACAACACTTTTATTTCCTCTGAAGACTGTATCCTCACTTACAATGTTCCTTCTACCTGGAGTGGTCTTTATCTCTGATAAAGAACTCTTCAGGCCTGATACAAAAATTAACTTGGGGCTGGGCCCTCATAGCTCAGTGGTTAGGTCACTGGCCATATGCTCCAGAGCTGGTGGGTTTGAACCCTCCCTGGGCCTGCTAAACAAAACAAAACAAACAAACAACAACATAGCCAGGCATTGTGGCGGGCACCTGTAGTCCCAGCTACTAGGGAGGCTGAGGCAAGAGAATCGCTTGAGCCCAAGAGTTTGAGGTTGCTGTGAGCTGTGACGCCATGACACTCTACCACATCAGTTTTCTGAAATAAGAAACCTATATATGCTTATCATAAAATTTAAACAACTAAAAATAAGCAGGGTCAAATTAATAAGTACCCTTTTCCCCTCTGATCCCACCATTTAATGTACACACTGGAAAGCTAAACTCTGCTGACTGCAAAGGTTTCTCTGATTAATTCCCAACCCTACGTCATTTTCTTACCCACAACTTGGCACAACACCATCCTTCTGTCTCTTTTTACATTTTAATCATTTGTGTTTATTGTTTTGATATCCTTATAATTTCCTAAAGAACAAAGGCTGTTTTTTTTTTTTTTAATTAAACTTACTGGTACATGATAATTCCTGAAATATTAAGTCCAGTGTGTATAATATGATAGAATCTTATGAATTATCGGATATATTCACTAAATATTCAATGCACTATTATGTCCATGAAAAATTAAGTGGCTCCCAAGGAAGATAATTCACCTACCATCACATCTTGGAAAGGGATGGTTCCAGTTTCTGTTTGTCCCATGCTGACAGGTGAGGACAGGCTGGCCAATCAGGACATACCCAGGATAACACTCGAAGGATACCGACTGTCCCACACTGTAATCGGAATTGATCCTGTACCCATTCTGAAACGGGGGTGGCTCTGGACAGTTCTGCAATTCATAGGCTGAAACAAAGATACAGACGAGGTTAAACCTGTCTGCAATTTGGGGAAGGAATAGGACTACTTGCAGCTTCTTAACATTTTGGATATAAGTTTTTAAAATGTCTTTTATTAAATAGCTGCCATCTACACTGAGTAAAATAATCACTAGGTGTAAAATTACAACCACATGCATTTAAGGAACACCTACTGTGTACTTTAGAAAGCCAAGAGTGCAAACCAAAAAGAAATTTGAAAATGCTTATTTTGGAAAGAAAATATATGACTTGAAGTTTTAAAAAAATTAATAGAGAAAATAATAGAAAGGGACTCTAAAGGTTACCGAGGAAAGACACGCATAGTAATTCCCTTTTAATTTAAATGGGAAGTACACTGCCACTCTAAGAACTTCTAACTAGGAAATGAATATTTGTTTTGTATTATTTAACTAATTGCTTTACACAGAAACAGAAAAAAACATTTATTTTCTTCATTTTTTTCTTAAAAAAATAAGTAAATTGTCAATCACTAAGCTAGCAATTACTATCAGTAAATGTTTATCACATATGATTTATTGTGCTTTATCATTAAGTCTTTTATGTTCTCTAGAATAAACTCCAGGTAGAATGACAGATAATAAATGGGCTGGCAACCTGTGTGATTTAAAAATTTACCCATAAATTAGTAAGAATTAACTAAACCATAAATTAGGTGTAATCGCCTGATACTGTGATTCTAAAACTATGTGGCCACCAGCACAGGCTCTGCTGGGGAGGGCACAGATGCCCCGCGTGGCAGAAGCCCCCACCACCTCTCCATCTCAATCTCAAATCCCCTTGTACACAGGGTCCCCAGTCTGTCCTCTAATGCAGTTACAAAGCCGTGTTGTGGACAGCCAGCTCAGCAGGAGCTGCACAGCCTTCCTGTCCTGTCGTCGCTAAAAACCAGCCAGGGACCCTCAGAGCCGGGCTGCACACAGTCAGTCACGAGAGAAGGAGAGGTCACTGGCTACCGTCCTCTCCATCACTGAAAATAGAGTATAATATAAAGAATCCAAGGGACTGAAGAGTGGCTTTTCATGTAAAAACAAAACAAAAGAAAACAAATTTCAGTTTCATAGGTACGTTGTTTAACCATTTACAACGTTAGGGGTGGATGTGTAGCTTTGAAATCTGTGCACAAATGCTGAAAAGTAAAATGGTCTTCAATTTATGCCAGGCATTTCCCAAAATTTAGCCTTTATCTTTCTGCATTAATTACCTGAAATAAAAGGGATGGGACAGAATGAGAGATGAGACACGGGGAACCACACAGAGCACAGACACTCGAAGGAAGTGGGGACGGAGGGCCCTGCCATCGCCCAGGGTTTCAGGAGACTGGGCTAGATGCAAGCAATCAAAATTTTGGCTCTCCAAATTCCGTCTCAGGGAATACTCACTCAGATGTCATGACCACAGCACCACAGCACCACACTTGATTTTGAAGGGCCTTGTACCCTAGATATGGAAGGGTGGGAAAGATGTGGTGGGCAGCACGCACCGTGCCACCCAGGGAGACTGAGCTCCTGAATGAGGCAATCTGCCCCGGCCAGGCACGCAGAGGTCGCCCCCTTCAGGGCTCACACAGAGCTGAGTGCGGCACCCTTAACCACGGGGAGTGGGTGGAGGTGGCGAGCATTCCCAGCTGAGACGCTGCCTGTGGCCCCGGGACACTTGGCACAGCACCAGGACTGCGAGGACGAGGGTGGGGAGGAAGAGCAGCAGGCAGTGTGGGTGTTGGTGCGGGGGGAGGTCATAGATTTTGAACCAGATTCTCAGAATCTAAGAAAGTCTGGAAGAGGCTTTCATGGTAAAAGAGATAAACCATGTCTGCTTTTTGAAAAGATGAGGGAAGTCAGAAGAGTAAGTCTGGTGAGAACTTTAAGTGTTTCACAGTTTTCTAGGAGAAGGACCTGGGAGTGGTGAGGACTCCTGGTGGTGACATAGGGAGGCTTGGCAGGCTGCAGGGTTGTTGCGCCCTGAACTCAGAGAGCAGGGGCTGCAGCATGAGCTGGGCAGGGCTGGACACAGGGCCCAGGTGCCTGTGTGACCCCGTGGAGATGTGCAGGAGTGGGACAGACATCCCGTCCCCAGGTCCACAGGGACCCTGAACGGTAGGCACAGACACCAGAGCTATCATTGCAAATGACGATCCCAGTCACGGAATCCCTGATGCGTGGGGAAAGGGAATGGCACAGCCCTGCACCGGAAGTGGCCAGTTAGAAGAGGCCGAGCAAGCAGTAACATCGGACTTAGCCAGTGAGGCTCCTCTGAACCAAGAGGCCATGTGGACCCTGACGCCAAGAGACAAGGGTGTCAAAAGTGGCAGCAGGGCCAAGTGGTCCCATGACGCAGGGGAAGGGACGTGTGTCTCCGGGATTTAGTGACGGGACGTCTATGGAAAGAGAAGATCTTGTATAGTTCGTGCATGGGTAAGAGTGGGTAAGAGAAACAAGGAACAGCTGTGGAACCAGAGAAGGTTGATGTGGTCCATCCTTCCAAAATCAGAGTAAATAAACATGAGAGGAAGGTCAGGGTTCATTAAAAATTGTAGCTAAGTGGGAAAGAGAGAGAAGGAGGGAGGGAGAGAGATTTGATTAAATTCAAATGCTATTGGGAAGGTGTAGCAGAGAGGCAGTGGCTGCAAATGCAGGAGAAGAAATCCCCTATTCAGTGCTTCAGAAAGGGTAGAAGGAGCTGTCCCCGAGCACCATACTGGACTACTCTACATAGGAGGAGAATTCTCTTCCCCCGAAAGAGAGCAGAAAACAGGAGCACACGTGGACAGATCAGCACCCCCTTTGCTGTGGGAAGCTGCTTCCCCTCGGATGCTCTTTCCCTGTTGGGTGCATGTGTGTGCCTGAGTCTTTCATCAGGGACTGATATCTTTGCTGAAGGTGAGGAAACTAAAGGTAAAAAACAGTGAAAGAAGCAGTCACTTGCAGAGGAATTCTGGCAGTGCCCACAGACACACCGCCCACTGGTCTAGCCTTTAGCTTCCTCACTTTTATCCTGATACCTGGATTTCTATTTTAACAGACCCCAGTTCTGGAAGTCTATGTCTATATTTTATATTTTAGGTGAGAATTTCATTAACAATATCCGAACCCAATAGAAAATACTAGCGTCATTCACTAATGAAATGCGAAAGTCCTGCTTCTGAGGTCGGTCTGTGAGAGTACGGAAAGCAAGGGCTTTAGTCATATTTGAAAAAACACAGGCTCCAACTTCACTTGATTTAGCAATATTCAAGAAAAGGCCAGATAAATTATTTTGTATGAAATGAAAATGCTGAACTTTTTCACATGTCAAAAAATGCTTTGCTCATAATGGACTCAAACTATTTTTGGAAATTGCGTATTTGGCTAGTCTAACAAAAAGACAAAGCTCCATCACTACAGGAACGGCTGCACAGTTGATACCTCTCTACGCTGACCACCTCCTGAAGTTGACAAGGGACTGAACATGCAGCATGTGTCCACATCAGCACAGCAGACCTTGTTCCTTATGCTGATCACACCTGTGTGCTGGCCAGTTTGTTGCAGTCCCTTGCGTGGTCAACTTACAGAAGTTCTACTGTATTATTTTTGTCTTTTTGTAGAATGCTTTGCGCATGACTTGAATAGTACATGCAACTGTTAAATGGATGAGAGACAGCACCAGGTCCACTTCCATTCTAGATTTAGGGTGTACAGTGCAACACCCTGAAGGGACACAGGCAGAGAGGGACACAATGACTGATAAGAAGCCTATGTAATGATGATACTGTGGCTGGAAAGGTTCACACCAGTGTCAGGGCAGGGGCCGGCAGAGCAGACGAACTTGGACAACAGCCCCATCACACCCAGGGTCTGTATCCTTCCTGAGTGTCCAAAAACCACCAAGCCCCCACTTCTAATCAGAAATCAACTACATCCCACTAAGAATAATTCCAACTGCACGGCTTTTTGTTTTGTTTTGTTTTTCAACCATACATGCTTTTAGCCAGCTAAGGAGATTTACATTCAAACACAATTTAAGCGTAAGAAGCATATTTAGTTTTTTTTTTTACTCCATACCTTGGTAAGCAAGTTTAAACCCCTGCCGGTTCTGTGAATGGTCGCTGTAGAAGTGGATGTGTGTTTCGTGAGTGGTGCTCAGCAGAGCCGCGGGCAAGTCGGCGCCACTAAACTGCCCGATGGTGGGGCTGGTGTGGTAAGGGCCGTTCTGGATTTCAAGGTAGTCATGATTAGCTTCAGTAGAGAAGTTCAGGAACTGAATATGCGCACCTACAGAAAACGTGCAAAAGCAATGGAAGTTCATACCAAAATGTATAAAATCGATGCTTGGAAAAAGTACTGAAAACTTCCGTGGTGTATCTCCACGAAACAGAGCTGCCTGGTGGAGGAAAGCAGGCCTTTGGGGTCACCACAATGTCACACCTGCTACTTCTCACCGTGTGATCTCTGTCCATGACATGAATGTCCACAAACCCGCTGATTTGTGAAATATGAATATTACCAGGAAAGTAACACAGAGTCGTACAACAGCAGTGCTTAGAACAGGGGTTAGTGCAAGCGAGCACAGTGACAGTTTCATTCAGTTGCTGTTACAATTATTATTAAATCCGTAAACACAAGGCTGCAATCATGTTATGTCATCAGCAAGTTCATTTATGGCTTTACCAAAAAAAAAAAAAAAAAAAAAAAGAAAGACCAATTTTAGTCTAAAAAATTGCCAACAAAGTCTATAAGTGGCTCTTACTGTAACTGGATGGTCATACCATTTTACAAGAGATTTATTAGTTTAGCTGATTGTTTTTAATTATGTTAGACATACAAAGCAAATTACTGCTATTTATAAAAAAAAATTCTAATCCAATTTCAACCTCCCTATAACTTTCACAACTAAATCTAACAGTCTGGCACTGTTCAACATTCCAAAGGATGATTCAGACAACCAGTCTCGCTGTCATCATCTTGATCTGTGCACTAAACAAGTTGTGGCTACTAACTTAGAAGAAAATAAAAATAATTTAGAATCATTTGCTATTATATTGTGGCATTTTTGAAAATTTATTTGACTACTACTCCTAAAATATCTTAGTACCTTTAAATAATTTATAGAGCTCCGAAGACATGATTAGCCTTTGGATAAATCCATGCAGTTAAACCTCTACTGGGAATACTAATGGCCATCCTCTCCCAATATAGAAGATCAGCTTTGCTTTGCATTGATTGCTTTTCTCCTGTTTATGATAGATGAAAATATTTTCATTTTCGTCCATTATATTACATTTCCTAGTTTGGGGAAATTAGGTAAGATTTACATGGGTTATCCCACTTAAGTGTAAAATGTAGAGAAATTTTCATGCCAATGTATGTATTCAGGTGTCAAAGGAAAATACAGTTATTAAGGATATAAAAAATCTATAGGGAAGAAAAACCTAAAATTACTCAATAAAATTTAAGGTCATATAACAAAGCCAATTTCATTAATTATGGAATTAACTTTGTAAGGAAGAATGGAAAAGTGAACAGCAGCCTTCTGGCAGGGCTTAGCATAAGGGCAACTGTCATGCTCAGGGAGCAGTTTACCAGCTAACTTTTCCTGCTAAGGTGATCAATATTGTTATCTTCCCCTTACCAGCGAGCAAACTAAGGCTCAGGAATGCTAGATGTCAGGTCTGACATTAACACAGGGAAAGGTGGAGCTAGGGTGACAGCCACATCTGATTGACAACGTCTGCGCCCTTTCCAGCGTGAGCATGGCAAGAGGCACTCATATTACGCTTTTAGAAATATTCCCCTGGTTCTTAGAGAAAGTCAGTTTGTATTATATTTGTTCTAATTAGATCGAAAGATCATGAATGAAAGAAAGTAGAATGTGGAAAACTCCAGGAGGAGGAAAAAAAAAGATAGATCTTTAACAAATCAACCACAATGAGATATTCTTTTGAGAATGAGTACTAGATTCCTATTCCCGGAGGTCCGTGGGTCTGCAGAAGTCAGGCAAGGAGCAGCCCAGGCTGTGCTCTCGGCATGCAAGCACCATCCACTGTGTATGACCCAGGGGGAACAAATGTAAAACACTTCAGTCAATATTTTCAAATGTCAAATTATTTGTTGATCAGCCATCCATGAGCTATTTTTTCCCTAAATTCCAGCAAGTATTTTTGGTCAAAAGAAATGAAGGAAGGAAGGAAGGAAGGAAGGAAGGAAGGAAGGAAGGAAGGAAGGAAGGAAGGAAGGAAGGAAGGAAGGAAGGAAGGAAGGAAGGGAGAGGAAGGAGAGAGAGGAAGGAAGGAAGGAAGGAAGGAAGGAAGGAAGGAAGGAAGGAAGGAAGGAAGGAAGGAAGGAAGGAAGGGAGAGGAAGGAGAGGGAGGAAGGAAGGAAGGAAGGAAGGAAGGAAGGAAGGAAGGAAGGAAGGAAGGAAGGAAGGAAGGAAGGAAGGAAGGAAGGAAGGGAGGGAGGGAGGGAGGGAGGAGCAAATGTCTTCTCCTGTGGCTCAGCTCCGAGTGTCCCCTCCACACTGCTGTGACAGCTAACCAGAGGATCCTTTAGGTGACATATCAAGACTTGACTTGTTTCCCCATCCATTTCTAAACTAAACCCACAGTGTTCTTTTGTGCATGGCCCATAACTATAATAAAAATGAGTTATGTTGCTAATAAACTAAAGATGTGTGTGTGGCCACTTTTGGACACCAAATCTACATGCATGATTATAGTTTCATAAACGGCCTTCCCATCCCTGAGAGACTAATCACAAATCACCTGTTAAATTAATGAAATTTCTATTTATGTCCCCAAAGTACCAGATAGAAAAGAAAACTAGGGCAATGTTAGAGCATTTAAAATCAAATGGTGGGGAAATGGCTTAAAAGGTGCTCATTTCAGATGCGCACACGCAGACTTCAGAAGTATTCACCCAGAGACACGTTTTGAAATTCATGGACAGGCCCAGTATGAAAGAAGATGGAAGGCAGCCAGCAGATCACGGAGTGAAAAACTGAAGACAGCCAGTGTCTCAAAGCCTAGGGAATTGCGAAAGTGGCTTTTCACCGATTTGGAATTAAACTTGAAATGGAACTGGAATTATGACAATTATAATATTGTGAACGAAATTACCATTTTAAGCAGGATAAATTATACAGCCACATATCAAACCACCTAATACATATCAGGAAATGGAACAGGGCTCAGCTCTAATCTGGCTTAAAATAGAATTATTTAACTATCTAATTTTCAGCAAATTGCATCCAGTTTGACATTGTAGAGCCCAAATGAAAGGATTAAAATAAGCATAACCTAGTTATCCTTTTATCATCTCAAAGAATACTAAAAAAAACTGTGTTATTACAGGCAAATCAATCTGAATGCTTATCTTTGGGAGAATGCACACAAAATATTCTCATCTGACTGTAGCCACATATTAAAAATTAAGTGCCAATAAAGAGTCACCTGCACAAAGAACTTTTAGCTTTTGGGTTTGATAGAACTTTGAATAGTAATGTGACTATGATTTCAAATTTAAAAGCTAGTTTTTATTAGGGTATCACTTATGATTATTAATTGCTGTTTTGTATTTTCTGTGTGCAATAAACACATGGAAAAAGTTAATAGCTATGGAATTTAGTGAACATTCTAAATAATCTTTTGTATTATCTCTATGTTTTCGAGGTGGTCCAAAGGCATAGCAATTCTGGACAGCATCTTGTGCAAGATTAGTGCAGTGGTTTTTAAATATAAAAGGCAATGGTAAAGCAAGGAAAGACTTGGTTAAATTTTTTTGACTATGCTTTGGACATTCTCAAGAAAACAGAAACAAATTCTGAACTGTGGGGCAGCACCTGTGGCTCCAAGGAGTAGGGCGCCAGCCCTATATGCTAGAGGTGGTGAGTTCAAAAACCCAGCCAGAGCAAAAATAAAAAAAAAAAACCCTGCAAATTCTGAACTGCTCAAGCTCTGTCAAAGGAATACAAAACAGCAATCCAAGTCTGTGAAAAGGAAAGAAAATGACATAAAAACATGGAGAATTTGGTTTAGCTACTAAAAATAATTAACTTTACATAATGCCGTCTTTAAGTCAAACAGTTGGAATGCTTCAAAACTGCCCCATGAGATTGCTATTTTATTATGTCCATTTTATAAATAAGGAAAGAGGGTTTGAAGCATTTTGGCATCTTGTGCTATCAATAATTGATAGAGCTATAATTCCTACTTAGTTAGTTGGACACAGAGCCCAAAGCTGTGAGAAACTACCATATATGTTCCTTACGACTTGGGCAGTTGGGCAGGGTCTTTTTGATCATTTTAAGAGACAAGCTGCATTGTGTCCCAGACAGAGGGTATAGAAAGTGGTTGTCGGGGCAGCGCCTATGGCTCAGTCGGTAAGGCGCTGGCCCCATATACCGAGGGTGGCGGGTTCAAACCCGGCCCCGGCCAAACTGCAACCAAAAAATAGCCGGGCATTGTGGTGGGCGCCTGTAGTCCCAGCTGCTCGGGAGGCTGAGGCAAGAGAATGGCTAGAGCCCAGGAGTTGGAGGTTGCTGTGAGCTGTGTGCGGCCACGGCACTCTACCGAGGGCCATAAAGTGAGACTCTGTCTCTACAAAAAAAAGTAAAAAAAAAAAGAAAGTGGTTGTCCCTAGAATGAATAATTAGAGAAATGAGGTAAGGTAGTTTTCCCAGAATGCCACAGCAACCAGTCACTGCTGCCTAGTTATTTAATTTATTATTATTTTTCTTTTTTAAGACAGAGTCTCACTTTGTCACGCTTGGTAGAGTGCCCTGGTGTCATAGCTCACAACAACCTTAAACTTTTGGGCTCAAGCGATCCTCTTGCCTCAGCTTCCCAAGTACTGGGACTGCAGGCACCCACCACAATGCCCGGCCATTTTTAGAGATGGAGTCTTGCTCTTGCTCAGGCTGGTCTCGAACATGTGAGCTCAGGTGATTCACCTGCCTTGGCCTCCCAGTGTTTTCTAGATGGGTCTTGCCTTTTATATTTAAAAACTACTGCACTAATATTACACAAGATCCTGTCCAGAATTACTATGCCTTACTAATTACTATCCCCAGTGGGATTACAGGCGTGAGCCACTATGCCTGGCCCCACCTGTTGCCTATTTATTTAAACTGTTGATTGATCCAAGTGCATAAAGTAGGGGAGTGGGACTAATCAAAAGAACTATTAGACTAAACTAGTGGTAACTAGTAGTTCAGATAATCTATCATTTATTCAGTAGTAAGGGAAGAGCCAAAGCATCCAGAAAAATTCCCCCATGAATGAAAAACATGAAACATATTTTGCCCCATGAAAAGTTAATAATGCCTCATATTCTGGGCAAGTGTTTTTATTAAGGGAAACTGGGGAGGCTGAAGTTATTTGTGCTTGTCATTACAACAGCTGAGCCCTGAGAAGCCCAATTCCAAAACTGACACCCAAGGAACAGGGATGTGTGTTCAGATGCTGCAGATGACATCAGAGTCTTGGAATTACAGTTAAGGACACTTGGAAAGAACAGGAGGAACTTTATTTTTATAATTTATTTTGAACTGTTGACTTGTCATGTTGGCTTTTGGTCAGTAATATTCTATCTCTACTGATAACTTTCTCCAGTCTCATGATTTCTACTTTTTTTTTTTTTTTTGTAGAGACAGAGTCTCACTTTGTCACCCTGGGTAGAGGAGCTCACAGCAACCTCAAAGTCTTGGGCTTAGGCGATTCTCTTGCCTCAGCCTCCCCAGTAGCTGGAACTACAGGTGCCTGCCACAACGCCTGGCTATTTTTTTGTTGCAATTTGGCCGGGGCTGGGTTTGACCCCTCCACCCCGGGTATATGTGGCTGATGCCCTACTCACTGAGCCACAGGCGCCGCCCCATGATTTCTACATGTTTTGGCAGCAAAGCAATTTACCCTAAATAAGCAATGTTTAAAAGATCTTAGGAAAATCTTCATGCATTTCTCCTTATTTAGATTAAAAGTGATGAGAAACATTTCCTGACTTAGTGCAACCCTGGCATCCAGCGAACTGGGGCTGCTTTGTGAAAATGAGTAATTCTTTGTGTGCTCCAACCAGGGCCACCGGGGCAGAGGCCCTGGACCCTGCATCACTTGACTGCCACTACTGCTTGCTATATACAGTAACATTCGAGCACCACTCATCTAAGCAATCATTTTCCTATTACACAGTGTTCCAAGTTTAAGAAGATAGAATTCATAGTAGACCTGACATTTGCTTTGGGTCTTAAGTAAGCAAGTTTCCTATAATGTTTGTTTCTTGATAAAATTATCAGTGATACTGCAAAGAAAACATAGTTGAATATTGTTTCCCACAACTCAGAACAGAGAGGGGGCTAGCGGAGGACCACACTACATACCTCACACACGGCAGTGAGAAATCGAGGGCACTAACCATGATACACTAACCATAATACACCATGATACACTAACCATGATACACCATGATACACTAACCATGATAAACCATGATACACCATGATACACTAACCATAATACACCATGATACACTAACCATGATACACTAACCATGATACACTAACCATGATACACCATGATACACTAACCATGATACACTAACCATGATAAACCATGATACACCATGATACACTAACCATAATACACCATGATACACTAACCATGATACACTAACCATGATACACCATGATACACTAACCATGATACACTAACCATGATAAACCATGATACACCATGATACACTAACCATGATACACCATGATACACTAACCGTGATACACTAACCATGATAAACCATGATACACTAACCATGATACACCATGATACACTAATCATGATGCACCATGATTCACTAACCATGATAGACTAACCATGATACACTAACCATGATAAACCATGATACACTAACCATGATACACTAACCATGATACACCATGATACACTAATCATGATACACCATGATACACTAACCATGATACACTAAACGTGATAAACCATGATACACTAACTATGATACACCATGATACACTAACCATGATACACCATGATACACTAACCATGATACACTTGCGTTAGGAGGAGCGGTTTAAAAACCATGATACACCATGATACACTAACCATGATACATTAACCATGATACACCATGATACACTAACCATGATACACCATGATACACTAACCATGATACACTAACCATGATACACTTGCGTTAAGGAGGAGCGGTTTAAATACACCATAGTTATTAATCACCTAAGTGTCTTATCTCAACATTAAGGAGGAAACATATTTCTACTCTTATTTTCCCACTTAATTAGCAAGATCATCCAACAGCAGACGTGTCCTAGGGAAGACTTTTCTTGTTGACATCCGCAGAAACACCGGACTACCCACCCAGTCTCACTCTGCTCCCTGTTTGTATCTGCCATCATTGACTTCCTTGGAACCTGTTTACTGCATTTTTTTTCCTTTATACTTTTTCTAGGCTGTCCCCACAGGTCCCTTTCCTAAATTGTTATCACAAGACAAGTTCCAGAATTGCTCTAAAGCTTTGGCTATTCCCATAAAACAATACGAGAGATCACAAAGAAAGAAATTGTAGTTAAGAGTTTTTTATAAGAAACTTCCGAGTACTCTATTTATAATAAAGGCAGATGCTCGGGCTTCAACCCCAAACAAACTTTCTCAAAATATCCAGGGCAGAGATCTGATATTTGGTTATGATTTGGGAGATTCTGGGAAGATGTTGCCATCAAAAATGTGGTAACATTTAGGGAAAGAAGAGAACAGGAGATTGTTGTGGATACAACTGGGATCAAACAGAACCATGTACAACTGACTCTGAGATGACCCAGGTAAAATGCGCATAGGCGGCTGAAATGTGGTTTGGCATCTGAGAGCAACTGGTTTTAAAAGCCATGTGTGCAGAAAGGAGACTCTTAAGTTCAGGGCAGTGGATGTTACATGGGAGAAGAGAGTGAGCTCACAGAAGAACATGGTCATATAGATCTAATTTACTTAAGAGTTTTCAACTGTGAATGAAACTGATGTGAGGTTGAAAGCTAAGTAGTAAACTTTTCCCAGATTTTGCAAAATGCTCTATAAAATGGCTTAAGCCCAAGAAAGACTTGCAGGCCATGAACATTCCAAATGTTCACCACCTCAGGGGACTCACGCCTTTCCTCCAAGTCTCTAACTTTGTATGAATTTGGAATTATACTTATAGGTTATAAAATTTATCACAGGCAGACCTGGTGCACTGATTCTATTTGATCAATGTGTAGATTGTTAACTGTTCTGAAGAGTAGCTGCCTTTATTCTGAAACACTCTAAAAGGCTAGGGATTGTCACACGATTTTGTACGCATGTGGGATTTAGGAGATAAAGTATCTTTTGCCTTTTCTTGTAGATCCTCTTTAACATATTTTAAAGATTTACATAATTTTGAGTATAAAATTCTATACTCTATTTCATTTCAATCTCTCTTTCAATAACTGCTTTGTTTAGGTTCATGAATCCTGATGAGGAATTCAGATAATTTTAGTTTAACTTTTTTCCTGAATGATTCTCTTCTGTAATGGTTTGCTAGTGAACATGAGGGAATATACCACGTGGTATTCTTCTCAGAAATTGGAGAAGAGTAAAGTTGGACAGACAAGTTGAGAAAATGCCCAATCATGAATAGAATGTCTCTAATTACTTCTGAAAGAAAAGTGGGAAATATTTGGAATAATAGTCCAAAGAATAGCTAAGTGTGGGTTTTTGTTTTATGTTGCTTTTTATTGTTTACCACACACCAATCCCCATACTAAATAAACTTGTAGCCTGAATTATTTCACTTAATCCTCTCCCTAACCTGATACAGCTATTTCAGTTACACAGGCGCAGAGGCCAAGTTTCCTGTAGTATCACTCAGCAGGAAAGGCCCCAGGTTGGGGGTGGCAGTCTGCCCTGATCGTCGCTTCTATGAAGATTTGCTGCACAAGGCCGTGACCCTTAAGGGCCTTTGGGCCATGCTAGAAACATCCTGCCTTGCACTAGCTTGGCTTCAACCCTGACCCCTTACTCTGAGGACTGGCACCAGCAAGTCCTGCTGTTCAAGTCTCCCTGATGACAAAGTGGGTCCACTTTGGGGAATTCCTGAGCCAGTGTTGATTAAAGTTGTTCAACGTCCTCTATTTCTTCTAGCACTAGCTGAATTATTGTCTCTGTGTTCAGAGGGTTGATGATTTAGAAAAAAAGAAAAACATGGAAGACATAGAAATAGTGGGCTGCTATCATCATTTTGGGAAGAGTCCCTTCCTGGCCTTGGGAAGAACCTGCCGATGGTGAGACACGGGCGGCCCTCGGCAGGACTCTTCACTCTGCTCCTCTTCCGACATAGAACATTCCACACCGACAGAAGCACCTCCACGTCCAGGCACCTGACCCACAGCCTGCCAGGCCTTCCTGCCTGTGGACACTGCAAGGCGCCCTGGCCACTCACCACTGCAACTGCATCCTGGGCATAGATTTTGATGGCAAAAGCTTTGACACTTAATAAAACACAAGACCTTCTTCTGGGGCAGTGATTTGCACTCATGCTTGTGTTCATTCATTGTTAATACCTGGTGTGCAGGCAAGAGCCCAGTTGCTTTGCCCCAGGCCATATCCTGAGTACCTAACTCAGTCCACCAATACTGAGCATTTCTGAGAAAATCAAAGGTAGGGAAACCCACGTAAATGACTAAAATACAAAGGAAGCTGGAAGCAGACTTGGGAAGACGTGATTGGAGATCAAAATCCAAACACCACGAGTTTCTGAAAATGAGGTTTTAGCTTACCTCATAATTAAAATTATGAACTGTTATTTAAAATGAATAATCTGAAAGTTAATAACTAAAGGTACAAAAATCTTTTTTCATAAACCTGTAAACAATGTAGTTTATAATAAAAATTCATAGAATAATACCATATTTTCATATTTATGTTTCATATTCAATTTAAAATGTGTTACCCCCTGGAAAAAAAGCCTACAAAATTGTCCAAGAATAAACAATAACCACTATTGAATTCCAGTAATAGATTAGAAAAGGCATTATTATAAATAAAAAGATAGATAATTGAATTAGAGATGATGCATTTCACACTTTGTGTGCTTACTCTACCAGCCTCCAGCAAGTTAATTTGCCTCCAAAGGAGTTGCATGGCTCAATTGCTTTTTCAAATCACTTTCTGTCCTCAAAGTTATTCTGGCAAAGCTTTATTTAAATCTGTAAGCCACTTTCAATTAAAGATACACTTATGTGTGTCAACAGAACATGGCACATTCTTAATTCAGCTTAATCCGTTCCAAGATATAAATGAAAAGGTTGAACATAAAGGAATCAATAACATTTCACTCACCGTAACCCACGGGCAAGGAGATGGTCCAGGTGCAGTCGAGGTTGTTGGGGTAGGAGCCCGGAAACCCGGGGCTCAGGATCACGCCCCGCGTGGTGGCCAGGGTCCCTCCACAGGTGGCTGTTAAATGCATAAGGGCTGTCAGTCGTGTGGGTTCTCACTTTCTCCCTAACGTATCAGAGCCAATCTGCTTTACTCAGCTCTGCTAAGAAGAGTAAGTTTTCAGGGTATAATTCTGCTCCTAAGCACAGTGCATAAGATCAATAAATCACAGTCTGCTTTGGTTATTTTCAGGCATAGTGCTCCTTCTCGCCTGTGGACTGCTTGGGCATGAAGACCATCTTGCCAAGCACATCTTCCTCTGGTACTCGGGGCTCTGAGAGCACGTTTGCCCATTTAATGTTTGCAATGTAGTTGGGCATCAGATTGATTTCGGTTGATTTTCTGCTATTAATTGATTGGTGGTATTCTAGTTTATTAATTGCTAACTTACTGAGATAAATTAATTACACGGATTTACTCTTGTAATGACCCTAGAAAGGTTGGTATTTTGACTCTGCTCATCTGGAAGATATCAAGAAATTTGCCTGAAGTTATGTATCTTATAAATAGCCCCACAAGATTGTTGTTCTGACTACATCTGATTTCAGAGCCCAAGTTTTAACCAGGACTTGTTATCTTCAGATTTCTTTTCAACTTCGGAATGCAGCTAACAGGAACCTCTGTCTTCTCAGGAAATCTTAAATCATCATGAAGGGTGAACACCAGTTCACACATCTCATCTTAGCTTAGTCCCTCGCATGGGATGTCACTCTATCTGAGGTTTGATTATAAAGAAACATGATCGATTTTACAATAAACTTTCCAATGTTAAGTTGTAACATATGAAATTCAAATATTTGAAAATTTGTAATCTATTAAAATGAGAATGTCTTATACTTCAAACTTAATGGAAATGATGCCACTTCTTTTCAGGAAGCTGCAGTAAAAAGTTTATTCTTATTCAAACACATCAGAAAAAATACTTTAGATAAAATATTTTCTGGAAACTTGTTTACAGAAATCCCTTAGAACCTGCAGTGGAGATTTTATTTTTTTGTGGGGTGGGCTTGCTCTTTCGTTTGTTTGTTTTCTTCACGTAATCATCAGGAAAGAAAACAATTTTCTGTTCAGGGTAAATTTAGTATGAGGAATAGCTAAGATTGAATTCTAGTTAAAATGGTGATTATTCAAACCAACTCATCATATTCTGGGTTTTAAATATTGTATAAGTTAAAAAATTAAAAAAAATTACAGTTTTTTTTTTTTTTTGGTGTGAATCATAATTACAGAAAAGTCTTGGAGAACATCAACTTTTTGCTACGTAACCTTCCAAGGCACCACTCTGTGGGAGATGACAAGTATTTGGAAGGAGAGGTGCAGTTTGCACTTTGTCCGGGGGTCTCTGTTGAAGACCCACGGTGGATCTGCAGAGCAGAGCTAAGTACCTGAGCAGATCTAGCAGTAATATCCTTTCCCTTGGGGCTCTCAAGACCTCCAATGAGAGTGGACATGTACCAACTACCCATGCTCCTGCTCAGCTGAGGGCTGAGACAGACTTGCACGAGCAGCAGCCACAGGTCTAGAGGACAGACGTCACTAGAACAGCATCAGTGTTTGTGTCTGACACGGGCAGAGTGCCCGTGTGGTGGGTGAGCCCCCTGTGGGCCTGAACATTGGTCTCATCTCCTATCAAACACGTAGTAAGTGCCTCATTGAGAACTTTCTGTGCAAAGAAAGTTCATCTTCTGAACAAAGATGTGCAATCTTTCTGTTGTTGCTCATCTAACAAAACTAAGAATTGATACATGATCATAAAAATGCGGCTCCTAAAAGATTTGTTTTCCAATCTTTTCTTCCTTCGTTGTATTTTAAAAACTCCACTACTGGTCTGGTTGTACTTTACATTGGTTCAACCCACCCGTGTTCCCCACCAACCTCTTGCCTCCTGCCCAGCCACTTCCCTCCAGGTAAACAGTGTATTTAGAGAGTCATTGGTAAATATGGTATTTCTAGATGGTAAGGTGTTTATTTTTATCAAATAGCTGGGGACCTTATGTTTCAGTGGATTTACACATATTGTTTTGTGTAGATCCATGTTTTTTTTTTTTTTGGTAAGAATGTATTGAATTTTTTACCCCAGGGTTGAAGATCTCCAGGGAGCAGTGAGGTCTCCTGGCTGTCTGCCACGGGCCACTAGGGGCTGGTTATGATACTCAAAATAGTCAATATTGGTTAAGCGCTGACAATGGTGCTTGAAATACTCAGTAACCTCTAGAGAAATGGTCTTATTAATATATACTCTGTCTTCATTGGTACTAGTATTTTTCAAAATTAGGACATGAGATTTCCAGGAGATAATAAGTAGAATATTACTGCCACGTGTATTTCTGATCCTAAAATGCCTCAGCTTGGGTCAATCTAAAAATTAACAGCAGCATCAACCTTCTAATCTCTCCAATTAGTTTTTGAGATTTATTCTGGGTCATATGTGTGGGTTTTCAATTTAAAAAAAAACTTTTCTCTGTACTTTATCAAGAATCACATAAGTTAATATATCTTCAACAATGGCTAATATCCAAGACATGTTAAATAAAAGATAAAAGTCAATTATATTTTGTTAGCATAAGTGAACTAATCAAATAAAACATCCCCTTTCATAATCCACATTGAAAGCAAGGGAACATTATTTGATTGAATGCCTGCTGGGGATTCACTTCATTTCAAAGTTTAAAATATTTCAATTCTCAAGTTTAAGGCAATATTCTTCACTGAAAAATAAATGGGAAGATTGATGTTCTCTTTAACAAAAAGGCAGAGTCTGGGACATTTTTTCATTTCCTCCTTCCAAATCAAGGCTGGGATTTTAAACCTCCATACAAATAACTTCACATTTTTAGGTGACATGTTAATCTAGACATTTATTTTTACCAAGAAATAATTGTCATAAAATAAGATACTGGTCACTAAGGAACATTTTTCACTTGTAAGCAAGTATGATACGGTGATGTAGTATCAACAGGCCTTATTTTCTCACTGAAGTTTTGTTTTACCGGTTTGCTGTGTGTAGTTTTATTTTCCTCTGTACAATTCCATCTGTGTCCCATACAAGGTAATTAAATATATATTTCTGAAAACCATGTAATACCTATGACTTACATGAGATGAGGGGAAATTAGGCTGTCAGAGGACCATGCAACAGAGAGTAATTATGTTGCTTTACTTGTTAGGGACCAACAAAGAAAGATTTCATGTTCCTTGGCAAAATGGACTGCAAACAGTGTGGGAACAGCTCAGAGGACAATTTTAGGGATACACTGTGGGCTTTAAACTTTCTGGCATTTGTCCATGTAGAGTTGGCCACTCCCTCTGAAACACCCTCTGGCAATCAATGAGGCTAATGTGGCTCTACGTGTGTCCCCTACAACACCCGAGTGACGGGGGACTAACAAGGAACTTAGACGAGGGCATCCCTGGTGACTCGTGTAGTTAACACGTATTCATCTCCTGGTCATTCTGGAGTCAAATTCTTGTGCGTTTACCATGTGCTGAAGGTCCAGAGGTGAGAGATACACATCTCTGTCACTAAAGTCCTCGGGGGTAGTAAGGAGGGCCAAGTAAGGAATGACATCATCACAGCCTGCCGTGACCAGGCTGCGTCACCCACACGGTCAGTGGTGGCCTTGGAAGGATGTCTAATTACACCGGAAGGTGGGAGCCTTTTTTTCATTTCCTCCTTCCAAATCAAGGCCTGGATTTTAAACCTCCATACAAATAACTGCACATTTTTAGGTGACATGTTAATCTAGATATTAATTCCGTCTGTGTCCCATCTTCCGGTGTAATTAGCCATCCCTCTATGGCCACCACTCACCGTGTGGGTGATGCAGCCTGGTCATGGCAGGCTGTGATGATGTCATTCCTTAATTGGCCCTCCTTACAACCCCCAAGGACTTTAGTGACAGAGATGTGTACCTCTCACCTCTGGACCTTCAGCACATGGTAAACGCACAAGAATTTGACTCCAGAATGACAAGGAGATGAATACGTGTTAACAACACGAGTCACCAGGGATGCCCTTGTGTCTAGGGCATCACAGAGCTGCACAGTGCTGAGGGGAGAGCATTCTGTGAGTTTCCCAAACCCCCAACAGCCTGGTAGTGTGATATTTGGGAAAATCAAAAGCAATGTGAAATAATCTGTGATGGCCAGAATGTCAACGTTTTAAACGAAGACAACATCAGTTTTTCTGATCTTTCCTTTCCCTTTGGGCTGTGCTAGGGCAGGCACAGATAATTCTTCAAGAATAGTGCATCTCTACTGAAGTGAAGTCACGACAGGGATGGGGACAAGGTGCACAGAGGAAGCCTGAAGACCCTGGGGGTTCTGACACGAAAGGAAGCAGGGGTGGGGCCGCCTTATTGCCACCATGGGTACAGGTGCAGAGTTGGCAGGAAACCGAAGCACCTTCTGTGGTCAGACACTGACTAGTCCTATTTATGATGAAGCTGAAGTATTGCTGAAATCGGAGGTTTTAGGTGAGAGTCCATAGAGCGTTCACACAGAAGACTAGACGTGAGTGAAGAATCTTAGATGTAGGGGGTAGAGAAGAAATCTAAGATCACATCCAGCCTTGTTGCTTAGACAAAAAAATGTGCGTGATAAGGGCGCTCCCTGAGGCCAGGCACCTGGAGGGGAAGGGGCTTGCAGAGCCAGTAGCTGAGGGGCGAGGCGTGGAGAGCTACCACCTGGATGTGATTATGCCGGCACAGCTCCTGACAAAGTCTCGTGGGCACTGAGCTACAGGCAACGGTTTCTGAGTTGGACTCCAACGTGCAGGTGGTAGGTGATGCTCTGGGCCTGAACAAGGGGGCACAGAACAAAGAGCCCCCGACAGCGCTGGACCATGCAGAGAAAGAGCAGCGCCCGCATAATTCCAGCCTCTAATCTGTGCAACGTCCTGTCGTAAAAGCCTTTCCCTAAAGAAATATCATCCGTCCAACCTCACATCAGTAACTTCAAATTCTGAATTTTGCTTCTGAAAACTTAGTTTCCCTGAGGCTGAAACGTCTATAGAGAAAACCACTCAGACTTTTGGACAAGCTAACGGCCCACAGGCCGAGCAAACGGCTGCCCGGCCACATGTGCAGCAAGACCGTGGGGGTCCATACCGATGCAGAGAGGAGAAGGGTAGTTCCAGCGTCGAACAGTCCCTGGCATACACGAAATGTGGGAACGGCCCTGTGGGAGAGAAAAACGAAACAAAACCCAGATAACTGAAAATAGAGTATTTTAGGATCTGTTTATGAGACTATCTATACTGTCTTTTTTATCTTTTTGTTTTAATTACAAGTACAAAAGATCAGAAATTGTGAAATCTATTTTTATGAATGACTGCTAATGAATCATATAATTTGAATCAACATAGAAAAAAATTATTACTACGTTACTTTTTTGCTAAAATAAAAATCTTACGATTTTTCTTCAAATAGGCAATATTTTTGCCTAGACCCTCTCCCGATATTTAAGGAAGATTAATTGAATTGGGCGAAATATACCTTTTTTTTGTTTTCCATCATCAGAATTTCTAGTTTTTGGTCTGAAAGGCTAAAAATGATTAGGGAATACTAGGTATTGATTAGAAGGCTAAAATGCCAGCAATACATTATCTGTGTAGGAACATGCAACCTTCTTTGTTTGGGCTGGTTATAAGTCACAGGATCACAATATTTGAAAAAGAAATGGGTCAGGTCTTCCTTCATCTCAGGAAAAAATAAAAAAAGACTTAATAGTCATTTCATTACTAGATAGGCTCAAAAATCGTCAAATTAACTTGCCTGCAATAAAAGTAATTCTCATCACTCAAGACCTCATCATCCTTCAAATGCATAGTTTTTGACTTTAAGCTTTCCCCCCCAATATGCCTGTTTGTTGCATTAAGCTTAGTTTTACAAAATCTGTTCTAGTCTTCCTCTTTCAAAAATCATACAGGAGAGGGTCAAACTCAGAGATACTTGTGCTAAAATCTCTCTTACAACTGAAGAAAAGGGAATAAATGAGACCTCTCTGTGCAGCTTATTTTGTTCTGATTGCGACCCAGTGGCCTTACCTGCCAGACTTACTTATCTATTGAATTTCCACTTGCCACTTACAATTTGGATAGAGGCAACTGGAAAACATTATCTGCAACTCATGTTGACTAATCCCAACCACACCGGGAAGACATCAGACAAGAACTTGCACTACGCAGTTGTCAGTGGCAAACCGAGGCCCTGGGTGTGGAGACACTTCACCATCAATCTGCCTGCCACAAAACTGACTTTCTCACACTTCTTGATATTTTTACAAGTAGCTAAGTGAAGGAAAACTATATTTTCAAAGAGGAAATTCTGAATGATGTTTTTGCTGGTAACATTTATACTCTGTGTAAACTCATTCTCTGATCCATTGAATGATCTTCAATAAATTTCTCTCTGAAATATGGATAAACATAAACTCCAGAAGCCTGCATAGATATTTATTGACGACTATCAATAAAATAGTCATTTATTAACAATCTGTCATATTTTGCTATTGATTTTGGTCTTCAGATTATTAATAAAATAGTCATTTATTACCATTCTGTCATATTCTGCTATTGATTTTGGTAAAAACAATTCAGATGAGTGATTATAGCTAAAATTTTTGTAATTAATCAAAAGGAAGACAAGATTCTATGTATTTGCTAGCTTTTACCCAAAAAAGAATTTTCTTTTTTATGTTTTAAAAGAAACATTAAAACAAGTCTAGAGAAGATGGAAATCGTAAATCATTCAAATATTTAGGATTTCTTCTCATCTTTTGATGTCATGCACACCCATCGATCTCACCCTGCATATAATATATAGCTGTAACATTCACGTGTTCATCATGCAAAGAACAATGGTTTTCATGACTACTATGTAATTTATGCATACTAACATTCCAAATATATTACTCTTAGTAAAATTTTCAGTTGTTAGCAATTAAAAAAAATCCAGAATTTTTGGCCAGGCGTGGTGGCTCACGCCTGTAGTCCCAGCGCTGTGGGAGGCCGAGGCGGGTGGATTGCCTGAGCTCAGAGGTTCGAGACCTGTCTGTAACAGCAGTGAGCCAGAGTAAGACCCTGACTCTACTAACAACATCAGAAACAGCCAGCACCACAGGAGAAAGAAGAAAATCAACAAAAAAGGAGTACTTCAAACAAAGAAGAATGAACAAGCACACTGAAATTAAAAATAAAAAAAAAAATTTGAAAAAAAAAATCCAGAATTTTTATTTGCTTGTGTGGATGAAAAACATCAGCTTGCAAACTCAAAGTTTCACATTGCTTGTAATGATGAAAAAAAAATAGCTTTGTTTGCATTTGAAAAGCAGAGCTCATGCTGGTCTGATTAGCCTGCACAGAAGTGTGTCCACAGGCCTGTTTCTCTAGGCAGCACATTAAACAGTTCCTTATAAGATATATATATTTTTTTCTTTTGAGATAGAATCTCAAGCTGTCATCCTGGGTAGAGTGCTGTGGAGTCACAGCTCACAGCAACCTCAAACTCTTGGGCTTAAGCAATTCTTTGCCTCAGCCTCCCAAGTAGATGGGACTACAGGTGCCCGCCACAATGCCCAAGGATTTTTTGGTTGCAGTTGTCATTGTTGTTTTTTTAAGCTGGCCTGGGCTGGGTTCGAACCCGCCAGCCTCAGTGTATGTGGCCGGCACCCTAGCGACTGAGCTACAGGCACCGCCGAGATATTTCTTTTTAAAGAATCTTTTCTGTTTTCTTCTCTGATGGCTGTAGTAGTATAATTTACTAAAAAAAGCTAACATAAATTGCAAAGTGACATAGTCACGAAGTAGAAAAAAGATGAGCATCACGGTCAGAAGCAAGTATTCCAGTGTGGGAATTTCGGAGGAGTAGAGTGAGCATAGTATTTACATGACTTCAGTCAACCTAATGCAATCCAGAACCAGGCATAAGCACGACATGTCGGTACAGATGGAGGTGCCAACATACATGAAACTTTGAGCTATAACCTGCAACTTTTTACATCAGACATCATAACATGTGAAGCAGGAAAAATGCATCCGAAAGAATCAGCCTAAATAGTGTTAGTGTGCATGATTAACAGTTGGTTGAGATGGCACAGCTTTCAGAAGTGCTTCCTCAGTACAGTTTTCCCAGCAGAAACTCCAGTTCCGCTGTCTCTCTTTCTGCAGAGTTACAGCAACCACTGCAGTCTCCATCCAAATCTTTATATGTCGTAGACTTGTTTTCATGAAGATGACTTTATGTATTGAGATCTGTTTCTAGTAATAGTTTTCCCTTATAAAGCCTGCGAGGCATTTTACAAAGATTCCTTCTAGTTTTAAAGCACACATCATATGGTATCCACACCACATGGCTGACTGGGAAAACCGGGAAGTTTTGTATATGAAGCACTTGGAACAGTGCCCAATCCACATCCCATATTTGATAGTTGCTGAAGGTGCCGTTTGTTACTTTGCTCAGGACTACAAGATATCCACCCTGAGATAAATGCAGAACTTGAATTACACACGATGGTGTTATTTCATGGCTGTATTGCTGCAACTCTTTTCTGATGTTTACTCGGGCTGTTTTATTTAAGTCATTAAAGAACATGAGTAAAAGAAATTTTTTTAAAAAATTGCCAGCTCCTATATCAGCACCTGTAGCTCAGCGACTAGGGTGCCAGCCACATACACCAGAGCTGGCGGGTTTGAATCCAGCCCCGGCCTGCCAAACAATGACAACTGGAACCAAAAAATAGCGGGGTGTTGTGGTGGGCTCCTGTAGTCCCAGCTACTTGGGAGGCTGAGGCAAGGGAATCACTTAAGACCAAGAATTTGAAGTTGCTGGGAGCTGTGACACCATGGCACTCTATCCAGGGTGACAGCTTGAGACTCTGTCTCAAAAAAAAAGAAAAATTGCCAGCTTCAAAGTCATAATGCACACATAGCCAAAATACCCTATTGCCTATAGTGACTGAAGATTAGAAGCATTAGTAGTAGGCTTAAATACATACTTCTCCTGGACTATGGAATATACATGTTTCAAATGAATTTTATTATCAGCATGGAGACTATATAAGAATTGAGTTAAGTGATAGAAACAATTATTGGAATAAACTTATTCATGATTAAACCAGAAACTAAACAAAAGAAAAATGAGTAATCGTGCAATACGTTAGTATAAAATTTTTTAATAAAAACTTTGTATTTAAAAAAACTATCCAAGTTTATAAAAACACCTACTTAGCATTTCATGAAAGTTACTGAAATCTATTATTTAGATGTCTTATTTACCCAGCACGAAGTAGGCGCCTAATGATGATTTATTGAACAGAACAATGAAAACAGTTTGCAAAGCAGCACAAGCACGTGTGTCAGGAACAGACTCTATTATTGGGGTGTAAAGAGGTGGTACCAATGCTTTGCTTCCAGAATGTTCTCTGCACAGTTAGTAGAACACACATTTTGAAATAAAAACATCATAAAATATAGAATGCTTAGCTTTGAAACAGTACTTTATCATTCAGATGCTATTTCCAAATGATGATTCAGAGAATCAACACTCATGCCTTTTTTTGTTTGTTTGTTTTTAGAGGCAGAGTCTCACTTTATTGCCCTCAGTAGAGTGCTGTGGCATCACACAGCTCACAGCAACCTCCAGCTCCAGGGCTTAGGCGATTTTCTTGCCTCAGCCTCCTGAGTAGCTGGGACTACAGGCACCCGCCACAATGCCCAGCTATTTTTTTGTTTGGCCGGGGCTGGGCTTGAACCCACCACCCTCGGTATATGGGGCTGGCGCCCTACCCACTGAGCCACAGGCGCCGCCCACGCATGCCTTAATATGAGTAGTTTGGCTCACAAACTGAGTAAGGAAAACCAAATTTGCTCTCTGGGTATAAACCGAAGGCTCTATCTGTGAGTGAGTTGCCCAAAGATTACCATGTTGCACCCATCCTATTACCAAGACCACAAAAGAGAGATACCTGCAAGGTGTACCCGGGCTCGCACTGGAAGGAGATCACATCATTCACCGTGTACCGATCTCCTATCTTGATGCCGTTGCTGGGAACCGTGGGCTCTTGGCATGCAGCAAGACCCACAGCTAGGAATGCAAAGACAGACACCAGAGATTACTCAAGATAGACAATATTCTTGCTGTTAAATAATGAAGGTTTTTTCTTTTTGTTTCCATTGCTGTTCTCTTGTAGAAATGAGCAAAGGCTTTACCTTCCTCTCTTGTTGTCCTACCAAGAAGATTTGATGTAACTTCAAATCAGAGTTATGAGCTAATCCTTAAATATTAATTTCATTTTCATCATGCAGTAAATCAAGGTTTTTCTTTATATACTAAAATTTGTTACTTTCACATTTAGTGTAAAATACATCAATACCAGTATAGAGACATTACAAAAGATCCTTAAAAATCATGTTTCCTATTACATGCCAAACTCAATGATACTGTTCTTCTCTTGTTTTTGCTTTTTTCAAACATACTTAGCAGGCTTTATGAAAAAAAATTTAAGTATGAATCTGGGAATTCTATTCTTCCAGAAAAACATAACATGATGCCCATCAGTTTATACTCATTCTTTCTCTCTGTCTCTCCCCCCACCCCCTTCCCTCTCTTTCTGTCTCTAGATAAGAAAATCTCTCATGCAGTCTGCTCCTTGCTAAACAGGACCAATGTTTGCAGACTCTAAAGCTGCGATTCCACACCTTCTTACCTGAGTCACCTTTCATTAAGGGACTCACAGATCTTTTTTTAAACATCATCAAATAATACTAGAATTCAGACTAAAATGTCAAATTAACTCAAGATTATCTAATACTGAAACCTCACTCTATAAACCTTCCTCATGAGAATAAACAAAATACACAGCTAGAGGATTTATAGACTCAAAAATCGATTTTGTTTAGCGAAAGATACACTCTCTCCATTACAAACGGAATGAGTTCTGAGGATGTAGAACGCACACATGGGCAATGCTGAATGTGTTAATTTGATTAAAAAACGAATTTGATACTTTTTCCTCCATTCTTGAGAAATTTTACTCAGGAGAATATGTTCCAGATCCCTCCACGTAAACATAAAAGAGGTAAAGGCGTCATCTTTTTTAAAGGCTGCATAGTATTCCACAGTATACATATACCACAATTTATTAATCTATTCATGAGTCGATGGGCACTTGGGCTGCTTCCATGTCTTGGCTATTAGGAGTTGAGCTGCAATGTATAAGCTGGTGCAAATATCTTTTTTGCAAATTGATTTTTGGTCTTTTGGGTATCCTCCTAGTAGAGGAATTACAGGATTTTATGAAACCTACCTATGTTTACTCACACTTTCTTATGAAAGATAGAACACAACTATAGCCCAGGATGAAGGAGAGAAATGGAGTGGGAAGGAAGGGGAGGGGCGAGGTTTAACAGAGGGAGGGTAAAAGGCGGGACCACACCTATGGAGCATACCACACGGTACAAATCAAATCTGCCAAGTGTAGAACATAGATGTTTTGGCACAATAATCAAGTAAATGAGGTGAAAGCCATGTTGATTGGTTTGATCTAACCATGTCAGATTGTATTAAAAAAAATCAGCACATTGTACCCCACATATGCATGAATGTATTCATGATCTATGTGTATTTGATGTAATAAAAAGATGAATTTGAAACGGTGCTAAAGACTTATTGATTGGCCAATATCTCTTGCATCAGTCTAGCATATTTTGAAAAAACAGGGCAGATGGGCCTCCCTAGAGTACACCAGCTTAGCACTCTTTCTGTGACGCTGGATATTTGATACTTTAGTTCTTGTACTTAATGCTAACATGAGTGAGTTTATCAGATTAGCTAATTGGGATTCTGAGAACAGAGGCTGCCGGGTAGGGGAGCAGGTGGGCAGGACTTAAGTCAATGCAGAGGCAGAAATCATAGGAGGCGAGCAGGACACTCCCAGGCAAGGCAGTGACCCTAGTGGCTCCTGGGCACAGTGAGACCTCCAATGGCCTTCACTGCCTGGGGGCTGGTCCCAGGGGGCGACTGCAGCCAACAGACGTTCCCTCTTCATGTTTGTTCCATGGTCCCATTAGATCTCACTTTAAAAAAGCAAAAACACCCAAGCTCAAAGATAAAAGATTAAGAACTTCAAGATAGGCGACTGCAAACTTCGGACCCAGCGCAGCTGATACAGTTTGGTTGCCTTTAAATATTTTTTCCTTTAAATAATTTCCTCATACACGCATATTTTTCTTTTTTTTTTTTAGTTTTAAATTGCATCAAATACTTGAAAAGAAGAGAAGTTATCACTTTTTCAATCCAGACATTCTTATTTTTTATGCATTTGACTATGTCATTTTTGAGTGAGGTCATCTATGGATGGCACATTTAGTTCACTATACAGCTAACTGCCATTTATATAAATACATAAAAAAGGAACCTAATTACCTATAGTAAGTCTGGGCTGGATCACAGAGTTTACACTGCTTGGGAACATGTGAATCTTATTTGCGGTCCTGGCAAGTGTCATACCTTATGGATTCTAGAAGTATTTTGTTAATTCCACTGGGTTTCCCAGTAGTGAATGTGAGTTAGAAAATATCCTCATTCTGGGCAGAACTTCTCATTAAGAAAGGCAGTAAAAAAGAAGTTTCCATCAATGGAATTACCTGGATGATGACTTGACTCAGTGGCATATCCTAGCTCTAAAGAGATTAGATTAATGGTAGCAGACCTTGGCCTGAGGTCAGATAGGGTGATTGGATTTAGTATGTTAATTTTGGACAGTTATCATTAGATGGGAGGTTGAAAGATTTACTGTAGACCCTGAACTTAAATAATTTATAATTTAGCAAGACAAATGCCTATAGGCTCAATTGAATTTAATAAAGTATAAAAATGAAAAATATGATTATTAAACAAGCATTGTTATATAAAAGTCAAAATCAACAGCTTTTTTCATAAGCAATCTCTAACTAGGAAGCAGTTCTCAGTGAGATGGAATTATTCTACCAATAATTTACCTGTTAATAATTATATATTCATAGTAAATTTAATTCTGTAATTTATCTGTGAATATCTCTGAAATACTTTCAGTGGTGACGAAACCTATACCACTACTTGAAAGTTGTGTGTGAGTTAAATACTTAGAACGTTTCTTAATTTACTGCTTAAAGTATGGGGAAGGGGGAGAGGGAGGGGGGGAGGATGGACGGAGGGAGGATGATTGGTGGGATTACACCTGCGGTGCATCTTACAAGGGTACATGTGAAACTTAGTAAATGTAGAATATAAATGTCTTAACACAATAACTAAGAAAATGCCAGGAAGGCTATGTTAACCAGTGTGATGAAAATATGTCAAATGGTCTATAAAACCAGTGTATGGTGCTCCATGATCACATTAATGTACACAGCTATGATTTAATAATAATAAAAAAGTGAGCCTTTGAGAAAACCTTCTCAATGGTTAACCTAAAAAGCATTTTAGTATTCATATAGCATGATCACTGAGCACAACCACTGTCCTTGAACTAGAACACTTTTAAAACTTAAAACTCCTAAACTCCTGAGAGTAATTTTAAACCCCCCTTGAGAAATGTTAAAACCCCTAAATTTTAAAGCCCTTGAACTGGAACAGTGTAAAAATCTTATCCACTTGGGATATAGAAATCTGCAAAATAAAACACCACTCCCACTTCAACAACGAGTAAAGGCTAAACTATATGATTGTAACTTCTCTTGAAATTATCAGGGAGTGGAGGCCACAGATGCCCAGGGGACCTCACTTCTGAAGAACAAGCCCCTTCAAGGAGAGATGGGCTAGGAGCCTGGTTAGAATTTAATGGGCTCAATTCGAGCAAACTACCCAGGTCTGAGTGGGTCCTGACCGCTGCAGGGGGTGTCCTTCCTTCCATTAGGTGACTGAGGGAAATGTTGGGGACATAGCAGGGCCTGGAGAGATCCCCCCTTTCCCAGGCCCGGCGCCTCCCTGAACCTTCATTCTCAGGTCACACAAGCTTTAAACCACAATGGAAGGCGCTGCAAATGGCTGGAAGGGTCAAGAACAACAGTGCAGCTCCCAGGAGAGAAACGTCTTCCCCATCTGGGGACAGGGCAGCAAAGCAGCGTGATCTTAGGAGCCTCTGCCAGTTCCAAGACAGAGGTCTCCAGCACAGGGCATGGGCAAGGACTCCCTCCCAAGAGGGAGAGTTTCACCCCCTGGGCAGGGAAGACAGAGGGGTTGAGAAACCCCACCTCCTAATCAGACTCTCTGTCTGAAGCCTAGAAGCCCCGGCTGCAGGTGCAGGCTTGGCCCCAGAGCAACAGCCGGGGAGAGGCGGGGACCTGGTGGGGAGGGGACAGCAGCACAAGGCCACACTGAACCCAGGCAGGCAGCCCAGGGCAGGGTGGTCTGAAGCCGGGACGCTCTGAGCAGACCCTCCCCAGATCCCAGTCCTGGCTCCCACCAACGTGAATACTGAGTTCAGAAGGAGTCACTGTTGCTTTGCTGTCCAGCACCAAGGTCCATGCTGGACGCTCTCAGCTCAGAGTTTGTAATGTACGGGATAAACTGATAATGCCCTTGTTTACTTATCTGTGATCTAAGATTCGTAAATCTTTGTTTTATTTTGGTTTGGTTTGTTTCCTTCAGGAAAGAGCCCAGAGCCATAATAAAAGGTATGTTCATTCTCAAATGTCCAATCAAATAATACGAAACAAGAATAGATGGCTGTATCATACATTAAACATTCAGAGATCCTTACTGTTCAGCTTTTACCTGGATCATGTAAGATCACAGAATATCTCCATCAGATGCCTTGACTCGGCTTTCTTGGAATTGCTTTTATTATTATTAACAACTATCCCTTCACATAAAAGAGATTTTCGTTGAGAAATTCCAACTGGTGTCCATTTGGAGAAATGTCCTATTATGATTGAAAGGGCCCAGTTTTCAATTCTGTCTGAGAAAACTGAAATTCGGCAGATGGACATAGGTGTGACAAACATAACAGCTCAGGTTTCAAAGGCAAACTTGAACTCCAGTACGGACGCGTTGATTTTCTGCCTATTTTTAGGTACTGCTGACACTTTTTTTATTGATACATATCAGTTGTACATATTTTGGGGGTACATGTGACAATTTGATGCGTTCATAGAATCAAGTATATGTTTTACCTTAAATATTCATTTTTTTCTTTATACTAGGGACATCAAGTTTTTCTCTTGATCACTATTAACTATGGTCACCTTACTAATGCACTGAACTGGAGGTCTTATCTCTGCTATCTAAGGGTGTGTCTGTTCCCATTAACCCACCTCTTTTCAACACCCTCTCTGGTTCCCAGACTCTGGTAACCACCAATCTACTCTCTGTCTTCACGAGATCCACTATTTTAGCTCCTAGATGTGAGTGAGAATTTGCAGTATTTTTCTCTCTGCGCTTGGCTAATCTCACTTATCCTAACAGTAGTTGCAAATGAGAGGACGCCTTTCTTCTTTCACAGATGAATAATATTTCATTGTATTTTTAAAATTCCACATTTTCTTTATCCATCAATCCATTGAAGGACACTTTCCTCAAAAAGCTAAAATAGGACTGACATATGATCTAGAAATTCCATTACTGGGTGTGTACCCAATAAAGGAAATCCATATATGGAAAAGATCTCTGCACGCCACGTTCATCGCTGCTCTGTTCACAACAGTGAAATACGGCATCAACCTTCAGCGACTCTAGGCGTCACCGCGTGGAAGGCTCAGCCTCTGTGCACGACTATCCTGACGGTGCAGCTTGGAGGCTCACCACCCGCTTGGCACACGGCCTTCCGGACAAGAGACATCAGTCTGCCTCTGCGTGTGATGGGTCTTAGCAGCATGACTCGGACCTGGGCAGGCTAAGAATGTTCCAGTTCTCTTTCTTCGTGTTGAAAATCTGAGCATACCTCAAAAGTATCAGGTTATTTTGAGTACAAATAAGCAAAAATATTGCCACATGTTTACAGAAAGAACTGGTATAAAAACTAAGTATTGATAGCTGTTTTCATGTTTATTTTGCGGAATATATTTTAGCAAAATAAATCTGAATTTAGGTATTTATAGATTGGCAGTTTAAGATTTATAGATTCCAGTGGGCGCTTGCCACCTGGAAGAAAGACTCGGACCCTACTTTAGATATAAATCAGATGGTGATTTATTACACCTGTGTGAGACATCGTGCTGGGACTCAGGCTGAGACAGTGAGGGGCCTTAGGGGTCTTTTTCCTGGGTATTACAGTAGATGCAAAAATCTGTGTCAACAGGTTAAAAATGTTAGAAACTCTTTGGCAATTAACATCACTAGTACTTATTATACCATTTGATACTGATCTTATAAGGTTAATTCTACCAATCCATTCTATAATTTAGTTTTCCAACTCTGGCACAAAGAATTAGAAGGTGAAATGATTTTTTCTATTAATCCTCAAGTGGTGTTAGCATAAAGAAAAAAACAACTCAACCGTTCATAAAGAAAATAAGTGAAAATATAGTACTATGTTTGGCCAAACAAAAAATAAACACATTAATTAATTTAACAAAGTCATCAATTCTTGAAAAAGGTTCATTTTTTTCTGAGAAAAATGTGTCTCTCTTCTGTCTCTCTTAATGTTGACTAGGAATAAAGTGGAATGTGGACAAGTGTATTGATGAAGCTTCAGCCCATGTTGAGTTTGGGGATCACTGTAGATAATATAATTGCAGGCTAATTATTTGGCTAGCACCTCTTTCCGTGGAAAGTTAATGAAAAGCCAGAAATGATGAGTTTGAAAGGAAGAGAGCAATTCATCAATTCTAACATTGCTGAAAAAAATTAGTGCATTTCTTAACCCTATCATAAATAAGGTTTATGTTTTCCTATTTAGAGCTGCTCCCAAAATGCATCAACAAAGCAGATTTTTTACAGACATACCTTACATAAATATCATCCAGAGCATCATTGTACACTGTCGCTGGAGTAGTCCTATTCATATAAATTGGAATAAGTGTGCATACAAAAGCCTATGATGAGTAGGGAAATTTAACCAGAATGTGGAACAGCCCCGCGGTTTGTGTCTGGTTCAGAATATTTATCATCAGCTGGAAATCTGGCTTTTCAAAAAACATGCATGCATTTACATCCTAGCAAACTGTTTATCTCAATTCAAAAGATCACTTATTAAAGCTTATCCGCATATTTGCTTATTTGGAACTGCTTATTAAAGGAGATGAATGTCAACATTAAGCATTTTTAGTGCTTGAAAACACGTCCTAAAATGAACCCCACTCCCACTGAATATTCTTATTTTGCTTCTACAAGGCTCACCTGCATAATCAAATGCCAAAAAGGCTTTGTGAATTTGACCTGTGTCATCCATTTATCAGACTATTAACTCAGTCTCACATCCATTTTTAAAAGGTTAGAGTCTCCTGTGCGATGCCTCCTTCCAATTAAAATGAATAACACACAGATGTGGACACAAGAGTGCCTGCTCTTCACTAGTTCTGATTTTAACAGCCTTGGAGACTAGAAACAGACAAGGCTCTCGACCATAATCTGTTTGGAAGTTATGATCTCCTGTGTTTTCGAATGCTAATACAAATACTTTTTATTCCACTCACGAAAAAACTAGTCATATTACAAATAATTAGTTTGGGGGCTTTTAAATACAAACAACCTGAAATCATAGCAGTTGTTTTATCTAATTATTCCAGATACTAACGTCTGCATTTGCCCCCTTAGTCTTTCATAATAGTGGACACGTCACGAGCTAGATTTTAGAAGACCAAATTTCATGTTATTCTTAGACATACTTTTAGAACAATAAAATTTCATAATTTAATAAGAACATGCATGTATTGCTCCTTCAAGAAAATGCATCACTATAACAATGAAAGCCGGATGCAAAAGCGATGGCCTTACTTTTGTACTCCAAGTGGAAGCCGGCGGCTGCCACGCTGATGTCGGACTGGAAACGCAGGTACAGCTGGTTGGACGTGCTGTTCAGCAGAGCCGGGACCGTGGTACCTGAAGGAAACAGCATAAATACAACTTCTACACTGCACAATTACTCGCTTGTCTAAATATAAAATAAGACAGGATATTTATTTAGAATTGTCTGATCAACATAGATTTCAGTATTGATTTTGATCATGGCACGTTCGGCTGTTCTGTTTCTCTACGTACAATAAAAACTCACACATTGTCTCCTCTGATCCCCTCAAGTTCACATGATTTCTACCACACTTTTTATTGTGCAAAAACTCTTACTTTGGCCATACATCTGATTTTTGCATTGTTGTAACAATGCAATCTTCTGCTTTAAATTTTATTTTATTTTTGTTTTTAATTGTACTCAACCTGGACGTTCTTAGAAGAGCTGGAGGGCGCAGCCGGCCAGGGCGGATGCCAGTCCCAGGTGCTCGTCATAAGACGTTACTCCTGACTACTGATTCCCTTTCCATTCCCTTAGGACTCATGCTGAATAACGTTCCTGGGAATGGGCACAACCAAACGTGCGTGCAAAGGAAAACGTAGGTTTATCTTTACACTGTGCTTCTTCTGCTTCCAATGTACCAGCCTGTGTCAGAGTAACCCACGCATCCGAAAAGGGAATACACACGCCGAGGACAGGGACAGCAAGCAGATGAGGACAGCAGAAGGTGCTGAGGGAAAGAGACGCGTTCTCCACTCAGAAGGTTAAGATTCTTTGGTAGGGTAGATGGTAACATGGGAAAACAACAGACAAGTTTAAATCACATTTTCTCTTGAAGTGCAGTTGTTCAATATTCCACTGTACTGAAATCTTTCTCAAAATAAGTACCATGGATGCATACTAGATGGTAGGAAAAGATCCTTCACATCAAACCCACGGCTGCACAGGCACGCTGTTGGAGAGAGCTAAGCTGAACATAGAGCTAGCGTACAAAGAAAGAAATTGTATTTGAAATAGCAAAGCAAGGGAGTAAGCTGATAACTCTCATCATCATCTTTCACTCTCTGCTTAAAAGAGTCCAATGTGCCCAACAGCTCTGATTAACGCAGTGACTCCAGGTAAGGACTGCGGCTGTCTCTTCACACAAGACTCCGTGGATGTGGTGAGTATGTGACTGAGCTCCTGTCCATTTCTTTTCCACCTTGACCAACAACATTGTCTGCAGCTGCCTATGCCTTGTACTGAAGCTCCCTCCTGCTTTATGACCCGGCACTGCTCCCCAGGGAGCCAGCAGGTCCCAGCTAACCTGCGTCCTACACCTCATCTGACATTCCTTTCACTCATTTCATCTCATCGTCTTCACTGCTGTCACCCGGAGCAAGCCAGCAGCACCCCGTTGTCACCCGGAGTAAGCCAGCAGTGCCCCATGGTCACCCGGAGCAAGCCAGCAGTGCCCCGTTGTCACTGGAGCAAGCCAGCAGTGCCCCGTGGTCACCCAGAGCAAGCCAGCAGTGCCCCGTTGTCACCGGAGCAAGCCAGCAGTGCCCCGTGGTCACCGGAGCAAGCCAGCAGTGCCCCATGGTCACGCAGAGCAAGCCAGCAGCACCCCGTTGTCACCAGAGCAAGCCAGCAGTGCCCCGTGGTCACCCGGAGCAAGCCAGCAATGCCCCGTGGTCACCCGGAGCAAGCCAGCAGTGCCCTGTGACCAGGATGAGTGTGATAATCTCCTCACGTCTCCTCAATCTGCTCTTGCCCCAATCCACTCCACCTCTATTCTGCAGTCAGAACACTCTTTTAAAAAAGGTATGATGATGCTGTGTTACAATTCTCCCAGATCCCCGATCACCCTGGGACCACGTTTCAGCCTTCAGACCTGCGTGGTCTGCCTGCTGTCCGCATTTCTAGCTTCCCCTCATCACTTTATTTTCACAACTTACTGTTCTTGTTTCAAGGTGTCAAGGTGGCCCCATGATCACAGGCCTGAGATGCTCTTCCCTTCTCCTCGGGTCTGTTTTTTCTTCTCTTTCCTCCTCATTCAGACGTCACCCAAATTAAGCCACTCCCTCCTTCATTTAACAAACAAGTGTTTACTGGCCAGATAAAACCCATTAACCACCTCTCCAACCACACTAATTATTCTCTGACTTGACACAAAGCAGAACCTTCCCTGACTAGGAAAGAGCCCCAAAGACTTGCATCTCATTCAATCCTATGATAAGCAGACCCATATCTTGCCATTCAAAATAGGAAACTGCTATAGCCGTAATTAGTCTATCCGGCTATCATCTCCTCCTGCTTCGACTGAGGAAATGTCGTCAATCAGTCTGAAAAATTGTTATTGGAGATCTCCAAATGCATTCATTCTGCACACAAATATAACACCCTTTTTACAATAAGGCGATGCTTGCAAAATTTATTTCTAGATATAAGGTGTAAGAAACACTTTCCAACAAAATTCTAAATCAACTCCATTTCACTGGGAGAATTTGTTGTGTGGAGTGGAGGAATTTCATCTCCACCATTACTGGGAATTCATTCTCTTCCTCAAGGCAGCCAGCTTTGGGGTCCTCGGCTATTTATTTCACACATGCTCACACAGACACTTGAATTTTAGTAGTTCGAGGCCTTCGTGCACACCTTTACAGCATGCCGTGTAACAATTTCCCAGCCCCAAATCTCGCCTTCCCAAGTGCACCCTGCTACCACGTTCTTTCTGAGGTTCTGCCACTTCCTCGAGGTGCTGCAAGGATTTCAGCCATCCCGTAACTTCCTGGAGGAAACCCGGCTGCAGGAAGCCCCTTAACCTTCCTTCTTGTCAGTTGCTCCAATCCCTTTAATGTTAAGCCTTCACCCACCTTCTTCTCTGCTTTCGAAAGCTGAGATTTTTTCTTGTGTTAAATTGTTTGGGATTTATTGGGGGTACAAAAAATTAGGTTACAGTGTTCGCATTTGTTAGGTAAAGTCCCTCTTATAAAAGTGTCCTGCCCCCAAGACTTATGCCATGACCCCAGCCTCCTCCATCCTCCCCTCTCCCTCAGTGACTAAAGCAAGGAGGGGGGGTGTTGCCCCCTGTGCCCCTGGGAACAGACGCTTACTGCTTTTAGACCCAAGGATGGACACCTGATTCTCTCCAGAATGAAGCTGGGAAAAAATACTAGTGGAATGAGAGGAAATAGTCTGTCACAAATGCAAAGGAATTTCTGTTGGTTTCATTCTGAAGACATCATAAGGACTTCTCCTTGGCCTTGGATTGGCAAAAGGAATCTGGGTTTACACTGAATTTGTACATGTGCCTTAACTGGTAACGTTGGCATCTTTGCCCAATCAGTGCTTTGCCCAAACTATTCCTGGAATGTATTGAAAGTAGAACAGTGAGAAAAAAATAGCACTCCACATCCACGCTTTCTGGACAGGAAGAGTGTCTGTGTGTGCCTTCGGACTGTAGATTCTCTGCCTGCAGCTCAGCACCTGCAGCTCAATCCATTTTCCCTGCTGCCAGGGGTGGCTGGCTGTGTGTGGGGGGGTCATTTTAGGCCTGAATCATTGGCGCATAACTCATTGCAAAAACATAACAAGCGTGTGTCAAATGGTGAACAGTTAAAAGTGTTTGCAGATGTAGCTCCTTGTCGTTTGACCTTGGTTTGATAGAGAGGTTCATGGACAGACATGGGTAATTTTTCAAACTGGGTGATTACAGGAAACACACCGGAAGCCTATCCTTGCTGGTCAGCAAACATGAAGACAGGTGACAGATAACAGAGCACAGGTGGCAGAGTGTTGTGAGGAGAGTGACTTGACCTGTTTCCAGGATGAAGATTAACCTCTTCGAGGTGCACCCTTCATCCCGGCCTCAGTCTCTACCATAAGCCATGTGTTGGTTGTACAGCTCAAAACAAGGCCCACCCACGGCCTTGGAAAGACCCTGGAGGGGTAGGAGGAGAGAGGTGGGGAAGTGGGGGAGGGGAAGTGGGAGCAGGGAAGTGAAGCCACGTGAACGGTACCATGAGTCGGCACAACTCAACACCCTTCAAAAATACCAACGTTAAGCGATTTTGTATAAAGTGATGCCTACTGTCCTCTATTGAATTATTTCTGCATTTTCAGATAATATTTTTAGAAAGAATAAGACATTATTATGAATCTAAATATTTTACCCAAATATATTTTTATTAAATCCATTGCAGTACTTTTAACCTAGTTTTACCTGTAATTTGTGGTAATCAGTGACTTTCCCATTTTCTTAAATTCTACTTAACTATTAATGTAAATTCTTTTAAGAATTACTTTCCTTCTTTGCTTTCCATTTGTGGATCTCCTACCCATGGCTGGAGCGTCAGCTCAGGTGTTCCCTTTCTCCATGAAAAGCACCAGCCCCCCCCCCATGTTTATCCTGATAAATCTCTTCTCTAAATTCAAATGTATGACTTCACTTCTCACTTCATGCTTGGTTCAGTTTTTTCAACTGTTCTGTCTTTGGGAGATGAGACGATAGCTTACACATTCTCAAAATTTATTTAAACACCCCCAGCCCCCAGCATAGTAATTTCCCAAGCAGATATGCAATATCCATTGTTGCACTGTTTTTCTGTAGTGGTGGTTGGCTACCTCCCATGGGTGTTTTGCCCTGGGATCAGAAAACAGACTTCCAGTCTGGCTCTGACAGAAATTGTCTGTATCACCAAAAGCGCTGAAAAATATTCTACTATGTTCCAATTCTATTAAATAAAGATAACAATAAGTCCTTTATATGTGCATGATGAATGAGTTGCACAGATGAGAGTGATTTGTGAATTACTCTGTTCCCTGTAAATGTGATTATTAATTGCAGTAAGTCAATTAGTGAATGACATTCCTATTTGGACTCCTCCTGTAGAACACAGTCATTTGCTATTCTGTGTATGATGCTGCATCCAGATGGCCCAGGTGGCACAGAGCACAGCAGAAACCCATTAGTAGGAGGACTGGGAGGATGCTGTGCACCCGGGCACCGAGCCTCAGCTGGATCAACTAGAAGCTAGGAATGCTGTGGACCCGGGCACCTAGCCTCAGCTAGACCACCTAGAGGCTGGGAGGATGTTGTGGCCCCAGGCACCTAGCCTCAGCTGGACCACCTAGAGGCTGGGGAGATGCTGTGGAACCGGGCATCTAGCCCCAGCTGGACCACCTAGAGGTTGGGAGAATGCTGTGCACCCGGGCACCTAGCCTCAGATGGACCAACTAGAAGCTAGGAATGCTGTGTACCTGGGTACCTAGCCTCAGCTAGACCACCTAGAGGCTGGGAGGATGCTGTGGCCCCGGGCACCTAGCCTCAGCTGGACCACCTAGAGTTTGGGAGGATGCTGTGGACCCAGCACCTAGCCTCAGTTGGACCACCTAGAGTTTGGGAGGATGCTGTGGCCCCGGGCACATAGCCTTAGCTGGACAGAGGGCACCATATGAGCAGAGGGTTCCACCCCGGGGATCATCTCATGATAGACTATACGATTCTCATACATGATGCTGAGTGATATTTTTAAATGTTGCCACAGGCAGAATATTTTTGACTGCATTGTTTCATTGTGACCTAGATTGAACAATACATAACAAAGAAATACTCTCAGCACACTGGTATTTACTGCTCTTTAATAACTGTCAGCTACAAATCTGTATGCATTTTTCTCTATTGTATTCATTTATAATGTATAACCTGCCTACTTCCAAAAACAATGTTAGTGGCTTACACTGGAAGACTTACCCACATATGCCTGACCAGATGAAAATAAAAAATAAAACACCGCATGTTTGGCATCCATAAATCATTTTCCTCAAATATGTATCTCTTACAATGACTCAATCTTATTTGTTTGGATTCAACAACTAATTCATAAAATGGGTTTAATATCTATCTCTTTTACAAATATTTTTAAAGTACCACATGAACAAAGAAGTTTAAATGTTGATTATGTTTTAAAACGTACAAACTTTATGGCTGATTTGACTATTTTGACATAAAGCATTTTTAAAAACTCACTTCAAAATTTTTAAAGAAAAGTAACAAGTATAAAGTAAAACACTGAAATATCCACTCTCTACAGATAGAATTAATATCTCTCTATCATACACACATATATCTATACATATACAGATGTATATGTAAAATTATTTTATTCCAAACCATTTGCTAGCAAGTTACAGACATGATGAATTATTCTTGTAAAATCTAGTATTCATTTCTTAAAACATTTCTCAAAATCAAAAAACTAACATTGATGCAACACTACCATCTAATCCACCAACCTCATTCAGATTTCCTCCTTTTGCTAATAACGGTTCTAGTAGCAAAGGACCCTAACCAGGGTTGCTCGCTGCAGTCAGCGTTATGCCCCTAGTTTTGGCTCTAGTAGCAAGGGACCCTAACCAGGTTGCTCGCTGCAGTCAGCGTTATGCCCCTAGTTTTGGCTCTAGTAGCAAGGGACACTAACCAGGGTTGCTCGCTGCAGTCAGCGTTATGCCCCTAGTTTTGGCTCTAGTAGCAAGGGACACTAACCAGGGTTGCTCACTGCCGTCAGCATTATGCCCCTAGTTTTGGCTCTAGTAGCAAGGGACCCTAACCAGGGTTGCTCGCTGCAGTCACCGTTATGCCCCTAGTTTTGGCTCTAGTAGCAAGGGACCCTAACCAGGGTTGCTGGCTGCCGTCAGCGTTATGCTCCTAGTTTTGGCTCTAGTAGCAAGGGACCCTAACCAGGGTTGCTCACTGCAGTCAGCATTATGCCCCTAGTTTTGGCTCTAGTAGCAAGGGACCCTAACCAGGGTTGCTCACTGCAGTCAGCATTATGCCCCTAGTTTTGGCTCTAGTAGCAAGGGACCCTAACCAGGGTTGCTCACTGCCGTCAGCGTTATGCCCCTAGTTTACTTCTGGCTGGAAGATTTCTTTGGTTTTTCCTTGTCTTTCATTAACTTGACACTTTTGAAAAAACATACAACCAAGTTCTTTATGGAATTTTTTTTCAATTTGAATTGATGCTCTTTATGATTAGATGCAGGCTATACATTTGGTGCTAGAATATCAATATAGGAGGCTATGTTCTTCCAAGAACATCTTCTCTACCTCCTCCTCTGCTGGGAGGCGGCTGGCTCAAGTAGACTTGCAGGAGCTGACAATGACATCACTTCCCAACACTGCTCTGTGACACTGTGACGTGTTAGTCACTTGAAATCAGCTGTGAGGTGTTTACACCACAGCAGTTGCAATGTGACCACGAATCAAGCTTTTTTTTTTTTTTTCCCAAGAGCCAGCTTCTCAGTGTCTCAGCACATACCATGTCCCAGTAATTCACTTGATGAAAGGCGGGTCTGCTGGACTTCTCTCTGAAGTTATTACTTTTCTGCTTGTTAATGAATAAGGATTAGATGGGGAGAGGCGTGAAGACTAAGAATACCCAGTTCCTCATTTACATTTTACATCCATGATGCCTCAGCCTGAATCGATCGTTATTATTACTACAAAGATTCCCGGATGATGACTTTCTAATTCCGTCTTCCCTCCCTCTTTATTAGGCAGCATGTTACAGCAAGGGAAAACTTTGTCCTTTATTCATTTTATTCATTGATTGATCTATTTATGTCAGTTTTCAGTCATAGATTTCTATTTCATACAAAAGGATTATATTGTATTTTTTGCTAGTATAGTCTTGAAATGAGCATTTCTCCAAAAAATGCTCCTTCCTTTCAGAGAATAATAGAATATAGAGTGATATTTAGAAACTCAAGATTTAGGTACCATGTAGGTTTATTGCTGCTGGGCTATTAATTATTTTATACCTCTCAAAACACAAAGGTAGGAACTGTAGCATCTGCACACACATTTTTATTTATGTCTGTAGCTACACATAGTAAAACCATGAGTTCACATCCATGATACAACCAGATCCATTGTAACCCTCCTCAGTTCCATTTTTGTAATCCCTTCTCCAACATCAAGAACACTGGCTCACATTTTCCTCAAAACGTGTACTTAGTTCCCATGTAATTGTCTAATCGTCCAGTCTCACTGGGAATTTGCTCAGGTCCCATCTGCCTTACCCCTCCCTACTTTATCCCTAACTGTACCAAATGCTTCTGATAAATACATTGGAAAAGGAAAGCTGAAGATTATGAAATCTTAAAATTCATGCTACCCCTGACACAATTAATTCAAACTGTGAACAAATTCTCCTGTGTCCGAAGAAACACTCGCACTTCACCGCTCCAGGTACTTGACCAAGAACGCACACAGAGAAGGCCCACGGCCAGGCATGAAACAAACCTCTCCTCTTAGAAGGTGGACACACAGCCCTCAAAACAAGAGTCTGTCCTTCAGAGCCTGCATGGGTGAGCTCACGAGGCCAGAGGCTGGTGCTGTTTCTTTCTGTCACTAGCCTTGGGACTTACGTACTGAGGCATTCCCGCAGAAGGGGACTATGAGGTTGAGAGAGAAACAGAATAATAAGTAGAATCCCCACAGTTCACCAAAAACATTGCAGGGGAAAAGATGAAAGGTCCCTTTAAACACCTGCTCTTGTTAAAAACACACAGAGGAAAGACAGGCTCTACTTGGCCCAGTACAAGGACAGCAGAGGCAGAAGAGAAGAGAAGAAATGATTTCAGTGTGTCCCTTTCCTGCTGTGACTGTGCTCTTATGATCCCTCACCAGTCAGAACAGCCATTCCTCTTCCTTTGGAAGAATAGGTGAGGACAGAGTGACCAGGCAGAACTGTGTGGGAGACACACGAAACATGAAGGTTCTTCTCTCATCTGCTTCCGCATACCTGAAAATATGAGCTGAAAAATTCGGTCCAATATTAAACCCTTTCTATTGAAAAGTTCACCTGTTCCTCATACGTGTTAGGATATATAAATTCACACATTGGAAGCTCAGTTCACTTATGATAGTTACTTAAGGGAAGCTTTAATATGAAGTTGTCATACATCTGATGATAAACGCAAACACGTGTGAACGATGAGTTTTGATCCTTAGACAAAACACACATTAAAAGTGTTTTACCAATTTAATTTGTGAAACATATGATAGGTGCTAGAAATTGTGCATGACCCACAGAAATGAATATATTTTCTCACGAAGTTTAAATGTCTAGAGAATATAAGGGTATGTTACACAAAACTGAGCTGGGCAATTCCAAATTTGAGTATTTTGAACACAGAGACAGCAAAGACCTGCTTGACTGTCATTACTTGGAGTATTTCCTCCCACTTGACGATCTCTCTGGCCATAATTTACTGATCTATTTATTTTTATTTTTTTTAGGAAGCCTTTTTCCCCACCCAAATATTTGGAAAAAAGACTACTTTTGTCTTCTTGTAACATCCAACAACTACCAGTAATACTGCTTTTGTACCAAATGCTATAATTAGAATATATTTTGATACTCATATATAAATTTTAAAATTGTGTTTGGTTACTTGTTTTGGTGACAGAGTCCTTATCTTTTATTCCTAATAAGCAGGGTGCTAGATATATAGTAGGTGGTTTAAGAAATCATATGCTAGACTGAACTATTACAAGAGCTCTCCGTCCAGGGGAAATTAGAGAAGCTTTACAGTAGAGTCAGCCCTTGAGATTAAACTTGAAGAACAGGCTTGAAATAAATGTTTCAAAAAATAGCAATACTACAAATACCTTAATTCTACAAACACATCAATACTACAAATGTATCACCACTACAATGTAGATTATGGTTGGTAAATAACAATAAAATGTTAGGCAGGCATCTCATTGATCATCACCTTAAATAGTCATTGTCATGGCTGTGGAGAAGCATATTTTTATTTACTGACAGCTGAAGATGAAATCCTTGAACATTTAAAGTTATAAAGTCAGAGTTGAGACAGACATTGTAAATGACCTACACCCCATCCATTTTCTCTTTCTAAAAAAGCTGTTAAGTAAGAATAGAATGGAGATGTTTCATGAAAGGATGTATGCAGTTAAAAAGGAAATTTCAGCCTCCCTGTGCCATGGGGACAAACTAGGGACAGAATTCATGCTGAGAGAGGATACCCAGAAAAAATAAAGTCTAAAAAAACAAAAGGCTTCTCAGAGAAGCCCCAGGGACACACCTACAAAGTCTTCCCACAGTGACTTGGCTCTTAAGAATTTGTAGAAACACAACTTCCTGGGACCTGAAAACTAATGCTTTCTTCTGCTTTTGTAAAAGCCTGGGTCTGCCTTCTCCAGTTCTATTCAAACTGACCAATGGCAAGGGCACCTGTGGACAAGGAACCCTTGGCTGGAGATAAAAGGGAAAAGACAGAGCCAGTTAGGGAAGTTGGTCATTTTTGGACTTTAGTCTGCCATCGCTCTGGTAGCTGAAATAAAATCCTTCCTCCATATTTTATTGTTCAAGTGATTCTCTTTCTCCACCAGGCCCTTGTCTTCCTGCAACAATGCCAGTGAGCTGGAAGGACTACTCTACTGTGGAGCAGGGAGACTCAGAAAATATTTTTATGTGTCTTCTTGGACAATTCTGTAATGCCTAATCTTTGCTCTTCATTTGAAAGGATAGCAATAGAGCTTAGTTCACAGGGCTATGTTCAGGATCGAATGAAACAGACATTCCAAAGCACATGTGCAGACTGCAGGGTAAGTGCCCAGGAAATCATGACTCCCATTAGTGAAGCTGAATGTGTTGCTGCCACATAGACCGTCACCTGTGTGTAGGCAGGATCAGCTGCTGGCATGAAAGAAAACAACATCAAGATCTGAATGAAGTACAGGGAGGGAAGGCTCGCCTGGGCATTTTGAAAGGAGAATCTTGAATACAGGTGCATTTGTGAATGCTTGAGGTGTGTGAAAGAGCAAGCAAAGATGGGACTTTGTTGACTACAACCACAGGTCTGACCACTTATGAGTAGGGTGGCACCTGTGTCAAGGGTTAAGCTTGTCTACAACTCCTATGTGACAAAATGTTGTAGATCACGGGCCTAACTTAGGCCCATGACACAATGCAATTTTCCCAGGTAATTTCCTCCAGGGTCTTCCATTTTCAGAGCCAAGAACTGTCTCCTAACTTCAGCCTGGCCTCCATCTCCCACTGTTGTCAACATGTTCTCCCTATACCGTCAGCCTGAGAACCTTCCACACCTAGAGGCTGGGCTACCTAGCACTCCTGAAGAATGCAGCCTTCTTTGTCTCACCGGTGTTCTTGAATCTTACTCCAAGCCTTTCAACGTTAGAGACGCTATCAGGGAGACATTAAGAAAGGAGAAGGGGGGGGATATGGGAGGCAGGAGGGTATTTGGGGGGACCTCACCTAATGTGCATGATACAATGGTACATGTCAAAACTATTAAGAAATGAGTATAACTGTGATGGATGTGTTACTTAGTTCAATGTAAGCATTTTACATTGTATATGGAAGCAGTACCCTGAACCCCATAAATGCATCAATGTACAAAGTAATGATTTAATAAAAAATAATAATAATAAATAAATAAATAAATTAGAGATTATGCAAATACAAATACAGAGGAGCCAGCCATTGATTAATTTTCACTTGCTAGGGCTACGTATGAATTGTATAAATTATGAGAAAGCTTATTCTTGATACTGTGTATAGGTCAATCACCCTGACCTTTCACATTAAATAACTTTAATGTGCCACCTAAACATTTATGACTTGGCTCTTACAGAGCAAGAAGTATTATAGCAATCATTCTTTCTTTGTTCACTATTTCATTCATTTAAAAAAATCTATCGAGCACTTCAAAAAAAAAAAAAAAGGAAGGAAGGAAGGAAAGAAATGCCCATGCTGAGTGCTGCTCGTTTTGTTTTCTAAGCATTTGCACATTCTGGTTCACAAATATCTTACCTGAGAAGCTTCCCAGCCTGGGTGCTGCTGCGTCTCCACCATCATGGATCTCCAGGGAGTCCCAGTTCTGCTCTGTGGCAAAGCTTATTACTTGGATCTACCAAACCATAGCACTGCATTAATATTTATTTCTTATTTATTAACAGCATTAGTCTAATCAGATGAGGTTTGGTGCGTGTGTGTGTATACATACATACATGTATATATATTATGTATACATAGGTATATACACATTTTACATATGTGTGCATACACATATACACATATACGTATATGTGGTAAAATCAGAGAAAATAAAACATCAAAGAACATTCCCCAATTTCTAAAAATGACACCTGTCATTGTTTTTATCCTACAAAAATTGAAAATTTTTATTACAAATATAGAAACATGATTAAAGCATTTTGTGGAAAAATTAAGAATAGGGAAACAGATTATGATCCTTGTATTTAAAATAACCAATACAAAATGAACAAGGAAAGGAGAGGAGAGGAAGGGCAGGGTGGGGAGAGTGGGGTGAGGGTCAGGGAGAGGGGAGGAGAGGAATAAGGAAGGGAGGGAGGAAGAGAGAAAGAGACAGACGGACAGAGAGGAGCCCACGGACCCAGGTAAGCCCTGTTTGTAGACTCTGGACTTCAACGACTAACCTGGATTCCCGACCCTTCCGTCACTGTGATCTTCCATATGCAATTTAAGTTGTTACCATATGGCTCAGGGTAGCCAGGGGACAAAATTGTCCCTCTTCGCTGAGTGAAATTGCCACTGCAGGGGACTGAAAGATGAAACTGTACTGAGTAAAAGGAAAGTCCAACAAGCACAACATTTTTGGCATTTAGTTTTCTTTGGCTGTGTGATCAGATAGTGAGACAAACTTTACATGGACTATACGTTAAATGACATTTTTAGCAGAGGTAAAATTTAGTCTGTTCTCTTTTAAATTAATGCTATCATTGATTATTATCTATTATGGTAATAAGTTGAAGACCTTGGATGTATAAATAAATCTTTCCCAATTCTCTAAGAAGGGACTGTACCCAACAATGGAATTTTGGATGTGAACTGTGTTTAGAATAATTTGTCCACTGTAATTTAATGACCTTGGCAGAATATTCTCTTCTCTAGGCAGACACACAATTCCAAATGGTATTAATTGGATTTATGAGCAAGTTCAGAGAGGAGAAAAGGCAGTTAAAATGTACAAATGAATTCAAGTGCTAATCATGATTGCACTAGAGTTTTTTACACAAATTAAGCAAATAAACTATAACTGTCATTGTTATTCAGGGGCATCAACCTATTACTTCTCAAACACTCATCAGCATTGATTTATTACAAGGACATTGCATAAGTGATACTGCAAATCTACATTACAATGGTTTTTCCCTAAAATGAAATTATGTTGTATATCCAAGACTTTAGAATTGATAGCATACTTAATGAGCATTGAGAAGGAAAACATGCTTTTACCTGGTTAATCTGATGAGTTGTTTTATGGAACAGAGTAATTTTTAGGGTTTTGCTACTACTGGATTTTTTTTTTTTTTTTTTAGAGACAGAGTTTCACTTTGTCACCCTCAGTAGAGTGTCGTGGCGTCACAGCTCACAGCAACCTCCAACTCCTGGGCTTACGCGATTCTCTTGCCTCAGCCTCCTGAGTAGCTGGGACTACAGGCACCCGCCACAATGCCCAGCTATTTTTTTGTTGCAGTTAGGCTGGGGCTGGGTTTGAATCTGCCACCATCTGTATATGGGGCTGGCGCCCTCCCCACTGAGCCACAGGCAGCGCCCACTACTGGATTATTTATAGTAAAATAAAATGTGCTCTATACATGCCATGAGCATGATGGGCTTCTGTGGATTGGACAGAGGGCAACTCTTGGGCAGTGCTGAGAACTTCTGGTGCCCAGACCTGAGCGAGGTATGCCCATGGATGCTCCTTACCCACACAGCTGGGAATCGTGTCATTCCACTGTGCCAGAGCATTAGGTACCGACTGACAGCGGAGCGCTGTGGAACCCTGCAGGAGGTAGCCCGGGTTGCACTCAAATCGAACAATGGAACCTGCAGAAAACTCAGAACCGATTCTCCTTCCGTATCTGGGCTCAGGCACAGAGCTGCACTGGGTGTCACTTGTTCGAGGAACAGCTAAAGGCGAAACACAAAGTGAGGTCATTTGTATCTTCATCAAAGCAGTTAAGATATTACCTTGAAAACAGGTTTAATATGCTTCTAAGGAGAGCCAGCACAGGTATAGGAGTTAAATGATAATGCCTCTGTCAATCAGAGAGTGATTGGGGGAGAACTTTCCCATCCACACTTCCCTCAGAACCACCTCTGTGTTGTCATTGCAAATGAGGAAAACAGGGCTTATGAGAATTGATGCCTCATGACCACAGATTAAAAACATTTAAGCAATTAAAATTAACTAAGCACCTGAACCATCATCAGCAGTGTCAACAGGATGACTACAAATTTGTATTTACACACAAGAACCTTAGAGCCTAGGGAGAAAAGCCTCTATATAAAATTTGTCATAACATGGCCATTGTTATGTAATGATACAATTAAAATTAGAATCACTGTATGATCCAGTAATCACATTTGGGGATATTTATCCAAAGAAATTAAAATAAAGATCTCAGAAAGAAAGAAAGAAAGAAAGAAATGCCTGCACTACCATGCACAGCAGCCAAGATGTCCATAAGGAGACAAGATACTGAGTCAGCATCAGTGTCTGTGACTAGACAAGATACTGAGTCAGCTTCAGGGTCCATGAGGAGACAAGATACTGAGTCAGCTTCAGTGTCTGTGACTAGACAAGATACTGAGTCAGCTTCAGGGTCCATGAGGAGACAAGATACTGAGTCAGCTTCAGTGTCCATGAGGAGACAAGGTACTGAGTCAGCTTCAGGGTCCATGAGGAGACAAGATACTGAGTCAGCTTCAGTGTCCATGAGGAGACAAGATACTGAGTCAGCTTCAGTGTCCATGAGGAGACAAGGTACTGAGTCAGCTTCAGGGTCCATGAGGAGACAAGATACTGAGTCAGCTTCAGTGTCCATGAGGAGACAAGATACTGAGTCAGCTTCAGGGTCCATGAGGAGACAAGATACTGAGTCAGCTTCAGGGTCCATGAGGAGACAAGATACTGAGTCAGCTTCAGGGTCCATGAGGAGACAAGATACTGAGTCAGCTTCAGGGTCCATGAGGAGACAAGATACTGAGTCAGCTTCAGGGTCCATGGGGAGACAAGATACTGAGTCAGCTTCAGGGTCCATGAGGAGACAAGATACTGAGTCAGCTTCAGGGTCCATGAGGAGACAAGATACTGAGTCAGCTTCAGTGTCCATGAGGAGACAAGATACTGAGTCAGCTTCAGTGTCCATGAGGAGACAAGATACTGAGTCAGCATCAGTGTCCATGAGGAGACAAGGTACTGAGTCAGCTTCAGTGTCCATGAGGAGACAAGATACTGAGTCAGCATCAGTGTCCATGAGGAGACAAGATACTGAGTCAGCTTCAGGGTCCATGAGGAGACAAGATACTGAGTCAGCATCAGTGTCCATGAGGAGACAAGGTACTGAGTCAGCATCAGTGTCCATGAAGAGACAAGATACTGAGTCAGCTTCAGTGTCCATGAGGAGACAAGATACTGAGTCAGCATCAGTGTCCATGAGGAGACAAGATACTGAGTCAGCATCAGTGTCCATGAGGAGACAAGGTACTGAGTCAGCATCAGTGTCCATGAGGAGACAAGATACTGAGTCAGCTTCAGGGTCCATGAGGAGACAAGATACTGAGTCAGCATCAGTGTCCATGAGGAGTCAAGGTACTGAGTCAGCATCAGTGTCCATGAGGAGACAAGATACTGAGTCAGCATCAGTGTCCATGAGGAGACAAGGTACTGAGTCAGCTTCGTCCATGAGGAGACAAGATACTGAGTCAGCATCAGTGTCCATGAGGAGACAAGATACTGAGTCAGCTTCAGTGTCCATGAGGAGACAAGATACTGAGTCAGCATCAGTGTCCATGAGGAGACAAGGTACTGAGTCAGCATCAGTGTCCATGAGGAGACCAGATACTGAGTCAGCTTCAGTGTCCATGAGGAGACAAGATACTGAGTCAGCTTCAGTGTCCATGAGGAGACAAGGTACTGAGTCAGCTTCAGTGTCCATGAGGAGACAAGATACTGAGTCAGCATCAGTGTCCATGAGGAGACAAGATACTGAGTCAGCTTCAGTGTCTGTGACTAGACAAAATACTGAGTCAGCTTCAGGGTCCATGAGGAGAGAAGATACTGAGTCAGCTTCAGGGTGCATGATGAGATGAGATACTGAGTTAGCTTTAGGGTCCAAGAGTAGACAAGGTGCGGAGTCAGGGTCAGGGTCCATGATGAGACAAGATGCGGAGTCAGCTTCAGGGTCCATGATGGGTGTTGTGGTAGGCACCTGTAGTCCCAGCTACTTGGGAGGCTGAGGCAAGAGAATCACTCATGCCCAAGAGTTTGAGGTTGCTGGGGGTGTGATGCTATGGCAGTCTACTAAGGGCAACATAGTTAAGACTCTGTCTCAAAAATAAAAGAAAAGAAAGAAAACCAGGAAGGCACCTTGAAGACATGATGCTGACTGAAGTAAGCTGGCTAGAGTGCTGCGTGGTTCTACTTAGATGAAGGTCTCTGAGGTAGGAGAGTTCATGGACGCTGAGTACAAAGGTAGCCAGCAAGGCTGGGGTGGGGTGGTGGAGTGGTGGAGAGTTAACCCCGCGAAGGATAAGAGGTTTCTACTACCTAATGGGAGCAGGTGCTGGAGATCTGCTATACAACACTGCCCCCACAGGTAACAGTCAGGAGGGCTGATCTTCTGTGACCACAACAACAAAATATTATTAAGTGTGCATGGGAAACACAGAATCAAACTATTCATTTTGGAAGGGAGAGCTCTCTTGGATGTCACTGATGGGAGCAAGGCTGGTGACATCCGGGCCATCCTGGCCACCGCCTTTCTCTGTTCTTCAGTGTCTTATTTTCACACCTACAACTCTCTCTGCCGAGGGGTGGGAGGCAGGTTGTGCACCCCTGGGTGGTCACTCAGCATTTAGTGAGAGGGTATGTGGGTCAAGAGGTCATTCTACTTAAACGTGCTGGAAATAAAAAAATAAATGAATGCAACAAAGACCAAGGTTCAAAAAAAAAAAAAATATCCCAACTGGCAAGGACATCATTCTGCCTACATGTAGGAGGCAAAAAAAGGCAAGTTCTGGCATCTGGCATCTGGCAGTCTCCTGGCACCAGCGCCCATGGACATTCTCTTGTGACCATGTGTATTTATGCTTCCTGACAAACCATATCAACAGCGCAATGCAAACCTCAAAATGAGACCAAGAAGCCCCCCCTTGATTAACGTAAGTGATAGTTCTTGACTAATTACAGTTAGATGCCTACTCTGTCTCTCTACCTGTTAGACCAAAATGAAGACATTCCATAACTTAATGGCCCAAGAACACCTAATCCATAGCAAAATCATGTTGCCTTTCAACCTCCCTGAACTCCTCAGCATGAGCCCAGGTATTAAAACAAGTCTTGCTGGGGCTTTTTGGATTCTTTGGGAACGTGTGATCCTCATTGCTGTCAAAAGGAATAACCGCTCCAGTGTGGGGGGGTCTTATGGTCTTCATTGGTGGGCACTGCCAGGTGAGCCTCCGTGCAGTGTGGGTGAGATGGTTGCCTACGCTGGATACCAGAATCTACAGCGTGTTTCCCCATTGATCAAAAGGGGCTCCGGACAAAGTCTGAAAATACTTCAGCTGGCAAAGAGGCCTGTCACACACTCTGGAAACAGTTACGTCCTCTGCAGTGTGTGTTCTGTCCTCAGGACCCCATGCTTCTCCATCCTTGAATTTTCGAAAGTACAGTCCTTTGAGAGAAGGTGCTTGTGTGCTCGTTGTCTTTAAAAATAATCCTTCTGGCTGGGTGCGGTGGCTCACGCCTATAATCCCAGCACTCTGGGAGGCCATGGTGGGTGGGTGGATTGCCTGAGCTCAAGTTGTTGAAGACCAGCCTGAGCAAAAGCGAGACCCCATCTCTAAAAAAATAGCCAGGTGCCTACAGCTACTCGGGGGACAGGCAAGAGAATCGCTTGAGCTCAAGAGTTTGAGGTTGCTGGGATGCCACGGCACTCCATGGAGGGCAACAAAGTGAGACTATTCTCAAAAAAAAAAAACCCTTCTGTGTTCACAATGCTTTTCTTAATACAATGGCATCATTTTTATTTTTATTTTTTCAATGAATCTGAACAATGACAAACACTCTTGGAGTAACTGCTGTTAAGGAAGAAATGCTCTCAAAAGTAAGTCAGAAGATGGTTTTGATTAAACTATGCTTCAATTAGGTGTTGAAATGTTTTCTATTAGAAAGCAAAAGGTCACAAAATTTCATACCACCTAAAAGCTATAGTGGAAAATTAATGATGTATGAGAATTCATCTTTTCTTCACATATGACTAAAAGTGAAATATAGAATAACTATAACAGTCTATAAGGTTGAGTATCCATTATAAAAAATATTTGATGTTTCAAATTTCAAGATTTATAGATTTTGGAATATTGTGTATGCATAATGAGATATCTTGGAGCCAGGACCCAAGTCTGAACCACAAACTCATTTTTGTTTATTGTAGCCCTTATCCACATAGCCTGAAAGTAATGTTCAGCCAGTGTTCTCATTTTCTGGATGAAATAAAGTTTTGAACCTTCACATGAGGCCAAGTGTGAAATTTTTCATTTGTGACATCACGCCAATGTTTAAAAGTTTTGGATTTAGGAGTACTTTGATTCTGATTTTCAGATCAGAATCTGAAAAAGGAGCCTCAACCCCTATAATAAAATACAGCTTAAAATCATATTTGTCAGGTTTATATGTTTGAGTATTTTGTTACTCAAACATATAAACCTATTTATATGTTTAGTAACAAACATTTAGTAAATGTTTCACACTGCTGTGAAACAAAATTGAAATCAGCACAGTGGAAAAGTGAGCAGGGAATGAGGTCAGTCTGGAGTGGACAGTGATAAACAGAACCATTGGGTTCTTGGCCAGACCAGAGTGCAGCTTCAAAGACCAGATGCTTTTCTCTGGGGCTTGTATGATACAGAAAGTGGCCACTGCACAAAAACATAACGTGATAGATCCGTTGATCATTTTTCACCAGCACAAATGGCCTAAACAGCAGATACATGCACGTGAGTTTCCTGCCCTCCCTCTGTTAGTGTGGACGTGGTGAAACAGCAATGAGAAGAAAATGATTACAAAATAGATCTGAATGCATATGGGAGTAACTTGCAATGTCTAAGTGAATCAGTCCCTATTTCAGTTAGTGACCCAGGGACATTTTCTATTCCTCAAAATCACGTCCCTCTTATAGTTGAAAATCAGATTCAACAAGCCATCACTAGTCAATGAATTCAAACCTATTGCTGAATTACAAAGAAAACGTATACTCAATCTTCTTTGTAGAAACTATGCCTTTAATAAGCTCTTGAGAAAAAAATGTGACCTTCTTAGAGTAGAAAACCGATTCAGACTCACAAGTCATGTCATCTAAAAGAAGAAGAATCCTGGGGAAAATCAAAAAACATGTATTTACATGCCTCAGAGGAACTTCCAGTGAAGAAACTCTTCATGTGTGTTCCTTCTACTCAAACTTAAAAAATAAAAAAGTATTTTTATGCTTTTAGCTGTTTATTTTTGAGAATGCTGTTTGATTAACTATATTAACAAGACAGGCTTTAGAAAAGACTTAAGCAAGAGGGTCTTTTCAGACTGGGCAGCTGGGAGACAGGGTTCCGTGTCAGAGCTGGTGACCCAGCAGAAAATACTGGAAAAGGCACATTTATAAGCTGTGCATCCCGTGTCTGAGTTGGGAGTGAGATAATATAAAACTTGGCTTCCTTTTCCCCTGAATATATATCGAGTAAGGAAGGCTACAGGAGGCCCCTCTGCCATGCACATTTGGGGAATTCCTAGAAGCGAGAAAACACAAAAGAGAAACTGCCTGCTGCCTAAAAGAAAATGTGCAAAGCCAAACACGTTCAAGGTTAAAAGCAAGAACGGTGTTTCTCCTACATCTTCAAGGAAGCTTGCTTATGCAGAAAAAAATGAGATTGTGGTTCAGTCCTGGAACACGGGAGCCCTTTCAGACACTCTACCATTCAGGAGAGAATCGTGAGGTTTCTCTCCAGGAGACATTCTCCCCGAAGCTTCTGCTTCTATGAGCTGTTTGCCTACCGCAGCTGAGGGACTGGATGCTAATTAGGAACCCGGGTTGGCCTGAGCCACAGCTGGGAAGGAGGCTCTGTTGTCACTGAATTGCGTTGGTGGCATAAGGTCACGTGTCTCAGCCTCCATTTCACTCCTTAGGTAGCTGGAGACGTGTGAACTGTGCATGCCCATTCCCTGTAGCACACCTTGTACCCCTGATAGCTCCTTAAACAGCTCCAAACAGCAGCCACACGAAGCTCTTTACGAGTGCTAAGTCACACCCCACAGCAATGTGGGGGAGCTCCTGGAGAGCCTCCCCAGGAGGGGCCCTGGCTGGAAGCCTTCTCTGAGGTCTTCTCTCGTGCTCTAGAAAGACACCCTTCTAGCAGTTTGGACAAAAAGCAAACTAGCAAAGCTTAACTAGAATACTTCATACAAAGCCTCTGCATTTCTGTGTCTTCTCAGATTCAGAAAGACGGTAACGTCCTCGCTGTTTAAATGTTACATTATTAAGCAGCACAGCATGCAGGGGCCGGAAGGAAAAAACTAGAGATCTTGGTCTTTGCACATCTGGAGTCACACAGGCCAATTTTGCGCCTGGACGCTGATACACTTATTAGTCATTGAAGCCTCTGGCAGTTCATTTTCTTTTCTTTTCTTTTTTTTTTCTCTATACATGTTCATGTGTTTATTTGGTTTCCACTTTTTGCCTTCACAAAATTAAAGTGGCTTAAAATTTAATAATAATGTTTAAGATAGGACTAGAAACAAAAACTTCGTAAAGAATGAACGAAGATAAATACATTTTGAAAAGAAATCAGATGATTGCTGCAACGAAATATGGAGCAGTAATAATAATAATGCCAAAAAGTAACATTCACATGGTCAGATAAAGAGTATGTCTGTCATAGAATGCTTTGACGCTGAGATTCAGTGTGGAATCATTGGTTAACTTCTTTTTTTTCCAAAGTTTTAAAAAATAGAGAATATTTATTTTTATAAATAAAATTAGAAGATAATTTAAAAAAAAGATCATGCCAAATCTTATAGACAATAGAAAAAGAAGAAATACTTAAAAATCATTCTACTTCACCTGGATATACCTGATATTAAAATTGGAAAAAATATATTATTATAAAGGGAAATTATAAACATATTTCCCTTATAAATGAGGATGCACTATCCTAAACAACATATTAACAAGTTGAATTAAAAATTATTGTTCAAATAATGTACTTTGGTCAAAATTAAATCCAACTTGTGTGAGAATTAGTCATTATTCTGGCAGTTCTTTCTTTTTTTTTTTTTTCCAGCTTTGGGCCAGGGCTGGGTTTGAACCCACCCCTTCGGTATATGAGGCCAGCACCCTACTCCTTTGAGCCACAGGTGCCACCCCTCTGGCAGTTCTTTATAATGAAATTGTCTGTCTGTGTACAAGGGTTAGATTTCCTATAATCATGGAAATTGTGTATTCCCTGTGCAATTTTTGTCTGTAATAGTTTATGAAAGTATGAAGCTATAAGTGCTGTGTGAAAGCACTCTTCAGAACATTTCTATGGGATAGAGTTCAAATAATTTCTAGACTTCATTGTAATTACTATCTTCCAAGAAGCAATATTCCATCTAACTTTTTATATGTATTAAAAACTTTTCCCATTGGTGTGAAATAATTTATAAATTGCATTTATGGTCTCAGTTCTTTATGTCCAAAGGATTTAGTTTAGATAAAAAAGACATTAATTTTTGCATGAACTCACTGGTAGGAACAAAGCAAGAAAAGGAAGTGATTAGAACTGTATGAAATAGGGACATTTTCACGGTCATCGTATATTCTTAAGTACAAGATAAATAGGGTCTTCCGTTTATGATTTTTCTTTCTATTTTCCCGTGTCTTATACATTATAATGATAATGCATTGCTTTAAATAAAGAAACATTTTATACCTACTTTGTGAGGATGATATTGTAAGATGGAACAGGCCTTAGGTCAGTTCATAGATTTTCTAATTTTCATCAAAAATCCCAAGAAACAAGCTCCTTATAAAGGCAGACAGTGCCTGAAATTTGAGTATTTCCAAAGGGAAAAATGTCCCTAAACCAGGTCTAGTTTCTTTGCATGGCACACCAATTTTGGTTTGTGTTTCTGCTTTTACAAAGCAACACCGAATTTGAATAAAATTAGAAGGGGAAAGTGGCAGTGATATAGAGTCTGGAAGTCTCTCCTCTCCAAATCCAGTGTTGAATCTGGATCCCAGAGCTGGGTGTGGGGCCTGGTGGAGGTGTCTGGGGCCTGGCAGCAGACCCCTCATGCAAGGTCTTGTAATGAGCGTGTTCTGGCTCAGTGAGGGTCTGCTGAGAATTCATGGTTGAAAGGAGCCTGGCAGCTCCCCTCCCCATGTTGTTCCTCCTGCTCCCAGTTGCCTTCCTGAAGCCATCCAGGAGCAGGTGCCGGCAAAGCCCTTCTTGTGTAGCCTACAGAGCTCTGAGCCAAAAGGAACTCCTTTTTCCATAAATCACCTGCCTCAGCTATTCCCTTTATAGCAACACAGGCAGACTAAGACAGGTTGGCAACTTAAACGTGCCCCCCTCTAACAAAGTCCATTTCAGAAATCTCTCTACCCTCCAGCAAAATTGAGACCTAGAAAAACTAAGTATTGCTTCTTACTTTTGAACACAGTTTCTCTCTGAAGATGATAAGCTCTTTCAGACCTCAATCAGTACAGCCATTACAAATTCCATCCACAGACTTGTTCTGTGCTTCTGAAAGGGGACGAATAGTATATACCGTATGTTTTTTTAATTTCTTGTAATTAATATGTTTTTAAAAAGGTGAAATGTATTAGGAAAAAAACTATTCACTTTTCAGAATCTTAAAGCAGTCTCAAATATTTTAAATAAGCCCTAAATTAAAAAAAAACTATAAAGATGTAAAAGGGCTAAAAGATAATTAAAAAATATACAAACAAAATAGATACTCAGGATAATAGACACACAAGTGATTTAATATGTTGTTTGGCTTTGTTAAATTGCCTTTTAAGTTAGTTTTTATAATAAGATAAGGAATTATAGAATGCATTTTAGACAGTCACTAAAAGGTAAACTATTTTATAATACCTCACTTAATTAGATGAAATATTATATTGGAAGTTATTTTGCAAGCTAGGAAGAGCTACTGAGCAGTAATGTGACCAATATTGGTTTCCTTACAGTGAAGGATAAATGAGACATTATTAAGTCCTTGTAGGAGAAATATTAAATTCAGGTGTCAAAATAATTGGAATGTTTTTATTAACAATTTTTTTTTTTTTTTTTTGTAGAGACAGAGTTTTCACTTTATTGCCCTCGGTAGAGTGCCGTGGCATCACACAGCTCACAGCAACCTCCAACTCTTGGGCTTAAGCGATTCTCTTGCCTCAGCCTCCCGAGTAGCTGGGACTACAGGCGCCCGCCACAACGCCCGGCTATTTTTTGGTTGCAGTTTGGCCGGGGCTGGGTTTGAACCCGCCACCCTCTGCATATGGGGCTGGCGCCCTGCTCACTGAGCCACAGGCGCCGCCCTAACAATTTTATTATAAATATATGAATACCCTCAATTCATTAAATATGACGAAGTGCAACCCTCGTCCTCCCAGTGCTTTGTCTGAAAATGAGAGCGTGTGAAGTGCTGGGCAGGAGCAGTGAAGCTTGCAGAGCAGCTTTTACCTTGGTAGACGAAGTGGAAGCCCCGGGCAGAGGCCCCGCTCTTTGCACTGAATCGGAGCAGAATTTGATTCGACGTAGCCAAAGGTAAGGTTTCACCTGTAAAGTAAAAACAGAGATAATCCCTGGGATCTATGAAATACACAGCCTTGAAGAGGACAATAGTATTTTGGAAGATAATAATGAACTTGAAATTTTGTATTCAAGTTTTGAGCCTTAAAAATATTGGGGGCTTAAGACCCCAATATATCATTTTTATAAAGATTTTTAAACTGTTCTAGCTTGTGCATTCTATTAAAATACAGGGTACTCATTTCACTTTCGCTTTATTTTGAAGAAAGCATCCAAATGGTCTTACTGACTGGTACAGGAGACAGGACTGCAGAAAGCATTAAAACTCAGGAAGAGTCACTTTACGTGGATAATTACCTGTTAGGATTTTACTTAAAATCAAGTAAATGTCTCTGAATGTAAAGCTGAGTGAAGCAAAAAAAAAAAAAAAAAAAAAACCTTAATTGATTGATAAAAAGTCTGAAGTATATTTTTAGCCCTTTAAAGTACACACAGGTGGGGGAGAGTCTGTTTCAGGCACTGTGGAGAGGCCCATGGGTTGGCTGAAGCTTCTGGGGGAGAATGAGTGACTATGTAATAGCACATTGAATATGCGCCCTCGGGTGCGTTCTCAGACATGACATCACCCAACCTTGCTAGAAAATAACAAACACGGACCCTGAGACTTTTGGTTAACAAGAAAACAGTGAACAATTGTAAATAACCAAATCTTAACCTTCCCTGGCCAAAGGTTGTGATGCAAATACCTTAGTTGGTAAAAATAACTTGGGAGGTTCACTCAGTAAATCATGAAAATGCAACAATAGTACAAATAAGGGCTGGTCACCTACTTAATGGCCATTAAATAAACTGTGCCACATACTTCAACAATTCAGAACTCAAAGGAATCACATTTGATGTCTACAGTGGACCCCAAAGTCACCCTTCACAGTGGGAAATTTCTAGCTGAAGGTATGTTTATTTATAAAATATTCACTATGAAGTTTTACAAAGAGGTGGCTGAATGTACATAATAGTATGTAAAAATTTTGCAAAATTCTTTAACAGATATTTTGTAAATAAAAGAAATTTTAGCTAAAATTTCCCATTTCCCCTACATATGATAAATTTATGGGTGACTCTTGGGATGCCCTCTCTTTATGTTTTTGATAGGGAAAGATGTCTGTGTCATTCTAAAGAATGGGACAAAAAATAAGTTGTGAAATCATACCCCGTGTTTGATGAGGTCTCATATATGTTCCCATGGGTGCAAATGTGCAAAAATCTCTGCGTGTCTGTGCACGTGGGCACCTATGCATGTGTGGATAGAAGTGATCTCTACATGTTTGCATTTATAGGTTTGGAATACTTTAGACTAAAATGTTAATAGCTTTTCTCTCCAGTTGGAATAGAAAATAAATGTATAAGATAATTTATTATCTCTTTGGGTATTTGCCTCTTTTACTGAGGTAAGTACTATATTTCCCACAATTTTAGCAAGTAAAATGATAAAGGCAGATGGTTTTACATAGGAGATAATTAATACTTTTTAAATATGGCATGTAAAATAAGATTATCTCAAACACACATTAAAATTCAAAGATGATTAAATTTCTCACTAAAATGAAGGCAAAGAAATAGGCAAGTTTAAAATTAATCACCCTAGCTATCTAAATGGAATTAACTGCAAAAATATTTGAAGGTTTACCTGAATGAGACCCTGAGAGTGAGCTGAGAAGTCTGGCCTGCACGTGTGTTCCATCAAATAACTCTGCCAGGTCGTTCAGAGCCGTCTGGAAATAGGCGAACTGTCCAAACACCACTGTGAAATAAAAAGAATGGGGTGGACAATATATTTTAAGAAATGCAGTGGGGATTTGGTTGTACTACTCTACATTTACTGATTGACTCAAAGGTTGATTGTCCTAAGAATCTTGTAAAATAATAATTATTAACTTATTTTCCTTGCTTTCTAAGCTTTCATTTGATTAAATACTTTCATTTTGCTTCTTGGTCTTTTGTTACGTTGAGGACTGTTTTGTTCCTTTAATAAATAGTACATTAAGACAGTGTTAGAAGAATATCTATAAAGGTATTCATTTATTTTTGAGCAATCAGTGATATTTCATTCAATGAAAAAAGAAGGAGAGAGGTCAAGCCCCAGGATGATTTGATGAGATATTTAAAATTCTTTACAAAAGGTTACCATAACACCAGATCATACTAACACACGGCCAAATTGATATTAATTCATTTAAACACATGATTTAGCAATATATAATAGGAAGGGCTCATTGCTCCACTCCATAATTTTATTTATCTTACAGGTTATGTCAGTTATGTGAACACACCTTCTTCAGATACGATAAAATTACATATTTTATGACCTTGGATGTAATCAGTGCTTGTGTATCTGAATTGACAACACAGAGGGGCTTTGTAATATTTAGAAAAACCTGTGATTTAGTATTTATTTATAAGCAATGAGCAACTAACTCTTTCTTAGGTATGTGTAAGGTTAGCACTGAAATCATTCTGAATCATGAGCAGGAAGAAAGGGAGGGCATGTCCGAATTCTAACAGAAGGAATCACCGTCGGTGTCAGTACAGTGGTGGCCGTCCACCTCTAATGGCACGTGTGTCTGTGTGAGCACATGCATACATGGACAGGTGCTTATGTAACGGAATCTATACAGGTGTATAATGTAGCAGGTGTTTTGAGAATTTACGACTTCCCAGAGAGAGAAATGCAAAGGAGAAATGTAGGCAAAGTGGATTAGAAGAAGCTTAAAAAGACGGTTTCTTGGGGATGAGAGAGGAAGAGGAAGTTGTGATTTCTCTACACTTTTCACATACACAAGCCTTCTCTACCCCATCACCTCCAAAATTAATTAAATATTTAGCATGTTTGAGGCTGAATGCTTGGATCTTTCTTCTAATTAGTGAATTATACATACATGGTTCCTACTTGTCTTAAAATGTTTTGTGAGCATTAACTCTACACTAGAAACTACAAATAAAGGAACAGAAAGATATGAACATTGTCCCAGGACGTTAGCAACTGGGAACATGCAGCTCCTTCTGGAGATTGGCCACAACTTCCCTACCTTGGGTCATTGAACTGGGCTCCAACCTGTGACTGATACTCAACCCAAAAGAGCAAACTCATTGGCTAAAAGAAAGTAACTGCCCAGTGCTGTCTGTGCTGCAGCTGGAAACAGTGTAGCTGTGATGAGAAGGGTTTGGGGGATGTCAGCCTTCGGGATAGCCAATGTTTCATGGGGATAAGGGGCATGGTTGCTAGTCCTCCAAGAATTCTTTGTGTATGAACAGAACAAAAGAAATTATTTCAGTGAGTAAAGTGAATATGAAGAGCATGAGTTCTGGAGGTGACAAGTGGGACAGGTGGTCTGGAGGTGACAACTGGGGCAGATGGTCTCCAGGTGACAACAGGGGCAGGTGATCTGGAGGTGAAAAATGGGGCAGATGACCTGGAGGTGACAAGTGGGGCAGGTGGTATGGAGGTGACAACTGGGGCAGATGGATGGTCTGGAGGTAACAAATGGGCAGATGACCTGGAGGTGACAAGTGGGACTGGTGGTCTGGAGGTGACAACTGGGACAGATGGTCTGCTTTGGTTAATGGGGTATGAAAAGAGGAGGAATTGGGTGGCAAAGACTAATAGCAAAGGGTGGGAATGAAAGGAAAATTGGGACTTCTGAATACCTTAGTATCACTTCCCACTGGGGGATGGTGCTGACAGGACAGGTGGGGCCCTCCCTACCTGGCTGTGGTTCCATCAGCCACTGTGTTTGGGCTGTTCATCTGCCTCACACCCCACTCCATGAGTATGTCAGGGTCACAGACTATATTTTATTCATCTTTGTGTCCCTGGCACATCCCACAATTTTTGAATTAATTGTTTAATTAGTCAGTAAATGTCTGACTAAGAGACAGTATGGAAAGGGGGAGAGAATAATACAGGCAGAATGAATTTTCATCAAGGATTCAGTGTAACCATGTTATTCCAAACTAAAGGTTTCTGCACAGAGAAACTAGGAGAATCTGCGTCACTACACATTTCACACTGGGAATTCACAGTCAGTATTTAGGGTAGGAACATGACCTTTTGTTCTGTGATGCTTAACTGTGCTGTGATAACAATAAAAATTTGTACTCAGCCAAAATTAAGGAATAATGCTGCTACATCCCTTTGAGATAGGTATGGTTTGTTGTGTATACAGAAAGGGAAAGTTTTAAAAGGAATTTTGATGATAAAGTAAATGGAGAATGTTCTTGAGCATTTAGGTGAAAAGATGTATTTCATTCAAATACACAATTAAGGCTGAGGTTAAATAAGAAACATTAGTAGAGAGAATCTGGGCCAGCTTAAAGCTTTGTATCTAGACACAGTTTTAAGTATTGTTGTCCACGTATCACAACAAAGAAAGCACACATATGCAGGAGAGGTTTTCATGGGATTTTAAGAGGCTTGTGAATAATAAGAGAAGTTTACGGAAGTCACGTGTTTCCCAAATACTAGCTTCTTACCCAGAAAATAACTTTCTTGTCATGAATTAAAATGCATTCCCACATTTGAATTTTTATCTGCTTTTTATTCTGACAAGTGATTGCCATTATAATAAAAAGAAAAACCTCAACTGTACAGGGTTTTTAATATTACTATTGGAGAAAAGGAAATAGTCTACAACATGGCAAATGCTAAATTCTGGCTTACTCCAGAAAAGAATCCAATACGGGATAAAATTTTCCTGGTTGAGAGTGGGTGTGCACACTGAGGAGGTCATGTACAGAACCCCCAAGGAGGCTGCTCTAGAGATTAAGTCACTCTGGAAAACTTGTTCAAATTTGGAGCAAAACTCAGAAAGTTGGGTTTCCCCGTGAAATAGGATTCTGCCTGCTTCCTACATCTCCGAGCACACAAAAGTTGGCTCAGGTGATTCCCATCATGACCCGATTTATGATTTTTTGCGTAAGCAGTGCACAGAGATGCACCATGCCCTCCCAGCCCACACGTCCCTTCCCAATCCTCCTTCCACATAAAAACCACCAACTGAGAGGATGAGTTTGGAGAAAAATAAGAACAAGGCCAGATCAATTCTCTTCTTATTCTGGATCAGAAACCTTGAAAGGAATTTGAACATGTCATGTCACAATGGTAAACAATAATATTGTAATGAACATGGCGTGGGCAGAACATTTTTAGAAAGCTTGCTACTTAAATGCAACTTGTCTTCTTTTATATTATTATTTATTGTCCTAAGAGCTAGAATACAGGCTCATAAAATGGCAGAAAAATTGAATAGGGAAAAGAAATATGGGAATAAATTAACAATAAATTCTTACCAAACTCCTTTGGCACAGTTATGGAATAGAGACACACTTGACCAGCTGTGTAATTATGAGGGTAGTTTGGTGATAAAACTACCCCTTCCGACCCCACGTACTGACCTCCACAGGGTGCTGAAAATAAAACCAACCAAGAATTACATTGTGCATAACAGCACTGTGAGTGACAGGTGAACTAAAGCCAACTATCACCAAATAAGTGAGCAGCATGCCATGTTTATTTAAAAACTTAACTAAATATTAAAGTTAAAATCTCCTTTCACATTGGTATCAAAGTAACAGAAAAATAAAATAAAGAATTTACCAGTTTAGAATTAAAGTGATTCAATTTACCTACCTAATACTATTTTCAAGATCTGTCTCAGGCATGTTAAAATAATAAAGAAAATAGCTATAATAATAATATCTCTAATACAGCAATAATAAAACAGATTCAATATAGATATGATTAAATTACTTTAAAAAGTCTCCCTGGTGTGGTTGATATCAATTGCCACATTAACTTAAGAGATACAAAGATTATTTCAGTTTTCTATTGTTTTTATATTTATATGAGACTGAAAAGAACATAATTTGCTTTTTAAATTTTTTGGTTTTAACTTTTCATCTCACTGGTTCAGTTACAGATAAACATATATAATATCTAATGCTTCTGGGGTATTTTCCTGAGTTCTATTCAAAACTAAAAGAGGCCATTTCTAGAAAGGTAGGGCAGATAAAATAAGCAAGCTCAGAGTGTGTGTGTGTGTTGATTTTTTTCTGATTTTCTTATCTACTTTGGTGTTGCTTTGGCTGAGGACAAAATGCTGTAGCACAGATGTCCCAAACGCTTTTATCCTCATCTTATATTAACACAGACATTCAATTAAACCAAGTCACTTTATATCCAGTCTTTAAATTAAATCATCAATACTTCAATTCCCCATATTTTTACATAAGGAAGGTTCCAGGCCACCCATCTCTTTAGCTGTAGAGCAGTGACCAGACAGAAGTCACTTAACTTCCATGCTATCTGTCACCACACTGGCTATAACCTGACTACACTTACTATCTTAGATCAGTGATTCTCAACCTGTGGGTCATGACCCCTTTTTAACAATGAAAATACATGGTGGCATTAGGAAGGTTGAGAACCACTGCCTTAGATGAACCTTTGCTCATTTTAATACAGACTTATTTCCAGTGTTCCAGAAACTTTATATTTCTATAGATCATTTCTTCTTTTCTTTGTATAGTACTTCAAGTTGCTGTTTTAATTTTCTTTTCTTTTCTTTTCTTTCTTTCTTTTTTTTTTTTTGCAGTCATTTCTTTTTGAGCTAGCAATTCAGAAGCATCATGGAAAAAACTCAGAAATTAGAAATAACATCTTTAATCTTTGAATGTTAATTAGTACACTGTTAAATCCTAATTGATGCACAGAACATTCTCCAAGATTAATAAAACTTCTAAGAGTATGGTAATGCTAAGGTTAAGGCATTTTGCTAATGATTCATCAAGAGATTTCTCAAATATATGCATTACAATGGCTTGAAAAAGTTAAGTCATATTGCAAAAATCAATGGAAAACTGCTCAAACATCTGACAGCTTTGATCTGTTTATGATCAACTAGTAGAGATTTCACTTAATTAGACTAAGCTAAGCCTTCATGCTAACGTCTTAATTCAGAATCATGTTATCATTCCAAAGACATTTGCATATACTTTTTTATAATTTTAAATAGCAAAAAATGTATTTTATTTTCACTTTTAGATGAAGGATATTTCTGTAGCTCAGCTCCAAAGTGGCAGATTTCTACCAGATTGCTGGGAGACTTCCTCCACCAAGGTAGGTGTATCACTTGATTTTTATTTCCTCTCATTTCCCATGTAAATTCAACCAGTTTATTTCAGAATTATCTTTTCATTTTCCTCAAAGTCTTAATATTGATTTAAAAAGTCAGCACAAGTAAAAAAAATGGAAATTTTTTTATTTTAGTCATTATAAAGTTCAAGCAATTCATTTTATAAATACCCTCCTTACACACACACACAAAGTCAATTTCAAATTTTAAGCAAGAGTTACGAATGAAAAGCAGAAATAAATCATCACCAGCACAAAATTTTGATGCCCAAATCATTAGAGATGGTAAACATTCTCACCAGGGACATCTTCGGATGCATTTTTTGAAGGATAGCTACAAAGACTTATGTAGCCAAGGATAGAATAAGAATAAGCCAAGTATATCATCTCAGGACAACAGAGGATTTTTATTTTGTTGGGACAGAGTCTCACTGTGACATCACAGCTCACAGCAACCTCAACTCTTAGGCTCAAGAGATCCTCCTGCCTCAGCCTCCCAAGTAGCTAGGACTATAGGTGCTCACGGCAATGCCCAGTTAGGTTTTCTATTTTTAGTAGAGAAGGGGTCTCGCTCTTGCTCAGGCTGGCCTTGAACTCCTATGCTCAAGTGATCCTCCTGCCTTGATCTCCCAGAGTGCTAGGATTAGAGGCCGCAGCCACTGAGCTTGGCCATAAAGATACATTTTTTAAGTCAGAAGACGAAATGAGAGAAATATGATGTGGCACTTTGGTTCTTTACTCCCTTGAGAAACTGTGCTTAATTCTATATATTCTTCCTCAGCCTTAAAAGGGAAGCACCAAAACTACATAATATGTTTCAGACACGACCAAACATCTGTGAAATTGAGAAAAATAGGTAGAGAATATATATTTAATATTTAATCATTGTTATGTCTGTTTTACTGTGCTAATATGAGAAACAAGGGATATCCTCATATTAGAAATTATTTTATAGTAATGCTATAACAGAAAAAACATGTGCTTACTCTCTGGTAATTGTGGTGTTAGATCATTTCCTAAATGAGTAAAGATGTGCACCAGCATTCCCTGCAGATGGTAACAACAGCCCCGCTCATCCATCAGAGTTAATTTACACACACACACACCCTTCTTACGTAATGGCAACAATACACAATCACATTGAATAAACACACACAACAAAACAAAAAAACCCTGTCAAACAGAAGCTATTCTGACCCTTCGAGGATCTCCACACAGTTCCAATTTCAGTTCTAAATATATAGCAAACCACAATGAACAAAAATTATAGGCTATAAATGAATAACCAGGAAAAAAATATAGCATGCATGTAAAGCAAACTGGTCCAAAATGCACTGTCTGAATCCAATAATATAGACACTCTCAAAATGTGCAGAAGAGAGCAAAGTGCCCAAGTTCTCCTGGTGACCTGAATGAATCACAGATGTTGATATACACATGACACGTGCTGCTCCCACAGGCGGTCCATGTACGCAGAGACCGTGATCTCTGCTCTGAAGATCAGAACAACAAGTCCGTTTACATGTGAACAGAACAGCACACCAATTCTTCACACATCTTCCAATGCGCAAGAAACACTCCATGACTTAAAATTGTATAATAAATATATTGTCCAGTGTGACAACCATTAACAGGTTACAGTTGGTTTTTCATTAAAAATGACTGATTAATTCACTGACACTAAGCACATATATTAAGTTCTTACTATGTACCAACAACTATTGCTGGGTCCAGACAGACGCAGGTCCCCTAACTTGAAAGCTCTCAGGGTCATAAAAAAGATGAACTTAGAAACACTGAAATGGCAGAGCATGTAAGGGAATTGTTTTTGTTTATCATTTCATTTTTTGTTTATGTGTTTGTTTCTGTTTGTACATGTACTGATTTTTTTAAAACACCTAAAAAGGTTGTCAGTCCTGTTGTTAGGCTGTCTTGAGGAAAATGTTTGTTTTATAAGTTCAATTTATCAAGTGGAATTGGGTCTTTGAATTTATCCTACAACTATGCTGCAGATCCATTGCTCTTGAACAAACCAGGGGTTTCTAACTTTCCTTCTTTCTTCTTCGTCTTCTTGATAAAATACACATCACACAAAGAGTAAAGGGTATAAGTCACATGTCCACAGCTTCTGCCTGTGGAGACTCCCGTGAAACCACCACCTGGATTCAGATGCAGAGTGTGGCACAGCTGAAGTCTGCCCCCGCCTCCTCTTGGTTCACACCCAGTGGGCAGCTGCTGTCTGACCTGTCACCATTCTTCAACCATTCTTCAAGGTCCACCTGACTCAGAAGATGCAACTTTACTAATTTAATCTCTAATTAAGAAATTACAAACTATTAATGTTTGGGGGGAAAATAACACATCCATTCACACACAGTGGAACTTCTATAGTTGACCGCTCCCTGCATTGACCACCCCCTTAAGTTCTACCGTACTTAATTTTTTCTCTCTGTGTATATACACATACAGACACATATTTTTATATACATTTTACATACATGATTACATATATATATATAGAGAGAGAGAGAGAAAAGCAACTATAGAAAGCTCATTATGATTCTTTATGTATTATAGATCAGGTCTAGAATACATCGAGAAACAGAAGTTAAAAATGTCAGTCTGAGTGAAGGACAAATATTGTCATCTAGAAACCCATGAGAATGGCTAATATACTGCTAAATTAAACAATCGAGGAATGTCAAATTCCGTGCCCTCTCGGCAACCGACCCCCAGATTAGAGGAACGCAGGACTGAGATGTGAAACCATTCTTTAAATGAGATTTTGCATTCAAAAGGCAAGTCCTGCCTCAGAGAGCCTGTGTCCTTCCACACCTACCATGGCAAGAAGGCAGCGCCCGGTTCCAGGAGGGTTTCCCGTCGGCTCCAATCACACACATGATGGACGAGGGGTCCACTACCTTGTACCCAGAGTCACACTGGTACGTGACGGTCGAGCCGAGTTTGAAGTCTGCTCCAATTCTTGTGCCATTCATTATATTTCCAGGGTCAAAACAAGCTTCCCGGGGCTTCTCTGAGGGGAAAGGAAGGTGGAGCCCATGAGAGCAGCGTCTTTTCTCTCTGTTTATTTAGTTTGTCCTTTGCTTGTTTTATTAAAGGCCTAGAACAGTGCTTGGCATGTGAGAAATGCTCAAAAAATACTCATTCCTTCCTGAGGACCAAGTAAGCCTATTGAATAATAATAAAAAGTATTCCTCCTCAATAAAATATTTTAAAACCACATTTTACTATAGAATTGATATTGAATTGCCTTCATCGAGGTACAGAAAAATACATAGTACTCCATTTTTATACACTAATCCATTTGGTTTTGGCTATGAATTTTAGTATTAAACCCAAGAAATTGATTCTGAAACAATTCAAGTTCATTTTCTAACTTTCAAACTTAAATCATATGAACATGGAATCAAGCCACACCTTTAAGAAAACTGGATAATATGGCTTCTCAAAAAAGAAAATGATTTAACTCATGAACTTGAGAGCACCTTTCTTATACTGATAAATCATGGATAAAACATGAACAAGGAAAGATGCTGTGACTCTCACGATTGTCACGATGTTGTCGGTCTCCACAGGAGTGAATTGCAAACGTAGCAGAGGAAGGATGGTTATTAATTGATAAGAAGCAAACATTGTGTCTGACCTGTAATGATGAGTTACCCGACGGTTCCATCTTAATTGTAATCATTGCAGAGATTGACTGAGGGCTTATTCTGTACTAAGCTCTGAGTTGGGCACACTGTGTGCTTAACTCCAGTCTTCACTATACCTCTCTGATGTAAGAATTATGAAAATCAGTAACACAGGAATGCTAGAGAACTCCCTCAGATATGCACTACAGAGACTGGTCCCAATCTCAGGACATTAATTAAGGCATTCCCTTTGCACTGTACTAAATATAAATATCTATTCTCACCAAACACAAAACTTCCTTTTTCCTCAGAGTCTTGTTACTCTGTAATCAGTTTCAATTGTCTTCTGGCAGGCTTAATATTGTTAATTATCTATTTCAGCAAACCAACCAAAGCATATCTAAGTGAAAAAGTATGCCACCCTGTATTATCTATTAGGAGTACATAATATATAAGACCCCAAACAACAACAACAACAAAAAAAATCCCCACCACACTTTGGGAAGTCTTGTAGGCAGACAAAGAGGTCTATTTAACTGTGTTTATTCAATGTTTTCAATTATATTTTAATGCTCTATGAATTAACATCAATAAAAAGAGGTCTCTTTGGCAATCTATTATGATAATCTATTATGTTTATATATTATACACAAAGTCTATTACAATAATCCATCATATTTAATAAATATATTTCATTGATGTATACATTTTTGGGTTGTATATTCATATATATGTATATGTATGCATATAAAATAACTGTGGAAACCTACTCAAAGGCCCCTGTGTTTTTCTCTTGTTACAGTCTTTCTCTTTTCAGGCATCGTTTGTACCTTGGGACCAGTACTGTCTAATTGTTTTTATCGAAAACCTATTTGGATATTTCAAATGGTAGCTGACTTTTTCTTTCTTTCTTTTTTTTTTGTGTGTGTGTGAGACAGAGTCTTACTGTCTGCCCTGGGTAGAGTGCCCTGGCATAGCTCACAGCAACCTCAAACTCTTGGGCTCAGGTGATAGCCTTGCCTCATCTTTCTGAGTAGCTGGAACTACAGGCACTCACCTCAATGCCCCGCTAGTTTTTAGTAGAGACCTGTTTCTTGGTCTTGCTCAGGCTAATCTTGAACTTCTGAACTCAAGCAATCCACCCACCTTAGCCTCCCAGAGTGCTAGGATTGCAGGCGTGAACCATCATGCCTGGCTGGTAACTGACATTTTAATAATTTTTGTGGCTGCTTTAAATCCCGCATAGAATACAGAACATTATTTTAAGTAAATACAGAACAAATAAATCAAACTACAGGCACTATAAAAGTTGTTCATTTTGCTGTTGTTGGTTCAATCCTTCAACAAAATGTGCTGAGCCTCTAGGGAACATGAGCGCCGATCTACAAAAGAATTAAACTTTCTTGGTATACGTCCATCAATCTACGTCTACTGCCTTTTCTTCCTTTAAGATCCTTTTCTTTTTTTGGGGGGGGGCACGGTGTATGGTGTATGGCACACCTCTTGGGGGCAGGACACTATTATAAGAGAGACTTCATCTAGCAAATGCAATCAGTCCAACCTGATTCTTTGTACCCTCCATGAATCCAAAACAATTAAAAAAAAAGATTTTTTTTTTCTGTTAATCTCTTTTTCGTTAATCACTAAAAAATTTAGTGTCCTATTTGGTTAAGTATCATTTACATAACTTTCTTTTTTATGCCCCTACTTTTGATTTCTGCTGGCAGGCTTTTCTTTAAATAAGTGCATCTAACCTTTTGGTTTCATTTACCCAGTTGTCAGTTCAGATTGTTTGGTGATAAATCACCGATGCTGTTTTGCTTTACAATTTGCCAGGCTTTCTAATCAGACGACTGTCCAACAGTGGGTTTTGTGGCTGTCTTGTCCATTCCACTTAGGGAAATCTTCCATGTTCCTGCAATAGAGCGCGGTAGACGGACTCCAGCCACCGGGACCCTGCGAGGGCTGGGCAGCACTACCGCCCTGCGCCTCCTTCTGTTTCATGTAGTGCCAGAAAACTGGTTCTGCCCCGACTTCCTGACTGCACAAGAGCTCGTCTGGGCTGAATGCAAAGGCGTCACTGCTGTTGTCTTCCCTGTGATGCTCCCCGCCCCACCCCCCAACCACAAGCTCCACGGGAGAACTTTTCAGACATGAAGAGTGACAGCCTCCATTGAGATGGCTGTATTTATTTTTACTAAAGAACCCAGACCTCAAGGAGAGTTTTCTGCATGTTCCTTGTGAGGCACATTATGCTTCATTTATCACTGACCCACTGAGGCTTTTACTTTAGAGTCGGGGAGAAGACCAGACATTGGGATAGGCAGTAATCCAGGAAGCTGAAGATGGGTTACACTGGCTCGGCTTTGTCGTATATGGGGCTATCATAGACTACAGTATATGGATATTGTCCTGGTGAAGTGCGTGTGGGTGAAATCTTGTTAACATAGAAACTATCTCATCATATGGCAAAGGTTTGAAAGTACAGATTTCAATTATTCATGATGATGGCAGGTTCCTCTGCTGAGCTCTACAATTTCTTTTATTGTACATTTTAAGAAAAATCCATGCATTTTTCTTTTTTAAAAAGAAAATCTTTTTAGATTTTGATGTTTTGGAGAAAACAGATCAATTTTATGCTTAAAACCCTATAAATAAACGGGTTTGTTAATGAGGTAACAAAGATATAATATAATCTATACTTAACCTTTAACATTTTATTTAGAAGTTTAACTCAAACTTTAAATAAATATAAATACTTTCATTTATTATCTAAAACAGAAAAAAAACCCTTATTACTGTGAGAACTTTTGTTAAGTTAGATCCTCTCTAATTCTTGGTAATATCATGTCTTTTTTGTTTTATTGTTGTACCCATGAGAAATAGATTTGAAAGAGATATATGTATTTTCATGAACCCAACAGTCAAATGCTTGGTTTCTTTGGGTACTTTGTTTCCCTCCAATCCACTTTTTCTGACACCTGCATACTGTCCAGCTCTTACGCATTTTGGCCAGGAAAGAAGTTGGTGGATTTACTTATACTTACCCTACAATTTTAAAAGAGAAGCATAAATACGAACTTACCTGATGATTTTATTATTTATTTTAGATTACCTAAAATAATTAAGGTGTTTTTTGTTTACTTTTGTTTATAAACAAAAAGAAAATAATTATGTTGGACAAGGCCCAACATAGAATTAGAAAGGGGAAAGGTGGGAATGGTGGATCCTGACCAGAGGTCAGTCACTGATCTTCTCACCAAGGAGAGAGGCCTAGATGGACACACAGGACCAGGTCCAACATAGGATTAGAAAGGGGAAAGGTGGGGAATGGTGGATCCTGACCAGAGGTCAGTCACTGATCTGCTGACCAAGGAGAGAGGCCTGGATGGACACACAGGACCAGGTCCAACATAGGATTAGAAAGGGGAAAGGTGGGGAATGGTGGATCCTGATCAGAGGTCAGTCACTGATCTGCTGACCAAGGGGAAAGGCCTGGATGGACACACAGGACCATGTACAACAGAGGATTAGAAAGGAGAAAGGTGGGGAATGGTGGATCCTGACCAGAGGTCAGTCACTGATCTGCTGACCAAGGGGAGAGGCCTGGATGGACACACAGGACCACGTCCAACATAGGATTAGAAAGGGGAAAGGTTGGGAATGGTGGATCCTGATCAGAGGTCAGTCACTGATCCGCTGACCAAGGGGAGAGGCCTGGATGGACACACAGGACCACATCCAACATAGGATTAGAAAGGGGAAAGGTTGGGAATGGTGGATCCTGATCAGAGGTCAGTCACTGATCCGCTGACCAAGGGGAGAGGCCTGGATGGACACACAGGACCACGTCCAACATAGGATTAGAAAGGGGAAAGGTGGGGAATGGTGGATCCTGACCAGAGGTCAGTCACTGATCTGCTGACCAAGGGGAGAGGCCTGGATGGACACACAGGACCAGGTCCAACATAGGATTAGAAAGGGGAAAGGTGGGGAATGGTGGATCCTGACCAGCGGTCAGCCACTGATCCACTGACCAAATGGAGGACACACATTTCATGGAACCGTCGGGGCGAGCAGAGGCAGGACTGGGCAACAGACATATTCACAGTGAAGAAGGTGGAGATCAGATGGAGCTATTTGTATGTACATAACTATAATCATCCCAAAGAAACCAATCAGCAGATATTAAAACACATCTTCAAATAATTCTTAGATTTCATGAAATTCTTCATCCCCCAAACCATCATTCATTTCGAAATGGCCGTGCATTTGGGAAATTTCCCCTCACCCTTCTTTTTTGTTTCTGACAGACAGAGTAGAAATGTTTCTCTGGAATGTCTTCTCCACTGGAAAGGCAGGGACTCTTCCTGGATATGACGTGTCCTGGAGTGACACGTCAGCACGTGTGTAAGAAGCAGACATGCAAGATTTAGAGAGAAAAGCTCACAGGGCGAACAATCCTGACCCAACTGGATCTTCACACAGACGCAACTGAGCACAGTACCTTTGAACTCAATGGCGAACCCCGACAAGCCCACCGAGGCATCACTCCGAAACGCCAGAAAGAGGCTGTTTCCGCTACTCTCTATTCTTTCTGGGGCTTGCGAGCCCTGGAAGCTCCCGATGAGTGGGCTGTTGGAATCCTCCCCTTCATAGATGTGCAGGAAGTCGTAGCTGGGCTCCATGTTGAAACTGAAAGGACAGGACATGAATGCATTATACGTATTTGCCTGATCTACACTTAAACTTATCTTCCTCACCATGAAACCACCTTGCCCAGGCCTGGTACCAGGTGAGTTGGGCTTCAGGAATGTTGCTAATCAGTCACTGTAACACAAGGGAACTTAGAGAACTACCACTGATAAGGTTTTAACCGTCTGTTCACTTTTCAGACCCTAGAATTAGAGATGCCTCCATTTGTGTTTTGTTTTGTTTTAAGGGAAGGTGCTACTAGAAGTTAGCCTTAATTAACAAAAAACACAAAGAATCCAAAAGCATAACCAGCAAATGGTCACTGGTTTTGTTTAATAGCTCAGTGGCATTTGATAAATTTATAGTAGCTTTAGTAAATTCAGAAAAGGATGGCTTTCCATCTACTTAGGATTCAGAATCAGAGACACTTAAAATTATGCTAAGACCTCATCAACAGGAAAAAGTGAAGGGAGGTAATCTCATTCTAGCCTTAAATTTGATGCAAAAATATCTAGAAAAGGCAACTTGTCCCATTGACAGATCAATGAATTGTAAGTAAACTAAGAGATCAATGGGGCAGTTTATAAAACTACTTGCCTTTAAAAAATCACATTCATTTAGTTCAAAATTTAAATTACCAAGTTGAAAAACATTTTGGAATTTGATAACATGTAAGCATCATATACAATGTATTAATAAGGCAATAATGTTTAAGAATCTATTTTTATGAAATGAACATAATATTTAAACTTCTTTCATTTAGTTTAGCATATTTTAGGACTGAAATACACTCATTCAGACTTTACAGCAACCAAATTTGGGGAGCTTTCACTCTGAAGCTGAATCGAGTCATATCTATGGTATCGATAACACGTCTGTTGGTAGGAATATTGGGGTGTGATATAGAACACAGCCTGCATTTAGGGAAATAGAAGACATCGCCAAGAAATGTCTATATCATAATTATATTGCTTTTCTTGACTATTCTGTAATTAAGTCTTCTCAACGGGGGCACACTGTGTGCAAGATAGACAGTATTTGAAAGGCAGTTATGTGTGTCTGAACGCGGGCAGACTGCTCCAGAGCATAATAACGCGTTTCCCTTCATCCCCCTCTGCAGCTTCATGGAATATCTATTATGCCCAAAGCTGAGGGTTTACCTAAATGTAAAAATGGAGACTCTATGAAGTAATAAATGAAGTAGTTTTTAGAAATGGCATTTAACATCCTAGTGAAAACAGGTATTCTGTATGAGAAGGTACCTTTTGAATATCAAGGCGATGACAAAGTCTGGGTTGACTTTTATCTTCCAGTCGCATTCTTTCCCAGGAGGATATGGCTGTGGGTAGTTGGGTGATAAAATAACCCCCACCGGGCCCGTCAGATTCCCTCCACAAGCGGCTGCCACAGAACAAAGTCACAGAGAAAAAGTTAGAGAGAGAAGAATGCCAGCCGGGATCGGAGATGCCACAGAACACTTCAAAGGAATAGAAAAAATAAAAAAGAGCTCATTTATCAGCATTCCCCCACACCAAAGAGAAGATATGTTGTTTTATCAATTATCCAGATAAAATTTTAAGGCCCAGGATATCTGAACATCTTTCATGTAACCGAAAACAAATTTTATATAACCTCCCATCCCGTTTTAAGGAAGGCTTTTCAAACTTCTGACAAACAAAATTCTTTTCCTGTGACTTTATATTTTATTCAATAAATTGAACAGGACACTTGCTCCTCACATCCACCAACATGCACACACAAAAAAACTCAGAAAAAAATATGCCCATCAACATCATTATATGGTCACATTAATTCTTTTGCCATTTCTTATAGTTTATAAAGTCACTGCTTGTTTATTCTTGAACCTACGCTTCGTGTGGTACAATGATTATCTCTATCTCTTGTTCATTGTTTTATCCCCAATGTCTAAGCAGTTTCTCAATCAGAATAAATATTCAGGAAAAGTCTGTTGAATGAACAAATAGGTCATTTCACATTCTTATAGTCTTCTGGTGTATGCAGGCCTTGAATGAACCCCCCAAAATGGCAAAACACCAAAAGTTTAAGTGACACCTACAAATACGTAATCAAGGAGATTAAGCTGAAACATTATCCTCCTAAAATATTGTTTGATCACAATGCTTCGTCTCTTATTAGGAAAAAGTAGTTTACGTGATAGTCAATTTACTTTGTTCTTATAATACGTAGTCATCAATTTTGATTACATGTATTTACGTTTTTATTTTACAGTAAGGCAGTAACTGCGGATCTCAATGTTGTTAACAGGCCAGCCAGTTATTGTTCTTGAATCTGAAAGTGTTTAGCATTGTTTCATTAGATAAGAGTTGTCTGAAATCTTCCATCCTATGGAAGGTGTTAAAACCTTGCAGAAGTCTTAAGCACTTAAGCATTTTTGAAGCGCACAAAATCATGCTGGGTTTAAAGCTTCTTTGTGTCAAATACTATGGTTTGTCACAAATTGGTTTTAAAGTATCCCCGTTATATTACAGCATCCCCCTAAACTACCTATCTTATTTCACACATGCATTTAGAGAAAAGAAATAGCAAGTCAGAAGAAAATGCCATACTTGGTGATCTTTTCCCTCACACCTTAAAGAAGTCTTTTTTTTTTTTTGTAAATAAGATGAAGAAACTTGCTTTGTAATATTCAATGACGGATGTGTCTTTAAATACTCAACATTCCTTAAAAGTTAATTATTCATAATCAGAAATACAACTAATTCCAGTTCTTTTAGTTCTAATCTCAAAGTCTAATCAGAGGCAAACTCTGAATAATGTCACAGGAAATATTTATAATAAATGCTTACAGATGCACACTCAAGAATCATATGATACGTAATTTTATAGGAAAAAGATTAAAATCCTTTCCTTAGTCTGTAATTTTATTTTAATGAACTATGTGGAAACAAATGTTTCATCAGCTCTCAGGGGACAGCCCCTCTCCCTACATCACACCGTGAATGCTGACAGCCCTGAGCATTAGACGTGTGTACCAATTTTTTTTGCGGGGGGGTGCTAACATAGAGAAAAAAGGTACTGAAGGTCTAGAAGATTCTACTCCGTGCTGTTTTGAAAGATGAAAAATGACAGCTTCAGGGCCCTGGTTACAGGGTGCTACCAGCAGAAAGAATTCAGGGATATGATTCAAATATTGATTTAAAAGAAGCAAAGGGGAGATCTTGCCTCACATGCAGAACCCAAGAGCTATTTAATGAGGCTATTTAAAAGCTTAGCGTGGAATTAAGTAGAACTGTCTGGCCTTGTTTTTCCTCTTTTGTGGTCTGATACTCTTCATGTTAGCTTCATTAGGTTTTAATTAGGGAGCTTGCAAAATATTTGGGATGGGATCAGAGTGCAGTAGAAAATGCAGCTTTTGAGATGCTAGGAACTTCTCAAAAGGAATGGCGCAGAGACAAACTCCATATCCTCCTTCCAATCAGAGCCCCTACTGGAAGCCACAGTCCCCCGGCCCATCACCCGCAGCCCCTTCGTGCTCCAGGGTGGGGGGCAGCCTCTGTAGGAGGACACGTCAGGACTTCGGCATCGGAACTTTCGGACATCTATGCCCTTATGTACGACAGATGGTCTTTAAATGGCTACTCTTTATGTCAGGAGAGCCGCCACACCAACGGGTTTCAGCAATCCAGGATACATTCTTGGTTTTCAGAGCTTCCTTAGAATTTGGACTTAGGAGATTTCAGACCACGTAAGAAAATGGAAACTTTTGAGGGACACTGCTTGGAATTAGATAATTAATCATTTAAGTTTCAACCAAAAATCTATAGGAGGAGAAGCCACTTGAAAAAAAAATGAAAAAAAAAAAGTGGGCCAAAACGAAAGAATTGACAGCAATTGGCAGCTGCTGAAAATATGTCATCACAGATGGCAGATGAGAGGTGAAGAGAGCGTATAAAGGAGAAACAGGGAACAGCTAGTAACAAGTGAGCAGATGCCACCAGTAAAAAAAGGGGAAAATACAGGAGTGGGTCAATCAGGAAGGTACAAGTTCAAAGGGTCTGTAAGCACACAAAAGAGGATAAAGTTCAACCTCATTATTAATTTAACATGCCAGTTAAGGCCAGGAGCAGTCTCATGTAATCCTAGCACTCTGGGAAGCCAGGGAGGTCAGGGCATGGGGATCCTTGGAAGACAGGAGTTAGAGACCAGCCTGAGCAACTAGGAAATAGTTACTAGGAAAAATAGCAGGTAAAGCCCCAGGGACTCAGGAGACTGAGGCAGAAAGATTGCTTTAGTCCAGAAGTTTGAGGCTGCTTTGAGTTAGGCTGACACCACGGCACTCTAGCCTGGGCAACAGAGTGAGACTGTGTCTTAAGACATACATACATACATAAACAAACAAAAAGTAAAATAAATTAAAACAAAATAATAAAGTGCTAGTGAAAATAATAAGGAATCATTTTCTGCCCATATTAGATTATGAGATTAAGAATTATCATATGTCTGGGTGGCGCCTGTGGCTCAGTCAGTAAGGTGCTAGCCCCATATACCAAGACTGGCCGGTTCAAACCTGGCCCCGGCCGAACTGCAACAAAAAAATAGCTGGGCATTGTGGCGGGTGCCTGTAGTCCCAGCTACTTGGGAGGCTGAGGCAAGAGAATTGCCTAGCCCAGGAGTGGGAGGTTGCTGTGAGCAGTGTGACACCACGGCACTCTACCTGAGGGCCATAAAGTGAGACTCTGTCTCTACAAGAAAAAAAAAAAAAAAAGAATTATCATACGCCCTATTTTTTTTCTAAATCAGGGAAAATAAACTTATGTGACTATGACAATATATATTGGTACACCATTCTGAAAGGAGTTTGTAAAATGTTTCAAAGTCCTAGTTATGCTGTTTGTCAATAATCACGGATGTGTTTTTGCACAAGGGTGTTCACTGTAGCTATCTTCCTAATAGGGAAAAGGTTGAGACAATTTAATTGTACCATAATGAGATTAGTGTAATAATATTGGTGGATTTAAAGAAAGAGGCATAGGTCAGCCTTGGTGGTCCAGTAGTGAGCCAAGCTGCTTCCAAAGAGATACTATGCAGCCACCAAAACCCAGCAGAAAATGCAAAATAACACAAAAGATATAGCATACTGATAAGAGTGCATTTTACAGAATGATCATGCAGGGCAACGTCAGTTAAACACATTTTTAAAATAGAATGCTTATATAGGAATGCTTATATATTAATTGTAATTGCTCCAGGTAAAAGGATGACACCCTTGTTTTCTTCTCTTTTCTCTGTGCTGTGGCTTACAAAAAGTCTGCAATAAGCATGTAGTATCTTTTTATGCAAGAAAAGGTTAAAAAAGTTAAAGAGTGCATGGAATCTTCAGATCAGAAGTGAGGTCACTAGTGACACACAGTCAGCTGATGCCTGATGGGAAAGTTGCTTACAGAGGACATAAACCTCACTTCTTGAAAAAAAAAAAAAAAGCAATGTAATAAAAAGAAATGCTAATTTATTTCCAAATATACAAATACATTTCTCATTTTTCTGTTAAATGTGTGTAGATCAATGTAGTAGCCAAAATAATTGATTACTCAATTGCCTGGAAGGAGGGATTTCAGCTTGTCCTTAAAGCCGATATTCAAGGCACAAGAAGCATTACTTATTTATTCGTTTTGGTGAAGACGGACCTGTTGGTCAAGATAATTAAGAGATGAACTAACAAAAAATTGATTCGTTGGAAAGACAGTCAAATTGTATTTAATTTAAGGTGAAGGGATAAACTACTTTTAAGAGATTAACTGTAGCTGCATGTCTTTTAAATATATTTCTTCATGACCTTCAGATCATGCAAAATCGAAGGGTAAAAAAAAAAGTTTTCCATAACTTAAAAATAGGCCAGTCATTTAAAATGATTGTCGTATTTATAGGTTATCTTTTTACTTTAAAAAAGAGAGAGAAGGAAGGAGGGAGGGGGTTGCGTCTTGGTGTGTGACGCGCCTTTCGGGGGCATGACAGGATTGTAAGAGGGACTTTACCTAAGAAATGCAATCAGTGTAACCTGGTTTCTACCCTCAATGAATCCCCAACAATTAAAAAAAAACAAAACAAAACAGAAATCTCGCAAGTCTCCTGATGACTCAGCTTGAAATAAAGGCATGAGGGAGCTTACAAAAGGCTGACACGTAAACGCAGCAGAGAATGCTAGATAAAGAGGGCCTGCTCCCTGAAGGCTCCCGGAGAACGCCACGCAGAGCTACGAAATCTCATCTGCTCTCAGAATATCATGACAAGTACTTTGTAATAAGTCAGGAACTGTGTGTCACTGCTCTCCAAGACCACGGAGAATTTCTCTCCTGCTGTGTGTACCACAGAAAAATCATTTTAACCAAAATCCCCTCAAGGTCAACAGTGCAAAATGACTCATCCACTTCATTATCATTTTGTCTCTTCACAGATTAATTAAATTTTAGATTTTTCAAAGATTATAAAGCAGTACTAATTAAACTGTGATACTGCATTAAAACAATGAAGTTTAGTAGAGTTTTTTTAATTAGGATGATATACTCTAAATAGGAAGTTTATGGGAAATCATTTAATTGAATGAAGTGGCAATCTGCATATAATTAGTATTTTATATAAAAATATATATTACCCTAAAACCATATTTTTGATAAATTATCTTAGATTACTATTCAAACCAAAGTCTGCCAAACCATTTGTTATCCTTTTTGTAAGGGCAAACTACAAAATTTTAATGAATTTTAGAAACAAGTTTCTCCTTTTATATTTATTTTAATATAAGCAGTATCATTTCTATTTTTTAGGATTCTATTTTAAATGTACTATTATTATTAAAAAGGTAAAAAGAGAAAGTCCTTTTTTAGTGAGTAAGTTTAGCTTACAGGTGTGTTTCTATATTAAAAATGAGAATAGCCATGGTGAGGTTATAAATTTTAAGCCACCCAGAATTTTAAATAACAGTCATTTTGATTGATCCATATTTATACAAAATTTGTTAAGGATAGGAAATGTATGGTAAATGTCAATTACTGGGCATTAAGTAAATGATTTCCTTTATTTCACCTAATAAAATAAAGTTTAAAGCTTTACAATAAAATTTCAGTAGAGTCTCAGAAAACGAGACATTTAAGATATCCTGGAGAAACATTTCTGAAAAAATAACACATTGATAGAGCCACTTGATGATCACATGCATTCATTTTCAAATATAAAAATTTCTGTGTTCTGTGGCTTGATACCTATGCAGGTGGGGGGGTCCGGCTGCCAGAAGAACCTGCTGTTGAGCTGCACACAGGTGACCTTGGCTTGTCCTTGAAGCTGATACCCAGGGTCACACTGGAATGTGATGGTGTCTCCAGCCTCTCTGCTGTCCCCGTAGCGGGTACCATTTGGAGGCATTCCTGGATCATTGCAGGTGGATGCGATTGATGCTGCAAAGAACAGACAAGACCAGGTCAAACAGCTGAAAGCAGGGTTTCCCCATTGGAGTTGCTGTGGGTGCTACTCCGGACGGAAGCACTCTCCCCTGGCATAACAAGCCATGTGTCTACATATGAAAATCACATTATAACAAAGATATTTGCACCAGAATGTTTACTGCAGCCCAATTCATAATTGCTAAATCATGGAAGAAGCCCAAGTGCCCATCGAGCCACGAATGGATCAATAAATTGTGATATATGTACACCATGGAATATTATGCAGCCTTAAAGAAAGATGGAGACTTTACCTCATTCATGTTTACATGGATGGAGCTGGAAAATATTCTTCTTAGTAAAGTATCTCAAGAATGGAAGAAAAAGTATCCAATGTACTCAGTCTTACTATGAAACCAATTTATAGCTTTCTTATGAAAGCTATAACCCAATTATAGCCCAAGAAGAAGGGGAAAGAGGAGTGGGAGGGGAGGGGTTGGGGGAGGATGGGTAGAGGGAGGGTAATTGGTGGGACAACACCTACAGTGCATCTTACAAGGGTACAGGTGAAACTTACTAAATGCAGAATATAAATGTCTGACCATAATAACTAAGAAAATGCTGTGAAGGCTATGTTGACCAGTTTGATGAAAATATTTCCAGTTGTACATAAAACCAGCACATTATACCCCGTGATTGCATTAATGTACACAGCTATGATTTAATAAAAAAAAAAAAGAAAATACAAACATAGCGGGTACTTTCCCCAGGAGTACATTAAATAACATGCATCTTTATTAAACTCACACTGAATAAATTCTAGGAGAATCTCACTGATAATACGAGTAAGTCATGGTCTGTATCAAGTCATTGTTCCATTTGTACTGGGCCCACACACACATTCAGTTATTGCCTTCTGATTATTCTTTAATGATTTAACCAAGTTAAATGACTGCGTTAAGTTACCCCAATCACAAGGAACTGGGACGAATTCGTCCTAAATAGGATGAATTCCCTTAAGTTCTGTACCTTCAAAGAGGAACAAATAACCTTTGTTAGCATTTGTGATTTTCAACTGGTGTTCAACGAGGCTCTTAGGTGTGCCTTGAAAATTTTTAAAGATCATTAATTAAATTATTTTTGAAAGAAGTTCAAAGCACAATAAATATATTCTTATTTTTATTCTTCTTTTTTTTTTGATCAGCATAATTTAAGTGTGCCGCACAAGTTTAACTGTAAGTTCAAGTGTGCTGTGAGATGAAAAAGGTTGAAAAACACTGGTTGGCATTGTAATAGCACCAGCCCAGAAGAGACACCTGGTCACTTTTAAGGGGAATGCTCTGGGTCTCAGAGGTGCTCCTGCCTTGGAAAAATTGTTAACCCCCTTTCACTCTCAAAATGGTTCAAACTGGACAGTGAGTTATGTGGCCACCGTCATATTAACAAAAATCTCTGGAAATTATGCCCTGACTTTCTACCTATATACATTAGAATTTCAACAGCATAAAGGTATTTATGATCTATGTACAAAAGACTTAGTAAAAAAAAAAAGAACTTTTCTTGTATGTTAGGAATATTTAACAGGAAGGAATTTTGTTTCTTCTCTTGCAAAAAACAAGTAGCATGAAATAAGATATTAGCATAATTCATGAAGAGGATAGCATACCTGTACACAGGCTTGCAGCCTATCTGAACCAGATTATTTTTAATAAAAACCCACTTTCTGCATTAAAAAAAAAAAGAATTTCAAATCAGATGAGTAGAGGCTGGCGTCTGCACACCAGGCTGCTGAGAGGGCTTTTGGAAGATGTGGAACCTTGATAAGTTAGGATCTGGCAATCACGTGTACAAATTTCATAATTGATGCGCATAAAACTGCCTGGCACGCTAATACCTCTGCCTGCTCCCAGTTGAAGACTTGCCCAGAACTTTTACCAGAGTTCAAAACCCACCATCACGCTGAAATGTAATGGCCTCTTTCTTGAGAAAGAATGGTTATTTTCTTCAATTTCTGTAACTGCTCTGTATTATGTGATTATGTGTTATACTAAAAATTAGGAAGATCCACCTGAAGATCTAAAGCTTAAGGATCTTTTTTCCTTCCCCCATCTTTACTTTCAACTGGAATAATGAGCTCTCTCACTCCCTGTGCACTGCTGATGAGGCTGTGAGACCAAGTCAACTTTTCTTCCGTGAAGGACTCCAGCGTATGCAGCGTTGTGCTTCAGAGACAAGAGACAAAAATTGGAATAGGAATGTCGCCCATAGGCATACTGTCCCCCGTACCTCTCAGTGTTTACAGATTTAAGGTGACAAACAGGCTTTCCTTTCTTGCTGTTGTGTTGTTTCGTAAATTCTAGAATATTGTTATATCTATATAAATGCTCTTTCAAATGATTTGTGCTTCCTACATTCTACAATTGTCATTTACAAACCACACATATTTATACACACAGACACACACACACATTGTTTTATGGCTATTTAAAACAAATCCATTCAAATAGAAAGTTAGGAAATACAAAACAAGAACAAGGCCTACTCTGTGCTATAGGATTTTTAACCTAATAGAGAGGCAATGAATGAACAATTCAGGACAAAATAGGTTACGCTGTGCAGGTTAAAGCATCAAAACCTCCCCCAAAATCAGCGTGTGGTACAAACATCAAGAGCCCACAGCTCCACAGACCTGTTTCAAACCCCATTGGTACTTAATTGCCCCCAACGCTCACTAAAGCTTACTGATTTTCAGCTAACTATTCGGTAAAAATGAGACTAATACCTAAGTTACTAAGGTCCGTTGTGAAGACGAAGTGTGAAAACGTGCTGATTTGTCTTTCTCTTGCTGTTCTCTGAGCTAACTGAAGGCAAAAGCTGTCTTAGTCACACATTCGTTTTCTCTAATTGGTTTTTATGATGTATTGAAATACATAAATGGATTCAACAACACAGTAACAACTATAAAATGAACATCTGTGTTACCAACTCCAATTAAAAAAAATAGAATATTTACCAACACACAAATATTGCCAATAATACCAATATATGCCCTTTTGCCATCTTATCCCTTCCCTCCACCCCAGATGAAATCATTCCCCTGAATTCCGTTGTTCCTTGTTTTTTTTTTTTTAGAGACTTTCTCAACAGTACCATAAATCCATGCATCCCAGTAGTGGGATGCATTCATTCTTTCAAATGATTCGCACTTCCTACATTTTAGGATTGTCATTTCCAAACAGCATGCAGTTAGATCACTTTCTAAATTCAACCTAAGAATTTGTCTTTAAATTTGGTGGTTTTCTTCCTTATATTCATTGAACTCACTGCTCTATTTTGATTAATCTCAAGCATTTTAGCGGGAGCTAAAATTTTGCTTCTGCAGTCTACCATTTTAACTTGCTTCTGTATGGATCATTTCTTAATTTCTTATTCTTGTATTTTAATTGATTTCCCTGAACTTTCGCTATATACTTAGTTATAATAGTCTTACCTTCTTCTTGAAAAGTTTAGAAGACTTTGCTTTTTCTTTCTTGCCAGGTTTCCTCTATCTGGGAAACCACAGAGGTCGGCACATCCAGAGAGCAACGGATGGGCCTCACCCCTGGGAAGACCTTGGTAATCCCAGCACCCCTGCCAGGTAAACACAACAACTTTAGTTTTCATCCGTCCCTCCGTCCCCATTTACTTGCTATCACTGCTTAGTATTTGGATATTTTAGAAAACTTTAAATTACACATGGTCACTATCAGTTTGTTTGTGTAAGACTTATACCTTAAAATTATTATTGTTGTTTTACATAGTTAATTGATGCTTTTTACATTTTTGTATATATTTATCAATTTGTTTGCTCACTGATCTCTTTTTCTTCCCTTGTCTTTTTGGTTTGTTTTTCATCTCAGATTTTTCACTGGGTCTAATTTTTCTACATCAAATACACTATGGCTTGAATATTTTCCCCTTCAAAACTCATGTTGAAATTTAATCTCCAGCATGGCATTATTAAGAGGTAGAGCCTATAAAAGATAATTGGATTAATCCATTTATGCCTTGATGTGTTAACAGGCTAATGGATTAATGAGTTAACAGGCTAGTGGGACTCGTGACTTCCCTGAGCCAGCAGGCTTGGGCCCCGCTCCAGGCCACATGTTGCCCTAGGCCTCGGTCTTCTCGGAGAGTCCACTTGAAAGAAGGCTGCTTGGACTTCTCTGCCTCTGTATCTGTAGAAAATAAATTTCTTTCTTTTTAAAGAATCACCTAGTTTCAGGTATTCTATTATAAACAACAGAAAACAGACTAATACACAAAGACTTTTTTATTTGCAAATTACCTTTAGTAAGGATACTGAATGGTGTAGATTATTTTCAAATACACATGGCCATTCATATAATATATTGTGTCCCATTGCACTGTTATTATTTATTTTTGTATCTTAAAGTCTTCATCTGGTATTAATTCCAACACCTCATGTGAGCTTAGGTATTTGTAATTTTTTAAATTTATATTTTTGTTACTTGGAGATTTACCTAGGGTAATTCTTTGCATTCTTCTTTGACTGCACATGCCTCCAGGGGTATTTCAAATTTAATTTTATGTTGTGCCTGGAATAATGGAAGCCTTCTGCTTCCTTAAGATAAACGCTCAGGCACTTCGTATGACACAGACGGTGTAAATTCACCCACAGTCTGATTTGAAACCTACTTGTAGTTATGAGTACACGTCTATATCTGGGTGTGTGTGTGTGTCTCATCTCCATCTATCTGACCTACCTGACACTGAGAAGACTCTTTGGAGCTCCACCTGGATTTGAGGAGCCCCTATTATCCTTCCAACATCAGAAAGATCTTAGGAATTCAAGGTTGGGGGAGGGAAAACAAAGGAGCTGGGAGAGGGAGGAGGATGTGGGTCATGGTATATGGCACACCTCTTGCGGGCGGGACCCAATATAAGAGGGATTTTACCTAACAAATGCAAACAGCATAACCTAATTCTTTGTACCCTCAATAAACCTGAAACAATTTAAAAAAAGAAAGATCTGGGCGGCGCCTGTGGCTCAAGGAGTAGGGCGCCAGTCCCATATGCCAGAGGGAGGTGGCGGGTTCAAACCCAGCCCTGGCCAAAAATCACAAAAAAAAAAAAGAAAGAAAAAGAAAGATCTTAGACTTCGCTTCTTGCACCCTGAGTCTTTTTTCTTTCTTTAAAAAAAGAAAGATCTTAGACTTTGTTTCTTGTACCCTTGCACTCAGGGCACCACACGGCTGAGCCCAGAGAGTCCCTGAGGACTCTCAAAGTGGAAGCCCAGTGACGTCCTAGGAATCCACTGATGTCCTGAGGGCAAAGCCAACTCCTGGACTTGGTAATCTCTCTGCAAGTCATACCTTTCCAGGGACTCTGGTGATTGCTAATTTTCTTGCAGACTTCATCATATTCTAAAAAGCTAAAAAGGAAACAATTTTATCCAGAACATTTAATATATGTCCTGTGGATAGGTTTTCAGAACTGTTTCCTATAATACTGTACCACAATGGAAGCCCCTCAGTTACAGCTATTTCTTAAGCTCTTTGCATGATTTCTGACACGTCATCTTTCCCCTCATCATCAGTACCTTCAGTAGGGGAATTTCACTAGCAAACAGGATGCTCCAGGGCAGCAAGAAGGAGCTCACTTTGGTCTCAGAGATTTCTCAAGGAGAAGAGAGGAAGAAAGGCCAGTTCAGAGTCACGTGCAGGCGACTGTTCCATTTTCACCCTTTAGTCCCACTGGATTCTAAGATTGGAGGACAGGGCTATAATCCAAACACATCACCCCAAGGAAGTCAGTAGATAGCCCTGAAGATGCAAAGCTTATAGCTGGAAAGCCATGAGTGTCATTCGACTGTCCCACTCATGTTTTTATGATATACCATAGTAATCACAAAATTCAATCATCAGAATCACCATGCACATGAGCCATCACCTTATCCCCAAGTAGCACTTGCATGGAGCATTCCTGAGTTTACTCTTTGAGTAGTCTTCCTGTAGAAGCTACGATCTAGTTGTGTTCTATTGTCACTGGCTCACTGAAATTTCTCTGAGCTTCAGAAAAAAAAATTATAAGGAAATCTTATGTACATTTAATGTTACCCACTGGACTGTATTCAAATCCCCAAAGGAAAAGTCATCTTTTCCTCAAGCATGTGGTCACATGTCCGATTAAAGACTGATTTCCAAGTGATAGTTTTTGCACAGTTTTCATAGAATTAAAATAATCTTAAAATAAGTATATATTTTAAAATAATTATGGTATAGTGGTAGTCATAGTAAATATAGCAATATTTATATCATAAAATGAATATTATACAGAATTATAATAATTTAAAAATGCGAGCTTAGATGGCAGAAGATCATGGATGAGAATCACATTATGATTTTTAAAATCATGATATGTTTTTATTATTTCTCTTTCCCAAATTTATTTTCAGTATTTACTAAAAGCCAAGATACATGATGCCCCATAAAGAAGCTTCCATTTACACAAAGGGACACTTATAGGGTTCATGAATAAAAGTTTGAGCAAGCCTGCGAGCCTCGTGAAGACAAACGTTCTGTGGAACACTTTTCTGGGAGCTAACAGTATTGGATCCAATAAGGTTTGCAAATGCTGTGTGCTCCAGTTCCCTCTTGGGATTAAGGGCTCAGACTTGTCCTATGGGGAGGAAAATTTAAAAAAAAATCATTGTTTAATCCAGCACATCCTAAATTTATGTAATCATAGAGGACATTTTATCCTAGAAAACAAAAATCCTTCCAAATAAAGATCATCACTGGCTTGTACTAATGGTTATGTATCTTTTAATGTCACAAAGTTTTATTCATTATTGAGCGTACATTGTCTACTTCTAAACTAAGTTTTCCTTTGGAACATCTATGGTAGTAACAGAGTGTACAGTTAAAAAACGTGAGTTATACACTCATGAAGTCCATGTTGTATAACAAACAGAAACACTGCGTTGACATGATCCGCTAAAGCATGTCAATCATGTGAAACGTGACTTGTGGTGAGAGGTTACTTATGCTCTTAGAGCTGAGATACACATCTGCTTCCATATCTTCAAAGGTGTTTGAGACAACTAAGGCTTATTTAAATTGAAATGAACCTCTAATCTTTATGCATTCCTTTTATAATTAGAAAATACAAATAAAGGGCGGCATCTGTGGCTCGGTGGGTAGGGCACCAGCCCCATATACTGAGGGTGGTGGGTTCAAACTTGGCCTCAGCCAAACTGCAACAAAAAAATAGCAGGTGTTGTGGCGGGTGCCTGTGGTCCCAGCTACTCAGGAGGCTGAGGCAGGAGAATCACCTAAGCCCAGGAGTTGGAGGTTGCTGTGAGCTGTGTGACACCATGGCACTCTACTGAGGGTGATAAAGTGAGATACAGCCTTTTTGGAAAGAAAAGGCTGTATCTCACTTTAAAATGATGATAAAGATGAACATTTTTTCATGTGTTTTTTTTTGCCATTCACCTGTCATCTTCAGAGAAGTTTCTATTCTAGTCTCTTGCCCACAAGTAATAGGATTATTTGTTATTTTCTTATTGATTAGTTGGAGTTCTCTGTGGATACTAGTTATCAGACCTTTGTCAGAAACATAACCTGCAAATATCTTCTCCCATTCTGATAGCTGTCTGTTTGCTTTTCTTACTGTGTTCTTGGCTGCTCAGAAGCTTTTTAGTTTGATCAAATCTCAGTAACATATTTTTGATGTTTCCAGAGGGTTCCTCCTCATAAAATATTCTTCCAGCCTGATTTATTGAAGCATTTCCCTGCACTCTCTTCTATTTTTAAAGTTTCAAGACTTAAGTTTAAATCTTTTATTGGGTGAGAATCGATTTTTGTTAATGGTGAAAGGTAAGGTTCCAGTTTCAGTCTTCTATAGGTTGCCAGCCAGTTCTCCCAGCACCATTTGTTAAATAGGGAGTATTTCCCCCAATGAATGCTTTTGATAGGCTTATCAAAGATCAAATGACGATAAGTGGCTGTGTGCATTTTGTGGTTCTCTATTCTGTTCCATATATCTACCTCTGTTTTGTGACAGTACCATGCTGTTTTGATCACTATAGATTTGTTTTTATTTCTATGTAATGTATTGGCTATTTGAGTTTTTTTTTCTGATTCCATATTAAATGAAGTACTATTATTTTTTAAGTTCTTTAAAGTAGGACATTGGTGCTTTGATAGGGATTGCATTAAATCTGTAGATTGCTTTGGGTAGTACAGACAGTTCAACAATGTTGATTCTTTGCAGCCACGAGAATGGTAAATTTTTCAATTTGTTAACATCTTCAACTTTTTGTTTTCTCAAAGTTTCACATAATTCTACTAATAGTGATCTTTCATGACCTTTGTTAAATTCACAGGTATTTCATCTTTGAAACTACTGTAAAAGGAATAGTCCTTGACTATATTTTCAGCTTGACTATTGTTGGTGTATATAAAAGCTACCGAACTGTAAGTATTGATTTTGTATCCTGAGAGCTGCTGTATTCCTTGATCACTTCTCAGAGTTTTGCAGTTGAGCCCATGGGGTTTTCCAGGTATACGATCATGTCTTCAGTGAAGAGTGAGAGTTTGGTCTTCTCTGACCCCATTTGGATACACTTGATCGCCTTCTCTTGCCTGATTGAGATGGCTAAGATGTCCATTACTATGTTGAATAACAGTAAAAACAATGGGAATCCTTGTCTAATTCCAGGTCTGATGGAAATATTTTAATTTTACTCCATTCAATATGATATTGGTTATGGGTTTGCTATAGATGGACTCTTTCAGCTTAATAAATGTCCATCTAATCCTATTTTCTTAAGTATTCTGATCATGAAGGGATGTTGGGTATTATCATAAGCTTTTTTGCATCTATTGATAGAATCATATGGTCTCTGTTTTTTACTTTATTTATAACATGTTATATTTATAGATTTATGTATGTTGAACCAACTTTGTAACCCTGGGATAAAGTCAGTTTGATCATGGTGTATAATTTTTTTTTTATGCGTTGTTGAATTTTGTTTGCTAGGATCTTATTGAATATTTTTGCATCTCTATTCATTAATGATACTGGTCTAGTTTTCTTTCTTTGTTGGGTCCTTTCCTGTTTTGGGGACCAATGTGATATTTGTTTCATAGAATGTGTTGGGGTGTAGTCCTTCTTTCTCTATGTTTTGGGAAAAGTTACATAATATAGATACTAGTTCTTCTTTGAAGGTTTGATAGAATTCTGATGTGAAGCCATGTGGTCCCAGACTTTTCTTTTTTGCGAGGGAGACTTTGTATAGTTGATACTATTTCAGTGCTTGATATAGGTCTATTCAAACTTTCTAATTCTTTCTGGCTAAGTCTAGGGAGGTGGTGTGATTCCAGCTATTGGTCCATTTCCTCCAGATTTTCATATCTCTGAGAATACAGTTTTTTGTACTAATCATGGAGGGTTTTTTTTTTTTATTTCTGTGGTATCTGTTGCTATTTATCCTTTATTGATTCTAATCAATGATATTAGAGATTTTACTTTTCTGTTTCTGGTTAGGTCAGCCAAAGTTTTATTGATTTTATTAATTTTTTCAAAAAAAACAACTTTTTGTTTCCTTAATCTTCTGAATGATTCTTTTGTTTTCAATTTCATTTAATTCTGCTCTAATTACAGTTATTTCCTTTCTTATGCTGGGTTTCAGGTTGGAATGTTCTTCCTTTTCCAGTTGCTTGAGATTACCCATTAAAGTTGTTGACTTCCTCTCTCTCTGTTTTCTTGTTGACAACTTCCAACACCACAAATTTCCCTGTTAGGGCTGCCTTTGCAATATCCCATAGGTTCTGATAATTTATGTCTTCATTATCATTTTTTTCCCCAAAATTTAGTGATTTGCTTCTTTGTCCTGTCTTTGACCCAGCTATCATTCAGTATAAAGTTATTTAGTTTTGAAGACTTTGTTTGAGTATGAAGATTTCTGTTGCTATTAAGTTCAATTTTTATTCCCTGATGGTCCAAGAAGATAGAAGGAATAATTTCTATTCTTTTAAATTTGCTGAGGTTGGACTTGTGTCCTAAAATATGATCAATTTTAGAGGATGATCCATGTGCTGATGAGAAGAATGTGTGCTCAGTTTATTAGAATAAAATTTTCTGTAGATTTCTGTTAAGTCCATTTCTTCTAGAGTCAAATTTAAGCCCATTATTTCTTTGTTTAATTTCTTCTTGGAGGATCTATCCAGAACTGACAGAGTGATGTTAAAATCTCCAACTAATATAGTGTAGGAAGATATCAAATTGTTCATATTTGTTAGAGTTTACTTTATAAATAGAGGCACATTCTGGTAGGTTGCATAAATGTTAATTATCGAAATCTCTTTTAGTGTTTCCCTTGACAAGTATATAATGTCCCTATTTATCTTTCCTTATCTTTGATGGTTTAAAATTTAATGTATCTACAATAAAATTCCAAGCCCTGCTTTTTTCTGATTACCGGTTGCTTGTATTATAGATGTCCATCCCTTCAACCTGAGTCTTTTTTTGGCCTTTAATGTAAGATGAGTCTCTTGTATGCAACAGACATCAGGTCTGAGTTTTTTTTATATAGTCAGACAACCTGTACCTCTTTAGAGGACAATTTAAGCCATTCACATTAATTAAGAGAATTGATAGGCATGGTAGTATTTTGGGTATCATGTTTTTCAAAGGTCCAGTGGATATTTTTGATTCATTCACTATTGTGAAAGTTAGGTTTTATTCAATAATTTATTTGAGTTTACTTTGGTGGTAGACCATTGTGTTGGTCATTATGGGTCTGAAAATATCTTGGAGACCTGGTTTACTTAGGACAAATTTCTTTAGTATGTGTATGTCAGTAAATATTTGATTTTTCCACCACAAATGAAACTCAGTTTAGCTGGGTACAGGATCCTGGGCTGAAAATTGTTTTGTTTTAGAAGATTGAAGTTTGACAACCATCCTTTCCTAGGATGAAAAATTTCAGTTGAAAGATCTGCAGTCATTCTGATATTTCTCCCTTTTTAGGTAACGGTTTTCTTACATCTCACTGCATGCAGGATTTTCTCCTTCATATTGACTTTGGCAAAGTTTATTACAATGTGTCTAGGACATGTTTTATTTGGAATGAGTCTTGCTGGGGTTCTGAAACTATCAACTATCTGAATTTCTGTATCTCTTGCAATAATTGGAAAAGTATTTTCCAAAATATCTTGGAGTAGAGCATCTGTGCCTGTAGGACCATCCTCTTCTCCTTCAGGAATTCCTGTAAGTCAAATGTTTGATCTTTTGGAATGATCCCTCAGCTCTCTCAGGGACTATTCAGTTATTGATTTCTATTTTTCAGTCTCTTTGAATGCTTGGGATTGTTCAAAAGCCTTGTCTTAAATTTATGAGATCCTTACTTCTGCCTGGTCAACTCTATTACTGAGGGATTCTACTGTACTTTGAAGCTCCTCAAATAATTTTGTCATTTACTTGAGCTCTTTTCTAATTATGTCCATATCCTTGGTGACTTTGTTTTGAATTTATTAATTTCTTGAGACAACTTTAGAGCTATTCTTTGGATTTCTATTTCCATCTTTTCTTCCATTCTATTCATCTTATTTGCCATCATATTCTGAATTCTATTTTTGACATTTCAGTCATTTGGCTATGAATGGTATCTTCAGTTGTATCTCTTTGTTGTTTCTTGGAGGGGGAGGGAGTTGATCTACTATGATTATTCATGTTGCCAGAGTTCTTCCATTGGTTTCACACCATAATTATTTTCTGCCATTTGGTTATCAAAACTGGTAGAGTGGGATTGAATTGGGAGCCCCAGGTAGTATAGTTATTTAGCCCTTTAACAAAGTGCTAGGCCTTGTAATTGTGGTTTATCCCATACAACCTTACAAAGGTCCCTTTTAGAGTTTGGGCCAGAGACTTTGAGGACCTACTTGGTGAAATAGCACAAGCTGCCTCTGTTTTGAAATCAGTCGGCCTTTACCTTATCCTAAGAAGTCACAGTATTAAGTTTAAAACTCAGCTGGGAAGTGATACAGGCAGTTGTAGTGCCCTGTCTCCACCATTTAGTTCTTTTCTCCAACAGAACTTCTGCAGCTCAACCTTGGAGGGTCACAGGGTGGACAGCCCTGGTCAAGAGTTGCAATCAGATTGACTCCAGCAGTATAAACACTGCTCAACAGAGAGAAATCAAAAGCATCTCCAGTTGCCAATAGAAATCCATAGGCAGTCCTGTCCTGCAAACCTGAGAGGATGGCACCCAGTCCCCTTCGGTAAGCCACCAGTTGCCTGTCAAAGTCCCAACTGGAGGTGAGCGCCCCGCACCCCAGGCACTGTCCAAACCAGCTCTCTGTGCCCTGCCCACAGGCCTCAGTCAAAGTGGGTTGTCTACACCTCTGCTTGCCAGCATAGTTGAAGCCGGGAGTCTGCGCCCCCCACTCCATGGGCACAGTCATTACTAGGGTTCTGCACCCCTGCCCACTAGACACAGTCAGAACTGGAGGTCAACCCCACTGGTGACCAGGCACAGTCATGACTGGGGGTCAACCCCACCACTGACCAGGCACAGTCATAACTGTGGGTCTGCTCCTCCTCCCTCTACATGTCCATTTCTACCTGTGCCCTCCTTCTTCCACAAGTCAAAGATTCTGTGCTGCTTTTCACTTTTCACACTATGCCCAGATCTCTCAGGGAAAAAACAAACAGTCTGGGCTCTGCAGGGGGCAGAACTTCATACTGTCATGCGAGGGGTGAAGGGTGAACTGGGAGCTCAGAATTGTGGGGAAAATATTTGTTCAATTTTATTCCAGGCAGGGTGATATCTAGGTTCACAAGTGGGACCTCCCTGGAGAAGGAGACCTAGTAATGAGCAGCTCTCTCCAGTGGGGTAATGAGAGGTCTTTTGTCCCCTGCTCACTTGCAGAGAGTCTGCAGTGAACCTTCCGTTTGGGGGAGGGGTCTCCTATCCTCTAGGCGATGGGCTTTGTACCTGTAATTTGTTTTTTTGAATGCTCTTCCTTGGAGTCACAACTTGCCTAACTTCTTTGTTAGCTCAGCTCCCCGCTTTTGGCTTCCTAGAGTCAACTTTTGTCCTCTATTTCTCCCTCTGGTCAGGAGCCTCTGACAGATGTTGCTTCTAGTCGGACATCTTCCTTCTGTCCTCTTGGCTGCATCAGTGTTATCTCTCCATTATCTTACAAAAAAGTATTCCTGCTCCTGAGGTGATGAATATCATGTATTTCAATTTCCCCCAGAGGTTCCCTGGAATATTCCCTATCACAGTGGCCATTTCCACAGGTCTGTGAACTAAGGGAACTTCTCCACTACCTGCCCAGCTGAACCCAGAACCGCCCCATCAGCTGGCCAATGTGATCAGGTTTTGCACTTCAGGTGAAGCTGGTGGGTCCAGACTCTGTTTCCTGCAGGCAGTATTGACAGTGTGGGAAGCCGCCACGATGCCAATCTCTCTCTAATTAGACACCTTTTGTGCTGGGTACACTAGGATATATATTTTTAAAATATATACAAAATTTGGGGGGTTTTAAATATTTTGCTAAGACAAAAAATTAAAAATTTGGGTTGCATCCTATTAAGTATATAAAGTTCTCTTTATAGGCTTTTAAAAACAAGATTTAAAAATATATTTCTTGACCTAGTTTTTAGCTCATAGAAGTAAAAGTTTGTTTATTGTACCTATATAATTTAAAAACTTCCCTGTGCAACAGATTTCAACAGATTCTGTTTCTTACATCTGTAGAAAAAATACATAAAGCAACAGCCCTATAGATCACATACAGTAGTTACATCTACTACTCTGATCACCTCCAGCACATTATTCACAGCAAACAACTTACTATGTTCAACACAGGGAGGGAAGCTACTATGTTTAAAATGAGTTTTATAATGCCGGATACGCAGAGGGGCTGCTGAGGACCTTGCAAGACACGTTTCTTTTTTCTTCTTTTCAGGAGAGGGCAGCTGGTTAAGCTTCTTGTTCTGTGTGCAAGGTGTCAAGATGATAAAAACCTCCCAGTTTCCATGACAAGTCAGGAGCCTGGCTCTTCAGAAAGATATTGACTCCAATTTTCAAAAGCATCTCTGTTAAGTGAGGAGGTGAAAGGTTTATATTATACAAAACCAATCAGCTACCGCAAATTGTCACCCCTATTCTGGGGTGAATCTTGGGTGAGCTGCAGGTGACAAATGGTTCTCTTGAGAACACCTGTGTCAAAGGGGTGTGTGTGTTTGGTATACAACCAGGGAGGTTTCTTTTCCTCTTGGCAACTTCTTCGTGAATTACCTGCCTTGCACATCACGTTCTGGCTCAGTGTTAGTTCAATAATGAAGGTGTTTTTCTTTCTCTTATACTGTTTTCTGGGTTGGGAGAAGATCCGTGTTTTGTCTCACAAAGGCTCCTTTCTTGTCAAACCTCCAAAGCAGTCGGTTGACCTTCTTCCAGGTCCATTCTCCCAGGATGACCTTCTGGGGATGTGAGTCAGCCCATATCACTTCCCAGGCTAACGGGCTCCTCAGCCTGGGTGCAGCAGTCCGGTGGGCAGCACATGCTGCTCTGAATCCATCTCATTCCCTACGTGAGATGTTTTGCTGGCTATACTCTTTTCCTAAAATGCTCCGTTTTCTGATCTTTCCAAGGCTTGCCATTGGGTCTCCCCTAAACACAATTTTTCGGAAGGGCTCTCCATGGCTGCCCAGGAAGCCAGCCACTCAGTAACACTCTCATGAGTTAATTATTTGGCCTGATTTTGTTTGCAATCCCTTTTCTTTCCATTTCCTTAATCATCAATATTTCTGCATCCTCTGAAACATTGAAAGCTCTATCTTTCTTGGTGCCCTGTTAGATGTTCAAATAAAAATATGTAGAATTAGAATTTCTCTTTTCTTTTGTTGTAGAAAAAAAAGTGTTTAAGTAAACTAACAGTTTCTTGCTTATGGTATTTTTGTAAATAAGTTATTTTATAAAGCATCACTAATGATTTTTACCGTGTGAGTTAACCGTACGTTCACTTTTGTGTTTATATCAGCAAATACACATACACAAAAGCTGCCTTGAAACACAGCAGGAATGCAGCAAGATGCTGTCGGGGTGAGGAGTGGTCTGTGGGGTCTGCCTCGGCCCCCAATACCGGGAACGCAGGGCAGGCGCACCAAGGGAGGCCCTGAGACCACACATCTCTGTGTGTACAGAGAACAAAGCCAGCTGGCAAGTGGCTGGGTGTGCCTCAGGAGTCTTCACTGACAGACAGACGCACATGTACAGTGACGGTTGGTGTTGGGTTTCGAGTCATCAGAGACTGCTCAGACTCCATGACTGAAGTACCACCGTATGCACGGACTTGGTGTGCCCTTCATATGCTCCCCTCTGCCTTCTTCCTGAACTTCAGGGGGCCAATCCACACCTGTGCAGGCACCTGCTGACTCTGAGCTTCCTGCACCTGTCTCACACCGTGCCAGACACCAGCCATGCTGTCTGCCCATCCAACTCCAAGTGGCAGCAGACTCAGACCCATGTGGGCAGGGATTCCAGGGTCTTGGATACCCAGAGGAAGGACTGGAACATACTCCTTTCCCTGGGGAGAAGAAAAGCCAGAGGGAGCACAGCTGGGCCTCCTAGCACATCCAGCAGCAGGGCCCCTCCCTCAGGGTCTACGGGTAGAACAATGGAACACATTTAAAATACATCTCATTTTACTTGATATTCAAATGCACGGACGCTGAATGAACTCTTAGACTAAAAACAAATCCAACTGAGTCATGCTCAGGTTCACAAAGAACCAAAGAAACCCTGTAGCTTCACATGAACCAAAATGCCAATTCCTGCAAGTTGTGCTGGTCATAAACTGGCCAGGGCTCAGGGACCCTGGTGGGACGTGTGCCTCTCCTCGGTTCCAGAAGCGAAGCACCTGCTGATGCTGTGTGAATTCCTGAGCCACCGTGACCCCTGCAGAGCTCCACAGAAAGCCACTGTCTTATTTCCATGTCATCACACCTCGACGCTCCCCAGCACCCGTAAGCACACAGAGCAGCCCCAGTAGATGTCTGCTTGTTCACGTTCTAACTTAGAAGGAGGACAGCCTCCCAAATCCAGGGCATCTTTTCTGGTAGTGCCATTCTCATTGAAAGATCCTGATTTCAATTTTTCCTTTCCAAAATAGTTATCAAACAGGATTTCCAACTCCTGACACAAATGCAAAAAAAAAAAAAGATGTCAGCTAAGATGTCTACAACTTTGTGCACTGATAAAAGACATCAAATATTTTGAGGAGGGGTTGCATTCTTGTCAGTTACTTATTCATTCATTCGACAAGTATTTTCGACTGCCTCGTCTATGTCAGGTAACGTTGTAGGCCCTTGGGATGCATTCATCAATAAACTCTGGCCTCTGTCATTGTCCTTCGATCCTTCTGGGAGGAGATTACAGTGAGAAATGAAACCAAGTAGAGAATGAACTATGTCAGGAGGTGATAAGTGCTGTGGACCAAAGAAGAGAGAGAGACACAAAGGGCCTTAGGGGGTGTGGGAGGGTCTGGCTGGGAGTATAGATGGGACAGTCCTGGACAGGAAACAGCCAGCAGAGACCCTGAAGTGGCCCCCGTCCCTTGTAGGAGGAGTGTGGGCACCCCTGAGGCTGGAGGTGAGAAGGGCTGGGTGGCAAGACTAACGGGGTGAGGCGGGAGGAAGCACTGGGCCAGGGGAGCAGAGAAGTGCCCTGGCTGAAAGGGACCTGGACTTCTCTCTGAGTGATCCAGGAGCCACAGCTGCATCCTGAGCACAGTGCTAGAATGAAGGACTTAAGTTGTAAGCGTCCAGCACAGTCCACACAGGGACTGTGGAGCAGCTGAGAAGAGGCAGTGAGGCCAGCTGGGGGCTATTGCAGTAGTCCGGGCAAGGGATGGGACAGGCTCGGCAGGCACAAAGGAGTGTGGTGGAGCTTCCTTCTTGATCATGGTGGGTTTCCAGATGGACTGCATGTCGAGTATAAGACAAAGAAGATTTGAGAAAGAATCCAGGGTTTCCTTTCATAAGTCTCAGGTTCTTGCTCGACATTAAAATAGAAATCAGAGAAAGCTAATTAACAATTGTCAGAGGCTAAAGAAAGGTCACATGAAGATAAATGTGGAAGTTTCTGAGGAAGGGAACAGGAAAGACTACGGGTGGCAGAAACAATGCTGTTGGTACAAAACCTGAGTGTTCTGGCCAAGCTGGGCACAGGTGCATCCTGAAACCTCAGGCCACCCACGGGTGATGGTTACTTGTACATACAGTAGTTACCTTAGTCACCCCTTAAGACAAGACACATTGTTATCCTGAGTTCTGGTGCCGTATGTAGTTGAAAAATTTTTATCCAGAGTTTAGTTAATATTTTTAGTTCTAGCTTAGTACCTAAACAATTTAAAAAGTTTTTTCTTTTACTTTTGATAACCCAGTTATAGGATGGAGTTCATGCACATGCATGAGTGCTTTTGAAAATTCAGATTCCTGGTAGGTATGTGAGGGCCGCAGAACACAGATCTTGACTTCAGCCGCTCAGCTGGGCCGAGCTCTTAGAACAGCGTCACTGCCTACTTGGATGAATAAATGAACAAATACCATATAGTTTTAAGTATTTGAAGCAACTGGACTTGTCAGAAAGAGGTAGATTACTTCATTTGAGATAAGGTTGCAATGATCAGCTAACATTACAAAGATCAGCTAACTCAAACAGGAGCTGTCTTTTCTCATTCAATACCACAAATTCATATTTGAAACTTTCCTGTGTATATAGGCAAGATTACAGAGTTTCTACCCCACCCTAAAACTTACTGAACTGGTGAGTTTAACACAAACGTCAGAGTGCTAGCAGGCTGATTGTGCCTTTATTGGTATAAAAGAATTTGGCAAACTGTATCCTGTGGGATGAATCTGGCATACCACCTGTTTTTATAGTTTGAAAGCTAAGAATGGTTTAACCATTTTAATGGTTAAAAATCAATACAAGTATGTTTTGTGACACACAAAATTCAAGTCTCCATGTTTATTGTTTCCCTGAAACACAGCCGTGACGTTCAGGTCACATACGTGTCTACACTGCTTTTGCTTGAGAGCTGCAGAGCTGAGATATTTCAGTAGAGACCGCAGGGCTCCCATAGCCCGAAAGAGCTATTATCTGGCTTAAAAAAAAAAAAAAAAATTTTTTTTTTTTTTTTGCTGTCCTCTAGCACAGAACAATGATTAAATAATACTTTTTTGTATGAAATAACATTTTCTTAATATAACTTTTTCTTATTAATCCTCATGTTTTTGAATAAAAGAATTAGAAGTATGGTTTATTATCTGGGTCCTCTCCTAGAAATCATCTCTTTTGCACAGAACCAGGTCATCACTTTCTCACAGAAGTTGCTATTAGGGGTTAGATTCTAGGACCAACTATGAAAGTCTTCTCATAGGGTTCACTGGCTTTGCATTTCACAGGATAGAAGTGAATCAGTAGTTAGGATTTTGATAATGTATATCAGTGCTTATTGGCTGAAAAAGTTCAGAAAACAGGGGGAAAGAGGAACTTTCACGTCCATCAGGGTGCATCAGCTCAAGCCCAGTCTCTACAAGAAAGAAAGTAGATCTAAATTCGATAAAGTTCCACGTAATTAAGTATAAACATTCTCCCTTTCATTTCTGAAAATGGCAAAGTGCTTTAATATCTCCAGAGACTAAGCCCACCGAGATCCCGTCCCCTCTTCAAAGAGCACAGGCTGGCAACAGCTTGAGTGCTTAGGGAAAGAAATACTTCTGACAAATCTCTGCATCCGTATTTTCAAAACTAATGGATGGTGCTAGAGAGTATGTACTAGACAAAACAAAACAAAAACAAAACCCTCAATTTTACTCAAAATGGACCATGGCTTTATATATAAAAGATAAATCTGAAAAACATTTAGAAAAAAATCATATAAGCGAAAAATCTTCAGGATTTAGACCTAGTCATGATCTCCTTTGGTATAGCAACAAAAGCATAATCCATAAAATAAAAAAAAAAGATATATGTGGTATTAGACCTCATTACCATTAAGAAACTTCTGTTCTCTAAAAGACCTTGTTAAGAGCACGCAAAGAGCAGCTCCAGATGGCGAGAAAATGCTTGAAAACCACGTATCTGCCAACAGACAAGCACCTTAAACATACAAAGAATGCTCAAGACTCAAAAGTTAAAAAAAAAAAATCAAACAAAGTAACTCCAATCAGAAAATGGGCAAAAGGCATTAAAAAGCCACATCTCACTGAAAAGTGTATACAGATGGAAAATAACCACATGAAAAGATGCTCAAAACTATTAGCCATTAGGGAAAAACAGAGAGAGATCACCGCACACTTCTTAGTGCAACTAAAATTGAAAAACATACCATAGACATATATTTTCTAGCTAACAGAAGTATTACAGACAATTGTTATTATTTATACAGAAATAACAAATAGTAGTGAACATGCGTAACACATTGTTGGTGAGAAAGTAAAATTGCACAGCCATTCTGAAAAATTCTCAGGCATTCCGAAAAATTCTCAGCCATTCTGAAAAATAATCTGGCAGTGAAAAACCAAACACAGCTCAGCAATTGCTTTCTTGGGCATTTATACCAGTGAAATGAAAACTTACGTTTCATGAAAATCTGTACATGAATGTTTGTAGCAGCTTAACTTATACAAGTCCCAAACTGGAAATAGCCCAGATGTCCCTCGGGTGGTGAATGATCAAGCGAACTGTCACTTCCATTCCCTGGAGAATTGTGAGGCATTGACGGGAATGCACCATGGGCACAGCCAACATCTGGCTGCGTGTGCACCGTGGAATGTCGTGGGAAAGGTCAGTCCCAAAGATGGTACACTCCTCATGTCTGTCATCGACAGAGAAATGACAGAGTGTAGAAACGGAAAACAGGTTAGTGGTTGCCAGGGCTTAAGGAGGGCTGGGGGCTGAGGGGAAATGGGTTTGGCTGTCAAAGAGCAGCCTGGGATTCTTGGGGCGGTGGAGATGTCCTGTGCACTGATACTCCCGCGTTAGCACCCGGAGGCTTTCACTCGGGGTACGGGGTGAAGGGCTCACAGGATCTCTGTATTTTACTTCTTACAACTGCAGGTGAATCTGTGATCACCTCAACATAAATATATGCCATTAAGAAAGCGAAGTCTACCTGAATTTGCAGGTATTTGAATTACGGACCACGAATACAACTGTTTTATATTTAAGGTTATGCAAAGGTTCTTTGCATTATATGAAAGCATCCATATACATACACATATATAATTTCAAAATTTAAAGAGATTAAACAATTTTCTAGAATCAGCACAGAAACTCAGGTATTTCTGAATGTACAGGTCTGACAATAAAATGCATGAACTCACCCTAGGAAAAAAGGTACATACCTTATTGCTGAATATCACTATGGTACCTTCAAAGTATTCACCTATGCAAGGCCTAGCCCACCCTTCAAATCAGTTGTGGAACTCTTTTTCTGGAATGCCCATCAGCGCTATTATCATACTACCCTCGATGTCCTGAATGTCACCAAAATGCCTTCCTTTCAATATTTTCTTTATATTCAGGTAAAGAAAAAAGTCATTGGGGGCCGAATCAGGTGAGTAGGGAGGGTGCTTCAATACAGTTACTTGTTCGCTGGCTAAAAATTCCCTCCTCGACGGTGCCATGTGAGCTGGGCCATTGTCACAATGCAAGAGCCACGAATTGGAGAAAAGTGCAGGTCGTTGTTGTCTTTTTCACGCAGATTTTTCAGCACTTCTAAATAGTAAACTTGGTTAACTATTTGTCCAGTTAGGAAAAATTCATAATGGATAATCTCTCCGAGATCAAAAAAATGTTAGCCACATCACTTTGACTTTTGATTTGGACTAATGAAACGTTTGGGTCCTGGAGAACTGGCCGACTTCCATCTGCACTCTGATGCTCGGTCTCAGGGTTGTATTGGTTCACAGGCCAAGATTTTCAGTTAGATTTTCCTGTTTCCTATCGACATTTCCTTGGTCTCCTGTGTTTCTCACAGTGAGCTGACGACTTTGACGTACAACATCGAATCGTTGCGATGTTTTCGTCAGTTCTGCTCATTACTGGCCGCCCTGACCTCTCTATATCAGTGCCACTTTCTCTCCCCTCAGAAAAACGTTCGATCCCTTTCTTCATGGCTATTTTCTTCATGGCTCTGTCCCCATAAACGTGGACTAACATGTCCCTGATCTCATTTCCACTCTTGCCAAGTGTAACAAGAAATTTAGTATTTGTTTGTTTCCCTAATTTAAGCTCTGACATTCTCATGACTGCACACAAAAACACACACAGCAATAATGAACACGACTCAGCAAGCAAGGCACGTGTTGCCAGGAACACAGCTGGGAGACACAAGCACACCAAGGTTAAGAAGCCACTCTGTGTACAGTGCGCTCATGTGAGCACGGGTGGCACTTTCATGGCACACGGTGGCACGTTCATGGCATGTGGTGGCACGTTCATGGGCTTCAGTGTCAGACCTTGTCCCTTCTCAACAGAAAACAACATTTCAGGATTGTAAAATCCCTAGTAAATATTGGCAAGTTTGAAAATGTGCACTCCCATTGTCAGCGTCACCCAATGCTAGGGATGATGACTGTTTTATTTTGGAATAAGCATAATAAAAAAATACTAACCCAAGCAAAAAGCTCTTTCTGGTTATTAATATAACACAATTACTCTTTACTCAAGAGGCTTTCTAAATGCTGCTACTGTGGGCCAGATAAAAAAAGAAAAAAGGAAAAATATCAGAGGACAAGGATTCCCTGGGTAGACGTGTTAAACCTCTGAAAATATGAGACTTTAGTTTGTCAGTGGAAACACAGGTGTGATAACAGATGTATGCACAGAAATAGCCCCACTCTTACAAGAAAACATGAAATACCTCTGATTGTCTGTCCCTCAAGAGTTCATTGCAATATTTCAAAGTGAAAAATTTACTTTGATGATCTTGATATTTAGCAAGTAGCTATGAAATTGTGTCATAAAGTATAGCTATCAAACATAAGTTTACATGAATTCTAAAATTTACAGAATTTCAGTATGTAACAGAAATGAATCAATCACTTTAATTTCGTACAGCAAGGAATGTGAATTTTATTACAAGCAAAAATTCAGTCTGAATTCCATGGAAATGTTTCATGCTAGGCAAATAAAATACAAAAAATAGTCGAAAATTATTGATACTGTATATTACTGCTATTTAGCTAGGTAATAAACTCCCTTCCCCAGAAATTTTCATGTTTGAATTAGAGATGTTACTTTTTGTAATAACTGTCCTTATACTTTTCTCTTACTTAATCAAGTTTTGTAGTTATATTCTAATTTCCATGTTTACATGTTGTTTATGTAAATGGTTTTTGTTTATCTCAGTCTAACTCAAAGAGTCTTATAAGTCTTATACTTATACTGTTGGTATATAGTAAATGCCCATGTTAGATACCACTTGTAAGTCATCACTATTCTATTTATTGCAACATTAATATTTTAATGTTTTTTGAGCTATGAAAGTTTATTTTTGAAGATAAGTACCATATGATTGTTCAAATTAGATGATACACACCATAATATATATTAGCAATAGACCCATAGCATTGATAATTAAATCACTTATTTCAATTAAATTGTTAAGACTGTGTTGTGAACTAAACTAAGTTCTCTTTAATAAAGGAATTCTCTAACAATAGCAATTTTGCTTTCATTATATGAAGTTTAGACATTGAGTGAAAACCAAGTATGCTTGCTCTTTGATATTTAAAATAGTATACTATTTATTATTAATGATAATAAATTTTGAATGTACCGTAAATTTCTTTTTTTCCTATGTTCATAAAACTATAGGTCCCTCAATTCAGTTTTTCAAAGAGATTTTAGTTTCTTTAAAAATGAAAATGAAAACCAAATTAAAAACTTCAACCTTCATTTTCCAAATATCCTTTTCTAAACATTTATTCATATCAGTAACCATTAAACTGACTCCCTACTTTCCAATAGGTAGGAACAATAAAAATCTATTGAGGTGAGGAAACAATTATCACATTTTCCTTTTTTCTTTTTTTGGGGGGGTGGGTGGGTGGGGAAAATCTCAGTATGTCAGTAGAGGCTGTAGCATCACAGCTCACAGCAACCTCAAACTCTGGGGCGTAAGTGATTCTCTTGCCTCAGCTTCCCGAGAGGCTGGGACTACAGGTACCCGCCACAACACCTGGCTATTTTTTGGTTGCAGTTGTCATTGTTGTTTAGCAGGCCCGGGCCGGGCTCGAACCCACCAGCCTTGGTGTATGTGGCTGGTGCCCTACTCACTGAGCTACGGGTGCCGAGGGAATTATCACACTTTTCATTAAACATTCTCTGAAAATTCACCGGCTCAGTATCAATAAGGCCCTAACGGGTAACAATTTCAGGATGTTGCAGAAACCTCAGGTAGTGGTAACAATGTCGAGATCTGGTCTCTCCCTAACAGGAAGAAGTGATACTTACTTGTGTACAGTCTTTCCCCATTTGAGTTAAAGCTTCACTCACCATGTGCCTTTGTACCCCACCTGTGTCAGGAGAATCTTACCACTGTCAGTTTGAATTGAGTGGGGTGATTGGGAGGCCAGAGAGGGAGAAAAACTAATTTGAGAACTACAGAGTGGAACATTTATCACCCAAAGCTTCCCTTGAGTCAATATGTCTCTGGAACTGAGAATGAATAACGTCCCCTTACATGCACCCACATTGTGAGGAAACATATAAATCAAAGTGCTTTTGTTTCCCTCACCTTTGAGGACAGACCTCATCAAAGCTTCGGGGCAGTAAAAAAAGAGTCTAAGACCTAATTTAACCTAAACAACCAGGGATTCTAATAGACTACAATACACACGCTGAGAAAAAGGGGGCTGAGCCCAGGTGAGACACGGTGCATCTGCTTTGTCTATCCTAAAAATTCTATAAATATTATGTGGATGTGCATTGGAATTTTCTATTGTTACACAGTTCGTCATAGTTCAAATGAGTTTCATCGCACCTAGGATCATTTTATATAGCATAGAGAAATAAATATATATACATGTATATTTTCTTGTACCCGGTGATAGTATTTCCAACATCTGGACAACTTCTGTTGTCCTTAATAACACTAGATATTGCCAAGTTTATTACTGCCATCTGTACCTCGAATATTTTTTTAACTTCCTCAATGAGCATGTGAGTTGTTTGAGGGTAACATCTGAAAGTTGCTTTAAAATGCAACTCAGCACACATCTGTGGAGTGGTTTCTCTTGTGTTTGGAACCATCCTAAGAAGTGTGAAAATACTGAACAGGGATATTAAAAATAATGAGTAATTGATTCCAGGGATTCAGATTCTCCCTAGAACCAATCACTAAAAAATAAGAAATATCCAGAAAAGAAACACAGATCTATACACAGAAGTAAGGAAAGAACAAGAGAGGACGTGATCCTGTTCAGTGTCACACGTGAGACACCAAGCGCCGTAATTAGTACAAAGTCTCTGCGGCTTCTGTGTACGAGGATTTCAGTAACAACCCAACAGTGTCAAAATAATTTGTGGTGAATATTATGAAGGCGGAAGCGTAAGAATCATATAAACTACGTTCTTATTTACTCCTAGGGCTGGGGAGTCAGAGCAGCAGCGCCGACCGCACCCGGGTGGCACCTGAAGGCCCCGAGACAGGAGCAGGCTGCAGGCAGAGGGCACGGCTCACGGGAACGCTCCAAACAGGAAAAATCTGTCAGGACAAGTGGAGAAGGGCTGGAGAATGCAGCAGGGGCCAGAAGCCCCAGGTGACCATTGTGAGGTCGGGGGCAGACAGTGGATTTTACTCTAACATTAGTGAGAAACCAGAGACGATTTTGTTGATGTTGTGGTTTCCCTGAAGCAGGTTTGCCTCCGCCATGGCTTTCCATGGGCCAGACATGATGCAGGAACACAGCCACATGGCAGGTAGACAGTCCTGGGGTAACTGGGAAAACACCTGCAAGGGGGCAACTTCCGGGGGTTCTTTAGAATCAGAAAAGAGGAAAAGAATCTGGAAATTCCAGACAACCAGGTCAGGATGGACTATGCATTTGAGAGTCAACAGATGGGAGGGATTAAACTCTTCCAATATGTATTTAAACTAGAAACCTCATTTACTCCCCTACCTGAATAGAACTGGCTTCTCCCTCCCCTGTCTTCCCACACACCACCAACTGTTTACCACCCCCTGCCCCTTACACTGGCTCTCCCTATCCAGCCTTCCTGGAAACTTGAGATCCTTTCAACCCTATCTTTTGCAAATGCACGGTTTAGTTATGTATTTATTTATATTAAATCATAGCTGTGTACATTAATGCCATCATGGTTTATATACAATTTGAAATATTTTCATCAAACTGGTTAACACATTGAAAAACTAATAAAAACCACCTGAAGAGGCCAGGAAGGGGCTGTATTCTCTGGTCTACGGGCCTGAGTTGGTGTAAGCCATCTCCAGGCATCCTCAGACTTGCTTTTCCTTAAAACTGGTGTTGAGGCCGTTATTTCCAGCGCCATTTCCCGGCCAGCATTCAAAACAGTTGTGGTTTGCGCATATGGACGCCTGACATAATCACACCTGCCTGAACAGCCCTGGAGGCTGGTGTCCAGTTTGGGTGCAGAGCTGGACGATGTGGCAGCCCCTGCAGTGAAAAGACACGCTGGGGACATCATCTCACAGGAAGTCACGACCAGCTATTTGGCAATGGGACATGGGGAGAGGTGCGGTTATGCACATATTATTTTTGAGATGTCAGCAGGATATGCAGATGAGCTTATCTAGTTGTTATCATATAAAGTCACACAGCAGGAGGGAGCTCCAAATCAAGGTTTTTGAGATTTTTAACCTGAGGATTCTCTGTCCATGTTTGCGGAAAAATGAATTTGCTCAGAGGAAGTACTACAGAGAGTAGACCAGATGTCCTAGGACAAACACCCCACCCCCAAACCCCAATCCCCCAGGATACCTGCACCTCCAGGGTGGGGGGGGATGAGACTAGAAAAGGGACAGTACCAGAGCAGCCACTGCATCAGGAAGGACCTAAGGGAGGGTCTCAAAAACCAATTTCAAAAGCACTGTGGCTGTCTCAGGAGCTGATTATGGGCGCCAAAGGAGGGCTGGCTGAGACCGGGGCTTATTTCCCACAGTTACAAGATCAGTGGCTGCTGGTGACGAGGGCAGACCAGAAGTCCAGGCGGTCCTGGCGTGCTCTGGTGAGCACAGTCTGTTTGTTGGAATTATGTCCTAAAGGGAGGAGGAGACAGGGACATTTGAATGCGAAAGATGGTAGATTTTAAAACGTCAACAACTTGAGCATAGATACCTTATCACCTTATAAATCTTTGTCCAAGTCTGGGAAAGAATTGGTTTGCTCAGGGAGAGTCCATACAGAATGTTCACACAGAAAATGCAGGAAGGCAGAGTGAGACTCAGCCCCAGCGGAAGGGCCCCTGCGGCGGCCCCTGGGAAGGGTCAGCATCGCCCGCCAGCTGCAGGGCAGCAGGGTGGGGGTGCAGGGGCTGCCCTGCGTCTGCTGTCCATTGCCAAGAAATGAATGGAGCCCTGCTCCTCCGAGCCTTGTCTTCCTGGACTGTGATGTGGGACCATCTGCTCCGTGTGGAAGAGGCTGTGAGGAGCTGGATGACTTGAGGAAAGTGGTGAAGATGTGGAAAGAGGAAGTGAGTAAGGAAGAGTCTGTGGGAGCAGGTCGAGGAGGGCCCTGCATTCCAGGGGAGAGCAGGGAGCCTGGGCAGGGCAGTGGGAGAACTGGGGGCAGGTGCCAGAGCCCAGGACCAGGTTTACTGGGAGCAAATATTACTCCCAGATAAAGCAAAGGACTGGCCTCAAGGGAGGATTCAGGGCTGCAAACAGAAGACACACACAAGAGCACAAGTTTAAATCTCATATCTCTCGGCTCAGATTTCCGGGTACAGGGTGGCCACACCTGTGCCCTGCAGAAGAGCTGGTAGAAGGCGAGTGAATGAGACCCAGGGTGCTCAGGCAGGGCAGGACAGGAGCCGAGGAGGCAGAGGCCAGACCCCCAGAGCCTGAGGGTTCTCCTGGGATGCCCAGGGCTTCTGCGGAGCAATAACCCTTACACATGTGAGCTTCCTTGTTGTTCTGCCCTCCATGGAAGGTTAACGAGGACCAAACAATTTCCACCTTCCATATCCGGCACTGGAGACCCCAGCACCACGGTAGAAAGAGCTGGGTATTGGTAGGTGAATGAATGAGTTGAAACACAAACAAGTGAATGAGGGGCTAGTTCGTGACTTCACCATCCTTACACCAGTTTTATCTGACCCTGACAAGCCCAGGTGACTTTGCCCATGCTCAGGGGTGGTCAAGTGGTTAATCTCAGTATTTCTCTCAGTGACTAGCATTTTCTACGTTCTCATTACTGAGTTTATTTCCAAATGATACCTTTATCTTGATAATTCTGTCAATTAAATGCGGGAATATTTTCTTTAAAGAAATCTCCTTAAAATAATGTTGCCTCTTCCTGGGTTCTCATGCTGAGGTCTTGGGGAAGGGTGGGTCTGTCACCTGAGGTCTGGCCAACACTCCAGGATGTTACGCCAGCTAGTGTCTTACTGATAAAGTTCCTATGTGATGATAAGTATTCTAGATAACCAAGAGTGAAGAAGCGCCATTTCATCTGTCTTGTTTCTTTGCTTTCATTTGTTAGTAGGTTTGTTAATATCAGAGAAAATGAATCCCAGCTAAGATCCTAACGTCCCACAGAATGCAAGACATAGAACTTTAAGGACACGGGCACCTTCCTTCCAGTCAGTTCAGCACCTCTTCCCTGTGTCTCTGACAGGGGAAGCACAGCCGATGCAAGGTCCTGTGTTCTGGAGGGTCCCCAGTCTGTGTTCATCATGGTTGACCATAAAGGCGTGTGGCCCGTTCCCTGCAGTCCCTGAGGAGGGCGCTGAGAGGGCAGAGGGCTACTGAGTCCAGCTCTACTTGCCATGTGCTGCCTTTCCATGGAAATTCAGGCCATCGGCCGTGGGTTTATAGCTGGTTCTCTCCCATAAAACTGCCCCATCCTGTCCAGGAATTGGCAATATCAAAGTCCTTTCCCATTATAAACAGCAAATGAGTTTTTTAAAATGAAAATGCACCTATTAACTTATCTGTCAATAAAGTCGATTAGGGAGTGATGTCCTGGGCTGCCAAGGTGCCACCATTATTTACAGGAAAACCCATCTCACACAATCTGAGAATACAAAATGGTTCCAGAGCCATTTACCTTCGGGTGAGAGAGCCGACGGCTGGGGCCACGGGAGACTTGGCTGACGTTTGCGTAACCCCCAGAGCACAGGTCAGTTTTGTGAGCTGAACTCCATTTTCTTGCGTTTCATGCATGATTAAATGGTAATTAAGCTTTAATGAAAAGTGTTAGGCTAATTACAATTAACATAATGGCAGTAGTCAGTTCACGTCCTCCTGTTTTACACGCTGTGCAGAGCTGGCAGGACAGGAGACCCTGAATGGGGCTGGATGGCTCGGGAGCATCCTGCGTGCACGTTTCTCCAGGAGAAAATTGTTCTTCACAGTGAAGTGAAGGAAAACACCCCCCTGACGGCTGCGATGTCAGGGAACACGGGGGAGCTAAGTGAGTGCTGTTTCCAGTGACTGTTCCCATCCCAAGATTACCGTAAAGCAAGTGGGAAAACAATCATTTCTTTTAATAAAATGAATAAATTTATCAGATGATAGGTTAAACTATTCTTATTTAAAAAAAAAACTGGCAGGGTGGCTTACACGTGTAATCTCAGTGCTCTGGGAGGCTGAGGCAGGAGGATCACTTGAGTTCAGGAGTTGGATAGTACTCTGAGCAGAAGCAAGAGCTCATTTCTATTAAATAGAAAAAATAGCTGGGTGTTGTGCGGGCGCCTGTAGTCCCAGCTACTCAGGAGACTGAGGCAGGAGAAGCACTTAAGCCCTGGAGTCTGAGGTTGCTCTGAGCTAAGGGAAGGTCACGGCATCTAATCTGGGAAAACAGAGTGAGACTCTGTCTCAAAAAAAAGATTAGAAAAATAGGGCCAGGCACCGTGGCTCCCACCTGTATTCCTAGTACTCTGGGAGGCTGAGGTGGGCAAATTGCCTGAGCTCAGGAGTTTGAGACAGGCCCAAACAAAGGTAAAAGTAGAAAAACTAGCCAGGTGTTGTGGTGGGTACCTATAGTCCCAACTACTTGGGAGGCTGAGACAAGAGGATCTCTTGAGCCCAAGAATTTGATTTTGCTATGTGCTGTGATGCCACGGCACTCAAGCCCAGGGCAACTGAGTGAGACTAAAAAAAAAAGGAATAATAAATAAATGAATAAATAAATGAAGGGCAGCAAACTTTATGAAATGAACATATTCTGCTTTGTTTACACCTGGTATCAAAGTACCAAGTAATCAAGAATAAAATAAATTTGCAAAGAATTACAACACTTAAAAGGACAAGAAAAGCCTTTCCTGTTCAAAACAAAGCCAGTGGCAGCAAGTAATTCTGACAGTAAATATTATATAAAAACTATTATCACCTATTGGTCAACACTGGATAGAAATCAATCCAGAGGTGAAAGAATCTCTATTATTAAAACACAGCATTTAAATATTTATTAGGGAAGACAAAACTATTAAAAATTTTGAATTGAGCTCTTCAGTCAGTGATGAAGTATCCAATTTATAGAAAACACAGTGGCATTTGTGACATAATTGAAGTCGTATGAGTATTTTCAACATTTATACACCTGGACATTTTTTTTTGGCCGGGGCTGGGTTTGAACCCACCACTTCCAGCATATGGGACCGGCGCCCTACTCTGTTGAGCCACAGGCGCCACCCTGACCTGGACATTTTTTAATCCTACCCAATTAGCAAATCCTTGTTATATTAGGCTTAGGCTAAGGTGGAAAAATACCAGTTAACTCCTGGCAAATTTCTGGGCCGCAAGCCCTCAACAAAATGGAGAAAGTCTGGTTCACTCCCAAGATAGATGGGAAAGCGCTCACTGACTTCTTGCTTGACTAACTCCCTGAGAAACGGATTGGGAAGTACCAACTGTCCCCGGACTGACCTTTGAGAAATACCAGAAGGGAAAAGTACTGAAACAAAGATATATGACTAACTAACTGCAAAATTCTGCTTCTGTACAATGCTTGCTGACCTACCCGGATGCAGCTGGGCAGCCCGCGTGTCAACCAGGATGCAGACCAAGCCTTAAAAACCCGACCCTTAATCACTCGGGCTGCTCTCTGAACCCCTATGTTGGTGTGAGGCAGTCGCCGGCTGGCTCTTCAATAAAGGAACTCTGCCTGTGAATACGGCTTGTTTGGCACTGTGGTTTTGGGGGAACTCTTGGGCATAAAATTAAGCACTAACTACGTATAATATTCCAGAAAGATATTATAAGACACTTCCCACGTGTAACTCAGCCAGGTGGCTTGTAAATGAAGTACTGGCATGCTGGAGCAGTGGTTCTCAACCGTCCCAACGCCGTAACCCGCAGGCTGAGAGCTGCTGTGCTGCAGCATTATGACAGGAGTACAAACATCGAGTGTGAGGATGGAGGTGACACCATGACTGGCTATGCTAAAGGAATCTTAGGGGTGGCGTGGCCACACTAGAAAGGCCTGCGGAGTGTGTTACAGGAACATGCACCAAAGCCGAGGGGCGCAGGGATAGCGGTCTGCAGCCTGCCAGGCCTTTACGTGGGTCTCAGAGCGGAGGGCAGTAACTGAGGGTGCTGTGGACCTAGATCATGGAAGCCTTCATTGCTTTATAGTCTTTATTTTGGCAACTGGAGCATCAGAAACCTCTTTGGCTGCCAGGAGAAGGCAGTAAAGAGCTCTAGGCAGAAGTGAAGTGTGCTCTGAGTTGTCTCACAGAAGACTCGCCCAGCTCCACGCTCAGCGGGGGACAGCCAGTAAGTGAGCCAGGGTGGCCCAGCAGACCTAAAATGCCCCAGCCCAAGGGGAAAGGGGGTGCAGGCAGGAAGAACTAGTTGGATTTGGGTTCTGTTCGACACGGGGACACTGCTGGATTCGTTGCTGGACTCTATGTGGGCTGTGAGACGCAGAGAGCTCTATAAAGGGACTCCAAACTTTTTTTTCTGAGCAGCCAGCAGAACGGAGCCTACTTCCCCAGCCAGGGTGACTTCTGGGGGACCAGGTTTGGGAGAGGTGGGACAGGTGGTCTGGTCACATGGAGGGCAGTGCAGTGCCTGCTCCAATGTCCCTATCAAAGCAGAGGTGTCCGGGAGCCAGCTGATGCTCCAGGACGTCTGCGAGGCTGGCTGCACCCTCCTGAATGGAGAACAATGACAGAGAACAAAGGAGATGCTTGAGGACAAGCCCTGGGGCGTCCGCTTTTTAGAGTTTGGGGGGAAATGCTGCAAACCATCAGAAGTGCCTTTAACAAGTGTCCTGTGGAATAAGGAGACACCAGCCCCATTCTTGCTGGCTCCCAGAGTAGCCTAACGTCATCTCATGGGGAGTGGGTGGGTGATCCGAGTTGGCTCCCTGAGTGCTGGGCCTTGGGGCTGTCAGGATACGTCTGTGGGTTGAGGCCTGAAATCCTCAGAGAGAATCACTGTGGGGTGGGTTTCTGTGGCTGTCCAGATGAATTCTGTGCTACCTGACCTGCAGGGAGAATGACAGTCACGCCTAGTGCAAAGGGCGTGACTCACTCTCCCTCCTGAATTCAAAGGACTCCTGAATTCATCACGGAGCTCCCTGGCAATCAAAACCAGGAAGAGGCTTCTACAAATAGACTGATATTGAACTTCCTATCATTGTGCCAACAGGGGAGCCACTAACAGCATTGAATATAATGCGACTCTGTGTACTCTCGCTCCCTTCACACACACACACTCACTCAGATACCCAAGAGGGGGGCACATTTGTGGCCATTTCATGAGCTTGCCAACGTTCTTTGTAGAATCATGCTATTCAGGACCTGGCAGGAGCAATATGGCACACTTCCTACAGGACAGTTTGGGGCAGATTCTTTATAAAGGTGGGTCTGGGAACCCTGGTTTAGAAATCTGCAGATATGTAGTGCGGTGGCTTAAGCAAAGCAGCAAGGTTTGATGGAGAGGCACAGCCTTCCCAGAGACCCTGCGACAGGGAGCTGAGGCCCAGGACCCCGACCCCCTCCCTCCCAGGAACGCACTACTGGGAGATCCCTGAGAGGCCGGGGCTCACATAGGTTTGCCCAGAGCCACAGAGGAGAGGGAGATCGTGGACCTGAGCAGTGAAGGGAAGAGCCAGGGCAGAAGGTAGAGCTTTAAAAAATGGAAATGTCCACAGAAACCAGAACATGTCTTCATTTCATAAATAAAGCCATAAGAGCACAGAGAAAAGGTGCCTCCAAATCACATAAGACAGCAAGATAAAAACCCAGATTTCCTGAGTCACAGCCTAGGCTATGCTTTTGTATTTTTTTTTTCTTTTTACTTTCAATAAACTTGTAAATGCAATCTTGTATAAATGCATTCATAATAAACCTCACAGTCAACATTATAATTTCTCCCCTAAAATGTATTTTTCAAAGTATGTACTAGACCGAGGGATTTATTAAGTAGGAATGGGTTAGGGGCATGGATCACATCCAAGTGTTACATTAAACCTTACGGAATTACCAACATTCAATCATTTTTACCTACAGAAATGACAATTTTATATGTTTCAAATTAATACACAGAGAAAAGTGAATGAAAGAAAATTAAGGAACTTTCATTTCTGTAGGAATTTTTACGGGTGTGTTCATGTTTATTGCTTCCTAAAAAAATAACATATTAATTAATTATATGAGGACAAGAAACATATCTATGCTCCTCAAATAAACATAATAAGCGGTCTTATTCTTTAACTGACATTAGGATGATGTCCTTTGAAAAGAAAGAATTATGAAGAAAATGTGGGAAAAGAGGGGATTTCTGGGTTTCCACAAGAAGTGTTTTTTCAGGGATGATTAAAAAAGGCCGGAATAAAACTAAGCCTCCTTTTATATCATCTGACCCAACAATTCTGCTCCTGGATGTTTACCCAGGTGATTTGAAAACGTATGTCCTGAGCAAAAACCTGTGCACTGATGTTCAGAGAAGGTTTACACATAGTTACCAAACTGTGGAAACATTCAAGACGTCCTTCAGTAAGTGAATGGTTAAATAAACTGTGGTACATCCAGGTCTTAGAGTATTATTCAGTATTTAAAAGAAATGATCCTTCAAGCCATGGAAAGACGTGGAGGACGACTGGACACCTATCACCACGGGAGATGAACAGGCGGATGAACAGAGGGGCTCAGGGCAGTGGAAGGCTCTGAGTGACACTGCAATGGTGTCATTGTACAAGTCATGACACATTTGTTCAAAACCATGGAAGGTACGCCACCAAGACTGAGCCCTAGGGAAACAATGCACTTTGATGATAATGGTTCACCCCATATGGGTTCATAGATGGGGACAAAGCCCCACTCTGGGGGTGTGTGGATAGTAAGGTGGGCTGTGCACATGTCAGGTGGGGGGCACATGGGGACTCTCTGCAGTGGTCTCAATTTTACAGTAAATTCCTTCACCTCAGTTTTGTGGTGAACCTATAACTACCTAAAATATAAGATCTATGAAAGAATGTACCAGGAGAATATGGAATGGAAAGGGGAGATAAATGAACTGAACCCCATAACCTCGTAACCTTATCAACATTTTGTTTTGCCAAATAAGGACAATAAATCACAAATCTGCCATCTAATCTAGCCACCATTGCAGAAGACAAAGGGAATTTTATATCACGACAAAAAGCAAAAGTGACATAATCAAAAGTGGAGGGATTTTTTCCCCGAAGCAGGATAGCTAGAGCAAACGTACTTTCATATTTTTGCCACAGACCAGTGACAATTGTACCACCACATAATAACACTATTCCACAGGCACATGCTGCAGATGACTGCTTGAAAACACAGGGAACAGAGGTAAAAAAGAAATTGTGCAGACTATAACCTCAATTTTATTAGCAACCTGTTAAAGCATTAAATTGACCTAAGTCAATTTTCTTATGTAAATCCTAAATGTGGCTTGCCAGAGACCTGCCAAGAGATAAATTGAGCCTAAATGTGTTTGTGTGCAAATTTCACTTGTTTTATGATGATAGCCGCCCTTGTGTGCTACGAAATTATATGGCGTCTCTACATGGTGCCATCTGAAGAGCACTAAAAGGGTGAACTTCCACAGAATATCTCCACTCTTCCTTCTTAGGAAACCGTTCATTAAACGTGAGCTGGACAGCAAAGATGGAACTTATCTTTAGGAGATAATAGTTCAAGTGTGCAAATGTGTTTTCATACTCAAATTCAACAGAGGTTACTCTTTTTTATTTGCTGCTTGAAACCTTAGCCCCAGGGTGAGAAAAAAATGCAGGAGGACACTTCTGCAAGGGAGGTGGAGAGTAGACACCTTAAAACCCGTCTGCTCAGCAGGCGGCAGCAAGAGCAGAGACCCGTCACACAGGAGTCAGCCCAGGGTGACTGGGGAACCTGGAACTGGGACCAGCTTAGGAAGCAGCCAGAAGGTAAGTCTTATACTTAAGTAGAGACCCACATCTGCCTCGCAGCCAAGTTTAGATATTTATGGATGAACTGAAACTTCTAAATTTTTTATATATAACCAAGTAGATCCATGGCCCGTCCCCATCTTATGATGAACCGAATTTCCTGACACTATTGTTTTACTGCTGACAGGGCTCAGGACACAATACTGTAAAAATAAAGCTCAAGGGTCTTCTCACCTCCTCCCATCTTCCCTAAAGCAGACCGTGAAGCTTCCCTGAGCAGCTGATGTAACAGGTTATCAGACCTCCCTGCAGACAGTGCCCCTGTCCCTGCAGGGCAGGGGGAGACACCAGCAGCCCAGGCAGACTGGCCTTGTGAGGCCCCAGCTCCCCACCATTAGGTCACTCTCTGGTCCTCGCCTCACTGGGCATGACCGCTCATGAAAACAAGAGTGTTTCCTCTTTCCTTGGAGGACCATTTCTGAAGGCTTCCATGTTATGCAAACTTACATCAAATACATTTATTTATACCTTTCTCTGTCTCAATCTGCCTTTTGCTAGGGAAGCCTCAGCTGTGAACCCAGGGATGGGGGAGAAAAGAAATTTCTTCTTCCCCACAATATACTCTTCACAAACTTCAAATTATACCCAGCAAACATGACATCCATTTAAGGGGAGGCCTAAGAACAGGAATGGGGTTCTATGTTTACGACAAGGCCTCAGGCCAGGAAGCAGCAGCAGCGGCCTTGCCACCTACTTGAGAACTGGATGGAGAAGCCGGACTTGCTGATGAAGAAGTCGCTGTCGAACTGCAGGGTGAGGGAGTTGAAGGTGCTGTGAGTGTCCTCGGGCAGGGCAGAGCCGCTCCACTCCTTCAGAAGGATGTTGCTGTCCACGGGTCCATCCCACACCTTGAGGATGTCGTGAGCCGTCTCCGTGTCGAAGACAATGAAGTGAAGGCTGCAGGAGAGAGAGCAGCTTGTGTGTTTAATCAGGACGAGAGTGCGTCCCCCCCACCAAGTTACGACGTCAAGAGAGGCTCACTTAATGTTCTCAAAACCCCACCAGAATGTGTCTTGTTGTTTGACAATTAAGGATGAGTGAATAGAAATTAAGTCACCTATTCAAATTGGAATACCGCACAAACTACCCAGTCTGTCAGGGAGGCAGAGACAGAGCTGAGCTAGATGCCCAGTTATCTATTTAGGGATGAAACAATTCCTTCAGAGACTACCAGAGCCTTTTATCACTCAAAGCTTCCTAGGGCAGACAAGCCAAAGCAGGGTTTCACAAGGCTTTGTTTTAAGCCGATCAAAGCCAGCTCGTGTGCACATCGGCATTGTTCTCAGAACGCCTGGTGGTGGCAGAGCCCACACAAGGGGAAACGAGCCTGCCAAGGGGGTCATGCCAGAAGCACCACTTCTGCTTACGGCCCCACGGTCTGCTCTCACGTTGTACTTGCTTCTAAAAATGTTTATTTTCAGGAAGAAATACCTTATTGGAACTACCAACACAAAGGCAGAAATGTATAACATAAACTCTCTTCTTTGTAACCTTCTAACACACATCTATTAGACTTACAGATATTTCCCAAAGCAACTTAAAGACTGCTATGCCTCAGAAAACTCACAGTTAGAGGCAGAAACTCATACGCTGCCCCATTTATGGGCATATGAAACAAATGAAACAAATGAAAGAGTTTAGCTAAAATATCAACAAAATCTGCATTTCCTAATGAGTTGGTTTATGGTTTTTAATTTGCTGGTTATTGTGTGTCAGTTGTAAGGGAGACACAGTCACCGCAGATGACATACAAGAAGCCTTAACCAAGTCTCAGTTGCTTTATTTTGCACATATTATGTATTTAAAGAAAACATTAAATTCACCTTGTGTAAAGTACCAAATATGTAGCGTATGTTTTAAATGTCCAAAGACAGATGTTGAAGATAGAGAAAAGTGTAGAATATGGCAGACATTTATTTTCTTACCACCACTGACGCAGGTAGCACCTTGGCCTATTTGCTTTTGAAAGAAATAAAATCTTAGCAACACAGCCATTCTTCCCCTCCACTTCACTAATTCATCTGTGCTTCTCTCACTCCCACTCTGAAGTAGCCGGTGCTGTATGCATTTCTGTAATATTTTCATAATTTTCATGTGTCTACGTGCTCATGCAGACTTCGTATCCCTAAACTTGTGTGTGTAACAGTAATTACACAACAAATGTCATTTGGTGTGTATGCACCTGCATCATTTTCAGTGTGCTTTTATACCCCAAGGTGTGTAGGATCCTCCAAGCTAAACAATGTCAAGTTTTGTTCATTTTCTTTGAAAGTGTGAGTGAATTAAGTGCTTTATTTCTGAGTATGCTATTGGAAGATGGTTTCCACTTCTTAGTTATGGTAAATGCTGTCTCGGTACACAGACTAGTGCCCTGATCCCAGGATCTTCCGTCAAAAACAAGAATTACCAAGTTGCTCTTCTTGTGAGTCGAGTGACACATAGCTGCACGATAATGCACAAATGCTGTGTTCTGACAGCTCTACCAGGGTTGACACCATCAGACTGTCACACACAGGAAGCTGATGGCTGTGGCCCGGCACCCGTCTAAATTACAACTTCCTGACTATTCTTGAGGCTGCTGGTCTTTCACACCCACGAGGCATTCCCTGCTCAGTGATGCTCAGCAGCACAGCAAATGCTCGGTGCACGCCAGCAGGGCCCCACGCAGCCTCTGAGGACTGCGGTGGCCCCCAGAGACTGAACAAAGGACCCGCCTTCCCGGAGTTTATGATGTAATGAGGAGACAGGGAGGTGACAGCATCTGTAATGAGTAAGTAAAGAACACACCAAGTGGAGTGTGTGACAAAGTGGGGCAGAAACGGAGCTTCAGGAGCCCCAGTCTGAAGGCGGCAGGACGTGCAGTTAAGGCTAATGTCTGCTCTGAAAAAAAAAGGCCTGTCAGTGAGCGGAGACTGGAGCAGAGTCCCGAGGAGTGAAGGGTGTTAGTTACTCCACGTGTGCGTGTCAGTAAGTGGAGATCCGAGCAGAGTCCCAAGGAGTGAAGGGTGTTAGTTACTCCACGTGTGCGTGTCAGTGAGCGGAGATCCGAGCAGAGTCCTGAGGAGTGAAGGGTGTTAGTTACTCCACGTGTGCGTGTCAGTGAGCGGAGATCTGAGCAGAGTTCCGAGGAGTGAAGGGTGTTAGTTACTCCACATGAGGGAAGACTCCAGCCTACCAAGATGCCCCGTGTAACCTGCACGTTTGGGAGCATCCAGGGACCCAGTGTAGACACAGCAGCAAGAAGCCTGAGAAGAAAGGGCCGGGATCGGGGCAGAGCAGCTGCTGTGGACGGGGAGTGGGGAGGCCTGGTTCAGGGAGCACCTTGCAGGATGTTTAAAGGATTTTGTCTCTTACTGGGGCAAGGTCCCAGCATGGTACTGTCAGTGTTAGTTGTCTCACTTACAGATTGAAGAACTCACTGTGCCTGCTCTGCTGAGAACAGCCCACACAGGGAAAATGAGAGGTGGTGAACTTCCTGAGTCATCCAAATGAGAGGTGTGTGTACTGAGAATAACCTGGCGGTGCCAGAGCTGGGATGGGGGTCAGATTCTGGGTGCATTTTGAAGAGAGAGAACAGGATGGGGCGAGGCCAATGTGAGAAGGAAAGGAAGTGCAGTCTAAGTTTGTGACTAAGACACTAGATAGGTGGAGTTGCCATCAACCCAGCTGAGAGAGATGCAAGAGAAATTTTGCAGGATGGCGAAGACCAGTGAGTCTGCCTGGGCCCTGTGGCATTGAGACGTCACATAGACGGTGCAGAGAGGGCACGTGGGCAGCTGCGGCCAGCTGGAGGGCAATGGGAAGTCCCCAGGGAGTAGGAGATGTGTATGTCTTCAGCAAACTAAGGGTTTAGGGAGGAGGCAAAGTGCAAAGAGAAGAAAAGAGTCACTAAACACATCAATACATTCCAATGTCAAGAAAGTCAAAATATGGCTCAGTGTCCATAGCTCAGTGAGTAGGGTGCCAGCTTCATACACCGAGCCCAGCCAAGGCCAGCTAAACCACAATGACAACTGCAACCAAAAAATAGCCGGGCGTTGTGGCAGGCACCTTTAGTCCCAGCTACTTGGGAGCCTGAGGCAAGAGAATCACTTAAACCCAAGAGTTGGAGGTTGCTGTGAACAACCACGGCACTTTACCAAGGGCGACACAGTGAGACTCTGTCTCAAAAAAAAAAAAAAATCAAAATATAGAAGTCATAAATATTTTCAAGAATTTTTTCCTGAACAGACTGGTAAAGATTACAGAGTCTTCATCTGGTTTCGGAGTGACAACTCTGGACACTGTTGGTGGTCATTTACAGTCCATTTAGAAGCAATTTGGTGACAGCTGTAAAGATTCAAACGTGCTCCCACAACCATTGCAGCTCCAGAAACTCATCACAGAAAATACCCTATTGGTGACATACTCTGAGGATGGTCACGTTACTTATAACAATGCAAAATCCGAAAACTGTCCAAATATCTCCAAAGGGTGCAGTTTGAATAAATTATGGAACATTAAGGCAACAGGATTCTATTCAACTGCTAAATAGAAGGGGGTGGAATTACAAAGACAGATATAAACTTCTGACCACACTTATGAACTGAAAACAAATTAACAGAATATTATTAGGGAATGTTGCTATACTAATAAAAATAATTGAATAAATATACAAATAAATCAAATTTTACATATTTGTACTTGCATGGGAAATTATAAAAATATACAACTTTTTAACTATAATTATCGTTGATATCCAGAATTGCAGAAAACTACTTTTAGGGATTTTTCCTTTGTGTATAACTTTATTATTTCAAAATGAAGAAACATCAATAACCCTGAAAGCTGGGCCAAAGAACTTGAATTTATTCTGCATATAATAAGCAACCAAAATAATTTTGTTTTTAAGTAGGCAAGTAAAATGATCTATTTTGCTTAATAGAAAGACTTATATTCACATATGTGAAAATGTTCACACCATTTGACCCAGCAAAAGATTTGCTAGGCATTTATTTTAAGGAATTAATTATAAATACAAGGTAAGATTTACTTATACGGCTACTTGCCATATCATCACATACATATATAATATAAAAAATTAGAAATAGCATATAAACAACCAAGTGGAGAGATGATGTTTAATTACACGGGTCCACACTACAGACTAAGACATTTGCCAACATGTTAACTTTGATGTCTAATAAGGAGGTGAGAGATATACATATATATATATTTTAAAAAACTTTTTCCAATCTCTCCGTCTGCACTAGTTTTAGAGACACATAAAATAAGTTTTTAATAAAGAAAATAAAGCATGTTCCCTGGAGTGGGAGCCAGGGATGAGAACCAGGACTTGCAGGGAGGTCAGTTAAGAGGCTTAATGAGGTCGCAAGCTCTGGCTGGGGAAGGGCTGAAGTGGTGGGCAGGGGCATTTAGGGGCTTCCCATGTGGAGTGAATGAGAATTGGTGCCTGCAGGAGTGTAGGAGAAAGTGGAGTTTGTCGTGACACTGAGAGATTGACCCTGCAGAGGGTAGGTACCTGGCAGAGGAAAGGCTCCCTTCACAGAAGAAAGCACATTAGTTTCAGATGGGATCATAAGAGTTGACATTTTACCTGGGTCCTAAGAGAGGAGAAGGAACTGGAGGTGAGGCGAGAAGGAGTGATCCAGAAAGTGCATGTGTGGCGAGAGCAAGCTGAGAAGGCACAGCCCAGGCCAGAGGTCAGCGAGGCTGGGTCAGAGGTCAGCAAGGCCTTTGGCTGGAGTGTGAACATGAGAAGCCGGAGGGCTGTGTACGGGCAGAGGGGCCAATTCCTGGGGGCTTTATGGTTCTGGGCAAGGAGCTCATGCTTTCAGTTTATAGTGGGGGTGCCTGAGATCGCAGAGGAGAAAGCTGGATGAGGAAAGGTATATTGAGAGATGAGGGTAACAGAAAAGCCATGGGAACTGGTAATGCTGGATAGAAAGAAAGATAAACAGAGAAATGGCAGGGCTTTGGCGTCACTTCAACTCATCTTTGTCTTAGTGCCTGTTAGAAATAAATCCAATGTAAGTTATCAAAGAACTGGGTGAGATTTCTATGGATATCTTCATTTTTTAAGAAACAAACACACTGGAGATTGGGGGAGCAGAAAGAAATAACGGTAGAAAATCATCCTGATTATAAAACCTCCAGCTCCTCGGGGGAAGGAAGACACTCATGTAAATGGGCGGTGACAGGCCTGTGAGGGAACACTGTCAGTAACGATGAAATTGGGGTGTTTGGAGTGTATTTGTGAAGAGTTGACCACACGGAATTGGGAAAGTAAGAGAACTGGGCAGTCTGGATACTCCCACTGCTTCACCTTTTGTGCTTTTCATATCCTGAGATACCTGCAGAGGCGTCTTTCACGTGTTTCTCTGGAGCCCACGTCTGTGACGTCTCCTTTTTCTCTGGGCCTATCGAGGATTTCTCTGAGACTGGCACCTTTGCCATCACTACCTGCTCTTTCTCAAAACTATATTTATTTGGGATGCAAATTTCACCTCCCATGATTTCACTCCTCAGCTCTTCTCTACACTTCCATCTTGCTTATTCCACTCCATCTTCAGATGATCCATTTTGCGAAGCATTAAGTGAGCTTATCCTTGAAGGGGAAGGAAGCAACAAGGCTGCTCACTTTGCTGCTGTGCGTGAACTGTGGGCAGTGACCAGCAGACGCTGCAAGACAGGTTGTCATTAGTCACGACAATGTACCTCTGCTACTTACAGAGTAATTTGGGAAATAAAGAGCCAAAAGAAAAGTTTGTCTCTTATGTAATTCCTCATGTTTCATATGCCATGGCCACAGAATGGTGAGCTGTGTGGGTCAAAGGCCCATGTTATTTAACTGAAGGGTGGTATCTGAGCCCTGCAAAATGTGTGGGGTGAGTACTCCCCATTGATTAAGCTCCATAGTTCTGCTGCTCTCTTTTAACTCCACGACTGAAATTCTATTGGCTGGTAATGTCTTTACATTATCCACAAAAAAAAAATTGGACCTTAATAAGAATGCAGGAATTTGAGTCGCTCTGATCAGGTCTTCAAAATGTCCCCAACTGTATTCCAACCACATGTACTAAGGCTCTACATGGAAACTAGGGATTCACGTAGTGAAGGGAGATCATTTGTTTGATGTTCTCTCTTGATTATATTTCTTCCCTGGATCTCAAAGGTTGGCCATAAATGGACGAAGATATTCCTGAATCTCCAAACCACATCTTACACTGATCACTCTGTATCTTGGCTCTGACAGAAAGCAAATCCAGAAAAGCACCACCAGAGGGCGCTGTGATCATCAAACCACCCGTAACTTCTTTTAAAAGTCTGCATAAAGTGGGACAACCTTGATAACGTTTTGATGTGCCTATAATGCTTTGAATACAGCATGAGGTTATTAAAAATAATTCCCTTCATCTATACTCCAAATGCAATTTCCTGTGAACAATGAGGAACAGAAATACATTGCAAGTGAGCTTTCCAGACCATTACGCTTGCAGAAGAGCAACTCAAATTCAGGAACAATGTACACATGTGATTATATAAAAACCCAGTCTTTAATGCTACTGGATGTTTATAACAACGTTACCTCTATTATATAAATCATAACTGGGCTCAGTAATAAAATATACTGTGTCTCTTAGAGAAATGTTTGCATAACTCTTAATGGGGCTAAATTTACTATAATGTGTTGTGATTAGACTTTTAATTAAATTTGGATCAGGTAACTGCTTTATACTATATATGTTAAAATTACAGACCTCTTCCAGACCAAAATGCCCCATAATAGTAACTATTTGGGGTACTCTATTACCTCAAAATAGAGACACAGAAATTTATAATCAGAAATTGCTATGGGCTTCAATAAAATAAAAGAAGCCTGGTAAAAATTAACCAGGAAATGAAAATAACATCTTACAACCACCTAATCTTTGATAAACCAAACAAGAACATACCGTGGGGGAAAGACTCCCTATTCAATAAATGGTGTTGGGAGAACTGGATGTCTACATGTAAAAGACTGAAACTGGACCCACACCTTTCTCCACTCACAAAAATTTATTCAAGATGGATAAAGGACTTAAATTTAAGACATGAAACAATAAAAATTCTCAAAGAAGGCATAGGAAAAACACTGGAAGATATTGGCCTGGGGAAAGACTTCATGAAGAAGACTGCCATGGCAAATGCAACAACAACAAAAATAAACAAATGGGACTTCATTAAACTGAAAAGCTTCTGTACAGCTAAGGAGATAATAACCAAAGCAAAGAGACAACCTACACAATGGGAAAGGATATTTGCATATTTTGAGTCAGACAAAAGCTGGATAACTAGGATCTACAGAGAACTCAAATTAATCCACATGAAAAAAGCCAACAATCCCATATATCAATGGGCAAGAGACATGAATAGAACTTTCTCTAAAGAAGATAGACGTTTGTGTCGTAGAATGTGTTGGGTAATGTTCCTTCTTTTTCTGTATTTTGGAAGAGGTTTAGTAATATAGGTACTAGTTCTTCTTTAAAGGTTTGGTAGAATTCTGACGTAAAGCCATCTGGCCCTGGGCTTTTCTTTTTAGGGAGATTTTGTATAGTTGATGCTATTTCAGAACTTGATATAGGCTTGTTCAACATTTCTACTTCGTTCTGGCTAAGTCTTGGTAGGTGGCGTACTTCCAGATATTGGTTGATTTCTTTCAGATTTTTAGCTCAGAGGAGTAGGGCACTGGCCCCATACGCCAGAGGTGGTGGGTTCAAACCCAGGCCCAGCCAGAAACTGCAAAAAAAAAAAAAGATTTTTATATTTCTGAGAGTAGAGTTTCTTGTAGTATTCATTAAGGATTTTTTTAATTTCTGAGGGGTCTGTTGTTATTTCATCGTTGCCATTTCTGATTGATGAAATTAGGGATTTGACTATTTTTTACTGTTTAGGTTGGCCAAAGGTTTATCCATTTTATTGATCTTTTCAAAAAAACAACTTTTGGATTTATTGATCTGTTGTATAATTCTTTCATTTTCAATTTCATTTATTTCTGGACTGATTTTGGTTATTTATTTTCTTCTACTGGGTTTGGGGTTGGAATTTTCTTCCTTCTCCAGTTGCTTGAGATGTTCCATGAAGTTATTAACTTCCTCTCTTTCCATTTTCTTGAGGAAGGCTTGCAGTGCTATAAATTTCCCTCTTAGGGACTACCTTTTCAGTATCAGGTTCTGATAATTCATGTCTTCATTATTGTTTTGTTCTAAAAATTTGGTGATTTCCTTCTTAATCTCATCTATAACCCATCTATCCTTCAGCATACGGTTATTTAGCTTCCATGTTCTTGTATGGGTATGCAGATTCCTGTTGTTACTGAGTTCAACTTTCATTCCATGATGGTCTGAGAAGATCCAAGGAATAATGTCTATTTTTAAAAATTTGCTGAGGTTAGATTTGTGGCCTAGGATGTGGTCGATTTTGGAGTATGTTCCGTGAGCTGATGAGAAGAATGTGTATTCAGTTTTGTTGGGATAAAATGTTCTGTAGATGTCTGTTAAGTCCAAATGTTGAATAGTTAAGTTTAAATCTAAGATTTCTTTGCTTAGCTTCTTTTTGGAGGATCAATCCAGCACTGCTAAAAGGGTGTTAAAATTTCCAACCACTATGAAACTGGAGGAAATGAAGTTGCTCATGTCTGTTAGAGTTTCTCTTATAAATTTAGGTGCATTCTGGTTGGGTGCATAAATATTAATAATTGAAATCACATCATCTTGAGTTTTACCTTTAAAAAATATGAAGTGTCCATCCTTATCCTTCCTTATTTTGGTTGGTTTAAAGCCTATTGCATCTGCGAATAGGATTGCAATGCCTGCATTTTTCTGCTTTCCATTTGCCTGGAGTATAGATGACCATCCCTTCACCTTTAGTCTATATTTGTCTTTTAATTTAAGATGAGATTCTTGTATGCAGCAGATATCTGGCTTGAGTTTTTGTATCCAGTCAGCCAACCTGTGCCTCTTTAGAGAACAATTTAAACCATTCACATTAATTGAGAATATTGATAAGCCTTTTGAGAGACCGGTGGACATTTTTAACCCTTTTGCGACTGTGGAAGTTGGGATTTGATCAAAATTTTCTGGGTGGGTTTACTTTTGTGGTGGAGGGTTACGCTGGTCTTTATGAAGGATAAGTCTGAGAATATCCTGGAGAGGTGGTTTAGTTATGGCAAATTTCTTCAACATGTGAATGTTGTTAAAGTATTTAATTTCTCCATCATAAATGAAACTCAGATTAGCTGGGTACAGGATCCTGGGTCGAAAGGTATTTTGTTTAAGGAGATTAAAAGTTTATTTCCATTCAGCACATAAACAAACTAAAAAATAAAGACCACATGATTCTCTCAATTGACGCAGAAAAAGCTTTTGATAATACCCAGCATCCCTTCATAATCAGAACACTTAAGAAAATTGGTATAGAAGGGACATTTCTTAAACTAATAGAGGCCATCTACAACAAACCCACAGCCAATATTGTACTGAATAGAGTTAAATTCAAATCATTTCCACTTAGATCGGGAACCAGGCAAGGTTTCCCATTGTCTCCACTGCTCTTTAACATTGTAATGGAAGTTTTAGCCATTGCAATTAGGGAAGAAACGGCGATCAAGCGTATCCACATAGGGTCAGAAGAGATCAAACTTTCACTCTTCACAGATGATATGATTGTATATCTGGAAAACACTAGGGATTATACTACAAAACTTTTAGAAGTGACCAAGGAATACAGCAATGTCTCAGGCTACAAAATCAACACCCATAAATCTGTAGCCTTTATACATACCAACAATAACCAAGCCGAAGAAAACAGTCAAGGACTCTATTCCTTTCACAGTAGTGACAAATAAGATGAAATATTTGGATGTATACCTAACAAAAGACGTGAAAAATCTCTACAAAGAGAAGTATGAAACTTTAAAAAAAAAGAAATAGCTGAAGATGTTAACAAATGGAAAAACATACCATGCTCATGGCTGGGAAGAATCAACATTGTTAAAATGTCTATACTACCCAAAACAATATATAATTTTAATGCAATTCCTATTAAAGCTCTATTGTCATATTTTAAAGATCATGAAAAAAATAATACTTCATTTTATATGGAATCAGAAAAAACCTCGAATAGCCAAAACATTACTCAGCAATAAAAACAAAGCAGGAGGAATCACGCTACCAGACCTGAGACTGTACTGTAAATCGATAGTGATCAAAACAGCATGGTACTGGCACAAAAACAGAGAAGTAGATTTCTGGAACAGAATAGAGAACCAAGAGATGAATCCAGCTACTTCCCGTTATTTGATCTTTGACAAGCCAATTAAAAATATTCAGTGAGGAAAAGATTCCCTATTTAACAAATGGTGCTGGGTGAGCTGGCTGGTGATGTGTAAAAGACTGAAACTGGACCCACACCTTTCACCATTAACTAAGATAGACTCTCACTGGATAAAAGATTTAAACTTAAGACATGAAACTATAAAAATACTTGAAGAAAGTGCAGGGAAAACTCTTGAAGGAATTGGCCTGGCTGAATATTTTATGAGGAGGACTCCCCAGGCAATTGAAGCAGTATCAAAAATACACTACTGGGACCTGATCAAACTAAAAAGCTTCTGCATAGCCAAGAACATAGTGAGTAAAGCAAGCAGACAGCCCTCATAATGGGAGAAAATATTTTCAGGGTATACCTCCGATAAAAGTTTAATAACCAGAATCCACAGAGAACTTAAACGTATTAGCAAAAAAAGGACAAGTGATCCCATTTCAGGGTGGGCAAGGGACTTGAAGAGAAACTTCTCTAAAGAAGACGGACACATGTTCTACAAACACATGAAAAAAGCTCATCATCTTTAATCATCAGAGAAATGCAAATCAAAAGTACTTTGAGATATCACTTAACCCCAGTAAGAGTAGCCCACATAACAAAATCCCCAAATCAAAGATGTTGGCGTGGAAGTGGAGGAAAGGGCACACTTCTACTCTGCTGGTGGGAATGCACACTAATGCATTCCTTTTGGAAGAATGTTTGGAGAATACTTAGGGACATAAAAATAGAGCTGCCATTCGATCCTATAATTTCTTTACTAGGTTTATACCCAGAAGACCAAAAATCACAATGTAACAAAGACATCTGTACCAGAATGTTTATTTCAGCCCAATTCACAATTGCTAATCATGGAAGAAGCCCAAGTGCCCATTGATCCACGAATGGACTAGCAAATTGTGGTACATGTAAACCATGGAATATTATGCAGTCTTAAAGAAAGATGGAGACTTTACCTCTTTCATGTTTACATGGATGGAGTTGGAACATATTCTTCTTAGCAATGTATCTCAGGAATGGAAGAAAAAGTATCCAATGTACTCAGCCCTACTATGAAGCTAATTTATAGCTTTCATATGAAGGCTATAACCCAACTATAGCACAAAAATATGGGGAAAGGGCCAAGGAAGGGGAAGGGAGGGGGGAGTTTAGGGTGGAGGGAGGGTAATGGGTGGGGTCACACCTACGGTGCATCTTAAATGGGTACAGGTGAAACTTACTAAATGCAGAATACAAATGTCTACATACAATAACTTAGAAAATGCCATCAAGGCTACATTGAACATTTTGATAAGAATATTTCAAATTGTATATTTCAAATTGAAACCAGCACATTGTACCCCTTGTTTGCACTAATGTACACAGCTATGATTTAACAACAAAAAAGAAAGAAGATAGACGAATGTCTAAGAAACATATGAAAAAATGTTCATCATCCCTATCTATTAGAAAAATGCAAATCAAAACTACCCTGAGATACCATCTAACCCCAGCAAAAATGGCACACATCACAATTTCTCAAAACTGCAGATGCTGGCGTGGATGTGGAGAGAAGGGAACACTTTTATACTGCTGGTGGGACTGCAAACTACTACAACCTTTTTGGAAGGAAATATGAAGAAACCTCAAAGCATTCAATCTAGACCTCCCATTTGATCCTGCAATCCCATTACTGGGCAGCTATCCAGAAGGGAAAAAAAAAATCCCTTTATCATAAGGACACTTGCACTAGACTGTTTATTGTAGCTCAATTTACAATCACCAAAATGTGGAAATAGCCTAAATGCCCACCAACCCAGGAATGGATTAACAAGCTGTGGTATATGTATACCATGGAATACTATTCAGCCATTAAAAAAAATGGAGACTTACATCCTTCATATTAACCTGGATGGACGTGGAAGACATTATTCTTAGTAAAGCATCACAAGAATGGAGAAGCATGAATCCTATGTACTCAATCTTGATATGAGGACAATTAATGACAATTAAGGTCACAGTGGGGTAGGGGAAGGGGAGAGCAGAGAGAGAAAGGAGGAGGGAGGGGTGGGGTAAATAAAAGCAGAGAGGAGGATGGAGGGAGGGAGATGGGGCCTTGGTGTGTGCCACACCTTTTGGGGGCAAGACACAATTGTTAGAGGGACTTTGCCTAACGAATGCAATCAGTGTAATCTGGTTTATTGTACTCTCAATGAATCCCCAACAATAATAATAAAAAAACAAAAATTGACCTGACATATTGAAACCACCCCTTTAATATGTTCCAAATCCTACTGTTTATCAAGTCCTTGAGAGTGAAAACATTTACCTTAACAAATCAGAGTATGAATTTATGATACTGAATTCCATTTATATTTTACAAAGTCAATACTTAAATTAACCTCTGCATTCATGTTTATGAGGCAGATGTATTCCTAATTTTAAAATAAACATTGTAGGTAATATTGACTGTGTTCCCAGTGATACAGCTAAGAGTTAGTAAGCTAGCAAGGAAATATGAAGGCTGAGACTAGACTATTTTTTTTTCAGTGTATTAGTATTATTTTGAGCCTACAGTTATATAATATAATTATGTTATTTTCCAAACTGTCATACTAAAATAATACATTTGTGGTCTTAATGAAGAGCGTCTCAATAGCCAGAAACACTTTTGGAGTGAAGTTGAATTTCCATTGAGTAAATTAATTATAAATACTGATGCTTTCCTTTTAACTTCCTATTTCTAAGGAGGAACTCCTTTCTTTCTAAGCAGTTCATACCTTAAATTAAAAAAGATATGTTCATAAATTTGATAATGTACGTGGTAACAACCCAAATGCCCACCAACCTAGGAATGGATTAACAAACTTTGGTATATGTACACCATACCTTAAATTAAAAAAGATATGTTCATAAATTTGATAATGTACGTGGTAACAACCCAAATGCCCACCAACCCAGGAATGGATTAACAAACTTTGGTATATGTACACCATACCTTAAATTAAAAAAGATATGTTCATAAATTTGATAATGTACGTGGTAACAACCCAAATGCCCACCAACCCAGGAATGGATTAACAAACTTTGGTATATGTACACCATACCTTAAATTAAAAAAGATATGTTCATAAATTTGATAATGTACGTGGTAACAACCCAAATGCCCACCAACCCAGGAATGGATTAACAAACTTTGGTATATGTACACCATGGAATACTATTCAGTCATTAAACAGATAGAGACTTTACATCTTTTGTATTAACCTGGATTGAATAGAAACTCATTTTTCTTAGTGAAATATCACAAGAATCATTTTTCTTAGTGAAATATCACAAGAATACTAATGCAAAGCTGGTAGGTAATCTAATTCATGCTCACATACAGGAAAAACTCAAATCAATTCGAAGTGAAAGGTGTGGGTATAAGGGAAGGGGGAGAGGGGAAGAGGGAGGGAGATGGGTGTGCTCCCACTTCATGGGCACAACGTATATATGCCTCCTGCGGGTGGGACACAATTATAAGAGGGACTCTACCTAACAAATGCAAACATTGTAAACTAATTATATGTACCCCCAAATTAACCTGAAACAGTAAATAAATAAATAAATAAATAAATAAATAAATAAATTTTATAATGTATTTGAAAGATAAGTATGGTTAGAAAACTTTTCCAGAAAAACACATTGGCATATGCAATGTATATTTTCCTCGAATGCTAGCTATTAAATATCAAAGTCAGTGCACATTACTAAAGTTGTGCTTTTGTCTTACTTAAAAATCAGTATTTATTAATGTATTTTCTCTTTTTTTATTAAAATATTAACAATGGACTAAGTTCACCTGAAAAGAGTGAATCAACACTTGGTTTGCATTCAGAGGAAGAAAGAGCCCATTCTAATTCTAGTGGGGGGGAATCAAAAAGAAAATTGTAAGGAAAGAATAAAACTGAAATATGCTCAAAGAAAATAAATTCTGGTTATATAAAGTTATTAAAAATAATTATTTTACTAACTGTAGATAATTTTTACAGTTTTTAAAAATCAAGAGCAGTGGAATGGTTTTTATATGACTCAAATCAAGTGTTCAGGAATTCAAAGTTAAGAAATAATATTTAATTTTATTTCTTTCAATAGAAAAGTGACTTCATTGAGTTTCATGAGGAATATAGAATGTGAAATCCAGTTACTCAGATGTACTTCAATATTGTCCCAATAGAGCAATAATTATCCAGTTAATCATTTATCTTGATAAAATACATATAAAATTTTAAATTTTAAGGAAGTTATCATAAAATAATATGTGCTATGGCTTGAATGTCATCACCAAAACTCATGTTGAAATTTAGTTGTCATTGTAACAATATTAAGAGGGGGTGATGCCCTCGTAAAGGGATGAGTGCCCTTACAGTGGGATTAGGTTAGTTACAGGATGAAATTGATAAAAAGAGAAGTTTGGCCCCATTTTCTCTCTCTGTCTCAAGGGTTTCTGGCCAGGTGTGCCTTCTACCATGGAGTGACCCTTCCCAGATACTGGAATCACGTCCTTGGACTTTACAGCCTCCAGAACCATTACCCAAATACATGTTCTTTATACATTACCCAGTCTGTGGTTTTCTGTTATAGCAATAGAAACAAGAAAAGACAAATATCTCTTCATTATAGACATGCCTTAAGTATATTTTTTAAATTATTTTTCAGCTCCTCATACATTATGAGAATCTTTCTTAAGAGTTTGTAAGTGGTAACACTGTGTGTCATGTTAGTTCAACTCACTCCCAAGATGTTAACATGATTAAATTGAAAGTAAGATGCATGAATTTCAGAGGAGGTAGGTATCATAAGACAAAAAGAATTATGGAATAGAGTATACATTTTTTTCACTCAACTTCACCCCATTTTATTTTTGCCAAGTTATAGAGTTGCAGTACCATGAGTCTATGACAGCCATTTAATAAAAATCACTAAATTCGAGGCAGTGTCTTCTGTGCATAAGGAAGAAAATCATCAGCTCATGAATATTTTCATCTTTTGACTTCCCTAAGAAAGAAGCTTCTGGTTTTGACCTTTATTGTTTTTTAACTTTACATAGATAAATGTAGATCTGAGCTAGCTAGACAGATTATTTTGGTTTTTGGTCAGCCCAGGATCATGATTATGGCTGTTGGGGGCCAGAGTTTTTAAAAAGTACATTTTGTAGGGAGATTTAAAACAACAGCAAGAAAAGAGTAAATTTAATTGAAAGAAAAAAAGATTTTTAAGAAGTATTGCCAAGGACTATGTAATCTCTTACTGTTCAATAAAATTATAATTAAAGAAGAACTTATTTTAAGAATTATCTTTTCCTTTATATTCTGTGGTTTTAGACACAACAATATTGTGAAGAACTTTAAAAATAGCACTTTTTGTTGGTTTAACTCACCAAAATAACTTAGAACTCATGATTAAAACAGATCACTTTTTGTTTAAATGTTGGCACCATTTCCTTCAATTTTTAATGATCTTTTAGACATTTTCTTAGCCTATGATCACACATTCCTCCCATCCCTGTATACAAGCTCCTTTTCAATATGACTTTCCTTCTCTACTCATTAAGAGGTGGAATCTATTTCTTCCTACCTTGACTCTTGCCTGTCTCATGTGACTTGCTTTGGCAAATGGCACACTAGCAAGTGCAACACAGTAGAAGTTTGAAGATGGTCATCTTTTGCTGCTAGAAATATTCCACCCTGAGTAGCCTACTACAGGTGCACAAACCTGGTGTGGAGGGGTTCCTGCCCGCCCAGTCCTCCCAGATGAGGCCCCCACACCAAGCCCTATCCAGCCTCATCCAGTTCCATGAAGATCTGGACAAGCCATGAAGTCATGCAAAAATAAAGAGTTGTTGCCAAAGCCTCTAGATTTTGGGGGGACAATTTGTTACACAGCAAAAGCTAACTGATACACTCATGTTGTTTTCATATTTATCATATGTAGCTTAAAACAAAATTTCAAAGGACTTGCAAAGTAGGCAAATGAAACAACCAAAAATTTTAGAACTTTACATTTCCTTCTTCAGTGCAAAAAGCTTAATTATGGATAATCAATGTACTGTACCTTTGCTACAAGAAAACAGGTCTCTACTCTCAAATCACTGAAATGGAAATAGCTCAAGTACCTAATTGTCTTCCCTGCATCTGCCTCTATAATCCAGGTGCAGTGGAGGTTGTTGTCATATGGAGCTGGGTAGCCAGGGGACAATATTCGCCCTGATGTGGCAGCATGGATCCGACCACCACATTCCGCTGCAAAAGACAGAGAGAGGAATGTCAACTCTGGTGATCACATGTTTCTGTTGATTACTGTCAAAAACTAAAGCCATCATGTCTGCACTGCACACACAGCAAAAAGACCACAATCATCTCTATCTCTGTCATTTCTCTTCTGTACTTCTACCCAATGATTATCTTAATAGAAAACGTGAATCCTCCGCATGAAGTTGAAAGCATAAAACAATTAATGTTCATGTGATAATTTAATAATAACTCTACATACGTCATCTCCATAAAATAGTACTAGGAAGTCTATTTTCATACCTGACCTCACACCCACACCTCCACACTCACATACATATATTAGAAATATGTAAAACCCACATGGGAAAGCACGGTGAAATTCCACAGTGGAGTGAGGGCAGGGGCAGTGATGCTGACGCCCTGCTCTGTGCAGCAGTCTGGACCTGCTCCTCCACTCACCTACACATGAAGGCAGCGGCTTGTCCCACACTCTCCTATCCCCACTCAAACAGGTCAGGGTGTTGCTGCCGTGCATGGCGTACCCCGGGTTACAGCTGTAAAGAACCACGGTGTCAGTAAAGTGGCCCTCGTCGCGGATCCTGTAGCCATAGTTAGGGATGCCTGGGTCCTCGCACTTGACTAGGTCAAAACCTGTAAGAGAGAAAGGAAGAGAACGTAGAACTCCGGGTAGATATCAGCTTAAATTAGGGCCGAGATAAATTGGGTTGCTGTTCCTTGAAGGACAGGAAGAAATGAAAAGATTGAGAATTTGCAAAAGGGAAAAGAAATCTTGGTCTTCATTGGCTTTATTTGGTAACCATTTGTGAAGTCTTTTCTTTTTTTACACAAAGTTATTCTCTGTTACCCTGGGTAGAGTGCCATTCCATCATAGCTCACAAGAACCTCAAATTCTTGGGCTCAAGCTGTCCTCTTGCCTCAGCCTCCCTAGTAGCTGGGAATACAGGTGCCTACCAACATGCCCAGATAATTTTTCTATTTTCAGTAGTGATGGGGTTTTGCTTTTGCTCAGGCTTTTCTAGAATTCCTGAGATCTGGTAGCCCACATGCCTTGGCCTCCCAGAATGATAGTATTACTGGCATGGGCCACCATGCTAGGCCCATCTGTGATTTCTTGAGCTTAAGTCATCCTATTTGTTCCTCTCTTTAAAATAACTTTTGTCCACCGCTTGGGTGAGTGTACGGAGTCTGCAGTGACTCCCAAAGCCATCCTGAATTGGAGCTTTGTTCCTCCCATTCCCTCCCTGTTGCAATCCCAGACCTCCATGAGAGAAAGGCCACCCGTGGGTGTCACCCACATGCCTGCTGGAATCCATGAGCCGGAGCTCATTCCTGCCACACATGGGTACCACCTGTGAGCCTGGAAGGATCTGCAAGCCAGTGCTCATTCTAGGCTGAGAGCTGCCCACTTTCCAGACAATGACCCCAACCTCCATGATCTCAACTTCATGGGAAATTTTACAAGTGGTTCCTGCCCACAAGTAACTGTAGGCTCTTGAATTACTTCTGACCATGCTCCGGATGGCAGCACACAGGTACCAGGTTCTCATGCAACTCCACGGACAACAGAAACTCCAGAACGAATCATTATAATGACCTCATCAAAATTAACTCTTAAATGCAAAGAAATCGATGAGAGCTGTATATTGCTTTTATGGGAGGCAGTATTTTAGGGCCATCTGTGAAGACAGCCTTATGGTAACATATTTCTCTTCATATCATGGTGCAAATTTTGATGATTTTTAAAAGGAGAGCTGGAACCAGGAGAGGCCACATGGACTGTTTACTTCTATTTCCACCTAAATTTGAATTGTTCCTTTTTTTTCAAAAAAGATATTAAATTTTGAAATGAATTTATGACTTTTGCCAAGTCTGTCTATAAGCTTTCATTCTAAGATGCCTCCCACGGAGGGAAATAGATCCCTAAATTCACAACACAATTTTACTGTATTTATTTCTTTTTAATTTATGTTTTATTTCAAATTAATATGAAGGTATAAATATTAGGTTACACTGTTCTCGTTTTCAGGGTAGAGTGCCATTTTCACAAGAGCCCGTCACCCGGGGGGTGTGTCATACACCCTCACAATGTGCACCTTAGGGGAGGTCCTGCCACATACCCCCCCCTTCTGCCAGTCGTCCTCCCTGCCCCTCCTGCCTCATTCTATCCCCAAACTAGACTATATTTGTGTTTTGTTGTTCTTATGAGCATGTAATTGTTTACATGTTGATTTCATATTAGCATGGAGTACATTGGATATTTATTTTTCCATTCTTGTGATAAGAAGAATGTATTTCAACTACGAATGTATTTTAAGAAGAATATATTTCAGCTCCATCCAGGTAAATGTAAAAGATGTAAAGTCTCCATCTTTTTAATGGCTGAATAGTATCCCATAGTATAAGACATTACAGTTTATTGATCCATGCATAAGTTGATGGGCATTTAGATTGTGGGAAGTATGGAGTATCCTCAAAGATCTAAAAGTAGACTTTCTATTTGATCCTGCAATCCCATGACTAGGTATTTACCCAGAAGAACAAAAATCATTTTACCACGAAAACATGTGCACCAGAATGTTTATTGAGGCTCAATTCATAATTGCCAAGTCATGGAAGCAACCTAAGTGCCCATCACAATACAGTTTTACCCTGTTGATCTCTAAATAATTAAGCTCGGGTTTTGCAACGTGGAATAGGACAGAGAAAACAGCACATATTTGATCATTTAGAATCATTTGCTAAGAAAATTTCCTTCTGTAATATTTCCTTTTATAAAGCCTACATCTTTATTGACTCTAAAATTTTACAGTAACTCTAATCTATTTAAGAAATACAAATTATTTTGGTTTAAGATGCCCCTAGTGCAAGAGCAGAAGAGGGAATCAATTTTGGTGCAAAGCAAGGGATATGTGCATGTTCTAAATGGCCACCAAGGGGAGGAAGGAATGAAGGGACAAGGGTTCAGTATCACCCGAATACAGCGCTCGACTGCACTAGTCTGACTCTGCGGTACACCAACAACCAGAAAGGAAATGGAGCCTTCATCTGTTGTATCATGTTTGACAAAATCCACTGAGTTTCAACATCACAAAAGGCCTCACAGATCAGTTCTCTTTTTATAGAGAGGAAAAGAAAAAGAAGCCTTTGCTGTGATCCTCGCGTGTAGTTCTACTGGATTGGGTGTTTAGAAGTGACGGGGTCTGCACAATGCTCAAAAAAGCAACCCTGCCCCAGATTGAGGACGGCCGCCAGCACACTGGGGCAGGGCGATGAGAAGGAGGCGGGATGCTCGCTGGCCACACTGCAGGAGGACTCTGCTAGTAATAACGATGTTTCAGAATTTTTCATTCTCCTGAATTCAAATTAGGTATGGAGAGTATCAAAGCCCAGTGGAACACTAAAATTGGAAATATCCATTAGACACAGAAAATCCAGGTATAAAATTCATAAACTCAGGAGTCTAGGGAGAGGGGAGGAGGAAGGAGGATTGGTGTGCTCCCACTTGGTGGGCACAGTGTATGGAGCCCCTCTCGGATACGGGACTCAGATACAACAGGGGCTCTCCCTAACAAACACCAACCAACATTGTAACTCAATGGTTTGTACCCTCACATTAACTGGAAACTTGGAAAAATGTAAAAAATAATTAACTTATTTTAAAAAAGAGTCCAACATCTGTCCCTTTATGGGTACCACTGTAACTGGATCCTGAGTAGTACAATAAAAGCTCTCTTTAAGGGGTGACATTCCTACCTGCTAACAGGGACCTTCAGGTCTTGTCACTGCTGAGTGAGGCTGAGACTAACCCCAGGCCCAGAGCACTTGGCACACAGCACCCATGAGGCAACCACAACCTACTGTCCCCCCCAAATTCATACCCTATGTGATCTGTGCTTCCTGTATTTCAAGGGGCACCAGAAGTCTATATATTTTTTTTTAATTTATGAAAATGCCAGTTGCATGAATACGTTTTCTGAAGGTTCTGGGTTACATTGCTGAATCTGAGCAGAAAAAACTTTTAAAGAACTAGTTGATTTATTAAATTTTTAAAATTGCATCTGAGCCTGGCATCATTTGCACTTGCCAGTGGTGGTGGAGGCTGCCATCAGACTCAGCATGGGAACCAGTTGGTATCTTCCTTACAGTGCTTTAATGTAAGCATTGAAATGCACATACATTTGCTGGGGATGATGAAAGCCTGAGCAAAGAGGAGGTCACGGTGACTGCAGAGGCTCCCCGGTTTAACAGACGGGTCGCATCCCAGCAAACCGTCATGAGTTAAAACATGTCAGGTGGAAGTGCACTCAGAACACCAGACCTGCTGAGCCTCAGCCTGGCCACCTCAAAGATGCTCAGAATTCCTAGACTAGCTTAGTCGGGCAAAATAATCTAGTTTAAAATAGAGTTGAATATCTTATTGCACTTACTGACTACTGTATTGAAAGAGAAAAACAAAATAGTCCTATGGGTACTCGAAATATAGTTTCTACTGGAAGTGTTTGCATTGGCACCTTCCTAAAACTGAAGAATCATATAAGTTGAGCCTTAACTTGCCAACTGGCTGTACTCATTTTGACAATAAATTATTTTCTGCTTGTACAGAAAAGTTTGTTATAACGCCCCCCCCCGCCAAACTTTGGAGACATATGCTTCTGTTGATAAAATAATGACCTTGATTTTCCTATGAATCACTACCATGTTTTAGTAGTTCATAGATATCAGTTCTTGAAACATTATTCAGAGCACTATGTCCAGAGCACATGGCCTTAATAACATCATCAAATAAGTTACCAAAGTTCTAAACTCCAGAAATTACTCATCTTAAAATCAGCTTTAAGAAACATTTTCCTCTGCTCCAAAACTTGTACTAAAGCCTTTTTACAAGCTAGGTAAGAAGAAACATTAAAAAATAAACAAATAAAGATTTATTAATAGAAATGATTACTAGGCTTTATTTGGGTTGAGTTTTGTCAGAGAAATACTTGTAATGCTTTTTAAACTCAGTCTCAAAAGGTTTTTTGTTGTTGTTGTTGTTTGTTTTTTAACTGAATCTTGTCTAGCTGTCAAGTCAAGCCAAGTATCTACGGTAGGGATTTTGCTCTTACAGGACCAGCTGTTGGTTCATCTATTGTGTTTGCAAAAGCTCACTTAAGTATTTGATGGTATCATAAAATGCAGTATTTTGTAAAAGCTTAACTCCCCGAATGCTTAACACCTAGGCCTACCCAATCGCTTTTCATGAAATACATGTACCTCTTCAGTGTGATAAAGTTGAAAAATATATGGTCATTCTAGAATTCAGTTTTCTATTCCTCAGTAGACTGGAGGGAGCTTTGCAATCTCTAAGTTTCTTGTGTGATTTAATTGTCCGTGTGTAGATATAGGCAGAATTGTAGATGTGCATAGCTAGATGGAGCACTGGAAGTCACAGTGATTGACATTGTGATAGGACTAGAAACATCCCTTGAAACCCAAATCTTCTACTTCCCTGAACCAGTTGCCTCCCTCAGTTACACCACCACCTTGTCACTTTACAGTTTACGAGTCTTCCAAGGTTTGGAAGGCATTAAGCCTCTGATCTGGAGCTTCACACAGTCTGACTCCTGGACCTCACTCCGTCCACGACCATAAGGATGCAGCTTCGCGGGCTGCTTCTGTCTCCAAAAATCGCTCGGAACTTGTGCCAATTGAGCTTCTCCTGCTTTATGTTTGAAGAGTAATATTTAGACCTTGTCTCCTAAAAATGTCAACACTTTCCCCGCAGGGACGCTATGCCTCCCAGTGCTGCACGGAAAAACCAGGCAGGGCACACATTGAAGGGCTAACCAGAGGTGCAGGAGAGCCCTGCCGCCCCTCCACAATGGGTATTTATTAAGGTTATACACAACAGGTGTGGAGAGTTAAAGTAATGACGTAGGGGGCTGTGTGGGTAAGGATTGCCACGTGCTGTTTCCTCACAACCCCCATGAAGGGGCGCCGAGCATCAATGTTTAACACCTGCTTTCTAACCGGTAACCAATGTTACCTCATTCAGGAACACTGAGTGAGTACTTGGGGGATTGCCCCTAAGTCACACAACGTCTCTAGGCTCGCCAGGAGACTGTGCTGTTCTCAGCGTTCCCTTTCATGTGATAAGAATCAGTAACTATCCATGAAAGCATGGTGTCCATTCCTCTAAGCAATACTGCCTTTAAATATCAGTCAAATAAGTTGACGTATAATACCAGAATTTTTAGATGACAATATAAAATTCTATGGTGTTTGTTCTGTACAGTTTCAGAAGAGGACTTTTTTTATCACTTATTAAAAGAGTATTCAACTTTTTAAGGCACTATATTTAAGTCAATATAGCGATTTCCCCAAAGAAGAAATATTTCAACTCTAATGTGAATTTGAAAACCTTTTAAACAATCAGTCATAAGACTAATGAAAAGTAATACCTTTAAACATATATTTTTTTAAAGATTCTTCTCTGTCTTGAACTTCTTTTCTGCAAGAAGTTGCTGTACAAATATGGGTTCTGTATTTTCTTTATGCTGCAGACACTTTAAAAAAATTATTTGTGGCAAAGCATCAATAGAAGTTACAATCAAAGCTTGAATTTATTTAGTAATTCTATTTCTATTTTCCAGTGATTTATTCTTAAGTCATATACATTGCAAAAATGCTATGAACAAAATGTTCTAGTCAAAACAAGCTCCAAATAGCAGGCTGATGAAAATTACTATTCCTTATTTTTTGCAGCAATCACCCACTCTTAATATATTTTTTTTAGGAATTAAATAATCTATCTCTTGTAGGTCTAGCAAAATATTAGAGTTTTAAGAGACTTCCTTTCAACTTTCAAATATTTGGACTAGTTCTTCTCTTCCAAATAAAGCACCGTGTATAAAGAGAGCCTGCCCAGACATAGTCCACTCTGCACAGCCAGGCCAAAGGGCGAAGCCACAGCCCCCTGTGTTTCTTCAGCTTCCATCTGTGCTGCTCTTGAGAAAGTGCTTTCACATTCAGGTGAGCTGTGAAACATAATGGAAGAATACTTATAATTTCTAAAACCCTGATATATTCTCTCATGAGCAAATGAAAAACCTTCTGGTATTTACAGAATCCTACCGTCTCTTAACTGTACCTAAAGAATTTCAATTTGGATAATGTAACTTTTTGGTAAAACTTTCTCTAGTAATTTAAGAAAGGTTGTCATGTGCAAAAGTAAATGGACGGTGTTTTCACACTGCAGAAAGGAGTATTACAGTGAAGATGTAAACCATCTTTTCTCCCTCACTCCATTAGCCATCGCCTGTAAAGAAAGTGGTGTAAGGGGCAGTCATTGCTCAAAGGTTTTCTTGTGGTTCATTTGAGATATAAAGTTTGCCAGTAGTGAATTTCCTGAAATAAATGATTTACATGTATTTTACAACACTACTTTCTTGATTGAAGAATTAAATTCTAAATGAAGAGTTTGTGGGTGCTTGAGTGTGTGTATGTTTGTGTTTGGCTTTTAAACTAGATATTTTTAAACATAAATATCTAATCTAAAATAATTCAATTTAATACATAATTTAATTATGTGCCTATGCTATTTTTTAGTTATACCTGCCCTTGGCTTCAAATTTTTCTTTTGTCAGCTTTTTTTTTATTTAATTCATTCTCCTTATATAGTTTTATTATTGTTGCTGTGGTTTTGTAATTATGTAATCAACCCCCATAGAAAGAAACTCAAATTTTCCAAAAACAGCAATAAACAAGACATGGACAGAGGTTTAAACAGAAACATGAACTTCTGAGCCTCTGAGTGAAACATCAACAAGCCTATGAAAGTCAGAATAAAACTACAAAACTACGGTCATTATCTATTTTTCAGGAACCATCTTTTTTGTGTGTTTATTGTTTTTAAATCATTATATTTTTATTATTTTTATTTTTTTTTGGCCAGGGCTAGGTTCGAACCCGCCACCTCCGGCATATGGGACCGGCGCCCTACACCTTGAGCCACAGGAGCCACCCTATTATTTTTTTTTAATTGTTGAGGAGTCATTAAAGGTACAAAAAACCAGGTTACATTGATTGCATTTGTCTTTTTTTAATCAAGCCAAATACACATAGATCATGCATATGTGGGGTATGGTGTGCTGTTTTTTTTTTTTTTTTTTATACAATCTGACCTGGTTAGATCAAACGAATCAACATAGCTTTCACCTCATTTACTTGATTATTGTGCCAAAACATCTACGTTCTATACTTGACAGATTTGACTTGTACCCTTGTCATATGCTCCATAGTGGGTTGCATTTGTTAGGTAAAGTCCCTCTTATACTTGTGTCTTGCCCCCAAAAGGTGTATCACCAAGCCAGACCCCACCAACCTCTCCCATTTCCTCTCTCTGCTCTTTCTTTCCCCCACCCCTCCCTCCTTCTCTCTCTTCTCTGCCCTTCCCCCACCCCCTACTGTGTACTAGGTCATTAATTGTCCTCATATCAAAATAGAGTACAAAGGACTCATGCTTCTCCATTCTTGTGATGCTTTACTAAGAATAATGTGTTTCAGGTGGCACCTGTGGTTCAGTGAGCAGGGCGCCGGCTCCATATACCGAGGGTGGTGGGTTCAAACCCAGCCCCGGCCAAACTGCAACAATAAAATATAGCCAGGCATTGTGGCAGGCACCTGTGGTCCCAGCTACTAGGGAGGCTGAGACAAGAGAATCACTTAAGCCCAGAGTTGGAGGTTGCTGTAAGCTGTAATGCCACGGCACTCTACCGAGGGTGATAAAGTGAGACTCTGTCTCTACAAAAAAAAGAAGAAGGTGTTCCACTTCCATCCAGTTTAGTACAAAAGATGTAAAGTCCTTTTAATGGCTAAATGGTATTCCATGGTATACATATACCACAGCTTGTTAATACATTCCTGGGTTGGTGGGCATTTAGGCTGTTTCCACATTTTCGTAATTGTAAATTGAGCTGCAATAAACAGTCTAGTGCAAGTCTCCTTGTGATAAAAGGATTTTTTTTTCCTTCTGGGTAGATGTCCAGTAACAGGATCACAGAATCAAATGGGAGGTCTAGCTTGAGTGCTTTGAGGTTCCTCCATACTTCCTTCCAAAAAGGTTGTACCCTGTTTCCCTGAAAACAGTGTCTTATTTTAAGGTGTGCTCCCAAAGATGCACTAGGTCTTATTTTCAGGGGACATCTTATCTTTCCTGTAAGTAGGTCTTATTTTTGGAGGATGTCTTATTTTAGGGGAAACAGGGTATTAGTTTGCAGTCCACCAGCAGTGTAAAAGTGTTCCTTTCTCTCCACATCCACGACAGCATCTGCAGTTTTGAGATTTTTGTTATATGGGCCATTCTTACTGGGGTTAAATGGTATCTCAGGGTGGTTTTGATTTGCATTTCTCTAATAATTAGGGATGATGAACATTTTTTCATATGTTTGCTAGCCATTCATCTGTCGTCTTTAGAGAAAGTTTTATTCATCTCTCTTGCCCATTGATATATGGGATTGTTGGCTTTTATCATGTGGATTAATTTGAGTTCTCTATAGATCCTAGTTATCAAGCTTTTGTCTGATTCAAAATATGCAAATATCCTTTCCCATTGTTTAGGTTTTTGTCTCCTTAGCTTTGGTTGTTGTTTCCTTAGCTGTACAGAAGCTGTTTAGTTTAATTAAGTTCCATTTGTTTATTTTTGTTGCAATTGCCACAGAAGTCATCTTCATAAAGTCTTTCCCCAGGCCGAAATATTCCAGTGTTTTTCCAATGCTTTCTTTGAGGATTTTTTATCATTTATTCCTTAAATTTAAGTCCTTTATCCATCTTGAATCAATTTTTGTGAGTGGAGAAAGGTGCAGGTTCAGTTTCAGTCTTTTACATGTGGACATCCACTTCTCCCAGCACTTTTTATTGAATAGGGAGTCTTTCCCCCAGTGTACATTCTTGTTGGTTTATTGAAGATTAGGTGGTTGTAAGATGTTAGTTTCATTTCCTGGTTTTCTATTCAATTCCAAGTGTGTATGTGTCTACTTTTATGCCAGTACCATGCTGTCTTGACCACTATGGCCTTGTAGTACAGCCTAAAGTTTCTGGTGGGCTGATGCCCCCAGTAAGAACACCCTTAGCTATACAGGGTTTTTTTTATGGTTCCACACAAAGCAAAGAATCATTTTTTCCAAGTCTTGAAAGTACAATGTTGGTATTTTAATAGGGATAGCATTGAATCAGTAGATTGCTTTGGGAAGTATAGACATTTTAACAATGTTGATTTTTCCCAGCCTTGAGCATGGTATGTTCTTCCATTTGTTAATGTCCTCTGCTATTTCCTTTCTTAGGGTTTCATCATTTCCTTTATAGAGGGCCTTCACCCCTTTTGTTAGGTATATTCCTAGGTATTTCATTTTCTTTGACGCTATGGTGAAGGGAATTGTGTCCTTAATTAGCCTCTCATCTTGGCTATTGTTAGCATATACAAAGGCTACTGACTTGTGGATATTGATTTTATATTCTGAGACATTACTGTATTTTTTGATGACTTCCAGGAGTCTTATGGTTGAGTCTTTGGGGTTCTCTAAGTATAAGATCATATCGTCACCAAAGAGGGAGAGTTTGACCTCCTCTGCTACCATCTGGATGCTTTTTATTTCCTTCTCAGGCCTAATTTTGTTGGCTAAAACTTTCAGCACTATGTTGAATAGTAATGGCAACAGAGCTTGTCTGGTTACAGTTCTAAGTAAAAAGCTTTCAGTTTTATTCTATATAGTAAAATACTAGCTGTGGGTTTGTCATAGATAGCTTCCATCAGTTTAAGAAATGTGCTACCTATGCCTGTACTCTTCAGTGATCTAATTAGAAAAGGATGCTGGATTTTATCAAATGCTTTTTCTGCCTCTATTCAGAGGATCATATGGTCTTTATTTTTGCCTCTGTTAATATGGTGGGTAACGTTTATGGACTTAAATATGCTAAACCAGGCTTGCATCCCTGGGATGAAACCTACTTGATTGTGATCTATGACTTTTTTGATAATAAGCTATAATCTATTATAATCTCTGATAATAGATTGATCTATGATAATAAGATATAATCTCATCAAAATCTAGGATTTTGTTGAGAATTTTTGCATCTATCATCATTAGTGAAATTGGTCTGAAATTCTCCTTTTCAGTTGGGTCTTTTCCTGATTTTGGTATCAGGGTGATGTTTACTTCATAGAACATGTTGGGGAAGATTCCTTCCTTCTCAATATTTTGGAATAATTTCTGCAGTACAGGCATAAGCTCTTCTTTGAAGGCTTGACAGAATTCTGGTGTGAAGGCATCTGGACCAGGGCATTTTTTTGTTGGGAGATTTTTTTATTGTTTCTTTAATCTCAATGCCAAGGAGATCTATTTCTTCCTGGCCAAGTTTGGGGAAAGGGTGTGATTCCAAATATTGATCCATTTCTTTCACGCTGTCAAATTTCTGGGCATACAGTTACTTGTAGTATTCAGAGATAATCTCTTATATCTGTGGCATCTGTTGTTATTTCCTCTTTAACATTTCTGATTGAGATTACTAGAGATTTTAGTTTTCTATTTCTAGTTAGTCTGGCCAAAGGTTTATCTATTTTATTTATTTTTTCAAAAAACCAACTCCTTGTTTCATTAATTTTCTGAATGATTCTTTTGTTTTCAATTTCATTAATCTCTGTTTTAATTTTGGATATTTATTTTCTTCTGCTGGATTTAGGCTTAGATTGTTCTTCCTTTTCCAATTCAATAAGATGGCTTGTGAGTTTATTGCATTCTTTTTCTGTTTTTTGGATGTAAGCATCTAAAGTGATAAATTTTCCTTTCAGGACTGCTTTTGCTGTATCTCACAGGTTTTGGTAGCTTGTGTCTTCATTGTTGTTATGCTCAAGGGAGTTAATGATTTCCTGTTTTATTTCTTTCTGCACTCAGTTGTCATTTACCATAAAGTTGTTTAATTTCCATGCCTTTGTTTAGGGTTGAATGTTTTTGTTGAAGTTGAGTTCCATCTTTAATGCCTTATGATCTGAGAAGATACAAGGTAAATTTTAATTCTTTTGATTCTGTTGAGGTTTGTTTTGTGGCCTAGGATATGATCAATTTTGGAGAATGTTCCACAGGCTGATGAGAAGAATGTGTATTCTTTAGCTTTGGGATGGAGTGTTCTATATCTATTAATATCTGCATCTATTAAGCACAGTTGTTCTAGGGTCTCATTTAAGGTCCTTATATCTTTGTTTAATTTCTGTTTAGAGGATCTGTCCAGCTCTATAAGAGGAGTGTTAAAATCCCCTGTTATTATGTACTTATAGGATATCATATTACTCAGGCTAATTAAAGTCTGTTTTAAGAATCCAGAAGTATTTAAATTGGGTGCATAAATATTCAGTTTGGAATGTCTTCTGGCTGTATTTTTCCCTTGACCAACATGAAGTATCCATTTTTGACTTTTTTTTTACTTTAGTCAAATTCTCTTCTATCTGAAAAAAAAGAGTACAACCTCTTTTTTTCTTCAGAATTCCATTTACCTGAATAATTGTCTTCCAACCCTTCACTCTAAGTTTAAATTTGTTTTTTGAATCTAGATGTGTTTCCAGCAGACAGATGATGGATGGCTTGTTTTTTAATCTGAGCAGCCGTTCCAGTACAGGGGAGCAAGATGGCAGCCAAATAATAGCTCTAGGTTATGGGCTCTGCCCAGAAACATCCATTTGTGATGCAGGGAGACAGCGAGAGACTTCTGGACCACAGGAAGAGCACAAAGGCAGTGAAGAAGTGGCAAGTGGTTGTGAATGGGCTGCTGCAGCTGTAAGTAAAACAGCAGCAAGATTGAAGACAGGGAGAGCCTTCCCCATGGGTTGTTTTGTTTGTTTGGACTTGGGCACTTGGTTGAATTACCTTGGAAGAACTTGGGTGAGAATGCAGGTGACTTTAAGCGTTGTCCAGGGCATGGGACTGAGCCACCGGCCCTGAACGGAGCTAACATTGTTAGGCTTTGGGCCTTTATAGGCATTGTGGGATAACTCCCCCTGCAGGCTCTGCCCTCAGGGTCACAGAGTGAGGCTTAGGTTGGGAGACCTTGGGTGAGTGATCTAGTGACTGTTAGCGGTGCCAAAGTGCAGGACTGAGACAGGGAAGAGCAGAACTTTTATTGTTTGGCAGTGGGAGGGCTTTCTTGCAGCCTTGGCCCTCAGGGGCATAGAGTATGGATGATTTTGGCACACTGGATAAGCAAGCAGCTGCTTCAGGAGAGATCCCAGCAACTCGTGCTTTCTTGGGACAGCTTCTCCTTAGTCAAAGTTAACAGTTTAAGCAGGGGTCCTCAAACTTTTTAAACAGGGGGCCAGTTCACTGTCCCTCAGACCATTGGAGGGCCAGACTATAGTTTAAAACAAACAAACAAACAAAAAACTGTGAACAAATTCCTATGCACACTGCACATATCTTATTTTGAAGTAAAAGAAAAAAGGAACAAATACAATCCACTGCCGCATGTGGCCCACGCGGGCCATAGTTTGAGGACCCCTGGTTTAAAGTGTGTTTTAAGCATGCTGAAGAGAGACTCAGGATCTCATCCCTGCAGGGTTTGAGCACAAAATAGTCAGCAGAGAACTCCAATTTTCATCTCATATAGCTGTGTCAGCATTGTGATTAGCATCTCACACCTTAGAATAGTGGTTCTCAACCTGTGGGTCACGACCCCTTTGGAATGGTATTAAAGAGCTGTGGCATTAGGAAGGTTGAGAACCACTGCCCTAGAAGATCATCTGTTGTCCAGACATTATTCAGCAAGATATATACACTGCTTTGTTTTGGGAATTTTTTTTTATTTCAACTTTTTTCTCTCTCCATTTTTCTAGTGTAAATATAATTTTCCACTGTTGCCTTCTTTAATAATAAGAACCTCTTTTTTTCTAGTGTTTCTGCCCCTTTTATTTGGTTTTTCCCCTAATTTTATCCTGTAAGGTTTTCTGTTTGTTTGGGTTTGATTTGTAGTATTTTCGTCTTTCCTCTGTATTTGGTGGAGGTGAGGTACCATGTCTGCTTAGGCTGGCAAAGAGCTTCTGACCTCAAGGGAACCACCCAACCCAGCACCTCCAGATGTGGGTTTTTTAAGGTTGGATCAAAGTCCCCTACTATATTCTTTTATTACTCCTAGCTCTTTCTGTGCCTCTCTTCTTTTTGTAAATATTCCCTTTTACTCACCACCTCTCCTTTCTCTTTTTTCTTGCTCTTTAATCTTCTTATCCTTTTGGTTCTGTACCAAAATGACTCATTGAAACCTTAGGCCAGAGGCATGCTAACTTAAAGAGCACAAAGTGAAAGGAAAATTAGGGCAAGGAAACAGATAAAAGAAAACACTCTTGAGGAAGAATCAGCAGAAAAATCCTGGCAACATGAAAAACAAGTCCAGAGCAACTCCTCCAAGGGACCATTAGGTAGCTACTGCAGAGGATTCCATCTATAAAGAAATGTTAGAAATGACAGAAAGGGAATTTAAAATACAGATGATGAAAACAATGAAGGAAATTGCTGAGAAAGTGGAAAATAATTAAAAGGAAATCCAAAAACAGATCAAATAAGAGATGAATGATATGAAGAATACAGAAAGGAGATGGTAGAGCTGTTGGAATTGAAGCAGTCAATTAGGGAACTTAAAAATGCAACAGAAACTATCAACAACAGATTAGACCATCCAAAGGAAAGAATTTAAGATGTAGAGGACAAAGCTCTTGAGATAACTCAGATAGTTAAAGAAGAAGAGAGAAAGCAGAACGTTCACTGATGGAATTATGGGACTTTATGAATCATTCAAAAATACAAGTTATAGGCACCCCAGAAGGGGAAGAAGAATGCTCCAGAGGAATGGAAGCCATACTAGAGAATATTATAAATGAAAATTTCCCTAATATCACCAAAGATTCTGACATACTCCTTTCAGAGGGATATCAGACCCCAGGTCGCCTCAACTCAAATAGAGCTTCTCCAAGACACGTTGTGATGAACCTGTCCAAAGTCAAGACAAAAGAAAAGATTCTTCAAGCTGCTAGGAGTAAGTGCCAATTAACCTACAGGGGCAAATACATCAGAGTGCCTGGAAACGTCTCTAATGAAAGTTTCCAAGCAAGAATACAATGGTCATCTACCTTTAATCTACTTAAACAGAACAACTTCCAGCCCAGAATTCTGTATCCTGCTAAACTAATCTCTTACTGATATGCAAACACTGAGGAAATTTGATGGAGAAATAAAATCTCTTATTGATATGCAAACACTGATGAAATTTTCCCCAACAAGACCAGCTCTACAGGACATACATCAACCTGTTCTACACACTGACCATCACAATGGACCACCAGCAAAGTAAGCACTCAGAAATGAAAGGATGGAACCTGGCTTCTACAATGATGCAAAAGATAAAACTAAGCAGTGGACTTTCACAAAATAAGATGAACAGAACACTACCACACTTATCAATTATCTAAATAAATGTTAATGGCTTGAATCATCTTATTTTCTATCAGTCAAATCATTAAGAAATCACAAAGCAATGTAATTACATTAAAGAATTCTCGAAGTCAATTTTGAAACAATTCATAATTAATAGATTACATAATTCAATACCAAACCTTTAACCATTGTACTCTAATCTTATGCAGAACTACCAAGAATTCAAATAGTTAATATCAGTGCTGAGAATTCTTCCTAGAAGTTATTCATCTTCTCATTGATTTTTATGACTATGCACCTTTTTCATGTTAAGGATATTTAAACTTAGACAAAGTCAGAATCAGGTATCTACATGGAGGGACAGAAGCAATTTCACTCCAAATTAGTCTTTAAGTGCACCCAGCTGGCAAATATTTTTCTACCTCACACATGGTGACAAGCACTTACAATCCAATACTCAGTTTCTTATCAGTACTTGGCTGGGAATTTGTTGGGCACTGTGAGAAGAATTGAATGGAACAGGACCTATATCTTCTGTCCAATTGCACAGAAAAGAAAAATAAATATTTGTAGAACATAGGATGAATTCTACAGAAGAGGTTTGCATGAAAGTTGACAGGCACCAAAGGAAATCACTGAAAGCTGGAGACTGGGAAGCCCTGCAGGAGACAAGAGGTCACAGCTGGTGGAAGATGAGCAGGCTTTGTGAGAGCCCTCGCCTCAGAGGGAGACGGCCTCACAAGGACATGGGAGTGGGAGTAACAGCTCAGTAGCATTTGTTTCTGCTAATGCTACATTTTAAACCTGCATAAGCTGGGGTGGGGGTGGAGGAGACGAGAAGGGTTCTTGGAAAGACTGGCAGAGCCACCGAGACCAACTCAGGCATAATGGAGGAAAAAACAGGTGTTTGCAGAAGGGAGTGACACAAATGCATTTGTCTTTTAGAGAGATGAACAATAGCCTTATAGAGTATGAATGTGAGTAAGAAGGAAAAAAGAACAGGCAGGAAAACTGCATAAATACTTAACACCTGAAAGGGGGCTTCAGCAGGGGGCTGGTGGGTAAAGTAAAAGTGGATGCATTCGTGAAGCAGACAGACACAGACCCGTGCAGGGGGGTCTTGAGAGATGAGAGATGGGCTGCTAGAGAGAGAGGGCAGAGAAGAGAAGGAACCAGCTCCCAGGAGAGGTGCAGGGGAAGAGGAGAAAACCTATGCCATGCCGTCATCTCAAATACTCCTGTTATCCCACTGGGTATCTTCTGTATGAACCCAGAAAAGCAACAAAATCTTTCATTACTAAGTTCTTCTAAGAAATAGTTAAAAGTAAACATGCCTTGAACATTTGGGGGGCAGAGAACAAAATAATCTCAGTCTTTGGGAAGTTCGATAGGGCAATTAATTAGACATCACAACACATAGGGATTGACTGTAACAACCAGGCAGACAGCGTGACTATGTAATCTAGGAGTCAGCATTGACAGCTACCCATCCTCAGCAAACCCATGTTCTCTGCGTTCTTGGTCTCTCTTTTCCATTAGCTTTTCCATTTTATCCTCAGTCCTATCTGTGTTCTGTTATACTTACTTTTTTGTGTGTGCTGGAAGTAAAGATTGAAAAGAAGCACAAAAGCATTTTTGGTCTTTTTTTCTTTAGAAGGAGCTAAGGCTTTGTGAATACGGCTCCCTGTTCGTAGAGAATCAACCCACAGTTACCTGGTTAATATCAGTGTTTCACAGAGAAATAGCTCAGAGTACCTGGCTAATATCAGCATTTCATAGAGAATCAGCCCACGTTACCTGGTTAATATCAGTGTTTCACAGAGAAACAGCTCAGAGTTACCTGGATAATATCAGCATTTCATAGAGAATCAGCTCAGAGTTCCCTGGTTAATATCAGCCCACAGTTACCTGGTTAATATCAGTGTTTCATAGAGAATCAGCTCAGAGTTACCTGGTTAATATCAGAGTTTGCCAGACATCACTATTGCATATGCCCCCATCATCCTGTCATTTTAAGTTAATGGTTGACATAGAAAACTGCTACTCCATAAAGATGAACTTTTATTATTATTCTCCTTCAATGTATTTTTAATTATGTTAAAATATTAAAAGAAAGAGAGAAGAATCTTTCTAGTTGTCTAGTAGAGAACTCATACCTGGAGTATCTTTTTTTTTTTTTCTTTTTGTAGAGACAATACCTGGAGTATCTTATCCTCTGACCTACAACATTAACTTATTAATGAAATCACTTAGTTAACATATATTTATAAAGTGCCTACTTGTCTTTAGATACTTTGTTAGATGCTGAAAATACAAAATTAACTACCTCAGTCCTTGCTCAGGAGGAACTCACAATCTGTACTTAGGATAAACAACATACAACAGTTCACATGCTTCCTGTTAAAGGGACAGTCATTAATACAGGACACATCCAGCGACCTCTTCTTATCTCCGTGTGCAGAGGTGAATTGGGAGTGTTATCATCACACCACCAAGGGCTATGGAGACCAGAGTGAACAAGCATTCATGTTTTCTTAGGAGGCAATCAGAAAAGGAGCTCACCAGCTGGAGTCCTCCAGTGACTTCGCCGAGGTTCCTGCGGAAGCCAGGCGCGCACAGGACAGCCCATGTACAGGCAGCCACACACATGACAGACGGCTGCTTCTAGATGAGCCACCTGTGCCTGCCAAGGGCACCCTGCTTGATGGTGGCGGCTACTTTCAGTTTTACAAGTAAAAATACACACGCACACAGACGTAAACACACTGACACCAGGGTACCCAGATGCACAACAGAGTGAATGCTGTCAGCCATGTTTCTGACTTCCATGCCCAGAGCATAACTGAATCACTTTCTAAACACACTGCTTAACAAACTGGTGGGACAGATCTGTCTCACATGCAGATAATAATTTAAAAATATCTTCCCTCTGTAAAGTTTTTTTTTTTAACTTTTTTTTTAATCTAGAAATAATATATCTAAAAAAGTGAGTTCAACATGTTTTTATTTTAAATCCTGAAATTTAATAATTGCACCCAAAATGCCTTATCTGTTCTAAGCATCGATTAATTAGTGTTGATTCTTCAGAATTTAGTCATAGGAACCTGAATCACCATTGCCAAATACAAATGAAAATCTTTATAACATACACTTGAAGAATTTAATATCAATATGAGGGAGAAATGAAACTAGGCAGAATACACAGTTTGCTAGCTTGTACAATTAATTATAAATGTAAAAAGAAGGCGGCATATAAGAAAGTCATACAAATTATCCCAAATACCATAATGAGTATACAGCTAAATCACATTGAAATGCTATTTTATATTTTTTAAACACTGACACACTTTCAACAATGATTTTTAAAAATATATATGATGATCTATGTGAAATTGGATTATAAAATTAATTTTAAAGGTAAGGAAATTCTCAGAATTTTTGTTAGTTGACATATTGCTTAAGGAAAAACTAAATCCATTAAATGCAAATTGTGGGTACAATGGGAAGAAGGGAGTTAGGGACACATCAAATGAGTTATTTTGAAAACATTTATTAGCAGTATAGGTTTCTCAACATATAATTTTAGTTTTCACTGTCTAAAACTCAATAATGTCTGTATTCATATTTATTTATTTTAGATGAGAATGCCCAAATTGACAACTCATCTTTAAAAATATTTTGCTTTAATGGAGAATTACAAACCATGGTTAACCATTATTTTCACCCACATTTGTAAGTGTCTACTACTGGCTTAGGACCAATGGTAATGATTGGCCCTGTAAGTGTGAATGTGGCGTCAGCCTGAAGCCTGGTCACCAGCAGAGACAGAACACGTGCTCTGTGCCACGCTATACAATTGGTAGCTTTATCTATGTTCTTCTCGGTTTAGGCATGAAAATAAGCATAAAAAATGGTTGGGAGAACAGGATTCTCAGCAGGACAGACTGGAGAGTTTTGTCACAGCTGAAGTACTCAGTGGCAGCCCAGACAAGTTCAGGTTCCTCGGAGGAGCTTGAAGGCCATGCAGTTTAATAAACACGGATGTTTAGCCTTCAGGTCGGGAGGCAGGGAAGTGAGTGGAGTGAACAGTAATGACAGAGTGTGCGTCCTCTGAAAGGCCTCTCTTCCCCCATGCCTCCTTACAACATGAGGAGCAGAGCCTCGTGTTGAGAGGACGTCCTCACCGGGGACTCAGCCATCCTCCGGACCCCTTTGCTGTGTCCTGGGACAAGAATGGTGGGACAGGGATGGTCAGACGGAAAGGGACGGTGTGCACAGTGAGACTCAGTCTGACAAATGGCCTGAGGGAGGGCTCAACTACAACTTGAACTTCACCTTAGAAATGAAAACAATAAAACAATGTAACCTAAACATTTCTACTCTCATATTAATCTTTTTTTTTTTTTTTTTTTTGCTGTTTTTGGCTGGGGCTGGGTTTGAACCTGCCACCTCCAGCATATGGGGCCCCGCACACTACTCCATTGAGCCACAGGTGCTGCCTAATATGAAATTTAAAATAAAAGAGTTCTATAAATGTTAGAGATTAGTAGATCTCTTCTCATGTGCTTTGGGAGATTTACTTCATTTTTCTAAAGCCGTGTAATACATATGAACGATAATTATTTTTCAAAGTTCCACTGGGGTCTGCATTTTCTATCACTCTTTAAACAATTGCTAGATTTTTCACTTCCTCAGAAAAGTTCTCATCATTGAAAAAACAAATATAAGAAACATATCTGTGTCAAATTGACCCATAAAAATTTGCCTATATTTACTCATTCTCACACTAAGCTTTAAAAAGTTATTTCTTATCTGGACCCTCTAAGTATTGCTCTTTCTTTCCTTCACTTACGTTTCAATTTCTAACCTACTCCCCCAAATGCTTGTTACCCGCCAAAGTACTTGTCCAAGAGAAAGACAAACTCCCAAGTCCACCCTGGGCAACGTGTCTCACAACCCCGAGGGGAAGCCACGGAGCAGGTGAGGAACGGGTGACCTGCACCGGGCAGGGCTGGGGCATCCCCACCGGGCATCAGGAGACTCTGGGCACACCTTCCCTTGCCTGGCCATTCTTTGGTTTCCCTTTTCTTCCTTCCCCATGTTATAGAGATTTTTTTAAAGAAAAAGTAGAGGACTTACAATGGCCCTTGCAGCTCCTCATCAGTAAACGCTGTGTGAATGTAAGGCTCATACTTGAATTTACTGCTGCAGTTTTGATTCATTTGTTGTTACTTTTATTATTCTGCAGCTGATAAATACAAATGAATTGCCTACCCTACCAGAGAAGACACCACCTGAAGTTCACCCCGAGTGGGGGACGTCCATCCTTGGGAAGTGACCGCCTGGGCCAGGCCTCGGGCACCACATGGCGTTAGGAAGCCAGAACGCCCTTCCTCCTCCCCAACATCTCATTCTCCGAAAGGATCTCTGCCGAGTGCCTGCCATCCCTCAACTTAACGTGACTGCAAAGTGGCATCCTCGGCCTGCTCCTGGGATGTGGACAGCGTGAGCCACCCAGCCTGGGGACAATGCTGCCACCTCGGGCTGTGGCCCTGAGACGCGCCAGACGCCCGACAGGAGGCTCCCCGGAGACCGGGCGTCAACCAAGCATTCACTGTGAACCTGAGTACAAAGCAAAGCAAAACACAGAACCACAACGAACTGTAAGCAACACAGTGCCGGCGAGTCCAGCCTCCTCCCAGCACGGACACACCGGTCACATGGCCCAGTTCACCCCGAGACGGCCACGCCTCTCGCGTCTTCCATCCCGGCCTCCCGCGCCACGAGCCTCCCACGAGGCGCACAGGACCTCGGGCTCGTCCGCAGCCGCGCGCCCCTCCAGTCCCCCCACCTGCCGGGACCGCTGCGTTGCCTCCCAGGGACACCTGGCTGGGTAGGCGACGAGACCGCAGTGGGCACAAGTACAGGTCACCATCTTCTAACAACCCGGTTACCCACATCGTCTGTGTCCAGGCCGGGGTCCTCCGCGCATGCGCTTCGCACGCAGCCACGCCTGTTTTCAGTTGGAGTTCACCCCGCCCTGCCCTGGCACCAATCAAAACACAGAACCGGGCACATACGTCACTGTTTCTACGTTAATAGTAGACTTGACTCCCCCACAGCTGCTTCCTGCTCCCTGAATTTCTCTAGACTCCACCACGTGGTAAGGGAGGATTGGCGCTCTGCATGTTTTTTATTTTTCAGCCTGCCCCAGGCACATGGTTCATTCCCCACCCAGAAACCAGCCTCCTTGAAGGTAGGGATGGCGCAGCGACGCCTTCCTGTGCAGCAACGCCTAAGTCTACTATTAACATAGAAACAGTGATGTAATTCCTGGTGCTGTGTTTGATTGGTGCTTATTTTAATTCCAAACAGTTTTTTTAATAAGTGCTTTTGATGCAAATAAAATATTAAGCTTCTAATGATTCCAAAGTGTTATTAAAACTGTTTGTCTACACAGAAAGAAATCAAGAGCTGGCTTTCGAAATCATGAAAATAAATACGGGCCTTTCCAATTTAAAACTTTATGATTTTCACAGAATTTAGCAGTAGCATTTAATCAGAAATATGCAATTAGTGAAATTCTCAGAATGAATTCAATAACATTATTTAACAAACCTAGGATAGAGGTTAGTTACACAGTTTTGTATTCCTCCATAAAGTGATTTTCTAAAGAAGGAATCTTACCAGTTCTCATTACATATGGAAATGTCTGTGATGTATTTACACAATAAAACGAACCTTTCTATGGATTATTTTGCATGATATAAAATTGAATATAGAAATCTTCAGCATTTGGGAATATAAAATAGCTTTACTACTTTTGTTACAATGACTTTAGAGGATGAAAAGTGAACTGACAGTAAATATTTCAAACAAGTTCTGATAGCCAGGAAACAAAATAACAGTTGATTTCCAACAGAAGCGGGACATTTCCCTTACTTCTTGATGAATGATTGATTTATGTACACTTCCAATTACAGTAATTCATTCCTGTAGCTTTGGAACTATAACTTTCACCTTGTTAAGTATTATTTAAATGATTAAACATTCAAACTAATAAAGAATTCATACTTGGTGGCGCCTGTGGCTCAAGGAGTAGGGCGCTGGTCCCATATACCAGAGGTGGCGGGTTCAAACCCAGCCCCAGCCAAAAATAAAAAACCACAAAAAAAAGAAAAAAGAATTTATACATAAAAGTAAGCACTTTCTTAGTATTTCCTTCCATTATTGTATTGTGCAAGAGAACAGATAAATAATTTCTTTTCCCAAACAGGCTAATTTCATACAGGTCATTTCATACTGAAGTTCATTATAGCTTCTAGAAGTTTCTAGAAGAGACAGCTAATTTATGGGCATAGGCACTGGGAAATTTTGTTGCCTTGTTTTATTAACTGATGGTTTTTTGCTCAAGACATGTACTGCATTGGGCTTCAGTAAACTAAACAAACTTGTAGGGAGTACCCTGTGCTGATTTGCAGGTGCAGCTACATCACAGAGATGTGGGACTTCATGGCAGTGCAACCTACTGTTACTAGGGCCAAGGAGACCACCATCCAGGGGAACACCACGACCACTACCACTACTACCTCTTAGTCCCCAAACTTCAAACTACCATGAAGGCATTTTTGTCCTGTCTGGTCTGCTCATAAAATCATTTTCTTATTTTTGATATAGGAAACAGAGTTCTGATCGTTAACTTCATGGCAAAACTCCAACTTAGGAGATATAATTCCTAGGTAAGTCCTCAAACTGGTTTTCCTATGGAGCTTCAGAGCACATAAATCCCTCTCATAAGATAGAACCCAAACCTCAGTCATATTTTATTCATTTCTTTTTTTTCTCACTTTTTTTTTTTTGCATTTTTTTGGCCAGGGCTGGGTTTGAACCCACCACCTCCAGCATATGGGACCAGCGCCCTACCCCTCTGAGCCACAGGCACCGTCCCATTTTTTATTCATTTCTTTATCTTATATATGACCCATTGCTGAGTCCTGTAAATGAAGGTTAGATAGTAGACAGAAAGAAGGAAAGAAATAAAAAGGAAGGAAGAAAGGAAAGGAAGAAAACCATTTCCTCTGGGTTCTTATTGGCATTACTTCAAGAGTAGATGGTACAAGTCTAGTGAGTAAGGTCTAACTTGATTAACTTCTATAACTCATACCACACATTATAGCAAGATTAAACTGTAAGTCCAAATACCACAGGATGTCAAAATTCTTATACCCTCAAATAAACCCTCACTTCTCCTTAATTCTGCCCTTTCCCATCTTCCAAGCTCAGTATGTAATGGTCACCAAGCCAGACCCCATTCTCTGACTCCCTGCCCAGCCCTTACAATCCAAATGTTAGAAGGAATTAAAGGTAAAGCTGCTTGAAATTCTCACAAGAAAAGCCATTAAAATATTCTTTGACTTTTCAATTTCTTATGATTTCAGCAATAAGAGTGTCCAAAACCAATTGCTTACTTACAGAAACAAACAAACATGATCTAGGAAAAGATCACGCAGCCCACACGTGACCAAGCCCAGAGGTGACCAAACTCCAATCTCTGCACATCTAGGAAGCCAGAAAGGCACATCTCCTTCCCCCATCTTTTACCATCACATTGAAATATCCGACAGGGAGTGTTAATTCTCGGACTTCACTATTGAAGAGTGCTAACTGTATTACTTTGGAATCTTTGCAAATTTCAAGCTGAATATTCCAAATTATCTCCATATTTTCCTCTTGCTCAGTCTCATTGTCTAGCATTACAATTATTTTCATTCTCGGTGTTTTCTGAAATGCTTATTTAGTTTTTAGAAAAAAAGGCATTTAGATAAAAGGCACTTAGAAATCCAAATAGCCTTCATCTGTTCTTGTGTCAAAATCTGTGGGTGAAGAAAAGTAAGAGTTTTAGATCCTTATAGCTTTTATGACTTTTTTCTTTTCAAGGCATCATTAAAAATGCCATAACATAAATAAGAAAGATCAAACTCAAAAATAACAGGACCTGTGATTGTTTTCCCAGTATTTTCCTTCTCACAAGGCATGCAGATCTCTGCAATCCTTACCTTTCCATGAATGACCTTTTGCAAATGCAGTGTTCAATGACTGACTAATACAATCATAAGCACTTTTTATTGTCTCTGAAGAAGAATGGAAAAATATTCTGTCATCACCCTGTCCATAAAATTTTAGATTTTATAGCATTTGACGATATCATCTATCAGTCTTCATTTTATTTTGCAATCAAGTCATAAGTTTCAAGTTTGATGCTCGTAATTGAATTATTCACATCATCCTTCCCTAAGCCCTTTTGTCTCCCTCCAAGTCCTGGTGGCCAACCACATATTCACCGATTCTGAACAACGAAAATAAATAGCGGTGTGCATCAACTATCAAACAGTCAAAAACACAAGGAATAATTCATCACATAGGAAAAAAAACAATTGATAAAGTTCAATCTGATGGAGAATTACACAAAGTAATATACAGATTGTTAAAAAAAAAAAATCAATGCTGACATGAACCCATCACTGTGCAGTTGTCCTAATCACAGCCTGGGAGGTTGAGGCCTGAGCAGGGTCTAGCAGAAGCGAGCAGAGTGGCTGCTGACTGAGTTGGGTAGACACAGGTGGGAAGGGGACACACAATGACAATTACATCCAGCTCTGCGGGACACCCACCTCTCCTACAGAGCACCGTGTCTCTGGACCCCATCCGAGACTTCAGGGGCTCCAGAGGACAGACTCCGACCCCCCCGCTCTTCACCTTCAGGTTTCTTTTCGGTAGTGCACAGGGCCTGTGTACGCTTCACGCTCGCAATGTTCTGACTTGTTTTGAACACCAGAAGTGACAGTGCTTAGTATTTCCTCCTTATCAGCCTCAGGAATAAATTCCCACTCAGAGCTGCTCTCTCATGTATAATAATGCATAATGTTGGCGTCATTTTAATTCTATCAGCATGTTAATAAAACCCGGATGACAGCTGCGTAAGCCCAAAGCTCTGGGCGGGCTTTAATTTCTCATTCACACAATATATGGCAGTGTGCTCAGGACAAGTCCTCAGGGTCAAAGCACCCTCCTCTGCCTCTCAGTTACGACAGCAACCTGAAGAAGGTACTATAAGGTGGAGCCTGCCAACGGGAGGGCCACTGTGGAGAACAGGCAACCGTTCCTTTCTGTTTCAGATTACAGTTGTAGTGAGACTACAGCAGGTCTATCTAGGTCTCTCTCTAGTGCTCTTAAACTTGATGACAGCCAGGCATGTGTGCGACAATGTGACAGCACAGCCTATCACAGCACAGCTGTCAACCTTCAGGTGGTCCCTTGCCCTCTTGCACATCCAGGAGGATCATCTCCCCGTCCAACAATACAGCTCCTGCTGTGACGCTCCCTTAGAACCGTGAGCAGCTGGCTCTGTGTCTATAGCATCTCTCAGTCACTTACTGCGCATCTCAGGGGCAGAGGAGAGGCCTGGCCTTACTCACCATGTCGAGAGCCAGGAGCCCTGTGTACCCAGCCAGAGCTGGTCAGAATTCCACAAGAGGGAGCTGCTTCCTCCCTCCTCCTCATCCCGCTCAGGGGTACTTGGTGAACAGCCTCTGAAGGCTTCTTTCGCCTGTGGCCTCTGTTCTGTGTCAGAAACACACAGGCACAGCCTCGACTGACTTGATGACCCGGCAAGGGAGTGTAGAGCAGCCGGGCCCTTCCCTCCTCCACAGCATGAAGCCTGTCTGTGTCTGCGGCAGGGGAGCTGTCTCACCCTGTGTGTAAGGAAACAGGTCAATGGTGACAACCATTGCTCAGTGGAGGGCTGGATATGGGGTTGGATGTTCCACAGATGGTTTTGATCCTTATAACAAAGTGCTTTTGTACTATTTCCACTTCACCAGGGTGTAAAGAGGGGCCCAGTGATGTTAATTAACATGTTGGAGATTATACAATAGGAGGCAGAACTTGATCTGAGGCCTCTCTGTCAACAAAGATCTGCATCTGTCCACTCTTAGAATTTTAGTTTGGACTAATTTACGTGCACATGACTATACCTGAGCCCTAAGCACGGAAGACAGTCCTCCTGCAGGGCTGGGTCCCGAACACTGTTTCAGCACTTTGTACAGATTAAGTCAGTACACAATCTCTACTGCGGAGCCAGGAAGTGAGAAGCAGGATCCTCCAAAGCTCCATCCCTTCATACCAACAAGGGGAAGGGTCATGACTCTGTAGGCTCTTTGTCAGTCCCACATGAGAGGCACACCAAGGTCCCCCACATGAACCATGGCACACGTCCCTCTGTCCTTGTTCTAACCTGGGTGTGGTGGCATTTCCAGGCCCTGCACCACCACAAGTCACCCCTCCTTCCTGTCACAAATCAGAGGAACTCCCATGCCAGGACATGGGCAATCTCTCCCCAAATAATTTTCATCATAACTTTTCTACAGAAGTCTGAAAATTGTACTTAAATTCACATAGTGCTTGGATATTGTCAAAGCAAATTCATATATGTTTTTGACACACGCATGAAAGGTAAAATATCCTCATCCCTGTCCCGCAGAGGAGGAGAAGATGGGGAGTTGGCTCAAGTTTGGTGGGTGGGGTGGAACAGAGGAAGCGGCTGCATCAGGGGCCGGTCATCCCAGCCCCATGTTATCTCACCTCACCACAGAGCAGGGGACACACTACAGGCCTGTCACTCATCACAGCAGCCTGGGCCTGCCCAGACACTGCTTCCCTTCTGGGGCAAGAGCTGCTTCCACACAAACCCTGAAGTTCAGAGCAGGTTCTGGGCACTCACGGGCCCAGCTGTGTTCGAGCTTCCTGTCTAAGGCCCAGGCCTGACTGCTCTGCCCACTTTGGGGAGAGGCAGATACCAGCTAACCCTAGGGCCCTGGGCAGGACAAGCCTGACAATGACAATGTGAGATGCTCCATGGTGCACACCGACCCCCCCACACTCACATCATCCTGATGGTGAGACACTCAGCGCTGCACCCCGACCCCCCACACTCACACCGTCCTGATGGTCAGAAGCTCCACACTGCACCCTGAACCCCCACATTCACACTGTCCTGACCGTCAGCTCTGCGCTGGACCCTGACCCTCCAAACTCACACTGTCCTGACAGATGCTCCGTGCTGGACCCCGACCCCCCAAACTCACACCGTCCTGATAGTCAGAGGCTCCCCCCACACTCACACTGTCCTGATGGTCAGAGGCTTTGTGCTGGACCCCGACCCCCCAAACTTAAACTGTCCTGACAGTCAGAGGCTCTGTGATGTACCCCAACCCCCCACACTCACACTGTCCTGACAGTCAGAGGCTCCGTGCTGGACCCAACCCCCCACACTCACACCGTCCTGACAGTCAGAGGCTCCATGCTGCCCCCCGACCCCCCACATTCACACCATCCTGATAGTCAGAAGCTCCGCGCTGCACCCTGACCCCCCACATTCACACCACCCTGACATTCAGACACTGCGCTGCACCCTGAACCACCATACTCACATCATCCTGACTGTGAGACTCTCCACGCAGTACCCTGACCCCCCACACTCACGCCATCCTGAAGGTGAGACACTCCTCGCTGCACCCCACCCTCCACACTCACACCGTCCTAATGGTGAGACTCTCTGCACTGCACCCCACCCCCCACACTCACACCATCCTGCCTGTGAGATGCTCCCCGCTGCAGCTCGATCCCCCACACTCACACCATCTGGATGGTGAGACGCTCCGGGCTGCACCCCGACCCCCCACACTCACACCGTCCTGACAGTGAGATGCTCCCCACTGCACCCCAACCCCCCACACTCACACGGTTCTGATCTTCCATCTCCTACTCACCACAGAGTCTTCAGGATCTTTGAAGTACAAGTTTTTTCCCTTTTTCTTAATTTCTTTCTTTTTTTTTTTTTCTCTTTTCCTTTTAAGGGACAGGGTCTCTCTATGTTGTACAGGCTGATCTCAAACTCCCAGGCTCAAAATCCCTGTCTCAGCCTCCCAAGTAGCTGGGACTACATTTGTCACTATATCTGGCTATTTTTTTTATTATTATTATTTTTGGCAGTGGGTGTGGATCTCACTCTTGGTCTGGCTGGTCTCAACTCCTGAGCTCAAGAGATCCTCCTGTGTCAGATTCCCAGAGTGCAGGATTACAGGTGTGAGCCACGGTGCCTGGGCCAGAGCAGCTTTTTAAAGCATACTGGATTTAATGAAGGAAATTGATTTTATTCTTCTTCATTTTTGGATTAAATGTTTTTATATCTATTCTATATGTGTTCATTAACCACCAGCATAAGCCAGGGAGAATTATTTTTTGCATATTTACACCTAGTCTTGGCCCTTACACACCTATAAGGGGTTGGTGCTCTCGCCTCAATAAGAAGATGGTGTCAAGAATGGCAGAATAAGTTCTTAGTGGGAAGTGGCTGCTCTTACCCCAATATCATGTTCACTGCAGACATACGGGTTTGAATGCCCAGCACACCTGCACCTGGAGAGGCAACCCACAGCCCAGGGTTCCCTGTGTCAACATAAGTCAAAGAAAGATCAGTCTCCACCTGCCAGACCAGGTGCTCCATGTGTGGGTCAGTTACTGACCACACAATGGACTGCAATTAGCCTGAATGTGGAGAGGTCAGTGCATAAGGATCTATCATCAAACAAACATGTCTCTTTAACCGGCTCAGTCACCAACCCAAACTGTAAAGGTTTATGATTTTCCTTCTACCTCTGTTGAAACTTCTGCCAATCCCCCCCCCACCAGCTGGGAGCTCTCTGTGGCAGGTGGTAGAACGGTGGCTTCTCTTCTGAGGATCTCCTATGCACATCTGTACACCACATACCTCCCCATCTTGCTACTTTGGCAGCTCTTTTTATTTTCCAAGCTATATAATCTATAACACTTAATGACAAGTAGGAACTGTGTCCAAAAGTAAATGCAAATACAAAATAAAAGGATCATCACCCCCCACGCCCCTTCCCACACACACACACACATTGAGGAGCCTGGATTACATTGGAGGATATAAAACCAGCCACGAGTCAGATGAGGCACTGGACACCAGGGGCCAGGGGCCAGGGGTCAGGGGCCGAGGCACCCTGCACCCTTCCCTCCCACACACCCACAGCACCTGTTCACACTCCCCACCACGTCGCCCGGTAGGTTAGCTGGGGCTGAGTGCTGGGTGCAACCTGGCAGAGCAGCTGCTGTCTGTAGACGAGGGCACTAGACCAGAAGCAAATTTATAAACAAAATCACAACCATTTTGCAAATTGAAATGCAGCTGAGTACGATAAAGGGATAGAGAATTTGGGATGTGGAGAAGACAAGCAATTTTAGGATAGAAGCAGACAGAAATCGGTCATGGGGCAGGATGAAGGGGAGGACGTGTGACTTTCCCAAACTCCCTGTCTCCAAATCAATCGCTGTCATCGAATGCTACTGGCACACAGAGGTGTGGCCTGTCCCTGAGCCCACTGTGCAGTTCATTCCTTCTCAGAGCCATCCAGGCGGCCTTCAGGGTATGTCCTGAGGACTGTCACTTTCCAGACTAAGGACTGTTTTTTGCCTTTAAAAATAATTGGCAAGAAGTTGCCCTGGCAGTTCTATCTGTGCATACAGTGAATCTTTTGAACCCGTAAGTTCTCCCTTATCTATTCCCACCAGCCCTTCCTCTAAGCCTCTGTTTCTACATTTTTGTGATGTGCATGACTGTGGGTCTCCCACTCTGTGGTCTATGCTATAAAATTACAAAACAAACAAAGAAAGACTTGTAAGAGCTAAGGGATAGGCTGCCCAGGGAAAAGCAGCAGGGCTGCCGTTCTAAAGGCATCACCAGGTGATTTTGTAGGATCAGCTGCTTGGCACTATCAGCACAACCTAAGTAGATTCATCTCCTGGAAGATCAAGTAGATTCATCTCCTGACTCATGCAATGACAGAGTACCAATTCCGTAATTTAAAATAGTCAGTGGAGTCAGTCCACACTCCCTACCCCTATGTCAAGATCAGGAAATGACACTCGGTCAACTTGGAAAGCTGCCCTGACACCCAGACCACAATGGGGCCTGGCCTGGGGAGCGTGGAATCAACACTGGAGTTTCGCTGAGTAGGGCGTCAGCCTTATCACTTCACTTCTGTTACAGCACTGGCCACCTAGTGGCCTCGGGCTCAGGGTCTATTCTCTGAGGATTCTTTGCCCGGACGCATCCTGGGTGTTCGCTGCAAAGCTTTCTCCCTCTCAGGTATATCTGTCTGTCCTTCCAAGACTGCTGACCACGCCCTGTTCCCCAGAGACAAAGGTGTTCTCTCTTTCTTACTTTTACCTGCAGAACATTCAATCTGATTGTTCAGTTTACACGTGACAATGACTGTTTCTGCTTGAGTCCATGATGTGTTAGTGCAAGTGTTATCAGTTGTCTGGCTACTGTGTTCTCCAGTCACTCATGGAGGGTTTTGGCCTAGAAAGGGCAGTTTGACCTGAGCACTGATATCTGTACTGTGGGCAGTTTGCCCATCTTTATGTCTCGGACTTCTGTGAGATTCTGATGCCCAAACACTCTCAGCTGGGCTGGTCAGGGCTGCTAAGTGTCCTGCCTGGCTTCTCCAGGGCCGCGTGCTCCAGGGCCCACCCTGCTTGTCTTGTTCTCCTGTTCTTCTTGGACGTGCATTCTCCGTCCTACTGAGGCTGCTGTGTCCATCACCTCAAGGACTCGGAGGTCATGTTCAACTGTCTACAGCTGCACGGCCAGCTTCCCTCTCCCAGAATGTCCCCTTTGATTCTGGTCAATGGCTAATGATAGATTAACTCCCTCAATTGTCATTTATTAAGTGGTTATAAATGACACAAAAGTGACCGAGTGAAGATTCCTCCTCTTGAGAACTTCACATGCTATTGGTGAAAATAAAAGCGGTAGAGACAAAATGCTTGGGATTTCATGATGTAGAAAGAGTGATCAGGTTAGGGAGTCAGCCCACGAGGGTGACCTTAGAGAGGCTGTATGGCAGCATTTAATCCTAACCTTGACCAGTGAGGCAACAGGCATCTAGCAGCAAAAGAGGTGGGTGCTAGAGCTTTCCACGATCATTCCAGCTTCCAGGATCTTTCGTTCCTCTGGAAAATTTTATTTGCCACAAATACACACACATTACCACACATATACGAAGGGTGGCAAAAATGTGTACACATTTTAATAAAGGAAAATACTGTACAAACAATATTAAAATTGTAATGTTCAATATATACCAATAGAAGTAGATGAATACAAGTCACGTTTGAGCACTTCTTGTAATTGCAGAAGTCAGAAGTGAATTGAATGTTACAATTTTAACAGTTTTTCACTTTCTTAAAACCTGTGTACTTGGGGCGGCGCCTGTGGCTCAGTGAGTAGGGCGCCGGCCCCATATGCCGAGGGTGGCGGGTTCAAACCCAGCCCCGGCCAAACTGCAACCAAAAAATAGCCAGGCGTTGTGGCGGGCGCCTGTAGTCCCAGCTTCTTGGGAGGCTGAGGCAAGAGAATCGCGTAAGCCCAAGAGTTAGAGGTTGCTGTGAGCCCCGTATGATGCCACGGCACTCTACCGGAGGGCGGTACAGTGAGACTCTGTCTCTACAAAAAAAAACAAAACAAAAACCTGTGTACATTTTTTTGGCACCCTCTGCATGATATGTGTCTCTTAAGGTATAAGACAAACCTGTTATCCTCAAGGAGCTACCATTTGTTTGTGGGAAGAGTACAAACTCTTGTAAAGATGTAACCTAGCATGCATGAAGCACAATGATATATTAAGGGTTGAACACATGGGTTACTGTGGATCAAGATCACGAACCTTCACATCTACAGAATCATCCTCTCATAGAAAATATACTTATAGTTAATTTCTATATAAAAATGATAGTCACTTTTGTATGGTCAATGTTTTGTGACGGTCCTAAGTTATTTATTTGTAAGAACCATGACATTTGCCTTCTTTGTCTCAAAATAGAATTAAATATTCGGTTCCCAGATAATACACATCCATTCATTGACCAATCAGGAAAGGTCTGTGTTGAGGCAGCCCAGAGACACTTTTGTCAACTGTGGTCTTTAACTACGTCTCCAGGTAGCAAGACAGACTGTGGCAGAGGCTTTCTCTCCATTTAAATGACCACGGAAGAACATAGCCAAGGCAAAGAGCTTATCTCATTCCCAAATTCTCTCATAGCTCCTGCAGTAAACAGTTTCTTTTTTTTTTTTCTTTCTTTTTTTTTTTTTTTTTTTGGTTGCAGTTTGGCCGGGGCCAGGTTTGAACCCACCACCCTTGGTATATGGGGCCGGCGCCCTACCAACTGAGCCACAGGCGCCGCCCAGTAAACAGTTTCTTAAGAGTGATTATTCTGTGAACCTTCTTGTGAAACTCTAAAAAGTGCAATGTATTTCAAAAGACTTATGAAGTCAGTGTAGTACTTAAAAAAATTCTAGAACTTCTTTTCCATTAAAATATTTTTTGAGATATTTCAAAAACACAGTAATCCATTGTCGGTATAATCTCTCCTGACATTTGAAGAGACTTACAAGCACCAGGGGAAAGCAAAACAAAATACTTAGGCTGAAAAAGGTGAAACTCTTGCTTTTTACTGTGTGGGACGGCTCTGTGGATTCTTAGAGCCTGACAGAAAGCAATTTAAATAACAATGATCCAATCTAAGTTTCTTATATTACAGATCATACATCTGTGGAAGACACAGACAAGGGTAAAAAATGGACATTCGTTGTCCCTAATCTCGTAGAGCCAGGGGTTATGGCTGCATTTGAAGAATATAGTCTGGTAAGAAAGAAAAGGTGGACTAATCTCTAATAAAAGGCAGTGTTTTGTAATACAGGTAAACTTTATTTTATTTTGCAGTTTTTGGCCGGGGCTGGGTTTGAACCTACCACCTCCAGCATATGGGTCCAGCGCCCTATTCCTTTGAGCCACAGGTGCTGCCCAACTTAACTTTAATTTTAATCTCACCTATTACTCAGGAAATAGCAGGAGCTTCACATATAACTATTCATTGACACGTTTATTCTACTGTGACCCATCGATAGCCAGCCTTTATTCTTGGCCGATGCCTTTGAGTGCATGCCACGGTCCATACGCGTGGTGCTTAGTAAGGTATGATCACCTACGGTATTTGAAAATAAATTGATCAACAGTTAGAAGACGGGTTTAGGTCTCAACTATACCACTCCCTGTGTGAAGCTTCAGAAAATCACTGAGAGACTCAGTTTCTAATTTATGAAGGATAAAAGGAAATATTTACCAAGGCCCAGAATTTCCAGGATTGCAAAGTTATAAGGTACATGAGAGTATGCGTTTGTAAATATTAAAGGATACACAAGTATACTTTGTACCCATTTCTAAAAATTTTAGGGTGTTTATGACTCTCTGTTGACATCTTCCCTTCCACTCATGTACGTACATTAATTATGAAACTGAAATATTTAAATGGTAATTTTTTAAATTAATGCAATTAGCTAGCAAGAAGCAATTACAAAAGTCTATTGAAAATAGTTGTAAGAGTCTTTACACAGTTTTAAGCCTTAATAATTTGCTAAAATATTTTGTAATCATTTGTCATTTCCAAAACATCCTTTAGAAATGAATACTTGATTCAGGTACCCAATCACAACGTGGGAGCTTGAGATTTCTTAAATGTAATTTATTATGTTAAAATCTAAGTGTTTTATGTGCAGTTAATAATGTTTTGACTAGGTAGCCATCAGTATATTCCATTCTCTTTTTAAAATATCCTTTCCCATCTGACTGTATGTTGTAGCTGTAAAACGACAATCTTGCAAGCAAGACTCACAGAGGCAGAGAGTCTGTGTTTTTGTAGGTAGAGACAAAAAGGTGAAACAGGCAGAATAGATAATTACTCCTGTCCAATTGATTATGCTAAGGACTAAATACTAATCATCTCCAATATTTCTCTCTCCTATTTTTAGAGTACTTGTGCTACTATATAATTGAAACTGTCCGTGTAATTAGAAAGTACCTGTAAGTGGATGAACAGAGTCAGGCTCTCTGGCAGCGACTTAGGGAGGCAGGAGGGACTGCAGTGTGGATGCCCCAGAGCTCAGGGAGTCAGGACATTCACATGGGAGCCAGGAGGGGCTCCCTGAGACAAGCCTTCTCTATGTGGGAAGAAGAGCACGTGGATCTTCCCAACTATGGTGCGAAATATAAAGGAGACACCAGAATTCAGAGACAGCGCCATGGCTTCTCCTCAGTTGCAAGTCCAGTTCCCTGAAATTCCAGCATGCACAGATTTCCTTCTGGATACATTTTGTACAACTATGAGAGAATAGGATCTAGTATTTATAAATCAAGAATTTCTCTATATTATTGCATATAGTTGGGGGAAAAATAGGAAGCAGTTTCCAGGGTCAGAAAATTAATGAGAGATTTAATAAAACACTAGCTGAGCAGGATGTGTTTTCTGGGATGCAGCCATGGAGAGGACGTCAGTGAGCTGCAGGCTCAGAGCGGGGCTGAGGCTGAAGTTGCAGAGACCTGACGAGGGGGAGGGAGGCGCCCAGGAAAGAGTTTTGGCTCTTTGCTGAAGAACTCCCAGCAGAGTCTGATCTGGCAGATGAACCAAAACAACAAAACCTGTCGTGTATGCAGCCTTAAAGAAAGATGGAGACTTAGACTTTACCTCTTTCATGTTTACACGGATGGAGCCGGAACATATTCTTCTTAGTAAAGTATCTCAAGAATGGAAGAAAAAGTACCCAATGTACTCAGCCCTACTATGAAACTAATTTGGGGCTCTCACATGAAAGCTATAACCCAGCTACAACCTAACAATAGGGGGAAGTGGGAAAGGGAGGGGAGGGAGGGAGGTGGTGGGTAGAGGGAGAGGGATGGGTGGGATCATACCTGTGGTGCATCTTACAGGGGTATTAGCGAAACTTGGTAAATGTAGAATGTAAATGTTTTGGCACAGTAACTGAGATAATGCCAGGAAGGCTATGTTAACCATTGTGATGAAAATGTGTCAAATGGTCTATGAAGCGAGTGTATGATGACCCATGATCATATCAATGTATACAGTTATGATTTAATAACAAAAAATGTAAAAAAAAATAAATAAAAAAAAGAATCTGGAAGAAAAAGAACAAAAAAACCTGTCATGTGGCAAGAGCGTTGGAGGTGCTTGTGGGAACGTCCCCTCAAGTATTTTAAACTCAGAAAGTTACAGAAAGGTTTTTCATTTTTCCTTGTCCTGTATTCATGTTCCTCTAAGACTAGTGTAGGAGTGAGGAAGTGGGAATTATCACATCTGAGTAAGAAAACAAAAAACATGGAACCCAAAGATGGAGAACAAAAAGTGGAAAAGTGGGAAAACCATAGCCGTGTACGTTTCACCTGCCAGCAAAATGACTTTACAAGAGCTTTCTGAAACTCTTCCGAGGTGAAAACCCTGGAAAGCTAAATTCTGGAACAAAATGTAATTGTAAGTTGATCTTATAATATCAATTGTTACCAATTGATCATGTATACAAATTAAATATGATGGCCATTTACTCAGCCTTCTCAAGGGTATTACAACCTAAGTGAAAAATTTGTTTGCTCAGGATGTCAGCCACTCAAATTCTGCTTTTGCCCAGGTCTTACACTTCTTCAGCTGTGATTTCTCCTACTAAAACGGAGTTGAGATAATTAATCTTTCTCTCAGTGACCGGATTAGCTCTGGGTCTATGGGGTGACTCTGATGTTTCCCAGCGTTCATTGCTCACCTGTCCCATAAGGGCATCGATCTTGAGGTCACTAACAAACTCTGATGCTCCAAAATCCAAACTTCTTGATTTCTTATGTCCTGGTGCTCAGAATTATATAGGTTTTTAATCATTAGATTAGGGAAGGATTTTACTGTTTTATGCATTTTAAGCATTTAGTTAATTAATTAGTTTATTTTAATTAGCTAACCACATCAAATAGCTTATATTTTAACTTGCTTTGGAAATAAAAATGTCAAAAATGTAGTTATCATAATGTGAATTCCCCTTTGAAACACTTCTAGTTTATTTTTCATCTCTGTGACTTCTTCATTTACATATTTTAAATATCTAAAAATATTCCATATTGATTTATAATATTAAGGAGGTACTGAAGAACACTGCTTAAAACTGTGAAGTAGTAAAATTTGTAAAACTATTATGTTGGGTAAGTGATCAGTTACTTCTGTTAGAAATCGGTAGTGACAATAAAAGAAATTACTACATACAATTATTATCTATGTGTTTATGTATATATGATTATGTATATGACTATATGTATTAGTCATTCAGTCCCTAATCTATAATTATACCAAACATTCATTCTAAATCCTTCATATATAAGTACATACCTTTTTATCAGTGTATACTACATCCCAGTCAATATTTTTAAGCCCAGTAACTCTTACACATCTTAAGATGTTTCTTTTTCAGGTCCAGTTATTCTATTATTAAGGAATATTTCTAATTAGATACATTTCTGATAATGTATCTATACTGTCACATCAGCCGTGTGAAAAATTAAACACAGTAGGTGTCCCAAAAAAAATCAAACTTTAACGTTTATTGTATAAACTACGCATCAGATGTGTCTTGAAAAAATAATTAAAAGAATAACATCAAGTCAGATGCTACTTACTGGTATAGGTGAGTTGAAAACCTTGGTCAGTGTCAGATCCATTGGTGTTGAATTCCAGCCACAGGTGGTTGGACGTGCTGTTCAGGGTCAGCCCCATCAGCTCGTTTTTAGTGAAGGTTCCCAGCGAACGTGAGGAACTATCTTTTCCATCATACACCTGATGGAAAAATTACAGCATGAGCTCTCTGTTCTCTAATTGTATTCTTATGTTAGCAATTTTCACAAGAAATTCATGTCTTCAAAAATGGGGTTTTATGTATTCTCTTAAAAGTTAAACATTTAGAGAAAGATAAATGGATGACTTAGTGCCAAAAAAATGATTTTTCCTAAAGTTTTATCTTTACCACTAATACCGGCCCACTGTTCCATTTCTGTTCTTATCATTTTACCCTCATAACTGTAAGAGTTCTTTCTGTGTTCATTTAAAATTAAATAAATGTATTTTCTTTTCACTTCCAGCTTCCATTATCTACTTTTTTAATGCAGTTCTTGGTAATTCAGTTATAAAGGTGGGAAGGATTTATCATGTGTTAGTCCTGAACATCCTCTCTGAATGACCCACCAGGCAGCAGAACAACCCGTTCCATTCTGTTCCCATCAGTCTGAACGCACCGAATACAGCAGGATGTGCCAAGAGCCTGTCACATTGTAGTCTGTAAGCCCCAGGTGACTCTGGTCTTGAATTTGTTATAATAATAAAAGAATCCCATCATGCAGTGATAATAAGGAGAAGTGTCATCTTTCTCCAAAACACTCTGTCTTTGACATTATGTTCCGAGTAGCTGTGGAACTTGAGTGGATTTAATAAGTACACGGAAGGCAGAGTGGATGGGGGTCAGGGTGGAGAGCTTCAGTGAGAGCTTCCCAACTTTCAGGGAGACAGGCCACGGGGGACAGTGGAAGCCTCATATCCTGGCAGGGTCAAACTGCTGTGGCATGCCCAGCTGTGCATGGCCTACGCAGCCCTGAAGCTTAGCTGTTGGGAAGTGCACGGACACTGCGGTAGAATCCGGTGCTGAGGGCCCCTCCAACCCAGATAGTAGTTCAGTGGTGGGAACAGTTAAGCTGCTGTTTCTCTCACCAGCAGGGAACCACCTTTTGAATAAGGTTTTTTGGAAGTTTGAATACAAATGTATTTCACTGTGTTGATAAACATCCAGTTTTTCTTGATTCAAAAAAGTACCTTCACTAAAAAAAGGAAATCAGTTCTCAGTGGCTTCTCCCAATATGTGCTCACTTCTCTTATTGTCTCTTCATTCAGATCCAGTTTGGCTTCTCTTTTATTATCTCTCTTCCAATCAATATAGAAAGCACATGTGTTACTCAAGAGACTCACGCACACATACACATAGCCGCATGAGGAGAAAATGCATCTTGAGAAATTAGTTTTGTAGATAAATATTTCATTAAATTAGATAAGCACATGCGAATGCAATGGAATCAAACACCCTCTAATTTCCTCACTAAAAGGGTGATGTCACCGGTTATTGTTTAGAAATCATTGTTTGGTTTGCTGTGAGGATTCATCAGACCTAGCAAGGGGTGTAACATGGGGAGAGTAAATGATTTTAATCTGGAGGAATCTCCTTCAAAGGGAAATGTTCAGGTCTCTCCAGGAGGGTCTTGGGTTACTCCATACACCATGTAGTTGTGATTCCTGGAAATTTATGGAGATCAAGGGCACATGAAACTATTGCCTGTGATGTTCAGCCCCTGCTCAGTCCTGGAACACTGTCAAGCCACTGGACTGTGGCTTCCCCAAGGTGACTTGACCACAGGGCTTTAGCAGATCAGAGAACATCATCCTGCTCACAGGGGCCTCTGAGTTAGAGGCGCCAAAAACAGTCAAATGCTGACTCTTGGATTGTCCAGAATGGTAATCCTGCCTTTTTAATCCTCACCTCCAACATTCAGAGCTCGGCCCCACACCAGATATCTCAGAATGAGCAGGTCATTAATAACAAGCACTATTGTCACCTCTCTAAAGTAAAAATGTCGAATTCAGGTTCTGCCTCTATCATCAATGAAAATCCAGGTAGTGCTAAAGTCAGAAGACTTGATTTTTCATTCCAGTCTGTGTTACCTCCAAACGTCTCTTAGCTATATTTCCTTATCTATAGGAGACTAGACTCAAAGAGTTTTCCAGTTATTAGAAAAAGCCTTCTGGAGTCACCCTTAAATTCAAAGCTATAGGTATTTGTATTACAAACCCCCTTCAGAGTGTGGCACTCAATGTCATGGGCACTGAGGAACGTAGCCCAGTTAGCAGGTGATCACAGATTAGCAAACATCACAAGGAAACCTAGAAAGAGAACGCTGCAAGGTCTGGGGAAATCTTTCCAGCTTCTACAGAAACTATACCCATAGTTTTGTTTCCATAATGATTACCTGTTACATTCTATATTCCTTTCACAACATTTTTCCTGAGAGCTGTATTTCTCTTACAAGATTTTTCTCCATGAAGCAAGAAAACATCACATTTATGTGTCTGTAACAGTTTAGCCTTTATTATTGAATCATTGTATGTGTGAAGGAGCAATGTAAACACCAGTCTGCTCAAAAATTAAGACGATTTCACTTGAAACATTTTTAATGGACATATTCATTAGTATATTCCACAAAATATATGCTTTCAAAACATTTAGCCCTTTTATGTGATTGATAGTTTCTCTGCAAGTAAGGTTAACCACGATTTTTTTTACTTTTGCTATAATCAACAAGCTTAAAATGCACACAATCACAAATGAACAGGATTCCTTTCCTTCCGTTCCAATATTTACCCACGTATATTTTATGCAATATCTCTAATCACCCACCCACACCAGAGGATAGTTAAGAGTTATTAAAATTTGCCTTTTAAAGGTTCACTGACTTCTAAATTGAAGGTTATCAAAGAATTCAGAAAATGCTTACTTGCGACATAAATGATTTTATTTTAGATTGGTAAGAATATGCTCGTTTCCTGCCTGAAAACTGCTTCTTAATTATAGTCCTTCATACTGTTAGCTTGAGTTTTCAAAAGACTATCAAAATGAAAGAACTAGAATAAAACCACGCTACTAAATCATGACCTTGAAATATAGTCAACCGTGGACTTGTGGGGAAGTGAACTGGAAGCCTCTCTAATGAGGTCAGGGAGCCCAGCAGGGGTGGGTCCCAGCCTTTTATGTACAGGAAAATGTTTCCCCTTTATTAGCTATTTGTACATTCTCTTAATGCTCACAGCTTTACGTGAGTTCACTCTGCTGGATCGGAAGTACATCAGTGTGTGTGTCTCTGTAGACGTAAATAGAACTGAAAAACCCCAGAACTTCAGAGAGGGAGTAAAAAGTGCCAGGCGTCCCTCTCCCGCCAAGTATCAGCGGTGTGACCAAAGGCTCACCTGCCAAGTATCAGCGGTGTGACCAAAGGCTCACCTGCTCAGAGGAGCAGGAGGTGGTTTATACCAGTAGCCTTTGTTGCTGAGAGCTGTTCTCTGTCAATGCCCTGAACCTAGGTTGCCCACCCCGTAGTCCCTAAACCCTGGAAGGTCCCCAAGTTTGGGGGAACTATATCAGCAGCCTTAAAAGTTAAGGGACATTTCCAGCTGGAGCTGAGATTTTATAAATCAAGATGAAACCTGGGTGCCTCTGTAAACCCCAGAGAGGTGATATCACATCCTGGCTTCAGCACATGAACCCTATTCTGTGTCCCAAGGACAGTGGTCACATCCACTGCCTCCGTTGTCACATCCCAAAGCTTTCAGCTTGAAGTCTTGTGATCACGTTTAAAAATCGATAGTAATAAAACATTTATGTTCTATACTTGATAATCAAGAAAATGAGGTGAAAGCTATATTAATTAGTTTGATGTTAACCCTCCAAATTATATAAAAAAACAACATATTGTACCCTACCTATGCATAAATGTATTCATGATCTATGTGTAAATAAAAGGAAAAAAAATAAAGACAGTAACTCTGAAAAGGGTTGGTTTGGGTGCCCTGAAAATTTCAACAATTACAATTATGTACTAGATTTTTTAGCATGTAGCACAATGCTAAAAACCTCCACATATATTATAGCATTTAATCCTTGAAACAGCTCCAAAAGGTAAGTATCTCTGCATATTCTTACGCTCAAGGAAGCTAAGGATCAAAAATGTTAAATATCTTGCACGAGATACATGACAGATAAATGCTAGATGTAGGGCTGCAGGCTAAGTTACCTCCATGTTCCCATATCCTCTTGTACGGGAGCATGCACTTAAAGAGTAAGGTGTGTTTTGTTATACCTTCTCAAATCAATTGCATAAGTAAATAGGCATAAATTACATATATAAATCTAATAATATATGTATAATCTTTGTAGAGAGATAGTGTATCCCTTAAGAAGAAAAAATGGAGTCATGATATTAAAAAAAGATGCTTTTTACCTTTAAAATATCTCCTTCCACCAGCTGAAAGCTGCGCGCTCTGAGATGGATCCCCTTGCCGGCCTCTGTTTCTATTTTATAGATACACTCATGGTTATTATCATAATTGGATGGAAAATCTGGAGACAGTAATGTGCCTTCATTTCCTTTGACACTTGCTCCACATTCAGCTAAAATAAATAGGACATTAAAGAAAGAGTGTTCAAAAGTGGAATCACTGTTTTTAATAGATTTAAAACTTCATCATGACGACAGCCCACTCTTCTCCCAATGTATGTCTGTTAATAAGTTTTTTTTAAAAAATAGGTTACTGACTCTATTGTGTTTCCAACTAGAGAGAGAAGACACCCCATTTATCTCATTTTCAATATTTTCTTCTTTCTTTTAATAGGATGACCTCTTACTACATGGAAGCAGCATGCTGTCATCCAGAGAGTTCTAGAATCACAGACCTGCCCCGAGCGCGGGGGGTCTGGCTTTCTCCCTGGCTGTGGCTTCACCTGGCCCTGCCTCCTTTCTGCCTCGTGAGATACCCGGACAGTTCCCACTTGCCTGTTCTACTGTTGCGTTGCTGCAATTTTCCTACATGAATATTCTGTGGCATCAGATTAATCTAACAATAGACCCATCTGCTGAGTTTCCTTCTAGGATGTGAGAGCATGGAGCTCATCTGTTCACTCTCCATCTTGGGATGGAGGAGCCTTTCACGGTAGTAAATCCACTACTCTTTTTTTTTCTGATGAAAGAAGACGGTGATTACCTTCTACTTTCACATTTGTATGACACAAAATGCCATCCATTAAGGTAAGAGTGAAATACATGGAACGCGCCACCTCTTGTCAACCCAGAGGCAGTAACTTCACCTTTCAGCACCTGCTTCCCTATGGAAGTGAGCAGTTTAGGGCAACAACTCTTTCAGCTCTAAAATTCCATGAGTCTAAAATGATCAGAAAATAACACAGTTGTGTGCTTTCTCTTTGTGAGTGTGTGTAATACATATTTATGTGTTTGTATGAGGGGAGAGAGACAGAGACTGAAGGACAGAGAGAGAGGAGAGCTCTCTGCATTAACTACGTTAGTAGACATACTATGTGCTAAGCACAACAATTTTAAAACATTTAACAAAATGCATTTTGGTTGAAGAATGATCACCGTAGAAACTTAACATCAATAAATTATTATTTATGTAATGAGAGAGGGAGAGAAGGGATTTGCAATGATTAATTTTGGAGTGGGTTGCTTAAGGTCTGGTATAAGTTTTGCAGATAACTTCACCTGCAAGTGCCCATTGCCATCCCTGAAGGAAATTGCTAGGGAGTCGTGATGAGCTTGTCATGGTTTGTGCACGCTGACACTCCTAACGTCTCCGTGTGGAAGGGTGTGGGCAGAAAATCACGGAGCAGAGCCCCTGGCGACTTGGCTTTGGATGGTGTGGGAGAGGAAGTATTGAGAGAGAAGCAAAGATAATTGGTGACCTCACCAAATGACACTGGATTTTATAAAAGTAATTTAAAAATGAGTAGTATATATAAATAATTATATATTTACGTAATTACAGTAATGCCTACTTTTTTTTTTTTTAGAAAATAAAACATTTTTAAGGATAGAAAGGCAAGTAATATGTTTCTCATGCTCAGTACTTGTGCATTTAACTGTGGGCTGGGGCTCACTGGTGTCTGAACAGCGCTCGGCCTCTCCATGAACACAGTTACACAGTCTAACTTGAAGAAAAATGGCTCATATCTTAACTTCAACAAACAATGTAGATAGGTAATTTCCATGGGTAAACATAATAATTCACAGATTCTGAACATCTTTATTGAATATTCTTTTACATTTTCCCCTTCCTGAAGAAACAGAATGCTTTTAACATAAAAGGCAAATTAAATGAAAATAAAATCAAAACAGCAGAGCAGAATAGGTCCTACTTTGGCTACTCCATAGAAATAATTGTTGATATTTCCATCTATCAAAGGTTCTGAACTTCAAGAGAACAAAATCATTCACTGAATTCCAACAATTAGAAAATAAACCTAGCTGTGGACATGAAGCATTATTTAAAATTGAATTTGACAATAATCAATTAAAGAAGCCATTCTGAATCTAAGTATCTCAATCTATTATTTTTACAAACTAGAAAAAATTCATTCAATTGAAGATATAAAAAAACACTGGTATAATGGTAAGTCAGTCATTTCCAGGCTGAGGAAAACATTCCAAGGAATCCTTTTATTTTTATTTTTGTTTTTTCTTGCAGTTTTTGGCAGGAGCTGGGTTTAAACCCGCCAACTCTGGCATATGGGCCGGCACCCTACTGTTTTGAGCCACAGGCGCTGCCTCCAAGGAATCCTTTTTATGTTACACTAACGGGAGTCATCTGTTTTGGTTCTCCCATCTTTGAAGATACTCAGTTCATTACACGGTGTGTGCAGCCGATGCTGCCTGGACACAGGCCGTCATGGGCCACATGTCCTCATGCCTAGTGTTGGGCAGCCGTGATGGGGATAAAGACAGTGCTGGACTCTAGTCACCACCTGGGCATTGGAAGATGACCCTTGTCTCCTTCCATGGCTGAAGGAGCCCTGAGGATACAAAGAGGCTTAGAGGTGCTCGGCGGTAATTCAGAGAACAGGGTGGTGAGTCCACACATCCGGACTCCAAGTGTGGGATGCTTGAAAGGTAGATTTAACTTCTCCTGATGAGGCCAATGAGACAGTGTAATAACGCTGTCTGATGTCACACACTTTTGTATGTTTTCTACATTCATTAACTTACTAATATTTGCAGTAACCTTATGGGACAGGTCAATAAGCCCCTTTGCAGATGGGGAGACTGGGTACAGTGTACAAGCTGATGGTATTTCCCACAGTCACACACCTGCTAAAGAACCCTCTGTATGTTGTAAGGCAACATTTTATGAATTGTTCTCTGATAAACCATCAGTATTCTTTTCTGAAACATGACTTATGACTTAATTTTGTTTTCAAATTAAATCTACTAGTATACGAAAATGGATAACAACCCAACATTCAAATGAAAAGATTAGAGTATGTCAAAGGACCTGGGAGAGGTTCACCAACCCCTGGAACTATATCCCAGAGGAATTAATTACAGAAAATAAGATATGGACATTACACAGAGAGCAGGTGCTCAGAAAATTACAGATCTTAAGTGACCAAAATGTCAAAATTTCTTTGAACTTGATTTAATGCACCCATTGTAAATCACCATTAGCAGAGGAATTAAAAGTTTCACTTTTAAAGTTCTTTCAATAATCCATTCAATATTAATTTAAGAGGAATGAATATAATTTTTCTTAAATGAATCATTTGGTCTTTTATAAAAAGGCTAGTAAAATTCTAATTAAAATTGGATTGTCATTTAGAGTTTTGCAATGGAACAAAACTAATTAAAATTAAATTAATGTAATGAAAAGGAGCCAATTGACTTTTCGGTTAATTTTTTCTGTACAAAGGTATCTACTGGCCAAGCTAATGGTCTGAGTTTTCTTGTTTGCTAAGACAAAATATGGCAGACTAAGGGCTTAGTCAACAGATATTTATTTCCTGCAGATGGGGAGGCTGGGAAGTCCAATTTCTACATCACTAACTTATGATCTGTATGAATCAGTGAATACTCAGTATCAAGAAAGGTCGGTTTATTTGGTATATGATTAATGTATTACTTGATTATAAAACAGTAGGTGAGAAAATATAACCTCTCAATCTGCCTACTCCACGTACTCAAAATGGATTCAATTCTATTGCTGAAGAAACAGGTCCACCTACATAATATCGAGGCTCTGCAATGCCTCCCATTTCACAGTGGTTTGTTCTTAATAGAATCGCTGGAAGTAAAATTGTATGACTGGGTTTATGGAAATCTTGTGGCAAGTGTTTGGAGTCTTTGAGGTCATTGTGAAATTGGGAAAACCATTAATTTGCATTAATTTACAGATGTATTTGTTTGGAGGCATTATTTGAAAATCAAGGAAATAGAAAACAGCTTGACTCAGAAGTGGAGACAGAAACAGCCACCTTCTTTCTACTTTAATCTTAATGTGGTCTACCAAATAAATTAGAAAATGTTTTCCATAGTAGAAGCCCATATTATTTAAAATGTGAAATCCTGTATTTATTCACAAAGAATATCTAATAATTGCATGGAATGGTGCTATTTCAAACCATTTGCTATACTATGACCCTTTACTTTTTAATTTATTTTAATGGTATTATTGGATTAGTCTTTAAAAATTAACAGATTAAAATTTTAGATTTTAATATTGTTTCAAAGTTTTAAACCAAAATTTAAAGAAATGTATATAAACTATAGCTTGGTGGGCATACTAAAATAATATTTATATCAAATTGGTCGAAAGATTTAAAGCAAAATTTAGTTTAACTAAATTTAAATTAAATCAAAAAATACAGGAAAAAATATTTTGTTTTACTATTCCCCTCTGAAATATTTGTAACCCACTGAAGAATTGAGAAAAATAGTGTTGATTTTTAAAATTTTGCCATTGACTTTGTACTTTGTCTAAAAGAGTTAATGCAGTGTTCAATAAGAGAGTAAAACTCACTTTCATTCATTTTTTGAAAACTTTTCTCATAAGATATTTGTGAATACTTGTTCTAGTGTATCTGCTTTCATTGTGACTTAAGCTAAGCATGAACAACTTTTTCTTTAACTTGCAAATGGAAAAAAAATCTTAAATAATAAATATATAATGAAAATACAGAGGCACCACAAGAGAGGATTTGAGCATTCCTACTGGGATTTCACCTGATGGGTACACATGATATTCTTTCTATTACCACAAATAAATCGGTAGAAAAAGCCCTAAAATGAATACATTCAAACAAAAAGATGATTTTTCTTTTACAAAAGTGAATGGATATAGCAAAAAATAGTTCTGAGCTCAGAAGTTCAGCAGAAATTCTGTTTGAGACTAGACATGTCTGGGGAAAGGTAAGTAGAGGCTTGTGGTCCAGCCAACATGCTCCAGGTGCCACCTGCATCTTTGGTTTGGATGGATTTGCGTTTTTCAGCTGTGGGCAAAATGTTTTTATTCCTATCATTTAAAGGAAAGAAAATAGACTATTGACCAATCAAATTTTTGAGATCAAAAGAGAAGCTTTTGAGGAAAGTAATTTTTATTTATTTAATAAGCAAAACCAGTTGGCTGTCACAGGGGGACCACCCTTCCACTAATGGACAAAGGATAGAGAGAGGTAATGTAGCAGGAGAGATCAAGAAATAAAAATAGTCACCCCAGGAAGAAAGAGGGTACTAAAGGGGGAGCAGCCTGTGAGTGCACCCCAGGTGGAATAAACAGCCCTGGTGTTGTGGGCCCAGAAGACTCATCTGCGGGAGCAGTGGTCTATGGAGGGAGAGTCGTGGAAACACTCCAATGGGCCGGCCAGGACCACTGAGTCAGGGCTTAATGTGACTTTTATGTTAAAAACACTGTGTTTCTTCAAGAAGAAAAAAGTAAAAGAATACTCAACAAAGATTTTAAGTATTCATGAACTGTCCCCTTGACCCATGGAAATCACCTATCTAAACTGTGTGTTGAATTGAAGGTACGAGACGTTCTTCTTCTAGTTGTCAGCCTGGTAGGGGCCATGTTGCGAACGTAAGCGCACAGTGGTGAGTTTGTGAACTTAATTGTCAGACCTTGGATGACACATCTAGTTGTCAGCCTGATAGGGACCGTGCTGCGAACGTAAGCGCACAGTGGTGAGTTCGTGAACTTAATTGTCAGACCTTGGTTGACACCAGGTTTGCGTGAATGGTATGGAGAGCTGCTGACAGGTTAAAGCCCCACAAACGGATGAGTTTTGGGGTTGCATGGAGCTTTCTGGCTGCAGTGGCCCCTGGCCTCTGCCCCTGGCTGGGGGGACCCTCAGGATGTGTTGAGAGGCCGCTGGTGTCTGGGCAGGAGGAAGGTGACTGGAGAGCCCCAGCCTGCAGGATCCTTTAGAAGGAGGAACTGACAAGAATTGGGGGTGAGAGAAAGATAGCATCCAGATGGGTTCCTGGATTTTGGCATAATTGTTTACAGGTATTTTGCAATCTGATGGACTTAAGGAAAGTCAGGGAAACTGCAGGTGACATACAAAACCTGGGGAGAAAAGAGCCAATCCACGGCCTCCAGGGGCTGCTCCCAGATTTGTGGTTTGGGGCTGAGCTGCAGGCCGGCTGGCCGTGCTCACTGGCTCTGTTTCCTGGCAGAGTCCTCAGGTTCTTGGTGTTAATATTTCCATCTGCAGAATGGAGCTGACCATGGAAATGCTTTCTTCACACCGATGTCAGGACATTCGATGCATTAATGTATGTGAGGAGCCCAGAGCCTGGTCTATAGTTACAATGAATATTAACTGGTACTTCAATTCTAGATGCCTATTATTTCCTATTTTAGACAAAAGAGTGAAAATCTGAGTGACAAAACCTGAGAAGACCATGACGATAGATAAAACAGAATGACATGTAATGGAACACTACAACCCACAGACCACTTAGTGCCATGCGTCAAGAGTGATGCTGATTTCATTGACTTGGGAGCTTTTCTCCAGATCTCACACTATCTTAGTCAGGAGCCTCCACCCCAGGGAAGAGATTCCAGGCAATTCAGAAACTCTTTTTTTTTTTTTTTTTTTTTTTTTTTGTAGAGACAGAGTCTCACTGTACCGCCCTCGGGTAGAGTGCCGTGGCGTCACACAGCTCACAGCAACCTCTAACTCTTGGGCTTACGCGATTCTCTTGCCTCAGCCTCCCGAGCAGCTGGGACTACAGGCGCCCGCCACAACGCCCGGCTATTCAGTGGCACAATTGGTTAGCGCCCGTGGTACAAACACAATTCAGAAACTCTTAACATCAGCTATCAAAGAGTGTATCTTTTCGTTTTCCTTGAGATGGTATGCCAAATTTTCAACCAATCCTCAGAAATGGGAACCACTATTTCAAGAGCAAATAAAATTGCAGAAATATATAGACATGTGCTTTGGAAAGAGATAAAGATGATTTGATTCATATTTACTTGTTTAATTTTTTGATATGAAAGTTTTATTTGACTATCTCTGGCTTATCAAAATCCCAAAGGACAGTATTGTCTGGAATCACGTACTGTTCCTAAGTAATGCCAGTAATTGAAAGATTCTGTGGTAGGGGAAAAAATCCAGGCACAGTGCGCGTGTTGGGCTGTCTATGGTCCAGATGTCTGTCCTCAGACCCGTCCACCTGCCTCCGGCTTGTCCACTGGTACAGTGAGTGCAGATGGCTTTATGGACTCCCCACGGATTCACAGTGCTCAACATTGAGGGCACCATGGTGAGCCTTTGAGCTCCCTTTTTCCTCTACAATGACATTAGGCAGTTTCTGTGACTTTAAAGAGCAGTTTGTAGCCACTGTACGTGTTGAGCAGCGTGGCTGAGTGGCAGGATGGAGGCCACTTCCCTGGGGCTGATGACCAGAAGTTTATGCTGAAAGGCTGCAGAGTGGCAGTGTTACACCCCACTCCCCCCACGGAGCCAGCATGCTCGCCAGGACCTCATCTCAAAATGAAATTTCCTGTTACTCGTTAGAATCACCTCTTGAATTCCTCAAGAACACACTGCAAAAAGCTAATTTAGCATTGAAATGCCGATCATCCCACTTTTCAAGAGTATGAAATAACCAACCCATCAAGAGTTCTACTGACAAGAAAAACAAAGGCACTTTTTCAAATTGTCACCACGTTTCCACCAGGGAGACACACGGCTTTTCATCATTGTGACTGCCAGAGGTGGTATCATTGCCTCTTGGATTCAGCTTTTATTTGTCTTTTTGTTTCCTTATATGAATATTTTTATAGACCTACGTATATTTTGGCTTCTAGCTTTTGTCTTTTTGTTTTAATATATGTATAGTGACACACACACACACACTTAAAAATGTATATTCCCTTTTCATAAATATGCTTGACACATGCTTTAGCTTTAGTCTTCTTCAACCATGCAATTTCAGAGCTGAAAGGTCTTACAGACATCTCCACTCTCCATGGTCCTGCTGGCTGGGTGGCGTGTCCACTCCCCTGACCCTCACCCTTCCTTCCTTGTCAAACCCTCAGCCTGTCTCCGTCCTGGGCCCTGCCCTGTCCCACGGATGAATGAAATGAAAGCGTGTGACCACCTACCCACACACCTTGGCAGAGGTGCGCTCCACACACGACGGCCTCCGCCCAGGCACGTGAGCTTGGTGGCTCCTTCTAGGCGATACCCTGGGAAGCAGGAAAAGGTCAGAGCATCTCCCACGCCAAAGTAGAAGCCGATTCTCCGGCTGAAGGCAGGGACTCCAGGATCATCACATGGCTCCAGGTCATATTCTAAGACGAGAAAGACAGGAAATGTGTAGGCATTTTGTAAAATATGTTATAAAAATTACACCTGTATATGTATGTGTATATATATATATATATATACACACACACATGGTGCCAGAAAATGTATGTACATTTTTTAAAAAGGAAAGACCCTATTAAAATTATAATTCTTAACATATGCCTGTAGCAAAAGATAAATACAAGTTACATTTGACTTCTGCAATTACAAGAGGTGCTCAGAGTGGCTGCCCTCGGGATTCAGATGCTCTGATCACGGCAGACCATTGCTTGAGTGACAATGACCGAGTGCCCACCTGCGTCCCTGCACGTGTGTCTCAGTCTCCTCCCAAGGTGCCCCCAGCGCAGCCGGCCATCCACAGTGCCCGGCGCCCTCTAAGGTCTCCCATAGCAGAAGTCAGGGGGCGCTAAGTCAGGAGGACATGGGGAAACCCAACTGCACCTCTGCACCATACGTTCTCCCACCGACTCTCCCTGATGGATGCTCTACCACCCTTTTCTTTGACACTAGTATTTGTTTGATTAACGCCATCTTTTGAGTGAACATTATATTACCTACTCGGTGCTAGGGCAGTTCAATACAACTTCAAGCAGTAATACACAGACGCTATCCCCTAAAAGGTGTAGACCTTTACTTTGGCACCCCTGGAATATGCACGTTCACATAAAAGTCTATATTTCTATTTCTCTCCCTGGATGCAGGCCTACTGTTGTGTGGACTGTTTTCCTTTGTACTATTTGCTTTCTTATGACACAGGACAAGGGTTTGGGTGTTTTTTAAAAATAGGCACGTAAGCATTATAGTTCCTGAGGGCTGAGAACAGTGTGTGTGGGTGATGAAGAGAGGTTGGTTAATGGGTACAAATGCGTAGTTAGATGGAAGGAATAAGTCTCACTGTGCACAGCAGAGGGAGATGAGCACAGTTAGCAACATGTATTGTGTTTCCAAAAAGGGGAAGAGATTGCAAATGCTCCCCACTGAAAGAAATGATACGTGTTTGAGCTGCTAAATATCCCAAATGCCCTGAATGAATAACAACGCATTGCATGCATGTATAAAAAGGTCTCATGCATCCTATTAATATGTAAAAAATAATAGGTACCAGAAAAAAAAACAGACATGTAACATATTAAAATGGACCCATTTCAAAACTCAGTTTAATAATACAGAAATATTTCACGGATACTTCTGATTTCTATAACCAGTTACAATCCCTTCAAATGTGCCTTCTGATACCTCAAGCACAGACAGGAGATAAGAGCAACGTCCAAAGGTCGTGCTGGTGGGAAGTGTACCCTAGCTGACCTCGGTGGAAAATGGAATTTTACTCTGCCAATTTGTAATCTATACATCATACTTTATTGAAATTTGGTAGAAAATATTCTGTAATATACTAGAAATTTCTATTAACTAGTCAAGAAGAAGGTGCTAACTACAGATAAAAAAAAAAAAGTAAAGAAAGGAAAAGGACTAATGGTCGATATATTGCTACATGGTTACTAAGTCCATGTTTTGTCAGTGGGACCCAAGAGAGTGTGGGCGACTGCCTATGAGTTTAGCTTCCTCCTTCTTACTGTAGCCCCCGTCTGCAGTGTCAGCATTTAGTCAAATATTGTTGAGTGGTAGGCTGTGTGGACAGGAAAATATTACCAGGGATTGGAGTGGTGGGAAGTGTCAGGGCCCAGGACTGGCCAGGTCTCGGGCCCAGCTTAACTAGGTTCCCGTAGACCACTAAGCTACCTTGCTCAGGAACAATTTTTCTTAGGTGCCTGAGGGCTATGTATTTTAGCAGGAGAGAGAGAGAGAGAGACAGTCTTTGAGAGAGTAAAGCAGTCTTAGAATAGAGAGATCTGAGTCTTTAGCAGAGCTTAGCGATCTTCAGCTGAAAGATGCTGTGCTGGCGTTCTGCAGGCAGGAGAGAAGACAGAGTCAGAGTAAGTGGGTCTGTGATAAAATGCACATGCTCCCAACTGCCTTCTCCTCCAGCCTAACATAAGGCTGATCTCGTGCCTCTCAACACCACAGGTGTAGAGACTGCCAATTCACCACTGCTCTCATCTCGGGAGCTCTCATGCTTGTTAGGAGCTAAAACCCTCTCCATGTCCTTTCCACCAAGGTGTTCCATTATTGAGCTATGCAGGTATTTCTTATAACTCTCACTCCTCCTAGCCATAGGCTACATGGGCTGCTGGTGGGAAGCTTTTAGAGGGGATAGTGAAAGATCAGTCACGATGAGCACTGTTGCAAAGAGTTGACTTGTTCTGCACGTTGGTGCTGCTGGGGGCTTCGTTTGTTTCCCTCTGTGTGGATTTTATGTTTCTGGATTTTTGTGCATCTCAAAACATTCATTCACTTCCACTTCAATTTCAGGGCTGTGGCCACAGTGATCACCTTGTGTACCCCAAACTTTTGCTGCCCCTCCTTCTGCTGAGAGCTCACCCCTACTGGTCTGTGTTTGCAACCACGTCTGGGCATGGCAGGTGCCTGCCCGGCAACTCCATGTTTATCCGCATCTTTCCCCTTGACTTGTTCCATTTTCCTCGTACCTTCCCCTCCATGATCATCCCGCTGGAATACAGGTTCCTTGGGGGCCGATGTTTTATCTGTTTGCTGCTATGTCAGTCAATATTTTCTGGGTCAATAAAGATGAGAATGCTTTCTTCAAGCCAAGGGACTGATGCTTCCACAGTGGAGGAAGGCACAGCGCTCCCATTTGAAAATTCATGGCATCATGTAAGGGATAAATACCAAAAAATAACCTTGGAAAAATTACATAATGTTGGTATAATTTTTTTCATTTTTTAGACAGAATCTCATTTTGCCACCCTCACTAGAGTGCTGTGGCATCTTAGCCCACTGCAACCTCCAACTCTTGGATTCAAGAGATCCTCTTGCCTCAGCCTCCCGAGTAGCTGAGACTACAGGCGCCCGCCACAATGCCCTGCTAGTTTTTAAAGACAGGATCTTTCTCTGGCTCAGGCTAGTCTCGAACCTTAGACTTCAGGCAATCCACCTGCCTCGGCCCCCCAAAGTGCTGGGATTATGGGTGTGAGACCATGTGCCTAGCCATATAAAAATATTGTTATAGAAACATATAGATAAAAAAACAATCTGCTTAGGGGAGAGGGGGAAGGGTGCATGTGAGAGGCTGTATCTGACCTTCATGAGAGGAGATTTGCCTGGTGAAGAGGGAAGAGAGGGCCTTTGAATGGAGAGGAAACCATGTGTGCAAGGCGTGGAGTGGTGAAAGTTCTCATCTTTTGATGGAAATGACTAGGGAAGTATACACATTCATTGAAAGTTAGAATTCCAGAAGGAGACACACAGCAGGAGTGAAGAGGAAACTCGGAGTATCCACTGTGCTCAGTGGTCAGTAACACACCCCCATGCAGAGCCGGCTGCGCAGCTTTATGTGAACATACTGGAATATGGGGCTGTTTTTCTACAATATTAATATTAACTAGCAAACGCAATCAGGAAATACTGCTATAACAAACTCTACTAAGAAATATAGAAATATACTGATTTAACAGGAAAAAACACAGACAGAGAAGCATAGGAGTGCCATTGTGAATAAGGGACGGAAAAGGCCCCACATGGGTAGATGCTTCATTTGTATAATAAGGTTGTCACCTGTTTGTATACTTAAAAAATTAACTTGTTTCTATCGGTGTTACTGGCAGCTGTTTGCAGCCCACTTTCAAGGCAAAACTCCTTCCAAATAAGATTGTTCATATAGCACATCCAATGAAACGTCTGCTTTAAAGTGGAGTTTGCAATTAAAGGTGTGTTCTTTTGCTTTTAAAAAGACTGTGTGGGCGGTGCCTGTGGCTCAAAAGAGTAGGGCGCCGGCCCCATATGCCAGAGGTGGCAGGTTCAAACTCAGCCCTGGCCAAAATCTGCAAAAAAAAAAAGAAAAGAAAAAGAAAGAAAGAAAAACACAGTCTGTGCTTATGTGAAACCAAGATGAAACTGACATTTTTCTGCAAGCTTTTGTAGTATTTTTCTATTGGTTATGAGTAAGTGAACCATTCTAAATATTCACAAACTGTTACCACTTTACATTGGACTCCCACAAGTATTTGAAAACTCTCCTAAAGAGCTTGGAAAACCCCAATAAAGAGTGTTTGTTGTAGTCACAGTTGGGGCTTCCTTGTCAGCTGTGTGTGAAAGAGGAAAGCAGCTCCAGAGTTTCCCCCGAAACTTCTGATGATTTCTAAGGTGGGAAAGTGTCATGTGCTGGAAACGTGATCCCCACTGCAGGGGGAGTGAGGAGAGGCCTTCTGGGGAGTGTTTAGGCCGGGAGGGCTCCACACTCGTGAGGGCATTACTGATATTCTAAAAGGGCTTCTCCTCTCCTGCCAGGTGAAGCCACGGCAAGAAGGCTCTCCATAGGAGCCAGCACACTGATCCTGGACTGCCCAGCCTCCAGAGCTGTAATAAATAACAGTCTGTGCTTTATAAATTATCCAGTCTCAGGTATTTTGTTTTAGCAGCGCAAACAAAGGCAGAAGTAATCGAAAGATCACTAGCATAAGAAACAGATGGGATGAAAGGAATGGGGTTTACCCAGACGCAGGGGGAACACCGCAGAGGAGAGCCACAGACTCGTTTCCCAGACGTTTTCACTCTTTGGAGTATTCTATTTAAATTTATTTTGGATCATGATGAAAGTAAAAACAGAGGAGTATTACTAGTCTCATAGTGATACTAATTGACATACAGCAGGGGAGAATGCAAACAGAGAGGGATTTAGGTATTAGTGTTAGGAAGATTTAAGTCTCTGATATATAAAGTGGCCAGTTTCATGATTACCACTGGAGGTAGCAAGTTTCCAAGAAATCAAGTAGTCTGAGCCAGTCTTGAAAACTCCAACGTAATGCAGTGAAATACCAAGAAAAACCAACAAAGTCAGGCTGAAATAAATGGCAACTGGGCAGAATTAAAGGGAATATATAATAGATCAGAACATCTTAAAATCACCAAGAAATATTTTTCTTTAAGAAAATGTTTCACTTTATATAATGTTAATGATCATGCAGCAGTTAGTGAGCAATTATAAAGTTCCAGTTAGAGTTAACTATGGAGCAGCTTGGGTTCTTGGGTTTGACTGCTCCAGTCCACCTATAAGCAGATTTACCTTCAACAAATATACTAGAAATGTTTTTTGAGATTTGCAACCATTTGAAAAAGCACAGAGTCTGTAAGTCTTGAAAAAATTGAAAAGCTAGGTGTGTCTTGATAGCACAAAGTATATTTATATACTAGTCTAGGCTATTAGCAGTTCAATTTTTGAGGAGTCAAAATTTAAACTCAGATTTTTTCTACTGCACAAAGGTCGCTGCCAACAGCCCTACATTGTCCAACGGACTATGGTATGTGTAAGATATTGGAATAGAGCTAATATATAAAGGCAGAACAAACGGAAACCCTTCTATCACAATTCTTTACTTTTAGTACAGGAGTGATAAATATTCAAATACTGCAACAAATAATCCCATAAGTGACATCAAAAGTTATTAAGGAATTTATGGGATCTTAAAAGTGGAAGAAATCACATGTGATTCTAGTATTCAAGTGACCATTTTACGGAAATTATGTTAGATTTGGGAGTGCAGAAACACTTTTTTCCAACCGTCATATGTACACATGCATATTACTATAATTATTCACACCCATTACTAATTTACACTAGTTGGTCCCTTTGTGCTGCTGGGGGGAGAAGAGAATGTTGATACTGAAGGAACTGCAGAGTCTTAACCAGTATATATTCATTGAAAACTGTTTGTTTATGTGACCAAATTTATCCTGCACAGGCTTGACCAGTTTTTTATGTGTGTGTAACTTGTATCTCATCTGTAAAAAACAAAAAAAATTAGTACCTATGTCATACAGCCATATAAATAAAAAAAATTAACCAGTACGAATGTCTGATGCAACATAAATCCTGTGCAAATGTACAATTTGTACAATTAAAGGTAAGAAGCTAATAACTTGGAGAACAATCTTGTCACTGTGCATGGGTAAATAAACTAAAAGCTCATCCCCCATCGTATGTGTCACACACGTTCAGTCACTCAGGGAAAGGGCACTGTTATTGCCAGAGGAGGGAAACATCTAAAAGACCGACATACCTGAAAATGTGATATTGAAGCCCTCGTAGGAAATAGAAAAGTCTGATATAAATCGGAGCTGGGCAGTGAAGTTTCCAAACAAACCTGCCTTAATAGTATGAGGCAGGACTGACCCCGTGAGCCTGGCAACGGGCTCGGAGAAACTTCCATCCTCTGTGATCAGCAAATAGTCATGGGAGCTCTCCAGGTGAAAGGTGTGAAAAATCATCTGAACCCCTGAGAAATTGGGGGTGGGGGGAGAGAGACAGGGAGAAACAGAGAGAGAGAGAGAAGGAGAGAGACAGAGAGAGAGAGAAGGAGAGAGAAACAGAGAGAGAGAGAGAAGGAGAGAGACAGAGAGAGAGAGAAGGAGAGAGAGACAGAGAGAAACAGAGAGAGAGAAAGAAGGAGAGAGACAGAGAGAAACAGAGAGAGAGAAGGAGAGAGAGACAGAGGGAAACAGAGAGAGAGAAAGAAGGAGAGAGACAGAGAGAGAGAGAGAAGGAGAGAGACAGAGAGAGAGACAGACAGAGAGAGAGAGGGGAAAGAGACAGAGAGAGGGAACCAAGAGTGGAGAGAGAGCGAGAGATGAGACAGAGGAGATGAGAGAGAGAGAGAGGGGCAGAGACAGAGATGTCAGTAGAGTTAATAGCTGCTGAAATATAATTTCCTCTGGGCCTAGAGACATCAAAGTCTTGAATCAAAATATTAAATTGTTATCTCACTATTTAAATCCAACTTTTAAGTTTAAGAGAGTGGCTTTAGAAATGAAGAAGAGGATAAACAACAAAAAGATAAATGCTTACATATACATAAGCACTGATATGGAGGTAGGTGCAGATGCAGGTGCAGGTGTGAGTTCAAGTGTAGGTGCAGATGTGGGTGCAGGTGTGGATGCAGAAGTGGATACAGGTGCAGGTGTAGATACAGATGTGGATGCAGACGCAGGTGTAGATACATGTGCAGGTGTAGATACAGGTGCAGGTGTAGATACAGATGTGGATGCAGACGCAGGTGTGGATACAGGTGCAGGTGTGGATACAGGTGCAGGTGTAGATACAGATGTGGATGCAGGTGCAGGTGTAGATACAGGTGCAGGTGTGGATACAGGTGCAGGCGTAGATACAGATGTGGATGCAGATGCAGGTGTAGATACAGGTGCAGGTGTAGATACAGATGTGGATGCAGACGCAGGTGTAGATGCAGGTGCAGGTGTGGATGCAGGTGCAGGTGTGGATGCAGGTGCAGGATTGATACGGGTGCAGGTGTGGATGTGGGTGCAGGTGTATGCGGGTATATGGGCAGATAAGACAAGGAATTACATTCACATTGGTCACTAAGCTCTTGGGGAGAGCATCTGTTCCAAAGGGACAAAGGACCAATAACTCTTCATTGTACACTACACAGCTGCCCTTCAGATAATCTCAATTGGAGGTCTCAGCAACTGAGGGAAAAATTCTTTGAGATTGTAGTTCATTTGCTCCTAGAGCCCATGTACGCATAGGCACATGGTCATAATGCGTTCTTTCTGAATTTGCTTAAACTGGTCTCGAACTCCTGAACTCAAGCAAGACTAACTCATGGTTAGTCTTTTACCATGAATGAAATTACCTGTGAATATGAACATGTCATTTTAATACGAATGCATATTTTTATGATGGCAAAGCCTTGGTCATTCAGAATACGTCTCTTCCTCTTAATTTTCATTAGGGCAAAGTTCTTCTTTAAAGTGCACTCATGGTTGCACAGTGTAACACAGTAGATATAATAAAATATGAAAAGTCTTCGTAACACTTATGTCATCAAAATTCTAAGTAGATTCTTAATATGACTACTTCATTCACATAAAAAGATTCAGGGTACAGCCCTAAAACCACTGTTTATAATCTACATTTCCTGCATGAAATGCAAATTTTCCTGGTTTTCACTATACTTGTCTTTAAAATGAAGAATACAATTTCTATTCTATAAGGCATCCTTAGACTATATGAAGATAAGTGGTTTATTTTGTGTGATAATACTGGGTAAACTTAAAATACAAGGTAAAGGCAAAAATTATTCTAGATTTATCATGTAAATTAGACATCTAGATAATTGCTTTTTATGGTTTAATTTAATCAACATTCAAATTTTCTTTAACTGATGCCTTTAATTCTTACCATTATAGTTAATTTTCAAGCTTATCTTAACATTCATATATCCACATGATCTGATAAAGAGCAAAACAAGAAATATACATTGGTTTATAAGTCCCAAAAATAAAAAAAAATTCTTCCAAAATCTTTTTAAAAATAAAAATCAATAATCTGAAATATATACAAGAAAATTAGTTATCTTAATTGTTCTCACAGTAATATATTTTCCTTTCTTCCCATGTGTTAGCCTCCTTTCCTACTCTGTGTGTTTGAGATCTATGTTCTTACCTTTTCCATGAGACACTTCGATGGTCCAGGTACAGTTTAGAGAATTTGGATAAAAATCTGGAAACCCAGGAGAAAGGACTGTTCCACTTTTCCCATGAATGTAGCCTCCACATAGGGCTTAAAATAATAAAGAGAGATTCATCATTATTTATGAGCTTCCTAATGACTTCGAGGTCACAATGATTGCTAGAACAAAATGCTTCTAAAATGACAAGATCAAATGTCATATCCATGAAAAATCAAGAAAACCTTCACTTGAAATTGTAACATGCCGGCTCCTGTTCAGGTATCATAACCAGTGCAGGACCCTGAACGCCTAAGAGGAGAAGGCTCAGCCAGTGACTCAGGAGGCAGCCGGCCGAGTGCCCAGACAGAGCAGGCTGGCCCTCCTGCGAGCTGCACCTCAGTGAGTTTAGATCCCCTACAACAAAGCATACCATGTTCAAAACTAACACACAGACTCATTTTTAAAGGCAGGAAAATAAATTATATATAATCATTAGAATGTCAGCATAATACTGGAGTGGAAATCTGCAGACTCAAGACATGAGTTCAAACTGCAGTCCTCCTGTTTGCTGGCTCTGAGATCTTTGGTAAGTCATTTGCCTTCTATCCAGGACATCTGTAAAATTGAAATAGCGAGAATGCCCATCTCGTGGGCAGGCGTGTGCATTGATTGCCATTGTAGAACACAAGTTACAGTGTCTCATCAATGGTAAGCCCACAAAATATTAGCTACTGACAGGTGTTCACAGGAATTTGATCTCAGCAGAGGCAGAGTCCTGAACATATAATATTGATCAAAGCCACGTACTGAAAAGTGTTCATTTGTTTACTATTGAATTACTGTAAATTAGCGCATTTACTTATCAAATTTTGTGAAAAGTTTAAAATATTTATGAAATTAAACCATTTTATGCAAAATTGAGTTATCACACGTCTAAAGTCAGGAGTTTTGACTCCAAATTGTACATATTTCATGTACGCTGATAAAAGTCGATTTGTGTCCAGCTACATTTAAAAACGATCAATTTTTTTTTCATCCTCTGTCCTAATGCCATGAAGAAAAAATTATTGCATCCCACATTGGGGGGGTCCTGGCCGGGGGTGTTCTGCCCACGCCTCGGCCCCCAGAAATCACCAACCCAGCCCTGCCACACTGCCCTTCAGGAGCCAAGTCACAAACACAGTTACTGACCAAGCAGTTCTGATGCTTATTTCATGTGACTGCAAACACAACACAGTCTAATTCATACACTACGAAGATTTTGTATAAAAATAACTTCATAAATCCTATGTTTTTTTCAGGAAAAGGAAATGTGATATGCAGAAAACTGAATTTTTAGTCTCATCTAAAATTGGAGAGAGGAGGGAATGAAATAAAACGCCTGGCTTACGTTTCAGTGCTCGCCCAAGTCTGTAACTGTATCCATATATAGACAGGCCTCTATTCCCAAGCAGAGCTACAAATACAGCTGCATATAATTTGAATTACATTAATCTATTTCTTTATGCACGGTAGAGTATTTCCTGGGTAGTTGTAAAAGATACAGTAAAATTTTACCTTTGCTATCCTTAATGGGATAATTTCTTGAGTTTTACTTTGTATTTATATAACCTACCCAACATCAAAGACGCTGATAAAGTATATTGGAATTCTGTAGGATGAACGACTAAGATGCCCGGAAAACAGAAAAGACTCAGACAAAGGAGGCCCAAGAACTGGTATTCAAGGTATGAGAACTGCCCTGTTCCTCATTTAGCCTCAGCAAATCGATTTACAACACCTGAAGGTCTTACTTCATTGTATGATTTAAAAATGTCTTTCCTATGCTGATATCTTGCAAACTTTTTAACAGTGTTGCTACAAATACGGCCTTTTTCCAATCAATGCTTCAGGAGCATAAGGAGTTCGCAAAAATATTTATTTAATAAAAAAAGTATTTCAAAGTTTTCCTGCCTTTGTCTTTCACCAAATTAAAGGAAAATGATTTATCCCAATGTTTACCATATTTCTGCAAAATCAGAGCATGCTAAAGGTTAACATTAAAAACAAACTGAACCAGTGTCATGGAAATGGGGGAGATACTGGTAGAGTTTGTCATTCCCATAGTGATAAAAACCATTCTAATTAATCCTCATTCCCTGTTCCTTTACTGAGAACTATGCATTTTTAAGGGTTTAAATATCCTATTTGTATATCCTTTGTTACAGTAAAAACTTGAGGTTTAAGAGATTGTTTGCCTAAGTTGAAAGGGCAGTGAGAACCATGATTACAGTTATGCGTGAGAGCCGTCAACCTCATAGACTAAGACCCACAAATCAAACACTAAACGCTCCCAGTTCGCAGATTTCTTTTGCCATAAATTCATTATTCTCTGAAATGTATTTCAGTGTGGCAAAACAAATCTTCATGCTACCAATACCCTCAAAAGGTTTAAATTTCAAATTCACATAAATTTAAATTGGCAGACAATAGGAAAACAAAATGCACATTTTATGTACGTGGATTTTTTAGGGAAAACACCGAACATAAACCTTACATCTGGAAAGCATCTCAGTTCCCTGCAAGGTGTTCAGGCCCTTTGCGTCTATGCCTACCCCGTTCCTCTGGAATCATTCCATTTTGGTTTTTGTACTTCAGTGAACCTCGACAACTTTGCAGAATATACCACGTTGATCAACTCCTGGTTATTTTACTGATTTCCTCTACCTAAAAAGCTTCTTCACATGTTCACCACTTTGGAAAAATGCCTCTCCTCATTGGAACCCCAGGTCAAATGTTGTATTCGTGATAAATTCCTGGTCAGTTCCTACTCCCCAGGAGTTTGAACTCACACAAAGGGGACTATATCAGGTGTGTACAATATACCTATTAAATCCAATACATGTTAGTGATAAATTTTATTTTATTTTTTTCTTACAAAAATCAAACACTTTTTTTTTTTTTTGAGAAGAACCATAACAAAAGGGACTTTGAAATCAGGCAGGTATTAGATATAATTTTTAGTAGGTCCAGAATTGAACACATCATTTAATCACCAGCAAAAGGTGGAAAATTATACATTATAGCAAAGTTGTAATGATTAAATTAGACAAATGTAGATGTATTGAGAAACTCTAGGACCTTCTAGCTAATTATTTAGCTGAAATATTGTAGACACCTAAAATCAATGTGAAGAGTTGTATTATTCAATAAACTATTCTGGACCAATATCCCAATCAATTAGAGATTTTTTTTTTTAAATGCTGTACCAAAAATTTCCAGATGGGTTAAAAATTTCAATATAGTTTTTAAAGTAGTACAGGAAATATATGTCAAGATCAAAATCTTAGAAAAGAAGAATCCACCCATTTACCTATATACAAACATAAAATGTTTGTTTATCCAAAGAAAAAAGTGTAAAGGTCACCTATGAAAGGGAAAGTTATTCACAACACATATAGTGGATTTAATTTGTAAAGAGTCTTTCAACTTTAGAAGGAAAAGGCCAGTTCCCAGTTTGAAAATGGAAAGTGTTCATGGATAATTGAATAAATTTAAAATATATATTGTATGTCATCATACACCACACACCCCCTCAAGATTATACATTTAAAGTTAAACTCTATCAAACTAAATATTAGGAGAAATGAAACCAGAGAAGTCAGTGACGGTGGTGTCCTGCGGCAATTCCGGAAGACTCCTGGTCAGGTGGATGCAGCCTGGCCGGGGGTGATGTCTAAGGTCATGTCACAAGCAGAAACACAGAAGGGGAATGGTTATGTGTTCAGTTGGGGGGAGGAAGAGAGCGAGACAGGGAGGAGAGACGTCCTGTTTGTTAAGTTGATTGCTGGATAGCGTGGATCATAGTCCCAGTTAGATACTGAAGTAGTTTTGGTTATAAAGTAAGTTACCAAGGCTCAATTATGAATTGATGGGTAGTATTTTAGTGCAGTGGAAGAGGAGTACGTTCTTTTCTTCTGGGAAAAAAATCTGTCTCAAAATCAAAATGACAGCTCATAAATGAGGCAACGAAAGTCTCTCACCTGAACACGTCAGTTTTCATTACCAAATCAAAAGCCTGGATAATTTGATGACTCCTACGATGAACAAGGTGGTTTCATTCATCAATGATCAGGGGAGTTTAACGTTTTAATCTTTCCAGCTATGACTGAACACGGTGCCAATAAAACAACTTGAGAAGCTGTGTGTGTTCATGCTTGGAAAAGGGACCTAACTCAGACGAAAATTAATAAGAGGGCAGTGTATTTGTGTTTCATTTCTAAATTCCATTGTTATCTATAGTCCAGGATGAAAAAAAATGTGCAACATCCAAAAAGTCATGCTTGCCTGCATGTTACATAAATAGTCATAGAATATGTCTATTCTATAATAGACACACTCTTATTTGCAATGTGGACGTTACTTTCTTTGCATTATTATTGTTATTATTGCTTAATATTTCGATGCAGCAATCGTCTGATTTCTTTTCTGAATGTATTTATCTTCATTTGTTCTTTACAAGGTTTTAGTTTCTAGTCCGTATCTTAGACATTGTTATTGTTATTAAATTTTAAGCCTTTTAATTTTGTGAAGGCAAAAAGTGGAAACCCAATAAACACACGTAGAGGTAAAAAAATAAAAAAATAAAAATAAATATTCAAACAAAATTATTCGTATCATGAAATGATTTTACCACAAATTTAAAATGAGTCATTTAATAAAATATCAAATTGATTTGAGTTCAGTAAGGCACAAGGAAAAATTAAGTATTTATGGGTTAATATTTGGTTATAAGTATTTTTAATATAGAACCTTAAAAATGAGACAAATATTCACAGTATAGGACATTTTCAAGGTTTATAAAATTATAATTAGTCTGGTGGTTGTCATCTTTCTGATACTATCTAAGAGTTATGCATATACATTTCATTTATTTATGCTTTCTGGTTGGATTTTTTAATTATGAGAATGAAATATGGTAATAAAAATCCAAATAATATTAAGGTACACAAGTAGAGCTAACTATTGGAAATCTCACCACCACCTCCCATCCAGCCTATGTCTCTCAAGAGGAAAACATGATAGCTACCGTTTCAGACAGTCATTTTCTGTTGCCCTCCGTGTACATATGTGGTTCCGTGTCTACACACGGCACAGCACGGACACAGCCAGCCCTGTTCTGTCATTTTCTTGTTTTCCTTCCAAAAGGATGCATCACTTTACTTCCTACCCACAGCCTCTCGTGAATGTGCAGCCCCTGATCCCTCAGTGACACAGGATCCTTTTGTTTTGCACACTCCAGGAGGGGGCAGTGTGGTGGTTTATTCACCTTTTCCAGATTCCGAGGCAGGGTGGGAATACGTTTAAACCCTTTTTGGCCTGTGTGCACCTTCTGAGAGTTGCCTGTGTGTGTTTTCTTCTCAGAGCCCTGGGCTCCCACGTGCTGCTGTTTTCTTCCCTCCTCCAGTGGACGATGTGATTATCTAGGGTGCTTATTATGTGGAGGGTGGAATCATGTTCTGTGGTCTCTGCCCTTTGTTTCAACTGCTCACATTTTTTAATAGAGGGATTTTTAATTTGCACAGTAAAATCAATCAATGTTTTCTACTTGTTGTTTATAGATTTCTTTAAAAGGCTTTCCAAGATGTAACAACTAAAATTTCTCAAAAGACAAAATAAAAGGACAAAAACACACAAGTCATACAGGTATAACCTTTATCCTATGACAAAGTGGGCATAGGAAATATGATTTATCAATACCTGTGCTGGGTCATTTGAATACTCATATTGGAGAAAGATAGATATAGACTCTAGATCACTCCATGCCAAAAGGTTTTTTTAGATGGATTGAAATGATACATTAAAATATGTACATATATACTTTTGTAGAACTCTATACCTATAGTCCATGTGGCAGATTCATAAAAGAGAAAAAAAAAAAGCACCAGAAAACTTCCTCCACTTTCTATGATCACCATGAAATATACGAGGAATAAATTGGTAAGGCACAATTTGTCAATCCTCCAACTTCCTACATTCTGTCCTGCTGCAACAGGAACAGTTAGCTCATTTGAGATTGGGAGACAGCAAATGATTTCAACACAACGTAAAAGTCACGTTAGTCCTTATAGCATTTTCCCCCCTAGGTAAATGGAGTTGATGAATTAGGATTATAACAGCAGGAGAGGAAAGATGACTCGGCTCATCTTCTGACTAAAAAGAAGCTCATATGTAAGACCTTTATTAAGAAATGTAGGGAAGCACAATTGCTCCCACCTGTAATCCCAGCACGTTGGGAGGGTGAGGCAGGAGGATTGCTCGAGCCCAGGAATTTGAGGCTGCAGTGAGCTATGACTAATGACACCACTTCACTGCAGCCAGGGTGACTGAATGACACCCTGTCTCAAAAGAAAAGACAAGATGAGGGGAGGGGAGGGGAAGGGAGAGGAGAGGAGGGAAGGGAAGGGAGGGGAGGGGAGGGGAGAGGAGAGGAGAGGAGGGGAGGGAACGGGAGGGGGAGGAGAGGAGAGGAGAGGAGGAAAGGGAAGGGAAGGGAATGGAAGGGAGGGGAGGGGAGGGGAGGGGAGAGGAGGGGAGGGGAAGGGAGAGGAGAGGAGGGAAACGAAGGGAAGGGAGGGGAGGGGAGGGGAATAGAGGAGAGAGGGGAGGAGAGAGGAGGGGAGGGGAGTAGAGGGGAGAGGAGACGAGGGAAGGGAAGGGAGGGGAGGGGAGGAGAGGAGGGGAGAGGAGGGGAGAGGAGGGGAGGGAAGGGAAGGGAGGGGAGGGGAGGGGAGAGGAGGGGAGAGGAGGGGAGGGAAGGTGAGGGAGAGGAGAGGAGAGGAGAGGAGGGAAGGGAAGGGAACGGAAGGGAGGGGAGGGGAGGGGAGAGGAGGGGAGGGGAAGGGAGAGGAGAGGAGGGAAGGGAAGGGAGGAGAGGGGAGAGGAGGGAAACGAAGGGAAGGGAGGGGAGGGGAGGGGAATAGAGGAGAGAGGGGAGGAGAGAGGAGGGGAGGGGAGTAGAGGGGAGAGGGGAGGAGGGAAGGAAGGGAGGGGAGGGGAGGGGAGAGGAGGGGAGGGAAGGGGAGGGGGAGGAGAGGAGAGGAGAGGAGGGAAGGGAAGGGAACGGAAGGGAGGGGAGGGGAGGGGGAGGAGAGGAGAGGAGAGGAGGGAAGGGAAGGCAATGGAAGGGAGGGGAGGGGAGGGGAGGGGGAGGAGAGAAGGGGAGGGAAGGGACGGGAGGGGAGGGGAGGGGAGGGGAGGGGGAGGAGAGGAGAGGGACAAGTAACAGTAAGCACCCCCCTGTGGGGCTGCCTAGCACAGCTGTGGCACATGGTGCATCGCCCCTGCACCTGTACCCTACAGACAAAGACCTCCTTTCCTGCTGGTACTGCTAGAACCCAGCGTCCTCTCTGCTGGTTTTGTGTACTTCTCATACATTCTGAGAGAGCCTTCGCCCACTTGTGAGGTTCCTCTGCATTTTGACGTTGCTCTCCCAAAGTACCAATTTTTGTTTGGGTTAGTACTTTGGTGACCAAGGTCGAAGATTTTGAGTGGTCTATGGCTAAGTAAAATTGTCCATAACCTTAGGTATTTTAAAAACATAATTTTAAAGCAGCCAAGGTACTTAATGAGTGCATATATTGTGTTCGAAAAGAAATGCCTGTTGTCTATAAAAAGTACCGAAAATGCAGACAATATTTATTTCTTCATTTTGTTTTTCCATAGGAAAAAAAAATGCTACAGTGGGCTCATATTCGTCTACAAAGACAAAAGGCCTCATGTTTTTTGCAGATGATCACAAGTAGCATATTTGTGACAGCTACATTTTAACACAGCTGCCTATATCCTGCGGAGTATAAAGTTGAGCAATGGAGTATCACACAATAACCAAGGAGGCTGTCTGTTCGGGCAATTTCCAAGAGCAGATCAGTGCAAGGCAAGAGGAGAGGCTGTTATCACAAAAAGCCACTGCTACTCTCCTGAGAGCTCATGGTCTCAGGATAGACGCCCCTACGAGACAGCTCTCCTAGAGGTCAGAGAGAACGAAGGCAAGTGTTAGACCAAATGAAAGATCTGACTTGGGTCAGAGGAAACTGGGTCTGACAACCAAGGCTGCGTGTGGCTGCTAAGTTGTCTCACATGCTTGTTCAATAAATGCCCTGATTATAAGCTATATGTAAAACAAAGCTCTGTCAGTTTCATTGTTTGGGGAAAGAGTGAAGTATATTTAATTCTTTATTTCTAAGCAGGTTTTTCTGCCCAGTAAGGAAAATTTGGTAGGTAAACTTCCAGTGTCAACAGCAATGATATTTTTAATGCTTTTCAAAGAGAACCGACACTTCATTCATTCTGTCTCACCCCTGACACACAGGAGCCTTGCACACTCCAGGTGTTTCCTCTGGGTCTCTGTGTCCTCATGGGGTTCTGTCAGAGCAAGCTCCACCTACCGTCACAGCTGGGCAGGGCGTGGTTCCACTGATGGTTTCGCTCACAGAGCAGGGGCTCGTTGTCACTCAGGGTATACCCTGGCTCACAGCTGAACGTCACTGTGGACCTGATACCAAAATTGCTGCCGTGGCGATGGCCGTTCACGGGGATACCTGGGTCAAGGCAGGAGTCAGATTCCAGAGTCACACCTAGAGGCACAGAGAAAAGGCTTCACAGGGGGCCCTTGCTGGTTTCATGAAAAGAAAAAGCATCCATGCCTTAAGCCATGAAATATTCCGGCCATGGTCATACTCAGAAAACTATGCAAGTGAACCCCAAAATCCATTAATGTAAAAACCAATGCACATTCATTTTCAAATTAGATTAATATTGTTACAGGATTTACCAGATGACATCTAAATAGTGCGCCCTTGAGTAATCCACTGATAACTCAGAAATTTACTTTTCTTCTTGGAAATCAATGAACTGTACTGGATAAAGTCCATGTTCTGCCTGCTTTATAGCTTATATGTCATGTTTGAGTTAGACTTTGCTACCTAAACTTTAACTTTCCCAAATATGCTTGCACACACCACAGCACAGACCATACACATGTAACACAACTCAAAAGTGTGCTAGACTTGGGTTTCTAAACTGCATTCCATAAATCTATATCATTTTCCAATTTAATGTAAATCGGCCACGTTCAAGATGGTTACATTTATTCTATGCTAAGAAATGTAAAAAAAAAAGTGCTATCTACAGTTATCTAAGGGATTATGATTGCGCTGACTTTCTTGTTTTTTTTTTATTTATTTTTTTTATTAAATCATAACTGTATACATTGATATGATCATGGGGCATCACACACTCGCTTCATAAACCATTTGACACATTTTTATCACAGTGGTTAACATAGCCTTTCCGGCGTTATCTCAGTTACTGTGCCAAAACATTTACATTCTACATTTACCAAGTTTCGCAAATACCCCTGTAAGATGCACCACAGGTGTGATCACACCTGCACTGACTTTCTTTTCTCTGTCTCTCACATCAAAATTTTTCCTTCATTCTAAAATAATACGTATTTTTAAAGGTAAGGAAAAGACGAGAACAGGGGAAGAGGATACTACTGCAATAGTTACATAGGCAAAGAAACAAACACAAAAGACCTGTTGCTGTATCGTATTTTCTCAGTGAGGCTCAGACCATTATAATAATCATTTGTACTAGGAATACAAAATCTTATAATATGTGCAGTGCACAGAATGTTTAGCCTCCAAAAGCAATCTTTGAAATATTGCTTCTGGTTGTGACATTTATTTTACCAAAGTCTGAATGATGTAACTTATGATGATAGCTCTCCTTAGTGCGTCACATATGAAAGACAAAAGAGGGGGTGACTTTTTAAATAAAAAGTGGCAATACTGTGCACAGAGGGAAGTAAAACTCAGTGGGAAGCCCCAGGGGGAGGGGGTTGGAGGACAGGGGCCACCACCTACCCAGTACAATGAACACTCTCCGGGAGACGGGCACCCTCCTAGCCCTGACTTAAGCATTACGGCAGTGATCTGTGTAACCAAAGACATTTGTACCCCTTTAATATTTTGAATTAAAAAAATAAGGTATCTATTTAAATTCAGCTGTGCACGCCGAGTGGCGGGGGTGGGGGCTGAAGAAGCAAGCTTACTCTCGTAATGGATGAGGAAACCAACGTTGGAGCGGCTGTTGTCCGTGGTGAACAGCAGGTCCATGAAGTTCCCAGTGCTGATGAGGAACTGGGGGGCCTGCGTGCCATGGTACTCCCCAATCAGCGGGGACGAGCTGGCCGGCCCATCTCTGACCTCCAGAGTGTCATAGTTGACTTCAGTCTGAAATCTGCAAATAGGTGTGTGAAATCAGAAAACCTCTTCAGAGCCACGTTAGCTCACAGGCCTGCTCAAGATATCGTCACACGTTAGCTGGAAACCCACTTAGATCAATGTAACTAAGATATTTAAAGTTACACATATACGGTTTTTTCTTTTTTTTTTTTTAATTAAATCATGGCTGTGTACAATAACGCAATCATGATGTACAATGTGCTGGTTTTATATACAGTTTGAAATATTTGCATCGAACTGGTTAACATAGCCTTCATATATCTTTTTAAATTGGGAGTCCATATCATATGTAAGACTAGCATATTTTACTTATTTATTTATTTTTTTCTCTGGAAGAATCAGCATGTCCTAAACCCCTTCATCTTATATCTCCTATCCTGCCTTGTAATAACACAGATACCAGAGGGGAAAATTAATCAGCCTAAAACCAAGATCCTGTAAACTATATTAGTGGGCTTTTAAAAATAAATAATCATCAATTAGTGAATAATCCATTAGAATATATTTTCAAACTCTTTCCCATCATTCTTTATTTAACACGATTATGGGCATCTTAAAGGAAGTGTCCTGTAGCGACATTATCTGTCAAACAAGGAATGTAATTCAAAATATGGGACTATGCTTTAAATACCTTTCACGGAAAAAACAAAAACAAAAACTTCCATGCCCTTTAAAATTGCATTAACTATTTCAGGGCACTAGAATAACCCTGAGTATATTGCTACCTCAGCAACCAAATGATTCTTTAACAACTTGAAAAAGTTAGGACAGTTTCCAAGAGTGCTCAACTTCCAGAAAATCTGGCCTGAGATTATATTTATATAAAGTTTCAGCCACTTGGGTACCCTATGATGCAATGAAGGTTCCATTCCAGGCACTGAGATAATTTCCTAAATGGGCCCCATCTTGTCCTCAAAGAGCTAACCTGGTTTCCAGCATCTGACTTTGCTCTCAGGGAGCAGTTTTAGCCTCATAAGCCTCTGACTCACTCAGTAGCTCTGAGCCTCTGCCATTACCCCCCATGCTCTGCCCTGGATATTGCTGATAAAGAGGAAGGCAGCTCTGGGGAGAGGAACCCATCTCAATTTCATGGCACGTGGCAACAGAAAAGGGTAAGGGTGTTGAAAGAAAAGGGCTCTGCTCTGTTCAAAGTCACGTGCATTCCTCCCAGTGTAAAGGCACAGTAATGAGATGCTCTTGCAACCCTGAAACCTCTTCTCCCACAAAGAGGAATTCAGACAATTTGCACATCACATGGCTGGCCCCAAATGAGGCCAGAGGCTGGTGAGACTGTGATCAGAGCGCCCCAGCTTTGTCTGTCCCTTTTCTAAAACTTTCTCTGGCCTCTGTGGTTTCTCAGTTCTTCTGAGTACAAATTCAAGAAATCTAGCTAAAGCTAAACAGAAAAGTAGTTTCATCTGGTCTGTTCACCCAAAGTATTCATGTCCTCTTTCTTTAGAGACAGCAGGGGCCTAGAGAGAGCACATCTCACAGCTGGAGGAGTTCCAGGAAACAGAAACATCTGCAGGCTCCTCATTGCTATGCAACCCAGCGCAGGCTGCAGGACGGTACCACAGTGTGGGGCTTGAGACTCTCGCACAAATGATTCCTTTATGAGGGTGTCAGCCCAGGATGGACGCACAAACTAGCATGGAGCACGCTCTAAGGGAGGGGCGTTTATCTAGGGCAGGACGTCCAACCTTTCTCTTTTCTGCCCCACATTGGCCCAAGAAAAATAAGGGTTGTCTTGGGCCAGACGTTAAATAAACAAAGACCAGAAAGCTGATGAGCAAAGAAAAGATTCATGCATACTTTTTACATTCCTCAAATAATCTGCATGCAGCCTGTAGGTCATAGGTTGGACACCCCTGATCTAGGATAAGGATCAGACCTGTATGAAAATATCAGAGATAGGAGGTACTCCCACAAAGAATTTAGCAAAACATGACACTGAAAAAAAAAGTATTGAAAAGATAAGACTGGGAAAAATTAAATAATCAATTAAACTTCATTTCAGGCAACTGAAAATGAAATGCTAATATATTATGCCAAATGAGAATGAAAAACCACTATTTTTACAAAATGACATAAATTTGATACACGCTGGGAATCTAGGTGTGCTTCATTCAGCCCCTTCTCCTAGTGCCAAAAAGCATAAAAATTAATAGGAAACTATTTCTAATTTACTAAATATTTGTAAATTTTATTATTTTTTTCAAGTGATTAAGATTCTATACAGTAATTGACTCTTCCATACAGTGGGTCTGGAAGCCAAATTTGTTCTCATCTTCTGAGCATAGCTAAGTGATCATATGAAAAATAATTTTAAATAAAAATAATCACTAAAAGATAACACAACTCCTGGTAGAAATCTTTCTTGCATTGACATTATAATTGATTGTAGTAAAATTACTGGAAAATAAAATGAACATCGTGTCCATCTCTCCTGGGACAATATAATACCCTAGGTATCGAAATACAGGATTCACTCTAGCCAAGGTCATTGTTACAGAAAGCCCAGTGTGACTCAGAGATTAACAGTCAAGTATTAAACAAAGATGTTTCCCTAACATTATAAGCACAGGGTTCATGGCAATACGTTTTTACTTTTTAAACAGAAGTTTGATTTCAATTTTGCAACAAATGGGAAGGCATTTTATCATGCAGAATTCAACAGCAGACATATTTTTAAAAGTCATCAAATAGGTTATCAAATCGCTAAGCCAAATCACACTCCAGTGATGATATCACCCATAGGTAATTAATAAATTATTAACTGTTCTTCTCTGAGGCCTCCAAGAGCCATCCCACAGTGGGGGTTGTGGGAGGGGTGGTTTTCCTGATGCTAAAGAAGATCCCCAAGGGCCACAGGGACTGGGAGCCGATTCCTTGTACAGTCATACACCTAAGCAGAATTGGTTCTATTGCAGTCCAAATTGCGGAGCCAGACCCCAGGGTCAGACCCGGACAGTGGCCCACCAGGACCAGCCCCTTCCACCGTGGTCTGCACACCTGCGGTTTAACTGTATGTATCAAGTTTTGATACCTATTTCTCGTTAAGTGAGTTCCTTTAGAGGGACAGACAGAGAGTGGTCATCTTTTTAAGTTTTAAGCTAAATTTTCTAAAAACATGGAACAGGCATAAGTTATTAGGTCCAAATAAAGAACATCTTTTTTCTTCTTACCTATCAAAAGTTATTTTAATAGAATGGCCTGGTTTTGCTTCAATTATCCATTCACAATTTAAAGAATCTTTATAATATCCCGGCCATCCAGGAGGCAAAATGACACCACTGGAAGCTGTCAGGTGTCCACCACAGGGAGCTGAAAGAAGAAACACGGTATTTATTAAGTGGAATTAAATGTAGAATTAAATACTAAAACAGTACCTTGATAAAAGCAAGGATCTGTATTCAGGGGTCTGATATTTTCAAGTACTAAAGCAAAACTAATTACCAAGTAAACTATAAGTTTATTAAAACCAGGGTCTGTATATCCCATTTCTGGTGATTTATTATTAATTGGAAGCTAAGTTCTTCTCCTGTACTCATGGTGGGGTGAAAGGATGGAGTGCAAGTGAGTTCTCCATGCTAGATTAACGATCTCAAGTAATTGTCACAGCAACCTGTGAGGTACAGACCGATATTATCCATATTTCACACGCATTTGGAATTCAACAAATACATATCGATCAACAAATTTAAAGCAACTCACATCTAAACATTGAAATACTCTGGAGGTGTGTGCCTGTGGGTCTGTGTATGTGTTTATTTATGTCGAGTCTTGTGTATTTTGTTAAAATAATTAGCCATGGACAACATATTAAATTATCGGTGTTAGAAAAACACAATAGCGGCTTGGCACCTGTAGCTCAGTGGCTAGGGCCCCAGCCACATACACCGGAGCTGGTGGGTTTGAACACAGCCCAGGCCTGCCAAACAACAATGGCAACTACAACCAAAAAATAGCCAGGTGTTGTGGCGGGCACCTGCGGTCCCAGCTACATGGGAGGCTGAGGCAAGAGAATCGCTTAAGCTGAAGAGTTTGAGATTGCTATGAGCTGTGACACCACAGCACTCCCAGGATGACAGAGTGAGACACTGTCTCAAAAATAAATAAATAAATAAAATGATCTACCTTAAAAAAAAAAGAAAGAAAGAAAAACACAATAGCATTTTCACCCAAATTCCATAAGCGTAGAATTAGATGGCACCAATTCGTTCAAAGCATTGTGTGACTGTGATCCACCACCACAAAGAAAGGAGGCAATTTGAAAAGGGGTGTGTCATGTGGTCATTTATGTGCCATATCAGGGAATTTTAAATAGCATATAGATATTTCATTAAGATCAATTAAGAACATGTTTCTGCCTGGCCACATGCTCTATCCAGATTTCTGTGTATCCAGTCTCAAAATTCTTTGCCATTGGTAATTCTCTTTGCAAATTTATAGATATCAAATGTACTATGGGAAAATGTGTACTTTGGAAAAATATTCCTTTCATTGAAAACCCTGGATGTAGCCTGGGCACCTATTGCTCAGTGGTTAGAGTGCCAGCCTCGTGCACCAGGGACAGCGGGTTTGAACCTGGCCAGAGCCTGCAAGACAAAAAAAAAAAAAAAAATTCTGTATGCACTACAATGCTAAGAAAGTTTATACCATTTTATCCAGGTTTTTATGCAAGAAAAATACTTGAATTCATGAAATATATAGATTTAGTTATAGCAGCTTCATTTAGAATAAATAGATAATAAAGAAAAAAGAAATGTAAAAAAATGATAAAGTGGTATGACCAAAGTATATTTGGCATAATGTTTGGAAATTTTGTTGGTATAAGAAAATATTCACAGTAGACTATTAAAAATTTGAAAAGTAGGATACAAAATTGTCCACAGAGTATAGCCTAAATTTAATTAAAGAAATACTGTATTCAGACAAAAGATAAATGGAAACTTAAAAATATATCAGTGATCGTTAACTCTGTGTTATTGTGTTAATGTGGACCACATTTTTAATGTAGTTCTTTTTTGGCCAAATAAACTATAAAAGTTATTTCTGTAACTATTCATTCTTTTTTTTTTTAAAGATAGAGTCTCACTTTATCACCCTTGGTAGAGTCCCGTGACATCACAGCTCACAGCCACCTCCAACTCTTGGGCTTAGGCAATTCTCTTGCCTCAGCCTCCTGAGTAGCTGGGACTACAGGTGCCCACCACAACGCCCGGCTATTTTTTTGTTGCAGTTTGGCCAGGGCTGGGTTTGAACCCGCCACCCTTGGTATATGGGGCCGGCACCCTATTCACAGGCACCACCCACTATTCATTATTTCTATAGTTAGAAAATGTAATATGAAATCAGAGTAATTCTTATAAATTTGAATTTTTAAGAACACTTGATTTTATGTAATGATAATGTTAAAAATAACCCATGTTTACTAATATTATAATTTTTATAGTTAAATCTCTAAATTCTTATTTGTAGCCTGGGAAATCATGCATGCACATGTAAAAATATTAAATGTATATAGAATTTAATTTTTATGTTTTTAGATAATACAGCAAGCCCTTTTAAAAATGTAAGGTAATCAGAATTACATACATTAATTTTACTTCCGTCACGTTTAACTGACTATACACCACATGAAGAGGACAAAGAGCAAATGCAGAATTTAAAAAATTCTATGCTCCATGAGAGATTTCTAAATCTGCATGACGTATTATTTCCTGTCCTATTTCCCACATAAATACAAAGCCAAAAAGATTCATTTTAATTTTTTTAATTCTGTGTTTATGCATTTCTTGAAATATGCCTGTTGGCACACTTTACTATTAATTATTTTCCTTTTATTCTCTTTTGCACATCACAGTATAATTTGCAGTATCCTTTAGAACTTGTATTGCTTTATCTGGGTGAAATAGACATTTTAATCTTTCTATTGTAGATGAATAAAATTAACACTGAAATATTAAACGATGACCCCCAAGCTTGACCGCTTGATGTCATTGGCTTAGATTTGGTCATACCACGGTCATAACAGCTCTACACTTTCAGCACCGTTAATAGGGGAGGTGTATTTCTCACACAAGCTACAAATCTGAGGCTCAGAGACGCAGCTCATTCCTTCACGTTGGTGGCAGCAAATGGAGAAGGATCTTGGCAGGCAGCTAAAGGTGCTGAAGTGTTCACAGCACCTCCACATACCCCTAATTGGCCAGAAGCCTTCACAAAATCCCATTAAACCCTGAGAAGAGTCTGGGGGAGAAGAAACATTCTGCTTGTAGAGATCAAGAATGTTTGATGATCTGGTTTGGAGAACACTCAGGGATCTATTTTTTTTTTATAAGTCTTTTGTACATAGATCATAAATACATTTATGCCATTTTCAGTGGGTTGATTATTTGTACAAATTGGAGTACTTTCATCATACTAATCAACATAGCTTTCACCTCATTTACCCAATTATAGCATTAGGACATTTGCAGAATACTTCATGAGGAAGACACCCCGGGCAATTGACGCAACATCAAAAATACATTACTGGGATCTGATCAAATTAAAAACCTTCTGCACTGCCAAGAACACATTAAGTAAAGCAAATAGACAGCCCTCAGAACGGGAGAGTATTTTTGCAAGTTATATTTCTGACAAAGGTCTAATAACCAGAATCCACAGAGAACTCAAACTTATTACTAAGAGAAAAACAAGTGATCCCATTTCATTGTGGGCAAGAGACATGAAGAGAAGCTTCTCTGAAGAAGACACTCAGGGATCTAAATGTAGACCTGCTATTTGATCCTGCAATTCCTCTTCTAGGTGTACATCCAAAGGACCAAAAGTCATTTGACAATAAAGATATTTGCACCAGATTGTTCATTGCAGCTCAATTCATAATTGCCGAGTCATGGAAGAAGCCCAAGTGCCCATCAACCCATGAATGGATTAATAAATTGTGGTATATGTATAACATGGAATACTATGCAGCATTAAAAAATGGAGACTTTACCTTTTTTTATGTTTACATGGATGGAGCTGGAAAACATTCTTCTTAGTAAAGTATCTTAGGAATGGAAAAAAATATATCCAGTGTACTCAGTACTACTGTGAAACCAATTTATAATCACTCACACTTGCATATGAAAAATGAAACACAACTTTAGACCAGGATGAAGGAGGGAAGGGGAGAGAGAGAAAGGGCGGGAATGGGTTGACGGAGGGTTAGTAGGGGGACCACACCTATGGAGCACATTGCAAGAACAAGTTGGATCTATCAGGTGTGGAACACAAATGTCTTAATGCTGTAATTGGGTAAATGAGGTGAAAGCTATGTTGATTTGTAGGATGTAAGCACTCCAATTTGTACAAATAATCAACACATCGATCATTTATTTATGATCTATGTACAAATGACTTAAAAAAAAAAAGAGTACGTCCGCGTTCACACAGCTGATAACAAGAAAGCAGCTGCGTCAATTAGCTCTTTAGTATGCAAATTCTCCTTTGATTTTTTTGATGATTCAAATTACAGCGGTCAATTCTCTGATATTGTATTTCTAAAATAAATCCTTTCTGATTATATAAATATGGTTTTTCTATAGCTTTTTATCTAATCTGATTATTTGATTTGGGGTTACATTGAAGCTGAATTTATCAAATGTTACGTAGGAAGGCCCTGCATCTTTTCCATTATCTGTGCTACTGTTCACAACACTAAAATTGTCTGTATTTGAAAGACAGATAACTCGCTGAAGTATTTCCAGTGTTCTTGTGTCTTTTCAATGTTCAACCTTTAGTCTTTTTGCAAATATTTTCTGTGGTACTCATTTTACTTGATCCACACTGGATATTTTGTATTTTGTTAGAAAATCACCAATTTCCGACAGACTTTAATGATTTGTTGTTATGAAGTTGAGGATGTGTTAACATGCAGTTATTTTCCTCCATAATAACATGTTTTGAAGGCTGTCCCAGGCAAAACAGAGGGAGAGAGAAAACTTTTGCTCAGAGGCTGCATGATTTATACTCCAGATATGTCTGGAATCTAGTAAATTATGCCAGAAAAGATAAATAAATTAAAAAAAGTTTTATTGTGAGGCTTGTAGTATTCATGTAATGTTAATTATATTATTATTTTTATTATTATTATTAATAATGATCATTTCTCTTTATAGTCCCAAATATCTGGAACTTTTTTATTAGTTTCCATCACCAGATTCATAATTGGTTCTAACATTTGATTTTTATTAATATAATGTCCTAATTTATTTTTCTTTTTTCTACTTATTCAATTATTAGAAATTTTTCTTTATTCTAATTATTCTTAGTATTATTCTTAGGTTCATATATATATATATATATTTTTTTTTTTTTTTTTTCTGTAGAGACAGTCTCACTTTATCGCCCTCAGTAGAGTGCTGTCATGTCACAGCTCACAGCAACCTCCAACTTCTGGCCTTATGCAATTCTCTTGCCTCAGCCTCCTAAGTAGGTTGGACCACAGGCACCGGCCATAATGCCTGGATAATTTTTGTTGCACTTCGACTGGGTTTGAACTTGCCACCCTTGGTATATGGGGCCAGCACCCTACCCACTGACTCACAGGCGTCTCCCAGGTTCATATATATATATTTTAGGTTTTGACCAGAGCTGGGTTTGAACCCCCCACCTCCAGCATATGGGGCCGGAGCCCTATCCCTTTGAGCCACAGGTGCCACCAGGTTCTTATATTTTTGATCTTTTTGTTTTACATTAATGGTCTTTAAGATATATATTTTGCTCATAGCGGAAGTTAGGCTGTACAGTATCATTTTTTGATAGAAAGTGTTCTCTTTCTCAGGGTTTCTAAATACTGTGGAGGTTAAGATTTTAGTTTCTCTTTAATATGCAGTTATAGTGAACTTTCTGATTTATAGAGATTTGCTTGTGGTTCTATTTTTATTATATACTTATATTTATACATTAATTAGAATTTTACAGAACATGTGGCCTATACCTATTTTAATTTACTAAGTACACTTTATGATTAATTATATAATTGATTTAAAAAATCTGTGATGAAAACAATAAACATGATCATTCTATGAGGAACGCGAGATTCTTTATATGCCTCTCAAATCAGTTTTAGTTTGTATTAGTCACTGTTTCATTGACATCTGATTTTTTTTCCTTCTAGATGTATTTACTTCTGAAGGTCAGATTTCTTATCTTTTCTTTTTGGATTTATTCAGAAGAGGCATTGATCAGCGATCTATCTAGCCATATCATCAGAGTATCCATCTTTACTGACACTCAGCTGAACTTAGTGATTGAATTTCTCAGTACAGGTTAAGCTTTCAAAATCATTCCCCACAAACTATTCCTTTCTGTTAAGTTTTCCTCTGTTAACACCCTAAAGGATAAAACCCCACCTATTTATTAACATTTTAAAAAACATAAAACAAAGAACTATACATTTAAAATGTGTGATAAAAATAGATAGCAATGAAAAAATCTACAATTGTTTTCTTGCTCTTCAATTGATCAATTTTCAACCCAGGCATGGAGCTCAGAGTCCGCCAGATCATTTTTACAATTTATAAAATCATGAAAACTAGAACGCCTTTCTGAGCATCACCACACAAAACAACGAGTAGGACCTGATTAGAAATATCTCCTTCATGCGCTAGTGAGTAACTGTGGAGGTGGGGAGGGGGTCCTGGAGCATGGGGGCCAATGTGGGTGGCATAGCTGTGCCCCTCCAGGCTGCTGTTTGTCCCTGAGTAGTTTGACATCTCTGCATGTACCTTCTGGCTCTGCTTAGACAACCTGGAGATCACGGGTTTGGCATTATCATGTCAAGTTATACTAGATAGGGCAGTGATCCTCAACACAGGTTACAACTGACACATATTTCTTTTCTATGTACATATGAAAAATAAATAAATGTTGACTGAAGATAGCTAGGAAAATAAAAATAAACCAAGAGAGGGAAAAACACCACTAACCATGATTCACATTTTGCTATGTAGCTTTCTTTTCAGTTTAACTTATCATCATGAGTGATGTATATATTTGTATGTTTTCACAAATGACACACTGCTTAGACATGTGTTTGTACCATCTGGTTGTTCACATGACATTGGTTTTGGGTCTCCGTGCTTCTATAATCTGTTAACAATGCACATGATCCTGGTGCAGAATACATTATGATTCCTCTAAGCAATCTTCTATTGTTTGAAATTTAGGTGTTTCCAACTCTTCATCATTACGAATAGTCCTACAAAATGTATTCTTGAACAAACACCATTTCATAGTTGCTTGAATATTTCCTTTGATATTGATCCAGGACTGTGATTTATGGTTCAAAGGCGAAAGCATTTCAGACTCTTATCATGAGTGTTCACCATGATGCTGTGATTTGAAATCCTCAATAGCATGACCATGAAATACCAATTTTTCTATAACCTTTTCAATAATATAGCTTATTAACATGTTTAAATCTTTGCCAGTCACACAGAGAAAAATGGTATTTTAGTTCTATATTTAAATATGTATTTCTTTGATATCATGAGAAGTAAGTTAAAAAATTCTTCTTACATCACTGTGCCTGTACTGCTCTGATAGGAAATGTGAATATATAATCTAAGTAAACATTTTTAAAATGATTAATAATGAGAGGCTCAATATTTTTCCCTATGTCTTTTTTTCCATGTTTTTAATCAGATAAGTAACCAGAATAGAAATATCAAGAAGAAAATTGGGAAGTATTTATGTCATCTACAGTAAGAGAAACAAAACAGTTAACTAAATCCACATTTTTATGGGATGACTGTGTCTCTTCCTCCCAACCCAAATTCATATGGTGTGGCCCCAATTGTCAGAACAGCAGATTGCAATTAAATATGGGAATAGGGTCACTGCAGCTGTAGTTTAGAAGATATGGTCTTATTTGAATGGAGAGACTCCTAAACAAACACAACTGTGTCCTCATAAAAAGGGAAATTGAGACGGGGGCAGACACACCCAGGGAGAATGACGTGTGAGTAAAGGCCGAGACTAGGGTGATTCTCCCACAAGCCATGGAATGCCAAAGTTGCTGCCCATGCCACCGGCCAGAGGAGGGGTCTGGGGCAGTTCCTCCCTCGCAGCCCTCAGAAGGGACCCACCCTGGTGACACCTTGGCCTCAAACTTCCAGCCTCCAGAACTGTGGGACTGTACATTTCTGTTGTTTAAAGCACCATTGGTTGTCCTTTGTTAGGGCAGCCCTAGCATACTAATACTGTCTGAGGATAGTTGTGTGATTTCAGAGGAGAAGAACCACCAGGTGACAGGGGCTGCACCTTCACAGCGGGGGACAGTGGAGCTCCAAACCACATTCCCATCCTGCAAAATGCAGGTGATTGACTCCGATCCCTGGGTCTTGACAAAGCCATCGTCACAGTGGAAGGACACAGAGCTCCCCAGTAGAAACCGATCACCAAAGCGCCGTCCATTGACAGGGATGCCAGGATCATGGCATTCATTTTGGCCAAATGCTGAAAAGGAAAAAAAATAAATATAAATACTTGAACACCAATTATACATATTTGTAAAGAAGAAAATAAAACACAACTTATAAAGGCAATTATTGTCTCAAATTTCAGTTATATGCTTTGTAGATAAATACAGTAATAAATGGAATATTAGAATAAATAATTAATAATAATCAACAATAATTAATAAATATTAGAATCTACTGAAAAACTGAGAAAGAGAAAGAACAAATGGATAAATAGCTATAACTATCACATATACAGCATTTTAGATATAAGAATCATTCATATGTGCTTAGAAAAGAAGAAAGGGGATACAGTGGGTGGTGGATTGTGGATATATATAATCCAGTATAAACCTGGGTTAGAATCCTGTGCTTGTCATCTGACACAGATGACTCTAATGGCCTAAGCTCAGCTATCTTTCTTTAAAAATTGAAGAATGAGTCTATACCCCAGAAACTAAATGAAATAATTACTGTCAAATTCTAAATACAGCTCCTAAGAGAAGTGAACAGTCAATAAATGATACTCATGTTAACACTACTGTCTCATTTTTTTCCTTCCACAATGCATTTAAGTAAATGTTTCTATAGGAAATACACAAGTGTTGGCATTCTAATCCTGATCTTCATGTGAAATGACACAATCCTTTTAACTACAGTATTTGTCACATGGAGGATGAATGAGTGGATGGAAGAATTCATGGATTCAGGATGGATAGAAGGAAGGATAGACGGAAGGATGGATGGATGAATAGATGGAAAGATAGATGGATGGATGGAAGGATGGGTGGATGGATGGAAAGAAGGATGGGTGAATGGATGGAAGGATGGGTGGATGGATGGAAAGATAGATGGATGGAAGGATGGGTGGATGGATGGAAAGAAGGGTGGGTGAATGGATAGAAGGATGGGTGGATGGAAGGATGGAGAAATGGATGGCAAGATAGATGGATGGATGGAAGGGTGGGTAGATGGATGGAAAGAAGGGTTGGTGAATGGATAGAAGGATGGGTGGATGGATGGAAGGATGGAGAAATGGATGGCAAGATAGATGGATGGATGGAAGGATGGATGAATGGATGGAAAGATAGATGGATGGATGGAAGGATGGGTAGAGATGGAAAGAAGGATGGGTGAATGAATGGAAGGATGGGTGAATGGATGGAAGGATGGTGGATGGATGGAAGTATGGTGGACAGACAGAGGGATGGAAGGATGGTGGAGGGATGGAAGGATGTTGGATGGATGGAAGGATGGTGGGTAGATGGAAGGGTGGTGGATGGATGGAAGAATGGATGAATGGATAGAAAGATAGATGGATGGATGGGTGAATGAATGGAAGGATGAGTGGATGGATGGAAGGATGGATGAATGAATGGAAAGATAGATGGATGGATGGAAGGATGGTGGATGGATGGAGGATGGGTGGATGGATGGAAGGATGGAAGAATAAATAGACTGATGGAAGAATGAAAGGAGGAAAGGATGGATGGAAGGATTGTTAGATAGATGGAAGGATGAGAGGAATTATGGATTGTTGGATAGAGGAATGGATGGCTTGTTGGATAGATGGAACAAGGGATGGAAGAATAGATGGATGGATAGCTGGACGAACAGATGGAAAGCCAGAGAGATGAGATGTGAGACATGCAGATCCTTATTATACCAGTGACCAAGACACTAATCTAACTAGAATACTCTTTTTGCTTATCAGTATAATGCTGTATAATTTTGCTACTCTCATCTCAGTGATGATTATAACCTATTTGCAGTTGAGGCCTGTAGTAGAATGAGAACGTGGGTGTGGCACTCCTGCAGGCACACTCACTGGTGTAGGTGATGTTGAACCCCCTGCCGGTGGTGGAATGATCAGACTGAAACTCCAGGCGAACCACATGCCCGCTGCTCGCCAGCTGGGAAGGCACTTCGTTGCCGGAAAAGGTACCCAGGACTGTTATGTCGGAAATCCCATCATCTTTGACCGCCAGAAAGTCAAATTGAGGCTCCACGTCAAAATCGTTAAAGATGAGGTGAATTCTGCTCCCCGGCTCAGATATAATCAGCCACACACAGTTCATGTTGTTACCATATTCCTCTGGGTAATTGGGTGACAGGATAATGCCAGACGCAGCCGTGAAGTTGAAGAAACATGAAACTGGGAAGACACAATGTTTTCAAACAATTTCGCACAGATCCAAAGAACCTCCACACAAGACTGATTGCCAAGAACTCGGGAAGGCAACACACACCTGCAAATACCTACGATGATCTACATATTTTAAAATTAGTGATTCTGGACCATAATGTTTACTCTCTCCCCCAAATTGTAAGTATAATATTTTATTATCTTACAGAGCACAAGCAGAACCTACGTGTAATGAAGCACAGGCTTGGTTCAGAAATGATCCTTTCAAGTGGACTGAAAATGAGTGCAAATATTATAATTTCTAGTTACAACTTTCTGCCTCCAGAAGAGTAAATATTAATATGAAAAGGTACATGTCTGTGTTGTGGGAACCATTCAGTCTGCTCTTGCATGATAACTTTTTAATTTACATTTTGTATTTTCCTTTAAGTGCATTTTCCAAATTATTTAAATTTTGTATTAGTTACAGGATAAAGATATGTATAGGTGTGTGTGTGTGCGTGTGTTATATATATATCACTTGGGAAAAGTCAGACCGTTGGGTAATATCAAAATCTCTTGGAAAATTTAATTCTAAGGATGTGTACTTAAAATCATAAAGACAGATATAGATATATATTCTTTCCTGGAGGGAGCAACTGTTGAATTTATCTTCAGGGTGTGGTTTTGATTATTATTCCACATAATTTCATATCTACTTTCCAGCCATGGTTATATTTATTTTAAAATACAGAATACTGCTTTAAAATTGGCCATGAAGTCCTTCCTACCTCTATAACACTATTCTTAGAAGGAAGCAGGAAGCTCTTCAGCTGAATTCCAGATTGATCTCACGCCCCTGCCCACGCTGGTGGACAACTTGTGTTCAAGTGTCACACAACACTGTTAAATCACAAAACCCCACACTGCTGTACTGATGTCTGACACCGTCAGTACAGCAATGTGCTTTTGAGGGAAATCACGGTATCATTATGACCTTTGTAGTCAAAAATATTCAACTACATTTTATCTAGCAAGTGTAATAAGATTGTCAAGTAATGTTAATGAAGTGAAGAAAGCAGGGACACTGCTATTTGAGAGTCCCCTTGCATGCTCTGCTGAAAGCAGCACTGCTGAGCTACCCCCAAAGCCGCCCTTCCTAAAAAGACACGCTGTGTCCTTCCCTTTTTCTCCCCTTGCAAAGCAGCGGCAGGACAGGATGGGGTCAGCCGAGGCAGGACGTTCCATACTCACAAACACAGCTGGGCTTGTTGCCAGACCACTGATTGTTCTGCTGACAGGTGATGACTCTCTCCCCCACCAGCTCAAAGGCTGCCTGGCACTCAAAGGTGAGCGTGTCCCCGTGGAGAAAACTGCTACCTGTCCGCTTCCCGTAGGCGGGGACCCCTGGATCCCCACATCCACCCTTTTCAATTTCTGAAAATTGCAAAAACAATGAACGATTTTTAAGTCCACAATTTGGAAAATTAACAAGTGGTTCTTCAGCTGGTCTAAACATCATTTTTACACATAGTTCCAAAGGGATACTCAGTTCAGCAAACATGTAATTACAAAAGCTGGAAAAAAATGTCATTTCCATGCTGGAGAAGGAATTTAAGTCTTTCAGTGATGCATGTGGATACGCCGACATGCTCGCAATGCAAACGTAGATGCTTCTCCTCGGCACTTCCAGCCTCGTATCTACAATTGTCACCACTAAAATGTAAACACTACTTCGTTCTAATCTATGTGCTTTTTGACTATAAACAACACAAATAATGTTCTTGATTCCCCACTGAATGTTTAAATCAATATAGTCTACTTGAATATTCTTTACCTTAAATGAACGTTGAAACTTATTAAGGAAACAGAATAAATCAGTTTGTCCTATGGATGGAAAGACAATATGCAGCATTAAACTCCTTTTCCTTAAATCCTTGTCCTGCTAAAACATGCACACAGTCCACCAAAACTGTGTTCTGAACTCGGGTCTGTCTCAGATGTTAATTATCCAACGACTAACTACTTCAGATATGTATTCATTCAAAAAATGTTGAGAGCCTTATGATAAAAGGATTTCTTTCCTTCTGGGTAGATGCCCAGTAATGGGATTGCAGGATCAAATGGGAGGTCTAGCTTGAGTGCTTTGAGGTTTCTCCATACAACCTTCCAGAAAGGTTGTACTAGTTTGCAGTCCCACCAGCAGTGTAAAAGTGTTCCCTTCTCTCCACATCCACGCCAGCATCTGCAGTTTTGAGATTTTCAATTTACAATCGCCAAAATGTGGAAACAGCCTAAATGCCCACCAACCCAGGAATGGATTAACAAGCTGTGGTATATGTATACCATGGAATACTATTCAGCCATTAAAAAAAATGGAGACTTTACATCCTTCGTATTAACCTGGATGGAAGTGGAAGACATTATTCTTAGTAAAGCATCACAAGAATGGAGAAGCATGAATCCTATGTACTCAATCTTGATATGAGGACAATTAGTGACAATTAAGGTCATGGGGGGGAAGCAGAAAGAGGGATGGAGGGAGGGGGGTGGGGCCTTAGTGTGTGTCACACTTTATGGGGGCAAGACATGATTGCAAGAGGGACTTTACCTAACAATTGTAATCAGTGTAACTGGCTTATTGTACCCTCAATGAATCCCCAACAATAAAAAAAAAAAAAAAAAAAATGTTGAGAGCCATGCTGTGTCAGGTCCTCTGAGAGGAAAGGCGGTCACTGGGGTCACTGGGGGACAAGGTCCTTGTGCTCATGGGCAGAGGTGGCCAAGAGGGGAGGCCACTGCTGGGCTTCCTGTTTGCACGGCTTTCAGATGAGACCTGGCCTCCTCCCACCTCAGGTCTGAAAGATCTGCTGCGGCTGGAACAGAGGGAGGTTACAGGCACTCCCTCGGCCCGTCACCGCTGCCTGACCCCTTCCTTCCTCACGTACCTTATTCTTCCTGCTGTTTTGTCAGGAGCAGAAAAGACTTTTCCTCTAATTTTCATTGGATGGCACCCTATTTTTTTTTCACAGATTCATAAAAATTCTCTTTAGTATGTGCTTTTATACTGAGTGATTTTGGTGAAAAATACACCACTGTAATCTTGTGGTTGTGTTGTAATTAAGGGCACAGAATGCCCCAATGTCTATAATAAGCTTCCCCAAAATTCAATCTGTGTCTTCAACCTGCCTGAAGCAATGTGGCCATTTCCCTCCACTCATCCTACTTTGCCTTGCATTTCTTAAAGACTGGAGAAACATTTGATATTGTCTGTAGGGATTTTTCGAGTTCTAAAATAAGGAAAATACTGGAGCCACTTTAAATATAACAATCTGCTCTGCTAAAGGCTCTTCAGCTCCAAGTTTGGCACCAATCAGCCCTAAAATCCTAAACAATGTATTTAATCTTATTGATAAACAAAAAGGAGTAGGTTAGACAATTGTCAATACCCCTCCCACTTAATATTTTTTGTGACATCCTGAAATCTTAGATTTACAAATGATCAGCAGATATCTGAGCCCTCAAAATAAGCTTTCCTATGATTCATACATTTTTCTAAAAATATTGTTTTGGGACCATCTGAAGAGCTTACAGAGTCCAGTTATGAATAGTATCACCTGTTCCTCTTTTCCCCAAGAAACACCTCACAAAATCCCTGCATGGTTCTGGCCATTCCCCAGTCTTCCATGTTGGCCCCTGGGTCAGGCTCTCCACCTGCCCTCCTCTGTCCTCACGGCTGCCCTTGGTGGCATGTCACAACTCCTCATGCTGTGTTCCATGCTGCAGCTGAACCCATCTTCCTAAACCTGCAGTCCAAGAATGACGTTCCTGTGCTGACCATCTTTGCTCTTCATCCGGATTTCATCACATGATTCACGAGGGCATCCTGAGCTGAGCACAAGCCAGGCTGCCCTGTCTTTAGCCCCTGAGCTAAAGGTCGTCCCTCTTCTTCCTCACATCGGCCTGAGGATCTTGCCCAGCCCCCACCTTAGTCTCACGAATCCTGTGCATGGTGGACATTCTGACTTAGATCACAGCTGCTCTGGGAAGGTCAATGTCCCCCGGGACTCTAGCTCTACTCTCTTCTCCACTGCTTGGTGCTACATCACTGTGCTATATTTATTTTCCAGGCCTTCCTGGCACCTCCAGGAGACTGTATCTTGGTGGCTGTTAATTCTGAAGCCCCTATTCAAGGGGTCAACACATAATAGATGCTCTTCAAAATTATTATTTTCATTAGACTTGTAATTTAAGGATTTTTTATGATTCACGTTTACTTGTTTATTTATATTTTAATCAGCAAACACAGATCGGAGACATCATCATGTATAACCTGTTATTTTGAAATACGGGCACATGGGGGTGAGGCCACATTGGGTTCATTCACACGTGCAGGACCTCACACACTGGTCATTTCAAAAAAATTAGATTAGTGTACCAGTTAGATTAGTGTACAGAGAACACTTAACATATACTCTCTGGGAAATTTTCAAGAATACAATACAGTATCATTAACTAGAGTTATCATGTTGTAAGGTAGATCACTAGCACTTCCTTCTACATAAGTAAAATTTTGAATCCTTTGACAGATGTCTTTCCACTCTGACTTACTCCATTTTCGAAATTGTTTTTGATGAATGCTTTTGAGCTTTGTAATTACACATGCATTTATAATCACATTGGCTACCTGCTGTACTTCTGATGCATTTATTCATTCATGAAGTGTTTCTTCAAACCCTCCCTGACTTAGACTTTAGTGTGGGGTGGAGGGTTTAAAAAAGTGTACCTTTTAATACCTGAAAAGGCAAAACAATTTTGTGTTTCACACTTTATGGGGGCAAGACATGATTGCAAGAGGGACTTTACCTAACAATTGCAATCAGTGTAACCTGGCTTATTGTACCCTCAATGAATCCCCAACAATAAAAAAAAAATAAATAAAATAAAATAGCAATGATTTTAATTGATATTAAATAGCAATGATTTTGATATACTCTAGAGTATTTTATAAAGCTTAATCTATTTTATCCCTGACCCAGACTGAAATCTAGACAAATTGAAAAATATACAAATAATATATAGAAAATAAAAATACCGTTTACTTATAAAGTGCATCTATTTTGTTTGGAACTACATCCCCAAGGTTTTTTTTTTTTTTTTTTTTTGCAGTTTTTGACCGGGGTTGGATTTGAACCCACCACCCCTGGCATATGGGGCCATCACCCTAATCCTTTGAGCCACAAGTGCTGCCCTTCATCCCCAAGTTTTTGTGAGGGTAGTTAGATTTTTAAAATTTCCAAAGAAATTTTGGGGTTGGACATAATATTCAATTCTTCACTAAAAATGATTGCTAGCAGCACCAACATTTTATACTCATCAACTCCTTTTAAAAATAAATGTTCTTTAGATAAGTGTGGCCTTCTAAAATAAATAACAGAGGACCAAGTACTACTAAAGAAGGGGTAGCACCTGTGGCTCAATGGAGCAGGGCGCCGGCCCCATATGCTGGAGGTGGCAGGTTCAAATGCAGCCCCTGCCAAAAACTGCAAAAAAAAAAAAAAGAAGAAGAAATAAAGAAAAGAAACAGAGAAAAAGCTATTCTGATGGTTGAAATCAATTAGTGTGGAATTGCGATGAATTTCAAAACATCTAACTTCTACGTAAAAGTGCACGTGGTATACACTGGAATTTCAAAAAGGGCTAAGACGAAATTGTGCTCTCGGAAACCACTAGCATGTGTGTTTGGTTTCCTTGGTGGAGTTGAGCGTGAGGCTGTATAGAAACATGCCCAGAGCAGTCACCTGCTCCTGCCGAATCTGCCTCAGCCCACATTGTCTGCTGATGTGTTTGCAGTGCTGACAGCAGGCCTGGGGGACTGGAGCTGTGCAAACTTGCTTGGTCTACCCTGTGTCCTCTGTTCTCTGCAATCTGTCTCCACAGTAAACGAGAAATCCACACACGGCTTTATCGGGTTCTTTCTCTTTCATTCCTAAAGTACTTTGGAAAGCCTTTTGGATAATAGTGTTACCCCTAAATTGTATTATACTCACTCAGTTTCTCCAAGTCTCAGTAGACAATTTTTGGCCTGTCTAAGGTAATATCCCAGCACCTCAATGAGAATGACCGACGAGTAGCTTTAAAATCCTACTGAGTTCTGCTCTCATCGATATGCTCGTCTCACCAAACCTATTCTGGTGAGTCACAGTATTTCTGTTTGACATGTGACATACATGAGGTGGCTGCAAGTTTTGTCACCTAGATTTTTTTTAAGTTATCACAAAATTGGTATATTTTACTGATCCTTTTAGATGTATGATACCTTTTAAGTTCTACCTAAGTTGTTATAGGATTGCAATGAATTAACTCCTGTAGTAGCAGCCACTTTGCTATTTGGGAAATAGTTCTTTAAAAGAGTTGAAAACATTTAGAGAGATCCAAAGCTTTTGTCTCATAAAGTCAAACCAAATCTTCCGCAGCCCATGTAATATATTTAGATGATGCAATGTTGTGTACTTTGCATGTCTCTCTTTTTTCTCATGTGCTACTTGACTTTCAACTCTATTCTGAATTTAACTTTTATTTATTTATTTATTTATTTATTTATTTATTTATTTATTTATTGTTGGGGATTCATTGAGGGTACAATAAGCCAGGTTACACTGATTGCAATTGTTAGGTAAAGTCCCTCTTGCAATCATGTCTTGCCCCCATAAAGTGTGACACACACCAAGGCCCCACCCCCCTCCCTCTGTCCCTCTTTCTGCTTCCCCCCCATAACCTTAATTGTCATTAATTGTCCTCATATCAAAATTGAGTACATAGGATTCATGCTTCTCCATTCTTGTGATGCTTTACTAAGAATAAAGTCTTCCACTTCCATCCGGTTAATACGAAGGATGTAAAGTCTCCATTTTTTTTAATGGCTGAATAGTATTCCATGGTATACATATACCACAGCTTGTTAATCCATTCCTGGGTTGGTGGGCATTTAGGCTGTTTCCACATTTTGGCGATTGTAAATTGAGCTGCAATAAACAGTCTAGTACAAGTGTCCTTATGATAAAAGGATTTTTTTCCTTCTGGGTAGATGCCCAGTAATGGGATTGCAGGATCAAATGGGAGGTCTAGGTTGAGTGCTTTGAGGTTTCTCCATACTTCCTTCCAGAAAGGTCGTACTAGTTTGCAGTCCCACCAGCAGTGTAAAAGTGTTCCCTTCTCTCCACATCCACGCCAGCATCTGCAGTTTTGAGATTTTGTGATGTGGGCCATTCTCACTGGGGTAGATGATATCTCAGGGTTGTTTTGATTTGCATTTTTCTAATATGTAGAGATGATGAACATTTTTTCATGTGTTTGTTAGCCATTCGTCTGTCATCTTTAGAGAAAGTTCTATTCATGTCTCTTGCCCATTGATATATGGGATTGTTGGCTTTTTTCATGTGGATTAATTTGAGTTCTCTATAGATGCTAGTTATCAAGCTTTTGTCTGAATGATTCTGCATTTTGTATGGAACTGGAAAAAACCCTGTATAGCTAAGGCAGTTCTTAGTAACAAAAATAAAGCTGGGGGCATCAGCATACCAGATTTTAGTCTGCACTACAAAGCCATAGTGCTCAAGACAGCATGGTACTGGCACAAAAACAGAGACATAGACACTTGGAATCGAATTGAAAACCAAGAAATGAAACTAACATTTTACAACCACCTAATCTTTGATAAACCAAACAAGAACATACCTTGGGGGAAAGACTCCCTATTCAATAAATGGTGTTGGGAGAACTGGATGTCTACATGTAAAAGACTGAAACTGGACCCACACCATTCCCCACTCACAAAAATTGATTCAAGATGGATAAGGCATGAAACAATAAAAATCCTCCAAGAAAGCATAGGAAAAACACTGGAAGATATTGGCCTGGGGAAAGACTTCATGAAGAAGACTGCCATGGCAATTGCAACAACAACAAAAATAAACAAATGGGACTTCATTAAACTGAAAAGCTTCTGTACAGCTAAGGAGACAATAACCAAAGCAAAGAGACAACCTACACAATGGGAAAGGATATTTGCATATTTTCAATCTAAATTTAACTTTTAAAACACCTGCCAGCAAGGCTAGATAGGACATATTCAAGGGCTGTGTTAAATACTGCGTGTGGTGCGGTGGGTGCTTCCACATGGGTGGACATGGCCCCCGTCAGAACTGCTTCCATCTGGGGGCTAAAAAGCACGTGTAAAAAGCAACCATTTTTTGTGCAAGTGTCCACATTGCAACTGCTCTTAGATTCATTTGCATTTTTTCTAGAGCTTTGACTCAGAAATATCTAATATAATTGATTTCCTTTTCATCGTCTTTGAAAAACAAGGTTGCAGCACCTGCAGGGTGACCTGCCATCCCCGTCCTGTGGAGGCTGTGTGTGAACATTTGTGTGCTATGTGAACGCTGCGTGCTCCCAGTGTTACTAGAAACCAGGGACACAGCGTAACCAGGCACCCGGAGAGAAGTCAGCCTCCCGTGCCTGCCTCCTTGGCCCTCATGGTTGATCGTATAACCTCAGAAAATAGCAGATTGCTGTCACAGAGGCTTGTGTGTGCTGAAATTATGTGTAATCGAGCTCAATTAGCATGTGCTGGGGAAGATCTGTTGCATTCATGAAATATTGTGTTTGCTTTTTGCCCAAATGTGCCTTGTTTGACTACAACAAAAATGACATGCTTTCAAAGGTGTAGTCAAAAGCTAAGATACATCAGGAACTACATCTGTCATGTTTTTTATTTTATTTTATTTTCCCGTTATTACCCTGTTGTGAAGCACTGGATCCTGGAAAGTCAGGACACATGGCAGATATAACCACAGACACCAACTCCTTCGGCTCCTCCTCTCTCCTTGTCTCATGGAGACTATGAAAGTGCCTATTTGCAAATTCATTTTTAGCCCTGCCCAAATTATTTACAAGTGCTGTTGGAATTCAGAATTTTGTTTCTGATACTGCCCAAGTGACTGGGCCTCAGAGAGCACTGATGGTGAAAACTAAGATTTTATTCAACAGACTGATCAGCTACCATTGTGGGGCCACATTTACTTGCCCAAATTCCCTGATGTTCCAGGTGATCTAGTTCCTGATTTGGAAGATAAGAGACTTGATTCTGAGCTGAAGATTCAGATACAACAATGTCGTGTGCTTCAGCTCACCAGCTTTTGGCCTGCCACCGACCCTGACATAAAGGCATATAAGCTTTTGAATGACATGTGACCCTCCTGCCGTGCATGATAGAGAGCCAGATGAGTAAGCATGGCCATCGCCGACCGCTGAGCATCGTCAGTGAACTTCCAAATTGGTAATCCGATGCACAAGATTCCACAGTCAATGTCAAGTCACACCAGGAAGCGAGAAGGAAGAACATCTCACGTGAAAGAGCATGACTTGTTTTTTCCAGTATCATAGAATGTTTTCAAAGACATAGAAAACGAATACAGGAGCCAAATTAGTAATGAAAACCCCTCATAATAAAGGAAAGGTGCCTATATAATGTGATCTTATTTTCCGGAATTCATTATTAGAAATCCACTCTGAAAAATAATCCTACTACACTTTTACTTTCATTTATATTATTCTGGAGACATGCAAGTATTTGTGGCTTCTTGTCCTTGTTGCCGTAGTTAATGCTGAGACTCCAACGATGAGCCTCACTCAGGCTCAGCTTCCTGGTGACACCAGAGGCCCTGTACCACAACCCCAAACTCAGTGGGAATCCCAGTGTTTGGCCCAGCAAGTGATGCATTTCTGAGTGCCCAGGTGGTCATCGTCCCAGTGACCTGTCAGGCTTACAGTCTGTACTGACCAGATGCTCTTGGTTTATTCTCATGCTCGTATTCACTGTAAACTTTAAAAATAAAACATTCTTCTTAGCAAAGTATCTCAAAAATGGAAGAAAAAGCATCCAATGTACTCAGCCCTACTATGAAACTGATTTATAGCTTTCATATGAAAACTATAGCCCAATTATAGCCTAAGAATATGGGGAAAGGGGAGAGGGAGGGAAATGAGGGGGGAGGTTGGGTGGAGGGCGATTGGTGGGACCACACCTACTGTGCATCTTACAAGGGTACATGTGAAATTTACAAAATGTAGAATATAAATGTCTTAACACAATAACTAAGAAAATGCCAGGAAGGGTATGTTAACCAGTGTGATGAAAATATGTCAAATGGTTCAGTAAAGTCCCTCTTGCAATCATGTCTTGCCCCCATAAAGTGTGACACACACCAAGGCCCCACCCCCCTCCCTCCTTCCCTCTTTCTGTTTCCCCCCCATAACCATAATTGCCATTAATTGTCCTCATATCAAAATTGAGTACATAGGATTCATGCTTCTCCATTCTTGTGATGCTTTACTAAGAATAATGTCTTCCACTTCCATCCAGGTTAATACAAAGGATGTAAAGTCTCCATTTTTTTAATGGCTGAATAGTATTCCATGGTATACATATACCACAGCTTGTTAATCCATTCCTGGATTGGTGGGCATTTAGGCTGTTTCCACATTTTGGCAATTGTAAATTGAGCTGCAATAAACAGTCTAGTGCAAGTGTCCTTATGATAAAAGGATTTTTTTCCTTCTGGGTAGATGCCCAGTAATGGGATTGCAGGATCAAATGGGAGGTCTAGGTTGAGTGCTTTGAGGTTTCTCCATACTTCCTTCCAGAAAGGTTGTACTAGTTTGCAGTCCCACCAGCAGTGTAAAAGTGTTCCCTTCTCTCCACATCCACGCCAGCATCTGCAGTTTTGAGATTTTGTGATGTGGGCCATTCTCACTGGGGTTAGATGATATCTCAGGGTTGTTTTGATTTGCATTTCTCTAATATATAGAGATGATGAACATTTTTTCATGTGTTTGTTAGCCATTCGTCTGTCGTCTTTAGAGAAAGTTCTATTCATGTCTCTTGCCCATTGATATATGGGATTGTTGGCTTTTTTCATGTGGATTAATTTGAGTTCTCTATAGATGCTAGTTATCAAGCTTCTGTCTGATTGAAAATATGCAAATATCCTTTCCCATTGTGTAGGTTGTCTCTTTGCTTTGGTTATTGTCTCCTTAGCTGTACAGAAGCTTTTCAGTTTAACCTGGCTTATTGTACCCTCAATGAATCCCCAACAATAAAAAAAAAAAATCTTTCAAAAACAAAAAAGCCCTAGACCAGATGGATTCGTAGCTGAATTTTACCAGATTTACAAAGAACTGCTATCCATATTTCAGAAATTATTCCATAGCATCTAAAAGGAGGAAATCCTTCCCCAACTCATCCTATGAAGCCAGTGTCACCTTGATACCAAGGCAGGAAAGGACACAACAAAAAAAGTAAAATATAGACCAACATCCCTTATAGATGCAAAGATCTTCAATAAAATACCAGCAAACTGATTCGATAGCACATAAAAAAATTAATCCAGCCAAGTGGGCTTCATCTTAGGGATGCAAGGATGGTTCAGTATACATAAATCAATAAATACGATTCACCACATAAATAGAAGCAAAAACAAAGACCATATGATCATCTCAATAGGGTCAGAAAAAGCATTCAACAAAATCTAGCATCCTTTCATGATAAAAAACCATCAATAAACTAGGCATAGAAGGAACATATCTCAAAAGTATAAAAGCCATACATGACAAACCCACAGCAAACATCATATTGAATGAGGAAAAGTTGAAAGCATTCCCACAAGGAACTGAAATAAGACAAGGGTGCCTACCACCATCACTTTTATTTAACATAGTACTGGAAGACCTAGCCAAAGGTAGGAAAGAGGAGGTCAAACTATCAGTTTTTGCTAATGATATGATTTTATATCTAGAAAACCCTAAAGATTCCACCAAGAGACTCCTGGAATTAATAAATAAAATTCAGCAAAGTCTCAGGTTAAAACAATCAATGTACACAAATTAGTAGTATTCTTATATACCAATAATAGTCAAGCTGAAAATTGAGTTGAAGACTCAATACCATTCACAATATCTACAAAGAAAATAAAATACCTAGGAATATACTTAACCAAGGAGGTGAAAGATCTCTACAAAGAGAACTATAAAACACGGAGAAAAGAAATTACAAATGACACAAACAAATGGAAAAACACATCTTGCTCATGGATTGGTAGAATAAACGTTGTTAAAACATCTATACTACCCAAAATGATTTGTAGATTCAATGCAATTCCTATTAAAATACCAAAGCCATTTTCACAGATCTAGCAAAAATAGTTCTATGCTTTGTTTAGAACCACAAAAAAGCCCCCATAGTTGAAGCAATCTTAAGAAAAAAAGAACAAATCTGGAGGCATCACATCACTATACTACAAAGCTACAATAATCAAAACAGCATGATATTGGCATAAAAGAGAGACATAGACCAATGGAACAGAACATAGAATGCAGATACAAAACCATCCATGTGTAGACAACTGATCTTTGACAAAGTGTGTATAGTTCAATGCGATTTCGTCATAGATGTAGATTCATGTGACCTCCACCACAACCAAAATACAGAATCCTTCAACCACAAGGCTCTCTGATGCTACCCCTTTATAGTTACAGTTCACTCATTTCTCATTCCCTACCTCAAATCTCAGCAACCACTCATCCGTTATTTTGAAAATGTTATATAAATGAAATAATACAGTATGTACTATTTTGAGATTGGCTTCCTTTTTTCAATCAGCATTAATGCTCTTGAGATCTACCTGTATTATTGAATGCATCAATAGTTTCATTTCTCTTTATTGATGAATAGTATTATTCTATTGTATGTACGCACATATCACAGACTGCCTAACCATTCAGCCAATAAAGAACGTTTCAGTTGTTTCTAGTAAAAAAAAAAAAAAAAAAAAGAAAATATGTCAAATGGTATGTAAAACCAGTGTATGGTGCCCCATGATTGCATTAATGTACACAGCTATGATTTAATAATAATAATAAAGAAAAAGCCAGAAAGGCTATGTTAACCAGTGTGATGAAAATATGTCAAATGTTATATAAAACCAGTGCATGGTACCCCATGATTGCATTAATGTACACAGCTATGATTTAATAACAAATAAAAAATAAAACTGACTGTATCATCATTTCCAAAATACATAACTGAAAATGAAGGATGAAGATACGGATCAGCAGATAAGCCAAACTAATAAAAATTTACATATCTTTATGTTTTTAAATGGACATATATATTTATTTTTTAGCAGAAAACACAATAAAGCCTTTACAGCTGGCCACCTCCCTATACTGACCACCTACTTCAATTGACCTAATTTTCCTGGACTGGACGGGCAGAATGTGTGGTATCAGCACAGTTGGCCTCGTTCCTAATGGTGACCACCTCCACATGTTGACAGTACAGTCACTTACGTGGTCAACTCATAGATGTCCCACTGCATATATAGATTTGTTTTTGCATTTTAGGGGAGGATATTCAAGTAACCCTCAGCTCACAACAAAATTCTGAAAACTGGAAAATCTCATGCCCAGGCAATCCCTTTGAAAATATCAGGACTCTCTGTAGCCTTTATATATACCAACAATAACCAAGCCAAAAAAAACAGTCAAGGACTCTATTCCTTTCACAGTAGTGCCAAAGAAGATGAAATATTGGGAGTTTACTTAACAAAGGATGTGAAAGATCTCTACAAAGAGAACTATGAAACTTTAAGAAAAGAAATAGCTGAAGATGTTAACAAATGGAAAAAGATACCATGCTCATGGCTGGGAAGAATCAACATTGTTAAAATGTCTATACTACCCAAAGCAATATATAATTTTAATGCAATTCCTATAAAAGCTCCATTGTCATATTTTAAAGATCTTGAAAAAATAATACTTTGTTTTATATGGAATCAGAAAAAACCTTGAATAGCCAAAACATTACTCAGCAATAAAAACAAAGCAGGAGGAGTCATGTTACCAGAACTGAGTTGGTACTATAAATCAATATGGATCAAAACAGCATGGTACTGGGACAAAAACAGAGAATTAGATGCCTGGAACAGAATAGAGAACCAAGTGATAAATCCAGTTACTTACCATTATTTGATCTTTGACAAGCCAATTAAAAACATTCAGTGGGGAAAAGATTCCCTATTTAACAAATGGTGCTGGGTGAACTGGCTGGCAACCTGTAGAAGATTGAAACTGGACCCACACCTTTCAACATTAACTAAGATAGACTCTTACTGGATAAAAGATTTAAACTTAAGACATGAAACTATAAAAATACTTGAAGAAAGTGCAGGGAAAACTCTTGAAGGAATTGGCCTGGGTGAATATTTTATGAGAAGGACTCCCCAGGCAATTGAAGCAGCATCAAATATACACTACTGGGACCTGATCAAACTAAAAAGCTTCTGCATAGCCAAGAACATGGTGAGTAAAGGAAGCAGACGGCCCTCCGAATGGGAGAAAATATTTGCAGGTTATACCTCCGATAAAGGTCTAATAACCAGAATTCACAGAGAACTCAAACGTATTAGCAAGAAAAGAACAAGTGATCCAATCTCAGGGTGGGCAAGGGATTGAAGAGAAACTTCTCTAAAGAAGACAGATGCACGATCTACAAACACATGAAAAGAAACTCATCATCCTTAATCATCAGAGAAATGCTAATCAAAACTACTTTGAGATATCACCTAACCCCAGTAAGAGTATCCCACATAACAAAATCCCAAAACCAGAGATGTTGGCGTGGATGTGGAGAAAAGCACACACTTCTACACTGCTGATGGGAATGCACACTAATACATTGCTTCTGGAAGGATGTTTGGAGAATACTTAGGGACCTAAAAATAGACCTGCCACTCGATTCTATAATTCCTTTACTAGGTTTATACCCAGAAGACCAAAATCACAATATAACAAAGACATCTGTACTGGAATGTTTATTGCAGCCCAATTCATAATTGCTAAGTCATGGAAGACCAAGTGCCCATCGACCCACAAATGGACTAGCAAATTATGGTACATGTATACCATGGAATATTATGGAGCCTTAAAGAAAGATGGAGACTTTACCTCTTTCATGTTTACATGGATGGAGCTGGAACATATTCTTCTTAGCAAAGTATCTAATGGAAGAAAAAGTATCCAATGTACTCAGCCCTACTATGAAGCTAATTTATAGCTTTCATATGAAGGCTGTAACCCAACTATAGCACAAGACTATGAGGAAAGGGCCAAGGGAAGGGAAGGGAGGGGGGAGGTTACAGTGGAGGGAGGGTAATGGGTGGGGCCACACCTACGGTGCATCTTAGAATAGGTACAGGCAAAACCTACTAAAGGCAGAATACAAATGTCTACATACAATAACTAAGAAAATGCCATGAAGGCTAGGTTGAACAGTTTGATGAGAATATTTCAGATTGTATATGAAACCAGCACATTGTACCCCTTGATTGCACTAATGTACACAGCTATGATTTAACAATAAAAAAAAAATTAAAAAAAAATCAGGACTCCTTTTCTCAAAGAGTGATAGATAAATACACTGGGGTGGGGGAAATGAAAAAAATATTCGGATTAGTTGATTCATCTGTGAGTTTCTACAAAAAATAGCACATTTTTAAATTCAGTATCAAGTAGTTAATATCACAAGAAAAGATGGTATATCCAGATAAATTGAAAGAAATCATTTTCAGAAATACAGTTTTCTGAACATTGTTTTATTGTTCTGCTAATTTTAGTCTGGATGCAAGATAGTAAAATGAGTGCAACACAGATTCTAGAAAGAGAATATATTTTAGATCCCATCTCAGCAACTCCACTTATCCATTATGTGACTTTTAGCTAGAGGTTTTGAGTATCGGATTACCAGAGAGTAGATGATAGTTCCCACTCCCTTGAAGATGATACATTGCATAGAGTCGGGCTTGAACCAAGTCCAGTCTGTGGGCTATTATTAGTAATCATTACTGTTATTACTTTTATTTATTGGCCAAGTCATTTGTCTTGAGACTGGCCCAGCTACCCCATAAAATATTTTGAAAAGATGTAACCACTTTGTGGTATTACCCACAAAACCCAGAGGCCTAATCTAATCATGGGGAAACCATCAGGCAATGGCCAACTAATGCAAGGGGACACGTCGGATGCAGGGGTCCTCAAACTGCAGCCCGTGGGCCACATGTGGCAGTGTGAATTGTATTTGTTCCCGTTTTATTTTTTTACTTCAAATAAGATATGTGCAGTGTGCATAGGAATTTGTTCATAGTTTTTTTTTTTTAAACTATAGTCCGGCCCTCCAATGGTCTGAGGGACAGTGAACTGCTCTTCTGTTTAAAAAGTTTGAGGACCCCTGGATAGAACATAAATGTCTTAACACAATAACTAAGTAAACAAGATGAGGTATATATTAACCAGTGTGATGTAAGTTTTCCTAATTCTGTATGAAATCAGCACATTGTACCCCATAAATGCATTAATATATACATGATCTATTTCTTCTTAGCAAAGTATCTAATGGAAGAAAAAGTATCCAATGTACTCAGCCCTACTATGAAGCTAAATTATAGCTTTCATATGAAGGCTGTAACCCAACTATAGCACAAGACTATGAGGAAAGGGCCAAAGGAAGGGAAGGGAGGGGGGAGGTTACAGTGGAGGGAGGGCAATGGGTGGGGCCATTTTACAATAAAAAATAAAAATAAATAAAACTCTCAAAGACACCAAACCAAGGAAAGGCTGCAAAACAGCATCAATCTCAGGGCAACAGTGGAGGTACAGTGACTACCTGTGATGTGAATCCTGATGGAATGCTGAGATGGAAAGAGGATCCCATGGAAATGCCATGGAAATCTGAACAAGGTACAAACTTCAGGGAATGTGTCCATAGTGTGACAAACACATTCAGGGCATGTAAGATGCCAACGCCAGGGAAAGTGGAGGCAGAGGGACAGGAACTCCCTTTGCTATCCTGGAAACTTTTCTGTAACTTTCAAACTAATTTTAATTTTAGAGAGAAAAAGTCATTTTTAAAAATGATAGCTTTTTTCTTTTTCATGTGCACCCATTTTTCTGGTTAAAATCTAGCTGAAGTCTAAAATTTGGGATCTCATCACTTTTATCTCACTTTCAGTGATATTCTTAGGATGGGTTGTAGGGTGTTAAGATTTTGAACATTCTATTACTTTCAGCATTATGTCCATGGATTGAAAAGATTTTTTTATGAACATCTAAAGATGTTATATCTTTACATGGAAATATAAAAAATGGATAAGTACAATGCTTCCCATGATTGAGAATAATAAATGATATCTCCAAAGTCTTGTCCATATCTAATAATCAGATTTTATATTACATTATAGAGACTAATTTTGCCTTTTTATAGTTTTCTTCTGTTCTGTGTATTATTAAAAGACCCTAAAATGTGTCTGAATTTTTGTTGTGGTGGGTGGTCATTTTATTATAATAATTGAAAGCAATCAAACTGCATTTGGTCTATTCTATGCTCATTTTCAGGGTGGAAAAATGAAAATTTTGAGATTTTATTAAATTGGGTACGAAACCTTTTTTTATTAAACTCATAATGCAAGGCCTGTAAAATCCAACTCTAAAGGAAAATGCATAGTCATAAAAACTATAAAGTCTGGTCTATAGAGATTGTACTCAAGGACTCACTAATGGGTCTCCAGAAGGAACTGAAGTCCTGAGCCCACAGATCCTAAGGGACTCACACTCTGATAGGCAGAGATCGGGTATATTCAAACACAAACTAGATGTAACACATGTAATCCTAGCTTATTATTAAGAAGGGAGAAATGTTTTCTACCTACTAAGAGCTTCCTTATTTTTTTTATTTGTAAAAAACAAAGAAGAGTTCTCACTATGAAAACAATTTTGTATACTCCAGTAATATCTTCACTCAGGAATTATCCCTTGATTCTAAGTTCCCAAGATAAAAAGCCCCATATTTCTAAATTATAGATTCCACAAGTTTCCTAGAATGTCTTCTATCTCTGTGTCCAATCCACTCTCCACGTGACAACCTGATCAATAAAACTTCCAGCCACTCTAGCAATGATATTTCTTTTTTTTGAGGCTTTGTTTCACTTATTTTAGTTATCACTGTGTCTCTCCTTGAAAGGTTTGTGATTTCCTGCAGGGCTGGGCTCACGCCTAGCTGTTCAGTATTCTCCACAGCATGCAACAATTCTGGGACCCGGCCAATGTTCAATAAATAATTTTCAGTTTGTTGATGGAGTAGAAAAAATGAAACATACATTGTTTTTGAAAGAAGAACCAAAAATTTCCAGAAATAGTTTTTCAATTCAGTTTTCAGAAAATGTTCATTGAAAGCATGTTTTTAAAAAATATGTATACATCTGTAATTCTTCTAATTGTCTGTTTTAAAGTACTTTAATTGGAAGTTTACTATGAAGAAACTTCGTTGTCCAAAAAAAAAAAGGGAAGGCAGAGAAAGAAAAATAAATTTTGAAAAAAGAATGTGACAACAGGGCTAGATCAACATTTGTCTTTTTGGAAAATAATTAAATCTTTTTCAACTCTACTTTTCTCCCGTTTTTTTATTTCCAGTTGTTTTATATATTCTCAATTGTCTAAGTCCGTTTGTGTTGCTATAACAGAATGCTGCAGACTGGGCAATTTTTAAAGAACAGAAAATTAATTTCTCACAGTTCAAGGCTGTAAAGTTCAAAATCAAGGCACCGGTAAGGTTGGTATCTGATGAGGGCTCTGTACTCTGCTCCAAGGTGATGCTCTGAGGGCTGTGTCCTCTAGAGGGGAGGAACCCTGTGTAGAAGGCAGATGGGAAAAGAGGAGAAAATTCACTCTGCCAGGCCCTTTTCTAAGGGCACGTAATCTCTATCACCGAGAGCAGGACTCAAGCCTAAGCACCTCTTAACAGCCCCACTGCTTGACACTATCAAATCGGCATCACCTGAATTGTGCGGTGGCCATATTCAAACCATAGCACCAGCTATGCTAGTTGTACAGTTTGATGCATTTAAAAAATAACTAAACATATTTAAATTATTTTTATCACTTGTTATTCATTCCTGTCCAAAAATTAAAAAAAAATAGTCAGCTCAATTAAGGAATGAATTATGTATAACAAATTTCACTTATTCTATATAAACAATTTGATGAGTTTTTATTTATTTTTATGAATTTGGTTAAAGTATAATGCTCCAGAAGACCAGGAAGTGGACAGAGGTAGAAAGCTGGCACAAGGGAGCTGCTGTCCTAAAGATTATACTGCTGGAACAAAGATTATACTGGCTTAGGAGGTATTAAGCTGGTAGGAACCTCTCTCCCTGTTCCTATGTAGTACCATGGAGTGCAGGGCAAATTGTGACCAGTCCAAACTCTGAAAGACTTCATCTCTCCAGGCAAAGGGCACTTCAACACTCAGAAACAGAAACAAGAAAAATTACAAAGTAGGAGGAAGTGAGAGGACCAGTAGGGGAAGCAAATAAACAAGAAGAATACACACAAGACGAGGAACCTACACAAAAATTCTGGCCACATGTAAAACCTGAGCTGATCAAATCCCCCCAGGGACAATGAGGCAACCACCACAGATGATCTCACTTATAAAGAAATTATGGAAATAATAGAAAGGGAATTTAGAGTATGGATGGCAAAAACAATAAAAGCATTAGGATGTAAAGTGGATAACAACGAAAAGGAAATCCAAAAATTGACTCAAGCAATGAATGGAAGACCTGACGAACTTAGAAAAGGTACGTTAGAACTTATGAATTTGAAGGGGTCATTCAGGGAGCTTAAAGATGCAGGTGAAAGTATCAATAACAGATAAAACCATTGAGAAGAAAGAAGCTCAGAGCTATAAGATTAGCCTATTGAGCTAACTCAAGCTTTTAAAAAGGCAGTAAAAGCAGAGCAATCACTTAGAGAATTATGGGACCTCATGAAATGTGCAAAGGTTTCATACTCAGAGGTATGGAAGCCCTAGTAGAGGATATAATACCTGAACAATTTCCCAAGTATTGCCAGATTCTGACACACTCCTCTTAGATGGATATCAAACCCCATTTTATTTCAATACAAACAGACCATATTCTAAACACATTGTAATGAACCTGGCCAAGGCCATAGTGAAAGAGAAAATTTTATAAGCAGCCAAGAACAAGGACTAATTGATCTACAGATCCATCATTGTAACAGCAGACTTTTCAGCTGAAACTTTTCAAGCCAAAAAAGAGTAGCCACCTACCTTTAATGTTCTTAAACAAAACTGCTTTCAGCTCAGTATTCTGTATCCTGCCTCAAAGTATCATATTTGATGGAGAAATAAAATATTTTGCTGACATGCAAACATCAACGAAATTTGCAACAAGACCAGCTTTGCAGGAACTACTCAGATCCATTCTTCAAACAGATCATCACAATGGCCCACTAGCAAAGTAGACACCCAAAAGCCAAAGGTCAAAGCCTTGCTTCCAAAATGGTGCAAGGAATAAACCTATGCAATAGACCTCCACAAATTAAAATAACCAGAACTCCACTATAGTTGCCAATTTTCTCAATAAATGTGAATGGCTTGAATTCTCTGCTGAAGAGGCACAGGCTGGCAGACTGGTAAAAAAACACAAGCCATCTATATACTATTTCCAATAAACAAAACTAACTTCAAAAGACAAAATAAGACTCAGGGTAAAGTGTTGAAAAAAAATATTTCAGGCAAATGGAAACCAGAAGAAAGGAGGGGTAATAATTCTATTTTTAGATACAAGTGGACATAAAGTAACAAAATAAAGAAAAACAAAGATGGTCACTTAATGCTGGTCAAAGGAACAATACAAAAAGAGGACATTTCATTTCTAAATATATATGCATCAAACTTACATGCTCCCACATTTATCAACCAAACCCTAACTGGTCTGAACAATGTAATGTCCTACAACAGCATAACAGTCGGGGACATTATCACCCCTCTGAAAGAACTGGAAAGATCCTCTAAACAAAGAAACAAGGAACTTAAGTGTGACTGTAGATCAACTGGGCTTAATAATCATATACAGAACATAACACCCCAAAGCTAATGAGTATACATTCTTCTTGCTAATTCATGTATCATACTCAAAATTGATAATATCCTAGAACACAAATCAAACCTCAATAAAACTAAAAGAGTTGAAATATACCTTGTATCTTTCCAGATCACAAAGGAATAAAGGTAGAATTCAATTCCAACAAAACCCTTCATCCTTATACAAAGTCATAGAAACTAAACAACCTTATGCTGAAAGACAGCTGGGTAACGGAGGAAGTAAAGAAGAAAATCATTAGATTCCTTAAACATAAAGACAATAAAGCCACAAGCTATTAAAACCTGTGGGATACTGCAGAAGCAGTCCTAAGTGGGGAACTTATTGCATTAGATGCCTGCCTCCAAGAAGCTGAAAGAGTGCATGTAATCAACCCACTGAACCATGTCAAGGAACTGGAGAAGGAGAGCAAGTGAATTCCAAACCTATTAGAAGAAAAGAACCAAAATCAGAAATAAACAAACCAGAAATAAGCAAAATAGAAAATAAAAGGATCATTCAGAAAATTCACAAAATAAAGTTGTTTTTTTAAAAAAGATAAACAAAATTGATAAACCTTTGCCCAGATTAATTGGAAATAGAAAAGTAAAATCTTTAATATCTTCACCAGAAACAACAAAAGGGGAAATAGTAACAGATGCCACAGAGATACAAGAGATTATTTTTGACTACTAAAAGAAACTCTATGCTCTGAAACTTGACAATTTGGAGGAAAGGGACCATTACTTGAAATAACACAACATCCCTAGACTTAACCAAAAAGAAATAGATTTCTTGAAGAGACCAATATTAAGCATCAAAATTGAAGAAATAATAAAAAAGCTTGCAACAAAATAAATCCCAGCTTCACATGAGAATTCTATCAAACCTTCAAAGAAGAGCCTGGGCGGCACCTGTAGCTCAGTGAGTAGGGCACCAGCAGGTTCAAACCCAGCCCTGGAGAAACTGCAACAAAAATAGCCGGGTGTTGTGGCAGGCACCTGTAGTCGCAGCTACTTGGGAGGCTGAGGCAAGAGAATGGCCTAAGCCCAAGAGTTGGAATTTGCTGTGAGCTGGGAAGCCATGGTACTCTACCAAGGGTGACAAAATAAGACTCTGTCTCTAAAAAAAAAGAAGAAGAGCTTGTGCCTCTGCTGCAGAACCTATTTGAAAATATTGAGAAGGAAGAAACCTTCCCCAGCATGTTCTATGAAGCAAACATCACTCTGATATCAAAACCAAGAAAGGACCCAACCAAAAAGGAGAATTACAGACCAATTTCACTAAAGAATATTGATGCAAAAATACTCAATAAAATTCTAGCAAATGGAATACAGCTACATATCAAAAAAATTAAACATCATGATCAAGTATTCTTTATCCAGTGATACAAGGTTAGTTTAACATATGCAAGTCTATAAATGTAATTCACTCCGTAAATACAAACAAAAACAAAGACCATGTCATCCTCTCAATAGATGCAGAGAAAACATTTGATAAAATTCACCACTTGCAAAAAATGACTCCAAATGAGTAGAAGATTTAAATATAAGACATGAAATGATAAAATCCTAGAAGAAAGTATGGAAACTCTTGAGTATGTCAGGCTGGGGAAAGATATTATGAAGAAGACTTCAGTGCAATTATAATAACAAAAATAAACAAATGAGACTTAATCAAACTGAAAAGCTTCTGCACAACTAAGGACACAACAATCAAAGCAACAGACAACCTCAGAATGAGAAAAGATATTTATTTTATTATTATTATTATTATTTTTTTTTTTTGTAGAGACAGAGTCTCACTTTACCGCCTTCGGTACAGTGCCATGATGTCACAGGACTCACAGCAACCTCTAGCTCTTGGGCTTCTGCGATTCTCCTGCCTCAGCCTCCAGAGCAGCTGGGACTACGTGCACCTGCCACAATGCCCAGCTATTTTTTGGTTACAGTTCAGCCGGGGTTGGGTTTAAACCCGCCACCCTCGGTATATGGGGCCGGCACCCTGCTCTCTGAGCCACAGGCGCCACCCATTTACCTGTTATGCATCTGACCAAGGCTTGATAACTAGGATCTATAGTGAACTCAAGTTAATCAACAGAAGTAGAGCAAACAACCCCATCTATCACTGGGCAAGAGACATGAACAGAACCTTCTCTGAGGATGACAGACAACTGGCTAACAAACATGAAAAAATGCTCATCATGGCCAATCATCAGAGACATGCAAATCAAAACCACCCTGAGATATCAATCACTTAAGCCCAGTGAGAATAATTCAACCTTAGAAACACAAAAAAATGTAACCAAATCATTTGTAACCTCACATGAATCTCAAGGTTTCAAATGTTGGCATGGATGTGGGGAGAAGGAAACACTTTTACGCTGTTGGTAGGATTGCAAAGTTATACAGCCTTCATGGAAAGGAATATGGCGAATCCTCAAAGAGCTAAATGTGGACATTCCATTTGATCCTGCAATTCCAGGCCTAGGAATTCACCCACAGAAAATAAATCATTTTATCACAGGGGTATTTGCATTAGAATGTTTATTGTAGTTCAATTCACAATTGCAAAGACATGGAAGCAATCTAAGTGCCCAAGAACCCATCTGTGGACTGCTAAACTGGCATATGTATACCATGGAATACTGCTCAGCTATAAAAAAAGATGATGACTTTACATCTTTACCTGGATGGAGATGAAACACATTCTTCCTAGTAAAGTATCACATTACATACCCATATGGGAGAGTAACACAATTATATTCAAGTTGTAGGAGTGGGAAACAGGGAAAGGAGAGGAGAGAGGCGATTGGTAAGCTCTTACCTGTAAGAGTGCATAGCACACCCCCAGGATGAAGGGCTCAACTGCTTCAACCACCACTTGAATTGTACCTTAGAAATGCAATGTGACCTAATCATTTGTACCCTCATATTAATCTGAATTAAAAATAAAATCAACACATACATATATGTAAAGAGGCTTTTCTTTATTCAATGACCAAACAGGTGATAACATCAGGCAGTGAGGTGCTGTCATTAACATTTAAAACACCTGTCAAAGGAATTTGTTTTTAAACATTAGACACCATTAAGTCCAAGGACTGTGCTAAGCTTTGCCATTGACTTCAGTGAACCGTTGCTGAGTCACATTTCACATGCTATGCCCTGGGACGTCAACCTCTAAAACGTGAGCATCATTACTGTGCTTTAGGATTTTAAGGTCAGCCTACTTTATTCCAAATTGTAAAATGACCCAAACAGAACCACAGGCACACAATGAAGACCTAAATATGAAAACAGACATAGTTGTAAATTTTTTAAAGTTGAAATTCCTAGTAATGAGATGGCCCAGTCTCCTCTTTAATAATAATTTCAAAACTATTAAGTGTAGAGTACAAATGTCTTACCACAACAAATAAGTAAGTGAGGTAATGGTTATGTTAATCAGTTTGATGTAAGCATTCCACATTGCATATCACATCAGACTATTGTATCTCATAAATATAGATAGTTATGATTTAATTATGACATTATTAACATAATTAACAAATTATGAAACAAAAAATAATAATTAGAAGGAATAATAAAAATGCAGTGCTAAAAATATTTGACTATTCCACAATTCCTATAGCTATAATTTTGAAACATTTAAAATGAAAACTTTCCTAGACAAAGGGGGAAAACATTTCATAAAGATGAAAGAAAAACAAACTACTTAGTATGAATTGACTCTTAAATATGGAGATGACTCTATGGGAACCTTTTATTCATCAACGTTATTTGTCAGAAAATATTCATATTTCAGATCAATTAGATATGACATAATTTTTCAGATCATACGATATAAATCTGTTCATGACATGGCCCTATAAAAATAATAGTCTTATTAAGCTTCTGTTAACCACATTCACGTTTTTTATAAAGCTTTTTCCAAATTTCATGCAAATATAAAGGTACATATTTAATTTACTCAGGCTAATAAAAAGAACATTGTAATCAAGTTCAGAAATAAAACAAGGAATTTGTCTAAAAATCTCCTCAAGAGGACCAGTTGCTCCTAACAGAGGCACTGAGCTGGTAAGTGACAGGGGTGGCAACTGGCCTCAGAGAAACATGAAGAAATAAGGTGAAGGAATTTTGAATTTTAGATGGTGAATTGCACATTCATTCAGGCAAGAACCTAATGATTTAACAAATTGCATTGTCTTACTTCAACCCTTTCTTATTCCTGAATTTCAGTAGAAAATAGATATTATTATTCTATTATTCGATTATTCTAGATATTATGCTAATATCTAATATCTAATAATATCTATTATTCTAGATATTATTCTAGTATCTAGAATATTCTAATATCTAGAATAATAGATATTATTCTACTATTCTTCTGAAATATGAAATTAAATAGATTTTAATTATCATGTATATTTAAAAAATTCTAATTCCAATGAGATATTTGGAGGCCTTAAATGATTTACATCATCTACATTGAATTTGCTTGAATGCTAATTAGACAAGAATGCAGGAATTCAACAATTAAAAAAAAAATAGGTTGGCAGCCAGACCATCTCCTGATGCAGCTGCAAACGATGAGGCCCTTGACAGAAGCGTAACTTTCAGAACTTTTGCATATGCTCAGAGGGTAGCAAAAATCTGGACAGAAGCTGGGCTCTAAGAAGTGACGCCAGAGAGCAAACAATGGGAAGTGTATTAAATCATTCTAAAATTGTATATTGAGAATATTTTCCCAATGAAGGAGTTCAAATAAGAATGAAGGGAAAAAATATGTTACTCCTATGCAATAGAAAGGCTAAACTTTAAAAAACTGACCATATCAAATGTTAGCAAAAATTTAGAGAAATGGTGTAAAAGAGTTTACTATGGGTGGAAATGCAAATTATCAAAGCCCATATGGAAACCAGTATGGAGGTCCCTTGAAAAGTTAAAAATAGAAAAATAAAAAAGAAGTTAAAAATAGAACTACCACCTGATCCAGCAGCCCCACTACTGGCTATGTACCCAAAAAAGATGAAATCAGTATGTGGGGAAGACACCTGCTCTCCCACATTCACTGTGATAAGTTCACAGTAGCCAAGAGAGGGAATTAACCTAAGTGTCCCTCGACAGTTCAATGGATTAAAAAGTGCGACTACCGAGATAGCTGAGATCAGGGCTGTTCTAACACCAAGGGGACACGGGCCCATAGGGCTGCTAGAGTTCAGTAACCTTCAGTTCCCAGTTCCAGGCACTGGGGTGTGCAGCATCTGGGCCATTGCCAGCCTGTGTCACGCTGACTCCCTCCTTTGCCATGCAGGAACTCTGCAGCTTGGAGACTTAGAATTTCCAACTTCCTGTCCTGTTAGTCAGATTCATCAATGAGCTGCTTTTGCATCCCAGTTTGTCATTATCTGGAGGTCGGTCCATCGCTTTAAATCTTTGCAGACTTATTCAGGCTGTGTTTATCCTGCCTCTCTTTGGTCCCGCTCCATTCTAACACTTTTTCTCCCAGTGGGTCAGGCCCCCTGTTCTATCCGTAGTATGAGAGCCAAAGTCATATTCCACATGAAATTTCTGCCATTATCTACTTTATTTAGCTTATTTTCCCTACCAATAAGCAACTGACTGAAGTCGATTTAACAATGCCATAATTCTTACACAGCCAGTAGATGCTAAACATCATCAGCAGACATTAATGTGACTACATCATAGCTCACTGTCTAGATGATATTTTGTCTAATTCTTGCCGCTGCCTATTCTGAAAATTCTAACATATCGACAGGGTCTAAAAAGACCTAACCCACTTGATAGTTATCCAGCATTAAGGCTGATGTAACAGACCACTTGTTAATGTCTTCACTTCTTTTTATTCTAGATACTAGGATAGTGAAGAGTCTTGGGTAGAGACTGAATACAACTCTAGAAAAATGGAATCCATTTGAAGGAAATGCATTTTAAGTAAAATATTTGTGATAGAATGAACGCAAATGAAAGATAGAAGGTCAAAAGAAAAGTGTTGTAGAGCGTTGATTCTTTGGTATTGTCAAGCGATGAAACTGTCTTTACATCACTGGAATTCATGTCGGTTTTGTGGAGGATTATTGCCAGCTCCTTTGGCACAAACATAAAGACGAGAACTTTTAGAAAGACTGTCACTTTTTCCTATCATTGAAAGTTAATCATTTTCAAAATACACTCATTTCATATTCCACATTGTGTATATATATTGGATCTGCTTTGATGTATTTGTCATAATGAAAACTAGAGGGAGGCACAGTACACTGTGAATATCAATTTAATCATTGAAGAATACCTAGTATTAATAAAAGGGGCTATAGTCAAGCCCTTCCAGTCGCAGCTAGCATTGGAAATTCATTTTCAAGATGTGGGAACAAATAACTGAAAAAAATATAGTTACTAAAAGATGATGTTGTAGAAACCTAATTTTAAAAATATGATAATCTTTGGAGTACATTTTACCCCTAGCTCAGAGCCTTTGCAAGGTGATCAAATATGGTAGCCTTTTAAAGACACAATGAATGAAATAGATGTATGCTTTATTTGATGACTTTTGTGGAACTGTAGCTTGATATAAAGATGTAGTTACTTTTCTGTTTCCTCAAAATTCCTCCCATTTATCTCCATGATTTCTGACATTTCCATGTTATTTTGATTTCCCTGACAGAGGACTCCCAAGGCATAACGTTTCCCATCTGAACTCTTTCTGCTTTTCCAGTGGGGCATTAAGTAAACTACTTGCTTTCTTGATTTTTCCTTGTTCCTAAATTAAAATTTTCCAATCAGTGCATCTCAGAGTGTGCTTCAGACCTCACACCTGCACCCAGCCTCTGCCCACATCCAGCAGCCTGACTTCACACAGAACCCGACTGTCCCAGGATGATGTGCATTGGTCAGGTCGGGCCAGGTGCTTATCTACATGAAATCTTCATGGCCTCTGACAGCAGAGCACAGACACAATGCTGATGTGATTCTTCTTGATTTTGCTCCTGCCTAAATGGAAAGCTCTCACCTCCTGGTAACGCTTTCCCTGAGGTTCATCCTGGTCTCCCTGAAGGTCAGTGAGCACAACCTTACTTTTTGGGGGCAGTGCACAGATGTACACAGGCTTCCCCCCCTTCTCCCAGTGCCCCTTGAGGACAGGTGCCTGTACAGAGCTTACTCGCCATGCTCTAGCCCTCCAACCAACCCCTACATGTTCCTCCATTGAACTTATCTCTACCTAGGAGAACATCGGACCTAGGAGACGATCCGTGATAAGAGGCATCATTATTTCACGCAATACTGAAAAGGAAAATTAAAGTGTGGCCATGAATGTCTCACGTGTAGGTGACTGTAAGACACGCCCCACGTCGGAGACACTAAAATGTTAAACAATCCAGGCCTTAGAAGCAATGAAGTAAGTTCTCTGTTACTATCATCATCGTCATTCCTGCCACCTTTCCAATGGGAATGTCAGATCTGTGAGAGCTGGGCCTTTGCCCACTTATTATTTAAATGTCTCCAACCCTCAAAACAGTGCCAGGCACAAAATGTTAGGTACTAAATGAATATTTATAAAACAAATTATTTAAATTAAGAATGATGTTTAGTGGTCGTAACTGTACGGTTGTTTCACTTCCTTTCCTGCCTTTCTGTATTTTCTAGATCTTATACATGCTTTATTACGGACAATACACACTATACCAACATTATGGTTATGTATTTTTCAAAACAACAAAAATGGGAGTCTTTGTAGGGTTCCACACACATGACCTTAGACATGGTTTGTGCATACAAGGCAGTTTTGCAATACATTGACAATACACTTTGGGAGTAAGGCTTAAAAATTGCACCTTTTTCCTTCTCTTCTCAAGAAATGCTGTCATCGGCTATAAAATTTTGCCAATATTATAATGTGTTATGATTAGGCTGATGATTGGAGATAAAAATTTAAGGCAATGTTTATTACTTCCTTAGCCATTTCATGTATTGCTCTTCCAAAAATAATGTGAGGGAAGAGAGAGAGAAAGAGAGAACCACACAAGAAGCAGACAGGGACTTAGAAAAGACAGCTGGGAAAGCTGACTCATTGCTCGTTTAAAGTGTGGAGCTTAACTTTCATCACTGGCTGTGGTTGTCATGCATCAACAAACTTCAAAGACTGAAGGAAAACTCATTTTCTTTGCTTGATCCTCCTAGTAGGAGGCAAGAAAAATAGAATTCTATTTTGTGAATTTGTCATAATACTGTTCAAGGAGAAAACTCCTACAAATCCTATCTGCTGCTCACTTGATGTGATGTACCCTTGTCTATTACAGTCATCCACTTAAGAGAAGAAAGCCAGCCTCTCAACACGTCAGGCTCACTCCATGGTCATTGGCCTCAACTCGCAATTTCATCTGCTAAGTAGAGTTTGTTTTCATGTAAAACATTCTTTTTGGTAATTTGTATAGTTCTGACTTATCCTAGGGATGAATTAGACAGGCTGCGTAATTTGTTAACAAAGTTAACGAACATTTATCCCAATGGTAGGTTGAGAAATGAGATCAATCCTGGCAGCTTCTAAAGCTCTGCCCAAAGAAATTTCAATAAAAGCAAACACACCCAGGGAAAAGCTGGGTTGCAGGAGCTGATTTTCAGGGAAAGTTATTTATCCTTCAAAGTAGATTTTCTTCTTAGAATGGAAGATTATCGTCATTGTAATGTATCAATAGCATTAATGTTATCCCTTTCTAATCACAGTAAAAAGGAAAGAGAAGCCACTAAACTCACCACAGATGCAGCTAATTGATGCCGGTTTCTAAACTAAAGAGCGGTTTTTATACACTAAGAATTCAGTATCAGCAGAATTTACTCAGTAGAATAATGGCAGAGGTGGTTATGAAAATTGATCATTAAGGTCCATGTCTGATTTGGTAAAGGATTACTATGGGGTTTCATTTTGCTTTTTGATTAAACTTTATACTTTGGGATAACTATATATTCACATGCAGTTGTAAGAAATAATATAGAAAGATCACATCTAATAATATAACGATTATATAAGTGGGGAGACTTATAGCAGTTCCCTTCATAATATTCAAAGACTGCTAACTTCCCAGATGTTGACCTAGAGTATTAGACAAAGTATGGTTCTTCAGTTTCCGTATTTCATCCAGTTTCCCCCAGTGGTAGCATCGTGCCATACTGAAGTAAATTGTCACGCCAGGGCTCTGATGCAGACAAGATTCCTGCACGTGACCTGCTCCAGCCACACCCACTATTCCCAGCCCTCATTTTCCTTACTCCCTCCGCCTACGAATCTCTGCTCTTTTTCTATTCCTGGATAATCTCAGAACATCATAGCTATGGTATTTTAGAGTATGTAACCTTTGGAGATTGTGTTTCTCTGTCAGCACCACTTTCTGGGTGTGAACCCAGGGTTTTGCATGTACCACTAGTTTATTCCTTTTTATTACTGACCAGTATTCCATTGTATGGAAGACCCATGCTTTGTCTAATACTCTTTGCCAACATCTGGGAAGTTAACAGTCTTTGAATATTATGAAGGGAACTGCTGTAAGTCTCCATGTTTATATAATCATTATATTATTATTATGTAAAGAGAAGTCCTCATTTTTCTGAAGTAAAGGACCAGGAGTGCAATGCTGGAGTCGTATGAAAACTGTCTGCTGTAAAATAAGAAATCGCCAAATCATTTTCCAGAGGGGTTACAGCATTTCACATTCCCATCAGCAACACTTGAGTGATCCAATTTCTCTACATCTTTGAAAGCATTTGCTGTTCTCACTATTTTATTTTAAGTTTTACATGTTTTGACAGGTGTGTAAAATACCTCATTTTTGTTTTAATTTAAATTTTATTGATAGCTAAAGTTAGCGAACATTTTTTTCATGTTTTCCTTGCATGTTTTCCTTCCTTCTTTCATCCATTTCCTAATTGCTCATGTGCTTACTGATAACTTTTGATTTTCCCTCACATATTTATTAGATATACAGTTAGAAAACATTGTCTTCTGGTCTATAGTTTATCTTTCCTTGTTCTTTCTACGACCTTTCAGAGAGCGAAAGTTTCCATTTTGATAAGGTCTACCTTATCAATTTTATGGATTGTGTTTTGGTGACAAGTCTAAAATATTTTAGCCTAGTCTCAGATTGCAAAGATTCATTTTTTTGTGCTAAAAGTGTTATAGTTATATGCTTCTATTTCAGCCTATTTCATTTGGAGTTAAATTTTGTGATTTTTTTTTGACAATGCACATCCAATTGTTCTATTATCATTTATTGAAAAAACTTCTTTTCCTCTGTTGAATCACTTTTGCAGTTTTACCAAAAATCAGGGGAAATATTTCTGTGGGTCTATTTCTGGGCTGTTTATTGAGTCTGTTAGTTAACCTCTGTGTCTGCCCTGCCATCAACACGATCTTGATTACTGGAGCTATATGCTCTTGCAGTTGGGAAGGCAGCATCTCTCACTGTATTTTCTCTCAAAACTACTTTAGCCAATCTACCTCCTCTGCCCTTTCATGTAAATTTTAGGATAATCTTGTTCATATCTAGAGTTTTATAAAAACTGCATTTGACTGTATGTGAATTTAAAGAGAACTGAAACTTGAGTCTGAGTATTCCAGTACATGAATACCATGTATATCTCAATTTAGTCTGATGTTTTATTTCTTTTGACACAATTTTGTGGTTTTTAAAATACAAGTGCTATACATATTTGGTTAGATTTCTACCTACGTATTTCATTGTTTTGAGTGAATGTGAATTGTATTTTTTTCTATTTAAGTGTTAGTGCTCACATGGTCTTTGTTAGTATCCAACAGCAGTGAGTAAAGAAATACAAGGGACATGTTTATTTATCTGTTAAATTCATCAAATTGGCTTCCTGGTTGTACAAGATGATCTGGGGTGGGGGGGCAGAGCAAGATGGCAGACTAGAGACAGCTTCTTTGTAACCAGGCATGGTGAGATTGGGGAGAAAAGACTCCAGGCACCTCTGGCTTGTGGGCTCTATCCTGAAACATCCCTTTGGGGGCACAGGAAGGCAGCAGGAGACTTCAGGACCCCAAGAGGAGGATGAAAGCAGTGGTGGAGAAGTGGCAGGTGTTTGCAATTGGTCAGAGGCTTGCTGACTATTGTGGCTGTGGCGGCAGCAGCTACAGCAGCAGCAAGAGTTTGCAGACAGTGAAGGCCTTCCCTGTGTTTTTTATTTATTTTATTTAATTATTTATTTGGACTTGGACACTTGGTTGAGCTACCTTTGGAGAACTTGGACTAGTCAGCAAGTGAATTTTGTTGGGACTGAGACTCTGGGATAGAACGGGGCTTTCATTGTTCTGCTGCAAGCCATGGGCAGGCAGTGTGGGAAAGCTGCCTTGCAGGGTCAGCCCTCAGGGTTCTAGAGCAGGGATGATTCTGGCATGCCTAATAAGTGGGCAGCCAATTCTGGAGAGATCCAAGTTGCACACACTTTCCTGGAAAGCCACTGCTTAGCCAAGGGACACAGTTTGGAAAGGTCAAGCTATGTCTTTTAAGTGGGCTGAGGAGAGACTCAGTCTCTCAACCCAGAGGGATATGAGGACAAAGACATCAGCAGTGGCTTCCAAGCTCCTTCTTATACAGCTGTATTGTGATTAGCAGTTCTGCTCCAGAAGACCACCTGTTGCTCAGGCAATATTCAGGCAAATACATATATATAATAAATGGGAAAAGTTGAAAAAAATTTTAAAAGAAAAAACTATATACATATGTAAATATATAAAAACTATATATAACTATATATAAACATATAAAAACTGTATATGTATAGTTTTTACACATATACAGTTTTTATATGTTTTATATAGTTTTTTATATATATAGGTTTTTATATACATATATAGTTATATACATGCATATTTTTTATATACATATATATAGTTTTATCTTTTAATTTTTTCAACTTTTCCCTCTTAGATTTTTATTATTTTTTTCTTCATTTTTCTTAGATACATATAACTTTTTTATTATTGTATTCTTTAATAAGGGCTACATTTTTGCTAGTTTTCCTGCTCCTGTTATTTGTTTTTTCCCCCAGTTTTATCCCTTAAGGTTTTTTGTTGGTTGGTTTTGGTTACATTTATAGTATTTTTGTTTTTCCTCTCTGTTTGGTGAAGGTGGGGTCCTGTGTTTGCTCAGGCTGGCAAAGGACTACAGACATAAGGAAAACTAAGCAACCAGCCTCCCAGAGGTTGGGATTTGTGGGTATGGGTCAAAGTATCCTACTTTGCACCACTATTACTCTTGTCTTTCTTTCTGTTCCTCTCTTCTTTTTGTCCATCTTCCCGTTTACTAACTCCCTTTCATTTCTCTTTTATCTCTTATTTTTTATCCCTTCCTGCTTTTCACTCTTCCATTTAGTCCTTTGCCAAAAGTACAGTTCAACACTTTAGGTCAGAGGCACAGTAACTTAAAAAGAAAAAGGGAGTGAAAGAAAAGAATAGGGCAAGAAAACAGACAAAAAGAAAAAACTCATGAGAAAGAAACATCAGAAAAATCCTGGCAACATGCAAAAACAGACCAAAACAGCTCCTCCAAGGGATCATGAGGTAGGTCCTACAGAGGATTCCACCTATAAAGAAATGTTAGAAATGACAGAAAGCAAATTTAAAATATATATGGTAAAATTGCTGAGAAAGTGGAAAGTAATCAAACGGAAATCCAAAACCAGAGTCAAACAATATGAATAATATAGAAAGGATATTCTTTCTTAAGGAGCTTAAGGAATTGAAGCAGTTAATCAGGGAACTTAAACATGCAGTAGAAAGTATTAATAATAGATTAGATCATGCAGAAGAAAGAATCTCAGAGGTAGAGGATAAAGCTCTTGAGCTAACTCGGGCAGTTAGAGAGACAGAAAAAAAGAGAGAGAAGGCAGAACATTCTCTGACAGAATTTTGGGGCTTCATACGAGTTATAGGTATCCCAGAAGGGGAAGAAGAATGCTCCAGAGGAATGGAAGCCTTACTAGAGGATATCATAAATGAAAATTTCCCAAATATCATCAAATGTTCAGATATACTCCTTTCAGAGGGAAATCAGACCCCAGGTCATCTCAACTCAAACAGAGCTTCTCCAAAGCACATTATCATGAATCTGTCCAAAGTCAAGACAAAAGAAAAGATTCTGCAAGCTGCCAGAAGTAAGTGCCAATGGACCCACAGGGGCAAAACCATCAGGGTGACTGCAGACTTCTCAAACGAAACTTTTCAAGCTAGAAGACAATGGTCATCTACCTTTAATTTACTTAAAGAAGACAATTTTTAGCCTAGAATTCTATATCCTGCTAAGCTAAGTTTTAAAATTGACAGAAAAATCAAATCATTTACTGATATGCAAGCATTGAGGAAGTATGCCACAACAAGACCAGTTCTACAGGAAATACTTAGCCTATTCTATATACTGACCTTCACAATACACCACCAGCAAACACCCAGGAACTAAAGGATAAAATCTAGCTTCCACAATGATGCAAAATATAAAACCAAGCAATGGACTTTCACAAAATAAGATGACTAGAACTCCACCACACTTATAAATTATCTCAATAAATGTTAATGGCTTGAATTCCCCACTGAAAAGTCCTAGGCTGGCTGATGGGATAACAAGGACAAGCTATCCATTAGCTATCTGCAGGGAACACACCTAGGCTTGAAGGACAAATTAAAACTCAGGGTTAAGGGATAGAAGAAGACAATTTTTCAGGCAAATGTAAATCAGAAGAGTAAGTGTCTTGGCACAGTAACTGAGAGAATGCCAGGAAGGCTATGTTAACCAGTGTGATGAAAGTGTGTCAAACGGTCTGTGAAGCTAGTGAATGATGCCCCATGATCAGATCAATGTACACAGCTATGATTTAATAAAATAATAATAAAAAATAAATAAAAAATAAATGAATTTAAAGTAACTAAAGTCAAAAAAGACAAGGAAGAACACTTCATATTAGTCAAGGGAACAATACAACAAGAAGACATTTCAATTTTAAATATTTATGCATTCAACTTGAATGCTCCCAGATTCTTGAAACAGACCTTAATTAGTCTGAGCAATATGATATCCTATAACAGCATAATACCAGGGGACTTAACATTCCTCTTACAGAAATCTCCTCAGCAGATCCTCTAAACAGAAACTATACAAAGGGAGCATTTAACAAGGGAGTTAAACTCCATTTAACAAGGGAGTTAAATGTGACCCTAGAACAACTGTGCTTGATATACATACATAGAACACTTCATCCAAAGCTAAAGAATATACATTCTTCTCATAAGCCCATAGAACATTCTGCAAAATAAATCATATCCTGGGACACAGATCAAACCTCAACAGAATCAAAAGAATTGAAATTTTATTGTGTATCTTCTCAGACCACAAGGCAATAAAGGTGAAACTCAACTTCAACAAAAATTGTCATCCCTACACAAAGGCATGGAAATTAAACAACTTTTGCTGAACCACAGTTAAGTCAAGGAAGAGATAAAAAACGAAATCGTTAACTTCCTTGAACATAAAAACAATGAAGACACAAGTTAACATAAACTACCTGTGGGACACTGCAAAGCAGTTCTAAGAGGGAAATTTAATGCAGTAAATGTCTCCATCTGAAAAGCAGAAAGAGAGCACATCGATAACCTAATGAACCATCTTCAAGAAATGGAAAAGGAAGAGCAAGCCAATCCCAAACCTAGCAGGGAAAATGAATAACAAAAATTAAATCAGAAAGAAATGAAATTGAAAATGAATCAGTCATTCAGAAAATTAATAAAACAAAAAGTTGGTTCTTTGAAAACATAAATGAAATTGATAAACCATTGGCCAGATTGACCAGAAATAGAAAAGTAAAATCTTTAATCACCTCAATCAGAAATGAAAAGGGGTAAATAACAACTGATACCACAGAGATACAAGAGATTATTTCTGATTACTACCAACGTCTTTATGCCCACAAATTTCACAAGGTGGAGGAAATGGACCAATACCTGGAATCACACCATCTTCCTCAACTTAATCAGGAAGAACTACATCTCTTGAACAGACCAATATCAAGCTCTGAGAGTACAGAAAATAGGCATAGGTAGCACACTTTGTAAGATGATTGAAGCCATCTATGAGAAAACCATAGCTAATATACTGAATGGAGCAAGACTGATAACTTTTTCACTTAGAACTGGAACCAGCTAAGAATGTGCACCATCACCACTATTATTCAACATTGTGCTGGAAGTTCTAGCCAGTGCAATCAGGAAAGAAAGGATATAAAGGGAATCCAAATGGAGGTAGAGGAGGTCAAACTCTCTCTCTTTGCTGATGATATGATCCTGTACTTAGAAAGCCTCAGGAACTCAACCACAAAACTCCTGGAAATCATCAGGAAATACAGTAATGTCTCAGGGTATAACATCGATGTCCACAAATCAGTACGCTTTGTATACACCAATGACAGCCAAGTTGAGAAGTGAACCTAAGATACAATTCTGTTCACAGTAGCTTCAAAGAAAATGAAAGACTTAGGAGTATACCTAACAAAAAAAGTGAAAGATCTTTTCAAAGAGAATTATGAAATGCTAAGAAAAGAAATTGCAGAAGACACTAACAAATGGAAAAACATACCATGCTCTTGGCTTGGAAGAATCCATATTGTCAAAATGTCTATTCTACCAAAGCAATCTACATATTCAATGCAATCCCCGTTAAAATACATAGTATTTTGAATAAGTGGAAAAATATGGTACTTTGTTTTATATGGAAACCGAAAAAGCCCTGTATAGCTAAGGCTATTCTTAGTAATAAAAACAAAGCCACGGGCATCACCCCACCAGACTTCAGGCTATATTACAAGTCCACAGTAATCAAAACAGCATGGTGTTGGCACAAAAATAGAAACAAAAAATCAAGAGATGAAACCAGTCTCTACTTGCCATCTTATCTTTGATAAACCAAACAAAAGCATACAGTGGGGGAAAGAATCTCTATTCAACAAATGGTGCTGGGAGAACTGGATAACCACATGTAAAAGACTGAAACTGGACCCACACCTTTCACCCCTTACAAAAATTGACTCAAGATGGATAAGAGACTTAAATCTAAGACACAAAATGATAAAAATCTTAGAAGAAAGTGTGGGGAAAAAATCTTGATGATGTTCGACTGGGGAAAGATTTTTTTGACAAAGACTTCAATGGCCATTGCAACAACAACAAAACACCCTGAGATATAACCTAACCTCAGTGAGAATGGCCCACATTGCAAAGTCTCAAAGCTGCAGATGCTGGCGTGGATGTGGAGAGAAGGGAACGCTTTTATACTGCGAATGGGACTGCAAACTAATACAGCCTTTTTGGAAGGAAGTATGGAGAATTCTCAAACAACTCAAATTAAACTTCCCATTTGGTCCTGCAAGCCCATTACTAGGCATCTATTCAGAAGAATAAAAATCACTTTATCATAAGGACATTTGCACTAGACTGTTTTTCACAGCTCAATTTACAATCGCCAAAATGTGGAAATAACCTAAATGCCCACCATCCCAGGAATGGATTAACAAGCTGTGGTGCATGTATATCATGGAATACTACTCAGCCATGAAAAAGACAGAGACTTTATATCTTGTGTATTAACCTGGAAGGAGTTGGAACACATTCTTCTTAGGAAAGCATCCCAAGAATGGAGAATCAAGAATCCAATGTATTCAATTCTAACATGAAGGCAGTAGATGAGCTAATACAAAGGGTGGGGTAGGGGATTGAGGGATCAGGGAGAGGAGAGGAGGGTGGAGACCGGGGGGTCACACTCTATGGCACATCTCTTGGAGGCAGGATATAATTATAAGAGGGACTTTACCTAACAACTGCAATCGGTGTAACCTAAATTTTTGCACCCTTAATGAATCCTAAAAAACAAAATAAAAAAGATGATCTGTGAATTCCTTGGAAATTTCTATTTAGACAATCATGTTATTTGCAAGAAGTGTTTCACTTTTCCTCCTTTCCAATCTATTTGCCATTTATTTATTTTCTTGGCCTTTTTGAATGTGCCCAATCTTCCAGTACTGTGTTAAAGAAGAGTGGTGAGAGTAGACATCCTTGCCTTACCACGTTCTCAATCTTTAGGGGAAACATTTGGTCTTTTATCTTTAAGTTTAATGTAGAGTGAAGGAGCCTTTTGTCTTGTTATCACAAAGTAAGGAAGGTGCCTGTGCTCCTACCTGCCTGAGCTTTAGACATGACTGGGTGTTGCAAAAGAATGAATGGTGGCGCCTGTAGTCCCAGCTACTCGGGAGGCTGAGGCAAGAGAATCACGTAAGCCCAAGAGTTAGAGGTTGCTGTGAGCCGTGTGACGCCATGGCACTCTACCCGAGGGCGGTACAGTGAGACTCTGTCTCTACAAAAAAAAAAAAAAAAAAAAAAAGAATGAATGGTGGCCTGCAATAATGACACGTCCATTTGGCATGATCTGTTTTTTGAAATCATCTTTTATTTTTACTTATAAACATTAGTTGTCTATTTTTTGAGACTTGAAAAAAAAAGAAGTTAACTGATAACTCCATACTGAACCTCAGAGTCAAAGCATTCTATAATAGACATACTCTTATTTGACAATGTGAATGTTACTTTTTTCCATTATTATTATTATTATTATTATTGCTCAATATTTCATTGCAGCAATCATCTGATTTCTTTTTTGAATGTATTTATCTTCGTTCGTTCTTTACAAGGTTTTTGTTTCTAGTCCTTATCTTAAACATCATTATTGCTATTAAATTTTAAGCCTTTTTAATTTTGTGAAGGCAAGAAATGGAAACCAAATAAACGCACGTAAAAAAAATAATAATAATGACACATCCACCCAGCGCTCAGAACTGGGGACTGCAACTTCGTGTGAACATTAGCTAAAGATATTGCGATGCAGGGTCACCCTGGATCACCTTGGTGAGGCTCGAATCCAATGACAAGAGCCTTTGTAAGAGACACAGACGGGAGCAGACACAGTCTCAAAGAGGGAAGGTGAGGACAGGGTCAGGGACAGGAGCGGCACCGCCATTCCTTAAAGAGGGCAGGGAGGCCTAGGTTAAAGCATGTGCCTGAGTCTTGGTTTATATACAACAAAAACGCATAAAAGTAAAAAAAATAGCTAAACAATTAAAAATTTAATAAAAGCTTATAGAATAAGAACATAAAGACAGAAAATATTTTATACAGTTATACAATGTGTTTATGTTTTAAACTAAAGAGTCAAAAAGGCAAATTAAAAAAATTACAAGGTAAAAAATATCAGTAAACAAATGTTAACTTATTATCTAAGAAAGACATTTCTAAAATAAATTCAGCATAGCCGAAGTGTCCAAAGTTTATGAGTCTACAGTAGTGTGTAGCAATGTCAAAGGCCTTCACATTCACTCACGACTCACCCTCTCACTCAGAACAAATACAGGAACGTGAAATATATTCACGAAATATGTGAACTATAATTCACATGTATTTGAAGTATCTTTGCTACTATTTTGTTAAGGATTTTTGTGTTTGTATTCATAAGGGATGTTAACCATAGTCCTTTTGTATTTTTCTTTTTTTATGGTAAATTTTTCTTTTTTTTATTATTTTTTTATTAAATCATAGCTGTGTACATTAATATGATCGTGCATCTTACAAGGGTATATGTGAATCCTAGTAAATGTGGAATGTAAAGGTCTTAGCAAATTAACTAAGAACATGCCATAGTCCTTTTTTCTTTTTAGTCCCTCATTCTGGTTTTGACATCAGAATAACACAGCTTTCTACCCTCCTTGCCAAGTTTTCTCTCTTCTGTTTTCTGGAGGAGAGTGTGTGTGTAGGATTGCTGTCAGTTTTTCTTTAAACATGCTTTTAATAGTTTAGATTATTAAAATGGTCCTTTTTCTATAAGAATCCACATATCATTTATGTTTAAAATGATAACTGTAGTGAATACATGTTTGTGTGTGTGTGACTATTTTTAGAAGCAAAACCAGGGACTGGTACTTGCACCTGTCACGTTTTCTTCCAGTGGACACACGCTGGGTAGCAGCGCATGCTGCAGCCAAGTGCAATCTTTTGCTTTGGAAACTGTGGTAAGGCAAATGCACAAGGCTATTCATGCCAGATTACTTTTTTATAGCAAAGGACTAGAAATAACTCACCAATGGTTTGGAAGACTGATAAAGAAACTATGGTCCATCCATCTACCCACAGAGGACTGTACAGCTTAGTGAGAAACAGACAGACTACAGAATGAGCTACAGAATTCACTAAATAGAACAAAAAAAGAGCTTAAAATAGGCCGCTGTCTACTGGAGTTGGGTTTGTGTGTGTGGGGGGGAATACAAATATAAATATATATGTGTGTTTGTGTTTAACTTATTTAAATGAAGAATGAACCATAAACATCCTGGAAAGAGTTGCCTCTAAGGGAAAAAGCATAGAGTGTGGAGGCGGAGGGAATTTTTAATAATAATTTTAATCCTTATAGTGTATCAGAACGAAGTTGAAGTAAACCATGTTTTAGTCTGGGTTACATGATCTGGGTTTTCCTGGTGCATAAAGTTGTGATTTTAGTGAAGGTCTCTGGGGTAAGGGCCCTGATATGTGGTGGGTGTCTGTTAGATTCTAGAGACTGGTATGTGCTTATAATCATTTATTTAATTTTCAAAAAAACCCAGGAGGTGGATGTGAGGATGCACATTTCACAGGTAGTTCTGAGACAGGAAGCGAATTCCAAGGAGAGGAAGTAAACGCATGGCTCAAAACCGGTGGAGCCCAGGCTCCCAGGTAGTGACACACACTGTTCTTGCCCTTTACACGGGTGTGACAGACCTGAGACTAAGGGAGGTGGGTGATGAATCTGTCCGTCCAAGGGAGTCCCTGGGCAGCCGCGGTGACCTCGGCAGAAATGCGCTGCGCTGGTGAGCACGGGGCGGGGGATGCGGCCGAGTAGCAAGTGAGGGTTTCTTGTTTATCTGAATAAAATCCACAAGAATAAGAACAAAGCCAGGCAAATAGCGAGAGGATAGAACTTTGACAAAAGGCACGAAAAAGTAACACCCAATGCCATCCAAGGGATTATATCCTGGAAAGAAATAACATAACTCAAGGGAGCGTCACGCAGAGACCCATCATCCCGACTCCGGAGGGGACCGAGTCCGGGAAGCAGCGACAGGAATGGCCACTCCGAGCCCAGCTGGGAAGAGACGAGCAGAAACTAGAAATGCCCTCCCAGAGCTGGACTGGTAATTACATTTTTGACAAGAAGGTGACAGTCAGGAAAGATGACAGTAACATAGAAATGGACTAAAAACTAATTTGAAAAGTTTGTTGTAATGGAACTGGCTGCAAGACAGGAATCCCCAGTCCTAGGGAGGGAGAGGACAGCAGACACTCTCCAGGGTGTCACACTGCTACAGGACAAGGGATGCCCAGCCAGCTGGTGGGGCTGGGGGTGGGGCTGGGGTGGAACTGTGGGTGGAGCCGTGGGTGGAGCTGGGGGCGGAGCTTGGGTGGCCCTGGGGGCTGGGGCTGGGGTGGAGCTGTGGGTGGAGCCGTGGGTGGAGCTGGGGCGGAGCTTGGGTGGCCCTGGGGGCTGGGGCTGGGGTGGAGCTGTGGGTGGAGCCGTGGGTGGAGCTGGGGCAGAGCTTGGGTGGCCCTGGGGGCTGGGGATGGGGTAGAGCTGGGGGTGGAGCTGGGGGCGGAGCTGGGGGCGGAGCTTGGGTGGCCTGGGGGCTGGGGCTGGGGTGGAGCTGGGGGGCGGACCTTTTGCCTCACCTTGGCGGGGTTGGTGCGGTGGGAGCCGGCAGAGGAACCAGCGGGCTGGAGGGTAGGTGGGGGTGGGGGGAGGTGAGGGGAAGAGGGGAGGATAAGGGGTGTCTGGGGCATAAAAGGCTCCAGTAGCCAGAGGGGCCAGACAACTGCTGGGGAGACACCAGCACCTTAGGTTCCCTCACCTTGCACTTAGGGCTGAACAGGGAACCCCCCATTTCTTAGGCCTGGTCAATTTCATGTAAATTTCCCAGACCTGGGAATGAAAGGGATTGTAGCCATTCATTCACCACCCAGACATGACCCAGACACGCTGAATGTAACTACTGAGGACCAGACATGTCCCAAACATTGTCCCAGACACAACCCAGACATGTCCCAGACATGCGACTATATACACAACTAGACAACGAGCCCAGAGAGAGACAGAGAGAGAGACCCCCCAGACACACACAGAGAGAGCTTTTCTCTCCCAACTTGGGTTTCTCTGTCTGCCAGGAGCTCTGATGTTTTTGTATTCTTTTCTGTAAATAAATCCTGTCTTACCACTGATCTGTGGTCCGGGGATTCATTCCTCCAATCACCAAAACCAAGAACCTACTGAAGAGCGAAATTCCGGTATCACTAGTCCTTAGAGGAGAGACAGATTACCCAGAGACGGGAACACCAGTCACATTGCGCAGGCTACCATCAGTTAAGTGAGTGTTCCTTTCTAGATAATTCTCATTAAGGAAAGTCACAGATTCATGCAAATAGTTTGCAAAATACACATATATAATCACAGCTCCCTAACAAAGGATCCTTTCTTTCATGAAGCTGCCACATCTATTAACACCATTTATCCTGATAAAAACACAGATATTATTCTTCCTACTTCATAAATAATTAAACTGACAATCAGAGAATTAGCGATTAGCTCACAGCCATACAGGAAACTAAAAGCAAAGCCAAGGTTGCAGCTTGTAAAAGTAAACCACTGCGTCCTGCCCCCTGTACACCTGGACAGACAGCTGTGAGGAAAGCTTCGTTCTGTTCCAGCACAGAGAAAGCTGTTTGGGAACTCTAGAAAGGAAAACAAACTTGTAAAAAGTGAAAAGAAAGCAAAAAAAGGTGCCATTCTTCAAAATTATTTTACTTATACTGTACAAAAATACACATGATGAAATTATCTACACTTTGGAATTCTGATTCTATTAGACAGAAATTGGAAATATGAGTATGTACCGAGAGTGCTGAGTTATTATTTTGAATTCTAGCTGGTTTCCTTATAAGTTTTATTCTTTCTCCTCTAACTTCAAGAACATGAAAAAAGTTGGGTGCAGGGTGGCACCTGCGCTCAGTGGGTAGGGTGCCAGCCTCATATACTGAGGGTGGCAGGTTTGAACCTGACCCAGGCCAGCTAAAACAGCAATGAAAATTGCAACAAAAAATAGCCATGTGTTGTGGTGGGCGCCTGTAGTCCCAGCTACTCCGGAGGATGAGGCAAGAGAATTGCTTACACCCAAGAGTTGGAGGTTGCTGTGAGCTGTGATGCCCCTGCACTCTAGTGAGGGTGACAAAATGAGACTCTGTCTCAAAAAAGAAACCAAAAAAAAAAAAAAAAAGATTGGGTGCAGTGTCTCACACCTGTAATCCCAGTACTCTGCGAGGCTGAGGTGGGTGAATTGCCTAAGCTCAAGGGTTGGAGACCTGTAGTCCCAGCTACTTGCGAGGCTGAGGCAAGAGGATTGCTTGAGCCCAAGAGTTTGAAGTTGCTGTGAGCTGTGAAGTCATAGCACTCTACCGAGGGTGACAAAATAAAACTCTGTCTAAAAAAAAAAAAAAAAAAAGAAAGAAAAGAAAGAAAGAAAGAATGGGCTAAAAATGGCACCAATTGAGTCGGGAAAAGAAAGGAAATAATTAGCATGCTGTCTGCTTTCACATAATGACTTGTTAGCAAAGGTGTTGAAGATGTAAAGAATAAAAAAAATTGGTAAAAGTCTGCGTTTTCAGGAAGACAGAAAATTCTTAATAAAATTAAAACTCTGTAGCATCAGTTGTTGTATTTTGAGTACCTCATTACTAAAAGCATTAAGACAACATCAAAAGAGCAATAAAAATGATCAAAGAACACAGGCACTGACAAAAAAAAGATGAAAGCACCTCCAAGGTAAAGAAAACCGACAAACCAAAGTGACTGCGTCTGTCAAACACCAGTTAATGGAAAATGGCAGCACGCTTTCTTCCTCACGACACAATTTCAGTAGAATTAAATATTTTCATGGAATAAAAATGCTAATTCATTTTAGCCGTGAGGATGGATAGTTGAGTCTTGGAAAAAGAAAATGGCATGATTAAAGAAAAAGGATACAACTTACATTTTGCCTGAAGAGAAGCTATTTTAGGAGGTGTTTGGATGAAGTAAAAAACAAATTATTTAGGGTGAGATCCATATTGCAAAGGACTCAGAAATGCAGGTTAAACAGCTTTTTGGACAGTGTGGTGTGGGCAGCAACAAAGAACGATTTTTTTTTTTTTTTAAGACAAAGTCTTACTCTGTTGCCCTGATTAGAGTGCCATGGGATCAGTCTACCTCACAGCAACCTCAAACTCTTGGGCTGAATTGATCCTCCTGCCTCAGTCTCCCCAGTAGTTGGGACTACAAGTGCTGCCCGGCTAGTTTTTCTATTTTTGAGTAGAGATGGGGGTCTCACTCTTGCTCAGGCTGATGTTAGTCTCTGACTTCTAACTTCAAGGGATCCTCCCACTTTGACCTCCCAGAGTGCTGGATTACAGATGAGAGCCACTGTACACAGCCTAGGAAACCAGTGTTTATAAAGGAGGACAGGGTAAGTCAGGCGTTTCCGCTAGGGTTAGACATTGAATGTCAGATAATTTGGCTCTTTTTAAAAAGACATTGAACGTCAGATCATTTGGCTCTTTGTTGGAAAAATAGTCCAACAGCCCATGTGACTTTGGTACCTCTAATTCCGCTCAGGAATGGATGGCTATCAGAAACTGATGGTTATCAGGAATGGATGGTTATCAGGAATAGATGGTTATCAGAAATGAATAGTTATCAGGAATGGACAGTTATCAGGAGTGGATGGTTATCGGGAGTAGTTATCAGGAGTGGATGGTTATCAGGAACGGATGTTATCAGGAGTGGATGGTTATCAGGAACGGATGGTTATCAGGAGTGGAAAATTATCAGGAGTGGATGGTTATCAGGAATGGACAGGTTTTCAGGAATGGTCACATACATTCAGGGAGTGCTCTGAGGACCACTCCGAGTCACTTCTGGGTTTGAGTCAGATACCCCAATTTGTCCTCACTCTCCACCTTCCCAAACCATGAACTGTAAAAATATAATACCAGAGAGGTGAGAAGCTGTCATTTACAGTCCCACCTGAGAGTGAAGCCACAAGAAGGGGAAGGGGAGCTGAGGGAGTGAGAATCCTGATGCCATTCAGACGTCCCAGAGCTGGGCCTGGGCTCTCATCTGTAACACACAAAAGGTTTCATTACAGAGAAGGAATACAGAATAAGAAATATTTAAGGATAAAAGAGCCATTAGAATGATGCTGTTAATCTACATGAGAGGTAAAGAGAGCCCAAATTTCAGGAGAAGATGTTGAAGACAGAAAAAAATCAAGAAAAGCATATTAGTGTTTTCTGATAGGGCTCAATCTCATAAGGAGACAAGGATTGATCACAAGATCATCCTTGGATAAGAGCTGGACACACATCTTTCTAAGACTGATGGGAGTGAAAAAAAGGAAGGAAGAAGAAAGAGAGGGAGGAAGGCGAGGAAGACAAGGAGGGAGAGTTGCTTCTTGAAATAAGGAGCAACCCCCCTGCACCCCTCACCATTTAGCCCCCTGCACAGCCCCACACTCCTGCCCCACCCCTTCCCACTCCAGAGCCTTCTTTCCTGAGCCTGCAGCAATGTAACTTCAGCAGTTGTTTTTCTTGTTCTCAATGTGAAATTGCACTTTCTTTCTACTCACTCCTATTTTCTAATAGAAAGGCAGGAAAAAATGAAGTTCCGCGTGCTAGTAGGTTAGAGAAATAGATCTAAAAGAAAATGCATTTGAGTCAAGTGGTAAAGAACTGCCTGTGACAAAGGGGCGTTTTTGGCTTAGCGGAAAGTCCAGAGAGCAAAACCACAGGCCGAGGTTGGAGCAAAGAGCAGCTCACCTAGGACTTTACATCGGCAGTGCCAAATGTGGCCAATCCATCTGTAAGTCAACGAAATTTAGTCATTCTAACAACAGGTCTGCTTTGTTAAGATCGTGAAAATTTTTAAAGGAAGCAGAAATATGGAACAAAAACTAATACAGATAGTAATGAAATCAAAGAAACACAAAAGGAAAACCTTTTTTAAAAAATGTATTGGTTCAGGTTCATTGAGGGTACAAAGAATTAGGTTACACTGTTTGCATTTTTTAGGTAAAGTCCCTCTTATAATTGCGCGCCACGTCAGTAGACAGTCTAATATATACTTATATAGGAGAAAGGGGGAAATCTTTTAAGGAAATGCATAGTCTTAATCAGGGATCCAAGTGGTGTGGTGATCAGAGAAGGTTTCACTCATGACACCTGGGAAGGCCAGAAGACAGCTGCACGGATAGGAAAGTATAAAAACCATTTCCCTCAGACAGCCTGGAATGGAAACTACGCACATCTCATTGCAATGATTTCAGAAACCCTCTTGCAATTCACAAATATTATCTGCTGAGCTTTACTTCTACCCAATCCTAAGGTACATACCAGAACATGTCTCCCAACAAGGCTGTTATAGCACCAACAATGCCACACTTAACCTCTGTGTAATTTCCATGACATCATATCCCAGTTTACTTTGAGACTGAAACTTAACCTGGGAGGATAAACGTTAAGAAGAGAGAGTGTGATGTAGCTCAAGCTAACAGGCCACTAACCTTAGAATTTAAATGTCAGATTTCTACATTAGAATTTAACATTCTCCGGCACCACCTGCTCCTCCAGCTCATACTTGCTAGTATATTTAAATATTTAATAATGGCTTATCTCACATTATTAAGGGGAGGCTGTGTTTATAATTCTCTCATGAAGTGTAGCTCAGGTAAAAAAATAGAAATTTGGAGTAAATGGTGCTCTCAACTAACGTTTATTTTGAAGCCAGGTGAACGGTCAGCTTATCTTAATGCAAATTCTTCAACCCATCCAACAACTATGAGAAAGGGCTATTAGTTTAAGCTTAATGCAATCTTGGTATGTCATTTTTCTTTTATTGCATGTTTGTTTTTATTTTTTTTTTAATATGCTCATCTGTTAACCTTATTGGTCTCCTGTTAAGACAATTGAACACTGGATTTTCCACACTCACTTGAACAAAACAGCAGCAACAACACATAATCAAGTAATTCAGCCTCAAACACTTAATCCTCATGTTTTAAAACATTTGGTTGTTAAATGGTTTACCAAGATGTGGACACCAGGTACTGTGGAATAGTCTGGAGACAGAAAATTTAATAAAGTGGGTCTCGTTTCTCAAGGACTTGAAGAGATATGAAACATTATAAAAACTGTCACTCTGGCAAAATACTATCTATAAAAACTGTCACTCTGGCTAAAGGAGAGCTGAGACAGAGCTGTTGGGACATGGCTGGAGGCAGATCTCCCACCAGGATGTGAAGGAATGAGGTAGTGTTCTGGGGTCTGGAGGGAGATGAAGGAGCTTTTAGGGAGACAGAATGCGACACAGATGTGAGAAAGTGGGAGCAAGATGGGCCACCAGATGGCAAGTGTGCAGTGTGGCTGTGGCAGGTGCACCTCCAGCTGAGACAGAAACCTCCAGGTGACAAACTAAGGGAATGCCACCTGCCTGAGCCACTGTGACGGATGGACAGAAGCCACAGAAAGGAGCCGATTCTTCAGGTGAGAAAGGCCATCTGTGATGACGCACCCTGAGGCTGACAGCAGGTCAGAGGTGTGTTGTGTCCCGACGCGCTCACTGCTGATTTCTGCTCATAAAACTTCCTTGCCACAGAGCACCATCACCGCAGAAACACAAGCTCTGAATCCCAACTACCTGAATCTGCAGCTCAGAAAAATCCAGTAAAAGGAATAAGTACAAGTATGTTGGCAAATCTGTGCAGAAATGCATCCCCCTGGCACTGAAGGAAGGCAGCCTGTGATGGCAGGACACCTGCCCCGACCGGGACCGCAGGGACAGTGGACGGGAGAAGCTTTGAAAGGTGCCAGGTGCTTCAGGGACTGGGCACTAGGCAGGAAACCACAGGAATTCACACCAGAAAGTGAACACCCAAGTCGGTTTGGGTCTTTGTATCAGAGTAGCACCCACAGCCAGACAGAGTGGACTCGTTTGCTAAACTTAAATCACAGTCTTAAAAACAAAACCAAAGTAGGCCTATTGATGAGGGCCAAATGCCCCAACATAATGCTACAAAGCTCAAAATAGTCAGCAGTTGGCTGAGTCTTGAGACATCCACACACTCGCTTGTTCCGCACACATGTATAATACCCCGGCAGGCCCTCCGGCAGCCCTGGGGGCTGCACGGGTGTGGGGCATAGCAGGCTCCTGCACTCCTGAGCTTCAGTCTGCTGGGAAGAGAGAGACAACTAAAAGGCCATGGATGCCGCTCAGGCGGTGCAGGAGCGTTTAGAAAGGCAGATAATACAAAATGGGCAAGGTAGGGTTATTGGGGAAAGTAATCTTTGAGCTGGGACAGAGAAGTGGGTCAATTATCTACAAGATGTGGTCAGAGAATAGTGACCGTTGCCGGAGGAAGAATCCATGCAAAGGGAAGAGAGAGAGGAAAAGGGTGTTTGGGGACTGGGAGTTTCTGGAGCACAGAGTGTTCTATGGACACAATGAAATGAATCCAGGGTGTGGTAACCTGTTTACACAGGACTCTACGGGCCCCCAGAAGGTGCTCCATGACTTTAAACTAGAACACTCTTGATGTGCATTTCATAAAGAAATATGATTCTTCCTGGCCCAGACGGTTGTGGGGATGCCACGGAGGTTGAGGCAGCAGGGAGGACCGAGGCTGTGGCACTTCAGTGACACTGTGGGGGGCATGCTCTGCTTCAAAGGAGAGACAGTGGAAAGAAGGAACAGGTGGAAAGACATTGGCCAGATGGGGATTGGGTCGTGTTACCCAGACAAGCAGAGTGACGGGCAGGCTGAAGGAGAATCTCTGATCTGCTGAGAAGACAGGCGACCTGATGTTTCCAGGGGCAGGACAGCATGTGCTCCAGGGGACACTGGGCAGGCATGAATGGTGCAAAGGCTGGGCTGCGGGGGTCCCATGTGGCTGCTGCTCTGATGCCTGCCTCAGAACCAAGGCCCTCCTCTCCCCAGCTGCTGGGAGCCAGGCTGCCTGCCTCTGCAGAGGTCACCTCTAGTGCAGTCAAGCTCCTTCCCTGCAGTAAGGCCAGATAACAACCAGAGATGCAAAGCCTGCCCTCTAACATCAATGTGGGAAGACTGGAAAGGGCCATCCCAGGTCAGGTCCCCCCTGCAGGGTCCACGAGGGCACCTAGTTTGGTCTGAAAGTTTGTGTCCCCTTCTCTGTCATATGCTGAAACCTGGTCTCCAATTTGATGGCCTTAGGAGGTGAGTAGAGCATAAGGGCACAGCCTATGACTGAGATCAGGGTCCTTGTCAAGAGGCCCCTTCCCTCATGCCAGGACACAGTGAGAGCTTCTTGTCTGTGCAGCAGGAACAAGGCTCTCACCAGACCCCAGATCTGCTGGTGCCATGATCTCAGACTTTTCAGGTTCCAAATTTCTGATTTTTGTAAGACACCCCGGTCTGCATGTTCTGTTACAGCAGCCAGGCAGGGTAACCGTGCACCTGTCACAACTGTTCAACCTCTTTCTCAGCCCAGTGCTGCTTTCTTCGGGGCCTTATGGGGGATTCCATCTCACTACCCACTGTCTCCTCTCATTCACATGAGAGGGTCATGACAGAGGGTTATGGACAGAGACAAAGGGTCCCTTGTCATAGATGTACATTTTTAAACCCATGTTAGGTAGAAGACTGCGTCTGCTGAGAAACGGGGGAGATGTTACAGTCCCTGTGTGAGGTTCAACTGGGAATTTGCACACAATCTAAATGAAAGTTTACTTGACGCAGCACAGGGAGCTTTACTTTCTCTGCAGGGTTTTAGAAACAGCCCCACCATTCACTACCTGCCTGACTTTGAGGTGCAAGTCGGCTTGCTGCTAACACACCGGTCACAGCCTCTCTCCCTGTATGGAGCAGGGAGCTTTCATTCATTGGGAAGCCGCACATTTACCTGTGATTCCACTGGGTCCTTTCCCAGTGTCTAGGATTCTCTGTGAGCCACTGTGCACACAGAGGTGAGGAAGAGACTGTAAGAGCAACTGTACACATGGAGAAGTCTCTCAAAGACCAGAGGACACTGAGATAGTACACAAAGCGTCACCTGTCATGACATCGCCCCCTGAACCAGCTGTGCCTTCCATAGCCAGTGCCACACAGACACACGCTCCCATTATCACACAAGCAGAAACTCTGGCTGCAGACCAAGATGCCCAAACTACATCCCACTCACTATCAATCTGTTTACCCAGTGATGGAGATAACTCTGTTTTTACAGTGGAGTAGGGAGGAGAGATGTTGAACTCCAATACTTTCACTGTCAGCCCCTAATGGGTCCTGTCTTTACCACACAGCAGGGTGTCGAGGGAATGGGCTCCTTCCATTTGCCCCCTGCTAACATTTAAATAGCTATGGCAAATTACAGGAAATGTGATTTGTTTATCAGGTTTTATGTTCATCAACCTGCATGATGAACTCTAACTGAATGTTATTTTTGTGACAAAAAATGGTTCAGAGATAATTCACTTAACTATAGGCAGAAAAGCCACAAAAAATGTGCAAACACCAAGATTGTGAACTTGTCGTTGTTTGGAAAACTTACAGGTATTGGGCTCCCTTCTTGCGTACCTTCCTTCCTAAGGGCAGCGAGGAGGGTGCCTGCCTTCCACTGAGTACAGGTTTCCATATTTCTTCTCAGGTCGTCTAAGCCATCTGCTACCATATGCAACATAGATTTTACTTTAAAATATAACGTGCAGACGCTATGCCCATGTTTCTAGTACCTTCCTATCGATATTGTTCTGAGAATTGCTATTTATGTGGATTCTACTTCTATATTATAAATATGTGTATATGATTTATAAATATACAAATAAATGATTTATAAACATTTAAATTACATGAAATCATATATAGGTAGAATCCATATATAGCAAATTTATATGTGTCCTTTTAAGTCATTAAAATATATTATGCCATATAGAGTTTATTTAATGAATGCATAGTGTTATCCCATGTGGATTTACTGTGATTTCTTTACATCACACATTATCATTTGTATTTTGAATAGATCATTTTCAATGAAATATTTTCATTAGTAGAAAGGTTTTAAATAAAGCTCACATCTCTTCCTTCGCTTTCTGACACCTAGCAAAATCTCCGCAAAGAGCTTTGTTTTTTAACTTTGCATAATTCTTTCTAAGGATTTTCTTAAAGGAAATTATCCATCAGTATCTTCTCTCTTTCTCTCTCTGGGTCTGTCTGTACACACACATATATACCCATATATACGACAGATAAAGCAGTAGGCTAATACGTAGGTCCATCTCACACATCACATCATCTGTAGAAAACTTAGTAGGACATGTATTCAGATCCACGCAAGTTTCACAAGATCATTTATTTCTATACATTTATTTTAGGTTTTTGCTGCTGGGGAATGGTGCAAGGCTCCCTCTTGCCTTTTCCTGTCTGAGTCCTGCCCTGCGCCTCTTTCACCGGCGGAGGCCACAGAAGGGTCAGGGGCCCCAAGGTCCTGCAGTCCCCGCATCCACCACTCCAACATCACTGTGTGTGCTCGGCCAGCGCTGGCAGGGGAAGGTCCTCCAGGGGCTCCCAAAATGACTGGGTTAAATTACTGTTACTTTGTTAGGACAGAGTCTCTGAAATAAATTCCAGGTGATGTTGGGATAAGCTGTGACATTTCCTACAGAGCAGAAACCAACCATGGAGGCAAGTACAAGGCTCGAGGCATTGAAAATTTCTAAAAAGACGTGCAAGGCCATGGGGGCAGATACTGCCTTCGAGCGCCTTCACTTGCTGGGTTAGGAGGTGGAGAAGGGTCACAACTGATACCCTCTGTTGGTTTCCATGGCTCACCATGAGCACTGTTGTTTATAGAATGAAAAAAAAAACAAATTCTTTGTAGAAATTTCAAAGCTAGACTGGAAAACACATCTGCAAATGGCAGCTACCATTTCTTGAATTCTTACTCTGTGTGTTATGGGTGTCTGCATTTTACCTTGTTGGATTCTACAGTGAAATTATGAAGAAGGCATAATTACTATGGCCATATTTTTTATTTTTTTAATTATTTTTTATTTCAAATTGATATGAGGGTACTGTTTTTAGGTTACACGGTTCTCACTTCCAGGGTAAAGTTCCATTTGTAGAGGAGCCCCTTACCTAGGGGGCGTTTTATACGCCCTCCCAATGTGCACATTAGGTGAGGTCCCGCCTCCTGCCCTCCCTCCTTCTGCCAATCATCCTCCCCATCCCCCCACACCCTCCTGCCTCCATCTACCCCTGTACTAGACTATATTAGTGTTTTGTTGTTCTTATGAACATATAATTGTTTATATATTAATTTCACATTAGTATGGAGTGCATTGCATATTTATTACTTCATTGTTGTGATACTTTACTAACAAGAATGTATTTCAACTCCATCCAGGTAAATGTAAAAGATAAAAAGTCTCCATCTCTTTTAATGGTTGAGTAATATTCCATGGTATACATATATGGCAGTTTTTTGATCCATTTATGGGTTGATGTGCACTTAGGTTGCTTCCACGACTTGGCAATTATGAGTTGAGCCACGACTAACATTCTGGTGCAAAAGTCTGTGGTAAAATGATTTTTGTTCTTCTGGGTAGATACCTAGTAATGGGATTGCAGGGTCAAATGGAAGGTCTACTTTTATTAATTTTTTTTATTAATATTAAATCATAGCTGTGTACATTAATGCAATCATGGAGCACCATACATTGGTTTTATAAACAGTTTGACACATTTTCATCACACTGGTTAACATAGCATTCCTGGCATTTTCTTAGTTATTGTGTTAAGACAATTATATTCTACATTTACTAAGTTTCACATGTACCCTTGAAGATGAACCACAGGTGTAATCCCACCAACCACCCTCCCTCTGCCCATCCTCCCCCCTCCCTCACCTCTCTCTCTCCCTCCCCATATTCTTAGGTTATAACTGGGTTATAGCTTTCATATGAAAGCCAAAAATTAGTTTCATAGAAGGAACCTTCGGGAGATCTACTTTTAGATCTTTTGGGATTGTCTACATTTCTCTCCAAAACAGCTGTGTTAGTTTGCATCTACAAAGAACTCAAATTAAACAATAAGAAAAGTGAAAACAACTTCCTCTATAGGTGAGCAAGAGATTTGAACAGAAATTTCAGTGTATGGTGCCCCATGATCTCATTAATGTACACAGCTATGATTTAATAATAATAATAAAAGAAATTTCTCTGAGGATGACAGACGAATGGCCAAGAAACACATGAGAAAATGCTCATCATCTTGAATCATCAGAGAAATGCAAATCAAAACCACTCTAAGATATCACCTAACCCCAGCAAGATTAGCCCAGATCACAAAGTCACAAAACACCAGATGCTGGCGTGGACATGGAGAGGGCAACACTTCTACACTCCTGGTGGGATTGCAAACTAATAGGGCAACGTTTTTTAAATGAGGAATCTAATGCATGAAGATTTTAAATAACTTCCTGTAAGTTGCATAGCTAAATAGTGGCTGAGCTCACAACAGGGGTAGCCTGGCTTCAGAGCCCAGATGTTAGTTAAAAATTATGCAATACCCACACCTATAACATTAAACTATATGCAAACATAAACTTCGGATATTTTCTAGTAGCATAATGCACAAATAACTATGTTTGACATCATATAACATGCAATTATTTATATACTTGTTGGTCACTTTCACAAGTGATTTGCATTTTGTTTCTGATTATTACCTTACTACAGCATGCTAGAAATACCAATTTCTAGATTGTCTTCTTTTGATGTATTCTCTCAGTTTTTGTAGTCATCAAAAGTTACATTTGTTATCTTGTTTAATTATATTTTTAACTTTGCAATATTCTTCTGTCAAAAGATAAAACATGGCCTCAAATTGGCAATCTCTCAGGGGCCGATTGCCATTGGCACTTTCCTGACATCTCAAGATGTGGCTGTTAATCGTCTACTGAGATCATTAGAGGAGTACTAATTAGAGTTAAATGTAATTATAATTGATGTGGTATGTTCATTTACACTGAAATATGACGCATGGAAGAATATTTACATATTAACTGCAATTACTTGTATCTCTTAATGGAAGAGGATTCACACTTTGGGAAGGAGGCTAGACTTTCTCTCCTGACTGAAAACCTCAGGATGTGCATTTTAATATGGCTGGAATTAATTTATTGCCATTCACCCTGTTGGGAAGTGTTTGATATTGCACTGAAGCTTTTCAATGCTACCAAAGGCAGGAGCAAATGTAGGCCATGTGGAAAATATTATACCCCGACCATGCTTTCTTGAATAACTAAACAGTCATGTAGAAGTTCAATGAAAGGTCAGGTCGAAAAATCTAAATGCCAGGAAGTGCAGCAATTATCTCTGCCTTCTAGTCCTAATCTTTGAATGGAAGGTAAATATAATTTTTTGTAGCATTTCTTACCAAAAGAGTCATCAAGTTCCCCCATAAAATGTCTGCTAAGGGGAAATCTACTTTATGCTTTACAGATAAGGGCACTCACAGATGGGTCCTCCCACTCCAGGACTTTGTGACACTGGGACCACTTAAACTCAGAGAGAGCGAAGCCATCACAAAAATGTCCTCACTCACATGAGCTCAGGACAGGATCATCCCCCTGTTTGTCATTTCAGGGATTGGTGGATGTTTTTTTATTATCTGCTTCACTGGCTTCATGTACAATAACTTCTTATAACAGATTTTTTTAGCTCCTAAAACTACAACTACAATGTAAACTTAGAAAATAAGAGCATACTATTTCTTCACTCAAATTTGCAAAGCAAAATTAAATACAATCAATTCCAGCTCTCCAGATTAATATTCTCATTTTCACCTACACACACATAGATCTATCATGCTATTTTAAGGAACTCAATATTTAATGGAGGAACCAGTAAGGTATCTTTTAAAACTGTTTGAAAGAAAAATTCAAAAGAAAACGCATGTAGGTGTATAATCAGAAATACTAAAACTGATTTGCAAGGAGATTCAAGAGTAGTCAATATTCACAGAGCAATAATCAATCAATTGTATCTCTTGCTGTATAGTTACATATCGCACCATCCAAAGGAAGGCAGCTCTGTGATGGGGATTCACAACATGCTCAGATTGTCCAGTCTGGAATCATGTACTTTCATCACAAATTCTCTCTTTCAAAACACATATTGTAGATGATCATTTATAAAGAGAATTTAGAAAAGAAGAGCAAGGGGGTCCATTGGCATTTCAATGGTCAGAAGGCATTTGCCTTGTTTTTCATTTTCTATAACTTGCAGAATTTCCAATATTGGTGTTTAGCATGCAAAAGTTTACGAATGCAAGTCTTTTCAGCCTCATTATATTGGTTTTTTTTTTCCCATGTGCTTACATTTTGAAATTTTCCATAATAAAAAATATAGGCTTTAAAAAATACCAATCAATATGATTTGATCGGAACATCTTCGAGGACGCAGGCTTCTCAGCTCGCCTCCCATACGTAGCCCTGCTCTTCATCTGGGCATAATAAGAGCCTGTGTCACACAGAGTCAAGCTTTCAAAAGTAAAAAAAAATGTTCACTCTCAAAGAGAAGTACAAGTCGCCTTTACGAAAGTAGCAAACAGTTAGCACCCATTTATGAGCCTTGTTCTGTCTTGATGTCCCTTTAATCTGACACATACAGAGAGGGCCCTGTGCCCTGTGCCGGGATTCCGGCTTCCGTCCTGTGAGGTGTGTTCTGGTCATACCTTGGTAAACCGCTTTAAATCCGGGTGAGCCGATGCTGTCATCCGACTGTAGGTGTAACCACATCTGGTTGCTCATGCTGACAATGAGGTCGGGAACACTGGATCCTGTGAGTCTGCACGGAAGAGAAAAGCCAAAACTTTGTGGGCAACAAATGGATTGACTTTTGCCTCCAAGGAGTGTCTCTCCATGTGAAAACTCAAACCACAGAGATATATACTGGATAGACCTGGAAAGACCATCTTTCAAAGAATCTGTAACCACATGTAACTTATTTTAATATTTAAACATCAACGTCATTGGCATTTTATAGAAATTCTATTTTATGATTGAAATTTTTCCTCTTATATTTTAAAAATCAAATCAGGTCAATCAGCCTCTGAATTCAGAGGCTTCTCTATGTGCGGGTGGAAAAAAAAACAGGGCAGTTCATCCTATGGGACTGGGATTACATATCACTACACCGACAAATTGTACTGGTACATTCACAAAATTTTTGGATTGCCTGGTCTAGAATTATGTACAGTTATCACAAAATCTCTTTTAAAAACACTGTATTGTATGTAATCCTGCATTAAAAGGATGTGGAAGGGTGGCACAGCATGTGAGGCTGAATGGGTTTGGAAGCATTTATTGAACTCTCTGCCGTACGTTAATGTCCAGGTCACATCCAGTGGAAGTTCCAGTGAAGCATTTATTGTGTATTAACAAAACAGTCACATAGGGGCTGCTGTCAACCAGAGAAAGGAAACACGAAATCCACTGACTGAACACAGCATGCTGACAGAAAGTCAAGTTAAAATAATAAAAAAAAAAAGTGTAAGAAAAAAAATCAATTCAACCAAAACAAATGTCCCTAATCAAATAGGAAGTTTTGCTTTCACCAAAGTAGTTTCGGGCATACGAAGCCATGATTTTCCCCATCAGTCATATCGTCTGTCTATCAAGCCGGCATCCTCACCTTGGGGAGCACGGCACACCTGATTCTTTGAAGGAAGATGAACAGCTGTCATTATTTGTGCAATGTTATGCTCCAAGTGAAAAGGGGAAAGTATTTCAGTGAGTGATGTGCAGTCACTAAATATGTATTTCTTTCTGAACATTTGTCTTTGTTGGCAAGACTGTTCTATTTTATTGGCTTGTTTTGTTGCTTGTTTGAGGAGCACTTTTTCTTTCTCTCCTGTTCATGCCCTTGATTGAAGTACAACAAACCAGAAAGTGCTCAGACTGTGAATGTCGGGTTCTGTGGTGTCACAGTGAACCATCTCACAGATCCACGCAGAAATTATCAGTGCTCAGACACCCTCCTGGTCCTCCCACTTTCCCCAAACATAGATTAGTCCCATTTTTTTTTTCCTAAAGCTTTCTATAAATTAAGCCATAATGAGTTATACCTGTTTTTTTAAAGCTTTCTCTGAATGAAATTATATTATGTCAAGATCTTGTTCTACATGATGCTATTGAAATGTATTCATGTAGTCGGTCATTGTATTTCACTTACTTTTACATCAATATAGACATCATATTGTGTATAAACATTCATAGCGGTTGCTATTTTTCTGTTCCTGAAATGTTCCTTGAGATAACTGTAGAAATGCTCATAATAATATGAAATACTATGAAGAGATCACACACATTCTTTACCCAGTTTCCCCCAATGGTTAGCATTTTGCAAAACTGATATGTACTGATATGTACAGGCAAAACTCTGATAGTGATACTCCGCCTTGTTCAAATTTTTGCTGTACTATCTGAACTCTGAGTGTGCGTTCACACGTATGGGTAACTCCATCCTATTTTTCAGATCCTGAATCTATTGCAGTGGTCAACACAGACTAGTTTCACCTCTTGGGACTCTGTGACATTGCACTTTTAAAACCACTTGACCCCTCTGTCCCCACGTCCCACCTCTGCCATGCCTAGCCACTGGCAACCACTCAGATGTCTCCATTCCAAATGTCTCACTTAAAAATAGCACGTAAATGAAATTGTAGTGTATTCAACCATTTGGGATTGACTCTCTTCATGTGGGTTAATTCCCTTGACACCTGCCCCAGTTGTTGTTTACACCAATAATAGCCTTTTCCTTTTTATTGCTGCGCAGTCGTCATGATGTGGCTATATCCCAGTTTGCTTAACCATTCACCTGCTCAGGGGCATTTAGACTGATCCCAGTTCTGGCAGATAACACACAATGCTGTCGTGAGCATGTCTGTGCAGGTTATTATGCAAACATAAATTTTCATTTCTCTAGGATGAATGCCCAAGATTGCAATTGCTGAGTCATATAATCACATTTTTTTTTTTTAAACTGCCAAATTGTTAAATTGTTCTCCAGACTGGTGGTACCACTTTACATTCCCACCAACAATGTGTGTACCTGCATGGACACTGGGCGATGTTGGCACTTGTTTTGCTGTTTCAGTGTGTGTGTCGTGATATGCCGTGGTGCTGTGATGAGAATTCAGGGGACTGCTAAGGACACTGAACATCTCGTCACGCTCCCTTGCCAACCGTTCATCCTCCTCAGTGATGTAAATGTCTAATTGGATTGGTGTTTATTTCTTTCCCTTTCTGTTCATTTATTTATTTCTTCCTATTTTTTAAAAATATTAAGTGCTCTTTTATGTAGTACAGTGTAGATCCTAGTCCTTGGTCAGATAAATGGTTTGAAAATACTTTCTGAGGGTCTGTGGCTTGTGCCTTCATTTATATGTTATTTCACAAAGCAAAAGATTTTAATTTTGTTTTCGTTTATTTGTTTTGTTTTGTTTGAGACAGAGTCTCACTTTGTTATACTTGGTAGAGAGCTGTGGCATCACAGCTCACAGTAACCTTCAACGCTTGGGCTCAAGTGATGCTCTGGCCTCAGCCTCCCCAGTACCTGGGACTACACCCGGCTAGTTTTTCTATTTTTAGTTGATACAAGGTCTCACTCTTGTTCAGGCAGGTCTCAGACTCCTGAGCTTAAGTAATCCACCCACCTCGGCCTCCCAGAGTGCTAGGGTTATAGGCATGAGCCACTGCACTTGGCCTAAAAGCTTTTAATTTGGAGAAAGTCTGATTTATCAATTTTACCCTCTTTATGGATTGTGATCTTGTTGTCAAGATTAAGAGCAATTTGCTAAGTTGAAATCCCCAAAATTTTTGTGTATGTCTTTGTTTCTAAGCAATTTTATAGGTTTGCATATAAGATTTAAGTGCACGATTCATTTTGCCTCAATTTCTATAAAAGCTGTGAGGCTTCAGTAGAGACTTTTTACTACTTGACGAGGTTTTCTTTCCTCTATTTCCCATTTGTTTAGATGGTTAATTTCTTTCATTATTATTTTGTAATTTTCATGATGTGCAACTTTTAATTGTATACCAAAGTATTTAACTTTCTTTGTAGAAATCATAAACATTTGTGGTGTTTTTTCTGCATGTCTATTATTATAAATACATGTGGTGTGATTTACTTTGTCATTGGGTTTGTCAGTTTCATTAGTTTTCAAAGGATCAAATTTTGTCTTAAGCTTCTCTGTTTTTTTTCTATGTCTTTTATTAGACTTTTACCTTAATTATTTCATCCTTTTTAATGGCACAGAGGTAATTTGCTCTTGCTTTTTTAACTCTATAAAATGGTAGCTTAAATCACTGATCTAAATCTTTCTCACCTTCCTATGTCTACACCAAAGGCCATAGATTTTCATCTAAGGACATCTTTATATTATTTTCATTAACATTCAGTTCTAAACATTTTCTAATTTCAAGTATAATTTATTTCTCAATGAACAAACACAGTATTTTCCATTTAAAAATTATTTCTGGCTATTTCTACTTTATTCAGAGAAAGTCCTCAGTATAATTTCAATCTTTTAATATTTATTGAAATGAGCATCAATACCTTGAAGAGGATCTATTTTGATAAATATTCCACATGCACTTATAGATAATTAAATTCTTTCATGTTGGTTGCAGGATTTTCTACATTTCTAGTTTGTAGTCCAGATGTTCAAAGCTACTTCTCTACAGATTTTTTTTGGTGAGTCAGTTTTCATCAGGTACGTTAAAGTTCCTATTTATGATTGCAAATGTTTCTAGTCTACCTTGTAGTCAATTGTTGTGTTATGCGTTTTGGACTATATGATTTTTAAAAGCTTACAATCCGGGATTGCTCTTCTATGAGATGGCCCTTGCTTATTACTGTCTAGTAACATATTTGCATTACTCTCTGCTTTGACCTGTGGCACTAAAGCTGTGCGTTTCCCTCTTCTGAGCACTTACAAGGAACAATCCTTTCTAGCCTTTTACTTCCAACTACTCTCTCCATGACTATTTCATGTTTGTCCTTTGTAAACACAATATAGTTATTTTATCCAATCAGTTTTACCTTTTAGGATGTTATTGCAGATAAAATAAAGATTGTTAATGGGATTACACCTGCGGTGCATCTTACAAGGGTATATGTGAATCCTAGTAAATGTGGAATGTAAAGGTCTTAGGAAAATAACTAAGAAAATGCTACAAAAGCTATGTTAACTAATGTGATGAAAATGTGTCAAACGATCTATGAACCAAGTGTATGGTGCCCCACGATCGTACTAATGTACAAAGCTATGGTTTAATAAAAATAAATAAATATAAAAAAAAAATAAAGGGGGAAGAAAAAGAACCACAAAAAAATAAATAAATAAAATAAAGATTGTTTTTTTGATTAATCAATTACTTTTTTTTTTGCAGTTCCTGGCCAGGGCTGGTTTTGAACCCGCAACCTCTGGCATATGGGGCCAGGGCCCTACTCCTATGAGCCGCAGGCACCGCCCTAGTCAATTACTTTTTAATTTTGTCTCTGTCCCCTTCCTTGTTTCACTTTTCCAGCACTTCTAGGATGTCATGCCATAAGCCTTCTGTCAAACTTATATTTGTCCTTTTCAAAATAATGTTTCTTTGTTGAAGTGGCTTTAAAGGTTTTTTCTTGTCTAGGTTTTCAGACGATTTATGACAATATGCCAGGATGAAAGTTTTCTTGCACTAACTTCTAACTGCTCAGTAGAATTTCTTCTTTTTTTCTTTTTTTTTTTGTAGAGACAGAGTCTCACTTTATGGCCCTCGGTAGAGTGCCGTGGCCTCACACAGCTCACAGCAACCTCCAACTCCTGGGCTTAAGCGATTCTCTTGCCTCAGCCTCCCGAGTAGCTGGGACTACAGGCGGCCGCCACAACGCCCGGCTATTTTTTGGTTGCAGTTTGGCTGGGGCCGGGTTTGAACCCGCAACCCTCAGTATATGGGGCCGGCGCCTTACCGACTGAGCCACAGGCGCCGCCCTCAGTAGAATTTCTTAAACCTCTCTCTTGATGTCTGCTGTCAGTTTTGGAAAATTCTTGCTTTTGTCTCATTTTTTTTCTCTGTCTTCTGAGACTTCAAGTACACAAATATTTTCTGAAAATACTGTCCTATTTCCCCTTCCCCATCTGCACAGGCAGACTTGCAGCCTCTTCCTCATCCTCTGGGTGCACAGTGGTCACAGAGAATCCTACCTGCAGAGGGAGACCCAGAGGAATCCGAGGTGAGTGTGTGGCTCCTGAACAAGGGAGAGCTCCCTGGTCCATTGAGGGAGAGCAGTGGTGACCTGGAGTGTTAGCATCACGCTGACAGCAACTCCACGTCAGGCAGGGAGAGCCCGTCAGCCCATGGGTGGTTTCTAAAACCCCACATGCGGGAAAGCTGCATGTGACTGCTGCCAGTCACCTTTTATTAGATTTTGTGCATATGGCCAGAACCTCACACAGAGTTTATAACCTCTACCTCCTGTTTCACACTAGACGCCGTCTTGTACCTAACGTGGATTTTGAAATGTGCATCTATGACAAATGGCCCTTTGCTTCTGATGCAGACTTTGAGGTGGAAATGGGTGTACAGAAAGCTATGGGGGAGTGTGTCGGAAGCCCCCATAAGAAGCATGTGACAGACCTGTTAACACATGAAATGAAACTTGGACTTTACCTTCAAAACACAAATGATATATCCTAACCGCATGAACCCTCATGTTAACCCCAAATTTAACACAAACGAACAAGCATGAAACGGATGCGACGTGGCTCCTGCGGTCAGCAGCACCACCCTCTGCAGGTGGGATCTGAACGGAAGGAGCGTGGTGACTTCGCCAGCTCCCCGCAGTTGTGAAGGTGGAAACAGCAGAGTGAACGCTGCCCTGGGATAAAAACGGGCCTGAAACTGAACTACTCTGCATCTTCTCAGTTCCCTACTGTCCATTAATATTACACAGTCTTCAGAAACATAGAAAATGCATATTGAATGCATGTATTGTAATGGACCACTTGCTTTGATTGGGTCCCTACAGTGTGAGCTGGAGATTGAAAAGGAGAATTAAAGGTACAGCAGTTGGGTGCCTGGCAGAGCCTCTCCAGGATGAGTGAAATAGCACTAATGAGGTCAAGGCTGCCCTCATCCAAATCCTTACAGAAACAAAGCTGCCAAGGGCACAGTCACAAGTCCGCTGAGTCATTTAACAAGCCAGAGGAAGGAATGTACACTCTGGAAGGCCATATTTGCAATTTTAGGTCTTACACCTCTTCAGATACAGACTTAAACAAGCATGGAGAGAAAGTGCGATGAGTTAAGGGCTTCAACTGCCCAGCAGCCAGCTGGCTCCCAGCCCAGGGCAGTTACTGCTCACATACCTATTTATATGACATGTACCACTATACAACTACAGAGAGCACAACAGGTGGGAAGGAACAGAATTCTTATTTATAAATCAGGAAGAGTCTGAGAATAAGCTAAGGGAATGGTTTCATGGAGCCAATGACATCATTGCATACAATGTTTAAATTGAGGACAATTCCTACATACCCCAATGTTGTTATAATATCTTCATTGGCCTTCACATGAAATTAGAACAAGATTTCCATATCGCTGACTTTGACTCATGCACACATTTCATCCAAGTATGACAGAGCTTATTTATTGAGCTGAAATCCATTATAGCCAGGTGGCATGGAAGATGATGTGAGTTATTAAGACATCAATCATTTTTCATCTCTATTTTAAATTCAACAAACAATATCAGAATTACAAAGTGTTCATCCGTGGAACTGCATGAAAATGACCTAATTTAAACTGCCTCATCTTATAGGTCAAAAGGGAAAAGAATATGCCAAAGGCTCAAAATGAAGGGTTTTTTTGTTGTTGTTGTTTTGTTTTTGTTTTTCTAACAGATTTCATTTACTGAGTGAAGCCCAGTCTACTTAAAACATATACTCTGTGACCTTTCTGATATGGAGAACTTTTCTCCTGGTATCCGCCCCACTAAACACATGAATGAATCCTGGAAATGGCAGAGAAGACTACCAGAAGACACTTCTCAAAAAGTTAAAAAATGTGATCCATTGTTTGAAGAATGTGAAGAAGGAAAATGATATACCAGCTGTCACAAAAAAAAAAAATAAATAACAAAAAATAAGTTACTGACAAATCACAGGACATATTATATTCATGAATGAGAAAACAAAACATAATAAACTATCAGTTTTCTCCAAACTTATCAGTAGGTTTAAAGTAATTGCTATCACAATCTCAGGAAGGTTTTTATAATCATGTATAAAGTATTCTCAAACATATTGGATGCCACCAGCCCTAGAATAGTTTATAAACTCTCGAAAAGAAGACAAAAGTGAGGACTCTCACTCTGGGATATTAACACCTACTAACGCTATAGTAGTCAGGAGCATCTGTATTGGTCGAGGACGAGACACCCACATCACTGGGACAGAACAGAAAACCCAGAAATTGGTCCCCAGCAATCTGCTCAACTAATTGTTGACAAAGGTGCATGAGCAGTTCAATGACGGACGAGCAATCCTGTCAACACATGTCGCCAAGTATGTGGGCATACAAATTGCAAGACAAACCACGGACTCTAGTCTATGTCCTGTACTCTGCAAAAATTTAACTCAAAATGGACAATAGACTGAAATATAAATTTAAAAACTATAAAACTTTTAGAAGAATGTATAGGTGGGGTCCCTCAACGTGGCAAAAATAGCGCAAGCTATCGGGGGGAAGCCAATAAACTGGACATCATCAAAATCTGACATTTTCCTCCACTGTAAACAATATATGGGGCATAAAACACAAGCCACAGACTGCGAGGAGGTATCTGCAATCCATATCTTCTGCCAAGGACTAATGTCGTGAGTAAAGAAAGAACTCTCAAAACATAATGGTTAAAAAATATAATTAGAAAATGGAAAAAAGATGTAATAGGCATTTTGCCAAAGAGGATGTACAGATGGTAAGTGAGCACATGAGCTGTTCAACGTCGTTAGCTGCCAGGGAAACACCAAGGTGAGCCACAGGGCCATCTCCCCGCCCACCCAACAGAGCAGAAAGGAGCAATGATAATGCCAAACGCTGGGAGCGGCGTGAGCAGCGGGGTCACTTGTATGCTATGAGAGCCGTTCTGGAAAAAAGTTTTGGCTGTTTCTCATGAAACTAAACGTGTGATGGACTCAGAGTCCAGCAAGGGCTCTCCTAGGCATTTTCCCAAGAGGAATAAAAACTCATGTTCACATAACAACCTATGGACAAATGTTTCTAGCACCTTTATTCATAATCATCAAAAGCTGAACACAATCTAGATGCCTCTTACTAGGTGAATATTAAACATAGGGTGACTCATCTAATCCATGGAACACACATCAGCAATAGAAAGGAACCAACTATCAAAGGACCCACTTCCAGGGAATTGTGCTGAGTGAGAGAAAGGCTATACACTGCATGGGCCCCATATGATTCTAACTATAAATATTGTGGCAAAGACAACGTCTTAGAGACGGAGTGTAGATAAGTGGTTGTCAAGGGCCGGGGGGAGGAGGGAAGAGAGAGGATTTCTTTCTTTTATTTTTTTTGTGGTTTTTGGCCGGGGCTGGGTTTGAACCCGCCACCTCCGGCATATGGGACCGGCACCCTACTCCTTGAGCCACAGGCGCCGCCCAAGAGAGAGGATTTCTTATGGATGATTATGAAATGATCCACAAGGGATCCCTGGGGTATTAAAAATGATCTGCATCTTAATTAGAGTGGATGCATCAATTTAAACAGGTGATAAAAATGTATAGAATTTGGCTGGGCATGGTGGGTCATGCCTATAATCCTAGCACTCTGGGAGGCCGAGGTGGGTGGATTGCCTTCACTCAGGAGTTCAAGATCAGCCTGAGCCAGAGCTAGAACTTGTCTCTACAAAGAAAAAAAAAAAAAAAAAAACATTGTGGTGGGTACCCGTAGTCCCAGCTACTTTTTACTGTTTGTTTCTGATAATAAATAAACCTCCAAAATTATTCCCTTTGAGGAATGAGAGGAACATTTGAAACAAGAGCGTGTGCTTACACTGCAGGGCACCAACTCCCAGCTGGGGCAAGAGAATCACTTAAGCCCAAGAATTTGATGTAGACGCCACAGCACTCTACCAAGTGTGACAAAGTCAGACTCTGTCTCAAAAAAACAATTGTATAGAATTTAACACCCACACAGAAATCCAAATGAATACAAATAAGGAAATCTGAGTAAGATAAGTGCATTATCAATGTCATCATCGTACTTGTGAAGTTCACTGTAGATCTGTAAAAATTTTTCATTGGGTGACTGGACAAAGGGTCCAGGGCTCACTTTGCATTCATTCCTTGGGCTCACTGGGCAGCCTCTGTTCTCAGTGGACACCAATTAAGGCCCTCCTACCTTCCTCTAGCACAGCAGTTCTCAACCTATGGGACATGACCCACGGGAACTCTATGAAAGGTCCGCAGCATTAGGAAGGTTGAGAACCCCTGTTCTAGCCAATATTTTTGTCACAAGTTTGTCAAGAGACAATGCAGGTGCCTGTGCTCCAAACACCAGCCCCAAGTGCACTTTCCTTCTCTGTTCTATTATATTCCATGTCCTAGGTCAACCCTGAACACTGCAGAACTATGCCCACTCCATTATATTAAGACAGAAAAATGGTAATTATAATATACAGTAACATCCTCTCTTGGCACTGTGCTTTTAACCTACATAAGCCTGTTTTTCATCCACCATTCTGTTTGAGGCTTACACAATCCTTTGAGGTTAAAAGGCACGAGCTGGGAGTTGGTGCCCTGCAGTGTAAGCACACGCTCTTGTTTCAAATGTTCCTCTCATTCCTCAAAGGGAATAATTTTGCTTGGAGGTTTATTTATTATCAGAAACAAACAATAAAAACTTAATGTGCTTTTGATGAATGAAATGTGGAAGCAACCCCTAGCTTTTCAGGTTAAAGGTCCTGGAAGGCATGGATTTTTTTTTTTTTTTTTTTTGAGAAAACAGCCATAAAGAGACAATACTTGCTATGAAACAGCCGGAACAACTGGAGATGCCACTGTTGTTCACTCAGCTGTGTGGACCCCAGATCGGCTAGAACGGAACCTGCCACGTGGCACAGGACCCCAGATCAGCTGGCAGGGAACCCCACCCCATGTGGCATGGGACCCCAGATCAGCTGGAATGGAACCCCACCCCATGTGGCTCAGGACACCCAGATCAGCTGGAAGGGAACCCCACCCCATGTGGCACGGGACCCCAGATCAGATGGAAGGGAACCCCACCCCATGTGGCTCAGGACACCCAGATCAGCTGGCAGGGAACCCCACCCCATGTGGCACAGGACCCCAGATCAGCTGGAATGGAATCCCACCCCATGTGGCACAGGACCTCAGATCAGCTGGCAGGGAACCCCACCCCATGTGGCACAGGACCCCAGATCAGCTGGAATGGAACCCCACCCCATGTGGCACAGGACCCCAGATCAGCTGGAATGGAACCCCACCCCATGTGGCACAGGACCCCAGATCAGCTGGAATGGAACCCCACCCTATGTGGCACAGGACCCCAGATCAGCTGGAATGGAACCCCACCCTATGTGGCACAGGACCCCAGATCAGCTGGAATGGAATCCCACCCCATGTGGTTCAGGACACCCAGATCAGCTGGAAGGGAATCCCACCCCATGTGGTTCAGGACACCCAGAGGGAACCCCACCCCATGTGGCACAGGACCCCAGATCAGCTGGAATGGAACCCCACCATGTGGTGCAGAACCCCCAGATCAGCTGGAATAGAACCTCCCTCCCCCATTGGTGCAGGTGCTGCACTGGGCTGAAGCTTTCCCTGGGACATGTGGCTTCCTCTGCCTGTGGGAAGGTTGCTCCTGAGAACATCACCTTAGGGGTTATTTCCCCACTGGGACAGTTCTTAGAAGGGAGAGCCTTCTAAGACGTATCCAGAGCACAGCCTGGCGGTGCTTACACCACCAGGGGGACATAATGAAGCCTGGGCAGCCCCGACCCTTCCAGAGTCTGACACTGGGGAATTGATCCTACACCCTGTCACGCACTGAAGGTAACACAACGTGCTCACCTGGTACACAACACTCTACTCTCCAGGCAGACTGAGTGTAACTAGGGGGAGGGTGAATTTTACGACACTTTATACAGAAGCCTCCTGGTTATTCTAATAATGGGGCTGCTCTGTGCAAACAGATGGCTGCGTCATTGACACAAATTTAGGGCATTGTTTAGAAGTGGCATATATAAAATAGAAATAGTCTAATTACATAAGAGACTATTTTACACTCTCTCAAGTATTGGCTAATTTTGTATTCCAACATTAATTCTAAGTTTATCCATGTGGAATGATGGTGTCACCAGATGAGATTTCAGATGAAGCACCTATGAATACACTGTCATCGAGAGAGGCCTCTATTCAGTGTCAGTATATTTTTTTCCATCTGTAGAGCATTGAAGTGGATACCTTTTTTAAAAATTTCAGATTAGGGCGGCGCCTGTGGCTCAGTGAGTAGGGCGCTGGCCCCATATGCTGAGGGTACGGGGTTCAAACCCAGCCTCGGCCAAACTGCAACCAAAAAATAGCCGGGCGTTATGGTGGGCGCCTGTAGTCCCAGCTGCTCGGGAGGCTGAGGCAAGAGAATCGCGTAAGCCCAAGAGTTAGAGGTTGCTGTGAGCCGTGTGACGCCACAGCACTCTACCCTAGGGCGGTACAGTGAGACTCTGTCTCTACAAAAAAAAAAAAAAAAAATTTCAGATTAACTTAAGGGTAAACACAATTAGGTTATGTTGTTTGACAATATCAAAGATGTGGGAACAACCCAAAAGCTCCTCAACCCAGGAAGGGATGAACACAATGTGGTCTGTGCATACCATGGAATACGATGAAGTTACCGTCTTTAGGTCTTTATTCCTAACATGATTTGCTAAAGCTTGTCTCCAAAACACTAAATGTTTAGTGACTGAGTCAGTGACCACACTGATGATAAATTAACACACACACACACCTGTGTTTAGTGTCTACTTTTTTATGGCTGTTCAGCAGTTCTTCAATAATGATGCCCTTTGGCTCAGGGCCAGTAGATAACAGCAGGGAGAGAGAGTCACAGCCACTCCAGGGCTGGTGAGTCCAGGAGCAAGACACAGTTTCAACAAAAATGGACGAGGCCAGCTGTGAGAAACAGCTGGCATCCTGATCTGTTAATGCTCACATCACACCAGGCAGAGGCTGCCCTACTTGCTAACGGACTCCCCGATGTTGACTATCCATCCCCACGGAGGGATGAGCATTTAGAAATGGGCCTGTGCCTGCCAGCCACAGTCACGCCTGAATTAATGACATCTCCTGGTGACCAACAGCTAACCGCTGCAAAGGCCAGAAGAAGGCCCGGTGAGGTGAAATCTCCCCATGCAGCTCTTCTGCAAATTAAATTCAAGAAAACTATCAATATACATGCTTGGAAAGAGCTCAATAGAGATGTGCTAAGAAGTTATTTAGTTTTCTTTTAAGTCTTCCATTCTATAAATATGACCTATTACATTCATCTGTCTCTTGGGAAGACTGGATTATGAAAGGAACCACTTAATGTTCAGTAATTCTAGGGTATGTGAGTGGGTGGGGTGGCGAGAGCACAAAAGTTAAAAAATAAAAAGCTGTTAACAGAAACTAGACTTTTAAAAATCATTTCTATTCAAAATTATGATCTGACTAGAATTCCATAATTCCCTGGAAATAAGTTCATAAAATATTAAATCTGAAGTATTGAATGCCAATCTGCCCTAGAGGAGTTGCCTAACTTCTTTTTTATTGGAAATGTGTGTCATGAGATTCCATAATTTTACCTACTGACTAGTATTTAAACTATCCCAGCACATGGGTCACTTCTCCCATCAGATATAAACCCCAGGCTGATGACATCTGGCATGTAAGTGCTCAGAAGTATTGGCTGATTTCTTATCTGAAATCACCTGTCTATTCAAAGCGACCAGCTGTGGTTCCCCGAATGTGGCACTTTTCTCGTTTGGTAATTTGGAGCACTAAGGAAATACATTGGTGGCTTTTCTTTCCTCCACTGCAACTGATTAAATGCCCAGCTGATCTTTGTTATGTTATATTTCCCAAAGGGAACCTCAGTTTGATTCACTTGGCCATTTACTTTTTCATTTATAGTTTCGAGCTGTTGAGAGGAGGTTCTAATAACACTTATGTCAAGGTAATACATAGTTTGCTTTTGCTTTCTTAACAACAAATAGCGTTAAAAAATGAGTGTCTGATTTTAGATACTTAATAGTAACCTAAGGGATTTTATGAGGCATGGCTTTGCTACATTTATGTTTTAAATTTTTCATTTATTTTAAAATTTTGGTCATTTATTTTAGTGACATCTTTTCTTAAATTAGATGCTAGGGTAATAAGAATACTTGTGGGTTATATTTCTTTAGCTCTCCAGAGCTTTCACGTGCATTATTTTATTTTTCTCTTTACTACAGGCAGGAAAAGTTTATTATACGTATTTTAGAGCCAGGAAAACAGAGGTACAGAGAGGTAAAATGACTTCCCTCAGGGTCACAGAGATAGGAAATTGCAGAGCTAGAGCCGGAAACTCCATCTTTTATTTCCAGGCCTGTCTCTATAAACTATGCCATTGTGTCACGGCATGCAAATACCGTCCCAGGCCAAACCAGCAGCGTGTGTGACAACCACCTCAGAAGGAAGCTCGCCAGAAATACAGACGTCTGGGCCCCACCCTGTAGGATTTTGCATTTTTAAAAGTAAATCATTTTTCTAAATGGGAATGTAATAAAAATTTGGTGAGGATGTGGGGAAATAAGGATCTTCACTTCCCACCGTGGTTCATATCAACTTTGGGGAGGATAATGGGAAGACCATAACAAGGTAAAGGAAAATGCCCCCTAACCCCACAATGTTTCTGCTGGGAAATTTCCTGAAGGCATATGAAAGAAGTGAGCCGATGCAGGCATATACAGTTATTTACTGCACAGCTGCTTATAAAAGCAAAAGAGTGTGGTGGGTGGGGGGAGGAAGCAAAGCTCTTTCTGGGAATCCTTTAAAAAGCCTAACTCCCGTGCAGTTGGGGATGAAGAAGGCAGACCCCAGATGGCCTCGCTGTTGCGGAGTGGGGACATCTGCACCAACAGACACTAGTGTGAACCGGGTAAATCCTTTGCACTATCAAAGAATAAGTCTTTATTATTGATAAATTAAGGACATTATTAACTGAAGCCTACAGGAATACAGCACAGACCAAATATAAATCGTATGTATTAGGTATTTAGCAGAATGTGCACTATGTAAGACATGCCCAATAAAAATTAACTGTAATATCACTAATTTTTATCATAATTATGATGTTAAGTTATGAGGCAGAAACAAGATTTTTATTATTAGAATAATAAAAATTTCAGGGATAAGTGCTCACATGCAACAATGTTCAAGGTGCAATGAATGAATGATTCACGTTCCCAGCACAGTCCTAGTGTAGAAAATGATTTCCAAATGCATGTGGGCTCGTCAGGTCTAGCCCTCTTCCAAAATGTGAATTTTTCTCAGAAGGAATCAGAAATAAGGGATGACACAGGTATAACAATCTCTTTTTTCCTAGCACTGTGATATGTTGATGTTATCAGTGTTAAGCTTTCTCACTAGTACAGAGAGAGTCTCAGCAATAAATATAGACTAAGGCCAGGCACGGTGGCTCACACCAGCAATCCCAGAAGTTGGGAGGCCAAGATGGGTGGATCGCCTGAACTCACAGGTTCAAGACTAGCCTGAGCCAGAGTGAGACTTTGTCCCTAAAATAGCAAGGCATTGTGGTGCATGCCTATAGTCCCAGCTACTTGGGGGGCTGAGGCGAGAGAATCGCTTAAGCCCAAGCACCTGAGGTTGCTGTGAGCTTTGATGCCACTGCACTCTACTGAGGGTGACATAGTGAGACTCTCTCAAAAATAAATACATAAATAAATACTAAGCCCACAAGCTGAGCACCCTGGAGAATGCCTTCCATTAATGTAAGATGGTTTTGGCTTAGTGGCTTTAAGCGCCATTATCCAAACTGTCTATAGAAGGTGAGCAGGTGGACTAAGAACTTGAGAACACATTTTCTTTCTGCTAAACACAATGATTGCTACTCCCAAATCACATTTTTAATTTTGATAAATCAGGTCTGTTGAATACTGAGAACATCTGTCTTTGAGGCTGTACCTCTGGAAAAGCTAAAGTAAGTGCCCTGGTGAAGAGCCGCAGAACAGACCATGATTCTGGCTGCAGACTGAGGATAGTGACTTGTCTGTGAGTTTTCACATCAGGCTGTTAGTGATTTACCAGGACTCTGGACAGTGAGTCCTCCCCAGGAATGTCTTCCCCATAGTCCCTGTTACTTTTACTATGTGGTTTTACAGAATGCACAAGAAGACTTACGGCATCCTTACACAAAACACTTGTGATTCCAAACCCAGAAAGCCCTGCACTTCCCAAAAAACCCTAATAATATGAATACCCCAAGAAAGCCGAAAGAGAGATGCTGAAAGAGCAAGATTGAATTGAGAAATGTATCCTTTCCACTTTCTGAGTATTCTAAATTCTTTTATGCCACAGATATATCTTTTAAATTATTTTAAAATAAATTGATGCAGCTAACAAACAATCCTAAATTAGTTCTCACTCAAAATCAGATTGGAAACCATGAAAAACCATGAGATTAGCCAGCTATGGCAGTAACTAAACAGGGGAGAAGCGTCTCAGGCCCACAGGACTGTACGTGACAGAGGAGAAGCAGCCAAATGAAATACTCACACGTACAAGACGGATCTGGTGTCCCCTACTTTTCCAGCGTCACCAACCGTCAGGGTGTCATATCCTCTTTCCAGCTCAAACTCTTCAAAGGCCAGCTTGATGACCTACATCCAAGGACAAGATAGTGACTTAGCAGCAGAGAAACCTTCCATGACTGTTAATATTGCAAATATCCAGTTGTCATGTTAAATTTCTCTTTTTAAAGACAATGTATTTCATATACGTCCCAAGATGCTTTAAATAGTCACACGGATCATTGTATGCACGTGAAAGCCTTGAATTATAGAATTTTATGAAATTCAAACTTGCTATTAACAACATAGGTATTTTCTGCACCATAAGTGAAATTTAACCACAACTACGCTTTAAGTCAGATATCTATAAAATATTTAACATTTAGATTATTTGGATTCACGTAACCAATATCTACGAAATATCTATATAACATTAGATTGTTTGGATTAATAAAAATTGACTCAGTGTATATAAATATTGATTACTGTTAACAAGATACATTTTGAGGGCATAGCCTGCAGTATTTTTAACGTTATGTATTCAGATCTCATGTAATTATCCATATTAACCCATGAAAAAGATTTTCTTTTTCTTTTTCTACATATACATGTGTTTACTAGGTTTCCACTTTTTGCCTTCACAAAATTAAAAAGGCTTAAAATTTAACAACAATAACAATGTTTAAGGTAAGGACTAGAAACAAAAACCTAGTAAAGAACGAACAAAGATAAATACATTTGGAAAAGAAATCAGACAATTACTGCATCGAAATATTAAGCAATGATAATAATAATTCAAAGAAAGTAACATTCACATTATCAAATAAGAGCATGTCTATTATAGAATGCTTTGACTCTGAGGTTCAGTAGGGAATCATCAGTTAACTTATAATGATTATTTTTTGTCCAAAGCCTCAAAAAAATAGACAACTAGTATTTATAAGTAAAAGATAATTTCAAAAAACAGATTATGCCAAATCTTATAAACAACAGAAAAAGAAGAAATACTCCAAAATCATTCTACTTAATCTGGATACAGCTGATATGAAGACTTCCTGAGGCTAGAATGTTGTCCTCTGTACTTATCTTTCCAAAAACTTGTAGTGTTTTTTTAAATAAAGAACAGCTTGGGGCGGTGCCTGTGGCTCAGTTGGTGAGGCGCTGGCCCCATATACCGAGGGTGACGGGTTCAAACCCAGCCCCGGCCAAACTGCAACCAAAAAATAGCCGGGCGTTGTGGCGGGCGCCTGTAGTCCCAGCTACTCGGGAGGCTGAGGCAGGAGAATCGCTTAAGCCCAGGAGTTGGAGGTTGCTGTGAGCCGTGTGACGCCACGGCACTCTACCGAGGGCCATAAAGTGAGACTCTGTCTCTACAAAAAAAAAAAAAAAAGAACAGCTTGTCATCATGACCAACACTATGACATATAGACAAGACTGGTCCATATTTGAAGAATGTTGTATTATAATCTACAAGCTGCTTTTTGCAGAACCAGGACCTTTTTACCCTGAAGGAAGAAATCCTTACCTTAGTGACCAAAATTATTGGGATCAAGGGGCAAAGTGAAATGCAGAAATCTTTTTTTTTGTCTCAGTTTACCGCCCTCGGTAGAGTGCCATGACGTCACAGGACTCACAGCAACCTCCAGCTCTTGGGCTTCCGCGATTCTCCTACCTCAGCCTCCCGAGCAGCTGGGACTACAGGCGCCACCACAACGCCCAGCTACTTTTTGGTTGCAGTTCAGCTGGGGCTGGGTTTGAACCTGCCACCCACGGTATATGGGGCCGGCGCCCTACTCACTGAGCCACAAGTGCCACCCATCTTGAAGTTAGGCTAGAAACCCAGGTGACCAGGAGAACAAAGACAGGATATTGATAGGAAGATAAGAGAGAGAGATGATTGATTAGACAGACAGGTGATGGATCGAAGAGAGAGAGATGATCAAATATAGACAGATACATGGATAGATGATGGATTAGAAAGGTAGAGGACAGACAGGTGGACAGATAAATAGCAGGCAGATGACACGAACAGAGGGACAGGAGACAGTTTAGACAGGTGGATGGGATGATAGGCAGACGGATAAATAGAAGATGGATGGGATGAATAGAGGGACAGGACACAGAGTTGAAAGGTGGAGAGGATGATAGGTCGATAAACAGGTGACAGGTAATAGAAAGGTTAGTTAGAGCAAAGGTCGATAGGTAGTAGACAGATAGGAAGGATGGATCAATGCTACATAGATAAACAGACGGCTAAATGTAAGGGAGAGAGACAGAGAGAGACAGAGAGAGAGAGAGACAGGCCGGGGGGGAGGGGTGCGGTAGGAAGGAGGGGCACCAACTATACTACCGAGGGCCCGTTTTAATGGGGTACTATTTCAGAATGAAGCTGAAATTCCAAAGTCTTGTAGAGGGTGTCAAATGCCTATTTGTTAAACTCGAAAGAAAGGCGAAATTGGTACCAGTGTGAGGCAGGGCCTCTCTAACATCCTGATCGAGGTGAGCAGTTTGATCAGGCTCTGAACAGCTGCTTCCCTAAGTAATGCTAATACGAAACACATTAATTTTGCTATTTGAAATTCTTACTAAAATTAGTGATATAGCCATTATGATTTATTTAGTAAAATTACTATTTCTAATTGCAGTGTTTGTATGAATGCATTATTTTATCATTCTGACTTGAAACAGGTGTAGGGGTTGAGAGCTCTTGCAAACCTGTATGAGCACTGCATATTAAACCCGGCACCTGATGACAGCTTCGTTCCTATTTCTCGCCTCTCTCATGGCTTTATTTATCAATGAATTGTCTAATAATTAGAGAATACAAGAGCTAGAGAACCATCTTTGATACCTGGTGGTTTCTTGTCACCTTTATGACAGGTGCACTCAGCCCTGACTTGTGTAAAGCCCCAGGAGGCAATGAGGATAGCCTACCAAGGGCTGAGGGTCAGGGCTGGGTGATTTGTAATGAGTCACAATATAAGGACCACTTTACACGAACGTGCTTTCATTAGGGTACAAACATGGTCATTTCGTAATTTTTTAAAGCCATGGTAAAGGTTGTCAGAGAACGTCTTTGTCAATGTCTCATCTCAAGGATCACGGGGCTATTGTCAGGTGAACATTTTTGCCCATGCCATTGACACTTGGTGAAAAGGGAAAAAAAAACAAAAAAAAAAAAACAACCACGTAGCTTCCAAGGTTTCATCTTGTCTGAAGAGCCTTTGGTTTATCAGAAAACACACATTCTAAAATTATACATGGGTGCAATATAGAAATATGTATATTTTTAATAAAACTCACAATTCTTTCTCCATGAAAGATAGCCAGAGATGTAATGAAAAGTGAGGAGAAAGGGTCGCATGCTTTAAATTGTAAATAATTCAGGGGCATTATCCAAGATAATTTCTTTCCTTCCCCAGCACGTGTACGCACCCTCCCTGTGCTCCGAGGACTCCTGCTGCTGGACTCAATATTCCTTGGTCAACCACAGGTCCCTCGTCTGCCCGTCCCCTCCTTAACATCTCACGTGCTGCCAGGGTCACCAGCCGCTGTTCACCTGAACAGCTATTTCACTGGACATTACTGGTCGGCCCTGACAAGGCCAGCTGAGCCAATGTGCTGACATCCAGAGATTGTTTATTTGCTTCTGAGGCTTACTTACATAAATAAGTTGGCAAACTGGACTCCATGGTACCCGTCGAGAACCCAGGGCACTCTGTGCACCCAATAAAATGTTAACTATCAATTTAATCTGGAGTAAAAATTCTTTAAAGATATAATCAGTTAAGGTAAAAAAATTGTATGATTTTGTAGCCTATAAAGAAAAATCTATTTGACATATGCTATGGTGAATAATAACATTACTGATGTTTACTTTTACTATAAAGATAAAAAGTAACAAAACTAAAGAGGAGGACAGAACAGTTTTTTAGAGAAATATCCCCACTGCTCTCCAAAGCTGCTTACTTTTCTATAAATAAAAGTGAAATCTTTTGATCTCTCATCTGCTTCTCTGTTGATGGACTTGGATGACAGGCAGACAGGCTCCTTGGTCCAATAACACATTCTGGTGACCACGAAGGGATCATGAGCTGGGCAGCTGGGTGAGTACAGTCTCACCTAGGACCCTGCAAATCCGCGTGGGCAGGTGACTGGGACATGCCTCCCTGCTGGCCTTGCAGCCTGCCAGACTTTCCTCCAGACACGGCCGGTGTGGCATCCTCCTGTTCTTGCTGTTGCTTTACATTTATAAAGAAATACTTGTTCACTTTATTCAGGTGTACACAGACTTTAGAGTCCCTGTCTGGTTGTGCATAAGGGTCAGATTCCCAGTCTGGTGGCTGGTGTGTATTCTATGAAGCTTAACTAAAGGGGCTCTGTGTCTAGTTCCAGAGGATACCCTGTTGGGTCATAGTCTGTCAAATTTGTCATCTTATGGGTACTCACGTGTGATGAAAAAAAAAAAAAAAAAGATGAGGTTTTACTATGACATGGCCTGGCCTTAGTACAATCTTAAGAGTAAAAAAAAAAAAAGTAGCCATTCAGCAAATCCTTAGATTAACATGCTATTTAATAGCTAGAGGTCTTTTGTCAGAGTTCAGAGAAATGGGATGACATACCCCTGTTCCAGCTTTATTTCTGTTTATGTACACACCTCCTATCTCTCTGCATATACTTATAATATTTGTTTCTGTTTGTGTGTATGTACACCTAGAAAAAAAGCTCATTGAGATAAATCCCGTCTATAGAGCCACTTATAAATCTTACTCTCTAACTAAAAAATAATTAACATTCTACATAACATTATTTAGCTCATATATATTTGGGGCTCTGAGAAAAGATAGCCCTTGAATGGTTCATTAAATTATTGTACTATTTTTTTTTTTTTTTTTTTTTTTTGTAGAGACAGAGTCTCACTTTATCACCCTCGGTAGAGTGCCGTGGCCTCACACAGCTCACAGCAACCTCCAGCTCCTGGGCTTAAGTGATTCTCTTGCCTCAGCCTCCCGAGTAGCTGGGACTACAGGCGCCCGCCACAACGCCTGGCTATTTTTTGGTTGCAGTTTGGCTGGGGCCGGGTTTGAACCCGCCACCCTTGGTATATGGGGCTGGCGCCTTACCGACTGAGCCACAGGCGCCGCCCCAAAATTATTGTACTATTTTACAACTAATTTTGTCAATGGTCAACAAAATAAGATGAAATTCCGTATACACAGCTTTGCAATGTCTTTGTATAATACAGATACAAAATCATCTTCTAATGGTTCAAAAAACAAACAAAAATTCAGCCACTCAATAAAAGAAGTTATAGTTTAGGGTAAAGATAATCAGGGTAAACTGTTAAATATTCCCATGTTCTCTCAGCTCCAGAGGGGAAGCTGAGAGGCTCAACCCTTTCTTACCTGAGGAAAGAAGGCCTGAAAATGATATCCCTATCTGAAACGTGGGAAAATCTCCATTCCACCAGAGAGCCAGCCAAGAAAAAGTCTATTTTCCTGATTTACTTTTATTTTCACTGCTTTCTTTTTACGTTATGCCCTGCCGAAGTTTAAGGGGTGTTTGACCTGCTTCTGGGTTTGCTGTGTTCCTGCCTTATGGAGCTCACTGGGAGAAGCTCTCTGGCAGCGACCATGGCAGCCACCCACGGGGCACCCAGAGCTCAGCCTACAGGACCCGTGGAATGTCTGCTCCTCCAGGCCACAAAGCAGAGTGAGATGACGAGGAGATGGACAAGGCTCTTGCCTTCAAAAAACTTAAAATCTGCATGCATTATTTTATTATTATTATTATTTTAGACAGAGCCTCAAGCTATCACCCTGGGTAGAGTGCTGTGGCATCATAGCTCACAGCAACCTCAAACTCCTGGGCTCAAGTGATTCTCTTGCCTCTGTCTCCCAAGTAGCTGGGACTAACAGGCGCCCGCCACAACACTCAGCTATTTTCTGGTTGTAGTTGTCATTGTCGTTTGACGAGCCTGAGCTAGATTTGAACCCACCAGCTCAGGTGTATGTGGCTGGCGCCTTAGCTGCTTGAGCCACAGGCACTGAGCCTGCATGAAGTATTTTGATAAATACCAATGATACAGAATTTAGCATTTACTGGTAAAGATTTCTTAATGCCAATAGATTAAAAAAAGGGAAGGAAAATGAGAAGGTGATAGAGTCCTAGACTTCGAAAGTGTTACAGCCACGGGGGGTGCTTTGATAGATACATAATAATTACAGAATTTAACATTTACAGAAAAAGATTTTCTTAATGATAACATATAAAATGATTGACCTTTTCAACCTCAAAACAGAATCTCATACCTGTGAGAAAGAGCGGTCACTCTCTCTAGACTTTGGTGCTATTTTTAAAACATATCTTGGTGTCTGAAATAATTTCCATTTTTTCACAGTTGTCAGGACCTCAGTGTTATAACAAAATTCATCTGTAAAAGCCCTTTTTAACATCTTTTTATAAAGATTATCAACCACAACAAAAGTGGTTGATAATCAACCACAACTTTATTATTTACAGTTATAAATCACGTATTTCTAAAAATACATTTAAGACTGACATCACAACTTTTTAAAGGAGGACTATAACATGACACTAGTGTGTATCTTGCAGGAATATGCAGAAACACATTTGAGGGTTGATTTGATACGCGATTATCCCGCTGCTCTCTTGACGTTCGTTTCTTTTTTGCTCCTTCTTTACTCATTCATCTTTATGACCAGATAAGGTCCTTGCCCTCTATTGTGGACATAACATTGAACATTCAAACATGTTTCTTTTCGTATGTAAATTTTCAGCCTCCTGTCACCAACACTCGGATGATTGTCTTGCTTATCAACAGAGCATGTTGCTGACAGAGACAAAGGCAGCAAACTGTCGCCACAGAACCCACTGTCAGAATGGGGGTGAGTGGATTGCACAACAGAGGCCACTGTAACCTAGACATGCTAAAAACGACTGTGGGAGGGCTTCAAAGATGCCTCATTTCACTGTCCTGGTTTATAATGTTCCTCTTCCCAGCCCCAAACTGGAAGCAGGCAGAGCTGCCCTCCAGAGGATGCACCAGCGGGCGCAGAGCTGCCTTCCCACGGCTGTGTCTACGTCTCTGCCTGTATCTGTGTCCCGAACTACAGCTACGTCTGTTTTGATGTCTATTCACGTAGCTCATAATTTCCCTGGAGTGCGAAAATTATGTGATTTCATATTAGTGATTTTGGGGTAAATTAAGAGTAAAACAAATGGTGAGTTATGGTGAATTTCAAATAAATTAATATTATCTCTGTATTTTTTTTTTCACTTTGCTAATAGGATTCGGAAGAAAAGATTTGCCAAACTGCTGCACACCAAACATGATATGATTATGTGCTGCTTTATACAAGCATAATAAATAGTAGATCTTAATATAGAGAGGTTTGGGGGATGGTGGTTAAGAATAAAAAAAATGCTTGTTTATGAGAAAAGCTGAGCCATACACTTTATTTAATGAAGAACACTGCGATGTTATGAGAGTCTGGATATTTATCTTATACGATTGATTCAAAATGAAGTCTACTTTCTTTCTGAAGCCTCCTGACCTATAGAACCTGTATGTGATTTTCTTTTTCGCTATCTTGCTTGCCTTGTTCTTATTTCTCCTAGGAGCGCCCACACACTGTTTCTTTACCAAATTGTTCTCCATCTTATTAAGGGAGTGGGGAGGGATTTAAATACAGAAAAATGGGATGGATTTGTTTACGTCCTCTGTCCATATCAACAGAAGTATCTACAATCCTGGTGTGTCTCATTCCATGTCAACAGGCTGCACTCAATGCCGTCCTCATGGGACCTATAAATCAGCAGTCGGTTTGCCAGAGCTGGTCTCAGCACGTTCCGGAACACAGTTGCTGACATTCCTATGGCATCATCTTGCTGCCAGGGTCAGAGTGCATTTATTGCTCAGCCCCAACTGAACAGGGACCAGCTAAAACAGCAACATGAATTCAGCTGAAATGATCCAGCAATGCCCTGATGAAACTGCACCATCTGGAAGGTGCAAGCCAGTGGTGCTCCGTGTTGGTCTGCATGTTTGCACCCTCCCAAATTCATCAGCTGAAATAGATCAGCATCCTGAGGTGACGGCATGAGGAGGTGGCGCCTGTGGAAGGTGATTAGACCGTTGAGTATGGAACTCTTAAGAATGGGACTGGTCCCCCACAAGAGGCCCTGGAGAGCCTCTGGGTTTTCTAAGGCAGGTGGACAGAGAAAAGGTGTCACCCGTGAACCAGGAGGGGCCTCAACAGATGGGATCTGCCACAGCCTTGATCTTGGACTTCCAGCCTCCTTTAGAAACCAGCTGCTACTGTTCAGAAAATACCCAGTCTATGGTACTGTCTGAAACAGCCCAAACTAAGCATATAACACAGTCTATTCCTAGGAGATTCTCAGTTATTCAGTTGACATGATATTTTCCAAAGAAATGATGAAAAAGTTCAATGAACTTTGATCCCAGTTTAATGGAAGAGCTGAAACACAAAGTATTTTAAAACTAGCCTCAAACTCCTATATCATGTTTTACTTTAGTGTATATAGACTTTGTGATAAAATTGTTCAGTCGTATATTATTTTTTTAGGTTGTCTTACTTTATCTTATCAGAAACTTTGAGTTTGCCATCATTTGAAGAATAGTTTGTTTGTTTGTTGCCAGAAACATTATTCAAAAGAAGACATTTCTTCATTACAAAATGATGGGTGTCCAACTGCATTTGAAGGCCAATAGAATTAATTGTTCTATTATGTGTCTTCTGATACAGTATTTGTCATTTTGATACAGTATTTTGTCATTAACTATTCTTTATTGTTATTTTATCATATTTACAAGAATTGAGAGATTATAAAATCCATGGAAACACTCCACCTTCCTTTCTAATCTATATAAAAATATTAATAATCCATGTCAACTACTAACACCAGCGGAATATATACGTTAGTTTCTAAAATATACCTGTAATATACTTATTTAGGTTAGAAAAATATGCTTGTTTCCATACTTAAAGGATATCATAAAATTGTGTGAAACAGTATGATGTAAACTAATTCTTACAAAATATATGAACACATAATAAATGCCTGTAGCTCATTACTAAAATGCATGCAATATTCTTCTAGTTATTTTATTATGTTTTCCATTGTTAACCAGGGGGCAAATGTTACAATACATCAAAGATAGTATAAATCCAAATTTTAACCTAATTTTTCTTTGGGGAATCACAGGATCAATCAAAAGTGATGCTGACGAGACTAGAGAAATTGTAGATATACAGTACAGGGAGCTCATTAGCAAAAGCCATCCTAAATAATCTAGAAATGGCAAAAAATAGTTGAGCAAAATTCCAAATATTTCTCAAAATGTGAAAAAGACAAACTGTGGTTTATTTTTGTGAAACCAAATAAACCTTGGTACTTTGATGAGATTGCATTGTATCTGTAGATCACTTCTGGTCATTTACCAACATTAATTCTTCTAATCTACGAGCACAGAATATCTTTCCATTCATTTGTTTCCTGTACAGTTTCCGTTACCTGTATTTTATAGTTTTCACTGAAGAGATCTTTCACCTTGTTGGTGAAATTTATTCTGTGGTATTTATTTTATGTCCTTTGTAGCTGTTGTCAATGAGGTTGCTTTCCTCATGTGTTTGTCAGCTGGTTTGTTATTGGTGTATAAAATTGCAACTTTTTGTATGTTGATTTTATATCCTGCACTTAACTGTATTTGTCTATCAGTTCTATGGAATTTTAGTGGAGTCTTTTATTTAATCTTTTTTTTTTTGCAGTTTTTGACCGGGGCCAGGTTTGAACCCGCCACCTCTGCTATACGGAGCCGGCACCCTACTCCTTTGAGCCACAGGTGCCGCCCCGCTAGTGGAGTCTTTTATCCTTTGATTTCCAGACAGAATTTACCCACTTCCTTCTCTATTTCGGTAGTAGTATTTTGCTTCTCTTGAGAAGTATTGCCTTGAAAAAATCTTCAGACATGGACATCGTGAATTCTGGAGGAGTAAATTGAGATCCTTGAAATTTCAGGTAAGTAGCAAGTTGGGGACCTTGTGAAGGTATTAATAACTTATCTGACAGAATTTCTCAAGCAAACCCTACAAAATGCCAATAAAATTGTCCTGGATATAAAATATTTAAAAGCAACAACAAAGATTAACCAAGTCACCAGGGAAAGTAAGCAAACCCAAAACAGTGATGGAGGGACATGTTTAAAGTTTAAAAGTTTTGCTGCATAAAATGTGAAAAGAAACCAGGGAGATTTCCAAGAGAATTTCATTAATTCCTGAAATGAAGCATCCAGAAAAGCACAAGTAGAATATATAAAACCATTGAAATGTGCTCTCAAATATACGAAAGAAAGTAGAATGCTTATTAAAAATGAGGGCCTTAAAACTCACAGAACAAAAACTACTGCAGAACAAAATCAGAACATTATTAGATGTGATAAAATGAAAAATTAACATTCACATCAATCAAGCAAAGATGTGTGAAGTAACTTAGCTAGAGCTTTGCAGGAATAAAAGATGAAAGGAGAGCAAGAGAAAATTATAGATCTCTGGATAAAAGCAGAAGATATTGAAGTTTGCCGAAAAATAACAATGGATCCAGAATCAATAACCAGAAAATAACAGAAGACACATTTTTAAAACCGATTAAAGAGTTCAGACTGAAGCTTAAAAGTGCTTCATTACATCCCCATGTAAATAAAGTGAAGCTATAGAGAAAAATAGCACTTTTTCATCTCATAGGACTGTCTGACGCTAAGAAAATCCAAATAATTCTATACGAAATCCCAGAATAAGTGGATTATGTTTGAGGAAATACAAATCAGAATACTTTTGTTCTTCCAGTAGCAAGTGGACCAGCAAGATGATGAGCCCCAGGTAATAAGAAAGAAGATGCTCTTCTTAGGATGTTCATTTGTAAAGAGGGTATTTTATGTGAGAAGGAAAAGAAAATATTTTGCAGATTTTTAAATGTCTCGGGTATTTTATCACTCAGCTAATTACTTAGCTGAAAGGTAAATGTCCAGTAATAGGATTGATTTAAAAAACAGTCACCTAAAGGGGATGCTTTATCAATAAACAAATAAAACTATCTAAAAATGATACTTAAACTAGAAATGAAAAAGGGTTGAGTTGGATAAAAATAAAAATCCAGCAGAACATTTGTAAGTTGACCACCCAAGAGGCTGTAAAAACCTGGGCAACATACGGAGGTGGTCAACATAAGGACCTAGGCCTGCTGTCCTGATACTGTTACATACATGTGGTGCACGTCTGGTCTATGAAAATTAGGCCAGCTTAAGACGGTGGTCAGATACAGGGAGGTGGTCAGCTATGGTGGCTCTACTGTACACATATTCATTTTATATATTAACAATACAGGGAAATAAATGAAGAGAGGGAGACCCAATTACTCTTGGTGTTGGGCCCTGGGGCCCAGATGTGGCCTCACTAGAAGGCTCATCCTAGGATAGGTAGCACCTGAGGCAGGTGGGACTTTACTAATACACCTGCCCCCAGCCCCATGACAAGCTGTCGGGGAGGCTGCCACAAAGTACCAAGCACCACTGAGCCAGGCTCTTGTTCATTGCTATACAGCAAGTGCCTTGGGGAGGCCACTGAGATGCCTCCCGTTCCCCTTGCCATTGGAGTAGCCATCTCTGGACCCCTCCGAGGAGAGGAGGCTTCAGGGAACTTGGGTTCTAAAGCGTGCCCTGGAGGACAGGGTATCAGGCACCTACAGAGGAGAACATGCAGAATAGAACAATACTCATGACTGGTTGTGACTGGCTGTCAGCCGGGCAGAGGTGAGTCAATAGTGACTGTTGTTCAGCTGGAGCTCTACAAGTGACAGGGACACATTTTATTCTTTCCCTCAGTCATGCTTCTTTTAACTTCTATCTTGTCTCTAAATGTCTCAATGTCTACAAAGAATATAGGGAAAAACGCATGAATATTTTGCTTAGGAAAATATATGTCTGTGGGCAGCGCCCAGGGCTCAGAGTAGGGCACCAACCCCATATGCCAGAGGTGGCAGGTTCAAACTCAGCCCCGGCCAAAAGCTGCAAAAAAAAAAAAAAAAAAGAAAGAAAGAAAATATACCTCTGCATGGAAGGTAAGTTTCAGGAACAAATACCTCCAAAGTTAGGATTGCAAGAAGATAAAAGGAGAAAGACAATGATTATAAAGGAATATACAAGGGAACTCAACAGGATTGGAAATGCTTTGGTAGTGATTTACTTGTTATTTTTATACATGGATGTTTGTTTATTTTCTATGTGCTTTGTAACATCTTAAATATTTAAAACACATATAAAATAAAATAAAGATGAGGCAATAAAACTGACGCTAGGTAACTTAAATTTAAACATTGGCTTCCTCGCTCACTAAATGTGCCAATGTTCACACTTAGCTATTTTAGGCAACTTTGCTCACATACAATACCTTAAATAAGGTGTAATAATTGAATGAAAATATACACTGATCGCCTAAAATGATAATGACTGTTAACACTATGAAAAATATCACAGAAATTGAATGCACAGAATTTATAGAGTTGAAAGATAATGATTGAAGTTGTTCAGAGCCAAACTTGATCACAAATTTTCATAAAATCTATTTAAAAAATAGTAGCAAAATTGGAAAGCCTACACAACATATTTTCTTAGAAGCCAAAAGAAAAATTCTTCCCTAACTCATTTCATTGTTAAAAATACTTTTCTAAATTAATAATAATGTTGAACCTAAAAATGAAATGATTCAGATCAATGAATTAAAGTGCTTATTGTTTTGACATTTGATGAAATTTTTGAAGTCATCGATCCACCCTATCTTATTTAGTAGGCTTCAGAGTATTTCCAGCTTATCTATTATGGAAAATTTCTGCAAGTTTTATTATTTTATACATACATCATTATAATACTATCAACAAATATGATTAGTATTCCGTGCAGACTGAATAGAGAACAAAACTCTGTAATCTTCTACCTAATGCTTATCATAGTACACAGAACATTAACTGTCTCCTACACTGGAAACGCATAACAAATATATGAGACCCGTCAGCATTCGTGAAGAGCAAGGTATGAACAGTTGTTCAAGAAAGAGGCTGTCGAGGATGCAGACGGAAGCCCCACCACCAACCAGGCTCTCATCGATGCCTCTTTTCCTCTTACTCGCCCTAATTGGGACTTTAATATGGGAACAGGTCAGGTAAGACTCCAAGTCTACCACCAGACTCTGATGAGGGGTCTCCGTAAAGTGGCTAGAAAGCCGACTAATTTGGCCAAGGTAGGTAATGTGCAGCAGGAAAAGGCAGAATCTCCGGCAACTTTCTTAGAAAGAATTATGGAGGCATTCCACACGCACACACCCCTAGACCCTGAAGCTGAGGAGAATAGAGCAACAGTTGTCATGTTCTTTGTTAATCAGTCAGCTCCAGACATTAAGCGCAAGCTGCAGAGAATAGATGGACTGGGCAAGAAGTCTTTGCAGGATCTCCCAGAAGTTGCTGAAAGGGTCTACAACAACTGTGAGACCCCCGAAGGAAAGCAAACAAAGGCGGCTAAAAGACAGACCCAGGAATTAGTCAGGATCCTCCTGGCCTCCATGGCTGCGACCTTGGATGAAAGAAACAGGCAGCTGCGCCGACTGGCGGCAGGAGGTAAGGAGGGCTCCCCAGGCAGGGAAAGGCTCCGCCTCCAGAAAGACCAGTGGGACTATTGTAAGGAACATGGACACTGGGCCCGGGAGTGCCCCAAGAAACCACCTCCCAGACCTTCATGCCCCCCCACTCAGTGCCAGTCTTGGAACTGAGTGGGCTCGAAGGGTAGGGGGGTCAGAGCTCGCCACCCCTCCCCAAGCCCGGGGTAACTCTCAGAGTGGAGGGGACCCCAATTAATTTCCTGGTAGATACTGGAGCCGAGCATTCAGTGCTGACACAGGACCACGGCCCTATGGATGCCAGGAAATCATGGGTCCAGGGGGCCATGGGCATCAAACAATATTCATGGACTACCCAAAGAACCATGGACTTAGGCGTGGGCCAGGTATCCCACACGTTCATGGTTATCCCAGACTGCCCCTACCCTCTCCTTGGGCGAGACCTCCTAACCAAGGTAGGGGCTCATATCATCTTCAAAGACGAAGGACCCCTTGTCACAGACCAGTATGGGAGTCCCATACAAATACTCACCCTACAACTTGAAGATGAGTACAGACTACACCAGCAGCAGCCTGAGGGCCATCAGCCGACAGATGTCACTGTATGTCCGAAAACCTACCTACTTGCTTGGCTGAGACTGGAGGAGTGGGGCTAGCTGCCCACTGACCACCAGTCATCGTAGAGCTCAAGCCAATGGCTGAACCTGTACAAGTACAGCAGTATCCCATGTCTCAAAAGGCCTGGCGGGGCATCACACCTCACATCCGGAGGCTTTTTAAGAGCTGGATACTAGTGCCCTGTCAATCTGCATGGAACACTCCCTTGTTGCCTGTAAAAAAGCCACTGACTAATGACTATAGACCAGTCCAGGACCTAAGATAGGTCAACAAGCAGGTACTAGACAACCACCCCACCATCCCAAACCCTTATACACTATTGAGTGCTCTCACCCCCAATCGAGTATGGTATACTGTTCTTGACTTAAAAGATGCCTTCTTCAGCCTTCTGCTGGCCCCCCAGAGCCAGGCAATGTCTGCCTTTGAGTGGAACGATGAAGAGCAAGGGATCCATGGTCAACTTACCTGGACCCGGCTGCCACAAGGGTTTAAGAACTCCCCCACCATCTTCGATGAAGCCCTACACGAGGACCTGAGTGAGTACCAGCAGCAGCACCCTCACCTGACTCTTTTATAGTATGTAGATGACATTCTGATCACAGCCAAGACAGAAGCAGAATGCCACCAAGGCACCCAGGGCTTGCTGACTGCACTAGGAGCTCTGGGGTACCAGGCCTCTGCCAAGAAGGCTCAGATTTGTCAACAAACTGTGAGTTATCTGGGGTACATTCTTAAAGATGGGCAGCAGTTTCTGTCCCAGACAAGAAAAGAAACAGTTCTAAAAATCCTTCCCCACCCCCCACCACACAGCGAAGGGTGCGGGAGTTCCTTGGGTCAGCCGGATTCTGTCATCTGTGGATTCTGGGGTTCACGGAGATAGCAAAGCCCCTCTATGAGGGCACCCAGGACAGCCTGCCTTTCCAGTGGAGCGCAGAACAAGAAAGAGCCTCCCAGGCCCTGAAACGAGCCTTGCTCTCGGCCCCGCCCCTAGGACTCCCAGATATTACCAAGCCCTTTCATCTGTATGTAGATGAGCACAAAGGCATAGCAAAAGGAGTGCTTGCTCAATTGCTTGGTCCCTGGACCCGGTCAGTCGCCTACCTGTCAAAGAAACTAGACCCTGTAGCAGCAGGCTGGCCCCCATGCCTACGCATCATTGCAGCTACTGCACTGCTGGTTAAAGACGCAGATAAATTAACTTTAGGGCAAGAACTGTTGATCATGACTCATCACGCTGTTGAGAGAGTCCTCAAACAGTCACCAGATTGGTGGGTTAGCAATGCCTGACTCGCCCACTACCAGGGCCTTCTGCTGAACGAATCTAATTCCTGCCAAAGATGTCTCTCAATCTGGCAACTCTACTGCCGAATCCGAACCTAGATGCCTCCCTCCATGACTGTGTTGATATCCTAGCCCAGGTTCACAGCATACGCCAGGACCTTATGGACTAGCCCCTCCCTGATGCGGAGGCCACCTGGTACACAGATGGGAGCAGCTTCATACAAGATGGATGCAGGTACGCGGGAGCAGCAGTAGTGTCTGAGACCGAGACTGTATGGGCAGAGTCCCTCCCAGCTGGGACGTCAGCTCAAAAGGCTTAGCTCATAGCTCTAACACAAGCCATGACCCTAGGGAAAGGCCTAAGACTTAACATCTATACCCATAGCCGATATGCCTTCGCCACTGCCCACATACACGGGTCAATTTACCAGGAGAGAGGACTCCTTATGGCAGAGGGAAAGACTATCAGAAATAAAGATGAAATACTTGACCTCCTAAAGGCCTTATGGCTTCCCCAGAAACTAGCCATCATTCATTGCCCTGGCCATCAGCGGGGCGACACCCCTGTAGCCAGAGGCAACCAGTGGGCCGACCAGGTCTCCAGGACTATAGCCACTTCGGCTATCCAAGAGCTTTCTATTACTATATTGCCAGATCCTGGACCGCCAACACTTCCACAATCTCTGGAGCATACTCTGGAGGACCTAAAATGGATAAAGCAGATCCCACAAGCCCACTCCCCCAAGAAGTACAACGGATGGTACGTCACCTGTGATGGCAAAGCGCTTGTGCCAGCAAAACTAGGACAGGAAATCCTCCATAGGATCCATTCATCCACCCACCTAGGGTCACGCAAACTGAAAGACTTGCTGTGCCACGCCAAATTGGAGAACAAATAAAGATCTATTAAAACTGGAGAATTGGTATGTAACTATTTTTCCCAAAAGTTTTCAAGAGTAAAGTCTATGTGTTTGAACTAAAGCTATAAAGGTATTTTTAAAAGAAAAAGAGAAAAAAAGAGCATCAGTGTGCTCACTCAAAGGGTAAATGCTGATACGAAACCATAACCACCTGGTACTTAAATCATTGCTGCCACATCATCTTGTCAGCTTTCAAAGTCTAAAATTCTAAAATTCCAAGTGTATGTTGAAATGAACATGCAAATTCCATCAGCGGGGATGAAGACGTTTCCTGCCTTTTCGTATCTGTGGTCCATACTCTTCTACAACTGCCTCTTTCCAACGGTAAGTTCTGGGCAGAGAAATTCATCTTCACCCCACAACCCAACCACCCCTACATTCATTCTTTCAGGGCTTTGTGAAGACCCGCTAGGCATCACAGGTGCCCACTTGGGGATACAGAGACACAAATCAAATTTCAGGGACAAAATTCTCAGTCTATGGGGAGACAGGAGAGGCTATGAACAGCAGCGCTTATGCTCTGGGTTAGGAGAGAGGCGGGTCTCTGGGCACAGCACCAACTAGATGCTGGACCCAGCCTGGTGGGCCCGGGCACTGCATCTTCCAGAGCATCTTACCTTGGTCTCTAGAGGGGAAATGCCAGCTTGGTTTGTACACAGACCATCAAGGGGAGGCAGAATGCAGGCAGGTGGATTAGTTCACGCCCAGACCCTAGGAAGTTCTCTCAAGAACATGTTTAGCAGGACAAGAGAGCGGTGATGGCAGAGGCTGGCTGATACATAAGCAGAGATCATAGCACAAAAACCTAGGTAGATTTAAAGAGCATTAAACGGAGAGCAGTCCTTGCATGGAATACTCAGTGAATGTGACCTGAACAGTCATCAAATTTTAGCCTGATTCCTGATCATGACTTTGTAAAACAATTCCTATACTAGATAAATATCCAGAAGACCAAAAATTACATTATACCAGAATGTTTATTGCAGCCCAATTCATAATTGCTAAGTCATGGAAGAAGCCAAAGTGCCTATCAACCCAGGAATGGATTAATAAGTTGTGGTATATGTATGCCATGGAATATTATGCAGCCTTAAAGAAAGGTGAAGATTTTACCTTTTTCATATTTGTATGGATGGAGCTGGAACATATTCTTCTTAGCAAAGTATCTCAAGAATGGAAGACAAAGTATCCAATATACGCAGTCCTAATATGAAACCAAATTAAAGCTTTCATATGAAAGCTATAATCCAATTATAGTCCAAGAATTTGTGGAAAGGGGATAAGGAGGGGATGGGAGGGGGAGGATGGGCGGAGGGACGGTGATTGGTGGGATTACACCTATGGTGCATCTTACAAGGGTACATGTGAAACTTACTAAATGTAGAATATGAATGTCTTAACACAATAACTAAGAAAATGCCGTGAAGGCTATGTTAACTAGTTTGATGAAAACATTTCAAATTGTATAATAAACCAGCACATTGTACCCCACAATTGCATTAATGTACACAGCTATGATTTAATAAAAAGAAACAAAACTGCATGCAAGGGGAAAAATAATAACATATAATAACAGAATAACAAACAGAGGTTTATTTACCTAAAATGTGACTTTCTGTTAAGGACACAAATTCCATGAAGATAAACTGCATATTATATTTCTTTCTTTATCAAGTGGGTGAAGATATTTTCACTATTTCCCTCTCAGATGCTTAGGGATCATGAAATTGAAGTGAGTCAGTCTTAAGTGTTACATGAAAGTGAAGCTGGAGAAAATCTTCCTAATTTTGCTGAGGAGACCACAGTGAAAAGATTTATTCTTAGCAACCTTGCCTTAGTATTAAATCTTAACTGTCAATCAAATAGAATGCCGATGTAATTTGCTCAGGAAATGGAATGTGGTGTCGGTGAAAGGATACATCTTAGCCAATTTACTTCTTTTTAGACTGTAAATCTGATTATGGATTTGTTGGTGTTTTGGGGCACTTACATTGGTCATGAAGGCTTAGTCTTTTTCAGTGATAATAGCCACCCAAAACAGTCTGGACCCTGCAGTGAACTCTCGGGTTACCCCCACTGTCCCAGAAAATGTGACAAAATGCACTGCTCTGCCACCATCACCTGAGATCATCTACCAGCTGACATGCTGGGACGCCAGGTGTCATGGTTCAGTCCCCCAATACAGTCACAGAGAGCAGCTCCACCAAAAAGAGGAGGAAGATAGTGTTCTGCAGTGTAGAACAAGAAAAGGGCATCACGGATTTTTGAGGGAAAATTTTGAGATACAAAAGCTAGATAAATGCACAGAGGTTATAACTACAGAATAATTCAGGCCAGAAAAAAAAGAGGGAACAATTAGAGTGTGAGAGTAGATAATATTGAAAAGAGAGTCGATGAGGCAGCAGATTCTAATCCACGCCTTCCTTTTATAGTACTGAAATGCAATTTTCTTATAATAGCACACGCTTCCCCCAAGAGCAATCTGTGTTCTTTAATTTCTCACGAGCATCACTCAATCCTCTCCTCTCACTAGGTAGGAGGCTCAGAATCAATCTCCCGGTAATCACTTCTGTCTCCCAGGAAGCGATGTTAGCTCCTTCCCAGATCCCTCATGAAGACATTCTCTTGTTTGAAGGGTCCTGAACAAGAACGGCTTTCTAAGGCTCTCTTTTTCCTAGCCAGCCATTATCAATCGTATAACACAGAGACATTTCCAGTGCATTGCTGCTAATAGACATTTTGGGCTGAAAGCCTGATCTATCTCATGCTATTATTTCTCCCGTCACCTGGGGAGAGATGGGTGCAGTCTGTCTGAGTGACATTATAATGTCTTGCAAAGGTCGTGTCACTGACCATCCCCACTGAATAACACTGATTCATTACTTCCCAGGTCTTCTTGTGATACCCTCAGCATCAGATCTCTAACCTTTCATCAATATCCAACATAACATTTGAGGAACTCAGACTGAACCAACCAAAGGTTGTTATTAATCTGCCCTGAAACTGGATGAATTTAGAGATTTTTATTAGTGCCACCATAAGCAACATGAGAAGGGCAAAAACTGACAGTTTCAGCTCCCAGGACATGACACTGGATGCAATGGCCAGAAATATCAAGAGCGTCATCATTCTTAGGTATTGACGTCACATAATCATCTTAGCCACATTGTTTAAAGTTACATGTTATCTCATTACAGTGTGAAAAAAGTACTTCCCTCTGACCAAATAGCAGATAAGGATAGGAATGAAGCAACCAAAAAAGTCTATAGTCTATTTATACATGATTATAACAACAATACCATAAATATAGTTATTACCTAAGGTTGGCCACCCTGATATATGCCACAAAAATTGTAACATAATTCCATCCTGTTTAGTTACAGTTGACACTTACCTGTCCATACCAACACCACTGTGTAATAATGCAGAATCAGACTCCCTAGCACCTATCACAAATGTCCCTTGGGTGGTGTGCTGCTGATGCTGTCAAAAAAACAGGACTCATTCGCTGCAGGAACATTCCCCGACATGCTTACCTATGGTCACATCACAGTTGAATAATTCTGGAATTATCAAAATGTGCAGGGTATGAATTGCAGAGTATTCTAGGCTAAGTATTAAATTTGGTCCTTCTACCCATGCAAATATTAAACTTTCAACAGTATACTGAAGCCAATTTAAAGGCCAATTATTGGATATTCAGGAATTTTGGAAGACATTTGTTCAGTCATGAAGTGTTGTGTGGGAGGAGGGAGCTGCAACATGGTGGAATGGAAATTCCTCAAAAGCAGACTTTCCTGATCACCAAAGTCTGCAGGCGGAGGGAGAAACACTACCAGGATATCACCAACTAGAATTTTTGTAAAAAAGTCTGCTCAGACCTGGAGAAACCAACACGGTATCAACCAGTAGTGAGGTAGATAGGGGCTGCCCTGAACCAAATTCTCAAAAGGCTTTATTAAGATTTTAGGGCTTATGCTTCCAGAATGAAGTAGTAAAGATTTAATAATCTCAATACTGGGTGGGTTGGGGGAGTCTTTTGATTATGGACAAGGTCTTCAGGGAGAAGGCCCTCAGTCAAAGAACAATTCTCAGTGCAGAACTCAGTAGGTAACAAACAAAGTTGCCTTAGGGGATGGGAGAGGAACAGTTAGGGTTACAGCCTTCAGGCTAGAGTTTTTCTGCTTAAGGGTAAATTTTAAACCTCTTTAAACTCTGCTGATATCCTGTCTCCACTAAGCTGCTGAATTTTACTCAGATGTCCCCAAACTCATTTTCTGTCTATGGGGTCAAACATTCTGACCCTCTCTTGCTGCCGCAGGGGCACAAGCCCTGGCCACTCCTGCCCAGGTTCACTGGAAAGTCCTCCTGCATTTTAGTTCTACTCACAATTAGCAGCTTGACATCATTTGTCAGGTGAGTATTTAAGTCACGAAATTTGGGACGCCCCCCAGATGCCCTGGTCTGGCACACCCCCTAGCTTACCAATCCATGAGAAGTTCTGGAGGTGCCTGGACATTTACTGAGCAAACTTCAGAAAGGCAAGTAAAGAGTAATATAGAGATAAAACCTTTGGCCACTTAAATTTGCCCTGTGTGTTTCCAAGCCTATAATCAGAAATTGTACATAGGGAAGCTCTGTGTTCCAAATAATCTGTAAAGTAGAAGACTGAAATACTTTTCATTGTATGCCTGTCATTGTCTTACTCCTTACAAGAAACCTTTTTCAGTAACTCCTGCTGATCTGTCACTTCCTCCTTACACGGCGTGGCTGTAAATTTCATGACTACTTCATGTGTGATATATCTGAAGGGTATGATAGCACTCAAGAAAACATTAGAATTGTTTTTTTAAATTGGCCAACACAAGCTGTTGAAATGCTAATACTTAAAAGTGATATTTCATAAAAAAAATGATATGGCATAGTTTGGGAAAAATTCTCAAATTCTATGTAAATGTATTCGTTTTAATTCATTACTTTTGTCATAGCTGATCATATGTATCCCTTTCATATTATTTAGATTTGTCATCTTTTATTAGTTGTGTTCTGTTGTTAACATCTGGAGGCAGAACATAATACTTTTCTCCAGTTAAAACAACTGTCCTTTTTTACTTTATGCTGCACATGATCCTTTTGTGATTAAATTGCAATGTACCCTAGTAGCCTGTATTATAAACAACATATTCCTGATAATTTCTAATGCCTTTTGAAAAAAATCAGAACAACATACTATGGATTTTTTTTACTGCTTTTATTACTTGTTTATTTGCCTATGCTCTATGTTGGCCAAACGAATTCAGGCAAATTTATGTGTATTATTTGAATAGATATGAAAGTACTTATCTAAAACAAAATTCTATAATAAAATTAAAGCCTAACATTTCATCAAATTTGTAATCTATCAATTATATTCAACATCTAACTTTTCAAAATAATAAACATTTTATACATTTCTTTTTTTTGCAGTTTTTGGCCGGGCTGGATTGAACCTGCCACGTCTGGTATATGGGGCCACTCCCTACTCCTTTGAGGAACAGACACCACCCACATTTTACACATTTTTTAAATAAGTCATCCATGTTGCATTCACTTTGAATACACGTCAAAAGTCAAGAAGTAATTTTCAAAGTGTTATTTGCTATGAAATTTTAAAGATTTGAGGAAATTAAAATGTCAGGCAAATCTGACAATCCTATTTGTCCTTCATATAAACAAGAGCACTGTTCCTGGCTTTTCCTGGTGTGGCGTAAATAACGATGCCCACACTGAAGCTGGCCCGTTGTTCATCCACCCAAGCAGCTGCACACTCCACTGTACAAGGTTAAAACGAGGACTCTCTAAGACCTTGATAATTTTGGAGAAGATTCTAAACTTTGCCACATGCTAGCTAAGTACAAACTTGAAGGAGAAGAATATACAAAATTATTTCCATTTTTGTTCAGAAGTATCATTGAGGAAAAATAAACTGGTCTGTAACATTACCGGACAGTGAGTGAACAGGATTCTGTTCCTTCATAGTAATCAGAAGAGGTTCAGAAAGTTGCCAATTTAAAATTTATTTCTGTAGCATGTGAATTTGGCAGGCCACGAGAAGAGTCTCGAGTTAACCAGGCTAATAATCTTGTATTCCATCACAAAATGAAGAATTTTGTTTAACATTCATTAACAACTATGTTCCGAATTGATCCAGCCATCTCAGTACTGAATCTTTACCTAAAGAAAAATAAGTAATTTTATAAAAAAAGACACCAGCATTCAAATGTTTATTGCAGCACAACTCACAATCACAAACATGTCCAGTCAGCCCAGTGGCCACCAATTCGTGATGGATTAACAAAATGTGAGATAGACAGACAGAGAGACAGACGGATAGACAGATAGACGGTAACATGGAACATTACCCCCCCCACCCAATAATCAATATGTTTGGTAACAACCCAGGTGGAACTGGAGACTATTCTCCTAAGTATCACAAGAATGGATAAGCAAATCCCACATGTACTCACTGTTAAACTGAAATTAACGGGTCAGCGCTCATGTGCACAGATGGAAACAGGACTCAATAGACAATAAGCAGGTTAGAGGGAGAAGAAGGGGCTGGGTGAGATCACACCTGATGGGTACAACTAACCCTATTGTTACATGGTTACAATCAAACAGTGCAAAAGAAATCCATGGAACCAAAACGTTTGTACCCCCTTAATACTCTGAAGTTAATAATCAAAAAAAGTGCTGGTCACATTTATCAGGTGCTAGTAAATGTCAGGTCCCAGGATGGCAGGTAATCCAAAGGACATCCACATGACAGACAGAGAATTCTTCAAAGTTGCAAAATAGTTTAGTACAATGGAAAAACACAAGGAAGTGCAAGAAGTCTTGGAATGCTGACTAGTTTTCAAACCAGTCTAGTAAGGCCCAGTTGAGTGAGTCATTTAACTTGAGCTGCTGCTTCCTTGTCTGTGAAAAGGCAACGGCCTCTGTCTTATTTCTAACAAAGCAAAGCAAGTCCTTTCTGCCTGAACGTCATCCAGTGGCCACAGAGACTCAGAGTTTAAGAAGATGTTTCTGCAAGAATAAGAGTAAAAATACAGAAAACAAGATGCTGGCTGGGCCTCATGGGATCAAATGGACACAGGAACTGGTGCCAGCCACCTTGTCACCAGCTTAGCCTGGGAGTTTGTCACTGACGTGGCCAGCTGCCTCACCATGGCTGATTCTCTGTGTGGTCATCCCCTTTCATGGTCATTATCAGATGTTTGACTCTCTTTGCATCTCTCAGAAGGGAAAGTAGAATCTGTGATTAGGTAGAAAACTTGAGGAATGGAGTTGTAAATTATAAAAGAGAAAAGAGGGAAAGAACAAGGCAAGATAGGCAGAAAGCAGCAAACCAAAGTAAAATTAAGTAAGAATGCAGAAGTAGAGGACATTTTAAAAAAAATCAGTGAAGTGATTAAAAAAAAAGCCCTAGCATTCAAACTAAAAAAGTTTTCTACATTGTAATCTATTCACTCATTTAAAAATCACTAAAGAAGTTTTTAGCTAAAGATAGTTGTTCAGGCCGGGCATGGTGGCTCACGCCTATAATCCCAGCACTCTAGGAGGCTGAGGTGTGGGGATTGCCCTGAGCTCAGAAGTTCAAGACCAGCCTGAGCCAGAGTGAGACCCCATCTCTACATAAAAAAATCTGGGTGTTAAGACATTTATATTCTACATTTACTAAGTTTCACATGTACCCTGGTAAGATGCACTGCAGGTGTAATCCTAGAAATCACCCTCCCTCCACCCATCCTCCCCACTCCCTCCCCCCCTTACCCATATTCTTAGGTTATAACTGGGTTATAGCGTTCATTAAAAAAAAAAAAAAAAAAAAGCTGGGTGTTATGGCTAACACCTGTAGCTACTGGGGAGGCTGAGGCAAGAGAATCGCTTGAGCCCAAGAGTTGGAGGTTGCTGTGAGCTATGATGCCACGGCACTCTACCCAGGAACACGAAATGAGACTCTGTCTCAAAATAAATAAATAAATACATAAATACATAAATAAATAAATAAAGGTTGATGTAAAGTACATAGAAAGTCTCAGGTCCCAATGTCACCTGCGTGCCTATGCAGGAGAAACCTCATTTTGCTCCATTGTCCTCTGCAATACTAAACACAGACTGAGAAAATAATATTATGCATTTTTTCTTTTTTTGGGGAAAAAGCCTTTGGGAAAGAATGTTAATCTTTCCAAGGTAATTTTTTACTTGTAAAGACAAAGGCATTCTCTCTTCTACAGAGGCTCAGAAGGGGAAAACATGGTCATTAAAAAGATAAATTACAGACAATTTTCTTGATGATGTAACTCACAAGGTTGAGAGATTAATCAAAATGAAGAATTTAAGAGTAGGGATTGTGAAATATAAAATGACAAGTGGAATTCCCTATAAAAACATGAGAAGGAACACCTAAGGACTCACCTTGTGAATCTCAAAGAGAATCATCAAAACTCATGTTCTCGAAATAGTTATGAGAATGTGGAGTCCGCTGCCTGCTTTCAGAATTGACAGTCTGAACAAACCTAATCATTATTTGCCATAATTAAACCTCTTTAATGAAGAATCATCTGGGTGAAGTTAAGAAATAACTCGGACAGGTGGCACCTGTGGCTCAAGGAGTAGGGCGCTAGTCCCATATGCCAGAGGTAGCAGATTCAAACCCAGCCCCGGCCAAAGAAAAAAAAGAAAAATATAAAAAATAAAAAATAAAAAATCACAGCCCTTCTATCTAAATGTAACGGTAGAAGCATTATTAAAAAAAAAAAAAAGAAAGAAAGAAATAACTCGGAGGCAGGGCGTGGTGGCTCACGGCTGTAATCCTAGCACTCTGTAAGACCAAGGTGGGTGGATTGCTTGAGCTCAGGAGTTTGAGACCAGCCTGAGCAAGAGTGAGACTATATGTCTACTAAAAAAGAAAAAAAAAAAAAAAAAGAAAGAAAAATAAATAACTTTGGAAAATTACTTGCCTCAATAAGTTTTATCATCAGATAAAATTGTTTACAAAATGTGATTATAAAACACAATTACCATAACTCTATAACAGTAGTAATTTAATTATTTTTAGAAAAATGAATAAAAATATATAGAAATACTACATTGTTATCAATAGATTATGGACCCCAAAGGGTTAATTATTTTTTTTTCCTTTTATGCAGACCCCAAAGGGTTAATTATTTTATTTTTTTCCTTTTATGCCTTGAATTTATATGTATATGAATATGTATAATTTTCAAACAAAGGAAATAATATAAAATAAAATTATTTGAGTCAGCCAATAACTGAGGATGATTTCACATTTCTCTGGAGCTCACACACTAACTGTTGTACATCAGTATTAACCAGGACATGATGGTTCACTGGCGGACATTTCAGGTACTGCTGTATAGGGATATAAACGAAGATACGTACCTAATATATATTTTCTAAGTTACAACATGTAGAAATAATATTGCTTTTGTAAAATATCATTGATAAAATCAAGAAAAAAAATCAGAAAAATGACCAAAATAATGAAAGTTTTCCACAAAATAAAATGCAGAATCTGTCTGGAAGTGAGTGAGAATAAAAAAATATAGTATTTCAAAATAACTCAGAATTTGGAGGTGATAGAGAGCATCAAAAATGAAGGGAAGAAACACATAAAGGAAAGAGAAACTAATAATCATGCCCCAAAGTAATGTAAATCGTTAGTATAATTCCCAAGCTTCTCGTGACCCACAGAAGAGACCACTTCATTACATGTTCTGTTTGTTAGAATTAGTTATTAGATAGAAATAGACACCACATAAACTTTCATAAATCAAGTTAATAAATATTCATACACTAGCCGGGCGTTGTGGCGGGCGCCTGTAGTCCCAGCTGCTCGGGAGGCTGAGGCAAGAGAATCGCCGTAAGCCCAAGAGTTAGAGGTTGCTGTGAGCCGTGTGACGCCACGGCACTCTACCCGAGGGCGGTACAGTGAGACTCTGTCTCTACAAAAAAAAAAATAAATAAAATAAAAAAATATATATTCATACACAAGATAGCTATGTTTATAAGGAATCCACAGAACACTCGTCTTAAGAGCAGCTGAATTTGCTCAGACAGCCCTTGAATTTTTTTCAAAAACGAGCATGTTCTGTGTGTTATATATATCACATTTAAATGGAAGATAAACTCTCGATTTTTAAACACTTTGCAAGCTTTAATTTATTTTGTAACATTCAAAACACGCTTTTAAAACCCAAGTCAACGAATTACGCTTTGTCCTTTCCTGTTCTCTGTGCAAATATTTGGGTAATGTACAAATTAAAAAGAAAAAGATACATATTTAGTAGGCTAAATACTCATTAATCCTACACACATGATTAATTATTACTGAAGGATGAAACTGTCAACACTTTTTATTATTCCCCTGCAAGGGAAAGCTATGTTCTATCAGTGACATTTCTGTCCCCCTAAAAGTAGCTGGACTTCTCTTCTAGAGCAGCGTCCACTGTTGTCTAAAACTCCTTTCCCTTTTTCAGTGCTGGTGGCAGAGCCCTGACAGCGAGCACTGGATCCTTAATTATCCCGTCTGCTACGTATGTTTATATCTTGCTTATTTTACATCTTTGAAAATCCTCCCAAGCCTCTCCCGATCTTTCTAAACTTTCTTCAGACCGTGAGCACTGCCCTCCCATCCTTCCTGTCGGCCTCTGAGCTGATCATCCAGAAAACCAACCCCGGTTCCACCCTCACTCAGCCTCCCTCTTCTCTATTGTAGTGTTCTCTGCAAATTCACTGCTCATTGGCTTCTGTCTCTAAAATTGTCAGCTAGCCATTTACATCACTTTCAAACATGCTTAAATCCTCCAGGGAAAGGAGGTGGCAGTGTTGAGAGTACAACAAAGTTCAGAAACAAACATCTGATTTAAGTATGACTCCACTTATGAGCAAAGGCTATTACAGGTGACAAGTAAAGGTGCCCATTCCCAACTTACATAATGATTCAAATTCAGAATAAACGTACAGATAAAGTGTGGTATATGTACACCATGGAATATTATGCAGCCTTAAAGAAAGATGGAGACTTTACCTCTTTCATGTTTACATGGATGGAGCTGGAAAATATTCTTCTTAGTAAAGTGTCTCAAGAATGGAAGAAAAAGTATCCAATGTACTCAGCCCTACTATGAAACTAATTTAGGGTTTTCACATGAAAGGTATAACCCAGTTACAACCTAAGAATATGGGGAAGTGGGAGAGGGAGGGGAGGGGGGGGAGGATGGGCGGAGGGAGGGTGATGGGTGGGATTACACCTGCGGTGCATCTTACAAGGGTACATGTGAAACTTAGTAAACGTAGAATATAAATGTCTTAACACAATAACTAAGAAAATGCCAGGAAGGCTATGTTAACCAGTGTGATGAAAATGTGTCAAACGGTCTGTAAAACCAGTGTATGGTGCCCCATGATGGCATTAATGTACACAGCTATGATTTAATAAAAAAAAAGAATAAACGTACAGAACCTATATCGTTCACAGCCCAGAGTCTGCCAGTCCTTAGGACAGCCTCTGAGATATCTCACCACTTGGGAGCGTGAAAGCTCCAAACACACTCGCAACCCAGGAAAGTGGGGGCAGAACCAGACCGTCCACAAGTTACATAATTTATCACTTTTCTCTAACAACAAGTATATTTATTTCTGACTATGCTTCCTCTCCTGGTAATCATCTTTAGCCATATTTTTCACCAGAAATGTTTGCACAGTTTCTCTCTGATTGGTGCCCATCAGTGGTGTCCACTGCCCCTGTCAACCAGCTTTGGTGCCAACTCCAAGGTTGGCCAACTGCACGCAGGGCTTTCCTGGCCCTTCCCTCCTTGTTCTGCAAGGCGTCTCCGTCCTGACCATCTGCCCTAACCTGGGTTCCGTCACCTTGCATTTCTCTGCTTTGGCTCCTACATCACTAAGCTTTCTCACCTCCATTTTTGTTCTCTTTCTCCCTCTGAATACCTCACCCCAACGCAAAATTATTTTTTCAGCTTTCCAAGTAATATTGAATATGAATCTCTTTTTAAATTCTCAACTGTGCATGGAACAGTCATTCTTGTTAAATAACCAAATGGCTTTTATTGTCGGAAGAAAAGATGTGTCATGGGAAGGGAGCCCTGGCCATCGATTTCCGATGCAAGCGTCACGTTTAAGGAAGGGCTCCTCTAATTAGAAGTCCCTTAGGACCGCGGACCTGCTTGAGGATTCTCCATCAAGAAAAAGCCATGATTGCAATAGTTGTTCTCAATATCCATTCTTTTTGTAAAATTCTTTCTGAAAACTATAACATGTACATAATTGTTTGAAAATGGACTCTTGACATGTCTAGTTTTCACCTAAAAATATGGTTTTGTGTCTGTGGAGTAATGATAGCCCTACTTTTCACCTTCTGTTAACAACTAAAACATTATGTACAGAAAATAAATTAGGTATGCTGAACGGGGTTTTAAAGACCAGGCACATCAGTTCATTAGCCTGGATATCATCTGCTGGTTCCTGCTGGGTACTACGTACGTTGGGGTCATATCAGAGGAAGCACAGAGTCATGCTGATGCTAAATCAAACTCCAGCCTATCTGGCAAACAGCACAGGTCCAAGAGGCTCATGCTGCCTCTCCTGCGGGAAAGCGATGGCGAGTGCAAACCTGGAAACGATGTGAAATCTGAAAGGGACGATACAGAGTCTCACCCACAGTTACCCCATGGTACATGCACAAGAAAACAGACAAAGCCCACCACTTCCTCGTTAATTGAATGAACAAAGTGGTTTACACTCTGTTAAGTCAGGCTGTGTTTCTGTGATATGTGTAAAGATAGCAAGTTGGCCGAATGAAACACTTTTCCTGTTTTTTTAAAAATAAATTTACCCTCTCCTACATTACTGTACCACTTCTGGCCACTGTATCATTCTCCCACCACCCACACAACTAAGATAGCAATTAGTTTGCAAATTAATTATGTCTAGAGTGGTGGCTTACAATGGTTCGTCTTTTATAAACTCAAAGCCAATATAATTTTGCTGACAGAAGTCACACTTGATGTGACTTTCTTATCTGTGTCTTGAATATATAGTTGTGTGGAATGTACTACACAATTACAATGGAAACATTGTAAAATTGGATGGTTTATTGTCCTTAAACTAAGTTCGATTTCTCGGCATTTTTATAAATGCAGAGAAGTAGGTTTCTGAGTATTATTAATATGAAACTAGAACATGCAAAAATAGAATTTCACTTAATTATAATCATTGTCATATTTCATAATAACATGGGGAGAACTTGATGCTAGAGCAGCCAAAGAGGAAGCAGAATATTGGATTTTAAGTTTTGATTTCATTTCCAAATCACTGAAGAACTGATTTTGTTGTCATTAATGTAAACTATAGAATATTGTAGGAACAATACTATGATCCTGGAAACAAAATACATCAGCTATGAAACATATAGTAACACAGGTTAGAAAAACAAATCTTAAAACATGGCTGTATTGTAATCAATGGAATAGACTACCTATTCTCTTGACAATTTCATATTAGATGTGTGCTTGGCTCACGCACCATTTAAACTAATGTACGGGGCCCACCTTCCGCCTCCTGCCCATTCATCTGTGGTCTCCTGGTTACCGTGCATCTCGTTTCCTCTGATCTCTCCTCTTCCTTGTCCGTGTGGCATGGCTGTCTATCTCACGTCGTGTGTTTTCTAGTTATCTCATTCCTACAGCCACACTTGCTGATCCCCAGTCCCCAGCTCCGAACCCCACAACGGGATCTCCAGAGCTTCAGTGGAAATCTCCACCAGAAGGTCTCCAGCCCTGCGAATTCAACCTCTCCCCACCTGAACTCCTCCCAGGCATCATCACTCTGGTACGTGACCTCCTGGTCACTGACCTGCAGTCTTTCAGAGCATCTTTGATGCATCTGGGTGCTTCCCTCTGTGTGCCCTGGAAAACCAGGGGCCATCAAAGTCAAAGCCCACCCTGCAGCAACTTCCCCTTTGTCCCTCACTCTTACTCAGCACAGCTTCATGCCTCCAGCCACACACCATCTCCAACTTTACTGTCACCACCTCTTAAGGGTCTTCCCACCTCCAACAATTCATTATTCCAGCCCATCCTCCATACTGAAAATGGATTCTTTTGTTAAAGCAGATTAATTTATTATTGCACACCCACCACCCTGAGGAAACACCTTTGTTGATTTCTGCTGCTGGTTTCCTTGGTGATTCTCCAACCCACCCCTTCAGTCTGATGTCCCAGTTTTCCCCTCCCTGTCCTCAATACCAGGTTAAAAGTAAGACTCCTTCTCTCTCTCGCATGCACAGCCCTTCACCTCCAGCTCCTTGCGGGCAACCTTTCTCCCAAAATGCCAATTTCACCCTCTTCACACATGCAGATCCTAGCAATAATGCGTGGCCATCATCACTGTGAAGCCTGGCTTGACTGAGGTAGGAAAGTCATCAGTCTTGGATGTCAAGGCCTCTCGCATCGTCCCAGCTGTGGGTGCACAGGCCCCACACCACAGCCGTCTGCACGGGCATCTCAACTCACCAGCAGACATGCCCTGTTCCTGAGGTGGGTCCGTCCTTACTGCCACGGTCTCTCCCAGTGGTTAGTTAAACCCCAGTGTGCAGAACAACATATGTCTCCAGGTGGATCCATGGATAAACGTTCTAACTGGAAGGGATGTGAACGATGCTCAACCTTAACCAGAAATTTGCGTAACGGGATCACTATCCCTCAAAGACATTTGGTAAATGCTTACTCATTGCATTCTTACTACAAAGACCAAAATTCACTACACCACATAGGTGCTACTCATGTAAAAATTCCTAGTTTAAAAATGTGTATTATCACATCTATTATGAAACCAGAAATAGTTTGATGTTGAATTTTGTGGTGTTAATAGGAAGTAGGGCAAACTCAATTAAATCCATATTCGTCACATATTTTAAATTGCATAAAAAATGCAATTAACAAAAACTTTCACTTTCATGTAAGGTAAATAAGAATTTGCATTCTCTTTTGTCTCAATTACATTAAAGTATTGCCTATGACTAACGTAGCTTACTATAAATGTTCGGGGTGTTTATCTAAATTGCATTAACTTTTTGTCCTCAATTCTCTACCCTTTAGAACTACTATTCTGATTGCAAAGCCAAATCATTCAACACATTCAACAATGTAAAAAATAGCTCTAATAGAATTAATTTTATTTGTATTCTAGTTTGTATTATCTTATGCACATGTAACATTACATGTAATATTTTAAAAACAATAATGTCCATTAAATAAGAACTTTTTGTTGGCAATCACAAAATAAGGAGAAAGGAAGAAGAGAATTCTGAAGGATTTCTTCCTGACGTCATTCATATTTTAAAGAAAGTATTTCGCGGACAAGTACAGAAATTATACTGTTTCCTTCCTACGGTAACATCATTGGGTTTTGAATCAACAGCCTCCATTTCTCCTGGTGCCAATACTACCATATTTACTTTTAAATGCCCGTTGATGAAATAGTTTGAGAATCAGCAGCCCCTGATTTCTTTTTTTTTTTATTATTAAATCATAGCTGTGTACATTAATGCAATCATGGGGCACCATATACTGGTTTTATAGATCATCTGACACATTTTCATCATACTGGTTAACATAGACTTCCTGGCATTTTCTTAGTTATGGTGTTAAGACATTTACATTCTACATTTACTAAGTTTCACATGTACCCTTGTAAGATGCACCGCAGGTGTAATCCCACCAAAAACCCTCCCTCCGCCCACCTCCCTCCTCCCTCCCCTCCCTCTCCCCCTTCCCCCTATTCTTAGGTTGTAACTGGGTTATAGCTTTCATGTGAAAACCCTAAATTAGTTTCATAGTAGGGCTGAGTACATTGGGTACTTTTTCTTCCATTCTTAAGATACTTTACTAAGACGGGGAATAGAGAAAGGCACTCACAGTCCAAAAAGGGGTGGCACTAATATCACTCACGCTTGTCATCCACACACTGTGCAGCGTTGAGCAACTTTCATAACTGCTCCATGTAAAGAAGTTGAGCTACATAGAAGCCTCTCTGAGGTGGGACTTGTCTGCTCAGACTCGATGTCATCAGAGCTCTTGGCACACGTAGCGTTCTGTTCTCTCATCCCAAAGTTCTCATTCCCTCAGTGTCTTACCTCCACATGACCCATCTCCTAAAAGCACCTACTATGTTCACTTGCATAAAGCTGTAAGTAGTTGACGGATTTGCTCCTCCAGGGTAACGCGTGTTTCAGAAGACCAGCCTTGGCCATGGGGGACGGACACCACTTGGGGGTTTTAGAAGTTCACTCGCTTAAATTTTCTGAGAAAAGTTCTAATGACCGAGTAGAAAAGGAGCCAGCGAAACGATTTTCCACAAGTCCATCTTCAACATTGTGTCTTTGGGGGGAGCAGTCGTTTGTTTAAACAGAACAGAAAACTGTCCTTAACTGCCTTCCTCAAGGGGGCACACGGAGGTGAGGCATCAGGTTCTGAGAAACACAGGACATACTGACGGGGAGAGAATTCAAGAGATACAGAAAAGAGTCTAAAAGGCACCGCTCCTAACTCATCCCTGAATATCTCTTCCAGGGTGGATATTACACCCTCATTAAATTCTCTTGGTAATGAACTACGTGACTCCTAAGGACACTCAAATGTGTCACTTGCATTAAATATAATTTTGATTAATGAATAATGAGGAAGTTGGTTTGACATTTCTTTGGTTTTAATACAGGGACTTAAAAACATATATAAGCATTAAATATGAATATAATTGTATATATTTATACCCATCCACTCCCTTACCTATAATATGTGATGTGTGTTGAACTTGAATGCGAACTTGATGTGATATGTTGAACTTGAATACACAGATGTTCTAGCTAGTTTTTGAATGGTAAAATGAATCACACAAACGTAGCTACATACATATGTGTTTGTGTACCTATGTCTGTATTCTTATACATATACAGCGATCAACAACACAGTACACAGTAATGTCCTCCAGTTCCACCTGAATGATGGACATGATACTTGCAAATATTTAAAAATTAATTTAGTAAGTGTTGTTTTCTTTGTAATTAACATTGAGAATGTTTTTACATGCTTTTAAAGGGTCAAATAAGAAGGTTTTGGCATCTAAGCATACTTTGACCTTTGTGCATCTGTATTTGGGGGTGCCAGATGCTTGAGGATGTCTCATTTCTCTTCCTGAGAACACTCACACCTCACCCTCAGGCTGGAGAAATGCGGCAGGGGTGCAGCACGTCTGCAGAACTCGCAGTATCTCTAGACTCCAGCCTCCCAGGCCCTGACGGAAGTCTGCCGTGAGGAGCGCTTCATGTGTGCATCATGGGCTTCCCTACCCCTAAACTTCTCTTACATCCCTCTGAGGAAGGTCGTCTGTGATGTTAAAAACAAGAGTTCAAAATTATGTTCACGTCTCTGACTCTGAATCCAACATTATCTCCACATCTATAAATTCTTTCTAAACAGGAAGTGGATTGTCCTCCTGGGCGTTCTTCAGACCATGGTGTTACTTGCAATTGAATATAACTGTGTCCATAATTCCCCTGAATATTACAGCTCTCAACAAGACCCAAAGTACTGACCATATTGTATTTAAAAAATCCTACTTACTAGTAAGCTATTTCTGTCATGCCTCTGTCTCCATTTTTTCTGTCCCAGCATGGCATCCTCATGTAGAGACTATGGGAGACAGAACTTTGAGGTGAAGGAGACACACAGAGGATCTGTGCCCCAGGGAGAGTCAGCCACCCAGAGAGCAAATCACACAGCTTCACACGGCCAGGAGCAGGGAGGGGATCTAACACACGCTCACACAGACACACATGTGTGCATGCACACTCACGTATGCACGTCCGTGCATGAACACTCATGCACGCACACCCCTGCACACACACTCATGCACGCATACCTATGGACACTCATGCATGCACACCCCTGCACATACGCTCATGCACACACACCCATGCACACACAGGCACGCACACTCATGGACACACACCCATGTACCCACACTCTCATGTGCACATACACACACACACACCCATAAATGCGCATACAAAATGCACAATTTCCAAAGTGAAAACTCCTAAATGAAACATTTCAATGATATCTTAATGGCTGCTGTTACTTTATTTAATCTTTACAATTCCCATTGGGACTAATATCACTGTATTTAGGAACCAATTTTTGATGAAGTTAAAAAATTAGTAAACCTGGTACACTTAATATTTTAAAAGCTCCTGAAATGCACATCATGTGTTCATCGGGTGCTACTAGGAAAATGACCATGTGCTCATCATGAATTTGGCCCTTTTTTACTGCCCCAACTGCTTGGCCCGATGCTGAGCGGACCTCTACCTGAAAATCCAGCTAAAGCGAGTGTCTCATTTTTCAACATCAGACACACAGAAACAGCAAGCCACACACAAGTGTCTGCTGGGGTTCCCTCGCCTGCCGGAGACTCAGCCTGTCAGAAACCCTTCAGCATCTGGCCTTCTGTAGGCAAGACAGCAGCCCTGAACGTGGAGGGTCCTCACAGGCACTTGGGAACTTTCAAAGCAGTGGACTGGGTTAAAAAAGGAATTAGCATTTCCAGTGAGAAGGGCAGTATTTCAAAAGCTCTCTGGGAAGAAGGATAAAGATCAAGATTCTAAGGTGGATTTAATTTTAAGGTAATCATAGTAATATCCCAGCACTGAGTTCACAAAAATTTACAAGCCGAGCTATTTTACAGCTGACAGCGGGGCATGAAGAGCTATTCTCTGTGATAAGAAACGCAGTATCATACCATTGATTTTGCACTGAAAATACTCACAGAAGCTATTGCCTTTTCTGACAGTTCAGGCTGCAGAGAGATAAGCCGTCACTAGGGGGCCATTGTATCCTCAAAGCCTCTTTCCTGACATTCTACCAATCTCATCACGATAGCCATCAATGGAATTAAATGCTGCTCTATTAACTCAGCTTCCTCTGACCCATTTGAATTTTAACACCTACAGGTGAGAAAGTTCTTTTAGAGGCAATGAATGGGTACCACAGTATTTCTAGTAGGAACTTGGCTGCTTACCACAAGTCAACAGTGGGGCAGATCAATAATGCCCCAGGTCAGCAGAACCTGCCCTAAAATGTCACTAAAGCGGTCTCCATCAAAGGGTCAACCTCCCACGGACAAGTCATTTCACACACATTGTTTTTAAGCCTCGCAATAATTCTTTGACTCTGGTAGAATCAACTCTTCTCTACAATAAGTAAACATAATGCAGAGCTTAATGCTTTACCCAAATTAAACAATTATAGCCTGGATGTGTGTAGCTTCAAAGAGCCATGAAATGCTGTTTTGTCAGTTCAGATTTAAAAGTAACCTATCTTCTTACCTTAGAAATGGAGAATGGCAAATTGGTGTTTAATTTACATCGCTAGTCAGCGTGTATAGTATTTCTGGCATTTCTCTATCAGTGGTAAGAGTAAATAGCATTTGCTTCCTAATTTTCCTATAGGATATAAGTTGTTTTAAAATATGATGCTATCTCAGGAAAAACAGATTGAAAAAAGCATATTCTTACAAATAGGGGAAATGTTCAGAATGTAGTTTTTGTATACATAGACACTCCAAATCCCTGTTGTGTTAGTGGAGAGTAACAAGGCCTTCTGCGATGTTAAGTGTATTTTAAATTTTAAGTGGCTAAGGTCTATACCCAGCTTAGGGCAGATATCTTACCAGAAGCTGGTTACCCTGTGGAATTTGCTCTGTGGACTCAGCGTCATACGTAAAACACACAAACCAAGCTCCCTGCGACAATAATGGCCTCGGGGTGCACAAATGAATCACAGCCTGGTGTTGATGCCAGGGCACTGTGCTTCCCCGCAGGTACATAATCTTCCCAATGTACCCTCCCTATCAGTATTTTATACTGTTTACAATGATGCAAAAAAAAAAAAAAATAGACAGGAAGGGAAGAAGGAAGGAAGGAAAGGAGGGAGGGAAGAAAAGAAAAACAAAACCTAGCTCCAAAGCCAAAGTGAAAGACAAAGAAAATAAAAGCCAAACTAACCTTTATTTATTGAATAGAGTTAACCACATTCCCTCCAACCAGTGACTTTTCTTTCCAAGATTCAGTTTCCTTACCTTTAAAACATACTTTGCAGTGTTTGTGATAACACTTACTCTTCTTTTTTTTTTTTTTTTTATTAAATCATAGCTGTGTACATTGATAGCTGTGTACATGGGGCATCGTTCACTAGCTTCACAGACCGTTTACCAAGTTTCACATATACCCTTGTAAGATGCACCGCTGGTGTAATCCCACCAATCACCCTCCCTCCGCCCATCTCCCCCCTCCCTCCCCTCCCTCTCCCCCTTCCCCCTATTCTTAGGTTGTAACTGGGTTATAGCTTTCATGTGCAAACCCTAAATTAGTTTCATAGTCATGGAAGAAGCCCAAGTGCCCATCGATCCACAAATGGATTCATAAATTGTGGTATATGTACACCATGGAATACTATGCAGCCTTAAAGAAAGATGGAGACTTTACCTCTTTCATGTTTACATGGATGGAGCTGGAACATATTCTTCTTAGTAAAGTATCTCAAGAATGGAAGAAAAAGTACTCTCTCTTCTTACTTACTCAGCCTCCACTTTTCTGGAGCATTAATACAATATTCCTATTATATTTCCTCTCTAAGGAATTTGGGGGGAATCTTTGTGAGTGGAAGATCTGGGGCAAGGCCCCAGGGAAAGCCCTCTGCAGGGGCAGCACTCCTCCCTATGGGGGCTGTTCTCCACCCAGAATGCGGTCAGGCCTGGTACAAGTGAGGTCAGGGCCACACTGCCAGGATGGTACAGAAAATGCCAGAAGGAGCCAAACCTACTGCAAAGCCAACACATCAAGAGGAGATTTTCTCTCTCTATGGTTGTCATCACATGGAAAAAATAAAACATTTTAGTTTTATAAACCATTGTTTTCTGTTTTCCATTCTTTGGAGTCAAACACAATTGAACCTGTGGAATTGTAATGGGAAAATTCAAATAAAGTGTTGGACATAATATCCATTGCTTAGTGTAAAGGTCCTCATGCCCTGTCACAAAGCCAATCTTGAAAATTTGCATAGTACATGATTCACATATAGAACATTCTTAAAATGACAATATTACAGAGATGGGAATTAGGATTAGAGGCTACTGACGATTAAAGCCCAGGTGGCTGTGGGAGGTGGTTCCAACAGGGCTTCCTGGGGAAAGGTCTTTGTGTGATGGAGAAGTCGTGTACCTTAGCCGTGGTGGGGATCACAAGAACTAATTGTGCAGAACCGTATCCATACTCACACACACGTACGCCCAAGGGTGCACTAATCAGTGTGGATAATGCCACTGTGAATTCCCTTTGCATCTTGTTCTACCCACATAGGAGTCTTCACTATGGACAGCTGGATAAAAGGTACACAGGATGGGGTGGTGCCTGTGGCTCAAAGGAATAGAGTGCTGGCCCCATATGTTGGAGGGGGTAGGGTGGTGGGTTCAAACCCAGCCCTGGCCAAAAAAAAAAAGAAAGAAAGAAATACACAGGACAGTTCTGTGCTATTTTTTTCATCTTCCTGAGTCTACAATTATTTAAAAATAAATTTACAAAATGTCCTGTTTTCTAATGGCTGTTGTGCATATCTTGACTTATCACGTAGGCATATTTAAGACCAGCTTCCTCATCCTCTGCCCTGTTGGTGTTCCTGGCAGGATGACTGTTGGTTGACAAGAAGACCTGTGACTCACAGAGTGCTCAGTAGTTCCCCTGGCCTCCACCGCTGGGTGCCAGGAGCGCTTCTCCCCTGTCTGCGATAATCAAAACCGTCTCCTGACATGGCTCTATGTCTACCGAGTGGCAGAATCACCTCTGTGTGAGAACCACTCATATAAGGGACCATGGGGAATAATCAAAAATGATTCTTCATTTTACGAAAAGAGTTTCCATAGAATTTTTTGGCATGGTTAACTGCCCCAGCGGATTTCAGATTTGATTTTATTATACCAACATTCAAATTAAGTCCTGAAATCTGAACTGCCTGAAAAGGGATACATACAAATGTGTGTTAGATAACCAGGTTCTCATATTCCACTGGGGTGTTTTGCTAAAGCTTAGTTAAAAGAAAAAAAAAAGAAGCCCCTGGTCTCTGTTCATAATATGGAGCATCTGGGCGCAGCTGGCTGCAGAGCTCACGGGGGAAGGGGCAGGGCCGCATGCGAGTATAGCCACACTTCTTTGTTCCACTCTTTAGTCCTCAAAATTTGGGGAAGGAGACATTTCCCAAGAGACCCCAGGGGCCTCTCCGCCTCATAATGTACCTCCATTTCCACAGAATGCATTAAATCGTATTCGGTTCCATAAATTGCGTGTAACATACAATTTGAATTTCCAAATGTGAATCGACGTTGATTAAATAAGTGTCTCGATATCCTGCTTGCAGAGCATTGAGGACTGAGTGGTTGCCTCTGAGATGAAAGGCCAGTCAGGGTGGTTTGTTTGGAAAGCTTGGAGGACTGAAATAGGGAATGTAAAATTAATGAGTCTATGTCGGCCCCCCAAACTGAAAAGTGGTAGAAAACACCTGGATAAAATTACTTCTGGAAAGAGTCCTCTATTTAGATATATGGATGGCAACCCTTTAAAGCTTTACTACTATGCATTATAAATGTGCATTTGATTTCCACTTCTCTGAAGAAGGATGGTAAATAACATAAACATTAGATAATGACATGTCAGGGAGAAATATGACAATTGATATACAATATTATCTTGACATGTTTACAAAAATCCAAAATATTATCGCTCCCAGCACTTTGCTGTCCAGACTTCTGGACAAGGTTCATGTTAGTATGAGCTATAACTATAGGCACGTTCAATAAAATATGATGGCTTTGTTTGAAAACGAATCATTATTTCATAAAAATATTACATTGTATAGTTAAGGCAATCTATGAGATAGTAACTTAGGTTTTCTCCTTTGAATCAGACTTGCAAAGTCAAGAGTAGAGTTGTTATTAAAATGCAAAATGCCCCTAGCTCATAACTCAATGAACGTTTTTTTCATAGTTTTTGGTACTAATATTGAGAAGTAAAAATAAACAGTTTTTAAGTTTTAATGAATCCATAGGAGGTTTTTTAACATTCAGACACATACACACATCACACATTGTAGGAAATACTTGTGATGCTGTTTGGCCCATCCGTAATTGAAATTATCCTTGCAAAATGCATCAGTGTATTTCCTTTACTCTTCTAAATAATCCCCTCCTTGAAGTTTCCTACTCCAGTATTTTGTGAGTGTAAATTTCCATGGCTAGTATGTCAATTGCAGTGGGTGAGAAATGGGTTGTGGAAAAAGGAAGGATGTTTTCAAATATATATACTCTACATTTAGCATACCTAAAAATGATGTCTCGTACATTTTTTGGTTCCTATGATGGTTTAATTTTACCATTTATAATAAGAGGAATGGGCCCAAATCGTATATTTCTAAAGTTCAGTCTAAGACGAATGGTTCTCATAATCGGTCTCACCAAAGCTTTGCCAATTTCGTGGCTCTTTTCTAAAAATTAGCTGTTGATGCCCTTCCTACTCTCTGTTGGTTTTGAGTCTGTATTTTACTTATTTTCTGCTTTAAACTTTAGTAATTCCTTCTTTTTGCAAGCTTTGGATTTATTTGGATTTTTTTTCTTTTTTTATTGTTAAATCATAGCTATGTACATTAGTGCAATCAAGGGGTACAATGTGCTGGTTTCATATACAATCTGAAATATTCTCATGCATCTTAGAATGGGTACAGGGGAAACTTACTAACGGCAGAATACAAATGTCTACATACAATAACTAAGAAAATGCCATGAAGGATTTATTTGGATTTTTATTCTCTTTTCCAGCTCCTCCAGGTATAAAGGCATGTCATTGTTTTGAGATCTTTGTGATCCATGGAGTTTTCACGGCTCGACATGTCCCTCTTAGCACGGCTTTGGCTGCGTTCAATTCTGATTTAATTTTTACCTGTCTCAAGATATTTTGTAATTTCCCTTGTGATTTTTTTCCTTCGGTCCAATGGTTCTTTAAGAGGATGTTGTTTAATTTCTACATATTTTCAAAATTTTCACCTTTTTTTCTGTTATTAAAGTAATAAAGGGAAACTTTGACAGTGAATCTTGATGCCTTTCTGTTAAATGCTAATTTTCTTTAAAAATGCCATGAAGGCTATGTTAACCAGTGTGATGAAAATATTTCAAATTCTATATACAACCAGAACATTTACCCCACGATTGCATTAATGTACACAGCTATGATTTAATAAAAAAAAAAAAAGTTAGAAAAAAAATGAGTAGTTTATTGAGATTCACCTAATTTGAATGTACCTAAAATTACTTTTTTGGATTCACTTCCTATGGCTTTTATTCACTAAGGATATTTGTTATTTCTTTGTTGATTCTATTTAGCCTGTAACAGGGGCAGAGCACCACCAATCAAGGACTTTAACTAAATACATGGTTGTATTTAGACTTGAGAAGCAATTGTTCACGTGTGTCCCTGGGGGAATCTGGAAATAGAACACAGAATAGTAAAATTCTGCTATCTATGATAAATTTCATCCTTTCCCATAATTTAAACATTAAATAGTCTCCTTGTGAGACCATTAACATGTCTGAGTGTGGAATGAAGGGCAGACAAGTGAAGTTCTGGGAGCCTGGCAGTGCCGGCCTAGCTGGCCCGGGTCACCCTTGGCTTAGCACCACAGGACAGTTGCCCCCACCAGCTCAAGTGCAGACATGGATGGTCCAGGTGGCTTCCTGGGCTCCCAGCACAGCAGCCAGCATTTGGACCATCTTCCAGCACACTTTTACACCAATCTCTGTGTATGGAGGTGGGAAGGCTGGAGAGCTCGGAGACAAGTGGGCTTGTGGTGACCCAGAGAGGTGTTCCTGGTATATCCTGACCTGGTTTCCCCTCCTCTCCACATCCAGACCTCCCCCTCAGAAGATGAGGACTTCACATCACCTTATTTGGTGACTGAACAAGGGTAGAGAACAGGAGGTGGTAAGTGATTGCGTTGACGTGTCTTTGTGTTGTCTTAAATTTACATCCAGTGTTGTACAGTATATTACTCTGAAACTTGTCTGAAAGTATAATTACAAAAAATATTCTAATCAATTCTAAAAAATTGCTTAAAACACCATTTTCACTGGGTCCTATCCATCATCTCCCTATCATCTGTCAATCAATATATCAATGGATGCAAACACAATAATAATGGTGAGGACTGTAGACTTCTTGACACGATTATGAGCTGACTAATATCTGCAATCATCAAAGCACACAGCAGAATTCCCTACATAAAAACTGTATTGTACACTAAGATGTACTTTCTAAATTCATGATAAATCATTAGTAGACACTTGCAAAATATTTTTCACATAGAGTCTCACTACATTCTCTCATTTATATATAACCTTAGTCTCACAACAAATTTGAGACTATTTGAATGATCTAAGTTTTAATGACAAAGATTTCTATGACACTTTGACATAAATAGCTGGTCATTCTTCAGTTTTATCCTTATATAACCATTTTGGCATGGAAGATAGATTAAGCGTGGAAAGCCTTGTTTTGCAGAGGGAGGAATTGAGAGATTAAATCCTGTGCCAGAAATTTTACAGAATGTAAGAGCACCCTCAGACGAGCTGTCTTCTTTTCTTTATTTCCTTATTTTTTATTGGTAAGAGTAAATGATATGTGCATGAGAGAATGTGGTCATCTCCATGCACATGTGCGCAGTGCATCTCTAGAACTTACTCATAACTGACACTTCATATGCTCGGGCAGCAACTCCTCCCTCCCACCAGCCCACCAGCCCACGGCAGCCACCATTTTACCCTCTGTGTCTGTGTGTTGGACTGTTTTGACTTGATATCGAGGACGACTCCAGGACTCCTGCAGCGTTGCTTCTCTGTGACCGACGTATTTCACTGAGCATCACGTGATTCAAAGACACTTTTCCTGAGTCAAGTGTCTCAAGAATGGAGGAAAAAGTATCCAGCTTACTCTGTACCTCTATGAAACCTACTTATAGTTACTCACACTTTCTTATGATAGAACACAACCATAGCCCAGGATGAAGGAGAGAAATGGAGGGGGAAGGAGGGAAGGGAGGAGGTTTGACAGAGGGAGGGTAAAAGGTGGGATCACACCTATGGAGCATACGACAAGGGTACAAGTCACATGTGTCAGGTGTAGAACACAGATGTCTTGGCACAATAATCAAGTAAATGAGGTGAAAGCTATGTTGATTGGTTTGATCTAACCACATCAGATTGTATAAAATAAAAATCAGCACATTGTACCCCACATATGCACAAATATATTCATGATCTATGTGTATTAGACTTAATAAAAAAAATAAGATACATAAAAAAAAAAAGACACTTTTCCCCAGCATGTCTATCATGAGGTCACATGCTACTGCCTTAGACAAGTCCTCAGGTTCAGGGCCCTCGAATACCCTGCACAATCCTGCAGGCCGAGCACAGGAGAGGCTGTCAGCTTCATCCCATGACAGCCCTTATTTCGTTATGCTGTGACTGCCCGTGGGTGTGTCAGCCTAGTGTCTGGCACCAAGCTCCGAGGCATATGAAGTGTCTCCTTTATTTTCTTTACTCTAAGGCTGAGGTGTCCAATCTTTTTTGTTTTTCTCTGCCTAACATTAGAACAATAAGAGTTGCCTTGAACCACACATCAATCACACAATCGCTAACAAAGGCATATTTGCAAAAAAAAAAAAAAAAAACAACTAGATTTTACTGATAACCAGAAAAAAATCCTCACAAAATCAGCACGAGCCCTCGAGCCATGGTTAGCCACTCTTGAAAGGCCTGTTATACCCCCTGGCAAACGTGAAAAGTTCACTTTCTTCCCTGAATGGCTATATAGTTAGAGATCATAGTCTGATGATTTCTACAAACTGAATCTTCTAGATTTATCAAGACTGGTGTCCACTTGCCAGGAGTGCCAGTGTCCCATGAATAGCCAGGGCAGCTCTGCACAGGGGAGGCAGGATGTTTTGTCTGACCACGTTTATACCTGCCTAGGAAAGATTTTCTATGAATAGCCATCATTGTTTCAAGTTACTACTTTCAACTGCCATTCAAATATTGCTTTAGAACCATAGCCTATCAGAGAGTGTCCCTCCCTTCACGCATACATGTTGTCAAATAACGAACGCCCTTAAAGTGATCCTGCCTCTGCCTGCTAGGTATTTCATCACTTACTCGTGACACTATATCCTCTCCCCAGGTGGTCAAGAAGTTCTGCATTTAATCATCTGACTCATTTATGAATTTCTTTCTTGATAGTTTATTCACTTCCTTTATCTTTCACTTGATATTAAACTCCACACAGACCTGTTTTCAGTACTCTTCCCTGATCGCTCTGCTTTAAAGGCTGTTTGCACATTCATCAGGGGTCTCCTTCCATCTCTCTCCCCTTCTATTCTGTGCAAACTCTGGTAACACTCTGGTAAACTTGTGGATAACACTTATCACACCCTTTCTGGTGCCCTAGGATAAGTAGATGTTTTTGGTTTTTCCAATTAGAAAAAAAAAAACAAAAAACTTTTCAAAAATTCTTATACAATCATTTACTTTCTGTGATTGTTTTAAAGTCACATTTTCCAAGGAGGCGTCAGGTAGATATCCATTGGTATCTGGACAGTGCACGTTCCATAGCAAATTATTTTTAGGAAACATGTATTTTGACAAACTTCTCCATTCTGACAGTATCAGGGCCATTAGAAACTAGCATGTGTGGGTGGCGCCTGTGGCTTAGGAGTAAGGCACTGGCCCCATATATACTGGAGGTGGTGGGTTCAAACCCAGCCCTGGCAAAAAAACAACAACAAAAAACAAAAAAACAGAAACCGGCGTATGAGCTGCAGGGAAAAGCACAGAGCACCTTCAATGCTGCACTCACCTTTCCTCCTCTGAATGAATTCATCACACACAGTTTTTGGTGCATCAGGCTTTCAGGAGTGTTGCTCTTTTGCCTGAATTTATTCGTTCCCAGTCTGGAAACCTCCTTCTAAATGAGATCTAGTTTGCCATTCAAGTAAAAGACCAGCAACGTTACCAACAGACAGTAATGACAACAAGCCCAAAATGGTTATTTTCACTTTCTGAGGCACTATGGGGTTTCTGTCTGCCATGCCTAGTCACTAAGGAAAGACACTTTTTGAGTCGGGAGGACAAAAATAATAATGAAACTGTAAATCGGATATTAGTCTCATTGTGTTCTTTGTAAATCTAAATGGTAAATTTGGTTTCAACCTTCAGCTGAAGGTTGGTTCAGAGCCTCCCATACTCTGGGAATGTTCCTAAGTGTTGGACTCCTTCTAGTTGGCCTCCAGTTTTTGTATTTTGAGATGTGGACCTTGGACCTGTTGCAAAGCAGACTCTGCAATGGCCCCTAAGACTCCGCCTACTGCTGTACTTGTTCTAGGCCTCTAGGGGGCATCAGTTGGGTCACCAGCCCTGGGGTAATCAAGGGAGTTACTATTCCAACAGCTTTGCTGCATGAAGTAACATGATCAAGCCAGCAAGCAACCAGCCATCACATTCATAGGTCCTGACCAGATGTCAGAGCAGAGGATGTCCCCAAAGAGCTGATCGATATCACTATTGGGATTACCATTATACAAGGTTGGATGCCCAGAACCTCAACTGTCCTTAATAATGCATTGGGCTTTCAGCAGATAAGAATCGTAGGATTGCCCTTCATGTCTGAAAACATCAGTGTACATTCTAAACGAGCTGAGTGAAGGGGCTTGGTGTATGACCTCTGCTTTCCTTAAGCTGATAACAAAAGCTTTAAGAGGGTATCTTTTGGCTCCCATGATATTAGCACATAAGCAGTGTTGTTGGAATTCCATCACTACAGAGCCCCCCGGGTAACTGTAGAAGAATGGTTTATAGTCAGAAAGCAGGTTCCCACGTGGCATGAGGGACGTTGGGAAAGGTTTCCTCTTTGATTGACGGGGGTTATGTTATTTCCCATCCAAGGGTGTTCAGAGGACCCGTAGGGATGTGAGTATGAACCTGGCTTCTACTAGATACTCAATAAATGAAAGTCATCATCTCTGTTGGGATTAGTACAAATAAAACTGTAATTCAGAAGTGTGAGCTGCCACTACCATCTAGTGGTCGTGGTCAGAAGTGCAGTAACAAAAGAATGAGAGTTGCCCTGAGTGGGGGCCTCTCTGCACCAGCACTGTGTGCGGGGTCAGCACCCTGAGGCCCTCACCAAATCTAAAGGGTTACTCTCGCTCTAATATCATATTATTAACTGTCATGTTATATCCTGGGGGGAGTTGAGAAAATAGTCATTCAAACTCCACCCCCGTCTGTGCTCTGAGGTTCATCTGAGAAGCCCAGGTTGGGAAAATGAAATCTAATTTAGCAGTATTTACTGTACTGCTGTACTAGCAGAGAGTAGAGTCAATATTGAGAACTTTCATATGCAGGATTGTGGAACCACAGGTAAAACTCTTTCTTACATAATGTGCTTTTACTTACACATCATGAGGTGTATTTGGTAATACATTAGTATTTACATTGCTAATAATGTACCCACTGCAGTCCAGAAATTGGCCAGGCATACTGTTAGCTAATTATAATATAACTTAAAGAAAAATTTGCAAAATCATTCCTTCATGAATTCAAGACATTGGTTCACAAATATGTGGACAAACCTCCCTTAAAAAAAAAACACTAATATTTGCATGTTTGCTTTAGATAATCCTACCCTTCTGATTTGGTAATGATGGAAACTGTTTAATGAGGTTTATGTTGTATTGTTTATTTCAAATTACAGGTTGATTTGCAATACTTTTGAAAAATTATATATCACTTTATGCATTATCAAGAATCAGTTTTTCGCTATTTGATGGTAGCTGGAAATTTAGGGGCAAGAAATGACAATAGTTCACCATTAGATGTGTCTTGGCCATTATCACTTGGCAAAAACTTGGTCCGATATTATAAACACAATAAATGCTTATAAATAAATTCAACAGTCTCCTCTTCAAAAACTTATTGTTGATGTTCCTTTCACTTTTCATGTATAGTGAGTAACAGGTATTTCTTTCATTCAAGTTGTTATTCACTAAGGGTAATGGTTTATCCTTCCATGAATCATATTCTTGTTAGAGAAAATGAACTGGGCTGTCCTAGGAGACTATGTTCAGCCCATCATGCTTTGTGTACACCAACTAGTGTCCAATGGCTTGATGATACCCACATAGTTACGTAGTGTTTCAAGTCTGAACACATTTAAATGAGGATTATGTATGAATTTCTAGATTTACAACTTCTCTTGAACAATTAGGAGATGGTCAACCAGAGCTTACATTTCATACCTCCAGAACAATCAGCTGAAACTACGTAGCGATGGCTCACTTGAGATGACATGACTGAGATGCTCGCCTGAAACGATGGTACATCTGAGAGGCTGTCTCGCCTGAAATGGTGCGCCTGATAGGGCATACCTGAGTTTTCTTGCCTGAGAGGATGTCTCACCTGCTAGGGCACATCTGAGATGGTTCACCTATAAATGCATGTGCAGCCAACCAAGGCACACAGCTTTCCTCTTTTCGATGCAGCAGGGCCTGGTCTCCTTTTGCAAGGTGGCATTGCCCACAATCTTTGACTGCTTCTGTCCCTCACACACCCATCTGCAAGGCACTCCAAGTCCTGCAGCTCTGTGTTGATGCCACTTTCCATCTGCACCAGGAACTTGGTTCAAATCAGAATCTCCTCTCACCTGAAATGGTGCAATGGCTTCCCCCTCTTACCTGCTCCGCACACCGTTCTGCACACAGCAGCCATAGCAATATTTTGGAGGTTCTATCTAATCAACTCTCCCCTGCTTTTTAAAAATACAACAGTCCAAGCATCAATGATGCTTCAATCCAAGCATCTCCTTGAAATTAGGATAAAATCCAAACACCTTAGCATAGGTTGAACGGTCTTCAATGGCTGGCCTCTCCTCCCTCACTGAACCACGTCTGCCACTCTGCACCTGCAGATAACAACAGCCATTTGCCCTATTTGTCTTTGCTCTAATAGTACCAGTTTTCTGGCCTCAGGGCAATTGCATTTGTTGTTGTCTTCGCCTAGAACCATCTTCACAAGGACGTCTCATGTATGTAATTAACTCTCGAGCCACCTGCTCTGGGACCTCCAGGATTAATTTAGATGGAGTGGCACTGCCCCTCCCACCAGGTCTTTCTCTGCCCTGGGTTTTATCTTCGTATAAGCACTAATTACTATCCAAAATGTACATTTTTTTTGTTTCTAAGTTTATGACTTCACTTACTAGATTACAAATTATGATGATGGTGATTGTGGGTGTGTGTGCATTCAAATCTGCATCTCCAACATCTGAAAAGGTTCTGGGCAGGTAACAGGAGGGCTACACATATCACACATGAATGAAATCCATAAAATTGTCATTCTGTACATGCAAGTAAAAAAGTATGACTCAGAGGCTAAGCAACTTGCTCAGTTGAGTGGAGACGCAGTTCTACTGAGCTCTCAATCTCAGCTCCACTCTCCCCAACACCCCCTAGTGTTAGGTGATCTTGTCACATGCTCAGAAACTAATTAAGAGTGGGAGAATGACATTTAGAATGGGAAATATATAACACATTGAAAAACAGAACTCTCTGGCCATTTCTTCATTACAAAAAAAAAGTAAAAAAAGAAATTACCTATAAAAATGGAAGGAAAACTCCAGACATGTTAAACTGCTATGGAAATCCAGCAGACAATTTTCTTCAAACAAATGAACTTAGAAGATGATCTCCTGTGATTCAGACACAATGGCTTCGTGAATAGACCACAACTGTTCTGTTCCTTGTAAATTGAGGACCGATCTAAATCGTACTTATGCGTCTCCAATGAAACAACGCCCGCACCCTGGGCACTGCTGCTGCACACAGCCCACTGAGGGCTCTTGTTTGTTTATAAGTGGTCTTTTCTGTGATTTGAGTTGTTTGCAGGCTTGTTTGCCAGAGTTTTCACACTTGGATATTAAACTGAATTGCAAAATGACAGTTTAGTCTTGAAAAAAGAATCTTATTTCAATGTTTGGGGCTTATTAAACTCCGAATTTTAAACAACATCTCCTGATTTACAAAACAGCATCCTCATTTAGCTAAGAGAGTTAATTAAATTAGGTGCGAATGATTCTTTTTATAAATACCTGCAACTCTTGCATCACAAGAGTGCTATATACAGAATTGCTATTAAAATCGAATGTGGCTTAACACCACTTTTTAAGGACAGAAATTTGTTGCTAATAGTGTTCTCCTACATCTGTGCACACATATGATTTATTTTAGTTTGCCCATAAGGTTAAAAAATATTTATCACAGACTCTTATTTCCCGTAGAAATCCTTTTAAATTGCATAGTGGAAAAACATTTCAAAACTACAGGTCCTGATTGACTTTAACGTTGATACTACCCCTTACTACCCTGTTTCCCCGAAAATAAGACAGTGTCTTATTTTAAGGTGTGCTCCCAAAGATGTGCTAGGTCTTATTTTCAGGGGACATCTTATCTTTCCTGTAAGTAGGTCTTATTTTCGGAGGATGTCTTATTTTCGGGGAAACAGGGTAATAAATAAATATTTGTAAAATATTGTCCTAAATTCTTTATTGTTTTATTGTATCCATGTCTTCACAACTTGAAAGACAAGTATCCATTCGTGATTTTATTTCACAAATATTTTTGAGCATCCACTCTGTTCCAGGTGCTAGGATCCAATAAACATTATGTAGCAACAGAGCGGCCCTCAAGAGTGTCCAACCTTTATTTTTTTTTAATTAAGTCATATATACATAGATCATGAAAACATTTATGAATTTGTGGGATTCAATGTGTTGATTATTTGTACAAATTGGAGTGCTTACACATAGCTTTCACCTCATTTACTTAACCACAGTATTAAGACATTTGTGTTCAATACTTGATAGATTTGACTTGTACCCTTGCAATATGCTCCATAGGTGTGGTCCCACCATTTACCCCGCCTCTATCAAACCTGCCCCCTCCCTTCCCATCCCCTTCACCTTCCCTCCTTCATCCTGGGCTATAGTTGTGATTCATCTCTCATACGAAAGTGTAAGTGATTGTAAATTGGTTTTGTGGTAGTACTGAGGACATTGGATATTTCTTTTTTTCATTCCTGAGATACTTTACTAAGAAGAATATTTTCCAGCTCCATCCATGTAAACATAAAAGAGGTAAAGTCTCCATCTTTTTTAATGCTGCATAGTATTCCATGGTATACATATACCATAATTTATTAATCTATTCATGGATCCATAGGCACTTGGGCTTCTTCCAAGACTTGGCAAATACTAATTGAGATGCAATGAACAATCTGGTGCAAATATCTTTGTTGCCAATTGATTTTTGGTCTTTTGCATATACAGCTAGTAGAAGAATTGCAGGATCAAAGGGAAGGTCAACCTTTTTTATTCCCCACTGCACTTTGGTTGAATGAGAGTGAATCGTCCTGGACATGTTCAATACACAAACACTAAAGAAAGCTGATTAGCAAAAAATAAAATAGATGTTTGTGCATACTTTTTGTGCTATCTGACACCAGAGATAAGCAAAACAAAAGTCCTCAGGAAATCAGCATGTGGCCCGCAGGCTGGGGGTTGGACACTCCTGGTGAGCCCCCAGAGGTAACCGGTGCCAGCGCTGCGCAGATGGTGGCAGGGACTGGGGGCCGCGGGGAGCACCCAGCAACCTGGTGGGCAGGAGGGCCGTAAGAGGCCGCCCACTCCTCGGGGCGCAGGCTCCCGACTTGCGTCTCCCTTGCAGTTCTCCTAAAGGACTGCAGGGTGTGCTGGGACTGCAATATTTGGGGACAGGGCAGCTGGAGGAGCAGCCGGGCTCTGGGCCGGTGGTGCAGAGGGGACCATCACGGACAGAGCAGGACCAGGACCCAGGTGGGACGTGGGCGAGGTGAAGGGGACACAGTGCGGCTTCTGAGGACTTTGACGAACATCCCCAGGCCCTCCTGTTTCCACCAAGAGGTGCCCATCAGCTGCATGGTGTGGGCGACTCCTGAGCGAATCCCTCTAGTTCCAGCAGACGCCCGGGGCAGGGCCGAAGCTGGAAGGGCCCGCGGGGGATTTGCAATAACCAGGGTGACAGACGAGCAGGTGCAGAGAACGGGGTCTGCCGGAGTGGGGGACAGCAGCAAGGCTGAGAATGGGGCACGTGGTGGGACGCAGAGAACATGGGCAAGATGGGAGAAAGAGGATTTGGACCAAGGATGGGAGTGTCATCCGAAACAACAGCAGAGAAACAACAGCAGAGAAAACAACCATTTTCTAAGAAACAGAGGCAAGAGCGACAGGTTTTGGAAAGAAAACGAGGAGTTTGTTTTCAGGTGTGTTGTGTCTGGGATGCCCCGTGGACATCAGGAGATGCGTCAGGTGGACGGTCAGCTCTCCGCGCTGGAGCTCAGGGGAGCCTGAGCAGGGACGACGCGGACAGGTCAGCTGGTGGATAGGTCAGCAGTGGAATGAACTGGAAGCTTCGCAGGACGGTGGGCCCAGTGAGAGCTTGAGGCTTGGGCGACTCTGGGCGCCGCCTCAGTCATGAATAGGAGTTTTACTTCCAAGAGAAAGTAGATTGCAATTCACAATTGCAAAGGTGTGGAAACAACCCAAGGGCCTGTCAGTATGTGAGTGGATTAATGAAACAAGGCCCAGGTGCACCACGGAATACTGCAAAGCTGCTAAAAGACCGGCCATCCCCTGCCGTCCAGTATCTTTTGTAACAACCTGGATAGAACTGGAGACTTAGTTCTTCTAAGTTAAAATGTCTCAAGAATAGGAAAATAAACACTCCATGTGCTCACTATTAAATCAGAACTAATCAACCAGTGCTGTCTGCACACAGGGAAACGTGAAGAGCAGAAGCATGGGGATTAAAGAAGATGAAAAGGAGCTTCAGGAATCAGCCTGGACGGCCACTTCCCGTCCCATGAACTCTGTGAAGGGGACTCTGCAGCTCCCTTGAGAAAATATAACAACATACTTTAATGATATTACAATAATATTATCACTCCAATCCTAACATACAAGGACATTGAAAAGTTGGAAAAACTAGGTTGCAAAGGGCAATGGTGAAACATTTCCACTGCTGCTTGGGTTTAGAGGAAGGAAGAATATCAAAGGCTATCAAAGGTCTCAAGTCGTGTTGAAGCCCTGGCACAGGCAAGCAGAAGGAGCTGGGAGCATCTCCCCACTCCCAGAAATGGGGCAGGTAGGGGTCCCTTTCTCCAAATCTGCCTTCCGATGAAGAAGCTGCTGACAGGGAGGTGAGGCTGAGAGCCGCAGTGTGGTCAGTTGCCCCCTGAGCTCCCAGACAAGAGCGCAGTCATCAACAGCTATAGCCTCTCACTTCTCACATGTGTGAGAGGCTATTTTTTGTGTAGCACGGCAAGCAGAGACAGGAGCTCTCACTTCTGTAGAAAATGAAACAAGCATGTGCTTGCCTCAATGTCACGGTCAGAACATAAGGTGAAGATGTGTGTAGCCAAAAGTAAAAAAAAAAAAAAAAGTGCTGTTTTCACATTTAAGAGGTAAAATGGATTTAGTAGTTTTCAAATGCTTCTTATTTTTTTTTTCTCTTTTTTTTTTATTGTTGGGGATTCATTGAGGGTACGATAAGCCAGGTTACACTGATTGCATTTGTTAGGTAAAGTCCCTCTTGCAATCATGTCTTGTCCCCAGAAGCTGTGGCATGCACCAAGGCCCCGCCCCCCTCCCTCCTTCACTCTCTCTCTGCTTCTTATTATGCATAGACAGATTTTTTAAGATATAACAAGAGGTCAACAACGACTGTTTACTATTTCACATTGTTAATAAACTCAGGCTTTTCGGTAACATTCATTTACATATATTTATAAACTTTTTATTTTATTTAAATCTACTGAGCCTACCTGTGTAAAAAACAAATCCCATTTGGCTTGAATTAGTTATCTAATCAAAATGCATGGCATTTGTCTTGCTGGTATTCCAGATTTATGAAAAGAAAAGGATGTATGTCAAGAAATGTAAAAAACACTTTAACTTTTCTAAACAAAAATTTGACCAAGAGGGTTTTTTTTTTTTTTGTCATAAAGTATAAACTTGTGCCAGGACAACCTATTTGAAGAGGTTTTAAAAAAGTAAAATTTTAAGTTAAACAAAAGGAAAAAAGTTATAAAGTTTGTGGAGAGGAGGAACAATCCCCCCAATAAGTCAATATTTTTGGCAAATAAATAGATCTACAGAGAAAATATTCTCTACTCAAAAGAGCACTGAAGACTATTTTATTGTGCAACTCATCTGCAATGCCTGGTTGTGCTCTTGTCCTGAGCCGTGCGGGTTCAACCACGTCACCTAGGATCCCCATTGCCTGGGAAACACACGTCATCCTCTGGGACAAATGCTGACACAATCATCTCTCCAACTCCTTGTAATAACTGACCCAGCAAAAAGACCCCTAAAGGCCCCTAACTGTCTCAGCTTGAGTCCCCGCGCATCTCAAACCTCCCCACCACCCCTCTCCCACTCCTCCCCAACCCCCCCCCCCGGGCAAAATCCGGGAACAAGTTTCAGAATAGAATAAGGAAGTTCCCTGAGTTCCCAAAGACTCCCAGCCACAGGTAAAACAATGGTGAAAGCTTACTCAAGCAAAGTTTCCCAAGCTACTGAGTCTCCCAAGCTGTCCCCAGCAAAAAGACCCCTAAAGGCCCCTAACTGTCTCAGCCTGAGTCGCCGCACATCTCAAATCTCCCCACCACCCCTCCCCCACCCCTACCCCTGGAAAAATCCGGGAACAAGTTTCAGAATAGAATAAGGAAGTCCCGAGTTCCCAAAGACTCCCAACCACAGGTACAACAATGGTGAAATCTTACTCAAGCAAAGTTTCCCAAGCCACTGAGTCTCCCAAGCTGTCCCCGTGCCAACTGCCACCTCCACACGGTAGCACCCTGACTGTAACCCTGCCCTGAGCTAACTGTCACACTGCTTGTTTTTTGCTTGCTTGCATAGCAACAAAAATGATATAAAAGTCAGCCTGCTCCTCATTTCGGGGCCGTTTGCCTTTCCAGCCCCGGCCGCCTGCATAGGCGTAATAAATCACCATCTGATTTATACCTGAAGTGGGGTCCAAGTTTTTCTTACAGGTGGCAGTGGGTACAACATCCTCCCTTCTCTTCCTCACGGTCTGGAGCCCTTGTGTATAATTTTTAAAAGCTTCTATAGGGCAAGTCGGACCTTTAGTGTTCAGCATTCTCAGGAACAATGCCGCTTGTGTGGGACGGGAGGGCAGGCAGGAGCTCCCTGGTGCGGCACCTCTTACCACATACGCCCACCTGCTCAACCTATCATGCTATGTGCTTGTCACCCTATTTGATTCCAGGGGGCCCTGCTCCTGGAAGCCTCCCTAATGTCAGCCCATCTCCCCTTGGCTCCATTCTTCAGCACACAGCCACACGCTGCCCTGCAGACCCCTGCCACAGGGTCTGTCTCCTCCTCCACTGGGTCTGCAGACCTCAGCTCCTGGCCTGGAACCTGGCCTGGGCCTGCTTCCTTCATAAGGCCCCCGGAAGAATGGTTCCTATGTGCTGAAAGGGTTATAGATGGCCACAAAGAGAACCATAGCAAAGCTAAAACTAAACCATTTATTATCTTGCCCTTTACAAAAGAGTTTGCAAACTCCTGTTCTAGGCCACATGGTCTCAGATGGTGTGAGCTGCTAGGTCTTATCCTGTCCAGATCTGGTTCATCATCTGCTATGGTTTGGGTATTTGTCCCTCTGAAACTCATGTAGAAATTCAATCCCCAATGTGGCAGCATTAAGAGGTGAGAGGTAGGGCCTTTAAGAAATGATTGGGTCACAAGGACTCCGGGTAGATGGATTAATGCATTCATGGATGAATGAATTAATGTATTAATTTGTTAATGGATTAATGGATTTTCGCAGGAGCAGCATTAGCAGTTCAGAAGAGGCAAAAGAAACCAGAGTCAGCGAGCTCAGCCCCCTGGCACAGCATGCCCTGCTCTCTGCAGCATCCCTGCCAGCAAGAAAACCCACCCTAGATGTCGCTCTGTGACCTCGGACTTCTCAGCCTCCATAACTGTAAGGACGAAACACCTTCCTTTATGAATTACTCAGTTTAAGGCATTCTGTTAAAAGCAACAGAAAATGAAGGAAGACATGGAACAAGTATGACCAATACAGTTTGAATAAATAAGTGAGCAGGTGACGTTTCTGAAAGAAAAAGGCAAGTGATTGAAATAAGTACCTTTCACAGAACTGGGTATCAAGAGTTGATGTGTGTGTTTCTGATCTTGTTGTAATGCTAACTTTCATTTTCTTCATTTTGGATTTGAAAGAGTTCCACGTAAAAGGTAAGCAAGAACAGGAAAGGACAGAGCCTGTGCAAAAATAACTGGCCTCGGCCCTGCAGCGCCCACTTCGCAAGACCCTGCAGATAGCAGCTGTGCTTCACTGCTTTGATTCCTTTTCTTCCTATACTTAGTCAATCAACAGGTATTTCTAAGTCTCTTCCTTTAGAATATGCCCCAAACTGAGCCCCTTGTCTCCAAACCACCCTTGGTGCCCTTTCATTGTCTCCAGCTGTACTGGCCTTTCTGCTCTTCTGGGGACACAGAAAACTCATTTCTACCCCAGGACCTTGGCACTGCCTGGACCAGCCTTCCCTTCCTCAATTTGCTGCCTTTTGCCTCATCTGGAAGGGAGGTCCATTGTGAGGGAGACTTGCACCACGGTATTCCCAGGTGCCATACAGGTCAAAGCTAGGCACCCCGTAAACATTGTTGGTTGGAGGAGTAAACGGACAGGTGAGTAGGGCATGTGCCACACGCACTTAGATGTTGTACATCTGGGTCCACTGCATCCACCAGACTGCATCATGGTAACTAGGTAGCTCTGCTTCCCTCTAGGCGGAAGACTAATCACATCTCAACTTCAAGTGAACGCAGTAAGATCCCAGCTATTAATTTATCAGGATAAGCCTAAATCTAATTTTAATTGCCACTCTCCCCAGGCTTTTGGAGCTGGCGGCAGTGGAGGGTCATGGTTAACAAGGTGGACTTAGCTACTCTGTGATTTACTGTCCTTATCTTTGAAAAGGAGATGATAGCAGTGCCAACATCACAGGGTGGTTAGGGACTCAGTGAGATAATGAACATCATGGCTCAGAGTTTCTAAAGCATGTCAATTTCTCAAGAAATATTATTAGCTAATCTCTTCTGGCATCCTCCATCTCTAAACCCTATTCTTGAGAAATTTGAAAATTTGAAAAAATGAATAAGCATTATGAAAGCCAACATACATTTTTTTTTTTTTTAATTTTTGAGTCCTTGGTCTCAAGGCTAAGAGTGGAAATGAGGAAGGGGGTGTGAGAGCTGTAGGATGCAGTGGGCTGGAATTCACTGACATGAACCCCGGGAACTTGGGAGAAAAAACATACTTTACTGAATGTACTGTTTCTGTCACAACTCTGCTTGATAAAACCCTTTATTTCCCTAATCATTTCTTCTATTGTGTAATGGTAAAGCTCTGGTTTTAGATTTTTTTTTAAATATAAAAGTTTCCCAAAAAATAGATCATGATTTTCATGGTTCATATACTAAACCATGATGTAGTTTGTTATTCCTCATATGAAGATGTGACTGTCAATGAGAAATATCCCTGGCATTGGATGCGTTTCCTCTGTGCTAATGTCTGTGATGAGCCCTGATTATGTGATGCTCTCCAAGACACTGAGTGAGACAGGCGGCTCCCAATGTCCTACACACTGGACTTTAGACAGGACCTCCAACCCCCATAGATGCAGGAATGTCCCAACCCCAACTCTGGAACAGAAAGGAAATTGGCATAAAATGTTTAGAGAAACATTAAGAGACTGTGCAGACTCATATTCTGAACTGCTGAAGAAATGAGTGGAAAAGAGCTCCTGTCCATGAAGGAACTTTGAACCCATTCTAACGTCTAATAGGCAGACACGAGATTTCCCACACAAGTGTCATGCTATCTGTGGAGAAGACAGCATTATGATTTAGAAGGAAGGGCAGAGAGAATGACTGAAAACCTTAAAAAGTGTATTCACACCAAGTCTGAAAGGAAAGTCATTAAACGGCTTTTAAATAAATTGCTTTAGGAAACAGGAGGTGTGACACAGCTGGCTAATTCATGATCTAATTCTTTATCTGATCAGAGCCTTAGTTTCTTTACTATTATGTGATAAATGTATAAGATATATAGGTGTGTTGCATATGTGCATATTAATATGTAGATGACAGACATCTCAAAACAGTACTGTAGAACCAAGCTGCTTTTCCTGTTACTGTGATACACACTTTGCATAGTCAATGATTCCAACTCATTCTTACTTTATCAGAACAACATGTATAAAAATGATGTCCGTGGCCACACTACTTATGATAATATAATTTGGGGATCGACTTGAGTATCTGTTAACTCAGAAGGATAAAACAAGTTTTAGTATGCTCATAGTTACAAATATCATGAAGACATTGAAATAAATGAAAAGGACATGTAAATTAATCAATTTAGAAAGAGTTCAAATATAATTAAGTGAAAAATAAGCAAAAAATTATAGAATATTTATAATGCTGTGTTCCCATTAGAAAAGATTCAACACACAAACACCACACACATGTACACATGCATATGCAAAATATCTATATTTACATCACCCCGGAAAGGCATATTTCTATGTAGAGAGCCAGAGAGTAGAATTTAACTGGTATATTAAATGAAGGAATTATGGATTACTTTATGCTTTGTTTTATTTTTAGAAAGGATTTAAGTGAACACTCGTGATTTTGAAAGATGTGTCTGTGAGCTTAGGGCCATGAGTTTTTTACTAGTGGATTGTTTGTATTGTTTTGCTTCTAGCTCTGCTTCATCTATGTTGAGGTCTTTTCTACTATTTTAGTTCAGGTCTAGGTTTACATTTTTATTTAATACATAAAAAGAGTATAGACAAGAAGTTTACAGAGTAGCAAGTTTAGACAGGAATGGACATTCTACTTTACTTTATAAGAATGACAACAAAAGAGCCGATGGGAAGAAAGCAACACATGTGAAGATGGTAGGAAATATATTTAAAACTATCCGGACTAGTTTGTGAAGTCAGAGAAAGGTAAAGTAACTACAAAAGACAGGTTTGCAAGTGATAGCCACCATTGCAGCTGGTTTTGCAGAAGATAGAGGGAAAGCTACCCCGCTGGGGTCTGGAGCTGGGGAGGGCAGAAAGTACAGAATTGGAGGCACCCAAGGTTATGAGAAGTGAGTAATAAAGGAAGGGTAGACATAGAAAGAGGAAATTGGTGGAATGAGCAAACCTGTCCCCCATTCATGTTCTGAGGAAAACTATGAGGCAGCCATGGTTCTTCTTGACAAGGTCAATGGGTGAAGTCAGTCTAAAGACTGATGGACCAAGTGGGAGAAACATCCAAGGGATGGCGGCATCACCATCCTTTTGCATCCTTTAGAGTTCTTGACTTAACCCAGCTTTGTTAAGCAGAGTGTTTTGAAGGTCATAGAACTCTTACAGATGGAACTTACTCCATGTGGGCAGAGTGAATCTACAGAGTGAGAAGAGACTGGAATAGCACGGCAAGAAGGCCAGGTCCAGGAAGGCTGAAAGTATCTCATCAGCAGCCAGAAGACAGGGATGCAGCAGCTGTGGTCCCTTCAAGGGAAACCTTCACAATAACCCTGAAAGTAGACAGAGCAACTTGGGCAGAGCCATGGAGCAAAGGACTCAGAACCTCTGTGCTGCTATCAGAAGCGTGAGACTCCACATGAGCCAACGAGGAGGTGCAGGAACATACAGCTAGTGAAGGCTGCAGAGTTGTTCACAGATGCAGCAGAAGGACCCATGAAGAACAAACCCCGGAGATTGCTAATATATTGTGAGCAAAACCTAGGCCAGGAGACAAGTAGGATGGGACAGGGGGCATGGGGCAAATGCATTTTAGCAGATTTATGGAAACATCCACAAAGGTTTGGTTCTCTGGTTCTTGTTGAACCGGGGTTGGGTACATGGTTGGGTGTCTAGAGTAAGTGAGAATTTTATTAATATTTCAAAGCTGAGCTACATGGAGGTCAAGTTCTTGGAACTTAACCAGGATTTTTCTGGCATGGTAGTTGGATGATCACAGTCTGAATATTGTAAGGATTTAGCCAAATACCCCACCTGCTTACTTTCTTTCTTTTTTTGTTTTTAATTAAATCATAGCTTTGTATATTAATGCAATCATGGGGTACAATGTGCTGGTTTTATATACAATTTGAAATATTTTCATCAAACTTGTTAACATAGTCTTCACAGCATTTTCTTGGTTATTGTGTTAAGACATTTATATTCTACACCTAGTAAATTTCACCCTTGTAAGATGCACCGTAGGTGTGGTCCCACCAATTACCCTCCCCCCACCCTTCCTCTCCCTCTCCCCTTTCCTCTTCTTCTTGGGCTATCATTGGGTTATAGGTTTCATAAGAAAGCTATAAATTGATTTCATATTAAGACTGAGTACATTGGATACTTTTTCTTCCATTCTTGAGATACTTTGCTAAGAAGAATATGTTCCAGCTCCATCCATGTAAACATGAAAGAGGTAAAGTCTCCATCTTTCTTTAAGGTTGCATGATATTCCATGGTGTACATATACCACAATTTGACCTACACCTCTCACCATTAACTAAGATAGACTCTCACTGGATTAAAGATTTAAACTTAAGACATGAAACTACAAAAATACTAGAAGAAAGTGCAGGGAAAACTCTTGAAGAAATCGGCCTGGGTGAATATTTTATGAGGAGGACTCTCTGGGCAATTGAAGCAACATCAAAAATACACTACTGGGACCAGATCAAACTAAAAAGCTTCTGCACAGCCAAGAACACAGTAAGTAAAGCAAGCAGACAGCCCTCTGAATGGGAGAAGATATTTTCAGGTTGTGTCTCCAACGAAAGTTTAATAACCAGAATCCACAGAGAACTCAAACATATTTGCAAGAAAAGAACAAGTGATCCCATCTCAGGCTGGGCAAGGGACTTGAAGAGAAACTTCGCTGAAGAAGACAGGCTCACGGCCTACAGACACATGAAAAAATGCTCATCATCCTTAATCATCAGAGAAATGCAAATCAAAACTACTTTGAGATACCATCTAACTCCAGTAAGATTAGCCCACATCACAAAATCCTGGAACCAGAGATGTTGGCGTGGATGTGGAGAAAAGGGAACATTTCTACATTGCTGGTAGGAATGTGTTCCTTTTGGAAAGATGTTTGGAGAACACTTAGAGATCTAAAATAGACCTGCCACTGGATCCTACAATTCCTCTACTAGGCATATATCCAGAATATCAAAATCACATTACAACAAAGATATGTGTACCAGAATGTTTATTGCAACCCAATTAATAATTGCTAAATCATGGAAGAAGCCCAAGTGCCCATTGACCCATGAATGGACCTACTTACTTTATTTCTGAGGACGGTGTGGGAATGGTAACTTTGGCATGTCAGGAGAGTCAAGGTGAAATGTAGAAACTGATAGGTTTACATTTTATAGGTGAGACCTTCTTTTAAAATTCTACATCTGGATGAACCTTCTTCACTAAAGCTTATGTACAATAGTTGCTTATTTTCTACAAGACAAACAAACATGCTTTACACGTAAGTTTAATATATATATATAAATATACATATATACTTGCTTCTGATAACTTTTAATGTGAATATGAGGGTTTTATAAAAATGTTGCCAATTATGATTTGAATTCTCCCTTCATTTTCTACATGGTTAATTATGTATATAGTTATAGAGATAAGACAGAGGTGTATAATTGTAAGACACACGAACTTGGTGCCAGGTGTTTTTCCATGAAATGTACACATGTGAGCCTTTCATTCATATTGTTTGGATCCTTCCATTTTGCCAAATTCTGTCTTCAAAGAGCTTTCATAAAGTAAATATTTGAGTGGATCATGTTCTCCCAGTGAGAGACTATTAAAACTTTCAGTTTTAGTCCTGACCAAGGACAGAGCAGATAAGACACAGAGGGTCCTCACAGCTAATTTGAACTCCAGATATTTTCACATCTGTATCGTTCAATGTACACATGTATTACATAAGACTCCTTACAGACCCCATAGCACAAAACACAGAAACTATTCATAATCATGCTTGTCATTAGTGAAATTTATAAACATGGATATTTAATTAAGAGCAATTTTGTTGTTTATGTTGGGACTCAGAAGTGCTCCTGGGGGATGATATAATTGGTTCATTGCGTTAGCAAAAATTGTTAAATGAAATAGACACTTTTCACACACACCCTCCTAAAAAAGACTATTACAAATAGAAAAGTTCAAAATCAGTCTAGTGACATTGGGGTGCCACTAGAGACACTGAAGCAGGTGACGCAAGTGCCTCCAATGATGAGAAGAATGATAATTGCATTTTCCACTGAAAACATCTGTAAATGAAAGGTCTGACTTAACAATGAACTTCTCCTTCCTCGAGGGTTTGTGCACTCCCAGGTACAGCTGCTCAGCATCTGACCCCAGGGATTTCTGAGGCTGGGGGTCTCCCTCCATTGCCCAACGGGCTGCAGCCCTGTGGGTGGCCATCAGCACACTTGCCACTTCACAGGAAACCAGCATCATTACCACAGTCTTTCAAATACATAGATCATAGCATAACTTAGAGGATTGCTAAGACAAGCAGGACTCAGCACCCAGTCTTTTGGAACACATCTACACACTAGAGGAAACTGGCTACCGAGCACTGTCATGGGCATAGGACAGCGAGTTGCAACACACCACACAAGGCGGCCGGCTGGGTTCAAAGTATCACCCACAACCCAGCTTCGTAGTGACAGGTGCTCTCTCCATGTTATATATGACAGATGTTTCTATGAAAATAATGGTTTGTTTCTCTGGATGCACATTATGATGATATATTTGGCTATTTTTAGGACACAAATAATTTGCGGATTTGTGGGATTAGTGGTTTGGAATTAGCTATATATATTTCTTGCAGAAAAATGTAAGAAATCCCCTGCCTCCCTTCTGGGGTAAAGTGATCCAAGCATGGCCATTATTGTAGTCATTCATTCATTATCACATGCTGGCCCTAGTTGTTTGTCAAACATTGTGCTTAGGACTGGCAATTCAAAGACCTTTTAGGCTTGGTAGGGAAGACACATTCAACTCCAGGGATGCTGAGATGTGCAATTATGTCATGTACCATTAAGAAACAAACAAAACCTCTTTCAGAAAAGACAATATTTGACTTCAGATGAGCAAATCATGAACTGGCCCCACCTGCCTCTTACTGCTCAGAGATTCCCTTCCTCTAGCTGGAAGCATTTGGCTCTGTCTCCTGGCTGCAGTTGAGATGATTACATTGTGGAGATTGTCTCTTCACAATTAGCTCTGTAATGAAACACAGTGTGGCTTCCTTTGCTTATGGATATTTCTCCCTTGGTCCTTTAATAGGATGACATAGGTCCTCATTTGCCTGGGATAGGTATAGTTTTTGGTTGTTTCCAGTTTAATTATTAATAGTATTGCCATTCACTCCAAGAGACTTTTGGCTCAGATAATAAGTTATATGGCCAACTCTCTAAATAAATAGCTTGTTGGATTATGAGAAAATGTAGAATTTCTGCCTTTCGTCCAACAATGACTATTGCTCCAGCAATGCTCTGTGTTCACTCTGCTGCCCTGCATTGTTTGTGGTATGAGGCCCAACAATTAGGTTTGTGAACTCAGCCTAGAAAAGGCACTAGATCCCTCAGTGCTGAATATCACCATGGTCACCTTTGAAGTACTTACCTTGGGAAACGATGCATAAACACCAGCACCTCCTTTCGGGGAAATTTTGGAACTTTTCTAATGGCCCTTACCCTTGATGTCCCGAATGTCACCAAAATGTCTTCCTTTCAATATTTCCTTTATCTTTGGGTAAAGAAAAAGGTCATGGGAAGCCATATTAGGTGAGTGAGGAACGTTCCAATAAAGCTGTTTGTTAACTACCTGTAAGCTCTCTTACAGTAAGTGCTGTGTGAGCTGGTGCATTGTCATGATGCAAGAGCCATGCCTTTCTCATGCCACAGTTTTCATAAGATTTTCCTATGTTTCTGTCAATGTTTACTTGGCCTGCTATGCTTCCCACTGTCAGCCGGCGATTTTGATGCACAATTTGATAAACTTTTGCACAGTTTTCATCAGTTTTGCTTGTTACTGACTGCCTTGAGCTCTCTTCATCAGTGATGCCTTCTCTCCACTTGGAAAAACATTTAACTCATTTGTACACTGCCATTTTCTTCATGGCATTATCCTCATAACTTGGGCTAATTGTCCCCTGATTTCACTTCTTTTTCCAAGGTTAACAAGAAAGTTAATATTTGCTGCTCTAATTCAGGCTCTGACATGGTTGCAGACAAAAACACAGAGCAATGATAGTGAACGCCACTCAAAAAGATGCTGCTACAGGTCAGCACGACCACATCTGGAGACACTCACATATACCAAGGTTATGAACTCTTACAGAGCTGTGTGTGCAGTCCTGCCAATGTAAGTGCACAGAGGCACGTTCCCAACCTGAATCATCAGGGCTGATGTGAGAAAGGCACACGGCCTGGACAGCACAGTGATTGGAGGTCTAAGGGTAGTTAGGGTAGTACAATGGGAGAGTGGTTAGGGTAGTACAATGAGAGAGTAGTTAGGGTAGTACAATGAGAGAGTAGTTAGGGTAGTACAAAGGGAAAGTGGTTAGGGTACTACAACAGGAGAGTAGTTAGGGTAGTACAATGAGAGAATAGTTAGGCAGTACATTGGGAGATTAGTTAGGGTAGTACAATGAGAGAGTATTTAGGGTAGTACAATGAGAGAGTAGTTAGGTAGTACGTTGGGAAATTAGTTAGGGTAGTACAATGAGAGAGTAGTTAGGGTAGTACATTGGGAGATTAGTTAGGGTAGTACAATGAGAGAGTAGTGGGCATCGCCTGTGGCTCAAGGAGTAGGGCACCGGCCCCATATTCTGGAGGTGGTGGGTTCAAACCCAGCCCTGGCCAAAAACTGGCAAAAAAAAAAAAAAAGAAAGAAAGAAAGAAAAGTAGGGTGGTGCCTGTGGCTCAAGGAGTAGGGCACCAGTCCCATATGCCGGAGGTGGCGGGTTCAAACCCAGCCCCAGCCAAAAAACCACAAAAAAAAAAAAAAAGAGAGCGGTTAGGGTAGTACAATGAGACAGTAGTTAGGGTAGTACATTGGGAGATTAGTTAGGGTAGTATGGGGGAGAGTAGTTAGGGTAGTACAGGGGGACAGTAGCTAGGGTAGTACAATGGGGGAGTGGTTAGGGTAGTACAATGGGAGAGTAGTTAGGGAAGTACAGGGGGAGAGTAGTTAGGGTAGTACAATGGGAGAGTAGTTAGGGTAGTACAGGGGGAGAGTGGTTTGGGTAGTACATTGGGAGAGTAGTTAGGGTAGTACATTGGGAGAATAGTTAGGGTAGTACAATGGGAGAGTGGTTAGGGTAGTACAATGGGAGTGTAGTTAGGGTAGTACAGGGGGAGAGTGGTTAGGGTAGTACAATGGGAGAGTAGTTAGGGTAGTAAGATGGGAGAGTAGTTAGGGTAGTACAATGGGAGAGTAGTTAGGGTAGTACAGGGGGAGAGTAGTTAGGGTAGTACAATGGGAGAGTAGTTAGGGTAGTACAGGGGGAGAGTGGTTAGGGTAGTACAATGGGAGAGTAGTTAGGGTAGTACAGGGGGAGAGTGGTTAGGGTAGTACATTGGGAGAGTAGTTAGGGTAGTACATTGGGAGAGTAGTTAGGGTAGTACATTGGGAGAGTAGTTAGGGTAGTACAATGGGGGAGTAGTTAGGGTAGTACATTGGGAGAGTGGTTAGGGTCGTACAATGGGAGAGTAGTTAGGGTAGTACATTGGGAGAGTGGTTAGGGTAGTACAATGGGAGAGTAGTTAGGGTAGTACAGGGGGAGAGTAGTTAGGGTAGTACAATGGGAGAGTGGTTAGGGTAGTACAATGGGAGAGTGGTTAGGGTAGTACAATGGGAGAGTGGTTAGGGTAGTACAATGGGAGAGTGGTTAGGGTAGTACAATGGGGGAGTGAGAATGAGAGACGAGGTATAAAACAAGCTTGCAGTGGTGGTCAGATGGCCCAATATAAGAGATAAATATCATGGAAAGGAGCATATAGAAGTACAGAAGGAGATTATAATGAGGAATATCATGGTCATATTTTAATTTCAGAACTGACGCTGTTAAAATACACATGTGTATACACTATGGTAGAAACTTTCATGAGATCAATTTTAGCCAGATAAGTCTTAAGGTAATAAGTGTCAACATTTTGAATGTGCAAAAATGTTACACTCCAGTTTTAATCCAGAAAATTCATCCTATTGAAATAATTGGATGGGAACAAGGGTGAGAACAGAAAGATACCCAGGGGATTACTGTGATTTCCCAGACTAGGTATAGTCTAAACGTCTGTTTATATGAACAAACTGATAGAGGAAAATGCTAAGTGGCTGTTACAAGGAATAAAGCCTGTCTGAGTGTATGTGCATTGTATTGAAAAGTGACAGGGCAATTCGTCAAATTGTGGAGCATTATCTAAAATTAAAAGAGGCCTTTAAGATGAATGAGGTGACGGAGGCACAAAAAGGAAAAAAGGACTTACTCTGGGTTGAAGTCTCAGTTCTCTGAGTCGGCCCTACTCTGGATGTTTCCGGGCTCTGTGAGTCACCTCAGGCAAATCCTATACTCAGGGGTGGCCTTCTCTGGTTGCCCAGGGAGGCAGGGGGTATGGCTTCAGCCGCCTCAGGGAACTGCCGCTCTGATGTGGGTCTCCCCCAGCCTCACTCCTGTGTCCCAGAGTCAGGACCGACCAGCCGCAGTTCGGGCACTGTCCACGCCCCGACAAATCCCTCAAGAACCTGTGGTGCATCTTACAAGGGTACATGTGAGCCTTGGCAAATGTGGAATGTAAATGTCTTGGCAAAGTAACTAAGAAAATGTCAGGAGGGCTATGTCAACTAATGAGATGAAAATGTGTCAAATATTCTATGAAACAAGTGTATGGTGCCCCATGATCATATTGATGTACACAACTATGATTTAATAAAAATAAAAAAAAGGAAAAAAGGAAAAGAATTGGGTTTCATTTCACAAACACAGACAGATGAGTCTTAAAAATAGACACCAATGATTATAATCACTGATCATCTTGAGATTGAAACATTTCAAAATCTTCACTGTTCGCTTTATAGTGACTATAGCATATCACTTTTTTTTTGTAGAGACAGAGTCTCACTTTATGGCCCTTGGTAGAGTGCCGTGGCCTCACACAGCTCACAGCAACCTCCAACTCCTGGGCTCAAGCGATTCTCTTGCCTCAGTCTCCCGAGTAGCTGGGACTACAGGCGCCCGCCACAATGCCCAGCTATTTTTCAGTTTGGCTGAGGCCGGGTTTGAACCCACCACCCTCGGTATATGGGGCCAGCGCCCTACCAACTGAGCCACAGGTGCCGCCCAGCATATCACTTATTAATTTTATGTATACATGTATTTATATTTTTGGAAAGGGCATTTCAGATTTCCTGGAGAAGATAAATTACAAGGGCAGAAAGTAGAGTGAGACAAACAGCTACGAGAAACTAAAACAACACCCATGACAGGAATCCGTAAGAGAGGGGCCTGGAGTGATGGGGTGAGAAGTGAAAAGGGGCAGTGAATCCAAGCAATACTTCAGGGGTGGAGGAATCACTGCTCTGCTGCAGGGGACAGAGGAGGGCCCGCGTGCAGAGTAACAGGAGAGGAGACCAGGACAATGGCTACAGTGTAGAGGAAAAGTGGCAGCTGAGGAGAACTAATTTTTTCTGGATTGTTCATTGGAGAGGAAGCCCCAGAGAGGCAGAGGGACCGTCTGAATGTGCAGTCCTGGCTCACATGAGTGGATTTTGAACCTGGTCATGGTATAGCAGAGAAAACAGCCCCCAAGGAAGTGGAAGACATTATTCTTAGTAAAGCATCACAAGACTGGAGAAGCATGAATCCTATGTACTCAATTTTGATATGAGGACAATTAATGACAATTAAGGTCATGGCGGGGGAAGGAAAAGCAGAGAGAGGGATGGAGGGAGGGGGGTGGGGCCTTGGTGTGAGTCACACCTTCTGGGGGCAAGACATGATTGCAAGAGGGACTTTACCTAACAAATGCAATCAGTGTAACCTGCCTTATTGTACCCTCAATGAATCCCCAACAACTAAAAAAAAACAAACACCAAAATAAACTGCCAAAAAAAAAAGAAAGCTATTCAAGGCAAAAAAGAGGAAATTATGGGGTAATAACAATTACATTAGTAGTGATGTTAATGACCTAGAGGTATTTCTGTACACATTGATTCTTCTGATTAACACAGGACTACAAGTTTATGTGCCTATTATTGTCATTATCATGATTAGTTGGGAAAGGAAGAAACTGAAACAGATATTTATTGTCTTTCCCAAGACCATTTACAAAATGTGCAAAGTCAAGGCTGGAACTTCAGATCTGGTTGCCCATACATGATATTTGTGCCCTAGCAGGCATCCAGACCGCAGAAGCTGGAAGCAGGGAAAAGGGGCTTCCTCTAAGACTTATATGTGGCTCTTAAAGTAGGTGAGAAGGGGAGGAGCAGGTAAGAGGCTGGGGGGGAAGAGAAGAGCTGCTGGGTGGATGCTAACAGCTAACTAGGTGTTTCCTCTGCCTGTATGGTGTCCATGGATTTCTTTCAGGGTGTATTTCAATGGAAATTCGTGGAACCTAATTGTCCTCGGCAGCCCTTCAGGAGAACTTTTGCTTATTTGTCTCCTTGATTTGATTTTATCCCTTTGGACAAATGTATTTCATTAGACAATAGCTTGGAGTAAAGAGTCTTTTGTAGGATTTTATCACCAATTCGCTGCCTGCATCTTACAGTGGGTGTTTTCTTCCTTATCGTAAACGCTTGCCTTATATTCAGGATTCAGAGACCACTCACTGAGCAGTGAAAATTATACTGACCATCACTGTTTCAATCATTTTGATATCTATGCAAGGGCTAGGGACTGAGGAAAGAGAAAAGAGCCCATGGTACTTCGGTAAGGCAGGGTCCATCATTCCACGGAAGGATAAACCCATAGCTGGGGCTGCTGAAGGAGAGACAGTACCTCGGTGCCTGGAGCTCCTGCCCACCTAGGGCCCCTCCTCAGCTACTCTGTGAACTTCATGAAAAGAGAGCCCTGATTTTATGCATTTTTGCTAATACTTTTCTCATAAATGTTGTACAAGTTTAGAGTAAAATTCAGTGCATTTTTATACACGGATATAATAATACGAGCAAAGGAATACGTAAGCCATGGAGAGAAAAGGGCCGGGAGCAGGAAGTCACTCGCACCTGTAACCTCAGCACTCTGGGAGGCCGAGGTGGGTGGACTGCCTGAGCTCACAGGTTGGAGACCAGCCTGAGCCAGAGTGAGACCCCATCTCTAAAAATAGCTGCACATTGTGGTGGGTGCCTGTAGTCCCAGCTATTTGGGAGGTAAGGCAAGAGAATCGCTTGAGCCCAGGATTCTGAGCTTGCTGTGAGCTACGACACCATGATGGCACTCTACTGAGTGCACCAAAGTAAAACTCTGTTTAAAAAAAAAAAAAGACTCTGTAAATAACAGAGCAGTGGAATGCGAGAAGTTAAAATAATTATTTGTCCTTGGAGGTCTGTATCATCTTTGATAAAGGAAGTCTAGTGGCAGGAAGACTACAAAGCAGCAATTGATTATGAAATATTAGAGAATGTCCGAGGGTGTGGGCGCTCCTCCTCCGTCCCCTTACATGGTCAATGGGACGTGCACACATTTAGGGGAAAACAGAGAAATTACACAGCAAAATAAAGCAAAAGTCCCTTACTTCAGTGCCCCACATATACTTAATCTTTAATTTGGTAAAATTTTATTTCTAGAAATATTCTGGAGGGTAGCTATCCTACACCTGTGAGAAAATTCATCCACCAGGAAGTTAAAACCTTATTATGTTGTTAATTATGAAAAACATACACAAGACCTGTGTGTTAAACTACAGTGATTGGTTAAAAAATGATAAGTCCATTTACTAAAATATTTAACATTTTGTAAAAAAAAAAAAATGAATTTTATTATCAGAGAACAATACATATAGCATACTATTAAGTCAAAACAGCAAAAGACGTAAAAGCATTTGGAGTATGATCTCATTCTGTGCTACAGAAGAAGAGGCGGCCAAGAACTCAAACAGGCTGGACATGACCTCTGGTGGCAGGGATTATGCACAATTGCATTTTTTATTTGATAAATATGCCTCAATATTCCCAAGAAATGAATTATCTGCCATATTTTGTTGTCCTCTTCCCCATTTGAATATATTTTATTTAGTTAGTTGGTTCATTTTATTGGTTTATTTTCTATATCTTCCTTCTAAAGTGGCATCCCCACACAAGCAGGGACGTCAGTGGCCTTGTTATTACCCCTTCCCAATTATCTGTAGTTCAAAAAATTGCTGAATGAGTAGGTTTTGTTTTTGCTACTTATATAATATGGTTATTTAAGTAAGAAAAGCAATAATTGCAAAAGAAAATGTGTTTGGATGCAATAGCAGATAGGTAACATATTAAAAGGCAAGGGAAAGGTGAGCATTTCATCAAATCAGGGTAATTTGGATATTTATTACCTTAAACAGCTATCTTTTCTTTGTATTGGGACTGTTACAAATCTTCTAGTCATTTTAAAATATATATACAATAAATTATTGTTAAATGTAATTTCTATAACACATTTTTGGATAATACAACTTATTTCTTTTATCTAACGTAAGCCACTTTCATTAAACATAAACCAATAAACAAAAGTCTGAGTCCAGCTTGTGGGCCTTCCTCCCAGCAGCATCACCTGAAGTTTTTGTCCCTCTCCTCGTCTGTGAATGAACCCCGTGGAGGTCTACATCCCCAAGTATAAGGCTGTCGTCTCTACTGTCTATAGCTCTGCGTCCTCCCTTTACCTTGTACACCACTGAAGGATTAGTCTTTCTAGAAACACTGTCTCTCCATGGGTGTGTGTGTGTGTGTGTGTGTGTGTGTGTGTGTGAGCAATCTTTGCAAGGAAATCAAAAACATTCACCCTATTTTAAAATTTATTTTATCAGTACCAAAAATAGACAATAAATGCAAATAAATGTGGTTCAAGAAGTTTAGAATTGGGGCATTATGAGAAAATCAATTAAGTAGAAAGACAAGCACGTAGATTTCTAAGTGTCAGAAAAGAAGGCACCTTGGGGAGGGTGATTACAGAGATTTGAGAAGGAAGCAGTCACAAAGCCAAACCCAGGTCACAAAGAAAGTGGCAAGTATTAAGCAGTGATAATGCGGAGAACGTTGACCATAAAAGAGCTGACACATCGTCATGAGTACATCGTAGAGTTGACGAGGATGCGATAAGGAGTCACTAAGACAAGATTGTCGATGATGGCCAAGTCGGGGGGTATCCCCCATATGCCGTGGGAGAGAGTCAGCAGGGCGTGGACTTTCCTAAGAAATGTGAATAGGGCAGTTAAACAGATTTCATTGTGGTTTCTGTGCTGGAAAAAGGTCTGTTTGAAATGACAAGACTGCTCAAGAATGTTCACAAATGATCCAGATGATCATCTGTCCAATCTCTGCTTCTTTGCCACTCTGTAAATTCCCTAATAGGTCAATAAAGTCTGCTAAGCTGCATCTATTCCAACTGCATTTCAGTTGTCTTGGCTATTAGCTATTATATACACATCTACCTTAACTTTAAATACTTTGAATGCAATGAATGCCTTCTCTTTATCTCTACGAATTTCTTGCTTCCAATTCTGTAAATATCCATTGAATAAAAGAAGCTAATGCTCCTTTCCTAAAAAGGGATTCAATAAACAGATAAGCATTTTCTTGCAAACATGAAATTTACATCAGTTTTCCTTATTTTATTTTAGACATTAAGATTTGTTCCTTTTTTGAAAGGGTATAATGTAAAGGTATAAACTGCTGTGATTAATTATGTATCCCTGAAATACCTCTCAAGTGCATTGTTTCTTCTCTGCAAACACAGTACCAGGGTCCCAATTTAAGCTCCTGTCATCTTTCTTCCTTACAGTAAAACTCTGGTCTTGCTTCCTTCCATTCTTGTACCATTCAAACCTGTCTCACTGTGCAGAGTGATATTTCTAAACCACATGTCCTGTGATGCCAGTCCTCTGGTCAGTGTCTCACAAGGACAGCATTTCCTTGGAGAGTAAAAATCAAACAGTTACTGTCATTCAGGAGACAGAAGGAAAGGACACTATTGAAAGAGGAAATTATTAACCTTAAAAGTGGACAGCATTAACAGCAAACAGAAATACGAAGGGCACTAGGATGTAAAGTGGGTCAGCAGCCAGCCCACCTGGACACTCGTCCAGGGCACCTTAGCCAACTCGTCTCCTTCCTCTGTGACATGCATGCATTGATCCCTGACTGTCCCCACCTTATGCCCTCCACAAAGGATCTGAGAATTTGTTGAAAATGTCGGTACTGGGCATCATCTGACACCAGCTTAAATTACATGACATTTTCACCAGCGTTGTCCCCAGGCAGCAGGCTTGCTCCACATCTCCTGCCCCTTCAGCCTCCTCCTCACACCCTCCCACACCTTCTCCTATGCTAGGTGATCCTGTTTCTCCCACACAGACGTGGGTCCCTGGTCTCTGCTCCTCACCTTTCTCTCCACACCACATGTACCTCACATTCAGAGACCTTCTCCATGTCCAGAAGTTGGTCCCCCTTGGAGACTGACCACACCAATGAGTGCGCAGGCACCTAGGGCCTGTGGGGGACTCACCTATAATTTTAGAAAAACTGACATTCACAGGTGACAGCTAAGAGTAACTATAAGAATTAAATATTTCAGGGCAGCACTTGTAGCGCAAAAGAGTACGGCACCAGCCCCATATACCGGAGGTGGCAGGTTCAAACCGAACCCCGGCCAAAAACTGCAAAAAAATAAATAAATAAAAATAAAAATTAAATATTGTAGAATATTTGCTTAGGTAGTACCTTTTAAACGAATTGTAATGGAAGTCTTAGCCATTGCAATCAGGCAAGAGAAGGTGATCAAGGGTATCCATATATAGGGTTAGAGGAGATCAAACTTTCATTCTTCACAGATGATATGATTGTATACCTGGAAAACCCCAGGGACTCAACTACAAAACTCTTAGAAGTGATCAAGGAATACAGCTGCATCTCAGGTTACAAAATCAATACTCACAAATCTGTAGCCTTTATGTATACCAACAATAGTTAAGCTGAAAAAAGTAGTCAAGGACTTTATTCCTTTTAAAGTAGTGCCAAAGAAGATGAAATATCTAGGAATGTACCTAATGAAGGATGTGAAAGATCTCTATAAAGAGAACTATGAAACTCTGAGAAAAGAAATAGCTGAAGATATTAACAAATGGAAAAACATACCATGCTCATGGCTGGGAAGAATCAACATTGTTAAAATGTCCATACTAACCAAAGCAATCTACAGATTTAATGCAATCCCTATTAAAGCACCTCTGTCATACTTTAAAGATCTGGAAAAATTAGTACTTCATTTTATATGGAAACAGAGAAAACCTTGAATAGACATTACCCAGAAATAAAAACAAATCAAGAGGAATCACAGTACCAGACTTCAGACTATACCACCAATATATAGTGAACAAAACAGCATGGTACTGGCAGAAAAACAGAGAGGTAGATGTATGGGATAGAATTGAGAACCAAGAGATGAACCCAGACACTTATCATCATTTGATCTTTCATAAGCCTATCAAAACTATAAATTGCGTGAAAGATTCCCTATTTAACGAATGGTGCTGGTTGAACTGGCTGGTGACTTGTAGAAGACTGAAACTGGACCCACACCTGTCACCTCCAACAAAAATTGACTGCCACTGAATAAAAGAGTTAAATTTAAGACATGAAAGTATAAAGCTTCTTGGAGAGAGTGCAGGGGAAACACTTGAAGAAACTGGCCTGGGAGAACACTTTATGGGAAGGACCCCACAGGCAACTGAAGCTATACCAAAAATACATTACTGGGATCTGATAAAACTAAAAAGCTTCTGCACTGCCAAGAACACAGTAAGTAAAGCAAGTAGACAGCCCTCAGAATGGGAGAGGATATTTGCAGGTTATGTTTCTGACCAAGGTTTGATAACCAGATTCCACAGAGAACTCTAACTTATCAATAAAAAAAGAACAAGTGATCCCATTTCATTGTGGGCAAGAGACTTGAACAGAAGCTTCTCTGAAGAAGACAGGCACATGGTCTACAGACACATGAAAAAATGCTTGTCATCGTTAATCATCAGAGAAATGCAAATCAAAACCACCTTGAGATATCATCTAACTCCAGTAAGAGTAGCCCACATAACAAAATCCCAAAACTACAGATGTTCGCATGGGTGTGGAGAAAAGGGAACACTTCTGCACTGCTGGTGGGAATGCAAGCTAATACATCCCTTTTGGAAAGAAGTTTGGAGAACACTCAGGGATCTAAAAGTAGACCTGCTGCTTGATCCTGCAATTCCTCTACTAGATATATATCCAAAAGACCAAAAATTCACTTTGCAACAAAGATATTTGCACCAGACTGTTTATTGCAGCCCAGTTCATAATTGCTAAGTCATGGAGAAAGCCCATGTGCCCATCGACCCATGAATGGATTAATAAATTGCGGTATGTGTACACCATGGAATACTATGCAGCCTTAAAAAGATGGAGACTTTATCTTTTTATGTTTACATGGATGGAGCTGGAAAATATTCTTCTTAGTAAAGTCAAGAATGGAAAAAAAAGTATCCAAGGTACTCAATACTTTTATGAAACCAATTTATAATTACTCACATTTTCTTATGAAAGGTAGATCACAACTATAGGCTAGGATGAAGGAGAGAACTAAAGAGGGATGGGAGGGGAAAGGGGAGGTACGATAGAGGGAGGGTAAATGGTGGGACCACACCTATGGAGCATATTGTAAGGGTACAAGTCAAATTTACCAAGTATAGAACATAAATGTCTTAACACAATAATTAAGTAAATGAGGTAAAAGCTATATTAATTAGTTGGATGTAATCATTACAAATTGTACCCCACAAAAGCATAAATGTGTTCATGATCTATGTGTATATGACTTAATAAAAGCAAAAAAATAAACTAATTGTATAATTTCTATTCTATAAAAGGTATAATGGAATATTTGAAGATTCACATGAAAGTGTTTATGATAGTATACAGGGCTGATATTCATTTGCCTAACAGAATAATTTTCTAAATTTTTGAGCATTTATTTCATGAACTAAAACTTCAAATGTTTTGTTTCACTTAGCATAGCACCCTTGATTCATCCTTGTTGTAAGAGATGGCAAATTTTCTTCTTATTTTATGGATGAATAATATTTTATTTCCTATGTATACTTTTATCTTGAATATATACACTTTTTATTTGTCAATTTCACCACAATAAAAGTAGAAGAAAAAGAAAGAAAAAAAAAACCCTAATGTCTTGAATTGCTTAAATCCTCAAAGAGTTTTCAATGAGCTTTGATACCAATAAAAACATTCTACAAGAAGTTCATATTAGAATCAGGCACTAAATGAAGTTCTGTTACCACAGAATGTATTTAAAATGCATGTGCTTGCGTGGATGTTTGTATTTGGAGTCTGTATAACAGAAAACTTGAACTTGGATATATATCACATTATCTATATCTAGTTGATGTGATATACATTTATATACACACACTCATATGTTTGTACGTCTACATTTATACACAAATAAGTTACATACATCATATATATATATATAAATGGATTCAGCACAAGGCTGGTCTTCTATGATATATTTAATCTTTTCTTTTTTTTTTTTTGTGGTTTTTTGGCTGGGGCTGGGTTTGAACTCGCCACCTCCAGCATATGGGACCTGCGCCCTACTCCTTGAGCCACAGGCGCCGCCCTATTTAATCTTTTCAATGAAAATTCCAGGAGTAAACTTTTAGGAACATTTATCTTTTAATTCCTATAACATATATTTCAGCAACATGTATTACTTTCTCAAGAATCTGATCACAGGAATCATCAAGTGTTTACCTGAAAATAGCTGCATTGTTGAATGTGTTTACAACAAAATACATTTCTAAATATCTTATGAAGGTATTCATTTGTATTAACTTCATACCAGAACACCATGAAAGAGAAGTTACAATTGTCTCTAAATCTGCTTCTCCACTAAATGAATGTTATTGAGATACTATTTATTTTATAATTTCCTACATAGAACATGCTGTAGGTTCTTTAAATATTTTTAGTGATTTGATGACTATTTAGATTCCTTTCTACTTAACATTGCGCAAGGTTATAATATGTAGCATGCATTACAGAGAGACTCTAAGCTTCCTCTATGAACCATTTTGCACAAGCAATTTCATGTGAGTACGGGGCATAAACTGACACATGGTACTTGAGGATACAACAATCAAAGCAGAAACAAGACTAGGAAAGAGTGTAAGTCCAGGCAGCATTAACATTTCAAAAATAGAAAAGCGTATTGACTAACTCATAACTGACACGGAAACTTTACCTTAGCTGTTTAGCTTATTTCTTAAAAGTTTGTACACCAGGTCAATGATACAAATTGAGGTGTACAAATTCTTCTTACCCCAAATTTTCCATCAGTGCTTCTGGCAAGAGTCCCTGTGTGGAAACTTTTGTGTAAGTCTTCTTCTGCCTCCTGCTCAATCTGTAATACACCTTCATCATCATGCACTTAATCGGGAAACCCGCTTATTTGGAATGTCTCCCAAGGAATCAAATTAAGCCTAATTACACTTAATAGCAATGGCTGCTGCTTAATTTGGATGGTAATTCTGCTTAATTGAGATGCCTTCAGGTGTTTTAAGCGGTGCTCTGCGAAGAATATTGGTGTGTGCGAGTATTTCAGCCCTGAGTACCTTGTTCTTTCCCTGAGCATTTCTCCAAAATACACGATGAAGGACAAAAAGTTTTTTGAAGCAATATAACACAAGATTCCTGAAATGTAACTACTTGGTTATTGAATTAGAAGCAACAAAATTTATGCAAAATCTTTACAAATCTGTGTAAACATTTACATCTTTGTAAATGTGCATATAGATTTGTAAAGACTTTGCATGAATTTTGTTCTCATCTACGAAGAGAAAAGTGAAACTTCCAAAAAACAAGAAAAAGCATAAAAACATAAACTCCTTAAAAAAATCAAATTCAAAATATCAAAGAACATATCTCACGAGTTTTGTTAGTAATGTTAGTCCACAGAGAGTGGCAGAAGAGGAAGATCCTGTGCTTCAAAACATGTCACACACGAAAGATAAATCCAGGGATAGCCTGAGTCTCCTTCCTGGGCATTTTTCCTGCCTGCATGTGGCAGACATGACTGGTCACCCACAAACGAACCAAGGCTCCTTTATTCCTGCCTCACAGCTGCTTCTCTTCTTAGACTCCCTGGAGATCGACCATGAGCATTTGATTATATTCAATCAGAAGGAAGTTGCTAGGTAAATTCTAGAAAATGTTTCTTCTGTCTCTTGGTGAATAAGACTCATTTCATTGAATGTGATTGTATCTGTCACTAAAGCCTGGACCTGTGCAGCCGTCTTGAGCATAGTGAGGAAGGAAAGGATGGCAAATACTGCTCCTTCAACAATGCTGCTAAGTGACGGAGTGACACCTGGACTCTCCCTGCCTCTGACCTTTGGTGATGTGAAATAATGTGTTCTTAAAAACTCAAGCGGCTAAGGCGCCAGCCACATACACCTGAGCTGATGGGTTTGAATCCAGCCCAGGCCTGCCAAACAACAATGACAACTATAATCAAAAAATAGCCGGGCATTGTGGCAGGTGCCTATAGTCCCAGGTACTTGGGAGGTGGAGGCAAGAGAATCACTTGAGCCCAGAAGTTTGAGATTGCTGTGAGCTGCGATGCTACGGCACTCTACCCAGGGCAACAGCTTGAAGCTCTGACTCAAAACAAACAAACAAACAAACAAACAAAAAAAAGAACTTGGGCTTTTAGTTGGTTCTTCTGGTACTTGCAGCCAAAATCATTCTATTGCAGCAAGGAATAACCATTTTTTCATTTCCTTGTGGTATTCACCAAAGTCATAGCAGAATAGAGAACTACAAAAAGAACCAAGAAGTGCTATCAGAGTGCGATGGGGGGCAAGGGGTTTAACTTCCTTGGCTATTAGCCTCCTCTTTGGCAAGTATGAAATATAAACAGTACAAACCCTAAGCTTCCTTCAAAATAGAAATTTTAATTATTCTAGCATGTCTAGGAAATGAGAAACTCAGATATGCTACAGGCACATCTTTCATGTAGAATAAAAACATTTATAATTATTCACTTGTAATCTGGATTTAAATGGATTTTGAAAATATTTCAAGGATGTGAAAGAAATTCCCTGAAGATTGAAATTGAAAGCACCATCTTCCAGACTTAAACAGCATGAGTAGTCTGTTTATGTCAAAAAATGTTAGTATTTTAAAACTCTTTAATGATAATTACAGTTGGAAGATCATTTTTTGTATAGTCAAGGCCAAATCCACCCTTCAGTTGACCTTGACAAAAAAATAATGTCATTCTCATGGCTTTCTTTACCTCTATTTGGCTTTCTGCATGTCGTAATTCTAATCCCGAGTTCATGAGCTACACCTCTCAATGCCAAACATGACATCTTCTCAAATACAGGACGAACTCCACCATCACTGTGCCCAGAGCCAAACTCACCTCCTCCCTACAGCAGCACTCCCTCAGGTCCTGTCTCTGCTCACCTCCTCCCTACAGCAGCACTCCCTCAGGTCCTGTCTCTGCTCACCTCCTCCCTACAGCAGCACTCCCTCAGGTCCTGTCTCTGCTCACCTCCTCCCTACAGCAGCACTCCCTCAGGTCCTGTCTCTGCTCACCTCCTCCCTACAGCAGCACTCCCCTCAGGTCCTCTCTCTGCTCACCTCCTCCCTACAGCAGCACTCCCTCAGGTCCTCTCTCTGCTCACCTCCTCCCTACAGCAGCACTCCCTCAGGTCCTGTCTCTGACTAAAGGTGGACAGAGCATATCATCTATGGCTCCACCCTGCACAGACTGCAGAATCACATAGCAGCCTCACATTATAGTGTAAAGACAGCAGGCATCGCCGGAGCCCCTGGAGCATGAGAACACGTACCAACGTTGCAGCGTCTTCAGCACTCACCTCAATGCCATTCTCCTTGCCTCCCCTCTTGCCACGCGGGACACAATGTCCAACAGGACAAGCCATAGTCACGGGCCTTCCCCTGCTCCCTCAGTCCCTGGACCCCACTGAGTCTAGACTTGTGACAATGCTGGAGGATCCCCCACAGCACTCCCAGGGAGGCAGCCTTGCTTCTCACATGGAGTATGGTGGTGTGGTCCTGCCTCCCTGTCTGGGCATATTTCGTGCTCCTCCATGTCAAAGGCCTATAGGAACAAATGGCACTGTGCCCAGTGCCATAGTCGTCTGAGTGTAGTTCCCATCCAAAGCAGACCTTGCTTTCTGGTGGCCAAGTCACTGGGTGTTAATGGAAGGAGGAGGAGGAGATGGATAGAGCTCACACCCTGGCTGTGACATGGAGCACCTTCCCTGCAGATACCAGAGCACAGCACAGAGCTGGCACAGGGAGCAGCATGGAAACCAAACCTGGAGGCCTTTGACAGAGCAAAGTCAGCTAGGAAATTCCCCAGTCTGAAAGAAGAATGCTGACCACACCCTGAATTTTTACCCAGTTCTGTTCACTGAAGCCTATATGTTCACCTCAGACACTAACATTTTAGAATTAAAATAAGCCAACAAAAAAACAAAAGATATCTGTAATGAACTCTTTACTTAGTCTAAAATCAGAACTGTTTTGCATTTGGTCCTGGGAAATACGTAGCTTTAAGGCAGAACTATAGACATACGGCAAATGTTTTAATAAAATATAAAAGTGGAGAAGTGATTATTTAAGACACAAAATTGTTAGTAATAGTGCGACCATTGGTAAATACTGGGTTGCAATGAATTTAATGTTTTTATATACACTGTTATATACATATTCCTTTTAACATTGTTTATTTCAGTGAAATCCACACCTACAATGTCTTATTGACAATTTTTTTTTAATCAAATCAATTTGAAGACATTCCCCCTTTGTTTTTTTTTCCCCATTGGTATGCATTTACATTGAACTTAAAGCAAATTAAAAGATATCCATTTTATAACCAATGGAACATGATTATGAATATGCTTTCTTGGCCTATGATTTAAAATGTGGCATCATAATTGCAAACTATATATGCAAAACCTATAGAGAAATACTGTGGAATTGTCCTCTTTTACTGCTCTAGGGAAAAATACCTATTCTATTCAATGTATTTAAGTCAAAAAATTGGAAAATGTACTGAGATGGATTAACTTTTTAGAAAACTCATAGCTCATGAGAAGAACATATGAACAGTGTGATATAGAAACAGTATTTTAGAGAGGGTATTCTTTGTTTCCAAGTATAGTAGGAACATTATTAAACCTTTGTAGTGCTGTGAAGAAATACTTTGATATTTAAGAAAGCTTTCAATTAGTAGACGAGACTTGAATTGAGAAAAGCAGAACATATATCAAAAGGTACTATGATACAGGTGGGAAGAACATAATCTCTAGAATCTCTTTACGACACCACATTGAGAATGTTCATCTTGCATTTGAATCTCATACTGTTTTCCAATAAATATGGGTATCTAGATACATAATATGGCGTATGTACTTATTTCCAACAGTAAAATGCAGGGATGCCTGACATCAGCCCAGCCATTTATCTAAATAGCTAACCCTGGCAGAGTGTCACTTTTGTGTCAGCCACACAGACAGGAAGGATGGCAGCCTTACCTTGTCTGGGTCGGTTGTAGTGATGACCCACACACAGTGGGCATTGTCTTCATACTGAACTGGGTAATTAGGGGAGGTGATGACGCCACTGGGTCCACGCAGATTCGATCCACACGTTCTAGCTGGAAATATATAGAAACAATGTTATTTTCTACAACATTTCATTAGTGTGGTAAAGACATGCTATTCATATGACCTTTAAGTTAGGTATTCAAGTTAGCTATTATCTGATCATGATAAAAAATAGGGCATGAGCTCAAGTGGACTTGCAAAGTTGGACTGGAACACTTACATCATTTTCGAAGGCATTACCATTCACCAAATTACATAATCAAAGAGAGCACCATGGACAAGTCAATATCAAAGTGTCTGTTTCAAATATCATTTCTTCATGTGCGTTTGGTTGTGCAAAAAGTCCATATGCACATTTAATTGTACATGTGTGCAATAAGATAAACGAGGAGACCCAGAACAGTGCAATTCAACAGGAATTAACACCACAACTATGCCGCATGGTACATGGCCTTGAATAAGGAGTTTCAACTCTCACAGCTTTGTCCTTTCAACTTCAAAGGAGGATTTTGGAAAAAGATCTCCAAAGTCAAGCTTTAGACTCTCTTCTACAATAAACTATACCAACTTCTTTACAGCACAATGAAAATAGGAACTTAAAATATTGTTGAAATTTTAAAGAAATAAAATAGAAATGGTGACTCTAAAAGATAAAAAGAAAATATCTTAACGTCGAAATGAAAAAGCAAGTGAAGCATGGAATTGCATAACCCAATACCTATGACTCTGTTTGGAATATAAAAGTAATTTAATTGCCTTCCACTTGAAGAAAGGAGATTTTTTTCTTTTCTAAGAAATAGACATAGTTTGAAAATCTAATGTCAGCCTGGACTCTAGTCTTAGTTAGCATTAATAATTTAAACTTGAGTTTGAGAAAGCAGAAAAAATGAATTTTGCAAGAAGGAATTAATATAAATAGAATCTCTTCTTCATTTTCCTGAGAAATCATAGCACACAAACTGAGAAATTCCCTCCCAAAGAAGGATTAATCCTAATTGTAGCCCATCCTTTCCCCCCCCACACCCCGACTGAGCACCTGCTTCAGGTCAGTTATCAGTGCAGGATCCTCAGCTACAAAACTGAGCAGAGCAGGACTCCTGACTCTAAAAGAAGATCTCTGAGGAAGTTGGAATAGCCACTTAACCCAGTTTTTCCGAGCTCTCTCCTGTTTATAGTGATGTAACAGTGACATGAATCACACCTATTCCTAATAATACTTCTGTACTCCATTGTGACTATTGGTCCAAGGACCTATCTTTCCTACAAGATCATGCATTCCTTGTCCTCAGCAACAGCCTTCTTCCCTGGCTATCGTGTAGTCTCAGCAGGATGTATGATGCCCACTGGCCACGATGGAGAGAAGTAGAGCCACATGACTTTAGATACTCTTCAGTTGCTTGGTACTTACTAGGAACATAGTTAGCTAAAAATTGACTACACAGTGATGAACATATTGAAATTAACTTTTAAATGATTTGCATTTACTGTCCAACATGAACAAAATTTTCAAAATAAAATGGATAAAAGATTACCTAGTTTTCAAAACACATTGGAAATCTATTAAGAGTAGAGTATAAATGTCTGACCACAACAGATAAGTAAGTGATGTTATGTCCATCGGTTTGAATGTAAGCATTCCACATTGTATATCAAATTAGCACACTATACCCCATAAATGTCCACAGTCATGATTTAATAAAAAAAAAATTCTGTAGATGGCTCATTGGTCTAAATGTCATCTGAGAGAGAAGGAAAGGAATATAGACATGGCTGTCTACTATACTCTCATTGTTCATTGCCCATTTTTAGGAACATGTTCTCAGAGAGGATCAGGAATGACAGGTGTAAAATTTTCTTAGAGCACTTTAATGTAAATAGTTTGAATTAGAAAAACATTTAGAGGAAAAGTTAACACCAATAAAATTTGAGTTAGAATATCTTTGTTATATTTTCATAAATCTTACATTTCATAATTAGTAGTCATTACAAATGTGATTTAGCATTAATAAATATTTGTTTATATGTATATCATGGAATACTATGCAGCCTTAAAAAAGATGGAGCCTTTACCTCTTTTATGTTTACATGAGGGGACCTGGAACATATTCTCCTGAGTAAAGTATCTCAAGAATGGAGGAAAAAGTATCCAATGCACTTAGTACTTCTATGAAACCTACTTATATTTACTCACACTTTGTTATGAAAGATAGAACACAACTATAGCCCAGGATGAAGGAGAGAAATGGAGTGGGAAGGAAGGGGGGAGGTTTAACAGAGGGAGGGTAAAAGGTGGGACCACACCTATGGAGCATATGACAAGGTACAAGTCAAATCTGTCAAGTGTAGAACGTAAATGTCTTAACACAATAATCAAGTAAATGAGGTGAAAGCTGTGTTGATTGGTTTGACGTAACCACGTCAGATTGTATAAAAAAAAATCAGCACATTGTACTCCACATATACATAAATGTATTCATGATCTGTGTATTTGACTTAACAAAAAATAAATAAATATTTGTTGATTTAGTTATGAAACAATATAATTGCATTATATTTCTAAATAATACATTTGAAGAATCTATGCAGACAGAAAGTAAAATTCCTCACATTCCTACTTAAAATTTGTCCTCATCCAATCATTGGCCCTAGTGTCACCCTGATGGGACGGTCACCAAAGCTGACCCACTATCAGTGGTTTTGTGGCCTAGTTGCTAGCTTTGAAGGTTGGCCCTTAACTTGACTTATCAAAACTGGCTACCAGCACGTTGTCATTGCTTGGGGAAATATAGTTTTTTTATTGAATATATATATATATATATATATATATATATGCATATAAATTTTATGGAGGTAACTGTTAGTAAATTTTGTATAGGAAACCAGCACATGCCCCATGTTCTCAAGCACACATCGTACTGAGTTTCACATAGAACAAGTCATATATTCAAGTCTCTTCAGAGACATCTTTACCAAAGTTGTCCAATTAACCCATAAAATAATGTTTCTTTTTCTTTTTTAAACATATTAGTACATCTCTATCTTTGCAATGCATTTTAATAATAAATTATTTTTATTCTTTTTAATATGCCTTCAAAAATAGTCATCTGAAATGTGAATATTCAGGGCAGAGGGTTTTTCCATTTTATTTGTCTAACTTTGGCAGTTAGAAAAATTCTTGGCATTTGATAGTTTCTTCGATAAATATTTGTCATAGTTTTTGAGTGAGTACAACAACCTCAGGGGGTATGATCTAAGTGCAATTACTTAATTCTAATCCTTCTTAGGAAGGTGTTGAAAGTTTCAGCTCCTACCTTTGTCTTTACCATCCTGTACCTTTTCCATCCTCATCGTCTGCACCTTTTTCCCATTTTATGATCGTCTCCACAGCCAACAAATCACAGTTCCCTAATCACAGCTTTCTTGCATCAAAGTTTCCTTTGAGTCACAGATGCTCTCAATTTCTTCACTGGCAACTACTCAAAGTTCAATCACGTGTGTAGTGTCTTTATCCAACCATAATAATGTGGCTTGAGTTAGCAGAACTTGTACAAGCAATATCCGCACAGCAAAGTTCACGTGACCTGCAGTCTTCCAGCCACCCGGAAGCTCACATTATTACCTGGGGTTTCCTTTCGGTTCTGTGGCTCTGGACCAGCAAGCGTTATGTCAATGTCTGCAACCTCCAGAGGGCAGAGGGAAGACACTCGGCTTTTCTTCCTCCTCCATCAGACTCAACACCAGAAGCTTTTTCTTTTTCTTTTTTTTTCATATCTACTATATGTTAGTTTTGTAAACTATTAACATTTGAAAAAAAGAAAAAGAACTAGAGAAGAAGATGGAACTGCCTGGGAGGTTAGAGGTAAACTACTGTTGGATTGGAGCCAATGAACTGGTATTGATCAGCCAGGAGGCTGTGGGGGTGGCCAGTCAGGACACATCTGCCATCTCCATGAGATCAGGGTGGGTCAGATCTGTGGGGATGGCCAGTCAGGGCATGTCCAGCGTCCTCCATGAGATCAGGGTCAGTCAGTTCTGTGGGGGTGGCCAGTCAGGGCATGTCCACCATCCTCTGTGGGACCAGGGTCAGTAAGATCTGTGGGGATGGCCAGTCAAGGCACCTCCACCATCCTCCTTGAGATTAGGGTGGGCCAAATTTGTGGAGATGGCCAGTCAGGACATGTCTGCCATCCTCCGTGAGATCACAGTGGGTCATATCTGTGGAGGGGAGCAGCCAGTCACGGGGTGGGGAGACCCGGACAGCGGGGCTCCCAGGGCTCCCAGGGCAGTGGGATGGTTCCCGTAGGTTTATTTATAAGCAACATCTACACTGCTGCATTGGTGGCTGTTTTTATGGTGTATTTGGATATGAATTCAACTGATGTTCTCTGAATTAATAAAATGATGCCCTAAGATCTGACTCAGAAGGCTGGAAGTCTGTCTCTTTGTTCCTGGGCTCTGCCAGTTTCTCCCCTCAGGCTAAGAACAGATTCCGCAGCTCCTCTGTTGGGAGGATCAGTTCCTGGGGAAGGATTCTGATCCGGATCCAAACACTGGCACGATGTCTCTGTAGGTAGGGGAACCTCTTTCCTTACAGTAGCTCAGGCGCTATATAGGCATTCGGTTAGTTAATTTGTCACCATTGTATTTAATCAAGCAATATAATTAAAGAATCAGAATATACTTGTGTCCAGCAAGTTTTTAGACCGAGATCTATCTTTATAAATTCTCATAACTGAAATTTTTGCCAATGCCTGCTATTTATCCATTTAATCAACAAGTACTTACTAAGTACAAAGTAAATTTCTTTCATATAATTTATCACATTTAATACAAAGTAGTAATTTATCTATTTATTTACATTCGGTTCCTGGAAATCTTGCTATTCTCAAGTAACTGCTGTATTAATCATATTCAAATTAATCAGTTGAAAGAAGGAATATTCTAATCAACTAAATCTAAATCAGTGGGCTAGCAGGATTCACGTTAGTAGCTACTTTCTTTCACATAAGTTACTAATTACATTGGATAATCTATTTCTTGTATATTTATATTTTTATGAGACAGCATTGTTATTTAACCACAAATGTGTCTTGACTGTCAACCACAATGAAAATAATAGTCACAGAGGTTGGGAGCTTCCTTTCATCGGTCACACGTGAGTTTCCAGGCCTGGATTACATAGTCTCTAGCTGTCTCATTTTAAATAGTTTAATTTTAAGACTCTCAATTTTTTATATTAGTATAATAATCATCACTCCATGTATAACTGTTGTGAAGATTGAATAAAATAATGCAAGCAAAGCATGTAACACACAACATATTACAAATGTGTACATTACGTGCTTATCAGGAGGTGAGCACTGAGGTCACACCAGAGAGAACACAACTAAATTTCTTGCCTTCATCAGGAAATTGATCAACCAACACATGAACATACAATGTCAGAAGGAGAGGACAGCTTTGATAAAAGGCAGTGAAAATCTCTGTAGGGTGTCTAGAAGGGGCTGTCTATGGGAGAGAGAAGGGATTGTTGATGAGATGACCTTGGATGAGGACGGTAGGATAGACCACCACATAGACATCTAGGGGAAAGTGCTCCAAAGAGGAGGCGGCAAATATAAGGCCCTTAAATTAAAACTCCAGGAATGTAATTAGCATCAACTTCAGGTTACTTTTATTCTATGTCAACAGAACGTGAGGGTAGCATAAAAATGCAAAAAAAAAAAAAAAGAAAAATTAGTGCCAATAACATAGTAAAAAATAATAGGAAAAAAAACATTTTATTTTCAGTGACCTCCAAGTAAAAATTATGAAGCTTCAGGAGTCTGGCAGCAGCAACAGAAATGTCTCCAAATTTACTGAAATTAAAAAGTTGACCGTGTGTATGTCTCTCTAAATCTCAGAGATAAGAGCTACCTGATTAAATAGTCAGTACCTCAAGTATTCTAAAATCGACACTGAACCTGCAGTCTGGTGGGAGGAAGAGTCATCGTTCAGGTGTAAATGGTCTGTTTTATTATTGCTTAAAAATTCATTTCTGCATGGACAGAAAACATGGGCAAAGTAAAAAACAAAAAAGCTCTAAAAGTTCTTGGTGAACAACAAATTCACATATTAAGGATAATTTTTAGCTAACCTAACCTGCACTACCTAAGGTAATAATAACTCTAGCTTGTGACCCTTGCTGGCTCCAATTAGCTTCCATGTAACCATAGTCACAATTACAAATAATATGTCGTTTTTCTTAGAGGCCTTTTCAACTCAGAGAGCAACTCAAAATATTAACTCTACAGATCAAAGTGCATTAGCATTAAAAAAAAAGTTCTCTCCATGAACCCTGGCTAAAGACTGGTGGAATAAAATAATAGCCTAAATATTTTACTTAAAAAAACAGAATGATATACTCTTCCTTTTGTTTGCTTATTTTAAAAATCTATTGCCAGTTAAAGATACACAGTTTTAAAGAGCTCATAATGTTTTACCCTGCAAAAAATCATAATGGTTGTTTTCATATCCCTAAATGAGGGAAGCATAATTTCAAACAGAATCACTTGTATAATTACTGAGCTGTGACAACCAGTCATCTGTTTGGTAACAGCGAGAGAAGGTAATATTCCCCCAGTCCTCAAAGCTAATTAGCTAATGTAAGCATTGGCTAACCATGCCAGTTTCAGATAGAAGGATCACTTCTGACTCTCTGCAATTTATCAAAGGTTTCCATCAGATAATTCCTTCTGTAAGGAAGGTATGGTTATTACTTAAGAATCAGAGACCCTTTGTGAAGATGAGAACCTTGAGAATAGGTTCTTCCTTGACTCACTGACCTGAAATATTTTTATAATCAAAGGATGCACGATGCTCATGCCTGAGGTGTTTTACTGTGTTTAATAGATGGTTCAGATTAAAATATGTGGCAAAAAATGATCAGTATGAGGATGCCTTTAGAAGCTAACAATGAGTCAGGAAAACTAAAACTATGGTTGATATTTTAGAAACTATTTAATATAGAAGTAGCACAGAATGGAAAACAAACTGGGAAGATTGGACTTGCTCTACAGAACCTGTTACTAGCTGAGTCAAAACCTCTGTGGTCTGTTGTGGGGAGCATCTGGAATGTTATGATTCATGGTATCCATTTCCCAGTAACTTTTACGTATCTAACATTACTTTTTTATAGAAAAAGTTAAAAAAATCACCACTTAAAATATTTTTCAGATCTTTTTTAGTTGATGAAATGGTTTAGTATAATATTATAGGTAGAAATGCTATTTAAAAGAGAGGGAATAATGACATACTCAGGGCTCTGAAAAGTTGCCAACCTGAAAATATATATGGATTTTAATTGAAGAAAGTGTGTTTTATAGTGAAGGACTCCAGCCAGGAAACAGGTCGTGACTCGCTGAGCTCACATTTGCTCTTCACACCTACATGTGTGTTGACGGCTCTCCGCAGAATGGAAATAAAGCCAGAATAGAGGCTGAGCTGAAGATGGAGGGCCGTGCTGTCTGGTCCGGCAGCTACTGGCCACACATGGCTATGGACCATTTCATATCCTGGCCTGACACAAGCAATGCTCTACGAGTAAGATGCATGCTAGATTTCCAATACATAGTTTATATAAAGAGAGGCAAGTATGTAAAACATCCCATCATAATCTTTATCTTCACAATGGGTTAAAATGCTATTCTTGGTATTAGGGTTAAACGAAAATGTCATTCAAACTGAATTCACCAGTTTCTTTTTATCTTTTAATCTGACTACTAAATGTTTCAAAATTACATCGAGAATTTTGGGAACCAAACTCTTATCATCTCCCTAAACGCTAATTTAGGTGCTCCTGTGAAGGGGTTCTGCAGGTGCACCGCAAGTCCCTTATCGATTGACTTTAAGTTTAAGGTGATTATCTGGCCTTCACTAAATCTGTTGGGAAGCCTTCAAAGACGGCTGAGAACTTTCCGCTGAGAGGAAAGCAGCTCTGACCTGCACTCAGGGGTCACATCCGCTCACTCTCTTCCCTCCCTGACAGCGTGCTCTCCAGGATTCAGAGCGCGCAGACAACTCCACCCACGGTGAGCCACTTCCTTGATCCAAACACAAATGTAGATTCCCGTCCTACCCACATCATTTCTTTGTTGGAACACTGACACATACATGTGGAGTCTGGTCCCAGGACATGGGGCATTGCTGTCACAAATGTGGGAGCAGCTTTGAAACTGGGTGGTGGGTGGGGGCTAAAGGAAATGTGAGGAGCAATGACAGAGAAAGCCCAGTTGCGTCCCCCAGACCACTAGCAGAAATCTTTATTCTAAAGACACCATAGCTAGGGCTCCAAGGGAGGGAGGGAGATGTGGTTAGAAACTGAGAGAAGTGGCAGAAGCTTACAGGAGTGGTCCCGTCATTCACTGGGAGGCAGGACCTTATGTGACGATTCAGACAAGCAGTCAGGGGGCCCCGGCCAAGGACTGCAGCTCTGCTTCAATTCTTCCTTTGCACACATTAAAATCTGAGAGGGAAACCATTAAGCCAAAGCCACCAGCCTGGATGGTTTTGAAACCTCTCAGCCTCTCCAGATGGCAAAAGAATGCTCAAATTTGGAAATGACTCCTACAAGTATGACACAGAAAAAGGCTGAGTGTGTGACTAAATAGCTGTTTTTTTTGTTGTTGTTGTTTTGTTTGTTTTTGTAGAGACAGGGTCTCACTTTATTGCCCTCGCCATGGAGTCACACAGCTCACAGCAACCTCCAACTCCTGAGCATAGGCAATTCTCTTGTCTCAGCCTCCCAAGTAGCTGAGACTACAATGCCTGGCTATTTTTTTTGTTGCAATTTGGCTGGGGCTGGGTTTGAACCTGCCACCCTCGGTATATCGACACCCTACCCACTGAGCCACAGGCGCCACCCTTGGACTAAATAGCCTTTTACTGGAACCTCAGAATGGTTGAAAGTCAGAATGTGAGTTTGCAGCCACATACAGGGTATTTTCAAGAAAGCAGGGGTTTTCTACAAGGATTTTGACCTTCTTAGCCAACCCAAAGGTCTCTAGAAAGCTGAAGCCCACTGTCCCTCTGGAGTCTCAGTGGGATCCCAGGAAACAGAAAGAGGATCTCAGAAATGTGTGTGGGCACGGCTGTCATCTAACTGAATATTACAGTAAAATACATCCTCTATGGAAGCACTTTCTTACGAATGATTCCCAGGTACTAGAAATTATTATTGAAAAAAGTTAAAAGTCGTAAATGTAATAAGAACTGAAGAAGCACTCAGTGATAATCATGGTTTAACCAGCTGAGGCTCAACAAGTGGACCACTGGCCAGCAGGAGCCGGGGGGAGGCAATAGAGGTGGACACGCTTTGGCTCTGGAGCTGGACACGGGCAGTGGGATGCGCATGACTGGGGGCAGCTTTCAGGAAAAATCAAACCAACCCAGCAAACAGGACCCTGCGGGAGAGGCGTTGTCTTCCAGGAAGTCAGAATGTGGGGTAGGCAGGGGGTGGGTGAGGAGAATGGGAAAACCCTCTCCACCATCAGCCCTCAGAGTTTTGACACAAGTCAAGTGATGAAGTAGACAGTACTAAAAAAAAACGCTTTAGTCTAAGATGAAATTCAGAGCAAAGGAGGAACATGATATAGATTAATACGTATTGATAAAGGTCAAATTACATGTATACATAGACACACATACTCATGCGAATATTTCCTTTATGTTATCATAAATATCAATTTAAGGAATAAACTTCAAAGTTTGCATATTTACTATTGGTCTACTTCGAAGTTTTTGAAATAATGAAGTCCCCGTCTTCTATAGAAGAGTAGAAAATTTTTTAAAGAAGAAAAGGATTTTTTTTTCCTCTAGGGGAGAAATAATTCTTGTGACTCCGTCCCCATTTATAACTGGGAAACTCACCAGCACCACGGGTGGGAACATGAATTTTGGTACCGTTTCTTCAAGAGCTTAATAACCTTACTGATGCGTATAACTTTGACTCAATCTGTACAGAAACAAAGTTTGTAAAATAAGACATCTATATTCCCTAACAGTCTGAAATAAAAATCAAAAAAGAAAATGGGACAAATAGTCTACTGATAAAAAGCAGAAGAACATGGCCCTGCTCATGCTTTTCTCTGAAGGGCGTCCACCTGAGAGGACACAGCGTCCTGTGTGACGGCCATGTGCCCACTCCGCCTCTGCGTCGTGATTGACACTGCAAAGCTTCGCCTGTAACAAGCACCGAGTGGGAACAGGAAGGACTATGGTGTTGTCAACGCTGCCGTCGAGCAGCTTTAGTTTCCCTGCCATTGGCAACAACTTCATTCTACAGGATATAACTGACACTGTGTGTCTTACACTACACTTTTTTAAAATTAAAAATGCTTTTTAAATAACCAAAATGTTGAAAATTAAAAAGACTGTAAGGAGAGATAAGATATTCTCTTTTTGTGTGTGTGTGATTTTTGGCCGGGCTGGGTTTGAATCCGCCACCTCCGGCATATGGGACCGGCGCCCTACTCCTTGAGCCACAGGCGCCACCCGAGATAAGATATTCTTTTTTTTTTTTTTTTTTTTATTAAATCATAGCTGTGTACATTAATGCAGTCATGGGGTACAATGTGCTGGTTTTTTGAAATATTTTCATCAAACTGGTTAACATAGCCTTCCTGGCATTTTTTTTAGTTATGTTGAGACATTTATGTTCTACATTTAGGAAATTTCACATGTACCCTTGTAAGATGCTCTTATATATCAAACTTTCCTTTTTATGTCTTCATCAAACTAGTGCCTTTATTTTCTTCAAAAAGACTAGTTTACAGATGATGATTTGAAATCATGTTAACAACTCCCATTATCACTCATATGATCAAACCTAAAAATTCAAACTTACTGACATTGGAAGGTAAGAATTTTTAGGTTTTTAGAGGTACCTCTAAAACTTTCCAAAGGATTTGGTTCTGTAACATATATTCCTACATATATATACTCTGTGTATACGTATAGGCTGATGGATACTAGCTTTTATTGAATATGGGTTTATGTCAGTTTGAATTACTAGATTTTCTCATATCTGTCCTGCAATGTAAACTCCACAAATGTCCTTTGAAATATGTTCCTCCTAACAATTTCAAGGAAATATTTCTTTATTTTCCACATCCCTATGAAAATATGCATCATTCCCAAGTTCCTCTCTGTTCACAGAAAATGCTTTACATATAAATTACGTATTGATAAAAAATTGAATCATGAAGAAAGAGAGGACCTTGGCTATACCCCACGCAGGTGCCTTACCTCGGCAGATTGGCCGGTGATCACTCCAAGCAGCGAGCGTCTCTGTTACTCTCTGACAGGTGATGCTCTTGGCTCCCTGGAGCACATAATTGTCCTCACAGGAGAATTGTACATTTGCACCAACCCTAAGCAGTTACAAAATGAAAAACAACCCAAATTATTCATATAATAAAAGGAAATAAAGTAAACCAAGTAGCAGCTATGATGTTACACAGCAAAAACAATGTAAAACATTGAGCAATCCATTCGATATTATTTATAGAGGCAACCCTATGGTTGAGGAAAAGTTATAAAACCAAATTCCTGGGTTCAGATTTTTATCCTGCCACCTTCTAGCTAAACAAACAAAGGAACCTTAACTTATCACCTCTAAAATAAGGAAAATAGTGAAAGTGACCCTAGTGCTGTGCCTTAAATGACAAAATGTATGGGAAGGAGTTTTCTATCCCCGAAGAAAACAAAGTTGGATGTCATGTTGTGAGCATAAATATAAGAATAAGAACAGAAAAAAAATCCAGGTTAAGAAAATGTCTCAGTAAAGAATCTATGTTACTATCACAAACATTAATTATATTTAAAAGGAGGCCAGTGATATTATACTTTAGAAACATTTTCTTATAGGAAAACAATCATGGGTTTTAGAAAAAAGCTACCCATCCAGGCCGGAGTGAGATGAAAAATTGCTTTGGCTCCAGAGCTGCATCTGCAAACATGAAGCTTTAAGGCTGTAAATGTTAACAAAAGGTTGTCAGAGGCAGATGATTGGCCAGGTGCATACAAAAGTGTAAGGGGCACACGTCAAGTGTGAGTGCACCAGTTCCTTCCAAGCCTGGCAGCTGACATTGACTGGATGTTGGATTATTTTACTATCTGACAAGACTATGGTTACATGAGGCAATTCTACGTGTGCTTTTAGTTTGAATAACCAAAAGGTTGATGTTGAGGCATAGGAGTGAAAGAGAGAGACTTTGAAGAAATAGATGCACAGTCATCTACATGGATGGATAAAGTGGATGGATAAAGTTAATCCTACAGAAAAGACACCAGAAAACAAACAGATGCTCTCCTTTCTTGCTTATTTTAAAAAATTCTTAGCTGCAATATTGAAGTCAATATTCTTGATAATGTTACACCATCTCCCTCATCTCTGTAACACTCTCTCTGGAGCTTGTCATTACAAGTCTATAAAAATCATCAAAGCTGAGTCGAACCAATTTGGAAAATTCTAGATTAAACAAAATTAAACAACTTTCTACAGGGACTGCTCAACTTAATAAAATTTAACATGCAAAAAATTATTTTGCCTGTTTTAGGAAATGCAAAATGTTTAGAATTTTCCATACTTATTTATCTTTTTGCACCAAATCCAGGACAAGTAGAGTTCTATGGAGCCGATTTTGAAAAACACTGTATCATAAGCACATGATATATGCCATTTTTAAAGATGAAATGTATAAAACCCAAAATTCAGACATAATTCTCATAGCCATTGTCAAGTTATTTTGCATAATTCTCATAGCCAACTTCAAGTTTTTAATATGTCACAAGTTATGTGAAACAGCAATGATTTATAAACATATTCCTCCTTAATGTCTGCTCTTTGATCTTTGTTTAAATCTCTGAGCCACACTGAATAAATGAATAAATAAATGTCAGAATTTTGTTGTAAAAATAATTATTATATTCTTGTATTCTGTATTGAAGTTCCCCATCTCCAATCTTATTTACCTAAATTTCAGTGTTCATGATTGTCATCCCTCTTTTGATATGTTTTTATGGAGAAGCTACTGCGGTTCATGTTCTATTCTAGGCACCAGAGAGGAGAAAGTGGATTAGACAGACAAAGCCCCAATCTCGGGGAGACAACATGATAGTGAAGAAAAACAAAAACCCGAATAATCAGATCAGATACAAAGAAAATCAGAGGATGTCATCAGCGCCTGTGAGGGAAATAAACAAAATGATATGATTAATAATGGGGTGGGGAGACTTGCAATTTGAGAGTATGCCAACAATTTTATGATTCTCTTAACTGAGGCACTAACATCTAGAATAATTGGCTAGATCTTGTGAAACAGAAAGAAAGGGCAGTGGAATTATTGCCCCCACTTAGCACTTGCTGTATTTCACCTACAGCAGCCTACAATGCATGAGTTATGGCATGCACTGTACTCCAACAAAACTTTTTTTTTCATACATTTCCTCCAATATTCAATCAATATTCCATTAGGTATTCCTAGTAAGTTGTATTCTGTTTTGATAAACCTCAAAAGCATAGTCAACAAAAACCATACAATAAAAATTTAAAAAAGGGGGAAATAAGATGGCATCAAACTAAAAATGTTATGCACATTAAAAGACACAATCAGTTGTGTTGTGGCAGGTGCCTGTAGTCCCAGCTACTCGGGAGGCTGAGGCAAGAGAATGGCTTAAGCCCAGGAGTTGGAGGTTGCTGTGAGCTGGGTGATGCCATGGCACTCTACCAAGGGCCATAAAGTGAAACTCTGTCTCTACAAAAAAAAAAAAAAAAGACACAATCAATAGAGTGAAGAGACAACCTAAGAATGAGTGAAAGTATCTGTGAATGATCCATCTGATACGAGGTTAGTCTCTAAATGGACAAGGAACTCAACCAACTAAAAGAAAAAACATGACCCTTGTAAGACATGGGCCAAGGGCCTGATACACACTTCTGAAAAGAAAACATAAAATGACCAATGGGTGTGTGGAAAGGTGCTCAGTAGTGATCAGGGAAATACAAACTGAAACCATGATGCAATGTAACCCCACACCTGTGAGGATGGCTGTTATCAAAAGACAAAGGATAGCAAGTGTCATTGAAGACATGGAGAAACAGGCAGCCCTGTGCTCTATGGGCAGACATGCAAATTGGCACAGCCTTGATGAAAACGATATAGTGGCTCCCCAACAAATTAAAAAGAGAACTACTCCATGACCCTGCAACTTCACTTCTGATTGTCTGTCTGAAGGAAAGGGAGTCAGTATGACAAAGGGATATGTAACCTCCCAGGGTCACTGCAGCATTAGTCACAATAGCCAAGATGGACGATCAACCTACGTGTCCACCAGTGGTTAGTGAATGGAAAAAACGTGGCGTATATACACCCTGGAATACTACTCAGCCTTACAGACAAGGAAAATACTGTCACTTGCAGCAACATGGTTGAATCTGGAGGACATTATGCCAAGTGAAATAAGGCAAGTGAAGAAAGTCAAATGAATGATCGCAACTGTACATGGGATCCAATATTTCTATGACCCATAGGAGCAAAGTGTAGAAGGACGATTACCAGGGGACAGAGGGAAGAGGAGAGGGAGGGGGAAGATGTTGGTCAAAGGATGCAGACTTCGGTCAAGAAGAATAAGTTCAGGAGATCTATGGTACCACATGGTGATTATGGTTAATACAATTACTGTTAAATATCACCACAAAATTAATCTTAGGTATAGGCACCAATGGATATGTTAACGAGCCTGATTTGGCCATTCCACAATGTATCCACACTTTAAAATATCATGTGTACTATAAATATATAATATTTTTATAAACATTTTAAAAAGCAATTTAGGGGCGGCGCCTGTGGCTCAAAGGAGGCCAGCACCAGCCCCATGTGCTAGAGGTGGCAGGTTCAAACCCAGCCCTAGCCAAAAACTGAAAAATAAATAAATAAATAAAATAAAAGCAAAAACTTAAACAAAAGCAATTTAATAACATCACTGCTCTATGACTAATAGATCTCATTTATGGAAATATGTGTTTATTATCCAAAATATCAGAAAACCATGGCCAGCGATAGTCTTTGGAAGGCAAGAGAGCATCTAACACTAGGAACGTGCTGGACAAAGTTGTGCCAGATATATTGGAAAGAACAGACATTACAGTATAAAATGTAAACCTAACAAAATGTAGCAATATAGAAGAGAAGAAAAAAAGCAAGATTTGGAATTAAATCAAATATCAACCATCTCTATTTCTGTATCTAAATCTACAAATCAGGAAAAATAGGCACAAAGTATTTTTTGAGTGGCAATATCACTATAAGCAAATTTTTGTCTCTACATTCCAGGAACTGTATTTCTTCTAGTTTTATTACTTGATAATTTAATTTAAAAAAGAACTTTTAAGATGCTACTATTAGAATGTCTCCAAATTCTGCCTCGTTGCGGCAGGCGTCCATACGTCCCAAGACACCTACCCCCCAGGGCTTAGGTCTCAACCTTCCGTACAAAACCATTTAAAAAGGTCTACTCTTCCTAATGTTTTATGATCATCATCTGGTATTGCTCTCTAGTCCAGAAATCTCTGCCTGGGTTCTGTGGACGTTCAACTTCAGCCCATTTGGAGTACACTTTAGAACTCGTTCCATAATTACTGTCATAAAACATTTTCGCAAATGATCGGAAATAGGCATCGATAAAATATTGAAGCTTCTCTAATTTCAAAGCATTAAAATTATTAACAGAGGCATTCTTGTCCTTTGATGGCAAGCTGGCAGGCAGAGTCAATGTGGATAAGCTCTTTCCCATCAGCAGAGATGAGTAGTCTCTGTTCCATAATGAATCAAGATGAGGCAGAAACTAAATATGCCCCCAATTCTAATTTATTAATTTAATCTTTTGCTTTGGCTTTATCTAGCACATGAATCAATTCTATTTAAAAGCCATGCATGCTTCAACTTCAAATATGTAATAAACTAAGTTTTCATTGATTTATGATTACTATGTTAGAAGTTATACATAGGAGATAGAATATTAGATCATCTAATTTGGTTCTCTAAAAAGTACTTAGAAGAAAATTCCAGAAAACAACAGTTTTTAATGCTCATAGATTGTCAAGTACATTTACAACACCTTAAATTAATTACGTAGTGCAATGGAGACGGATGTTAGTAGTTGGTGAGTTTGGGCATCAGCATACCAGATTTTAGTCTGTACTACAAAGCCATAATGCTCAAGACAGCATGGTACTGGCACAAAAACAGAGACGTAGACACTTGGAATCGAATTGAAAACCAAGAAATGAAACTAACATTTTACAACCACCTAATCTTTGATAAACCAAACAAGAACATACCTTGGGGGAAAGACTCCCTATTCAATAAATGGTGTTGGGAGAACTGGATGTCTACATGTAAAAGACTGAAACTGGACCCACACCTTTCCCCACTCACAAAAATTGATTCAAGATGGATAAAGGACTTAAATTTAAGGCATGAAAATAAAAATCCTCCAAGAAAGCATAGGAAAAACACTGGAAGATATTGGCCTGGGGAAAGACTTCATGAAGAAGACTGCCATGGCAATTGCAACAACAACAAAGTAAACAAATGGGACTTCATTAAACTGAAAAGCTTCTGTACAGCTAAGGAGACCATAACCAAAGCAAAGAGACAACCTACACAATGGGAAAGGATATTTGCATATTTTCAATCAGACAAAAGCTTGATAAGTAGGATCTATAGAGAACTCAAATTAATCCACATGAAAAAAGCCAACAATCCCATATATCAATGGGCAAGAGACATGAATAGAACTTTCTCTAAAGATGACAGACGAATGGCTAACAAACACATGAAAAAATGTTCATCATCTCTATATATTAGAGAAATGCAAATCAAAACAACCCTGAGATATCATCTAACCCCAGTGAGAATGGCCCACATCACAAAATCTCAAAACTGCAGATGCTGGCGTGGATGTGGAGAGAAGGGAACACTTTTACACTGCGGGTGGGACTGCAAACTAGTCCAACCTTTCTGGAAGGAAGTATGGAGAAACCTCAAAGCACTCAAGATAGACCTCCCATTTGATCCTGCAATCCCATTACTGGGCATCTACCCAGAAGGAAAAAAATCCTTTTATCATAAGGACACTTGTACTAGACTGTTTATTGCAGCTCAATTTACAATCGCCAAAATGTGGAAACAGCATAAATGCCCACCAACCCAGGAATGGATTAACAAACTGTGGTATATGTATACCATGGAATACTATTCAGCCATTAAAAAAAAATGGAGACTTTACATCCTTCGTATTAACCTGGATGGACGTGGAAGACATTATTCTTAGTAAAGCATCACAAGAATGGAGAAGCATGAATCCTATGTACTCAATTTTGATATGAGGACAATTAATGACAATTATGGTTATGGGGGGGAACAGAAAGAGGGAAGGAGGGAGGTGGGTGGGGCCTTGGTGTGTGTCACACTTTATGGGGGCAAGACATGATTGCAAGAGGGACTTTACCTAACAATTGCAATCAGTGTAACCTGGCTTATTGTACCCTCAATGAATCCCCAACAATAAAAAAAAAAAAAAAGTTTAAAAAAAGAAAAAAGAAATAACAGAGAACTAATTTTTTATAAGATCAAGATATGTTGCGTATTGATAATAAATACCCAAATGGCAAAATTCTTAAACAGTGAAAGCATCATAATGTCTTTTTAAAAATAGAATATACAGTAGGGAAAAATACATCTCTATTTCTTTATTGCTTCATACTTCTGAAAAGCTTATGACTCAACTTTTGATTTCAAAGGACATTTCATTTACCATTCTCTCATTTGCCTTACTTGCCAGAGTATGAAAAGGCTGAATGAAGAGACTGTTTCTAAATATGGTTGACCTAGAGAGCACTTTGTGGATTTATTTAACATTGGTACCATAACTATTTTTGGAAAAAAAATCTACAGTGACTCAGAGCTTAGAGCCCAAAATGGAATACGGGTTGACTTAGCTGTGATGTCTAAATGTCCACGGCTTTGCAGAGATTTCACTTGTCTTCCTGACTGCCCCGACAGAGGTGTCCTACCTCCTTCTCAGCCCACATTGGCTGATGCAAAAATAGATAAATTTATTGAAAAGATAAAGATAGAGATGTGTTCCTGTGTAAAAGAACCAAGTTTGAAAAGATACTATTTTCACGCTCCAGAGGTGAGCATTTACGCATTTTGCATCTCCAGCAAAAAGGAGAAATTCATTAGATTATATTATGTTTAGTTTCAAGCAACAGAAAACACAAACACTTTTCTTCAGCACAAAGTTTCAGGCCAGGATCTGCCATATGTGTCCTCATAAAAGGGAGGTAGATGACATGGGGAGGGAAATAGAATCATCTCTTAACATGTATCAAAGATTTAGAAATTGGGCTTCCATCTTACATAAAACTATTCTTCTGCGGGGACCAAGGAACATGCTGCCCAAAGAGATGAAAAGTAAAGTGATGAAGAGGGTGTATGCCCCACTGTGTGAGCACGTGTGTGGCGTGTGTACCTGCAGGCACGCACACAGCCCTTCCTCTTTTCCTGTGCTTTACTTACACCCTGAGGGCCCTTGGCCTGACAGAGCACAAGGTACTATTGCCAAACTCCTGAAATCATGGGGGTACTCTGGTGTAAGTCACACACCACGTTTAAAGGAGATGTGGAGATGTGGTTGTCCATCTGTCCCCACTTGTCATTCTCCACTCTAAGAAATAAAAACAAAACAAAGCAGAGAGAAGTCTCAGTCGGAGCCCTGGAGAAGAGCAGGATCAGAACCCATGTGGCCAGAGGCTGTGCAGATACAATTCCTGCTCTTCTCTCCATGCCTTGGACCAAGAACCAAGTTGGAGTGAGAGGACAAGGAAGAAAGAACTCCCAGACCTCTGTTCAGGAACCAGAGGCAGTGCAGGGTCTATTCTCACCTCCTAGCCCTGTGTTGGGTGGCAGAGGCAGTGTAGGGAATATTCTCACTTTCCTGCCCTGTGTTTTGCAGCCAGAGGCAGTGCAGGGCCTATTCTCACTTCTCAGCCCTGTGTTTGGCAGCCAGAGGCAGTGCAGGGCCTATTCTCACTTCCCAGCCCTGTGTTTGGCAGCCAGAGGCAGTGCAGGGCCTATTCTCACCTCCCAGCCCTGTGTTCGGGTGCCAGAGGCAGGGCAGGGTCTATTCTCACTTCTCAGCCCTGTGTTTGGCAGCCAGAGGCAGTGCAGGGCCTATTCTCACTTCCCAGCCCTGTGTTTGGCAGCCAGAGGCAGTGCAGGGCCTACTCTCACCTCCCAGCCTTGTGTTCAGGTGCCAGAGGCAGTGCAGGGTCTATTGTCACTTCCCAGCCCTGTGATTGGCAGCCAGAGGCAGTGCAGGGCCTATTCTCACTTCCCAGCCCTGTGTTCGGGTGCCAGAGGCAGGGCAGGGTCTATTCTCACTTCTCAGCCCTGTGTTTGGCAGCCAGAGGCAGTGCAGGGCCTATTCTCACTTCCCAGCCCTGTGTTCGGGTGCCAGAGGCAGTGCAGGGCCTATTGTCACTTTTCAGCCCTGTGTTTGGCAGCCAGAGGCAGTGCAGGGCCTATTCTCACCACCCAGCCCTGTGTTCGGGTGCCAGACTCAGTGTAGATCCTGTTCTCAGTCCCCAGCCCTGTGTTTGGTTGGCAGAGGCAGGTCAGGGAATATTCTCACTTCCCAGCCCTGTGTTTGGCAGCCAGAGGCAGTGCAGGGCCTATTCTCACTTCCCAGCTTGGGGCTCAAGGAAGGTGCAGTGTGCACAGAACAGACAAGGGGTGGCAGAGGGCCCATAAATGACAAAAACCTGCTCTGAGCCTCCCCCCAGTGGCCTCTGTCTTCCTGAATGCAATTGCAGTCTGCTGAGAGGAGCCGCATTCATTTGTAGGGACCCTCACCCAGAAGGAGAGCACGCCGTGGCGAGACACATGTGAGGGGCTCCCTTCCAGAGAGCAGAGGGGCACAGACAGGGTGGGGGACACAGGGCCCCCCCATGGCCAACGTGCCCCCTCCACAGCCCTGGCCTCGAGCATCCTAAGAAAAAAGAAGAGAAGTCTACCACTGACTTTATCTCTGAATGACTCAGAAATCCTTGACTTAAACTCTTTTAAGAATGAATAAATGACATTTTCTGACTTTTGAGGGAACTAGAAAAAGAAATAAATTACCAATCATGCTACAAATGAAATCTGGCTTATTTATGGACTGTCGCGCAGCCTTGGGTCCCCATCGTGGGTGACTTTGCCTCCTCTGCCTCTGCCTCTCTCTTTTTCTTCTTCCTATTTCTGTCTTCACCTCTCTTCCTCCTTACTTTCTCATTAAAAACGGTTTCCCCCTGGGAATAGAATTAGGTACACAGGTAGTTACTGCAGGAAGGTGCTAAAACATTTCCGAACAACTGTATTCAACTGATGTTGGGGGTGATTTTTCCAATTTTAAAATGAGAGACATGATTTTGATCTGAGAAAGGGATTCCTCTTAGTAAAGTATCACGAGATTGGAGAAGCAGGAATCCAATGTACTCGATTTTAATATGAAGCCCGCAGATGATCTAATACACACCATCATAAGAGAAAAACTCAATTCAAGTTGGGGCTCAGGGGAAAAAGGGAGTGCAGAGAGGGGAAGAGTGAGAGGGATACGGGGTATGGTGTATTGGGGGCAGGACACAATTACAAGAGAGACTTTACCTAACAAATGCCATCAGTGCAACCTAATTATTTGTACTCTCAATGAACCCTAAACAAGGAAATAAATTAGGGACTTCTTCAATGACTTGAAAACGTTTAGATTCAATCTCCATCCTCCACAGAAGTTTGAACAATGCTTGGCATTGAGTATTGTAGGTACGAATAAAAGGTGAGTGAATGAATAAAGAAAAGTACAGTGAGAATAGCAACATTATGCAAAGTTAGCAAAATCGCATGCCCCCAAATTGTTTTGACCACACCTTGGTGCATCAGATGTTCCATGACCCCTGAGAGCACATTGACGAGCTAGTCAGGATGAAAGATACTTCATCCAACAGCTCTTGGGCGATGTGTTTAACGAATACAAAGTGCTGTGGAAATATGAACAGCGAGCAACCTATTTTCTCCTTAGTAGAGAGATAAGGAAAAGTTATTGCCACAAACTGAAATTTTGGTTGGCCTGCAAAAGATTCATAAAGGTTATATATACTTTTTTCTCCCAGAATGAGTATAAGTGTCCTAGGGTCAAAAACTCACCATAGCAAAACCCTTTTGGCATCGAAGTTGGTGATTTATTCAGGGAAATGCAAGTAACTTGTTTTTTTAAGAACAGAATTTTCCAACGGTTAGTCCAAAGATCATGGAGGCTACCCCAGGGCTCCACCCCACTCCTCCTCTAACGCTCTGTATTTGCTTTATTTCCTTTCCCTCCACTTGCTCTCGCACTGAAGCCCAGAACTTAGTTTATTCACCACAGCCTTTCAGGTTTAGTTTGAGAAATATTAACCTACATCACTGGAATCTGAAAGGCTGGGAGTCTAGCAGAAGCCATCTCCCAGGGAAGGAAGGACTCAGAGCTAGGCCCATAGAGAAAGAAGCCTCTGCGTTTGAGTCACCTTGAAATCTCTCATGGCCTCCAGTGTTGTGCACTAGGCTTCTAATATCCCTGCAATTAATATCTGTGGAACGATGAGCAGGATAAATCAGGGGACAAAAGTAGGAATTCAGAACATTTCCTAAATGCACAAGAAAATATCAGACTGGAAGGCTTCAGGGAGAAAAACCCCACTGCCTGTTCAGAAGATAAAGCCAGCCAGGCTTTACCAAGCCAGGGCTTGGCAGCCGGAGGCTGTGCAGGGTCTATTCTCATTTAGGGTAGAATCCCACCTCAGCAGGAGGGGGCATCCATCCGTTCCATTTCCACACAAGTGTCATTAGATAACCTCCCTGATGCTCCCACAAGAGAGGCCTTAAACCTCTCAGCGGGGGGCTAGGGTACTTCCCTAGACCGTGTCCGTGAGGGGTGCCCTTCAGAGACAGCTGCAAAGACGATTTGTGAGCAAACCGGCCACGTGCCAAGGAGACAGCATCACATCCTCTGACCCGCTCGGCATTCCAGAAAACGCCACCATCAAAGAGATGAATGCGTGGCTCCTGAGGATATTGGAATGCCTTTTATTACCTTTTTGATTTTCACCCATAACGTGTCATTTCTGGATCATTTTTTTTCTTTTTATAGCAGCCATTTTTAGACTCATCTCCTCAAGCCTTCAGGCAATTTAGCACCACTAAAAATGCATCAGAGAGGAGATGGATCACTCTGGCCTAAGGAGAGAAAGGAAACTAATATGTTATGTGATTTTTAAATACTGTGTGTTACCAGGGGCACAACAGAGATCCCTGAACAGGGATCCGCACATGAGGCTCTCGGAGAACGTGAGTGACGGCGACGCTTTCCAGAAGAACTTCTCCTGCTCAGCTATTTCCAACCATGACATTTATAGGGAGTGTGAATTCTCCAGTGAAGAAATTTAAATCTCCCAAGTCTGTTATAAGTTCATGGAAACCTGTTATTTAACAAACACAGGAACTTGGTTGTTCGAAGCAGAGAAACTAAATCCTCACCATCGCTGCCCACCTGACTGCACAGGGCAGAAGCCATTGCCCTAACTGAAGTCCCACAGGGTCATGAAGGGCCAGCAGGGGACAGGGCTTTGGTGCAGCAGGAACCAGGGAAAATTGGGGCTTGGGAAGGAGCCTGTCCTGCAAACTGTCTCCCACCTCCTTTGTCACTCGTCATGAGATCAGAGGCAAAGAACCCCCTCTCCTCTCCCTGATATCTCTGAGTGCTGAGGAGCCTTTTTTCCCCCTTAGGATTAGGAAGCCAGAGGAGACCCTTCAAACTTTGGCCAGGATGTGTTTTGTAGACCTCTCTCTTGGGTCTGTAGCTGGAGTGAGCAACACAGCCCAAAGTGTCACAGCTGGAGTCTGGAGGGACTCGAGCAGAGTCCCGGCAGCCAGGCTGCCCTCCACAGCTCACTACACTCTGTGCACCTGCAGAACTCACAAGCCCTGGCTGGCTTTATCTTCTGAACAGGCCAGGAGCAGGAAAAGCAATGTTATTATGCACTTGGGTCATGCCAAGTCTTCAGTGAGGAACCCTTATCCCTCATTTCCAGTTTGCAGTGAGAAGCAGATTCAAAGGGTCACTTACTCCATATCAGTAAATCAAACTTTAAAAAAAAAAAAAAACTCAAAAGTATCACTTAAATCTATCATTGATCAGTAAACAATCCTAAGTGCCCAGAGGCTGTTCAGCAAATATTTTTTCCTGGCTTCTATCTATGCTGTGGGAAACCTTCCAATATTCTGATTTATCCTTCACATCTTGTTACTTGATTGACAACCACACATTCAGGGTTAAAAACTACAACCAAGGTGGCTTTAGCCATAACAACAGGGGAGTTAAGAGGGTGAGCAGAAGAACAAAACACATCATTCAGCATCTGTGCACATGTGCACACACACATACGTACAGACACTGGTCATCCTATGAGGTCCAAAAGTAAACCGAGGAGTCACCATAAAAGCATGGAAACAACCACCTGTGCAGACCAGCACCAACCAGCACTCAGCAGGAGGTTGCCCTGAGCTCCATCTGTGTGCTCCCTGAAACCCACCACCCTCTGCCAGCTTTCCACACTGGCACACTGTGTTTGGTGGCTGTGAATCCAGACAGACGCTGATGTCAGCCAGAGTCAGAGCTCTGGGCGATGCTGGTTCCTCCTCCAAGAGCAGGTGGCTCTGAACATGCTGTAGGTCTACACCCTGCACTGCTGTGTGGACAGGTGCAGACTGAGCCCTGAAATCCAGCTGTGTCAGTGTCCTATTTGGAAGGCTTTGATAATGGATACACTCAAGCCTCCCGTAATTCCCCCAAGCTGTCCAAAGGCAAACAGGAGCTGAGAGATCTGCTGGGTGGTCATTGTCTGCATCTCTACCTGGTTCTTCTTTGGCCAATCCCACCTCCCCGGGGTCTGGACTGTCCCTAAAACCTTTTCCCTGGGCTCATTTCTAGGGGATCTCAAACAATTCAGGAAATGTGATCAGATGATCAGATTCCAAGGCAAGCTCCACCCCCCCCCCCGCCCAGAGGTGGTTTTCACAACATTACCCAGCTACTGAAAGAGCTGTAAATAAAATGACCCTCGGCAGGGATGTGAGCCCCACGTCCTTGTCACAGCATGTCCTTGTCACGGCACTGTAAGGTCCAGTGGCCAAGAGTGACCCTTTCCTATCATCCTCCTTCTAACTCCAAACACACTTTGCCTACTTCTGTGTATCTCTGTTAATCACTTGTCCTATTTCAACCCCCAAAAACAGCTTCTTACTATGGTTTCTTTTTCTCTACCCCATATTACTTTGGGGTTATTGCTAGAAACAAAATCATACACGTCCTGATACATTTAAAAAGGTAAGTAGCGCTAAGTCAACCTGAGAAAGGGGAGGCTGTGGATGCTGTGGGTAGGAGAGATAAGAGAGAAAGGGTTGGGGAGGATGTTGATGCAAAAATCACAGCCTACTGTGTAGATTGGCATAACCAACTGCAAACCCCCAGAGCGGACAGACGTGCCTCGCACTCAGATTTCTCTAAGTAATTATGCAGTTGTTGGGTGATGCCTTAACTTATTGTCATTTAGACACAGCCGCTTGGGCTCAATTCAGCTTCCAGGAAAGGAAGGCGAGGAGGTGCAGGCAGAATGCGGACTGAAGACCCCATTCTTGGCAGGGGAGGACACCCCCAGAAAAAGGGAAAATTAATAAGTTGAGGGAGTCGGAATAAAGAAAAGTCAGCTAGTTTAACTTTAAGTCAGCCGTTGCTAAATGTTTTATCTGAACAAGTTTTTGGCCTTTCTGGAAACTCTGGTGTACTGGGGATACAGCTTACAAAAATACCCCTGCTAAGTTTGTGAACACTCTGAAGAAAACAATGGCCATAGAAGAGATTGTGGCAAGTCCTAGAAAAGATACATCTTCTAGGTCATTTCCTGCCCATTAAACAGACAAAGCAGATACCCATTGTGGAGATTTGCATTTGGCTGGAGCAGAGGCCAAGGGAACAGCTCCAGCCCTGACATATGGAAAGAAGAACTTACATCCCTTATCGCAGAGGAAAATCCTCTGTGGTGGTGATGAGAGGAAAAAGCCTTTCTCCCACTGGTTCCTCAGAGGAGATTAATGCCAGTGGTGTTTTACTCCACAGTGAACTAGCGGAGTTTAACACCTCCTTAGGAATCTGTGTGTGTGACTCCAGAGAGGAGGCTTCCCCCACAGAAGGCTCAAGTTTCAGAGTCCTCAAAACTACTCACATCCTTTAAGTTAATAATAATAACAATAGAAGCTGATATGCTCACTCGGAGAAACTACAGGTGTCTTTGTTCCCTCCCTCAGCTTACCACCTGGGCAAAGAGATCTGAATAAAGCTGAGTGGAACAGAGACTTGGGCCACAAATGGGTGTGGTCCCCTGAGCTCTCACCTTTGATTCTGTGTCTAATGTCTCTTTCTTTATCATCTTTCCTAACATTATATTTCTTCAGTTGTACCAGTTCCACAGATCTTAGTAGACCCCGCCCCCAGGGCGGGACCCTGCCAAGGAGGGACTATGTCGTCTAGTGCCTAGCATTCATCCAAATGCTCTTCCCTCTATCCAGACTGACCACCCCTGTTTTCACAGGACTAAACCCTCCCCCCATGCTCGGCTCCTGACATCTCTTCCCAGAGCCCCTCTCCATAAAGTCTGCTGCTAAGGACACCCCTGCCCTTCTTCTTTTCATTTCTCCTTATATCTTGAGGAGCTTTTATAGGAATTGAGGAAGTTGGGGAGCAGTGGAATGGCCCCCAAACAGACACATGGGTTGATCATTGAGTATCTGCTTCAATGCTCTTCCCAAAGCTCCTCTGCCATCCCTGCCATTTCTCTCCCAGGCTGCCTTCAGCCCCACATGCTGGTGGTCCCCTAAAGAAAGCTGTGAGACTTTTGTTGCATCTTATTCTCACGTGGATTTTGGCAAAAAGCATCACTGAGAGCCAAAGAGCTTTATGCCTCTGATGTACCACAGAAATCATCACATCTGATATTTCAATCCATTCTTTCACAGATGAGGAAGCAGGAAGCAATAAAATGAACTACTTTTTTATGGCTGCATAGTATTCCATGATGTACATATACTAAAATTTGCTAATCCATTCATGGGTCTATGGGCACTGGATGAAGCTGGAACATACTCTTCTTAGCAAAGTATCTCAAGAATGAAGAAAAAAAGGATCCAGTGTACTCAATACTACTATGAAATCAATATATAATCACCTACACATTCATATGAATGGCAAAATGTTATTATAGTACATAAAGTAGATGGGAAGAGGAAAGAGAGGGGAGGAGAGGGAGGAGGATGGAGAGTATTTGTGGGGACTTCACCTAATGTGCATGATTCAAGGGTATATTTCATAACTATTAAGAAAAGAGTATAATTTTGATGAATGTGTTAATCAGTTCAATGTAAGCATTTCACATTGTATATCAAATCAGTATACTGACCCCATAAATGCATCAAAGTGCATAGTTATGATTTAATAATAAAATAAAATAAAAATAAACTACATTACTAAGACCAGTGTTAGGAGCATTCATATTCAGAGCATGACCAGGAAGGCATCTCTGGTGATCGTGATACAGTGAGCTGATTAATTCATCAACTCTTTTGTATTTTGAAGTTAACAAATTAATGTACACTTCAATAACAATCATGCATTTTCCCAGGAAACTATTTAAGTGGATACTTTATTTTGATGAAAAAATTATTTTTTAAAATTAAACATAAAGACTGTGGAAGAGAGGTGGAGAGCTGAGTCCCACTTGGTGGATTATTTCTCGGTTTAGCCAAGATAAATGAGATTTGGAACATTCACAGTGTGCCCTTTTTAAAGACTTTTTAAAGGCATAGAAAAGAAAATATTGGTTGTGGTATTTCTTTTAGTAGTTCTTAAAAATATGGTTGAGGTTCTTTGAAAGAGCAGTAATCATTGGTACATATTTTTTCTCCACTACTCAGTGCCTTCCTGACAGTAAATCTTCTTTAGATACAAGCACGTCTGCCTTCGCTTAAGGGCGTAGAAATAGGTTATGCCCTTCAATTTTTTTCAAATTGTAAAAACACTTTGGATCACATTGGGGACTTTGCTGTGGTGGACACAAGTGCAGAATGTAAAGAAAGGTCTACACACCCTGACCTGAAGAACAGGCCCCTGATCTGTTCATGTGGTGGACCTGGACTGGATGGCCATCCCTTCCGTCCTCCTGCACCTTGCTCTTCTCACTAACGCAGTCAAGTAGGAAAGAAATCGTCTACAGAAACAAACGCTCGTTTGAGAAGTAAAATGATCCTTGAGTTTCAAAAATAATTAAAAGACAGTTCTTTGACCTCCATTTAAGAACACCAACGGAACACAGATTATGTCGAAAGGAAGAAATAATTTTCCAAAAGAAACTGACCTTGAGTATTTTTTTTTTTTTTTTATTGTTGGGGATTCATTGAGGGTACAATAAGCCAGTTACACTGATTACAATTGTTAGGTAAAGTCCCTCTTGGATCATGTCTTGCCCCCATAAAGTGTGACACACACTAAGGCCCCACCCCACTCCCTCCATCCCTCTTTCTGCTTCCCCCCCATGACCTTAATTGTCATTAATTGTCCTCATATCAAGATTGAGTACATAGGATTCATGCTTCTCCATTCTTCTGATGCTTTACTAAGAATAATGTCTTCCACTTCCATCCAGGTTAATACGAAGGATGTAAAGTCTCCATTTTTTTTAATGGCTGAATAGTATTCCATGGTATACATATACCACAGCTTGTTAATCCATTCCTGGGTTGGTGGGCATTTAGGCTGTTTCAGGGACCTTGAGTATTTTTAAAGTTCCCTACTGCTTCCACAGTAGTTTTCAAATTTTGTTTAACAAAATCTCAAATATGGACTTGATTCTAACTTTTACAATATGAGTTTTTAATTGATGATAAAAAGTAGGCTGAATAATCCAGTGATCTCTTTCTTAATAACAGTAATAACAGCACACACGTTTCTTTCTTGTTATTAAAATAAGCAACAATATACACACACTATCTAGCCATTGAGGGGGCTCTGTGTCCTCTGCATTCAGTAAAGAAATAGTAGCTCTCTTACTAGGAATAATTATATTGCTGAAAGAGGGACTTTATCTAACAAATGCAATCAGTGTAACCTGGTTTCTTGTACCCTCAATGAATCCCCAACAATAAAAAAAAGATATTAAAAAAACTTAAAGTATTTAATTAAAATAGAATCACAACTCATAAAAAAATTATATTGCTGAAAATTTACCTGTAAATCAAAATAGGCACATCCAATATGCATTTGTCATTGCCTTACAACATGTAAATGTAAATACACTCCTTATATATAGTGACATTAAATTATTTAACTAATAAAAACTGAATGCTCATGGTGAGGCAAGTGCCATTGCAGGACTAGAAATGTGCCTATGAATAAAACAAAGTTCTGTTCTTTGTGAGACTTACACTCTTTCAGGGGGAGAGAGGTGGTGGATAATACCATGTTTATTAAAATACAATTGCAGACATACACATGCGTATAATTTTCTAAAATGGTCAGCCCTGGGAAGTAAAAGAGAAGGTCAGAGGGAGAGCAGGTGGGCAGGAAAGGTCCACTTCACACAGCACAGGAGAGGCGCCGAGCAGATGCCCGGAGAGGTGAAGGCTCGAATCATGGCAGGGTCTGTGCTATCCATGCTTGGTGTACAGTGACAACCCTCTCATCATTGTCAAGAGGACAGAAGACAACAACAAATCATGGAGAGCAAACAAAATCACAGAAATAAAGTAGATCTACGAGCGAGAACCAACATTATGTGGGATCTAAAGGTTTCAGGGTGTGCATCTGCTCTAACTTGGTAAATAATGTTGACTTTTCCATGACAACAAATTTAGAAAAAACAAAACAAAACAGGAAACTAAGAAAAAGAATCAACAAACCAAAAGACATGTGGATTACAGGAGAGTGATAAGCAGAATCCTCCAGATACCTCTCCACTCTTCTCTCCATCAAGTGAGAAAACAAGGTTCTCACATTAATACCCTTGGACTCCACAAAGGGTAAAGCCTGCAGGGGCCTTGATGCACCTGTGTTTCCCTCATTCCTTCAGGATGTAAAACATAATTAAATAACAAAACTTAATAAAAAGCATAGCTTAAAGAAAAGAACACCACATTGATTCCCTGGTTTGTATACTACCTGTAATTGCAATTATTTACATTTTCCAGTAATGAGAAGCAGAGGACTGGATGTCACCAAAATCAGCCTACGGTGGAGAAGTAATAAAACCATTGCAGCACTATTGTGAGAACTGTAAATTAAGTCAGTAAGGTGTTGAGGAAAGGAACATAACTAATTGTGGAAATGAGAAGTAGTTTATCTGAATACTTGGTCTATGAATTGGTTTCTACTTCCTACCAATTATAGATTTTTTTCCTTTATGTACCTCAGTTTCTTTTTCCATTTGATGACAATTAATTCCATTTGACACCCCTTAATTTCATAAAGCATTTGTGAAGAATAAAATGAAAGAAAAATAAGATCCTTGAGAGATAAGAAGTGCTAAACACGGAAGCTACTAGCATGGATAACAACATGTGCATATCAATGATGTAAATTAAATAGTTAGTTTTTACCCATCACCGTTCTACCAGTACACCTGTCCTGACCAAATTACTTTTTGAGCCTAGGTCATATTTTTCTAAAGAAAAATTGTCACCAGCCAATTCACCCAGCACTCACTACTACTGTGAAACCAATTTATAATCACTCACACTTGCATATGAAAAATGAAACACAACTATAGCCTAGGATGAAGGTGGGAAGGGTAGAGAGAGGGGAAGGGAGGGGAGTGGGTTGATAGAGGGATGGTTAGTAGGGGGACCACACCTATGGAGCACATTGCAAGTACAAGTTGCATCTATCAGGTGTAGAACACAAATGTCTTAATGCTGTAATTGGGTAAATGCGGTGAAGGCTATGTTGATTAGTAGGATGTAAGCGCTCCAATTTGTACAAAGAATCAACACATTGAATCCCATAATGGCATAAAAGTATTCATGATCTATGTACAAATGATTTAATAAAAAAAAAAAATTGTCAATCTGTTCTCTGACCAGCAGTGGTCAACTTAATTTGCTTAGCAAAGCACTAATGTAGCTAGGATTACCCAACACTAGGGACAAGCTTGTTAGATTCAATTAATTCCAATTCAACAGAAAAAGAATCTACCACATATTGGGACCAGTAATGAAAAAAATGAGACAAATAAGACCACTTCCCTTTCCTTCAGAACCTCACAAATTCACAAGATGATAGAAACACAAATATGTGTTTAACACATACTAATCAGTAAGGATTTCAAAGTCTTGAACAACACGATCGACCAACCTACCCCACCCAACATTTACAGAACACTCCACCCAGCAACAGCAGAATGCCTGTTCTTTTCAAATGCACGTGGAATATTTGCCAAGAAAGAGCATGTTCTGGGGCTTGAAGCAAGTATCAGTACCTTTAAAGGAATTTGAATTATATAAAATATGCGCTCTGACTATAAAGATCCTTAAAAAAATTCTCAGGTATGTGGAAACTTTTATATAAATTATAAAACAAAAATGTAATCACAAGGGTAAATAGAATGTATTTTGACCTGCATGAAAATAAAACATAACATATCAAAACTGATGGGATGTTGTCTAATAATACTTAATAGAAAATTTTTATCATTAAATGCCCATATTAGAGAAGAGAAACATCATAAATTGTGGATCTCAGCTTCAACCTTGAGAAACTAGGAAAAAAAAAACCATAATAAGCAGAAGAAAAAAACAACAAATTATCAGAGCAAAAATTAATGAAACCAAACACATATAAAATGATAGATAACATTTCAGTGAAAGTAAATGTGTGTTTTAATTTTAAAAAATCAATAACATTGCAAGTTATTGGCAGGTTAATTATGTAAATTAAAAATTATGAATATTAAGATTTTGAGCTATGACATCACTACTGATTTAAAGGATGATAAAGGGATATTATGAATAGATTTACGCTAATGCATTGGACAACTTAGATTAGATTTTTTATTAACTCAAATGAAATTTTAAAATTTCTTGAAAGGTACATATATCAAAGTATGCTCAAGTACGAATAGACAACCTGCACTAGCCTGTAAGTAGAAAAGACGTTAAATTTCTAGTTTAAAAAGTTCCTCATAAAAAAATTTCAGTTGCAGATGGCTTCACTGGTGAATTATTCAAAACATTTTGGAAAAAAATATTACCAATTATACACAAACCCTTTTAGTATATTCCAGAGGAGAAAATACCTTTCTATTAATTTTATGAGACCATTATTACTCTGATAGCAAAATCCAAAGTCTTTATAAGAAAAGACTGTAGTCCAATGTTGCTTATGAACATACTGCAAAAATGTAAAAAGAATTTTAACAAGTCAAATCCAATAGTTTATAAAAGAAATAATATATCTTAGCCAAATTAATTTTGTCTTAGAATGTAATTGATTATTAACATGGAAGAAATTAATTACTTCATTATATTAACAAACTAAACATAATAGATCATACATGTTTACATACAAGTAAACAAACAAAAGATTATTCCAATAGGTATAAAAAATAGTTTTTGAAAAAATTCTATATCCATTTCTGATTAAAAAATATTAAAAATTAAAAATAGAAGGAAACTTCCTCAGAGTGTTAAAGGACATCTATGAAATATCTACTTGTAATTATCTACGTGTAAGCTCATTCTTATGATGAACGTCAGAATGGGTTCCACCTATGCTTAGGAATAAGACAAGGATGTTTCACAATTTCTATTTAATCATGTGTTATCACTTCTAGCCAGTAATTTCATGGAAGAAAAAGAAATAAAAGGCATTCAGATTGGAAAGCAAAAATTAAAACTATTTGTCAATGACAATATCATTTATTAGATGATATTAGATCTAGTGTATGTAATAGGAGACAATCCGATGACATCTAAAACTGTTACTAAGACAACCTCATCACAGTTTTGGGTATGTTTGTATGCACACACACACCCCACACACATATGTGATAAAAATAGTATCTTGCATTTGTATTTAATGGAAAATTTAATCTTGGAAATAATTTTACCAGATGTTGTATTATTTTATTGTCATTGCCACAAACTTGGCAACATGAAAACAACAAAGAGATTCCCCCCAAAAAACTGAGGCAGTGAGGGATAATTTTCTCTGAGAGAAGGTTCTACGTGGCATGCTCCATTGGACATATGTCTGTGCAGCCTGGTTTCACCTTGATCTCCACCCCAGCTAGAACCCCACAGCCCTCACGCTTTATGCTTATACTGATGTTAAACCTCCTCTTCAGAGATAAGGCTAAGAACAAAGTGAAGTCAGCTTCAGCATATTCAACCAAGAGGCTACAAAATGTTTCTTATCACTTTTGTGCTAAATAGATACTGGAACCAAATGTTCTTATAACTTCTCTGTTAACTTTTGAAGCTTAAGCATTTTCTTCGTCTCTCTGTACCAGGATTTGCAATGTGAAAAATTTAGTTGTGCCAAATAAAATTTGATTCACTGTGTTTTAAAATTGAGCTGTACGACACAGACCAAATAAGTTTCTAGATGCCCAGGAAGGATTTCAGAGATAACCATACTTCACAGTAATACACAGAATGGAACTCGCTATGAAGGATTTACAGTTTTCTCTGCTTGCTTTGTTTTAAAAAGAGATACAATTCCTGAATGCCTTCATATGACCACTATTTTATATGATAATGGAGAACCAGAATTTTTCCCCATTAGCTTATTTGCTTGACTAAATACTGGGTCAGGTATTATCAGCTGGTACATCCACATGCCCAACTGGTATTGTTGATAGCTGTTCACAAGATACTCTCTCTGGAGAACTCAACATTACTACTGAAGTTTCCCTGAATAATACTCATTCTTACCCCTCTACTAGTAGCACTAATTTTCTCCAATGTTTAGCTTTCTGGCCTTAATTCTCTGCCCCTATCTTTTGTGTGTTTTTCCCAAAAATAGTGAGATTTTAAGGAGGAAAAAACATCTCCTGCTTCACTTTAGTGTTTGGTTTTTCAGCCACTCCTAATACCAGAATCCATCTGGTAAGGTGGAAAATTTTTCAGTTTATTTAACTAATTGAAAGAAATGTAAAAATGCAGAGTGATGCGATGATTAAAATCACTATCACATTCATAATATAGCAACAGACAAGAAGCTTTTGTTCACCATAATCCTGGAAATATGGTTCACAACGTGTTCTGCATAAACTACAGTGGCTGCCACTAACCTTCATCACTGCTACAGTTTATTTAATAAAATAATGAAAAGGCTATGATTAAATTTTGACCCCTCTATTTTTCAAACATTAAAAACATTAGCATGTGAAATGGTAACAGATGAAAAAAAGGAAAAGATCTTGAAGGTAATTTTTGACAGTATGTATTTAGAGTTAAATTTTTATTATTGGCTCAGAGTGAACAACTTCAACTCTATTTTTCAGCATGTTTGAGGAGTCTACAAATAATATAGCAGCATAATAATTGAGAAGCTGTACCTTTTCATCAAAATGACAAACAAGTTAAACAATAATGGCAAAGTGAAATTATGTATGTGTCAAAAATTGAATTCTTTCCCCATGACTACTTTATCTCCTACCTGAAGTCAGAACCTGCTCTTCTGCCATTTTCTGGAATCCCAGGATCTGGACACATGTCAGAGACCAAAGCAACACCTCCTTGGCTCACTGTAATAGAAAGAAATATGATTAAAATGTTGTGTAGCTGTTCAGGAAATATCCAGAGAATAAATTTATTCTAGACTGACTCAGTTATTTATTATCATTAATTAAAATGTGATTTTTTTTTTTGAGACAGTCTCACTTTGTCGCTGGTAGAGTGCCATGGCATCATAGCTGACAGCAATCTCTGACTCTTGGGCTCAAGCAATTCTCTTGTCTCAGCCTCCTGAGTAGCTGGGACTACAGGCGCCCACTCAATGTCCAGCTATTTTTAGAGACAGGGTCTGGCTCTAGTCAGACTGGTCTCAAACTGTTGAGCTCAGGCGATCTGCCCGTCTCAGCCTCTCAGAGTGCTGAGATTACAAGCATGAGCCACTGTGCCTAGCCTTAAAATATGGTTTCTTTAAGAAGTAAGGCAGCTAAGTTACATTCAAACAAGTATTTATACTTAGTAGTAAAAATCAAATAATTATTTCCCAGAGAAATGAAGACAACAGTTTTTTGGTTTGAACTCTCTATTAAAAAGATCAAAATTTAATTTTAAGAAACCTCATTTGTTGGGTGGCGGAGACAAGATGGCTGACTGAAGCCAGCTTTCCACAGAGGCTTCCATCCAGAAGGAGAGTTAAAGGACAGAAATTTATCATGTAACCTGGCGAATTAGAGCTGTGCCAAGAGAGAAGGTTGAAAAATGTACATCAACCCCTGCTGAGGCAAGCTGAAACCCCAAAGATACAAACAAAAGGTACAAAATCCATCACTGAGTGTACGGGAGTCCCATCCCCCATGAGAACGGGTTGGAGTACCCCATAAAAAAATGAGCAGAGTGCAAAAGTCCTCCCATTACACTCCACAGGAGAGACCCTCTGAAAACGTGACCTACTTCCCCTACTAGGGTGCCATGGTGCTCTCCTGCCAGGCATAAAACTGTGTAAAACTGTATATATTCTCTACCTGCAATTCTGAGCTCCCAGCACTCCCCTCCACTCTCACTCTGAGATCTGGAGGCCTGCCCCCGGGAGTCCAGATTCTTAGGTGTTTTCTTGAGAGGTGTGGACAGGGCATGTACTACTGCTGGCCAGTGCTGATTCTGTGGCACAGGAGTGAAGAGAGGACCGTCGGCTGACAGGGAACCATGCCAGAGCGGCAGTGCCCCAAGTTGCAGAGCAGTAGCCGTTTTTGGCAACAATAGGGCTCACCCCTGGATATTCTGGAGTCATATCCCCTGTCTTTCTGGGCAACCAGAGGAGGCTGGACATCTTCTCAGGTAGCAACCACCGGCAGAACAGATCTGGGATGGAAATGCAGGCCTCATGAGTAAAGGGATTGCCTGAGGTGGTACTGGCCAAGAGGGACTAAAAATGCATACACAGAGCCGGCAGACTCCCAGGGCGGGGCTGACCCAGAGGACTGTTTTACTGAGCCTAAGACACACCCTGCCCTCAGGGGATCATCAGCCTAGAAAAAGGAGGGCAGGAAGCTAGAAATGACAACTAACCATGCTGCGAATATAAACCTGCAGCAGTAATGACAGAGCCTGAGGTACAAGTTCTGTGAACTCAAAACAGCTTTTCTGCAGGAGAATTTAGCCTGGACAGAATAAAACTCCACAAAGTTGTTCTGTTCTGTCAGTAACATCAATCAGGGGCAGGGCTGGAACTGAGTGAACACCCCCCAGCCTCCATCAAGCACCCTAGCTTGTCAGGCATCACCTCCTTCTGGTGGATAGTAGCAGAGAACAGCAGCCAGGCTGAGGAGACATAGATTTCTTTGTGATTTAGACAGGTGCAAACCCCTAGAGTTTCTGCTCATTGGAGGCAACTGGGTCACAGCCCTGCGGGGTTATCAGAGACTGGGTGTGACAGAGGTGCAAGGTGGAGAAGGAGGCATCAACCTCCCAGATTAATCTATTTGCTGGGTGGGTCCTCTGGAGCAAGTCATATTTCAGTTGTCAGCAGACCCCTGCAGTCTAGTTGCCAGAGACCTTTTAAACTCTCCCAATTGAGACAGATGCAGACTGAGAGAATTGATTTGGAACTTTTGAACTGAGCCAATCACCCGAGGACTTCTCGGTGCCCTGGGTATATGGTTGTAGGAAGGTTTGATTTTACTTTCCAATTGTTGCCTGTGGGGGGCGGGGTAACTTAGTTGCTGGTATTTCTCCACAGCTGAGACTTCAACCCAGAGTAACTGTTACACTAGGGTCGGACAGAGACTAGCTGAAAAAAAGACAGAGCCACTTAGCCCCACCACACGAAGTAGGTCCCCAGTTTCTCAGGCCAGAGCACTGTATAGGTCCTCAGCAAAGTTCCAGGGAAAAAAGTACAGACACCAGTCCCACCTTTTGGGCAAAGGGCTGGTTAATCACTACTCCTGGAGCCCTGAACCCAACTTTTCTTTATTTACTCAATTAGTCAAATGGTGTAAAATAATAATCATGGGGTGCAATCAGTGGAAAAACTTTGGTAACATGAATAACCAGAGTAGATCAACCCCCCCCCCCCAAAACACAAGGAAAGATATGGCAGATGTAACTGAAGATCCCATTCATAAACAGATGGCTGAGATGTCAGAAATTGAATTCAGAATTTGGATTGCAAAAAAGATCAATAGAATGGAGGAAAATTTGGAAATTAGAAATTCGAGGAGCAATTCCAAAGTTGGAATTAGAAATTCAAAGAGCAATTCAAAAGTTGTCTCGAGAATTCAACAAATTTAAAGACAAAACCACCAAAGATTTTGACACATTGAAGCAAGAATTTGCAGCCCTCAAAGATCTGAAAAATACAGTAGAATCCCTCAGTAACAGAGTGGAGCAAGCAGAAGAAAGGATTTCTGACATTGAAGACAAGGCTTTTGAATGCTCCCAAGCTCTCAAAGAGGACGAGAAATGGAGAGCAAAAACCGAACATTCTTTCAGTTAGGTCTGGGATGAGTAAAAAAAGGCTAATATCTGCCTCATTGGAATCCCTGAAAGCAATGAAGTGACTTCACAAGGCACAGAGGCTCTCATCCATGAAATTATGAAAAAGAATTTTCCGGACATGCCAAGAGAATTTGAAATTCAGATAGCAGACAGTTTCAGAACCCCAGTATGACTCAAGTGTAATAAGACATCCCCCAGGCACATCATGATTAACTTCACTAAAGTTAATATGAAGGAGAAAATTCTGAAAGCATCCAGATGTAAGAAAAACATAACCTACAAAGGAAAGAATATTGGAATGACAGCAGATCTCTCTGCTGAAACCTTTCAAGCCAGGAGAGGGTGGTTATCGACTTTTAATCTCCTAAAACAAAATAACTTTCACCCCGGATCCTGTATCCAGCTAAATTGAGATTCATTTATGTTGGAGAAATTAAATACTTTAATGACATTTACATGTGAAGAAATTTGCCATAACCAAACAAGCTCTTTAGTATATTCTTAGACCTATACTCCATAATGACCAGCCCACTCCTGTACCACAAAAGTAAAATCACTCAGAAACTTTTGATCAAACTCCAACTTCCACAGTGGCAAAAGGATTAAAAATGTCCACTGGACTTTCAAAAGACTCGATACCCAAAATTTTACCAGACTTACCAATATTTTCCATTAATGTGAATGGCTTAAACTGCCCTCTAAAGAGGCGCAGGTTGGCTGAATGGATATAAAAACTCAAGCCAGATATTTCTTGCATACAAGAATCTCATCTTACCTTAAAAGATAAATGTAGACTCAGGGAGACAGGATGGTCGGCCATATTTCAGGCAAATGGAAATCAGAAAAAAGTAGGAGTTGCAATTCTATTCACAGATACAATAGGCTTTAAACCAACAAAAGTAAGGAAGGATAAGAATGGTCACTTCATATTTGTTAAGAGTAATACTCAATATGATGAGATTTCAATTATTAGTATTTATGCACCCAACCAGAATGCACCTCAATTTATAAAACAAACTATAACAGACATGAGCAACTTGTTTTCCACCAGCTCCATAATAGTCAGAGATTTTAACACTCATTTGGCAGTGTTGGATCGATCCTCCAATAAGAAGCTGAGCAAAGAAATCTTAGATATAAATCTAACCATCCAACATTTGGATTTAGCAGACATCTACAGAACATTTCATCCCAACAAAACTGAATACACATATTTCTCATCAGCCCATGGAACTTACTCCAAAATCGATCACATCTTAGGTCACAAGTCCTAACCTCAGTAAATTTAAAGGAATAGAAATTATTCCATGCATCTTCTTGGACCACAATGGAACAACACTTGAGCTGAGTAACAACAGGAATCTGCAAACTCATACAAAAACATGGAAGTTAAATAACCTTATGCTGAATGATAGCTGGGTCAGAGATGAGATTAAGAAAGAAATCGCCAATTTTTTGGAACAAAACAACAATGAAGACATGAACTATCAGAACCTCTGGGACACCGCAAAGGCAGTTCTAAGAGGGAAATTTATAGCTCTGCAAGCCTTCCTCAAGAGAACGGAAAGAGAGGAAGTTAACAATTTAATGAGACATCTCAAGCAACTGAAAAAGGAAGAACATTCCAACCACAAACCCAATAGAAGAATAGAAATAACCAAAATTAGAGCAGAATTAAATGAAATTGAAAACAAAAGATTATACAAAAGATCAATAAATCAAAAAGTTGGTTTTTTGAAAAGGTCAATAAAATAGATAAACCTTTGGCCAACCTAATCAGGAAAAAAAGTGTAAAATCTCTAATCTCATCAATCAGAAATGACAAAGACAAAATAACAACAGAATCCTCAGATATTCAAAAAATCCTTAATGAATATTACAAGAAACTTTATTCTCAGAAATATGAAAATCTAAAGGAAATTGACCAATACTTGGAAGCACGTCACCTCCCAAGACTTAGCCAGAATCAAGTGGAAATGTTGAATCGGCCCATATCAAGTTTGGAAATAGCATCAACCATACAAAACCTCCCTAAAAAGAAAAGCCCAGGACCAGATGGCTTCACGTCAGAATTCTATCAAACCTTTAAAGAGGAATTAGTACCTATATTACTTAGCCTATTCCAAAATGTAGAAAAATAAGGAAGACTACTGAACATGTTCTATGAAGCAAACATCACTTTGATCCCCAAACCAGGAAAAGACCCAACAAGAAAAGAAAATTTATAGACCAAAATCACTAATGAATAAAGATGCAAAAATATTCAACAAGATCCTAACAAACAGAATCCAGCAACACATCAAAAAAATTATACATCATGACCAAGTCAATTTTATCCCAGGGTCTCAAGGCTGGTTCAGTATACATAAATCTATAAATATAATTCAGCACATAAACACATTAAAAAAACAAAGATCATATGATTCTCTCAATTGATGCAGAAAAAGCTTTTGATAATATCCAGCATCCCTTCATGATCAGAACACTTAAGAAAATGGGTATAGAAGGAACATTTCTTTTTTTTTTTTTTTTTTTTTTTTGTAGAGACAGAGTCTCACTGTACCGCCCTCGGGTAGAGTGCCGTGGCGTCACACGGCTCACAGCAACCTCTAACTCTTGGGCTTACGCGATTCTCTTGCCTCAGCCTCCCAAGCAGCTGGGACTACAGGCACCCGCCACAACGCCCGGCTATTTTTTGGTTTCAGTTTGGCTGGGGCTGGGTTTGAACCCACCACCCTCGGCATATGGGGCTGGCGCCCTACTCACTGAGCCACATTTCTTAAACTGGTAGAGGCCATCTATAGCAAACCCATGGCCAATATCGTATTGAATGGAGTTAAATTGGAATCATTTCCACTCAGATCAGGAACCAGACAAGGTTGCCCATTGTCTCCACTGCTCTTTCACATTGTAATGGAAGTTTTAGCCATTACAATTAGGGAAGAAAAGGCCATCAAGGGTATCCATATATGGTCAGAAGAGATCAAACTTTCGCTCTTCACAGATGATATGATTGTATATCTGGAAAACACCAGGGATTCTACTACAAAACTCTTAGAGGTGATCAAGGAATAGAGCAGCGTGTCAGGTTACAAAATCAACATTCATAAATCGGTAGCCTTTATATATACCAACAATAGTCAAGCTGAAAAAACAATTAAGGACTCTATTCCATTCACAGTGGTGCCAAAGAAGATGAAATATTTGGGAGTTTATCTAACAAAGGACATGAAAGATCTCTATAAAGAGAAGTATGAAACTCTAAGAAAAGAAATAGCTGAAAATGTTAACAAATGGAAAAGCATGGAAATGGAAAAAATGTTAACAAATGGAAAGAAATACCATGCTCATGGCATGCTCATCAACATTGTTAAGATGTTCATTCTACCCCAACAATATACAACTTTAATGCAATTCCTATTAAAGCTCCACTGCCATACTTTAAAGATCTTGAAAAAATAATACTTCATTTTAAATACAATAAGAATAAAACTCAAATAGCCAAGACATTAATCAGAAATAAAAACAATGCAGGAGGAACAGGACCTCAGACTATATTATAAATAGATAGTGATCAAAATGGCATGGTACTGGCACAAAAACCGAGAGGTAGATGTATGGAACAGAATAGAGAACCAAGAGATAAACCCAGCTACTTATTGTTATTTGATCTTTGACAGACAGAAACTGGACCCACACCTTACATCATTAACTAAGATAGACTCTCACTGGATTTAAACTTAAGACATGAAACTGTAAAAATACTAGAAGAAAGTGGAGGGAAATCATTGAAGAAATCAATCTGGGCAAATATTTTATGAGGAGTAACCCCTGGGCAATTGAAGTTGCTTCAAAAATACACTACTGGGACCTGATCAAACTAAAAAGCTTCTGCACAGCCAAGAACACAGTAAGTAAAGCAAACAGACAGCCCTTTGAATGGGAGAAGATATTTGCAGGTTATGTCTCCGACAAAGGTTTAATAACCAGAATCCACAGATAACTCAAACGTATTAGCAAGAAAAGAATAAGTGATCCCATCTCAGTCTGGGGAAGGGAATTGAAGAGAAACTTCTCTGAAGAAGACAGGTGCATGGCCAACAGACTTTTAGACTTTTAAAAAATTGCTCATCATCCTTAATCATCAGAGAAATGCAAATCAAAACTACTTTGAGATATCATCTAACTCCAGTAAGATTAGCCCATATCACAAAATCCCAAGACCAGAGATGTTGGTGTGGATGTGGAGAAAAGGAAACACTTCTACATTTCCGGTGTGAATGCAAACTAATACCTTCCTTTTTGAAAAGATGTTTGCAGAATACTTAGAGATCTAAAAATAGACCTGCCATTCAATCCTATAATTCCTCTACTAGGTATATACCCAGAAGACCAAAAATCACATTATAACAAAGATAATTGCACCAGAATGTTTGTTGCAGCCCAATTCATAATTGCTAAGTCATGGAAAAAGCCCAAGTGCCCATCGATCCATGAATGGATTAATAAATTGTGGTATATGTACACCATGGAATATTATGCAGCCTTAAAGAAAGATGGAGACTTTAGTTCTTTCATGTTTATATGGATGGAGCTGGAACATATTATTCTTAGTAAAGTATCTCAAGAATGGAAGAAAAAATATCCTATGTAGTCAGCCCTACTGTGAAACTAATTTATGGCTTTCATATGAAAGCTATAACCCAGTTATAACCTGAGAATATAGGGAAGGGGGAGAGGGAGGGAAGGGAGGGGAGAGGATGGGCAGAGGGAGGGTGATTGGTGGGACCACACCTACAGTGCATCTTACAAGGGTACATGTGAAACTTACTAAGTGTAGAATATAAATCTCTTAACACAATAACTAAGAAAATGCCAGGAAGGCTATGTTAACCAGTGTGATTAAATTATGTCAAATGGTCTATAAAAGCAGTGTGTGGTGCCCCATGATTGCATTAATGTACACAGCTATGATTTAATAATAATAAAAAATAATTAAAAAGAAAATCAACAAAAAGTAAAAATAATTATGGGGGAAGTGAAGGACAAAAAACTGTAAGGAAATGATAAAATGGTAAAAATAAATGTTCTCTTATAGGTAATTACTTTAACTAACAAATGGATTAAAATCTCTCTTACAGGCTAATTTATTTCCCTCCTCCTAAAAACATTATATATTTATATGTTGAAATCCCAACCCTGACTCCCTGTGCCTGAGAATGTGACTTTAATTGGAGATAGGCTATTTGAAGAGGTAATTAACTTAAAGGGTAGTCAAAAGGGTGGGTCCTAATTTTATATGACTGATGATCTTGTAACAGTGCTTCTCAACCTTCCTAATGCCGCAATGTACTTTCTTTTTTTTTTTTTTTTTTTTAATTTGGCCGGGGCTGGGTTTGAACCCGCCACCTCCGGCATATGGGACCGGCGCCCTACCCGCTGAGCCACAGGCGCCGCCCTATGTACTTTCATTGTTACAAAGGGGTCACAACAAACAGGTTGAGAACCACTGCCTTATAAGAGGAGGAGATTTGGACATGGACAAAGACACAGAAGAAAGACCACGTGAAGAAACAGGAAGAGGATAAACATCAATGAGTGAGAGAGGCCTCAGAAGAAACCAAGCTCACCAGTGTGTTCCTCTCAGACATCTGGCCTCTACAATTATGAGGAGGTGAATTCCTGTTGTTTAAGCCATCAAATCTGTGGTGTGGTAATTTGTTATGACAATTTAGTAAAGCAATACACTACCAAGCCAAAAGACACAGATTGGCAGAATAAATTAAATAATATAACAGGATCCAACTATATGTTGCTTACAAGAGACTCACTCTAAAAATCTACGGACATGCAGAAGTTAAAAATGAACACTAGTCAAATTAACAGAGTCAAAATGTAGAGTTGTGGTGTCAGGGGCTGGCGGTAAGAAGGAACGTGGAATTACTGTTAAAGGGTATGATGTTTTAACTCAATGTGACAAAAATTTTCAGTATGACTAATATTTTCTAAAGATGCACACTGATAATGGATGTACACCAATGGGAATATATTTAATGCCAAAAAACTATATTCTCAAAAAATGTTAAAATTAGTAAATATGATATTTCATATGTCTAACTTTCTCTGTATTTTATACATATACATATTTTTATGTAAGATTCATATAGAGAGAAATTCATATACACAAACATTTTCACTGTAAAAAAGTCTACTATTTATTCTCCAATCCAATGGTTTCCATAGTCTGTATTATGTGCTTGGGTAAATTTTCCAATCATTAAGCAGTAATCTACTAACTCTATAAAGTTTTTTTCTTTCTTTTTTTTTTTTTTTTCAATTTTTGGCTGGGGCCGGGTTCGAACCCGCCACCTCCAGTATATGGGGCCAGCGCCCTACTCCTTTAAGCCACAGGGGCTGTCTGAACTCTATCAAGTTTTAATGACTTCAAACTCTAATGCAGAATGTTACTTCATTCATAATTTTTCTTTCTGCCGTTGCCAGCTCAATGTCTTCCATATTCCTTCAAGCAAAATAGTTTTGCTGTGGCAAATTAATGCAGTTTCCTCCAGGTAAATAGCTCTCATTATTCTTTTGAAAGAGTAGTGTATTCCTGCATTGGTTTTATTTCACTTTTCTGAAGGTTCCAAACTGGTCAAAAACATATCACTAAGGCTTAGAAAAGTCTACTTGTGTTTCCCCTTTTCTATTTTTCTCACATGGAAAAAGATATGAGAAAAATGAGAAGTATCCATCCGAGTCAAATTAAAATCTTCTGTGTCTTTTTCAGGATAACACCAAAGTCACTTACTTACTAAAGAAAGTTACTTAGTTGGAATTCTGTGAGAGCACAGAATGAATTAGAAAGCCTGAATGGATTGCAGATGGTGGAAGATAACAAAAACGTGATGAGAGATTAATGTTAAATATAGATAATTTTCTGAAACACAGATGGGTGTTTAATGTGATAGAGTGACAGAAAAGGCCTGGTGACAAATAAGGTATGTACGATCAAACAATTATCTTCATAAATCCCAAATACCTATTCTAGCCGCATCATGTATAAATAATTCCTCTGAAAACTGGACTTTAAAAGTTGGAAAGAATCATGAAGATCGATCTATGTCAAACAGAATTCCCAGTGCCTCAGAGAAACCTTTTCAAAAGAGCGGCATTGTTGGGCTCCAGAGCATTGAATGTCTGATTGTGTTGAATTATATCTTTATAAGTTCATTCTACACATGCCATAGACAGTGATAAGTATATGAAGTTTTAGTCAAAACCTTGTAGTTAAAAATCAAAACTGAACATATTCAATAGATGAGTTCATTACACACCATTAACTAATGCTAGAGCAAGATGTAAAATTAGGCAACTGGATGATCAGATACAAATTGAACAGTTTCTAAAAGACTGAATGAATAATATTTAAAAAGTGTGTCTTAGGGTATGTGTGTGTGTAGTGTGTTTATGTATAGCTTTTTGAAAGCACATGGACTCACAAGGTACCTCATTAGATTCACGTAAGAACTGTGACCATGCAGAGCAGCAAGGTTTACGCTTCTCTATCAAATGACCCCGCTCTTTGAGGACAAGTCTTATCAATGTAGCCAAAAACACATCTGAAGTGCAGATCTGAGGTGCCACAGCGAAGGAAGTGAGTAAGGATACGAAAGCATAAACCACTACTCCTATCACCAAGGGGAATAGAGGTGAGTATATTAGTGGAGATAACATCTGTACTAGTGAAATAATCAGAAATAATTACAGGTAAAGTAGTAAGAATAAAAAGATGATGTTGTAAAATCAGACAAATATTTGCTAGACACCCAAGGATCGTTTAGAGATGTTTTTTTAAATTTAATCCATATATTTACTCTATACATTGTTACTATTAAACCCATTTTAAGCAAAGAACATTGAGGCCATAGTTGTGACCCAGTTAACGTAGAATCCAAGTTCCTTTTCCTACATTTGCTGCATTAACCTAATGAGACATTCCATGCTAAAGGACTTTATAATCTAAAAGTGAGGCTTTTAATTAAGAAAATCTTTTTCTAAATTTTTACTAGTCACATTTATTTTATAAGATTTATTTAATAATGAACAGAGACACAGAACATCAAAAAGGGGAGGGAATAAAAAGGTGTTTTTCATTTATATTCTCAACCGAGTGTACACATGGGAAGCCATATGGTTCGAACCGTGAGACTTTAGTTCAAACCATCTGGTAGCAATTTTCTTTCAGTAAAAAAGAAAAAAAATAGATTCAAAGGCTTTCCACAGAGGAGATAATCCACCTTCAGAGAATGAAAGTTATGAATTGACTTGAATGTTAAATCTCTGTGTAAGTTGTCATTTTGAGTTAAATGTGGGTTTATATTTAGAATAAGTGATCAAAAATAAAATCCATTTAAATAAATTTGCACTTTTTAGTGCAGTGGCTCTTGTGGTTTATTATTATTGCCTATTTTCATCAGGGATGCTTTTTTCTTTAGAGATCTATAGACATGTTTCAGCTGGATCCATTTTGAGATGAACTCTAACCATTTAAACCTTCTGGGAGATGACATATGTTTTTAGTTGCATAGCAATCAGGAATGTTGTTATACAGCACACATCCTGGTTAAGATCCCTTCCCAGCAATATTCCCACTCTGGGCATGACCTTTGGATGAGTGACAACCCGTTCTAGGGTATGTGCTTGGGGATACTGTGCACTTCAGACTTTCCTGCTACATTCGATTTGAAATAAGTCAATGTTGACATAATTTTCCTTCACCATTTAATAGACTCAGTATTTCCTCACTGAAATAAAATACATCTTTCCCCTTTTCCATTTGCAAGAGGTTCCTATCTCATCAAGAATGAATCTTATTTATATTCCTCCTTCCTCAAGAAACAATAAGTTGATTAGATGATTTCAATGTTAACATTTTGTCATTTAATCATTTATTTTATATAGATATAAAAGGAATATTTTGACTCAGAGCATCACGTGGGACACTTTTATGTCCATGACAACATTTTTGGCACTATTCTTTATTTTTATGATATATTTGTGTAGTCTCTATTGTTGCAGGAAAACAAGGCCCAGTGGAGAGGAAAAGCAGCCAAACACCATGTTTATAAAAGGAAGGACTTTATTTGAGCTGGCAGAGCTTGCGGGGCATAGAAGAATTCAAAATGGCCACACTCTCCAACTGACTTGGTCTTTCCCTTTTTAGCTCTAGTCAAAAAGTTCCAACCCACGGGTACCTTTCTCACTGGTCAGGTTGAGTCAAGCAGAAGCTGTTCCAGCCTCCACAGAACTACAGGATTTCACAGAAGCCAAAATTTCCAGGTCCCAGGAGGTTAAGTCTATAAATTCCTAAGAGGACCCTGCAAATATATCCTTGGGGTCTCCTTGAGAAAACCTCTGTTCCTCTAGACCTCACCCTTCCCAGAAACCCTCTCTTGCTATCAGTAGTTGGCTTTTATTGCACAGTAGTGAATAAATGTTTATAAGCTCTACCCCACATATATTTTTCCATGAATACTATGCTCCTGTGTGTAATGCATACTCACATTTTTGCCCTAAAATTTCAGGAAAAAATGCCTTTCATTTAAATTTTTTAATTTAAATGTTAATTTAGTTACATTTAGGTGCTTATTTCTGTATTATAAAAGAATTTTAGCCTTTTTAAACATATTATGGCCCAAGAAGTTTTCTATAGCAAATAATTACAAAACACAAGACTAGATACAAGGTACAGAAAATGTTATGTACCAGCAACAAATAGTCCTACCCACATATAATGTATATCTTTACTTTTCTCAAAAATTTGGGCAAAAATGCTCATTATACATGGTGAAAAATAGTAAATAGTTAAATAAGAATTGTTGACAATTGAATGATAAATTCTTAATATCAGTGCAACAGTAGAAGTTTTAAATGATAATTTATGCAGAAACAACTTGCCAAAAATGCACTGTTTTTCTGTGTTTTGGGGGTGCGGGGTCGATATTAATGGACCTCCTATTGCACTTGAAGAATAAGCATCAGCATGTGAGAGGCGGAGTCTGGATTTTCTAAATGCCTAATTTGTCCCAATCCCAGACATTTTTGTCAGCCTCACTTGCTTTTCTTAAGGCATATCTTAATGGGTTGATTTGTGAACCACAAGTTGTTGAACATTTATTATCATAATTTCTATATGCAAATGATACCCACATTTTCTTGTCCCCAATTCCACTGCCATGGTCTTAAATTTAGTTTAGTTAAACTCTTTTAGTTTACAGTAATATATTGTTTTATAGTTTAGCTCAAATGCATTGCCCTCAAAGACATGATGGAGGAACTAAAAAACAAAAATTATTGCACTATTGCACAACAAATAAAGACTATTTGGCTGGCATTCCAAACCTTAAGTTTTTTCAACATTATTCTAATTACTACCTGCAGGGATCCCATTGTCTAGCTAGTTTTGAATACTCCTAATTCTAATACTACCAAGTGTCTGTTTTCCTTCTTTTATGGTATTTTTCTCTCGACCCTTTTTTTACATGAGAGGAGAACAAGATTTTGTATCAGGCTCTGATGTTAATAAATATAAAGTGATGAAGCACCCCGGCGGCAAATGTTCAAAGAAAGAATATTTTATTTTTGTAAATTAAATTAAAGCATGATACTTATTTACTATACAAACACAAAAGAAAAATTAAGAATATTCTCGTCTAGGCTCGGCGCCTGTGGCTCAAGCAGCTAAGGCGCCAGCCACATACACCCGCGGGTTCGAATCCAGCCCAGGCCCACCAAACAACAATGACAACTACAACCAAAAAATAGCTGGGCATTGTGGTGGACACCTGTAGTCCCAGCTACTTGGGAGGTGGAGGCAGGAGAATAGCTTGAGCCCAAGAGTTGGAGGTTACTGTGAGCTGTGATGCCACAGCACTCTACCCAGGATGACAGCTTGAGTCTCTGTCTCAAAAAAAAAAAATAATAATATTCTAGTCTAAAATCTAAACTAGAGAGCTTGTATTAGAAACACCACAAACCTTTAGTGACAAGAAAATTAAATTATATACTCTGAATCCTTTATTTTTGAAGTGTGCTAAGTGGCAGAAGTGGGATTAAACAGAAATATTTATTATGGCTAAGGAATCTTGGGTAAGAATAATGTTTAAAGTTGCAAATCTCCATTTTCTCATTTTAAATATCTGTCACACAACATAATTGTGCAGATTTAGTGACATAACCTACCCGGTGCACCTCATATTGCTCAACAAAGAGAATGTTGCTGTAAATATCTGTTCTTTCTTTTTCTTCTGTAAACAGATTAAGGACAATTATTTCATTTTTTTTTTTCTTTCAACTCTAATATATCCTGAGTCTGTCTTTGTGATCCCTACCCTCAGGGAAATTTTATCAAAGATGTTATAACACACGAGTTGACTTTATAAAAGATAGCGAGATAGAAAATGCCACAGGACAGACACAGAAAGAAAACAATTAAAAAAAATCATCCTAAAAGCAATATTCACTTTTCATTAAAAAAAAAAAAAGAAAAAGAAAAGGTTACTTGCACAGTACAAGTAAAGGCTGAGAGTTTAACTTGGGAATTGTCATTCAGAAACACAGAATTTGGTGTCTCATAACTCAAATAAAACTAGCTGTACAGGAAATCATACCTTTTCACCTAGAAGTAGATTTAATTTTTTTAACAGTATTTGTGTTTGCTTTCTATAGTGATGTATTATACTTAAAAACTGGAAAAAATATGTTAACATATTTCTTGGAACATACTGTAATGCATACAAATGCATTTTTATTTGTGAGAAACATATGATTCAAATGATTATTTTTCTACGTGAGTGTAATCAAAGTCACCATGGAAATAACACTCGAAAATAGAAACAGAAAATTAATCATGGCCAATTTTATTTAGTTATTACACATCTACTCAGGAAAATATCGATTGAATGCAGAGCACAGAAAGGTTTTGTGTTAGCTCCTGGGAGGTGTAAGCCTTCTCAGTCTTAACAAAAAGACTTCATGACGAAAATGCTAAGCAATAAACTCTCAAAGAAATACTCCTTGGTACAAATTGGGGTAGGTGCTATAAAGGAACTAACAGATTATTTGAGAGTGTAATAGGTGGAGTGGACGACGTGTCAGATCAGAGTCAGGGTTTGGACCATGGAGGGCAGCAACGTTGATGCTGAAACTTAAGGATGAGCAGGAGTTAGCTAAGGTTAGAGTGAACCAAATAACCCTCCTGCTAAGAAAAGAGCTAAAGTCAAGTCCTCAGGAAAGAAGGAAATTGGAGCTCTCAAAGAACCCGAAAAAGACCACGTTGCCCACACTTAGGAGGAAAGGAAGCAGAAAGAAAGTTGAAAACTACAGAACGAGCGTAGTAAGACAGCAAAGGCTTCACTCTGGCAACCCCAGGAAAACTGGGCTGGAGACGGGGAAACAGAAGCAGAGAGACATGGTCCAAGTAGTTCAGACACAGAAAGGCGATGTCCGGGCTGGCCTACTGACTCAAAGAGGGACAGCAGCTGACAAACTTTTATTGTGTTGCAGATAACATGCTAAAAATGTTGGATTTTTGATCACAAGGATGGGGGAAATGGAGTTCTCTGTCTGCAGCACCTGCGTAGAGAGAGGCACCATTCAGCTTGGTGAGGAAGGCCCTGGAACAGACGGGGGCTGGGAGGTAAAGCGCTCCATTTGTTATCTGTTAAACTTCAGGTGCCCAAAGCCAATCAACTGGGCATGTCCAGTAGTCCACTGGGCATACTCGTCTAGATTAGGATGTGGGATGAGATTTAAAACCAGGGTGATCATTAATGTGCCTCAGAGTGGGACCCCAGCGCACCGTCCCACCCTGAATCGTCCAACCGGGCTTCTCTGCACACTCTGGTCCTTCCTCCTGAAACGCTCTTTGGCCACAGCTCAACAGCACTGCCTTCTTTTCAGAAACAGAAAACAGCTCAAATATCCCCTCCCGAGTGGCCTTCTCTCAGCACTATAGATAGATGGGCGAGTGTCCCTCACTGTCCCTATCCAACTGCTCTGTTTTACTTTCTTGAGTAACGCTGTGTGCTCAGAATCTGCATGGGGCCCCCACACAGCAGGGGAGCAGCGCGTGTGAGGTGATGACCGTTCCAGCCCAGGCTGATTCTGCAGGGTGTGGACATGGGGAAGTCCAGACTCGGCAGAAGGGTCCTGTCTAGTGCGAGAAGTCCCACATGAGAGAATTTTTCCATATAGAAAGGGTTGTGAATAGTTTGAAATGAAAGCAAGATGCCAAGTGAACAGGGTGTAAGCAAAGATTCATTGGTTTGGCAGTATTGGAAATCATTAGTGATTTTAGAAAGTCCAGTTCAGGTGGAATAATGTAAAGATTAAGGTTAGAAGTGGAGAGAAGACATTTTACTACTCAAGGAAAATTCTCTGGGTACGACTAACTCAAGTGCTCTCAAAGGATTTATGTTGAAGTGGATTGGCATTTTTCTGCCTGAGGCATTAACAGGTAAACAAGTGACCTGGAACACATAATCTGTTTTTAAAATTTGAATTCTCCCCAGTTCCAAAGATAATCTGGTTTAATGCACAGTAGACGGACAAAGGAACTCTCAGGGAGACCTGCCTCCCTCTGAACTTCCAAACTGCAGCACTGTAGCCTCAAGTTACAAACTGCGCACTGATTCTCTAGTGGTGAGTGAATTTACCATTGGATTCCCATTACTTACATAAGAGAGTAATTGCTTTTCCATTCAGATTTTGTTATTCTTGATTTTAGTAGTACCAGGAGAAAATTGAACAAGACGTTTTGTCAGGTTCTCAGTAGAGAAATTTTGGAATTAACAGCAACAACAACAAAGAAACAAAGTGAAACTGCAACAGCAAAATTATCTCTGCATTAATTTTAGAAAAGGCATTAATTCCTAGTGCTGGTCAGCTATATGGGCCTATAACCATTTCACTGTGGAAAGGCCACTTCTGAGGTCACCGGGGCTGGTTGAGGGACAACGGTCCTCCGTGAGCACCATTGTCCTTCTCCAATCTGCAGCCCCAACCTCCCACCGCTCCTGAGCCCACTTGCAACCGTGGGTCACTGAAGCAAAGGTAAAGGCTGCTTACGGCCGTCCCCATCTCATAGGGGATCCTTCTTAGAGAGAGAACCCCACACTCCCAGGTGTATCTCATTACAGCATCACGGTAAAAGCTTCAACAGTGAAGGAAGCTGCAGATGAGTATTGGTTAGGACATGTGGTTTCTCTTCATGAAAAAAGTGCATAAAAAAAGATTATTTTGGATCTTCCTCCTAATTGTAATACTAACTACCCTGAAAGAACTTCTTTAAATTGTCTTAAACTAATGACAATGACAATAACTCTAATGATGCATTCATCAGCACTATTTAGGGGAGAAAGACTTAAATTAATATGTGAAACTTAGTAAATGTGGAATGTAAAGGTCTTAGCACAATAACTAAGAAAATGCCAGGAAGGCTATGCTAAACAGTGTGATGAAAATGTGTCAAACGGTCTATGAAGCTAGTGTATGGTGCCCCCTGATCGCATTAATGTACACAGCTATGATTTAATAAAAAATAAAATAAAATAAATAAATAAATAAATAAAGAGGCGACAGCACGGATGTCCTTGCTGGTCTAACCACCGTGACTTGCTTTGCTCCTGACCAACTCTGTTTGCTTTCCCTTCACAGGTGCAGAGAGGGCTCCTCTCCTCTCACTCCGCCTGCGGAGATTACGTTACGGGGTCATCCTGCTTGGAGGCTGGCTCTGAGAAGGGCAGACAACAAAATGAAGCAAGAGGCTTGGAAAATTATAATTATCATTTCAAAAGTACAGATTCCTCTCTAAAAGGCAAGCACTTTGAAGAGTGGGTGCTTTGAAAGCCGAGAGGTATCTTTCCTTGGTGAGCATCCTAACACTGGTACTTTTAGTTTTAAACTCTGGGCCCTGTTTCATCCCATGACTAGCTCATTTAATAGTTGCTGACAATTTTTTAATATTTTCCCTCTAACTGTCTATCTCTGATGAAATGAAAGACAATATGTTCTTCCACATTATATGTAATGAACTCTTTTATACACAAAACTCAAAACACAACTTGCAATGTCTTCCTTGAATATAACATAAATTACAAGGACATTGAGAAGAACTGCCTGAAAGTTTGTTCATAACACACAGCCCGAGGCCCAGGAGGTGAAGACTCAGAGATGCTTTGTGAACCAGGCGTTGTTGTTGGTACCACACTTTCTTTCAAGCTGGCAAGTTTGTAAACTCGGTGAGACTTGACAGTGAACGAGTGCTACTTCCCCTAGGATGACACAAACAACATATGACATATAATATACACACCTGTTCCCTGTTCAGAAGTCAAAGACAATGTCAGTGGAATCAGAAGGTAGCAGAGAAATGCCTTGGTGACCCATTCACACAAAATGATTATTCTAATGTTAGCTATCTAAATGGCCATTTTAATTTTTTAAAATGTGTATTCAATATTTCCTAATTTAAAAAATAAATGTTATTGGCACATATTTTCCAAACTTAAGATATGAAAATATTATATACCCATCTATAAACAGTCAAATTCCCCAACATTAAAAATAAAAGTGTTGGGCAAAACCCGAGCTGTCTTTCCGGCCATCTCCAAGCCTTGCTTCCTGTTCAGCAGGCACAGCCGGGAACCAGCCACAGAGTGTTAACCACCATGCTGTGCAGAGCGCAGGAAGGGAAGAACCCTGATATGTTTCTTTGAAACTATTTATACTGAGCAGAATCATTCCATTTCAAGAGGATTCCATGTAAAATATGAAGAAGGCTATGTGTGTTCACGATTTATTGCAGCTTGGCCAGGGCTGGGTTTGAACCCGCCTCCCTCAGTGTATGGGGCTGGCGCCCTACCCACTGGGCCACAGGTGCCACACATGTGTGTTCATGATTTAAAGCATCTGTAAGCAGCTTTCATGGTGCATTGTCCCAGGGCAGGAGAGGACTGGCTCTGAGTCCTGCATCCAAGTTGTTTTGCTTCTTGGGAGAGATCGCTTAGCTCATGGAATGCTTTCCCCAATAAGGGTATCTCTGTTTTCCTGGGGGCCCAGCACCCTGCCAGATAGCCTATGCACATATGTGATTGAATAACAGGGCCCGTCGGCCATCTGGTGTCTGAGTATCCACTTGGTGTGATGGATTCTAATCAAACTCTGGACCCCAGGGCTGAGGTGGGCTTCACTGCAGGACTCCACTGCAGACAGCTGGGAGCTGGCACCTGAAACCCACAGGCTGTGCCCACGTGCCCCTTCCCCCTTTGCCTTAATCTACCTCCTTTCACTGCAGTAATTCATAACTATGAGAGTAATGGCCTATCTGAGCTCTGGTCATCCTTCCAGTGAGGCATCCCACCTGGGGATGGTCTTAGGAACACTGCAAACAGCATTACTAACTGAAAGATGGGGTGGGGTGGTGGTGGTGGTGTAATAACTACTCTGCCAACTCAGACTGCCTGTTCAAATCGTGACTAAGCACGCACCATCTGACAATGACCTGATCTGAACACAGTCACGTGTCACTTCATGACAAGGGCACTGTCTGAGACACGTGTCATGTGGCGATGTCGCCGTGGTGTGAACAGCCCAGAGTGCAGTCACACCGACCTAGCCGGTGCCGCCTTCCGCCTTCCTCCAGTGTCAGTGCAGCTGTCGCTCCTGCGCTCCACCCAGGTACAACACATCACGGGACTGAACACTGCAGGCGTCGATAAAACACAGCGGTATTTGGGCCTCTAAGCATAATTAAACATACAAGAGGTACAGTAAAAATATAGAATGGCAAATAAAAATGGTAACCGGTGTAGGGCACTTACCATGTCTGGAGCTTGTAGGACCAAAAGTTGTTCTGGTGAGCCAGTGAGAGAGTGGGGGGTGAAGGAGGAAACCCCAGACAACACACACAGAGCTGCGCCCAATGTGCTCTTTTTTCATATTCTATTCTATAAGCTTTTGGCTGGTTTTTTTCTTTTTTAAAAGTTTTTGCTAAAAACAAAAACACACACTCTAGTCTAGGCCTACCCAGAGTCAGGATCATCCATGTCACTCTTCCCTCCATACCTGGGGGGTCTTTAGAGGCAGTGACGAGAACTGAACTGTCACCTCCTGAGACAACAGTGCCCTCTCCTGGATCCTCCTGCAGGACCTGTCTGAGGCTGTTCAGAGTTCACTATGTTTCTTTATAAGCAGGAGGAGTACACTGTGAAATAATTATAAATAGTCAGTGCATAAGCCAGTAACGCAGCCATTTACTGTTATTATCCAACATTACGCACCACGCACAGCTGTGTGCTCTGCTGTTGTACAACAGGCAGCACAGTAGGTTTGCAGCACTGGCATCGCCACACGCATGTGAGTGACGCCTTGTGACACAACATTACGGCAGCCACGACGTCACTAGGTGATAGGAGCTCTTCTCCATTGTAATTTTGTGAGGCCAGCATCGTGTATGTGGTTGGTCATTGATCAAAACATCAATATACTAGGTGTAGAACATAAATGTCTTAACACAATAACTAAGAAAATGCCGTGAAGGCTATGTTAACCAGTGTGATAAAAATGTGTCAAATGGTATATAAAACCAGCACATTGTACCCCATGATTGCATTAATGTACACAGCTATGATTTAATAATAAAAAAAGAACAGAAAAAAAAAAAGAAAACACATCATTATCTGGTGTGTGAGTATAATCCACTTTTTTCTCTTTTAGCTCTCCAAAAAGGGAAGGGAAAATCTACCTAAGCCAATCACAGCCATTTTGGTTACTTCATCATCTGTTCATGAGAACTGTATAGATCACTTAATGCCGACCATGAAATATGACGAAAGTCTTTTGGGGAAATGTTCTTTGCCTTAAAATAAAAACAAAATAGCACAGACTCATTCTTCTTTGTAGTCTTGAGCAGGTGGAGCTGTGAGGACTGGACGTGGCCCTCAGCACCATGGTGGCACTCGCTGCCTTAGGACGGCAGAGAGACGCAGGGAGGATTTCAACCACCTCAGCTCTTAAACTGATCTTTCAACTGGCGTGCCGCCGGAGCATCTTTGGTGTGCCACAGAATTTTTTAAATCATTAATTAAATTATTTTTGAAACAAGTTCAAAGCATAGTAAGTATATTCTCTTTTTTTTAACCTCTTTTTTTGATCATAATTTAAGTGTGCTGCAGAAGGATAACTATAGGTTCAGGGGTGCCAAGAGGTAAAAAAAAGGCTAAAAAACACTGCTCTGAAACGAACGCTTCTAGACTTTTAGTTTCACATGATAATGTCTATTTTTATTCCTGCTATGGGTTGAATGCAGTCTCCAAAATTCATGTGGGTGCCATTGTGAGAGTTTTAAGAAGTGGGATGGTGACGAGGTGACGAGGTCATGAGAGTTCTGCCTTCATGAATGAATTAATGTCATTACTGAGAGAAGGGCTTGTTATGAAGGCGAGTTTGCCTTCCTGGCTCTCTCTCTCAGCCTCTTTCATTCCTTGATTTTCTGTCCTCTGACATGGAGTGGTTCAGCCAGCAGGCCCTCCCCTAAATCGGACCCTCAATCTTGGACTCCTCCACCCTGAAAATGTGGGAAATCTTCTTCTTTGTAAATCACCCCATTTGTACTATCCTGTTTAATTAGTAGCAACACAAAAATGAGCTAAGCCCAACTTTTAAGGCAGTGTTTAAGCTCTGTGGTATATTTTATGTTTTTCTTTGTAATTTGTAGTCGGAAGACACCTAACTAAAGATGGTCTCACCTGACAGCCATGGATCCTTGTCCACTATTCCCGACCTGCACGGTGTGAGCCGGTAGGAGTTTCGGCACCATAAAGATCTGAATTCAAACATCTAACCACACCACTAACTTGAAAAATTTGAACAATCTCTTCAAATCTGTTTTCTAATATTTAACAAAGAAATATTACCTAACTTATTAGGTTAAAAAAAAATTACCTAACAAAGAATATTACCGCAACATCAATATTATCCCCCTTCAACTATAATATGCAAAATTACCTGATGAGAGACAGTACACCAAATAGTCTGCTTTGTTCTTTTCTATCTCAAGGTAATACTTTAGTAAAATAGTGTCTAACATTTGATCACATGTTACAGACTCAGCACGATCGCAAGCGTTTTTAAAGTCTGGGATTTAATCCTCTCCAAAACTCTATGGAACAGAATGAGAATGGAGTCACCTTTGGCACGGAGAAGTTAAGCAGCTTGTGTGGCCTCACAGCCCTGCTGAACTAGGGAGGGAGGGTTTCAACCCAGCCCAGGGAGCCTTAACACCAGTCCTTCCCGTCTCTAACTGATGTTTCTTTTCTCATGTTTCCCCTCATGGCAAGCCCACACTGCAGCAAACCCTGGCTTTTAAAATTAGGTTTTCACACATAGGCAGACTACATTCAATCAATAAATAAACAAACAAACAAATAAAACAGAGACCATAACCAATGCACATGGAAAATATAGCATTCTTTAGAGCTGACTTCTCCAAACCCAGCCTTAGCTGCAGTTTGCTCCTGGGGGAGTGGCATCTCCACTTTGGTGTTGGTTTCATGCTGAGAGGAAGGTCCAGTGGCCCACCCTGCTAGATCCCTCCCCACCACAGCAGGTGGTCTTGAAATCTCAAGACCTAGAAACATGAGGACAGTGAGGACAAGGTTTCCAGATATACTATTTAGTAATCTAGAGCAAGAAGAAATTAACAGAGAACTATTTGTTTCTCCCTCCTGAGTACAGTCTGGAAAGGGTGGGGGTTTATACTGCTCTCTTGCCTGATTAATAAAGAATGCTTCTCTCTGTAATAGAAAGCCACATGCCTGGGCTTGCGGTCTCAGACCCAGACCAGCATTTGTAGGCAGATGACAGCGTGCATCCCCCACAGCTCCAGGAAGACCCCCTGAAACTGAGATAACACTACAAGGAAATGGAAGGAGGCTAAATTAAAAAATGGGGGAAGCCTGAGAATAGCCTGTGATTTCTTTTCTGTCTCTGAGCAGAATGGAAATTAAGAAAGTATTTCAGTAAGGGAATGATGCATCATTACATTTTTTGACCCCCTGAATTTGTGAACTGACATTTGCCTCCCCAATACTTTCATTTTTCAGTAAGAATTATCCTCAGCCCACTCTTAACTTCCGTAAATTCAGAAAAATGAAAAATAGATCAGTCCAGCAAAAGCTTTGCCAAAGCCCTACTTTGGGCAGCGTCATGGAGGCTACTTGACTTAGGAGGAAAGGGGAAAACAGTAAGTAAAAAAAAAAAAAAAAAATTGAGATCTCTGTGTTGGACTAATCCATGAGCAACACAATTTCTATGGAATAGGCTGATACCTGAATAATATAATTTATTATTACTCTTCTTGTTTGGGGTCGTGTTTTCTTTAAGAGAGTCAGGAAAGTCCAGGTGTGGGAGGAAAAGCAGGAGGGGAGGCCATTTTATTTTCATGAAAGTGGACAGAAGGCGTTTCAATGACTTATGCTGAGAAAGCGGCCTTGATAAACAAGTCCACAACCTGATGTGCTTAACTGAACTGATGGGAAACAAGGACAGAGCACGTCAACACAGTGTGAGATGCAGAAAACAGAATGGGTCAGAAGTCCAGGCTTCCAGCTCCAACCAGACCATCCGAGAACATCTCATATCACTTCGGGAAAATCTTAACATACATTAAATATTCTAGATCTCAATTCTCTCCTTTGAAAACTATTTTAGACATAAATGGAATGGTACATGTAGACCCTAAAGCACTCCACAAATGTCAAAACCTTTTATTTCCTAATAATTTTTGTTTTGCATTTATTTATTAATTTAGACATATTGTTACATTTCATCATCTTCAAACCATCCCTCCTATTTTGGTGCAGGGGAATGGATCTGAAATCATCACCTAATCCTCATTATTTTTTTCTGCTCAAAAATCTTTGATATCCTCAAAGGATAGGTATTCATTTAATTATGTTCTGTTAGCGGTAGTTAAAAGCTACATGAGGACAGGAAATATATATTTTTTATTTACCATTTTACAGCCAACGTCTAATAATGCCTGGGATATGGAAGGCATTTAATAAGTCTGTGGGGTGACACCTGTGGCTCAAAGGAGTAGGGTGCCGGCCCCATATGCTGGAGGTGGTGGGTTCAAACCCAGCCCCAGCCAAAAACTGCAAAAAAAAAGAAAAAACAAAAAGTCTGTGCTCAAGGGAGGAATGCATGAACAACGAAGGATACAATTGCAAAGGTAGGAAGCAGGGCCTTACTGCAGGAGATCAAATCTCCCCTAGGTTGGGATCCTGAAGCTGGCTGTGTCCTTCCTTCTTGTACCGGACTCTGCTCTGCCGAGACTCAATGCTTGAAGCTGGTGCAGCAACATCAGCTCAGCCCTGTGGAGAGGCGTCAGCAAGGCCAGGACTGCAAGTGAAGCCCTGAATAAATTCTCCAGGAAATCAGCCCGTCCCAGAACCTCTCGCCTACAGAGTTCCTGTCCACAGCCCAGCTTCTGTGATATGAGTATTCGTTTGTAGTTTATTTAAGATACTACCAAATACTCTTTTATTTGCAGCTGAAAACATTTTCAAACACGAGAAGGCCTTTACTTATTTATTTTGCGGCCCCGGCTGGAGTGCAGGGGTGTGATCACAGCTCACAGCACACAGCAACCTCCACTGCTGGACGTAAGAGATTCTTCCACCTCAGCCTCCTGAGCAGCTGGGACTACAGGCCCCTCCAATATATTTCCTGCCATCTCATACATCCCCGAGACCGTCTTTCCTGCTGCCTCTGACTCCCTTCACAACTCCAAAAACTGCCGCTCAGTTCTGTAAAATTAATTATTGCAAAATTGTGCAGGTTACCTCAGAAAAATGTCCAAGGATAAACTCAACCTTCTTTTTCCTTCCCCACCGACAACAACAGAAAAACACGTTTTCCGTGAGCCACTACAAAATCACGGAAAGCATCTAAGTCAACTAGATGCTCCTTTGCTCATGGCTACAACTGTTGGTAAGAAAAAGGAGAATGTCTGTCTAGAAGCCAGTTTTGTAGAGACTTTCTGTTGGTCCCGATAAATGTTTATGCACTCCCCTCAGTGGGAAGAGGTGTTTTTACCTGTGGCTGACCACTCCCCACCCCCCACTATTTTTGCGACTGTTCAGGGAAGTTGCAGGAATAGAGACGCTCTGTGCAAATCCTATGTCACTAGTACGTGTATTTTTAAGAAATTATTAATGTTGTCAATATCCAATACACACTATGAACCATGGTTTGCTAGATCTATCCCTTTTGTGAAGGAAAAATAAAAATACAATCGTATGTTAAATAAACTTTGTATAATTTGCATCATCTTTCTAAATTCCCTCTTTTGTCTCCATGTACTTCATGGAATTCCAGGATTTTCTGTGAATAGTGTGGCCTCAGAAGTTATAATTCATCAGGCCTTTCAGGCCTTTAAGAAAGAGGGAAGGAGGGAGGGGGGTGGGGCCTTGGTGTGTGTCACACTTTATGGGGTCAAGACATGATTGCAAGAGGGACTTTGCCTAACAATTGCAATCAGTGTAACCTGGCTTATTGTACCCTCAATGAATCCCCAACAATAAAAAAAAAAAGAAAGCCTAAAAAAAGTTGAATTCATGTACTTCATGGAATTCCAGGATTTTCTGTGAATAGTGTGGCCTCAGAAGTTATAATTCATCAGGCCTTTAAGAAAGCCTAAAAAAAGTTGAATTCAAGTTCCTGCAGAAGGCTCTCAGACAGAGGAGTTCTCTGAAAATGCACATTTCACATGAAATGGGTAAGCGCTTTCCCGGAGTAAATTGCCTCTTTCAGACCTTCCATTTGGCTTCTTGTGTGTGACTCATTAATTCCTACGCAAATCCAGGCTGGTAGCCTGGTAGCGACAGCAATTACCCGCTCCCTTCTACAGATGGAAAAACAATGAGCAGCTAACAATAGAACCAAGAAGTCCCATTTGGGGTATTTCATTCACCACCTCAAGTAATGACTTCAAACTGAGCAGATCTTAGAAACAGTAATAAAAATTGGGTTCTTCTCAAAACCCACATATTTCCTACTTTATTTTTAAGGGGGATTTATCTGACGGGATATGTAGATGCTTAAAGTAGAAGCTGGCTTTTGGGGTAAACTTATTTATTTCAGCACACAAAAAAGGAGTGTAGGAAACTCAGAAAATTCTTTTGACAATCACGATTTCTAGTCTGAGCTCTCAAGAGGTGATCTCTGAGAGAGCACCAGCACTCACAGCCAGGAAGGAATTGCAAATACATCTTTTACTTGCAAAGAGGAAGCCAGGAGTTCTAACATGCTCCAGGCTAAATTGAAACTTGAGATCAATATTTTGCCTCCTACCATTCAGGGTTCCAGCCACTCTGTTACCTTCTGGCTCTCAAAACTCCATCTGCTGTGACACGCCACTCAGTCCAGCACATCACTGCCCATCCCTTTTTCAAACCTACCCGCACGTTCCTATTCTTAGGAGAGCTAATTTCTGTCAGCTTGCAGGACACAGGCAACAGGCATAAACTAATTCAGAGTTAGGTAAGCAAGAAGCAGGAGCTCAGTTGAATCCCTGACAGAAATGAAGGGAGGGCGGTAATCCCACCATGCAGGCAGCGACAGGAGCCAGGCTCCTCCCTCCCAGAGTCTGTAGACCACGGTCCGCAGCTTCCCGGGTCACAGGTTTACTCAAGGGTACAGAACACAGCAGGTGACACCCAGAGCCTGAGGACTGAACTCTGACATGTTTCTCTTGCCAAAATTCTTTTCTAAGAGGCCTGGTGACTCACACCTTAGAAACCATAAAATCACATTAAATAGCTTTTTTTTTTTTTAATTAACTGAGTATGCTGTGGCTTCCATTCCAACCTATTGAAGTAGCATCCTGTGATGGACTGCAGAGGCCCATCTCCTGTTAGCTTCCCTCCCTCCTGAGAGGCTCATCTCCACCTAAGCTTCCCTCCCTGCTGACTCCAAGTATTTAGAGAAAGCTTAACTCTGTCAGCCAATTAAAGGATCCCTCAAAGTCATCAGTTAACCACCCACAACTTGTGACCCGCATGTTCACAAGCTCTGTCATTCGGGGCCAAATCAATCTATTTCTCCTCCTGTTGATTTATGATTTTATCTGTAATTTTGTCTCCATGAATTGATAGAACCAAATTGTAACCTGGCTGCCTCCGGACCACTTTCTCAGGACCTCTAAAGACAATGTTCCACAGTAAGTAAAGCAAGCAGATAGCCCTCAGAATGGGAGAAGATATTTGCAGGTTATGTCTCTGACAAAGGTTTAATAACCAGAATCCACAGAGAACTCAAAAGCATTAGCAAGAATAGAACAAGGGATCCCATCGCAGGCTGGGCAAGGGATTTGAAGAGAAACTTCTCTGAAGAAGACAGGTGCACGGCCTTCAGACATATGAAAAATGCTCATCATCTTTAATCATCAGAGAAATGCACATCAAAACTACTTTGAGATACCATCTAACTCCAGTGAGACTAGCCTATATCACAAAAATCCCAAAACCAGAGATGTTGGCGTGGATGTGGAGAAAAGGGAACACTTTTGCACTGCTGGTGGGAATGCAAATTAATACATTCCTTTTGGAAAGAGATATGGAGAACACTCAGAGATCTAAAAATAGATCTGCCATTCAATCCTGTAATCCCTCTACTGGGCATATACCCAGAAGACCAAAAATCACATCATAACAAAGATATTTGTACCAGAATGTTTATTGCAGCCCAATTCATAATTGCTAAGTCATGGAAGAAGCCCAAGTGCCCATCGATCCATGAATGGATTAATAAATTGTGGTATATGTACACCATGGAATAGTATGCAGCCTTAAAGAAAGATGGAGACTTTACCTCTTTCATGTTTACATGGATAGAGCTGGAACATATTCTTCTTAGTAAAGTATCTCGAGAATGGAAGAAAAAGTACCCAATGTACTCAGCCCTACTATGAAACTAATTTAGGGTTTTCACATGAAAGCTATAACCCAGTTACAACCTAAGAATAGGGGGAAGGGGGAAAGGGAGGGGAGGGAGGGGGGCGGTGGGTGGAGGGAAGGGGATTGGTGGGATTACACCAGTGGTGCATCTTTCAAGGGTATATGTGAAACTTGGTAAACGGTCTGTGAAGCTGTGAATGATGCCCCATGATTATATCAATGTACACAGCTATGATTTAATAAAAAAATAAAATAAATAAATAAAGACAATGTTCCTGGAACAATGGTCTCTCATTTTGGCTCAGAAAAATCCTCTTTAAATATTTTGGCAGAATTTGGTTTTTGCATTGAGATGTTACTCACAATGAAAAGTATAAATCTATACAGAGATTAAGGTGTATGATATATTAAACATAATATATGTATAAAAAAGGACATACATTAAAATATAAATAAAAAAAAAAACAAGCATCACATACACCGTAAAAAGAGTTGACTAGAAATAGGCCCACTGTGGAAAAACAGCTCAGATATAAAGAAAAAAAAATATCTTGCCTGGGGTGATGCCTGTGGCTCAGGGAGTAGCACCCATATGCTGAGGATGCCAGGTTCAAGCCCTGGCCCCGACCAAATTACAACAACAACAGCAATAACAATAATAAAATATCTTGCCATTTTCAACCTCGGTGCTATGTGGCAGGAGAATTTACGACCTTAACTCGGCTTTTCTGTGGGTTCATAACCTGGATTCCAGGAACCTGTGTGGTCCTAAAAATCTCAAATGGAGAATGGAGGTAAAAGGAAACTCTACAGTACTGACCGACCCGGGAGAACACAAATCCTCCCTGGAGGGACACAGCCTCCACTCAGGCCACACCGTGTCTACAGTAATGAAGTTTCAAGTAACATCAGTTAACCATAAAAAAAAGAAAAACAATTCCCAAACCAAACAGGAAAGCACCACATGGTGGCTGAGAGTCAGCAGGAGGTGGATGGACAGGCGAAGGTTCAGAGGCAGGCTCATCACACACAGCATGCACAGCCAGCATAGTTAGTATGTCACTACAAACACTTCTTTTTCAAATGTTAAGTTTCTAGAGATAAAAATGTAATAGTTAAAATTTAGAGAAAAACAGAAAAGGCAGGTTATAGATTTAATAAACTCAAAAGTGGATGTTAAGAAATTATTCAGGATAGAGCACAGAAGAGGGAAAAAAAAAAACAGTTGATGTGCTTGGTAAGAGCCTGAGGAAAAGGTGGGGGGTGTGGCTTTCCAGGATTTCAGAAGACAATTTAAAAATCAGGAAGATGCTGTACACACGATGAAATTGAATCAGAAGGGCCTCTAAGGTGTAAAGAAATGAAGAGACAAAGACACAGGTGCTTAGAGGAAATCATAGGTGGAAAAGCCCACCGGTTTCCAGGAAAGTCCAGGTTGACTCATCGCGTGGCCTTTAAAGGGGGAGCCACTTGGTCTGCCATGTTTGAACTTCTTTGTTCCTCATGACTCTTCATCTGCCTCTAGAAAAATTCAACAACGCGTTTACAGTTTTGAATTGTGAAACTTCCACCCTGCAGCCTGTTTGGGGCCATGTGCGTACTTGAACTGTGATGTTGGTAACGTAAGAACAACCACCAGCATTCACGCCCTCCTTCCACTTAGTCCTGGGCTACCCGGAAAATCAATGCACCATCTCATCAAAACCACTGCAGATCAGCAGGGCAGACAGGGTAAGACATTTGTAACATGCGAACACAGGTATATTCTCTTGGCAGATACCCTGAGCCAGGCCTGTCCTGGTAGAGGAAAATGCTTTGATTAGCCAGAAGACTTAAGAAGCTGAGCTCAAGTGTCCGTGTATCTGCTGGTCTCAGAGGAAGGAGAAAGACTTTGTGAACCACTGAAGGGACACTGCTTTGTTTATTGCTCATGGGAGGTGGGGGAAATGGGTGAGGCTGTGTAAGCAGAGGTGGAGAGGCAGACGATTTCCTGAAAGAAGGAAGCCTCCTGCACTTGCAGAAACCTCAGAGACCAGATAGCCAGAGGCCATGGAACTGCAGTTTGACGGACTAGCTTCATCTGGCTCTGCAAAGGGCATGAAGGCTTCTGGAATCTGATTATAGAGACAAAGTTAAATCTTTTAAGAAAAATTAAGAAAAAGAAAACATACTAAAAGAACGATGTCTGTTAAAATGGTATTATTCTGCAAGAAGAATTAACTCCATATATCTAAAGAAGTTTGAATTTGAATATTCTAAGCTTCAAAATGTATTTTCCTTTGACCCTTGTTGATTACCAAAATCAGCATTAGTAAAGGGATTTTAAAAACTAGCTATAATTATATTTATTGCAATTTCTGGTATAACGTCACAAAACCTGATAGTAGCCTAAATTCCTAAAAAGCAGAAGCACATTAAATTTAATTGTAGCACAGTTGCACAGCTGAAAACTCTTAGCCAGGAAAAAAAAAATTAAAGAATGTTGGCCAACATATAGAAATAGTCATAATATATGAAATGAGACAAGCAAATAAAAATTACATAGAAAAAGTAAGGCTATAGACACAGAAATGAACTGTAAATTTGAGTTGTAAAAATGTAGATTATATTAAATGTATTGAAATATGGAATAGAGCAAAATATATTAAATATTTTTTCTTATTTGCATTTTCCAATTTCTTTTCTATGCATGCATTGCTTTGTAATAAGAAAATCACAATAACATCTATTTTAATTCAAAAATTAAGAACTCACTTGGAAAATAAGGGAAAATTGCATCTATTAAGATAATAATCCTTTTCAAATGTAAATATAAATCTGGCCATTCAGTCATTGGCATTCAGAGGGAAGTAGTATTTTTAATGTATGAGTTTGTTTCCTTGATACTCAGTAGGACTGCCCAGAAGAGGGTTCGGGTATATTAAGAATGAGTAAGTTTCTGGTTTCTGCCAGAGGCATCCTCACAGGGCCAAGGTTTGCTTGGATTCACAGCTCTCCAGCACGTCTGCTAACAGTGCTTTGGGCCTGGCACCCCCGTTTCCTCAGACCATGCAGAGAGTGTTTTCCTTGGGTGACTGCCTGGGCCATCATTCTCTCCTTCATCCAGCCTTGCCAATTTGCCTGTGCAAGTTCCCAGGGGCTGGATGCATCCTTCTTGGTCTCGATTCTGTGTGTGTGTGTGTGTGTGTGTGCACGCGCACGCGCGTGCATGTTCGTTCCCAGGCCTTGGTGGGTGGCAGGTACAAAAAAACAAAAAAATAAATACCTCAACCATCATACATCACCCTTTATAGTGACTCCCTAATTCAAGGACAGACTTGCCCCATCGAAATATCTCAGCAACCCCCTCCAGCCACTTCTGGGGCAGCTATGGTGCTCCTTGGGTATAAATGCAGCTTTTCTTTTGTGAAGTGCAAGTATAGAGTTCAGCCCTTGCCATGGCAATTAAACCCCCAGGAGGAGTAAGTCAGGGGTATTTAGGGCATGGAGAAGGGTCATCCGGTGGTGCAACTTAGGTTTAATTTGGCACATCTGTACCCTTCAAAAATCTCCATGCCATAAAAGGCAAAGAAAGATAAGAAACACCCCAGATCAATGCAGCCCAGAGAACTGCCAGATGTCGCCTTGAGCCTGAGCTGGATCTTTAGGCTAAAGAGAAGTATGGCATTAAATGCATTGTCAAAACCACTGGCAATCTTTGAAATTATATATAATGGTATATGATTAAAGCGTTAGATTAAACTTTGTGAAGGTGGGTATATCTTTACGAGTTGTTACTATACTTCAATTGGAAAAAAATTATGACGTGGCAAAAAGAATAAACAACACAGTCTGAGTGAAAAAAATTGATCAATGCATTGACTATGGTTGTGGACTAAATTTATCTTAGTTAATTGAAACAATGGTGCGCTGCTAGTAATTCTAAATTACGTGCTCCACGCTCGGTAGCAGAGAACTGAGCCACTGATTACGGACACAGAAGAGCTACTACCCTCACCTACTGATATCGTCCAAACGGGAACGTCATCGATGTCCACTTCATGGAGAGAGGGTAGCAGGAATCAACTGGGAGACCACGCCACCATGTCACCAAATGCATAAATGTGAGTTTTTCTGTGGAGGTGTTTCCCCGTCACTGCTACTCCTTCTTGTGAGTTCAAGCACCCTGCCGTCTCTCGCTGACCACTGGGAAGCTCTCGGGAACGACTAACGTCTTCCCGCCCATCCTCACCACCCTCCTCCCTGCCAGCACACTTCCCTGTTTCCTCTTGGTGAGCAGCTGTGACCTTCACTTTCCTAGACCAAAAACCTCTCAGCGAGGGTTTTGTGATCGGAGGGTTTGTGTCTGTCTGTCCTTTACCCATCAGAAGACGCTCTTTGTTCCCCATTTGGACTGTGTGCTCATGATGCCCATTCCCACCACAGGCCACAGCACTCTGCACCCTCATTATCGATTGATTATAGAAACAGCTTTCTTGCTGGTCACTTTCTACCTGGTGCCTGTTCTCCATCATATATTCTCAACACAGCTGGTGTGATCCTTTAGCAACAAGACAGGTCACATTGTTCTTCTGTTCCTGACATTTTAGAGGATTCATAGATCAACTCAGGTAAAAGCCAGAACCCTCGCCTTTGTTCAACAGCTCATAAATGACCTGGTCCTCACCCCACAACACACATCAACTCAGTCTTCCGTCTCCTGGACGTTGGAGACACCCTTGAAGGTGCAGCCTGACTATACCAAGCACATGGTGCCCCAGGGCCTTTGCACACCCCGAGCCCTCTTTTTGGTGTGCTCTGGCTCGTTTTTCTGCACAGCTGGCCCCTCACGTTTCCCAAATAGCTCCTCCAATGTCACTAACTCAATGAGGTCTTGGCTGACCCTGCATTTTCTGTGTACTTCCACCAGCTTTATTTCAGTTCAGAGCACTTGGTGCATATACCGTATGCTCCCTTGTTGTTACTGTTGCCTTCACAAACACACTGAAAGACAACATGTCAGAGTATAAAGACTTTATTTTGTTCGCAGCTGTATTCCCAGAACTGAGAACCGTGCCAGCACACGGTTGGAACTCAGTAAATATTTGTTGAATGAATAAATGAATATCACTGAACACTGAAGCCTCTCCTTTTTGTCCCTACTTGAAAGTATAATTAGCACTCTCGGCACTCACTGTTAATAATACTCAAATTATATTAAAACCCAATAAAAGATACTTGCTAATGCTTTCTACCAGAAATCAGCGCTCAGTTAAGACTCATTCATCAATGTTAAGCTTTCCCTCTCCACACATACGCTTTATCCATTGAAAACACTGTAAAGTTATATTTTTCAAAATTAATGTATTTTTAAATACATAATTTAAAACATAATGCTTTGCTAGAGTTCTAGATTTATATGTCATTGCATGTAAATATCACGTGGGAGGATGAGGGAATGTTTAGAAAGCCTGAGGTAACGGTGACTCCAGAGCCTTCCTTCTGCTTCTAAACAGTGACTCCAGATCCTTCCTTCCGCTTCTAGAACACCCGTGTGAGAAGGGCAGCTGCTCCCGGGTTGTGACAGAAGCTTAGAAGGTTCCTGTGAAGAGTGAGGTCTCTTAGGAAGACCACGCCACATCCTGTGTTAACCTGGGGTCTCCCACGTGACTTATGCCTGGGCGGTAACACCAGTCTGATGACCAACACGTCTTTGATAAAATAATTATAGATTCATTTTCATTCTCCGTCCCAGGAACGTCAGTCTACATCTTGACAGCATCAGTGTTAAAGTCAGCACTCGTGTCTGAAACTGACAAGTTCCATTTCATCCCTGACAGCCTGCTGTCCTCGCATGGAAAATGTGACTTGAACTTGGATCATTGATGTGAAAAGCACAAGTCAGTGCTCCATGGGAACAAGAATACAGCGTCTAGTTAGGCAGAAATCCCTGGAGTGTGTCTCTTTTTTTGTTAGGGTAGGGGGTGTTTTCAGGAAACAATGCGACCACCCCTTCCCCTTCTTATCTCTCACACACACGCCCCTCCACTGAAGCAGCCTTCAGTTTGACAAAAATACATGTAAATTGTAGTTCGTGCTCTCTGATTAAAATGATGCTGTGAGCTAATATTTAGGTTTAGTAGAAATATAAACATTTATCAGATTATGTACTCACTTAGAGTTGTGTTTAAAAAGACACATATTTAGTGTCAGACAGAAATCTTTCTGTTTTAACCGAGTGCAAATGTCAGGTGTGTAAAAGTGGGACTTGGGGCACACGCATACTGTGTAAAGAGACAACGGGCGCAGCAACTGCAGAGAATCGAGAGAGAACAAAACTCCATCTGCATTCTGAGGAGACCTTAAATTTAAAAATAGGCATTAGTCATGATTCCATGGAGAATTCAGGAGAGGGAAAGGTGTGTTTGTGAGGTCAGAGATCTCACACGCCTTTTCCAAACCAGGTCAGTCTTTGATTTGCTGAGTGTGGGGAATTGTTTTGGAGAGTCCAAACCATGAATGGCTGAGCCTCAGGTCAGAGCAAATGTAGGGACACACTGGGCAGCTCTGCAGCTGACCAGGTTCTCTGAGCCTGTTCCTACTGGGCCTATCAGTATCCCAAGGCTGTGGAGGCTCCAGGCTGTGCCCACATCACCTGCCCACCCCGCATGCTCCAGAGGAGGGGCAGGCTCTGTGCTGGACCAGAAGGCCGCGCTGGTGTCTGCAGCGGGAAGCCAAAACACGTCTGCTCCTGCACTTGCTGCCTGGGTGTGTCTCAGTCTCCAAGTGGTGCAGGTGTGTGTGTGTGTGTCTCTGTTTGTATCCGTGTGAGTGTCTATATGTGTCTGTGTGTGTGTCTGTGTTTGTGTATGAGTGTGAGACCAGGGAGTCAGAAGGGTGGGGGCGAATAAAGCTCTCCACATTTTTTTTCTTTAACTAAAAGAAATATTAGCTAAAGATGGAAACAATAAAAAATGTTTTTTTTAATCTTAATTCAAAGGGTGAAAATTAATAAACCTGCAATAAACATGGGAGTGCAGGCGTCCCTTCCACACACGGATTTCCTTTCTTTGGGGCAAATGCTCATAGTGTAACTGCTAGACCGTATGGTAGCTCTGGTTTTAGCTTCTCAGGGACTCTAGACCATTTTCCAGCGTGGCTGTGCTAATTTACATTCCCATCACCCGTGTCTAAGAGTTCCCTTTTCTCTGCTTCTTCATCAGCAACATGTTGTTTTTTTTTTTTTTTTGTCTTTTTAATAAAAAGCATCCTAACTAGAGTAAGATAGTATCTCATAGCAAAGATATGGAATAGAGAAAAGATGATATACGTACAAAACAGAGCAGTTTGGGTCATCAGAAAGAATGAACTCATGTCCCCTGCATCAGGAAGAAGGGAACTGAAGGTCATTATGTGAGGTGAAGTAGGTCTCACTGGTTCTCACTCAGATGCAGGAGCTGAAATAGTTGGTCTGGTGGATGTGGAGAGAGAATGAGAGATACAAGAGGCCGGGGCGGGTGTGTGCGGACGGGGTGGGGAGAGGTCGGCCAGGGACTGTAAATACACAGATAGATGGCGTGAGTTCCAGCGTCCACTGAAGAGGAAGGACGCGGACAGCAGCAGTGCACCGTCCACTCCAAAGTGGGAGAGAGAACTTGAAATGTTCCCGACACACAGAGATGATGCTGACTGCCCAGGGCTCCGGGCACCCCAAATACCTGGACATTCCTTGCATGTCACAAGACACTGCATGTACTTTAGACGCATGTAAACTACATTTTGGCTGAGTGTGGTTACGGTAAAAACTCATTTTGTCTTAGACATATTTGTGGGTAAAATAATAGCTTTAATTTTCTTTAGAAATTCTCTTTTTTAAGACAGATGGAGGGCTAGACAGAATAAGATGGATAAACGTGGATAATTATGGGAGCGAGGTGTCATCCCGGGGTACCTCGGTAAGTGGGATTTCAAAATATGATTTCAATCATGTAATAGTTGGAAAACTGAACATGGAATGTATGATTAGTACAGCGATTATGTCAAAAAGAGAGTATGAAGCTTCCTCAAAGAATTAAAAACAGAATTACCATATAGCCCAGCAATCAACCTTCTGGGAGTTTAACTCAGTACGTCTAAAGGGTACTTCCACTCCCATGTCCACAGAAGCAGAAGAAACTTCAGCGTCCTTCAACAAACAAGTGGACGAAAAAAAACCCGCGACCGGTTGAGCAGGCTCGGGGCCAGGAATGCTTTGGATTTCTGGCTTTTTTCAGATTTTGGAATATTTGGATTATGCTTTCGAGTTGAGCATAAATAATCCAAAAGCAGGAAATCCTATTTCCTGTGAGTGCTACACTGGTGCTTAAAAAGTTTCAGATCTAGGAACATTTTGGATTTTGGAATTTTGGATTAGGAATACACACACTATATACAGAAAATACACAATGCAAAACTATTCACTCTGAAAAAAGGAGACAGTCTGTCACTTGTAACAGCAAGGACGAACCTGAAGGGTAATATCCCAAAGGAAATAATCCAGGGGCAGAAGGGCAACCACTGGGTGATTTCACTTACACGTGGAATGTCAAAAGTAACTCAGAGAAACAGAGAGTAGAATGGTGGTTGCAGGGGTGTGTGTGGGGGAGCTGGGGAGATATTGAGCAAGGGATAGAAACTTGCTGTGAGACGGGACGAAGGAGTTCCAGAGCTCTGAGGTACCACATGATGACAACAGTTAATAGCCATGTGTGATGTGCTGAGAGAGGTTAAGTGTTGCCATCATAAAAAAATGACTGGTGTGTGAATTGATGCCTCTATTAATTAGCATGAGTTTGTCTTTTCACAAGGCATACATGTTTCAATATAGCCTGTTGTACAATATACATATACATGCAGTATAATTTTTATTTGCCAATTAAATATAATTATTTAAACGAATATGTTGTTATTATGTAGATAAAGAATAGACAAAAAGATAATGTCAGAAGGGGGAAACAGGTTGTGCCTAGGTTATGGACTGAGAGGCACCAGGAATATTCAGGTGGGGCCGCCAGCTGCAAGGGATGCTCTGCTGGGTGCGGCTGGGACGTGGGCTGGCAGATGTATAAACAATTGCTCTTATATATAAACTTACTTCAGTTACGACTCACTTTACATAAATTTCTTTAGTAACAATTACATTCTCCATTTTTATAGCATTCAAATCTTAAAAGTAAATTTGGGTACTATTTTAATGAGAATGGACTCATTATGCTTTTCTTATTTAAACTTTTCAAAAATTCATTTGAATTATATTCTGTAACATTGAGAATTTCCTCCCAAATCCATGGGAACATTTTGAATGCTTCTTTTTTGGCTCTTTCAGTTAATAATTGCACCTCTGTTCTACCACATAATGCATAAAAAGTATAACTTTCATATGCTACAAATAACCAGGTATTAACAGTATATTCTCCTAAAATGCTTGTAGGTCTTTTGAACATTGTCATTTAATTTAACATGGAGCTATTGCATCTAGGCGAAGTCAGTTGTGATTATCTAAAAGCTAATCCAATTATTTCAGAACAATTTGCATAAATCCTTAAAATATAACTTGTTGCAGATCCAGGCAATCATTCCTACAAAGCAAAATTGTATGCTATTGCACAGCAGGAGGGCCTAGGGAAGTGAAATTATATGTATTTATTCCTGAAGCTTGTTGAGAAGTTGATAATAACAACTACTAAACTGCAGAGATGATCACCTTGTTGATAAATTGTAGAGTTATTCTTTTTTTTTTTTTTTTTTTTTTGGTTTTTGGCCGGGGCTAGGTTTGAACCCGCCACCTCTGGCGTATGGGACCGGCGCCCTACTCCTTGAGCCACAGGCACCGCCCAGATAAATTGTAGAGTTATTCTTAAAAGGGAACAAATTTTGATTTGGGGCTCTCTGATCTAGTTAACTACCCACTCTGTTAGTTGAAAATGTGAATGTTACTTTCTTTGCATTACTATTATTATTATTGCTTAATACTTTGTTGCAGCAATTGTCTGATTTCTTTTCTGAATATATTTGTCTTTGTTTGTTCTTTGCGAAGTTTTTTTGTTTCTGGTCCCTATCTTAAACATTGTTATTGTTGTTAAAGTTTAAGCCTTTTTAATTTTATGAAGCCAAAAAGTGGAAGCCTAATGAACACATGTATATGTGAAAATAAAAATAAAAAATTAAACATAGACACAGGTAACTGGCTCAGTGTTTGAAATCGTTTTATAATTATGAGAAAGGCCATTTAGTCTTCCAATCTCCAAATCACACAAGCAGAAGCTTTCTAGTTAACCAAGGACAGTTATTCTCTTTACCAGCCATTCCTGGGATCACTATATGTGTGTGTGCGTGTGTACATATACAGTGGTGATAAAGTTCACGTCAACTTAAAATACTGTGATTGCACACAGAGTTTGTGATCATCCGGTACACACACACACACACACACACAAAGAGGGTGCCAAAAAATGTATGTACATTTTAAGAGAAGAAAAATATGTACTAAAATGGAAATAATGCAGTTATGTTTGACTTCTGCAATTCTAAGAGGTCAGTACCCAAATGTGACTTGTATTCATCTGTGTGTGTGTGTGTGTGTGTGTGTGTTTGCAAAAAAGAGCAAAGTGTGAGTTCGTCCCTTTGGGATTTCCCACCATATGAGCTAAGTGGACAACCAGAAGATAATACTTGCCAGTTACCAGCATGGACTTTGCAAGTCAAGTTTAAATCAATTTAGACTTTATAATATTAATTCCCTTAACACCCTGTGAAAAATATTAGTAAATATCTTCAATTTCCAATAGGTAATAGACCTAGGGAGTAAAATCATATGGCATAAAATATGTTCCCAGAAAGACTATAAAACTTCAACTTATTTAGGGAAATAATGCCATATAAATCTAAAATGTGAAAATAAAAGTTCCAATGAAGAGGGTATCTTGATTGTGTAATCTAAAATAATTGCGGGAATGCCAGACTTTTAAGACTATATGTATACCATGGAATATTATGCAGCATTAAAAAAATGGAGACTTTTTTACCTAACCCAAAAAAAAAAAAAAATGGAGACTTTATCTCTTTTACGTTTACATGGATGGAACTGGAAAATATTCTTCTTAGTAAAGTTATCTCAGGAATGGAAAAAAAAAATATCCAATGTACTCAGTACTACTGTGAAACCAATTTATAATCACTCACACTTGCGTATGAAAAATGAAACACAACTATAGTCCAGGATGAAGGAGGGAAGGGAGGGAGGGGTAGGGGGGTGGGTTGATGGAGGGTTAATAGGGGGACCACACCTATGAAGCACATTGCAAGTACAAGTTGGATCTATCAGGTGTAGAACACAAATGTCTTAATGCTGTAATTAGGTAAATGAGGTGAGAGCTATGTTGATTAGTAGGATGTAAGCACTCCAATGTGTACAATCAACACATCGAATCCCATAATAGTATAAATGTATTCATGATCTATGTACAAACGACTTAATAAAAGTAATAAATAAATGCAAATGATAAAAAAAAGAATATAGCCAGCTCACACGGTGCTCACTGCCTCACACACCTCTGCCCATCCAGGCCAACCCAGTGCCGTCCACAGGCTCACAATGTGCTGTGAAGCAGGAAGCAGAGAGCAGGTGCAGCAGTGATGCACAGGCCTGGCATTTTATACTTTATAAATACGTCATCTGCACTGCTCTCTTTCTTGTGAGAGAGTGCTGTACAGGGTGGTTTAGACGGTGGGCTCTAGAGCCAGGTTATCTAAGTTGGAATCTCATGCTCTTTGCTGCCTGTAAGGTTGTGTCTATGTCCCCTGCCTCTGTTTTTAGATGACCTCATCTGTGAAATGGGTATGGCAGTTACGTCCACCTTCTGAGATCAGAGAGGACTGAGAGGATTTGGGATCTCGCCAGCCTTGGCACAGGATGAGCAAATCTCATATGTCGACTCTTGTGACTGTTTGATCATCCAAGCACAGGCAGCAGTTAGAATTTACACATGAACTGAAGCTCTGTCCGAGTGGCTTTTCTAAGATTCAGCAGGATTGGACCAGATTTAGAATGCATTGAATCAGACTCTGGGACAGATTTCAGTCCGCACCAGGCTGCCTCTGCCTTAGAGGGGTGTCTTAAGTTAGGGAAGACCAGACCAGCAGCGTGAGGAGGAGGTGGGGAGAGGTAAGGGCCCACACTCAGCCTCACCAGCGTTTCGGCCAACTGCTCCTCCTGCCACCGCCGAGGTAGAGATGCTCTGAGCAGGAGAAAGCAGAGGCCGGGGCAGCGGCAGCTTCCACAGAACAAGCCTCCTGTGCGGGGCCTTGCAGGACACATCGGTCTGTGCAGTGGGCAGAGCTGAGAGGGCGCATTCCTGGCAAAAGGCAGCTGATGGGGAGGCAGAGGAGACGATGAGGGCACCAGGGCTACCGCAGAGGGGAGCCGCACAGACCTTGACACCAGCAAGAGAAAGGCTGTCATTTCAAGTGGTAGAAAATACTGAACAACAACTGTTCTGCAGGCATCTTAGGGAAGCAGTGTGCTTAAAGTGACACCTGTGGGACACAGTGATGTGTTAATTTCACAACACAGCTAGGCCATGAAGATGATTCATCAAGTAAAAGTGGTATACGGCCAAATTACCCTTGAACTGACAGTGAGTTTAGTGAATACAATATGGTGAATTATGTGCAGTCTCAGAATGGGACGTTTGTGTTTTCCTTCTCATTTTCACTATGGAATAAATTGATCTGTGCTACTTAAGCGTTCTCTCTCTCTGACAGTCACTCTCCCCTCCTCTCTTCAACCCTTCTTTCCTCTCCCAATATCATCTCTCCTTCCCCCACCCTCCCCTCCCCACTCCTCCCTGCCCTTCTCTCCCCTCCCCTCCCCCCCACTATCTCCTCCTCCCCACCCCTCCCTGTCCCTCTCCTCCTCTCCCTACCCCACTCCCCTGCCCTCTCTACTCCCAGGGAGGTTCCACAGTACCCGCCTGTTGTTAAGTCCAGCTTAGCATTTGTACCAGAACAATAACAAAAAGTCACGTTTCGGACAATAAAGCCTGTGGTCACCCCAGTGTATGATGGATGAAGAAATTGCCTGCTGCCTTCTGGCAGGTTGGGAAGACTCTTCCTTCAGCACACCGTGGACAGAGAAGCCATGACTAAAAGGCCATTCAAGTCTGTATTTCTAATTTTTGGCTATAAAATTTTTCTTTCATATAAATCATAAAAGGAGAGCCATTATCCAGAAAGTGACAAAACAGGGGGGTCTATTTAGAAAAGGTATCTGTCTATTTTCTCCTCTTTTCTTTTAGATAGTCCCCACATAAAGGCTATTTTGTCTTTCATTTCAACAAACTGATCTTTGAGGTGTGCCTTTGAAGATGTCAGTGGGTACTGGGTACCTTTTCCTTGCTTATTGGTACTGAAAGCCACACCACAGGGACTGGGCTCTCTATGCTCAGCCATGCCACACTGTTGAAAACACTTGACTATCTTAGAGACAGCAGGGATTTGACTAATGGCCACATCCAGCCAGTGAAAGCACTTGATCTTTGGTCCACTTCACTCTCTTAAGAGAGAGAGGCAGTGCAGCGCTCTGGGTCCACACTTGTTTTCCACCCAGAAAGGAGCAGATGCATCGCCATCACGGGGACAGGAGCCAGCCTTTCTTCCTTCTCCCCCAATCTCCCCTTTGCTGTTCCAGATTCTAAAGCTTCTCCCGTTCATGTTCTCCCCCGTGTTTTCAGGGAAGCGGATGTGGCCCCCTCCCCTCACTGCCTCTGCCCCCTGCTGTTGAGCAGCGGCTCAGCTCTGGGGCCTGCATATATCCAGCCTCCTAGCCCCATACTCAGACCCAGTGAAATAAGGAAGAGTGCTGGGCATAAGGAGGTCATAATAAATACTTGTTTCATGAATAAGAGAATAAACCCAATAATACGATTTTATTCAAAATTGCAAATATTTTCTCTTTTATTTGGAAATAGAATATACGTATAAAGCACCAGTTTTAAATGTGCTAAGTCTTATAAATGCCAGAAGAAAGTTTAATTATCCAGTGATATTTATAAAGAAAGGATAATGTACTAGACACAGGCGTTGCATTCAAATTTTAGACCCTGAATCTGCTACGTGATTTTAGGCAAATTACTTAACCTGTGTGTCTCAGTTTCTTTATACAATCGCCACTATTAAGAATTATAAAAGTTCCTCTTTACGCTACGTGTAAAACTTTGCTGCAAGGTATATACCTAACAAATACTTAAAACCATTTGTCGGTGGCACCTGTGGCTCAACAGAGTAGGGCACTAGCCCCATATGCCGGAGGTGGCGGGTTCAAGCCCAACCCCAGCCAAAAACTGCAAAAAAAAGAAAAAAAAATTGTCATTATTATTTGCACAATGAAATATTATGGGAAAAAGACACTTGGGGAAAATATACAAGTTCTAGATTTCCCAGAATCTAGGAAATCCCAATGGACTGACACTTAGTGACATTCTTGCAAGATTTCTCTAGGCCAATCTTAATGTACTTTTCCTCTTCAATGTAAAAAAAGCATTGGGTGGTTCCTGTGGCTCACAGGAGTAGGGCGCCGGCCCCATATGCCAGAGGTGGTGGGTTCAAACCCAGCCCCAGCCAAAAACCGCAAAAAAACCACAAACAAACAAACAAAAAAAAAAAAATTCACACTTTGAAAGTTCCGGGTGAAACTATAGCATGATAACAACTCTGACATGCTATAAAGACTTGAGACTATTATTTATTTATTTTTTATTGTTGGGGATTCATTGAGGATACAAGAAACCAACCAGGTTACACGGATTGCAATTGTGCACTTGTCTGTTAGGTAAAGCCCTTCTTATACTTGTGTCCTGCCCCCGAAGGTGTGTCACACGCGGAGACCCCCCCTTCCTCTGCCTACTCTCCCTTCTCCCACCTCCATCCCTCCTTCCCCCTCTCTGCTACTCCTTTCCCCACCCCTCCCTCCTTCTTTCTCTCTCTGCTCTCCCCTTCCCCTACCCCACTGTGACCTTCATTGTCCTTAATTGTCCTCATATCAAAATTGAGTACATAGGATTCATGCTTCTCCATTCTTGTGATGCTTTACTAAGAATAATGTCTTCCACGTCCATCCAGGTTAATACGAAAGATGTAAAGTCTTCATCTTTTTAATGACTGAATAGTATTCCATGGTGTACAGATACCACAGCTTGTTAATCCATTCCTGGGTTGGTGGGCATTTAGTCTGGCAATTGCAACAACAAAAATAAACAAGTGGGACTTATTAAACTGAAAAGCTTCTGTACAGCTAAGGAGATAACAACCAAAGCAAAGAGACAACCTACACAATGGGAAAGGATATTTGCATATTTTGAATCAGACAAAAGCTTGATAACTAGGATCTATAGAGAACTCAAGTTAATCCACAAGAAAAAAGCCAACAATCCCATATATCAAGGGGCAGGAGACATGAATAGAACCTTCTCTAAAGATGACAGATGAATGGCTAACAAACATATGAAAAAATGTTCATCATACCTATCTATTAGAGAAATGCAAATCAAAGCCACCCTGAGATATCATCTAACCCCAGCGAGAATGGCCCACATCACAAAATCTCAAAACTGCAGATGCTGGCATGGATGTGGAGAGAAGGGAACACTTTTACACCGCTGGTGGGACTGCAAACTAGTACAACCTTTCTGGAAGGAAGTATGGAGAAACCTCAAAGAATTCAGGCTAGACCTCCCATTTGATCCTGCAATCCCATTACCGGGCATCTACCCAGAAGGAGAAAAATCCTTTGACCACAACGACACTTGCACTAGACTGTTTATTGCAGCTCAATTTATAATCACCAAAATGTGGAATGGAGACTATTATAATTCCACAGTAATCCATACAGTAGGGTGTAAATAGATAGAACAATGAAATGGAATTGAGAGCCCCATAATAGAAACAGAGATATGGTAATGGGTCCTCCACAAAGGAGAAAAGACAAGTGAAAGCACAGTCATTTCAACAAATGGAGCTGAAGCAACTGAACAGGCATGTACTAAAAAGAACTAATTCAGGCACAGCTGTTGTACTCCTCCCAGAAAGTTGCTCCCCACGGATGACAACAGACTTCCGTGAATCCTCGCATAAGCCCTGCGAGGTGAATTATTATAATTATCTCTTTTTAAGGGATTGAAATAGAAAACAATAAATACAGTAAAAGCCCAGAGATTTAGAGTGATTTTGGCAAAGTTATATATAACTTATTCAGTGGAGACACCAGGACTCCAACCTTTCCAGCCCAAAAAGAACAGGGCCTCTAAAGCAGGTATTTTCCCCAGCATTTCACATGCACATAGATTAAAATCAAAATTTCAAATAATCATATCAATAAAACAATGATAATGTTATGCAAGTCACTAGTGAGTGTTGACCTATGTATAATATTTTAATGTGGTGAGAGTGGGTGGCTAAATGGAGTTCTTGCTTTAGCAAACATAAAAGAATAATAATAATTAAAAATGAGGCTAAATTTTTCCAGGCTTTGATAACCTATCTGAAACTCTTAATTCTGCATGTGGTGACTTGTCACAGTTGTGCTCATGGCTTCTCGACCTGTGCAGCAAGGCAGCACCTGTCCTAGTTCGTGGCGAGGACAACTTCCTGGTGGTTAGTAATCATGTGCTTCTCAGATGATCAAATGTTAAGTGTTTGATTTGCGTCAATCTGTTGCTAACATCACTTGCATTCTCACAATATTCTTTTTTTCTTTTTATTTATTTATTTATTTATTTTCATTAAGTCTTTTGCACATAGATCATAAATACATGTATGCCAATTTCAGTGTTGATTATTTGTACAAATTGGAGTGTTTACATCATACTAATCAATATATCTTTCACCTCATTTACCCAATTATAACATTAGGACATTGGTGCTCTACACATGGTAGATCCAACTTGTACTTGCAATGTGTTCCGTAGTGTGGTCCCCCTACTATCCACTATGCAGCAGAGAAAAAAATTGGAGACTTCACCTCTTTTGTGCTTACATGGTGGAACAAGAAAATATTCTTCTTAGTAAAGTATCTCAGGAATGGGAAAAAAAGTATCCAATGTATTCGGTACTACTATGAAACCAATTTATAATCACTCACACTTGCATATGAAAAATGAAACACAATTTTAGCCTAAGATGAAGGAGGGAAAGGGAGGGAGAGGGTTGGGAAGGGGGTGGGCGGGATAGGAGGGGATAATATTCTTTCATTTGCCTGTTTCTTGCTTAACAGACGGGTACATGTAGGAAGGGTAAGGATTAGAGACTCTAAGCCGGGCGTCCTCAGACTTTTAAACAGGGGGCCAATTCACTGTCCCTCAGACCATTGGAGGGCTGGACTATAGTTTAAAAAAAAACAAAACTAGGAACAAATTCCTATGCATACTGCACATATCTTATTTTGAAGTAAAAAACAAAATGAGAACAAATACAATTCACACCGCTTCATGTGGCCCACGGGCCACCGTTTGAGGATGCCTGTTAAGCTGATGTTATCTTTGTCATAGCTTGTACTGAGCCAGCTTTAAAATGTTTTCTTGTAACATAATACACTTCAATGTCTGGACACACACACATACATTAACAACCATGTTTTTATTTTGGAAACTAGCAAAGTTTAAAGTCATCAAATAATTTAATGACTCAAATGCATTGATATTATTAAATGGTTATCACATAAAAATATAATGAAAGCCAGCAAATTATTGGACTGTGTGTGTGGAGGGGGAAGGGGGTAGTGAGCACTCTGCGGGTTCTCAGCAGCATTATCCTGGTGCTGAGTATCTTTTCCTCTGGACCACACATGGTAACATTGTCGACCGAATCTTCGTGTGTGATGTAGTTTACAATCTCTGCCTGAGCGCAAGGCATCTACAAACTGGATATTGCAGAATAAGATGCTCAGGATCTACCAGAAGGATATAGAATCATTGAGAATAGTAACTCACATGCAATTATTATCGACCTTTCACATTTTGGTTTCTGTCCTAATAAAATAAATAGCAATGGTTGTAACTACTAAGTGCCCTTTTATGGCAGGCGGTGGGTGAAGTGTTTGATAGGAATGTAATAAATGATTAAAACAATGCTACAGTGTAGATATCATTATCACTCTTTTAGAACTTGGAAATTAAGGCTGATTACTATTTTTCAAGCGATCAATCACCCTTGGTTTAAAATGAAATGATATGAGGCTATTGTAGTGATTAAATAAACAACAAGAACATATACCTTGGATATATTCAGACTGAATTTGGATGGAGAACTGGCGTGGCTTCAGGATTAAGTATGTTTCATTGTGAAAACTCTCTCTAACATCATCTGGAATTAATGACTTTTCTTTCACTCTTCTGAATGATGACCTCTGTTCAGTTCACGAGACGAAGTGCCTTGGGTCTAGTCTCATTATTAGCAGAGCTGTACCTCAGCAGTTTCCATGCTCTGGACGAGTCCTCAAATCAGCTTCAGAATTCACTCTCTGACTCACCTGGAGTGGTGTGAGGAGCCGTTGCTGCATCTGGTAGCTTCTGGCCCGGCTATTTGTCATCACTATCACACTAGACTATTTCTCCTAACCTTAAAATCCTTCACCCACTACTTTAGTTACTATTCTGAGATTTTATAGACCGCAATTTGATAGACCTCCCTGTCCTCTGGATATGACTACTCGAGGCATAAAAGAAGAGACTTGGGACTTTTGATGGACTGCCTGCTTTTCCTTTGGATGGATAAGCAGGAGAGGGAGTTCTGGGTCCAGTGGGTGAGTCTGCATTTACTCAGGGAGGAGTCTCCAACTGTCTGGCCGAGAGGTTGTCCTAACTTGGAGTCCCACCAACAGCATGTGTGGAAGTGTTCCTTTCTCTCTCCATTCATGAATGCATCGTTTGTTTTTTTAACTTTTCAATAATGACCATTCTGACAGGGTAAGGAGGTTATTTCCTTATAATTTTAATTTGTAATTCCCTGATGATTGGTGATATTGAACATTTTTTTTCATACATTTGTAGACCATTTCTCTATTTTCTTTTGAAAAACTTCTGTACATTTCTTTGGCCCACTTTTTGATAGAGTTGAAGTCATTTTATTAAAAATACACCTGCTCTACAGTGTTTATCACAGCACAATTCACAAATGCAAAGATGTAAAACCAGCCTAAGAGTCTACCAATTCATGACTGGGTAAAGAAAATGTGGTACAGATACAGAGAGTGCCAAAAAGTCGGTACACAGTTTAAGAAGGGAGAAATCTGTCTAATGTTCTGATACTCAAGTCATGTTTGACTTCTGCAATTATAAGAGGCACTCAAACATGACTTGTATTTGTCTTTTATTATAAGTATATATAGAATATTACATTTTTACACAGTTTTTCCTTTTCTATACATGTTTTGACACCCTCTGTATCACTATGAAGCACTACTCATTCATAAAAAGGAATTAAATGATGTCCTTTTTAGCAATTTGGATGGAATTGGAGACCATTATCCTACATGAAGTTTCTTAGGAATGGCGAACCAAACACCCTATGTTCTCACTAGTAAGTGGGAGCTTAGTGATGGGGACATGTGGGCACAAAGAGATGTAAACACCGTCGGAAACTAAAAGAGAGGAAGAGCGTGGGCAGGGGAAGGCTGACAACTTACCTGCTCAGAACCATGAGCACTGTTCTGGTGATAGATACACCAAAACCCTGATGTAAGCATTATACAACGTATGTACATAAAAAAACAATTTGTACCGCATATATATATATAATATATATATATATATATATATATATTTTTTTTTTTTTTTGAGACAGAGCCTCAAGCTGTCACCCTGGGTAGAGTTCTGTGGCATCACAGCTCACAGCAACCTCCAACTCCTGGGCTTAAGCGATTCTCCTGCCTCCGCCTCCCAAGTAGCTGGGACCACAGGCGCCCACCAAAACGCCTGGCTATTTTTTGGTTGCAGCCATCATTGTTGTTTGGCGGGCCTGGGCTGGATTTGAACCTGCCAGCTCAGGTGTATGTGGCTGGTGCCTTAGCCACTTGAGCCACAGGTGCTGAGCCCTGTTTAATATTTTGAAATTAAAAAAAAAATATAGAGAGAAGGGACTCTGATAAAGTACTCTGTGGAGCTTGTCAACTCTAACGTGCCTCCTTGACCCAGAACCACTAGCTATTAATAATTTAATAAGAATTCTTAAAGATATGTGATACAATTTTTCATGTGATTAACTTGAATATGATTTTTTCCTTAACAGAAGTCCAATTGCTGTTGTATTGTTATACTGCAAATTGTACTCTGGCATCTGTATGGTCTACCTGGAATACAGATAGAGATAAACAGATCCTCAGCAGATCCTGCCCAGTCTGTGCCAGGGGCTTTGTCAGCAGAAGTCACAGTGGTCCCACAGTCAATGATCCACCATTATTGAGCAAATTCTTATTAAATAACAGGCATGATACATTCTAGGTATACAACCAAACAGAAGCCAAGGGCCCTCATCAAGGAGCTAATGTTCTAGAAGAAAAATAAAAATATCTATAAAGCATAAATGGTTCTTTTCAATTACGGGCAGATGACCCACAAATGACAAAACCAGGATAGTGCAGGATATTATTACTTTGCTAGCTAGCGCATTCAGGCAAGGTGTGTTAGTGGACATAATACTTGGATTTTTGGTGGGAGGAGAGGAGGAGATAGCTGCCTCAAGCTTCTTTCATTCACTCAACAGAGAATGTTCAGGTCCTACACAGCCAAAACAGTTCCACAGCAAACAGAACCCTGCAATCCCCACCCTCATTCTCACGAGCAAGATAATAAATTAGAAAAATGTATTCCAATATATATACACACACACATAGTTGTCAGAGAATAAAAAGATATCAAAAGAATAATAAAAGAGGAAGTGTATCAGAAACCACATTTGTGTCCCATGTGTTGGGGACATACTAAAAATGCATGTGTGCGCGTGTGTGTGCCTGTGCTGACAGGCTGGGCTCTCAGAGAAGACTTCCCTGAGGAGGAGCATCCACAGATCAGGAAAAGACCTTTACAACTCAGATGTGGAGTGGAGTCCAAAGTTCTCACCTGAGCTCCTCCTAGTGCAAGATTCAGAGATGGAGGAAGGACCTGAGCCGGTAGCCCCGGCTGGGCAGCAGGCAGGTGCAGGTTGGCCCTGACACAGGCAATGTCAGTGGGAAGTAGGGCATAAATGTACTTGAATGGGCTCAAGAAGGACTGGAAGGGGAGAGTTTGGAAGTGACAGTAAAGCTTTGATTCAGAGACCACATGAGAAAAGGAAGTGGGAAAAATTGTCCAAGCAGGAGGAACAGACATAGAAATGTAGGAGGCAGTTACGAGCTGGGCAGGTCGAGGGCCAGAGAGAAAGCCCAGGGCAGGGCAGTAGAGGGAGCACAGTGAGGCAGCAAGGGCTGAGTGCGGACACTGCGCCAGGCCAGAGGGTGCAGCCTGCAGCAGAGTGTGGGCTCTCACTGTGCACACCAAGGGAAGGATAGATGTTCACACCAGTGCCACTCCACGTGGACTGTGTCAGGGAAAGTAGTGAAGGCTGCACCAATATGAGTTTTAAAAGGAGACTAGGAAATTAGCCAAAAACACAAAAGGGAAGCATGGGGAGAGAAAAGGACTGGCAACAAGGACATTTACACAGGAAGGGTGAGGCAGGCTGGGCAAGGGACTTGTACAGAAACTTCTCTGAAGAAGAAAGGCGCACGGCCTACAGACACATGAAAAAATGTTCATCATCCTTAATCATGAGAGAAATGCGAATCAAAACTACGTTGAGATATTGTCTAACTCCGGTGAGATTAGCCCACATCACAAAATCCCAAAACCAGAGATGTTGGTGTGGATGTGGAGTAAAGGGAACACTTCCACATTGCTGGTGGGAATGCAAACTGATACCTTCCTTTTGGAAAGATGTTTGGAGAACACTTAGGGATCTAAAAATAGACCTACCTTTCAATCCTACAATTCCTCTACTAGGTATATACCCAGAAGACCAAACATTCACAATATAACGAAGATACTTGTACCCAAATGTTTATTGCAGCTCAATTCATAATTGCTAAGTCATGGAAGTAGTTCAAGTGCCCATTGGCCCATGAATGGATTAATAAATTGTGCTATACGTACACCATGGAATATTATACAGCCTTAAAGAAAGATGGAGACTTTACCTCTCACATGTTTACATGGATAGAGTTGGAACATAGTCTTCTTGGCAAAGTATCTCAAGCATGGAAGAAAACGTATCCAATGTACTCAGCTCTACTATGAAACCAATTTATAGCTTTCATATAAAGGTTATAACCCAACTATAGCCCAAGAAGAAGGGAAAGAGGAGAGGGAGCCAAGGGGAGAGGGGAGGATGGGCTGAGGGAGGGTGATTGGTGAGACCACACCTACGGTGCATCTTACAAGGGTACATGTGAAATTTACTAGGTGTAGAATATAAATGTCTTAATGCAATAACTAAGAAAATGCTGTGAAGGCTATGTTAACCAGTGTGATGAAAACATTTCAAATTTTATATAAACCATCACATTGTACCCCATGATTGCATTAATGTACACAGCTATGATTTAATCAAAAACAAACCAACAAAAAAGGCCAGTGACTTCTCTGTCCTGGCCAGCCTGTGTTGGAGGAGCAGAAAGGAACCACTTTGAGGAGCACCTTTAAGACACTGCCAGAAAGTCAGATTTATCTCACAGGTGTCACAAACTGCAGGAGACTTCGGAAAATGGGAAAGGATATTAATCCAATTAGAATTGTAGTACTGTGATGGTGAAGGTTGTAAATTAATGTCCTTTCCCTAAAACACTTAACTCACCATAAGAAATGCTGAGCAATAAAAAATAAAAAGTAATTACTCAAATTGTCCTGTATGCTAAGCTTCATTTTAATGAAGTACACTCCAATTAAACCTCTTAATAGATTAAATATTAATATATTACATATTAATATAATCATGAGAAATACAAGTCTGACATCATCTTATAATAATTATAGTTTACCACAGATAGAGAATAGAACAATAATAGAAGAATATTTGTTCCTACAGATAAAGAAAATTATTATTTTGAAGGATGATAGTACTAGAAAAAAAGTTCATATTATTTTCTAAGAACATCCAGGGAAGAGTGATTAGTTTGCCACTTTCATCGCAAAGGAGAGTGGCCGACAGAAATGGTGGTTGCCTATTCAACTACAGAAGGTCAAATGTGCCACTGTAACTTAAATAGCAAATGATGTCAGACTAAAATTAGGCGAAAACAGGTTATGAATAATTTTTAGATAGATTCTAGCAAATTATGTCTAAAATTAAATAAAATCACAATTTGGTTGGATGGGGGGCTAAATTCTATTCTAAGGGAATGCAATACATGGTTTTGGTTACAGATCAAGCTGCAAAAATGATTTTTAAATTTAAAATAGTGTTTGTTTTATTTCACAGAAATTATCATTGCATTTTTTTACATAACATGTTCACTTAATGCAGTTGATACTCTTCTAGATCTTTCTATCATTTAAAGAAAAACACACAAATTAGCCCTTCCAAAAAGTACCCTTTAAATTGATGGGATTGTTTTTCCCAGTGCCAGAAATCTACAGAAACTAGTGGAAGATCTACTATGTAGAGATTTGCACAAAACGAAGCTATTAAAATCCACAGAGAACTCAAACGCATTAGCAAGAAAAGAACAAAGGATCCCATCGCAGGCTGGGCAAAGGACTTGAAGAGAAACTTCTCTGAAGAAGACAGGCGCACGGCCTTCAGACATATGAAAAAACGCTCATCATCTTTAATCATCAGAGAAACGCAAATCAAAACTACTTTGAGATATCATCTAACTCCAGTGAGACTAGCCTACATCACAAAATCCCAAAACCAGAGATGTTGGCGTGGATGTGGAAAAAAGGGAACACTTTTGCACTGCTGGTGGGAATGCAAATTAATACATTCCTTTTGGAAAGAGATATGGAGAACACTTAGAGATCTAAAAATAGATCTGCCATTCAATCCTGTAATCCCTCTACTGGGCATATACCCAGAAGACCAAAAATCACATCATAACAAAGATATTTGTATCAGAATATTTATTGCAGCCCTATTCATAATTGCTAAGTCATGGAAAAAGCCCAAGTGCCCATCGATCCACAAATGGATTAATAAATTGTGGTATATGTACACCATGGAATATTATGCAGCCTTAAAGAAAGATGGAGACTTTACCTCTTTCATGTTTACATGGATGGAGCTGGAACATATTCTTCTTAGCAAAGTATCTCAAGAATGGAAGATACTCACCCTTATTATGAAACTAATGTAGGACCTTCACATGAAAGCTATAACCCAGTTACAACCTAAGAATAGGGAGAAGGGGGAAAGGGAGGGGAGGGAGGGGGGAGGTAGGTGGAGGGAGGGGATTAATGGGATTACACCTGAGGTGCATCTTACAAGGGTATATGTGAATCCTAGTAAATGTGCAATGTAAAGGTCTTAGCAAAATAACTAAGAAAATGCCAGGAAAGCTATGTTAACTAGTGTGATGAAAATGTGTCAAACGGTTTATGAACCAAGTGTATGGTGCCCCATGATCATACTAATGTACACAGCTATGATTTAATAAAAAAAAAAAAGAAAACAATGAATAAATGTTACCTATTGTTTTTGATGATGTTTTACACCTTCCAATGTGTAGTTTCGATTTGTACACACAATAGGTGCTCAATGAGTACAAATGAATAAATTTGGTACTAAAATTAAAAAACAAAATTTGTTGGGAGGGGATGAAAAATTTCTTGACAATGAATTTTTACTTAAAGCTATGATTTGCCCACATACGTAATGCAAGTGTTTTATTTGGGTGTCACGTGGTTCCATATGCCTTTCAAACTGATAGTTTAAACTACCAAATGGGCAATTTAAACAAACCAGTAACAATTGTAATATGCCATGCTGGCAAAATATGGTGATTTCCATCTCCCAAGCACTTCATTGATTACTCAATTTGTTGATCTTAGCTGATCTCCTGGCCTTTTCATAAACTCTCACATATCTTAAGAAATGACTTATTTTTCTTCTCTGACATAAAATAGTACTAAGAAGTTTGCTTCATCCGCTCCCTAATGCAAATGCATTGAACTCAAGGAATGTGGCAAAGCAAATGTTAATCCAAATAAACATAATCATATGCTTTAATTAAATTATCTCATTTAATCCAATTACTGTGGTAATTAGCTTAGACAGATAAGTAAAAAAGTGAGCACTTTTGAAGATTAAAACATCATCATTCTATAATCCTGCTGATTCACATTAAGGCTGATTTTGCAGATCACACAACAGAGTCATCAAGGGAGACTGAATTGTCTATTTTAATCTTAAAAGTACAGGGCTGGATTAGAAGTTAAAGATTAAGGATATTTAAAAAATAGAAATATATAGAAATTTATAAACTATGTCTTTCACTCTTTATCAAATGAATTCAACATAATGCTCATATTTTAAATTCTTATGAAGTTCCTCTGGACTCCCAGGCAAGTGGATTTATGAAAGAGAACACTTTATTTGCTGCTTTATCTACATGTATCAGACACATGAACTGTGGGCTACAGCCAGAATGGCCCCTGAGAGCGGATCTGGAAATGTGCTCCTCTTCCACCCTGGGAAGACACTAGTCTGCAGTTTGCTCTGTAATATGGCAGGTCCAATGCTACCAAGCCTTGCTGCTTCTGAGAAAAACAGCCAACTACCTTTTCTTTCTTGGCGCCTGTGGCTCAAGCAGCTAAGGCGCCAGCCACATACCCCTGAGGTGACGGGTTCTAATCCAGCTTGGGCCTGCCAAACAACAATGACTGCTGCAACCAAAAAATAGCCAGGTGTTGTGGCGGATGCCTGTAGTCCCAGCTGCTTGGGAGGCTTAGGCAGGAGAATTGCTTGATCCTAGGAGTTGGAGGTTGCTAGGAGCTGTGATGCCACAGCACTCTACCCAGGGTGACAGCTTGAGGCTCTGTCTCAAATAAATAAATAAATAAAATAAAATAAAATAAAATAAAATTTATCAACTAAGTAAGAGCTGGTTCTTCCACAGACCCTTTGATAAGGATGAAATGGTAAGCCACAGCATAGAAGAAAATATTTGTAAACATATGTCCAGTTAGAATATATAAAGAATGCTCAAAAATTAAGAGAAAAAAAAAAACAACAAACCAATGGTTCTGCCAAATATATGAAGAAATATTTCACTGCAGAAGACATATATATAGTAAATAGGCTCATAGAACAGTGTTCAACATCATTAGACAGTAAGGAAATGCAAATTAAGATCAGAGCCATAATGAGATGTCACTAGTCACTTACCAGATGGCTACAATGAAAATAAAATTGTGAGGGCTGGATATGGTCACTCACGCCTGTAATTCTAGCACTCTGGGAGGTTGAGGGGGGTGGACTGCTTGAGCTTAAGACTTCCAGACCAGCCTCAGTAAAAGTGAGTGAGACCACCTCTCTAAAAAAAATAAAATAGCTCCTATAGTGCCAGCTACTCAGGAGGCTGAGGCAAGAGGATCACTTGAGCCCAAGAGCTTGAAGTTTCTGTGAACTGTGACACCACAACATTCTACCAAGGGCAACAAAGTGAGACTCTGTCTCAAAAAAAAAAAATAGTGATAATATCACATACTAGGTGAGGCTGCTGAGAAGTTGGATTACACACATATTGTTGGTAGGAAGGTAAAATGGTATAGCCACCGTCAAAATTGGTTTTGGAGTTTCTCATAAAATTAAAAATGCAACTATGATATGACCCAACAATTATATTCCTAGACATTTACTCAAGAAAAATGAAAACACACACTTATGCAAAAATCTGTACAAACATGCTTATAGAGATGTTATTTGTAATCACTAAAAACTAGGCATGAACTCGGTATCTTTGGATGGGTTGATGATCAAACAAACTGTGGCACATCATGCAATGGAAAAGCCATGGAGCAATTTTAAGGAAAAAAAAAAAAGAGTATTGGTGCATGGAACAACCAGGGAGGGCCCCAGAGGAACTGTGCTTACTGAGAAGCCAGTCACATAAGGCGACAGGTGGTATCAGTGCATTTACACAGCATCCTCAAGATAACAAAATTATGGAGATGGAAGCTAGGTTAGTGGTAGATATGTGAGCGGACGGCAGGGAGAGGACCGCACAAGGGATGTTTGGCACTGGACTGTTCTGCACCTTCTTAGAGTCTATATGTGTGGTGTGGCACGGTTGCAAAGAGCTAGGGTGCATACACAGAGGGAGTGGGGCACACTCACTGCCTGCACCACTTCCTGACACAGTACTTACTACTGGAAACCTGGTGAAGGAAACAGGACCTCTATGTCGATTTTTGTTTTTGCGACTTCCTGTGAATCTATTCATATAATCATTACAAAATAAAAAGTTAAGAAGACACAGTGATTATTTGAAATATTTTGAAAACTATGTAGGATGCAGGACAGGGATGCAAGTCTTCCAGGGTGGCCGGTGGTGCAGATAGGGCAGCAACTCACCAGCCTCTCCCTGGTCCCCTACAGAGTCCACCCAAAGCATCCTCTCCATCAGAATCTCCCTTGTGATCCATTCCTTCTTAATCTCCACAAGTACACCTCTATATAAGCACCTACACCTCTCCTTATACTTTTCAGATTCCAGGACACTGATCGTTTCCTTTGAATTAACACAGATAGTCAGTGTCATCATCGTTTAGTCAGCACCGGCTCACTTCTCTCGAAACTCCCCATTCAGTCAGGCAAAGGGACCATTTCTGGTCAAATCTATTTCCTCCTGCAAAATGAAAGTCGATTTCAATTTATGATTCTGCAGTTCTACAAGCACTCCAATGAAAGGGTTTAACTCCAAACATTTTCCATTTCCTCCTTATACCTTAGATATGTTTTAGATGAAATTATGAGGTTTAAGGAATGTGCATTTTTTTCTGAATTCTCTGAGGACAACTTGATTTTTGACTCTTATCTTTCTGTGAAAGCTACTTAATTGATCTTGATTTAATTGATCTTAGTTTCCTTGTGCATAAAAGGTAAAGTTTTAATTTAGTTGATAAAGGAGAATTGATGATGAATTAGTTTAGTTTTTAAAGGTTATGACTTAAGTTTCTTACTAATTAAGACTGCATCATATCAGATGATTTAATTACAGTCCTCCAGCCAGCCACTCCCTCTTCTGAATGCTACTGGGATTATTCTGATGGTATTGATACCCCAATGCCAATAATCCATAGGCCTCCTGAGCTTCAGAGGTTTTCTCATCCATTTTCTCTTATTTTTATAAAATCTGATGAAACTCATGTGATACATGAAGCTTCTTAAAAAAATAAGTGATGGGAATGTTGAAATGTATTTTTTTTTTCAGGCCTTCCCCATTCTCTAGACTTTTCCCTTTCCTTTTAGAGTTTGAAATTAAAGAATGCATTTTATAGTCATTTTGCAAAGTGAATTGTTCCCTTTAGTTATTCAATTACATTCTATAATTGTATGCTGAAGCATTTAAAAACCATTTTACTTCCTACTAAGGTTACAATTCAATTTTAACCATCTATAATCCAATCAGGCTATATCTTGTTTTAAGCATTTTAATAGATCCTTTTTTTCTGGTTATTAAAAAAATTATATTATGTAAATGGCATGTTAAATAATTGATGAACCACCTAGCTCTGCTGCTAGTTAGCAGTGATGCTATTCTTCCCAAATGTATCTAGACAGCAGTCTCCTTCACAGCAAGATTTTCCCAAGAACTTTAAAAGATATTTTAGCTCCTGCAGCGACGAAGGGAAACTACAAGCGTAATTTACTTACCTGATTTATGAAGCAATTTACACAATCTAGTATATTCAAAATATATGGGGATAGTTCTTTGTTAAGAAAACAAGGATCTTTAAAAATTACAAAACTCCAAATTATTGCATCTTATGAAGGAGCGGAGTAGATTAGGGCAATTATCTCTCTTGTTTTATTAAACCTTTACACAACTGTTAGAGGTTAACAGGGCTATTATTTTCCTACTGTCAAAATCTGCTTCAAAGCAAGATCTAGAACACAAAGTGCCACTGCCCAGGCACAGGAAAGGGCAGCTGTGCCAGGTTCCAGGGACAGATGACAGATCACTGCAGCCTGCCACCGTTCAGGCAAAGCACACATTACTAACACTGCAATCATGTCACTAGAACAAGCCCTGGTCATGAGAGGCATTCCTGGCAAATTAATAAGAAGCTTAGTGTTTTTAGCAATATTATTACAAAATAAAATATGGTTTTTTATTTTCTGGATGGGTAAATCAGATCATGTCAATTACTAATAGAACAATAATATATTGTGTTATCTAGGAAATTATGGCCTGATGAAAACGTAAAGTTAGAAATAATTTCTGGAATGAAGATTCAGGGCTTAAATCAGACACACGTCGTCTACAGTGGACAATGTCAGGGATGTGTCCTGAGTTCTGTTTCTGCAATTGCCTGGACATGACACCATCCAGGCCTGTCACCAGCCTCATGGTCTCCCTTCCTTCAATCCCCTCACACCCACATCTCATGTCAAACTCAGAATCTGCGAAGCCCTCTGCAGAATGTCAGGGCTGTGTTTGACTCAAATTCTTCAAATGACCTTCCTAAGATCAGGCCCATCAGAGTCAGCAAATCAGTAACAAATGGACTCCTTCCAGGTACCACGACCCATGACCCACAGTCAGTGCCCACCTGGACCTCTGTAAGAGCTGCGCTGTGACCCATGACTGGTGATTGGCGCCTGCCAGACCTCCATAAGAGCTGTGCCATGACCCGTGCCTGACAATCAGTGCCTGCCCAGACCTCCATAAGAGCTGTGCCACGGCACCCGCACCTGCCCAGTATAAGTGGCACTGGGATCTGCCCCCGTCGAGCCTCCGCATGACCTGACCAGGAACTCTGGGATCCACGCAACCCTGTGTCCTCCCCCCTGAACCTTCCATGCCTCCACACCTGCCCCCTCGTCTGGCCAAGGACTCTGGTAGCTGCGTGCCTTCCGGAGCACTCCCTGCCTCTGCACAAAGCCCTTCTCCTGCCCAGATACTTCTGGAGCCCTGGGCCCTCTGTGCCAAAGTCACTCGGTGCCAGGCACTCCCAGAACCATGTGCACTCCCCCCAAACACCCTGCCCTGTTGTTGGATCTGATATGTCACACTCCGGAGCTGCTCCCACAACCAGAACTCCCCGCCTGGGGCAGTCCCTGAAGAGCTACACAGGGTCACTCCTTACAAAGATCCAGCAACAATAGAGTGATCCCGCTGGGGACTAATCTTGGAGAGACACCTCCCCAACTCTGAGGACGGCCAGAGGCAATGGTGAAAAACAATCCTGAAGCAAAATCAATGAAAAAACTCTGGCAATATGAATAATAAGAGTAGAGCAACTCCCCCAAGGAATAATGTGGCAAACACAGCACAAGATCCCAGGCACAAACAAATAGCTGAGATGTCAGAAATTGAATTCAGAATTTGGATAGCAAATAAGATCAAATTAAAATTCCAAGCAGTAACTGAAAAGATATCTCAAGAACTCAAAAAATTCAAAGACCAGATGACCAAAGTTTTTGACACATTGAGACAAGAAGTTGCAGCCCTCAATGATCTGAGAAACACAGTAGAATCCCTCAGTAACAGAATGGAGCAAGCAGGAGAGGGGATTTCTGACATTGAAGACAAAGCTTTTCAATGCTCCCAAACTTTCAAAGAGGAAGAGAAATGGAGGGCAAAAAATGATCACTCTCTCAGCGAGCTCTGGGATAACTCTAAGAAAAATAATATTTGCCTTATAGGGATACCCAAAAGTGATAATGTGGCTTCACAAGGCACAGAGTCTCTTCTCCATGAGATTATGGAAGAGAACTTTCCAGACATGCCAAGAGATTCTGAAATTCAGATAGCAGACAGTTTCAGAACTCCAACACTACTCAACCCAAATAAGACATCCCCCAGACACATCATAATCAATTTCACTAAAGTTAATATGAAGGAGAAAATTCTGAAAGCAGCCAGAAAAAAGAAAACCATTACCTACAAGGGGAAGAATATTAGAATAACTGCAGATTTCTCTGCTGAAACCTTTCAAGCTAGAAGAGGATGGTCATCAAATTTGAATCACCTAAAACAAAATAACTTTCAACTCAGGATTCTGTACCCAGCTAAACTGAGTTTCATTTATGATGGAGAAATTTAATACTTTAATGACATTAACATGTTGAAGACATTTGCCACAGCTCTCCAGGATGTTCTCAGACCTATCCTCCATAAAGACCAGTGTAATCCTCCACCACAGAAGTAAACCCACCCACAAAATTTTGATCAAATTCCAACTTCCACAGTCCCAAAATGATTAAAAATGTCCACCAGATTCTCAAAAGGCTTATCAATAGTCTCAATTAATGTGATTGGTTTAAATTGTCCTCTAAAGAGGCACAGGTTGGCTGACTGGATACAAAAACTCACTCTAGATATATGCTGCATATAAGAATCTCATCTTACATTAAAAGACAAATATAGACTCAAGGTGAAGGGATGGTCATCTATACTCCAGGCAAATGGAAAGTAGAAAAAAGGAGGCATTGCAATCCTATTTGCAGATGCAATAAGCTTTAAACCAACCAAAATAAGAAAGGATAAGGATGGACACTTCATATTTGGTAAAGGTAATACTCAATATGATGAGATTTCAATTATTAATATTTATGTACCCAACCAGAATGCAACTCAATTTATAAGAGAAACTCTAACAGACATGAGCAACTTGATTTCCTCCAGTTCCATAGTAGTTGGAGATTTTAACACCCCTTTAGCAGTCCTGGACAGATCCTCCAAAAGAAGCTAAGCAATGAAATTATAGATTTAAACTTAACCATTCAATATCTAGACTTAACTGACATCTACAGAATATTTCATACCAACAAAATTGAATACACATTCTTCTCATCAGCCCATGGAACATACTCCAAAATCAACCATATCCTAGGCCACAAATCTAACCTCAGCAAATTTAAAAAAATAGAATTATTCCTTGCATCTTCTCAGACCATCGTGGAATAAAAGTTAAACTCAATAACAACAGGAATTTGGATACCCATACAAAACATGGAAGCTAAATAACCTTATGCTGTAGGACAGATGGGTTATAGTTGAGATTAAGAAGAAAAACACCAAATTTTTGGAACAAAAAAAAACGATGAAGGCACGAATTATCAGAATCTTTGGGATACTGCAAAGGCAGTCCAAAGAGGGAAATTTATAGCAATGCTAACTTTCCTCAAAAAAATGGAAAGAGAGGAAGTTAATAACTTAATGGGACAACTCAAGCAACTGGAGAAGGAAGAACATTCCAACCCCAAACCAAGCAGAAGAAAAGAAATAACCAAAATCAGAGCAGAATTAAATGAAATTGAAAACAAAAGAATTATACAGCAGATCAATAAATCCAAAAGTTGGTTTTTTGAAAAGATCAATAAAATAGATAAAACTTTGGCCAACCTAACCAGGAAAAAAAGGGTAAAATCTCTAATTCATCAATCAGAAATGGTAAAGATGAAATAATAACAGACCCCTCAGAAAATCAAAAAATCCTTAACGAATATTACAAGAAACTTTACTCTCAGAAATATGAAAACCTGGAAGAAATTGACCAATATTTGGAAGTAGGCCACCTACCAAGACTTAGCCAGAACAAAGTAGAAATGTTGAATAGGCCTATATCAAGTTCTTGAAATCGCATCAACTATACAAAATCTCCCTAAAAAGAAAAGCCCAGGACCAGATGGCTTTACATCAGAATTCTACTAAACCTTTAAAGAAGAACTAGTACCTATATTACTAAACCTCTCCCAAAATATAGAAAAAGATGGAATACTACCCAACACATTCTAAGAAGCAAACATCACCTTGATTCCTAAACCAGGGAAAGACCCAACAAGAAAAGAAAATTATAGACCGATATCACTAATGAATTTTAATGCTAAAATACTCAATAAGATAACAAACAGAATCGAACAACACATCAAAAAAATTATACACCATGACCAAGTGGGATTTATCCCAGGGTCTCAAGACTGGTTCAATAGACGTAAATCTATAAATGTAATTCAGCACACAAACAAACTAAAAAATAAAGACCATATGATTCTCTCAATTGATGCAGAAAAGGCTTTTGATAATATGCAGCATCCCTTCATGATCACGCACTTAAGAAAATCGGTATAGAAGGGACATTTCTTAAACTAATAGAGGCCATCTAGGGCAAACCCACAGCCAATATCGTATTGAATGGAGTTAAACTGAAATCATTTCCACTTATATCAGGAATCAGGCAAGGTTGCCCATTGTGTCCATTGCTCTTTAACTTGTAATGGAAGTTTTAGCCACTGCAATTAGGAAAGAAAAGGCTATCAAGGGCATCCACATCGGTTCAGAAGAGATCAAACTTTCACTCTTCGCAGATGACATGATGGTATATCTGGAAAACACTAGGGATTCTACTAAAATACTTCAAGAAGTGATCAAGGAATACAGCAATGTCTCAGGCTACAAAATCAACACCAAGAATGGAGAAGCATGAATCCTATGTACTCAATTTTGATATGAGGACAATTAATGACAATTATAGTTATGGGGAGGGAACAGAAAGAGGGAAGGAGGGAGGTGGGTAGGGCCTTGGTGTGTGTTACACTTTGTGGGGGCAAGACATGATTGCAAGAGGGACTTTACCTAACAATTGCAATCAGTGCAACCTGGCTTATTGTACCCTCAATGAATCCCCAACAATAAAAAAAAACTAAAAAAAAAAAAAAATCAACACCCATAAATTGGTAGCCTTTATATATATCAACAATAACCAAGCCAAAAAAACAGTCAAGGACTCTGTTCCTTTCACAGTAGTGCCAAAGAAGATGAAATATTTGGGAGTTTATCTAACAAAGGACGTGAAAGATCTCTATAAAGAGAACTATGAAACTGTAAGAAAAGAAACAGCTGAAGATGTTAACAAATGGAAAAACATACCATGCTCATGGCTGGGAAGAATCAACATCATTAAAATGTCTATACTACCCAAAGCAATATATAATTTTAATGCAATTCCCATTAAAACTCCATTATTATGAAGATCTTGAAAAAATAATACTTTGTTTTATATGGAATTAGAAAAAACCTCGAATAGCCAAAATATTATTCAGAAATAAAAACAAAGCAGGAGGACTCACGCTACAAGACCTGAGACTATACTATAAATCTATATTGATCAAAACAGCATGGTACTGGCACAAAAACAGAGAAGTAGATGTCTGGAACAGAATAGAGAACCAAGAGATGAATACAGCTACTTACCGTTATTTGATCTTTGACAAGCCAATTAAAAACATTCAGTGGGGAAAAGATTCCCTATTTAACAAATGGTGCTGGGTGAACTGGCTGGCGATCTGTAAAAGATTGAAACTGGACCCACACCTTTCACCATTAACTAAGATAGACTCTCACTGGATAAAAGATTTAAACTTAAAACATGAAACTATAAAAATACTTGAAGAAAATGCAGGGAAAACCCTTGAAGGAATTGGCCTGGGTGAGTATTTTATGAGGAGGTCTCCCTGGGTAATTGAAGCAACACCAAAAATATACTATTGGGATCTGATCAAACTAAAAAGCTTCTGCATAGCCAAGAACATAGTAAGTAAAGCAATCAGACAGCCTTCAAAATGGGAGAAAATATTTGTAGGTTATACTTCCAATAAAGGTTTAATAACCAGAAACCACAGAGAACTCAAACGTATTAGCAAGAAAAGAACAAGTGATCCCATCTCATGGTCGGCAAGGGACTTGAAGAGAAACTTCTCTAAAGAAGATGGGCGCATGATCTACAAACACATGAAAAAAAGCTCATTGTCCTTAATCATCAGATAAATGCAAATCAAAACTACTTTGAGATATCACTTAACCCCAGTAAGAGTAGCCCACATAATAAAATCCCAAAACCAGAGATGTTGGCGTAGATGTGGAGAAAAGGGCACACTTCTACACTGCTGGTGGGAATGCCCATGTTCCTTTTGGAAGGATGTTTGGAGAATACTTAGAGACCTAAAAATAGACCTGCCATTCAATCCCATAATTCCTTTACTAGGTATACACCCAGAAGACCAAAAATCACAATATAACAAAGATATCTGTACCAGAATGTTTATTGCAGCCCAATTCATAATTGCTAAGTCATGGAAGAAACCCAAGTGCCCATCAACCCATGAATGGACTAGCAAATTGTGGTACATGTACACCATGGAATATTATGCAGCCTTAAAGAAAGATGGAGACTTTACCTCTTTCATGTTTACATGGATGGAGCTGGAACATATTCTTCTTAGCAAAGTATCTCAAGAATGGAAGAAAAAGTATCCAATGTACTCAGCCCTACTATGAAGCTAATTTATAGCTTTCACATGAAGGCTATAACCCAAATATAGCACAAGACTATGAGGAAAGGGCCAAGGAAGGGGAAGGGAGGGGGGAGGTTACAGTGGAGGGAGGGTAATAGGTGGGGCCACATCTGCGGTGCATCTTAGAACGGGTACAGGCAAAACTTTCTAAAGGCAGAATACAAATGTCTACATACAATAACTAAGAAAATGCCATGAAGGCTACGTTGAACAGTTTGATGAGAATACTACAGATTGTATATGAAACCAGCACATTGTACCCCTTGATTGCACTAATGTACACAACTATGATTTAACAATGATAAAAAAAAAATATATATATATATATATATACTCTTTCAGCAGCACTGTGAAGGAAGATTAGGATATGAAGAGTGTTTTCCAAATGACTAGGGCACAGAACACAGATGGATGATAAGGTTTCATTACTGACTGCCACCACCTCTTGACGGAAACTTGAAACAAAGTAATTTCTCATAGTTTCAATGTTTTCTTCCATGCAGTTTGATAATTCTAAGATTACTGAGTTTTCTTGACATTGACAAATTAATTATTCATACTTGTTTCATTGAATACATGTGGTTTCCATGAAACGACAGACACAATCTTCTCTCAACCAGGGCCTTGCGCTCTTCCAGGCCAAGAACATTCCAGCCCCAGGCGAGCCTCACGGACAGCACTTCACAACATGCCTCGCATGGACTCCCCTTCCCTATTTCTATGGGTCACTATGTTTGATGGGCTGTTCTATTAATATTCTGAAAGAATTACAAATTTCCAGTTTTATTCAATCATCAACAGACGTTGCTGCCTTTATGACAGCACACGGTGTGTGACCCGTATTTACAATTATCTGACAAGTGTTTGCCTGTTATCTGAAACCCCAGCATGCTGTAATTTCTTCTAAGGAAGTAATGCAGGTTTATCATCTTCATGACAGCTCCTGAACTTTCCTCAGCATGTGACTGTTGGATGCATGAATAAAACTGAGATAAGAGGATCTAATTGAGGGGAATAGGCGCACCCTCTTCTCACGCTCCTTCGCAACCCACAGGGCCTTGTCCCTCCTCACAGTGGAAAGAAACCCATTGAACATCTGCTGTGTTCCTGGGACTCTTCCGAGTCTCTTGGAGGAGAATAGAGAGCAAAGCAGACAAAAACTCATCTACACTCATGTGGCTGACGTTCTGCTGGGGTGGAAGGAGACAGGGAGTGAGATTGTGCGTACTACACAGAGCTGCCACACAGGGCACATTACAACAAGTAAACACACATAGAACAGCTGGCAGGAGAAACTGAGGCTGGGCAGGGCGTGTGGATTGTAGGTAGTGACCAGTGAGAGCCCATGGAGGTAAATTTTAAGAAATCCCTGGAAGGAAGCTCATTTCAGACTGAGCGGGGAGAAGAGCAAAGGTCCTGAGTGGGCGTGGGCTTTATATCCTTAGGAAACAGATCAGAAAGTGATGCCCAAGAGCAAGAAGAGTCGGAGACGACGGGGGAGGAAAGGCGTTCCTGTGGGTCTTCACAAGGAATGTGGTTTTATTTTGGCTGCAGTGGGCAACCTTGAAAGGTGTGGAGAGGAGAAATGATGTCACTCCAGGGATGCTGCACCAAGATCCCACTGGCTACAGGGGACACAAACAGAGGGGGACCAGGTAGACGTCTAGTACAGGGGAGGGGCAAAGGTGGCTTGCAGGGGTTCAGGTGGATGTCCAGTATAGGGAGAGGTGAGGGTGGTGTGCAGGGACCAGGTGGATGTCCAGAGCAGGTAAGGGGCAAAGGTGGGTTACATGTATAGGAAAAGCTGGGTTTGGATACCTTTTGGGACAGGGCAGGGCTGGCTGGCGGGCTGGAGATAGAGGTGGCTTGAAGTTCCAGGAAATGACCGGTGGGGAGCAGTGGGCTGTGTCTTAGATGGGTGAGAGTACATGGGGTGCCTGTCAGACACAGGGTGAGAATCCTGGCAGGTGGAAACCCAGGTCTGGGGCTCAGTAGAGAAGTCTGTGACTATAAATCTATCTGCCTCATTCGATGTTGGAAGTGGGTCACACAGGGACAACTTTCTTTCTTTTTTTTTTTTGTTTTTTGCATAGGTAAATGCAAAGGTTTTTTTTTTATTTTATTATTATTATTTTTTTGTTGTTGGGGGTTCATTGAGGGTACAATAAGCCAGGTTACACTGATTGCAACTGTTACGTAAAGAGGGACAACTTTCTAAAACATGCAAAACATTGGGGTATTTTGCCTTTTAAAATGTTCTCATCGTGACCCTATTAATGAAAATTCATGGCTTCTTTTCCCTTTCTCTTAGCTTCCTCAGACCTCAGAGCAAGGATCAATGCTGGCATCTTTCCCTGGGCCAAACCTCCCCACGTGTGATTAGGGTGCTGAACTTAAGGCTGATGTGAGGGCAAAGAACTACGAAAGACATCAAAAAACTAAACCTTTCTTATTTTTTAAAAGCACATTAGAATTTAAACACAAAGAGAATGTTACCCAGTAGTATATTTTGCTTGCTCATAAATTATTCCAAACTTAAATAACTAAAACTATGAATACAACAATTATAATGGTAAGTGGATAAAGAGAGCATGCCCCAGGCCAGTGGAAACATATTTTATAATGATACATTTCAGAAAACAGATTAAGCAATGTTGCCATTTTAAAACGATAATTCAAAATTCAAACAACCTGTAGTTACGATGACTTCATTGATTGTATAAAGTAGTTAAGACATAATTTTGCAGTAGGGCTCTAAAAATAGAGCTACAAGTTTCAAAATCTGCCCTTCCAAATAATTATGCATGAGCCAAAAGAAAAGTCAGTAGAAAATGGACCCTGCCTGCACCCGTATAACAGACAATACTCGATCGATTGCTTCTCATTAACAGGACTGTCTGTTTGGAAACTCGGAAGGAATACTATTCTGTTTTGCTTCGGGTCCTTTTTCAAGGCAGGAAAAAATTGATTGCCCTTAGAAACAAAGAGAGGGAAAGTATGTGTTTGTGGTTGAATATAGGAGAATTTAGGGGCATTTATTTCATAATGCCCTGTTGTTATTTTTCCCAAGAGTTTATAAGACAAAGCATTATAGTGTTCATTTTTTCCTAATTTAAAAAATTCAGGTTTACATTAAATAATGATTGTGTATCAACCACCCCATCCTGCTTGGCCATGAACCATAACAGCCACATGTGCTCAATAATCAGCATTGATATCAGTTCACCTGGCGGGTCACAGCACGTCACTGTGTAATCAATGAAGTCGCTCATCTTTACATGGGAGGGGAAAATCTCTAGCTCACAAATAACCAGGGCTTTTATATATCCTCTTCCCTACAAATGTCTATATTCTGCAGTTAGGAGAGCACTCACAGATTATCTAGTCTGTAATCCTCACACCGAGAGTTGATAAAATTGGATTCTGCCAAGAACAACGCTCAGAAGAGAGGACCAGAAACTACATCTACTTTTACCGTCATTAAAGAATGTGTAATGGCAATTTCATAATCTCGTGATCTTGAAATAATCTAATCACAGAAGTACTAGCCCCCCACCACCACTCAGCAGATGCAAAGAAAGTTGGGGATGGGGGATTTATTAAGTTTATTCCCAATGCTCTTTCTGTGGCATAATGTTGCCCATCTACATTGCAATTTTTTGAAGTTTAAAATAATTAGAAATGTAGAGTACTATAATGATTTAATAACTTAATTATCTTCGTTTTTTTTCTGAAGACATTGTTGATTATGAAATGAAGAAAAAAAGAACTTATAAATCTTCCCATCCTAAGGGTTAATGCAGAGAATTGCCCTCTTTATACAGAAGTGTTGAAATACTTCCCTAGGTTCCCTCCCTCTGCACTATGAGGTCAGGTTTACCCATGGTAATAATGAAATGAATTACAAAGGGTTCATTGGTAACAGGAAATCCAGGCTATCTAAAGCCACGGATGTACAAACTTCACAAAAGAATCATCTGACTGAGAGGCACAGTGAGGAAATCCAAAGGCTTTTTTCCTTTGAACACAGCGATTCTTTCCCATGTCTTTTGTTTGTTCCTTCATTAAATCAATATATGTTTGCTAAACATGTGTCAGTTTGGGCTGTCAGAGGATGAGGAGGCAGAGTGTGTAATCCTTGGGGCACGGCAGATGGGGAATGCTTCCCCAGAGCTGGCCTCGACCCTCCTGGGGCTCACCTTGGACCAAAAGTAAATCAAGGGAGATCTAGGACAAAAATCCAAACTGGCCCAGCCAGGGAGGCTCTGAGTAAAGGTGGCCCCCAGGACTATGAGGTACATCCAGACAGGGGCATGTGAAACAGTGGGGAGTTTGTTTTTATCTATGGCCCAGGTACTAGCCTCATATGTGTACTTAACTTTGTCAATTATTGTTTTGACAGCTTTGTCCCATCATCAAACTGTAATTTTCTGCAGGCGTGGGCAACTTCTGTTCTCTGCCTCCCTCTCTTCCTGTGCCAACCCAGACTCAGCACTGATGCCCACAACAGTGGGGCGGGGAGTTACCTAGAAAGGACAGGGGTGGGTCCACCCAGTCCAGGGCCTGGGCATCTGGCCTTGTCCAGTGGTTTTTTGTTAAACATACAGAACCTTGGGTAGAATGAGTCCTCTGTGGTTCACCAAAATCTTGCACATTTTCTATCACTCTTAATAGGGAGGGGCCTGGCGAGAAAGAGATGAGCACAGCAAGATCTTACAAAGCACCGTCTACGTGAGGCCGAGTCTGGGGGTCCCAGTGCAGCTGGGCAATAGCCTGGAAATTAGTGACAGCTGATCGGTGGCCACTTTTCGGCTGCCAGCAACAAGAGACAAAATCAGTCCTGAAATCCAGAGGGTGAGGGCTCTGCCGAGCAGCCATTTTGCGGGGGCTTTGCTGGGATGTGGCCCTGATCTCACATCTGTGCTCCCCACTCACAGAACAAGAGCCAGACCCAGAGGAAAGCTCTGCCCTGCACTGTGACTCTGCCCTGGAAGACACTGCCAGTTCCCTCTGTGAGGAGGCTCAGAAAGAGCCAAGACCCAGACACAGAAAAAGTGAAGCTTATAGGATGAGAACCCCTAAGTCAGAGACGGACAGAGGGGGCTGTGTGGCCGCCGCTGACAGTGGCCACCACACCCACACCGGACATTTTCTATGAAATTTCTGTCATATCCAGAACAAAACTCCTCATCAGAAGAATTACATAATCTGTGCAGAAGAGACTTATACATTCAGATGTAATGTCAGGGACTGTGGGCTGGAAGGGAAACCCAGGTCTTGGGATGAAGTAGAGGGTGGGGACTCAAGTTCACTGAACGGCCTGGAAAAGAGGGAGTCCCCACTGAGGGGACCAGCGTCTCCCCAGCTCTACACTCACAATTAGACAGGAATTCCGGCAATGGGAATCTCTGTGGCAAGTCCCCTGTAAGGAATGTACAGGACTTCCACGTGCAGCGTCTTCCCATGGCCAGGATGGGTGAGAGACTGGAGGAGAAGACGGCCCCTCTCGTCAGCCGGAGTGCACCCCAGTGCTGGGGAACGTGTCCTGGGTGGCCTGGGATACTAGAAGGTACCTTCACCTGCCTGATCTCCCTCTACCCACAAGCAGAACCTCTGTGCCATTTCAACTCTTGGTAAACTTACTACTTAGATTTTTTGCTCTTTTCCTCCTTATTATAGATGTAACAGCTGCTAACAGGTATGGTTTGCAGAGCACCGGCCACATGTCTTATGCCGGAACACACAATTTATAGATATCATAGTTTATCTGCATGACAACCCCATAAAAATAATTACTATATTAATTTTTCAAGGGATGAGACTTGAATGAGGCCCTGACGTAGACAGCTGTGGAGTCCTTTCCTGTCTCACGTCAAATCCTATGTGCTTTCCTCTACTCAGCACTTAAACGTGACATCCAGCTGATCTGATATTGGACTTCACATTGATTTAATGTAAGAGCTTCACCTGGTATGTACCTGCAGTTCTGCGTTGAGATTTAGATAATTTCTGCAGGGATTTTAATCACAAAAAGAAATCAATTGCAAAATTATTGTAAGTATTATGTCTCTTACAATATAGAACATTCTGGATTCAAAGTGAATGATAACAAAATACTAAAATTTTGTTTAAAAAGAAAAATCTCTTTCTTCCTCTTCCCTTCACTTATTTTCTTCTTTGACTGTGTTCATTCTTTTTTCGTCTAATTTCATTTGAAGGTTACTGGCCATGACTATTACATAGAAAATACAAGTAAAACATTTACAGATTGACCGTTTGGAGGGATAAGGGCTGAATCACCAGACTCGGCACCAGAGTTTGGTGCATTCTGCCCATGTCTGCAGGCTGTACCCCCGGAGTCTACCTCTCTGTCCGCAGTGCCACAGAACAGGGCCACCGTACAGGCCAAGGTCTGTTGGCACCTGGGCAGTCAGCAGGAAGCCCTAAATTAGTGACGGTGAGAAAGCAGAAGTAGGTCAGGGCACGGTGTATTTTCAAAAGCTTATTATCATTTGTACCTACTTATATGTTTTAATGGAATATTTTTCAGTCCTGTGGAAACCCACCACAGCACGCAGATGAAAACAGAGTCAGCTGACCTTGGGACACTCGGGTGTTCATCTCAGTCCTTGCACCGCCACCAGCTGCTGGCCAGGGGGGAAATGAATGAAACCTGCAGATCCTAAACGCCAGGTAAGCCGCACCCACCATGTGGGGCAGTGAGAACACCAAGTTACTAGGGGTGCGCAGAGAAGGCGCCCCAGCCAGTAGCAAGCCCTAGAAAGAGCATGAGGCAGAGAAAGGACCACGTCGGACGTCAGCCCCTGTGCTGTGTCCACAGACCCTGCATATCTCAGGAGCAGTAGCTAGAGGGATGCCTCTGTGCACCCCACTGCTGCGGGTGAGTCCCACTGTGTGCTGGGCACGTGCAAGAGCCATCAGCAAGGCCTAGTCTTCAGAGTGTTTCTTCTCTTCGGGAACAGACATTGCCACAAGCCATTGCATTTTGCAACCGCAGATGACTGAGAACATTTTCACAGACAAATGATAAGCCCAGACTCCTGTTTTCCAAAGATAAGCCTGTGTGTGTATGGCGAGTGTATGTCAGAATGGAGACACACTGGCCTCAAAATGCCCAACCGTGTGACATTTACTTAAGAGAGGTGTCTGGAAGGTCCAGCCTCAGACAAGGACACAGGAGGGCAGAGAGTGAAGACAGATTTGAGATATGTTTGGTGGGTAGAATCTCCCTGACGCCCCTAACCAAGAGTGTCAGTCAGTCAGGGCCTGTTCTTTCGGCAAGAAAATACTTTTGCTCGTACAATAGAAGAACGTAATGAAATGGGAAAGCAGTTTATGGAATTGCTTCTCCTTAACTGCCCCATTCTCTCCCCTGCTCCTCCGTCAACCAACACCTGGATCCTCATACAGAGAGAAAGGGAACTCACAGACAGAGTTCTTGTGGCTGCCGTCCTTGCTGGGTAACATCTTGACACCTCTCGACTTCAATTCGATTGCCTTTTTCACTGCAAGAAACAAAATAAAGCCATTAGTAGGTGAAATTCGGAGATCGTAAAACAATGTTTTATCTTTATCGTGTTTCCCATCATAATTGCTCTCTCGCCAATCCCTGAAAATGGGACATGTTCTAGAAGGTTAATGATGCAAAGGTTAGTGAGGCCAAAGAGCTTGTGAATAATTAATACGAGGCTATCAGGCAGCAAGATCGTATGTGATGATACTAACAGTGTCAGAAGCTGAAAATAAGGGGTGCTGCCATTTACCTCGCACAGGCAACCCTGTTCACGGCCAGAAGTGGCAGAGTCTACAAATCATTATCATTTCACCAAAGTGTTCGGTGGATCCTTCTTTCAATTTATGCATGGTGAATATAGCATTTTCTAAATTTGCTATACTCATGAAAAGTTTAGACAAAAATACCAGTTGCTCATTCATTTATTCATAAAGTCATGACGTCCCTTACTGCTCGGCAAATCTCATGGAAGGGAAGATGAGGTCTAAGTGTGGTAGAGAAAGTGTTAGGCCACGGTCCTGCAGGCCACCACACGGGCAGTGCAGAAGGCACGGGTGGTGACGACCGTCCTCCAGGCCACCGTGGGCAGTGCAGAAGGCACGGGTGTTGGTGTTACAGTTCTCAGATTTATATAGGTTCCTGCATTAACATTGTAGGAAACCCTTTTCTTCTTACTTTTACAAAAAAAGGAGGGAGAGGCATTTTGTGAAAAGAAAATAGATAGTAATCTGATCCTCTAAGAAAAATCTCACACATGGACTCACTAAGTGCCCGACTGAGACATGTCCGATGTCACAGATGGGATCGGATTGAGAGCAGGTGGCAGCAGGCAGATGTGGACACACGTCCTTTGCTCACAACTTGGTGGCTACATGGGGTGGGTAAAATATTTAACTCTGTATCTGCTAATATATCTGTAAAATGGGTGAGATGCTTAGCTCTGTGTATAAAATTGACTGGGCAAGAAGCTCCCTTGACACTTGGTCAAACGTTATTCTAGATGTGTCTGTGAGAATGTTAGTCTGGCATTTATTGTTATTATTTTATTTTTTTGAGACAGAGTCTAACTCTGTCACCCTGGGTAGAGTACGGTGTCATCATAGCTTATAGTAAGCTCAAACACCTGGGCTTGAGTAACCCTCTTGCCTCAGCCTCCTGAGTAGCTGGGACAATAGGTGTCTACTATAACACCTAGCTAGTTTTTCTATTTTTAATAGAGACAGGGTCTCACTCTTGCTCAGGCTGGTCTTGAACTCCTAAGCTCAAGCAATCTACCTGTTTTGGCATCCCAGAGTTCCAGGATTACAGCTGTGCCCAGCCTAGTCTGGTATTTAAAGCAGCAGCCTGGGGAGCAGAAGACTCCTCACACTGTGGGTGGGCCTTGACCAGTGAAGTCCTGACCCTTCCCTGAGGGAGAGAGTCCTCTGCCTGCCAGAGGAGCTTGATCTAGAACTCAAGCCCTCCGCCCAGACCTCCCTCCGGCTTGCCAACTCACTCCCTGAGCTCCTTGGGTACTGTCAGTCCCATAAATATATGAGCCACTTCCTTGTAAGTCTCTTGGTATTTACACATTCAAGGAAAGAGATTTATACATACAAAGGTATACCTTTGTCTCTTGTACAATATGGGGATTAGGGACACTGTCCTCTGCCTCTTCCCCCACCCCCACACAGGTGAAAATCCATGTGTAACTTTTGATTCCCCATAGAATTAACAACTAAGTTACCGGAGACCTCACCGATAACATACATCATTGTTTAACATGTAAATAGACTGGTATCTATTAGACATGTATTTTATGTGTTCATGACACGCCCAACTTTTTCCAAATTTATATATATATATATATGTGTGTATATATATATATGTGTGTATATATATATATATATATATATATGTATGTATGTATTTCTAGGGTTTGTGGTTCATCTGTTTTGTTTCAATTGTCCCAAATCTTCAAAAACTCTTTCAATATATTTATTTCCAAACATTCATGCCTAAGCAGAGCCATGCATTTCAAACCTATATTGCTCAAGGTGGAATGTTGGCATGTATAAATCTACATGATAGATGCACACAGCACATGTATGTGTACACACGCACACACACACACACACACCAGCTGCTTGCTTTCTCTGGAGAAGCCAACTAACACCATCATCCAGGGACAGGAAGACTGGGTAAGGTTTAGAGACAATTAATGCACCATCTTAGGCCCACGCACGGCCCTGTGTGGTAGTATTTTCACGTCTCTGACATTCAGACGGCTGCACTGTCCTTTGGTACTGTCCTCAGTCACTGATGTCATGAGCATTCGATCCTCCCTTCATGGCTGTCACCCAGTCCTCACTCCCTCTCCACTGTCTCCTTCCTGTGGCCACTGAATGTTCCGACATGCCCAGGGATGGTGCTTCTGGATCCACCCCTCAGAGCCCCCATCCCACACCTCATCTTACATCTTCTTGGTAAATGTTCTGTGATGGTTTGTGTTTTGGGGGGGCATCTACCACCCTCCCATAACAGACCTCTGATGTAGGAATGAGGATGCCTTGGCTCCTACCTAATGTGAAGGGATGAAGAGGTAGGGCCTTTACGAAGCGATAGGTCACAAGGGTGCTGCTCTCATAAATAGGGATATTGTGCTGATAAGAGAAGTTGAAGGGGTTTCCCTGCCACCTTCTGCCAAATGGGCACCCAGCCAGAGACATCATCTCTGAAGCAGGGAGCAGCCCTCACTGAATCTGCAGGTGTCTTGACCTTGGATACCTCCAAATTTCCACAACTAGGAGACACAAATTTCAATTATTTGTAAATCACCAGTCTAAGGTATTTTTTATGGCATCCCAGAAAAGTCTAAGGTACGCACTTGCCCTGTGTATTTTACTAGGCATCAGGGAGAAATGAGTGTGGAGGGAACTCACAAACTTTGGAGTCTTCCTCCCACCAGCATGGCTTGGGAACGAGCAAGTAAGTCCAGGCAGCCGCCTGGCTCAAAGAAACCATCAGGAGGCTCTTGGTGTTGACTCTACTCTCAAGTGGAGGACAAGAGTTGGGGCAATCAAATCCCCTCCAAGGAAGGGCTGTGCAGACAGCGCTCGGCTGCAGACAGCTCCCTCATCCAGGGAGGGAGGCATTTTGTGACAAGAAAATAGATAGTAGGACATGGAAGCCCAAGGAGAGGCCACTGGGACTGGGACTTTGGTGTGTGGCACCCTGTGGTGGCTGAGGCTCTGAGGACCTTCTTCCTCAGGAGGGAAGCTCAAAGGAGCCCTTATGAACGTCCTATACACCAAATTAGACTCAGAGACCAATTTGCTCAGCACCCACCCACAGCCACCCATTATATTTCTTCTTTTCTCTACTGACTCCTCATTCTTATCTCTGTGCTGTGGTGACAAACAAAGTAGGAAAAGGAAAAGGAAATCTGGAACCTGCTCCTGCTGCCGCAATCCCGCCGGCTGCAGCTCGTGTCTCCCCGTCAGATCCCCCAGGATCATGTTTTCATTTGAAACGGTGAATGCTATGGTGTGTGTCTGCCATCTCCCCACTGCCTGGCACTGAACTAACTTTACCTTGAAGTCACTCAGGAGAGAGGAGACGAATGCACAATAAATAATGAACAGGAGAATCGATGGGAGATAATAAAGAACATAAAATTCAAAGCAAATGTTACCCAAGATAAAACAAACAAAACTCAATCCACCCAGAAAATAAAAAGTAAAACTGAGTAGCCTTCGGGGTGTGATGAAGGTGTCTGAGTACACAGGACGTCTCGAAGAGCCGACGAGCGAAGAAATTCCTTAAGTTTGCAAATGAGTGTTGGAAGCTCCGTAAAGCTAAATTTCCAACTAGGATACTGTTATTTATATATTTATTATTTTTCAGTAAGGTGGTATTATACTGCTGTAGACCATCTGCTCCACTGAGTTCTAATTTGTTTCAAGTTATTACGTTCTCTTATTCGATAGCTTAGATTCCTGGAGGTGCTGTGCAGAAAGGAAGAGTGAGTTGTGCGTTCTCCACCCACCGGTATCTGGATCTTTCCTCTCCTCAACCCTCTGGGGCTCCTCTTTTCCTGTATCCAGATTCCTCCTCCTCCTCCTCAGAGCTGGGTAGGGAGATTTCCATTTGCAAAGAAAGGAGAGAGGGGAAAGAAAGTGGACTGGAACTTCAGAATTTCAGAGAAATTCTTCCAATGACTCACACTTTACCGTGAATTAAAGTGTTAGCTGTTTATTCTCAAATCTTACACTGAATGCCAGAAAGCCCTTGTGATTGACAAAAATGCCAACTCTTGTGTGTAATCTCAGGCCTACTAAAACACAACCTTTGACGCTGGGCCTTCAAGCTTCATTTTCTCAGAGTAGTTACCCAGTTTTTGTTTTGAGCTTATTTTAGTTTTTTTCTGTCCTTAGTTTTGTGGTGTTGGCTGATGACGGCATTCTGTCCATGGTAAAATTAGAGACTGCGTCTCCCTGGTCTCACGTGGCTGAGATGATAGCTAACTTTGCTCAGTGATTCAGATTCAACAACTTCAAATAGATGGTAGTTACCAGGGGCTGAGGCAGGCGAAAGGAGATGAGGGTCAAAGGATACACAATTTTGTTAGGAGGAATGAAGTCATAGTGTCTACATACTCATATAACTTACGAACTATAGTGAGTAAACATGTGTCTTGTACTTGAAAACTGGTAGTTAATTTTAAGTGTTCTCACAACAAATATACAAGTATATGGTAAAAATAAACAAAAAATCCCAAACAAACAAAAGCCTCAAATTCTTGATGGTTATAATAGAATAATCCTTGAAAATTCTTAGAATGTCAGTGATTAGCTACCAATAATTAGGAATATATACTAAATAGTATAAATGCATAAAATGTAAGGATATAAGATATATAAATGAATCTATTGAACTCTCTTGTTAGAAATGTTTTTGCTCTTGAAACATTCTTGTTCTCTAACCTAATATGTTTTACAATTATGTAATCAATAGCTTTCTATTAAAGTTGATAAGTAAGCAATTATATTCCATAAGCTATTAAGTCAGTGGTTCTCAACCTGTGGATCATGACCCACTAACAAGGAAAACACACTGTAGCATTAAGAAGGTTGAGAACCACTGTATTAAGTGTTTTGTATTTGTATTTTTATTTTGTATTATCACAGAAAATATTATTTTTTAAAAACTTCATTATTTATGTTGTTATTCTTATACTCAGATGTTTTTAAGGCTTATGGGTATTTTGGATAGTTTTATGTCTCCTTTATTATTGGAAAATAAAAATGATACTTTTCTTGAATTATCTCAGACTATTGTCAGTAGTTTTCATTTTTAAGAGAAAAATTAATCTTTTGAGTAATATACCTTGAGGAGCTTGGATTGCTTACATTCTCTCACTTATTCTAGAACTTCATTTTCTTTAATCTAGGAGCACAATATTTTATGAATTGCTTTTGAATATTAGAATTTAGAATTGCATTTAAAATATTCAATTGCTTCCTTAGTAGTTACATATACACACCCTCATTGTTTAACTTTCCTTCATTAAAATTTTATTATGTGTTATACTGAGGAAGAGTCATCAAATTTTTAGATGACCTTGTAATTTAAATACATATTGAAATTAAAAAATCTATTTATCAACATACTTCCATTAGACATTGTTAATGTCACTAAATTCCTAAGTATTGACTCAACTTCTTTTTCTCTGTTTATTATTAATGCATAGTTTGTACTGAAAGGCAGCAGACATTAATATAAACATATGTCTTACTGCGGCTCTTAGCAAAGAGCCTGGGGCCATGTCCTTCTAAAATATGAGCCTCAATATCTGCACCAAACTCATCACCTCAAAAGCATGGCTGTCATTTTTTCCTCTTGTGTATAATCACTTTTTTCTTTTCTTCTTGATTAACCCAATTATTATACAAGGGTATTGTTCCTTTCCCACCTAAATAAGTTAAGACAAAGCAATCACATTTTTTAAAGGCACACAAGCATGCTAAGTGATAAGTAGAAGTGTTTCACATCCACCTTCCTCTTGCAACTAGTACTGTCTCTTTCCTGTCCTGTGGGCTGGAGGGAAGGAGGTTCTTCAAAGAACCGTTTCTATTTCCATCTCTTCCGAGCCTCTCCTGAATCTGGTCAGCTGCAGCTTCTTTTTTTTTTTTTTTATTGTTGGGTATTCATTGAGGGTACAATACGCCAGGTTACACTGATTGCAATTGTTAGGTAAAGTCCCTCTTGCAATCATGTCTTGCCCCCATAAAGTGTGACACACACCATTCTCCATTCTCCACCTAACTGGGATATGGTCAACTATGTCCTCCTTAAAGCCCTTTCTGCCCTGAGCTTCCTGGGCTTCCTGAGTTTCCCTGTCTTAGTTTTCCTCCTAATTCCTTCTTGGTTCACAGGCTGACTGTTGCCATCTGAAATTTTAATATTTATTCCATATAGCTAAACTCCATTGATCACGCATCTAATAGAAGTATGGTAAACATCTAATAAAACATTACCATTACTCCATTATTGCATCATTGATAAGAGTTGCAAATTTTAAAAATGCAAAATACTCAGTATACACCATATTTAATTCCACCAAATTGTTATAAGATTTATACTATTACTACAGAACTGACAAAGGGATGTTAAAATCTCCAACTGTTATAGTGCAGGAAGATATCACTGCCCTGTTATATCCATTAGGGTTTTCTTTATAAATTGAGGAGCATTTAGGTAGAGCACATAAATGTTAATTATTACAATCTCTTTATGCTGAGTGTTTCCCTTGAGAAATATGGAGTGTCCATTCTTGCCTTTCCTTATCTTTGTTGATTTAAATCCTATTGTATCTGCAAATAAATTAGCAACCCCTGCTTTATTGTGATTTCCATTTGTCTGTATTATAGATGACCATTCCTTCACCCTGAGTCTTTTTTTATGTTTTGAGGTAAGCTGAATCTCTTGTAAGCTACAGATACCTGGCCTGAGTTTTTGTACCCAGTGAGCCACCAACCTGTGCCCCAGACTGTGTATTACAGCCCAATTCACAATAGCCAAGTCCTGAAGTGGCCTAAATGCCCATCAACCAGTGAATGGATAAACAAATTATGGTATATGGATACCATGGAATACTATGCAGCCATAAAAGAGGGAGACTTTATATCTTTTATATTTACCTGGATGGAGCTGGAACATATTATTTTTAGCAAAATATCTCAAAAAATGAAAAAAAAGTATCCAATGTACTCAACACTATTATGAAACCAATCTATCAACACTCACACATTTATACAAATGATAAAACACAAAGACAATCCAGAAAAAAAGAAGGGAGAGAAGGGAAAGGGGAGGGGAGAGGAGAGGGCCAGTGGAGGGACGGTATTTGGTGGGATCTCCCCTAATGTGCACGATACAAGGGTACATTTCAAAACAACTAAGGGTGTGTTATAAATGTCTTACCACAAAAATAAGTACGTGAGGTGATGGTTCTGTTAGTTTGATTTAAGCATTCCACATTGTATATCAAATCATCACATTGTACCCATAAGTGTATACAGTTATGATTTACTAAAACTTAAGTTGAATAATGTAAAACAATAAAATAGAATACAGAAAAAAAGATTTATATAATTACTACTGCCATTTACAAAAACATCGAGGTACAAAGGGGTTAAATACTTTAATACAGGTCGCACAGCTTGAAGTGGTGGAGCTGTTATTGAACCTGGGGAACCCTCATTCTAGAACCTGATGGCCTAGGCATCACAGGCAATGTTGCATCCTTAATAAATTACACTCCTTATTTTAACCACATTTTACATTTAAAAATTTTTCTTTTTAAAAAGAGCCTATTATTTCATTTTATGATGTAATACTTAAATAATCATGTATCACTAACCAATCTTCCTATTGTGCTCAATTTGTTAAGTTTAGAATTGATTAATCAAATATTTAAACATTTATTTAAGAAGTCAAAATGAATTGGTATGGTGGTGCTTACACATGGAATAAATATCTATTGATATGAATCCTACTGTAATGAAAGATATACACTGTTTTACACAGCATTGTTTTTTATTTTTCATAAAATTTATGATCATAGTAGTATATAAAATTGTAGAAAATTTCGGAAATACTAAATATAATAAAGAAAACAAAGTAACTGAATAAAGCCCTCACCTGGACATAACCACAGAGAAGTTTTACGTACTGATTTTCAATTCCACATGTTAGTTGTGCCTACAGATGAGTTGATAGGGTTATGGAGGTAGACACATGCATATGATATTTATAGAATATATTTTTTAAAATTCTTAATGTTTATTTTCTTTTATGAACTCTTTGAGCATTTTTTCCCAAACTACTTTTAATGGGTTGGTCATAATCTATGTAATTACATTACCATGAGTAACTTTTTTTTCTCCCTTTTTGCAATTATATATAATACCAAACACCCATCTCACGCCCCTCAGTTTCAGATAATTGATTGAAAGAATTAGGATTTTTTAGTCTAGGCCATTTATCCACTGTGCTGAATTGATTTCTAAAAAGTTGTGCGAGTTCACCATACTAGTTATATACAAGAATATTTTAACTAAAGCACCTTTGATAACATTAAGTTTTAGTAGATAAAAGAAAATGCTTTTAGGGCTGAGTGTGTGTGTGTGTGTGTGTGTGTGTGTGTGTGTGTACAGGCACACACAAACATTTTCTTTGTCTACTTGTGAATGGATGGAAGCTAAAGTTGGCTCTACAACTTTGCAATTGAGAATTGTGCTGTGATAGCCATTCCAGTGTCTTTTTTATAAAATGATAATTTTTCCTTTGGGTAGACATCCAGCAGTGGGAACGAAGAATGGGGAGGATGGGATAAAAACATACCTATTGGGTAAAATGAACACTACTCTGGTGAAATAGTCCCTGACTTAAGTATTATACAAGGCATGTATGTATAAAAAGTGTACCCCCTTAATATTTTGAAATAAATTACATAAAAAGAAAATTCTTACTAACTTGGTAGTTAAAAAGAGCTATCTCATTTTTAATTTCACTTAAAATATTGCATTTCTTGGCTTATTCTTTGGGCTAACTCTTACCAATGTTCTCTCATGGTCTATAAAGTCTAAATATGATTGCTGTGGTTTTTTTTAAAGGTTCCTTTCATGGCAGCTTCCATTGTAAGTGTGCATGCATCAGATATTTCTATTTTTTTAATTAGTTTTTTTTATGTCTTTCAATGGGAACCTTTGACAAACATTGACAGCCATGTTTTAGTAACTACATTGCCAAATTTTATTGTAACTTTACGTCAGTCAATGTCCTTTTTCTTGGTCAGGGAAATCATCCTTTTGAATAATCTGATGTTATAAGTCAATTTTTAACTCATGAATAGTTACAGGTGTTTATTTGCTATATTTGACAATGTTGGCAGTTTTTGTTCATTTGTTTGTTTGTTTTTGAGACAGAGTCTCACTCTGTTGCACCAGACTATAGTTCCTTCCCCAGATATTTCCTTAAACTTTACCACATGCTGGGGAAGAAAAAAATGCAAATTCCCGAGTAAGGTCTCTAAGGAATTAGGACCATGTCTTGCTATCTTCATTTCCAATAGAAATTGGCACATATTTGTCATTCAATAAATCAACACAGTTTATAGAATAAAAGAAAAAAAGGGTGAGAGAAGGGAAGCTACTGGAACATCACTCAGCAACTCTCCTCTTCTGGGAATACCAGAGGCTGTTCAGCCACAACAGCTCAGTGTAAACTGTCTGTGGACACTTTCCAATGTATTACCTGTGTCCTTTCAGACCAGTTAACAAAACATTCAATGACAACCATTTCTTTTTTGACACCGTGACCTTTTGTTGCCTCTGACCAGTGTACCACATTTGTTAGGGAGCTAACCCTCTTAAATAGGAAGGGCATGTCACCCCAGGAGACAACTCACAGTAATGGTGGCTACATTTATGCTTCCACAAATAGAATAACAGCAGACTTCTCTTCCGCGACCCCCGGGGAAGCACAGGTATGCCTAGCAGTAGGTGGGTGAGCTATCCCTGAGAGGCTTGCACGTGGAGCTCTGCTGCAAAGCTCAGGACACTGCTCAAGGCAGCCCCGGAGAGCTGAGTATTGTCCGTTATGCCTTTTGAATCATGGGGGCCCAGGCTGTGGTAGAACACCTGTTTCTCTCTCCAGACTGTACACAGTTTTCAAACAAATGTGATTTAATTTGTGAAACACCCAAATCCAATCATTTTGTGGGCACCAATGACCCCCAGGATCTCCAATGGGGAGCACTCACTTGGGGGGGGTGCGTAGGTGTGGTGGGTGTGGGTTTTCATTAGTGAGGATGGATCAAAATCGATTCAACCACATTTCTTTCCCAGCTTTTTATGATCAGTCCTGTGAGATGATAGAGCAACACAGCACCAGGGGACAACAGAACGTGGTGGGCCCAGTTCATCACTTTGGCATTAGCCGCTGCCAAGGCCGGTCAGAGTGTCCTGGTGCTTGGCACAAGGAAGACTTGCATGCTGAAAATTGTTTCATTTCTAAGTTATAACAGCATTTTCAGGTCAAGCTTCTCCCCTCCTTTCCTCCTTATACTTTAATTATTCCTATTTTGTAAATACCATCATTTTGCTGTTTTCTCCCCACTGCTTTTGGAAAAGCTTCATTAATTTCATTAAATGACATATTAAATCAAAGTTAATGTGGTGGAACATAAAGGGACAGAATTGTAAATTCTTTACAGGGGAATAGTAAAATTTGTCTCTGAATGAACTGTCATAAACCATCTTTGAGAAATTAATTACAGGGTATTTTCTTAGAGGTACTATATAAATAAAACAAAATGGAGACCCCTGATTGGAGGCCGACAATCTGTGTGGGAGAGCAGAGGTGCATCCAGCACCTTCCCCCTTCCCCACTCCTGTCATCCTCAAGAACCTCCAAAGCCGACACAAGGACAGCTCATATAGCACCTGCTCTATACCTGTCTGGATGTAGCAGGAACTTAATGAAATACTTGTTAGGTAGGCCTCTTCTAGTTTGCAAAGCAGACCTGAAGAACAAATAAAGATAAACACACTGAACTTTCATAAGTGCCAAGATGAAGGTGAAGGTCACTTCAGTAATGTGAACCCCAAATAACTAAGGAATCAACATATTGGTCAAACTACAAATCTTGACTATGAGAAAGTGTTTGCCCCATCCTAAGTCAGATGTGAAACAACTTACTCAAGAGGAGAAGCTGCTCTTTGTGCTTGCCCCAGGTCAATAACGCTTCTTACCTCTTGCCAATGTCCCCGTGACATTACTAATAAGTCACCTTATAAAGGACCCCAGGGTCCCGGTTAGTAAAACTATTGAGACAGGGCATGAAATACGCATGTTGAAGAATAACATTCTGCAAATTTCTGGGATAGCTTTTATCTTTATTTTGGATTCTAGATAATTAGCAAAATTTCTTTTTATGTTTTCTAATGTAAACATGAAAATGTACAATTTTAAACACTGGTCTATATTCTGAATAATTGAAAGAGACATCCACCCTAAACTGTTGTGTACCAGATAAGAGAGAACAAGGTTGTACAGAGAAATCCAACAGTTTTAGTTGGTTGAGTTCGATGTGCCAGTTAGACATGGAACTAAGCATTTGCATACCAGAGTATGGAACACAAAAGACTGGACTAGACCCAGGAAATTGGAAATCACAGCCTCAGCCCCCACTGAGAGCTAGGGCTGCAGAGTGATACCATGGCTGTGGGTCTCAGAGAGCAGTACGGATGCCTGAGGTCTCCAAGACCTGTCGGGGCACTCATTTATTTAAAACTGTTTCACAGGCATATTAAGACATCATTTGCTGTTCAATCCTGTAATTCCTCTACTGGGCATATACCCAGAAGACCAAAAATCACACCATAACAAAGATATTTGTACCAGAATGTTTATTGCAGCCCAATTCATAATTGCTAAGTCATGGAAAAAGCCCAAGTGCCCATCGATCCACGAATGGATTAATAAATTGTGGTATATGTACACCATGGAATACTATGCAGCCTTAAAAAAAGATGGAGATTTTACCTCTTTCATGTTTACATGGATGGAGCTGGAACATATTCTTCTTAGTAAAGTGTCTCAAGAATGGAATAAAAAGTACCCAATGTACTCACCCTTATTATGAAACCAGTTTATGGCTTTCACATGAAAGCTATAACCCAGTTACAACCTAAGAATAGGGAGAAAGGGGAAAGGGAGGGGGGGAGGGAGGGGAGGTAGGTGGAGGGAGGGAGATTAACGGGATTACACCTGTGGTGCATCTTACAAGGGTATATGTGAATCCTAGTAAATGTGGAATGTAAAGGTCTTAGCAAAATAACTAAGAAAATGCCAGGAAAGCTATGTTAACTAGTGTGATGAAAATGTGTCAAACGATCTATGAACCAAGTGTATGGTGCCCCATGATCATATTAATGTACACAGCTATGATTTAATAAAAATTAAAAAAAGAAAAAATAAATAAAATAAAATAAAACCAAAAAAAAAAAAAAGACATCATTTGCTTATTTCTTTGTACAGAAGCAATGGTAGCTGGATAAGCAGTAAACAGGGAGATTAGCGAACAGGCTGGATTCACCGTATCCATCAAGATGCTTAAGTTTGCCTAAGCATGCCAAGGAAAAATCAATACGAATAATTACTTTTATTAAATCAGCTCTTTACTGCATGTCCTATTAATACTCTGCTTGATGAAAGGAGACGTGCTCGTAAGGCACTTCGCTACACACCAAGGTATGATGCTGGGCTTGTGGAGAAACACTTGTGAAATTCCTTGATTTCAGAAGTGAACTTGTTGTTCTTTCCTGGAACACCATTTTTACTGGAAAGAAACACTAACAAAACATAGTGAATGCACTAGTATCTATTGCCACAGCAAACAACGTATTATCTCAGAGTCCTGCAGGTCTGCCAGGCAGGTGGGGCTCACCTGGCTCTCTGACCGGGTGTAACGCACAAGGAGGTGGTGAGCTGACTTGTCTGTGAATCCTCTCTGGATTCAGTCAGGCTGTTGGTGAAGCCCAGCTCCTGGTGGTCCTAGGACTGGGGTCCCCGTGTTCTGGTAGACAAGTGACCAGGATCAGTTTTCCCAGGCCACCCACTACCACTCCCCGTCATCAGTGCCACGGAGAACCTCCCAGGTGAGTCTCTCCCCCAAGGGCCCACGCTAAGGACTCATTTGATCAGTGCAGGAGCTCGGAGGACAATCTCCCTTCCTCACCACCGCAGCTGGCATAGCTGAGCACAGGGGGGCACCTCATCAGGGGCATTGTGCAAAGGGGACGCCTTTAGAATTGTGATTTCTCCCTTCAGATATTCAGATATTCATGCTTGGGCTTTTAATGGTATTTACATGAAAATAAACAGTGATTATTTCCTAAAAAAAAAAAAAAGGTGGATACTATGTTTTCTGAGGATGCAATTTAGTTTTCAAGCAAATAATAAAATTTTGGACAGCTAGCATCTGCCTCTGCAATCTTTACAACTTTCCAATACATAAAGACGTTTCTGATGAGATCAGTGGTGATGTTAACAAATATATTTTCTTAAAGTTAATGTACAATACTTATTTTTAGATAATGACAATACCATTTGTAAGGCCTAACTCAGTGAACTAACAATTTCAAGATGATCTATTCACAATGACACAAAATAATGCATAGGTAAAAGATTGATTCAAATTTGAGATATGCCGGTGGATTTTACTAAAGTATAAGAGGTTTATTCATGTGATTTCAGGTTCTATATTGCAACTAACTTTTAAGAAAAAAACCACTTGTTAAGTTTAATGTAGTGTTAAAGCACAATACCCACTATTATCTAAAAAGACTATTAAAATTTCTCTCTTTTCCAATGTCAACCTGTGTAAACTCTGATTTTGTTCATTAATTTTACTGAGAATGACAGAGCGCAGCACACAGAATATAGAAGCAGGTCTGATAAACCAGCTCCTCCATCAAGCCATGTGTTAAAAAATTTTGCAAAAACAGTTTTAAAAGGCTGCTCTTCACATTACTTTTATTTGGTTTTGTTCTTGGACAATAGAGTTATTTTCATAGAACATATTACATGTTAATTTTAAAGGGGTATTGTGATTTTAATTTCAAAAAGAAACATTCATTTTTTTCTTTGTCAACCTGTGTAAACTCTGATTTTGTTCATTAATTTTACTGAGAATGACAGAGCACAGCACACGGAATATAGAAGCAGGTCTGATAAACCAGCTCCTCCATCAAGCCATGTGTTAAAAAATTTTGCAAAAACAGTTTTAAAAGGCTGCTCTTCACATTACTTTTATTTGGTTTTGTTCTTGGACAATAGAGTTATTTTCATAAAACATATTACATGTTAATTTTAAAGGGGTATTGTGATTTTAATTTCAAAAAGAAACATTCATTTTTTTTTTCTTTAAATGTAATTCCTAATGTATTTACATGAGTGGCTACAAGCCACAGACATTGAGGTTTTCGAAAACTTTTCAAAGTGTCCTAAGACAGAAAGGTTTCAGCATCCCTTCCCTGGGTCAGTAAACAGACTTTGACTCACTCCCGATGTGCAAAGTAGAATTTTACCCTGAAGGTCAAAGGTTAGAATTCAGTTTGTCCACAAACTTAAATGGAAAATAATATTGTATTTTTATTTTCACTGGTTTCTGAGAAAATTAGCATTTTCTTCCATGTGAGGACAGGTAATTAAAAAAAATAGTATTAACGGTACTTTGTCATTAGCAGAAATTGCAGTATCTTCTTACTACATTAACAGTGATTATAGAAACCAACAGCTGTAAGTTATGAATTCAGAATATCATCACTGTTAGCCTCACCGTGGATCCTGTTAGTAAAGGAGCCCACACATCTCTACGCATAAATTCTTTTTAAAATATGTTGACGACTATTTCAACACACATAGCTTAGTTTGGTTTCCTGCTATTTTATTTTCTGCGTTTATGATGCCCTTGTAAGAGGCCCATTTACCTCTCCAGGCTAACAGAGGTGCCGGTACAATTTCAAGGGCCCCTGGCTGAGAACTTGGGAAGGTGAATTTTCAGCAGAGGAGGGAGGATTGAGCAGCTACCTGAGGTGGGAAAAGGACTCGGGGACAGTTGTGCCCTGAGGGTGAAGACGTTATTGCAAGGAAGTGAGCTAAGGGTACCAGTGACTGAAGACTGAAGCAGGACTATGGGGCCTGGACAAGAGCTATGTCAGTCACAGGGTGGGGACAGAGGCCTCCCTGGATGGATCCATGAACAATAAAAAAGAGTAAGGGAGGCCAGTGTCACTATCGCTATTGAGAGGTTTTTTTTTTTTTTGGAAAGGGAAGAGGAGAATTGGGACAGTAGTCGGAGGAGCTTACAGCTCAAGGGGATGTTGCGGGTGCTGGTGGTGGGTGTGAGTGCGTGTGTTGTCAGCTTCCCTCCCCCTGAGCTGCCACAGGGCGTTTGTATTTAGTAGCGATGGTCTAGAGGTGAGGGCAAGGTTGATGGTTCAGGGAGAGATGTCAGTTAAGTGGAGATACCCAAGCCTGGCTGTCCGGAGACCAGCAGACGGCCTCAGCACAGCGGAGGGCAGGCAGCCTTGTGACAGCAGGAAGGCCAGGCCTGCAGCTACTTGCTCCTGTGTCCTCACTGAGAACAGAGTGGGGCCCTGGGCGGATTTGAAAGCCAGTGGTTTAAAGAATCTCTCAAGGATTTTGACTCAGTACCTTTTTTTTTTTTTTATTAATTTTTTTATTAAATCATAGCTGTGTACATTAGTATGATCATGGGGCACCATACACTTGGTTCATAGACCATTTGACACATTTTCCTCATACTAGTTAACATAGCTTTCCTGGCATTTTCTTAGTTATTTTGCTAAGACCTTTACATTCCACATCTACTAGGATTCACATATACCCTTGTAAGATGCACCGCAGGTGTAATCCCGTTAATCCCCCTCCCTCCACCTACCTCCCCCCTCCCTCCCCTCCCTTTCCCCCTTCTCCCTATTCTTAGGTTATAACTGGGATATAGCTTTCATGTGGAGGTCCTACATTAGTTTCATAATAAGGGTGAGTACATTGGGTACTTTTTATTCCATTCTTGAGACACTTTACTAAGAAGAATATGTTCCAGCTCCATCCATGTAAACATGAAAGAGGTAAAGTCTCCATCTTTCTTTAAGGCTGCATAATATTCCGTGGTGTACATATACCACAATTTATTAATCCATTCATGGATCGATGGGCACTTGGGCTTTTTCCATGACTTAGCAATTATGAAGAGGGCTGCAATAAATATTCTGATACAAATATCTTTGTTGTGATGTGGAGAAAAGGGAACACTTTTGCACTGCTGGTGGGAATGCAAATTAATACATTCCTTTTGGAAAGAGATATGGAGAACACTTAGAGATCTAAAAATAGATCTGCCATTCAATCCTGTAATCCCTCTACTGGGCATATACCCAGAAGACCAAAAATTGACTCAGTACCTTAATTCACCTATCTAACCTGCAGTGGTCAATTATACATTTACAAATTATTTAACATTCCCTTCAAATGATGGAGCCCAAGCCTGTACCCTCTACAGTGGACTTGGCTTAGTGACTCTCTTGCATGGACAAAATTTGTGTAAGTGTCTGTGTATAGATACAGAGACCGGATTCTAACAGGTGTGGCCCACTCCTGCCCGGTCACATTCTCTCTTGGATTGTGCACCCCTCAGGAAGTCAACAGCTGTGTCAAGAGGACGCTCACGCAGCCACTGGGAAGGCCCAGCTAGTAAGGACTGAAGTCCTCTGCCAACAGGCCTGGTGGCACTGAGGTGTCCTGCCATCACCACACAGATGAGCCTCTCTGGAATCAAGCCCTCCCGCTGCAGCCCAGCCACACTGCGTGCAGCCCTGGCTGGTGTCTGGATGGTAAACCCACAAAGGACTGAACCAGAACGCCCCCGCTGAGTCGCTCCTGACAGCAGCCCTGCGGAAATGTGAGATGGTATGTGCTCCGTGACTGAGCCAATAATTTTGGGGGTAATATATCTATAGCAGTAGAACCAATATCCCACCACTTTTCAGGGTCTATTCTGGGCTTCTATGGTTGAAATGGATTACATGAGACTATTGACAAGGGCAGGGCAGCAGGTATTGAACGTGAAAAGCTGGTTGTGATGTCTTGAGCTAGATGTAACAGGCCAACCAGCAGAAGATAGTTTTCTCTAATAATTTATGTCCAGTGTTTTTAAATCTTCATGTTTTCAAAAGAAGCAGGCTACCTAGATATTTACGTGAAGTTTCCTGTGTTAGGAATTTTGGGAAACCATTCCTTTTGGATGTCAGGCCATAGGTGTGAGCCCTGTCTGTGGCCCTGGTTCAGGGAAGGAGGAGACAGGTTAAAGCCCCCAGGGCTCAGGGCTCCACAAGGACTGACAGAACCTGCCTGCCTGTTTCTGGGTCCTCCCCTGGCTTGTTAGCGTGTCCTCTGATGCAAGAAAGAGTTGCGTGAATGCCTACTGTGTTTTAGTACACTGTTTAAGAGTCACTGTCAAATGGTGCACTGCTGGCCCAAAGAAAATCTCTGCCCAGTGACAGACATAGACAACAAAGCAACCAACTTATAAACTGAGAGGTGTTATGTTTATGAATGCACGCACCATCAGTGAAAACTGGAGCTCACATGCTCAATGTTTATGACATTTCATTTATTAATAGTATATACCCTATTTCGCTATCTATAGAAGTGATTTGTATTTAATGTCGCCCAACATGTTACTGCTCTATGACAAATTATTATTTATCTTTAAACATTATAAAAAGCATGTCATTTTAGAACCATATTACTTTGATACAGTGATTTGCATGTTTTATTTTTAGTTTAGTTTGTCTTACTAATTGATTTTGATCATTACCATGCATGAAGAGGCTAAAGACATTCCTCTAGAAAGCAAAAAGACAATCATTCCTGCTGGAGTGATGGCTGGGACAGCTGCACAGCTGTCCCATAGGACCTGTAGCTCAGCGACGCTTCCTAACTCCCAGAAAGGGAGCAGTATAGTGACACTGACACTGAGAGCTTCTCCCCCTGCCAAAGTGGGGCTTCCTCCCACCTGGGCACCACCACACATATGATGTATACGGGCTGTTCCTGTCTGACATATTAACATGCGGGGAATGTCAATGCGTGCTTTAAAAACTAATACAGCTTAAGAAAATGGGGGTCTTCTGCCCTGCTGCTGGGGATGTAAAATAATGAAGCTATGTGGAGAACCACATGGACGTTGCTTGAGAAATTAATAGTAAAATAACACATGATTCAGCAGTCCCACTCCTGGGTATATGCAAGGTAGGGTGGAGAGCAGGGGTGTAAAGGGATCTGCGGACCTCCATGCTCAGAACAGCATTATTCACCATTGCCGAGGAAGCAGTGGCCGAGTGTCCTCAGACACCTGAGTGGATAAAGAAAGATGGTCTATACATACAGTGGAATATTAGTCAGCTTAGAACCCAGGGAAATTCTGACAGATGCTAACGTAAGGATGAACTTGACATTATACTAAGTGAAATACACAAGCCACAGAAGGGCAAATACTGTATGATACCATTGGTCTGAGATACTCAGAGGAGTCAAATTCAGAGAGGGGTTGGGGAAGAGGAAATGGGGAGTTAGTGTTTATTGGGTACAGATTTCCTGATTTTGCTAGATGAAAAGAATTCTGGAGACGGATGGTGGAGAGGGCTGTGTGGGGCAAGTGTGGTTAGTGCCCCCTGAATTGTACACACGAGAATCATTAAGATAGTAAATTTTGAGTCATGTTTATTGTAATATAGTTACAAATGATAATTTGAGAGTAATAAAATGTATCTCTACTTTCAACATAAGTAGAGACATAGGTTTAACTATGATCTGCAGGTGCGTCAGGGGGATGACGGGCTTGTATGTCAACAGCAATGAAAGGGCGTCTGTTTTGAAGATCCCTGTCCTGGAGCAGAGCTGCAGGGAGCACAGTTGAAACAAGAGAGAGCAGAAGTAGATATCTCCCAGTCTTGCAAACTTCACAAGTTAAAAGGGGAATGACCAGCCTTTAATTTTAGAGCTGAACCCTTAATACATTTCCAAACATCAAACATGATGTTTATTCTGAGCTCCGCCTGACCATTTCCTCTTAATTTTTGTAATAACATTACTCTTTTATTTAAGCAGACACAGGGCTACTTGTATCTACATGGTTTTAAAGGGTTTTTGTTTTCTGGACAGAGTCTCACTTTGTTGCCCAGACTAGGGTGTTGTGGCCTCTACCTAGCTCACAACAATCTCAGATTCCTGCAGTCAAGTAATCTCCCGCCTCAGCCTCCTGAGTAGCTGGGACTACACATGCCCACCAAGGCTAATTTTGTAGTTTTAGTAGAGACAGGGTCTCGCTTTTGCTCAGACTGGTCTCAAACTCCTGAGCTCAAAGGATCCTCCTGCCTGGTCCTCCCAGCATGCTAGGGCCTGAGCCACCTCAGCAGGCCAGGAGCCCAGGAAACTTAATGACTTGATTCATTTACCCTGTTCCTGATCACGACTGAGCGCTGATAAGGGAAACCTCTGTGTTTTCAGAGGAAAGAATGCTGTCCACAGGGCTAATGACCTTCCCGACCCATTACCCCTCAGCTGTCTGGTCTGGCCCTAGGTTAGAGGAAAGGATTGTTTGGACAGTGTCTCTACCACCAGTGAACAGCCTTGCACTCTCTCTATATTTTAAGGCCTACATTTACCCTTTCCTTTTCTGGGACCCCTTCCTCCAAAAAGTTTAGCTTTTATTCAAAAGGATCCTCTCTCACCAGCATTTACTAACCGCACCAAAAGTCATTATGATTACTGCATTTTACAGTCTGGGAAGCTTATTCATAGTTTTATGCAAATAGGAACAGAGTTGAAAATGTCACTCAGAGGTGGAACTCTTAACCTAATATTATGACATGTTCAAAAACAACACCATTCATATTATGCCAGATAATAGGAAATGTAAGCTAGTTATGATAAGATGAAGTGCTTTTAGCTGTTATAATAGGTGGAATAATTTACTGCATCAAAGTGCTACCTCTTTTTAAAGGCTGCTTTTAAAAAAAAAAAAAGAAAACATTTTTAGTGTGGAAAATTTATTTCTAACATATACAAAATTACACATAAAAGTGTCTGGACTCACACATGCCCACCCCTCAGCTGCAATAATTATCATTCTTTTTCCCTTCCTATAGTCTTACTCTTTGCTCTCCCAAACAAGCCCAACAAGGTTATTTTGGAGTGCATCTCAGGCCACAAATGCATAAATCCATAAATATTTCAGTATACTTCTCTAAAAGACTAAAACTCTATAAAAATAAATAACAATGATGCCATTAGCTCATATATATATATATATATATATATATATATATATATATATATCAAACTCACATTGATTTCTTAATAAGAGCAAATATCCAGTGAGGACTGAAATTTCTCTAATTGTGCCATTTTATTATATCAGTGAATTGTCCATCTAAGATCCAAATGAAGTGTAGCTATCCTAATTGGTTGATGTGTCTATAAAGTGTCTGTGAAAATTCTGTAGGTTCTTTTTCCTTTGATTCCCTCCTCCCTCTACAATAAAATTCTTTTTTGAACAAAACGGGCTATGCATCTTATAAAAATTCTTGCTACAATTTTGCTAATTATTTGATCATGGGGCTCTTAATATAACTGTCCTTTAAATAACCTGTACATTGTCAGTCAGCTGAAGCCTTCATAAGACTCAGGTTTAATATTTTATCAAGACTATTTCATAGTTATGTTTTGTACTTCTGGGAGCCATGTAGTGTATAATTTGTCTTTCTGTGATTTTAGGGGTGGCATTGATGACCATTATCTAAGTCCATTTTTTTAATAGAGGTAATAAAATGGTGAAAGTCTTTCTCCCAACCAGGACAGATGTTATCATGCCTAGACCATGTATGTAAAATGCAATGCTGCATTATGAATATGAGTTCAGGTTAAATTTAGTTTCTGCCACTTGATAACTGTCAGTCCTTGGACAAATCCCGTAAACTTTCTAGGACTCTCTCTGTCCTAATGCCAAACATTCTAAACTGCATGTCAACTTCCAAAGGCTACCATGGGGTTTATGTGGACGGTGCTCTAATTTAACTTGTGTCCTGTAGAAAAGATGATGATGCTGCATCAAGGTCTTGGGTGCAGCTGCTTTATTTTATGATCCTGGGAACACACACAAAGAAATTGGGAAAGTAAATCAATGAATTGAAAACTGCTCTGGGCACCTGGGCCTCAGTCCACCTGGGCTCTCCCTGGAAACAGTGTGGACCGACTGCGAGGGGAGCCCCAGTCTTCTGCCTACATCCCTGTGGGCACTTTACATCCCCAGCCGCGCTTGCTGGTCGGTGCTGAGCAAGCTCTCACTGGCAAAGAGAAAGTGCCCAGCCCAGAAAGCAGAGAGCAGAGGGTGCTGACCAGGGAGCTGACAGCGCAGGAGCAGTCTACGAAGGCTGCGGGACCGTGAGAGGTGGGCTAAGGGGACGTGGACCCCAGCGATGGCTTCTCCAGGTAGGTAAAATAGTCCACGTTTCTTCAACTGCAAAGGCTAAGTCAAACTTGGCTGCTAACGTTCTGTGCCTGACCCTTCCTGCTGCCTCCAGATAAGCCCCTTTGCCATGTTGGTTATTTTGAGTTGAAGGCCTTCGAGGAACAGAAGGTGCAGGAAAGGTCCTCTGACGTCCCGTTCTCTATCTAAAAGCAGGTCACAGGATTCCCCATACACAGGTGCCCTCTGTGTGCCTGTGGGAGAGCAGGCCTCACAGTGGACGCGGGGAGCTGATGCCACCAGGGGACTGCACAAACAAGCCCACCGTGCAGCCACTGCATTTTAACCTCCTAGTTCCTAGAAGCTTAGAACACCTTTCTTTCTTTGTCACTTCTCCACAAATTGATTGTTCCTTTCTTGTAATGCTATATGAGCTCTTCTTGGTCTTCACATTTCTTTGGGTCTTCCATTCCTTGTAAGGATGGCTCCATGAGAGAATGCCAGGAAGGCCATGTTAACCAGTGTGATGAAAGTGTGTCAAACGCTCTGTGAAGCTAGTGAAGGATGCCCCATGATCCTATCAATGTACCCAGCTATGATTTAATAAAAGAAAATGTAAAAATAAAATAAAATGTTAAATAAAAGAAATATTCTTTTCTCCTATTAATTTGGCTCATGTCAGTTTTCTCTCAGGCCCAGCCACAGAACGGAAGCAGGCGGAGGAAGAAAGCCCTGCCTCCCCCCAGACATCCTCCCCCTCCCAGGTGAGAATATACAGGATGGTCTTTCGTAGTGTTCTCATAATATAAATCTTTTAAACGGCATTGAGTAGAAGTTCACATAACATAAAATTGACCATTTTAAAATGAACAGTTCAGTGGCATTTAGAACGTCTGCAACGTTGGGTAGCTACCGCCTCTATGCAGCTCCAAAACATGTCCCTCATTCCAGAATAAAACCTGTTACTCAGTAAATGGTTTCTCCACATCTCTATTCTCTCCCCAGCTCCTGGCAGCCACACATTTGCATTCCCTCTTTGTAGATGTCTCTAAATAAATAGAATCTTTCTGAATGCATCCCTGGATAGGAGGAGATTGAGGCACAGCCAGTCTCAGCGGCTGTATGTATTGTAGGGAGAAATGCCGTGTACTCGTGAGGGCGGGGCATTCCCCCCCAGGTGATGGTCATAGTGGCTGCCTGGTGCAGCCACCACCAGGGAAACAAGAGCCCGGCCTGCTATACGGAGGCAACTCAGAGAGACACCACTGGTCCGGGGAAGCCAGTATGACTGGTTTGACTTGCTCTTGAGCATTTAAAATACCATTATGACGTGATATGAACTTCAGGAGCAAAGCCTGATGCTGAAAAGATGTATTCAAACAAGTTAGGAACTCAACTTAGCATCATGAGGCTGGCAAGCATTGAGAAGCAGAAATTAGGAAGGGGTAGAGGTTATAAAGCACAAAATATATAAAATTCACAAAAATTACGATGTAGAGAGATTGACTAAGAAGATCAGCAGGACAGCGTAAGTAACAGTCGCACATATCGACTGCTCTTGTTTCAGACATGTAGCATTGCACATAGTCCTGATCACCTGTGAAGACGTTTCCATCACTATTCCCATTTTGTAAATGAAGAAACTAAAACGAAGGGCAGTTAACTCATTTTCCCAATGTGGGCCAGCTGAGACTTGAAACTGGACACCCATTCTAACCCCTGTGCTCTTCATGAACTCACTTAATGGGCAGCAGGAGGAGAAGGGAAGAATGTATGGTCCCCACAGTTTTGTTTTGGGCAGACTGTGCCAGTTCACATGAAACCCTCTTTTCTCTTAAGGATGTTGAAGGAGTTTCATCTGCCAAGACCAGGACCTTAATAGGAATGGATACTGCCTGGGCAAGGCGGGCCTTGGAGGTGAGCACTCCCAGGGAAAGCCCCAGGCAAGCCCCGAGTCAGGGTCATTTGTGGTGGTCGCCTTGGGAACAAAGAGTGTCCTGGAAGAGCCTCACTCCATCAATTTAGCAATTTTGCCTTCAGCCACCTCCTAGGGAAAATACTTGATAGGTGGCTGCACTCTTTAGGAAGGCTTAACGTTTTTCTGCTACAAATAATCTTGAACACGTCATTTAACCTTTGTGGACCTGGTGTCACCATCATAAACTGATGAGGTTGTGTTGCCAAGGACTATTCTTAGTTGTGAAATTAATAATGGAACAAGTCACGCTGGAGAAAGTCATTCCTCAGGAATAGCAATTTAACTACAAAAACAAAGAGAAGCATTAACCCAATAGTGATTGATGGAAAATATTTACTGAAGATCCATTCAAGGGCTTGGAGCATTCCATGTAAAATACTGGCCTGCCTGGGCGCCCCACCACAGACCTGGGTGGCAGTGACTATCACCTGGGAGCCCCTTTGGTATGTTTGGCTGTTTGAATAGATTTCAATCCTAACTGATTTTTTTTTAAAAGACAGAAAGAAATGGTAAAAAGAAGTTCCTGACGAACTTTGCCTTCAAGAACAAAATCTGAGAAGCTGAATGCTTAACTATTATGATTAAAAGTCTGAGTCCCAATGATTTGAAGAGACAAAAAATAATCTTTTCCATCCGGCCTCATCTCAGGTGTTTTCTGATAACATTATTCAAAACTGTCTTGAAATTTGTGTTAAAACTGAGAAATGTATAATAGAGTTTACACTTTTTTTGCAATCTGTTTCCAATGATAGAAAATTTTAATGAAATATTTTAATGAGGCATTATGTGCACAGTGGCTCCCTCTTGTTTAAGGTTTTGCTTTCCATGGATTTAGTCACTCACAGTCAATTGTGGTCTAAAAATGTCAAATGGAAAATTCCAGAAAGAAACAATTTGTTCATTTTAAACCGCACGTTGTTCTGGGTAGATGAAGACATCTCACATCATTCCGCCTTGTCCAACACCAGTTTGGAATCATTCCTCCATCCAGCGGCCCTTGCCGTCCACTCTGCCTGCCCACTTGTAGCATTTCGGTGTGTGGAGGACGGTGCGGGTATCACAATACTTGTGTGCAAGTCAGCGTTATTTTACTAAAAGATGCTCCACAAGGGCAAGAGGGGTGATGACAACATAGTTATAATGTTCTGTTATGTTATGAGCTATCGCTGTTCATCTCTTTCTGTGCCTAATTTTTTTTTTTTAGTTTTTGGCCGGGACCGGTTTTGAACCTGCCACCTCCGGTATATGGAGCCGGCGCCCTACTCCTTTGAGCCACCAACGCCACCCTCTGTGCCTAATTTTTTTAATTAAATTTTATCAGAGATATGTATGTATAGGGAAAAAAAAACAAAGTGCATATAAGAACAGTATGTTCTGCTGTTTCATGCATCTCCTGGGGGGTCTTGGAAAGATTGCCCCAGAGGATTAAGGGCACTACTGTCTGTGTGTGAATCGGGAGCGGGATGACAATGATAAACACAGAAAGAAATGCAAGATATTTAAAATTAGGAAGAATCTGAAAAGTGAACTTTTTATCATTGAATTCCAATACACTAAATTAATATTTCATTATTGAAGGATATCACCATGACTAATATACTACTTAAAACATTTAGTTGGTGAATGTAATTGGAAGGCTGCATTGCTTGACGAGAAGCAGACCTTCAGCTCCACTCTGTTACGTAGTCCCCAATTTCGTCTACGAGTGTCCCTACCATTTGCACCAGGCGTCTGCGGCATCTTACTCTGTCACTGATGTCCAACAGAGTGACAGTGGCCATTTGACAACAGGATAAAGGAATGGACTTGCCTGACTAGCAACATTTCTAACACTGCTCAGTTCAAAAGACAGACGCTTGCCTAGTATAACTGCTGCTCCTTTTGTGATCAGATCTCTCTGCTCTATACAATTAGTTTATGAGGCCAAAGACACAGTCCTCTTGGTCACTGCTGTGAAAACGTCTCCAGCAGCTGAGGCTAGGGGAACGATAAGGCCACATGAAGCAATTTTACCTTTATAGTAAGAGGGATAACTCTTCAATTACTTTACTGAAGCCTCCAAAAAAGCCTCTGTTCTTGGTCCAAGAACAATAATAGTCCCCAGTACTGTGTGACATGAGGGGTGAGGGAGGTGTGAGTGTGGATGAGAGGGAATAAACCAGCAACGCTGGCTATGTGGAAATACCAGGCACCCGTAAAATTACACTTTTCACTAAATAGCATGTCGTTTATCTGACATAGTCACAAGTCAAATATCCTTTGAATAGGACACATGGTAATTGACATATTGCCCTTGGCTCCTTAACATTTTTTTTTTTTTTTTTTTGCTTGATGTTGGATATTGTGGGATATTACTCATTAAGTGTCCTGCATTTGGCTTTTACCTTAGAATTATTTGATAAGATTTTTAAAAAAGTACACATTCTGTAAATATTGACTCAAAATCTCTAATCTTAGGATTTGAGAAAACATATAATTTACAAGGTTTCTAGGTGATTCTAGAATGCATATAGAAAACACAGACATCGTGCAAAATGTTTTCACAAATCTCTGTGTCAATGTTTTTATATTTATGTGTGTAATGGCTACTGATTCTGTCAAGCTATATTGTAAAATAAATTTCCACATTAAAAAAAAAAAAAAAAAGCTCTCATATGTCAGAGCGGCTGGCTTCTGCCCCTGATGTTGGTACTTATTTTTTCTCTATGGGTGAGTTTTCACCTCCTGGCTGAGCAATGGGCCATCCCATGGACTACTTGTGGTCAGGATTGAGCGTGGCCAGCAGAACACATTTTGAAGAAGGACTAGCACATCATTAGGCTTCATAATATGATTGCAGATAACATGCAGAATCCTTGCTGATTATCTTTCCCATCACTGTTCCTTGTGAAAAGTTGCACCAATTGTCTAATTTATGTCTCCTGACACTGTTACCAATACTGGAAATTCAGCTGTGAATAAAACAGGCAGATATGTACTAGCAAACTCTCTCCTATAGCTTTCCTTTCTGGGGGGGAGAACAATAGAAAGTCAATGCAATTGGTAGAAGACGTGGTTTTCAGGGGGAGCAGGTACTCTGGGCATAAATAAAGAGGGAAGAGAAGTACAAAGAACCATCCTGAAGTGGCCGTCAGATCAGTCACACAAACAACATTTCAAGTACTGTTCTAGGAAGTTCGCCGTATTAAATTGTCTAATACTCATACACCCTCTCACGCCATTACATTCCCATCTACTCATAAAAAAATATGTGGTTATAATGGGTTCCATGGACTGAATCATAGTCTGGGTGCACTGATACAACTTGCCTTTCCGTCAATATTTTGGGAAATAACAACTGGGTGCATGCTACCCTCCCCAGGATGGGAATGGAAAAGCAAATGTTTTACTCAACTAGCCTGTGACCCGGTGAAGTAATAATGTGTTCATTGCTCATTCCTAAGGGTGAGCAGAATTTCCCTTCCAATGTGCCCACCTCCTACCCAACCTCAACTACCAGCTCCTGGGGAATATGGGTTTCTTTCTTCCCCCAAGGTCTCTTGCCCCTGCACATGGAACTGAGGTTAAGGACAGTCTGCCCCACTGCCTGGTGACAGATTCACCTTTGCCACTTATCAGCCATATGACTTTGCCTCCATTCCTAATCTGTAAAATGGCAATAACATCAGTAACATAAACAGGTTCTGTTTCGTGACTGCTGAGGTGTGACATATGTCTACACGAGAAGGATGGAAATAGTGCCTGGTACATGGGAAGCTTTGGGTCAGCCTTGCTGGGTGCTCTCCAGAAGCATGTTGAGTAAGATGTCTCTCCCTACCCCACAGCTGGGGACATTTTCCCCTGGATTTTGTACACAGAAGACATTCAGTACGTGACTATGGTTAAAGGGGTTAGACTGATGGTAATCTTCGCTGGGTGAATTTGACAGTTGGTGTTAATTTATATAAAATAATGACATAGTCACGTATTTTAGATATAAATATACACATATGTGTCCTAAATTACAAGGGAACAGGGACTATTGCTTTAATACAAATTGAATTTTTCACCATTACCACAAATAATGGCTACCACAAGAAATAATTGATTTTTTGCTCTCTACAGATAAGCCAATTACTAGTAATGACTGATGAGTTTATCTTGCTAATGGAAACTGATATGGCTCCTTTGAGGAGGAAAAGATAGCTGACCCCAAACCTAATTCTCCTAATGTGACCTTCTTTCCAAAATCAAATTACTCATTGTGGAATTTATTTTTTTTTTTTAATTTCCAGAATCCTTTTAGTAACAAAAAGCTGAAATTATTTTAGAACTAAAGAGGCATACAAAAACAACTTTAATGTCATCATAGTTTTGTCTGCTGCTAAACTCCCTTATCGATTCTAACATCTGTCTGCCCCTGTCTCTGTGCACCCTTCTCCTCGTGAGGAGTGGTGAATTTCCTCTTACGGTGATTAAAAACGCTGCCAAAGGAAAACACGCTCTCAGTTACTAAGCTTTTCTTAAGCTACTTTGGATGCCCCAACGAGCTGCGCTGTGCAGGAAAATCAATAACAATTTCTTCTCTTTGGGACTCTGACTTACAAATTTAGGCAATGATGTTTAATTAAAGTTTCTCTGACAGCATTCATTTGAGCTCCTATGCTTGCATGACACCATCTGAAATTAGAGGATAAAACCAAAAATAGCCAAAATGGTATATTTTAAACTATCAAAATGCAATCTATTTAATGTTAAGTTAGCCTCTAGTTAACCTTCACAAAGTGACAACTTCCTTGTCATTTGGCTTGGCTTGTTAACACTTAAAAAGCAGATGACTGTCAAGGGAAATTTTTATAAGAAACAAGTAAATTACCGGTAAGACACTGCAAGAACACGGTGACAAATTAAGAAGTGGAAATGAACCACATCTCCCTCTCTGGCATTTATAACTTTCAAACATTAAAGTAAATGATTACTGTAGTCTCTTTTCATTATCATGATTTGGACTCTGACATAGATTTTTATATACGAAATACATGAAGTAAATACGTCTAAGAAACATATGCCTTTTGACAGGCATGGAAGCTGTGATGGGAAGATTGCTTGAGGCCAGGAGGGAGACTTGTCTCTACAAGAGAAAAAAAAGGAAAAGGTGGGGTCTGGTTGTGTACACCTGTAGAGTCCCTGGGAGCTCCTGGGGAGGCTGAGATGGGAGGATCACATGAGCTCAGGGCCTTGAGGTCTCACTGAGCTATGATGACATCCTCGCCACTCCAGTCTGGGCAAAAGAATGAGACCTTATCTAAAAAGAAAGAAAAGAAAAGAAAAAGCTACTTTTACCTTTTTCTCTATAATTCAATAAATAAAGAAATAAAGCAGGTTAAGTTGTGAATTTTAAGCTACTTAACAAATAAGAGAGCCTCAACAGAAAAAATGAATATCACATCGCCAAGAAGAAAACAGTGTTAAGTGCCTTTATTTACATTTTGCACATTTTAATATGGCTTTCCATCCGTACACGCATTGGAGCCTGGACAACAATAATTCGAATCGTATAGTCTTTTCATAAAATATGCATGGTAGCTACTGCAAATTTTATTTCAATCGTGTGTAGAAATTTACCTGAAATTAATACTTGTAGTGAATACATTATTGAAATTTGAGTTTTTGAGTTTTGATTATGCTGATCAGAATGCAAATATTGATCCCGTTTGCCAAAGAAAGGTGAGCCTTGGCCTATCTGGGCTGTGAGCTCTGCTCACTGGAAGTGGCAACAGCCTTCCAGGTCACACTGCTTATTGTCAGAGGCCTAGGAGAAGGCAAGTCTGCCACTGGGCTTGGATAAGGGCAATGGCTAGGTCTCACCGCTGAATTCAAGTGAGAACATAGAAGATGGCAGTGTTGTGATGATGCATTCAGAGTGGTGAGAAGTAAGATTATGCCATACGAGTGGAAGGGTGCACTGTGCATGGGTGCCCTTACATACGATGCCATTTTTATCTGTATCCAAGACAAGTATCGATAAATGTTGTTTCTTCCTTGAAATTTTACCACACTAATAATTGATGTTTTAAAACCCTGTGAGACCCTGTGAGGCCTTGAAATCTTCCCTGTGTCCTTGGCTAATGGGCATATCATTATATGCAAAAAGGCACATTCTCACTTAACGTTGATGATTTCTGTGGAGATGTTTTATTTTACTGAAATTACATCTTTCCTTCTTTGTCATTTGTTTTTGTTTTTGACTTTTCACCTAACAGGTTTCATTTCAGAATGGTGAGGCTTTGCTCTAAGTGTTTAAAGAACAGTTGTATTTAAAGTATCTGAAGTATACAGGATCCAGAAAGAATGAAATCCCTCCCTCTTTACTCTTTCTTAGGCATTCTGGCCTAATCCTTTGAAACTTTTGATCAAGCTGCAGCTTGTCTTTAGAAAGAATATAAAAGTATAGCCAGATAAGAAGAATAAGTCCTAGAGTTCTACAGCACCACAGGGGGACTATAGTTAACAATAATTTATTATACATTTTCACATAGCTAGAAGAAAGAATTTTGACTGTTCTCAACACTTAGAAATGATTAATGCTTGTGGTAATGAATTTCCCAATCACTATATTGCATATACATCACACCATCACCATGTTCCCCATCAATGTGTACAATCATGTGTTGATTAAAAAAGTCATGCTGATTCAATCTGTGAATGCTCAACTTTTTAACAACTAACACTTTTTAAGATTTTTAAAAAGATCTGTTGGCTTAACGTTTATAGTTCACATTGAAATCTATTAGTGTTTAAATGTCTATATTGTGAGATGATACCTGATGATGTAATGTTAATTTTATTTTACTCTATTACTTTCATATTCAACCCCATTATGACACCCCCAAGATCCCAGTGTTTTCCACCTGTGTTTCTTTCACTTTTCCTGAAAGCCTTGGTCTCCCTTCGGGTGGAGCAGGGGGAGGGCTCCAGGGTCTGCACCCAGTGGGGCTGGGGAAGGAAAGCAGGGAGGGACGGGGACTGATACAGAGAAAGGCCTAAAATCACATCCATGAGTAAAGCTCTGAATCGAACCTGAGACACCCCTGACTGTAAGGTGCGTCACAAGGGAAGGACAAAATACTGCCAAATACATGACGTCCCTTGGGGAGACATCAAAATGTAAAAACATGTGCATCTTGGATAGAATGTAATAAAGTGTTAAGGTCAACCAGGAATAGGAGGGAAAAAACTTTGGGTCTGCTATGTAAAAATACTTTTTTTTTTTCCAAAAAATGGGGTAAAAAAAATAAAAAATTTTTTTTTCCAAAAAATGAGGTAAAAAAAAGTAAAAAATAAAATTTTTTTCCAAGAAATGGGGTAAAAAAATCAAATTTTTTTTCCAAAAAATGGGGTAAAAAAATGAAAAATATTTTTTTTCCAAAAAAGGGGTAAAAAAATAAAAAAATTTTTTTTCCAAAAAATGGGGTAAAAAAAATAAAATTTTTTTTTCCAAAAAATGGGGTAAAAAAAAGTAAAAAATAAAATTTTTTTTCCAAGAAATGGGGTAAAAAGATCAAAAATTTTTTTCCAAAAAATGGGGTAAAAAAATAAAAAAATATTTTTTCCAAAATATGGGGTAAAAAAATCAAAAAATAATTTTTCTATGTAAAAATATTTTAATTCACCTTATTTCAAAGGGGATGTATTACACATGTGTTTTCCCAGAGCTATTTTTTAAGCCAATCTTTTTTGAGAATGACTTTGCAAAGTCCTTTTCTGTTCTTCATTTATAAAACATGCATCAATTTCTATAGAAACACAATTCGATAGTTTCAACACAGATTTCAAAATGTTTGTTGAACATTGTGTTTCCTGGGTTAGTAACCTATGGACAATTCCATGGACTAGCGTTAACCATGAGCTCCTGTGGAGGAGAACTTAGAGCATTCATGGTGGTGAGGAATGAGGCTGCTGACTGCAGGAAACCCAGCGGCAATCCCGGAGCCTTAGAAACTACCACGCAGACAGGATTTACCAGGAGGAAGATGGAAGCCCTGGAGAAACTTCTTGGAAATTGTTGTGACAGAGAAAGTTCTTTCCAATCAATGACTAACTGCAATCTGGAAGTCATCTGAAGCAGTGCAAGGTGCCAGATTCCATGCGTGCCCAAATGCATGCACCCACCACCATTTGTAATCCACCATTGTCAGTGGTTACCATCATCACTGTGTGCGACTCCTAAACCCTTTCTAAACTCCTGTCTGCATTCATTCTGAGCACTTTGGACACTGATACAGTCCTGTGAGGGCCATGGACCTGTACTCACATAAACTGCCTCATCTGGATGGTGGATTACGTTAAGCAACAGCTTCCCTGTTCAATTCCGGGAACCTGACCCAGATAATTAAGAGAAACAGCAATGCAACTTGTGCATTTGAAAGCTTACTGGCTTCCCTGCTGCTCTGATTGAGCCCCACGTAGGTGACTACGCAGGGTCAGACACAGCCATCGTGGCCAGCACCAGAAACACAGGTCTCTGATCACTGGTTTGTTAGTGTAAATGCCGACAATGCTGTCTGACAGCTGCCTGATACGTGCAGGTGCACCGTGATGCTGGCCGGTGTACAGAATGCCCCCGAGAGGTGGAGATGCAGACTGAGTGAGAGCTGTGGACACTGTGTCCAGACGGGCTGGTGACAGCACCCCAGGGAGACAGCATAAGCCTGAGGACTGACAAAGTGAAAGTCACAGCGGTTCCTGCCTCTGTATCACATAAGCATGAGTCGTAGGAAGACAGGTGACCAAGGGAGTAATAACTCTCCTCGGCTTTTATGGGTTTGAACCACAAGGACTTAACATCTACCAGCCATTGCCAAATAGTAATGTTATTTTAAATAGTTCCCATTTCCTGGATATCATTGTTGGCAACCAATTCGCCAAAGTCAACCACGTTTAGAAGTGTAGAAAGTTTATTTTATTTTATTTTAGACAGTCTCAAGCTGTCACCCTGGGTAGAGTGCTGTGGAATCACAGCTCACAGCAACCTCAAACTCTTGGGCTTAAGTAATTCTCTTGCCTCTGCCTCCCAAGCAGCTGGGACTACAGGCGCCCTCTACAATTACCAGCTATTTTTTGGTTATAGTTGTCATTGTTGTTTGGCAGGCCCAGGCTGGATTCAAACCCTCCAGCTCTGGTGTATGTGGCTGGAGCCTAGCCACTGAGCTCTAGATGCCAAGCCAAAAGTAAGATTTTAGCCTAAATACTTACATAAGTATACTCGCATATATTATTTCACATACATTTTGCCTATACATTAAATATTGGTAATGACTTGTCATACATTAACATTTTAAGCACACAACTTAAATCAATCAATGAAAATACATTGACATAAATCAAAAGTCTGGCATGACCTCAGAAGTTCATTTATTCTATTAGTCTGCTTCTAGGTGAGATTTCTCACTTAATTTGTCATCTCTGATGAATAATATTTCATATCTTTCTTAGGAAATATATTCTCTTGTTTCAACATTAATAATTCAACTCATGAAATTAAGCACAAATGTCCTATCCTTAGTAGACAGATATCAGAAAGCTATTCAGAATTTTTTACCTTTACGGTTTTCTTAATATACTGGGAGACAAAAGAGAAAAGTAATCATCTCTGGTTTATTCTGTTTTACATAGGTGAGCAGGGCAGGTCTAAGAGATAGGCTCAGCCTGGGCAGCACGAGATTACATGGTACAATGGATAAGGAGGTGCCTGCCAGGCTTCCGCTTGGAGCCCACCAACCTGAGAATTAACCTGTGGCCAAATCACAGCTGTCTCCAAGTGTCACTCCTTTCACTGGGACTTCCATTTTACAAAAATAAATGACTACCCTGCCAAATAAAAGATGTCCTGATTGGAAATAGTTGGGGCCATACAGCGAGTCGGAGGAGAACAGAGTGCTGGAGAGAATGACACTGAGAGAGGGGGCAGAGGTTGGTGTTTGGCCCTGGTTCTGCCTGTAAAGCTGGACGCGGCCCTGACACGTCCCTGGGCATGCGGCCAGCTGCGGCCCTGACACCTCCCTTTTCTGATACAGAAGAGGCAACTTCTCACCTCTGACTCTGGACAGCACCTTGACGTCCAGTGGGGATTCCCTTCTTGGTTTTGTCTGGCCCTATTTACAAGAAAATTCTAAGAACTTGTCATTTTCATGGAAAGAGACTGTACTGGGAAATTTACGTATATAATTATATGTTTATATACACACACATAGAGAGAGAGAGAGATGTAGATTATATATATCATGTATCTTGATATAGATTTTTTAAATTATTTTTTACTCAAATATGATATAGATACAGTAAAGTAATTCTTCTCTACCAGTGGACATTCATGTAAATATATCGCTTTGCAAGTCCCTGAATTTCACATAAATGAACCGAATGGTGTAGATGTTTGGTGTCTGGGTGTCTCTCAGGAAATATTCTGTCCCTGTGCTTCCATGCCTGTTGTTGCCTATAGAGTTGTTTGATTTTTGCTTTCGTTTTTGTTCAGTGTTCTATCGTATACATGCACCCACTTCCTTTATTTGTTCCGTTGCTGGTGGACACGAGGGACGTGTCCAGGCTGGCTCCGGGGGGCTCAGCTCCTGGGGCCCCTCTCTGTGCAGGTTTGTGCCCCTGACTCCCTTCTGTCCGGCGGACACCTGAACTGCTGGGTCCTCGGAATCCTGCGTTTAGTCTGACAGTAAAATTGTTTCCCAGGGAGGTTGCACCAATTCAGACTTGGCCCAGTCATTTTGAGTTCTTAATATCACTTAAAGTTTGGGGTATCAAGTTGGTGGTTTCAGCTACTCTGGGCTAGGACTGTGCACGGTGAGCCTCTCAGGAGCCTGGACAGAGCACGTGCCACACCGGCCTTCCTGTCATCAGATGCTCTTGAGAATTCTATGAGGAAATTATTATTATTCGTACTTTTTAAGCTGGGACAGTAAGATGCAGACAGGAAGGACACTGGCTAATAATAAGTACTTAATGAAACGAGGTCACCAGCCAGTGACTTGGGACACTGCTAGGAATTCTTCCCAAAGGGCTAAAAGTACCTGCATTGGAACTTTGTAAGAATCTCTTGCTTTGATGGAAATTAGATACTTAGGAAAAATGGTTATATTTTTCTGATTCAAGTGTGTTTATATCTATTAAAAGCCGTTTTCCTTGTAGAGGTTTAGCAGTTTTAAGAATGACTTAGAGGTTATAAGATTACATTTCACCAATTTACTTTGATTGGCAACATACTTCCCATGGCACACCCATCTAATAGTTCCTCTTAGTAGGAAGGAGCAGGTGACATCCTCTGCTGGTCCCCCGAGGGCTGGAGCCTGTGGAGCCTTGGGAAGAGGAGTGATCGATTTCCTTCATCCCTTCAACAAACACTAGTCGAGCACCTTCTAGGCTCCAGGTATGGAATGAGACTTGCTGTTTTGTAGAGTTAGAGTTTTAAGGGAAGACAAACATTCACATTCATGGCAGTGGGTCTGCTCCCTTATTAGGTAAATCTCTGGGGATGTTATGTCAGACTGAGAAAATGTGAGCATTACAGACTGAGGAATGCACACATTTTATCTAGATTAGAATTAATCTGAGGCCACAAAGCTTTTAATTCGTGAAAATATCTTCACAAAAAGTCTTAATTTTGTATAAAGGTCTTCATTTTAAATAACAGGGAAATCCATAGTTAGTTAGAACCATAACCTAAAAAGCAAGCTAATTATTTTTTAACACAATCTTTACAGACACAGGCAGGTTTTCCCTTGATTTATGAGATGGAGTATTCCCTGTATAAATTGGAATTTTATTACAAACACTTTCTTTCAACATGATTTATCAGTTATAAGAATCAATGAGATTTTCATTTTGTGAACATTTTAATTTTATAAATAGGTAAACACAGGTAAAACTGGAGCTCAGCACTTGTACAGCTAACTATTCAACAGTGAGAGGCCCGCATGGTTCAAGATGAATATATTTTTCAAAAATTTATCTGGTTGACATTGAAAATGTCTAGGTGATGGATTATGCTAACAAGGTTCTTATTTAATTATAATTAATGATGGAGGCAACCTATAAAGAATGGGCTCAATTTACAGCTGATTTAAAGAAATAATGTGTCCTACAAAGATCTATTATTCAATGAGGGCCCAGTGTATGGAGAAGAAATTACAAATATATCAAGTGGGATTTTTCCTAGCTGCCGTTTGCCACTTGGTTTATTCCAAAGCTATTTAAAAAGGGAATGTATTTCAGGAGAAGCAGCTACGGAGCAGTTTCACTTGTCAATCAGCCTCACCCCAGCTTTTGGTGTGACTTGATCACATGATTAAAGAGGTGAAAAGCAAAGAAGAAAGTGTCAGACTCAGGGAGCAGACAACGTGTAGATGAAAGTTAAAACATAAGAAAAGAGAAGAAAGAATATTTTATGGGGGTGGGGGTGTGTTTGACCAAGAAAAGAGCCAAGTTAAAAGTAATGTATTCTACGTTTCTAAAAGTTATACAATTCTACCGAGGCATCATGCTCTGGGGTAACAAAGCAGTTTCTCATTGAGAAATGTCACCAGAGGGCTGTGCTGGCAGCTTAGGGACCACGTAGAGATTCTGTAGCAATCCCAAATAATCTGTAATCACATTGACGGCAGGTCACAATACTGATCATTTTTTTTTATGTTCTCAAGAGTGACCATAAATGATAAATGTGAATAGAGTAACAGTAAAAAGGCACAAATAAGTATGCTAAGAATAAAAATAAACGTTCTGTTTCTCTTTTTAGTGTTTTCCTTCCAAAAAAAGAAAAGAACATAATACTCAGGTTGTTTGGCAGAATGTTGGCAAAGACAGGAACCAGTCTTTTGTGAACACCGTGTAAGTTTAGCTGCTATTACACTAGCTTTTCTTCTTTGCAATGGTGTTTGCAGTAGTAAGAGTGAATTTCTCTCCTTTACTGTGTTTGGGCTTCCTGGTACCCAATCTATGCGCAGAAAGAAGGGAAGATTTAGTGTCATACGTGTTTTCTCTGTAGGGCAGAAGGATCCCCATTTACCCTCAGAATGAAAAGTCTAGAGGCCTCCTACTTGCAAAGTCAGAACAGTGTCCTGGGGAGCAATGGCCATGTGGGTGGCTGGTAAGAAGTCTGAACGGGCCCAGCCTGCTCTGTCTCGGGCTGTACCTGCTGTAGCGTTCACTCACTGGTGATAGCTCTCCCGTCTGGAACTGGATATATAAATGTAATGTCCTTCTTCACATGGAGCAGGCTCTTTCTAAGCCTCTTCAAGCCCTCCTTTGAATGTTTCTTGTCATCCTCCTGGTTACTCTGTGTTTGGTCAATGTCCTTAATCAAAGGGTGACATCTAGCATATAACCCTACCTTGCATAGATGGTTGACTCAGCTGTGATTTCAGGCATGACACCACCTATTAAATAAGGCGTCTGTTCTCACAGCAAAAATGGAAGGCTGGGCACCATACCTCACACTTTGGGAGTCTGAGGTGGGAGGATCACTTGAGTCCACAAATTCCAGACCAGCCTGAGCAATATGGTAAGACCCCGTCTCTACAAAAATAGACAAAAAATTAGCTGGGTGTTGTGACACGTGCTTGTATTCTCAGATACGCTGAGATGGAGGCAGGAGGATCGCTTGAACCCAGGAGTTTGAGTTTGCAGTAAGCTGTGACGCAGTCATTGCACTGCAGCCTGGGGGTCAAAGGGAGGCGGCTTCCTCACGCCGTGTGGTCAGGGAGCTGAACTTCAAATCAGTCTAGAGAGGTTGTCCGGTGCATTACTGTTAAGCCTAGTTACTGTTTCTGACATTATATTGGTAGGCCTTTCTAACATTTGTACCTTTTTTGACTTAGGTGCAAAATTTTCTACTTATATCTCTTTATTCATTTAATTAACTTATTCATATGCTTTAAGTATACGTCAGTATAAAGTACATATACTTTAATTATATACTATCATGCAATTTATACTATTTACTTATATCATTTAAATATCTGCTTTATCTGCAACACTTTAATTAATTAATTATACATTTACACATACATTTACTTTTAAAAACAATGACTGCTACATCTAAGCTATTGTAATTCTCTGCCAACTGGTAAGGGTTCTTAAATGTACCAACCAGCTAGGAGAATCTTCACCTTTGATATTCTATTTTTAATCTTTATTTCAAGCACAGCTACAAGTACCAAATGCACTGGTCAGGTTTGAGCAACAACATATAGAAATTTTTATTTTGTTCAATTCTGATGAATTGGGCATTGGACAAAATAATTAATGAAGGCTCTTGAGGAAGATCATTCAACATTTCTGAGACAACTCTATAAATTGATCGGACTATATGGTCAGTCCATTGGCATTCTAAACATTGACTTGTGGTTACTTCGAATCAGGGACAGATACGCCCATCGAGGTGGATTAGTGCAGGGAAACCTCAGATAGCATCCCCAGCAGACAGAGTGGACACCTACCCCTCCCAATGGGACCCCAGACAACTAACTACCTGTGTCCCTCCACATTTATTCTAATTACTGTGAAAGCTTACAGCCTTAAAAGACAGAGGCAAGGGTGTCTTTAAAAAACAAGACGAAAAGAAAAGACTAACCTTGCCTTGGACACCAGGGAAGTGAAAACAATATCACTTTTTATAAAACGTTAGGACTGCATGTTTGCAGCTGAAGTAAGAGCTTTCTGGCAAGATGAGAAGACTTAGTGAAATGGACAGTGCTCCCGGCGTGGTCTGAAATGGATTTGGGTGAAACGGATTCTAAGGCAAGTACGTGCGTGTGCGTTCACAAGCCCCAGGAGGGACTGGATGCCAAGTGGGCAGTTCTTGCCTTTGCTGCATGTGCCGTCTGCGTTTCGTTCCCTAGTAGTTGTTCTTATTTTTCTACTGAGTGTCCAAAAGGAGACATTAAAACCATTATAGATTTTAAAACGTGTAAGTTCAGAGATATTCAGACCAGTTTGTTGAAAATGACTCGGCTCTCACTCAGGAGCTGTGACGAGTTCCCTTTGCACTCGGCCTTCACAGGACTTGTTTATGGACTGATATAATAAACGTTCTGGACCTACTCGTTTCTGGAGCATGAGGGTTGTTAGAATTTCCTTGTTTGGGGCCTGTTGCACTTTTTAGCATCCTGACTCAGGTGTGGCCAGTGTTCAGGGAAGCTGCCTTCATTGAATCAACATTGTCATGGTCACGATCTGGGGAAGATGTATTATTTTTGAGTGTAGTCATAACATTTTTATTTGCCAATGCAAGTAAAATGTTTTTTGCTTTATTAACAAGGATTTTAATGCTGTATCAATAAACATTATTCATTACTAGAAACAGAGGAAATGGTGCCATTCTATTCATGTATAAGCCCTAGAAATTCAATTAAAAAGAAGTTTCAAAATCAAACTATATGCCAATGACTGTAGATTCTCCATTTTTCTCAGCTGCAGAAGAGCCAGCATATTTCTTTTAACGTTCCTTATGTGTAAATCACTAAATCAGGTAGTTGATTTTATGTGTTTTACAGTGTGAAATGTTTTAGGAATAAAGTGATGTTATAATGCTTTTATGAATGTTCACATAAAGTCTATGTTTTGCTATGCTCACTTGGCATGTGAATAAAGGCAATTACCAGACCTCCTTGTATATTTACAGGCAGGGCATATAGTAATTCAATGCTGACACATAACTATTAAAAATGAAAAACATTCCAGCCACACAAGACATTCTACATGGACTTTATACTGTCATAGTCATAAAGTTTTACTAATATGTTTCCAGGTATTACCTGTATAATTTCCAAAGTTAGCTCTTCATAAGAGAGACAAGAGGAATTTTCAAGCATATTTATATTTCTTATTGTATCGTTGGCAAGCTCTTAAAACAGCAGGATTAGAAAACACCAAAACATCTTCTGCTTTTTTTTTTTTTTTGCGGGGCTGGGTTTGAACCCACCACCTCCGGTAAATGGGGCAGCACCCTACTCCTTTGAGCCACAGGCACAGTCCTTCCTTTTCTTATAAGAGGAAGCATTCTTACCTTGAAACTGAGCGTTGAAGCCTTTGCGCCGGTGGTTGCTATCTGAGGTGAAATGGAGTCTTAGCCAATTCTTGCTGCTGATAACAGGAGAGGGAAGGTTCATACCAGTCAGCCTGGAAAAGAGAAAGAAGAAAATCTCCCTTGTATACCAACAGAGCAAACGTCCATACCCAACTTCTTCAGAATTGGATTCTGACCTTCTTTTTGAGGTGCTTAAAACAGAGCCCATTTATTTGTCTTTAAAATAAAATGATTCAGATAATTTTATCTTTGCCCAAATATAAACGCTATATTCCTTGATGGCATAAAAACTTTCAAAAATATTGCAAGTGGCTTCCTCTTTACGGGTGGTGGCTACAGGTGAAGATATTTCTTTGATCTTAGTCCTTTTCATCAGGATCTCAATCACAATGAGTAATAACCAGAAAAAGAAACAGGCAACTGATAAAATCCTGCCTTTCTCTGTTTGAACACTTGGCAGTTCTATCCAACCTGAAGGAGACTCAAACAAACCATTCCTCAGTTGGGTAGCGTGCCGTGATTCCAGCATCAGAAATCACAACCTGGCCTTCTCCTACCAAAGCATTGATGAGGATTGTTACAGGCAGTGTGAAAGAGAGTTGAAACGGAATAAAATTATGTTTCAGGTGAGTAGAGCATTAATCTTTTTAAAATAAGATACAATCAATTTCTAGTTAAGTCGTTTAAAGTATCCAGTTCACTTTACAGCACGTAGTTGAATTGTCACACACAATCATCTATGTTATTTGTACTATTGAAAATGTAAGATTGCTAAGGAGTGAAGCCTTCTCAGATAAAAAAGCGCCTGTCTGTGAGAGGTACGAGGGATATGTTTACTTCTGGGCAGTGGCACGGGCATCGCTGTGTTTAAATGCTTCAGACAAAGGACTGTGTGCTGGCTCTGCCTTGTGCTGGCAGAGGTGGCCTGGCGGGGTCATGTTCTATGAACCCAGCTTCCCAGTCTGGAAACCGGACATGAAAATGCCACATGAAGAGGCGGCACCTGTGGCTCAAAGGGGTAGGGCGCCAGCCCCATAGGCCAGAGGTGGTGGGTTCAAACCCAGCCCCTGCCAAAATCTACAAAAAAAAAAAAGAAGAAGAAAAGAAAATGCCATACCAAGCACCTGGAAGAGGCAGATTGATGCCTGCGTAAATGTACATGAAGCACGTTCTTCACGTGACTAACGTGTGGTCGCGCACTGTGTAATTATTTTGCATCTTACCTATCAAATCTATGTTCAAAACAATGGGTAACAGTGTCTATTATCTGTGAGGTTTAACTATTCGGCTTTAGCCAAAACCTGAGGAAGAGTGGTGCTCTTTGTGTGTTGGTCTGCAAGTGCCACGGTCGCTTGGTAGAGCTGGGGTCCTAATTCCTATGTGGAAGATTTCATCTGTGCAGAGTATTTCCCCACTTATGCTATTACCTGGGGGAAACAGCATCCAATTACAACAGAGGGAAGCTTTCTAATGTCAGTGTGCATTTCAACTTCCAGGTTTAAACATGCTCAGTATCCACTTAAAATTAAAAACCTAACCTTGACTGCAAGCATTTGCGACAGTGTTTATATCACTTACTGAAATAATCTGTAAGAGGAATGCACTACTCAGATTTGCTGTTGGCTTGGGTTCGTGTAGTACTGACTGGTGGCAGCTGGATACAGCTGACCCCGAGACACATCTAATCACCATATTTTCCTTCTGGTGAGATTATCTCACAAGTCCGACAGGCCCTAGGCCCCTTCATCTAATACTGAGCATATCTGAAGGGTGAACTGTGTGAAAAGTATAAAGGAAAAAGTAAATTCAGGATTCAAAACCCACAGTCTTTCTGGTTCACCTCCCTACTTGCAGAAGTTTTAAAATGAAATCCAAGTTGATTATTTTGTTGTCTTAAAAAATGACATGTTTCTTCAATTAGATTATCTTGGAATGGTTCTGATCTCAACAATTAGATGAAATTACATTATAGTTATAATCCAATGTGAATAATGACAAACAAGCCCCCTCTCCACCCAGTTAAACCCAAATTTCTTTTTCACCTTTATCTGTATTTCTAAATACCTACCCACAAAAATGTCAGTTTTGTGCTAGCCAGTGACCTTTTGCTAGAAGGGACCGGGTAGTAAATAATGTAGGCTGTGCAGGTCCTGTGATCACTGTGGCAACTATTCAACTTTGTTGCTGTCGTTCACAAGTTACCCCAGAATCGGAGGTCACCAGAGTGTGGCCATCTTCTAATAACATTTAACTTACGGATGCTGAAATTTGAATTTTATTTTATTCTTGTGTTTCACAAAATATTTATCTTTTTATGTTTTTTTTTCAGCCACTTAACTTGTGAAAACCATTCTCAGCTTACGGGCCAGATCAGGCCTGTGGATAGTAGTTTGCTGACCTCTGCTTTGGGGGTCCCAAGCCTCCTTTCTCCTTTAGATCCTGCAGAAAGGAGGCAATTTGTAAGAAAAGAGCAGGAAAATTACTGGATACTGTGTATCAGTACAGAGTAAGGGAAGTTTCAAAAATGTGTAACATCTTCACAGATTCCTTTTATTCAGCATCAAGACTGAGGACTTTGTAACAATTACATAATTCATTTTCCATGGTGAAGCCAAGCTGTGCAAATAAGTCACACTCCAAAATGGATTTATAGGTAGGAAATGTTTGATTTGGCCTTGAGAGTCAAGACAATATTCATATCCCCTTACTATTAGGGAAGGTCTATACAAAACCTATCCTCAGATATGCGAATTATTCAATCTTCTTCTACAGGGCTACTGGCTAACCTTGTAAAAATAATTATGCTGCGAACTCAATTATTCCTTCATTACAAACTATGTGATTTGAGGAAAGTTGTTAACCAAGCAAACCCAATGACATCGTCCATTTACGAAGAGCTTGATGATTCAGATATGATTTGGGGGAAAAATGAACTAACCACCTTGTGGTAGGCGGAATGAGGGGTCCCAACGCCATTCATTTCTGAGCTCCCAATCCCCAGACCTGTGACTACATCGCCTCAAATGGCAAAAGGGGAGTTTTCAGAAGTGACACAGTTGCAAACCTCAAAATGGAGAGATTATGCTGGGTGACTGAGTGGACCCAACGTAATCAAAAAGATTCTTAAAGTGGAAGAGAGAGGCAGGAGAAGAGGGTTCTGGGTGGATGAAACTGTTTAGAAGAAGGTCAGGACGGCACATGGAGGACTCCACCCAGTGTTGCTGATGTGAAAGGTGCAAATGGCCTTCAGAGGCTGGAGAAGCGGAAAAACAATTCCTTCTCTTTTAGAACCTCCAGAAAGGATCACAGCACAGTTGACACCTGGATTTATTTCTCGTAAGACCTATAGTCGGGTTCCTAATCTACATAGAACTGTCAGATAATACATTTGTGCTTGTTTTAAGCCATCAAGTTTATGTTACTATGTCACAGGGACAGGAGAAAAGGAATATGTTGTGGAGATGTGTACAGTGTTAAACAGGCACCGATTTCCATATGTCAACCACACCTCCACAAAGTGGCTTAACAAAATAAAACTCAACGGAAAACCTATCATTAAGGGCATCCTATTTTTCCTTCTAGAAAAGGAAACCTTAGAATGTTTCATCACTGTGTATCTAGATTTGTCATCTCAGAGAGCCTGTGTGGTGTGAGCCCTTCCCGTGATCATCCACGGTAGAAGATGGCCCAGCGGGATTGAGCATCCCTTGAAGCTCTCTACAGTTGTTAGCAGCAGTTGTTCTAAACTTTCTGGATTTGGTTGTTTTAAAAAATAGGTAGTTTGGGAAATTATAGAGAGATAGTGGGGTAAACAGTGAGAACCTGACGTGGATAGTGAGCACAGGACACAGAGCAGAAACCACTTAAAGAGAAGAGGGGAAATAATGGTAGGTAACTTCCAAGGTCTATTTTATTTTATTTCCTTTCTTTATCTATTTATTTTAATTTTAAAGTATTAATAGGATACAAATGTTGTAGTTTACATGAATTGTTTTTGTAACGCTTGAGTCCTGGCTACAGGCATACCATCACCCCGTGACCCATTAGGCAGGGTCCGGCCCCTCCCTCCTGCCCTCTGCCCGGGCGACTTCCATGGAGCTTTACTTCTTGCTGTGCACCTGTGTGCTCCCCCAAGTCTCTTAGGATCATTTCACAATACACTGAACATTTTCTATCCTAACATATAGAAACAAAGATACTGTCCTGGTGAAATCAAAACGCAATTACCAAGTCAAGAATATTGGCACCTAGAAATGTGAGGTAAAGAACCCCTGTAAGGAACGGGCAGAGAGAGGGTCTTCCTGAGGGAATTTGGTTATATTTCTGGAGGGTCTCAGGCTACTCAGAAAACCCACAAACCTACTCAGAGAGAATATAGACCAGTCCATTTAGATTTGGCTAAAAGAAATGGTAGTTCTCACTTTATTATTATTTTTTTATTTTTACATATACATGTATTTATCAGGTTTCCATTTTCTTGCCTTCACAAAATTAAAAGGCTTAAATTTTAATAAAAATAAGGTCTAGAAAGAAAATCCTCATAAAGAACGAACTAATATAAATACATTCAGAAAAGGAATCAGACAATTGCTACATTGAAATATTAAGCAATAATAATAATAATAATGCAAAGAAAGTAACATTCACATTGTCAAATAAGAGTATGTCTATTATGAAATGCTTTGACTCTGAGGTTCAGTATGGAGTCATTAGTTAACCTCTTCTTTTTTTTTTAAGTCTCAAAAAATAGACAACTACTATTTATAAATAAAAGTAACAGATAATTTCAAAAAACAGATCATGCCAAGTCTTATAGACAATAGGAAAAGAAGAAATGCTTCAAAATCATTCTACTTGATCTGGGTACACCTGATACTAAAATTGAAGAAAATAAATTATTATAAAGGGGAAATTACAAACATATGTCACTTAGAAATGAGGATGCAATATTGTAAACAACATATTAACAAGTTGAATTAAAAATTAATCTTTAAATAATGTACTTTGGTCAAAATTAAATCCAATTTATGTGAGAATTAGTCACTATTAGATTCACAGGGATCAATCCCTCAGTCATTTCTGATTCAAGTTATTAGAGATTTTACTTTTTTTATTTCTAGTTAGTCTAGCCAAAAGTTTTTTTTTTTTTTTTTGTAGAGACAGAGTCTCACTTTATGGCCCTCGGTAGAGTGCTGTGGCCTCACACAGCTCACAGCAACCTCCAACTCCTGGGCTTAAGCGATTCTCTTGCCTCAGCCTCCCAAGTAGCAGGGACTACAGGCGCCCGCCACAACGCCCGGCTATTTTTTTGGTTGCAGTTTGGCCGGGGCCGGGTTTGAACCCACCACCCTCGGTATATGGGGCCGGTGCCCTACTCACTGAGCCACAGGCGCCGCCCAGTCTAGCCAAAAGTTTATCTAGTCTCATTAGTTTTCACTTTTTTTAAAGAATGCCAAATTAAGCAATTTACATCCTTGACACATTCATTTATTCCAAATGATTGAATAACATTTGCTTCTGCTAAGAGTAAAAATAAATGGAGGACTCAAGGGATACCTGAAGGTAAAAAGTCTCCTTTGACCCAAAATAGAACAGGCCAAGCTGCTCTGCTTCCTCTAAGCAGTTTTACTTTGGATTTCAGGATTTTATTCATAATATATTCATGCCTGATTCCCACGTGCCTGACCCCCTTTGCTCTTGTTTCTCTCAGACGTGGTGGTGTAAAGGGCAAGCACCTTGTTCTTCCAATGTCCTACCACACCTGTGCGTGTGACTCATGCGTTTCATGTATGTGACTTGAAAATTACAGAGTCAATTTTGGGCGGCGCCTGTGGCTTAAGGAGTAGGGCGCCGGTCCCATATGCCGGAGGTGGGGGGTTCAAACCCAGCCCCAGCCAAAAAAATCACACACACACAAAAAAAATTACAGAGTCAATTTACTAAGATAATTTCCTGAAATGCATTTGGAAATGCTGAAGGCTTTGGAAATTGCCTTGTTTGAGTACTTCTCTTATGTTAAGCCAGATTTCTTGCCTTGTTTGAGTACTTCTCTTATGTTAAGCCAGAAATCAGATTTCTGATTTCTTTTAGAAAATCATCCTAGAAATCTCTGGGGGTTCCTCTGTAGTTAAATCTCTTTAACTGTGAAGAGGCAGAAGCCAGAAAGCTTTAATATAACCCAGGCCAACTTTAAATCATCCCCTTTCCATAAGAAGACTAAGGAATTTAATAACATTGCTACTTGGAAGAGACTGATTGATCACCACTTTGGGGAGAAAGTCATATGCAAGGTCTGTTCTTTGTCCTGTGCCCTTATGGACATGCAATTGAGATGGCTTCTCATTATCTCTATTTTGTCAAAATGAAATAGAATAATCTTTCTCACAGAGAGTTCCTGAAATGTTATGTTCCAGAGTGGCTGTTATTCACATGAGGAGTGAAATCAGCTCTCTTTGGAGCACGTGTTGACTTCGTCTGACCATTCCAAGCCTTGTTGTGGGCAGTGAGAAAAGAGACAAACTAAGAGGCAGTTACCTTGCAAGAATGTGGCAAGCAATGAAAAGAAGAGCCACACTGGGGTGTCAGTGTGTGTGTATCACACATGCAAACACACACGCCTGTAAATACATCAGGATCTACACACATACCCATACACACACACTGATAAATATATCCAGAAATTTCATTCAAAAGTTTTATGTACAAATATATATAACAACATCATCCAAACCAAACCAAAATTTCACCAATGTCATGTTTCAAAGCATTCATGGGCCAGGCATGGTGGCTCACGCCTATAATCCTAGCACTCTGGGAGGCCAAGGCAGGTAGATTGCTTGAGCTCAGGAGTTCAAGACCAGCCTGAAAAAGAGCAAGACCCTGTCTCTAAAACATAACTGGGCATTGTGGTGGGAAATATCTGTGCCTGCAGTCCCACCTATCCAGGAGGCTGAGGCAAGAGAATTGCTTGAGCCCAAGGGTTTGAGGTTGCTGTGAGCTGTGACACCACAGCACTCTACCGTGGGTGACAAAGTAAGACTGTTTCACAACAAATAAATGAATAAATAAATAAGTAAATATTTATGGAACATTTCACCATGAGACGATTCTTTCTCTAATCAAAGGCAGCACTTTCTACAAGATATTTCTTTCGCTGGTGCTGCACTCACCATTAGCTCTGACAAAGATCTTCTCTCTCCCGGACGATGTTCCTCTTTCCCCAGTGAACTTGGGAAGGCTCCATTGTGAGTGCACTCCAGGAGCTACACTCATTTTCTTTGCTAACTTTATCCACTCATGACTTTACCACCACACGAGGTTTTTCACGTGACCTTTCACAGTCTACGTTTTTGGCAAAACTAATTTCTAGTTTCATGTGGGCTCCTCACTCCCTCCTGTGAGGCTCTGTCCTCCTTCCAGCCTCACACAGTGCATGCCACCCCCACCCGCCAGATTTTGTTGGTCCCTGCTCAAAGCCCCACACTCCTTCCTCGTACAGATCTTTCCCCCTGCTGCTCCTTGCCAGGAGGCCTCCACACGGCCGCCACCTCCTCCCCATTCGCCTCTTGGTTCTGAGTCTTGCTTCTGGTTTCAGACCCTGCGTCCTGTCCTCAGGGAGGCCTGGCCTGGTCTCTGGGAGGGGCTGCTCCTCTGGCTTATGTCCTCTCTCACAGAGCCCTGGAATCGCCCTTTGCAGACATTTTCCAAGTGACCACTTGGTCATTCATGTCATTATCTGCATCCTGGTCGTCTGGCCTGTTGTATCCCCCTGACTCTCTTGCAGAGCAAAGCGCTGGGCAGGAGGTGTGCGCTCAGTACACCCTGCACCCGTAAGCACCAGAGGCGACTGCAGACACGCGCCCCTGGGCATGCAGGTCCTGCGCACGAATGAAAATCGCCATGTGAAACCTTCATATCATGATGCCAGGCCAGGGTGCATTTGGGAATAACCAATGTCATTGCTGGATAAACACACATGTTTACAGGATCAAAGTAGACAGGTGGAGAGAAAAGTGGTAGTATGATAACGCCAGCTCCAGATCTGCTGGAGGACCAAGGTCCCTGCTCACTGCCCGCCCACACTGGGACTGCTCCACCCACTCTATGAACAACCAGGAGTTTTCACACCCCACTCTGAACAACCAGTGACTCAGGAGGCCATGAGCTTTCACACCCAGCTCTGTGAAAAACCAGTGACTCAGGAGGGAAGGGCTTTCACACCCCACTCTATGAACAACCAGTGACTCAAGAGGGCAGGAGCTTTCACACCCCACTCTATGAACAACCAGTGACTCAGGAGGGCTGGAGCTTTCACACCCCACTCTGAACAACCAGTGGCTCAGGAGGGCTGGAGCTTTCACACCCCACTCTATGAACAACCAGTGACTCAGGAGGGCATGAACTTTCACAGCCAGCTCTGTGAACAACCAGTGACCCAGGAGGGTGGGAGCTTTCACATCTCACTCTATGAACAACCAGTGACTCAGGAGGGCTGGAGCTTTCACACCCCACTCTGAACAACCAGTGGCTCAGGAGGGCTGGAGCTTTCACACCCCACTCTATGAACAACCAGTGACTCAGGAGGAAAGGGCTTTCACACCCCACTCTATGAACAACCAGTGACTCAAGAGGGCAGGAGCTTTCACACCCCACTCTATGAACAACCAGTGACTCAGGAGGGCTGGAGCTTTCACACCCCACTCTGAACAACCAGTGGCTCAGGAGGGCTGGAGCTTTCACACCCCACTCTATGAACAACCAGTGACTCAGGAGGGCATGAACTTTCACAGCCAGCTCTGTGAACAACCAGTGACCCAGGAGGGTGGGAGCTTTCACATCTCACTCTATGAACAACCAGTGACTCAGGAGGGCTGGAGCTTTCACACCCCACTCTGAACAACCAGTGGCTCAGGAGGGCTGGAGCTTTCACACCCCACTCTATGAACAACCAGTGACTCAGGAGGGCATGAGCTTTCACAGCCAGCTCTGTGAACAACCAGTGACCCAGGAGGGCGGGAGCTTTCACACCCCACTCTATGAACAACCAGTGACTCAGGAGGGCTGGAGCTTTCACACCCCACTCTGAACAACCAGTGACTCAGGAGGGCTGAAGCTTTCACACCCCACTCTATGAACAACCAGTGACTCAGGAGGGCATGAGCTTTCACACCCAGCTCTGTGAACAACCAGTGACCCAGGAGGGCAGGAGCTTTCACACCCCACTCTGAACAACCAGTGACTCAGGAGCACAGGAGCTTTCACACCCCACTCTGTGAACAATCTGACCCAATGTGGCTGGTCCCATTCAACATGGTTGGGGATTTCCAAACATCCAGACTTCAAAAGGAAACAAATTTCTTTCACTGATAATTGCATTTAGTAAATATAGTTCCAGCCAATTATTTCTAGAAGTTTCTGGTTGCACAATAAACAAGGTCATAAAGCAGGATGAGAGAAGTTATGTGACTGTCCAAATGGCTCAGGATATTTGGAAACCCACTATACAGACAAGAGCACTTTAAGTTCTGTGTACAGCATAACAGAGGCAGGACTAGCTGTGTCTTATTTTCATTTGTTCTAGTGCTCAGAATTTTTAAGTTTTGTGTTATTGCTTCCTTCCAGCCATTCAAGCAAAGATATATTATTTCCTTATTAGTGTGCAAACCAAATCAGCAGATCACACGTTACTGACACACTCTAAGGCTTCTCCTAAGATGTGCCCACAATTCCTTTTTTTTTTTTTTTTTTTTTTGTAGAGACAGAGTCTCGCTTTATCACCCTCAGTAGAGTGCTGTAGCATCACAGCTCACAGCAACCTCCAGCTCTTGGGCTAAAGTGATTCACTTGCCTCACCCTCCTGAGTAGCTGGGACCACAGGTGCCTGCTACAACGCCCAGCTATGGTTTTACTGCAGTTTGGCCGGGGCCAGGTTTGAACCCACCACCCTCGGTGTACAGGGCCCATGCCCTACCCACTGAGCCACAGGCGCCACCCAGCCCACAATTATTTAATACTTAATTTGCTTAAAAGCTAATGTAACAACACACCACAGAGGCTTTGGGGTAACCTGGATCCTACAGCATGGCCTCTTTGCAGGAGAGCCCACGCGAGAGTCACTGCTTTTCAAGAATGTAAAGGTCTTAGCAAAATAACTAAGAAAATGCCAGGAAGGCTATGTTAACTAGTGTGATGAAAATGTGTCAAACGGTCTATGAACCAAGTGTATGGTGCCCCATGATGATACTAATGTACACAGCTATGATTTAATAAAAAAATAAAAAAAATAAAAATTAAAAAAATTTAAAAAAAAGAATCTGTTAGGTGCTGATGGAGGGTAAATGGGAAAGAGCAGGTGGTTTTCAGCTCAGCAGGCTCACACACACCTGAGGAGAGTGAGTTCATGATGGTTGGACAGGCAGTGCTCTGTCAGAAAGCCAGTCTGGAAATATCAGAACTGAGGGAATCAATTACAGGTAAGATTTTTCCTTATTAACAACTGTAGAGTTAAACTGATTAAAAATGAATACTTATATTTGTCCCTTGCCATTATTCTAGGAACTTTTAAAATGCACAGAGATGCTAATGGAACCTCCTCCCCTTGGTGGCAATTATTCTAAACCATTTCATCCTCCTGGACTCTTCCCTGTGAATCAGTAACAAGGTAGACTATAGTAAAATGTGCTCTTTGGTTAAAATAATCTTGAGAAATACTGAAAATTTGTTAAAAGAACGTTGCATCAAATTAGATAAAAATATCCATTAAATGACATACTAAAGAGTATTCAGTGGCACAGAGAATGTTTCTGATAGATCCAGCTCGGACTCAAAGTGACATCCTGAACTATACTTTTTTCTTCCATGATTTATGAGGAAAAAAAAAAAACATTTAAAAAGGTAAGCAAATGGTATCAAAGTATTGAAATGAGTTATAAATATACATCAAACATTCTCATTGTTTTCCTACACAAAAATGTAGCTGCAGATATAAAAACGGTGCCTCTATTTACAAATTATTTAAGATCCACTTTTTTCTCATTAAGGGTACAATATAGTTCTTTCTACATTAATATAGATACCTTGTGAATTCTGCGTACTGTCCCCTTGAGTGAACATACCATGACTCATTTAAACAATGTGCTATCATAGCAATTTTATCTTATAGCCGATAGTTTGATAATTTTTCTGGCAAACCACTTTCTGGTGAGAACTTTTTGAATTAGCACTTTTATTTCCTAGGACTGACTCCTAGGAGTAAAATTTATGGGTCAAAGGAGATGCACTTCTTCAAGATGCTTTTTTAAAAATACATAGTGCAAAATCACATTTTCTAAAAAATAAGCTTTGGGAAGAAGCCTTTGAAAGGTGCTCCATGAATTTGTACAGCCACCTTTTTCTTCCTTCCTTGCAGTCCAGTTCAACGGCATCTTTGCTGTGAACCCGGAGCTTGTGGGATCTGTGTCTCCATATCGCTAACATTGGTTTCTCTTGCACACTGGAAGTGTTGCCACACCCGTTTCCACTATTAGACTAAAAGCCAGTCAACACCCGTGTGAGCCCCCTCTGTTGTGACTCCCTTGAAACATACCCACGTGTGGCTTCTTTTATTTGATAGAAGAAAATACTCAGAGGACACAAGAAGCTCCTAACATAGCAGACGCCAAGGACGGATCCAACAGAGAAACCGTGTCGAATGATGTCCTTTTCCTGTGCTGGCCGTCACCTCCGATGCCTGGTGGTCTCTGCCACGTCACTGCAGCTCTGACTGTGATTCCCCAGCTTCCTTCCCCAGCCTTCTCCATCGCCCAAACTAAGACTCAACTACGGATTTTTATGCTTTCTCCGTCATTACACATTTAGAACCTCATATCAGAAAAGGAAAAACCAATTGTGCTCTAACTTATGCTTTTTAGTCTCAAAAAGATTCTTCAGGACTACATTAATCATTGTGAGATAGCAGGTGAACTTCCCTCTTTGATAGGTGAATATGAGTATCTCCCACGACCCTCGGTCTGGGCAGTGCTGGTGTGCATTTCATTTTCACATCTGTACTGATAGAGGAGGCCTGTGAGATTGTACACCCAGGGTCTGAAAGGTTTTATCCAAACTGAAAAAATAGAAATCCTGACACAAGAGAATTATGACCCAATACGTGCTGGAGTACAAAGATGCCTGGGCCTTTCGGGGCAAGCTGGATTTTGCCAGTGTGACTGGCTCTCTGAGCTCCTCTGGCCTTTTCATTCAGGTCCAGGGAGCTCCCTGCCCGTCCACCAAAAGCCCACCTTCAAATGTCCCCCTTGCCTGAGTCCACTCACATGGATGGCGGGCAAAGAGGAGCCCGCTGGAGGCCAGGCAGCATGGCTTGCTGCTCTGCACTAGCGGCTGAGGAGGGGACTTCTCACTCAAAATGCTTTTTGCAGATGACAACAAGTTGCTTTCCAAGTTGCCTGGGGAAACAAGTGGGGCCAGGCCATTTGCATTCTCTGGCACTCAGAGAGTCTCGGTTTTCACACTTCATTAGGGTGACTAAAGGGCACCATCGCGGCTGGGGACCAGGGCAGCATCACACTGGAGTGAGGTGACAGAGTCTCCTGTACATCTTCCTGGGGGATCCCCGTGAGAGTCACCAGGAGCAGGGGAGTGAGTGGAGCAGTCCGGAGGGCCCCCCAAGGTGACAGCAAACCCAAAGTCTGACCAGTGACATCCAGGAAGTCTATTAAAAGGACAGTGTCACTTGCTGTTTGCATCCCAGGGAGTGACCCTGGAGGATTCTGCTGTGTGCTGATTCTGTACATTCCCCCTTGCTCATTCCTGGCCTGTGTTTTGCCCACTTTCGAATCTGCTGTAACCCCAGTCTGACCCAGATACGAGTAAGATGAAAACAGCTGGAAGGCGACGCAACCACTGGGTAACACCTGCTGACACTCAGAAATTCAGGCCTCCGTCTAGTTCTGGGCAGTGAGAAACGGCGCCTTGTTTGATAGCTCTGATGCTGTCCTTATGCTGCCGATCCCTGAAGCTGATACCAGGATGATTTCCTGTCAGTATCCCAAACCACAAGGGGACAGGTTCTTTCTCCTTAAATCCTTGGAAAAGAGATTATGTAAAACGTAAATTCATTCAACAAATACAGAATGAAGTCTGGTCCTCGAGGTGCTCAGTGTGGAGCCTGGGTTCAGTGGAGCTTGCGCCTCTGTCTAAGGGCATCTGGGCTGGTGTTAAAGAGAACACAGACCTGGGACTATGAACTCCAGGCACTGGGGGAGCCTGGAGGCCCAAGAGCAACTGGTGGGGCCTGCTGCCCGGTTAACAGACCGTGCCACCTCCCCACGTCCTCCCATGGCAGAAGGGGCGAGAGAGCTCCCTCAGGCCCCTTATAGAAGGACACTAATCCTACTCCTGAGGGGCTGAGGAGAGAAAACTCATCTAATATTCTCATTGTTTTCCTACAAAAACAAAATACATTATACTGCCCCAATGTTGGCACTATAATTCAAATACTTGTGATTTGCACTGTGAGTTTGTGCACTCACACCACTGAGCACTGTGTCATGGAGCCGCTGCAACCCTCCCTGAGCAGGTTGTCACTGACCCAGGCTGGGTCCTCAGGCCTCTTCCCTGTACCACACCCACCTGCTCAGTGAGCTCAGTCAGCCTCGTGGGTTTAAATGTCACCCTGACATCCATGACACAGAACCTGGATTGTCACCTGACTTCCTTCCAGACTGCAGACCACAGACCCAGCTGCCCGGAGCCTTGTTTGGTGCCAGACAGACGTGTCCAAATCTGCACATCCCCTGAACACCTGACTTCCCCACACACACGTCTGCTTTTCCCCACACTCCTCCTCCCCCTCTCTCCACACACACTACCTGTCAGCACAGTGCACGGATTCCACCTGCAGAGACGACACCGCCTTCCCATTCCCAGCGCCTCCAGGGCACCCTGTCCTGGTCCAGGGGAACAGCCTGGCCTTTCTACTTCCTCTCCCTACATTCTATCCTTAGAGCAATATCCAGATGGATCCCATATAACTGTAATCAGACCACCTCACTCCCTTCAACGCACGCTCCAGGGGCTGCCTGCCTCCCTGACTGTGCAGCAGCCACCACCCCCCTCACCACCACACACCTGTCCTCTGCTCTGCCCCTGCCCATATTCTGCCCACACACTTGCCTCTCGCCATGCTGACTTCTTGCTCTCTCTTTAACTCATGGAGACTTTGAACTTGCTATGTCTTCTGCCTAAAATCCTAGATCCCCTCAAAGTGGGTTCCATCCCTCTCAGAGGACTTTGGTTAAATCCCACCAACACGGAGGCATCCACACCACACCAGTCCTCTCTGCACCCCCCCCCGCCTTTATTTTCCTCCAGGGCACTTTACAGCCTCAGATTTTACAGAGTAAGTGACCCACATAGATGATGGACACTCAGAGGCTAGGCAGACAGATTAAAGAGAAATAGTGGAACGGAGAGTGAATAGATAGATGATGGAAAACAGATGGATACGTGACAGACAGAACACAGAGGAGGTCGATGTATACATGTAAGTGTGTGTGCGTATTACTTGTTATTTTATTTTTAAATGCCTCTTTCCATAGACTAGGGTCTGCCTGAGGGCAGAGGTTGGTGTCTGCCTGATTTTCGCTTGGTGCACAGTTGGGACTCCATAAGTATCTGTCGAATGGACAATTGACTCATCTTGCTCAGGCACTGGTTCAGCAAGCAGCACCTCTGGATGGGCTGACCACTGTGGGGCACCTGTGTGGCCCTTCCTCTGCAGCTCTCTGAGCCTGGAACGCCCTGCCTGGCCTCAGGCAGCTCTCACGCTGGGTGAAGCTTCTTCTGAGTGCCCTGCTTCACTGAAGGAGGAAGGAAGATGGACGGGCAAAGCTCTGTGCATCACAGGACCCTGTGGGAAGCAGGGCTCTGCCTTACGCTCTGCTCTAGTCAACAGGAGACACCCCAACTTAAGGAGGGGAACTGGGAATGTGACCACCACTCGCCACCACCTGACCAGCAGCATTGGCTCTGCAAGGAGCCTCCTACGATGCAGAACCTCAGCTCCCCAACCCCGTCAGGCCTCTGCTGTGGAAACTCTGCCTTTTTCAGGCAGTCTGTGCTCTAACAAGCCCTCCAGGTACCCCCAGGAGAAGCCGGAGTTTGCAAACCACTGGCCTCAAGAGTTGTCTTGAGAAACGGGTTGAGACTCCCTTTGGGGCCAGTGGGAACATGTGTCAGGATGGATTAGAGATCTCAGCAGAAGGCAGGCATGGGGCACAGTGGCCAGTTTTTCCGGCAGAGGTCAGTGACATTTGCTATCACCTCCTATTAGTGATGCAGGGGTTACCATGTGAAAGGGCATTTTTGTCTTACTACCTCTCTCCAATTAGGGAAGCCTACATAAGCCTGAAATCATTTTGTTGGCAGGTAGGATAGAACAATAAATAAAAGGAACACAGCACTTAGAGGAGCTCTTCCCGGCTCACTCCCCTTCCTCGAGCTTGGTCCTAGGAGGAACCTGCCCTTGGACCACCCATCACTGCCTTCTTTAGACTCACTGCCAATGTGCACATTCCCACCAGGCTGTATTTTCTGGGGTTCTCTAGCAGGAAAAGCACCTTTCCTGCCTTCATTCTGTGTCCCCCCTCCCTGCCCCCTCCTTCCTCTGGCTTATTTCTGGACCCCAGCTTCCTGCAGTTTCAGAGCTGTCCACAGATCAGCTCTAGGGAACCCCCTTCCCTTTTTGCCGGATATTGAGAATCAGGTTAAACACAATGATTGGGCAGCATGGTGCTCTGTTTCATCCTCCCAACATGTTCCTCCTGACTCTGTACCAGTTTATTATTTCTCTCAAATACACAGTTAAGAAAACAGCTGCTTCCAGGCATTTGTAAAGAATGCAGGGCAGGAGTTCCCTGATCAAGAACAGTCTCTTCCATTCTTGAGATACTTTACTCAGAAGAAGATGTTCCAACTCCATCCATGTAAACATGAAAGAGGTAAAGTCTCCATCTTTCTTCAAGGCTGCATAGTATTCCATGGTGTACATATACCACAATTTATTAATCCATTCGTGGATCGATGGGCATCTGGTTTTTTTCCATGACTTAGCAATTATGAATAGGGCTGCAATAAACATTCTGGTACAAATATCTTTGTTATGATGTGATTTTTGGTCTTCTGGGTATATGCCCAGCAGAGGAATTACAGGATTGAATGGCAGATCTATTTTTAGATCTCTGAGTGTTCTCCATATATCTTTCCAAAAGGAATGTATTAATTTGCATTCCCACCAGCAGTGCAAAAGTGTTCCCTTTTCTCCACATCCACGCCAACATCTCTGATCTTGGGATTTTGTGATATAGGCTAGTCTCACTGGAGTTAGATGATATTTCAAAGTAGTTTTGATTTGCATTTCTCTGATGATTAAAGATGATGAGCATTTTTTCATATGTCTGAAGGCCACACGCCTGTCTTCTTCAGAGAAGTTTCTCTTCAAGTCCCTTGCCCAGCCTGCGATGGGATCACTTGTTCTTTTCTTGCTAATGCGTTTGAGTTCTCTGTGGATTCTGGTAAACCTTTGTCAGAGACATAACCTGCAAATATCTTCTCCCATTCTGTGGGCTGTTTGCTTGCTTTACTTACTGTGTTCTTGGCTGTGCAGAAGCTTTTCAGTTTAATCAAGTCCCAGAAGAAAAAGTATCCAATGTATTCACCCCTACTATGAAACTAATTGAGGACCTTCACATGAAAGCTATAACCCAGTTACAACCTAAGAATAGGGGGAAGGGGAAAAGGGTGGGGAGGGAGGGGGGAGGTGGGTAGAGGGAGGGGCATTGAAAGGATTACACCTGTGGTGCATCTTACAAGGGTATATGTGAGGCTTGGTAAATGTGGAATGTAAATGTCTCAGCAAAGTAACTAAGAAAATGCCAGGAGGGCTATGTCAACTAATGTGATGAAAATGTGTCAAATGGTCTATGAACCAAGTGTATGGTGCCCCATGATCATATTGATGTACACAGCTATGATTTAATAAAAAAAAAAGAACAGTCTCTTGAAAGTGTGGGTTCTGGTTTGTAGCCTTCTGAATTCCAGCACTTCTTCTAGGTCCAGGTAAGCCTCCAAAAACCAAAATATTGCCAGCATCAACATTTTCACAAATTACCATTCATCTTTCCTCTCTGCAAGGATCATGTGTTAAAACGCTCTTTTTTTTTTGCAGTTTTTTTTTTTTTGGCCGGGGCTGGGTTTGAACCCTCCACCTCCGGCATATGGGGCTGGCACCCTACTCCTTTGAGCCACAGGCGACGCCCTAAAACACTCTTTAAACAGGTTTTTCAGAGAAATAATAGAGTTCCCTCTGTTGCATGTGTGTGCACACTACAGTGTTCGTGAAGGTGCAGGAAGCAGAATTCACTGTGCACTTTCTAACCTGAAAGGAAATAGAGGGCACTTATCTATCTGATGGAGCTTGTAAGGAGCTGGGCCTGAGATTTTTCTATTGATTTTCAAATATGTTTATTATTTAAAAATAGCAGGTAGTAATTTTTTTATTTCAAATTAATATGAAGGAACCAATGTTTAGGTTATATTGCTTTCAATGCTAAGGTAAAGTTGAAGTTGTTGTGGAGTCCTTCACCCAGGAGCTGTGCTGAACGCCGTCCCATGGTGCACCTTAGTGAGATCCTGCCAGGGGCCCTGCCCCTCCCCAGCCCCTCTCCTCCACTTCTCTCCCTTTTGCTAGACTATATTTATCTTTTTTCTTTCATGGGGTCATGTAGTTGTTTATATGTTGATTTCGTATGAGTATTGAGTATATCACATACTTTTTTCCTTTCCTTTTTTTTTTTATAGAATAGTCCCATCTCTAAAAAATGGGTACATATATACAGGGTGGGCATAGTTTGTGTACAATTTAAAATGGTTCAACATAGTAAATTGCACACAAAGTTTATGTCCACCCTGTAAATCTTGGTCTTTTAGCCTGACATACAGGATGGTTACCTGTTTTTTAAAACTGTCTCTCACAAGTCAATTTTGAAAATAGTACATAGCTTTTATTTTACAAAATGTCATCCTTAATCCACCCTCTATGTTTGATTTAAATCAATTCAGACCAAGAGTTAGAATGGTAATTGTATTTTCATTAATACATCAAAGCTAGAGAGGGAATACACTAAAACATTTATAATGGGATTAGGGACTTATTAAGGTAAAGTTCAAGTCATAGTTGAGCCCTTCACCCAGAAGATGGGCCATGTACCATCACACTGCACATCATCTGAGAGGGTACCAATCCCCACCCTCTTCCCCTCTCCGCATCCTCTCCTTCGTCCTCCCTTCCATTGGAATTTAATTGTATTTTTCTCTCATGTGGGGGTGTAGTCACTTATCTATTGGTTTCATATGTAATTATAAACTATAAGGATGAGAAAGAGTCTTCCGAAAGCTTGTAGTAGATGAATAATACCACGTAGTAGCAAATGAAGAGACTGTGTAGTTGTCATGGAGGTGGGAAGGATTTTATATATTTAAAAATAATATTGTGTATTATTCACTTTCATTGAATATTTGACGCAAATTAGTCTACTAAATGAGCCGTGCAAATTAACAGTAAATTATATTCAAATATCCAAAAGCAATTAGGCTGGTGAATCACCTGGTATTTTAGTAAAACATGGATGACGACAGGGTTAATGTTGTAGGTTACGCTTGTGCTGTGATCTGACATTTTAAATATGGTAAAACAAGTACAATGAGACCATCTGCTTATATAGTAGAGTAGAGGGGTATTTCTAAGTTAGGAAAGACATCCTGAGCAAAGTCCTCATGCTCATTCTAGAAGATTTATGTCCAGAAATGTAGAGCGGACGTATATCAGGATGTATTTAAGAGGGGACAGGAAGTCAGTTTCTGAATATTTATATTTTCCAAATCTTTAAATACTTGAAAACTAAGCAATCTTAATTTAACCAAAAGAATGTGAACCTCCAAGCTTCTTTTTTCCAAACACATACATATTCTTGGTATTCACATCTCTCCTTCCACATTTCTGTAAAATATCCTTAGTATTTCAAATTTTTTTTCAAATCAGGGTCAATTTTATGATCATTTTAAAGAAAAGTTAACAGGGAAAGAAAAATAATTTCGCCAGATATTAGCTATGCTTTTTGAAATAACATTTCCCTATCTAATGTATAAGAAATGATTAATATGGAATATGACTGAGTTTTGATAATTGCAGTTGATACTTAAAACAAGCCATGTTACCAATACTTTAATAACATGGAGAATTACGTTGGATACAAAATCGTAATATAACATTCAGAAGTAAAATAAACTATTGCTAGTGATGGCTCTGATTTTAAGTATGATTATGTTACATCACATCTTAAATTTTCTTTTTCTCTCACCACTCAGTAATATTAAATAATTAATGTTGGTCTGACATCAACCTGTGCCATCTGGGTGAAAAAGGAATGTGCACAAATCCAATATCAAAAATGCAAAGTTGAAAGCATCCCTTTGCTCTTTCCCTAAGTGTCCCAGGATTAATCCCATCAGCCTTGTCTCACCCTGTCATATTCAAAAACACTGCAGGTGAGGCTACGCAACACATCTGTATTCCACAAATGAGTAGACTGAAATAACAGTCGTTCGTTACAATAAAATTTTGGAGGCATTGCAAACGATCAAGAGGCTTCCTGGTCCTTAATTATCTCTTTTTAAGCACACAGTACAAACACTGCTGACTCACCAGTGAGAGTGGGTTTCACGACTTTAATGGTTCAAAATTACTTCCAGAAGCCAATATCAGAACCATTCCATTAAGTCAATTTTTGTGGCACTACTGAATTGCACTAGTAATGAACATTCACAAACTACTATTATCAAATTCGCAAATACTAAAGTGCATCTAATAATTCACTAAAACTGCCACCTAACTGGGCCTGTTCCCAGCCCCCGGGGTTATAATCAAGCACCTCACCTGTTCTCAGCCACAGTCAGCACAGAAAAAACACAACGCGGCCTGGGGAGAAACGTGCAGTTGCTTCCACATAAAGCCCATTTAATCTCCCGGGTGACATTCTTATAGACAAGTCAATCCCAAAGAAAGTAATTCAATCAACTGGCATCAGTGTTTTGCCACAGAACAACTTCCTCAATAATTTTCTCTGTTTATTGGATATTTTGAGATTTGCAGAGTGTGGAAGGGGCTTAGGGGGACTGGAGAATTCAGATAAGACCAGAGCTTTCCAAATGTAAAAAGGGAGGCTTTAGAGATATTTGTCTGCTTGCTCTGAGAATATCTGTGACATTTTGTCTGACTTCTTGGAATAAAGTATTGCACAGGGGAAATTTCAATCAAATCAAAGTAGTAAAGAAAATAGTTAAAAGCCTATTAAGGGTTGGGCACTAAAGATCATCCCAAGAATCCAAAAGCACAGCTTCAGCTTTGTGGAGGGCACACCCATGCTGGCCAGACAAAACAAAGACTGGTGATTATTTAACTGACAGGACAAGTTAGTAACTGTGGCATATATATTTTTTTTAACATTACAACTGTTCATTGCCGTGAGCCAGAAGGTAGGATGCCAATGCAATATTCATAGGTGCATTTATTCTTTTCCTCCCCTACTCGCATCATTGGAGGTCAGTGCTAAGTGTGGTGCATCATGGAGTCATGGCAGACCCAACAGACTTGTTCAACAAAGACACCATGTGGGGTGGAGCACTTTGCGATTGCCCACATGGCTGCCCCTGCATCAGAGTGTGTGACTGCAGACAGTTACATGGAAGATTTGCCCACATACTACAACTTACTCGCTAAAAGAACACTCCAAGAATCTGTCCACTTTCTGCCACCACCTCACCCATCATCAGGAAACTGGACATGTGATGGCTGTCCGTGCAGTGCAAAAGGCAGGTGTTTAGGATGCCATGGTGGACTCTTGCATATGGAGGTCATAGCTGGTCACCACACAGATGATGGTGATATTGGGTGGCAGATGGTGGCACTGACCGTCTGATGAAGACAAATGAGGACAGAAAAGTGGGGAGTAAACATTCCCCTTTAAAATGTTTGTGCATGTTCATTTTGCTCTGAGTGCTTCTTATATCCCCCCTGTTCCAAGGTATTTTTCCAGTTATATTTTTCCCCTAAATTCATCTTAGATTTTAGTTGATCTATTTGATAAGAACTATAATCTCAGATGCCAGTTCCATTATGGATGAGATCAGGAGTTGCAGGAAAGATAAAAAGATGAAAAGGCATTTTGGTTCTATCTGTCTCATAGATTCTTGGTAGGGGAGATTGACAATGTAAATCATGAAATTAGAGAGAGCCATAAATAATTTAGAGATCATAAGATCTGTTTTCCTCATTTAAAAATGAAAGAATATTTGTCGGAATATATTTTATTTTTTCTTTGATCTCAGTGCTTGAAATTGGTCTGTTCAAGAGATCTAATTGTTCCTGGCTAAGTGTAGGGAGAGTGTGTGATTCCAAATATTGATCCATTTCCTTCACATTGTCAAATTTCTGGGCATAGAGTTTCTTGTAGTATTCAGAGATGATCTCGTGTATCTCTGTGGTATCTGTTGTTATTTCCTCTTTATCATTTCTGATTGAGGTTACTAGACATTCTACTTTTTATTTCTAGTTAGTCTGGCCAAAGGTTTATCTATTTTATTTATTTTTTCCAAAAATATACACCTTGTTTCATTAATTTTCTTAATTATTCTTTTGTTTTCGATTTCATTTATCTAATCCCAGTGAGAATGGCCCACATCACAAAATCTCAAAACTGCAGATGCTGACACAGATGCGGAGAGAAGGGAATGCTTTTACACTGCTGGTGGGACTGAAAACTTATACAACCTCTTTTTTGGAAGGAAGTATGGAAAATGCTCAAAGAACTCAAGCTAGACCTTCTATTTGATCCTGCAATCCCATTACTGGACATCTACCCAGAAGAAAAAAAAATCCTTTTACCATAGGACATTTGCACTAGACTGTTTATCTTAGCTCAATTTACAATCACCAAAATGTGGAAACAGACTAAATGCCCACCAACCCAGGAATGGATTAACAAGCTGTGGTATATGTATACCAGGGAATACTATTCAGCCATTAAAAAGATGAGTACTTCACATCCTTTTTATTAACCTGGATGGAAGTGGAACACATTATTCTTAGTAAAGCATCACAAGAATGGAGATGCAAGAATCCTATGTACTCAATTCTGATATGAGCACAATGAGTGTTTCCCTTCTTCAAATAAGATCATCACAATACTGATGTTAATATTTGTTTAAAATTATAGTTTGTGTACATCATTTTTGTGGTCATGACTTTTTTTTATTAAATCATAACGTTTTACATTGATGCATTTATGGGGTTCAGGGTACTGCTTTGAAACACAATATGAAATGACATTTTTGTGTGTGTGTATGGTTGAACTAAATTATAATGCTGGAAAGTTTAATGTCATCATCCTGGTAAAATGTCCCTCATTTTATGCTCTCTACCTAAGTGATGAAAATTATTATAGGTAAAAGGATGTGAACAGGTACAGTGAAACTGGTCCAATCCTCCCTCTCAATAGCACAGAGGTTTGTGTCTGTACTTTGGGTCAAAATGGGCTTGACTTGAATCCTGATCTTGGTATCATTAAATCTGATGTTGAACAAGTTGTTTAACTTCTCTGTGCCTCGGTACTTATCTGTACAGCAGAGAGGGTAAGAACACTACATCAAAGTGTTATTATTAGGAGTCAATACATCAGTGTTTATAAAATGCTCAGAAAAGTGTCTTGTTTAAAGAAATCACTAAAGGAGTATTTATAAAATAAATAATGAAAAAACTAAGGTCAAGAGATTCACTATTGTGCACGGCCACAGTCAGTGGTAGAATCTTCTCTCAACACTTCTTCTCTCAAGGGTCTATCCTGCCCAGAGGCCATGTTGTGTAACAGGGATATAGTGGGGGTCAAGCAGAAATGGTTAATGCCCTCCTGTCATGGTGAAAACTACATCAATAATCATCCACAGATATAAGTGCAAAATACAAATGCAGTGAGAGTTTGGAAGGAGAAATGTGCATGATGCCCAGGGTATTTACTTGGATTATCTGGTCTCAAGTATAAGATGCTTCCAGCATTTTATAGTGATTAAAGGGAGAGCACGTAACTGAGGGTGTGACAGGTGCAAAGGTGTGTGGAATGAGGCTCCAGGTGCTATCAGGAAGCCAGAATCCTAGGGTACTAGACACAAAGAGCTGGGGAGCATGTTCTCCAGGTTCTCTCCTCAGAACCTGGAGAGGCAGGTAGGGCCAGACTGAGGAATACCTTCTAGATGTGTGAGGATCTTTGTTTCTTATTCCTAAGGGCTTTGGGAAATGGCCAAAGCAATTAAAAAGGGTTATGTCATGACCATGTCTAAATGTCCAAATTTAACTAGACTTATCCGTGTAGAGTCAATAGGGTGGGGGCGAGGAAAGGTAGGAAGCCAGGTTGGAAACTTAGGGTGGGGGGACAGTTTTTACCCACAGTTTATCAACCACAGGATAACTTGGACTGGGGTGGTGGTCACAGAGCTGAAGAAAAATAAAGGGATGAAAGTGATACTGGGAATTGAAAATTGCAGGGCCCAATTTTGTGCCGAATATGAGGTGGCAGCTCCCCAAGAGCAGATACCCACCAAGGGGCACCAGGTTTTTGATGAGGCGTATTGAGGTCCTCTGTGTTGGGCAATTTGGGGATTACTGTGTCTCTGAGATGTTGTTGGGAGGCATCAAGTCCAAAGTGGACATGTAAGCATGGGGACCAGAGGAGAGTTAAGGAATGGAGACAAGAACCTTGGAGGAATATGGACAGAGAGTCACTGAAACCATGGCTTGGGTGGCCTTAAGTAGTGATAGAACAGAGTGAGAAGAGGGCCTAGCACTGAGCTGGGGGGACTCGAAGATATGAGGTAACGCACCCGTAAAAAGGAGAAGGAGAAGAAGCAGGAGAAATGGTGAGAAGTCCTGTACCACAATCTCAGAAGCATCAGCACTCCTCAGCATCACAGAGCCAGGACTTTAGAAATGATGTTCAATGGATTTATAGGAAGTCACTTGTTGGGCTCTCTTGACCCAGTGACCCATTTAATCCAGCACCTTAGTTGGTCTGAGCTGCTATCACAAAATATGACAAACCATGGGCTTACACAGCAAACATGTATTTCTCATGCCCTGGATCAAGACACTGGCAGGTCTGGAGTCTGGCAAGAGCCCTTTTTCCAGCTTGCAGAGGACATTTTCCCTATGTCCTCAGGTGTAGGGGAGAAGAAAGAGAGAGGAGGTAGACTCTCCAGCGTCTCTTCTTATAGGGCACTGACCCCAACTAGAGGTCCCACTGTCCTGACCTCATCATCTAATGAAGACCCTATTTTCTAATAATAGCACCTTTCAGGTTAGAGTCTCAAAATGTGGATGTTGGCATGCTGGGGTGATGCTCAATGTACTCCATCTACAGCATCCAAACTGGAGAACAGCTGGGGAAGTGAGTATTGAAAACAAATCAGAATTATGATTTTATTCCATATCAATTATTATGCAGGTTCAATGTGCCAAGAGCTGTATTCATTCTAAGTTCAAATTTTGTCTACAGAATATTAGATATTTATTTACTATAACAACATACCTCAAGAGGTAAGGTGACCGAAAAAATACACTGTCATCAACTAGGCAGGTATTAACTCCTAGAAACAATAAAATAAAAAGTACAGAATTTGGCACTCCAATGTTGTGGAAAATGAAAAAAAAAATTGAAAAGAAGTTTGTGAGTTGTGCAAAGAATTATAAACAACCATCAAAAATAAATATGGTTTTATAGATATTTAAATCTGAAAGCTGTAGGGGAAACAGTCCAATGTTGATGCTATTTTATTTTCAAAATTAATTAAGTGAGCAGACATCAAGGATTATCACATTTTGTGGGCAATCCATGAATTTAAATTATTTTTCTAAATGATTTACAAGTGTTCATGTGAAAAAAAAACAATGACTAATCAAGTAGAATGGCAACTTATCAGAAGAGCTTAATAACAATTAGGAAAATATTAGTATTCATGAATATGTAGGAAAACACAGATTTTCCAGGTACTTTAATTAAAGTTATAATTGTTACAACAATGAAAGCTATGAAATTATTTTTATTTCAAGGAGAAATAAGGCAGCTTAGCAATCACAACTTGATATTGCTTACAAATTATTATAAATGTTTAGACAACTACATATCCATATCGGATTGGTAAGAAAACAATTATTTCTGCTGTGTAGTAAAGTTTAAAAGTGTTATAAGACAAGCTAGCACTTTTTACTACTCTATGCATGTTGGAACTGGATATCAATGTGCTATTTTGCAAAATAGAAAATAATCTAACACAAAATAGTACTAGAATATGATTGTGTTACTCTACTTTGCACAAGTCAATGGAGTATAGCCATTAGGAAGAGGAGGAGGGTGGGGCATGGACAAATGATACCCTAGAACAATTGGGAGCTGTGAGTTTTAGAGTGAGGAGAAAGAGAATGGATCTTTGGCTAAAGTTGCAGCATCACACACTAGAGAGCTTATCCATCTGGTAAATGTTCTCTGGGTGGATTGTCAGGTCACTTTGAGAATTTGGTTCTAAAATCTTTAAAATATTTTGGGGTGGGAGGCAGAGCAAGGTGGTGGACCAGAAGGATCATTCAGCTAAGTTCTCCTAGAACTACTGGTGAAAAAGAGAGAACCCAGCCATATGTGGTTCAGGAACTTTACCCAGATTGTAGCTCAGGGAGCACAGCAAGGAAGTTGTGAACTAGATACAGCATGTGATCCAGAGTGGTGGAAATCTGACTCATCAGGCAGAAAATTGTAACCTGCCAAGATCAGCTGGTTCCCCAACAGAGGTCAGGGATGGGAGGAAGCCTTTCTGGAGTTTTTAATTTTGGGGGGAAGCTGTGCAGTGAGTGGAAAGCTTGTAAGAATGGCTGACTTGAACAATATACAGCAACCAGATTTGAATACTAGTTGGAGTGGATTTGCCATCCATTTGGTGGCTTGTGAGACAGTCATACTAGGACGGTCTCTGCAATTGTGTGATGTTCGTGAAAAGGTCTTAACATAGGCCTAAAGCTTAGCTGTTTTAAGTCTGCCTGCCTGGATTAGACCTCTGCTCTTAGGACAGGCTGAGTGACTCCCGCACCCTATAGAGACTATTTTCGGGGGCACTGTGAAACCTTCCCCTGAAGGATTCTTGTCAGCTTAAAAATCTCATCTCAGCAGGATCTGAATGCTGAAGAAATAATCTGGCAATCACTGAGGGCAACTAAGTTAGGAATAAGAACCATAGAGGTTGCTGGCTGTGTTCTCTGTCACCTAAAAAAAACCCACAACACCACCTGGTGTCCCGATGACATATTAAAAAATATATATTCCTATTAAAGTTGCATATATTATATCTAGTTGTTCATATATATATATATATGCCTTTTTTCCCTTTTCTTTCTCTCTCCTTTCTTTGATACAACTGTATTTTTAATTTTGTTTATCAATTTTATTTTATTATTGTAATTATTTTTTTTTTCTTTTTCATCTGTTCTTTTTTTGGCTGAGTGGTAGGGTAGAATGCCTGTGGTATGGCAGGGAGATCACAGCAGAAGTCTAGCTCAAGGAGGCCAAGAAATCATAGTGTTGGGAGCCCTTCTAACTTTGGCCCTGGGAAGACAGTATTGGCAATTCCACACTGCAGAATTTTTCTATTTATTTTTCATTTCTATTTATTTTATCCTTCTTGTTTTTTTTTTTGTTTGTTTGTTTGTTTTTGCTCTTTTCTTTCTTTTCCTACATTTGAGAGAGGAAGAGTTTGCCTTTGCTCAGGCTGGTAAGAAACTCCAGATTTTGAGGAACTCACCCAGCCAAGCCCCTAAAAAATCCTTGAATTATGGGCATGATTTTAACATGGTGCAAATCAATATCATTTCTTCTAACACTTTCACTTCGTTGCTGTCCTCATTCTCTCCTGTTCTTCAATTCTTTTCCTTAATCTCCCTTCCATTTTTTTCTTTTTCTTTTCTTGTTCTCTATACTTATTTTGTCTTCCTTCTTTCTTTTTGTCTTGTTTGTACCTGCTTGCACTTTACCCTTCTCTTCCAATTGACATAAGCTTTGAGACAAGGTAATTTGAAGCAAAGGAGGAAGCGAGAAGGAAAAAGGAAGTCAGCGAGGTGAACAAAAAGAAAGAACACATGAAAAAGAACTAACAGAAAAATTCAAACAACTTGAAAAACCAAAACAGAAGGTAGAACCTGTGGCTCAAGGAGCAGGGCACTGGCCCCATATAATGGAGGTGGTGGGTTCAAACCTAGCCCTGACCAAAACTTCAAAAAAAGAAAAACAAAAACAGAGCAACTCCTTTAAGGGAGCTTAAGGTAGCTACTGCAGAATACTCCACCTATAAATAGTTAATGGATTTGACAGAAAGGGAATTTAAAATATGACTGACAAAGGCAATAAAGGAATGTACAAGAAAACTGAAAAACAGAACCAAAAGTCAGACAAAAGATATGCAGAATATAGAAAGGCTATGGTGGAGCTTAAGGAAATGAAGGAGACCATCAGGGAATGCAAAGATGCAGTAGAAAGTATCAAAAATAGCTAGAGGATAAAGTTTTCAAGTTTACCTAGGTTGTCAAAGAGGCAGAAAAGAAGAGAGAGAAAGCAGAACAGTCCCTTAGAAAACAATGAAATTCCATGAAGCATTAAAACATATAAATAATAAGGATCCCCAAAGGGGAATAAGATTGTCCCAAAGGAATAGAAGCATTTTTGGAGATTATCATAAATGAAAACTTCTGAAGTTTTACTAAAGATCATGACACATTTCTTTCAGATGAATATAGAATTGGGTTATCTCAACTCAAACAGAGCCTCTCCAAGACACATTGTAATGTACCTGTCCAAAGTAAAGATCAATGAAAAAATTCTGCAAGCAGTCAGGAGTAGGCACCAACTGACCTTCAGAGGCAGACCCATTAGGATGACATCAGATTTCAACTGACACTTTCCAAGTGAGAATAGAATGGTCATTCATGTTCAACATTCTTAAACAAAACAATTTGCAGCCCAGAATTCTAAACTAAACTTCAAAATTGGTGAAGAAGTCAAATCTTTTGTGGATAATGAACACTGAAGAAATTTGCCACAACACCACCAGCTCTAAAGTAGGTACTTTACAACTATTCTAACACTGATCATCACAATGGACCACCAGCTCAGTAAATACCCAGAAGCTAACAGTTAAAACTTAGCTTCCACAATGATACAAAGGATAAAACTACACAATGGATTTTCACAAAATAAGATGACTAGAACTCCACCACATTTATCAATTCTCTCAAGAAATGTCAATCAATTGAATTCGCCGTCGAAGGGGCACAAGCTGACTGCATAAAAAGCACAAGCTATCCATATGCTGTCTCTAGGAAATATACCTAGCCTTGGAGGAAAAATCAAGACTCAGGATTAAGGGATGGAGAAAAATATTTCAACAAAATGGAAATCAGAAGAAAGGAGGAATTGCAATCTTATTTTCAGATACAAGTGGATTTAAATCAATTAAAGTTAAAAAACACAAAGATGGAAACTTTATACTGGCCAAAAGAAACAGCAACAAGAAGACATTTCAATTTTATTTTATTTTATTTTCGTTGTTGCAGTTTGGCTGGGGCCGGGTTCAAACACGCCACCCTCGGTATATGTGAAGCCGGCACCCTACTCACTGAGCCATAGGTGCCACTCTCAATTTTAAATATGTATGCACCCAACTTAAAGGTTCCCAATTTATGAAAAATACCTTGACTGGGCTCAGCTATATGATATCCCATAACACCATAATAGCCAGGGACTTTAACACCCCTCTGGCAAAACCAGAAAGATCCTCTAAACAGAAATTTAACAAAGATATGAAGGACTTAAATGTGACCCTAGAATAAATAGGATTAATAGACCTGTACAGAACACACCATCCCAAAGCTAGAGAATATACATTTTTCTCATCAGCCCATGGGACATACTCCAAAATAGACCACAATTTAGGATACAAATCAAACGTGAGCAAAATTAAAAGAATAAAAATTACACGTTTGTATCTTCTCAGATCACAAAGCAATAAAAGTGGAACTCAACTCCAACCAAAACATTCATCCCCACACAAAAACATGGAAATTAAACAACCTTATGCTGAATGATAGTTGGGATCAGGAACAGATAAAATAGGAAATCGTTAAATTCCTCAAACATAACATCAATGAAGACTCAAGTTACCAAAACCTGTGGGATATAGCAAAAGTAGTCTTATGGTGGAAAAGTATTGCATTAAATGCCTACATTTGAAAAACTGAAAGAGAATGCATCAACAAACTCCTGAACCATCTTATGGAATCGGAAAAAGAAGAACAACATAATGCCAAACCCAGCAGAAGAAAAGAAACAATCAAAATTAAATAAGAAATTAATGAAATTGAAAAGATAAAAATCATTCAGAAAAATAACAAAACAAAGTTTTTCAAATAAATAAATCAATAAAGTTTGGCCATATGAACTAGAAACAGAAAAGTAAAATCTCTAATAACCTCAGTCAGAAATGATAAAGGGGAAATAACAACAGATGCCACATAGATATAAGAGATCATCTCTGAGTACTGCAAAAAACTCTATGCCCAGAAATTTGACAATGTGGAGAAAATGAATCAGTGCCTGGAATCACACCCCCTACCTAGACTTAATCATAAATAAATAGATCTCTTCAATAGACCAGTTTCAAGAACTGAGATAAAAAAATCTCCCAACAAAAAAAAATTTCCTGGTCCAAAATTCACATGAGTATTCTATCAAACCTTCAAAGAAGAACTTTTACCCATACTGCAGAAATTATTCCAAAAAAAAATTGAGAAGGAAATGAATCTTCCCCAACACATCCTATGAACCAAATATCACCCTGATGTCAAAACGAGGAAATGAACCAACTAAAAAGGAGAACTTCAGATCAATTTGACTAATGAATGTAGAAGCAAATATTTTCAATAAAATCCTAGCCAATAGCTTATAGCTGCACATCAAAAAAATCATTCATCATGATCAAGTAGGTTTCATCCTAGGGATACAAGGCTGGTTTAACATATGCAACTCCATAAACAAAATTCAGCATATCAACAGCAGCAAAATATAAGACCATATGATTCTCTCAATAGATGCAGAAAAAGCATTTGATAAAATTCAGCAGCCTTTCTAATTAGAATACTTAAGATTTTTCCTTTTCCAATTCCATAAGGCATAGGTGACACATTTCTTAAACTGATGAAAGCCATCTATGACAAACCCACAGCTAATATTATGCTGAATGGAGTAAAACTGAAAGCTTTTCCACTTAGAACTGGAACCAGACAAGGTTGTCCTCTATCACCACTACTATTCATCACAATGCTGGAAGTTTTATCCAATACAATCAGTGAGGAGAAAGAAATAAAGTTCATCCAAATGGATGCAGAGGAGAACAAACTCTAGCTCTTTGCCGACATTATGATCTTATACGTAGAGAACCCCAAAGACTCAACCATAAGTCTTCTGGAAGTGATCAAAAAATATAGTAATGTCTCAGCATATAAAACCAATGCCCACAAATCAGTAGTGTTTTTATGTACAACTAACATCCAAGATGAGAAGCTAATCCAGGAAACAATTCCTTCACAGTAGCTCCGAAAACAATAAATACCTAGGAATATATCTAACAAAAGAGGTGAAAGATCTTTTCAAAAAGAATTATGAAACCCTAAGAAAAGAAATAGCAAAAGATATTAACAAATGGAAGAACATACTATTGTCATGACTGGGAACAATCAACATTGTCAAAATGCCTATAATTACCAAGGTAATGTAAAGATTCAATGCAATCCCCATTTAAAAAAAAATCATTGTACTTTCAAGATTTGGAAAAAATATTTCTTCCTTTTGTATGGAACCAGAAAAAAACAAACAAACAAACAAACAAACATATATTCAAGGCAATTCTTAGTAATAAAAACAAAGCTGGGCATATCACCCTACCTGACTTTAGACTCTACTACAAGGCCATAGTGAACAAAATAGCATGATATTGACACAAAAATAGAGACATTACTTTTAGAACCAAATAGAAAACCAACAGATGAAACTAATGTCTTATAGCCACGTGATATTTAATGAACCAAACAAGAACATACACTGGGGAAAAGAATCCGTATTCAATAAATGGTGCTTGGAGAAGTAGATTACAACATGTAAAACACTGAAACTGGACATGCACCTCTCATCACTTACAAAAATTGATTCAAGATGGATAAAGTGTTTAAACCTAAGGCATGAAACAATAAAAATCCTAAAGAAAGTGTGAGGAAAACACTTGAAGATATCAACCTGGAGAAATAATTTATGAAGAAGACTTCTGTGGCAATTGCAACAACAAAAAAAATAAACAAATAGGGCATAATTAAACCAAAAATCTTCTGTAGAGTTAAGGAAACAACAACCAAAGCAAATAGACAACTTTCGGAATGGGAAAAGATATTTGCATGTTACGAATGAGACAAAAGCACCACAGTAGAATCTACAGAGAACTCAAGTTAATCAACATGAAAAAAGCCAACAATCCCTTATATCAAGGGGCAAGAGAGATGAATAGAACCTTCTCTAAAGAAGACAAATGGCTAACACAAAAATAAAAAAAAATGCTCATCATCCCTAATCATTAGAGAAATGAAAATAAAAATTACCCTGAGATATCATCTAACCCCAGTGAGAATGGCCTATATCACAAAGCCTCAAGGCTGCAGATGCTGGCACTAGTGTGGGACTGCAAACTAATACAATCTTTTTGGAAGGAAGTATGGAGAATCCTCAAAGAACTCAAATTAGATCTCCCTTTTGATCCTGCAATCCCATTACTAGGCACCTACCCAGAAGAAAAAAAATAATCCTTTTATCATAAGAACAATTGCACTAGACTGTTTATTGCAGTTCAATTTAAAATTGCCAAATGTGGAAAAAACCGAATTGCCCACCAACCCAGAAATGGATTAACAAGCTGTGGTATATGTATACCATGGAATACTATTCATCCATTAAAAAAATATGGAGATTTTGCATCTTTTGTATTAACCTGGGTAGAGTGGGAACACATTCTTCTGAGTAAAGCATCACAAGAATGGAGAAGCAAGAATCCACTGCACTCAATTCTAATATGAAGGCAGTAGAAGAGCTAATATGGGGGAGTGTAGGGGAATGAGGGAGAGGGGAAAGGGGTGGGGATATAGGGATGGGGGGTCATGATGTATTGTGCACCTCTTGGGGGTGGCACACAATTATAAGACGGACTCTACCTAATAAATGCAATCAGCGTAACCTAATTCTTTATACCCTCAACTAATCCCAAACAATGAAAATAAATAAATAAAAATAAAATAATCCTGGCAGCTACACATGTGAAGAGAGGGAATCCTATGGTACTAAATTATTATAAATTACAGACAGTTGCATCAATTGTTTTAAAATGTATAGATCTGGCATTTAAGCATGATTGGTGTAACAGTTTTCTTTTTTGAGTTTCATTTTGGCATGTTAGTAAAAACCATAAGAAGTTTAGGAAAGAGATTTAAGATGCCCTGAGCTGCGCCCTCAGCAGATGTCCCTAAGCGTTTGAGACCCAGTGTGCAGCCCCTGAGTGCAGGATTGACAGCACAGGGACGGGCTGAGATTGAAGGAAGACTCCAGAATAGAACTTGGGAACTGTTCACTCCCCAACCAGAAACTTCAGAGTCAATATTGTTTTCATCTAACTACAAATATTCATGTGTTTGTCCATCCATTCATTAATATAATTCATTAAATCCTAACAAAGGATTTAATGGTATTATAATCATGGATTAAAACCTAAGGCCTCTTAGACCCACACAGACACACACACACGGGATGCTAAAAATATGTGTACACGTTTTAAGAAAGAAAAAATACTGTATTAAAATTATAATAATATATATCAATAATATTTGCTATCTTGTATATTGTATCACTTGTAATTGCAGAAGTCAAATATGTCTTGGGTATCACAACTTTAGTATAATTTTTTCCTGCTTGTGTGTGCATTTGTCTATATCTGTAACTACGTCTGCATTGATAGACACAGCTAAGGATCTAACAATTGACATTATAAAGTAGTTTCACATCCATGCATTGGTCTCATTTTGGAACATTTGTGTAAAGGGATGTGTGTGATCGGTACATACAACAGATGTATTTACAACTTTATTGCATGCAACCATCCTGGAATGACACTGTGGGTTAGGTATTATGGTCATGTACATTATACTCATGAGTAAACAGACCCAAACAGGGTAAGAAACTAGCCTGTGATGATGTATTTCTTATATGTTGGTTTGGGACTCAAACACAGGTCATCTGTCCCCAAATACTAAATTGTTTTTATTATATTACACTATTCTTAAAGTGGATGGTATGCTCCGAATGTTTTTGTCTTTTCAAAAATTCATATGCTAAAGCTAATCACCAAAGTTAGATACTATGTTGTGGGGCCTGTGGGAGGTAATTCCGTCCTTAGTTTGGGATTAGTGCCCCCAAGAGATTCCTTGGCACTTGAACGATTTAAGAATGCAACAAGAGAGTGCCGTCTATAATCCAGAAGGCAGGCCCTCACTAGACACCAACTCTCCTCTGATCCTGGACTTCCCAGCCCTCAGAAACAGTGTTTGTGAGCTCATTTCTCAAATGGACTAAGAGAGAAAATAATGTGACTTGCATTTGCTAATATGGCTTTTTAAAGTAATGAACAAACCTTGAACAGAAAATCGAATACAGATTATGAGATACTACCATTGAATTTTTATGTTGATACTTCAATATTCTAACTGCCAATATCCTCACTCACTTGCTAACTAAAGCACATAAAACTAAAGATTATGACACATTCTATTTGTCTTTGCCTAAATTATCTAAAGGAGTGATCTCCAAACATTTTGGCACCATGAATTGGTGCCCCCAATTTTTGTTGCCATAGATAAGTTTCATGGAAGACACTATTTTCACAGACTGGGGATGCTTTGGATGGTTCAAATACATTACATCTCCACCTTAGATCACCAGGCATTAGATTCTCACAAGGAGTGAGTAACCTAGATCCCTTGCATGAGAAATTTACAGTAGTGTTCACACTCTTGTGGGAATCTAATGCAGCCGTTTATCTGAGAGGAGAAGCTCAGGTGGTGATGCAAGTGACGGGGAGCAGATGTAAGTACAGATGAAATTTCACTTGTTTTCCACTCACCTCCTGCTCTGTGGCCTGGTTCCTAACAGGCCATCCACCAGTACCAGTCTACAACCTGGTGGTTGGGGACTGCAGTTCTAAAGAATGAAATATTGATAAAAACTTAAAATTGTTGAATAAGGTAAATAGGACCTTGTCTATTTGGTATTTATCATAAATATTAAAGTAATCACAGTTAATAACAATGTAAGCAATTACAGAATACTGTAGAGGTTCCCTCACTAGTATATTAAATGTATGAGAGAATTCCTTTCTGTCATTTTAAAACTTTGACAACAAATAGCCTTGTCTTATTTTCCGTCTTACAAATTCATATTCACGATTAGATCTCTCTTGTAGCTTCTGTGTCAGTGCTGCTTACACAAAAGTCTTTTTTGAGGGAGAAGTACATGTTAATTAAACTGAAATGAAACAACCAAAACCAAAAGAAAATAAGCCATGTGTAGCTACTAGCTGTAGCTTCAAATATATAACCATGGGGACAGTAGTGGTGATAGTGATGATGATGATGATGGTTATGAAGAAGTTATTGTTGGTGGTGATGGTGGTGGTGGTGAGGATGGTTACTGTGGATGATGATTATGGTGATGATGGTGATGGTAATAGTGATGATGGTGATGATAATGATTATAGTGATGGTGATGATGATGATGGTGGCAGTAATGGTGATGGTGGTGGTGGTGATGATGATGGTGGTGGTGGTAATGGTGATGATGCTTATGATGGTGGTAGTTATGGTGACAATGATGATGATGGTGATAGTGATGATGATGATGGTGATGGTGGTGGTGGAGATGGTGATGATAGTGTTGGGGATGATGATATGGTGGTGATGATAGTGGTGGTGGTGATGATAGTGTTGGGGATGATGATATGGTGGTGATGATGATATGGTGGTGATGATAGTGTTGGGGATGATGATATGGTGGTGATGATAGTGGTGGTGGTGATGATAGTGTTGTAGATGATAATTTGGTGGTGATGGTGGTGGTGGATATGGTGATGATAGTGTTGGGGATGATGATATGGTGGTGATGATAGTGGTGGTGGTGATGATGGTGTTGGTGGTGATGATAGTGGTGGTGGTGATGATGATACGGTGGTGATGGTGGTGGTGGTAATGACGAAGGTGGTGGTGATGATAGTGACGATGATGATTATGATAATAGCAGTTATGGTGGTAATGATAATACTTATGATGGTGGCGGTGATGATAATGGTGGTGATGCTGGTGATATGATGTTTATGTTGATGGTTGTAATGATCATGGTAATGATGATGGTGATAGTGGTCATGATGGTGGTGGCAATGATGATGATAATGGTGATAGTGACATAAAGGTGGTGGTATTTTCTTTTTGGATTTTTTAGGGAGGTTGTATATAATACACATCACAATAGCAAGTTATCAAAATAAAAAGAGATAATAGTTCAAATTTTTTGTCATTCTAATTGAGTTTCTTTTAATCTCATGATATCTTGATATGTTTAATAAAACATCCATATTTCTCCATTTCAAAGATCATGGTCTTTGGAAATAACTATCGAGTAAAGTGAGTGTGGGGTTTTAAAAATAAGGATTCTCTGAATGGACCTGGAAATGTCAGAGCCCTGAGTAATAGATTCTCTTCCAGGTAGCTATTTTTGAGGAAGAAACTATCTCTAATGAATGGATGTGTCAAAACTGTCAGGGTCTAAGAGTCACAGATGACACCTGTCATTTTAAGCCACAGGAAAGCTGGTCAAAAATATTCTTCAATTATAGGTAAAAAGAATGCAACACGTTCATATTGTTCATATTACAAAGGCTCCACTACTTAGAGAGAACTTAATTTCATAAAATCAGTTCAATGACAAACTTTGCAAACTTTGAAAGTTAGGGTTGGTAATAGTCTTCTAAATTATTACTTATGTTTTAGGAGTGTTTAAATGTGCTTATTTGTAGTATAAACTCCCACCACCACCACATGGTTTTCTAGGTCGAGAGTTGTCCCCAAAGCATGTACTATATAAAGTTGCTGTAATTAATGAACATGACTTTATGCATCTGAATTTGAGTATAATAGAATTTCATAGGAGAATGCCAATCATTGTAAAAAAATGAATTTGATAAAGAAAATCTGTTGAAAGCTCCTAGAATATGGAGCTCTTTTTACTTGTGTGTTTTTCATCACATGGTAGCCTAGTGGTAGTATGTAGCTCCAGTATTTTTTAATTGAATAATGGGAAAACTTATTTCTACGTATACAGTGTGGACATTTTAAAATTAACTTTTAAAAATTTGTTTTACTTTGTTAGTTTTTAGATATACCATCACTTTCTTGTTCTTCTCTGGTTCTCAATTCCTGTGTTTACTTGTAATTTTCTAAAGGTCAATGAACTTGGGAACCTTTAAAATTTAAACCAGAGCTTATTTTCTTCTTCAAGATTGACTTCTTGGAAGTTAATATAATCCCATAACATCAATGAACACCCAAAGTGAATAATTCCCAAATCTATATCTACATTATGAACACTATTGTGGATATTTCCTGCCTCATTTCTTTATTATTATGTATATATTTGATTATACAAAATGCATGACGGAGTACGTTTAAGATGGACAGCTTTATTATTTTTTTCTTAAATGCCCAAGCATTTCCGCTGTTCCCTGGTTACTGTCAGTTATGCCACAATTGATTTTTCCAGGCTTGAAACTTTAGATCCAGGTAACTTCTTATTCCTTTGATCCTCACAGAAGTCATGATATGGAGTATGTTAATCACTTTCCACTGTGGAGAAAAAAAACTAAGACCCACAATCACTATATCTTTTCTAAAAATGGCACAGTTAAGTTACTAGAAGAGTTTCAACCAGAACACTTGTTCCTGGCCTTAGAATCAATGCCTGATGCATTTTGACAAAAATCACAAATACCCTATTTATTTGACCTGCCACACAGGATGACATTTCAAATCCCCCTTAAATATTTCCCTAGAGAACTTCTGAAATATCTGAGACCTTAGGGCTAGGATTTTATGTCTTTGGTCCTTTCAATGTGCAACCATCCCTCTGAAGAGTGGCTTTGAGCCACCCATTCTACATCAGGTAAGACGTATTCCCTTACTGTGTGTGAACTCTGAGGATGGGAGAGCTGAAAATGGAGGAAAATGCCCCCAAAGAGCAGAAAGGGACATTTAGCACTTGAAAAGGATGATTTGAATAGGACTCCAAGGAGTGTGAAAGGGATTGCCTATATAATTCACCACATTGCTGAGAGCCCAGTAGATTTTGGCGTTTCTTTTTAGCCATATTTCTCTTAACCTCTGTGGTCTGGGTCCTGTTCCAGACCTTAACCATCATCAATCTGAAGCAACTACAACAGTCTCCTAGGTGACTTTGTATATATATATATTTTTTATTAAATCATAGCTGTGTACATTAATGTGATCATGGGGCACCATACACTAGTTTCATAGACCGTTTGACACATTTTCATCACACTGGCTAACATAGCCTTCCTGGATTTTTCTTTTCTTTTTTTATTTATTTTATTTATTTATTATTTATTTTTATGTTTTTTTATTAAATCATAGCTGTGTACATTGATATGCTCATGGGGCATCATTCACTAGCATCACAGACCATTTGACACATTTTCATCACACTGGTTAACATAGCCTTCCTGGCATTCTCTCAGTCACTGTGCCAAGATATTTACATTCCACATTTACCAAGTTTCACATATACCCTTGTAAGATGCGCCACAGGTGTAATCCCACCAATCCCCCTCCCTCAACCCACCTCCCCCGTCCCTCTCCTCCCTTTCCCCCTTCCCCCTATTCTTAGGTTGTAACTGGGTTATAGCTTTCATGTGAAAGCCATAAATTAGTTTCATAGTAGGGCTGAGTACATTGGATACTTTTTCTTCCATTCTTGAGATACTTTACTAAGAAGAATATGTTCCAGCTCCATCCATGTAAACATGAAAGAGGTAAAGTCTCCATCTTTCTTTAAGGCTGCATAGTATTCCATGGTGTACATATACCACAATTTATTAATCCATTCATGGCTCGATGGGCACTTGGGCTTTTTCCATGACTTAGCAATTATGAATTGGGCTGCAATAAACATTCTGGTACAAATATCTTTGTTATGATGTGATTTTTGGTCTTCTGGGTATATGTCCAGTAGAGGGATTACAGAATTGAATGGCAGATCTATTTTTAGAACTCTAAGTGTTCTCCAAACATCTTTCCAAAAGGAATGTATTAATTTGTATTCCCACCAGCAGTGCAAAAGTGTTCCCTTTTCTCCACATCCGCCCAACATCTCTCTCTGGTCTTGGGATTTTGTGATATAGGCTAGTCTCACTGGAGTTAGATGATATTTCAAAGTAGTTTTGATTTGCATTTCTCTGATGATTAAAGATGATGAACATTTTTTCATATGTCTGAAGGCTGCGTGCCTGTCTTCGTCAGAGAAGTTTCTCTTCAAGTCCCTTGCCCAGGCTGCGATGGGATCTCTTGTTCTTTTCTTGCTAATGAGTTTGAGTTCTCTGTGAATTCTGGTTATTAAACCTTTGTCAGAGACATAAACTGCAAATATCTTCTCCCATTCTGAGGGCTGTTTGCTTGCTTTACTTACTGTGTTCTTGGCTGTGCAGAAGCTTTTTAGTTTGATCAAGTCCCAGTAGTGTATCTGGCATTTTCTTAGTTATTGTGCTAAGACACTTACATTCCACATTTACCAAGTTTCACATACACCCTTGTAAGATGCACCGCAGGTATAATCCCACCAATCCCCCTCCTTCTGCCCCCTCTCCCCCTATTTTTAGACTTTTCATTCTAAACTATTCATTCAGGCAGAGTGTCCATGACTGCCATTTAAATCATGTCATTTTCTTTCCTTTTTTATTTTTTCTTGCTCAGAAACCAACTCATTTCATCCTTATCCGCTTCCAAGAATTTTGCCACTTTCTCTGTAATAACTTTCCTTTCTAGTCACACCCACTGCAATGCCTCTGGGTTTTTACTGGGCAGCCTCTTGAAAGGCTGCTATGCTTGACTCTGCTATCAGCACGAGCCCATTAGTTAGAGTAACCTTCTCAAATGTCACCCAGGCCCTCACCTCAGTTGTTCAGATGATCTTTGTAATTCATTATTCAAGGCAGGTTCATTTGTTTATTTATTTTTTGTGTGGGTGGCCCTGCACATGTTTTATTTCCATAAAATTTCTCTGGAAGCACAGTAACTTGAGTACAGAGACCACAGCTTCTGGTCTACACTCTGATTCCCCAGGGCACTTAATGTCAGGATCTGCAATAAATACTGAGTGCTGGTGTGGGCCAGTTTGCAAACTGCAGAGCGCTCTTTGGAAATGTGACAAGGCTTGTGCTAGTCTCCCGTGGGAGCTGGATCAAAGCGACCATCTCCTTCCCTGCCAGGCATGCATAGTTTAAAGATTAGCTGCTCCACCTGTGGACCATCCACCAGCATGAGCTTCACCTGTGCTTGAGTAACACGCAGCCCCCAGGCCCACACTGTACCTAATGTATTGGCATTTGTGTTTTTACATCATCCCACCATGACTTCATACACATCAAAGCGTGAAAAGCCCTGGTTTAAGGGGAGTGATTATCAGCTCTGGAAATCCCTGCCCCGTGGAGCTGGGATGTTGACAGCCTACAGCCGCTTCTATAAATATTTCTAGTTGCATTAGAGTTACATTCTGTGTCTACCGATTTTCAAGCTTAATAAACATGTTGTTTACTAAATAAAATTCTTTTAGATAATTAAGTTTCATCTGTGCAGTTTTCTTTCTTTTCTTTTAATTAAATCATAGCTGTGTATATTAATGCAACCATGGAGTACAATGTGCTGTTTTTATGTACCATTTGAAATATTTTCATCAAACTGGTTAACATAGCCTTCACTGCATTTTCTTAGTTATTGTGTTAAGACATTTATACTCTACACTTAGTAAATTTAACATGTACCCTTGTAAAATGTACCATAGGTGCATCAATAGTGCATTTTATAGTTTCATGTCTTAAGTTTAAAGACAGGAAACCATCAAAATACTAGAAGGAAGTGTAGGGAAAACACTTGAAGAAATCGGCCTGGGCAAATATTTTATGAGGAAGACCCTCCCAGGCAATTGAAACAACACCAAAAAATACATTAGTGGGATCTGATCAAACTAAAAAGCTTCTGCACAGCCAAAAACACAGTAAGTAAAGCAAGCAGACAGTCCTCAGAATGGGAGAAGATATTTGCAGTTTATGTCTCCGACAAAGGTTTAATAACCAGAATCCACAGAGAATTCAAACATATTAGCAAGAAAAGAACAAGTGATCCCATCTCAGGGTGCTCAAGGGACTTGAAGAGAAAATTCTCTGAAGAAGACAGGCACATGGCTTACAGACACATGAAAAAGGGCTCATCATCCTAATCATCAGAGAAATGCAAATCAAAATCACTTTGAGATATCATCTAACTCCAGTAAGATTAGCCCACATCACAAAATCCCCAAATAAGAGATGTTGGCGTGGATGTGGAGAAAAGGGAACACTTCTACACTGCTGGTGGGAATGCAAGCTAATATGTTTCTTTTGGAAAGATGTTTGGAGAACACTTAGAGATCTAAAAATAGACCTGCCATTCGATCCTTCAATTCCTCCACTAGGTATATATCCAGAAGAACAAAAATCATTTTATAACAAAGATATTTGCACCAGAATGTTTACTGCAGCCCAATTCATAATTGCTAAGTCATGGAAGAAGCCCAAGTACCCATTGATCCATGAACAGATGAATAAATTGTGGTATATGTACACCATGGAATATTATGCAGCCTTAAAAAGATGAAGACTTTACCTCTTTCATGTTTACATGGATGGAGCTGGAATATATTCTTCTTAGCGAAGTATCTCAAGAATGGAAGAAAAAGTATCCAATGTACTCAGTCTTACTATGAAACCAATTTATAGCTTTCATATGAAAACTATAACCTAATTATAACCTAAGAATATGGGGAAAGGGGAAAAGGAGGGGAGCGGAGTGGGGAGGATGGGTGGAGGGAGGGTAATTGGTGGGACCACACCTATGTAGTTTTCTGACACCTGATAATCTCTATATACCTGTGTTCTGTGTAGTGATACCTTGTCTCTAAAAAATATATAAAGTGAAACAATAGCCAAAGGGAAAAAAAAAAAAAGAAAAGAAAACAAGAATGGGGGGAAAAAAAGGAATGAAGGAAGTGTCTGGTAAGAGTTTGACAACCAGATTATAATACTATTGGCAATAGATTTACATAGATGTTTCCCCAAAAGCATACAAAATGGCCAATAAGCACATGAAAAAATGCTAAACATCCTAGTCATTAGGAGAATAAGTGTTAACACCACAGTGAGATACCACTTCACACCCACTCAATGAGCTATCATCTGACAGGTAATCACAGGCTGTGGTACATATTCTTCTTAGTAAATTATCTCAAGAATGGAAGAAAAAGTACCCAATGTACTCAGCCCTACTATGAATCTAATTTAGGGCTTTCACATGAAATCTATAACCCAGTTACAACCTAAGAATAGGGGGAAGGGGGAAAGGGAGGGAGGGAGTGGGTAGGTGGGTAGAGGGAAGGGGATTGGTGGGATTACACCAGCAGTGCATCTTACAAGGGTATATGTGAAACTTGGTAAATGTGGAGTGTTAAGTGTCTTGGCACAGTAACTGAGAGAATGCCAGGAAGGCTATGTTAACCAGTGTGATGAAAGTGTGTCAAACGCTCTGTGAAGCTAGTGAATGATGCCCCATGATCATATCAATGTACACAGCTATGATTTAATAAAATAAATAAATAAATTATGTGAAACTTTAACAATTTCCTCCCAAATTAAGAAGTGATTTTCCGAGATCTAATTGAAGAATGGAGATTTTTTCATAGCTGGATAATGTTGCCATCACTTTTTGAACTCTTCCTTGACTGACCTTTATGTTTATTAAAAAAATTATGATACTGCTGGCCTATGTTTCAAGAATATTGTAGAAAATAATATCACTTCCTAGTAGTATATAGACAAAATTATAAATTGAGAAAATAAATTAGAAATATAGTGGATAATTGCTGAGAAATAATTACCTTTTCTTTTTCAGGGGAAAAGGAGAGGATGGGTGGGGGGAATATGGGGGGAGGGAGGGTAATTGGTGGGACCACACACACGGTGCATCTTACAAGGGTACATGTGAAATTTACTCGGTGTAGAATATAAATGTCTTAACACAATAAGTAAGAAAATGTCATGAAGGCTATGTTAACCAGTTTGATGAAAACATTTCAAATTGTATATAAAACCAGCACATTGTACCCCATGATTACATTAATGTACACAGCTATGATTTAATAATAAAAAAAAAAGACTTTGGTAGAGAAACTAGTACCCTCATATTTGCTTATGAAAAAGTAAAATGGTACAGGTGTTTTGGAAAACCATTTTGCAGCTTCTTACATGGTTAAAACAGTGTCAATATATGACCAAATTTGCACTCTTTTGGGTTTTCTACTCAGGAGAAATGAAACCATATGAAAACAGAAAGACTAGTAGGCAAATATTCACACCTGCGTAATGCATAGGACCCAAGTGGAAACAATTCAAGTGTCTATCAACCGACGACAGGACAAACAAAATGTGGCATATATGTCCAGTGGAATAGCACTGGCCATGTAACAGGAACAAAGTCCCCAGGCACGCTAGAATATTGGTGGAGCTCGTAAACCATGTGCTAAGTGAATGAGAAGCTACAAAAGACCATGTATTATGAGACCTGATCTGATGCTTAAGGCCTAGGGTGGTGGCAGGGAGGAGATAGAAAGTGACTGATAATCGATATAGATTTCTTGCTGGAGTGCTGAAAAGGTTCTAAAATTTGATTATGACGATGATTGCACAATAATGTAAGGATACAAAAATCCATCAAATTGTACATTTTATGTGGGTGAACTTTCAGTATATGTAAATTGTATCTTGATAAAGTTTTTCTGAAAAGGTAAAATAAAAATGTCCTCAGATTCTATAGCACCTACAAAATATCATTATTATGGTAAAGAAAGGCATTAAAGTCTGGCCAGACCTTTTAAATTTTAAATTCTTTAAAATGGGCGTTGCGGTGATATAAAGTAAGTTTGGGAAATCTTCATGATTTCTGCCATGTTTTCCATATTAAAATACTAATGTCATTCATTATAGTAATTCCCGTTATGGCAGACATCTCTCTGAGTGTGCTTATAGATATATTTAATTAAAATATGTGATACTGAATTTCAAACAAACCTTTACATTATCACATTTTAAATGTATTGTTTATTAAAATTGGCAGCCTTCTCCACAAGCATCTACATTATTCATGTGAAATTGATGTGCAGTCACTTGATAAGCTCGATGGGAAATATATCTGGCAGAATAATTTTGCCACCTGCTTAGTTAAGGAGAGAAATTCAGACTTACTGCAGGATGTAATTCACCAACTATTTATATAATTCTAAGCCCTTAGTAATAAAGCAATCATGAGTTTGTCGCTTTACTACTTTAACCATGACACTTCAAAACACAATAAAATGTAGCACTGGACGATTTTCTTTAATTTATTTTAATTAAAGGACATCCCAAGAGGGCAGCATAAATACTTGAAAGTTTAAAGCTTTATTCCCTTTCCCGAAAACGAAGTGTTCACTGCCTCTCTCTGTCAAGTGAAGCGCACTTCTGAGCATCTGCACTGTCCTGGAGATGATGTGGTCTTGAATAAAAAGAATAATCTGATATGGCCACGGCACACAGGAACTGTGGAAGGGCCTATGAAAGGACTTGAAAATAATCAGAAAAAAACATTGATGGCAATCTTGTATGAAATCTCTATCATTTTTTTGTAGGATGATAACAATGGAATAGATAAAACAAATTAAGAAGGCACGTTTAAGATTAAGACAGTAATGGAAGCATTATGTTTATCCAGCTCTATTATGGTGTAGCATCTGTTTCCACCCTGCGGTTGCCTGATATGAATTCCTTCTAAATACATAAGCTCCGATCATGCCTAAGGCAATATAAAATCATTTCTCATTCTAGGAATGGTTTATGAAAGACAATCATGTGCCAGGGCCCACTCTAAGTGCTTGGCATACCCTGGGGCACAAGGGATTCCACTGCTCAGAGCTTGCCCTCAGGCAGTGCTAGACCGGTACCATGAAAAGTAAAGCCTAAATAGTGAAGGGAAGACTCCAGGGTTAAGCTGGTAAGACAGATCAAGTTGGAGAGCAAAGAGTTAGCATATGCAGAAGAGTGGTCAAGCAGATGACACTGAACCTTAAATTATTATTACTCCAGAGACCCAAATAACAAGAAGGGGCCATGCACAGAAAGCGAGTGGCATGGCAGAGAACAGAGGTGGTGCCCTGGTTTCCTTAATTATATAAATAGTTGGGAAAGGAGAACAGAGTTCAGTGTGACTGTGGTGGATTCAGAATCTGAGGCCAAAATCAGAATGTGTTCCAGAGAGTCCCCAATGGAATCACTCAGCGCTGTGTTGGCTGGGACCAGGAGTTTGGATTTTATTCAACTTGTGATTGGAAGCCACTGATAAGTCTCCATCAGAGTGGTGATAAATTCAATTTACCCTTGTCAAATCCCTTTCTGTCTACTGTCCGGAGGGTGGACCACTAAAGACATCACAATGAGCGTAGCAGCTGGGTTTGAAGGTGGTGAGGCTAGAAGTTTGGCTCAAGTGATAACAGTAGAAATGGAAAGCGGGTAAAGATAGGAAAAGGAAAAAAATTACATTATTTACATTCACTACTTTAAATATAAATTAGGATTTTTAAGTAGCAGATGCAGAATATTAAAAAAAATAATTTTGTATTCTGAGCCCAGTTGAAATTCTCAGTCGTCTTAAAAGAACCAGTATCAAAAATACACAGTGTGAATGAACCGGCCACAAATAAAAAGAGACAGTGAAATATTTTTTCCCAAAATAGAAAATTTAAGTGACCAAATATAATGGACAATGGAGTTATTCATTTTGTTAATTTCAACAGTTATAAAACAATTACACACCATTTCGCTATAAATGAGGTTCGTAGAATGCAGCCACAGGGCCAATTGCTTCTTTTATGAATATTTCACAATCTATTTTTCATAAAAATAACTTTATAATGAAATGCACACAGAATTCAAAATAGAAATGGAAAAATGAAGAGAAATGTGATTAGGAAAGGAAATATATATATATATATATACACTTTCTATAAAGTATTTTATACAACTGATCACAACATTGACTTTTCAATTTTACAACAGCCAACAAGCAAATAAAATGTTTGTTAAATGATTATTAATGTCTGATCACTGAGAACATCAGTTTATAGACTGTTTTGTTCCCCATACTGCACAATTATGAAAACAGAGGCATGGGTTTGTGAAAAATTACCACTTTAGAATTTCAAGTTAGTAGCACAGAAATGAATGATGTTCCCACCCTGTGGCCAGAGGGGCCATTGTTACCCACAGTGCCAGGTCCCCTCCCCTGACTTTAATGAGGGCATTTTTATTCATACTGGAGCACAACACCCGTAGGGGGAGAGCATTAGAATAGCAGATACTGTGAAGATACCAGGCAACTGTCACAGATGGAAAGGAGGCTAGAATGACAATGTCCACTAAAACATCAGCATCACCTGGGACAAAGGTACAATTTCCCCCAGGACAGCAGCATCACAAGAGAAGAAGCCCTCCCTTCCCCCAGGGCACCAGCATCACAGGCAACAAGCTATCATTCTTTCCAGGACACCAGCCTTCCATCAGTAAGTGTCATAATTTTCCCTCAAACCGCATAATCACAATGACAGAGTGTGATGTCTTGAGAAAGTTGTTATCTTGGGGTTGAGTAGAAGGAATGGAAGTTGGGCGTGTCGTCTGGCCATTATGCTCCATTCCTTCCTTATCTTTTTAAAATGTAAGACTTTTACTTGTTTGTACGGCTCCTCGAATCCCCTCCCCCAGGATCTGTGCTTGGTCTCATTCACTTTGTAAAAGCATTGGAGCCTTTCCAACTTCCTTTGTGACCAAATTTCTCCATGCCTCAGTTTCCTGGATGGCTCTTCTGGGGCAAATCAAGCTCAATCTTATAGGTGGATATGTTCTACCGCCAGCACCAGAGATCTGCTGCAGAAATGCTTGCATTCTCCCTCCTCAGACTCTGGGCAAGGCCTCTGCTCAGGGAAACAGGAGCAGACACAGGCAGCTTGTTTGCACATCAGTTGGTGCAATGGATATTGATTTGAATTTTAAAATAATCAGTTAGTTTGGCAATCTCCACCATCCAATTGTTTTTTGTTGTTGTTTTTTAAATATTTTTTTTGGTTCAATATATATATATTTTTTGGCCTGGGCAGGGTTTGAACCCACCACCTCTGGTATATGGGGCCAGCATCCTACGCCTTTGAGCCACAGGAGCTGCCCCACCATCCACTTCTCATACTTACTTATGAAGCCATTAAAACAATACAGTTCTGCCTGACATAACTGGTAAGGTACCTTGAGTCTTATGTTGCAAGACAGATTGTGCTGGTTCCTCTGATTGGTCTGGTTGCTCTGACTGCTTTGGATTCCCTAGTTCCTCTGCTTGCTCTGCTTGATTCCTCTGGTCCCTCTGGGCCCTCTGGTCACTCTGATTCCTCTGGTCCCTCTGGGCCCTCTGGTCACTCTGATTCCTCTGATTCCTCTGATTCCTCTGGTCCCTCTGGGCCCTCTGGTCACTCTGATTCCTCTGGTCACTCTGATTCCTCTGATTCCTCTGGTCCCTCTGGGCCCTCTGGTCACTCTGGTTGTTCTGATTGCTCTGATTGCTGTGGGTCTTTTGCTTTCAGATAGTGGAATTCACCCAAGTCATTGACACCAGGGTAAGAGGGCCTAGTTTTCACCTTAACATACCAATTACCTCAAATCCTTGAGTAATAGTTTCTTTGACACCAAGTTTAAAAATAAAAATGCAACCAGTATGCTGCTGAGGGCCTTTGACACCAAAGTACTATGTGAAATCCTGAAATATTCTACTAAATCCATGGCTTACAAGGACTAAAGCATTCTGAAAATACCAGCTTCTACCCTGGCTACTCCAAGGTAATCAAGACAGAGCCTTGGTGCTCTGTGTTTAAACACAGGCCCTTGCGCACACACTTATGGTGGAAATGCAAACACGCATTGCATTCCTGTGACAGAAGAAATAACAAAAAGAGCAACGACAGTTAAATTTGACTTAGCTTTCTATGCATCAGGCAGTAGGCTGAGCACTTTCATCATCTTATTAAATCTTCACAAAAATCTGATGAAAGAGGTAATCTTATTGTTCCCACATTAAGAATGGGGAAATTGAATTTCAGCTTTGGGTGGAAAATAAGTAACAACTAGCAAAATGCTAGTTGCTTTAAATACCAAACACTAGGTACAGCATAGTCCAGGGTTTAATCTAAGTAGTAGAAACATCTTAATCTAGTAAGAGACTAACAGTAGTTAGGTACCTGGGTATAATTTAATCTAGTCCTAGATAGATACTTACTCTAATTACCAGATAATATTTAATCTAACTCCTTAATTCAACAATTTACTCCAACGGCTAGGAACCACAGATTATAGAACTGAGGGATTGTAGTGCAGGCAGTCTATTCCTGAGTCCACTGGCTTCCTCATCGCCCTCTGTGGCCTTCTCGTGCATAGGGGCCAGGTTAAATTGACTTCAATGGGGCCTCTTCCTGAAAGGAAGACTTAACCTTGGTTCACAACCTTTAATTTTCTCCTGTGAACTTCTGAACTGGAAATATCCTTAAAAAGTCAGGACACTGACAAACCCACATTTTAATTCTGTAGTAATTTTTATTCTCTGATCAACACAAACTTAAGTCTATACAGCATGCGGCAAAATAAAATATGGTATTCAGTTTTGGACTTAACAAAAAGAGAGAAAGAGAAATAATAGAAAGAGATTAAGCTGGGACTATTACCAAGCTCTTCATAGAAATTCAATACTGTATTAAGAAGGGACTGTTTCCTAGTTATTCATTTTTTTCTTAAGGGTAATGAAAGGCAAAGATCATTAAGCCGGAAATGTCAAGTTATCTTTGAAACCTGACTGTAGTGCTACTAGGCAGAGCTTAAATAGATACTAATGATATGTTAATTGGTTAATTGCACATTTTAATAATAGACCTACAAAGCCACAATTTCTTTATGTTTAAATAATATGATTCTGTGTCAGTTGTGTTTTTTGTAAACAGCAGCATATTTTCATTCACCTACACATCTCTAGATAATCAAGTTTTGGCTTTTCTTCCTTGAGTTATAATTGATCCTAATGTCTTTCTTAAGCAGAATCATCTGGAACAATCTATTTTTAGTTCTCTCTCTGCCATATCAAGGTTGTCATTCAGGCTTTCAGAAAGATGGACACACCCTTGCTGAAATCCTGGTGCATTTACAAATGGAATTACTCTTGTCTCCTGGGTATTGCCAAGTCCAAAAGCAATTCCCCTCTTGCCAAGTAATCACACGGAAAAAAATAAATTATAATTTTCTGAGGCTATGTGGCTTGCGTAACTTGTCAAACCAGATATTCAGCCCTATTCCTGTGTCGTTTAAATGCTTTAAAGTCATCTCATACTTGAGCTCTATTTTTAAATTGCCTTTTCTACAGAACTTACAGGTGGAAGAAAAGTGTTCGATTATAGAAATGGTCTGATTATAGAAACCTCTGTGAAAGCATCTGAATTTTCCTTAAAATTAAAAAATAGTGATCTATTAAAATTGCTTTTGCAAAAACATCTGTACCATGAAATATACCAAAACATACACAATAAAGTATTTTACAGTCACACTTACTAAAGGAAATAAAGGTGATGGTGGTGGTGGCGTATCAATGTTAATTAGAGCTTCTCTTAAAGAAAGACAAATTTTAGGAAATTTTTGAATGTTTTTGTAATGAGAGGATTGACTGTGATATACAGAACTACAATCGAAGGCAAGATTTAGCTACTAAAAAATAAGTCATTGAATGACTTCAAAAACCATATAACTCTCTTCAAAGTGTTTACAGTAACAGGTTTTCTCCATTATAAACAATGGTTAATGACAAGTTATTTTGATTAATTTACACAAGAGGTCATTTCCTTTCATGACATGGGGAGGACCTTCGTATTTGGAACTAACTGCGTAGTCTTCTCACTATTCTGTTATCAAATTCTGTTGCATCTGAGATAATTCCCCAACCAACAATACCTAAGTCTGATTCATAGTATCAATATGCCTTGGGTTTGGCACTCTCCAAGTTTCCTCTGTTGTCGAAATCTTCGAATATCTTTCTTTCCAAGCTTACAATGGTAAATTCTATAGAGCTGGCTTTGTGCAATTTATAATTTATTGAAAAAATGGAAAGTTTCAAGGCAGTTTGGAGTGAAGCAAGATTATTTCTTTCCAAAGCAAATGCACAGCCTGAATGTCCCAATGAGAACTCTGAAGTAACTCCCAGGATCACAGTTGTCTGGTTGTCCAGGGCAAACTTGAACTCCATGCTAGTGATGTCTTAGCTTACCCTGCATACAGTGGTTATTTGCAAGAATAGGAGATGCAGTGATTGAGCAGAGTCCAGTTAGTTCTATGAGGCTGACCAGAAGGCACTGTAAGAAATGATGAGATATACATCGTGTCTGACAGCCCCCCAGGAGTCAGACAGCTGTGTTCTGTAGGACAAACTGCCCCTGGTCATGCTGTGTCCATTAGTTAATTAGTGTCCACTCAATATATCTGTACTTAACTCAACTTCTGTGTACTCTGAGGATCACTGGGTAAGGGAAATGGCTAATCAGACAAGGGTCCATAGACCCTTAGAAAAACATAAAGACATCAGCCATTTAGATCTGATAAATAAATTCAGTAAAGTTGCAGATATGTAGTCATCACACAAAAATCATTAGTGTTTCCATACACTAATAATTAAATAGAATAGAAATAAAAAAGGCAGTCCCATTTACAGTAACCACACCCCCCCCAAGAAATTATCTCAGAATAAATGTAACTAAAGAGGTAAAAGACAACAACAACAAAAGAAAGTAAAGGGTCCAGAGAGCAAGGTCATCATAAGATCTGCCGTTCCCATACGGCAGTGGAGAAAGCAATGAGTAAGTCACCGAGATGAAACCCCACAGATACTCGAGGGAAGGGTAGGGTTGGTATTCAGAGTTCACATAAACTTGAATGGGATGGAGAGCCACAGAGTGACACAGAAGTATGTTGGCTATGTGACTACTACATGTGATAAAAACAAAACCAGCCATCGTCTCTCCTCTGAATCCAGGGTGGCCTTGGTCTGGGGCCCTCTCTAAGCTAAAGAAAAGCAGCAATGTCTGAGAGCAAGTCTAACACTGGAAACAGATCAGCCTGGGTTGGAGCCTTGCCATTTTGCCAATTAGTGACTGTTGTCTACAATTCACAGGACTTTGCCTCTGAGTTTACTCATCCATACTATGTAGAATAGAAGACCTAAGTTTGATTTTTCATCTGTTCTAAAACATATTTTTCTTCATATTATATAAAATGAAATGAAAGGATGATTATGGATTAGAGTAGAATAAACAGATGAGTCTGTCTGAGGAGACAGGAGATACCGCCAAGGAGTCCAGGGTGGCAGCATCTCTGGGCCACCCCCCCTAGTCCAAAAAGTTGAGGGGATGGATCTCTTGGATTTTACATAATAGCAACTGGGAGTAGGAATCTCTCCTCTAAAGCACCATGGTTCACGCATGGAAGGTATTAAAACTGTAGAGTGCTTTATAATTGCGATACAATGTTCTGTTCACATATTGAAAGGCAAGATCACAGATTTCTAGGGAAACTGATTAAAAACTCAATGACATCACCCTGCCTGTGCATTTGCATTCCCCTCCTCTTTACTCTTATAGCTCAGGTCAGCAGACAACCAATGTTTACCTGTTCAGGGGCCATTTGCTCCAGGCAAAAATATATGGAAGCTCTGACGGCCCCTGCAAAATTACGTGTTCCATTGTTGGTCGTGCTCAGTCACCTCACCTATGTTCACTATGGTGCTTATCACACAGTAAACGTGCATTTACTTGTCTTTCTCCCCTGCTTTGTCCTAAGCTCCTTACTACCCAAGTGACCATGACAGTACCAGGCATACACAGGTGCTCCATAGATGTCACGTGAGTCAGGGAAGGGTCTAGTCTTTGACAGTGGAGAGAAGTTTTCATCAAGAAAGATTTTAAGAGGAATTTGGATGTTTCCGTGTGGATCTGATCTCTCACAAGAGAATAACGAGACAAAAAGCAAACAAGCAGAAACACTGGTATGGCAATATTTTTTCTCAGCTAAGAAAATCAAAATGAGATTCAGGAAATGTCACGACGCATGAGAAGGAGCAAAGTGAAAGTGTTGCTTTGAGAGGCCGGGTGTGCAGAACAGGAGGAAGTGTAGGGGGCGTGCACGGGCCACTCTGGGGGCCTTCTGGACCTGGGATTAGACCTGGAAAGGGCAAGAGAACAGGTGCCACCTCAACCTGTAATTATCTGGTGAGTCCACCAGGATTAGAAGACGCTTGTTTTATTTTTTCACTGGTGACTCATTGGTGTTGGATGATAGAAGCTTGAGTTTGTATAACTTTGGAAAAGCACCTTCTCTGGGATGGACTAGGTGGAAGTTATTATCTATTTCAAAAGACACTGAACTTGTTTTTATGAAACCTTGGTTCTGTTCCCCATAACCATGCTTCTAACACTGGCCCAGGCATAGCAATGGGCTGGGATTCCCTTTCTTGACCACAAAGTTGGGAGATGAAGCTACATGACTCTTTAAGGTCCTATTCACCTTTAAACATACGTTTTCCCACCCTAAGATGTAGTGAAAATACTTAGCCTTTGGGGTGTTGTTTCTTTATCTGTGAGGTGGGGATGGTAACATTTATTCTCTACTAAAACAGGTACTTTAAGGTTATGCAATATGCCATTAAATTCATTTGATAGTTACAGCTTTTTGGCAGGGTATGAATCTTAAATTTTTAAGAGCAGATTTCTTGAATTTGGGGTAAAAGATTGTTCTAAGGTCTCGTGTGTCTGTATATGTCCATAACTTCCTAATGTTGTTAAATATCCTATGAGACTGTGAGGTGTGAATGCTCTTATATTCTGATTATTTCTAAGGGAGAGCTATAATATGTGAGTATAAAATGCTAAGCTTAATTATGAAACATAAAGAGAGATTGCCAGAGGTGGAGTTATGGACACTGAATGCTGAGGTATTATAATTTTAGCACTGTGACTTAATTACAGATATCTAAAGCTTTATAACTCTGCTTCTACCTATGATTCTTGTTTATTTCTACTTTATTTCATTCCTTTTCTTTTTTTAAATCTCACATTAATACATGGGTACAAATGACTAGGTTGCATTGTTTGTGCTCGTCATGTGAAGTCCACATTGTAGTTGAACGCTTCACACCGGGATGTGCCATACACCCTACATTGTACCTGTTAGGTGAGAGCTCACCAAGCTCCCTCCCTACTCCCCTTCTCCCCCCACTAGAATTTAGTTGTGTCTTTTTTTGGGGTGGGTGTGTAGTTGTTCATCTACTAGTTTCATATTAATTAATATTGAGTACTTGTTTAGATCCCTAGAACATCTAGAGAATAGGTTACTTCCTTTTAGTCTTATTCATAATGGGTTTCTGAGTTTTTTCCCCTAAAGAGTGCCTATTGATACTTTCAGAAGGGCTGTTCCCTGAATTTCCTTTGAAAGCATCTTCTTTTCCCTCTGACATTTGAGGCTGGGTGCACCTGGCCCTGGCCCCCATCAGAGTCTCACTGGGAAACCACAGCCACACAGTCCTCAGCCCCAGAGATCAGTGCTGGCTTGAGGACCTGGCCCAAGTCTCCTAGGACCGTTCATTGCTATCATCAACATGTAAAACCAATATTGAACACTAGATATGATATTTGTTTTCTTAGGAAAATGGTGGCCTTTCCTCTTTTTGGTGGATTCACAAAAGAGCAAATATTAGTTTGCTGTGTCAGCAGGCACTTCACAATGGCAAGGAGGACAGGAACCTCCAGGAACAAGGCTGAGCCAGAGCAAGAGAGGAACGAAGACTGTGTCCAGTCTTCAGCTTCTCTAAAGCTGTGACGGATGTGATTCTACTCCTAGGATTTTGGCTACATGAGCCAAGGAATTTTCTTTTACTTAAGCTGGTTTGGGTTGAGGTTTTTTTTTTTTTTTATAGTTTAGGATTCATTGAGGGTACAAAGAATTAGGCTACACTGATTGTATCTGTTAGATAAAGTCCCTCTTATAATTGTGTCCACCCTCAAGAGGTGTGCCATACACCCTGACCCTCCCAACTCCTCCCTTCTCCTCTCTCCACTCCCTCATTCCCCTTCCCTCTCACCTTATATTAGCTCATCTACTGCCTTCATATTAGAATTGAGCACATTGGATTCATACTTCTCCATTCTTGTGATGCTTTACTAAGAATAATGTGTTCCAACTCAATCCAGTGTAATACAAAAGATGTAAAGTCTCCGTCTTTTTTAATGGCTGAATAGTATTTCGTGGTATACATATACCACAGTTTGTTAATCCATTCCTGGGTTGGTGGGCATTTATGGTCTTTTCACATTTTGGTGATTGTAAATTGAGCTGCGATAAGAAGTCTAGTGCAAGTGCCCTTATTGTAAAAGGACAATTTTCTTTGGGGTAGATGCCTAGTAATGGGATTGCAGGGTCAAATGGGAGGTCTAACTTGAGTTCTTTGAGGGTTCTCCTTACTTCCTTCCAAAAAGGTTGTATTAATTTGCAGTCCCACCAGCAGTGTAAAAATGTTCCCTTCTCTCCACATCCACGCCGACATCTGCAGCTTTGAGACTCTGTGATGTGGGCCATTCTGACTGGGGGTAGGTGATATCTCAGGGTGGTTTTGATTTGCATTTATGTGATGATCAGGGATGATGAACATTTTTTTGAATGTTTGTTGTAGGTTGAGTTTTTAATCATTTGAAACTCCAATAATGTTAATAAAACACAAATTGATAAAAAGTCAAGAAAAGTGTTTTTTGTTATTATTTATTTGTTTTCATTATTTCTCTGAGACTCTTAAAATACAACCCTAAGCCATCAATTGATGTTTTAGTTGGTTCTTAGGCTTAGCGAGAAAAAAAAAAAAATTCTATGAAACATCTCAAAGTTTCATCAGTCACTTGGGTAAATTAAAGAACCTGGATATAATAATTGCTTGAGAAGGACACGATACTTGTAAGATTATTTATTATTTATATATTCATATTCACATGATAATCATATACATTTAAGTAGTGAATTTTTTAGATATAAAGAGACCATGTGAAAACCACATTTATATTAAACACTGATAATATAGGAACGAGAACACCAGAAATAAATAAAAGAGTAATCCCTAATTTATTGAGGAGGATGTTAACCTCATAGGGTATATTTATGAGCAATGTTCCTGTCAGTTTTTTCTTTAAGGGAGGTGGCAAGATACTTAAAAGAAAGAAAATTAAGGAGTTTTGACACTTACTTATTAACTCATGTGCTCCTCAATGTGGTGGCTTGATTAAAATAATGCACAGCCCCTTTATGATGGCTCATGTATTTACAGAACACTCAAAAACAATCTGTGGGTAACAGTTCAAAAGTTCAGCTGAAATTCAACTATCTGCTGAAATCTTGCTTCTGAGGAAATAAAGACTAACTCAGTAAGAGACCCACATGGAAAATATATTAACTAAAAAATCTGTGTGCTGGCCACCGAAGAGAAGAAATTAAAGAAAAGGTAGCGAAGGATGCAAATGACAACATAAGCTCTTTGTGATCTCTGCAGACTCCATAGGTTGCCACACTCTCTCATTCTTGTCTATATTAGTCACCGGGGGGTCAATCCACAGTAGCCATCAAATTAGCTGTCCTCTTTTGAGGTTGCTAAGAGTTTTGTAGCATTTATTCCATCACATCTCGAATTAGCCATTGAGGACCAGTTTAATGACATGCCAGTTCTTTTGTGGCCGTGATAACGTGTTTTGTCCTTTTCGATAACGTTAGATATCTATCACAGTAAAGGGAAGAGGCAATGCAATTTCTTGAGAGGAAATTTGGAATTAACTCTTAGATTACTTAAAGGAGCATGGGGACAATACCTAAAAGTCACACCTTGTAATAAATGTTAGTATAACAATAGAATCCTATTTTAAGCTAGTTTGTTTTATTGGCTGATGACTTTCACTTCTGTTCCTGCTAAAATTGTAACCCAATTACATCTCAAAGAAATTCATGACATGTTTTCATTTCAGTGAAATGTCTTTGATAATAAAAAAGAGGGTGAATCTATGGTGTTCCCATTAAGGTATCAGATCAAAGTGTAATTATGTGAAAATATATTTAGCTGCATAGCCTTCGGTGGATGGTAAGACATATATGGTCACAAATACCACTACTACATTTTGTTAAGCAAAGTATTTGAAGTGAATAAGGGATATAAAAGATTTAAGGATGCTATATTTTCCTTAGTCTTACATAAGAAATATTTTAATTAATCCTATAAGCATAGTGTTTAGTAAACTCATATGTCTCAGAATTTTGTCTGCATTCAAAAATGGGCCCCCATGAGTGAATTCTACCCTAACGAGTTCTACCCAATGCATTAGGCTGAGAAAACAGCCCTGATATAACATAATAGTATCTGCAACTCAATTTAATAGGAATTTGAGACATTTTGAAAACATAAATCTTCAGACTACTGGGGTTCAATAATGAAAGTAACATGTTACTTAAAAAGAAAAATCTTCAAGTAGCTTAAAAACGCCATACTTGACAATATTCTACTCTTCATTCCTCTACACCAAAGAGCCCATTTCTTGGGGGAGGAGCAACAGAAAATGGTGTTACTCTAGCAATGCCTGCTGTGACCAAGTACACTTGAAGTATACCTTCTTTAAAGCTTGAAAAAATATCTTTTCAATCAGAAGATAGAAGAAGAGAAGGTAGTCCCATCTCTTTTTGTTGCTGTTCTTATTTAATTGATCTCTGTGTTAGGAGCCTTTTCTGACAAATCTGAAAATGTGAAATATGTGACCCTTACCTAGTCAAGTACACCAGGGCCGCAGATTTACGCAACAGAGTATTACGGAGTAGGTGTAAACTAAAGCTGATGATTATTAACCTGTAATATGTGTTTGCAAATGCTCTGAAGGGGACCTGGCAGTCAGAATTCAGGTCCTTCATTAACCTGCCAGCCCCGCCCCCAGGGTCAGTTACTGCCAGTTACGGAGGTGTACAAACCGCAGGAAAGTTGGGGTGTGGTTTCCAGCACATCACCGCATTTGCATCCAAAATCAGAATGAAATCCTGCTTATACTTAGTTCTGAAATTCTGATCTCAACCATGAGTCATTTGTTGTTTCTACTCACATCTACCAAGCCAGAGCCTATCACGTGACCGAGTAGATTTTCTTTTTACTATACCATGTCAAAGAGTGAATTCAGATGTGGACACCTTTCGGCCTGCCAGAGAGTAAGAGAATTGGCCTGAAATGCTGGTTCTGCACAGTCTAAGGTTTTCAGCTGTGGCTGATTCTGACTCCTCCCTCCAGGGACATGTAGTGCTATCTGAAGACATTTCCTTTGTCATATCTGGTGGACGGCACCTGCATCGGGTAGCAGGGTCACAAATGCCACAAGATGAGACATGTCACCGTGCACGGAACAGCCCCCTGCACAAAGAACCACCCAACCCAAGATGTCAGAGAGCTGAGATTGAGACCCTGTGGTGGAACCCAGTGGTTACTGGTGACTTGGGAATAGGACCCGACCCTGCTCATGAATCCGAAACTGGCGCTTTTAATTCACTGTGCTGAATTAAAATTCAGTGAATTTAATTCACTGTTGATCTCTGATTATTTCACCATGACTCTAACACAGAAAAAAAAGGAAGTCCTTACTAGACAGAACCACTCTTGTTGTTTATAATCATTGTAAAAATAAATACTTTTAAAACTCCAACACTTTACGTCACCAGCCAGTCACCTAATAAAAATGAACTTTGAGACACAGGGAAAAAAGAAGAAAACGGTTGAATTATATTACAGTGGTGTCACTAAGTTTTTACTGGGCTAAAGTAAGACATAATGGAAATTACAAATAAAGGTATTTTAGAAAAAGATTGAATGCCCGTTGACATTAAAACAATACACTTTTCAGAAAATAATTACAGACTGGGAATATTTTGCTTAATATTTTACTCAGATATGGGGAAGGGCATTCTTAAGTTTCTATAGTTACATATTAACATAATTCCTTGTTTGACTCTTCTTTTATAAGAACACAGAACATTATAAGATTTGAGGGAAACATCTAAGGATGTATGATTGACCCTGATAACAAAAGAAAGAATAAAAACTGACCTCTTAATGGAGTCCTTCACTTTATGAACTCACCAGGGGTTAGAGGATTCCATTAAAACTTACAAATGAACCTAAATCTGAAATGAACTAAGATTAATTCTAATGATGGTATAATAGACTGATGGATATTTTCTTGGACCCATAGATTTCTGTATGTATAAAAGGTAAATTCTAAAATGGATGCACAGTCTTGGGTAAACATGATCTCAAACAACATAAAAGGGAAAAACCTCAGTTTGGAAACAATGGGTGGCACTTGAGAATTACATTGTTTTAATATGATTTTCAAAGATTAGAACTGCTACACATATTTAACAAAGAATAACCGAGACAATACATTCCCAGCCTCTTCTCACACTGCTGGTGACGTCTTTACATTTCTAGATCTAACACTGCCTGCGTGTCTTTGAACTTAGAGATTCTTATGCACAGAATATGAAAAGTCATAAAAATCACATGGTCCCTTTGATGTATAGTAGTGAGTCAGTGAATGTGTCTCAAAAGGCTAAATTCTAGCCTTTGCATCACAGCATGTGGTAGAGAAATTAGAGCCAGCGATGTTCCACACTTATTAAACTAAATTATCGTCAAGAGTAAGTGGAAAGAAGAAAAAGACAAATAATTCATTGCACTAGAAATCTCATTTTTTCCTCCAACAGGTTTGCTTGATAAAAGCCTTATAGAATCAAACTTAAAAACTGTGGTATGATACTGGCTATATCATTAGGTCCCCTTGGGTCATTTCTCTTCATGAAAATTCTTGCCTTCCTGCTAAACTTCCATTGCTGTATGTTTCCCTCTCTACCTCTGAATGTAACTTAAGTAATAGAAATTATGATTTTGATTATAATTTATATATATATTCAGTAGCAAAGTAGTGGCACAACCAGTTGACATGTTTACAGATGATCATATCAGGTACCATCCTCTTTTCCCCAGGGAAGGAAGGCAAATGATCATGACTTAGAATAGATGCTGTGATTTTTTTTTTTGGAATTCTTCAAAAATACAAAATAAATAAATAAATAAATAAAAGCATATGAGTATAGTAGGCATCAAATTATATTACTAAATACTATTTTTTTTTTTTTTTGCAGTTTTTGGCCAGGGCTAGGTTTGAACCTGCTACCTCTGGCATATGGGGCTGGCGCCCTACTTCTTTGAGCTACAGGTGCCACCCACTAAATACTATTTGTTTAAAGAATTGTTTAACAAACATATGTACTACATCCCTTTTTAATCAATGTCTGTTGTGAGCTGTGGCTGAGAGTTTAAGAAAATAATCTCTAATGTTGGGTGTATTCCTACTACTCCCAAGGCATTTGTTTTTTTTTTTGCAGGTTTTTTTTTTTTTTTTTTTGGCTTTTTTTTTTTTTGGTTTGAACCCACCACCTCCGGCATAGGGGCCAGTGCCTTACTCCTTTGAGCCACAGGCGCCTCTGTTAAAAAAAATCTTGTACCATAGTTGTGGTCCTTGGTGGGACCAATCTCTCACAGGCACTGCCATTTAAAAAAATCTTGCACCATAGATGTGGTCTTGGCAGGACCAATCTCAATCTCTCACCAGTAACTGCTAGGTTCCACCAGAGAGTCTCAATCTCAGGTGGGGGGGACCACACCTAGGGTGCATCTTAGAAGGGTACATGAAACTTACTAAACGCAGAATACAATAACTAAGAAAATGCCATGAAGGCTAGGTTAACCAGTTCGATGAAAATATTTCTAATTGTATATAAAACCAGCACATTGTACCCCATGTTTGCATTAATGTACACAGCTATGATTTAATAATAATAAAAAATCTTGCCACCTTAAAGTTGACCTTCATCTCTAAGTCTCTATCTCATTAACATAAAAACCACAGGCTCAATCTCAAAGAAAAGGCAATTTGAAAAAATCTCCCTTCTGTGAACCAGGAAGACTCACTAGGTTATGTTAGGCAGGGGAGGTATTACATGTAATTCTACTGTTTCAGACATTCATTTCCCCTCAATTAAACTGCACCACAGTCTCCCATTACCTGAAGTTCTGCCTTCTGTGTTTTCAGTTACACTCACTCACCCGTGGTCGGAGAATCGGCAAGGACACTGCCGTAAGATATTTGAGAGATACTTGATGTAACCTTCATCACAACACATGGTTATAACGGTTACAATTGTTCTATTTTGAAATTATTGTACTTAAGCTCTTTCCGTATTTAGACAGTCAGAGATTCCCTTTCTAATTTATAAATGAAATTTTATTATATCTACCCACACAGTTAATGGATACAAATAAACAGTTTGCTAGAAGAAATGACTTGGTGTTTGACAGATCAGCAATGTGATTACAGTTCACAACAACCTTTTGTGTATTTCAAAATGGCCAGAAGAGAATAATTTGAATGTTTCTAGTATAAAGCAAAGCTAAGTATTTAAGGTAAAGAATTTATCAATTATATGGATTTTATCTTCACAAATTCTATAAATATATTATCACTTGTACCCTCCAAATATGTACATTTATTGTCTATCAATAAAATATAATTTTTAATTTGGTATACTATAAACAGGGCGTGGTACTGTTTGAGGCTGTAAGCGTCCACTGGGGTCTTGGAACATATCCCCCAAGAATGAGCCCTGTGCATTTGCTGTTCACGCATTCTATATGGTCATTCCCATTCTAGGCAGTGACTCAAAAGAAAGATAAACCAACAAATAAATGTATATACAGATTCAAACAAAGCTTCTCATTGTGTAAGAAAACATGAAGAGGTTCCAATAGAAACAGGGAAAAGCCAGGGAAGGAAGAGGTCCAACTGAGATTAGGCCTCCTGCAAAGATGACCACGCGGAGACACCCTCAACAAAGGGGCATGGCCTCATCCCACCCCCAGCAAGGAGTCTACAGCACCATATTGGGGACTTCCAATTGTTCACGCTGGGCAGATGTCCAAAGAGGGCACATCTTTTCTATTCAGAGTCACAAAATATCTTAGCCATGAGGTTCACCTGGCATTTCAGGAAAGCACTCTCTGTTAAAAATGTAATTCTAATCTTTAACAGAGCTTTCTACTTCTCTACTCTTGGAAGATGCCCTGAGTTTCAGCAAGGAGATTTAAGGGGACGTAATTCCCAGGAAGAGAGAACATCCTAAGCCCGAAAGCAGAACAGAGTTAGGGGTGCGTAACAAACTTGCGGACACTGCACTCAGAGAATGCAGCTCAGTGGCTGCTGACCCATGTCAGGCCTATTCACCATGAGGCAAGAAGCCGTATGAGCTAAGTGGATATTTTGTGTGTGTTTGGTATACTTGCTTGTGTTTGTATATATAAAACATTATTTAATTTTAATACCTTCTACTGAAGCTCAAAGTGCCACTTTTGATCAAGTCTGCTTGGAGGTCCAGGGCTCAGCCAACCTGGCACCAAGTAGACCCTTAAAACTCCTGAGAGCCTAGGATATAGACAGAACTCAGCTGAGGTGAGACTTCCTTACCCCTCACGCAATGCTGACTGCTCTTCCAATGAAAAGTCCTGAGAGCCCAGGACACAGACAGAGCTCAGCTGAGGGTGAGACTTCCTTACCCCTCATGCAATCTGACCACTCTCCCAATCACTGACCTGCTCCTCGGTGGAAATGTGTAGCCCACCCTGAGATGTAGCCCACCCTGGACTCACATGCCAAAGACCCCTCAATTTCACTATTCACTCACAGGATGTGGAATGTGTTAGAGCAGAGATACTCACACAACTCAAAGAAACTCCGTCATGGGAAGAGCTATAAAGCCTTTCCCAAAGAGAAGCTTCCAATCTCTACTCTTGAAAGGCATTCTACATTTCATGAAAAAAAAAAAGAAGAAGAAGAAACAATAACCTAATATTAATTAAATCATGCATCAGCTATTAATTAAGCTTATTGTGTGTGCCAAGAACTTTTCAAAGCACAAGATGTACAATAACAAATAAGACAGACGAAATGTGGTGAAGGCTGTGTTAACCAGTTTGATGAAAATATTTCAAATGGTATATAAAACCAGCACATTGTACCCCATAATTGCAGTAATGTACACAGCTATGATTTAATAATAATTTGAAAAAAAAAAAGAAAAAGACAGCATTGAGGACACTGCGGATGAAAATATGGGAGTGCTGGAACAGGGAAACTGCACCACGGGACTCAGTAAGGGGGACCTTGCATCATGTGATAAGAGCAATGTCCGAGAGGCATAGTCAGTACAGCAAGTGAGACAGAAAACGCAGCCAGAGGAATCTTACCGGGGCAAGCAGACAGCTTTAAAATACACCTGGAGTGAACCCCAAACCATATGTCACTCTTTTTTGGGGTTATTTTACCTGTTATAAATGACAAGATCCTTTGCCTAATTTAACACTCTAGCTTGCACTTTCCTCTTGCATATTTGATGAGACTATGAACACTCTACGTGTGGTCTAGGCACTCACAGACACACATACATCCTTCTGTTTAGGGTTTGGTAGTTTACAAACTTTGGAAGATGGCAAAAATCTGACAATAATAATTTATAACTCCATTTTTAATATCAAGATTAAGAGTAAAGACCTGGTCATAGGAAAAAGGCACAGGTTAGTATTTGGATACAGAGTAGGGAGAAGAATGAGATGGAGCTTGGGAACAGGCTGGTTCAGAAGGTTGGAAGAGATGAAAGATCGACCCCACAGTTATTCAATTGACAGTAAAGCATAGTGTCATCCTTCACAAATGTAAAGATGTCGCATAGGCTAATTTTAGTACAATCCCTTTTTGATTTTGCAGGCAAGCATTTTTGCTTTGAGCCTCTGAGAGAGGATAAACATTATCAATTGTAGAAGTCAAAGTCATGACATGTTATTGGGAGACTAGAGAATGGTAGGTACACTACTGGTACCATCTCATATTCTCATTGCAACCAGGCTCTTTTTTACTCCAAAACTAAAGTTTACATTAATATTTCATCAATCAGATAAAGTTTGAAAGTAGAAATTCATCTTCAGTGCCTGTTCTTTTTACTCTTCAAAAACAAGTAGATTTTAAATCGTGATTTTGAAAGGGATAAACCAACCCAGACAGGAAGCCAGGGTTTTGTAATCACGGCAGAATTACCTGGATTTGACACAGCATCCCTCTTCCTGGAAAATTAGTATTAAGTTGCCATAATTCCTGCCTCCAGACTCATATCCCTCAATCCATTTCCCACTTTAACATCATAGTGTCCTCCTTCACAAATGTAAAAAATATGATTCCAGTAGATTTCTACTTACAACTGTCAATGATTCTTCATATTCTTCAGGAAAAGATTATACACTGCTAAGAATGCCATTTGATTATGTTCCCCGCTAGTGCAGATTGGGTTAATGTTAATGTCTTAAACAAAATGCTCTGTAGTTTTTTCCCTTTCACCTGGACCCTACCAGGGAATAGAAGACAATCATGGTGGTCAGAAAGGTAGCTGTATACAGTGGGCCAAGCTAGCATCCCATTACCACAAAGGTGAATCGGGGTCCATCCCTCCCCAGTGCCCAAATTGGAGCTGGTCACACATTTCTTGCTGGTCCATGGACTCAGCCAGCTTATATTATTATTATTTTTTACTCTCTCTTCTTTCCTCCCTCAATTGGTTGCTGAAATTGCTTACATCAGGCTATGTTTGCATTTTTTTTTCAATGTGCTTTGCTTTTTGCTAAGTTGTATGGTTGGATCTTCTCCTATCTTCCATTTTTACATTCAACAAGAGCAAGGACTTCTATATTTTTTAAATTTCATTTTATTTATTTATTTTGGTTGCATAATTTTAGCTGTAATTATTCTCTCACCCTAATACACTCCACTGCATTCTCTCTGTTGATTGAGACTCTTCTACTCATCTCATCTCTCCCACATAAAGTGCTTTGCATCAGTTAAGCTATTCCTCCCACCCCGTTTCTTGTTTTTTCTTTCTCTTTTTCTTGGTTTGTTGCCTTTCTTCTTTCTTTATCCTTCTTCCCTCCCGCACCTTAATCTGATTCAATGGTACATTTAATTTTCCTTTATATGTGCTTATATATTTTTTTTCTCTTTTTTCTTTTCTTTTCTTTCTCTTTCCACCCTTTATTTGCTGAGGGTAGACATGAAACAGCAGTGGTATGGAAGGTTGACTGCAGCTGCAGACTTGCTCAAAGAGGCCAGGAGAACTTTCTACTCTTGGCCCCAGGAAGAAAGTAGTAGGAAAATTACCCTGTAGAACTTTTCTATTTTTCTATTTTTTTCCTTCATTCAATTTTTCCTTTGTGTTTTTTGTTCTTGTTTTGTTGATTTTTTCCTTCTTTTTCTTCTCTTCCTATTTTTTGGCAGAGGAAGAGTCTGGCTGTGGACAGACAAGTAAGGAGGGCCTGATTTTGAGGAACCACCCAGCTTAGCTCATAACCTTTGAGCTATAGGCATGGCCTGAACACTGTGCAGAACAACAGCATCTCTTCTATCACTCTCATCTTCCCTTCCTCCATCTCTCCTGTTCTTCAATTTTCTTCTATTAGTCCCCCTTCCTCCCCTTTCTGTCTCTCTTTCTCTTCTTTTTCTTTCTTTTGCTTTTCTCCTACTCTTCCCCCCTTTTCTTTTTTATTTTTCTCTTCTTCATTTTTTCCTTTCCTCTTGCTTCTCTTTGCTTGCTGTAACCCTTCTCTGCCTTCTGACACCATCTTTTCCTCACCTAAACTCTTAGACAAGGTAACTTGAAGAAAAGGAGGAAATGAGAAGGAAAAAGGTGCACAAGGAAGTGAACAAGAAGAAAGCACACATGAGGAGGAACCAACAGAAAAATTCAGCCACCATGAATAACCAAATTAGAGCAACTCCTCCAAGGGACCATGAGGCAATTTTTAAAGAAGACTCCTCTTATAAATATTTGATGGATTCAACAGAAAGGGAATTTAAAATATGAATGTTTAAGACAATAAAGGGATTGGAAGAGAAAATGAAAAGACAGAACCAAGAGTCAGATTGAAGATATGCAGACTATAGAAAAGATATGGATGAACTTAAAGAAATGAAGGAGACGAGACAATCAGGGAATGTAAAGAAACAGTAGAAAGTATAAAAAATAGATTAGACCATGGAGAAGAAAGAACATCAGAATTAGAGGGTAAAGTCTTTGAGTTAACACAGGTAGTAACAGAGTCAGAAAAGAAGAGCGAGAAAGCAGAGCAGGTGCTTAGTGAAATACAAGATGCCATGAAGTGTGCAAACAAACAGATAATAGGAATCACAGAAGGGGAAGAAGTTTGTCCCAAAGATATGAAAGCCCTAATGGAGACTATCATAAATTAAAACTTCCCAAGTTTTACTAAAGATCCTGACACACTCTTTTCAGATGGATATCGAACCCCGGGTCATCTCAACCCTAACAGAACCACTCCAAGACACATTGTAATGAACCTGTCCAAAGTCAAGATGAAGGAAAAAATCTTGCAAGCAGCTAGGAATAAATGCCTAATGACCTACAAGGGCAGAGGCATTAGGTTGACAACAGACTTTTCAAATGAAACCTTCCAAACCAGGAGAACATGGTCATCCACCTTCAACATCCTTAAACAAAATAATTTTCAGCCTAGAATCCTTTATCCAGCCAAACTTAGCTTCAAAATTGATGGAGAAATCAAATTGTTAGAAAATATGCAAACATTGAGGAAATTTGTCTCAATACTGAACACCACAATGGACCCCCACCAAAGTAAATATCTAGAAGTCAAAGGCCAGAATTTAGCTTTCACAATGGCACAAAGGATTAAAATACACAACCAACTACCTCACAATAAGATGAATAGAATTCTACCATAACTATTGATACTTTCAATAAATGTCAATGGATTGAATTCCCCACTGAAGAGGCACAGGCTGGCTGATTGGATGAAGAAACACAAGCTATCCATATGTTGTCTCCAGGAGACACACCTAGCCCTAAAGGACAAATCGAGACTCAGGGTTAAGGGATGGGAAACAGCGTATCAAACAAATGGAAATCAGAAGAAAGGAGGATTGCAAACTTATTCTCAGATACAAGTGGATTCAAAGCAAATTTAGTTAAGAAAGACAAAGATGGACACTTCATACTGGCCAAAGGAACAAAACAACAAGAAGACATCTCAATACTAAACATTTATACACCTGACATAAATGCTCCCAGATTTATGAAACAGACCTTGTTTCTCTTAGAAATAATAGCAGGAACTCCCAAGTGTCATTTTAGGATAGACATTTCAGATGAGCACTGCTAGGTACCATGAACAGTAGAGTTAATTGGTATCTTTCCACCTCCCTCTAACAGGCAACTCCTCGCCCCTCTTCCCCTGGGCCCAGCTCCCCTTCACCTGTCACCCTTCCTTGCATTATATCACTCTTTGTATCCTCTCAGCTTCATACCACAACTTGGGCAAGTCATATCCTATAATCCTTTCAGAATTACATGGCACCAAACTTGGAATACAGAGTAGTTGAGCACAAATAACGGATAAAAATTGAACATGGACTATGGAGGTTATTTTGGGGTTAGGCCAATGAGTGAGGGCATGATAGTTTGAATTGTGTGTATCTAAATTAGAGCCAGAGTAACTCAATTTAGAGAGCTGAAAAATAAAGGCTTACTGGTATTCCATCATCTTGCTAAGCAACATCTGAACCAATTTTTTCTTTAGTATTTTTCCCAAGTTCCCTTTGGTTACTATGTCTTAGCTCAAGAAATAATTTGATATCAATACTTTATATTTCCATGGTCCTGGGGGAGACCTCCAGAAGAACAGATTACCTATGATCTCATCACCCTTTCATACAAATGACACTTATTCTGTAGATACAATCTGTTGCTTGTGTTTTTATAGCCTCTGTGTTTATTTTTACTATGCAAGAAAATTCACAGTTTACAGTGTTGTCATGTTATTGGTTTATGTAGAAAATTAAGCAATATATTTGAGAACTTCAAATTGCTTTACTTTTGCCAGAAAGTGTCCAGAAGGCCTTTCTCCTGAAAATGTCCTTTTATATGTATGATAGAAATCCAGTAGCCTAGTTTTTAATCCCGGTCGAGGTAATTAACAGAAAGTTAAATATCCTTAGATTTCAGAACAAGAAATCGTATTTCCTATTCAGATATCTAAGGAAAGAAATAAAATATTTGTAAGTCTTATGCAATTAATATATTTTGAACCATATGACTTATTCTTGAATTAATTTACTTTCTCATAACAAATTATACTTATTTGCTTCTCTAAAACACTTTTGTTAGCCGTGGTCAGTTCAACATGAACATGCGTTAAAGGCAACTTAGATCACGAAGACAAAAATTCTTTACAATTTTGCATTCACCTGATTTAGACAGTTTATTATTCCAGTCTTCAGTTTCATGGTGAGAATTAAACTTTTGTTTTTTATTCTACTTTAAATTTCTAATCATTTTATAGAAATACATCAAATGATTTTTTTTATTTTTAAATCCTATAATTTCTGTGTCCATAGTCATTGTAACTAAATATGCCTTTTGCCCGAAGTCTCACTCTCTTCTCCTTCATTTTGGCATTGAGTGATTTGTGGGGAAAAAACATGTAACTGTGAAATTAGTCTACTCCTGTTAGACGTCTGAAGAAATATCTCATTCACTAGCAGAGTAAAATATTCTATGGGAAATAGAGTAAGACCCCCATAGCTAACCACTCCATACATTGACCACCTCCTTAAGTTGGCCTAATTTTCATAGAGTGGACACGCACCACATGTGTGTATCTGTACAGCAGGCCCAGTTTCTTATGTTGACCACCTCTGTATGCTGAGTAGTTTGTTACAGTCCCTTGGGTGGTCAACTTACAGAGGTTCTACTATATTTGCAGCTTTGGAGACAATACCTAACTTCATCGGACAGAGTTGTTGATTTATCTGGAAAAGGAATTCTCACAAACATGCTGACTCCTTTCCTTAATTATAACACTGAATGGTTTCCAGGTGCTCTCTGCTATGTGTTTTAAATGACAGCAAACAATTTGTCTCCCAAATCTAAGTTGTAAAACGACCAATAGAAAGTATGAATAGACATTCTAATCTGACTTTCCTTTCCTGGTATGCCCCACCCCCAGCTGCAACGTCTGACATGTGAGCCTCCCGCCACATGGGCCATCAGCATTTGAAATGTGATGAGTCTGAGCTGACCAGCACAGCCAGAGAGGATTTCGGTGACATCACAGGAGAAAAGAAGGGGAAACATTCCAATAATGTTTTCCTGTTGGTTACATGCTGAAAAACCATTTGTTATGTATTAGGTTAATTGTCTATAATAAAATCAATTTCACCTGTTTCTTTTCACTCACTTTTAATTTGGCCACCAGAAAATTAAAATGACATGTGGCCTGCACTGGTGACTCGCAGTGTTTGGACAGCAGTGCTCTAGGGTGTAAACTGATGGGCAAGCCAAGTGAATAAATGGTTCTAATAAAATAACACAGGTTTTCAATTACAATCTGACACAGCTTTTAATAAAATGGGAATCTTAAAAATTTCAGGGCTATACAGTAGCATAAAAATAGCAACAGTAATAAATTCATATTTTTTACTATTATTTAATAGTAAGAGGTGTTTTTTTAAAGGATTTAAAAATATAAAATGTACTAAAAATATGACTACTCTTTCATCTTTAGGAAGGCTGCATTGTGATGGGGACCCAGAGGCATGTTTTATTTTGTTTTTTTCTGTGTTCAATTTCTCCAAGCCAGGCATTTTTGAGGAAGGTGATTTAGAAGGGAGCACATGGGAGCCATCCTCTTAGCTGGAAGCAATAGGCCTGGTTTTAAAGAGGGTTTTCTTGGGAGGGAGGAGTCACATGAATGAGCCCACGAGGTCAGACCAAGACCACTTGGGAACCGGACTCCTCAGAGGTGTGCTGGGGTGGGTCCGTGGCTGTGTGGTTGACGGTGGGGTATTATTATCTGAAAGGGAGAGAAAAGGGACAAAAAAAGTTTATATTTAGGAGAAAAAACTCAACAGATAAAAGCTCCTGGGGACCCAGAGACTCAAGGGCACCTTGAGAGAGGGAGGTCACAGAAAGCTTACTCTGAAGCACAGCAAGGCAACTGCAGCTACATACGTTCTTAGAATATACAGCATTTTCAGGCCTAGTCTGCATAATGTAGAAATTGGAATGAAATAGATATATAATAATAGACTCATTTCATAGTAGGGCAAAATCAGAAACCAAAACAGAGTGACAAAAATCAGACACAAAAAAAGAATTTATTTTGATTAATTCTAAATTAAGATTAAATCCGTTCTTTTAACTAGAATCTTGACATGATAATATTTTTTATCATTTTATTCTTCTGCTTTTTCCAAAGTCCACATATTGTTTTACAACTGAAGGCTCAGACACACGGCTATGATCCCATGGCAATAAACCCACAGTTAACAGGGAATTGGTATGGAGAATAAAGATACCCATGTGAGGATGCTTTGGCATAGTTTAAAGCCTGTGTAAGCCAGTAGAGATGGGTCTGGTCTCTAGAGAGAAGCAGGTGCCTGCTGTCTGTTCAGGAAGGACCATAGAAAGACATCGCTTCGGATAATGAAGGCAGTTAAGAGTGCCTTAACTGGGGGCATGAAATCAATTTAAAGGATCAGTCTGGCTTGAAAATAGCCTAAGACCCAAATTTGGGAGCGTTTCCAAGCACACTGATAGCTCATTACGTACTATAGCAATAAGTCATTTATTTTTAAACAGGAAGGCAGTCATTCTTAACTGATGGGCTCAGATTTTACATTGTGCCTATGTCAGCACTTTTGAATAGCAAAATGGTCCGGGGACCATTAATGTTATTTCAGATCCAAATTATCAGCCCGTCTGTCTCCCACTAGCTTACCGCAGCCCTCTTGGGTGATGTGAGTGCTTCCCATGGGTTAAGGTCTCCCACTGGCTTATCCGGGCTTTTTGCCTTCCCTGTCTTTGGAGTATTACACCTGTGTTCTTATCTCTCTGCAGGTCTTACTTGGGTTTTGGTCAATGATCTCTGGTTTAGTTCTCGATAATTCCTTTATATAAAAAATCAGTTTGGGTTTAATATTAGAACTCAAGTATGAACATAATCTTATTTTTAAATAGTATCTTCTCTATATTGCATTGAATATACAATTATGTATATTCAAAAAATTCTACCTCTGCTGATATACTTTTGAGTTTCAATGTGATTATTCTCTTTTGTTTTTGAGCTATTTCATATTCCTACAACAAGGAAGGACAAATTTTGGCTTTTGTACTGGATTTTTCCATCCATAGCTGAAATGAACTGTAGATACTTTCCCAAAGTTTACAGTTGAACCACAGGTGACCGGAAAAAAAGGATCTGCATTAGCATAAAAATTAATTACAAATAAAGACTTAATAATTTAATAGGCAACTTGTTTCAGTAGCACCTGTATTTGGAGACCATATGTTGGGTTAAAAACAACACCACATTTTATTGAGGTAATATTTCAGCAGCAAACAACATGTCTGGTTGTTCATGATGTGATCCTTAACTTGTAATTCCTCTGTGACATCTAGATTTCCCTAAGGAACTGTCATATTCCTGAAATGTTTTCTGCTAGATCAGAGCCTAAGATAAAATTTCAATTATATCAATGAAATGAACTATTCATATGAACTATTCAAAAAAACTAATCTTTCTGTAAAAACCTCTTCAAATAAAACCTTCCTAATGCCGCAACCCTTTAGTACAGTTCTCAACCTGTGGGTTGCGACCCACAGGTTGAGAACCGCTGAAATAAAACATCATTTTTGAGAGTCAGATAAACCCAATGTATTGACTTGGTTGTGAATTTTGTTAGGATTTATTACTCTGTCAACACCAGTGTACTTCTCCAGAACATTCTAAGGTATAGTTGAATGGGGAAAATAACCATCCTGTAAATTATCACCAGTTAAACAAATATGAGGCAGTAAAAGCTGCTCCGCTAATTACTTGCATATCCCAGAACAGCAGCTCTGAAGATGATCCATCCTCACGTACCCACTCCAAGTAAACAATATAGTCACTTCTATTTGAAAACAGAAAATAAATTATCTGTCTTGACATTGCTGTCCAAATAGGGATCCTAATATGCAGAGTAATATCCTCATGCATTGCAAGACTTTACAACTATGTGAATTGGTGCATGATATACTCCACTGAGCAAAAAGTTACGCCACAAAGAGTTTAATTGCATCCAATACAGCATGTTAATAGCCCATATGGCATACTTTGGAACATCCTAATTGAAAGTCATTCAACATTTGCAAAGACAACCTAAATTTCACCAGGATACAATCCTTGACATTCCTGGCTTGAAAAAGACACTCTTACTGTAAAGAAAAATAAATTACAATGCTACATAAACTCTGATGTCTCTTCCTAACATGCTTATTTTCAGTTTTGAACACCTGTCTCAGCTCACTTAAGTATAATGAATCTATAATTAAGAAGCTTTTGTGATTGTCATAGAATATTCAGTTTTGAGGAAATTGCATTACCATATTGTCAGTTTCCAACAGACTCTGACTTGAAATACAAAACATACAACTGATAAAAACCCATGTGAACCTAGAAAGAAGTTGATCTTTATCAGTATTTCCCCAAAACTTGTTGTCCTTGGTTCCTCCTCTCCCACTTTCCTAAGTCTTACAGGCCTTGTCTTACTGACTCTGTGGTGCTCCCCATTTAATTCCAATTATGTGATTTCTCCAAGACAGGGAGGTTTGATGACGTTTTCTGAAACTTATTTACCAAGGGGTAATTTCTTTTCAAGAAAGAGATCTTTATGAAGATTAATAAATTTAAAAAACATTGATAAGTGACCATCTATATAAACAGACCTATTGATAACCTGAAGACTTTTTGTTTTAAAAACAATCTGTACAAGGAAAAACCGAAGTTTATGCCATTTTTTCTTTTTTTCTTTCCTTCTTTCTTTCTTCTTTTTTTTTTTGTTGTTGTTGTTGGTTTGTTTGAATGTTTGTTTTCCTTTTTACCAAGATAATTGTGCTCCTGGTATAAATCTGCTAGTAACTATTTGTGTTATCTTTAGACAATTTATTTTATTTTATTGCCCATATCCTTGATTTTAAAATGAAGAAGACCAATTTCTATGATCCCATATGTTTTAGCATTTTCTGTCCATCAAGCTTAATAATAAAGTGAAACAAGGATTAGTTGAGGTAAAATAATGAGAAATTTTGTAAAAGCAACTTTACCACATAGAGCAAAAATCAGCGTAGTCATCCAAGGAGAGGGTGCTTGTCTGTGTGGCTAACTGCAGCCCTCCCTCCACCAGCCCTGTGACCAACCCTGGTCCCAATGTCAGCCCAGGGACTATTTCTCCCCAAAAAGGTGAGCCAGCCCTCCTCAAATTAGATGTGACTCTATTTTTCATTATACACCTCTAAGTTCTGAGTTCTGTGCAAGAGAGCATCGTGGTATTTTGAAGACTACCATATCCTTAGTACTTCAAAGGATTCCAAGCAAATAGAAGGTCTTCAACAAGTTTTTGTTGAAGACTAAGAATTGTTAAAAAAAAAAAATTGATAGAAAATACAGATTTAATTCTCTACTACATGGCCAATAACAAAATGTCTAGGAATTTATATTGAATATAAATCACTGTGAGATGAATGAGAATCTGAAAATTCCTCCTAAATAGTCTGGTTATGTGTTTGTTCAAATGGTAATTACTTTAAAGCACATATCTCAAGATGAAAAGACACCAGGGAGAATGCAGTGAAGTCATTAGGATCTTAACGGTCTCCTTTCATGCATGTGCAAGGGCAATGTTAGGAGGGTTTCACTAAAGTTCATCATGCTCATGAGACCTGCACACCATTCTTCCCACCCCACAATGTTTTATTCTTTCCAGGGGATAGTTCATCTTGGCCAATCATCAAATTGAGAGCTTTTGCCTCACACAGAATTTCTGCTTCTTGGCCCTGAAGTAAGTTTAATCCATCCCTAAAACTAAGGTATTAGAAATGTTAAGAAGAAAGTTCAAATTTCAAATGTAGGATTAAAAGTTGAGATTATTTCACAAATGCTTTCAAAATTCAGAATAAATCCAATATATTTATCTGGAGACCACATATTAATGAGTAAATAGATTTTTAACAGAATTATGTAAAAAGTTAAATTTGAAAAGAGAAAAAGTCTTGAGAGAATGCTGTTATTAGTTATTTCTGTTCCTCAGAGGAGCTGCCTCCAAGAGCTCGAACATGTTGCTCTTCAGTTGTTTTTTCTTTTTCTTTTTAATTTTCAAGCCTGACAATGGTTTTTAAAAACACTGGAACTTGAAGTGGTTGTCAGAAGCTGTAGGTGGGCAGATTTGGAACCTGGCAGTAGCCTGCCCTTGACCTCGTAGTCTGGCTAACTGTGGAAAATTCTGCTAGCTGCCAGCAGAGTTTTTAAAATCCAGACATTCTCGGGCCCTTCATGTCTTTAAAAACTTAGGTCTTTGACTATTTTTTCTTCCGTATTTTCTCTGTGGGTCTAATACGAGGCAGAACACAAGGCCTTGGTATTGGGCCCCCAGCTATAAGTCTAATCTTTCTGTTGCATTTTCTATCTCATTAGCTTTTTCTCCCATTGTTGGTTGACTTTTTTCTTCTTTATTTTTTTTTTATATTTTTTGTTTTTTTTTTTGGCCGGGGCTGGGTTTGAACCCGCCACCTCCGGCATTTGGGACCGGTGCCCTACTCCTTGAGCCACAGGCGCGGCCCTTTTCTTCTTTATTTTTTACAAAATATCTTTTTTTCTGAACTTGCCCATGCAAAACCACTTCACATCCTTTGAAAGTTAAAGTTATTTTTTTTTCCCCTTACTATGCTCATTGTCTCAGTTTATGGTAGGTTTTATTTCTTCACTTTAATTTAATCTTTGTATTTTGCGTCATTCTTCAAATATCTGTAATATTTTGTGATCCAATCGTATTTCACAGCATGGCATGAAATGCTGATTGAAACCTGTAATAGGTGAATGTGGTTCTCCAGTTATAGGGTTATACTTTAGGTGGATCGGTGAAAAGCCGTCTCTATCTTTGTGGGAATCCAGGAAAACATGCTTCTATCTGATGAAAAGGATATTGCTAAGGGTTAAGTATGTTTTATTATACTTATTTCCGAAAGCAAATATATTTTCTTAGAAGACAGAGAGTTTCTCCAAAGCAGAAATCTCCATGTTCTGGATAAGTGATAGGGACTGCTGGAGGAGACAGAGAGGTTTTATTTGGTATACTGATTGCGAGCATTTCCCTTAGAGAAAGAACTGGGGTGAAATAACTCATAAAAGTGATGATACTGAGTTGAGTCTTTGAAGAATATTTAAGGAATTCATATTTATTAAATGATAGTTGACTTAAACTAAATTGCACGTTCACTGCGTGAGACAAGTGAATTCCTGTAATAACCTTGGTTCTATATTATTAGAATTTAGAAAATTAACAGATTAGCAGCCCCTCAAGAAGAAATGAAATTCAGTGCCGAAAAATGTATTTTCTTAATTTTGCAATCTGAGTATTTTATTTATTTCTTATTACCTTTTAAAAAATTACATAAACTGAATTAAATATGTTAATGTTTACATTTTAAACATTTTTACAACTTGATTAAAACAGTTCTTTAAATTTCTCTTTCTAGAGATATTAACCCAGTAAAATCTCCATGTACTAAAGTTGGCAAAACTAGCAGTTAAGTGAGGAAAACATAATTCACGTCCTATCCTTAATCAGCTACTTTAAGTGAAGACATTCCTTTCGTGGTGGCCAGGCTGGGGCAATTGATACTATGGCTGTTTGTAACATGGACAGATAGGGTTAGCAGTGAGAAGCTGACCACTCTGCATTAAATATAAAAGTTGAAGATATGGTCATTAAAGAGAAAAGTCTGATCACATTTGCACAGTCTGTGGTCAAAAATAAATGTTAAGCAATTATTCCAGAATAGATCTTCAGGGGTAAAACTTACTTAAACCTTAGCAATATTCTTTACATCAGATAGAAGCATGTTTTCAACAGCAGAAGAAAATTAGATTTCAACCTGCTCTCGTTTCTAAGATCAGAGCCCTGGGCTAGAGCTGTATTTAGGCAGTGGAGTGTCTGAGGGGAATTGCAGTTGCATGCACTTTGATCTCAAATGGCTGTCTTTTCCTGAGTGACACGTATTTCCCAGGAAGAGATGTCCTCCTGGGACCTACTGCCGAATGGCAGAAACAAGATGTGAGATTCGAGAACATAAAGGCATTTAAAGAACAACATCGTCAGCCCCCAAGATAACATTACCAATAATGATGCTTGAAATGATTGACAAGAAGGTTTAGAAGCCTTAATAGAATTTCCAGGATTTGTGGTATTTTCTGTGGATTGAGAGAAAACCCAATTCTATGTGGGCACGGAGATGTCTGCTCATGAGTTACAGCAGTGATCCAGGTTGAGAACACACACCTGCACTCTCCGTGACATGCCCCACCTGGTCTGTCAGCTCAATCTTTGCATTCTACCCTGGAGAAGACATTCCCGCTTTCCTTTAGATTGTTTTAGGGAATTCTATTCCCAGGAGCATCATTCTAACTTCACGTGACTAGCTTTTATTTTTCTCTGCTACTTGGAAATGCACAGATGGATATCCTATTTTTTCAAGTTGTTTTTTAATGCATTTTTTTTGATGTTCTCATGGTTGGGAATCCAAACCGGATTCTTGGGCTTTTGATGCCCAGCATGCCTAATTATTATAATTAAATATGCATGCATGGATTCATGGGATCTGGAAACTGCAGTAGGGCTTTAGTAGAGCTGCAGTAGAAACTTGAATTTCTAACCTGGGGGTTAGAAAGTAGCTGCAGATATGAGTCCTGCCCTGGGTACTATGGAACACAGATGACTGGGACTTGGACCCTGCTTGCCTGCGTCTAATCAGCACAGCAGAAGTGCATAACAACATACACGACAGACAGCACATGATGTGAGGAGGAGCCATCGGAGCTTCCACAGCTCAGCATCAGCCTGGGTGTCACACACTGGTGTGGTGTGGAGATACAGCACGGGTAAAGTTATCCAGGGCAGCTATGCAAGCCTGTGTGAACTGAGGTGGGGAAGAGAGCCTGGTGAATGTGCATGAGCCAGGAAGGCTCCCGCCTTCACACCTGTGCACAAGACAACATCTCTGTGCCCAGACTTGAGAAAGCAAGCGGTTTCCTCATATACACAGTGTATCGGAGCAGGTCTGCATCCCTCCCATAGCATTCCTCACCACTGGGAAGGCGGATGGAATGGAGTGGTGTTTTATCACCACCATATTCATTTAGTACCTGGAATAGTCACGTCAAGATTCCTTCTGCTGGGCACAGTGGCTCACACCTGTAATCCCAGCACTGCAGACGGCAAGGTGGGAAGATTGCTTGAGCTCAGGAGTTCAGTACCAGCCTGAGCAAGACCGAGAACTCTCATGTGTACTAAACATAGACAAATTAACTAGGTATTGGAGTGGGCACCTGTAGTACCAGATTCTTGGGAGGCTGAGGCAGGAGGATTTCTTGAGCCCAGGAGTTTGAAGTAGCTGTGAGCTAGTCTGATGCCAAAGATTCTGTCTCCAAAAAAAGAAAAAAAAAAAAAAAAAAGAAAGAAAGAAAGAAAAGGAAGAAAAAACTCCCATACCTCCCATTAACTATTTTATTATCCTGAGGTCCCATTTATATAAGAACAGAACAGTAAAGACTAGAACTTTCATTTATTTTTTATTTTTTTAATTAATCTTTAAAATTCAGTTTGCAGAATCATAATGTTCTTCCACATGTTGAAGTCGTTTTGTTTATTCTTTAATTGGTTAAAAAAAAAGGTATGAGGAAGAGAGGAGTTTGACACTGAGGCACACTTCATATTTCTCTCAGTGTGCCTTTGTTCATGGTTCTTGATCTCAGCAATAAAATGAAAACTGGCCTTTGGACCAGCCTAACACTTGGAAGAGGTGCGAGATGAAGAGCCCCCAGGATGGGACAGGGCATCTTCTCACCTTTGAGTCAGGTAAGCAGGTGTGGTGAGTGGTGATGAGGGAGGGAATGTAGTTGGCTTCCCTCAGAGGCTGCATCTTGTCAGTTTGGAAATTTTCTCATTCACTTGTGATGTTATTTCTGAATGGGCACTTTTAGAGTCTCCTTTATAAATACTGCCATCAATTCACACGGGTGTGAAATTCAAAATTATAAAGTTCATAAACACGTAGTGATGGTGAATTTTATGTGTCAATTTAACTAGGTCTTGGTGTCCATATATTGTTCTAACATTATTCGAGATGGTTCGTTGAAGATGTTTCTGGATGAGATTAAAGGCTGGGATTACACGGGGGAGCCACTGAGCCCAATACCCACTCGACAAACCCCATGCCCCACTATGCATCCACTCAGATCACTCACCAGACAGAATGACTTGGAAAACTAGTCTGTCATCCTGGATGACCTACTACCATCTAGATTTGGGACCTTCCATAATTCATTTCCCTTTCTAGGGCAGCGCTGCTGCATTAGATGAGGGATCTCCAATTTTCTAGAATAGTTATGTGACCTGGTCTTTCTTGTATCCCATCTCCCTTCCTACCACTTCCCCTAATCCTGACCTATTCACAGCTGACACTGAACACTGCAAGGTCCCAGTCGCCTGTTGGACTTGGCTCCTCTGTACCCACTCAGCCCCATCCCCCCGGACCTCGACAGAAGCTGCCCTTCACATGGCGGTTAGTTCCCTTCCCCACATTGTCTTTGGACATCTGCTTTCTGAAATTTAGGTTACAGCTCAAATACCATCACGTCAGTCCCCTACTTATTTACGCATCTCCCACCCACAAAGCCTCCTCCTCTCCTCCATCCCCCAGTCTGTTTATTCATTTGACTTACTGTCCTCTCTTAGAATCTGACTCCTATGAGAACCAGACTCTTCACCATTTTGTTCCTGGTGCTTCAAAAATTGACCATTACAGAAAAATAATAAATATTTATTGACTAAATGGACACATTTAGAACAATTAACAACAGCATGTAAACATACCTATGTAAAATTATTAAAGCACAGAACCTAAATTTAACATTTGATGTGGTGTAAGAGTGGTAAGTTCATTGGCTAAACAGAGGGAACTGCTGCTGCTGTTTTTAAATCTTCTATTTCCCTTTTTCTGTAAATTGTTGCAGAGAAACAAACAACAGTGAAGCCCTTGGCTTGCGGTTAGATCTATAGATGTTGCCATTTGTAAGAAAGTTTAGGTTTGTTCCTACAGAAGCTGGTGACCGGAAAGAAATTTGGAGAACACAGAGGGAACAAAAAGTAGACCAGCCTTTATATCCTGAAGTTCCTCTACTAAGTAGAGGACCACATCCAGATCACCAAAAATAATTTTACAACAAAGATATTTGCACCATAATGTTTATTGAACCCCAATACATAATTGCCAAGTCATGGAAGCAGCCCAAGTGCCCATTGACCCATGAATGGATTAACAAATTATGGTACATGTATACCATGGAATATTATGTAGCCTTAAAAAGATGGAGACTTTACCTCTTTTATGTTTACATGGATGGAGCTGGAACATATTCTTCTTAGTAAAATATCTCAGGAATAGAAGAAAAAATATCCAGTGTACTCAGTACTATTATGAAACTAGTATATAATCACCCACACTTTCATATGAATGATAAAACACAATTATATCCCAGAAAAAGGGAGAGATGAGGAGGGTGAGGGGAGGAGGGTGGCCAGGTGGAGGGAGGGTAAACCGTGTGACCTCACCTACTGTACATATTGCAAGGGTACATACCAAATATATTAAGAGTAGAGTATAAAAGTCTTAACACAACAATTAAATAAATGAGGTCAAGGGTATGCTAACCAGTTAGATGTAAGCATTCCAAATTGTATACAAAATCAGCACATTGTACCCGAAGAATGCAGTAACGTACACAGTTATGCTCTAATGAAAAAAATTATGAAGCTCCTCCTAATGGTTAGAGTGTTATAGTAAATAATACTAAATGAGTATAATTTTGCTTTTATCAGAAATGAAATGTATTCTTGGTTTACTGATTCTTGAGAATAAAAAACTTCAACTAAGCTGGTGTCATGTGGACACTCAAATCCTGAGGGAAAAAAAGAAAGAAAAGAAAAAGAAGCTGGTGACCAAATTAGAGGCCAATGAAAAACATTTCTGTCTCATCTCCAGGAAGAAGTTCTAAGGATCTGACCAGCGTTTCAAGGCAGTGGCCATCTGCTCTAGGTTTTTGAGATTGAGACATAGGGTGAGATGTTGAAAGGCACATTTGAGAGTCATTCCAAGCCAAGCTCCAAGGAATCTTACGTTTCTAAGAATCTTATTTTTTATATTAGAACTCCACCTATATTGAGTATTTTTTTAAGCCAGTAAAAAGACCTGTTATGAACAGATTCCTTCCCTTTTATTTAATGTTTTCTCAACATGTCTAAGCTATCCAATGGCTTTCATGAAATCACTGAACTCTACTGTATGTTTAAATCTTAATAAAAAAAAAAAGGCAGCATATATTAGCCAAATGTTGAAACAGATGTTCAAGAATGGCAGAGCTTGAGGAGGTGATTAAAATGCCAAACAGCATCTCACTGTCCTGTTAAACAGAAATATCCTTGAGCGCTGGAGTGCACAAGCCTTCTGAGGGAGAAAGACAGTTTGTGAATGAGCATCATGAAACGGCTGGGCTGCATTTTGTTAATCTGAGAATGACGACTGCCTTGAATATGGCAAAGATTCAATACATATTTGCCAAATGAAACCAACAAACAAAAAAACATATATGCAAACTAAGATGATGGAGGAAACATAGTTATAAATTCCAAGCAAAATGCAGGCATTCCTCACATTAATTCAGGTTGAAGTACGTGGGTGTACATGCCTGTACACACAGTGGACCCTCTGTAGTTACCTTAATTCACTGAAGTACGTGGGTGTCCGTGCCTGTACACACAGTGGACCCTCTGTAGTTACCTTAATTCATTGAAGTACGTGGGTGTATGTGCCTGTGCACACAGTGGACCGTCTGTAGTTACATTAATTCAGGTTGAAGTACGTGGGTGTCCGTGCCTGTACACACAGTGGACCCTCTGTAGCTGACTGCCTCCCTATACTGACCAGCTCCATAAATCGACCTGATTTTCATAGACTGGATACGCAGTACATGTGTGTGTCAGCACAGTGGGCCTAGTTTCTTATGTGGGCCACCTCCCTGTGTTCACCAGTTTGTGACAGCCCCTTGGGTGGTCATTTATAGTGTCTCAAATGTGTACTTTCATGAGTGTGTGTGTGTATGTGCATTTACTAGATGATGACTTCACATCCCCAGTCCATGAGTGTTAGTGTGAAATCCAGGGCAAACACTAGCCTGAGCAGATGGGAATAGAACCAGGAATTAAACAGGGCTTTTCCAGGAGAGCTGGAACTGTTGGTCACCTTCAAGAGATAGCACATCAATAAATAGTTGAAACTGTGTTTTATGCATATAATAGAAACAAATATAGTAGAATCTCAATATAGTTGCTTGGAAAAGTTTATATTGCAAATTGTTAAATATCTCGTGAGATTTATTTTGAACTATGCTGAAAATTAAGTTAAAAAAGTGTACCAATTGTCAGGATTCACTGCTATCAAATGCATTTTCAGTCTCCTTTAAGCACATTGCCACTGTGTGGTTTCCAACCTAAAGCCAATGGGTTTGCTCATTTGGAAGAAAGAAAGAAAACTTTTGACATCCTTTCACAGTAAAAAGCAAATGATGCGCCATCCTTTCCTTCTTCATTATTCTTCTGAGATTCGTGGGGGTGCCCAGGCCTTGTAAATTTCCACATAGCATATGTATCAACTGAATCCTGGTATTAGAAAGGATTTCAGAATTGGTTCCCAATTCTTCAGATTTATCTATTTCACAGGTTAAAAAAAAAAATCCATATGATCATATTCTAACGTTAGGATTCCTTGATTTAAATATTCAATACGCAAACTGTAAGTTCCACCTACACTGAAAATTAGTAAATGTGTGCAAAGCAGTCCCTGCTCTGTGTTTGAAGGACGGTGACTTTGCCTGAGTGTAGTGGCTCACCGCAGGTCCTCAGTCCCCATGCCAGCGCCAGCCTGGTGAAACCTTTTCCACTAGGACTCTCTGTCTCCGCAATGCCCAGTTCATATTTCAAAGGAGGAAAATCACTGTTTCTAAAAGAAGTTCTTTCCAATTTCTTGCAGCATTAACTTTTATGTTGAACTAAAAGCTCTCTTTCCTCTAACTTATATGCCTTGTTTCTAGTTCTGATATTTAATAAAACACACAGTAAATCTAACGGGAAACAGTCGGTGCCCTCAACCATCTCACTTACCATGGCCCAGTCATCCAAATCTTCCCTTCTTGGCAAAAAAACCTGAGTTTTTTGTTTTTGTTTTTGTTTTTGATATCACCATTATATAAAATTCTATTGTAGAATCATCCTAGTTTGCTGATGTCTCTGTTAGACATTCCAAAATTCTTTATCTCAGTTAGAAAATAAAATGTGAGTTGTCCAAATATTATCCTGATGTTCGTATACTCTTCATGGTAGTATTTTCTATCTATATGTGAACTCGGACTAATTATACTCAGATGCTGTATACATGAAACACAGGGCATATGTATGAAAAAAATGCAAATCCATGAAAAAAAACCTGAAAGTGAAATTTAAATCAGAAATTAAATTACTATTAGGATCACTGGTTCTAAATGACTATAGAATAACTATAAATCATAAGTGCCTATATGTGAACATATCAACTTAGAAGTTCAATATTTGATTTTCTTTCTTTTATTGAGACAGAGTATCACTCTGTCACCCAGGCAAGAGTGTCATGTCATCAGCCTAGCTCACAGCAAACTCAAACTCTTAGGCTCAAGAGGTCGTCCTGCCTCAGCCTACTGATTAGCTGAGACTATAATAGCTGGGACCCACTATAGTGCTCAGACAATTATTTTGTTTTTAGTGGAAATGGGTTCTCACTCTTGCTCAGAGTTGTCTGGAACTCCTGAACTCCAATGATCCTCCTGCCTCAGCCTCCCAGACTGCTAGGATAATTGGCATGAGTCACCATACCCAGTCCAATATTTGAATATTTAAAAAGAAACTTGTGATAGGTTATCATGATCCAATTTTAAAATGACAGGGGGCAGAGTCAGTGACAGGAGACCATGTGACAGAACAAAGCTCTGTCAGAACTCTGTCACCAGGTAGGTGATCTTGGGGAAATGCTCTGAGGTATATGATTCTCAAATGTTTCATCTGTGAAGTATCAATAAAAACAATACTCCCCAGATTTTTAGAAATCGGATATAATGCACCTTTGAAAACTATAAAATGGGACAAACACTATGAGTAAACACTAGAATATTGCAATTTACACCCAGAATAAAGTTCCTTCCATGCAAACGAGGATGTGGGAGATCCGTAATGATGGAAAGAGGAAATGAGAAGTGTGCCCAGCACCAAGCCCTGTAGGTGCTGTTCTTACCGAGGTGAAAGTGGAAGGTGACTGCATCTCCATCACATGTAGATGCTGTTCTTACAGAGGCGAAAGTGGAAGATGACTGTATCTCCATCACATTCATAACAAAGCTACCTAGACTTGCTCCTCGCACAATTTTTATTAAATACACAACAGAGCAGTCTTTTAGGAATTAAAAATGATCAGTGTTGACATTAATTTAGGAAAGCTCTATTTTAATTTTTTCTCTTGTAAGAAGTAGGTCAATTTAATCAAGTCCAATTTATTTATTGAATGTATTTTTTTTATTGTTAAATCATAGCTGTGTACATTAGTGCAATCGCCTGTACCCATTCTAAGATGCACCATAGATGTGGCCCCACCCATTACCCTCCCTCCACCAAAACCTCCCCCCTCCCTTCCCCTTCCTTGGCCCTTTCCCCATAGTCATGCGCTATAGTTGGGTTATAGCCTTCATGTGAAAGCTATAATTTAGCTTCATAGTAGGGCTGAGTACATTGGATACTTTTTCTTCCATTCCTGAGATACTTTGTTAAGAAGAATATGTTCCAGCTCCATCCATGTAAACATGAAAGAGGTAAAGTCTCCATCTTTCTTTAAGGCTGCATAGTATTCCATGGTATACATGTACCACAATTTGCTAGTCCATTCGTGGGTCGTGGGCACTTGGGCTTGTTCCATGACTTAGCAATTATGAATTGGTCTGCAATAAACATTCTGGTACAGATGTCTTTGTTATATTGTGACTTTTGGTCTTCTGGTTATAAACCTAGTAAATGAATTATAGGATCGAATGGCAGGTCTATTTTTAGGTCTCTAAGTATTCTCCAAACATCCTTCCAGAAGGAACGTATTAGTAGGCATTCCCACCAGCAGTGTAGAAGTGTGCCCTTTCCTCCACATCCATGCCAACATTGTAATGTGGGCTACTCTTACTGGGGTTAGGTGATATCTCAGAGTAGTTTTGATTTGCATTTCTCTGATGATTAAGGATGATGATCTTTTTTTCATGTGTTTGTAGATTGCTCGTTGGTCTTCTTTAGAGAAGTTTCTCTTCAAGTCCCTTGCCCACCCTGAGATAGGGTCACGTGTTCTTTTCTTGTTAATACGTTCTCTGTGGATTTGAGTTCTCTGTGGATTCTGGTTATTAGACCTTTATCGGAGGTATAACCTGCAAATATTTTCTCCAATTCTGAGGGCTGTCGGCTTGCTTTACTCACTATGTTCTTGGCTGTGCAGAAGCTTTTTAGTTTGATCAGGTCCCAGTAGTGTATTTTTGATACTGCTTCAATTGCCTGGGGAGTCCTCCTCATAAAATATTCACCCAGGCTGATTCCTTCAAGAGTTTTCCCTGCACTTTCTTCAAGTATTTTTATAGTTTCATGTCTTAAGTTTAAATCTTTTATCCAGTGAGAGTCTATCTCAGTTAATGGTGAAAGGTGTGGGTCCAGTTTCAATCTTCTACAGGTTGCCAGCCAGTTCATCCAGCACCATTTGTTAAATAGGGAATCTTTTCTCCACTGAATGTTTTTAATTGGCTTGTCAAAGATCAAATAACGGTAAGTAGCTGGATCCATCTCTTGGTTCTCTACTCTGTTCCAGACATCTACTCTGCTTTTGTGCCAGTACCATGCTGTTTTGATCACTATGGATTTATAGTACAGTCTCAGGTCTGGTAGCGTGATTCCTCCTGCTTTGTTTCTATTGCTCAGTAATGTTTTGGCTATTCGAGTTTTTTTCTGATTCCATATAAAACGAAGTATTATTTTTTCAAGATCTTTAAAGTATGACAATGGAGCTTTAATAGGAATTGCATTAAAATTATATATTGCTTTGGGCAGTATGGACATTTTAACAATGTTGATTCTTCCCAGCCATGAGCATGGTATGTTTTTCCATCTGTTAAACGTCTTCAGCTTTTCTTTTCTTAGAGTTTCATAGCTCTCTTTGTAGAGATCTTTCACATCCTTTGTTAGGTATACTCCCAAATATTTCATCTTCTTTGGCACTACTGTGAAAGGAATAGAGTCCTTGACTGTTTTTTTGGCTTTGTTATTGTTGGTATATATAAAGGCTACAGATTTATGGGTGTTGATTTTGTAGCCTGAGACATTGCTGTATTCCTTGATCACTTCTAAAAGTTTTGTAGAAGAATCCCTACTGTTTTCCAGATATACGATCATATCATCTGCGAAGAGTGAAAGTTTGATCTCTTCTGACCCTATGTGGATACCCTTGATCGCCTTTTCTTCCCTAATTGCAATGGCTAAAACTTCCATTACAATGTTAAAGAGCAATGGAGACAATGGGCAACCTTGCCTGGTTCCTGATCTAAGTGGAAATGATTTCAGTTTAACTCCATTCAATATGATATTGGCTGTGGGTTTGCTGTAGATGGCCTCTATTAGTTTAAGAAATGTCCCTTCTATACCAATTTTCTTAAGTGTTCTGATCATGAAGCGATGCTGGATATTATCAAAAGCTTTTTCTGCATCAATTGAAAGAATCATATGGTCTTTATTTTTAAGTTTGTTTATGTGCTGAATTACATTTATAGATTTATGTATATTGAACCAGCCTTGAGACCCTGGGATAAATCCTACTTGGTCATGGTATATAATTTTTTTGATGTGTTGCTGGATTTTGTTAGGATCTTATTGAGTATTTTAGCATCTATATTCATTAGTGATACTGGTCTATAATTTTCTTTTCTTGTTGGGTCTTTCCCTGGTTTGGGGATCAAGGTGATGTTTGCTTCATAGAATGTGCTGGGTAATATTCCTTCTTTTTCTATGTTTTGGAAGAGGTTTAGTAATATAGGTACTAGTTGTTCTTTAAATGTTTGGTAGAATTCTGACATAAAGCCATCTGGTCCTGGGCTTTTCTTTTTAGGGAGATTTTGTATAGTTGATGCTATTTCAGAACTTGATATAGGCCTGTTCAACATTTCCACTTCGTTCTGGCTAAGTCTTGGTAAGTGGCATGCTTCTAAGTATTGGTCAATTTCTTTCAGATTTTCATATTTGTGAGAGTAGAGTTTCTTGTAGTATTCGTTAAGGATTTTTTGAATTTCTGAGTGGTCTGTTGTTATTTCATCATTACCATTTCTAATTGATGAAATTAGAGATTTTACTCTTTTTTTTTCCTGGGTAGGTTGGCCAAAGGTTTATCTATTTTATTGATCTTTTCAAAAAAACAGCTTTTGGATTTATTGATCTGTTGTATAATTCTTTTGTTTTCAATTTCATTTAATTCTGCTCTGATTTTGGTTATTTCTTTTCTTCTGCTGCTTTTGTGGTTGAAGTGTTCATCCAATCGCTTGAGATGTTACATTAAGTTATTGCTTTCCTCTCTTTCCATTTTCTTGAGGAAGCCCTGCAGTGCTATAAATTTCCCTCTTAGGACTGCCTTTGCAGTATCCCAGAGGTTCTGGTAATTCGTGTCTTGATTGTTGTTTTGTTCCAAAAATATGGTGATTTCCTTCTTAATCTCGTCTATAACCCATGTATCCTTCAGCATAAGGTTGTTTAGCTTCCATGTTTTTATATGGGTATGCAGGTTCCTGTTGTTATTTAGTTCAACTTTTATTCCATGATGTTCTGAGAAGATGCAAGGAATAATTTCTATTTTTTTTTTTAATTTTCTGAGGTGAGATTTGTGGCCTGGGATGTGGTCGATTTTGGAGTATGTTCCGTGGGCTGATGAGAAGGAATGTGTATGCAGTTTTTTTGGGATGAAATGTTCTGTAGATGTCTATTAAGTCCAGATGTTGAATGGTTGAGTTTAAATCTAAAATTTCTTTGCTTAGCTTCTTTTTGGAGGATCTGTCCAGGACTGCTAAAGGGGTGTTAAAATCTCCAACTACTATGGAAGTGGAGGAAATTGAGTTGCTCATGTCTGTTAGATTTTCTCTTATAAATTGAGGTGGGTTGTCATTGGGTGCATAAATATTAATAATTGAGATCTCATCATATTGAGTATTACCTTTAACAAATATGAAGTTTACCTTTAACAAATATGAAAACTTCAAATATGAAGTTTTCCATCCTTACTGCACAGCCAAGTAAACAATAAATAAATTAAATAGACAACCTACAAAGGGGAGACAAGATTCATTTCTATACATCTAATAATGGGGTAATGAGCAGAACCTACAAAGAACTCAAGCAAATCAGTAAGAAAAAAGTCAAACAAACTCACTAAATAGTGGACAAATACATGAATAGAAGCTTTTCAATAGAAGATGGGCTAACAGCCAATGAACATATAGAAACGTCCAGTGTCACTAATCATCAGATTAATGTCTAACCCCACTGAGAATGGCTCTTACCAAAAAGTCCCAAACAATAGATGCTGGTGTGGGTGTGGAGAGAAAGAACCTTATACACAGTCAGCAGGACTGCAGGCTAGCACAGACTCTATGGAAGGTAACATGGAGATTTCTCAAAGACCTAAAGGTAGACCTACTGTTTGATCCAGGAATTCCTCCACTAGGTATTTACACAAAGAGAAAAATGTACATTTATCACAGAGACAGTTATGGTAGAATATTTGTTATAGCACAATTCAGAATCACAAAGATGTGGAATCTACCCAAGTGCCCATCAATTCATAAGTGGACTTATGAAATGGGATATGTGTATGTATACCACTTCTCAGCCACCTGGATGGAGCTGGAGACCATTTCTATGGAAATGGAAATGGAGCTGGAGACCATTTCTATTCTTGTGAAGTATTTTGTGATACTTCACAAGAATAGAAAAACAAATGCCATATGCAGTCACTATTAAATTTGATAACCCATCAGCACTCACATGCCAGATGGAATTATAATAATGAAAATCAAGCAGATGGGAGGGTGGGAGGGGAATGGGTGATGTCATACCTAATGGTACAATGTACATTGTCTGGGAACATTTGTAACTTCACCTTAAGCAGGACAAGAGCAATCCGTGTACCCAAAATATTTGTATGCCCCTCATACTCCCCCATAATATTCTCATACACAAAATATCACACACATACCCCCAATCACACACACTCACACACACACACACACAAGAAGAAAAGTTGCAGAGGGGGCTCTGGCTGAACCCTCAGGGGAGATCATGTCTGTGACAGATGTGGGGTGCGAATCAAGGAAAATTAATGATGATCTTGGCAGATCAACTCCAAGGCCTTGGGTGGAAAGGACTGAAAAATACTTGCAGAAAGTCCCAGAAGCTGTATTTGGTAGATAGACACATACCTCACTCACCCACAAAGTTATTAAGAAAGAAAGATTTTAGAACTCTGCACTGGGACCCATAGTAGGGCTCCAGAGACTTGGCTAATGCCTTCACAGAGTGCAATCTTTGGCAATGCAACTAACTGCAACTTGATCATTTTTTAGCAAAATTGTCACAGGGGAAAACAGTGGATTTTTAAGAAAGTAATAACTCGAGACCAATGTCACATAAAAAGGCACCTGAAGAAACCCTCCCTCCTGTCTGCAGGGGAAGGAGTTCTCTGAATAAGTACTGGGAGCTCAGTATTTGAATTCATCACCACCAGGAATTGTAGCCTCACCAGTTTTATTTCCAATAGACTCAAATGCAGACCTTCCTCAGCAATGAGGTCCCGTCAGCCAAGTCTGAGGGAAACATACTCCATCTTCTCTAAAAATAAAAACAGTTTTTTCCTTTGTTTTTCTTCTCTTCTCTCTCTCTCCCTCTCGATGTGGAAGTTATCTCTTAAAATTTAAAATGAAAATTGTAACATTCCCTAAAATTCTTGTCAACACAATACTTCTCTGGGCATTGAAGAACTGAGATCTTCATGCTCAACTTTTATTTTAACTAGTGATGATTTTACATATGTTATATGCTTATAGTGCACAAACTTCAAAAGTAAAAACATATTCATAGTGTTTAACTTTATAACACAATTTGAGTCTGTGATTTCCCTTTCATATTATAGTTTAAGAAAGCCGAGGTGTTTTTGCAGTAAGACATGTCAATTATATGGGAAATTCATAAACATTGATTTGAAGGCAGGGGGATCATGTCTAGGACAGAGAGATCATCTCCTGTGAGATAAACAGTGCAGTCATTCCTTGGCCGGCCATGGGGCTATGTTCTGAGCAGTGCATTGCTAGAGGCTTTTGCTATTGTGCAAACACCATGGCGTGTCCTGACCCACACCTGGACTGTACAGCCGGCTACGCACCTCGGCTGTAGGGCACAGCCTACTGTCCCAGGCTACAGACATGCATGAGTGTCACTGGACTGAGTTCTGTCAGTCATGGTAACACAATGGTTAAGTACCTGTGTATGTAAACTAGAAAAGTAAAACGGCAGTTCGAAAGATAAAACATGGCAACCTGTTCAGGGAACTGCCATGACCGGAGCTTGTGGGACTGGCAGGTGCTCTGGGTGAGTCAGGGAATGGGTGGTGAGTGGATGGGAAGGCCTGGGACATCAGCCTGCACCGCTGTGGACGTCACAAATGCTATGCATTGAGGCTGCACTAAGTTGACTAAACAATGGTGTTTCTTCAACAATAAATTAAACGTGGATTGCTGTAAATTTTTTACTTTATAAACTTTTAAATTATTTTAACTTTTTAGACACAAAGACATTGCAGAGCTATACAAAAGTATTTTTTCTTTCCACCTTTATTCTATAAGCATTTTTCTATTTTTTATTTACTTATTTTTCACTTTTGCAAACATGGCTGGCACCTGTAGTCCTGGCTACTTTGGAGGCTGAGGCAAGAGCATCATTTGAGCCTAAGAGTTTGAGGTTGCTGTGAGATATGATGCCATGGCACTCTGCCTAGTGAAACTCTGTCTCAAACTAACTAACTAACTAACTAAATCAATAGATAGAAAGACACAAACACACACCTTAGCTTAGGCCTACCTAGGATCAAGGTCACCAATATCACTGTCCTCTACCTCCACATCTGGTTCCACTAGATTGTCTTCAGGGGCAGTTACAGGTGTGGAGAATATAATTTGGTTATACCAGAAAAAGAGAGTATTGCTGACCCTTGAGCAACACAGATTTGAACTTCAGGTTCATTTATATGCATATTTTTTCCAAGCAGATGGAAGATGCAAAACCCTATGGCCAAATTTTCTCACATTGGAGTCAGCTCAGCAGGCCCAAACAGGGGACCTGCAAATGTGTGGATTTTGTCTTCAGCAGGTGGCCCTCCACACATGGCCAGGGATAACTGGACATGAATCTCCTTACTTAATTCTTACTTACTAATTTATTTAATTATTTTTAAAGAAAAGTCTTATCTGGTATTTTCCTGTCAAACACCAAATATTTTTAGTTACGCTTATTATTTTTTTTACACAATACATATATTTGACAAAGTACTTGTATCCGGAATCTATTATATCTCAATAATAAAAATACAAACAATTGAATAAAAAAAAGATAAAAATACTTGAATAGACATTTAACAAAGGATGATCTACAAATACCCAAAAAACACATAAAAATGTGTATATTATTAGTCATCAGTGAAATGAAAAATCAGTAATTTCAATGAAACAATGTGTGAGGAATTTTTAAGTTATTCCAACCACAACATCAGAGTCACATGTTGATATTCTGAAAAGCTCTTGAGTCTTCAGAAAAGAGATGCATATTGTAAACGGTATTTTGCTGTATATCAAACAGCTAATTATTAGTTTTTTTTGTTACTAGATAAGTCTGAAGCATTTTATACCCTCACATAGCTTTTTATTTTGTTTTATTGAGTTTTAGTTATCTTTTAGGATATTGGCTGCAGGTTGTGGCTAACATACTATATGACAATTTTTCCCATGTAAAATCATGGTAATTAGGTTTTCTGATTGTGCTTATTTTGTTAATAAGCATAAGTTAAAAAAACAATTAAATTCTCTTTCTTAATTAAAACACAAGGGGGGCATTGGAAATGGGGCCAATGCTTATACTTTGGGAATTTAAAAACACTCTACATTTTTGTAATAATCTAGCATTTATTTGTAAAAATTCAAACATGGATCAATAGTCCTTACATAGTGGAAGTTTAGCGTGAATAGTCTTCGCGGGGTACATGGTCTTTTGACTTCCTCAGTTTGCTGATAATGAACTGAAGTCTCATATTTTCAGTGATATTTGTTGCTAATAGGAAAGAATATTCAAAACAATTGGATACTTGTGATAGTTGCATTGATTTTTGAGATGCCATAAAGTAAGTGTAACTGCTTCACTGCGAGTCTTATGGGCCGTTCTGCTTCCGCTTGCTGGGCTTCTCCCCCTCCCTCTATCGCGCCCCCCACACCCAGGGACAGCTCTACACCTGGCAGCCAAATTCTCAGGCTTCATGCTACAGCATCTGGGTGATGCAGAAGAGAGAGAGGAGGGAGAAAGGAAGATCAGAGCAGGAGAAATGCTCTAATTAAAAGTGGAGAATAAAGTTTACATCAAGCTCTCACTATAGCATCATCTCAAATGATGTTAAATTCTGACCTGTTTTAAGGTAAAAACTTATGTAGATGTTACGAAATGTCTATATAATGGTTAGAATAATTTTATAGATATTCCAAAACATTTCCTATATGGAAACATATTTAATGTGATGTTCTATGAAAGAAAAACATCAGACATACCCACAAAACACATAAACACGTACATGGATGGAGCTGGAACATTTTCTTCTTAGCAAAGTTTCTCAAGAATGGAAGAAAAAGTATCCCATGTACTCAGCCCTACTATGAAACTAATTTATGGCTTTCATATGAAAGGTATAACCCAGTTATAACCTAAGAATATGGGAAAGGGGGAGAGGGAGGGGAGGGAGTGTGATTGGTGGGATTACACCTGCGGTTCATCTTACAAGGGTACATGTGAAACTTAGTAATGTAGAATATAAATGTCTTAACACAATAACTAAGAAAATGCCAGGAAGGCTATGTTAACCAGTGTGATGAAAATGTGTCAAATGGTCTATAAAACCAGTGTATGGTGCCCCATGATTGCATTAATGTACACAGGTATAATTTAATTAAAAAAACACATGAACATGTATGTATAACCATACACTTTTACAAATAAACACGGAAGTGCACACACGCACAGAGAGATACTCCAGAATCTCCTGAGTAGTTTTGAAGTACTGTTGAAGCTATGCTCTTAATATTTATAATATTATGTTTTCAAAATGTTACTAATGAATACAAATTACTTCAGTAATAAAAATGTATTTTTAAAACTCAGGCAAAAACCTTCTAATGTAAAGGAAGCATTAACCTTATATTTTATCACATAATATTCTAAAATTTGTCTTCATATTTTAATTCTTTATCCCCAGAGAAAATGCTCTCACATCCTAAATTTTAAGTTGGTAATATAAAAACAGAATAAAATAAAAACAAAACAATGGCATACAGTGTAAAGAAAGAAAAAAGCTGCAACAGCGGAAATTCTATTTTCTTGGAGAAATGTGCTAGTTATGAAGATTTAGGCTCCTGTGTCAAGGAACTTGTTTTTTAATTGCCATTTTGCCCCTGTAGGCATTAATGAGTTCACCAGAAATACTGATTAATTGCACATTCTAGTTGGTACAACGCCAGATGACTGAGTGTGCTAATTCTTACGACAGTTTACCGCTTGAAACATGAATTTAATTTTACTGATTGCATTAATCACAAGTTGTTTGCCATCTAAGTGTAACCATTTTCTTCTTCTGACAGAACTTAATGTTACTAAATCATGCAGTGTTAAATCCTACTGGCTTTCTGAAGAAAGTCCAGTTTTACGGAATATTTTTACTTATCGGGCATCAGAGGGACTTTCTTGTCTTGGGATTAAACTACTTTTCTTACAGCACTTTGGAAAGCCATCTAATTTGCTTGCCTTTTTATTTTCACTGCCAAACCCATGGAGCTTAGCTAAATACTGAATTCCAGAAGTATCGTCTTATTAAAATGTTTCGTCATTTCAATATCCATCAATCTAATCTCTCCAATATTGCGCAAACATCAGGGAACGTTCACATCCTGCTGCGATTAACCTGCTGTTCTGTTTGTCTTAAGTCTGCATGGAAGGTGTTTGGCAGAGGGGCACATGGAACTCACCACCATGTATTTAAAGATTGCCCTGATTTCATTTTATGACATATTCTAATGCAACGTATGTCTCAGGCCCTTTCTGTGGTGGCTTCTCTGCAAGAGGCATGAACATTTGCACCCAGTTAAGGTCCAGAGTGTCTAGGACCAGTGAGGCATGGGCAGGAGGGATGTGTCATTTTCTATCAAAATACGTAAAAGCCAACATTTAGTCTGTCTTGTCTTCTTTCTCTCCACCAGGAGCTTGAACAAAATTCAGGAGTAGGCTATGTTCTGAGGCTGGGCCCCTGAGCGAAGCAGGCAGGGGCACAGCTGGGCTGCAGTGAGTGCACAGAGCCGCAGAGAGAGGAGGCCAGTAGTGACTGCCGCAGACCCTGCCTGTCATGACAGTTAGGGACAATCAGGAAGTATCTGGGATGTATTTATTTGCATGACAGCATTTGTAACAGTGTGATGATGATTACAAATGTGTATCGAAGGCTTCCTATAGGTCTGGAGTTTGCCTTGTGCAAGAAAGATTAAAAATAAAACTGACTAAGACATAGTTCCTTCGTCATAAAACTAACTAAGACAAGGTTGTCTGCTAAGTTAGTGCAAGATAATGGGATAATGAGAGGAGCTTCATGAGACAATTGCCAAAGTTATACAAGAGGGAATAATTCCCTGATTAGACCGAGGTGCTGGAGTTAGAGGAAATATTCATGAATTTAATAATAATTAAACTGAGCTTTTAACATCAGGAGGATTTTTCTAATTAAGGATGTAAGAAGGATATGGCACGTTAAAAAAAAAAAGGCAAAACTCATAAGTTTTAAAGAGACTGAGCTATATTTAGGGTTTAGCAATTAAAAAAAAAAAAAAAACTCACAAATATGATGTTAAATCCAAGCCAGCTAAGGCCTTGTACAATTTCTAAGTCAAATACCCAACTTAGATATATAAGGATATCTACCTCTGGAAGTGGTAAGGCGACTTGCTTAAGATTATGCCCCTGGAAATAAGGGAGGCACAGTCTGCACCTGTTTTGCTCCTGTGCTGTGCACAGCAGAGCTTCCTTGTGGGCCAGGTAAAGACTGTGTGTAGCAGAGTGTGGAACCTCCCTGGTCCACTGAATGGAATTCTCATACATTTCTTAGAGTCTCCATAATCTTCAAATACCTTGTGTGATGATTGAATTACAAAGATAATTTTCAACAGAGATACTAAGGAGAAGAATGTGGAGAGAGGCATTATGGGGAAAAGGATGTAATATTGGGTCCAAGTAAAAATGAGAACTAGGGGCTAAGATAGATAGGTTTAAAATTAAATATTTGGGGCAGGAACAGTAGCTCATGCTTGTAATCCTAGCACTCTGGGAGGTTAAGGCAGGTGGACTGCTTGAGGTCAGGGGTTTTATACCAGCCTGAGAAAAACTGAGACCCTTTTTCTACTAAAAACAGAAAATCCTAGCCAGGCATAGAGGCACACACCCTCAGTCCCAGCTACTGGGGAACACTACTGAGGCAAGAGGATTGCATGAACCGAAGGTTTGAAGTTTCTGTAAGCTATGATGATGCCATAGCACTCTACACAGAGCGACAGAGTGAGATTCTGTCTCAAATGAATAGAATAGAATAGAACATAACAGAACAGGAATATCTAGAGTTACCATCATTAAATAAGAGATTCCTTAGTATAAAACAAGAATTTCTCCAGTCTTTAAAAATGGTCACCTTTTGGTTTCTAGCCAATCAACTCAAGCCTAAATGGCACGTTTGGCTGAATGAAATTGCTCTGCATATGAGTTTTTGGAGAAATTAGTGATGGCATTTTGATGTTTACCTCTATGAAGATGTAAGATGTAATTTGAGACTGTCAAATTGAATTGTAATACCATAGCCAAATAACTTAGATCTCACCGAACTCTTACCAGAGATAGAAACTGAGGCATTTTGTCAATGGAGTGATATTCTGAGTCCATAAAATCATAATTCGATGTAACAGTTATACAATGTTTTTTCTTTAATACAGTCCGCAGAATCAGGATGGACTTTATCAAACCCTCAGGATTTCATTAATATGAATAAAAACTTCAAAGGTTCTTCCTTTTAGAAAAGTGCTTAGAATATTTCATGCTTGACCTTGGTTTTATAACAATGATTTAAAATGTTCTTTGTAGAATTCCCTACCTTTTTAATCAATTTTATCTTTGCTTCATTTTGGCAATATATAAATACTATTCTATCCTTAGATAATAATTCCAACCATTTGTAGAAATTGAAGGCCTACTTAATTTATTTTTTTTCTGGATATCAAATCATATTTCTAATTAATTTTCAATAAGATTTCAGAAATCTATCTCATAGGGAGAAAAATAGTCCCAATAACATAATCCAAATCTCACTTAAGCATCCAAATATATACTTAGAAGTTCATTCTTTGTTGTCAACATGTGGTACTTCTTTTTATTTTTCTTTATTGTTAAATCATAGCTGTGTACATTAGTGCAATCAAGGGGTACAATGTGCTGGTTTCATATACAACCTGAATCATTCTTATCAAACTGTTCAATGTAGCCTTCATGGCATTTTCTTAGTTATTGTACGTAGACATTTGTATTCTGCATTAAGTTTCGCCTGTACCCATTCTAAGATGCACCGTAGGTGTAGCCCCACCCATTACCCTCCCTCCACCTTCACCTAACCTCCCCCCTCCCTTCCCCTTCCTTGGCCCTTTCCCCATAGTCTTGTGCTATAGTTGGGTTATAGCCTTCATGTGAAAGCTATAAATTAGCTTCATAGTAGGGCTGAGTACATTGGATACTTTCTCTTCCATTCCTGAGATACTTTGCTAAGAAGAATATGTTCCAGCTCCATCCATGTAAACATGAAAGAGGTAAAGTCTCCATCTTTCTTTAAGGTTGCATAATATTCCATGGTATACATGTACCACAATTTGCTAGTCCATTCGTGGGTTGATGGGCACTTGGGCTTGTTCCATGACTTAGCAATTATGAATTGGGCTGCAATAAACATTCTGGTACAGATGTCTTTGTTATATTGTGATTTTTGGTCTTCTGGGTATAAACCTAGTAAAGGAATTATAGGATTGAATGGCAGGTCTATTTTTAGGTCTCTAAGTATTTTACAAACATCCTTCCAGAAGGAACATATTAGTGAGGCCTACTTAATTTTAAATTAGAAGTTCATAGAGCAAGATGTTAAGTACGCATAAATGGATTATATTGAAGAATACCATTAAATAATTTATTTTTTATAAATGCCCAAAGGCCTATTTAAGAAAATATTTTTTTCTACATATTCTGAGCTCTTATTATAGTCACAAGATGGACTTTTTTTCCCATTTGTCTTACCCAAAATAAAATAGTTCATAAGTTACATCACATTTTCAAAACCATTTTGTATGTTACAATCCTGCCTAAGTTATTTAAAATTTAAAATTATTGAAGCATTTCTAGTTAGGTCATTGGGAAATGATGTGACTTCCATGGTGTGTTTTTGTTTCTATCGAGCAATGGTTCTCAACCTTTGGGTCGCAGCCCCTTTGGAATTGTATTAAAGGGCCGCGGCATTGGGAAGGTTGAGAACCATTGCTATAGAGCATTCCATTTTGATCAGCTTTATCTTGACAGTGTAAACTCATGGATCAAAAGAGTGAATTGGTGCCAGTTTAGACAGTGCAGCAGAAATAAGGGCTATGTCAATCCCGTCTACACAGCACCACTAGGCACTATGAGTTTTTTTCTTAAAGACCTTATCATAAGGGCGGCGCCTGTGGCTCAGTGAGTAGGGCACCGGCACCATATGCCGAGGGTGGCGGGTTCAAACTCAGCCCCGGCCAAACTGCAACAAAAAATAGCCGGGTGTTGTGGCAGGCCCCTGTAGTCCCAGCTGCTTGGGAGGCTGAGGCAAGAGAATCACGTAAGCCCAAGAGTTAGAGGTTGCTGTGAGCCGTGTGACACCACAGCGCTCTACCCCAGGGTGGTACAGTGAGACTCTGTCTCTACAAAAAAAAAAAAAAAAAAAAAAGACCTTATCATAAGTGAACTTTTAGATTTGAATGATTATATGACATATATTCCTCTTCCCATCCTTACACACTCCATCATAACTCTGAATAGAGTGACCGAACCTCTTTTTACTCTACAGATACACCGCACAGTGCCTGACATGTAATAACCTCTCTAAATATGTGCTGAACGGACGTGTAAATGAACAGATGCCACCGCCCAGCACGGAACGAGGCTCTCAAGGGCACACTGTTCCATCAGAGTCGCCCTGAGCCTGCTGCTTGCCCGTCAGCCTCTCCCCTGTATCCCACACAAACTCTGCCCATTTTTATCATTCTCTCACTCTACAATATTTACGTCCAGAAAGAAGACGTTTTTGGTAAATATCTTTGGATAAAAACATAAAGAAATCTCCTGATTTTCACACTGGCTCACTGAGTTTCTTTCCCCCTTTTCTTTCTAAGTGAAACCGACGACAACTGTGTCCTACGGAGCCACCTGCATCTCAATGTTTGGTTGAGGCCAAGAAGACCCAGAATGGAAGTTGCAGCACTCACTGTGTCCACAGTTTCAGGACATCCTGGCTCCCACAAAGCCAGTCTCTGGACTCTAGTTTGATAGCCTTTTTTGGGATATATTCATTTATATCTTCCTTGTGCAACATTTAAAACCACTATGATCCTTCTATGGCAAACCCTTCTTTGGGAGATCTAGATTCTCATTCCCACACACTTTTCTCTTTGGGATGAGAGGAAATATATTATCATTTCTCCCATCTTTTAAATTCTCCTTGCTTTTAATTTAATACAGTTCTATATTACCTGTATTATATCACAACGGGTTTTTCTAACTCTTTTCCAAATTATGGCATGTCACTGCTTTAGCCTCTTTAAGGCACAGTGATGACCTACGATGGCCCCAGATCATCCTCCTGGAGTCATTTCTCAAGGTTCCAACTAGTAACCTCACGTGGCTCCTCCAGATTTGTGTCCTTTTGTAGCCCTTTCGTTTTCTTCTCTTGAATGTTTCTTGCTTGTGTTTCATTGTCCTCTTCTGGAATAAGTGTCACTTGTCATAATTCAGATGTTAGCCTTCCTCCAGATCTCAAAGCTTACCTTTCCTAGAGCCTAAAACTTTTGGCTGCCATAAGAATCACTTTACTCTTGAGAGTTTTAGAAAATGGAGTTTTGTGCGATTTATTTCACTTAAGCAAGAATTTGCTTGCACATGGCCTTACCATCCTTCTTTGGTTGTTGGAAAAGCCACATCTTCCAATATTTCTTTGGTTGTTTTAATTCAAAGTGCTTTTACATGTACGAATCTAAGTGATCTCCAAAATAGCCATGTGTAGGAGAGAGGGAGAGAGTATTATTTCACTTTTACGTATGGGGGGTTACACATGGAGAAGTCAGCTGCCTCTCGTAACATTATTGCCTATGCAAGGGGACAGAGTGAGGGCAAATGACGTCTTTGGGTCATGACTTTTATGTTTTTATTATTGTTTTTAATCCATTACAACAGCTATAGCAAAGATACCTGTATCTGGGTGATTTACAAATTTAGAGCTCACAGTTCCAAAGACTGGAATTTCCAAGATCAAGGTGCCAACAGATTTGGTAACTGCTCAGGGCTTGCTCTCTGCTTCCAAGATGGTACCTCCCAGCTGTGTCTTCACATGGCCACAGGGGTCAGGGGGCCTCCTTACTAAGACACTGAGCCACTCACAAAGGTAGAGTTTTTATGAATTAACCACTTCCCCACTTCTTAACATTATCATGTTAGGTATTAAGTTCTGACATTATGAATTTTAGGGGGATATCACATTCTGAACATAGCATCCTGGTAAATTAATTGCAAGAAATACTCTCCAATACAGCAAACCTTCCGGTATTTTTTTTTTCTGTTTTTCATTTCAGCACTATAACTTGCATAAATTCTAACACATGGTCACATACCCCTCATATATACTGAACAAATAAGTAAATAATGGGTTTAATCTCTGGTTAGGAAATCCCTTTCGTCTCAAATATTAAATTCTACACAGAAGAGAATTTTCTGACAGTTTTTAAATTTAAAACTTCCATAGTGTATATTTAATACAAAGTGCTCATGATTGAGGTAAAAACAAACAAGCAGAAACTTAATCAGAAAAAAAAAAAAAGCCAGAGTTTGATTGCCCCCACTTATTTCAGTTTAAAAATTTGGTATAAGGACTATGAAATTGTCATATGTCTTTTAGAACCCTATGGGAAAATTATCTCCAGAGATTCAGAGGTCTCATTCTTTTTCTGTAACTGTATTGATGGCTTGTAGCAAATTAATAAGGTAGAAAAGAAAAATAACCGGTCTCTAAATTTTAGAAAAAACAAAACCCAATGAAGAGGAATGGCCATCTAGTATCTAAGTATCTGGTACCTTTTATTTTATTTTATTTTTTAAGATAAACACATGGCATTCCCACCTCACTTTTAAAATTCTGGATTTCTTGTTTTTGCCATTATTTATGGATCACCTTTTACATTTCAGGAAATACATTAAATGATAATAGTACAGGGACAACTCAGCAATACTCTTTGCCTACACAAACTCATGGATTGCTGGTAATATTAGCTTTGGGGGGAATTATGATTCAAAAACTTACCCAAGTAAGGATTATACTATTCCATATACATAAATATTTATGAATACACTGAAGATAGTACGTTAAGGCTTTAATTCACAACTATATGCAAATTTAAGGCTACATTAATAAAACATTATTCCTCATTCTAATCTTTTGCCACGGTTTTTTAACATAATTTGCAATTAACGGTACATAGCATTTTTGTTTTTTTTTTTTTTTGTAGAGACAGAGTCTCACTGTACCACCCTCGGGTAGAGTGCCGTGGCGTCACACGGCTCACAGCAACCTCCAACTCCTGGGCTTAAGCGATTCTCTTGCCTCAGCCTCAGGAGTAGCTGGGACTACAGGCGCCCGCCACAACGCCCGGCTATTTTTTGGTTGCAGTTTGGCCGGGACTGTGTTTGAACCCGCCACCCTCGGCACATGGGGCCGGCGCCCTACTCACTGAGCCACAGGCGCCGCCCTACATAGCATTTTTTTGATGAATATGTCTTGTGAGGAAGTTGATGGAGAAGGACAGACAAACCCTGGGATGGGCATTTCTATCCTGTTAACAGATGACACAATACAGGCTCTGAGGACTCAATACACACTCTGATGACACAATACACAGTCTGAGGACATAATACACCACACTCTGATGACACAATACAAACTCTGACAACACAATACATACTCTGAGGACACGGTACACACTCTGAGGACACAATACAGACTCTGATGACATAACACAGACTCTGATGACACAATACAGACTCCGATGACATAACACAGACTCTGATGACACAATACACACTCTGAGTACACAATACATACTCTGATGACATAACACAGACTCTGATGACAAAATATAGACTCTGGTGACACAATACACACTCTAATGACACAATACAGACTCTGATGACATAATAGACTCTGATGACACAATACACACTCTGATGACACAGTACACACTCTGAGGACACAATACAGACTCTGATGACATAACACAGACTGATGACACAACACACACTCTGATGACAAAATATAGACTCTGGTGACACAATACACACTCTAATGACACAATACAGACACTGATGATACAATACACTCTCTGAGGACACAATACACAGTCTACTAACACAATACACCACACTCTGATGACACAATACAGACTCTGATGACACATTACACACTCTGATGACACAATACACACTCTGACGACACAGTACATACTCTGATGACACAATACAGACTCTCTGACACAATACAGACTCTAAGGGCACAATGCACACTCTGACAACACACTACAGACTCTGATGATGCAATACATATTCTGATGACTTAATACACACTCTGATGACACAACACAGATTCTGACAACACAATATAGACTTTGATGACACAATACAGACTCTGAGGAAACAGTATACACTCTGAGGACACAATATAAATTCTGAGGACACAATGCATACTCTGATGACACAATACACACCCTAATGATACAATACCAACTCTGATGACACAATACACACTCTGAGGACACAGTACATACTCTGATGACACAATACACAATCTGACAACATAATACAGGCTCTGACGACACAATACAGACACTGATAACACACTCTGAGGATACAATACACACTCTGAGGACACAGTACAGACTCTGATGACACAATACAGATTCTGATGACACGTTATACAGACTCTGAAGACACAATACACACCCTGATGCAGCAATACAGACCCTGACGACACAATACCGACTCTGATGACACAGTACACACTCTGAGGACACAATACACACTCTGATGACACAATACACAATCTGATGACACAATATACACCATGATGACACAGTACAGACTCTGACGACACAATACACACTGTGACGACACACTACAGACTCCGATCACACAATACACACTCTGATGACACAATATACACCCTGACGACACAGTATAGACACAGTATAGACACACTACAGACTCCGACAACACAATACACACTCTGATGACGCAGTACAGACTCTGAGGACACAATACACACTCTGATCACACAATACAGACTCTGATGACACAATAAAGACACTGGTGACACAACACACACTCTGATTACACAATTCATACTCTGATGACACAATACAGACTCTGAGGACACAATACACACTCTGATGACACAGTACAGACTCTGATGACACAATACACAATCTGACAACATAATATAGACTGTGAGGACTCAATACACACTCTGATGACACATATCGACTCTGATGACACAATACACACTCTAATGACACAATACCCACTCTGATGACACAATACAGACACTGACGACACAATATAGACACTGATGACACAATACACACTCTTATGACACAATACAGACTCTGAGGACACAATACACACTCTGATGACAAAATATACACCCTGACAACACAGTGCAGACTCTGAAGACACAATACAGACACGGATGACACAATATACACTCTGATGACACAATACACACTCTGATGATGCAATACACACTCTGACGACACAATATACACCCTGCTGACACAATACAGACTCTGATGACACAATACACAATTTGACAACACAATACAGGCTCTGAGGACACAAAACACACTCTGATGACACATACTGACTCTGATGACACAATACACACTCTGATGACACAATACAGACTCTGATGACACAATATAGACACTGATGACACAATATACACTCCGATGACACAACACACACTAAGATGACACAATACACACTCCAACGACACAATATACACTCTGACAACACAATACAGACTCTGACGACACAATACAAAATCTGATGACACAATACAGACACTGATGATACCATACACTTTCTGAGGACACAATACACAGTCTACTGACACAATACACCACACTCTGAAGACACAATACACACTCTGATGACACAATACAGACTCTCTGACATAATACAGACTCTGAGGGCACAATGCACACTCTGACAACACACTACAGACTCTGATGACGCGATACACACTCTGATGACACAGTACACACTCTGATGACACAATACAGACTGTGAGGACACAATGCACACTCTAATGACAAAATATACACCCTGACGACACAGTACAGACTCTGAAGACACAATACAGACACTGATGACACAATACAGACACTGATGACACAATATACACTCTGATGACACAATATACACTCTGATGATGCAATACACACTCTGACGACACAACATACACCCTGCTGACACAATACAGACTCTGACGACACAATACACAATTTGGCAACACAATCAGACTCTGAGGACACAAAACACACTCCGATAACACAATATAGACACTGATGACACAATACACACTCCAATGACACAATATACACTCTGACAACACAATACAAAATCTGACGACACAATACAGACTCTGACAACACAATACAGACATTGATGACATGATACACACTGTGATGACACAACACAAACTGAGATGACACAATACAGCCTCTAAGGACACAATACACACTCTGATGACACAATACACACTGTGATTACAATACACTCTCTGAGGACACAATATACACTCTGAGGACACATACCAACTGATGATACAATACACACTCTGATGATACAATACAGAAGCTGATGGCACAATACAGACACTGATGACACAATACACACTGTGATGACACAATACCCACTCTGATGACATAATACCCACTCTGATGACATACTACAGACTCTGATGACACAATATACACCCCGATGACACAGTAGACTCTGATAACACAATACCCACTCTGATGACACAATATACACTCTGACGATGGATTGTTTGCTCTTTTCTTGTTGATGAATTTGAGTTCTCTGCAGATTTTACTTATTAGCCCTTTATCAGAATCATAACACACAAGTACCTTGGCACATTAAAGGATGAGAGAAAGCCCTTACGTTGTCACTTCTGAGCTGGCCCAGGGCAGACAGGCACCTGCTCTGTGATGACAGCAGGAAAGGCATAGCAACCTCGGCTGAGGGCCGGCACAGTGAGCCTGTCCTCACAGCCACCAGCCCTACAGAAGCAGGATAGAGGACACCCTGCCAGGGGCATCCATGTGAGGGAAGGGAAAATGGGAATTTGTCAGGCTTCTATATAAACTGCCAATTTGTCTTTACCTTACATGTTTGTTCTCACTAAACTTGCTAATCTAATTTTGCATCACCAGTGCTTGAAGGGCATGACACCCCATCACCTGCTTTAAGGAAATGGGTGCTCCCAGGGTTAATATAAGTGGAAGAGAGTTGAATAACCATCATGTGTCAGCCACATAGTGTAAAGTTACAAAATAATACATAACTACACAAAAGCATATAGAGATGTATTAGACCGAATGTCTAACAGTGTCTTTTTTACTCAACCCGGAGTATATCCTCTGAGTATATTGATTATTGACAGTTTTCCTCTAGTAACATACACCCTATAAACAAGCATATTAAAAACAAAAGACTATACATATTGTTGTACAGTTTAAATCTTTGTTAAAGATGCTCTTCCAAGAAATCCAGAAAATTTGGTCAGACATATCTCTCTCTCAAACAAAATTAATAGGACCCTGAAATTGTTGATTCAATTTAATCAACTTGTTACATATATATTCTCTTAATAGTCCGTAGCCATTTGTTCACCATAAATTAATATATATTAATTTAAGTAGGTCAAGTAATATAATTTTACATTCTTACTGGGAAACATAAATAGGATAAGAAGAGGCAGCACCAATATTAACATCCCTCTCAGAGGCTCCTTCCACCTGCCGACTGTGGTGTTCTGTTTTCTAGCTGTTTTTTCTTAAATATGTACATATGTGTATAAAATGTACCTTTATGGTATTTTGAATACCTTTACATGGATAAAACATGAAATTTTCCTTTCTATTTTTAACGTTAAATTTGTTTTTATCTCAGGCAACTTTCTATACTTGTTTTATATTTCAAGACATACAACTATCTAGGTCCTACTGTGTAATATTCCATGATATGATTTATTATTGTTCCATGATAAGGCCTATTGAATGAAGGTCCTATTAGCAGACAGACTGTGCCCAGCTTTTATCGTAACAGATAATGCTTCCTTTAACATGCTTTGATTTCCTTCCTGATGCAAACATGTGAATGTTTTTCTAGAAAGAGTACCAAGGAACTAAACTAATTACAGGGAATAGATATTTTAGCACCTAATAATACCAGATTACTAAATTACTCTCCCGACAGCCACTAAATTACACTAATTACTAAATTACTCTGCCTTATAGTCCTGTCACTCATGGTTGGAAAACACACCTTTCCGTGGATATCAAATATGATGCCATTTCTACCAGTGGGTCAAAATAGCTCATCTCACCTTGTTTCATCTTGCATTTTTCTAAATTACTAGTGAGGTTGAATGCTTTTGATGTGCTTGATCAACATTTATATCTCCCTTGAAGAGAATGCCTGATTTTAATTTTTCTTAGACTATTAGCTTATTATTATTGGTTCATAGAAATTCTTTACACATTGGGAATATTAAACTTCAAATATAAATTATAGATGATGTGATTTTTTTTTTCCCATTTTATCATTTGTCTCAACTTTTCATCTTTTTCACAAAGAGGTTAACCATTTTCACGTAGGTAAACTTGTCTCTTATATCACTGCTTTTGAAACCTACACTTTTAATATCTGAGAAATTGGGTCCAGTGGTAGGTAACATAGAGATTAAATTAACAGTTGTCCATGTGAAGTGTGATGCTTAGGATGACTATTTACTAATTAACTTGTGAGCCATGCACTTCCCTCTCAAGGAAAAGGAAGTTCCTGTTATTCATTTATTATTTTAACATGAATTGCACTTATTTTAAAATAAAGATGAAATAATTTATTATTACCTAATTCCTGAAAATCACAGCCTGAGTTTTCCCCTCTTCTCTTTGAGTCCTGCACATCTGGGCTATTTTCTACATGACGTTACTGGGGTGGTTAATGCATTATCTTGAGGTAAACTAAGTTGTTATTTTAGTGTAAAACTTGCTGAAGATCAGTGTCCTTTTTGTCTTCTTAAATTTGTTTCCTTTTTTGTTTGTTCTTTTCCTGATTTCATACTGTGCCGGCCTATGTTGGATACTCACCTAAATTGGAAGTTAATATAACTTTGAGATTATATTCTTTATTATTAATATTATTATTACCCTGTTTCCCCGAAAATAAGACAGTGTCTTATTTTAAGGTGTGCTCCCAAAGATGCGCTAGGTCTTATTTTCAGGGGACGTCTTATCTTTCCTATAAGTAGGTCTTATTTTCGGAGGATGTCTTATTTTCAGGGAAACATGGTATTATTATTATTTTTTTTTTGTAGAGGAGTTCGGCTGTGCACTGAGCATGCTATGTCCCAGGTCACTCTGCGAATGCTGTGCCCATTTTCAACCCACCCAGCGTCCCCTGGCAGAAAGCCTGATGCTGCGTTACCAAGACACCCCCGCTTCAGCCAGGCCCGTGCTACTCATCACAACTCTCCCAAAATGCCTGGTTAACAAGCATTATCTCAAACCCATTTTACAAATGAAAAAGCTACTGGGAATGACAAGTAAAATGTGTTCTTTGGTGCCTTAACTAAGTAATACTTTGCAGGTCACTTAAGAGGGTGGCTTTTAAGAATTGAGGTTTTCTATTTCAGAATTTCCTATAGGCCCCTGTGAAAAAGCATCCCTTTCATCACGCAGTTTCTTCCATCATTTGTTCTCCATTTACTCCTGAGTTCATTCCTGTCGCTCTTCATTTATTCAGATTTTCTCTTCCAACATAAGGCCTTTTTCTTGGCATTAGGGATACAGACAAAAAATAAGGCAGTTCGAACCTTAGAGAGCCTCTGATTTGGGTGGAAGACAGAAACGCCTTGGTGGATGATCTCCAGTGGCCATCTAGAAATGGCAGCTCATTGGGGCTGGAATCTACCTTCATTGTTTCTGAACATTAGGAAGACAGAGAAGAAATTCACTTGCACCAGACTGGCTGGAATTTGGTGAGATCACTGATCTTTGGATTATGGAAGGAGAACAAGATTACGTGAGGACTGCACAGGTGCATCTGCACACTGGATAAAACAGGCCTCCCTTGGCTCCGCCCTGCAAAGCTCCCCAGGCATCCTCCACTTTTCACAAGCTCCCTGTGCTGTCCGCCTGCTAGAAGGAGAACAACCTCTCTCTCCAAGGAGTCTACCTCTGTCCCAAAGGGTACAATCTGCTGCCCTCCATCCTGTGGAACAGTGATTTTCAACAGGTGTGCCAGAGCACACTGGTGTGTTGGGGGAGAATCCTAGGTGTGCCACAGTTGAAGATCACTAATTAAATTATTTTTCAAAGAAGTTCAAAGCAAAGTAAGTATATTTTTATACCCTTTTTTTGAAACAACATACTGTAAGTGTGCTGTGGAAGTTTAACTATAGGTCCAAGTGTGCTGTGAGAGAAATAGATTACAAATCACTATTCTTAGTAAAGCATCACAAGAATGGAGAAGCATGAATCCTATGTACTCAATTTTGATATGAGGACAATTAATGACAATTAAGGTTATGGGGGAGAGGAAAAGCAGAAAGAGGGACGGAGGGGGAGATGGGGTCTTGGTATGTGTCACACTTGATGGGGGCAAGACATGATTGCAAGAGGGACTTTGCCTAACAATTGCAATCAGTGTAACCTGGCTTATTGTACCCTCAATGAATCCCCAGCAATAAAAAAAAAAAAAAAATCACTGCTTTGGTGCCTAATTGCCTAATTGTCCTGTAGCCATAGAGATCATCTTCACCTTCCTGCAATTTTGAAAAAGATGAAGATATGTTCATTTTATTGCTAAAAGCCTCAAAATCCCTGCGGCCTGGGCAGGAATTATAGCCTGTTGGAATTACAGGTTGTCTCCCTTTTGCCCAAAGTGGGATCAGAGAAGTCGAACCTGTGGAGAACTGTTGGAAGGTATCACTCCCACCTGCTCTCATAGTCATCGTAGGGGTTATCCCAGGGCAAAGGGAATAATCAGAAACTAGAAAGTTCAAGCTTTCCTGCTTGGACTTCTGCAGATTTCCTTTACAAACTGCATTGGTTTGTAAGGAAACCAACTGCAAGGCTCTCAGCCTTGACCAAGGACACAGAGCAGCACGCGGTGAGGAGGCTGCTGCATCTGCAATTCAGTGGTCTCGTTAGAAACATCATTCAGTAGGTTGATCCCACACGTGCACGTTATTTTATAGTTGAGCTCAGAGAAATTGGGCTTCCCAAAGAAACTGTTGTGCTTCTCCCTGTGCATAATGAAAACTCTACAATCCCTTCATACAACAAATGTTATTGACACCCACTGCTCTTGGCAAGGGAGGTGAGTACACAAAGTGTCTGTTACTGAGAAGGCTGCATTTTGTAGGGAGACAAACATTAAACAAGGAAACAAATCAAAGAAAGGAACAGTTTCAGAGAATGGATAAAGCCATTAAGAAAATAGGAAAGGGCTATGTGCTGCCCAGCCTTGGTGCCCACCAGTGATTTAACCATGGCTTGGGGAAGACCTCCGGGGGGAGTGACATTTTGGCTGAGAGCTTCTCCCACACAGGCACAGAGCAGGATGGAGATGTGGCCACAGGGCTGCATGTGGAGAACAGAAGTACAGATTCTCATCAGAGAATGACTGATGGATGGCAGCAGGCGGCCCTGGCCGATCCACAGGGACCAGATCCTGTGAGAGCATCAGTCATGCAAGGACGGTTTGGATGTTATTTTAAGTGAAATGGGAAATGTTGCAGGATAGACTGTGGGTGCTCTGGATGGGGAGACACCACCAAGGTCCATGTGGTCTGGATTAAGACCACAGCCTTGGTGAAGAAGAAAGAGAAATATTTATGCTACATTTAGGATTCTAAGCTTTTCAAAGGATTTGATGTCATATTGGGTGCAGGGGAGTGAGCTAGTTAGAAGGACATGAGTGATATTTTGGAGTCTTCCGCAAATGAAATGTCTGTAAAAGTCTGGAGTGCCTGAGTTGACTCAGGAGCGGGCACAGGAAGTTTACCAGAGGGGTGGAAAAGCTGGAATTGAGCTCGGAGGCTCACTGGCCACCAGAGGCCGGCACAGGACAGGGAGCCGCCAATGTGGAGGGAGGAAAATCGGGGAGGCTTGTTTCAGAAGAGCATGTTCCGTGTGCTTTTTGTGAGATACACAAAAATCAAGAAATGCAAAATCTTCAGACACGGACCAAATGAAGTCAGTCCTCCCAGCAACACCAAAAAGGCAAGAAAGTCGAAACTTAGACGGATGAATCACAAAGGGCACTGTCAACTGTGTTTCTTGGAAATGAAATAAAAGACCTTAACAGTCTGTCTCAAAACTATCGTAAGGACTCACGCATAGGCAAGATGAGTCCTGTTCTGCGAGGAGGACTGTCCTTCGTGGGATCCAGCACATGGAGGTCAATGTGAATCTGAAGACAGCAGGTCCAGCTGAGGTCTGAGGACTGGACCGAAGTTGACTGAGTGGACTGGGGAGAAAATGGGAGCAAAGGAAGTGGGGCCCTTGGAGAAGATGTCCTCAAAGATGTTGTGACAAGAGAGTTACAGAAATAGGTGACAGCTTCCAGTCAAGGACTGTCTTTAGGAAACACAAAAGCATGTTTCAACATTGCTGGAAAACAAGCAAATGGCCCTGTGTCTTTGTAAGCTGACCAGTGTGTGACTTGGAGGCGAAGGTGAGGTGTGACTGTGGCGTGGTGAAGGCCTTACCTTTCTTCCCGCACTAGGGCTCTCATTCTAGTTTCACAGCTTTTGATCTCCATATTATGTTTTACTTTTTTATTTTCATATTTATTTATGGGCATTTTTGATAAATTCTGTCCATTTCTATAAACATATGGTGAGTACTCCATGGTATAAATACATCATATTTCAGTCACAGTCAGCAGCTGAGGGGCGCTTAGGGGGATTTCATATATTCGCTATTATGAACTGTGCTGTGATAAACTGGATGCAGGTATCTTTTTAAAAAATGACTTTGTTTTTCTTGGGTAGATACCCTGAAGTGGGATTGCTAGATGGAATGGTAGCATGATACAATTTATCCACATTAAAGAAAATGAAATGCTTTAAATATTTTGAAATTAAAAAATACATTTTTAACAGTTTGAATAATGCAAGAAATTAATAATGCAAGGAAAAACAGTGATAAAAGTTTGGTTTTGTGAAGGCTACTGGAATTTGAAGGAGCCGGAGGAGAAAGACTCCCACCAAACCCTGCCATCATACTATGAGCCACACATCTCCCACCAAACCCTGCTGTCACACCATGCGCCACACATCTCCCACCAAACCCTGCTGTCACACCATGCGCCACACATCTCCCACCAAACCCTGCTGTCACACTACGTACCCCACACATCTCTTACCAAACCCTGCTGTCACACTACACGCCACACATCTCCCACCAAACCCTGCTGTCACACTATGTGCCACACATCTCCCACCAAACCCTGCTGTCACACTACGTACCCCACACATCTCCCACCAAACCCTGCTGTCACACTATGCGCCACACATCTCCCACCAAACCCTGCTGTCACACTACGTACCCCACACATCTCCCACCAAACCCTGCTGTCACACTACGTACCCCACACATCTCCCACCAAACCCTGCTGTCACACTACGTACCCCACACATCTCCCACCAAACCCTGCTGTCACACTACGTACCCCACACATCTCCCACCAAACCCTGCTGTCACACTACGCACAACACATCTCCCACCAAACCCTGCTGTCACACTACGTACCCCACACATCTCCCACCAAACCCTGCTGTCACACTACGCACCACACATCTCCCACCAAACCTTGCTGTCACGCTACGTACCCCACACATCTCCCACCAAACCCTGCTGTCACACTACGTACCCCACACATCTCCCACCAAACCCTGCTGTCACACTACGCACCACACATCTCCCACCAAACCCTGCTGTCACACTACGCACCACACATCTCCCACCAAACCCTGCTGTCACACTACGTACCCCACACATCTCCCACCAAACCCTGCCGTCACATTATGTAAGCCACACTTAAAATCAAATGTATTTACATATTATCTTATTACTCTTTTTTTTTTTTCAAAAGAGTAAGGGAAAAGGTGATATACACTTTAGAGTCCAAAGTGACGGCTGTATTCGTTTCCAAGTATAGTGCTCTCCAATGGCATTCATTAAACTTTTGTAGTATTTGTTAAAAAATGTTGCACTTGGAGGCTTCAAGACACCATTCTTTTTTATCATCTCCTGTTGGAAAGTCCTAACACAATTTATGGAACATATAAACAGTGATGCAATTTCTCAGCAAAAATTTACTGTTTTGCTTATTCTTAGAAAAAATTAGCAATAATTCTAAAATGAGGCAATACATTTTTACTATGCTTGGTTTTTATCATGAGTTATAGATTGTTTATTAGAAAAATGCAAGTGTAACTAATAATTTATGCCTCATAACACAGATCTTAACCAACAGCACACTTTTATACAGATGCGAGTACTTTAATTTAAAATATCATTTCTTCCTCCTCCTGAGCATAACATCTTATGTTCTTAGAGGAAATATTCTGCATTATTTCCGTGCCTTTGTGAGGAGAAGGAGGTTAATCCCTACTCTACTTCATTCCCCCCCTGTCTTTCCCACAGAAAACCGACCTCAGCCCAGCCTGCCTCCCTCCCTGTTGGGGACCCGCCCATGTGCAGGGGTCAGATGTTCTAGTGTGGTCTTCTCCATGGGGTGATAGGGCTCGGCCCCATGCTGGGAGCCCCGGGTGTCTGGTTATATTAGTCAGTGATGGGCTAGACTTGTGCCTGTTCCTGGCTACCTGCGACACAGGCCACAGACTCAACCCAAGATTCCGTCTTGTAATCCAGGGGAAAGCACTGTAGGAGGGTCTCCCCACTCTCATGGACCCTCCACCTCTCCTCATTTGGTTCTAAGCTGGGGTAGACAAGTGAGCTTCAATATTCCCCATTTTTTGGTGAAACCCAGCAAGATGAAACGAACTGGAGTTCGTTCTAAGTTATGCTCTTCGCTATGAGAACTGGAACCCAGGTTTTCCACATGGTTTGTCTACACTTTATAGTAGAATGTCTGCTTTCTCTGGATTAAGGCTTCATGCACATGATACATGCATTTTGTACAATTTTCATACGAAGTGGCAAAAACTATAGAAAGTTTGACTTTTAATTTATTTTGATACTTAGATGCAGCATGATATCATACTTGATATTTACTTTTATTTAAAGTAAATAAAACATTGTCATGGAGAGTATATATTCATGGAAATGATTACCATGTTGTCTAATAATAACGAACATTACTAAGCCATTTATATAAAAAATGTTATAGGCAAGAAAATCATTTTATAGACCCTAACCAGGGTCTACATTTAGCTTAATGCACATTATAGTTCACAGCATCATTTTCAATTGAAGTGGAATATAAATGTCATGACCTCCTAGAAGTGACAGGATTCATTATTTCCTGCGTCTGGCGACATATTTGTGCTGTGTCCCTGTGCGTGGGACACGTGCTGGCTCTGCCCATCATCTCTCCTCCTTCCTGTCCACATTCCTTTTGTCTTTGGGTGCGCTTTGTTCAAGGAGAGATTCAAATGGAAAATTCCAAACCGAACAGTCTAAGTACAAAACAAATCTCAGGCACGGAGAAGGCTAGATGGGAACTTCTCCATTTATCTACATTTTCCTGGAAGAAGATGAAACTACGAATAATTCTATCTCTCCTCTGTGCAATATGCTTTGTACTAGCCCTGAAAATATTCTTGCAGGCACATCTTCTCTAGTTGACACTCAGAGGAAACCCAGGGTTTGCCTCTACCAGACTCTCCCCAATGGTAAATAACAACAGCAACAAGGATACTCTGGCCTTTCAATTGGGAGGATGAATAGACATTCAAATACGAGCCAGCTAAACATGGACTAATGTCTATTGTGTTTTTGCTTTGTTTATTAGAAAAATGCAAATGGAAAAGGAAATCAAGATACAGGAAAATATGTAATCTACATGTGAATTATATCAAATATTAATATCCATAGACCCCTAACATGTTTATATATTTGTTAAGAGAGTGATCTTTAAAAGACCCCAATAAATAGTCCATTATTCCATGTATCAAGTCTGAGCTGTTCTTGTGACTGATGCTTTTGCAAGGTGATATGTAAATGAAAATTGTGCAGCCCCTTACACTTCATAGTGGGTGGTTATTCTTCCTGACCTCGAGAAAACTTAGTAACTATATTGATGATCACAAATTCCCTTTTCTATATTTTATAAATTATACACTAATATAATACAAACCCTACTAACATGTCCAAGTTTAATTCTTCATCAATATCAGCAGTACTATCAGACAGTAAATAGAAAGCAAGGTAACTTTGATTTCTGTCTATGACGAAGGCTTTAAATACCACTACAACGCAGACTTTGAACTTGACTTTTCAAACTCAAATGATGTGACCTAATTGTCTGTACACTCATATTAACCCCAAATAAAAATACATATATAATTCAAACACATCAAGCAAAAATAGTTTGTTGGCATTAATAACTGAGTACTTTTAACCTATCCTTGGTATTTTACATACGATGAACTCATTTTCCAGAACACAGCCTTCATCTTAGTGATTCAGGGATATTCATGCATGTAAGTCATCGTTTTGAAAAATGGGGATTCAAAATATCATTTTATTTTATAACTATTATCAAAGTCCCCATGAAAGCAGAGACAGGTCATGATTTATTATAACATATTTACCTTTACCTAGAAACATATGCAGTATTTATAGCCATGTGCATGTGTGTACAGTGTATATACTTCACCCTGTGCATCAATATAAACCAATAAAATGAACAGAAACATGTCCTGTCCTTAAATCTAAATCAAGATAAGATTTTAGATCCAATAAAATCATCTAAAGAGTTTCTATTTGCATAAAGCAGTCATTGATCCTAGCAAAACCCAGTACATGCAGAGGAAAGAAATCGCTCTGGTTGTCAAGAACAATTTTCCAGCTTTGCCTCTGGTTTTGGGTGGCAATATGACACAGAGAAAATTACTGGGGGGGCTCAGAGACGTGTCCCTCTCCACGAGCAGTCTCTTCTGTCCTGCTCCGCTGACGTCACCGAGGTGTTATGCAGGTATCAGAAAATTGTTTCTATTCATTGATTTCACAAATGACGAAACACAAACATCTTTTTTGGTGTAGACAACCAGTATTTCTAGATGTCAAAAAGTTTACAGAAGAAATAAATAAAAGGCTAATTCCTACACTCCAGAGAGAAGTGCTCCACGGAGAAACGAGAGCATATTTCACTGTGAGTTAACATCGCTCTCAGATTCAGACACTGGTACTTCATTTTGCATTTGTATACGTGTGAGTGTCTTTTAATCTTCTGATGGTGAGGAGTATTGTTTTCATATTTTTATCCTTAGCCATGACATAATGCTTGGTGTGTGGAAGAAATTTACCACGTATTTGTTCAGTGGGTTAGAACTGTGTGAAGATTGACTGGAAATTTGGATTCTGTGCCAAAGGTACTAACTGATGTAAAGTGTAAAATCCTATAAGATTATAAAAGATTTTTTTAACTGAGAGCTCCTAACCTAACAAGCATATTACTGAAGTCATTTATTGCCCTAAGTTCCCATTGTGACTTCCAATACCTTCTATCATGGTACAGAGAAAATTGGATTCAAGAATAGCCAAGAGGAGAAGTTAGGGAGAACGATGCCATTTTAAGTGCAATTCTCTATGAATTACCTTCTCTTAACATGCATGAGGACTCAAATCTTCTTGGCCCTGTGTACCAATATTAGATTACATTTTCCAAACTCCCCAATAATACTGAATTCTAGTTCTTTGCTAAATGTTATTTGGGAGAAAATAATACATTAAATTGGCATGTACATGAATTACAGTATGACGGAACCAGTTTTAGTTTATAGGGTTTGAGAGACACATTTGTAAATCTAATTCTCACTGTTTAACTTAACTTCCCTACAGGTATAGATAAAATTTTATTTCCCAACTCACACAGACAAGCTGATTTCATTATGACTTGACAATGCAATTCCTAGGCTTGTATCTAATGGACGTACAGATGTATATTAACCTGGGACATGCTCTGATGCGTTCACGGCAGCCCTATTTGCAGTTGTTGCTAACTGGAAATTATGTAGATGTCCGTCCTACATAAAGAGATTGACACGTCACGAGAGTGCACAGTCCCGTGGAGGAGTGTCACAAACGCAGGTCTGTGAGAAATATGCCAAAAGCAAAATAACACAAAAACCATGGTTCCATTGACATAACCTGACAAATAGGGAAAATTGATCAACAGCACTAGGAGGCGGGAGTACCGATGATGTGGACAGCAGACAAGGGTCTTCTGGGAGGCATGTACTGCTTCCTGACCCCGAGATGTAGCTTCACAGATGCTCCATTCATTCTAACTGTGTGATGTGTGCAGAATTCCGCACACGGATTTTATTCTGAACTAATGGAAGCTGCCTGGTGACCACGACTGTTTACTGTGGGCATTCCTCAGGAGTACTCAGTGTCAACACTAGGTAGACAGAGCTCAGCAGCAGGAGCAAGACTTCAGGCTGTGGATTCCCATGCAGGAAATGCCACTTGATAGACACATATTCCTGAATGATTTATTTAAGCCTAATTATTAAAAATGTAAATAAAGCACGTCTTACCTTATTGATTGACTGTGAGAACTAAATCAGATAACATAAGATGCAGTGTCCTGAGCACAAAACAGCCAATAAACATAAAACCTTACAGGTACTAATACAACTTGTTTTATATTGTGTGTGTGTATGCACATATGGGTCTATATATCTTTATTTTATACATATATACATTTCAGCTGTTGTTCTAACTGAATCCTGAGGTTTGTATGTTATGAGCTATTAAAGCATATTGAAATAATACCTTCAAGGAGCAGTCTGTAAAAACTCTAATCATTAATATTACCATTTAGTCATGCAAACTTTTGTCAATCAAATACTGTATATCATGGTATAGTTGTGTTCTATGGTTTAGATATGATCAATTTAAACAATGAAAACATTCATCTTAAATCCAAAGGGAAATAGCAACTCTTAAAAGATGCTCCACAATCTCATGTATTAAGTAAGGCTCAGAGTTATAAATGTATTTAGCGATCATGACAGAAAAAGGTAACTGTACTTTAATAATTATTTCAAATATATATTAAAATATTTATATATGCACAGGTATATGTGTTTAAACATACACACACAGACTGTGCACAGAATGTAATAAACAGGCACAATTAAAGATTAGAAATTACAAAACACTGGCTCCCATGCCAAAGATAACATTAATTTCTATATAAGGCTGTCAGAACTGTTTATTTTCCAATAAAGGTAAACAGCAAAATGAAAGAAATTTACCTATGTTGATTTTATGTTCTTGCTACTTTTATCAAATTCATCACAAAATATTTATAAAATAATAACCTCACACAGTTTCAAATTCTCTCTCTTGGAACAGGCAAGTCTGTTCGGCAAGCCCTCCATAGATTTGTACATGCCGCTCACAGAAGGTCTGAACTGTCTTCTACTTAACGTGTCATTAACATTTGTATTTGTTACATAAGAGGTTAGATGTGCATTATATAAACCTGCATAAAGTAATAAACTCATTCCCTATACAACTGTTAGAAAGACATCGTTGTTGCCAAAAGCAGACTATTCTATTACAGGTCTTGGGCTTAAGGGACAGGGAGGTGCCAGGGAACTCAAAGCAAAAGTGCCAGCCTTGCAGAGAGAGGACATGCTAGTGACCCTGTTCCCACATTCCTGGGTCCCAAGACAGTGGGCATTCATGATTCAGGTATGTGTGGTTCTGAAATTGCACACACACACACACACACACAAAGATGGGTAAGAAATAATGTATTCCATTATGGTTAAATTAAAAAAAGAGTTTCTAAATGTTGACTACCAAATTGTGGTTCTTGTTCACCTTTTATATTATAATTTAAGTATTAACTCAATTGAGAAAATATTTTCATGATTTGCCTTAACTTGCATAAAATCTGTAAGTGAATAATTGTCAGGGTCCTGCCCCGAGAGCAGCGTCCACTGAAACCTGTGGGAACTGGTGGCTATTGACTGAAGAAATATAGAGTGAGAAGCCATGGTTAACAAAGACAAGAGACATAGAGCAGCATTAAAAGTGGGACTCAGGGGTCCTTGCCCATCGTGGGATTCCAGCAATGACCCAGAGTGTTGGCTTCACTCTGATTTTATTGAAGTCTATTTGCCCAGAGGGTAAGATGAGGGAGGGAGCAAAGACTTCAGCAGTTTCTCCTATTGATGATATCAGCTCCTATTGTTATTATTATTAACCTTAAGGGTGGCCTGCAGAAATCTGAAATCTGAGCCTTGGTTTGGGAGAGCCTCCTGCTTGAGGTCACACACACAGATTTCTAGGGAGGTGTTTTTTTTTTTTTTTATTTTTATTAAACCATAGCTTTGTACATTAGTATGATCGTGGGGCACCATACACTTGGTTCATAGATCGTTTGACACATTTTCATCACATTAGTTAACATAGCTTTTGTAGCATTTTCTTAGTTATTTTGCTAAGACCTTTACATTCCACATTTACTAGGATTCACATATACCCTCGTAAGATGCACCGCAGGTGTAATCCCATTAATCCCCCTCCTTCCCCTTTCCTCCCCCCTCCCTCCCCTCCCTTTCCCCCTTCTCCCTATTCTTAGGTTGTAACTGGGTTATAGCTTTCATGTGAAGGTCCTACATTAGTTTCATAATAAGGGTGAGTACATTGGGTACTTTTTCTTCCATTCTTGAGACACTTTACTAAGAAGAATATGTTCCAGCTCCATCCATGTAAACATGAAAAAGGTCAAGTCTCCATCTTTCTTTAAGGCTGCATAATATTCCATGGTGTACATATACGACAATTTATTAAGCTCTGCTAGTTCTCCGTGGAGTAAAACACCAGCAGCATTAATCTCCTCTGAGGGATCCATGGGAGGGAGGCATTTTCCTCCCATCACCACCATGGAGGATTTTCATCCGTGATAAGGGATGTAAGCTTTTCTGCCCATATCTCAGACTCAAGCTACTCCCTTGGTCTCTTCCCCAGGCTAATGCAAATCTCCACAATGGGTATCTACTTTGCCTGTTTAATGGGCAGGAAACACCCTAGAAGATGTATCTTTTCTAAGACTTGCCATAGTCTCTTCTATGACCATTACTCTCCTCAGAGTGCTCACAGACCCAGCAGGGTGTTTGTAAGCTGTATCCCCAACAGGCTAGAATTTCAGAAAAGGCAAGAAGCTTGCTCCCAATGGCTAGCTCAAATGTAAAGCAGCTGACTTTCCTTTGCTCCAAGGGATTCTCACCTTTCCCAAGAATGGGGTCTTCAGTCCCCATTCTCCCAGCAAATAATGATTTGAGCACCTCTATTTGTGTGACTTTTGGTACACTTGAATAAGTACAGTCTCTACCTAGTCCTCATTTGTATATATCAAAATGCCGAGGCTAAGAAACTTGCTACCATAAAACACACGAGGATGCAAGATTTAAAAAATGTCTATTTGCTAAATTTATATTTATAACCAACAATAAAAAATGATCTTGACTCCATTTTTTGCTTCTTTGTGAATTTCACAGATTCTAGAATTTGCATTTGAGGTGTAATACTAGTTAAGCCAAACAAGATCGTGTTGAATGAGATGTGAGTATGGGAGTATACGCTGAAATCCAGCCACGGTGTGGTTGACCCACTCCACAGGGGTTGGTCAAACCTACGGAATGGTCTCCTTAGAGAGTGTCCTCTCTCATGCCATTCCTAGGAACTTGTGTCCAGTCATCGGCATGCTGGGTGCTCCATCCATGCCAGACCCCATCAGACATGGAGGACACTGTTCGGTAATTGCCCCAGAAAGCCCCTTCCTGCTTTCAATAGACCAAGACTAGCTGTCTCACTCTTAAAGTTACAGCTCCTTTCCAAGCACAGGGAGTTGCCTACTAGACATCTCCTTATCTCCCAGTCACAAAACTTAGCTCATTTCCCTGTCCCAGTTACGCACTGAAAATTTCAAACTTATGGCCTGTCCCTAACAGCTTTTCCTGCCAGAGGAGTAACTCCTTATTGGCTATTCCACCATCCTGTCACCAGTCACCATTCTGAGACTTTCCCTAACTGAACCTCTCTCTCTTTCTCGCTTTTTCTTTCTCTCTCTCTCTCTCCCTCTCTCTTCTCTCCTCCTTGGTGCAGCATCCTTCCCTTGCCAATAAAGACCTTTTGTACAAGTCTTGGTGCTCTGTGAGATCTCTGGTGGTCGAGTGCCGCCCTTTCAGACATGGGGGAATAAATGGAAGCCGTTGCTGTCCTTCTGACAAAAGGTAGAGACATGAAAGGAGGCGATTGTAGTCATGTCTAATAAGTATCATTGCATCTCAGAGAAAAAGGAACATTCTTCTAGCTTTGGAGGGGGGTAAACATCCAAAAAAGAGATTTTGTAATTGACAAACTTTGAGTGGGGACAGAAAGGAGGGAGAGTATGTTGTGAGAAGAAAATTGAGGTGGGAGTAGCTTGAGGTTCTCAAATGGTGGCATCGATGGCTCTAAAATACTCATTGTAAAAATAAAGCATAGAAAATAAGCCTGGGAAAGAAGAAGACAGAGTGGGTGTAGGAGGGCCACATGCCAGATAATGGAATTTGAAGGAGGAGAGGGCAAATTGTGGAAGGCATTAGAGTCGGGTGCAATGTGACGAGAGCTTTGCTTACGCCGAGGATGAGGGTTTCAAAATATGGCAGAAAAGTGTAAATAAGGGGGAAAGAAAATTGGGTTTCCAGTTAGAGTGGCCAGAGGGATGGTAATGGTTTGACCAGAGTTACTGGGACAGCAGACGATTGCACTGCTAGTCGATGAGGAAAGAGAACGTAATGAGGATACATAGATAAAGGTCTATATTAAGTTTACTTTCTATATCATATGCTAAAGTAATTCTTTATACTAATGCTTATTGTTTACATTATATGTTATACAGGTTTAAAAAATAAACGTTTATATAGCTCTAAGGGAAGTTAAAATGTACAGTTTCTATGATTAGATTATGTTTTTAAAGCAATTTGATTTTTATATTCGTGTCGGCCAGATATATCAATACTATGCACCTTTGTTAACAAGACCCCATTACATTTCTTTATTAGCACTAAGTTTTATTACGAGGAAGGCCCAGGTCAGAAAAAAGTGGAGGATTTCTTATGGGAGAGTATTTTATGGTGTACACAGAATATGCTGGAAAGCCATTAGAATCAGGTGTGAGTTATAGAATCAATCTGACCTTTTCAGGGGCTTGTCAGTATTGATCGACACACTGACTGACACTTACATTGTTAAAGGAAAATATAAAAAATATATATAGAAGCTGAAGCTGCCAATGGAGCTGTCATAAAAACAATATCTGATCACAGGAAGCTGTGAACGACTTGAACAAAGCTTGGGTACAAATTTCTACTTTTCTCAGAGATGAAAATCAGCTCCGAAAATAAATATCTCTAGATACTCTGCTCTCTCAGGGGACTAAGGAAGAAATAATGGTTCCTCCACCTGTTCATGGAACCAGGGTATCACACAGCAGCTGAATTTGCTGTTACGACAGGGGCTCCAAAGCCATTCCGTCCACCCACTCATTATATTTTCATTTTTGGTTATCCGTTCTCTCTTCTTTCTTGTTCTTCTCTCCACCTTTCTCAGACTCACAGAAGTGCAGGTGCGAGTTCATGAGTTTCAGGCACAGACAAATAACAGCCCCAGACCCAGCCCACACACTGAGAGGAAAGAAGCTCATTTGCAACTGAAAACTGCTTTTCTCAAATAATCAACCACAGAACAAAAATGTTTCTAATCTGGCTGAAGTCTCTATGGATGGACCAATTTGCTCTTGTGCTGAAGTATTTTTAATATGAGTAAGGTTTGTTGCTAATCTGTCAAGTATAAAATGACAAAAATTGATAAGTTATGTGCTTAAATCACAATAGCTATATTAATGGTTCCAATTATATTTTTTCAAACAAACTTCTCTGGTAAATTATTTGTTAATCGTGGTAGTAGGGATTTAGAAAATGTCTTTGGTTCAGCAAACTCATTCTCTACAAGGAACTATTTTTGGTTTTGTGGACCACTCAACAACGCTGTTGAGGTGTGAACAAAGGCATAAATGATAACCTGCTCAGCTTTTCATGACTCATGACTGAGTGTGGCTCTGGCCCGGGAAAGTTTATAGATGAGAGTCAGTAGGGCTGGCTGCAGTTTGCTGACTCCTGAGACATATTTTGTAAGGATTGCTACTGTTGATTAAGAATCTATGTTACAGCAGTTCTCAACCTGTGGGTCACCACCCACAGGAACTGTATTAAAGGGCCACGACGTTAGGAAGGTTGAGAACCGGTGTGTTAGAAGATACTTCCTAAACCCTCAAGCTGCCTTTCAGGGAACTGTTATCATTCTTGTTCTCCCGGGGAGGAGGCTGAGACTTAGAAAGGCTAAGATATATTTTCAACAATTTCAAAAGGAGGCAGAGCAGAAAAGAAGATTGAGGCCCAGTCCTAACTCCAAGCTCTCTGTCCTCAAAGGCGAAGCTGTGCTGACTCTCAGGTGGTTCTGATTCACTGACCACAAATGCAGGCAACTGCCAAGGAAGGGAAATCACTTCCCAGCAGGTAAAGCCAGGAGAAGCTCAGACTTACTTTCAGAAACCATTGAGCATTTGGTACCACAGTGACTGCAGCAACCTTTCAATCTTCATCCTACACATTCTCTCACCTACACTCCCAAACAAGATTCCACTCAAGCTGAGATTCTCAAAATTAGAAACTGGGAATTTTCCTCAAATGACACTGAGTCAGCACAGCTGATGGTGTGAGTAGAAAGTCTTCTAGCCGCTGAAAAGTTCAAGCTCCCCGAGGTGCTCAGACTCAGGAAAGGCATCCAGACATGGTGGTGAACCCACTGTCCCCACACCTGCCTGACCATTGAAGTGAACTCTCTGTCCTCACACCTGCCTGACCATGGTGGTGAACTCACTGTTCCCACACCTGCCTGACCATGGTGATGAACTCACTGTCCTCACACCTGCCTGACCATGGTGGTGAACTCACTGTTCCCACACCTGCCTGACCATGGTGGTGAACTCACTGTCCTCACACCTGCCTGACCATGGTGGTGAACTCACTGTTCCCACACCTGCCTGACCATGGTGGTGAACTCACTGTCCTCACACCTGCCTGACCATGGTGGTGAACTCACTGTTCCCACACCTGCCTGACCATGGCAGTGAAACCAACATTCCCACTCCTGCCTGACCATGGTGGTGAAGCCAGTGTCCTCCCACCTGCCTGACCATGGTGGTGAACCCGATATTCTCACACCTACAGTGATAAGAGATCCACAGCCCAACTTGTGCCCACTTTGAGGTGACCCTTCTCTGAGACTTTCCAGGGATGAGATAGAAGTAAGGCAAAATGACCGCTCTTTCATGTCGTCTACTCTGTCTGAAATGTGCCTGCGCATTACATAATATGCCCATGATACTGGGATTAATTTTGTCCTAGACATCAAGTTCTCACTCCTGACTTCATATTAGATTCCACTGATTTACAGACACCAATGCCCAGACCTTAAAGTAAGCCAATTAATTTAGAATTTAGGGAAAGGGAGGCCAAGAAAATGGTTTTAAAGCTCTTCAGGTAATTCTAACATAAATACAGAGTTCAGAACACTGTTCCAGACCTAGAGTTAAGAGATGGTGTCTATCTGACTGAGATACACAGAGGCCACCGTTTTAGGAGGAAAGAACATTGACCTCCTAAGGGAGGAGGGAAGAGAAGGGAGAGGGGAGGGAGAGGGGAGGGTATTTGGTGGGATCTGGCCTAATGTGCACAATGCAAGGGTGCATTTCAAAACAACTTAGAGTAAATTATACATGTCTTACCACGAAAAATAAGTGAGGTGATGGATATGTTAATCAGTTTGATTTAAGCATTCCACATTGTATATCAAATCATCACATCGTACCCCACAAATGCATACAGTTATGACATAATAAAAAATTCAATTTAAAAATAAATAAGAAGAGTAACAAGAGAAATGTGACGATCAGCTAAATCCACCCAAATACCAAGTCCTTGTTAACATAAACACCTGACACTTTGATCTTCAAGGCAAGAATTTGTATCCAAAGGTAAAGGGTGGTGATTACTCCGTTAAATGAGTTGTAAGTAAGCTTGATTAAGAAGCTTCTTTCTTTCTATACTGAAACCTTTTTTTTTCCCTTTACCTTAATTCAAGGTTCATGTGAAGACGGCATGATTAAAAAGAAGCGCCACTTAGGAGATGATTATCTGTTAGTTCAAATGAAGCACAGAGCGCTTTGCTGACTCCCCCATCTGACCTTGTCCGGCCTCTTGTTGTATCAAGTACCAGCTGGAGAAAGCGGAGCTAATAATGGCCCAGCTGCATAATCTAACAAGATCTCTGTGACACAAGCAAGGGCAAGGGCTCTATCATGTGAGTATTAATCTCACTGTGCACCAAGAGCGGCAGGAGGGATGGAGCCGGCGATGCTGCAGGAGGCCTCAGCCAGCCCTCCTCTGCGGACAGCGAGCAGACCTTCCTCACGGAAATGACCAGCTCTTCTCCACCACACTAAGAATGGTATTATTCTAGAAAGTAACACCCTACATTCACAAACACATTCTATTTCATTATCTTCGTTGCAAATCTTCATTATCAATGATGATTTTTTTATCATGTCATTAAAAACATATCTTGATACCATTTTGTTTCGTATGAAGGTCAATTTATATAGAAATGAAAATTTATCCTTTATGGATAAACCCATTCCATGTCATAGTCCATATAATTTCATACAATAATCTTAACAGAAGTTTAGTATACACCAACTATACACTTCATCTGCAAATAGCCAATTCCTTGGTTACTGCAATTGTAAGTTTTACTTCCAAGAATTCAAAGACAAAAATTCAATGTTTAAAAGGAAGAGTGTTTTTAAGGAATCTCTCAAGATTGATGTATCAATAATAATAATTAATAAACTCAATAAGAATAATCAGATTGTAATTTGAAGAGAGCTTTGTCAAATGTTGGATTTTTAGAATAACATTGTCATTAGTTTCAGTGGTTTAAAAAAGAGTAACCTGATATGTTCTATGTTATTACAAAGTATTTCATTAATTTTATTTCTTATATTTTTTTGCTAAAATATTATGTTGATATGCTTCTAATCTCATGACATCAAAAACATTTAGAGCATAAATTCACCCAGCTGAAAGTCTGCGGAGTAACTGGAGGGTTGGCTTTAACCACTGTCTACCTGGGAAATGAACCCTGATTTTCTTGACTTGAGCTATGGTTGTGGAAAATTGATTACATACAGTATTATCTTACACCCATGTAGGACATAAAGAAATAGGTATTCAACAGTCTTCTGTTGTGAATTCTTTGTTTTTCTATTGCTGATTTGTTCTCAAGAAGTCAAATATTATCAAAAGTCAAAATTACTGAAATTTCAAAACTCCTTATGGGGCCAGGTACCCACTTGTGGTTTAGGTACTTGGGAGGCTGAGACCAGAAGTCCAAAAGCAGCCTGGCTGAAATAGAGACCCCCATCTCAGAAAAAAATATATGAAAAGTACTTTATGAATTACATTTTCTGTGGTTTTATTTTCAGGACAAATTAGATAATTTGACAATATTTACAGTTTTATCAGATGTACGGATTACAACTCTTTTGTAGCATTTTGGTAACTCGAGTATAAGATTCACTAAGAAAGTTACAATTTTACTTTTCATAAAAGACATTATTATTGGTACCATTTGCAACAAAATATAGACATTTTTCCTGTGTGCTAAATTTAATCTACTTGGAAAATCTTAATAATAATGGAGATTTGCACACATTAATTCAACAGACACCTACTGAGCCTGCCGGGTCTAGCAGGTGTTTCAGCAGATCACAGAAGCAATGAAAGTGAAATGTTAGCAGCCTCACCTCCAGGACTTCCTGCTGTCCTGGGGGGGCACTTGGGATTCCAGCTGAGTGGGGGATGTTCTGAAGGGAAAATGCCTTTGCCTCAGCTGCAGAGGCTCTGCAGAGAGAGCAGGATCCTGCCTGTGAGAGGGGAAGCCATGAAGGCCTCTTGACTAGCCAAGGAACCTGAGAGGCGAGAAGACAGACGCGGAATCAATTCAGAGGAAAAACAAAAATAAAAACAAACAAAGGAAAGGTGCCCTGGTGGAGGTTCAGGGTGTCTCAGCGCCTTGAGAGCAGAGAGAAGCTCCTGAAAACTCCAAGACTCAACTCCAGCAGGGGCGAGGGGACTTGCAAACAGGAACTACAAAAGGTGTTTGTGGCCAGAGGAAGATGGTTTCTTGTCTAACGTGTAACAGGGCCCGCTTTGTCAGCTTGGTGCTGTGACACAATGCCTCAGTCTATGCACCTAAACAGCAAACTGTATCTTCCCACAGTTGTGGAGGCTGCAAGTACAGGTGTGGACAGCTCAGGCTTCTGAGGCCCCTTCTCCCGCGTCCCTCCCAGGTCCTTTCGCCGAGCAGATGCGGACCAGGTGTCCCTTCCTCTCCTTTTAAGAACATCAGTCACATGGACCCGAGTCCTGCCCATAGGACTTCACTTACCTTAGTCACCTCCGTAAAGGCCCAAACTAGTTACTTGGGGGTTAGGCCTTCAACTTAGGGATTTTGGGGGGAGAAATAGTTCAATTCCTATCAGTGGCCACCAGTGGTATTTTCAAGCTAATGGGGATTTCAGGATGAAAAATGAAGTAAAGAGCATAAATGTCATGGGCACTTGTCTTCCCGCCACTTCTTCCTGACCCTGGAGGTAACACCATGCAACTTGTTGCAAAGCGCTGGACTTTTCTATGTCCACGCTCACAGCTTCTCCCTCCACCTGTCCGAGAAGGTTTCAGCACCAGGGAGACATTCAGAGGCTTGGTTGACCAGAGCCTGGACTCATTCACTGGGACGTGGGCGTAGCTGAGATTCCAGACCCGCAGCGCTCCTCAAGCCCAGCCCTGAAGCGAGGGGGCAGCAGCCCTGACCACACAGGGCCTGGCCTTGCATCTGGACTCTCCACCACCCGCTCAGGGGACACCCAAAGTCTGAAATGATTGTTCCACATTTGCCTCTGGTTCAGGGAAACCGCAGTGCGTTGGCTCCGTTTGAAACCTCAACAGAAAATAGACAAGTGTTCAAAAGACATTTCCCCTGAAACTGTGACTTGGGGTTCAGCTGAAGCAGCTGTAAATGCCAAGAATTCACGTCATTTGGAGTCTCGAGACACTGACTAGAGTCTATGCCACCCATGGAATGTCCTGATTGTATTGAGCTCACTAAGCCTGGCCCAGAATGAGGAGCCCTCATTTCTTTTAATTTTAAGAATTTTAAATTTTAATAATTGAATCTTACCTCCATGATTATGAACTGTGACCAGGTGCCTGAATCTCTCTGTGATTAAAATGACTTTCATCTCTCAAAGGCTATAACAATACTTAACTCATATGGTTTTTATAAAGATTCTAGGAAATTAGAGCATGCGGCTTGTTTTCCCAATCTAGAGAAATGGAGCCCATTTCCAGTTCCAAATTTAATAAAACTATTACTCCAAATGAATCCTGGCACAGCAAGAATTTAAAGGAATATGTTGGAAGCATTATACAAATTAGCGTGTGTATCTTATGTTTAGCCAAATGCAAAATTTTGTTCTTAAAAATCCCTGCTGACTAAAATGCAGCAGGATCTGTGTAATTTTTTGTCATAAAATTTTCATTTTCAGTAAGTATGTGTGTATATGTGTGTGTATTGACAAGAAGAAAACAAAACATTTCTTGAGTGTCTAATATGGGTTAGAACTGATGTGGTTCTCCCACCAACATGTGAAGTAGATGCTGTAAGGTTTTCTAGGTGAGGGACAGGAAGGCCCCCATAGCTGTGTGCATTTTTTGAGTCTATCCAATTCTAGGCCCATGAGCTTTGCTCCTTACGGCCTCCTACTGTCTCCCAGGCAGTGCAAGGCTGAGTTGAGACTGATTCCTGACTGTATAATTTCATCACTATGAGATTTAGGCAGATCAATTATTTTTATAAGTCTTAATTTCCTGTAAAACCCATTAGTAGTGGCTCAATAAAAGCTAGTTGTCTGTATATTTATTATTCCAGACATCATTTACAAATTATCAGAATACCAAAGTCTTAAAAAAAGATTTGCATATTTTCTAATTAGTGTTCAAAGGCATAGCATTGATTATTTTAATATTAGCACACAGTCACATCAGTCACCTGAAAGCTGCAAAAAAAAAAAAAAATTAAGGTTGGACATATTGGAGTAAGTCTTTTGTGCCTGTGCTCAAAGCGTCCTCCCCCTCTCCAGGCAATATAGCTATGTGTGCTCTGAGATAATCAGAGCCAGCGAGAGGCAACAGCCCATACCTAGATGCATTCAGACTGCTCGCACCGAGTAGTCATGTTTTACAAGGTTAAACTAGAGAGCTGAGGTCAAGCATTTACTCAGATACCTGAACATTTCATAACCCAGCAAAACACCTACATATCACTTAGCTGTAATGACTAAAAAGGGAAGCTGTCTTCAACCTACGTCTTCAAGACGACGTGGGGAGGATTGCATACTTTGTATGCTTCAGCATTTATTTACTCGAGTGATCAGAGGAATATTTTCCTCAAAGCTAATAAAGCTTCAGGCTTCTGAGAGCTTTCTCCATTCATCCCCCTTCTAGGTTCTGCAAAGTGTCTAAATGAGCATGCAGAAAATCATGCCTGATGAATTTTGCAAAATAATAATAATAATAATAATATTTTAAATACAACCACTTAGGCCTGATCTCTCCCCACCCTGAACTCCCCTCTTGTGTGCTTCAGTATTGGAGGTTGGCGTGGGGTGGAGGTTGAGGATTGGATTAAAAAGTGACGGGTGTGCATTTTGGGGGGTCCCGTTCATGCCTGTGGGTTATCCATACGGTCTGCTCCATGGACTCAGCTGAGTCACTGGGCCAGAGGCATGATGGTGCCAATAATGTGTCCTGTGTGGCAGATGCCCAGGAAAGGTGAGCTGGGGAAGAGGAAGGGTGTTCATAAGAGCAAGACATTTGTCTGTGAAATTAAACTAAAGGGCCAAAAAAACATAGGACACTAACATCATGGTTCCCTTGCCACACTGAAAACAACTGTCAATAACAGTGATATGGATGGAACTTGTTTGACCAAATATAATGGAAAAAAAAAAGCCAGAAAGGTCTTTCTATTCTCTCTACAAAAACTATAACAGAACCATCAAATCGAAGCTGTGGACTAAACCGTGATGCTATTGCCCATCTGCGTAAAATGCTGCAGCCGCATCTTTTTCAGATTTCTTTCTCATGCTTCTGAGGTTCATAATACTTTTCAGTGGGCTAAACATGCTGGTGTTGTGGTTTTTGTCTTATTCTAATGATAATATTCACTTTCAAACTTAATATAATTTTAATAATTTTAATGTATTTTTTCCAAGTGTGCCCCTAAAATTGTATGACGTCGGGTTTAACAAAACCTAGATCAGCCTCTGAAAACTATGATGACAATTTTATATCTTGTTCCAAAGGATAAAGAAAAAGCAAATCCATTAAAATTCCTTTTATTACAAATAAAATTCAAAAATATTATAAAAACAAAGGCAAACCCCAGATTCCTGTGTGGTGTACAGTCAACCTCACCCCAGCCCTGGCCTCTAGGACCTGCCCTCCAGCTTCTCTCTTCTTCTGGGAGCAACTGGATGTTACAGGCATAGACCTCTAACAGGAGACATATTTATATCCTATATCAAGACCTCTCTGTATTTTCACATTTTTAAAGACCAGCATAAATCTAACTTTGTCCAATTAAAAGAAAATAATATCGTATTACCCTGAGCCATCAATTCTAGAACTGCATATAGCTTTACAATTTACTTAACTTTTAAAAATCATTTTAAGACATCTCCCTCAAAAATGTACCTAAAATAGGTTTCCTACTTCTATTGATCCGTTGTCTTCAAGGGGATATTTACAGCAAAATTAATATTCAGGGCTAAGGCTGAACCAAGTCTTCAGTGTTAGTGTTAACAAGAGAGTCTAATTGAAAAGTGCATCGATCCTTTCTCCTGCCTCCAACTCTGTGAATTAGTTTCTTGATTAACTAGAATTACTGAGGAAGCTTCTCCCACTCCTTCATGTCAATTAGGAGCGTGCCTGGCTGTTAAATATTTAGGTGCTGTGATTTACATCCACTGTCAATAATTTGCCCAGGTTTGCCTTAAAAAGAATATTATTTTCACACCTGTCTTCCATATCTCAGAAAATTACGGTGGGTTACCAGTATTCAAAACTGTACTGTACAGCTGACTTAATTTCCAACAGGATGAAGAGAGTAATTAGAAGAGGTCGTCGTGAATCTCCTATTTGGCTTGAAATCAGCGAGACAGGGGCTGTTCCTGAAGTATTTGACGAGTTGAATGGTATTCAGGTGGAGTACAACCAATGGGTGTCACACTTAAATACCCAAGGCCTTTCGTCAACATATTGATTAAATGTAATTCATGAATCACCCCGAGGTTGACTTCATCTCAAAATCACAAATTCAGAGACACTAATAATGTTTCCTATACATAAAGAAAATGGGTTTTAATTAAAATGATTTATTTTTAGATTATAACTGTGGCTCACAGTAATACTGAGAATGTCGGTTGCATTCTATTTAAATGATGTTTTACAAAATAAAATTATATAGTGTTTTATTAACATGGGTTTATATTTGAAAGTATGACAGATGATTTATAACACAAGAAAAATGTTATATTTTATGTACTAAATGGAGTATGTGGTAGGGGTTTTCCTTTGTCCCTGTTAAAACAATAATATAGAATCAGAAAATGTAAACCTTAGCAGACAGAAAATAGAGGATAAACATTATTGGGTCTACTATTAATTTATGTGTAATTATCCCTGTGAGATAACTATGTCCCTAAAAGGACCAAAACACATTTAAATATGTATACGGAGACCTATATTTCTAATGTCCAAACATGGTTCAATTGGTAATGTCTCAAAAAAGAGAACCCTATGCTAAGCTAAAAAAATCACTGTATTTTATGCACACGTATTTATAGTTAAGGTGTTTGCATTTAGTTCCAGCTGTCTGTTTGTTTTCTCATTTCCTTACTCATTCATGATTCTCTCCTCTGAGGAATCTTTTCTGCAGTCTGGATTCTTCACTCTCCGATTGCACCTGCCATATGAGCTGCTCCCCCACCCCGAACCCGTTAGTCTCGGGACCTCAGGTTCCAGCCCAGGCTGGTGGATGCCCTCCCCTCCCCACAGACAACCTGTGGGGAAAAAAGCTGTGGGATCGGAATTAGCAGCATCGGAATTAGGATCACCGAGCATCCGCACACGTTCTAGAGGCAGAAGCCCCTTCCCATGGGGACTGCTTTAGGTCACACCGTAAAGGATGCTCCCTCTCACGCTGTCCTTTTGATGTGCACCATTTAAGGCAGCACTGACCCTTCCAGAAAAAGAAAGGAGCCAAGAACTAGTTTCTTCCCGGTGGACACACAGCAGGTAGTAACTTCCAGCCAGGTGCAGGAGCACCCAGCTCAGGAGCAGGTGCAGGCCTGTTCAATGTCACATTTAAGAAACAGAGAAAGACCATCTCAAGTCCCATGAGAAAAAGTTTACCATTGTACAGCCTAGTTGAAGCCGACAAAAGTTTATGAAACAGTCTGCAGAGCTTGTAATTGTCTGAGACTGAGGTTGCCTGGGGGCAGGGGGAGGCATGCAACAGACATCTCCATCCTCAGGGTGTGGAAACGGTGACACATTGAGGACTAATAGGCCAAAGAGAGACGGAAGATGGTGATGGAGCTGCACGTGGGAATTTTACAGGTAATGGTTCTGAGACACTGAACACTTAGGAGGAAGAGCAAATTCAATCACATGCTACAAATAATGCAGAGTGTGTGTGTGTGTGTGTGTGTGTGTGTGTGTGCGGGTGTGCATATAAATATATTTAAAACACAGAGAAATAGAGGGGGGGAACAAGTCTATTATCTGAGGTCTGTAAAGACGGTCTTATTGTGGCATCAAGTTTGGACCCTAACCACCTCTTTGCCTGTCATCTGACTCCTCCGGGTGTCTGTTTCTCTAATAATATAACCTCCAGCTCACGAGTCACCTCACTGATTCTCCTAGGGAAGCCTCCCTGACATCCTGGACGGCGATTCTAGCTGGCCAATCATCTACAAAAGTGAGTCACTCTCCAGATTTAATTTCACTCATTTTGTAAATGAAACTATGGTACTGGAATTTCTAATCCCCTTGCAATGCTGGGTATATTCATAACAGCACTGAAATCTTGGAAACTCCAAAAGACAGACAATATTTTTAAAACTATAGTCTGAACTCTAGTGATGTGAGGATTGGTAGCAGAATGGGTCACACTTATCAAAAAAAGAAGTGAGCTGCCCCAGACAGCCTTTTGTGTGGAGCTTGTGGCCCTGCCTAACCATGTGATTATAATTATCTTCACAGACTGAGAGCTTTGTTTAGAAGCCAAACTCTCGGGGATGTGTTCTTTTACAACTAACCTGCTATACTAGTGTTCCCTAAATGTTAATACTGTACAAGCCTCTTCTAAAACAAAACATTTCTTAAAGATCCCTCTAAGGATTATTTTTTTTCAAATTACGATATTAAATTCATGTACACGTAAACTCAGGAATTCTTATAACTTGTGTACAACTATAAAACATATAAACAAATGTATACAAAACTATGTCAGTCAAGACTAAAAGTAAGTGATGAATGTTAAGTAATATTATATCACTACTCAAAATGGGCTATACTATAGCCCGAATGATCATTATAATCATTAACGACTTTGTTGTTCATATCAAGATCCTTTATCATGCCCATCGCAAGACCTATAATGAAGCTCTGTTAGGGTTTCTGCAAAGGAATCTCTTCCATGAAACACTTTGTGAAGTCATTTCCCTTCCTTGGACCCGGATGGGCCATTCACACTGTAAGTTCACCTTGGTTTTGTTTCTCATTAGCCTGCGGAAATTAAAGTAGTGTCACTTACAGCCAGTGAAATCTTCAATGCAGTCCAAATACGGCAGTCATGCTGATGACACAGTACATGGCTGCACAGGGTTACATAATCCTAAAATGAAACAGGACATCACATCCTAGCCACAAAGAACTGGAGAAGTCCCAGGAGACATACACACCCCAGTTTGAAAAGGCTTTTCTTCCCATTTAAATGATGTCTTTGCAAACAAGGGATGGAGAGAATTACATTAAATTACCCTGAGACCCAATTTCTCACCATGTAGCAAAGTTGCTACCAGCTGAGCCAGAGTAAAGACAAGTCATCCCCTCCCAAGACATCCAGGTGTGACCCACTAAACAGGAAAAACTCATGTATTGAGAATATGAAGAGAGCTCAGATAAACCCCTGCAAGAGGCATGAACACCAAGGGTAACTCACCATTTGAACAGTACAAGTGTAACTGATTGATCGGACGTTATTTAATACACGTGGATGTTATATAATAAACTATCTGTTATTGAAAGAAACAGCAGTGATCAAATGTCATCATGAAGAGTTAAAATCTGTGAAGTATCCTAGACTAATTGGAATAATAGTATAGATGCAGCATTATAATGGTGTTAAGCATAGTGTTCCAGAGAGTACCTTGGAGGCCAGTAATATATCTGGGTTATCATAATGGACATTAATACTGCACTAAACTATGAAGATGTAAAAAAGGTTGGCATGGGGCTGAATATTTACACTTCAAAGGTGCACCCATATATCATTTGGAATTGTTTGTCTCTCTTTCATGGTCCAGAAAGCACAGGTGTGCAAATTCTTGAGAAGAACAGCCCTTGTGCTTTGCTGCAGTTGGACCACTACATGCTACTCTGAAGTGGACGTTAACATCTTCCCTGAACTTAATCACTAAGTCACTGCACTTAATTTACTGAGTGCACAGGACATAGCAGAGGGACCCAGTGTCCTGTTGGACATTATTAGGAAGACATGAGCATAAGCTATGTCAAGAGCCTCTGCCCCCAAGATCTGAGTGACAAAGACCAGAGCAAACAAGAGCAGATAGTACATATGTATTTCAGCACTTATATATGTGCTAGAAACCTTCAAGGCTACAGAAGTCTGGAGAAGGAAAGCAACTTCCTTTCTGAAAGGAGGAAGTATCTCATATTCCTACTGGAGGCCAGTAGAATATGAAATAATAAAAAAGATGACTATTTGGTATATGCTAAATATTATGCCAGAAAAGGCAATTGTAACACTCAATGTTATGTGATTTGAGTACTACCATTTTAATACTGATTTTTCTTTTCTTAAAAGGCAGAGACATCTTTTATCACCCTCTGTGTGGCACAGGGTGAGGACGTGGAGACACAGAGATTGCAAACTCTGCCAAAGGCACAGGAGAAGGAGTCAGGGAAACAGGGAGCAGAGAGCACTCAGAGTCTGGGAAAAGTGTTGCTAGTGGGTGAGGAGGCTGGCGGGGGGAAGCCCAGACCCACTAAGCTGGGCATGTCTGAGCAGGCTTTGCCGAAGAGATGCAACTTCTGAGCAAGTGGGGGCTCACTGGGCAGAGTCTCTGCAGGGCACAGAGAGTGGGTGAGCACAGCCTGTTTGAAGACAAGAGTCAGCTCAGCCTCTTGGGAGCACAGACTGTACACAGAGAGGGCGAGGGTCAATCAGGCCACCGTGGTCCCGAAACTGGGCCTTGGAGGACTTTGAAGATGGATGCCATCCTCAGGGGGGAAAAAAGTAAGGAGATTATTTTTAGAAGAGTGTTGATGGAATGGTGTAGAGGAATGGACACCATGCTTGCAAAGGACAGTTACTTATTCTTTTCACATTAAAAGGAAATGCTGTGAACAGCACAGTCTCCTGACAAGCCTAGAGACATTTTGTGACTTGGGGGCAATCTCCCAAGTAACTCAGTGTTCTGGAAAGAGATAAGATGGGTCACTCACTAGTAAGCAGGTGTTAAACATTGATGCTTAGTACTTCTTCACGAGGGTTGTGGGGAAAGAGCACGTGAGGAGGGCACGTGATAATCCTTAGGCATGCAGCCCTCGTATGTAATTACCTTAACTCTCCACACCTGTTGTGTACAAGCTTAATAAACAGCCATTGCAGGTGGGGCTCAGGGCTACCCTGAACTTGAGGTTAACCTGCCTCCCGCAGGCTTGTACTTCTAATCTATGTCACCCTGGTTCCTTCCTGCGGCAACCAAGACCGGGGCCTTCGGGGTCGCGACATAATGGTGTTTCTGTTTTTTAAGAAGTGATGGTTTTCACATAAGCATGTATTGGAAGGGAGAGGTTTTGGAGGCTGAGAAACCTGATGGGGAGATGGCCTCTATGATAATCAGGACTAATGATGACGTGTGTGCCTGTCATGGCATGCTGGGGCCTGCGGGGAGTGGGTGTGGTGGCTGTACCCACAGCTATGGGGATGCAGCCCTGAACTTGTGGTGGGGGATGGCGACCCTCAGGGAGACCCTACCCCGTGCTCTCTGCCCCGCAACAGCTCTTACTCTAGACCAGGTGTCCTTAAACTTTTTAAACAGGGGGCCAATTCACTGTCCCTCAGACCGTTGGAGGGCCGGACTATAGTTTAAAAAAAAAAAACACAACAAAAAACTAGGAACAAATTCCTATGCACACTGCACATATCTTATGTTGAAGTAAAAAACAAAACGGGAACAAATACAATTCACACCACTTCATGTGGCCCGCGGGCCGCAGTTTGAGGACGCCTGCTCTGGACATTGCGCCCAGGTCTTGCTCAGAATGTGCCTTTACGGTGCAAACTATTTACAACTGGATTCCGTGGTAGACCAGCACCTTCCTGGCCCCGAGCTCACACTCCTCACGCCGGAGGCTGCCGTGTCTCCCTCTACAATGGCATCTACTTGCTGTCTTCTGGGCCCTTGTGTTCCAAAGTCCACTGACAGATTAAATGTGCTGGCGTTTGTGAGGCTGGAAGCCTGTGAATTCTCATTACTGGTAGCTGCTGCGAACTTCATCAGCACTGGCATTACTTTAATGGTGGGAGGGATTTTAAGAACCACTTTTTGTTGGGGGGGATCATTCCCACGTGGAGTCCAAGATAAAAGTGGAAATAGGGAAGGTCTTGGGTACTGACGACATGCAAAAAATGGTCCATCCTCCTTATACAGAAGCAGAAAGATTGCCCGTCAGCTCTTGCCCAATAACATTTTAATCTCATTAAATGCTTATGAGTGCTTGTTCTGGTCTTAGTGAGATTTTGGTGATTTTCTACCTTTTTCCCCTCTCATCTGCATCACTCACCCGTGTGTTACTTCAACCCTCTTGTCAACTTCCACATAATCTCCGATTTCACTTTCCCCAAGTTTGCTGACCAGGAGTGAATCTGCACTAACGTGTTTTCATTTCACTCTAATGCTTCCAGTTGTTTTTCAACAGGCTCCTCTCACCCTTCCATTGCCAATTCTGTACCAAGACAGGCAGCCTTTGGAAAATGGACACAATCCTGACAGTTTCATTTGCTCATAAAATAACAGTGCCCGTTCAGTAAGCCTTGGGGCAGACGTCCTTTCGTAGTTTCCCTGAAGACCACTGAGGTGGGAGAGTGTCTGCCACCTCTCGTTTAGGCACAGAGGTGGTTGTGTTCCACAACGTTATCAGATTTTAAAATGTCAAAGAAGCGAATGTTTATCCCTACCTGGGAGTGATGTCTTATGAGATGGGCAAGCCACCGTGATAGCTGACAACAGAGGGTGCTGGAGGGGGGCCTGCAGGGACTCCCGGTCCTCCCTGTCTGCGTCCCGGCACTGCTGCGGTTTTTTTGTCCTGTGCTCTTCTCTGGCACATTCCCCGTCTGATCACGTTACACCTCACACCATCGTGTGTGCGTGTGAACGGGACAGTCCACGCGTGTCAGCGGCTCGTGCGGGCTTTGAGCAGCTACGTCCTCCTCTCTCTCTTGTCCCCATTACTCTACCGCATTCATGACACATTATTCTTCTTCGTTTGCAATGACTTGTGTGTGTGACAGTGTTTGTCACACTCCTGCCTCTGTGTCTTGAAAACCAGCCCAAGTGCATTGCCAAACGTTAATGTGACAGAAACTGCAGAATAATCCTTAACTCTTCTAGTGACATTACTCCGACTACAATGAAGAATCATATTTTTAATACCTCGGCTTTTTCCTTGTTTATCAGGAAACACGGCACTATGTTTTTAGGTCATTAACAATCTCCCAAGCCCTGTCCAGCATCCAGAGCTCACAGCGGCTCTTCCTTGCATCCATTGATTAAGTCGTGCCCCCCAGCCTTAACAGCACCCCCTGTTACTCAAACCAATACCTATAAAGGGGATTCAGGGTTTGAATCTTGGCCTCATCATCAGCAGAAACATGGGTCTGGGTCAAATGATTGGATTTTTCTAAGGCACAAATTTCTTCTCAAATAAAGTGGACCTGTGTCCTTTGCACGGTTTGATGACTGTAAAGTGTACAGGGCACCACCTGCCCATTGTGTATAGGGTACAGTGGCTGCATTCAACCTTCCCTCCAGCCACCGGGCCTTCCTATCTCCCACCACTTATTTTTATCCTGGGTTCCCAGTTCTACCTCCCTGAACTCAAGCATATTTTGACCTCCTGAATGCTCATTATGAAATATCTCTGGTCTAGCAGCCGTTCCCTGTTCTCGGGGAGGCCACCCCTGCACCCTAGATTCTATAACTGCCTGTCTGTACTGTGCTGCTGGTCTGCCTGACCTGGTGGAGAACCTCACGTGGTCATTTCTGGGGAGCCTTCCTGAGCTCTCTGTTCCATTTGGGGATCAAGTGTTGGTCGATACACCCGCTTTCCCCTCAGTGTCACTCCGAACCTTGGTGCCTCTGAGATGCACCCCCTATCTCTGTCCTGTCCGGTCAGTACTGGTTTTCCTGTGTCTTTCCAACCCAGGTATTTGTAGAAAATCCAGGATAAACTAACTTGTCAAGCCAAGGAATGTTTGCTCAACCTACAGGGTTTAATGAACCAATCATGCTACACTGTTATAAGGCGTCCTAGCAAGATTATTAATATGAATGAAATATTATCAAAAAATTATGTAAAATATGACTCTTGAGAAAGCCTGAAGTGATATTATTGAGAAATGTGCTCTTCACATACAGATACAGTATTTACTGGTCTTTTATCCTGTTTCTGAATTTCAATTTGTAGATTATTACTTTTCTCTGTTAAGGTGACTTTTTTTTTTCATGCATCATTCCCCACTGTATTTGGCAAGTGTGGGTAATGTGTGAAGTTTTTTCTCCCTGCAACTTAACCCTATCATCACGAGGAGAGCAGACATCAGTTATCACAGCATCCTGAAGGCAGGCCAACGGTACCATTAATGTTAAGAGGGTGGGCTAAGCCATCACAGTTAAGTCAGTATTTGAGCCTCTCAGATTATTTTCTTCTTTATTACAATTTCTGAAAGATCTCAGCTTTCTCATCTAGAAGTTATCATAATTAGTAAATAAATAATAATTACTCAACAAATGTCAGCTGCACCTTTTAAAAAAGAAAGGACCTGAGACATCTTGCTCTCTCTTCTTGCTTTGGACAGACAGAATAAACCTCTCTCTGTCCCTCAAAAAAAAAAAAATAGATATCATTTTGTTTATAAGGAATGAAGCAGTTCCGCCTTGTATTATATTTGGCTAAATATTTGGTTTCCTCTGCTCCAGGACATGCTTCTGAAGAGCCAGACTCCCGCCTCGTGTTGACATGACACATGCACAGTAGCCGGGGTAGTGATGTGGATCAGAGCCGGCCTCCCTTCGCAAATGGATCTAAAGTTTTTTCTGGCAGGGAGGGACTCTTTCCCTTCCCTACAAAGTCATGGAACCTAGCCCTTGCAAGAGATGAGTTGTGATGCATACACACTAACTTGGGGCAGTGTTAGCACTTTGAAAATTCAAAGGTGGCTATGACTGCCCTAGAGATTTCCTTAAAATGCAGATTTTAAAATGGTGGTTCTGAGACAAGGCCTGAGATTTCGCACTTCTCATAAGCTCACATATGATGCCAAGGCGATTGTCTGTGAACCACAGTGTGAACGGTCAGGAATGAAATCGTCTCAAAATAAATAGGGAAGGACAGTGAAAAACACTGTTTTGCACATACAGAATATACTCAAACTAGAATTTGACTGGTGGCTGAGGTAGATTTTCTGTGTTCATTTCTCCATGTGCCCTATATCCATTCAAATTTATGGGGGAGAACTGGGGAAACGTTCTTAGTATTTTGCAAGAGATTGTGAGAGAAGTCTTCTATTTAAAGAATGATTGATGATAGGCAAAGATATGGACAATATGTTCAAATGAAAGCCAATATATCCACCACAATATAATTTCTTTTCACCTAGAGGAAGGCGTAGTTAGATTGCCTTTGCCATCGACAAAGAATTTAGGCAGAAACAAAGTTGCACGTGAGCTGTGAAACTTTCTCATTATAAAAGATAACACTCTAGTCAAATGAATCTAATTATTTTTCAGATTTGCAAAGTACATTTCCACAGCAAAGAAGAAATAATGATTTATGTTTCAAGTAAAAAAAAAAAGTCAGTTATCTCAGTGGCTGGTAGGCCTTTCACATCTCTGGTGCCATAAGTACCTCCAAGAAAAAATACATTTTATGTAAGCCACATATGTATATATAATGTATATCAATATATATATGTGCATATATAAAGAAGAACATTCTTCTTTATAGATCAATAATACCTAACTGATCTTAGGTCTATCATAAGACATAGAAATGGTCATCTTAATAAAAAAAGTTTTGGGGATTTTTGTTAGAAACTGCAAATATTGGTCTGGCCACAATCAGCTAGGCAGGAAAATTAATGCTATTAGGCCTCATCTCAGAACACCATTTTAAAATACTGTGGAAATTGTACTTTGCAAATATATGAAGAATTTTCATTTCGTCGATAAGGTCTTAGGGTCAAGCCTTCATATGAAGCACCACCTGGACCCTGCACTGTAACAAGTGAACCTGAACCTTCCGAGTACTACTGAGTGTTGCTTGTGACACCAGGGACAGACTGTTAAAACTCGTCACAGGCTTTGCAAACAGGTTTAATTTTGCTATTTCACAGATGAGGGAAATGACTGAGAGTGGTTAATATAAGTTCCCAAATGTCATCAGATAGTAACCAGAAAACATATTCAAATCTAGATCCCATGGAGTCAAAATCTTTCATTCCCAGTCTCCCCATTATGCATAAAATTACTTTGCGTATCCTTGTATATGACTTTAAACACCAGATACATGTGTCAGCCAAATCACAAATTTGATCTCACGCAGAAAATAAAAAGGTGACAATTTGTTTTAGAAAAGCAGAAAAATACTGAATCCGATCCTGTCGTTGAAAGCTAACGGTGTCAGTCTATGTATTCTATACACATTTTAGGACTTTAAGAAAACATCAAATGTTGCAAAATATATATTAGCATTTCATAAAATTTATGATTAGAAAAAATCACAGTTCAATCATATGTGAATTATCTGAATGTAGCAATTTACATCTTTACTTACTTATTCTCTTTATAATTTTCTCCAGATCTACGATTAGAGATAAAGCAAAACTCTGATGATATACTGTGGGACATGTATATAGAAATAATATTAAAAATGTCACAATAGCCTATTTAAGTAAAATATTTCGTAGGTTTTTGCTTTATTTGTACAAAATGTTCCAGCCAAGTGTCACTTACCAACGGTTATGCCGGACATTGGCCGACGTTATAAACAAAATACCTAAGCTAAGGGCTACTAGTAAATTACCTTCCTTCACTTAGTATTCAGAAAACTCAGGAGGAAAGCTTGTGGGAGATGTAGATTCCACGGATCATTGTCTTGAAAGATGTATGTGAAAGATCTCAGACTTACCTTCATCATCAAGCTTAGAATTCTCTGCTACTGTTAATAAACAGCCCAAGATCCCTCCTCCACAGTTTCTCTGAAGACCAGCTCCTCTAATACCCGCCTCTCTTCCTAAGAATATTACAGGGGTTATTGTCCTCTGAAAAAAAAAAAAAAAAAAAAAACTTTCCTTCCTTCCGTCCATCTCTTTTTTCTTCTTCTTTATTTATAAGGGGAAGAGTAATAAATTGCTGGTACCAGAAAGGAGCTTTGAGGTGTTAGGGTTAGGGTGCCTCCTCCCCACAGCAGGACACCCCAGGAATATGACCCCATGGTAGGAGGTAAATTCTGATCCTCAAACTGTGGTCAGTGAAGACAAAGCTTACTATGAGTCTGTATTTAACAGTCAGTGACTATGAGCCCGGCCAGACACTGAGCATGTAACATTCACTATCTCATTTAATTTGAATAACAAGTCTAGGAGATTAAAGTCTTATGTACTCATTAACAGATTTTCCCAGCATCACATGTCAGTTATGGATGGAAAAGTGAAGCTCAAAAAAAAAAAAGGTCTTTATTTATTTTTATAGCCTATGCTTTTAATCAGTGTGGATGAGCTTTCTCAAGAAAGCTGTGTCTGTGTAAATACAGACACAACACTTTGCTACAGTTTTGGGGTGCGGGCACCTGTCCTGGGCCTTCAAGCTTCCCCAGTGTAATCTGTCAGCGTGGCATGATGGAAGTTCTAGTGTAGCCACAGACCTCACGCTTGCCCCCTCTCTGTTGGGAGCCATGAAATACGCTTTTAAAAAATATTTGTTTTATCCTGTTATATGGCTGGGCAAGGGACTTGAAGAGAAACTTCTCTGAAGAAGACAGGCGCACGGCCTTCAGACATATGAAAAAATGCTCATCATCTTTAATCATCAGAGAAATGCAAATCAAAACTACTTTGAGATATCATCTAACTCCAGTGAGACTTGCCTATATCACAAAATCCCAAGACCAGAGATGTTGGCGTGGATGCGGAGAAAAGGGAACACTTTTGCACTGCTGGTGGGAATGCAAATTAATACATTCCTTTTGGAAAGAGATATGGAGAACACTCAGAGATCTAAAAATAGATCTGCCATTCAATCCTGTAATCCCTCTACTGGGCATATACCCAGAAGACCAAAAATCACATCATAAGAAAGATATTTGTATCAGAATATTTATTGCAGCCCTATTCATAATTGCTAAGTCATGGAAAAAGCCCAAGTGCCCATCGATCCACGAATGGATCAATAAACTGTGGTATATGTACACCATGGAATATTATGGAGCCTTAAAAAAAGATGGAGACTTTACCTCTTTCATGTTTACATGGATGGAGCTGGAACATATTCTACTTAGTAAAGTGTCTCAAGAATGGAAGAAAAAGTACCCAATGTACTCACCCTTATTATGAAACTAATGTAGGACCTTCACATGAAAGCTCTAACCCAGTTACAACCTAAGAATAGGGAGAAGGGGGAAAGGGAGGGGAGGGAGGGGGAAGGAGGGAGATTAATGGGATTACACCTGCAGTGCATCTTACAAGGGTATATGTGAATCCTAGTAAATGTGGAATGTAAAGGTCTTAGCAAAATAACTAAGAAAATGCTACGAAAGCTATGTTAACTAGTGTGATGAAAATGTGTCAAACGGTCTATGAACCAAGTGTATGGTGCCCCATGATCATACTAATGTACACAGCTATGATTTAATAAAAATAAATAAATAAATCATGCAAGCAAAAAAAAATTTGTTTTAAATAAAATGCTGTTTCCTTGTTTTTGTTTGTTCGTTTTTTAATTTCTCTACAGGGCCATTCTAGTGACATGAAATGACTGTCCTGAAGCCATCACTTAAGAGCAATGTGGAGATCCCCAGATATTCAGTAATATGCATTTCAAGGGCACCAAACTTGCTTACAGGCATTAGGATTCTTTTTTTTTTTTTTTTTTTTTTTTAGCAATTATTTGAAAACAGAATCCCTATGTGACCAACAGCATTTAATCTTGTCAATTGTCAGTCATGCACATGCAATCTTGTAGCACTTTCTCCCTAAGAGAAAGACTCTGCATGCATTTAGATGGCTCTGTGAGCTGTGGTGGAGAATAACATCCCCTTATAGCGGGGCTGGCTTCACGTCTCCACACTGCAAGGTGAGACAAGGGGAGCAGCTAAGAAAGTCTTTGGAGAATTCTAGTCAACACGTGCACTGGGCTGGAAAGAACCAGAGCGATGTCCTCTAAGGTCTTGGAGTGGATCAGGACTGGATTGCTGGAGACTGGCTCTGGCTCTAGCTGAGATTAGTTGGTATGACAGGTCGAGATAGTTGTTCTTTCAACCTTCTCCCTGCCAGAGAATTGGCATAGATCTGAATATCGTAGATGTTGAGGCGCTTTTCCTATTTCCTATTAAGACCTGCAATTTTTGCACAGTGATTCATCTAGACACCCAACCTGGGAAATAGTGGCCTATGTGATGGTATTAAGAAATCAACACAAAAGTCACAGGTATGATGAGCTGAAATGTGGCAGGGGAAGGGTTTGCAGAAGAGGCAGAGCCATGGCCAGGAGGGCAGCAGCAAGTGCATTTTGTGGCACAGAGTGTCACAGCCTTCCCCAGACACCTCAGCCCTCCATAGGTGTCTGCCTTTTAATGGTTCAAAGGGACAAGTTCTGATACTCATTACTGTACCCAGGAGCTTGTCTGTAGCCACGGGGTCAGGCGCACCTGGGCATCTTTCTGCTCTGATGTCTGCGTTTCCTTTCTTCGGGGAGGGGCTGCTGACTCTGCAGCAGATACTATCTCCATCGGGCTGGGAAACAATTACTAGTTTTCATCACCATTTTGATGGTGATTGTAATAAAAGCGCTACATGTGTCCTACCAGATACGAGTTGGTGGAATAGGAACAAAATCATTAAAAGAGAAATCCGTGTGTGAGAGCTGTTGAGACTCAGGAGATGAGAAAAACAGATGGCTTTTTGACTGGTGTACAGACATGGCAGTGTTTGGAATATTTCTCTAATAATTACCAATATTTTACGTTTAATCAAGAGGCGTCACAGAACAAATGTCAAATCCTAACATGGCCCTGGGGAGGGGAGAACAAAACGTGGAAGGGGGATAATTACAGTATGGGGGTCTAAAACTTGCTTTTGGATACATGTTAAATCAGGAGATGAAGTTTAATAATTCAGAACAATTTTGATAAAGTCATGCACATTTTTTTGTGTGAATGAAAACATGTCAGAGGTCGGGTGATGCCTGGACTCTTCCTACCTCACTACTGAATTAGAGAATAAGACGGGGCTAGGACCTGCCTCTGTCTGTGAGTGACATCGGTCATTCCAGGAGACCAAGGGACAGCTCTGAGGACATCACCTGCACTGCCACGGGGACTCCAAGTCTCTTTGCAAAATCATGACATTTAAGCGTACTGATCTTAAAGTGAACCAGATAAACATGAGACTAATTTTACCAAGAAGTAGGATTCCAATGATACATTCAGGACAATTTGATATTATTATGGATGTGTTATTGTTAGGGTTGTAATACAGCAAAAGACAGATGATTTTAATACAAAGCTATTATGGTTAATAAGAAAACAGACTGATACTGCTAATTATAGAATTCGTTTTCGCCTTTGTTGTTTGGAGATGCTTTTTCAGACCATTAAGGTTGTAAAATCACAGTGACGAAGGCGCTGCTGCTCCAGAGAGCGTCCTGCCCTCTCCCCAGAGGACATTATTCTGCATATAAGTTGCTATTGGAGCGTGGGTATAACGGGCTACATTCCTATCTTATTTCTACCTTTCTTGGATAAAATAAATTTCAAAATAAATGGAAAAATAAGTTCTTCCTACACAGTATCTACATGATGCTGCTATCAGCTTGGTTGGCAATGATCAAGAATACTTTGTGGGACCTGTTTCCTTAGTTAGTACGAGGCAGGCTCACTCAAGGCTGCCCAGCTAGCCGCGTGGGTCACTCAGGGCTGCCCAGCTAGCCGCGTGGGGATGCACCAGTGCTCTAGAAATGTGAGATGACCAGGGCACCCTGCCAAATTACCTTGGCAACTGTGGTTTAGTGGATGGGATGCCAATCACAGGACTCAAAGGGCTCCAAGAAAATCCCAGAATGCAGGTGTCTGCTTCCAGGCAGGTCTCTGGGAACCCACAGGTTAGAGTCTCTCCTGAAAGCTTCTTAAAGTCTTTTTCCTTTTTTTAACTGAAGTATCTATTATTATAGATTTCAGAGTTTCTGTTCTTTTTTTGTTAAGTCCCCTTCCTAAAGGACCCCTAGCACCAGCTGGTCTTCCTATTTCCAGTTTGACTCCAATCTAATCCAATTAATAAGGATAAGAGTCTTTCAGAGTCATCACTCCCGAGTGGCCTGACACACTCCAAGAGCTCTGTTATTCAACTCTAGGCCTTTCCCCTTCTTTCTGATTTCCCCCAGCAAAGAGTCTCTGTTCTCCCCAGCCACATTTCACTGAAGTAAGTACCCTCTGCTTAATTAGACTCATTGATTCAGCCGGCCACAAAAGCAACATTCTCTTTCTTATCTCTTATTCTTTCTCTGTCTCCAGAAGAAAGTTCCATCATCTTCTTTCTATCATGTTTTCTCATCATCACCGTCAAAACTATTATCCTCTATGTAGCTTCCCTATTTATCCAATTGCGTCTCACTTTAGCTTCACACAGATTTACCAGTTTAATAAAAACTAATAAAAGCATCATTTGTTGTCACCTGTATTTTCTTTCACCCCCTTAGTGAGACTTTTCAAACCCTAAATCAATAAAAATAAGAGCTTGTCCAATTCTAGAAATGGTTTTGTATCCTTAATTAATCCAAGAAATGTGAGCTTCCCATTTCTCATGAATTAGTGATGAATTCAGAGAAAAATTTCTTCTAACTTTGATTTGACCCATTTCTATAGGGACATGACCCTGTTGCTGAATGTCACTGATCGTGTACAAGGCAACACGGAGGATGGAGATTTCATGTTTTTGTAGATTACATGTAATGTAAAATAATCAATCAGTCCTCCATCAAAATGCATAGTACTCAGTTCTACCTTCACAATGACCTTCCAGCCAGTGGGAGCTCAGTAACAAACTGTCACACTCTCGAGGAGGACACAGGACACAGGAAAGCACATTTGCCACTGGACCCTCAAATGAAACGTCCTGGAAATACTAGAAACAAAAAAAACAGGGGATCTGGTTCATCTTCACTTCTCTGCCAAAGTGATTTTGGAGATGAATGTTTAAACATGAGTAGAAAAGTGTTTGGGGAGGTGGGAAGAAAAAGGAAACAGGTAGGGAAAAGAGAGAGAGGGAGAGTTCCAGCCATGCTGGAAAGGGCCCTTAGGGGTCCAGGGGTGTGGGAGGGAGCAAAGCTGCTTGGAGAAACTGAAAAACTAATCCTGTAGCAGACTAGTGGGAAGAGAGGCCCAAGGTCAGCCTGAGAGAGATGGACGGAAGTCTGCAGTCACAGGTCCCAGGCCACATGAAGTCATGAAAGGCAAGTCAGTGTGCCCGTGGCATGGTCAGAATTTTAAAGTAGCTCCCTGATGACATGCAGGGGGTAGTGGGGAGGGTGGTACTGGGAGTGAAGGAAGAGAGACCTGTGGGAGCACCAGGCACATGACCTGAAGAGGGAGCGGCCGGGGGTGAGGGAAGGAGCTCAGTATGAGGGTTACTGACAGATCCGAAAAGTGCACCAAAGAGACAAGTCATGACTTGATCAACTGAGCAAACGGCCGGCACTGGGAAGGAGCAGTGTTGCTGTGTACGTGTGTGCAGCCGTGCGGAGTGCTATGACGGTGATTTGGGGTTTGGACACGCTGAATGTTGAAGTGCCTGTGTCACGTGCACAATGTTGAGTGGAGAGTTAAATCTGGATTGGTGAGTGAGTTCTTTGAAACCAAAATTTACAGAACCAATCCTTAAAAGACATTTTTTTTTTCTATGAAATTTATATTCAGTTGAGGGGCCAGTTTGGGGATCTGGAGGGCCTCAGGCAATCTTGATTCCACAGGTTCCCCACACCTGGAATAAATGTTTGGGAATTCCAGACATATGGTTGATAATTGGAGACATAAGATCATCTGAGGATCATGTACCTGCTAAGGGGACAAGCTCCAAGAACATCTGGAGAACAAGGAGCAACCAGCTCAGAGAAATTCAGCAACCAGGCTGAAAGAAAGAAAATCATTGGAGTGTATCCCAGAAGCAAAGAGAAAAACTGCTTGAAACCGGATGGAATGAGATCTAGGCCCAAGTGAAGGTAAGATGATAAGTCATATGGCCACTAGATTCCAGTGCACACGGCATGAGGAGGAACAGAGGTCTGCCTGGGAAGAAGGCTCCCAGGAAAGTGCTGGAATAACACACTAATAAAACACTGAAATTGGGACCACTGAAACGTGAAGAACGGGTGCCTTTCAGCAAGTTTAGATGAGCATGCAGGCAAGTCAGTAGCTGGGGAAGACATACGGTCAAGGATGACTTTTTAAAAGATGAGCAACTTGCACCTTTGGGCTGGGGACCTGAGCAGCGGAGTGCTGGAACCAGCGTAGCTGTCCTGATCAGTCGGTGACCACACTGAGCTTCTGCTACCATGAAGTCTGGCATTGGACCCAAGAATTGAATCATGATGTTTGTCTTCGGAGAAAGAGAAGTGATTTAGCAAATATTTAAGTTCTCTAATACTTCATTATTATTAAAACCGTCTTTATAGTGCTAAATTAAAGAAAAATCATGGTAAATGGAAATGATTACAAGACATGATTAGATTTGAATTTTTAAAGTGAATTTTGTTCAGTCTTAGAATCTTCTATAAATACTGCTACGGAAAAATAATTAAATCAGAGAATATAATAAAAGTATATTTTTAACCAAAAATACAAAAGAAATAAGTCATTTGAGCACTGAAGGGGAAAGAGTGGAGTGGAAGGGAGTTAGCTGGGGAGGATGTGTCCTCTGGAGAGAAAAATGCACCAGCATAGCGTTCCTTTGCTTTGGTTTGTTGGTATGTTTTTTTGAGAATCTGAATTCCATCATCCTGGCTTGCACAGCCTTCTTGAGGATACCAAAGAGACTAAGATCAGGAAGCCACTGGAGGTGCCGTGTGAGGTTGCCGTACAGGGACGTGTAGGCAGCCATACAGACTCGGCGCAAGAAATTCGAGAAAGCTCCATTGTCAGTCTCCTATTTCTGCTGTGAATTATCAGGTGCATCGCAGTTTGAGGAAGAAGGGGCTACGTATAACAAATACAAGGCATAATTTTTGTAGTCACAACTTAATATTAGAGGATCAATAGTTTCCATTGTTGAAATGAAAATTTCATTCTGACAATAAAGAAAAGTAAGAAACATTTCCATCTGTCCTTAAATGAAGCGCTTCCTTTCTCCCAAATGCCTGCCCAGTGCCCATTAGCTTACAGGGTCAGCTTAGCTGTCAAGGTGAGAGAGCTCTTTACTTTCTCACCGTCCTTTTTATTTTCATTTCCTTTGACACATCTCTGTCTTTGCTCATTCTCCCATTTCACCAGTTAATTCCCTCAACAAACACCTATTGGCATCTGCTGTGCTGGGACTATCCATTCTTCTAAGGCAGAGATCAGACAGTATTTACTTTTGCGTTGCTTAATTTTTTTTTTTCTTTTGCAGTTTTTGGCCAGGGCTGGGTTTGGACCCTCCACCTTTGGCATATGGAGCCAGTGCCCTACTCCTTTGATCATAGGCACTGCATTGCTTAAATCTTATAGAATAACTCAATTATCAGTTGAGGATTGCCCTAAAAACATCAGCAACAACAAACTAGCACTGAAGCCCAGGAGAAGCTGTGTGAGAAAGGCCTTCACCAACAAGGCGCAGTCAAGACACTCAGGTTCTGTGCAGGCTCCCAGGGGGGCAGAGAGAAAATGACCCCTGAATTCAGGATGAGAAAAGCCCTGAGAATGAAGAGACCAGGGTTTCAGCAGCACAGGGAGTTCAGAAGACCAACTTCAAGGACAGCAGGGAAGGGCTGAGTGATCGGAAACAAGACCTGATGGCGCTGTGTCTGCCGTTCAATCACATTCTAAGATAAGCCTTAAACAGGATGAATAAATAACCAGATAGTAGTCAGAATACTCAGTAGAATTCCAAGCAAAACACCTGGCAAGCTCATCGTATGATTAACATATAATTTAATATAACATGTATACTTATTAATATGAGTAATTATGTAGAATTCTATCTCTGTTATAATTTATTAGTTGGGTGTTAATGTAGTTAGCCTCTCAAATGATTAACTCTCTCAATTTCCAGTAAGGCTCTTCCTAAGAATTTACTATCAATTGTATTATCTTTATCTGGCATGGCTTCCAAGGTTTAACAATTTAAATTTCATCCAAACTAGAAACTATTCATTTGTTTTAGAATTAAAGGGACATTAAACACTATGTGAATTGTGTAAGTGAGGAGTATTTGAGGCAGAACTACACGATCTGGCTCCAAAATGCAGGTCGGCAGACTGGAGGCGTTTTGGTGAAGTGGGTAAGATTGATGCAACGCAATTAGTGGGGGAATGTCACTGCAGACAGAAGACAAATGAGCAACATAATATTTTGCTTTTCCAGGTATCTGCTCAGGAAGTGTCTTTGACTCAGTGGTTCTGTCAGATCATATGCCAGTAAATTTCAATGAAAAAATATGAAATGCTCTATTATTTCCAAAATTTAAAGATGGCAATACAACAATGGAACGGTGCCTTCCAGATGGTACTAACAAACGCCCTGACGGGTGGGGAATGAAACTATACACAGAAAACATCCAAAGGCTTTCCGTGGAAAGTGTCATAAATTTTATCTGGGTCTCGCCTAACATGGATATTTACATACCACGAATATTACCCACGAACAGCCCTCTTCTATGGCTGCTAGTTAACACCAGGAGGAAAGAACACTCAAATTCTAGAGCTGTTTTAACCAAATAAGAAGACACTTTTTTTTCTTTTTTTTGTTTTTTGCAGTTTTTGGCCAGGGCTGGGTTTGAACCCACCACCTCTGGCATATGGGGCCGGCGCCCTACTCCTTTGAGCCACAGGCAGCACCCAAGAAGATACTTATTTTAACCATGATATTTACTTACATATAAAGTATTTTTATCCCCCAATTTTCTATTAATGGACATTAAATTCTCACTTAGAGATATGGATATGCCTAGCTTAAATCATTCAATATCCAATTATATAGGAAGTATTGATTGCGCATACTACCAGCAGACGACTAAGAAATTGGTTAACACACAGCAACTCAGCAGCCAGACCTGAAGCTTTCATCTCATCATGGAGTCCATGTGGTTTCCTTCCGGAATAATCATAGGGTAGAAAAAGTAACAATAAGTACTAATGGGCGGCCCCTGTGGCTCAAAGGAGTAGGGCGCTGGCCCCCTGTGCCGAAGGTGGCGGGTTCAAACCCAGCTGCAGCCAGAAACTGCAAAAACAAACAAACCAAAAACAACAAGTACTAATAAAAGTAATAATAATAAGATCACTGCTCAGCCTGCCTCACTTTCAAACTGGAGGACTGAAGAAGGCTCACGGGGCTTACGGGGGTGTGGTAGCTGAGCTGGGAAGGTGCCTCGTACAGTGCTGGTTATGAAGCGGCGCTGAGGCCTATTACAAACAGTACTAATAATACAAACTAAAAACTGCTCATTCTCCTCTTCGTCATTTTCTAAAGCAAAATTATTAAACTCTAGTTTCCTATTAACCAGTGTTGCTAATGGAAACTAGTTTTATTTTCTCCCTCTTCTAATGCCACGTGATGCATCTCCTAAGAAACCAGGCAGTTATTCAGAATATTAAAGGGCTTCTTTATTAAAAAAAGCGTTCTAAGAAAACAGATATTTACCTTCCACAAAGAGGCAATAAGGGCGACAAATGTTTATTGCACACTTAATCCCTGGGCTGAGCATTTCCCACACATTAGTTCATGTGGTTCTCAAAGCAACTCTGAGATCCTGTTGAATTTCTGAGAAAATAAGTTTCTGGAGGTTAATTGATATGAATTATAAGCAGCAGAGACAGAATAGAAACCCAAGGTCTGCAACTACAGAGCACGTGTGTTTGGACACTTTCCCACACCGCTTCCCTGTACAGGGGTTTAGATTTTGTTATAAAAAACACATGCACGCATGTATTTCCATTACGACTGCTGGGATTTTAAGTCATAAACGTAAAAGAAGAAATGAACTAAAACAACTAATGTTTTATTAAATTGGAAGCTTTTTTAAAAAAAACTGCAGAAAAATTTGGCACTATTGATTATCAAGTTCTGTTCAGACATTTTTATTTGCCATTTATCAATTTGCAAATGTGACCATTTATTTCTCCTTTTGAAAACCATTTGTTAAGATATGACTGACATATAAAAATCTGTATGTATTCAATGTATACAATGAATTTGAGGATACGTGTACACTCATGAAACAAACCCAACCATCGAGGCCGTAAACATATACGTCAGCCCAAAGATTCCTCTCACACCAATTATTATTTGCATAGGAACCTTTCACATGAAAGCTGTAGAAATTTTAATCATATTATACAGTACTGTTGGCTAGATAGTGATGATGGTCCACAATAGATCTCCAGAACTTGTTTATCTTGCCCCAGCCCCAAACCACCCTTCTATTTTCTGCTTCTGTGAGTTTGACTGCGTTAAATTTCACATATAAGTGAGATCTTACTTGTCTTTCTGTATTTAGTTTATTTCATTACGCAGCGTGTTTGGTTCACATGTGTTGTCATAAACTTCAGGATTCCTTATTTTTTAAGGCTGAATAATATTTCATTGTTTATTCCACTTTTTAAAAATGCGTCTATCGGGCAGTGCCTGTGGCTCAAGGAGTAGGGCGCCGGTCCCATATGCCAGAGGTGGCGGGTTCAAACCCAGCCCCGGCCAAAAACCACAAAAACAAAACAAAACAAACAAAAAAAAATGCATCTATCAATGGACATTTCTGTTTCCAAACCTTGGTGCTTGTGAATAATGCTGCAGTGATATCGGTGTGCAGGCATCTCTTGTAAAGCCTAATTTCAATTCCTTTGGATAAATAATCAGAAGTGGAACTTCTGGACCCTATGGCAGTTCTATTTTTGTTGTTGTTGTTGTTTTTTGTTTTGAGGGGCTTTCACATATTTCCGGTAATGACTGTACCAATTGTATTCACACCAACAGTGTGCAAGGTTCCCTTTTCGCCATGGCCTCATCAACATTTATTTTTATTTTTCAATGATAGCCATCGCAGCAGGAGTAGGTGATGTCTCCTGTGGTTTTTGATTTGCACTTTCCTGAGGATTCATGATAATGAGCGCCTTTTCAGTTACCTGGTGCCCATTGTATGCAATCTTTGCAGAAATATCAATTTAGGTTGTTTGCTCGTTTTTAATTTTTTTTAATTCTTTTTTTATTAAATCATAACTTTGTACATTGATGCATTTATGTTTTTTTTCTATTACATTGTATGAGTTTCTTATCTATTTGCCTATTAACCCTGTATTGGATACATGGCTTTTACAATTGTTTTCCCATTCCATAGGCTGCCTTTTCACTTTTTTGAGGACTTCCTTTGCCATTAGGAAAATTTTTAATTTGATGTGGTCTGACTTATTCATTTTGTAGCCTGTGCTTTTGACATTGTATCCAAAAAATGCATCGTTAAGATCAATGTCAAGATCATTATGTTTTATTTTAGAGATTTTAGATGTTTCAGCAGCCTCTAATCTAAGTATGGCAATTCCAAATTAATGCCCATTGGCAAGAGATGCATTACCTGTCTATTCTGATGAATTGGTCTATAAGATAAAAAAAGAAGACTGTGGGTGCATTATTTTTTTCTTTAAAGGGAAAAGCATTTCCTTTGAAAGCATATTTGTATGAATAAAAATATTCCCTTGATAAAGTCTATGTGTGTTAAATTATTAAAAAATTATTTTATAGTTAGTATGAGGTTTTCTTCTTATGCTGGTTTATGGGAAAACTACTTTGGGAGTGGATATGTGTTACTTAGTGATGTTTCTCTTCCTCGGTGGGGGGAGGGTGTCTGAATCTGCTATGAGAAATACAGAAGCAATGCCAGGGGCTTGCTGATGAGCTCTGTCCTGCTAGGGACACCTGTTATAGACATGCTCGATTAGATGATTCTATAAAGGGCCAATTTTTCATACAAATTTGCACTTCCTTTAGGAAAGAAGCAAGAGGCATTTTAAGAGTTAGTGTATGTTTTATTCTATTATTAAAACCTTAGACATTTCATAGAAAAATAAGTTACAATGATTCCATTCTTGGAACAATACTTAAAGACCTAAAATACATCATCAAAAATGTCCTGTAGAATGTTATATTATTCAAGGTGGTACCCAGCCATCACGCTGATTAAATGTGGTATGATTGCTGAAGTAATGTTTTTAATATTTGTCATGTTTCCTTAGTTATATCGAGAAAGCCTACACATTTATTATATATTTACAATGGATAATTTTAGCTAAACAGCTTTTGCATGTTTCAAAGCCTCACCCACTCAGATTTATTCAAGAAAGCACTAAAAAAGTTGGGAGTTTAACAACAAATTTTGTTAGGTGCTGGCTCTATTTTGCACTTGGAGTTTTACATACACGGTTTTCTTAAATGTTCAAAGGATTTAGAAAGTAGGAGTCAATGGCAGCAGGAGCCCGTCCTTACTTTCTTAGGCTCCTATCTAGATATTAAACAGTTTTTTGTCTACTCCAGGGGTATTATGAAAAAAAGGATTTTTAAGTCCATGGTTTACAAATCTAGCAGCTCATCGGATGGGGGCTCTCTGAGAAGTCCCGAAAGCTCATGCTTGATTTCATTCTTATTGAATGATTAGAATCAACTTGTTCAATAAGCTTCTTCTGGAGAAAGGTCACGGGCCAGTCAGTGCTGTCAGTTGACGAAACCGATTGCTCTGAGAGTTGGAAATAGCCAATGAGAAGAGGGCGTCAGGACGATTTCTCACCTCATATAAATGTGGGTATGATTTTCTTTAAGTTACAATTGCTGTGTGATGTAATTAGAAGGCTTTAATCTGGGTCTGCCAGAGAGAGCAAACAGGCAGGCAAGGAAAAGCGAAGAACTCGCTCAGTCACATCAAACGGACATGGTGGTGCACGGTTCAGTCAGAGGATTGACCTGTCTTTAATGCAGAGATGCAAATAAAGACATGACTCCGGTTTTCAAAGATTGTAGGGAAAGAAGAAGGAAAAGAAGGAAGCTGGAAAATCCAATGGTAGCTGTAGAATCTACACAGGATACTGCTGGTGGGAATGCAAATTAATACATTCCTTTTGGAAAGAGATATGGAGAACACTTAGAAAAATAGATCTGCCATTCAATCCTGTAATCCCTCTACTGGGCATATACCCAGAAGACCAAAAATCACATCATAACAAAGATATTTGTACCAGAATGTTTATTGCAGCCCAATTCATAATTGCTAAGTCATGGAAGAAGCCCAAGTGCCCATCGATCCACGAATGGATTAATAAATTGTGGTATATGTACACCATGGAATATTATGCAGCCTTAAAGAAAGATAGAGACTTTACCTCTTTCATGTTTACATGGATGGAGCTGGAACATATTCTTCTTAGTAAAGTATCTCAAGAATGGAAGAAAAAGTACCCAATGTACTCAGCCCTACTATGAAACTAATTTAGGGTTTTCACATGAAAGCTATAACCCAGTTACAACCTAAGAATATGGGGAAAGGGGGAGAGGGAAGGGAGGGCAGGGGAGGTGGGTAGAAGGAGGGGGATTGGTGGGATTACACCAGCGGTGCATCTTACAAGGGTATATGTGAAACTTGGTAAATGGTCTGTGAAGCTAGTGAATGATGCCCCATGAATATATCAATGTACACAGCTATGATTTAATAAAAAAAAATAATAAAAAAATAAAATAGTACAGAATTCGGTACAGAAATGGGGGCAGTGAGAGTACTATCTTTTCGTGACTTCAGCCCTAATTTCTTCAGACACTGAGATACTGTATAAACTTGTCTGTTTGAATTGCTGAAGTCCAGAATAACATTTTTTTTAAAAGAAAATAATTTTATGGGTTGTAGTGAGGATAACGCTGAAACGAGACTCAGATGTTAGCAGCTGGAGTCATTTTGTCTGCAGCTCTATCCCTTTGTCACGGCAAAAAATCAAAGGTGGAGCAGAACAATCCCCACACATGTGCTGCTGGTCTCAGGGCTGCAGCTCCACCCACCATGCTGCCCTGGAGGGATGAATGCAGATGCCCGTGCTTCGCTCTGCCTGCAGCATACGCTGTCTGCCTTGACATTTCCAGTGGTATTTGAGTCTCATAATCTGGCTTAAACTGGGTAATAAGGCCTTGGTATGTAGGGTCTTAATGCTAAATTGAGGGAAAGAGGCAGATGTTAACCTTATTAAATCAAGCAAGCCCCACAATTAAAGCTCAACATACTGCAGTTTAATTAGTAATGTGGCTAGTTAAAAATCCGCAAACAGTATCATATTTCACAATACATCGATGTTGACATTTTCTGTGTTGTTGAGGAATCCTTAAAAAGCCTGTCCCATAAACTTATGAGATCATTACTCATTTTGTTGGACTTTAATGTTAATTGGCGAAAAACAAATACTGGAATGCAATAAACCACCAATAACAAATACAAAGTTTAAAAAATCCTGAATGTTCATTTAAAGTTCAGATAGATGGTACCTCATACATTTACTTTTTAAAAAAAATTGTTATTTGATTTCACTATTTTGTGAAGCTTAATGCTTTTGAATTTCTCATTCCAAGGACAACATGACTCTGCCTGTTAAGGCAACTGAATTTAAAATAAAAAGAGTACTTTTTTTTTTTTACCTTTCACATTATAATATCCTGAAAATTTTGTAAATGTTTAGTCCATATAGAGTAGAAGAAATATTTTGTTTAAAAATTATGGTAAAGTGTCTCATTAAAAAAGAATAATAATAAAAAAGAAACAACATGTATATTCCTCTTCCTACATTTGAATTTTTACCTACTATAATAATAAATTTATCTAAAACATACCTCTAGGATAAAATTCACTTAGTTTTTCTCATTCCCAAAATATTTGTTAAGCAGAAATAGAGATTAAACACACAAGTTATAGAGTGTGTTAAATTGATTAATCTGAAATGCTTTGGTTTATTCACTTTTGAAATATATTTATCTGTGAACCAAATCTTTCATTAAGTGACTTGAACCATTTCAACAATTTTAAGAGATAGTTCAGTTCAGCTCTTACTAAAAGAAATACATGAAAGTAATTCATTCACACTTGAGTATGTAATGGAGAGAAAGAAAACCTCCTCTTCACTCCTGCCCTCCCTGTAGCTGTGATCTTCTTAGAGGGAGAAAAATGTGGAATCCTTTAAGAAAAGAAGAGACGAGAGCTCTGGTACACACTATGATCCTTTGGGAAGATAAATGCGTGTGTAAGATTATTATTATTATTATTATTTTTTATTTCAGGTTAATATGAGGGTACAAACAACCAGGTCCCAATATTTGAATTTGTTAGGTAGAGTACATTTTGTAGCTGTGTCTCACACCAAAAGGGCGTGCACACGCCCACATGGTGCCAGTGGAAGCACAGCAATGCCCCTCCCGCCCTCTGCCCCTTGGTTGCTGCCTCTCCCCACAACTTTAATTGAATTGAGTTTTACTCCTGTGTGGACATGAATTAGATCATCTACTGGCTTCATATTAGTATTGAGTACATTGGATATTTGCTTTTCCGTTCTTCTGATACTTTACTCAGAAGAACATGTTTCAACTCTAGGTTAATACAAAAGATGTAAGACACCATCTTCTCTGATATGAATAGTCCTCCATGGTATAAAGATAACACAGTTGGTTAATCCACTCCTGGGGTGGATGGGCATTTAGATTATTTCTACATCTTGGCAATTATAAATGGAACTATGATAAACAATCTAATGCAAATATCTTTATGATAAAATGATTTTTTTTCTTCTGGGTAGATTGTTAGTAGTGGGATTATGGGGTGAAATAAGTTCTTTGAGGATTCTTTGGATTACTTTCCAAAAAGATTGTATACATTTTCAGTCCCACCAACAGTGTAAAAGTTGCCCCTTTCTCTACATCCAAAATAACATCTTCAACACTGGGACTTTGTGATGTGGGCTTTTCTCCCTGGGTTAGGTAATAACTCAGGGTGGTTTTGATTTGCATTTCTCTGATCATTAGGGATGATGAACATTTTTTCATATGTTTGTTAGCCATTCATCTGTCTTCCTCAGAGAAGGTTCTGTTCATGTCTTTTGCCCAGTAATAGATAAGATTGTTTGCTCTTTTTTGTTGATTAATTTGACTTCTCTATAGATCCTAATTATCAACCCTTTGTCAGATTTGTAACATGCAAATCTCTTTTCTCATTTTAAAGGTTGTCTATTTGCTTTAATTTTTGTGTCTTTAACTGTGCAGAAGCTCTGCAGTTAGATTAAATCTCATTTGTTTACTTTTGTTGTTGCAATTGCCACTGAAGTCTTCAAAAAATCTTTCCCCTGCCTGAAAACTTCAAGAGGTTTTTTCAGACTTTCTTCTAGAATTTTTGGTGTTTGATGTCTTAAACTTAAATCTTTTCTACATCTTGAGTCAATTTTTGTAAGTGATGAAAGCTGAGGGTCCAGTTTCAGTGTGTCCAGTTCTCCCAGCCCCATTTGTTGAATAGGGATTCTTTACCCCAGTGTATGCTTTTGTTTGGTTTATCAGATGGCTATGAGATACTGGTTTTTATGTCTTGGTTTTCTATTCAGTTCTATATGTCTATGTCACTATTTTTCTCCTGTTTTGATCACTGTGGACTCATAATATAGCCTAAAGACTGGTAGAGTGATGCCTCTGGCTTTGTTTTCATTACTAAAAATTGCCTTGGCTATACAGGGTTTCTTCTAGTTCCATATGAAAGGAACAACTATATTTTCCAGTTCTTCAAAGTATGATGTTGGTATTTTAATGGGGATTGCATTGAATTTGTAGATTGCTTGGGTAGTATAGATGTTTTAACAATGTTGATTCTTCCCAACCGGGACCGTGCTATGTTCTTCCATTTGTTAATGTCTTCTGCTGTTTCTTTTCTTAGGGTTTCACAATTCTCTTTGTAGAGGTCATCACCTCTTTTGTTAGGTGTATTCCTAGGAATTTCATTTCCTTTGAGGCTAAATCAAAGGGAATTGTATCTTTGATTAGCTTCTCAACTTGGCTGTTATCAGTGTATACAAAGGCTACACTTTATGGACATTGATTTTATTCCGAGACATTACCGTATTTCTTTTTTTTTTTTAAACATATAGATACAACTTTTTTTTTTTTATTAAATCATAGCTGTGTACATTGATATGATCATGGGGCATCATTCACTAGCTTTACAGACCGTTTACCAAGTTTCACATATACCCTTGTAAGATGCTCCGCTGGTGTAATCCCACCAATCCCCTTCCCTCTACTCATCCTCCCCTCCCTCCCCTCCCTTTCCCCCTTCCCCCTATTCTTAGGTTGTAACTGGGTTATAGCTTTCATGTGAAAACCCTAAATTAGTTTCATAGTAGGGCTGAGTACATTGGGTACTTTTTCTTCTATTCTTGAGATACTTTACTAAGAAGAATATGTTCCATCTCCATCCATGTAAATATGAAAGAGGTAAAGTCTCCATCTTTCTTTAAGGCTGCATAATATTCCCTGGTGTACATGTACCACAATTTATTAATCCATTCGTGGATCGATGGGCACTTGAGCTTCTTCCATGACTTAGCAATTATGAATTGGGCTGCAATAAACATTCTGGTACAAATATCTTTGTTATGATGTGATTTTTGGTCTTCTGGGTATATGCCCAGTAGAGGGATTACAGGATTGAATGGCAGATCTATTTTTAGATCTCTAAGTGTTCTCCATATCTCTTTCCAAAAGGAATGCATTAGTTTGCATTCCCACCAGCAGTGCAAAAGTGTTCCCTTTTCTCCATATCTGCGCCAACATCTCTGGTCTTGGGATTTTGTGATATAGGCTAGTCTCACTGGAGTTAGATGGTATCTCAAAGTAGTTTTGATTTGCATTTGTCTGATGATTAAAGATGTTGAGCATTTTTTCATATGTCTGAAGGCCGCACGCCTGTCTTCTTCAGAGAAGTTTCTCTTCAAATCCCTTGCCCAGCCTGCGATGGGATCCCTTGTTCTATTCTTGCTTATACGTTTGAATTCTCTGTGGATTCTGGTTATTAAACCTTTGTCAGAGACATAACATGCAAATATCTTCTCCCATTCTGAGGGCTGTCTGCTTGCTTTACTTACTATGTTCTTGGCTGTGCAGAAGCTTTTTAGTTTGATCAGGTCCCAGTTGTGTATTTTTGAAGCCGCTTCAATTGCCTAGGGGGTCTTCCTCATAAAATATTCACCCAGACTGATTTCTTCAAGGGTTTTCCCTGCACTCTCTTCTAGTATTTTTATAGTTTCATGTCTTAAGTTTAAATCTTTGATCCAGTGAGAGTCTATCTTAGTTAATGGTGAAAGGTGAAAGGTTAATGGTGAAAAGGTTAATGGTGAAAAGGTTAATGGTGAAATGGTGAAAGGTCCACTTTCAGTCTTCTACAGGTTGCCAGCCAGTTCACCCAGCACCATTTGTTAAATAGGGAATCTTTTCCCCACTGAATGTTTTTAATTGGCTTGTCAAAGATTAAATAATGGTAAGTAGCTGGGTTCATCTCTTGGTTCTCTATTCTGTTCCAGACATCTACTTCTTGTTTTTGTGCCAATACCATGCTGTTTTGATCACTATTGATTTGTAGTATAGTCTGAGGTCTGGTAGCGTGATTCCTCCTGCTTTGTTTTTATTTCTGAGTAATGTCTTGGCTATTCGAGGTTTTTTCTGATTCCATATAAAATGAAGTATTGTTTTTTCAAGATCTTTAAAGTATGACAGTGGAGCTTTAATAGGGATTGCATTGAAATTATATACCGTATTTCTTGATCACTTCCATGAGTCTTGTGGTTGAGTTTCTAGACTTATCTAAGTATAAGATCATATCATAAGCAAAGAGTGAGAGTCTGACCTCCTGTGCCCCCATTGGATGCCTTTAATATCCTTCTCTTGCCTAATTACACTGGCTGGAACTTCCAGCACTATGTTGAATAGTACTGGTGATAGAGAACATAGTTTTCTGTTCCAGTTTTAAGTGGAAAGGCTTTCAGTTTTACTCCATTTTGTAAGATATTAGGTATGGATTTCTCGTAGATGGCTTCAGTAAGTTTTAGAAAAGCTCATTCTATGCCTATATTCTTAAGTATTCTTGTTAGGAAAGGATAATGATTTTTTGTCAAATGCTTTTTCTGCATCTATGGAGAGGATCATATGGTCTTCGTTATTCTTCTATGGATAAGGTGAATTACATTTATGGATTTGCATATGTTAAACCACCCTTGCATCCTTGGAACGAAATCTGCTTGATCGTGATATATAATTTGTTTAATGTGAAGCTGCCATCTATCAGCTAAGATTTTATTAAGTATATTTGCACCAATATTCATTAGTGAAATTGATCTATGGGTTGGGTCCCTTTTTCGTTTTGATATTAGGGTGATGTTTCCTTCATAGAATATGTTGGGGGAAGGTTCCTTTCTTCTCAATGTTTTGGACCAGTTTCTACCGTGTATGTATAAGCTCTTCTTTGAAGGTTTGATACAATTCTGGTGTGAAATCATCTGGGTCAGGGCACTTTTTTCACTGGAAAAATTTTTATTGTTTCTTCCATCTCAGTGCTTGATATTGGTCTATTCAAGAAATCCATTTCTTGAATTTCTTCTTGGTTAAGTCTAGGGAGATGATGTGATTCCAGATATTGGTTAATTTCCTCCACATTGTCAAATTTTGTGTAGTAGTAGTCAGAGATAATCTCCTGTATCTCAGTGATAGTGTTTTTCATTTTCTATTTTCATTTCTGACTGAGATTATTAGAAATTTTACTTGTCTGTTTCTAGTTAATCTGACCAAGGGTTTATCAACTTTATTTTTCTTTTTGAAGAACAAACTTTTGTTTCATTGATTTTCTGAATGGTTCTTTTGTTTTCAACTTCATTTATCTCTGATTTAATTTTCATTATTTCTTTTCTTCTGCTAGGTTTGGGATTAGATCGTTTTTTTCTTTTCATTTCCTCAAGATGATTCATTAGGTTGTTGATATGGATTCTTTCTGATTTTGAGATATAAGCATCTAATGTGATGAATTTCCCTCTTAGGACTGCTTTTGCTGTATTCTACAGGTTTTGGTAACTTGTAGCTTCATTTTTGTTATGTTTGAGGAATGTAAAAATTTACTTCTTTACTCTTCCTTAACCCATCTGTCATTCAGAATAAGGTTATTGGATTTCTATGCCTTTAGGTGTGGGGATGAAAATTTTTGTTGGAGTGGAGTTCTACCTTAATTGCCTTGTGGTCTGAGAAGATACCACATTTCTTTTAATTTTGTTAAGGTTTGATTTGTGTATTTTGTGTATTTGTATATTTTGGAGTATGTTGTGTGGACTGATGAGAAGAACATCTTTTTCTTAGCTTTGAGATGGTGTGTTCTGTATATGTCTTTTAAGCCCATTTGTTCTAGGGTTGCATTTAAGTCCCTTGTATCTTTGTTTATTTTCTATGTACAGGCTCTGGCAAGTTCTGCCACAGGAGGATTAACATTCCTAGCTATTATGGTGTTCTAGAATATCATATTGCTTAGACCAAACAAGGTCTATTTCATAAATCTGTGAGTATTTAAATTTGTGTACATAAATATTTAGAATTGAAATGTCCTCTTGTTGTATCATTCCCTTGACCAGTATGAAGTACCCATCTCTGTTTTCCTTAACTTTAGTGGCTTTAAATTGACCCATATGTAAAAATAAGATTATAATCCCTCCTTTCTTCTAATTTCCATTTCCCTGGAATAATGTTTTCCATCCCTTTATCCTGAGTCTCATTTTGTTCTTTAATGTCAGATGTGTTTCCTGTATTGAGAAAATACATGGGTTGTGCTTTTTTATCCAATCAGCCAGCCTATTGCTCTTCAGTGGTGAATTCAGTTCATTGACATTTATTGAGAAAATTGGTAAGTGTGGTGGAGTTCTATTCATCTTATTTTTTGAAAGTCCATTATTTAGTTTTATCCTTTGCACCACTGTGGAAGGTAGGTTTTGTGTTTTAGTTTCTGGATGTTAACTTTGCTGGTAGTCCATTGTGATGGTCAGTGGGTCAGTGTGGAGAATAGGTCTAAGTCTTTCCTATAGACCTGGTCTTGCCGTAAATTTTCTCAAGGTTTGCTTTTCAGTAAAAGGTATGTTTGTTTTCTCCATCAGTTTTGAAACTAGGTTTAGCAGGATACAAAATTCTGGGATGAAAATTATTTTGTTTAAGAAGATTAAAGGTAGATGACATTCTCTTCTAGCTCGGAAAGCTCCAGCCAAACAGTCCACTATCATCCTGAGAGATCTGCCCCTATAGGTCAATTGGCATTTACTCTTGGCTGCTTGCAGATTTTTCTTTCATCTTGACTTTGGACAGGTCATTATAATGTAATTTTTGATGCTCTATTTCTGTTGAGATGACCTGGAATTTGATAACCCTCTACAAGGAGTGTTTCTGAATCTTTAGTGCAACTTGGGAAATTTTCATTTATGATATCCTCCAGTAGGTCTTCCATTCCTTTGGGATGATCTTCTTCCCCTCAGGGTATCTATAATTTATAAGTTTGAATGCTTCATGAATTCCCATAATTCTTTGAGAAAATAATCTGCTTTCTCTCTCTTCTTTTCTGCCTCTTTAACTACTTAAGTTAGGTCAGGAGCTTTATCTTCCAGCTCTGAGATTCTTTCTTCCACATGGTCTAATCTATTATTGATACTTTCTACTGCACGTTCCCTTTTTAACTCCTTCAATTCCTTAAGCTCTGTAATATCCTTTTATATTCTTCATAGCTTTCATTTATTTTTTAGTTTTCTTTTCCTACTTTCTCATCAATTCCCTTTATTGCCTTTGCCATCTATATTTTAAATGTCCTTTCTGTCATTTCCATTAATTCCCAGGTAGAATTTTCTGAGGTAGCTGCCTCATGGTCCCTTTGGAAGGGGGGAAGGGGATTGCTTGGTTTTGGTTTTTCATGTTGCCCAAATTTTCTGTTTGTTTCTCTTCATGTGTGTTTTCTGCTTATTCATATCCTTCTCCTACTTTTTCCTTCTCACTGCCTCCTCAACTTTAAATAACCTTGCCTTGGAGCTTATATGTTGAAGTAGCCTTTTAGAATAAGGTCAAAAAGAAAATAAAAACAAAGAGCAAGAAATAATTAAGAAAACAAAAAGAGAAAGAGAAAGAAAATAAAAGAAGAAAAGGTGGAGTGAAATAATAGAACTGAAGACTGAGAGAAAAGAAGGACAGAAGGAGAGAAAGAGAGTAACAAGAGAAATGGTGGTGATCAGCAGGGTGCTCTGGTCACACTTACAAATCTAGGTCTCTGTGTGGTCAGGCTTGGAAATTCCCTTGAAGTCAGGAGCTCCTTACCAGCCTGAGAAAAAGAAGACCCCATGTCTGCCAAATACAAAAGGAAAAAAAAATGGAAAGGAAAAAGGAATCAGCAGTATGTTACAGTAGGGACCTGTCAATACTAGCTTTCTGAAGGCCAAAACTAAAAGGACACTGTGGACCAGGAATTCATGACCTCCTTGAGCCACACCAATGCCATGACATCCCAGCCAAAACCAATGGCATTACCCCAAGTACAATTGTATAAGATAAAGAAGAAAAAGGGATATCTTAGGTGTATGAGAAATGTATGTAGGAAAAATGAGAAAAGTAGAAAATATCTACCTAAAAGAGAGAGAGAAAAAATGAAGTAAAACAGGAAGAAAGAATAAAAGGAGCTGAAAGACTGTAACAAAAAGTGAGGATTGAAGAATGTAAAAATAGAAAAAGTAAAAATACAACCAAACAACAACAAAAATCCCAAAATAGCAACAACAAAAAGAAGAAAAAAACACTAACAAAAAAATTCATAAAAGGAACAAAAATGAAATAAATATAAATATAAATATGTATTACTATATATATATTGAAATATATTGCCTGGACACTTGGTGGCACTGTGGTGTTAGGAGACAGAGAACACACACTTGCTTTTGCTATATATAAAATATGGGCTAGAAGCCACTTTCTAGTTGTAGAGGAGATTTGGTCCTGTCTTTCATACTTATCTGCCCTCATTCAGGGCCTCGTCACTTCATCAGAATTCAGTCCCTGCAGGATTGGGGTCTGAAAGCTCTTGCCAACTTCCTTAGGAGACAAGCCAAACGGTATCCTCTGCCAACAAAGTGGCCCTCCTAGGGGTGCAGGTATCACTTGTCTTATACCAAGGATGATTGCCCAAGCTCAACAAGCACGCCAGAGCTACCTGTACACTAGGACTCTGTGGACTCTTCCTCCAGTGCGCCTTCACACAATGGCAGCACCCTGCTAACAGCCAAGCCAATGGGAGAGCCACCTTACCCTCTATCAATCCCAGCCACTGGGCACTGCTAGAGTCCACTCATTTATTACGTTCTTCAATGTAGCTCTACTGAGAAGTCCAGTACAAAATCAAAAAACTGAAGGACAGCCCTTTCCAATGCCCAGTCCTCGGTACAGGGCTGGCAACTAGCCCTTGTCACATGTTAGCACCTGCCCTCCATGCTCATCCTCCTCAGTTCCAAAACTCCTTGTTGGCTCCTGAAGTCCACCAGTGCTTTACTGTGCCCCCAGAGTGATGTTCCTGGGCAAGTTCCCCCAGCCAGATGTGGGTGGAGTTTCTACTCCCCGTCTCATTGTGAATGGCTACAAAGAAGCTGTTTCTAATCCATCTTCCATATGTAAGATTTTTAAAAGAATTTACTATTGATAAAACATTGTTATTTCCTACATTGAAGAGATTAGATAAAATTTTAAATATTTTCTAAAGTACTTGGCATCCAATTTCTTTTGGATAGAACATTATGTGGAATAAGTTCTAAAAGCAAGGGAAAACAATGTGAGATTTATTCACATTTTATACATTTTCTAATATTTGTTTTATTTTTATTAATATAACTTAGGACCTTGCAGTTAGAATCTATTAGTCCAAAATGGACAAACTACTGTGTCCTAAACTAATTGTTTATATTCAACAAAGCCTTTTGTTAGGCCTCTTTGTAAATATGGGTAAAATGTGCGAATAAAAATTAGGCATGGTCCTAGGCATACTCCTGCTCAAACCAACGTCAAATACTTGCCCAACACATGTGCCCACAAATAACAGGAAACTGCTATGTTCTCTGTAGAATCTAAAGGATACTATGTCCACAGTTACTTTTATTTTTTTAACAAATTCTTTTGAAAAGTAAATCTCAGAATTAAAATTATTACTGACTATACAAAGACGATAACTTCATAACCTCACAGAGGTAATGAGATAGAATCTTAAACAAACCAAGATCTTAGTTCTATCAGAACCCTGCTTAATAATTAATATAACCCACACCCAAGTGACTACTATCTGTATGTGACAATTGTTACCAGAGTTAACATAATTATGAGGAAGAGGGAAAATATGCATAATTACTCTTGCAACAATTTTCCATCTTGCATTCTTGGAAATTAGTAATGAACACAGGTAGTTGTTGTTGACAAAACATTCCCATAATTTTCAAAATGAATGCATGGTAATGTTTTCTTTAATTGAAGGAATGGTGATGAAGCTAGACCAAAATCCTTATAGCCCTCACTGCCTGCTTGTCCTGTTAGCTGAGTCTCCTCTTCCCTGAGAACAGGTGCCAGGCATGGAGGTAGCTACACAGCATGCGCTACCATACTTGGCATTTAATAACCACCTGTGGATTAAATAAATAATATGTATATGTGCTTGGGTTTGCCAAGAAGAACGTTACAATTAGGAGGGGGAGTGGAAGACAAATGGAAGTAATATTTACTAAAAATTTACCAGGCACCCAGATAGTAGCACAGCAATATAAATAATCAAATGAAAGTAATACTTGAACTCCAAAAACTAGTCTCATTTATTTTCCATTGTATTGGCTTTGTGACCACAATATGCCCGTATTTAACACTTAAGACAAACTCCTATTTGTGTACTTTCTCCCTATGTCAGATTTAAGCATTTGAGAAGCAAGACCATGACTCATTTTTCTCTAAGGAAGTTCTGAATTATAACAAAAATTCTCCAATAGGATAAATTGAAATTGCTTTTAAGGAGAATAATAGCATTATTATTATCCTTATTAATATTATTTTGAGACACAGTCTCACTTTGTTGTTCTTGGTAGAGTGCTGTGGCATCACAGGTCACAGCAACCTCCAGCTCTTGGGCTTAGGTGATTCTCTTGCCTCAGCCTCCTGAGTAGCTGGGATTACAGGTGCCCACCACAACACTCAGCTATTTTTGTTGTTGTTGTTGTTGTTGTTGTTTCAGTTTGGCCGGGGCCAGGTTTGAACCTGCCACCCTCAGTATAAGGGGCCGGTGCCCTACTCACTGAGCCACAGGCACCGAAAAACATCCTTATTATATGTAAGTTTCTCAGGGGTATTGTATTTTATCATACTCTAAATGATCATGAACTATAAGTTGCATGTATTAATTACTCCTGGTTATTTAATTTGATAGATTTTTTGCATAAGGTATAACTCAGTTTTTTATACATTGCTTTACTACATTTCATAGATACTGTAGTTTTTTTTTTTTTTGTTTGTTTGTTTTTGTTTTTTTTCTGAGACAGAGCCTCAAGCTGTCACCCTTGGTAGAGTGCTGTGGCGTCACAACTCACAGCATCCTCCAACTCCTGGGCTCAAGCAATTCTCCTGCCTCCATCTCCCAGGTAGCTGGGACTACAGGCATCTGCCACAATGCCTGGCTATTTTTTGGTTGCAGCCATCATTGTTTGGCAGTCTGGGCTGAATTCGAACCCGCCAGCTCAGGTGTATGTGGTGGGCACCTTAGCTGCTTGAGCCACAGGGGCTGAATCCAGATACTGTAGTTTTAACACATTGAAAGTGTGGGTTCTCACTTCCTGTCCATGTGCCATATTTTGGTAATTCTCAAAATAGTTCAAGCATTTTTCATTCTTATTATTATATATCTGATGGCTATCAATCATTGCTAAACTTTGATTATTCTAAGCCACTATAATTATTCTAAGGCACATCCTATGCCCATGTAAGATGGAAAACTTAATCAATAAAGGTTGTGTGCGTTCTGCCTCCTCCAAAAACCAGCCATTCTTCCATATCTTTCCCTCTCTTTATATCTCTTTATTTTCTGAGATGCAAAAGGTTGAAATTAGGTCAATTAATGACCAACAATGCTCTGTATGTGTTCAAGGGAAGGAAAAGTCACAGGCTTCTCACTTGAAAGCAAAAGCTAGAAAGGAGAAAGCTTAATGAGGAAGGCAAGTCCAAAGCCAAGACAGGCTGGCAGCTGGGCCTTCTATGCAGACAGCTAAACTGTGAATGCAAAGGAAAAGTTCCGGAAGGCCATTTGAAGTTCTACTCCAGTGCAAACATGAACAATAAGAAATAAAAACAGCCTTATTCCTGATATATGTAAGTTTTAGTGGACTGGACCTAAAAGCAAATCAGTCAGAACATTCCCTTAAGCCACAACCTAATCCAGAGAAAGGCACTCATTTTCTTCAATTCTGTAAAAGTAGAAAAATGTAAAGAAGCTGAAGAAGAAAAGTGTAAACCTAGCAGAACTTCACCCAGGAGGTTTAAAGAAAGAAACCATCTCTGGGCGGCACCTGTTGCTCAGTCGGTAAGACGCCGGCCCCATATACCGAGGGTGGGGAGTTCAAACCCAGCCCCGGCCAAACTGCAACCAAAAAATAGCCGGGCGTTGTGGCGGGTGCCTGTAGTCCCAGCTACTCCGGAGACTGAGGCAAGAGAATCGCTTGAGCCCAGGAGTTGGAGGTTGCTGTGAGCTGTGTGAGGCCACGGCACTCTACCAGGGGCCATAAAGTGAGACTCTGTCTCTACAAAAAAAAAAAAAAAAAAAGAAAGAAACCATCTCTATAACCTAACAATTGCTCCTGTAGAAGCTGGAGCAAGTTATCCAGAAGACCTAACAAGTAATTGATGAAATGACAGCTTTTCTATGCAGATGAAATGCCCCTCCATGGTAAGAGGATGTCATTCAAGACCTTCATAGCTAGAGAGAAGAAGACAATGCCTGGCTTCAAAGCTTCAGAGGAGAGGCTGGCTCTTTCATTAGGGGCTAAAGAAAATGGTAACTCAGGGCAGCTCCTGTGGCTCAAAGGAGTAGGGTGCCAGCCTCATATGCCTGGGTGGCAGGTTCAAACCCAGCCCCAGTCAAAAAAAAAAAAAAAAAAAAAACCTTAAAAAAAAAATGATAACTTTAAGTTGAAGCCAATGCTTATATAGCATTCTGAAAATCCCAGGGTCCTTAAGAATTATGCTATCCTACCCTGCCCGTGTTAATTGAACAGCACCACCTAGATGAAACCACATATTTTTATGTCAAACTTTACTGAATATTTTAGGGCCACTGTTGAGAACTACTAGTCAGAAAAATGTCTTCCAAAATATTACTGCTCATTGACAACAGACCTTGTCATGTTAAGAACTCTGGTGGAGACAAATGTTACACAACCTTCTCAACCCTACAGTCCCTGGTAACCACCATCCTACTTTTAAAAACTATTTTTTTGACTATGACATGAAGTCATGGAACAGCTCTTCAAATGTGAAGAACAGCATATTTAGTGCCAATATGACACACATTTAAATGTAATTATTACACTGTTAGGAGGTAAGAGAGAAGCTGGCAGTAACAGAAGCTGTCTGTTGAGAACCTGATTCAAAAACTTCAGAGTGGTTTGGGAGGTGATTTTAGGCACAAGATCAAGGGAGCAAGGAAGATGAGAGGAAGAAAGAGATACAGAAGAAGGCAGGTTTCATGATCCATGCTACAGGCAGTTGGATTGATTCCACCAGGGTTTTCAAGTATACAAAATAAACAGGAGTGTCATAGTCTGGACAAAAAACAAAAAAAGTTGCACTATGCATAGGTTGTGGGGAATCCCTAGGCTCATAATTTCCTGATTTCTGCACTGGACCTCTACGACACCTGGTGAGCCCCAGGCAGTGGGGGCAGGTGTATAGCCATGCTTGCAGAGAGGCCAGCTGAGCACATATGGAACCGCCCACAGCTGGAAGGGGCTGGGGATGCCCTGTGGGCACTGGAGGCATTTGCTGTTGTGCTACAGACAGAAAATGGGAAAGAAAGATTTCCTCCGTGGTCATAATAATAATTACAAACCTTATATCTACCTGAGTTTGTAACTATGCCTACCTATAGAAAAGTGATCAACTCTTCAAAACCTTTGAGGTGCAATAAAATATTGACTCAAAAGACACCCATCAAGCAGTGAAAGAATTAAGTTGATGAATAAATTAGTGACTTGAGGTTTAAGCAAAAATTATAACATGGACTCAATTCCCCAATGTGACCATTTCCAATAAGAAGAGCCATCTGGCTTTGGTTAATCTGCATCGAGGCTAAGATACTCCAGCAAGTAGGAAACACCCTCATCTGCTTAAGGCTCAGCGTAAGTAACAAAAAGAGAAGTTCTCCTCCATCTCCAAGCATGAGTGATTTGGCTGCTAATGGACCAACGTAACCCGTGACTTCAGTTCAGTAGACTTCACCCACTCCGTGTCCATTTTCTCTGTGTGACAGAGTCTTGCTGCAGCACCTCAGCAGCCTATACCAATATTGCATGAAATATTGAACCACCATTAAGCTGTGGCTCCACAGGAGAGTGTTTGATCTTTTCCTTCGTTATGGTTAAGAAGTTAATGTTTCTCCTACTGCTTTCATAATACATTATTGAGCACTGAATAAATCTTTTTTTCTTCAGAATGTAATTAAGATATTCAATATTTTTATCTTTTACCTTATCGCTAACAAACAACACACAGTATAAGGAAATCCTTAAATTGTAATGGACTTAATAACATTAAAGTACTATGCTAAGTAGAATATTTCTTTAAAAAGATTAATTTTAATGTTTCTCTTTCAAAAACTCAGTTAACGGAGAAAACCAAACAGTCGCAATAGGTGCTAAACTGATAGCCAATATAAAAAAAGAAGAAAACATTTCTTCCTTTGATCACATAAAAATTACTGTAAGAACATAATTCAATTAAGCTGTATTTATTTATTTATTTGAGACAGAGTTTCACTTTGTGGCCTTCGGGAGGGTGGAGTGCCCTGGTTATCATAGTTCACAACAACCTAAAACTCTTGCCTCAGGCTTCCCGAGTAGCTGGAAATATAGGCACCCTCCACAACACCTGGCTATTTTTAGAGATGCTTTTTTCTTGCTTTTGCTCAGGCTGGCCTCCCAGAATGCTAGGATTACAGGTGTGATCCTAGCCCAGCCCAAGCCTTATTTTTTGATCTTCAGCCACTTTAGTGAGAAGATTTTATAGATTTTTCAACTATTCAAATATAATACTTGAAATTTCATAAATTGCTATGAAATTATATTTTTATATTTACAGAAAGGAGATGCTCCAAGCTGTTTATCTGACAAAGACAGATGTCTTAAGGTAATACCCTGTTATTTGACATAAGACCTTGTTATGTAGCCAGTGGAGATTACATAGGTGGACATAGTTCTAAAGGTGACAGAGATTGGTTTGAATTCCTGCCTCGCTTTTGACCCATCTTTGTACCTCGGGTGGATGTTTTGCTGTTCTTAAAGCAGAACCCCAGTGTCAAAACAGAGAATAATTCTGTAAGTTTGTGTTAAGTGAAAAAAAAAAAGGAAAAGGATTTGGAGTTGATGGCAACTCCTTCAGCCTAAATTGGTTTCCCTAAATTGGTAATATGATCCTCTGAATGTTGCTTGATGATTCAAATTCTTTCAAAAATATATTCAAGTCTATGAAAAATGGTTAAAATTTTTATGTTACATGTGAGGGAAAGAGAATTAAGAATTCAAAAAAAAAAAAAAAAGATGAACATGAACAAATTCAAAAGTTACAAAGTCTCCAAGAAGTTTCTTGAAGTAATAGCCACTTATGACATCAAAAGATGGTTTGAGATTTCACTCAGGCACCGGTTGTATTATAAGATCTGTTTGTGAAAAGCTCTTTAAGAGAAATAAATAATAAACAAAGGAAAACTTCAAGGGAAAAGGTACCTGTGATAATCACAGGAAGCTTTCCTGTGTATTGACTAAAGTCTGTATTCACTATGTATAAGTATTGATAATGGTGGATTGGGTTTTTCCTTTTTTTTCCATTTTTTTTAGAGACAGTCTCACTTTGTCACACTCTCAGTACAAGTCACAGCAACTTCCAGCTTTTGGGCTTAGGCGATTCTCTTGCCTCAGCCTCCTGAGCAGCACGACGCCGGCTATTTTTGTTGTTGTTGTTGTTGTTTTTGCAGTTTTAGCAGGGCTAAGTTTTAACTCGCCACCCCTTACGTATTTCAATATGGGGCCACTCCCTACTCCCTGAGCTACAGATGCTGCCCGTGAATTGGGTTTTTAATATTTCCCTCTAGAAGCACTATTAAATAAATAGAAAACAGAATTATGAGAAACAGATCCATCTTTATTCCTAAAACACAACTTTTAATGTTTTATGACTTCTTTGGCCATTACCCAAGAACAGCAAACGGTTTTCTGTATCTATTTACTCAGACAATACACGATCTTCTCCCCAGAGATTTTTCCAGGAAAAAGCAATGGGCCCAAATGTGACAGCAGTGAACAAGGATGTAAGTGGTTTGGGCATCTTCACATCATTTTTCTGGAATTCATAAACTAATGCGGGGACTCAAGGACCAATGATTCCAGAGTGAATTGGAGCTTGGGCCAGCATCAGCTGGCAGTATCCTCTCCTCTGAGTGACCAGCCCATGTCATAGCATCCCTTCACAGACCCACTGAGTTTGCATGCGCTGAATGGACAACAATCCTGAATCTGGTCGTTTTGCATCTGGAAGGTCTTCTTCTGTTCATTCCTGATTTGGTTATTGTTAGACTCTTCTGTCCTGAAATTCAAGCACACTTTCAAGTCAGAATTGTCTTCTGGTGATCACAGCCCCTGGGATGGGGCTCTGCATTGCAGTCTGTGGGAGGAGGCATCTGAGAGCATGGGCTGTGTTACCCGCTGTGGACCCTGGAGCTCCAGCACCTTCCACGGTGGAGTCTGGGGAAGAGCACAGATCCCTCCCCTGCCAGCTGCCTGTTCGTGGTGTCCAGGGTGCAGGCAGCACCTGTGTCACAGTGAGAAGCTAAGTGCTGTGGGCAATGGGTAGGGATCATGATATGAAGGGGAAGTGAACGGGTAAGTCCTGGGTAGGAAAAGAAAGAAGATTTTGGCCTAAAAGAGGAGCAGGGACACACAATTGTGGTAAAGATGAAAATCAGAGCGGCTGGGTGCAGAGTGTGGTGCGGTGTGGCTGCGCATGTGCGATTCTCTTCTGCCAGACTGAAGGCTGGGGACTCCTCCGAGGGGCTGGCAACTGCATTTCAACAATTTCTATAATTATTGAAATACTGAAGGCAATACTGTCCTTTCACATTTTACATTGTGAAATGTAATGATTTCCCTTATAAAATACGAATTAGACCGTAAAATCTTAGAGATGTGTGTTTGTTTTAATTTCTCATTGTCTTTATTTTTTAATCCAAAAGATTTTGTTCATTTTTTAATATTGCCGTTTTGATGTCTGTTGAGTGAATGAAGAAATGAATGAATGAATAGCACAGGTGACACTTCTTTAGCTCTCACCCAGCTAAGCCAATTTAATGTGTCTGAGAGAGTGCTGAGTCTTTACTTAGTGATACTTTCAGTAATATTATGACATCCTACACCCCAGGACTTCTAATGAGTTCAAAAACATCTCACTAGTCTCATTGCCAAACCTGAGGTGAATGCCTCAAAATGTAACAGTGTGCAATGAAAATAGTTGGGGGTTTACCTTTTAAAATTTAGAGAGTTTTCCTCAGTGGCTCTTGCCTGTAATCCTAGCACTCTGGCAGGACGAGGCAGACTAATGGCTTGGGAGTTAAAGATCAGCCTGAGCAAGATCAAGACCCCGTCTCTAAAACTAGCCAGGTTTGTGGTGGGCACCTGCAGTCCCAGTTACTCGGGAGGCTGAGGCAAGAGAATCACTTGAGCCCAGGAGTTTGAGGTTGCTGTGAGCTGTGATGTCACAGCACTCTACTGAGACTGACAAAGTGAAACTCTGTCTCAAATAAAAAGTATATATACATATATACACACACATATACAAATAAATAAAATAAAATTGAGTTTTCTGTTATAACACATCCATTTTACATATTTCAATTTAAAACTATTAGCATAAACTGAGTAAAAGAAGGAATAATTCAAAGTTTAAATTTAGTAGCGCGTTTAGTATATTGTTTCATTTTTAAATATTAAACAGGGGTGTTTATATGTACCTACATCCCTGAGTTTGTATGTGTATAATTAAATATACATAGATTTTTTCTGTAAATTTAATAAAATAGGTATAGATTTCTTGATTTCTTCTATATATTTAATTAAATATACATTAAATATATAGAGATCATAGACAAAATACAATAATTTTGATAGCAAAACAAGGGCTATATGCATATCACAATAGCTTGTAGTATATTTATATATATAGTTAAGTCAGGAAAAAACCTATAATATTCTGAAATAAAGCTTTCATGTAACTTATATTAACATACGTAAATAGAACAACAAAACTTCAGTTTAAGAAATGAAAGAATGTATGTTAATTTACTCAGGGAAGAATTTCTAACTCACTCTATCCCCAATTTTCTCCATCTTGGACAAGAAGGTTGTTGAATTTAAGTGCAGTCAAATAAAATGACTTGAAACATCAGCAGAATGTACAAAGAACCTTCACGCTTTGCATAAATTACTTTCATTAATCGCACAGCATGAGGCACTTGCTTGAATAACTTTTTTGTCACAGTAAAAAGAACCTGTATACAGAAAAGAAGTTGAGCATAAAATTCACAGAAGAGGGTGTCAACCAATTTTCATCTTAACAAATAAATTAAAGTCACTTATTTTTTAAAAAAAGACTATATAAGTCAGAGTAATTTATAAAATTATACTTTTTGGCAATACAACCCCTTTGAGCCTTGGAGCTCACGGGCTGCTGTAGGGAACACTCCATAGTCACTGAGCAGTAAGTCTTATAGGGACTTATTGAGCCTATATACAAGTTAATTAATATGCATTGGCTTTAATTCCTACACAGACTTTAGAGTAGGTCTTCTGTTCTAATTCTGTCCTTGTTCCTGCAAAGAAAGGCCCCTGGGAAGAGGGAGGAACCGGGTGGGGCTGCTGAGCTTGGAAGTAGAAGGCTTTGGATTCAGCCCCTGGTTTACTCCCTGGAAGAAGTGACTCTGGTCTGTAAGCATCGGTTTCCTTAATGCTACAAGTAAAGGAATGTTCTTTGGTGATTAAATAATACTATGTTTTTAAAAGTTTTTGTAAACACGTATTGTACAAATACATTGCCATAGAGTTTTTGTTGGAAGAACGTGTTACGTGTTTCAGGGTAGAATTCTCTGCTTGCTTAGAGGACATGGCAAAACTCAAGCAAGGCTGAAAAACCAGGCTGCAAAGCAAGAGGGCTTTCAAGTGCAGATCTTAGTGTCATGAGTTTATAAGTTTATAAACTTATGAGTTTATAAGAAATAAGAGAGCAGACACTACTGAGAGTGACAAAGGGAAACTCTGTCTCAAATGAAAAGTATATATACATATATAGACACACATATATAAATAAAATAAAATAGAGTTTTCTGTTATAACACATCCATTTTACATATTTCAATTTAAAACTATTCATATAAACTGAGTAAAAAAAGGAATCATTTAAAGTTTAAATTTAGTAGCCTCACTCGGTTATGAGTTTATAAGAAATAAGAGCTGGTGAAGTCTTTGGAGAAAGCATAATTCAGGGAGAATAAAATGCTAATATGAGGGATGGATTCAATTACAGAAGAAGGACATGCTGGTCAGGGAATTACTCTAGAATAAAAACTAAGAAGGTCCAAGTGAGCCTTCCAGAGTGGGACTCGGAGCGTACGGTGTAGGGAAGAGCAATCTATTCACGTTGCTTAAAATACCTCAGTTAATAAGATGACAAAGGAGAAGTCCAAGGCAGCACCGTAAGCTATACCAGATTGCCAAATGATGCCCTTCCACATTTAATATTGCTCAGATATTAACAAATGGAAAGTGGCTTAAATGGTGAAACAGATATAACATCTAGCTTAATCATTCACTCTCCCAAATTTATAAACATCTGAGTCTTAAATGTTGGAAACAATTCTATTTTTATACACCTGTTACTGATTTATTTGAAGGCATAGAAGAACTACTTACAGGGGAAAAATAATGAACATTTCGGGGCGGGGGGAGGGATGTGTTGTTTGTTTTGTTTCCAAACTTATTTTGTTGCCAACTTTCTCTCCTGTAAACCTGGGCTTGCAGTTTTTGGCATGCACTACTCATATTCATTATTTTTTCAATTAGCCTACAAGGTCTTTGAGGGCAAAGACCATGTGTTGTGTTTCGGGCTATTTGCCACCACATTGGAGGCCACGCCTGGGGGGCCGCAGACGCTCTCCCCCTCACGCACACACAACCTTACCCACAAGTCTGGGAACAAATCCCAGGGAGTAATTTATTTTCTATTTTAATAAAGTTTATAGAGACACTAATTTAAACTATATCATGCTGCACACAGCACACCTGACTTATCGTATGTCTTCTGTTTGAATTAAACGCCGATAAACTAAATTAAAAAGTTGGTCTTAATGATCAAGAGATAATTCAAGTTCTCCACACAATTCTCAGAGTGGAGAGTAAATCTTCCACTGCTAGGTGTGAACAGAAGAGATGTTTTCAAGGCAGTTTTAGACTGGGCAATTTGGGTGGCAAAAACACTCATGAGTAAGCCGGTATACTGAGCAAAATGGTGATGATTCTTATAAATACGAAATAACTTTTTCTATTTCCATCTGCAATTTAAAACACTTGTTTCTCATATTTCTTTTCTTTCTTTTTTGCAGTTTTTGGCTGGGGCTGAGTTTGAATCCTCCACCTCTGGCATACGGGGCCAGCACCCTACTCCTTGAGCCACAGGCACAGCCCTTGGTCTTCATATTTCAACTTAACTTGAATTCTCTGTACCGCTCTGGCCTTTTCCACCACGGATGTTTTTCTATTCTTACCTAATTCTTTCTGCTTTTCTTTTTTTCCCTGCACCCTTCATGGCCTCCATTCCCTTTTCTTATCCATGAAGGGCAATGTCTCTGCACATGTCCATTCAGATCCTGAACTCATGAGCACAGAGGGGCAAGCTCTCTGCTCCCAAGCAGGGCTCCCGGTCAGCCCGCCCTGCTGATGGCTTCCCAGGTCTGCCCTCTGGTTCTTAAAGGAAAAGCATAGAAAAAAAAAGTTGTTGAAACACTGACTTTGATGGAGAATCAAAGAAAAAACACTGGAGCAAATGAAGCCCCTGTGAGTCCAGTGAATTATCAGCAGGGGCTGGGGTTAGTGTTGGACAGTTTCACCGACATGAGTTATTTTTCTGTGTGTCACTCAGCCTCTACTTCTCTGTCCATTTCCATTTAGCAGCTGTCCCTGCAGGGGGAACCCCCACAAGAGAGGAATGTGGGGAGCTGTGTAAGAGTTGAGTCTAATGAAAGTCAGGGTGAGAACTGGCTTTAATACTGTGCGTGAGATAATTTCCTTTTCATGTGTCTCTCGTCTGTTTAGAAGATGGGCTGATAGGAAAGGGAATCTGTTCATCATGAATCTCCCAGCCCTGATAAGGACACTCCCGGTGTTCCGGTGCACGGCCTGGCTGCATCCAGCCGCGGGGAGCAGCTCTGCCCACATTAGGCTTCTCTCCATAAGGGTCTTCCCGGAGTGCGTCTTGCAGAGTGCAAAACAGTTAGTCAATCAACAAACTGCTAATCCCATTTTTCAAATCCCCAGAGAGCTTTAAAAACTGCTGAGGGAACAGGTATTCCAGTCTGTATATTTGTTAAGCAGGATGACCCTCTCGGCTCAGAACTCAGAACCCGCTTTACTGCCCGGGCTGCGCAGCCTTTCGTGTGCGCATGCTCAGAAGCAGACGCTCGCTTAGCCTTGGGCATTGTGTGAGCTCTGACAACCAGGTCTGCTGGAGACCCTGCGGGGTCAGCGAGCGCCCAGCTCCACTCAGGTCACCACGGGGTCCACGGGAGACCATGGGGGGTCAGCAACCACCCAGCTCCACTCAAGTCATGCACGGTCTGAGCGAGACCCTGCGGGGTCAGGGAGCGCCCTGCTCCACTCAGGTCATGCATGGTCTGCGGGAGACCCTGGGAGGTCAGCAAGCGTCCAGATCCACTCAGGTCACCACGTGGTCCGCGGGAGACCCTGCGGGGTCAGGGAGCGCCTTGCTCCACTCAGGTCATGCATGGTCTGCGGGAGATCCTGGGAGGTCAGCAAGCGTCCAGATCCACTCAGGTCACCACGGGGTCTGCGGGAGACCCTGTGGGGTCAGCGAGTGCCCACCTCCACTCAGGTCACCACGCGGTCTGCGGGAGACCTGGGGGGTCAGCAAGCACCCAGCTCCACTCAGGTCACCACGGTCTGAGGGAGACCCTGCTGGGTCAGTGAGCGCCCAGCTTCAAGGCCTGCCATGCTGAAGATGGGGGAGGGTATTTGTAATTACAAGAAAAAATAAATCAAAAGCACAATATTTGACTACTAGTCATATTTGATCATACACCATCTTTTCTTTCCAGGAAGGTTCATATAACTCAGATGTAATCGTTTATCACAAAATTGTTACGGCATTTAAAGCGAGGACTCTTCTTTCCTGAAAACCTAATGCAGAAACTCAATATTAGAATGAATAGAGGTAGAAATAGATCAGCTCTGGCTGAAAATGGTAAAATTGGAATAAGAAAGGGACTTCCAAGGTTCATTATATAATTATATTGTATATCTACTATAGATGATGTACTATAAATTCATAAAATTCTTACTCATTGAGTACTTACTTATATTTAAGTATGCACATAAATATATAATAAATATAACCTATCACATACTGGGGACAAATATACACATATAAACACATATGCACACAAGACAAGTTTTTATTTGCATTACATTTTTTCATGTGGAAATTCTCAGAGAACTTCAAAAATGTGTCTATTTCTCCGTCTAAGCATCTTTCCTATAATGTGGACTGACCTGTACCCTGAAGGTACTGTTCGTGCTTGGCGATGACGTCCAAACATAGCAGGCAAAGATGTAGGAATAGAAGGACACTATTTTCTTGGTTCCGTTTTTTTTTTTTTTTTTTCTGTCATCTCACAGATTCTCCACTCTCTTTTAAGAGGATTTTTCCAGACTCTGGATTGGATGGTGATGAGCCTGGAAAATACTCTTCTTTATTATGAGTTTAAGCCTCATGGGAAATGAATGAACAAAACAAGCAGAGACCTTTCTACGTTGGCCGTGTGCAAAGCAAGCCTGGTGAACATGCCGATGGAAACATGCAATGGAAAACTGAATCCCACGTTTCTATAAATTCACACATTGCCAAACTGAGAGGAGAAGGTCAAAACTGGCTTCATAGTAGTCACACAATTGGATTATTTCACAGAGAAGTAGTGGTTACACATATGAAAGAAGATCTGTGGGATGGTGCATTTGGGAATTGAGTAAAGAAAATGATGACTTCAAAAAAGTTAGGGCAAACGGTTTTGCAAGAGCTGGGCACACCCCAGTGCACACCTGCAGGACACGTGGGTGAACTCTCAGGAACTGGCCTCCCAGAGCCCCCCGAGAAAAGGAGGTGAAAGCAGTACGGTACCTGGATGGTGATTGGATAATAAAAATGCGTAAGAAAACATTGCATATAAGGTCGCTGCAGAGTAGGGAAAGTCCTTCTAATGAAACCAGAGAAGGACAACCTTTCCAGATGAATTCAGTGTCCACATCGCTGCATTGTGTGAGCTCCAGGGCGAGGGAAGATCAGAAATGAGGGACTGGGGTGATAGCAATAAACCCCCTCTTTGTTTCTCCCTCCAGTTTTTCCCCTTAAAGCTTAAGAGGTTATATTTTAGAGATTATTTTTCAGTGTTCTTTTTCTCAAATTTTATTTTAAACGTAAACACTACAAGAAAAGGTGTGAGCGTGTGCACATGTGACCGGGGGTAATGTCTCAGGTGTTTTCTGAGCCCTGGAACAGAAGAACCCCAGGAGAGGGAATAAGAGAAGGAGCCCCCAAATTTGGACTCAGCTGTGAATCACTGGAGGCCAAAGTGGGGAATAGAAATTGAGCTGAAATCATTGTTATTAAGTGGACCTAATTCAGGTTCTTCATTAGCTCAAAACCCCCACAATGTGCCCTCCTATCCCACGGATCTGCAATGCCCAGCAAGTCTAAGTGCTCCCTACGAACACCTAGCCGGCCGGGGGGGGCCACCCTGTCCTATGTTCTGATGGGTGCTGAAGCCAACCCTAGTTAGGGACGAGCACAGGCAAGGTAGAAGAAACCTCCGGGAGCTGAAAACACAAACTTCTGTTCTCACCATGGGCAGAAAATAATTCCTGTGCTCTTCTTATTAGTTCACTCTAATATTTAAAGAATTTACTTGAATAAGTGAAGTAATGTCCAATAAACCTCTTCTAATAGTTTAATTTGATATGTGGGCTGTTTTCTCATCTCAAACCCCCTTGAAGCTCCTCGAAGGCAGGGAATCATATGATATTCCATTCCCAGCCCTTGCAGCACCTGGGTCCTCACACATAACAGGTGCTCAGAAAAGGTCCAGGACTTTTCCTCCAGACTATGAGCCTCCAGTAAACTGGTCCAAGGGAACTTTATATTTCATTCTTTTCTTTGAGACTGAGATTCACTCAGTCACCCTGGGTAGAGTATCCTGGCATCATAGCTCATAGCAACCTCAAACTCCTGGGCTCAGGAGATCCTCCTGCCTCAGCCTCCCGAGTACGGGGGACTATGGGCACTTGCCACCAGGCCCAGCTAGTGTTTTTTTGTTTTGTTTTTTCTATTTTTTTAGTAGAGTTGGGATCTTGCTTTTGCTCAAGCTGGTCTCAAACTCCTGAGCTCAGGTGATCCACCTGCCTTGGACTCCCAGAGTCCTAGGATTACAGGTGTGAGCCATGCCACCCAGCCTACATTTCATTCTTCATAGAAATTTATAGTAATGCAATTATCGGCACTTTTGGGGGAGATTTTATTTTGGTTATGGCTATATAACTTAAGTAATACCTAACCTCAGGATTTTTTTTTTCTTAAAAAAAATAAGAAAATATTGGTGGCAACTGCTGGTCTCTTCCTTAAATGTGAAGTTATATCTCCCAACTTCTTTACATTCTGTCCCCTTGTGACATTTGTAACGGGCACGTCCACAGAGTCTGATAGGCCATTTTCAGTTACTGACTTTCCCATCACTGTAGCTGATCTTGGGCTGTTGCCCAAATGGTTGCAATGAGGTAGCTGAGTGTTTAGAGATGTGTGAATAAAAGGTGAGATGTGTGAATAAAAGGTTAACTGTGTATCCGCATCTGAAAATAAGTGACTGAGTAGCTGAAACTTCCTTCCAACCCTCAGCTAGCCTACAATTAAATCAAGATTTAAGAAAACGCCACCTACGTTTTAAAAGCCTTAAAGATTCCTCACTTTGCTGTTAACTAATGGACATTGTTGTGATATCAAATGATGATTTTGACAGAAAAATAACTGTCTGTAGTTGCCACAAAAAAATCATACATGTTATCAGTTTAAATCACTGAAGAAGAAATCTTGCATCCTCCCTAGGAGAATGAGGGAAATTTTTAAAATGAAATGTTCATCTCTGAGAGGATTTCTGGAACCTGGAGCTCCGGGTCATTTGCAAAAATGGACAAACAGATAACAATCCCTTTGTTTTCTTTGAACAATCTCACTTAGGTTTTTGCTGTTGTTGTCGTTTGCTTGTTTGTTTGTTTGTTTTTCATCACTTGGGGAAAAGTTGTTAGTCCACATTAGATTGAGTTATGTAGGAATAAGGCCTTTTCATCCATCAGATCGAACATCACTACTAACCACTAAGCAGTCTGCATTAGAGGCAGTCCTAAAGTTCAGGACCGGTTTTTGTGGGAGGTCTTCAAATGATCAAATAAGCTTTAAAATTCAGTGGAACCTTTTACGTTGACCACCCAAGGGACTAAAACAAACTGGTCAACATATGGAGGTTGTCAACATAAGAAGCGAGGCCTACTGTAGGACACACATGTGTTAGTGGCACATGTCAGGTCTACGAAGTCCAGATCAACTATGGAGGTTCCAGGTGGCTCCTTTCCTGTGACATCTAGCTATAAAGAGGAGTCTGCCAAGTGATGAGCTTTTGTATTGTTTGTAACAAAATAAACCCATGCCCAGATGCATTTCCTATTTTAATCAGTCAAAGACCAAAGCAGCGTAGGTCCAGAGTCCCTGAGCCACTCCTCCTAAGCGTGGAACCATTGTAGTTAAGCCAGGAGTGCAGACCAGCGGGAGAGGCCATGAGCAGGTAGTTCACCATGCTTCTCTGGCCAAGCTAGGAGCTGAGCCTGGGGTGACTCAGAGGGGCATGTTACCCATTTTACTGCCACCAGCAGGGATATGACCAGGAGAAACATTTGTCACTCTGTTTAAGCCAGAAGAAACTATAAGAACGTTCATAATCAACGATTAACATTATGTACTCCAGAAATACAATTTGAGGACCCTGATGCCAGATTTTACCATTGAGCAGTTGGAAATGGTACTATAGATCCAAGGAACTGCCGGTGACGTTAACATCAAACAGCACTCCCTTAGCTGAAGTTCCTCAATGAACTCTGGGAACCCCCAATAAAACGTGTATTCATATGTCCACGTTTGAGGTGCATCGAGGCTCAGCAGATCACATGGCGTCTTGGCACCAAGGCGGGCCCCAGCATTGGCTGGCCCTGAGCTGTGTAATCAAAAGTGTTTCTAAAATCGGGCAACGTTAAAAGCTCTGCTTATGCTGCCTTCTGGCACCATGGAGGGAAACAACACTAAATTTCCTGTTCGTGTTCGGAGATGTTGCTTCAGCCTTCAGTGTATCCCGCTTGTGCCTGAGTTTCTGTCTGCGAAGCTATAATTTATATTCTTCTCACTCGCACAAGGGTTCTTGGGAGCCTCTATGGGCTGCAGCTGCCAGTTCAGATGTGTTCTGTTTCTAGTAACATTCTGAAAATACAAGTGATTAGTTTGCCCATTAATTTTTCATAAGGCCTTTTTAAAGATTCTTTTTGTGCCCCCACCCCTGATGTGCTTTGGGATTTGACTAATCCAATCTCAAGTTTAGAACATTAAATAATCTATTTGGTAAATCAGAACTCCTGACTTTATGACTGAATGTTTTAAATGAGGCAGTCAAATTCAAAGAAAAACTTTATAGGATATTTTTAATTGTGGTGCATATTTTTTACTTATATTCCTTCACGTGTGTCTCAAGATAACCTTGTTCCAGGTTAAGGAGTAGAAAGGGGTAGAGGAGAGAGGGACGGGGGGGGTGGGGGTGCCAGGCTGTTATTCTTTCCATCAGGTCTTTGACGAAAGTACTTAGTGAATTTTTGTGGAATGCCAAAGTAGATGCATTTTCTTAAATTCAAAAAAAAAAAAGTAATTATCAATGCAGAAAGTAGGATTAAATAATAATTTTCTGAGTATGAATTACTTTAAACTTTCAGCTGGCCTGTGCATCCACCACATTTCATAGTTAATTTTCTATCACTTTGTTGAAGAAAGAAAAACCAAACGCACCTCGTTTAAACAGCATTGACCTTTTCTTAAAGACTGATTATATATGTTATCAACACAAACCACTTTAGAATTTTAATTTTCCAATATTGTTACCTTTGAAAATTAGTATTGTACAGTTATGATTTGATAATAATAATAATTAAAAAAAAACAAACAAAAAGAAGAAAATTAGTATTGTAATATTTTCTAAGGCTCTTTTCTATACACGCAAGTCAAGTGCCTGACATGTACTGTAACTTTAGATGTTCACAACTAATGTTTTCCTGGCAATTTTTGTTTTTTTCTCATTGGAATGACTTTTTATCTCTATCATTTCTTAGAAATATGGTTCCGAAAGGTATACATGAGCACATGTTGTTTAAAGGGCCTTTTACAGCATTGATATTTATGTGAAAGCATTTATTTTTAATGTACGATGCAGACATTTACTTAAGTTAGCTCATATTGAATAGTATAAGTAGTAACTGTTCGTAACCAGCATGGGCATGGGTATTGCAAATGGGTTCTTTATAAACCTACCTGTGGGAGTAATCACACATTGTTAACCAAAAACATTAGAAATTCACAAACACATCAAAATGTCAAATACAAAACCCAGCTAAATAACCAAACTATGCACTTGGTGAAATAAAATGCAATTAAAAAAATTATGCACAATTCTTATCAGTTTCATTTACTGTTTTGGTTTTTAATGTATTTTTTGCTTATAACAGTAATGACTAATGAGATTATAGATTAGCGCTATTTGGTAACAAATGTCGGGTTTGTTTTACAGAAGCTCTAAATTTTGCAAGGAAACTTTATTGGCAGGTGGGAATTTCTGTAAATAAAATTTTAAAATCCATCTTTTGCCTGAAAACATGCATAAACCATTGCCTTGAATGAAAGGTACCGCTATATCACTTGTGCCCGACATAAAGATATTTGTGGCAGTTGGAGTTAGAGCTGCATCTTGGTCAGGGGCCCTATTAGAAATTTTCCCACCTGCACAGGAATTTGAATATCAGTTGAGTCCTGCACTCCACTTGCTGCTAGATAGAATATTTCAAAAGAATATTTGACTTTTATGTGTTTACCTACTGTTGTGACCTGTCATACAGTACTAGTGAAGCATATGCAAAATTATAAGATTTCTTTAAAAATATGTTACAATATTCCTAAAGTTGTTTATTTTTAAAAGTAGCCCACACGCCAAAAAATCATTTCTATGTAAGTAGAAATATATTTCTAAAAAAATACAAGATTCTTTTTTGTCATTTGAGAATTGTTCAAAACAGTAAAAAAAAAAAAAAAGAAAGACAGGGAAATCTCATGTTTCTTGAGTTCTATTTCTCTCTTTCTGTAAATGTATCACAATGTCGCTGGTACTTACTTACAACAGGATGTGCTTGGACACCCTCTAGCTCCTTCCACTATCAGTGAATATGTTATTCTTACAACTCAGGGGTCCTCAAACTTTTTAAACAGGGGGCCAGTTCACTGTCCCTCAGTCGGAGGGCTGGACTATAGTTAAAAAAAACAACAAAAAAAAAAAACTACAAACAAATTCCTATGCACAGTGCACATATCTTATTTTGAAGTAAAAAAACAAAACGGGAACAAATACAATCACACTGCCACATGTGGCCCGCAGGCCGTAGTTTGAGGACCCCTAAACCAATCAATATGCCGTATTTGTAAATAGAATAGCTATTTCCCAGAAATCAGCCCTGGCCTTGTATATTTTTAATATCCAGCTTTGTCTGCCTGTGCCTGTGTGTTTGTAGACCTGCATGTACACACACACACACACACACAAACACACACACACACACACATTCTATTAACTGAAAACCCGAAGTCAGACAAATTTCTTTTATAAAATCTTTTTTATGTTACAAACATCTTAAATAATTTTTTCTATAACTGTAAAACTACAAACCAAGTATGCTTTGGCTTTTCCATTCCCCTTGTCCCTCAAGAGACATTATTTGTCTGATAAATTGAAAGAAATGGTATCAAATACACAGTTTTCATAAGAGTAGGAAAATTAAACAGACATGTTTTTAAATTTCCACTTGTATTAGGATATTCAAAATAGTACAGGCTAATTATGGTATATAGCCATTTAGTAAATTATAGTAAAATTCAAAAAAATTAGGTGATGATAAGATAGAAAAAGTTTTATAGTTGTTTTTTAGTTCTCTCAAAATATTTAAATGTTTGCTTTTATAATGAGTTAAAACTCCTATTTCTTTTTGTAATCATAACAAGCCTTGCTCATAATAAACATTCCATAATTACTTGGTGAAAGAACTCTTTAAACTGCTTTAAAAAATAGTGAGCATCTTTAAAGGTATTGGCAATTCAGTCATTCACAATAAAATGTCCTAAAAGTCTCCACGGATGGAAAAAATGGGAAAGTATAGCTAAATGTACCTTTATTTATGAATATTAATGAATTTTTTTTGACTAAATGTTAACAAAATATTCTTTATCTGTTGGCCATTTCTTTGTAGAACGGTCTAATGAATATTTTGTAAGTGAAGGTACATTTAGTTACAATTTCCCCTTTCCCCCATGTATGGCTCCTTTGGGACACCCTGTGCTATGGGATGACAAACGTATTCCACCAGAATGCAATTTAAAACCAGCTAATACTTAATTTGTTTAAAAATAATATATCAGGGTGGCACCTGTGGCTCAAGGAGTAGGGCACTGGCCCCATATACCAGGGGTGGCAGGTTCAAACCCAGCCCTGGCCTAAAACTACAAAAAAACAAAACAAAACAAAATAATAATATATCGTAACTTCAGGTCCTACTATGAAATGATCTGGATTAGACTGGGAAAATACCAACTCATGTCCAGCATGAACCCAGGATTTTCTCTGCCTAAAACATTAATGCTTGATTCTTTATAATGTTTAAAATAAAATATGTATTTTAAAGTATTTTCAGTCTTATTTGGCAAATATATATATTTTCACAGAATTTTCTTTCTTAACTTTAACAAAAACTAGTTTTTATTATTTGAAGGCAACTATGCATGTTTGCATAAAATACCTATGGCGGGCACACTGCCAAAGATTGTCGTGATTGAAATGTAAATTTGTAAAAGAAAAGCTGTTCATATGAGTGATGCGATTTGACTGAATGACATATTGATATTGGTCAATATTAATAAATTGTATTGGTAAGGGCAGAATAATAAATTTCCAGAAAACCGTTCATTCAATGATGAATAGTACTGATGAACTGTATTTCGTGAGTATTGTGAACAGCACTCAGATGAAATCACCAGTAACATTTCTAAGACAGCTGTCTCAGGGTCTCTACATTGGAATCCTGTTCAAGAGTTTGTCTTTCTTTTTTCAAAAACTGAACATTCCCCAGATCCCTTCCTGGCGGTTCTCTTGCAGGGGTCTCCTGCCAACAGCCACCGTACCTCACACTGTCACTGTTCTCAGCCCCTGCACACGTCCCATCACTTGTCAGCCAGTAAGGACTTTGTTGATATGTGACTGAGTACTTGGTCTGCCATCCTGTGACTTGTTACTTATCAATAATATTACTCTAAAGAAACAGCTGTTTGAGAGACTGCGGTACAGTGAACATTTCACAGTTTGAGTGTTTATGAACATCAATTGTAAAATAGTAACGTTGCATTTCTTTTGGGGATGTGAACTAAACTGGGCATTATTTTTTGCAAGTATTAGATGGAATCCATTTATAAATCTTGGAAAATTCAATTATAATTCACACGAATAAATCACAGGGGAATGACTCTTTCACAGGTTGCCGCCGTGAAAACTTCTCCCACCATCAGGGAGATGGGCAACTCATCAGGATGCACATCGCATGTGACTCAGAAAAAGTTTCCATGAACAGAAGCCTGTGGCTCACAGCAGGCCTTAATAGTCCTGAATCAGAATATGTCCTGGGGAAGATTGATTTAAAGTAGACGGCTGACACTTACTTCATTACATGCATATTTTGAGGAAAAGGAGAGAAAATCATGGCCAATAATTCAAGAACACTTGCATGTTTTATTTTTATTCAAAGATATATTTTTCAAATATAATCCATAATTACCATTGCCCTTTATTAATTCAATAACAAGACAATTCTATGCTCTCATTAGTTGCAAAAGAGTGAATACATCCGCTTCGCAAGAGTTCCTTTTAATGTTTTATCTATCAACTGGAAAAATTAAAAATATTATGAGAATAAAAGGGGAGATTTCATCAATATGCACTGATAGAAATCTATATTTGATCTGCTAGATCTTTATCTCAGAATCTAGGAAGAAACTAATAAAGAAAACTTCATAACTGTAGAGTAGAAAATCTAGAGTAATAATGCATAACCTAAAATTAAAAAAAAAACAAAACTTGTCCTGGCTCAGTGCCTGTAGCTCAGCAGCTAGGGCACCGGCCACGTACACCAGGGCTGGTGGATAATTTTATAGATGAACCCAGTCCGGGCCTGCCAAACAACAATGATAACAAAAACCAAAAAACAGCCGGAAGTTGTGGCAGGCATCTGTAGTTCCAGCCACTTGGGAGGCTGAGACAAGATAATTACTTAAGCCCAAGAGTTGGAGGCTGCTGTGAGCTGTGACACCAACAATGGCACTCTACTGAGGGCGACACAGTGAGACTCTGTCTCAAAAACGAAAAAAACTTGTCCTTGTTTTCAATCATTTACATTATGATATGACTATTAAATATGTTTTAAAATGATTTAAAAATGTATCTTTTTAGGTTATTTCTACCAGTCAGAGTCAGCTCTAGATTATTTCTCTCATACAGTCGGTCAATGCTTCTTTCTTTATCAAACCTGAAAGGCAAACAACGCTGACAAAAATGCCTAAGTTACTTTCAAGCTGTGCCTTGCCCCTTTTGCTTATTAATTCAGCTGTCTTCAGAGTCTGGAAGGGTGACTAACACATAATAGCTGGTAAGTGTTTTTTTGCACAGTCAAATATAATATCACTTGGTTCTGTCAAGGAGAATGTAATCTCAGCAATGAAGAGTAAGTATAACATGCTGGATTTGCTTAAATCATTAAGTGATACCTGTGTCATTAGCGTATCCCTCCCACCACACTGCCCATCCCAGTTAAACACAGCTGAGAGTTTCCACAGCCCTTCATCCTCCAAGATTTTCATCTATTTACAGATTTAATTGTACAACAAGCCCATGAGGTGGTCTTTGTTATTTGCATGATTTTACAGATGATGCAACGCAGTGACAAAGAACTTGCTCATGCTCACACATGCAGGCAACACTATTTGTGACTTTCCCTCTTATACAGACCTCGCCTTCCAAGCGCTCAGGGGAGTCAAATGAACTGTGTACCTGGGATGCTAGAGGCCTCCGTCCAGGTCAGCCACCCACTTTACAGTCTCAGGAAAGCCTCTTGAGAATGAAGAGATACTGCATCCCGAAGATCCTAACCTGAAACCCCTGCACCCCAAGTCTTTGTATTTCATACCTTTTACTATTATTCATAACACTACAATTAACATCTTTGTCCATAGGCATTTTTCAGTGACCTGCATGCATTTTCTTGGATAATTTCCAGGAAGAAATTAAGATTTCGGGTTAGCTATTATGCGATTTTTTTCTCTTTTTTTTTTTTTTTTTATTCTTTTTATTTTTTTGCAGTTTTGGCCAGGGCCGGGCTTGAACCCGCCACCCTGGTATATGGGGCTGGTGCTCCATTCCTTGAGCCACAGGTGCTGCCCAATATTATGCAATTTTTATACTCTTGTTAAATCACTCTCTAAATAAAAAATAAATAAATAAGCCCCTAGAATAGCAGATTATATTTCATCCTATGTTTTTGTCCCTTCAGTAGTCTCATTCAAAATAAAATCGAATTTGGTAAATATTGTCTATAGCTTTTTATTTGTACTGAACAGTGTTAACTGGTAAAGTGAGTGCATGTTACATGCACAGATCATATATTATGAGGTAAAATCACTGCGCGTCTGTGCGTTCAGACACACACACATATATTTGCATTTTAATTTTGCGTGGCTTGTTTACCTAAACCTTGGACAACTTAATTAATAGTACTTCTTTTTTCCATTCAATAAAATTCATTTTCCTCCTGCTGCTATTTAAGGCTTTACTTTATCTCCCGCCACCTTCTCCAACTGTACATTTTTTTTTTTTTTTATTGTTGGGGATTCATTGAGGGTACAATAAGCCAGGTTACACTGATTGCAATTGTTAGGTAAAGTCCCTCTTGCAATCATGTCTTGCCCCCATAAAGTGTGACACACACCAAGGCCCCAACCCCCTCCCTCCGATTAATAGTACTTTTGTGTCCCCCTCCCCAGCACCTCCCTGTATCTTACATGGATTTACTTTAGGTCAAGTCCAAAGCTTTGGTAAGGCTGCATATTCCATGTTGGTGTTCTGTGATTGTAAACCAGCAAATACAAAGAAAATTCAGAACTCCCCCCCAAAAGGGCAAGTGTATGTATTAAACGGGTACCACATTCCCCCACGATGGTATGTATCTTCTGTGCATGGATTCACCTACGCCACGGGTTTCCTTGGGAGAGACGTGCTCTCATTCCTTTTTGCAAATCCTGTACTACTCAGCACAGCAATCTAAAATAGAAGACACTAAATAAATGTTGCTCGGAAGAAAGATATAAAAGTTTTATTGCTATTGTTGTTTATGCTTTTATACCTTCTTTCCATTGTTTCGGATGGCATGAGCTTAACTTAAAAAATTACCTTGAGGAAAACTCCTAGGTAGCTTGCTTTTATAATTTTCCATTCTGCTATTCAGAGCATCAAACATTTTTATCGTCTGCGACGCTGGCAAGAAAAAGATGCAGGTTAAATTTTATTTTCAAATTTAGCGCTAAGAAAAGCTTTGCCACTGTTGAAAGAAATTTGTAAACTTCTGTTTTCTGCTAATGAGAGTGGTGAGTCGCCAAGTTTCCCTTTTTTCCATAGATGGCTGGAAATTAAATATGAATTGTGGCCTCCACAATTCCCTTGATCTCCATTTGCAGCTAATTAATTTGTTCCTTTCGGCTTTCATGTCTTGTTCCCCCTACATTATTCTGTATGTGTTAAACACGTCACCAAAGCTAATCAGTGAGAACAGGTTGAGAGTAGATTTGATGAACAAGACCAGGCACCTGATCGCTGCCTTGCCTTCAGCTGTGTCATGGCCTCTAAAATTCAAGTTCATGTGGGCCTTCCACTCACCTGTCTCAGAGCTTTCCCACAGAGCACACTGCACCAGAGCAAGTATGACACTGGGTGGCTGCAAATTTGAAATTTTACACCAGCCAGCCCCATCATGGAATAATTGAGCATTTACCAAGCACCTCCTGCGGGAAGAACAAAACGAGCACCAAGCTCTTCCTGTCCTGTAAGTGAGCAGCTTACCCACAGTGCACCTGTCCCCATCAGTGAGACGGTGCTGTCCGCTGGGCTCCTGGGCCCGCCGTGGGGATGAGCAGTGACCACCAACCTAGCGGCCTCCGTCAGACCCGTGACTGTACTACCCTCAGGAAACAAACAAACAAACCCCAAACCCAACTATCCTCACACGGCTCACTCCTTTCGTTTTCTTTGTCGAAGCACACATCATTTTTTACATCTTATTTATAAAACATTCATATTTCATGGATTTATTCAGCTCATATTCTCTGCATTTGTATTCTTGCAACCTACCTACTCATAAAGACCTTGTTACCAGAGTTCCATGAATATGTAACTTTGAGTATTTTAATGGATTTTACAACGCAGTCTGGAACACACACATGTAAATTTGGCAAGGGGTTTGAACATTCTAGATCCTCCTAGGGTCTAATGAATAGACAGAGGTACACTTGTGGGGAAGTAATTTGAAGGAGAAGTGTCCTCTGTCAGTACCTCTCACCCCCTCGCTGCGGTGCTGAAATTACTCTCGCCCAGCTGGGCTCTAATCATCACTAATTGAACTCTCCGATATTGGTGTAAAAGATGAATCTCAAACACATCACATCAGCATGTTATGGTGCTGATGCTCTGAAGGCAAAACAGCTTCTCTTTCTGGAGGCAGTGTAACTATGGAGGTCCGGTCTCCTCTTCAACCCTCCCTGGGCCACTGTCACCTTTAATGAAAAGGACACAGCAGAGGAGTGTCACGGGCAGGAGGAATGCTTGTCACGATACGCGTTCTGCATCATCTGTGGCTTAACCACAGGTTCCATTATTTTTAAGCTGCCTTTTAGAAGCTCACATTTTACAACAAATAGAAAATGAGAAAAAGAAAGCAGTGTGGGATGCCTGGACTGCAGGAAGTGCCCTCCAGATGTGCACAGTGGTGCTGGAGCAGCGGCCAGTGAATTGAGGCAGCTCCACTTTATGCAGCAGAAAGAAGGGTCTGGCGCCCTCCCCACATTTACAGCCCAGCCAGACTTCAGCACATTCAGGCCATGGACAGCAAAATCTCAATAATTTATAGGAGGTTTTAGGCCAAGACATTTAGGGCGTCTTTTCATTTATTCCCACTCCTGGGACAGATTGCAATGGGTTCTAATTTGCTTTGTATTCTGTGCTAGTCTCGAGCTATTTTGATCATGATTATAAGGTATAGAATGGAGGGGACATGAAGGAAGCACCAGTGGGGTGAGGAGACCAGAGGGCAGAGAAGCGGTGAGTGATTGTGCATCAACCACAGGACACAGAGCGTCTTCTGGCCTGAGGGTGGCTGTCCCACCAACATCCATACATTAAAACTGCAACCCCAAAGCAGCGATATCAAGAGCCCTGGCCTTTGGGAGATAACTGAGGTGCAATGAGGCATGGAGGGTGAAGCCCCCCCGATGGGATCAGAGAGACCCTGCAGCCTTCTCAGCCTTGTCAGGGCCCAGCGAGCAAGGACCATCCATGAACTGGGAAGCAGGTTTTCACCCTGAACCGAGTCTGCTGCACCTTGATCTTGGATTTCCAGCCTCTGGAACTGTGAGAACTAAATGGTACTATTCAAGCCACCTCATCTTTGTTATTTTGTCATAACAGCCCAAGCAGCCTAAGATGGTGTGGAAAAGAACCTGAATTTTAATATTCATATTGTGGGTAGCTACAGATAAATCTGGTAAAGAGAAAGCCATCCTCCAAATGGGCCATTCGTCTCCAACAGTCTAACTGCCAGACTTCAAATACTAAAAAGTAAACAGAACATCTCACAGGCATTTTAAACCTCGCACGGTTTGGCTCAGCAAAATAACATCTGATATTTCTAATTGATAACTATTCCCTGTTTTCTAGAAAATTGGGTTTTTTGTTGTAGAACGCTTTATAGTTTATGAAATATCTTATGATTTGCATGAGGTAATGTAAATATTTTCACACACATAGGAGCTGTGCATTGTATTATCAACCATCGGCGTAGGTAGGAATTTCATTATTAGTGAGGGAAGTGAACTTGCATTGCACCTGAGCATGTTTTAATGCTATCTTTGTCAAACCATAATTAATATGTATCAGGAATAGTTGTGAGATGTTTCTGAATTTCATATTTAATGTGGGGTTTTATATGCGTAGGTCGACGTATCCCCCACACCATAAAACAGTTTCTCTTGTCTATGATGGAGGGAATTTTCACATCTTACACCTTGGTTAGGGCATCTTTTGCCTAACAATTTAACAATTGTTCTGCTTATCTTTGCTTCCGTTTGGCTTACACTGTCCAGATTTGTAATTTCTCTCTCTGGTTTTCCACTCAAATCTGAGATTGAAATATTTTCCCACTTCAGCTGATTCATTCTGTTCCTTATGCACCCACAGCGCCTAACTCTGGTCCATTACGCCAACACTATCTGGCCTTGGCTTTGTCAATTGAACATATACCAGAGTGTCAGCAGATCCTTTGGAAAACTTGGGGAGTTTAGCATCTTCTCCTCTCCCTGGTTTTTCTTCCAACAGAACCGTATGAGGAGGAAGGAAAGGGTTTGCTACAATCCTTCTGAACCCCTAGAGCGGACTGAATTTGCTACATGGTAAAATAATACCCCTAGAAAGACACTAACCCAGGTTATAAGGAATTCCTAAACCAAGTATTACGAATCTTCGATGCATGCCAAGTTTTTAATAACATAATGTTTGAAGGAGCATGTATGAATCCATCTTGGGAAAGACAATACACTGAAAGGGACAAGTACATAAGCCACCGATTAGGCACCTGTGCACGATGTATGTGCTAGCCTTGTATAACTTGGGCCACGTGGATTAATCCCAATGACTGTAATCCAGTACATTTAATAAGAGGAAAAGCTCCTTCACCTTATACCCTTAGAAACTGTTACTCATTTGATGGTAAACCTCCTTCCCTTAGTTGGAGAAACTGTAATCCATTGATATATTTTTTTAAATTTTTACACATACATGTGTTTATTAGGTTTCCATTTTTTGCCTTCACAAAATTAAAGAGGTTTAAAATTTTATAACAATAACAATGTTTAAGATAGGAACTAGAAACAAAAACCTCGTAAAGAATGAACGAACATAAATACATTCGGAAAAGAAATCAGAGAATTGCTGCATTGAAATATTAAGCAATGATAATAATAATGCAAAGAAAGTAACTTTCACATTGTCAAATAAGAGCATGTCTGTTATGAAATGCTTTGAGATTCAGTATGGAGTCATTAGTTAACTTCTTATTATCTTTTTTAAGTCTCAAAAAATAGACAACTAATATTTATAAATAAAAGATAATTAAAAAAACAGATCATGCCAAATCTTATAGACAATAGAAAAAGAAGAAATACTTCAAAATCATTCTACTTGATCTGGGTATACCTGATATTAAAACTGGAAAGAATATATCATTATAAAGGGGAAATTACAAACATATTTCACTTATAAATGAGGATGCAATATCCCAAACAACATATTAACAAGTTGAACTAAAAATTAATGTTTAAGTAATGTACTTTGGTCAAAATTAAATCAAAAAATGTATTTTAAAAAAAAAAAAGAAAGAAAGAAAAGAAAGGCTCCCAAACGAGGCAAGTTTCTCACCCAGACTGAGGAGACACGAACCCCTTGACCACACACCCTGGCACGGCCGCTGCTCCACCCCTGCAGGTAGCCACTTTGCAAATCCTTTTGCAAATCCTTTCAGGTTGGGAGTGAAGGCGGACAAAGTTCATTCAGGCAGGTACCCTCACAATTGCCCTAACACATCTCTGCAGTTCCCAGCTGATATCCCCTAAATAACAGGCACCGCTCTCACCCTGGGCCATGCGAGGACCCACGCTCAGGGCTGTCCGTGCTCAACTGTTACATGGTAGTGTGTCTCTGCCACAGTCACAACCCGCATCCTTCTAGTTCCTTCCCCTGGCTTTCTATGAGCCCAGCTCATGCTGAAATATCAAGAGACCTCCGGCTAGAAAATCGCCATGAAAGCTAGGCAGAATGCAGAATGTCCTGCAAGAATGGGGACTCCAGAAAGTACCGCCAGTAAAGAAAACACAGTGTATTTACCCACACCTTTCAGCAGCACGCTCTGCCACGGGTCACTTGAGTTCTTCATTTTAAATTTGATGAATTAGATCAGTAATGTCTCCCCTGAACAGCCTTTTAATTATCTTGCTTGTCATAATTTCTCCCTCTAAACAGTGCCCCAGAGAAAGACTGTCTTGTAGTTCATTCTTTCACCTGTTTAAAGAACATTTGCTTTGGAGAACCTCTAATCCCACAGGCCACTCACTCTGTAAAGTGAGGGAGACAGAGAGTCCACCAAGCCTCGTTTTTCAATCGTTGGCAGGATGTGCACACTTATAGCAAAGAATCTGTGGCTCTGTCTGCGAGGCTGCCTTTCACGTCAGACAAGTTTGCGTGAACCACAACCCGAGCCAAAAGTGAGAGTGCTCAGACACACGAAAACCTGGTCTGCACTCCTGAGCTGGGCGATGCTGGTGAGTTCACATAATCTTTCAGAACCTTAAGTATTCTTAACTGAAAGATGGGTATAAATAATTGTATAGACTTGCAGGGTTGCCGGTAAGATTAAATGAGCTAAGGTATGGAAAGCACAACCATATGTAGAACTGATACATAGACCTTAACTCTTGTCATTGTGACAACTATTATTATAAGCTCTATAAGGCCAGAAAACGGAGTCATAATAACTTACATTATTTTTTAGGTCAGGTATACTCATTTAGAAGTTCACCTCACATTGAAAAGTACTTCTGAGAAAAAAAATAATACCCCATTAAATTATGTGGGGCAAGAGAGGCAGATCCCAGAATGGGAGAGAGTCTGGGGAAGTCTCAGAAAACCAGGACACCAGGGCAAGTCAGGGGCACCCACTGGAATCTGAGTTGGGAAGGGGCTAGGAGTCCTCAGGGAACGGTGGTGATCTTTCATTACTCCACTCTACCCACCTGGAGGACAAGGCCGAACCACTCGCATTTCCTACCTCTGTCCTCTAAGGCCACTTTGAACATAAACCAACAGGGCTCAGAGAACAAGTCACCCAAGAGCAGACAGTACAATACAGGGGCCAGGATCCAAACCCCAGCCTCCCAGCTCCCTTCCCTGGAGTCTCCAGCAGTGGAACTGGTCTTAAGTATTTTTGTGCTTCCTCCCACATCTAAAATCACCTATAATTAGGGGATGTGGAAAAGAAAATTACTCCTTCTAGCACCCTGCCAACAGAGACTCCCATTCTGTTCTTTTCTCTGTCTGTTTTACAGACTCTGTCCATCAAAATACATTTCTCAGATCGTGTCCACATGACTCCTGATGGCGATCCTGTGGATGTGTTTCCCAGACAAGTTCCACAACTGCAAGCCACTGTTTCCTTTGGTGAAGTTTTTGCTCACTGTCCGACGGAACAGTAGGTTTTAGCCCTGCAGCTCAGAGCAGGGCAGACAGCATGGGGGATCCGGAACCCATAGCCCTGCACGGCCATGGACCCCCGTACAGCGAGGTTGCCCTGCAGGCTGAGTGGCAAGCTTAATTTCAAATGTCACACTGATGTTCCCACTAAAATGTCACATGCATGCAGTTCACTAAGCCAAATTCCAATCTGCGGCAGAAAGAAAATGCTGACTGCAGATGAGCAGTTTTCCCATTCAGAGTGTTTAATTCCAAAGCTGTGAGTGTCTTTGGTTCTAAAATGATTAGCCTAGATAAAGAGACATATTAATATGTGTTTCTATAACAGAATCTGACATTAAATAATGAGTAGGCCTTAAGCCTCAGGATGAAGAGTACAATATTTTCATTTTTGAACTAGGTACATTAAGAAAAAAAGCATATAGCCAAGTGCAATATTTTGATTTTTCATTTGATGTAAGAAAAGGTATAGATAGTGGTTTGACTTGAACAAACTGCCATTTTTTTTTTCACAAGACAAAATGATTTCTTGGTGGACTCAGTGTCTATAGTTTACATATATTATATATACAGGCACGATACACAAATGGTTTACATAAGTGTGTATGAAGAAAGCACGCCCCCAAAACAACCAACTGGAAGAAACAAGAAATAAAGAAGAGCAAGAAGAAGGAGAGAGAGAGAGAGAGAGAGCAAGCGAGCTTGGGTCAGTGTCCAAAAGTTGAAGAGTTTGCGTCAGGCTTTAGTGAAGTTTATCATAAGCCTTTAAAACTCGCACAAATTTGAATTTGGTAAAGATTTGGAAGAGATGGATTATTCAGATAAAAATCACTGATCCCGCAGGGTAGCTCTGCCCGCATTTATTATTACCGTGTTCATGTTCTCAGCTTTCAAAACACTGTAGCTTTTCCATGACTTAGCGGGGAACTTATGATGAAAAATTACACCTTAGATCCTGCACTTCAGTATAGGGGTGGATGGATGTAAATGGAGTCTTCCTTGTCCCTTCTCACAGTTTGTGGTAAATTAGAAGATATCCAAGAAGCACTGATGGGTTATAAATTAAATTATAGTTTATGCTTCAGAAAACTCGCCCACCATATACAAAGCACATTGTATAATGTGCTAAGAAAACAAAATATTTATATATGCGTACTTTATATATATATATGAGCAGGCATATCTGTTTCATTCCTTAGGGTGGCACATTAGTTTTTCCCTTTTTTAATAGAAAGTAAATGAATGTGCACCTGCCCTCTTGTGTAGTCCAACACACACACGTAAACACACAGGTGTGCACGGTCACATAGTGTGTGAACAGAACCGGTGCTTAAAAAGTACCCATCATCAGCGCTTCAACAGCCAAGGAAATGCATAATGACTTTGCTTCCATGACTGCTCTGCATTTGAGTAATTACAGCTTTACGTCAACGAAGGAGCCCCGCCTTCCGTGTATATCTGAAGCTCTTTGCACAGCTGATCTGAAGAGCTCACAGGGTCGTCCTGCAGAGAGCCTCTGAGAACTGAGTGACTCCCTCAGAGCTGGGATGGTTAACCTGGGTCTGTCCACCATCAACTTTTCTTTCTGGTTTCATCATAGTCTCTTGCTTTGAACATGTCAAAACATTTTTCATAAACTATGGATTTTTTTTTCTGACTCTAGCCTAAAAGTTCCCCGTGTTATGATTCCAGGTGAAGCCAGGCCACTTCCCCAGCTCACTGCTGCCTCAAAGCTCTGCCTCTTGTCCTCTCCCACACCAAGACCTCACCTCGAATCAAGGAATTCATAGTTAAGAGCTACAAATTCAAATAATTTGAGGTCCACCTCTTTAAAAGATCTCCAGAAAGCCTTTCCACTATAAAGTGCCACTGTGTTTCATGACCATGCGAAGGGGTGGCCGAGAGATTTGCAGCTCCCTTCTTTAAGCGGAGAGCGTCAACACCCCATCAACTTACTCTATGTCTCTGAAGGCTCAGTTAAATCTATTCAAAGAGTGTGAGCATACCCAGACATCCTCATTCAAACTTTCCAGCCATGAGTGCTGAGCATTTGAATATGTAGCAAGTGCCCAGTAGAAGGAGACGGCTGGAATGTGGCTGCATAGCCGTTTGCGAAGTGCAGGGACTGACTTTCCTATTACCAACAACACCATCACTGTCCTGTCCCCTTCTGCTCCTGTGATCATCAGAGCCTTATAGATTATATACGTCCTACTCATTCAGATTTCCAACTGCCTACCATGCCCCATCCTATACAGCATTCCAAAATCATCTTAATTTTACCCAAGAGGTGTGAGGAATATTATAAACTTTCCATCAGGGAAAAACGTATCATGTGTGAGCTTCATTCAGGGGCTGCCTTCAGAGCGCCTATGCTGTGTCTCTGGGTCTGTCCCCAGCCACCGGAATGTTCCCCGGGTTTTCTCACACTACATGTTCCCACATGCCATGCTTCAAGTACCCACATTTGCATTTTCAGAGACTAGCCACATACCAATTTTTCTGTGAAATATTCTGTGATAATCTCACTGAAAAACTCTTTCTCCTGTTAACTCTGTTAACTGCTGTTAACTCTGACAGCATCCTGGTGCCCACGCCACTGACCTGTCGTTTTTCATAGATACCATGACAGTGGAGGATGGAAACAGTCACATGCTGTCCCCACAGACACGATGACAGTGGAGGATGGACACAGTCACTGGATGTCTCTGCACCTGGACGTGTGGCAAGCTTCCAACCTACACTTTAATCTTCCCCCAGCAAGGTGAGTACTGTTAACCTGATTTTATAGTCAGGAAACCAAAACTCTGGAAATCGAAAAACTAACTCAAATGATCCATCTTCAAAACACAGCGGTAGAATTTTCAACCCATTATTTTTTCTCTCACTCCCAGCCTGATTCTCTTTCCAGAACTGTAGGACAAGCCAGACTTCGCTGACAGTGCAGGGCAGAGAGGTTCTAGAGAGAAAACTGGGTTGGAAGCCTGGGGCAAAGAGCCGCAAAGGGGGCCCAGGTCACTGCAGCATCAGTGTGAACAGGGAGGGGAATACTGATACGGAGCTGGGCCGGCAGGGTCTGCTGCAGGTCAGCACAGCACAGCCCTAACACACAGTCTGAGAGAGGGGAGTACTGATACGGAGCTGGGCCGGCAGGGTCTGATCCAGGTCAGCACAGCACAGCCCTAACACACAGTCTGAGAGAGGGGAGTACTGATACGGAGCTGGGCCGGCAGGGTCTGCTGCAGGTCAGCACAGCACAGCCCTAACACACAGTCTGAGATTCCAGCAATATCCTGCCAGAAAAGGAATGTTTCCTGCTACAATATATTTGGTGCACACTTCTGCCTGATCTTTGAGAGTCACACTGAACTGAGAACCCTGTGACAATGGAAACGCTTTACCTTAACGTTCTCCAAAAGAGTTCAAAACATTTCAACATGCAACTATTAATAGGCTGAGAGGCATTAACTTCCCTGAGCATGGAGGGGAGCTATGGAAATATTGTGGGGGGTTTTTGTTTGTTTTTCTTTTGTTTTGATTCCACGTCTCTTTCTTAAAAGCCCTCCAGGTATTCTGGCTTTTAGTTAATTACATCACAGTCTCTGAGCAACAAGACCCCAGTGGTTCTGTGAAGCCCAAATTTGAAGCTCAATGTCAATCTCAATCCTTCTTGATGAGTTCTATTTTGCCCTAGCAGCCCATTGCGAATATTACAAGGTACTTTTCAACAAATACTAAACAGCTTATAGCAAATTTTGAAATACCTTAACTATTGAAATGTTCACTATTGAAGAACAACTGAAATCATTACTACTAATAATTAGTTATTATCCAAGCTCTGTTTTTGTCAAACTTGTGCACCATACGCTCTCTCTACTAAAACTACAGTTCACGGGCCAGCAGCTCTGTCCTAAATTGGACAGGAATACACAATCTGGTCAGGCACAGTGGCTCACGTCTATAATCTCAGCATCCTGGGAGGCCAAGGTGAGAGGATCACTTGAGGCCAAGAATTTGAGACTAGCCTGGGAAAAATCAAAAGACTCCTTCTCTTAAAAAAAAGGAAAAGAAAAAGAAAAAAATCTCACTCAAATTAGCTGGGCATGGTGGTATGTACCTGTAGTACCAGCTACTCAGGAGGCTGATGGACAAGCCTTGCTTGAGCCCAGGAGTTTGAGCTTGCAGTGAGCTAAGATCTCACCACTACCCTCTAAGCTAGAGTGTAGTGACAGAGTGAGACCCTCCCTGTCTCAAAAAAACAAAACCAAAATAATAGAACTCCACAATCTCGGGATCTACTCTGCATCTAATGGACCAAAGTCTCTGTTTTCAGAAGTTCCTCAGTGAATCTACATGCGTGAAAGTTTAGAAGAACACCAAATAAATGAAGATACACTTCAGTCTAAATTCTACTATTTTCACATTTTGTTTTCCACAGCTGTACACAGATTAGGTGGGGACATTTTTGCTTATCTGTGGTGTCAGATATCTTGAAAAATATGCACTGATTTTTTTGTCGTTGTTGTTACTGTTTGCTCATCAGCCTTTGCTAGTGTCCGTGTGCTTAGCATGTGGCCCAGGACAACTCTTGGTCTTCCCACGGCTTCCAGAGTGCAGCAGGAAAGATAAAAGGTTGGACACCCCTGCACGTAAAGCGTTTGGATTTTTATTCACAAAACTGAATGTCCTATGTGATGATAACCCTGACTAGTCAATACTCTCTGCTATGATCAATTATACTTCCTCAAATCAAATGTAGTCAGCACTCAGCACTAACTATTCTTTGAAAGTGATGTTATCACTCTGGCTACTTGCTCACAGTACAGATAAGATGAATGCTCTGAAAGTCCAGCTTAGGAATGTAATGATGTGTTTATAATTCAAAAAAAATTCAATGGTTGCTTGCCAAACATAGACTAAGTCAGGTCAAAAGCAATTAAACAAATAATTTTTACTTTAAAAGATTCCGTGTTTATTCTAGGACAGAGGACTGAACTCACTGTGGCTCCCACTCTGAGCACAGCTGACATGTGGCTAGTTAAGGAAATCACTGTGTTTGCAGGTTCTGTTCTAAGGGCTTTGCAAGCGTTTGCTTATTTGCTTCAATTAGCAGCTCTCCAAGAGATGTCATGATCACTTCTACTTTACAGGCAGGGGTCTAGGACAGAGAGAGTAACCCCACCCCAGGTGATCAAGGACCAGGCTTCAGAGTCAGGCTAGAGCCTCGTCTGATTTATACCAAGGTCTCAATCAGTCACCTTGGGTAGCTGCTGTGCTGGACCCTCGCTGATGGAAAGTTAAGGGAAGACAAGAGAGGTCACTGCCCCCAACCAAATCAGTGTGGTGTCTTAGCAGTGGTGGAACCAGTTCTGACAACAGACAGCAAATCAAGATGCTCTCCCAGCTAACTAAATGCGTAACTTAGGTTAAAATTTGGGGGATATTTAGGATGTGGTTTACCCACCCAAGCAATAAAAGGATTGCCTCAGGAGATTACTCTGGTGCCATCTTTTCTAAAATGTATAATTCACAAAAACCCGAGATAGATATAATTATTAAGAAATGGCAGTATCATTCTTTAAAGAAATTCATGACGGTCAGAGAGGGAGGACTGTCACTGTTCTCGCTGAAGGACCTGTCGAGCTGGCATCACATGTACCCGCAGAAAAACCCCAAGTACCAAAGTGTCACGTTTGCTGGAGGAATTGGGATTGTACAAAACTGCCTCATTCTCCCAACCAGTCCTCCATGAAACTGTGCAAACTCACAGAAGAAAGAGAAAAATTAGATATTCATGGCTTTGAGGGAAACTTGAAATGAAGATGTCACAGCGTGTGATTGGGACGCCATGATGTGCAAAGTAGGGATTTCAGGGATAAATGGAAGTCACAGCCATTGTCTGAGAATGACTGAAAAGAGCAGGTACAACGGCCCTTAACAGGGCAGTGTGTTTTCAAACAGAAAATGTATTTAACAGCTTAAATTTAATTATACATTTCTTCTTTTTTTTTTTTTTTTTTTTTCAGTTTTTGGCCGGGGCTGGGTTTGAACCCACCACCTCCGGTATATGGGGCTGGTGCCCTACTCCTTGAGCCACAGGCGCCACCCTATACTTTTCTTCTTGTTTTCTGAAGGGCTACATACAACAAAAGAGAAAGGCAGTTGCGGAAAGTAGATATTTTGCGTTTTGTGGAACAAATTCCCATCCCCAAAAGGTTTTTTCTCCCATTAACTTGCAACTTCAATAATTTACAGCAATTCATGTTTCAGTAAAATGAGGTTAAGTGGCAGGAATTTCACAGGATAAAAGAGATCGTGGGATTCTCCTCCAGGATAATTCCTCTCCCATCAGTCTCCTTTTTAGGAACCTGCGATGCTTATTTTTCCTTCTTGGTTGCCGCTTAGCCAGATCATTTTTATGGAATCCTAGGGCAAATCATTGCATTTTATCTATGGTTATCCTATTCCATAAATTACATAAATGTCCTATATCTATTGTATTTCACTTTATTTGCTTTTAATTTTCATCGGTCTTATTGAAATTCTGGATAGAAATTCTGATATTGGTAAAGTATGAACCTTAGGCTTAATTCTAGGCAAGAAATGGGACAATGGCATCTCTGACTCTGGTGTCACTGACTTGTGAATCCATCTCTTCCCTGAGGTGGGAGAGGGAGGATGGGGAGACCCTCCCTGAGGTTTGCTCTCCCCTCCGTGGGCCGGGGAGACTGCTGCACCACCTTCATGGATGCTTCCTTCTTTGCTCTTGAAGGTTCCCTCCAGCATGAAAGCCCTTCCTTCAGGACCTGCTACAACTCACCCAGAAATCCCTCTGGAGGATAAAGGTTCCTGGCCGGCTGCCCACGGAGAAGGTGGGAACTGGAAACTTGCTCCCCTGCAGGCCCTGTGGGCAGGGTGGCTAATCTACCGGGTGAAAGTTAAGTGCAAACTTTAGATGATGTGAAAGAAAGGCATTGATCAGGCTAGAAATTCTCCACCCTGTAGAGTTAGCTGTGTTGGGAGAAATTTTACTGTATTTGCCCACTGAGTTTCAGGGTGGGGGTGATAAGGTTTTGGGGAAATGTGGGTCCTGATGGCCGTACTTTACCCTCCGATCTACACTTCAGTGGGTCTGAGTCACGTGCACAGCCCTGTCTAGTCACATAATTTTGCCTTATCTTCACAGCCACTTCAGCCCTGCTGTGTATGGCCCAAACCCCAAGATGTGATACTGGAGGGATTCCAGGGCAGCACTGGGGGGTAAGCACCCTACTTTCATTTTCTTTTGCTTTAAAGTCAGTAAAGAAGTAAGATCTTGATTTATTTAAATAAAAGGAGAACATGTATCTTGGGATCATCTCTATTTAAATCTCCACTCTGCCACTTGCTAGCTGTGTAGTTCAATAGTTAACCTTTCCGAAGCCTATTTTTCTTATCTATAAAATGGGAAAATAGTATCCCCAAGTAGCAGCTATTTACATTTGCTTGGTACATAGCAAATATTTGTCGAATACTTTTATTAAATATAATTTTTGAAAAAATACATTATTTAAATAAATTTTTCAAAGATGTAATTTGCTTAGAAGATGAGTTTCTAAAAAAAAGCTACAATAGTATCATCTTAATTACATCCTTGGACCTTTAGCTTGTATATAGAGACTCAAAAAAAAAAGGGAAAAATCCCATTATAGAGAGATTGATACACACATGTGTAAGATATTTTTGTACATATTATACTTGTATCTATAAAATGTTGAGGTACATACTTTAAATACGTTTGTGGAATATGGTTACTGAATTCAAAGTTAAAATGGAAAATATAAAAGAGATAAACACAACCGGTTTAGTTGGTGGTTTGGGGCCATTGTTCCATATTCTCCACAATATTCTCAAATAATATCATTTTTTTTCCAAAATAATATTTTTTCCAAAAGATTGAACTGTTGGCAAGAGCCAGATCAAGGTCATAGACGTACAAAACCAGTTGGAAACGGTCATGGGTTGAAGGAGGCTCAGGAGGGAACCAAATGCAATTGGTCCCGGGTGGACCACGGGGCAGGAAGACATTAGTGGTGAGCAGGAGGAACTGATCCCAGGTAGACCCACAGGATAGGAAGACATCAGTGAGAACACAGAGGAACTAAATCAGGTCTCACATTGGCCAGGAGAACTGCTTGTCTTAATTTCTTGGTCTCAGTAATTATACTAGGATATGCAAGAACATTAGAGAAAGGCAGTTTTAGTTTTGCAAATTTTATATAAAATTAATTCAAAGTAAAGAGTTAAAAATCATAAGAAGAGGGATGATGCCCACTTTTTAAATTTTTAAGCAGGTGAGAGAACGGTGTGTTAATGCCGAATGGGTGGTCAGTGATGTAGAGGTTAGGCCCGCTTTTTGAAATAGTATGAGACAGAGAGGGCTATGTGCTCTGATGGCAAATAGCAATTTTCTTTATTTCTGATCAGTTTTTATAGCTGGTCCTGCACGTCCTGCATGTACACACTATTAATCTAAAATTACACAGTGACCTTAAGGTTACAAAGCAAAACTAATTTAACTTTAATTAACTTTCCCTTAGCGCGCATGTCTACTGATAAAACTGTTAATGCTAAACCTTCTTCTAAAACTTCTATAGTACCATATTTAGTAGTAAAGAAAAACATGCTCTTAGCCAAATGCCCACAAACCGATAAGTCACAGCTGCAGGGGAGTGGGCTGCTTGTTTACCCATTCTCTGTACCATCTGGAGGTAGAGAACTTATCTTACAAAAAGCACAGTGTGGAGATTCCAAACGACTTACCAGTGACGTGTCTGCACGTACCAGCCCCCATAGCCAGTTTCTGAGTACTGAATTTTTACCTCCAAAGTACCCAGGCTTTATCAGCTCATATAGGGTTCAGCCTCGGTTTTTCCTAGACTGTGCCAAGTAAGAACTATGTCTCTGCACTCTTTCAGAAAGGTGGGCACAGAGGCATATAGGGTTTTCGCCTATAAAAGAAGCATTGATTTCCAGGAGTCTCTTACTCATTGGGCGCCTCTGTAATCCTTCCTCATTCGAAATTAAATGTACACCAAGTCAATTACCAATTAAGCGACACGCTGAGTAAACACTGGAGGCATCATTGACCCTTTCCAGCGTTGTTTGAAGTTCACTCAGCTTCATCACGTTCTCTGAAGTTTTTATTTTGGTTTCAGCAAATCACTGACTGGATTGATTTAATAGTGAAATTCTGCTGGATTAATGGGAAACAAATTAAGTGCAGCCACAGAACCTTATTTGTCTCCTTGACTGTAATCCTGCATGGTCCAGGAAGGCCAAAGGGCAGAGTTAGGCCGGTTTGTGAAAAACAGAATGTAGGCCTTATAAAAATCATACAGTAACAGACTTCCCTCTGGAAAGACTACGGCAGGTGTAATCCAAATCAGCCAAGAACCATCCTTGCATCCATCTGAAGTCTTCCGAGGAGGAGATCACACACCTGTTGGTCCCCCTTGTTCGGTCCTGCTGTGTCCGGCACTGAGGCTGTGCCTCCCTCCGAGCATTACATTAATTTAACCGACATTAATTGGGCAGTGGGGAATTTCCACGTGGAGGCATGTGCCTGAACAAATGGAGGAGGGGTGCAGACACATGCTAACATGAAGACAGGGAAGGTTTTATGGGAATAAACCTGAAAGAGCGTGGCAGAGCCCGAGCTGAGGGGCACCAGGACGGAGAGACAGCTGGGCCAGGCTGGGAAGGTGCTGCAGACTTGCTGAGGTTCGGGGCTCCGTCTCGACAGACCAAGTCATGCATGTAAGGACATCCATGATCGGAAGTGTGTTCAAGGGCCCGTTTCAAACGCATTTATTTTCTTTGTTTCCTTTCTTACCCTGTGCTTCACTCTCACCATGGCTCAGAGGGAGATGGAAAATGGTTCTGTTCATACAAGGGACTATTTTAAAGACAAGTACTGCTCCCTCAGTTTCTGTTTTCCTGCCAAGAGCATATAACACCGATCCCTTTAACCATCACATCTTAATTTAGAAACCGTGCTAGGTTAATGCTGAAATCAAATCAATTTTCTTTCTTCCTGATATTTTTAGAGTTATTAGTTATAAGCGACACCATCAAATCACTTCAGGAAAAAAATAAGATAATCAGCTGGCTTTACTGCTATACATTTTCTTTTTAATTGCAAGAAAATTCATAATTGCTCATTCCGCATAGAAAACTATAATGGGCGACTCTCTGATAAAGGGTATTGTTAGGAAACCAACCTGTACCAAATCAGAATCTGATTAGTAACAAAAAAAAATCAGCACGCTCTGACAGACACATAGCTGGTGAGGTTTGCATCACTCTGTGCTTAATGTACAGATAATTCTGGCCCATGACATCACTGGCCACATTTAGACTGCCTCAATCGTAGCCATGGCAACGCTGACATAAAACATAGCCGAGTCAGTAATTTCACTCCAAATTAAATGAAAATAAGGCTAATCCCATTATTGCTTTTAACAATTTTCCAAGTAGCTGCTTCGTAGAGTGCCCTTGCTCATATGTTATATTCTTAAAAACAGATTATTAGAAAATTATATGTGTGTGTGTTGCACTCACAGCTCCTAACACTGTTCCTGTCTCTGTGGTGTGACTTTGTGCTTGGGAAAAAGTTACAGCTATCCACCATGCTTCTTAGCATGTTTTGTGCAGTTAAAAAAATGAATAAATCTTTTAAATACTGATTTGGACCATTAACCATTTCAGAGACTGCCACTCTCACCTAGGGTAAAATAATTATCTTTTTAAGTTAAACCATATCACGCACCTGTAAAAGTCTTCAAAGGGTACTTCATATGATTCCATTTTGTATTTAAATGTGCTCATGTAGATTTCCATAGTTATTTAGGACAGTCACCTTTTCCTTTTCAGCCATCACTGAAGAGTAATTGAAAGCTGAGCGTTCCTGTTAGAAGTACGAGTCTGGCCCTGACAAGGTATTTCTTTTGGCCATTATGATAAACACTAAATGTCACTCACACAGAAGTGCCGTCTCCTCCAACCCTGTTGACCCAGTGTGCAGGATAAATTGCTTTTCAATTGGCACATGTCCCTGTGGAAGTTACCTGTTCAAGGCTTTATCATTAAACCCGCAGTCCAGGAACAGAAGGCACTTTCCTGACAGGGCATTAACACTCGGCCTGTACTGGGCCGCTAGGGAACAGGAGAAGGTATGCAGGGTGGAGCTGACGGCTGTGGCCTCATGCCCCAGTTTTCTGCCAGGTGCCCCATCAGCTTTGCCTTTCCTGTCCAGTGCGGGGCTCCATGTTCTCCTTTGCAGATGGAGTAACAGTGGGCAGTACCAATAATGCCGCCAGGGCTTCTGCGCCCAGCAAACAGGTCACTGTGAATCATCCTGAGGTTACAAGTATGGATCCAACTCCACCCTTTAATATAGTTCCTGTGGGTCGCACCTCCACCCCTGACTGTTTAAAGAGAACAGGTTAAGCCAACTGACAACAGAGTTTATTAGACAAGAAGGATCAGAGGGCCAACGGCCCCACTGGGAACTGTCCTACCAACTTCCTTTGAAAATGCCTAAAGAGACTCCAGAGAGCTGGGAAAGTCTTCCCGCCTGAACTCAGTCGCCAAGAAAATAGGGGCAGTCTCGGGCTGCCCAGGCCGTCGGTGACAATGGACAACCCCTGGTCACCGTGGAGCCTGCCCCCGCCCCCTCAGCATTTCAGAGAGAACACACTTCTTAGCACACTCCTGACATCATCCTCACGTGCTTTTTCTGTGCTTACAGTTCAAGCAGCTGGGGAAGATTTATTAGTCAGAGGAAGGTAGTGGCAGAGATCAAGCTAAGAAGAGAAGAGGATATGAGGTAACTCACCAGGGAGGAGAAAAGAAGAAATGGGGAAAACTATGTCAAACATCCTCTAAGCCCCAGTTCCATCTTCAGTGAAAACAAACAGAATGAATGTGGGGGAGCCTGCTGGGTGGTGAGCCCCCCGTAAGTCTCAGCCCTTCTAGTCCATCGGAGGGTCGAGTTGCATTAGGGGGCATCTCTGTCCAGTATCTCCTGTTTTCATTTCAGTCATCCGCACCCTAAACTGTCCCTTCTCATATAGACTAAGCTTGCCTGGGAATAACTGTCACCACTTATAGACACTAAATCCCTGGCAGATAGGCCTCCTGTTTCTATACCTCACTGATCTGACGTCTCACCAAGAAGGGTCAGTGTCCAGCATCTCCAGACCCTCACGTGAAAAAGCCTTTAACATTAACCATGTGATTTCTGAAACGTGGTCATCATCCATTGCATATTTCAAACATTTTTTGAAAACCATGATAATATAATTTTAAAACAATAAAGGTCTTCGTTTAATACATAGATTCTCAAATTCACTTATAGGTCAAGATCTGAAATGCATAACTTAAACAGTTTTAAAAAGGTAAGAAAATAATGAAAGAAAAACACAAACAACATTTTAACACAAGAAAAAATAACTTAATTAGAGACAGAATTTAAGCCTTTGAACCTCTACACTTTTAATTTCTCTTTTAAACTGCACTCACAGATACAGCCAAAGCTGCTCTTGCAAGCAACACCACTAAACCTGTCCCTGGCTAGACCCTGTTCTCTCCCCGCTCTTCCAGGGCGCACAGCAAAGGACTGACCATTCTTCACCAAACCTGTCCCAGACTAGATCAGTGGTTCTCAACCTTCCTAATGCGGCAACCCTTTAATATAGTTCCTGTGGGTCGCACCCCACAGGTTGAGAACTGCTGGACTAGACCCTGTTCTCTCTCAGCTCTTCCAGGGCTCACAGTAAAGGACCAACTGTTCTCACCAACCCTGTCCCTCGCTAGACCCTGAGCTCTCCTGGCTCTTCCAGGGCACACACCGGAGGACCGACCATCCCTCCATTGATTTTGCGCATACGTTAGATTAGGATTTACATTGACTTGGTTTGGCTTTGATGTTTTGTAGCTACGTCCCCAGAGAAGGTTACATGATTTGGTGAACAATCTTCATAGAGGGGGAAGAAATGCTTAGTTATATACATGCAGCAGTTTGCGAATGCTCCATAAAGGAATTAAATGAAAATTCAGTCTAAACGTACCTGTTCATGGTAAGCTAAAAAAAAACAACACTCCCAAACTCACTTGCTTCACTTAGTTGCCATTATCTGTGCTGCCTTAGAAAAGTGCAAAATAAGAACATGGCAAATTCAAAGTGCACAAACACCCTTTCCATCTCTGAACACCAACACAAATGTCGTAACTAGTCACATGGTAGAGGTAACTTTTTAGTAGACAAAATAGCAGGGCAACAAAAGGAACACTCCTGTTGCCCATGGGCATTGATGAGAGAAGCTTAGTGAGCCCACTGGGCCGGCCCAGTAAACACAGGTGCACCTCCACCACCCAGCACCTTCTCGGCCCCTGCACTCACCATATGGATGGGGCTTCTGTTCCGCTGATCTCTAAGAAGTCGTACCCTTCTTCCAGCTGAAAGTCAGTGAAGACCAAGGCGATGGTGTCCCCTGGCTCTGCGAGGATGGTCCAGGTACAGTCAGCATTGTTTTCATACTCGGAGGGGAAGTGGGGGCTGGAGATGGAGCTGCTGGTTCCTCGCAAGGTTCCTCCACAGGCCCCTTCAGCTGCGGGGACAGAAGCAGAGGAGGCATCACTTCTCAGCACGGTTTCCAGACACAAGGTTGCATTCAAATGACCGCCTCTCAATTACCACCTGGCATTTTCTGAATCTAAAACTGAGACCCTCAATCTAAAAATGGGTCTTTATTGATATGTCAATTTAGTTCTCACCAAAGTCTAAAAATCCAATCAGAGTTTTAATGGGATGACCCTGGTAGGGAAAAGTAACACTGTAGCTTCTCTAACATCTTTCCTGTGCATCGTATTAGGGCAGGAAAAACAAGAAAGAAAATATGGAGTGTGTAGTTGTTCTATATATACCTGACATTGGGAGTCTGTCTTGCAAGATTTTCAGACATTTTACTCTGAGTCTTGGAAGATAAAGCTATGTAGATGATATTTTTAGACTTGCAAACATGTGTCCATCTTTCATTAATCCATTGAAATCTGTCTTTGAAAAACCTGTGCTCTTAAATGTAGTTGCCCTAATCATGTGTTGAAAAGAAGATAGATGAAGATTATTATTATTATTATTATTATTGAGACAAGGGTCTCACTATGTTGCCCTTGGTAGAATGCTGTGGTGTCACAGCTCACAGCAACCTCAAACTCTTGGGCTTAAGCAATTCTCTTGCCTCAGCCTCCCAAGTAGCTGCAACTACAGGTGCCCGCCACCATGCCTGGCTTATTTTTTTGATGTAGTTGTCATTCTTGTTTGGCAGGCCCAGGCTAGGTTCGAACTCACCAGCCCCGGTATATGTGGCTGGTGCCCTACACCAAGCCTAGATTATTAATTTGAATTTTAGATAATCTCTTGGTAAATTCTTGACTAAATAGACACATTGAGTCATAAGGAGTTTCTGAGTATAAAGTATCTGTATATAATATCTTAGAAAAGTGAGGAGCACAAGTCTAGTAAAGTTAAAATACATTTAAAATATAAATTAACATGGTCAAACATATTGGTTTAAAGACAAATAGATCTTGTAAAGTTTGTCATAGAGTAAGGCAAATGTGCATTGTTAAATTTAATCCTTACACATTATAAAATGCTGTGTGCATAGTAAACTTTATATATAGGAGAGATCTTTTAAACTGACATATTTTAACTAAAAGGCCTACAGACATCTTTCCTTCCTTTACCTCTTCCTCTCTTTTTACTCTTTTTCTTTCATCAGATAATTCCTACCCAGAATATATCTTTAATAATTAGTGTTTTGTGGTTTTTGAAATTTTTGGCCTGGGCTGGGTTTGAACTCACCACTTCCAGTATATGGGGCCAGTGCCCCACTGCTTTGAGCCACAAGCGCTGCCCAATAATTAGTGCAGTTTGAATGGTCCATACAAGTCCACTTTTTATCAGGATGGATAAGTTTGCCTGGAGCAGAGCTGGTTGACCTGCTCCCAGCTGTCTGTGAGTGCACAATATTGACCCCTCCAACCTCCTCCCACCACTCTCAGGGCAGGGTGGGAAGAAATGACATCTTTCCATTAACTTTAGTCGAGGTGCAAGTTCCAATATGTTTTTCCGTATTTGGGGAATGTTCCCTTTGACTGAATTTGAGCATCATAACAACTTTGAAATTGCCCTCACCATGTCTGAGACAATTAGAAGGTGATAGACATTGCTTGAGGTCAGAGATCTTCGGTTTCCTCAGAAGGACCTAGTTCATGGGTTGGGTTGAGAACAAAGGTTTTCGTTGCCCGAGTTTGGGGTATTACATTTTCCACCCTTTCTACAAGATGCTCCCTTCGCCCCGTCTACCTGCTAGGTGATCTAGTTCTGATTTTGTCAGGGAATTTCCCTTGCAGCTTTAGAGTGGGTGTCTTTGGAGGTGCATTCAGGAGAGCACCCGGTGCTGCAATGCACTGCTTCATCACACACCACGGAGATCAGGAGAGTCCGGATGGGGCATGTTCTCTCGTTTTAACAGGTGGCCGGTTTGGCATGCCAACCTAGAGCAAGTGACATCTTTCAGAGGCCTGCTCACTGTTTGCAGAAAGTCTCAAAAAACTCCCATTTTTGGATGGTTCAGATTTATTTTAAAAATTACTAAATATTAGAGATATGGAAATTATATTGGTGATATTTCCCAAAAAAGAGTAGCACATAACTTGACATAGATATAAATAACTGTGTATATAAGGCAATACAAAAATTATGAAAATAGTTTGTGTGGTCAGTACCAAGTGGGCACGTGTGTGTGTGTGTGTGTGTGTGTATGCCGTGCATTCCCATACAGGCACACACACGTCCTCAGTCATCCCAGGAAGCAGCCCGTAAGTGTCCCGACCTGGAAAGTTTTTATCAGACTGTTGAGAGTAGATATTAGGATATTAGGAATGCAGGGTTTGTGTGTATATGTGTGTGCGTGTGTTTATGATTATATACATTGTGTATATATATGACTACACACATATAGTGTGTGTGTGTGTATGTATCTTTGTTAGAATTGTATTTTAAAGCAGATACAAATTCAGTACCACATAAAGCAAGATGAGGCACACACACCATAGGAACAAGACAGCGGCTATTACTGCTATTCAGACTTTGTACAGAATTAGGCTGGGAACCCCTTGGTTTGGAAATTGGTGTATAAATGTGACCACTAAAAGGGGAGGCTTACTGTATTCTGATATTCTTGAAACTTTCCCTTGAAACAGATATTTACATTTACTAGAGATTAAGTAACTGTGCATATAAACAGATTACACCTTTACATATATAAATACCTCAGGAATATAGATCTTCATGCATTAATATATCTGCCTATTATTAAAATACAATACAATTTTAATTTATATTGACTTTATTCTTTTCTCTGATCACCTTATATGCTACAAACGTTAAGTCATCTCAATGCAGGAACACATGCAAAGCAAAAATGTGGCATCTTTAATACATAAAAAGGTAAAACGTCATAGATGTGGAGACTTCACAGAAAATTATCAAAATACAGTGCTGGGTGTGGTTGGATGGTTAATGAAATATACTAATTCAAACCCAAATTCTCAGACCACATAAATGCTTTATAAATTAATTCATTGGCAAAGGCCCCTTCCAATATTTTGGATGGGAAAATAATAACTGATATCAAACCATTCTGAAATTTTGTCCTGTCAAGCTATAAGCTGAAGTGTTATTCATGGTTTGAAAGGCTTAAAAATGGGCATCTTATAGTATAGTCTATACTGCTGCACAGATGACTTAACGTTTGTAGCATATAAGGTGATCAGAGAAAAGAATAAAGTCAATATAAATTAAAATTGTATTGTATTTTAATAATAGGCAGATATATTAATGCATGAAGATCTATATTCCTGAGGTGTTTATATATGTAAAGGTGTAATCTGTTTTTATGCACAGTTACTTAATCACTAGTAAATGTAAATATCTGTTTCAAAGGAAAGTTTCAAGAATATCAGAATACAGTAAGCCTCCCCTTTTAGTGGAATGTGCTGCACAAAAGAAGCAGCAGCTTACCTGGAGTCATCTCCGACAACACTGTAGCAACGGTGACCAAACACCGGTGCTACTAACTACATTTGGTAAGAATGTGTGCAGTCACAATAACATGAACAGGGGACAGCAGCCGTGGCTGGGGCCGTGGAGCAGGGGCCCCATCCTGCAGCCCCCAGCGCCCTGTTAGCTGGACTGTTAGAAAATCTGATGACGGACAAGCGGTGTCTAGGGAGCTGAATGGTCACTGCACACTCCAGAGCATGGGCATGTGTTACCTGGCTTATGCCCATGTCGTGATGTTGGCAGCTAATGGATCTTCGCGGGCGCCACCAGCTGAGCGGCAGCCCCGACCGGAGGACCTCAGCTCTCAGCCACGCATTTCTTCTCCAGCCAACAACTACAGCGATGCTTTGCTCTTCTCTAGCTGAGCTGGATCGGTGCCGATGTGACTTCTCTGTCTAGAGTTCGGATCCTCAGAGTCCAAGATCTCAGGACTTGGTGTCTATATGTTCCTAGGGCAGTATTTGGGTGAATGAGCAGATGAAGAGGCCCACCTGTGCCGCGCGTGGCCAGAGATAGAACAAACTGTGCTCACGGGTTCCAGAGCAGACGCCGCAGCCCCCCTGAAGGGAAGTCTCTGCTCTGTCAGGAAGTTCCAGAGCAGACGCCGCAGCGCCCCTGAAGGGAGGTCTCTGCTCTGTCAGGAAGTTCCAGAGCAGACGCCGCAGCGCCCCCGAAGGGAGGTCTCTGCTCTGTCAGGAAGTTCCAGAGCAGACGCCGCAGCGCCCCCGAAGGGAAGTCTCTGCTCTGTCAGGAAGTTCCAGAGCAGACGCCGCAGCGCTCCCGAAGGGAAGTCTCTGCTCTGTCAGGAAGTTCCAGAGCAGACGCCGCAGCCCCCTGAAGGGAGGTCTCTGCTCTGTCAGGAAGTTCCAGGGGAGACGCCGCAGCAGCCCCGAAGGGAGGTCTCTGCTCTGTCAGGAAGTTCCAGGGGAGACGCCGCAGCACCCCCGAAGGGAGGTCTCTGCTCTGTCAGGAAGTTCCAGGGGAGACGCCGCAGCACCCCCGAAGGGAGGTCTCTGCTCTGTCAGGAAGTTCCAGGGGAGACGCCGCAGCACCCCCGAAGGGAGGTCTCTGCTCTGTCAGGAAGTTCCAGGGGAGACGCCGCAGCCCCCCCGAAGGGAGGTCTCTGCTCTGTCAGGAAGTTCCAGGGGAGACGCCGCAGCCCCCCCGAAGGGAGGTCTCTGCTCTGTCAGGAAGTTCCAGGGGAGACGCCGCAGCCCCCCCGAAGGGAGGTCTCTGCTCTGTCAGGAAGTTCCAGGGGAGACGCCGCAGCCCCCCCGAAGGGAGGTCTCTGCTCTGTCGGAAGTTCCAGGGGAGACGCCGCAGCGCCCCCGAAGGGAGGTCTCTGCTCTGTCAGGAAGTTCCAGGGGAGACGCCGCAGCCCCCCCGAAGGGAGGTCTCTGCTCTGTCAGGAAGTTCCAGGGGAGACGCCGCAGCCCCCCCGAAGGGAGGTCTCTGCTCTGTCAGGAAGTTCCAGGGGAGACGCCGCAGCCCCCTGAAGGGAGGTCTCTGCTCTGTCAGGAAGTTCCAGGGGAGACGCCGCAGCACCCCCGAAGGGAGGTCTCTGCTCTGTCAGGAAGTTCCAGGGGAGACGCCGCAGCACCCCCGAAGGGAGGTCTCTGCTCTGTCAGGAAGTTCCAGGGGAGACGCCGCAGCACCCCCGAAGGGAGGTCTCTGCTCTGTCAGGAAGTTCCAGGGGAGACGCCGCAGCACCCCCGAAGGGAGGTCTCTGCTCTGTCAGGAAGTTCCAGGGGAGACGCCGCAGCCCCCCCGAAGGGAGGTCTCTGCTCTGTCAGGAAGTTCCAGGGGAGACGCCGCAGCCCCCCCGAAGGGAGGTCTCTGCTCTGTCAGGAAGTTCCAGGGGAGACGCCGCAGCCCCCCCGAAGGGAGGTCTCTGCTCTGTCAGGAAGTTCCAGGGGAGACGCCGCAGCCCCCCCGAAGGGAGGTCTCTGCTCTGTCAGGAAGTTCCAGGGGAGACGCCGCAGCCCCCCCGAAGGGAGGTCTCTGCTCTGTCGGAAGTTCCAGGGGAGACGCCGCAGCGCCCCCGAAGGGAGGTCTCTGCTCTGTCAGGAAGTTCCAGGGGAGACGCCGCAGCCCCCCCGAAGGGAGGTCTCTGCTCTGTCAGGAAGTTCCAGGGGAGACGCCGCAGCCCCCCCGAAGGGAGGTCTCTGCTCTGTCAGGAAGTTCCAGGGGAGACGCCGCAGCCCCCCCGAAGGGAGGTCTCTGCTCTGTCAGGAAGTTCCAGGGGAGACGCCGCAGCCCCCCCGAAGGGAGGTCTCTGCTCTGTCAGGAAGTTCCAGGGGAGACGCCGCAGCCCCCCCGAAGGGAGGTCTCTGCTCTGTCAGGAAGTTCCAGGGGAGACGCCGCAGCACCCCCGAAGGGAGGTCTCTGCTCTGTCAGGAAGTTCCAGGGGAGACGCCGCAGCACCCCCGAAGGGAGGTCTCTGCTCTGTCAGGAAGTTCCAGGGGAGACGCCGCAGCCCCCCCGAAGGGAGGTCTCTGCTCTGTCAGGAAGTTCCAGGGGAGACGCCGCAGCCCCCCCGAAGGGAGGTCTCTGCTCTGTCAGGAAGTTCCAGGGGAGACGCCGCAGCCCCCCCGAAGGGAGGTCTCTGCTCTGTCAGGAAGTTCCAGGGGAGACGCCGCAGCCCCCCCGAAGGGAGGTCTCTGCTCTGTCGGAAGTTCCAGGGGAGACGCCGCAGCGCCCCCGAAGGGAGGTCTCTGCTCTGTCAGGAAGTTCCAGGGGAGACGCCGCAGCCCCCCCGAAGGGAGGTCTCTGCTCTGTCAGGAAGTTCCAGGGGAGACGCCGCAGCCCCCCCGAAGGGAGGTCTCTGCTCTGTCAGGAAGTTCCAGGGGAGACGCCGCAGCCCCCCCGAAGGGAGGTCTCTGCTCTGTCAGGAAGTTCCAGGGGAGACGCCGCAGCCCCCCCGAAGGGAGGTCTCTGCTCTGTCAGGAAGTTCCAGGGGAGACGCCGCAGCGCCCCCGAAGGGAGGTCTCTGCTCTGTCAGGAAGTTCCAGAGCAGACGCCGCAGCCCCCCCGAAGGGAGGTCTCTGCTCTGTCAGGAAGTTCCAGGGGAGACGCCGCAGCACCCCCGAAGGGAGGTCTCTGCTCTGTCAGGAAGTTCCAGGGGAGACGCCGCAGCACCCCCGAAGGGAGGTCTCTGCTCTGTCAGGAAGTTCCAGGGGAGACGCCGCAGCCCCCCCGAAGGGAGGTCTCTGCTCTGTCAGGAAGTTCCAGGGGAGACGCCGCAGCCCCCCCGAAGGGAGGTCTCTGCTCTGTCAGGAAGTTCCAGGGGAGACGCCGCAGCCCCCCCGAAGGGAGGTCTCTGCTCTGTCAGGAAGTTCCAGGGGAGACGCCGCAGCCCCCCCGAAGGGAGGTCTCTGCTCTGTCAGGAAGTTCCAGGGGAGACGCCGCAGCCCCCCCGAAGGGAGGTCTCTGCTCTGTCAGGAAGTTCCAGGGGAGACGCCGCAGCGCCCCCGAAGGGAGGTCTCTGCTCTGTCAGGAAGTTCCAGAGCAGACGCCGCAGCCCCCCCGAAGGGAGGTCTCTGCTCTGTCAGGAAGTTCCAGGGGAGACGCCGCAGCCCCCCCGAAGGGAGGTCTCTGCTCTGTCAGGAAGTTCCAGGGGAGACGCCGCAGCCCCCCCGAAGGGAGGTCTCTGCTCTGTCAGGAAGTTCCAGAGCAGACGCCGCAGCCCCCCCCAAGGGAGGTCTCTGCTCTGTCAGGAAGTTCCAGAGCAGACGCCGCAGCCCCCCCGAAGGGAGGTCTCTGCTCTGTCAGGACAGGAGCAGATGATAGAAACAAGACCAAAAGGATAATAAATAAACATCATGAGGCCGAAAAATCAAAAGGAGTTGGCAGGTGTCTTGTGTGTGGGGGGGACATTTCTCCTGAACATATAATCACTGTTATGTTTTCTGTGGTAGACACTTTAATTCACAGAGAACATTTAAAAATGAGTTATAGCTAGAATCATGTCAAGATAAATATAGGCAAGATTAGGATTCTTCGTGCAGCATTTCACATAAAGTAGCGCAGAATACTATCAAGATAACCTGACTGATAATTTCTTTCAGTACTAAGGATAGAAGACCAGCAAACAAAAATACTTCATGCCACTCATTGGATTAAAAAATTACAAAAAATTGTCTTTAATACAGAGTGAGGTGAAGAAAAGTCAGGGTTTGGAAGCAGCTGTAATAGTGGTACAAATATTTCTGTGACAGAAATTTTTAGCCCTTCATTTCTTTGTTATTTTTAATGACACTTTTCTTTCTAAACTCTAAGAGTTTACACCTCTGCACATTTGCATTTGAGGAAGGGCAACATAACTACTGTACTTGAACAAAATGATTTTTGAAGTAAACTAGTTTTATTTTTAGATATATGTAGATTGGTATGTTGGACAATTTTGTCAATAATGCAACAGAGGAAACAGTTTTCTAAGCATGTTTTGCCTGGGAAAAAAATAATTGTTTGACTTTTTTTACATAATATTTATTTTTGAACCTATCTTCTAGTTTGGCTAATAAGATATTAAATTGTATTTCTCTGCCATATTATAAATGATGACGACTTTGCTGAGCAGAAATGGAAACTTTTATCCATCAGTTAGAGTGTTACAAGGGCCCACATTTAGCATATGAAAATGTTCATGACAATTGATGAGAGAAGAGACATCATTTTAAAAAGCATATTGGAATAACTGAGTAGAAATTTGAAAAATATTAATTTAGAAAGAGCTCATAGAAGATATAAAATAAAGTATAAAGTGACAGAAAACAGTCCAATAGGATACAATGTATTACTTAAAATAATGTGTTATTTTAACTAAACAGAAATGAATATTATTAAAGCAAAAGTAACTTTATAAGTAAACCAATCTACCTAAATATATATTAGTTTCATATTAGTATTGGGAACATTGGATTCTTGCTTTTCTATTCTTGTGATAGTAAAATAATGTGCTTCAACTCCATACAGGTAAATACAAAAACTATAAAGTCTCTACCTTTTTATGGCAGAATAGTATTCCATGGCATATATGTATGGCAGAGTTTACTATTCCATTCATGTGTTGATGGACACTTGGGTTGATTTCAAGTCGTGGTGATTGTGAATTGAGCTACAATAAAAATTGTAGTGTGAATGTCCTTATGATAAAATATTTTTTTTGTTCTTCATAGATACCTAGTAATGGGATTATAGTATCAAATGGAAGGTTTACTTTTAGTTATTTGAAGGTTCTTCAAACTTCTTTCCATAGGTGTTTTATTAGTTTGCAGTCCCACCAGCAATGTAAAAATGTTCCCTCTCTCCACATCCACGCCAGCATCTGCAGCTTTGGGATTATGTGATGTGGCCTATTCTCACAATGATAAGGTTTCTAATAAAAAGCACATTTGAATCTACTGATTTCCGTAAAGGGGAAATATTTCCAAATTGAAGCAGGCATCAGAGTACACTTATTTCTATTTTCCATCAAATAATTTCAAACTTTTAAAAGTTATATTCTTAACTCTGAAATTGTTGTATTCCTTGCCTGGGTATAAATGTTGCTAGGAACACATTTTTTAGACCTAACATTAAAATACAGAATAAAACATTATTTAGAGACAAACTCTGCCATATTTATCATAAAGAAAAATTGAAACCACCTAAATATGCAATGACAGATAAGTCATTAAATAAAGTATGATGCATCCACATCCTGTGATCATCCAACATCTACAACATTCATATTAATAATACTGCTTCAACGATTTCCTAAGCTACATTTATAAAATGTAGCTTTCCAAAACTACATTTATAAAATGCAGGGTATAGAATGGAAATATAATCTCATCTAAGTTTTTAAAATTGTAAGAACAAATATCCAGAAAATAAATAAGAACTATAGCCACATGTAATGTTTAGTTTGGAATGCTAGGAGGTATTTTCCCTGATGACGTGTTCGCATGGAATATGCGTATCAGCGAAAACTCTGAAGTCACATTGTCAAGGTGATGAACCTTTATGAACTTTTGGGGAAGTTTTTACCTTAACTACATCTCAGTTACTTTCATAAAATGGAAGTAAAAACGGTAACCATTCATGGGGAGGGCAATGAATTAATCACTGTAACACACTTAGACAAATGCAGGCAAATATCCATTAAAATGCTCCATTAAAAACAGGTGTTAATATTTTCTTTGTGATGTACACAGTGGTCACTCATTTATAGTTCATTAAATTATTTTGGAGCATTTTACCATAAGTTTTAAGGACCCTCTGCCCAAGTCTTGTTTCAGGGGAGAGAAGTGGCCACTCCAGGGTGGAGGGGTCTCCAAGCTGGGGGTCAAGCGTGGCCATCCTCACAAGTAGTCTGCTTCTTGAGGGACTGGGATGAAAGGAGCCCAGGACATGTCCCCTCCCCCCTCCTGCTCCTCCCTCTCATATACTCGCCACCACTTACTGTATGCCTGAGACACTTAGGGAAATTTCCTTGAATACCCTTATCCTTGTTTACAACAGTCACTGCAAGAAGCTCTTGTCTCCTGGGTTACCCTTTATCCCCCCAACTCTCACCCCCTTGAAAATAAACACATCTCTTTTTCTGACCACTATATTCTCTGAAACTCAAAATTTTCTACACCTCAGTGATTTCTGAGCTGATTCCCTTTCCTCTGCCTTTCATGGAAATCTGGGTGTCTTCTGATTTCCTTAAGGACATCTCTGGAGTCCTCTCAGATAGTCATTAATTTTCTCCCGTAGCCCATTTTTAAAACCTTTCTTTTGGCTCCACATTTGCTTCCAGAGTCTATATCACCTCTGGCCTGATTTTCTACATGAAATTCCTTTCACTAACTAAGAATGTCTATATTTGCCATTTCCCCCCATCCTCTCTTGAACCTCTTGAGTCAGAGTTTCATCCTCACAGGCCCTGGGTAGAGTGTCCATCAAAGCAGCCATGCCCATAACCCCAGGACCATCCCCTATTACTCTTCTTCATCAAGCTCTCAACAACACTGGGCATTTGCCCTTTCCTCATCTATGAGGCATTTTCATTATCATACTTTCTGAACATTCACAAGAACACACAAAGCTCATCCAGTGTTATCCTGCACATGCTCCTCTTATGCTCTGTCCATGGTTACATCCTTCATAGTTCCAGGACAGTATCAAAACCAGAGAAATTACACTGGTATAAGGAGAGTAAGTACATTCACCCTTGGGTGCCCATGAAGGGTTAGGTCCAGGATCCTTACAGATCCAAAATTTGCCATGCTTATATCCCTTATATAAAATGCCATTGTATTTTGTTGGGCCCTGCCATGTGCCTGAGGCCTAGTGCAACTTCCCCATCTTGACTAGTAGACCCATCCATCTACTTCCGCGTAGCAATGACTCAGCAAGGCCTGGCCTGAAACTGCCTCTACCTAGATACAGCCAACGTGGCATCATGCCATTGGTCCAACCCTGTTACCACCCATCACACCACCTCAGTCCCCACCTCCTTTCCCCGCCCCTTCCACACGCCCTATATAAGCGGCTGCTTGTCGCAATAAAGTTGAGTTCCTGCTTCCACAGACTCCTGGCTCCATGTGTTCCTGTTCCGGCCGTCGATGCTCACCATCCCACTCAGCCCGTGGGACGAGATCCAGCTGGCCCCGATCGTCCCTCAACTGCGACTGCCGGAGGACCTGGCAGTATTTGCAAATAACCTAAGCATATCCGCCCGTACACTTTAAATCATCTCTAGATTATTTATAATGCCTCATACAAGGAAAATGTCATACAAACAGTTGTTATACTGTTTCATTTACGGAACGACAATTGAAGGGAAAAAAACCAAAAACAAAAAAACATCTGTACATGTTCATTGCAGACACAGCCTAGGCCTAACCACATAGTCTACGTCAGCAACTAAAGAACATTCTCTGGATTTTTAAAAGATATTTTCTACACAGAGATGGGTGGTTGAATGTACAGATACAGAAGAGGGCCAAGGAGAGCTAACTGAGTATCATTTTATGCCAGGGCTCCTCAAACTACGGCCTGTGGGCCACATGCAGCCCGCCAAGGACATTTATCTGGCCCGTGGGTGTTTTTGCTGCAGCTACCTGTCCTGCTCAGCAGCCAGGTCATCCGAGGCCACAGTGTGCATGTGTGGGATGTGTGCTGCAGTCCCCCACTCCCCTCCTCTCTGTCTCCTTTCAGTCTCTGGTGTGATCCAACTAGTCACCAGCTTGCCTGTGCAGAGCCTGCGGCTGCCTGAGGACCATGGAAAAAATAAGTTAGGATTTTTTTTTTGTTTTTGAAGTTAGAAGGTCTATTTTTTTTTTTTTTTTTTTTTTTTGCAGTTGGTAGGGACTTTTTTTTTTTGCAGTTAAGGGGGACCTTTTTTTCCTGAAGTTAGAAGGTCTTTTTTTTTTTTTTTTGCAGATAGGGGGGTGCCTATTTTTTGTGAAGTTAGGAGAGACAGAGTCTCACTTCATCACCCTCAGTAGAGTGCTGTGGGGTCACAGCTCACAGCAACCTCCAACTCCTGGGCTTAGGTGATTCTCTTGCCTCAGCCTCCTGAGTAGCTGAGACTGCAAGCACCCGCCACAATGCATGGCTATTTTTTTGTTGCAGTTTGGCCGGGGTTGGGTTCAAAAACACCACCCTCAGTATATGGGGCCAGCACCCTATCAACTGAGCCACAGGTGCCGCCCAGAGAGCCTTTTTTTTTTTAGGTTGGTTAGTTGGTTGGGGGTGGTTTCTGCGGGGGTGGGCATCACAGTGATAACGCAAATAGTCAGCCCTTGGTGCTAATGCAAATGGTCAGTGCTCAGAGATAATGCAAATGGTCAGTGCTCAGAGGTAATGCAAATAGTCAGTGCTCAGTGGTAATGATAATTCTAAGTGCTCAGTGCTAATGCAAATGGTCAGCGCTCAGTATTAATGCAAATTCTCAGCGGTCAGTGTTATCACAAATGGTCAGCCATCAGTGTTAATGCAAATGATCAGTTCTCAGTGTTATTGCATGGGGGCCCCAAACTGGTAATCTGCCTAGGGCCCCATGGGAACTTAATCAGGCTCTTCAGACAGCTGAGGAGTAGGAAAAGCAATTTAATTGACAATAAGTACATTTATATTCTGATTGCTATTCAGTTGTGTATGATGTTGTATGTTGTGTGCTATATAAGCCCCAGTTCACACTGTTGTGATCTCTGAGCAGTGTGAGTTCAGCCATAGGCTTGTATGGGTGAACTCGCATTCGATTCAGAAGAAAAAAGGCCTACATGCCTTCTTATTTCCAGCAGTGGAATCTGATTGCCTGGGTCTTCTCACCCCTGCAATCAGATTCCTGTGCGAGTTCAGAGATCACAGTGCAGGTCGCACAGGGTAGTGTGAACTGGAAAGTTGGTGTAGGAACTGCCTCTGTAATCATGCCTGTTCCCGCACTGTACCAGTGTGAGCCTGAGGTAAAAGTGGAGTTCCACCATATGGGCACTGGTGAGGCTGAAATGATGTGGACTGGCAAGACTGCATTGATGGACACTGATCAGACTGCACTGATGGGCACTGATCAGACTGCATTGATGGGCACTGATCAGACTGCATTGATGGGCAGTGCAGTCTATATATGTCTGTGTGGGCAAAGTTATTGCTGGTATATTCTTTTTTGGAGTGCTATATATATTGGTATTTCACTAAAAGCAATTTGAATCCCTAGGAAACAATGATATTAAGAAAGAGAAAAATTGAGTCAGAGTGTAGGATATTCAAAGAACAGTGGACTTATGATTAATTTTTCATGCAGTACAAGGAAAGAGCTGTGTATTTGATATGCCAGAATATAGTGTCTGTGTTCAAAGAAGACAATTTGTGTCGACACTATCAAACGCAACATAAAGGTAAATATGATTGTTTGGTCGGAGAAGTGAGAAAAGATAAAATATTAAATATTAAAACTGAAAAATACATTGACAACTCAGCAAAATACTTTTGTGAAGCAGAAGCAGCTAAATACTTCATCACTGCGAGCAAGTTTTCAAGTTGCCAAGCTAATAGCGTGCACTGGCAGACCATTCGTGGAGGGAGAATTTGTTAAAGAATGCCTTCTTTCTGTTGCCAAAGAGATGTGTCCAGAGAGGACCGATTTATTTAGTACAGTGAGTCTTTCAGGACCTACAATTACACGAAGAATTGAAGAAATGGGAGACAATTTGCATCAGCATTTGCAAAACTCTGCAAAAAACTTTCCTATTTTTTGTTGGCACTCTACGAAAGTAATGATGTTCATGATTCTACACAACTTCTAATTTTTATTTGTGGGATGAATGACTATTTCGAAATCACAGAAGAGCTTGCTGCACTGCAAAGCATGAAAGGAACAACTACAGGAGAGGATATTTATGCAAAGGTCTGCCAAACTGTGAATGGTTTGGAGCTGGACTGGACTAAACTAGCCAGTGTGACAACTGATGGTGCTCCTAACATGGTGGGGTCTAAGAAAGGAGTAATTGCTGGGGTGGCATGTGTGGGCTCAAAGGAGTAGGGTGCTGACCCCATATGCCAGAGGTGGCGGATTCAAACCCGACCTCAGCCAAAAAACAGCAAAAAAAAAAAAAAAAAAGGAAAGAAAAAAAGAAAGGAGTAATTGCTCACATTAACCAAGAGATGGACAAACATAACCATTCTCATCCAATAGCTATACACTGCCTCATCCACCAACAAGCACTGTGTAGTAAGTTACTGAAGTGGGACTCTATTATGAAAATTGTGGTATCCTGTGTTAACTTCATTAGAGGTAATGCACTAACCCACAGACAATTTTATGAATTTCTGTCTGAGCTAAATATTGCCTATGAAGATGTTCTGTACCACAAGGAAGTCCACTGGCTGAGTTGAGGGAGAGTTTTGAAACATTTCTATGATTTACTTCCACAGATTACAGCTTTTCTGCTTTCAAAAAACAAAGAAGTACCAGAGCTCAATGATGCAGAATAGAAATGGCACCTTGCCTTTCTGACAGCAGAGCTACTCAACAGTTTCAGTGTGCAACTTCAAGGAAAGAGGAAGCTCATCTGTGATATGCAATCACATGTGAAAGCATTTGAAGTAAAATCAGGCCTCCTCATCAAACAAGTGAAGGAGGAACATTTCTGCCATCTCCCCACAACTCAAAATCTGTTAGTGGAAAAACCATTGGTTGCATTCCCAAACAAAGTATGTGTGGATTCACTGGAAAAGTTGCAAAAGGAGTTCCAATTTAGATTTAAAGAACTTCAGCTCCATGAACAGGACATACAGCTTTAACATAACCCATTTTCTATTGACATTGAAAACGTGGATACAATTTACCAAATGGAACTGGCTGAACTGCAGGATTGTGACTCTCTGAAAGACGCATTCAAGTCAAGCAGCCTTCCTAAATTCTGTGCATCTCTCCCCTCTGAAGCATATCCTAATCTCAGGAACCATGTACTCAAAATGGCAACCATCTTTGGCAGCACTTATGTCTGTGAACAGACTTTTTCCAGAATGAAACATCTGAAATCTCTAACCAGATCTAGACTAACGGATGCGGTACCCACTGTGTGCCTGCATCACTTGTTATGACTAGCAGTGACAAATATGGAACCGGACATTGACCATCTCATTAGCCAAAAGCAGGCCCATACTTCTCATTGAAATACTGGTAAGTTTGTTGATTTAACTTTACTTGTTCTTCATTTTAAATATTGTATTTGTTCCCATTTTTTTTTATTTCAAAATAAGATATGTGCAGTGTGCAAAGGAATTTGCTCATAGTTTTTTTTTGTGACTCAGTTTTTTTTATTGTTAAATCATAGCTGTGTACATTAGTGAAATCAACTGTACACATTCTAAGATGTGCCATAGATGTGATCCCACCCATTATCCTCCCTCCACCAAAACCTCCCTCCTCCCTTCCCCTTCCTTGGCCCTTTCCTCATAGTCTTGTGCTATAGTTGGGTTATAGTCTTCATGTGAAAGCTATAATTTAGCTTCATAGTAGGGCTGAGTACATTGGATACTTTTTCTTCCTGAGACTTTACTGTAAATCCATAGTGATCAAAACAGCATGGTACTGGCACAAAAGCAGAGAAATAGATGTCTGGAACAGAATAGAGAACCAAGAGATGGATCCAGCTACTTACCGTTATTTGATCTTTGACAAGCCAATTAAAAACATTCAGTGGGGAATAGATTCCCTATTTAACAAATGGTCCTGGGTAACCATGGCTGGCAATCTGTAGAAGATTGAAACTGGACCCACACCTTTTACCATTAACTAAGATAGACTCTCACTGGATAAAAGATTTAAACTGAAGACATGAAACTATAAAAATACTTGAAGAAAGTGCAGGGAAAACTTTTGAAGGAATTGGCCTCGGTTAATATTTTATGAGGAGGACTCCCCAGGCAATTGAAGCAGTATCAAAAATACAATACTGGGACCTGATCAAACTAGAAAGCTTCTGCACAGCCAAGAACATAGTGAGTAAAGCAAGCAGACAGCCCTCAGAATGGGAGAAAATATTTGCAGGTTATACCTCCGATAAAGGTCTAATAACCAGAATCCACAGAGAACTCAAACATATTAACAAGAAAAGAACATGTGACCCCATCTCAGGGTGGGCAAGGGACTTGAAGAGAAACTTCTCTAAAGAAGACCGATGCAAAATCTACAAACACATGAAAAAAAGCTCATCATCCTTAATCATCAGAGAAATGCAAATTAAAACTACTCTGAGATATCACCTAACCCCAGTAAGAGTAGCCCACATAACAAAATCCCAAAACCAGAAATGTTGGCATGGATGTGGAGGAAAGGGCACACTTCTACACTGCTGGTGGGAATGCCTACTAATACGTTCCTTCTGGAAGGATGTTTGGAGAACACTTAGAGACCTAAAAATAGACCTGCCATTCGATCCTATAATTCCTTTACTAGGTTTATACCCAGAAGACCAAAAATCACAATATAACAAAGACATCTGTACCAGAATGTTTATTGCAGCTCAATTCATAATTGCTAAGTCATGGAAGAAGCCCAAGTGCCCACCAACCCACAAATGGACTAGCAAATTGTGGTACATGTATACCGTGGAATATTATGCAGCCTTAAAGAAAGATGGAGACTTTACCTCTTTCATGTTTACATGGATGGAGCTGGAACATATTCTTCTTAGAAAAGTATCTCAAGAATGGAAGAAAAAGTATCCAATGTGCTCATAGTTTTTTTTTAAACTATAGTCCAACCCTCCAATGGTCTGAGGGACAGTGAACTGTCCCCCTATTTAAAAAGTTTGAGGACCCCTGTTTTATGCCATTGTATTCGCTATTCTTCACAGACACTGTACTCGTGACTTTCTCTAATCTTATTAGCTGGTTCTTTCTTCCTTTCCACCTTCCAATCCTTGAAGCGGGGCTCAAAATTCAGTCTCTCCCCCTCGTTTTTCCCCAACTACAGTAATCCCTTCACTGTCTCATCCCATTTGCATTCCATGGATTTAGATATCATGAAAGAACAAAGGAAGGACCACAAATACCGAGAAGGCACATGGGGGAATATTGCTTTCTACTGGAAATCAAAAAACAATTAAGGCAACTTTGGAGCATTATCTTAACACCACCAAACTCTCAGCAAATTAAAGACCAATGTTAATATCAAAACCTATGGTAATTTTGGTAAAACTTCTGTGGCATTAGAAATTCATTAAGTTTGCAATGCATAAATAATGTTCCTAGAGTTTTATCCTTAGGAAATAATTAAACAGAAGAAACAAAAGCAATGTTATATGTACAGAGACACTAATTATAGCATTATGTGTGAAAGTAAACATTGAAAACACTCATTATGTTAATTACGGGGAGAGATAGCTAATAATTAGTACAATATTGAGAATCCAATTATGTCAATGAAATTCAAAATATTTGTGATTTCATACTAATCGTAGAAAGGAAAATACAAATAGTATATGCCATGACTTCAGCCTTGGAAAATGTTTTTTAGAGGTTGTGTTGGCTTTTGTGGTCTCTATTCCCTTCCGTTCTGGCTTTTCAAAGACCATGATACTAATAGCAGTTACTGGTACTGAGCACTTTGAGCATCTCAATTAATCTTTACTAGTCCTGTGAGATTAAAAGTAATATCAGTCCAATTTAAGAGGCTCGGAACCCAAGGCTTTGAAGGAAAATAGCTTGTCCAAGATGTCTCATAAGTGATGAAGCTGGAATTGGAACAACAAAGTCCTTGCTAGTCAACACTTCACACTGCCGCCCGTCACCATGAAGGGGGTTTACCTGGACACATATTTACTTTGGCTCTCAACAACTCTTCTTTACAGCCCTATGACCTCAGGTGATATCTGCATGGAATAAAATGATGAAAAAATACCTCAAAGTAATCCACAAAAGTGAAATTAATTGACAGAGGCGCCTTTGATGATTATTTTTAAAACTTGTTATAATTGCAGAGAATGAGACGGCACCCACTGTGTGCTTAGCAGAAAGCCTGGAGCACAGGGACGAAGATTCAAAGCTTGTAGACTATGTTCATTGCAATTTAAGTGTGATATATTTTTCTCAATGGTTCTCTTTTTGAAACATTGGTAGGATTTACATTGGAGTTGCTTATTCCAATGTATGCAAGAAAAGTACTTAAAACTACATTGTGTAAAACCACTCAAACTTGATTTAAAGCTAATTTTCTTATGGGAAGACTGTCCCATTCAATCTTACTTTGTGTTGCCTGGTCCTGACATGACAGATCATTTAAGATTCACTTTTTATAATGTTACTTCTGTAACATAACCGATAACACACAGCTGTGTTTTAAACACCTCGGAATTTATAAACACCCATAAAAGGCATGACTTAGATTCCTTCTCCTCCCCTCCGGCTACGTCTTCCCTGCTCTCTGCTTGCCTAGCAAGCTGCAGAATGTCTCCAATTAAACAGCCTTGACTGACTTTTCATAAAGAATCAGCAAATGTCATCCTGCCATTCCCAGCCACATTATGGAAGACTCTTTGATTAAAGAAAGCCACAGCTTCAGACACCTCTACATGAAATATGAGCATGCATTATTCAGCGTGTTTTATTAAAGCTATCACTGATACTTCTATTGCTTGTTTAGTGGCATTTTTGCTTGCCAAGTATCATTCATTCTTTTTTTTTTTTTTTTCTGAGTTTAAACAGTTTATTTTTTAAACAAGGGTTTGGATTGGATTTTTTTTTTTTTTTTTTTTTTTTGCAGTTTTTGTCCGGGGCTGGGTTTCGAACCCACCACCTCTGGCATTTGGGGCCAGCGCCCTACTCCGTTGAGCCACAGGCACCGCCCTCATTCATTCTTGTAAGAAAACACAACTGCCTATAATAGATAAAATCAGTATAACTCCAAAACAAAAACAGTAGCTGCCACTTCCTATGTTGTCTAAAAACTATCACATAATAGTGACAATATGTTTTGACACATTCAGGTGAATGTTTATCTTAAATGTTTGTATTTAGACAAAAACAAGGGTAGAAATTTATTCAGTAAGCAGCCTTACATTATGATTCACCTGCTAGTATTTTTCTTTGATTTATAGATCATACTTTAAAACAAAACACAAGCAAACAACAATAAAATCTGCCTTCCCCTGTCCGAAGACAGTAACTTTCAGAGGTAAAAGTGAAAGCACAGAGTCAGAACTGGCTGTTCACCACCAATTCTATACTTTCAAACTTTGGACTTAACCTCTCACGGAACTTGATTTTTCATCTGCAGAATCTAAATACCAATATTGACCTTGAACGGGCCTGTAGCTAAATAGCCTTCTTTGGGTTAAAAGCTCTCTTGAACTAAGTTTATCCCTGAAGTTTATCATGTGATATGTATGAGGGCCACTGTTGGTCATATCTATCAAAGAACCAAGGCAGGGATTGTAGCCAGGGTTGGAGTATAACCAAAAAACAATCGTGCACACCACAATCCCAACTGTTAAAATTGTGAAAGATGAGATCTGGAAAGTCTAATTCCTGCTGCCTACATTGCTTGCAGGCATCCTCAAACTTTTTTTTTTTTTTTTTTAATTTTTTTTATTAAATCATAACTGTATACAATGATATGATTATGGGGCATCACACACTCGCTTCATAAACCATTTGACACATTTTTATCACAGTGGTTAACATAGCCTTTCCGGCGTTATCTCAGTTACTGTGCCAAAACATTTACATTCTACATTTACCAAGTTTCGCAAACTTTTTGAACAGGGGGCCAGTTCACCGTCCCTCAGATCGTTGGAGGGCCGGACTATAGTTTAAAAAAAAGCCCAAAAAACTGTGAACAAATTCCTATGCACACTGCACATATCTTATTTTGTTTTGTTTTGTTTTGTTTTCTATTTTTTTATTATTAAATCATAGCTGTGTACATTAATGCTATCATGGGGCACCATACACTGGTTTTATAGACCGTTTGACACATTTTCATCACACTGGTTAACATAGCCTTCTTGGTATTTTCTTAGTTATTGTGTTAAGACATTTATATTCTACATTTACTAAGTTTCACATGTACCCTTGTAAGATGCACCACAGATGGAGACTTTACCTCTTTCATGTTTACATGGATGGAGCTGGAACATATTCTTCTTAGTAAAATATCTCAAGAATGGAAGAAAAAGTATCCAATGTACTCAGCCCTACTATGAAACTAATTTTGGCTTTCACAGGAAAGCTATAACCCAGTTATAACCTAAGAATAGGGGGGGAAGGGAGAGGGAGGGGAGGGAGGGGGGAGGTGGGCAGAGGGAGGGGGATTGGTAGGATTGCATATATCTTATTTTGAAGTAAAAAAACAAAATGGGCACAAATACAATCACGCTGCCTCTTGTGGCCCGCGAGCCACAGTTTGAAGACCCCTAATTTAATGCCTAAACTCTTGAAAATCACAATCGCAGAAATCATGGAAGAATTTGAGAAAGAGCAGCACAATGTGGAAACAGAATGTGAACGTTCTCTCTAAGGAGAGCCACCTGCTAAAGAGATCAAGCAGTTATTCATGGTGGCTCAGGAACTGTGTGCGTGGTTAATAATCTGGGGAGTCACCCAGCTCTGTAGACAGCCTCTGTACAACGGCCCGTAGTCTATCCCTGCAACGTATTTTCTCATACGCTCAATTTTCTTTCCCTTTGGGGGGATTTATTACTTGTTTTCTTTTTTCACGTTCTTTTTTTTCTTTATCATTTTCAATTGTCCGAATTAATTTTTACTATTTGCTGTGCTATGCATTCCATCTTTACATCATTTCCAATATTTCGGGTATGAATTGTATAGAGACTTTTAGAGAATTCTAAATATATTATTTTATGCATTTTTTTTTTTTTTTGCAAATTTGACTCCACAAATGTGTAGTATCAGATTGTTGACTCTGTGTAAACGTTGTGTGTGTACATAAAAATAGTGAACCTTCCTCTATAAATAAAGAGATATCCTCTTTTTACATCTGTTAGAGATAAAATTTCTTGAGATCTGGGTTTGGTGGGCAACAGCATATCCTGTGGTTTTTGATTGATATCAACAATTTGGTAACCTAAGACTTTATTGAATTTATTTGTCTATTATGGGAGGCATTTGGTGGAATCTTTAGGGTTTTCTAGATATAATATTATATCAGGAGCAAACAGGAGTAGTTTCGCCCTCCCAGATGCCCCTTAGTTCTTGTCTCTCCTGATTGCTCTGGCTGGGGCTTCCGTTGTTATGCTGAATAGCAGTAGTGACCCGGGTGCCTCCTCTCCTTCCAGTTCTTCAGGAGATTTCATCAAAAGACTTAAGTTGTTCGTCATGGTATTTCAGCTGAGCACAGTTATAAAGCACACAGTGAGATGTGTTTATACACTTTCCTTTATGACCTGCTTCTTTATGACTATTATCCATCTGCTCCTATTTCTTTTACCTGTGCAACTGTCCTTAGTAAACTTAAGTCTTTATTCCAGCAAAAAATATGCATATTATTATGGCTTATTTCAGTGTGTAAAGGCTGGTGTTGTCATTTTCTTACTAAATTTTCTTCTAAAATGGAAATGAATGTCATTTATATATATGTTAAATTCTTTCATAGCACTATATTTTGGGGATTTTGATCTTTCAGGTTTCAACATGGGTCTTATGGGGTTCAGGATTATCACTGGCTCCATTTCAATCACTGCTCAGCTCAAACCATTTGCAGTGATCACAGGTCTTCTTACTGCCGTTGCTCTTCTCCTTTCAAGGCACACAATCCCCAAGTGGCCTGCAGGTGTGTTAACACAATGACACCCGCAATGTGTACAGAGGAAGGGGGGGTGGGTAGAGCACATCCACCTCTGCAGGTGGAGCCCAGGGAGGGAGGGAGGGAGCAGGACGTCCACCTCTGCAGGTGGACACAGGTGCTTCTGCCCTGATGGTGAAGCATCTCCAGGCAGCCAGCCTTCTCTCTGCCTCTCCCTGAATCTCTCCCCAGATGCTTCAGGGTTCAAGCATGCATTTCTCAAGAAGAAAATGTTTCTTTGATTCAAGTTCAGAAGATGTTTTTTCCCCAGTTCTAAGGAAGGATATTTTAAAAATACTTAACAGTTTTCATAAATAAGAAGGGAACAGGTGGTTTGCTACAGAGGCCACTGTGTTTCCTGGGCTAGGTTTCCCCTCCTCCTATGTACCCTGTGTGGCAGAATCACTTAATTCCTCTGCACATGAGACTCCTTCTCTAAATAACAGGAATAATGATAATATATAACTTGTAGGGTTACTGTGAAATTAACAACAAGAATATACAGTGCATATAAACAGTGTCTACCATTTGGTTGCTGTATGTTTAACCCCTATGCTTTTTTCTCAAAATCTGCGATTGTGACGAAGCTGTGATTTCTAACACTTTAATATAGGTGCTACTCCATTTGCTAGAAGTTATCTCTATCTGGATTTTTGCCAAATCTATATGTCCATAGGAGGTCTTGTTATTCATATGCATATTTGTATACATTCACATATTGCATGTATAATTTTGTCTCAGTATTTCAGTCCAAATAGTGGCATGTAAAATAAAATGACCCATTCCTACACAGACCTGCCTTTCATTAGGCACCTATTTTGCCTTTTGCCTGAGTCTCTACACATTCAGTTTATCTTTAGCCTTGTAATTTTTTATCCCAAAGAATGTTAATGATTTCTGAAATCTCTTTACTTCAGTGCTACCAATAACTACAATATGTAGTTCACATTGTTTACCATTTGGTGACAGCACTTAGTTCCACTATCAGGAGGTGGGGAAGGGACAGGAAGAGCTAAGAGACGGAAGGGGGAGTGGGGTCTCAGTGTGTGACACACCTTTTGGGAGCAAGCCACAATTGTAAGAGGGACTTTGCCTAACAAATGCAATCAGTGTAACCTGGTTTCTAATACCCTCAATGAATCCCAAACAATAAAAAAAAAAAAAAAAAAAAGAAGATGCTTTCAAGATCAGGAGGAAGGGGAGCTAGAAACAGTCATTATAATTGCTGGAATTTTAGAATTTCTGTATGTGTCAGGCTCCTGACTCAACATTTTGCCTGGGTTAACTCACATGGGCATTACAACAGACCTATCAAGTAGATCCTTCTACACAGGTAAGAACTGAGACCAGAGAGATCAAATAAATTGACCAGAGACAGAATCCCTGATTGGTGGAGTGAGCATTGGCCCGGGCAGCACCACAGGGTGGCTGATCAAGGTGCTACACTGGACTTACGCTTTGCTCGCCTTCTGAGAGTGTTCAAGCCTTTGCAAAGTGCAGCATTTCACTTAAACCTCATACTGACACTGAGCATGACATTTCTTTGTCATTTCTAAAATATTTTCTTTTTCTGTGGATTATGCATGCAGAGGTGTTTCAGGTACATGTCTCCACTTTCTGGTCATGTGAAGGCCTTAGGTCAGGCGTGTGCATTGTAAAGATGAAGAAGAAGTCTGAAAAGGGCCCTGACTTTCTGACAGTCACAGCCCACACCTCCCCCGGTCTAGACTCGCCCCACTTTATGCTTTTGTGACTCTTCAGGTGCACAGAGCTCTCCCACCTCCTGCTCCCTCCCCAGCACATCTCCATCTTTTTTAGTCTTCAGCCATCTTCTTTCATCAGGTCCTGATGTCATTTCTTCCAAAACTAACATAGGCTTTAAATGAGATTTCTTTTGAGAAAACTAATTGGATTAATCAAGAGCTATCTCACTCTTATCTTTTGCCTAAACTGATTCAAAATATACTCTTCTCTCTGATCCTATTTAGATCAAATTCCAGTTGTATTCTGGAATAGAGTCGTGTATTTCAGACCCATTTTCTTATCAGTCTTTGGTATTAAACTGCAACTGTATATTAAACTCTACATCACAAGTAGAGAAAGTAGATAAAATGAAACACACTCTCAGCATCCCAGGTCTACACAAACCAACAATGAGTCTAGAAGAAAATAATTAAAATCCCTCCATGTGCTGAGTCTGAGCTGTCCAGCACAGTAGCCACAAGCATACGGGGCTGATGAGAATTTGAACTAGAGATATTTCACATTGACATGTAGCATTGCTGTTTAAAAAGTTGGATTTTGAAATTAGTATTTTAAAGAAGCAAAATATGTCACCGAACTAAGAGAAACAAAAACACGTTTAGGAACTGGTGTCAGACCAAGTGGGCTAGTAAGGGAGGTCTCCAAGGTACTGCTTTGGCCTAGAAACCATTGTGGGGGGAGGGGGTCAGGAAGAGGCAGATGGAAGATTTGGGGAAAACGGGGTCAGGGGGAAGGGACAACATGCCAAGGAAACTTCAGTAGTGACAGAAAAATGACTGCTTTCCAAATAGCAAGTAATTAATGCTAAGTAATAGAAATGAGTCCATGACCTTCAGAAAGAAGCTTAGGGTCAATCATAGCAAGAATTCAAATAGTTAAACAAGGAGAAGATATCTGGATTGTTGTGATGAATGCAAAAGTTTTATTCATCATCAGAGGAAAATAAAGACAATTCAAAATTTCAGGACAAATAAAAGATAATTGTGACAAAAATGTGCCAATCCTTCACCAATCTGTTTTTACTTCTTCCAGAGTCCACCAAGGGTTCCATTTCCCGGAAGGCTTTGTTTGCAAGGAAAAGTGGCCTCATGGCTGAACTCTAACCAAAGGAAGAGGTGTGCAGGGAAGAGCACCCCTGTGCAGAGGGCCCTCCCATGACAACCCAGAGACCCCTGTGCAGAAGACCCTCCTATGACAACCCAGGGACCCCTGTGAAGAGGACCCTCCTGTGACAACCCAGGGACCCCTGTGAAGAGGACCCTCCTGTGACAACCCAGGGACCCCTGTGCAGAGGATCCTCCTGTGACAACCCAGTGATCCCTGTACTGAGGACCCTCCTGTGACAACCTAGACCCTTTCCTTCCTCGGCCAACCAGATGGAGCAGGTGAGGGACCCTGATTAAGAGCCAGATGCAAAGAACTTAATCTCTAAGTCAACACTGATCTTGAGATCAGAGGCAGTGGCCTGCTTTTTAAATTTTCCATTCTAGAAGAATACCTTTTCCTTTGGATCTCAAACTTTCTTTTCCTCCAGTATCCTGTAGCTCAAAGTAGTTTATGAACTATCCTGGCCCCTGACATTCTGATTTAATAATTTATGATTTAATAATAAAGCAGAAGAAACATAAAGAAATGAAGAAGGCATTTCAATGATGAACTAAAACATCTTTTTTGAAACTACCTTTTTCTTTCTTTGCCTTTTTTTATATTTTTCTTCCTGAGACAGACGTCATACCTGTACATAATGAAACAGTGAATCCTTTCAAGGCCAGCAGAGACAACAGAATAATATATAATGAATAAAGTGAAATTAAGAAAGATAAACATAGGAAGTTGAAAATATCAAGAATAAGTGAGAAAACACTGACAGATGATACCCGCGGGGGAAGGTAGGGAATCTGAGCTCTCATTCTTGAAGAGAAATCAATTTGATACTTGTCTCCTATTTAAATTACCATTTTAAACAAAGTGGACTGGTTTCCCACTTTATTTTATGTTATGTTAACTGCATAATGACAAAGTATTTTTTTAAAGAGGAATGCATAGCTATATATATGACATACATATCATGTGGTGTTAGGTGTTGTTTTCAGGTGAAATACGGACAGTCTGAAAAAAATGTAAATGTTTGTAATACTGGTAAAAGATCATTGTAAAATAATATGGTGGTGTTACTGTTAGCAACAATGTTCAGAAGACTCTTCAAGCCATTTATGGACCTCAATAACTAGAACTTTGGGAAAGCAGGAAATAGGCTTATTTCATTTTTAAAAATTATCTCACCCCCAGATTGCTGAAATGTATGTCTTTCATGGAAATTTATACACATTATGCACATTTATAAGAATTGAAGCAATTATTCTTTATGATCCAGTTACCTAAATCAATGAGAATTTATATTGTGTCTTTTAAAATGGTTTCATAAATTAATTATATCTAATTTATTGACTTTTGACGTCTTATTAGACCAAGTATTGAAAAAGAAAAATGTAAATGTAAATTTAATAATCTACTATATAGAAGAAAAATCTTTGTTATAACAAAGCAACTTGCTCCAGTTGAGATTTTTAAAAAATGGGGATGGAACAGAAAAGATGTTTAGCTGATTGTTATGCCAAATTTAACTCCGTAAATAGTTGTGGAAGTAGTAAAGACCCTCCAATTAAGAAAAAAGAAAAAACAAAAACAAAAACAGGGCGGTGCCTGTGGCTCAAGGAGTAGGGCCCTGGCCCCATATACCAGAGGTGGTGGGTTCAAACCCAGCCCCCGCAAAAAAAAAAAAAAAAAACTGCAAAAAAACAAACAAACAACAACAACAACAACAACAAAAAAAAAAAACACTGGGACAAGGATAAACAGAAAAGTGTTACAAAAGTGAAGAGAAATATTCATGGATTGAGCTAAGAATACAGACACCTCCCAGCCTCAATGGCTCCATATGATCTTCCCCTGGGAAATTACGGACTAGCGTCGTGAAGACATGGGGTTAAAATACGAAATGTGAACACAGATGAATGCTCTAGACAGAAGGGCTCCCTCGGTCAAGTAAGTTTAAAACTGGGTTGCAATGGCAACAAATAACTGAAACTGGACTTAAGTCTGAACTTGATAAACAGGTAAGATGTATGTCCCTAAGGAGATAAAAGGGGAATCTGCGTAGTAACACTACTGTCAGCAAATGCCTAGGATGTGGCCTGGAATTGGGGGCTGGGAAGGCAGCTCTTCGGAAAATAACAAAGATATTTGTACCAGAATGTTTATTGCAGCCCAATTCATAATTGCTAAGTCATGGAAGAAGCCCAAGTGCCCACCGATCCATGAATGGATTAATAAATTGTGGTATATGTACACCATGGAATATTATGCAGCCTTAAAGAAAGATGGAGACTTTACCTCTTTCATGTTTATATGGATGGAGCTGGAACATATTCTTCTTAGTAAAGTATCTCAAGAATGGAAGAAAAAGTACCCAATATACTCAGCCCTACTATGAAACTAATTTACGGTTTTCACACGAAAGCTATAACCCAGTTACAACCTAAGAACAGGGGGAAGGGGGAAAGGGAGGGGAGGGAGGGGGGAGGTGGGTAGAGGGAGGGGGATTGGTGGGATTACACCAGTGGTGCATCTTACAAGGGTATATGTGAAACTTGGTAAACGGTCTGTGAAGCTAGTGAATGATGCCCCATGATTATATCAATGTACACAGCTATGATTTAATAAAAAAAAATAAAAAACTGAGAACCTGCTTTGCAGTGTTTTCTGGGGCGCCTGGTCTGACAAGGGCAGACTTCAAGCTGGCAGTGTGATGTCCAGGAACCCAGAAGCTCACAGTCCCCAGGCGAGCCAGGGCAGGGCGGCCTCAGCGCAGCCCCGTGCTCCAGAGGGATGGCTACAATTTGTATCTGTCACACTAGCGGATGGAACTGTGCGATTTAGTTACACCAGGTAAGAGGGTTCCTGGATAGCTAAGGTGGAGGGTTTGCGCTTCATTCTTGCTGAGTCACTTAAGTGGTTTGGCTGAGAGAAGAATGATTATAATAAAGAGGAGGTCTTGGGAGTATAATTTGGGAGCAGAATGTAGGATGGTGGCCAGGAATCTAGACACAGAGCCCATTAAAAAACTTGTAGCCAGTCTGAGTGAGATGGAAAATAAAATAACTGGAATAGTAGAGTGGGAGGGAGAAGGAGATACGTGAAACACAATTTGAAATGAAAAAAAAAATTGGCACACCTTTAGATCTAAAGGTTTCAATAAATAATGTAGAGGACAAAGGCAGATTCAACTTATATTCTACCCAGAGTGGATGGGAAGGACATGGAAACAGTAGTAGGAATAAGGAAGAAAAGAAAGGGGGTATTTAGGATGTCCAAGGAGCAGTCGTGTTGTGACCTTAAATTCGGCCGATTAGAACACAGGAGTTCATAGAAAGCCAGGGAATTGGGACATAGTCGTAAACGTGGAGGACGCCACTGTTTTGAAAACTGCAAGATGAAAAATACTGAATAGCAAAAAGAAGGCATGGAGAGAAATATAATAGATTTTAGCAAGATGCAGAGGAAATGAGCCTTTGAAGAAGACTAATGGATGCTTGTGGTAGGAAACAGTCGCCACAGAATTTCTCTAGGATAGAGGAACAATTTGAATACGGTGTTGCTTCTGCTGAAGGAATTCTAATTTTGCTCCGAGTCACGATGGTGAACACCTGGAACAGGGCCCAGGTTGCGAGCAACTCATTTCAGAGGCCTAAGAGTGTGGAAAGTGTTCTCAAAAAATAAACATTTAATTATCACAGGTGATTTGTAAGTTTTGACAAGGATTAAACAGGAACTATCAAATCATGAAAGACACACACAGCCACATCAAACCAATGACAAGAGGTGATCAAAGTCGTCAAGAGTCCATATAAAGCGGGTGAAGGAGAATGAAGAAAATTGGGGCTATTGGGGAGACAAAATAAGGCCCAAACTTCTCACTGAGTTCACAGGGTCCAGTCATGGTTCTTACATAATCCATAATATGACTTTGGGGAACAGATGAGTGAAACAGTCAAGACCAAGCCCCAACATGTTCTCTTTCCATTTAAGTGGAAACCTTTGTACTATCAGCCCCACACTGTTTCCTTAGCACAGGTGCCAGCACAACATCACACAGTGGCCATACTCTACCTCTGCAAAAAGGAGCTGGGAAGTCCCATGATGCACCATTCCCAGGGCTGACAATGCAGGTCAGGGTGGCGTGACCTTCCAAGACGTAGCCAGAGAGGCAGGTGTATCGGATTTTGTCTCCTATGTTGAATCTTGTTCCATGGAGCACTCCTTTTAATATTTCTCCAGGATTTCCACATGTGTGGCTAGGTAAAACTGTTGGAAGGAAAAAAGAAGTGAGGGAAACAAAGTTAAATTTTCTATTGCGATCCATTTATATCACAAAACAGGCGTCAGTTTTGAACATCAAAAATTATGAAATCTGTAGATGTTCTTTTCAATTGTGCCTAATAACTAAACTGAGAAAACACCTTCCGGTTTTAGAATATCTGCAACATGGTGCTTTTATAAAACATTACTATGGGTAAATAAATTCATCATGTTAAGTAAGACCAACACAGTTCTGCTTAGATTCAGGGTTCCAGATAATGTCTGGATTATGGTTTTTAGTGGGGAGATTCTATGTGTTCTTGCAGGGGTCAGCCAGATCATACAGCAGGATGCAGAGATCTGAAAACGTGGTATCAGAAACCCAGCCTGAGTGGATACACAAGCCAGGTTTATTCTTCTGCCTCCAGCACTAGGACGGGGCCTGATACTGACGTTATTCAACGTTCAAGGTTTGATGGACAAACGCTTAAACTAAAGAAGATTGAACTTAACCTATACAACTTTTCTGTACATTTTTCTGTCAAAAACAGCAAGAAATTGAAAACAAATTAGCTGTGGCACAGATAATGATTGACCCCTGTGCACAAGGATCATTGACCGACAGTCACATGGAGCATCGCGGTGTCTTTGTTAACAAAATGAACCTCGTGTGCTATGACAGGGGTCCATGAGGTTGTAATGGTGCTGAAAAGCTCCCAGTGTCTAGTGACGTCACAGCCAACACGAGATGGTAGCACAAAACATTACTTAACTGTGTGGGGGGACGCTGTGTAACCAAACCTCCTGTCATACAGACACCTGCACAAACAATTATGTACAGTGTGTAGTACTTGATAATATAAGATAGGTCACATATTACCCTACATACATTTATAATAACTAAGTCACATAGCTTATAAGCTTGGTGGGAATAGTAAAAAAAAAAGAAAAGTTTTTCAAAAATTAATCAAAGAAAATATCGTTTTGGAAACATTGAATCAGTTAATAATCTACAATTTAGTTGCTTTATTCCACACTTAGTAAAAGAGGCAAACAGGTAGCAGAGGCCTAAAGGAAATCTTAGCAATGGGGAAAAAGTGATTCAAACTGCCTTTTAAAATTTAAAGTTATGTAGGGTAGAAGCCCAGAGCTACAAATTCATAATTTAAGAATTGAAGATTTTTATTTTGAACTAATTTTCTTTACTTTTTAAATTCTTTGGAACCAATTTTCTCTAAAAATATTCTTGTTCAAATTCTAATGTGAACAATGTAACCAAGTAAACAGAAATAATTGAGAATAAATTAGAATATTTTTTCTAGTTGCAAATAACAAAACAATGGACGTAATGTTACAAATCATTAGCAATTTCATCTAAAAATTACCAAAATGCCTATAAATTATAAAACATTAGTGGAAGTGATTGTAGGTCTATGCAAACACTTATGGCTCAGATACATAAAAACTGACAACATATAAAATTCCCAAGCCTGAGAAAAACTAACTTAACATCAAATAAACGCAATGTGATGTCATTTCTGCCCATTTCATTTTAACTACAGTTTTAAGCAGTTTCCCCCGAGGTTGTGAATGTCTCTTTGTGTCGCCCACAGTGACTAGTACACATTTAGTATTTAGTAAATACGTATTGAATTGACTTGAACTCTACTTTCAATTCTCTTGAATTCATTCTTTAGCGATCTGCACTCTTTCCCATAGATGCTTCAAGAAAGAAATTCTTATTTAGGTGCTGGGAATTCTGCACCCAGTGCAGACAGTTGGTGATGTGAAAAGATTTCTTGAAAGGAGCTCTGGGCACAGTTGTTTCCTGTCCTGGCAGGTTTCCACTAGGCCTTGGGAAGCCAAGCTTGCACACCAGGGATTGAAATGTAGGCTGCCATTCTAATTATGCACAGGAACATTCCCTCCGTAACCCTTTTTAATTTGGCAAGTACATATGGTCTCAATTCAGCCACCCAATTGGGCTATCACATCAAATCTTTAACCCACCTGTGTAAATGATTAAATGGCTGCTGCATTAACTATCCTTCCAAAAGAAAAGTGAAAATCTGACACCACAATAAAATACAGCATTAATATTCATTACGAAATGAAACAAAGGGCTATCAAAGCAGGAAGTCTGAAATTTATCAAAGGAGTAGCCGCGGTTCTAAGAGCGTGTGTACAACTGATGAGATTTCCTAGGTGTGTTTATTTGAAAACTGGGTCCCTTAGGCTTTCTGTTGGACTCCTTGTTCACACTTTGCTTTTCCTGTAGTCTCCCGGCAGCTTAAGGAAATAGAACTTCAAATATCCACATGACATACGGCACCGGATATGTAAACCAACAACAGTAAATGTGTTTGCTTTTGGACTATTTGCTACTGAAAGTTCTTCACTCTACTCCCTCTCCTGGATTTGGAAGGATTAGACAAATCTGGCAATATAATTTTCAGGAACACTCACAGTCAGATTTTTAAATCTTGAAACCTGACATTCTCTCTGCTGACTCTCTGGCTCCTGGCTAATCTGTAAAACAAGAGGCTGCTGAGGCAGCGTCTCCGGAACAAAGTAAGGAGGATTTCTCAGTAGGCTGAAGTTATTTAATGCCTTCCATTTTCAAAGTGGTGTTATTGTGGGGGTGGGGGGAGAACTGCCTTATAAATATCATTGCCACGAGAAGCAGCAGGTGCTTGGTAAGAACTCAAAAAGGAAATGATTGACAGGTAAATAAGGGCAAGGTTTAGCCACGTTGGAATGGGAAGATGATTTTCAAATGGGAAAGTAATTGTAGCTGGCATTTATAGAAAAGTATACAGAACTGTGGTTTGTGGTGTCATGCTTATATTTCTGCCTGAGAAATCAATCATATAATGTCAGACAAATTACTTCAATCTCAATTCCCCTGTCTTCAAAAGAGGAATGAAAATGAATCATGGGTTTGTTGTAAAACATATAAATGAGACAATTCAAGTAAAACAATTAGCAGGGCAGTTGGTACAGATTACGTGCTACATGTAAGTCAGTAACTTTTAAATTATTTTGCCAATTCTAAAGCACCTTGCACATTTTAGGGAAAAGTATAATTTCTAGTGTATACAGATTTTTAACATGTCCCAAGGACAGACACAATTTTTTGTTAGAAATGTATCGGAGTGAAGAATGTCATAAAAATGTAAAGGAGATCTGAGTTTTTTATTTAGTAATATTAATTTTACTTCATCACTTCTGCTCTCATGTAATCATGGGTAATACTTATACGTGGACTATGTGCTAGACATAGTTCTAAGTGGTTTATGTGCATTTATAGTGTCTATGAGCTAAATGCTATTATGATCCCTGTTTTACAGAGAAATCGTGACACGGGGTAATTAAGGAACTTCTATTCCACACAGCTGTCCAGTATTGGTGGTAGGATTTGCACATGGTGTATCCAGAATATCCACATGGGACCCATATAAGAAACCGTCTTTCTTATGAAAATGTTGGCAGCATCAAAAGAACTAATAGTGATAAAGTACCGTCCGATCTGCAACGTTCTCCAGGGAGCTTTGATAATGGATTTGAGAGAGGTATGACATTTCCACTGATAGAAAAGAGGGCAAAACTATTATATGTTTTTTTAAAAAGTTTTAAGCTCTCCAGGTAAATTTATATCATAGCAGAAATGCTGTAGGACACACTGTGCAACAAAGTCAAAACAAGCCAAAAAAAACACTGAAAAACGCATCTGAAACCTTTAGACTGTAAAGGTCTAAATCTTTCAGAAGGTTTTGAATAGCAATTGGAAAGAATTCAAAGGTTTTGACAAGTGAACACAAAAATGCTATTGCAAAATGATTTCCACTATTAAAATGACTTCTGAGAAGTATAAAAAATATTTGCAATCATAAATTGTGAAATTAATGTGGTGTTACATTTTGACTTCAGTAGTTTGACACTCACATGGTCTTATATCTTTATATGAGAGGAGAGATGTTCTTAGCTTCACTATATGAGAACAAGGAGTATCTGGGCATTTGCTACTCAAACACTACTGAAATTAATCCAAATATATATCACTGCAAAACTACGACAGAAAGAGGTAAATGGCAAAGTAAGTATCTACGACTTAGGCAGAAGCAACTTGCAATCAGCCTCAGAACACAGCATCGATGGGGATCAAAATGTTTCAAAGATTTTAACCACACTGAAAAACAAAAATAAAAATTATATACCTACAATACACACACACACACATACACACTGTCTGGCTCCTAATAATAACTCATCAAGCAAGCAAAGGATAAAAAAAAAAACATCCAATCCACAATGAGGAGAAAAGTTCATTAATCGGAAATGAACCAGAAAGGAATAGAGATGATTGAATAAGTATATACCAACATTAAAGCTGTTAATATAATTGCATTCTATGTGTTCAAGAAGGTAAAATGATTAAACTTGCTAATTGGAAACATGAGGGTGTATAAAGACATATATTAAATATTTAAGAATTGAAAACTGTAATGTTTGACATAAAAAATTCAACAGACATAATTAAAGGCAGAAGAGATAGAGCAGGAGAAAAGATTAGTGAATATACTAATATTAGTGATGTAGCAACAGAAGCTAGCCAAAATAATACATAGAAGGGGGAACAAGATTTCTAAATAATAAAAGAATTATATTATTTTCTTATATAATAAGTATCAGTGAACTCCCAGCAGCCAGATATGAATGTTCTTGAAATCTTTGAAGTTCTTGAAGGGGAAAACAGAAAGAAGAAAAGAAAAAGAAAAAGTCCAGATTTATTAAAACTGTGAACCCATAGATAAAAGAAATAAACCTAAAATGAAAGAAACATGAAGAGCATTATCCCACACATATCAAAATCAAATCGCCTAAATGCAGTGAGGAAAGAAAATCTTAAAGCCATCCCTCAGTGGGTGGTAGGTGGGGGATTATAAACAGAGAAGAAAAGTTATGCCTCGGGGGGGTGGATTAAGCATTAGAGACAGTGCAATGAGAAAACATCAAGCATGATCTATGAAGTACAAAAAGAATTTAAAAAAAAAAGACAATCTAAAATTGTTTATGCAGCAAAAACATCCTTCAAAAGCACATTTTATAGCAAAACCTCCAGACATGTAAAAACCGAAAGTTCCTCATCAGTATTCCCACACCACAAAAAATATTAAAAACTCAAGCAGAAGGAAAATGATAGAAGAAAGAATGTATAGCCAGAAATGATAGCATAGGCAAATATGTATTTTATTTTTAAAATCTGGTTAATTATAATTAGCTGTTTAAAGTCAAAATAATAATATAATTTTGGGTTTATAACATACTCAAAAGTTATAGAAATTAGAAAATAGCATTTAGGTAGACAGAAATGAAAGTTTACTGTTGTATCTGTTGTACACAATAGGTGAAGTAATGTAACATAATAAATCAGAAGTATAATGTTGCAGTAAACTGTGATAAGCTAAAGATAGATAATTTACACTGGGAAGTCAGCAGTAAAAGAACAAAGCCAAAAATTTTTCTAATAAGATAGCAAAGAAGGTAAAATGAATTAAAAAACAAAACCTCAATTAACCAAAAGGAAACCAGAGAGAGGAAAAAACAATGAGAATGATAAATACTCAGTAAATAGCAAGGTGATAAAATAAAACACAACCCTACACATCATCATATTAGTTGTAAATGATATGAACATACCAATTAAAAGGCAGGGATTGTCAGATTTGATAAAAAATAAATCCAAATGTCATGTTGCCTTCAGGAGATATACTTTACATACACTCAAACAGATACAATTAAAATAATGGGAAAAGATATATCATGTTAACATTCATCAAAAGAACATCTGTGCCATTGAATGGCCATGTCAACATCACACACCAAAGGTTTTAATGGGAATAATATTTTCAGGGATAAGGAGGATTATTAATAATGATAAAGGTAAATTTATCCATATGGGTATAATAATCCTAAAAATTTGTATGTCTAATAAAAATCTTCAAAATACTTGAAGCAAACACTGATAGAGCTGCATGGGGAAACAGACAAAATTAAATAATAGCTGGAAATGTCCATACTAGTCTCTAAATAACTGAACGCACCTGTATACTAAGAATGAGTCAGGATACAGAGAGCTTGAACAACATCATCACTCAACGTCTAGTTAAGTAATGATTAAAGTAGACATCGTAAGAAATATTACAAAATATTTGACCTAGATAAAAATTATGAAATCATTTATCAAAGATGTGGGGTTTATTAAGAGCTATGGTTAGATGGAAATTTATAACATAGAGTGTTTATGTTATAAAAGGAAAAAGCTCTCAAAGAAATGACCTAAGCCTGTACCATGAGAAACTAAGAAAGGACGGTGAACAAATCCAAAGGAAGAAAAAATGGAGAGTAGTTAGTGTTCTTCAGTAAGGCTGTTTAAGAAGAATGCAAGTGTGTGTCACACATTCTTCTCCCAAGAAATCCTCCCTGCATTCCAACCTGTTCTGAGTGACCAGGTTGAACACCAGCAAGTCGCAGATCCTACCATGCAGAAGGCTCATGGTTTGGGAGGCAGCAGACAGGTAAATGTAGCGTCTCCCGGGTCAGGGCAGTCTTGTATAAAGAGCTAAGATGCTAAGAAGAAGTGTGCATGCACATAGAAAATACATTCTCTTCATACAGTTCCTGTAAAGCAGACCAGCCGACGACTCGTCTTCATGCAGGCAAGCAGCATATTCAAAACTATGAAGGCACGACATCCCTAGAGGGCGTTTTAGAGAAAACACATTGGCATATACAGCCTGAATCCAAGGGGCAAGCAATGTAGAGATGGTCAGACTGGAATTACAGAAGGCCGCAAGCACTTCCTAATTCTACAGCCCGTCCGTGAGTGACAATACACACTTGTTATAGTGCTCCAAATGACAGATTTACCTTAAAAATAATAAAATCATTTGCTGAGCTTCTGTTTCAAAACTCAAATGCTTTGCATACACTGTCTCTAATCACCCCAATAGGATTCAAAATGAGATGACATTACTTCATTTTTAAATACAAAGAAGGACCTAGGGAGGTTGAGCAACCTGGTTGAGATGATGGAAGTGACCCTGTATCTGTATAAACCCGTAACACGTGTATTTCCACCAAACCCTCACAGTTGTGTCAATAAAGTTAAAGTGCTTTTAAATGCAAATGTTTAGAAAATGGGAAGTTTCATAGAAAAACACAGACTGAATAATCAGGAAACCTAAGTTCCCGTTCTTTCTTGGCCATTATTTGTCCCTGCTGTGATACATTTTGGGGCTTACACTTTTCTCATCCTAACCATAAAAACAAGAGGAAAGTTGAGATGAACTTGCTCATCTTAAAAGTTTAGGAATCTGCACAACAGTAATTGTCTAAAATGAATACTACTTCTGGCACCTTTCTGAAAACTTATTCCTACAAATTAAAGAATGCATACATACACAGCAAAGGAAAATCAAAGAGCATCTTTGAAAATTAATGCACACTTTAAAAACAGATGCTGCAGGTGTTTTTTACCAGTCTAGGCTGGCAGGACACTGTTTCTATGTAAGCTTAAGTCAATCTCATTTAATTTTTTGACATTCCAAACTCTAATAACTTTATCATAAAAGGGCTCATTTCAATCCACCTGTAGGGTCCCACCTCTGGGACCAGCAGCTGCTCGTAAGGGAGGGAGGACGAGAAGGGTTGGGATTAGGAAACTTTGTTCTGCCTGTGATCCCACCGCGGGAGAGCTGAGTCACTGGAAGCATAACTGAATTTGGGTTTCAATTTCCTCTCCTGTAAATTGAGAAAGGTGGCAGCCCGTTCCCTGGGAACTGACAGGCAGGGATATTTGGAGGGAGGAGGTCACACAGGGTCAGGAAGGAAGCGGAAAAGGGCAGAAAGAGAAAATAAAGCACAGGGAGTCAAGGGCTTTGCCCAGTCCTACAAGGGCTCTTGATCTGGGCTGGTCCTTCAGCCTTGCCCACATCCAAGATCAAAGCAGCCCAGCGTAGCCACCCGCACACAGCACGGCCTGCACTGCAGAGAGTCTTGGCCAGCAGCGGCCAGCTGCCAGCTCCTGTCAGGAAAAGTTAATCTTCAAACACTTCCCCACAGACTCTGAGAATAACCATAGTTCACATCTAGTTCATGGAGGTGTTTTTATTTATTATGTTGTAATTATACCGTAAACCTTCGGTTTATGGAAAAAACTATCACAAAATAGCTTTGTGCCCAGGATATTGTATGAAGGCCAAAGGGAGAAATTGAGAATGGCCTTCACTTTGCAACGTCCTTCACTTCTGCAGCTGGGCCACAGAGGGTGGACGGGCCACGGGGCACGTGGAGTACCCAGGGCCAACGGAGGTGAGAATGTGGCAGGCAGCCAGCACAAGAAGTAGTTTAGAAGCAGAAGTAACACAAAGCTTCTTTTTTCTTTTCTTTTTTTTCCTCCACATATACTAAAGGAAGGCTATCCTTGCAGGGATGAAAGGCAAAAAAAGTATCAATTGTACATGATATGAGCAGACAAAATGTTTCAAGGGCACTATAATGTGAAAAGGGGCGGCATTAGTGCTAATCAATGGATAGTAGCCACAGCAGGTGGAACATAAGTGGCTCGGAGCAGCCCGACCAGGCAGGGTGCTGGTGCCACTCTGAACATGAGCACAGACCCAGTTCCAAAGGCAGCATGTGGCCTGGTAGGCAGCTTCTGCAGTTACCAGCTCAGGCAGAGAGCAATTTTTTAGAATGAATCAAACTCAGGAATACTCATGCTATTAGTGGCAACTTAAAAAAAGGAGCAAATTACCTTTAGGACATGGATTGCAGCAGAAATAATTTAAATAGAGAACTCAGCGCTCAAAGCAATCACTGTAAGATCCAAAGAGTAAAATAAAATATGTGAACGCGAGTGACCTATAAAATACAATACTAAATTACATACATTAAAGTCATTTTTATACATTATAAGGGATGCTTTTTTGCATCCTCATCATCCGTGCATTTTCTTTCAGAATCTGGGCATTGCTTTATGGAATTTTTTTAAAGTAGGATCCTCATGCCATGCTCAAAAACACACACATACGTATATCATATATTGCTTAAAAAATATACACCCGAGGGATACAAATCAAAATATATCAGAATCCTGTATGGAAAACTGTCTAAAATTCAAAATAATGGTTCTGTAATATTATTATTATTATTGTTATTATTTTTTAGAGACAGAGTCTCATTTTGTCACCCTCAGTAGAGTGCTGTGGCGACATAGCTCCGAACAAACTGAAACTCCTGGGCTCGAGCGATTCTCTTGCCTCAGCCTCCCGAGTGGCTGGTACTACAGGTGCTGGCCACAACACCCAGCTATATTTTTGTTGCAGTTTGGCCGGGGCTGGGTTTGAACCCGCCACCCTTGGTATAGGGGGCCAGGGCCCTATTCACTGAGCCATAGGTTCCGCCCAGTTCTGTAATTTTATTTGGATATTTAATTTAGTGTTCATAGAAGTTAGACATTATACTTATTTTTCAAATTTGAAGCTTCATATGTACAGAAAATAACAAAAGCTGTTTAACGATTTATAAAATTCACACAGCATTATCTTTTATGTTTAGTTAATGAATTCTTGGCTAGTCCTTTATCTAACTCAATCTAATTTTTCCTCTTTGAGCTGCAGGTTACCTTCTGAAAACCATCTTAAACTCATAGACATAAATGGTTCTAGTTGCCAGAAATTGGCATATTACTAATTTGATTTTCATACTCTTTTGAACCTAAAAGTGCTTTGCCCTATTTCATTCACATAAATTGCTAAAGCTGTATGAAATAGAGAGTTTTAGAAAAGGTAAAGTTTCCTCGTCTTATGAGTTGTAAGCTGCCCTACATATCATTTGCAGGCTTCAAGTTTTTTGATTTTTGAGACCCTACTCTTGATTTGTTGATTTTCAATAATTCCATCTTTGTAAGGAGTAAACGTATGGATATAATTAATATATAATGCACCGGTTATTTCCGGTGGTTAAAAGATTATATATTATTTAAATTATTTAACAATTTAAAGTTATGTTGGCCTCTCCCGTCTCTCTCTCTCTCTCACATGCACACACAAAACACTGTAATTAATTTTCAGGCCACGGTGGAGATGAACTAGCAATTATTAAACTCTAAGTACTGAGCACTAATGCTTTATTTTTCTGATTTCTTGCAGGAGCCACACAGCGAAGGTCATGATGAGGAAGAAGGAGAGGCTGAGGGCCAAGATGGGCTCTGAGTTAGAGACCTAGGTTTCTCATTCCAGAAACCTCCCTGATGGTGTCACTCAGCCCTGGGGGACTGTCAAGTAGAGGAGACTGCTGGGGTCCAACACAGAATTAAACGTAGTCTTTGATCCGGACATAACTGCATTTTAAAAATGGTTTTTGTGACACTGGGGCTCAACTGTAGGTGCTGGCAGGAGACAGAGCAGCATGCAGGTGGATTTTGTTGACCTCTCAGCACACACATGCTGAGTAATTACCACTGGGCAGTGACTCATCTGCATTTCAAATGTGCCACCAGTGTCTCTCAAAGGCCCCTACACAGTAGACAGGTTTCTCTGCCTGGTGGGTGTGGTCAGTGACACCCCGGCCTCTCTCTACCCAGTGCCTGGGCACTTGGACCCCTTTCCATTATACTATTTGAAACTCTCCCCAGACACATCCAAATATCCCCTGGGTAGGGGATTTTGAAATTTACCCCCTTTCAAAATGACTACACTAAGGGATCACGCCCACATCTGTGGGGTCAAGTTTCATGTCAACCCTGGGAACTTTTGTCCCCAGTCCTGACTTCTTACCTGACTGCTGGGTTTTTATAACAACAGCTCCTGGTCTTGTCTTTTTGATCTTTGTGAAATGTATAAAATAACATTATACTTACTAAACAGCAAGCATGTTTATCACTTTTAATAAACATCTTAACATTTAGAATATTTTTAAATGTTCTTGGGTGGCACCTGTAGCTCAAAGGAGTAGGGCACCGGCCCCATATGCTGGAAGTGGTGGGTTCAAGCCCAGCCCTAGCCGACATTTTCTCATCCTGCACTGGAGCTGTGGACTGGTGGGGATAGCACGGAGCTGGGTGCCCTTCTCGTCACAAGACCAGGCGGACACATCAGGAAGACTTAACACGGCCGACCTTGGCCACACTTGGCCAAAGCTGCATTTGTCAGGTTTCCCCACTGGAATGTTAACTCTTTTCCTTTCGCTTTGGAGAGAGGGAGCGTGAGCAGGCCCCACTTTAGGAGTAGGGAATGGGCCAGTTGTGCACACAGCACCTGCAAAACACAGATGTGTACACAGCCTGGAGAGTGGAGATCCCTGAACTGTGTGTTACATGAGTAAATTAAGTCATTAAAGAGTGCGTGCCAAGTTTGGATATGAAATTATAAATTCCCCAAAAGTGGATTTTTACCATCTTTATCTTAGGTAATAATTCCTAACTTTTTAGGAAGGGTCCTAGGTCTCACAGGGAATATCTAATTCTCTGAGATCAAATATAAGCCTACCCGCTTCTGCACAAATCTTGGAACTGGTCTCTATTCCTATCAGTGTGAGGAAGACGGGCTCTGAGGCAGCAGGAGGGATGAGGCCTCAGAGGAAAGCCGGCAGCACCTAGAGCCAGCGGCAGCCCCGCCCGTGTCAGCAGCCTGCTCTGGCCTTTCACAGGGCACTGTACTGGCACAGCACCTTTACTGAATGGGAATAGCAGGGGTAAAGGCAGAGAGACGGGGTAGAAAAAGGGAAGGGACAGAACACCTGCTGGTCACCTGGGAGGAGCCTCTGTCCTTCTAGGGCAAGGCTCTGGAGGAGGCCAAGCTTCCTGGAGTCCTCCAACAGCTGTACGAAGAAGCTTGCACAGACGCTCATCTTAATATTGAAGAGTACATAACAAATCACCAAGGAAAGCAAGACTAAGCAGTGTGTTTGAATCTTTCAACATCGGCAGGATCTGAGAGGCCTGACCAAATCCTGGGACATAAAGTAGTTAGAGCCTGCAAGGTTGAGGATGCTTGGGCAGAGTTAAAAGCCCTCTACCACTATAAAGGGAATGAGCCATTGTTAGTCTGTGGCTTCCCAAAGTAACAGAAAATGAAGTTTCTGGTGTGTACAGAGAAGGAAGGTAAACAGGGAGCAGCAGCCCTGAATTCCCCCAAGTCCTGCTCCATGGGATGAGAGTCCGGAGTATTCTGCAGGACTCTAGGAATGTCTCTTAATGTGGTGAGAAGAAGAATTTTTCAATGCTGGCCAAGACCAGGCTATTTCTTAAATAATCAGCACAGAAAGCCATGGCCAAAGCAAGGCAAGAAACACAGCTGCCGGTGTGGCGGGTGCAAACCGTCACAGGTGCAGCGGGGATCACAGAAGGACGGAGTGTGGGGGAGGCCCAGACTGGGCCCAGCCGGCCACGTGGCCAAGTTTAGAGAGCAGCACTGATGTTTATTGAGCACTTACAGTGTGCACAGGAACCATGCTGATTAAGTCATTGGTGGGGTATTTTTACATAACCAAAGCATCAAACATCTATTTACTCCAAATTGTCTGTCAGGAATCCCACTGTCTGTGCGCTCACCATGAAGCTTTTTTTTTTTTAATTAAATCATAGCTGTGTACATTGATATGATCATGGGGCATCATTCACTAGCTTCACAGAGTGTTTGACACACTTTCATCACACTGGTTAACATAGCCTTCCTGGCATTCTCTCAGTTACTGTGCCAAGACACTTACATTCCACATTTACCAAGTTTCACATATATCCTTGTAAGATGCACCGCTGGTGTAATCCCACCAATCCCCTTCCCTCTACCCACCTCCCCCCGCCCTCCCCTCCCTTTCCCCCTTCCCCCTATTCTTAGGTTATAACTGGGTTATAGCTTTCATGTGAAAACCCTAACTTAGGATTTACCATGAAACTTTTGACAATCTTCCACCAGGATCAGAGTGCAGAGGAGGGTGAACGGCTGTGCCAGCACCATCTCTATATTTCATTTTCTAGAAACCTCAGTGCATCTAATTTGAGGAGTCAGGCTGAAAAATGCAAATTCCAGCCTTTCTCCCCATGTCTATTAAGTATTTTAACCAGTAAGAGGTACTGAGAGGGTCTTTCTGATAGCAGCTACTGACCCATAATCAGTAAGGTCTATCTTTGCTATGAGCATGATAAACATGTTCCTCATCACCACATGGTATAAGATCAAGTGAAAGAAAAACAGGATCACCTGAGGAGTCCCTGAGCGTAGGAGGTGCCCAGCAGGGCTGGGTGCACCCATCTCCACTGCCTGCACCCACTGTGATTTGCAGTGTGAGAGAAACTGAAATAGAAGCTGTGAGAAGTGGCCAAGGAGGGCCTGAGAGGTGGAGCTGGACTGAGAGCAGCATGGACCATTGTCCTTATGCTTAGAGAAGGAAAGCTGGTGGTTGGTATCTATAACTGGAGAGCCACTGGGTGGCAGACTGAAGAACAGATGACTTATAAAGCCACAGTGCTGGTCTAGAGAACAGCTAGTGAAGGCCTGAGCCCCAGTGCAAATCTTAAGTTTGGATATGTTATTCAAAAGCTAGCAGCGACAGCAACGATTCTTTGGAATTAGACCAACATGATTTTTTAGAGCAAATTATTTCATCCTTGACATTGTTTAGAATTCCCAATGCATATGAATCATAAAAATCAGATTTATCTTTAGTCAATGTTATTATTGTTCTAAAATCCCTGCAGAGAAGCCGTGCCCTGACTTCCTGTACTCTGGAGTAGACTCTCCAGCCACCTCATTGCAGCGTCTGTTGGTGGGGACCAGACTAAAGTTCAAGGTTTTAACAAATGCATACATCCATGAAACCATCACCACAGTCAAAGTACCAAAGACTCTCCGCATTTCAGAGTGTTCTCTGAGCCCTTCCCAGCCAGTCCTCAGGTTCCTACCAGTTTGTGGCCTCAGAAAACATGGGCCTCGGTTTTTTTTTTTGTTTTTTTTTTTTTTTAAGTTTCTGGCCGGGGCTGGGTTTGAACCCGCCACCTCCAGCATATGGGGCTGGTGCTCTACTCCTTTGAACCACAGGCACCACCCCATGGACCTCATTTTTATCACTGTATCTGTCTTGTCTAACTTCATATAAACCAGTGGTTCTCAACCTTCCTAATGCCTCCTAATTCCACAACCCTTTAATACAGTTCCTCATGTTGTGGTGACCCCCAACCATAAAATGATTTTTGTTGCTACTTCATCACTGTAATTTTGCTACTGTTATGAATCTTAATGTAAATATCTGATATGCAGGATGTATTTACATTGTTACAAAGGGGTCGTGACCCACAAGTTGAAAACTGCTGGAATGGAATCGGGCACACAAAAAGAGCAAATTAAAATCAAATAATTTGCCATGTGTGGTATAACAAAACTGTGCTTGTCCTGGCTTCTAGAATTTTATGTGAACACTATAGTATATGAGGGCTTCTATTGAAGTGTGAACCACCATGCATTTTTTAAAGTCCTATTTTTTTCAAAAAAATGTTGGATAAACTTTTACTAATAGATTGGGTGAATTATTGGCTAGGCCTGAAATTAGTGCTATAATAATTATAAAGGATAATTATAAAATAAAGGATAAAATAAAAATATGTATTCAACACATATCTGCTCATTCTCTATTATTCTGCCTTCGAAAATATGTAAGAATGTGAAAAAGAGAGTTGAGACATTGCTTTCCCTAGAGTGGCCGAAGGGTAGTCCCCTTGCTACAGACGGCCTTGCTTACAAGTCCACTGACAGCTCAGTCCTCATCCTATCACGTTATGTAATATACGCCCAAGACATTTCACTATGACACACTGATGGTCCCTCAGCAGTCATTTCTGTGTTCTTGTTTTTGAATAACTGATAGACCTCTCCCCTGCCACCATCAAGATACTGCCAAACACGTGGCCACACAGTGAGAATTATTAGGCCACATCCTTCCGCAACTAGGAGGGGATTAATGCCATGCTGAGGGTTAGCAATGACAGAGAGCAAGATGTGGGTCTCTTCATGGTCTCTCCTGGAGTAGGAATTGTCGACAGTCTCTGAAGGTTTCACTCAGACTTTTTTTTTTTTTTTTATTGTTGGGGATTCATTGAGGGTACAATAAGCCAGGTTACACTGATTGCATTTGTTAGGTAAAGTCCCTCTTGCAATCATGTCTTGCCCCCAGAAGGTGTGACTCACACCAAGGCCCCATCCCTCTCCCTCATTCCCTCTCTCTGCTTTTCCTCCCCTCCCCATGACCTTAATTGTCATTAATTGTCCTCATATCAAAATTGAGTACATAGGATTCATGCTTCTCCATTCTTGTGATGCTTTACTAAGAATAATGTCTTCCACTTCCAACTGCTTTTAACAGCACACAAGGAATATCACATAAGTGTACTAGAATATGAAAGCATATTTGTCTTTGCAACTTAGAGGAAGATATTCAAAATATAATACTATGGTCAAGCAACAGAAGAGAATACTAATGAAATATTAGGGATCCCTTTTGATTTACTTTTGCATATTAGATTATAGCAGAAAACATGACCACTTGCTTTAAGGTATGTTTGAAAAATGAATTTCCAACATATATTCAGGGAGTTAAAACCGTGCAATTTTCTTATTTAATAGTTAAAAAATTGGGGAAATAGGATAACTTTTCTCAAAGTAATGTAAGTTAAACATTTTTTTTATTTTTTTTATTTTTTATTTCCTTGCTTATCTTTTATTTTTATTTCTTTGCTTTTGTTGTTGTTGTTGTTGAGACAGAGTCCCACCCTATGCCCTGAGCAGAGTGCAGTGGCGTCGTAGCTCACTGCAACCTCAGACCCCGGCTGTGGGCGTCCCACTGCTTCAGCCTCTGGAGGCCGCTGGGATTACAGATGCTCATGGCAGCACCCACCTGTGTTTTTCCATTTTTTTAGGAGTTGGGGTCTCACTCTCATTCAGGCAAGTCTCAAACTCCTTAGCTCAAGCAATTCTCCCTCCTCAGCTCTAGAGAAATGCCAATGTTTTTTTCTGCAATAATTTTTCTCTTTAGATTAAACAAGTTCCTTATAAATTTTACAATCTTATCTATTAATTGATCCAATATATATTTCAAATTCACTAAACATTCCAAAATCAGAGCAGCCTTGTGAAGAGAAAAATGTTATCAATAAAGTATATGAAATAATTATATAAAGTGTTTCATGCAAATGAAAGTCAAAATCTGCTGTATTTTACTCAAAAATTTGAATAAATTCAAAATTTTAGTGAAAAGCACTAAAACAGAAATCATAAATGTAATCACAGATGCGACCAAAGAGATAATATAAAATTTTTTTACAGAATTCACACGTATGAATTGGAAATGAAGATATGTGTCATATAGAACGGTTTTGCCTGAATATATAATGTAAATAAAGCTCTTTAAGAAAGATATAATCAATAAATGCTATTTTCACCACAAATGATTAACATTGCAGAAACCGATCGATTTAAGGAGTGTGATATTTTTACTATGCCAGCTTATATAAATATAGTAAAATGTGTCTCAGATAGAGATGATGGATAAAATAATTGGCATTCAAATTTTTTTTTTTTTTTTTAATTTGGCCGGGGCTGGGTTTGAACCCGCCACCTCCGGCATATGGGACCGGCGCCCTATCCGCTGAGCCACAGGCGCCGCCCGGCATTCAAATTTTTTAATAAAAATACACAACTAGCACTTAAAATATACATGTATTACACCTGGATTTTACCCTCCTGGAAGGCTGTGTAACACAAAATTCCGGGAGACTATAACTCAACCAGAGATCTGTTTTGATATTGGTGAATTTCTTTTTTTTCTTTTTTTTATTATTTTATTTATTTTTTTTATTAAATTATAGCTGTGTACATTAGTATGATCATGGGGCACCATACATTTGGTTCATAGACCGTTTGACACATTTTCATCACATTAGTTAACATAGCTTTCGTGGCATTTTCTTAGTTATTTTGCTAAGACCTTTACATTCCACATTTGCTAGGATTCACATATACCCTTGTAAGATGCACCGCGGGTGTAATCCCATTAATCCCCCTCCCTCCCCCTCCCTTCCCCCCTCCCTCCACTTTTGTTTTTGATTATTTATAAAGGGAGGAGATGAAGTTTTAGAATAAAAAAAAAGGATGTCTGAGAGGCATCCTCTGTAGTGATAAATTGAGAAAGATTTGCAAATCTCTGCAAGGAAAAGGGGGCACATTGCAGGAGCCCAGGGAAGGCCTGAGAAATTCCTGCACCTGCATGTGGGAATTGACTTCAAACTGACTGAAAGCATCCCGGTCATTGAGGTTCTTCTGTTTACCTGGGACCCTGCAGGGCACTAAAATAAAGAAGTGGGAGTCGATTATAATTAGAAAGGCATTGATCATTCGGTTAGGTGACCAGAAAGGAAGAAAGAGAATTCCAAAATACAAAACTTTCACTTGGTGTGTTCCACGTTTACAATGGAAGAGAGAAATCTATAAACTTCTCATTGAAAGAGAGATAAGACAAGCTTCCAGGGAATACGAGAAGTAAAATGAAAAGTAATTCCGACAGTAATTAATCTGTGATGTGCAAAATGCCATCTGCATATAACGTGTTTACTGCACAATCTCTGTTGCTCTGTTACTGTGAGTACAAATCCAGACGATCGATGGGCGGCGTCAGCTGGGCCTCTCCTCACCCCACCATTTCCCCCAGTCGTAATTCTAATGCCAGCCCTTTAGGAGCACAGCACTGCTGTGAAGAGAGCGGCTATTCTGTGTCACACCCAGTGTGCCGTGCTGCCTTCACAGACAGGTGCAACTTTACTGTGAGAAGAATTCTACAATCGGAAAGTACCAAACATTTGAAGGAACCAAAATGTAAAAGAAGATAAAGAGAAAAAAAAAAAGTTCAGAGTCAATTAAATCAGTTTTACAGTGCTCTTCTCTCTGTAAGTCCCCTGAAAAATACATAAGAAACAAAACTTGTTCAGAATGTTGGAATAATAGAAGCCAAAAACTAAAAAGCAGAGTCAACCTGCAATAGAGTCTATTGGATAAAGCTCCTTACGTCCTTGACTAAGGTAAAGAAATCGTGGAGACTATTACCTCTTTACCAACAAATTCTTAGAATAGAATATAACGTGGATAGTCTTTTTAATGTCAGGGTGAAATATCCTCTTTGGTTTTTCAATCATCTCACCTTTGATCCCTATCAAATTAATTATTCTAATGACTAGCCTGTCTATACTTGAAAGGCGTAATCTTTTTTGTAGCTGGTTACCTGCTGGGCAATCAAATCTACTTTAAATGACAACTCACTTTATAAGAAATACATATCGTATATTAGTAGCTCAGTTTTTTTATATTTGACAACTCCAGAGTGTACTAGTGAAGTTTATAAATAAATTATTCATTGACGACTGGTAGAGATTCTTCATCATCATTAATCATCTTAGGGAACACTAAGCCCTGATGTCTCATCTGGGGGCCTGAAGCCTCGTAAGGAGGAATAAACGCACGCAGATAATGAGAAGATGTGGAGATCATGCTGTGCCAGGGGGGCCACAGCACAGCCACAGAGTCTCCGAGATGGCGCAGAGTGGCCAGAGACTCCTGCCCTGAGACCCAAGAGGTGTGACACTTGCCAAATAATAGGCTTGAAGAAACACACTCCAAGCTCCAGGAGAGGTTTACACAAATCTAATTTTCTCAGAGTCATCGTGTGACAAATACTGCAATAAAATTGCAGTTGGCAAGATCAAAGCATCTCATGTGGGCACCTCTAAGTAAGGTGCTCCAGGCTGAGAGGCAGCAGAGAGAGTTTCATTTGACAATGACTTTTTCTTAACCAACAAGAGGGTAGTGAGGCCAACTAATTGTTAGTAAATATTCTAAAAATTCCTACGGAAGCCTGGTATCTTTAGAAAAACACGCTACAAATGGACGAGCAAGGACACGCTGCTCTACGTGGGAGAATGTGTTCCGATTGCCTGCTGCACTGATGCCGACATCGAATGTGGTCATTTCTGAAACATTAAATTACAGATAGCAGACCTGGTCTTAAAGCTCAAGACGCAGCACTTGCTAGATTTAGATTTGGTAATTGTGCACAGAAGTGTAGCCCCTGTGCAAGGTCAGTGATGTCAAGATCTCATGGACTGACGTGGCACCCGATCAGTGTCACCATGTTCAGAAAGAGCAGGTGGTCCTGGGGTGTCCTGCCAACCCTGAATTTTCACGTTCAGTATCTGTAGACAACACAGATATCTGATTCTTGAGCTGTGTGTGTTGAAATCTAAGAGTCACGGGAAATGAAAATGTATATAACAAAGAGTAAAATCCTGCAGTATTATTGACCCTTGCTAAAAAAGATAAATTTTTATATAAAAACTATTGGTTAATAGTTAACCAAAAAGAGGGTGGTGAGGCCATCTGGTTGTAAACCAGATAAAGAAAAAAGGAAAAAGATAATCCATGCACATATTAAAAGGCATTGTTAGCTACATTGTTTATGAAGAAAAGTTGGCCAATGGGTACAAAAATACAGTTAAAACAGAAGAAATAAATTTTAAAGTTTGATAGTACAGTAGTATGACCACAGTTAATCATAATTTATTGCATATTTCAAAATAGCTAGAAGATTCGGAATCTTCCCTGAACACAGGGAAATGATAAATGTTCATAATGATAGCTATCCTAATTACCTCCATTTCATCATTACACAATGTATGCCTGCATCAAAAAATCATGTGCTGTGTCTACAATTTTTTGTAAAAAAAATTAAAAACGTCTCAAGGTAAAAAGTAACAAAAAGTAAAACATAAATAAAATTATAAATAAAGCTAGCACATATTGATAGATATTTATGTAATATAAAACTACTGAATCATATAGATTATAATACATCATAATTAAAATATGATTAAATGTTAGCAAAGTCCTTAGAACTATGCCTGTACTTACAATGTGCAAGATGACTTGACGACTAAATTAAAACAAAACCATTGTGTGTGCCACATTCTTAAGATCAAAAAAAAAAAAAAACATTCCTTAAGATCCCGTCATTCATTTCAGGAATATTCTTTGCCACGCACGATGTTCCACATGTTTTCCTAAATTCTTGGGTGACGTCAGTGAGCATAGCAGGTGAGGCTCTGCTGAGCTACATTCTAGCAGTGGGGACAGACGTGGACTTACACAGCACGTGGAAATAAATTGCCCAGTGTATTGGAAACAGAAACAGGCTCATATTTCTAAATAACTTTAAAATATCTACTTGATACAATTAGGATATATTCAATTCCATTTAAACCTGACTCTTTGAGAAAGGATTTATCCAAGAGCACTTTGTGTCTGGTAGAATAAACCATGGATAGAGTATATGACTTTGACACACTAACATTTAAACAGTTAGGGAAAACACCAAATCATGTCCGATGATGTAGGTGACAAATGATCTTTGATCCAGACTTAATAAAGTCATGAATTATTAAACGAAAAAAGAGTGCTTAGTAGAAAAATGGAACTGCCTGAAGAAGTTCCCATCTGGGTTCTCAGCTCTCCTGAGGGTCTCCCAGTGTGCAGCAAACCCAGAAGCACTCAGGCAGTTAACGGTGCTGGGACAATTATTGTTTGGGCCACTGATCTGACATCTTACGATGTGACTATGAAAAGTGAGGGGTAGATATGCCAGGAGCTTTAATAATGGCTCGGATTAATCTCTGTGTCCTGGAGGGCCACTTGACGTGACCATTCCAGACCTCAGCCTTCTCTTCTGTTTGTGCAGTATCTCCTAACCCTGAGTTCCCTCTGGACGCTTGCTAAGCACCTGCTGCCTTTCACAAATTGTGTTGCTGCTTAGAGCTTTTCTGGGGTGCCTTCTACTGTAGTAGTAAGAAAGGAGACAATAAGTCAGCTTCTCTTATTTTATCCAAGTATCAATACTTGATATATTAAAATTGCAGTTGTCTGGAGTTGGATGTGTCCACAAACGTGAGCTGAAGGGTAGCCAGCACAAGCCAGACTGCAGCCCAGATAAACCTGCCCCGGAGCCCTGCGGAGCCTCTCCACAGGACCTGCTGCAGCACTGCGTGGCTCACAACTGGGTGGAACACCACCAAGTTTAAAGATCCAGATTTTTAAGGCCTCAGATAATCTCTGCATATGCTGATTTCATCTATAGACAGATATTTACGAGACTAAAGTAGCGGAATCTTGGCTTTAATGTCATAAAAGGATAGGGAAGAGCAGCACTCATTGTCCCTCTTATGGTAGTTTAGATTTTTATTTATTTATTTCAGTTACATAAAGAGTTATTAAGCATATTTAATTAAACCATAAAGAATTAAATTGTCTACACCAGCGATGCATCTGACAAGGGTATATGTGAAACTTGGTAAACGGTCTGTGAAGCTAGTGAATGATGCCCCATGATCATATCAATGTACACAGCTATGATTTAATAAAAAAAAAAAAAAAGAATTAAATTGTCTAAAACAACTGCAATTTGTGATGGGAGGAAGGCCCAATTTCCAGCTTCACAAGGCCATATATAAAAATACACACGCACCCAAGCATAGGTCAGAGACCACCGCAGCCCTAAAATGTTAAACGTTTTCATTTGATAAAATTGCAAGAGAATATTCAAATCAACATTATGGAGAATTTTGCTTTTATTTTATTGAATGTGCATTACCTATGCAAAATTCATAACATGATTTCAAAGTGAAAGTATAGTAGCTTTATATTACTGGACAGTAGCTAATCGTTTTCTCCATTGCCAACAGGTGCATCTGTGCTTTTAGCTGTGTGGTAGGACTCATGGGTGATACCCATGAGGAAACGCCACACAACACCTCGCAGCCATGACTCTGTAAGTGGCGACACTTCTGTCTGACGATGAGTAGAAACCCCATTTATACCTGACAGATGATGTAAATTAAAATAAGGAGGTGGTCAAATTACAAGTTATGGCTTTTGTGCTCGGCATTCCAAGACCACTCCCTCTGCCATCCTGTGTTTACACAGAGACACCACTACACACCCACAAGTGTTTAAGGGTCGCTACCAGGAAGGCAAATGCCCTAGGAATGCAGCTTTCTGATGATTTGATTTAGGGGGTGAGGAAACAGACCCCTACCTGACAACTCTAAAATTAACAATATTCCTATTGGAGCAAAGAAAAAAAAAAATAGGCTGTCATCAAGAGAGCCAGATAAGGCTCTGTAGAAGGATATTTAGTGTTACCTTAAGAAAAGGGTGGAGGAGGAAAGAACTTTTCAAAGTAAGTTCTAATCAAAGTAACTAATCAAAGTAAAAAGCAGAAGAAAATGAAAGGAACATTTGCCCTGGGGGAGTGGGAAGGACGGTTTCTGTGGCTAGGATGGGGTACAGGTAGGCAAAGTATCGTGAGGCCATTGTGAGGAGGAGGGTCAAATCACAAAGGGGATGTGATTTGTTGGTCAGTGTTGTTTGAATTTTATTTTGCATTGGGGGTATTGAGGAAGACAGAAACGAAAAGTAGGGTATATGGAAAATTAATTTCATGTTGTAGAAAGGAGACTTTCATGATGGCCGATCCTGACACAAAGCACAATTATGGAAACAAAACAGGTTTATTTTTACAAAATGAAAACACAGAAACATAAAATGTACCCTCTGGGAGCTATTGGACTTCCCAAATGAGGTTATTTGCTATGATTGTGGTATACATAGCCACTTCATGTAAGCTTTCAATTTCAGAGTAATTGAAAGTTGGTGAAGATAAGAAAAGATGGAAAAGATAAAAACTATTGCCATTTCAAGATATCACCTGAACTATGCAGTGTAGGAAAAGAAATAACTATATGTGCACTATAACAATTCTTCACCATAAAAAGGTAGTTTTCTTTGCAGATTAGCATATTTCATAATAAAAAGTAATATAAATGCATTGTATCAGGCATGCACATAGTATTATACTAAAACTTATACATCACATTGCATATGTAATAAAATATTTATAATAAACCAACAAATATTTATAGTTTTTCTGAGAAATTTAGTTGAAAATTTACAACATAAGTGTTCTCCTTTGTTCAAACATTGAATGGTTTGGAATGATAGCCCAATTTTCTGGGTTTTACGTAGTCCACCTATGTCCCTCTATGGACAATTTACGTTTTCTTAAAAGTAATATTAGAATTGGCTTTGCTTAAGGAAAACGGTGTATTATTGTCCATAGGAGATCGACTGCAAATATATACCCTGACAAGTAGGCATAAAACCACCAACTCTGGCTGAAGATAAATGTAAAATCCTCTCATGGGCAAGAATAAACCTAAAATTTTGACAAGGTCAATGTGGATTCTTTTTCTATTAGAAGGGCATTATTTGGGGGCCATTTGTAAAAACTGACAGTAAAAAAATTGTCACGCTTATCTTCAGGTATTAGAAACACAGGTGATCTTGATACTTTTGTCTGTTAGTTCTGAGTTTTATATAATGGGCATACATGCATGGCGTTTACAAAAAATAAATAAGGTTTTGTTTTTCTGCAGACTGTTATTTCTGAGTAGATGTCCTGACAGGCTGACATTTCGAGTTATCAATGCCTTGACCAAACACTCCCCTTCCCTGCCTCTCACTGGCAGGGTCAGATTAGGTGGATCTGGGCGAGTGACCCCAGTCTGATGAATGTTCTCCCTCCGGGGTTTCTCCGCCTTTCTGCACTGTAGCTGCCTTTACACTTAACTGTACTCCCCGTCAGGCCTATTTTTGTTTCTCCTCACCTAAGATTCTTGAGGTTAGGGACACTGCCTACTAGTTCATCCTTAGGTCCCTTGTTTCTGTTACAGTGTCAAACACGTAATTACTCAACAAATGTTTGCGGAGGGAGTATTCAAATAAAGACTTTGATTGAAAACCTCTCTCAATAGTGATGCTTTTGTTTGGCTTGTTACAGAATTATTATTTCTTTTTGTCCCTTTGCCGCCGCCTTCTTCTTCTTCTTCTTCCTCTTCCTCTTTCTCCTCTTCCTCTTTCCTCCTCTTCCTCCTCTTCCTCCTCTTCCTCTTCTTCCTCTTCCCCCTCTTCCTCTTCTTCTTCCTCCTCTTCCTCTTCTTCCTCTTCCTCCTCTTCTTCTTCCTCTTCCTCCTCTTCTTCTTCCTCTTCCTCCTCTTCTTCTTCCTCTTCCTCCTCTTCTTCCTCTTCCTCTTCCTCCTCTTCCTCTTCCTCCTCTTCCTCCTCTTCCTCTTCTTCTTCTTCCTCCTCTTCCTCCTCTTTCCTCTTCCTCCTCTTCCTCCTCTTCTTCTTCCTCTTCCTCCTCTTCTCTTCCTCTTCTTCCTCTTTCCTCCTCTTCCTCTTCTTCCTCTTTCCTCCTCTTCCTCTTCCTCCTCTTTCCTCCTCTTCCTCTTCCTCCTCTTCCTCTTCTTCTTCTTCCTCCTCTTCCTCCTCTTTCCTCTTCCTCCTCTTCCTCCTCTTCCTGTTCTTCTTCCTCTTCCTCCTCTTCCTCTTCCTCCTCTTCCTCTTCCTCCTCTTCTTCTTCCCCCCTTCTTCTTCCCCCTCTTCTTCTTCCTCTTCCTCTTTCTTCCTCTTCCTCTTTCTTCCTCTTCCTCCTCTTCCTCTTCCTCTTCCTCCTCTTCCTCTTCCCCCTCTTCTTCTTCCTCTTCCTCCTCTTCCTCTTCCTCCTCTTCTTCTTCCCCCTCCTCTTCTTCCTCTTCCTCCTCCTCCTCTTCTCTTCCTCTTCCTCCTCTTCCTCCTCTTCCTCTTCCTCCTCTTCTTCTTCCCCCTCTTCTTCTTCCTCTTCCTCCTCTTCCTCTTCCTCTTCTTCCTCTTCCTCCTCTTCTTCCTCTTCCTCCTCTTCTTCCTCTTCCTCTTCTTCCTCTTCCTCCTCCTCTTCTTCCTCTTCCTCCTCTTCCTCCTCTTCCTCCTCTTCCTCTTCCTCCTCCTCTTCTTCCTCTTCCTCTTCTTCCTCTTCCTCCTCTTCCTCTTCCTCTTCCTCCTCCTCCTCTTCTTCTTTTCTGTTTTCGTTTGGAATGTCTGAATTCTTTTGTTTTGAATTTCATTTTATTTATTTACTAGTCTTTTAACTATATTTGTGTAGTGGTTCCTTATAATTTGGAATTACAATAAACATACTAGATTTTTTTAGTATCCTTGAGGAAATATATCATTTTATTGTATTATTGTTAAAGCTAATTTTAATAAATCCGTGTAAGCAGGAAGAAAGCGTTAAGAATGCCATTGTATAGGTCCATTTATGCCGTGTCTTCTGTTTTGCTGCGGTTATCATAGATATTAATGTTACAATGACAGGCATTTCAAAACCCTGAAAACAGTGTTGTGATTTTTACTTAAATAGTCTTATGTACTTTAGAGAAACTAAGAGGAAAAATTGTTTTTCTTTCCTTTTTTATTTTGTGAGACAAACTTTCCCTCCGTCACCCTGGGTGGAGTGCAGTGGCTTCACAATTCAGAGCAACCTCAGACTCTTGGGCTTGAGCAATCCTCTTGCCTCAGCCTCACAAGGCCCAGCTAGGTTTTATAGTTTTAGTGCAGCGGGGTCTTGCTCTTACTCAGGCTGGTCTCAAACTCCTAATCTCAAGTGGTTTTCCTGCTCAGATTCTCACACCCATTACAGGTGTGAGCCCCCACATGTTTGCCTTTTCTTTTTCTTTTAATCAAAGTGTTTACCATTCATAATGGTCTCTACTCTTTACTGAAGATCCAAGTTTCCACTGACTATTATTTTCTTTTTTTACCTTTCATTTTGGATTAACGTAAGGGTACGTATGATTAGGCTACATTGGCTGTGTTTATGAGGTATTATTTTCCTAAAGCCTGAACAACTTATTTTAGCATTTCACAGACTGCAGGTCTCCTGATGGCAAATCCATGCAGTTTCCTCTTATTTTTCTTTAGTCTGCCCTCACTCTGGAAGGAAGTTTTCACATGATATAAATGTCTGAACTGTCCCTTGTTTTTTTTGCAGTTTTTGGCTGGAGCTGGGTTTGAACCCACCACTTCCAGCATATGGGGCTGGTGCCCTACTCCTTTGAACCCAGGCTCTGCCCTGTCCATTGTTTTTTACCTTGTTTTCTTTTTCTTTGCTTTCAGCAGCTCACCAATGTTGTTTCACGTAGATTGCCTCCATGATTTTTGATGTAAAATCAGCACTAATTTAACTTGTTGTCTCCTGTATGTAACATGTCCTTTTCCTCCCGTTGTTTTCAAGGTTCTCCTCCCCTTCGATAGCAGTTTCGCTGTGGGGGGGCATATGTATCTGGCTTCTACACACAAGTCTTTCTTCAGTTCACTGAACCTTGAAATCTCTCCTTTTTTGGTCAAATTTGGAAATCTTTAGCCAGTATTACCTGAATGATACCTTCTTCTGCCTTATTTTCTCTCTTCGCCGGTGGAATTCCAGCATAGTTTCTGTCTGGCCTTCTGATGTTGCTCCACAGAACCCGAGGCTCCATTCTTGGGGTTGCTTCAGTCTTCTGTCCTCTCTGTTCCTTGATTAGTAACATCGGCCTGATGGCAAGTCCCCTAACTGTCACGCCATTGTCATTTCATTTAGTCCTCCTGAACAAACTTATTATTATTTTTAATTTCAGATATTATATTTACAGAACTTAGCTATTCATTCAGGTCTCATTTTATATCTTTGCTGAGATTTCTAATTTTTTCAGTTAGGAGCCCTGCTTCAGTTATTTAAGCATCATTTTAATAAAGAGACGCCTTCAAATCCTGGTCTGCTGATTACAATATCTGTGTCATGGCAATCTTTGTTTAAGTTATTCTTTTCTTATTACTTATTTTAAACAGTCTTAAAGAGAGTTATTCTTCCTTTTTTTTTTTTTTTGACAGAATCTCATTCTTATCCTTTAGCTCACAGCAACCTCGAATTTCTAGACTCAAATCCTCCTACCTCACCCTCCAAAGTAACTGGGACTACAGGTGTCCACCGCAATGCCCAGCTAATTTTTCCATTTTTAGTAGAGATGGGGATCTCACTCTTGCTCAGGCTGGTCTTGAACTCTTGAACTCAGGGGATTCTCCCTCCTTGGCCTCCAGAGTGCTAAGATTTAAAAGGCCTGAGCCACCACACTTGGCCTTTTCTTCCTCTTAACACGTAATATGTTTGGGTAATTCATTGTCATCCCTATAATTATGAATATTAGTTTTTGGAAATTCTGGATTCTGTTATGTTAGTTTTAAAAGTGCCATTTCCTCCACTCCTTGAAATTAAATTAAAAAAAACATACTTTAGGGGGGCAGGCAATTAACTTGTTTGGAATCAAACTGAAAACTAATATTCTCCCTGTTGAGGGCTGGAGGATGCAGATCTAATCTTGAGTTCTTGTACCTTTAGTTGTCCTGTTTTGAATCTGCTCTGCACACACATATTAAAGTGCTTGGCAGCATTTAGAACTGTAATTTGACACTCCCACTCTGATTTCTCCTTTCTGTGGCTCTGTCCTCCTTTCCCAGGGGTTGTGATTTCCGTGGGGGCTGTGCCAGCACTTCTGCTACCCCACACAGCAGGTCTGTGGACTGACAGCCGCAGGACGAGCGGTCAGTGCTGGCCAGCCAGCACCTGCAGGGCCCACGGGCTGTGCTTCACTTTCCAAGGCTCTCACGTGGAGGGATTTCAGTTTTACTTTCTTTTTATCTCACCTGTATCTGCAAGTGAAGGAAAGTGGGATCCAACAGTTCATTTGGGCAGGTTCTCAGCCTGCATTTGCTGACACCCGACACAAATAAACCAACATTAGTTTTCATGAAGAGCCACCTACCCTCTTTCTAGTCCATGTGCCACGTGTGCTACAAAATTATATCATTTTGATTAGTACCCTGTTTCCCCAAAAATAAGACATCCTCCGAAAATAAGACCTACTCACAGGAAAGGTAAGACGTCCCCTGAAAATAAAACCTAGCGCATTTTTGGGAGCACACCTTAATATAAGACACTGTCTTATTTTCGAGGAAACAGGGTATTACTTTGGGAAATAGGTTTTATTATTTCAAATTCACAGTAATGGAAATCAAGACAATAATCCATTTAATTGTGGAAAACTGTAAACAAGACTTAAAATAGCTGGACTTTAAGTCTTAGGCATGTCTTTGTGTTATGAGAAGTGTAAGAACATGTGGGTTCATAAGCTTGTGCATGTGTGTGTATATATACACATTTTGAAAATTAAACATATACATGATTAAGGAGGGCTTCATTCATTCCAGGGAGGCTCCAAGAAGGATAACAGCTCTGTAAGCTGGGAATACAGGGATCCCTTGCTCTCTGCAGTGACTCGTGACCTTCTCTGCCCATAGAGCCTGGGCGTCCTAGAAATTCTCAAGAACGTGAAATCACAGGGCTGCAGACAGTCCAAAAGCCCTATTTTCCACTATGATAATTTATAAGCTTGAAAAAAAAACTTCTTCTATAGCAGAACTATGTTAAATCAATACAACATTAGCTACATTGCCACCAAGTACCTTCTTTCAAAATTCTTGTTAATTTTATTTGTGACTTTAGGGGATTCCTTGGATTACACAATGTACTTTATATGAAAATAACAAACAAATCATCACCTATAAGTATAGTACAGAAATACAGAAGACAATGAATTCTGTTTTCTCTTTATGCCCTACCATAATTTTTTCCTGTTATGATCATTATTCTGGAAATTGGTACAAAATGAACTCCTTAGTAATCTTACTTCTAGGCAAGGTGGCTCCTGTAAATGCATTCACTACACTCCATGCCCCTGACTTGCAAAATATATTAAAATATCCTTGAATAAGGCTGGGTGCGATGGCTCACGCCTATAATCCTAAACTCTGGGAGGCTGAGGTGGGTGGATTGCCTGAGCTCACCAGTTCAAGACTAGCCTGAGCCAGAGTGAGACCTCCGTCTCTAAAAATAGCCAGGCATTGTGGCAGGTGCCTGTAGTTCCAGCTACTCAGGAAACTGAGGCAAGAAAATCTCTTGAGCCGGAGAGTAGGAGGTTGCTGTGAGCTGTGACACCCCGGCACTCTACCCAGAGCGACACAGTAAGACTCTGTCTCAGAAAGAAAGTAATCTCACTTCTAGAAAAAGTGGTCAGTGAACACTTCAAAGAAAGTTCATAATAATCACTTATTTAAAACAATAAATGATGAGAGTGCAAAAAGAGGCCACAATCAGAGTTGAAAGAGGAGAGCCAGGGGCGGCACCTGTGGCTCAAGGAGTAGGGCGCCGGTCCCATATGCCAGAGGTGGCGGGTTCAAACCCAGCCCCGGCCAAAAAAACCAAAAAAAAAAAAAAAAAAAAAAAGAAAGAGGAGAGCCAGGAAATTTGGCTGAAGTAACACAACAGGAAGAGTTGTGAAAATGGACAGTCTTAGTCACATACGAGCAAGGTCATACTTAATGAAGCTAGAAAAAGTAAATTTAGAAGAAGCGGAGGGAAGTTCAGGAGCTGTTTGTTATTCTGTGTGACTATCTTACTTAGATTCTATTTTTTCTCCATCTCTAGCTAACTTGTCCTGTGTTCTTTCAGAGGACCTGAGATGTGTCTCACAGCCAGACGGCATAAAAATAGCCACACCATTAGTCCTATGGTAGGAGGGATATTTTCACTTTTCAGAATTTAAATAGTTAAAGTGAAATGGATTGAATTTTAACAAATTTATTCTGGGCCATTATTCTCTGAAGTATAGCTATATTTTGATTATTTCTAAGTAATTTCCTAACATGAAAATATTTACTTGTATATACAATAGCTCTTTCATCAATTTATATCCTGGAGAATGCCCTTCCAAAAGTGTTATTGAATTATTTATATCAATAGTCATTTGATTACAATTGTTGGTATCAAAACAGTCCAAATTCAGTAATATAGTTAATATGAAATCTAGACCTGTACAAATACACAGTATTTGAAATAGTCTTCACCTATAAGTCATGTTTTTGATGATTGCCTCTTTGGATAAATAACTAGAGTAAAATGCTTATTGTTGGCTTTGGAAGGTTTTAATGACATTAAAGGGAGATACATTTATAGTTTCTACTTTTGCATATTAAGTTTTGTTATAGTGTTGATATGCATAGAAGAATTTTATAATATAGTTTACTAGTCAGGTTAAATAAATTTTACCTTCATTTTACTCACAGTATGCATATATAAATATAATGCTTACTGTATATGATCAAACTAGTGCATGTTATTATAACAAATTACAAACAAATTGTACTACTTTTATGACCCACACAAAGCAACAACAAATCATTTTATAAAGAAACCCATGAACATTTAGCATCTGAATATGGAATGTGTTCTGTGGTCAGCGAACCACAGAAAGAATTTGAATAGCAATTCCATGAAGATGAAACATACTCTGTGCATGATTATTTATCTTGGAAAAAGGGATTTGCCCCCAAATCTATTTCTGTCCCATTCGACAAGTCTAAAATTTGGTACCTAATACAATGTGATATTGAGGACATAATACAGTGTAAGTATCCCCCGGGGAAAGCGAAAGGGTCCAATATAAATTCTTTAACTGTAAATCATTGCAAACTGCTGTCCTATATACGACGAGAACTCAATTTTAATACGATAACATTGGTTCCTGGCATTGACCGTGGCAGGTGAAGAGAGAGAAGCGAGACATTGAGATTCCAGATCATTTAATTCTTTTGATTAAAAAAAAAAAGGAAGAAGAACGCTGCTTGCAGAGTAACTGTCTTTGGTGACTGTTGTGGTCAAGGACCACCTGGCTGCGTCCTTTTTCTAGTGGAATTTTCTGAGATTTCATTTTCCCTGGCTACTGTTTCTGCTCCTCTCAATGTTCTCATGGCTGCAGTCATTCTGCTTTATAAGGCAGCACATTTTAAAATTCCATATATGTTCTGCATGTGACAATTTGAGTCTGTCTTCTCTAACAGGCTGTAAACTCTGCAGAAAAGAGGACAATGCCTGTCCCGACTCACTGTCATGACCCCTGTATGAATGAGGAGTAAATATGGTGCTAGTGAATTTAGGGACATTTTTTCAGAATTAGTAGACACTCAACTGAATTGTACGCTCTAAGTATGGAAAAGGGAACAGAAAATAAGCAGGGATAAAATTTTACTAAGCCAAAAATTCTTCCCTGTAATACATTCAAATATGTAAATGCTATTTAATTCTCGTATTTATAGTTTAAGGATTTCAGTTATCTAAAAATGTGATATGGTGTTACAGTAGCCTTCCAGAGTAAAGATAAATTGTTAAGATATGTCACGTATATGCAAAATATAGATGCAGAAATTCTGTAACAGGTGAAGCACTAAAGTATCTTTTTCCAAGGCTAAATAACAGATAAAAAATAATACTATTTTTAATAACAAAATAAGTTTTATAGCTACAAACATTTAATAATGTAAATGGCTTATGTCAAAATTTCTTGTTATAGGTAAAATAAAGTGACAAATAAATTCTGTATGAATTGATAACTGAAAATGTCATATATTCCCTTGGAGAATATATGTAATTGGGAAAATATTAAGCAGTGATTCATCGATTCATCACTCTGCATAGTGGAGTTAATCTGTTATTGTAGAATAACTGATACTGTGTTAGGGAAATTGCCTCCATTTGCGATACATGTTAGAGCACTGGCTTTATTTTATAGATATAAAATTATCATTGTAGAAATGCATTGCACATCTTCAGGGTCTCTCCACCTTGCAGAGTATCTTCAGCTGGGCCAGGACTCTGGGGAGGGGGTGAGGTGCAGAGTGGACCTCAGATTGTCCCCAAGGCCAAGAAGCAAGAATCCCCTTCTCAGACAATCACAGAACCATCCAGTTCATCTCAGCCCTAGCTCATGAATGTAAAAGTAGAATGTGTTTCAGTGTGTTGGTACTTCATATAGTCTAAGAAAATAAACCAGTACGCTTTCACTCTAACGTTCTAAAATGTACAACTGTTTCTTCCTCTGTGTGTGGGGGAGGCTGTTTTAATTCCAATACCACTGTGAAAAGGTAAGCATAAACTTTCTATGTTTCATTGAAGACTGCAATTTTAATAGTGGTAAAGTATAATTTTTTTAATTAATTATTAGAAATATAAGTACCTATGAATGGAGTCAAAAGAAACCATAAAGAGGTTTAAAAAAATGAAATAAGCAGTCATCTACTCAGGCTGATGAAACATTTTATGGCAGCCTGTTACCTATATTATAAAGACTTTCCCTGATGAGGCTTTATTTAGCCTGCTCCAAACAAATTAACCGTACTTTCATCACTATCTGTCTTCAGCTGTCCAGGCCTCCACCTACCCTTGAAAATGGGTTCACCTCTCATTCTCTGACTGTAGACGAGTCAGAAGCTGCACCATCTTGCTGTACACACCATGGTGTGCCTTTGCTTTTCCTCCTATCTCAATATATAGGCTATTCTGTTCTCATTGACTCTGCCAATAATCTTACCAGAGTTTGAAGACGTACTGAAATGTCACCTGCCTGGTTTTGAACTATAAGTTGGATAAATACGTGTGTGTGCGCGCGCACAACATTTTATCTCCATTCAATGAAAATCTCTCCCACGAATGACACTTTCTATGAGTTATAACATCACAATAGAGAATCAATTCCAGCTAACAGTAAAAGATAAATCTCAGCTCAAGATGATTCTGTCCTAGCAGTCTCTAGCTCTTACTCTCAACATAGATTGGCCAGGTTAAAATGTGCATTTGAAGCCACCATTTCTTTTAATGATGAGTACAGTGGAGTCAAGAAAGCTACATGATTTGTCAAGTGCATACCATAAACAAAAACTGGCACCCAGAGGAAAGCCTGGAGCCCAGGCCGGAGCTCCCCACGTTCACCCACTCACTCCTATTCTCCGTGTAAAAACCTTATTCGGCTCCTTCTGTATAAATATTATAATTTATATCTTTTCATCAGAATTACCTTTCAATGGTTCCTGGGTCTCAACAACAAATATCTAACTTAATTCTGGTATCCCATACCTTTATTCTTAAATGTCTACATCGAGCCTACACCTGCTATCAGGAATTCACTATCTTAGTTGGACCATCTCACCATAACATCAAAGTCTCCTTAGTCAAAAGAAAACAATGATCCCCATCTCAGTCACATCTCTCCCTGAAAGATGAACAATGACCATTCAACATGATCCGATTCATATTCATCAGGTAACATAATAAGGATATTCTCGGTCTTTCCATTTTTTTCTGAGTCACAACATTTAGTTCTTGCTTCTCACCAGCCTCAAGTCTGTTCTTTATTCCCTGTTGCTGATGCTGTAACCCCACAATGAACATTTTTTAGCTCATTTCAAAAATTGTCCTCACTGCCTTCCATGGGAATTTTGACATAAACCAAATTGAACCTATATCTGCCTCTTGCCCGTTTCTGATTTGTAAGTGGCTCCTAATACAGCAATGTCCTCGCAGAAGACCTTGCCATTGTCATAAAATCTTTTTTTTTTTTTTTTATAAAATCTTTTCCATAGCCACCACCACCCCACATGTGGGTCCCTAGGCTCTCGGGTTCCTCTTTCATCTCTCCGCTGGGGGGGGGGAAAAATAGTGCTATTTCAAGAAATGCAATCTACCAGTTGAGAGCAGGAAAAAATATGTTTGTAAGAAATGCCTACATACCAAAGAGAGAAATCTTCAAATAATTTACATGCAAAAGGCTAAAATGACTTTAAAATAAGCTTACACATTTTCAGTGGCAATTCAGTTTAATATTTTTAACTCTCACATGCATTTCTAGTTCATCTTTTTCTTTTAATTTTTTCTTCACGCATTCCAATAGATTATGTAATTGAGCCGTGAATTGATCAGTCAGGCCTACCTCTGCTACAACTACAACTCTGATTTCAAAATTTTAACATAAAATCTTAGATGGTAAACAGGTTTATTGTGTTTACTTTTTCTATAATTCACAAGTGTTGCAAATTATATTTGGGGGCAATAAGTTGTGATAATTCTTTTGTATAGAAAATATATATTTTTAAAAGTTACTTGTACTAGCTTGATTATTTTGGAATAATACAAATATTTACATTTCAATATGTTGAAAACCTCATTATCTTCACTTGACTTTTTTTTTTTTTGTTTTGTAGAGACAGAGTCTTACCACCTTCGGTAGAGTGCCATGATGTCACAGGACTCACAGCAACCTCCAGCTCTTGGGCTTCCGCGATTCTCTTGCCTCAGCCTCCCGAGCAGCTGGGACTACAGGCGCCCGCCACAACGCCTGGCTATTTTTTGGTTGCAGTTCAGCCAGGGCTGGGTTTGAACCCGCCACCCTCGATCTGTGGGGCCGGCGCCCTACTCACTGAGCCACAGGCGCCACCCAATCTTCACGTGACTTTCTTCGGAGTGTCATGTCAGCAGTACCATTGGGGCATGCATGTGATTCCTTGTGGTGAGATCATTCAGGACCGGGAACTGTATACTCCACTTCTAGGATCAGTTCAAACAACTGACAATTTCTATTCAGCTACTAGATGTATGAAAAGAGAGGCAGGTAAAGTGCTCATTGAATATAAGCTGATGTTTTAGTATATAAAAATCTGCTCTCTTTTTTACTGGGAAACGGCCGAAGGCACAGACAGCCTGTGGGAGTGAAGTACAGGAGTTTGTTAAGTAGCTAAACCAGAAGCAGCTAAACAGAAAAAGAGCAGGTACTGCCTGCATCACGAGGATGAAAGTGTATCTCCATAATTTATGTAATCAAGCATTCTATTCAGTTTTGTGAGGGCTATTTTAAACTGGCTGAAAACAGAATATAGAACACCCTCGGGCCGTCCTTCTGAGTTCTGCCGGCATAAGGACAGGCAAATTAATCTAAACAGTGAAGCCATCTGCATGTCTGAGGCCAAAACAGTAAAGATATTTATCGATATTTCTGTTTAAATTGAATACACTTTATTATGGGAAATGTGAAAGATTATTTCATTAGGAGTTAACTAAATTGATACACAGACACAATTGCCCCCAGTTCTCTCATGTTTATTCCTATAATAACCTTCCTTGCTTTCCACGGTGTTAATACTCCAGTGAACGTTTTTGTAAAAATGAAAAGTAGCTAATGCAATCAATAGCCAATAGTCTCTGTTCATCATCTCAGTTGCAGACATGAGGGAAAGGGGGTAGTTATGGACAACGTGGAGATTTTCACAGCCACTTTAGTGCCATCTCCTGGACTCAAGCCCCAGGGCCGTGTCTGCACTGCTCCTACATCCGTGCCTAGTATCTTCACATGGAGTTGTGTAGAATGCTCAAGATCACTTAAACATTAAGGTAAGTGAGTTGGAATATTTGTGTTGCAACGGCTTATCAAAACGGTTATCAAATGGCTGACCAGTGGCCAGGACAGGAATCTGCTACAAGCCTAACATTGTTTTGCATCTTCGAATTTCTTTCCCCAGATTCTTTGATGCACACTCCCCCTCTACACGCGTTCCTCAGTCTGTGGTCCTCAGAAAAGCCACGGTGTTTGCGAAGCTCTTCCCCATCATCCCTCAACTAGATCAACAAACTGTGGCGAGATATACTGTGGAATACTATACAGCCATAAGAAAAGTCCAAGACTTTACATCTTTTATGTTTACTTGGATAAAGTTGAAACACATTCTTCTTAGTAAAGTATCTCAAGAATGGAAAAAAAAATCCAATGTACTCAATAGTAATATGAAATCAATATGTAAACAATTATACATCCACACGAATGATAAAACACAAATATAGTATATCAGGGGGGCGGAAGAGGAGGGAGGGATGTGGGAGAGCAATGGAGGGGAGGAGGGGGGCCATTGGCGAGATCTCACCTGATGCACACAAAGTCTGGGTGCTCAGTACGCCCCCTGGGTGAAGGGCTCAACTACAGCTTGGATTTTACTATGGACGTGAGAACAATGTAATCTAAAAATATGTGCCCTCATATTCATTTAAAATACAAAAAAAGAAGATCTCCCCTAAAGTCTCCCTCCGCCACCTCCAGCATATGGGGCCAGCACCCTACTCCTTTGAGCCACAGGCGCCACCCAATGACTACTGATATTTGACAGGTGTTATCCTCCACGGTTAAAGTGTAAAGAGTAAGACATGATCCTAACTTTCACTACTTCACAAGATAAAGATGGTCAGAGGGGAATCCAAACAAACGAGTGTCAGAGCCTCATGTCTTGAATGTCTACAATGTGTCAGAGGGCCAGGGTGTCACTACAGGAGTTTTTTGCCCTACACTACAGTCTGTAAGGTTTTACTAGAATTCCCATTTTGTAAGGAAGGCCCCTGAAGCGCAGAGAGGTGAGGAGGCATTCAGTAATGTCATGCAAAGGAAGCACAAGACCTCAAGTTCAAATCCCTGCCTGTTCTTTCTAGGAAAGGTTGCTTTCAACAGAATGCAAAGGAATCGCCATAAATCCCACATGCATGTACGTAAAGTAGCAGAGAGGAGGAGCTACCCAGTTTTCTTGGGAGTTTTAGGGCAGATTTCAAGGAAGTATGATATTTAAACTGGAAGTTAAGGAAAAAATGCACAATTACTGGGAAGAAAAGGGGGGAAAGAGTATTTGAGGCAGAGGAAATGGTGTTTATTGAGAGGGCAGGTTGAGCGCAGGTCATTCCAATGGAATAGCACACAGATCCAATTTAATCTCAGTGGGAAACACAGTGAACTAGTGAGCCCGGAGGAATTGGTGTCATCTTGTGAAGGGCCATGTGCCTGAAAGTGTGGACCTTTTCTCAAGGGTGTTTCGCCATGGCAGAGCTTTATCAGAGTCATCCCCTCACACTCACCTTCCAGCCTCCGCCACACACCTGCCCTTCCATGCCCAGCACATGTGCCCATCTTTCTGTAGTTTCTCAACATTTTATGCACCTGTGTACCTTGTGGCTTATTTCATTTTGATTCTTTATCAAAGTTAGTTATGTTGTTTCTTTGCTTAATTATTTCATAAGCAACTTAAGAGCTAAATGAATACCTTCCTTTTTGCAAATGTATATTTTGTATATTGTAAATGGGTGGCCACTTTTGTGCTCCAAGGATGAATATTTTCTGTTTTGATACAGTCATCGAGGACCTTGGTTTAGGAAATAGCCCTGATCCTGATCTTGAATGAGGTGGGTTCACAATTTTGATCACTTTCTGTCCTGTGCAAAACCAAGTTCACCAGCAGTTGCTCAGGTTAAAAGAAGAGAACATGTATTGGAATATTTTGTAACAACAAAATTTAAATCATATCCAAGATGGTTAATAATTCAGTGATCAGAGATGCTGCTGGCCTTCATGTAGTGGAGAGAGTAGAGTCTTCAAAGTTAGAAACCCTAATCTCAAATGCCAGAAATAATATTATTTTGTTGCACATCCATGATCAAATTACAGATGCAGGGATAAAATTACAGATTCAGGTTCACCATGGTATAAAGAGAATAAGAAAACTGGGAGATGATGCTCCTGCTATAAATAGTGAAAAAATAAATTTCTATTTGTGGGCTAGTTTTCTTGTAAACCAGTGAATTTCTGCTGCCTTCTAACTCCCACATGCTGACTACTACAAAAGTAGATGCCCAGGTCTACATTTCAAAACAGCAAGATATTATTAAATGTTTAATAAATCATTGACATTACCTAAAATTAAAAGTATAGTATTTTAGTCTAATCTATTTCTTGCATTACAAGAATGTGAAAGTTGTTTTGGCCAATACTTAGTCCCCAGAAAGTGAAGCAAAAGGAATTTTATGGTAATCACCTCTGAGCCTTCCCTGTGTAGGGAACTGTTCATTGGCCAGGGCTCACTAGATTAGGTATGGTACAATCTGAATTATCAAATGGGCTCTTAATCCTTATTTATTTTACCTGTTAAAGTATATGACCTCCTATCAATTCTGACTCATACTGCAAGTGACTGATTTTTGGACAGTGTTTTTATTTGTTAAGCAGTGTTTGGACTTGTAATCAGAGAGGTCAACCATAACATGTTCTATGTATAAGCCAAAGAGAATTTGATTTATGAAGACTTGACAAAGCATCTCCTTCCTATGGGCATTCACTTCCCCTAGAATATGCCTGTGAAAATTCACACACCATCACAGCATGGTGACTCACTTAGTTACATGTATGCTGTCCCTTTTCTGGTCTTTAATTTGCTAGTAGAACAAAAGTACAAACAATGGAACCATGAAGACAAGGACTCTTCCAGGAACAGGTACTGGCAAATGGTAATGAGGAACATTCTGACGTGGTATTAATAGGGGTAAATGAAATTGTGGCATCCACACAGCCCTGAGAACCTCACAGAATCTCATGCGCACATCCTGGCTTCACAACTCACTACGTGAATGACCTTTGCAAACTTCCAAAATAGTCTGTGCAGCATTGTGTATATTATTCACAATAACCTGTGAATTAATAATAATTAGGGCAAAATTTTTACTATCAAGTGTCTTATTCACGTGGGCATAGCTAGCCAGGAGGCAGTGATGATTCCTCTGCCCTTAACCCTACATGAGCTTGTCTCCTCATTCAGAAGGTTGGCTTCCCAATATCATGGTGCCGTCCAAACATGTTTACTGAATAGATACTGATGAATTTTGATGCTTTTGATAAAAGAGGCCAAAATTTGTTTTGTGCCTTTACCAGGTGAGCTAGGTTTATGGTTTATCGCACAAAAGACTAGACAAACTGAAATAAAAGAAAAAGACCCTGATTTCATAACTTCAAACACAAGTCTTACACTTAGGATTGTTTTTCCTGTTTCTTCTAAACTTCCAGGTGAATTTTTCTATGAAGTATGATTTCCCACATTCCAGGAGCACACCCTCTCTCTAGGTCCACATCACTTGATTCATTACACAACTCTATTGCTAGAGAGCATTGTAGCACACCTGTCTGAGAACGCTAAACTGCTTATAAATATAGTACAAATAAGATGAAATAAATCAGGCAGGCGCAATCCTCCATCTGCCCACAGTTCTATGGCTGAGAACAAGAGAAGGTTTTACGGTGCTTGGTAATCACAGCAGCTGTTTATTGCAATATAGGCTTTTCATTTATAAAAGAGCTCATCCAGGTGAAGGGGAACACCTCTGCAGAGAGGCAGGCAGCGAGAATTCATTATTCACCGTGCTATTGAAAACAGCTGTGAGGTCAGGAAGGTAATGAAGAGAATGCTGGAGGATGCCTTCGGTTCTCCTCTGCTAGGCTAATGACAATCCATTCTGAACTAACGCGGGCTCCTCAGCCTCTCCCCGAGCGTGTTCCTGGGCTTGCTGCAGCGCGATTTGCCGCAGGTGCAAAACAAGGTTCTCCAGGTGATGACTCTGCAGTTCTTAGAGGAAAGACATGGCAGTCTATGAAATGATTTGCTCTTTCTCTCCTGAATTGATCATTTGGGAACACTAATCACCTTCTGTTTATTTGTTCAAAAAATATTTTTAATGTCTAACGATTGACATGATCCAAAATGGAATCATCAACAACTTCAGCGTGTTCTCTGCAAAAATACCTTCCAATTTCTGGATGCGGAAACATATGGGAAGGTGCCAGATACCTGACAGCAAAGTACAATTTATAACTTTTACAGGGAGACACTTTGTTTATTATGTCATAGGGGCCCAACTTCATTCACTCCTGTCAGAAAAGACATTGACAAAAGAACAACGACAGCTATTTTATAAAACTGACTGACCCCATCCCAATGCAAACACCTTCCCACTAGTTTAGGGAATGTTTCCAATACACTGACTTATATTTATTCGGCATTTTTACATTCCCCTTTCCATTTATTTGGCTGTGTGATATAAAGTGTGTTTGGTGAGTATTTGAGCCTTGAGCCTTGAGTTAGCATCTCTGCTTATTGATTACAAGTTTCCAAGTGTCTTGCTTCTAAACATTTTCTCTTTACAAGAAGATAATGATAAAACTGTCATGTTCTCATACGCAGTTTTCTCAGGACTATAAAATCCCATTTGTAGAGCATATGTTCTGTACTTAAGTAGGATGGCATAGTTATTATATTCCTTCCTGGAGTTGGAGAGCTAACTTTCAACAGTTTTATTGGGAGTGTTTGCAAAAGTCTACGGTATCAGGGGTGACAGAATCACCAAAGATAGATGTTTCCTTTGCAAAAACAAGGCTTTCATTTCTGTCATAAGACATAAAAAATGATGTTTTATTTTAATATAAAATATATAACCTTAAGCTAGGATGAAATACACATTTAAAAAGCAAGTTGCCACATACCAAAGTAGTTATCAAGACAAAGAGAGACAAAAATTCAATAAAAACATTGGCATAGTTTGCATGTTTTTGTCTCTCCAAAATTCACAAGACCCAGGGTGGTAGTATAAAGAGGAGGGGCCTTTAGGGCAGATTAGGCCTCAAAGACTCCGAGCTGAGGGTGAGACTGAGGCCCTTACAGAAGCATCTTCACAGAGCATTCATCCCGCCTCTCCTTTGCTCCCAGCTTCTGTGAGAGCAGTGTCCCCTGTGGAGACCGTAAGATGCCGTCCTGGACGCAGAGTGTCTAGGCCTCTCCAGACACTAGACATGCTGGGGTCTTGATCTTAGACTTCCCAGCCTACAATAGTGAGAAATAAGCTCCCATTATTTATAAATTGCCCAGTCTGTGGCATTTTGTTACAGGAGGAACACACCAAGACAGACATTACAGTCACCCGTCTTTGAGACCTCTCTGATAAGGACCTCTCTGAGCCCTGCCTGCAGGGGGAAGGGAATTATTTCAGCCCCTCCCATGCCAAACAGCTCACTTTGTGTCACGAAGGGGCATTGCATGAAAGACAGGCCACGGTTTCTGCATAGAGAGCAGAAAAGGCTTTGCAGCTTCCACTCACCCTCCAGAGAGTCTAGCCGTTGTTCCATGAGGGCCCTAAAGCAGCCATGTAGAGAGGTGCTCTGACAGGGAAGTGAGGCCCCTTGATAACAGCCAGAGAGTTCCGAGGCTTCCTGTCAACAAGCACAGGGGAGGAGAGGACACCTGTGCAGAGTCCTGTCCTCGGCCCCAGGTCAGGAAGACGCAGCTCTCATCAGCTGTCTCAGGGCCCCTTCATCCCAAACCCTGGGCAATGAACAGAAAGACAAGGCACTCCTGAGCTTGGAGTTCACAGAAGCTGTGTGAGAGGGTTGGCATTTACCGTTGTTTTCATTTAGCAAGTTGTGGAAAATGAGGCAACCAACAATATCATAAAAGTTGTGAACAAAGCTACGGACATACTGGCCTAAACGGCAGGATATTCAGGGGCTCCAGAATACATATGCTTTTCAAGGATGAAAGCCATAGTCACTAACAGACAAACTAGGCAGGTCATGAAGCACCTTTCAGTAAAACACAAAAGACTGACATTCTGAGGTCTAAGTTCTTTGACTATTAGAGAGACCTCAAATATTTGGAAACTAAACAGAACGCCGTTAAATCCAACACTCTCCTTTATTTTCTTTCACTTTGTTCCTTTCTCTCTTTCTACTTTTTTCTCCTCCCTTTCTCTACCTTCATTGATTATCCATCTTCTTCGTTAACTTCGTTTTCAATCCAAGTCACCAGCTAGAAAGCAAAATTAAACCTTTCCAACCTTGAAAGTCAGTATTACACTCCGAGGCCAGTCCCCACACCTGCTGCAGCAGCTCTTTCCTGCCCTCCCGGCCAAGCCATGGAGAGGAACACCCAGACTGTCATCTGCTTGCTGTCACTTTAGCTCACCCCCCAGTACAGTGCAATCAGCTCCCCAGCCTGTGCTCCCTGGGGTTGGCTCTCAGCAAGGTGAGCTCTTAGCACCATTCCATTCAACAGCATCAGCTCCCACTCTGAGATCATAGCACTGCAGTCTGCAGGGTATGGACTCATCCCTCCCTGTGGAATCACCATTCTCCCCTGTATTCTGCCCACAGCCTGGCTCCCTCAGATTCCTTGTTATATTCCTGAATTGCTGCATAGAAATCCTCCTACAGAGCTCAAACTTGTTCTTGTTGAGAACAAAAATTTCCTGGTGTTGCATAAGAGCTTCTGATTAAATACTACCAGGTCATATCCAGAAAGCAACATTGCAATGCACCAAGTTGTTCAGACTCCTGTGCAAAGCATGGCTTGCACGCGCTCCCCACTCTTAGTGCTGACGGTCCCTTTGGTTGCCTGCCTTTCCTATTACCTGTAAATTCCATAAGGGCATAGGTCATGTCGATCCCGCACAGCACATTTTCCCCAGGAGTTGCTGGGGTGCTGCCAAATTGTAGACGTTTCTCAGAATTCATTGAACAGATAGAAGATGGAAGACAGCATGGTATGAGGGAAAATACAGGCTTTTAGGGGGAAGACTGTTACAGAGCTTCTCTGCGAAGCAAATGAGTAAATGCCACCAAGTTCACATTCACTATCGCTATTTCCTCTCATTCTGATGCCTTCTTCACTTCAAGGTTTTATAGATGATAGCAGACCACAGAAACCTGTAATGTATTTCAGATATTCAAGACTTAAAGCTTCCTGATTTTACACAAGCTGAATGCTGACTCATTATGGCAGTATCATATCTGCTCTCTTAAAGGTTAAGAAGGGCTGGTAAAGCTTACTATACATATTAGCATCTGAGGAAATGTTTTCTAGTGGGTTCAATAAGGTGCCTAACCCAGTGTGCTCAGAAATGGAGGCTGCCTCAGTTACTGTCACTATTGACACAGCATCTTTCATTAGCTTTTGGTGCATTTTTATTAAGGGCAATAATGTTACACAGTCTACCTTTTTTTTTATTTTTTAGACCAAGTCTTATTCTGTCCCCCCTAGGTAGAGTGCTGTGGCCTCATCATAGTTCACAGCAACCTCAGTCTCTTGGGCTCAAGTGATCCTCCTGCCTCAGCCTCCTGCGTAGCTGGGACTGCAGGTGCTGTCCATGGCCACAACACCCAGCTAGTTGTTCTGTTTTTGGTACAGATGAGGTCTGCTCTTCCTCAGGCTGATCTCAAACTCCTGAGCTCAAGCAATTCACCTGCCACCACCTCTCAGAATGCTAGGATTATAGGCATGAGACACCGTGCCTGGCCAATCTACTTTTCGAACTCTTTTACTAGAAGAATATGGTATGCATTACTGCTCAATACTTTCTGAAGTTCAGATAGACCAGGTCTATAATGTTAACCTACTCTCTCTACCAGCCTTATTTGAAGAGGAATGACATTTAAAGTAGAACATGCACATTTTCAAATGAACTAAGTTAAAGCTACATTCAAATATATCTGTGGTTCTGCTTTATTCTGCAATGTCATGATTCATACAGCACAAGAGCGACAGACTTCACACTGCTGTGTGTGACCTCTACTTCTGACTGAACCAGAAAGTACTATTTGCAATGAAAACTTGTTTTGAAAAGTTACCATGCAAGCCTTGTTGTCAAGCAGTGTGTGTTCTAATAAGGATGCTTAAAGCAGCTAGGCAATAGTGTTAATAAACAAAAATATTAAACATGAGTCATTGTCTATTATGCCTTAAAATAAATTACTGAGTGTCAGATTTTCTCCTTATTTTCCTCTTTAATTAACACCTGGGTCTTGATTTGATGTGTTTTCTTAAGGACAAAAATAAGAAGTCTTTGTTATTCTCTTTATAGTTGTGCCAAAGAAGATGAAATATTTGGAAATTTACCTAACAAAGGAAGTGAAAGATCTCTATAAAGAGAATTATGAAACTCCGAGAAAAGAAATAGCTGAAGATGGTAACAAATGGAAAAACATACCATGCTCATGGCTGGGAAGAATCAACATCATTAAAATGTCCATATTAACGAAAGCAATTTACAAATTTAATACAATCCCTATCAAAGCCCCACTGTCATACTTCAAAGATTTGAAAAAAATAGTACTTCATTTTATATGGAACCAGAAAAAAACTCAAATAGCCAAAACATTATTCAGAAATAAAAACAAATCAGGAGGAATCATGCTACCAGACTTCAAACTATACTATAAATCTATGGTGATCAAAACAGCATGGTATTGGCACAAAAAATAGAAAAGTAGATGTAGGGAACAGAACTGAGAACCAAGAGATGAGCCCAGACACTTATTTTCATTTGATCTTTGATAAGCCCATCAAAAATATAAATTGGAGGAAAGATTCTCTATTTGACAAATGGTGCTGGGAGAATTGGCTGGTGACTTATAGAAGACTGAAACTGTACCCACAACTTTCACCATTAATAAAAATGACTCTCACTGGATAAAAAATTTAAACTTAAGACATGAAACTATAAAGATTCTTGGAGAGAGTGCAGGGGAAATGCTTGAAGAAATTGGCCTGGGAGAATACTTTATGAGGAGGACCCCCCTGGGCAATTGAAGCAACATCAAAAATACATTACTGGGATCAGATCAAACTAAAAACTTCTGCACAGCTAAGAACACAGTAAGTAAAGCAAGCAGACAGCCGTCAGAATGGGAGAGGATATTTGCAAGTTATGTTTCTGACAAAGGTCTGATAACCACAATCCACAGAGAACTCAAACTTATTAATAAGAAAAGAACAAGTGATCCCATTTCATTGTGGGCAAGAGACTTGAACAGAAGCTTCTCTGAAGAAGACAGGAGCATGGCCTACAGACACATGAAAAAATGCTCATCATCTTTAATCATCAGAAAAATGTAAATCAAAACCACTTTGAGATATCATCTAACTCTAGTAAGAGTGGCTCACATAAAAAAAATAAATCCCAAAACTACAGATATTGGGGTGGATGTGCAGAAAAGGGAACACTTCTGCACTGCTGGTGGGAGTGCCAGCTAATTATGTCCCTTTCGGAAAGAAGTCAGGAGAATACTCAGGGATCTAAAAGTAGACCTGCTGTTTGATCCTGCAATTCCTCTACTAGATGTATATCTAAAAGACCAAAAATCACTTTATAACCAAGACATTTGCCCCAGATTGTTCACTGCAGCTCAATTCATAATAGCCAAGTCATGGAAGAAGCCCAAGTGCCCATCAACCCATGAATGGATTAATAAATTGTGGTATATGTACACCATGGAATATTATGAGGTATATATTAACCAGTGTGATATAAGCATTCCTAATTCTATATGCAATCAGCCCATTGTACCTCATAAATGCTTTAATGTATACATGATGTATGTGTTTATGATTTAATATAAAAAAATAAAAATTAAAAATTAAAAAGAAAGCAAACCAGAAAATATATAAGAGTGTAAAATAGTAAATTATAACTTACTGCTATATGCTGGCAGGTTACAGAACATATTCTGTTTAAGGGGGATTATGAAACAGAAATATCAGGTGCATTGATGCTGTACTGTTAAGCCAAAAATTACCATGCTTACTCAGAGTAATAAGGAATAATCTTGAAAACAGACCATGAGAATGGAAATTAGAAAAAAAAGTAAGAATTTAGATTTTAACAAAGTTTACAATTTAGTTATTTCAATAAACATTTTGTTGTAATGATTTTACCATTGAATTTGAAACGTGTCCATGAAAGAAATTATTAAACAGAAAAAAAATAATGGACTTGTCAGTTTTATTTTTATTTGAACTATTATTTACATTTTTGCTTCATATTCCAGAAACCAACTGAGGGTTTATCTTAAGTATTTCATTGTATTTTGTAGTGAGGAAAGATGATTATGTTAAAATCAGCACTTAGTATTCTGAATGTGGGCAGCCTTCCTTTAATACAGTGGTTCTCAACCTTCCTAATGCTGTGACCTTTCAATACAGTTCCTCAGGTTGCAGTGACCCCTCCAAGCATAAAATTATTTTACTGCTACTTCATATAGCCTACGATTATAGGAAGTAGCTATGTGAAGTAGCAATGAAAATAATTTTATGCTTGGGGATCACGGCAACATGAGGAACTGTATTGAAGGGTCACGGCATTAGGAAGGTTGAGAACCACTTTAATAGGTAGCGTAGCTGTACAAACCATATACATCACACAGTGGTGAGAAAGCAGGTTCAGTAATGAGCCCCAGAGTGAGTTCTTTAATGTTCAATGCTTACTCTCCAACATCTTTAAATACTTCACAAAGATTGATAAAGGTGTACACCTTTCTTGGTGTGCTGGTGTGAACAGATACACTCCATATTTAATTGTTGACACTTTAACATGCAGTCACAGTATGAGAGATCTCATTCTCAAAATAGAGTATTAAGCAATGGAGAAATAACTAATAGAATTTTAGCAAAGTTTGTGCTTAGTAAGAACGGTATTGGTTTTTAAATATGCTGTATCTATATCTGCCATCCTCCAATTAAAGATGCTATCCAGGAAAAAGTGATTTATGTAAACTCTGGTAGACATTTCATGAATCAAAAATAAGGTAAGCTACTTTTATATACTAATATTCAGCCTATTTCTCAGAGAAAGTTTTTTTTTTTTTTTTCTTTTTTCATTGCTTGCCATACTTGGAAGCTTGAGAGTGATGCATTGTGATTATCCTGAGAGAAAAACTTATTCCTTAGGAGACCCCTGTGTCAATTCTAACAAAGAGGACAACTTCAAAATCCATAGCAAATCAGTAGACATTTCTTGATAGTAGTTCAAGGTCATTCTTGAAAAGTGGGAGGCATGCAAAACATTATGAATTAACTGAGCAATCCTAAACTTTCTTGGTTTCCTACTCTGATGTTCCAGGAATTCAATAGGGAAATAAGAGATGACTCTTCAGCCCACCTGGGGTCACCATGCTTTCCATCACATTGAATTTAGTATTTTTCACTAGATCAGTACATAGAAGAGTATTCAACTTAAAATTTTTTTGTTAACTCTTATCTTTTATAAAATGATAATTAAACATATAGTCTTTAAGTTTTAGTATGTATATTTTTGAATACATGAATAGAAAAGATTTAGAAGATTATTTAAAAGAAATGCAATTATCTTTCTTAACACTGAAATATTAGCATAATATCTTAAGCAATTATGGGAAGTCTGACTTGGATATAGACTTATTAAATAATTTTTTAAATGTTGAAACATAATTCACGTATGAATGTTTTTCCTTGACAACTTTTAAATTTCCCTATATTCCTCAGAATAACTTACTTTCCTTTTAATGTATTACTTTCTTTTTTTAATGGACAACTATTCTAAATTTGTTTTGATCAAAGCAGTTGGCTGATTGGATAATTATCATAAGTGGACTTCAAATAATTATAACTGGACTTTCCAAAACAAAGTTTTCCCTCTACATTTTTCTATTCCTTCCTCTCTCTTTCTCCTCCCTATGTGTGGGGAGTAGTTTGCAGAGAGAGTTGAATTTGTTCACAGAAAAGCCCACTTGGAAATTCTGTGAACATTTATGTGACATGTTGAATACTGCATAGTTTGAAATGAGTTCTGTTTTGAATATTTTAACCACATAATTAACTCAAATGCCCTTGTGCCTAAAATCCCCAGCCACAAATTATGCAAGCTGTATTGACTGTTTCCAAGTTTATATTAACAAGTAAACAGAAAATTTTAAATTTCACAGTATGTAAATATTTAAAGTATAATTTACATATATTTACATAATATTTTCTAATTAAACTAAAATCACATTTACATGAAAAAAATAATTATTTATCCTACACAATTTAAATTACCCAGCTTTTAATTTCCATGAGGTAAATACAACTGTGGGAAGAGAATGAAAGTTACGTTTTATATTTCAGACTTGATGTTTAGAAAATCAAATTATTTAAAGCCAAAGGATGCATACAATTATTATGCCCTCCACTTTAATCTGAATTGAGATATTAAAAAGAAGTCACATAGATTTTATGGTAACTCATGGTGCAGAACAATATAGTAATTTTTTAAATGTTCTTAGAGTTTTCTATTTCATATAAAAAGGTCAAAATGGAAAAATATGTCAGAATGACACTTGCTTCTTTTGTATTGAAAATTGCATTGAAGACAACCATTATTGGCAGGAGAAAGTAAAGATCTGAAAGAAAGGCAGAACCAAGGAGGCCCCTTTGCTTATAACGGCCTGGGGGTGCCTGTGGGCAGAGTTAGAATGCGGGTCGGTGCCACACAGGGGTGGTGGCATCACCCTGGGGGTGAGCCTGCACTGAGCAAACGGCAGTGTTCACCTGGAGCAGGTGACTATTTGTAGATTGGGTGTGACATATGGGGTGGGTAGTACTGAGAGAGGTCACTGCCCAACAGCCCATTGCCAGCCACCGCCAGCAGTGGCTGGGAGCTGGTCCCAGTGGGGGACAGGTGGATGGCTTTGCCCTGGGGATGGAGGCCCTGGGAGGAACCAAAGCTGATGTCTGGAGGATGACTGAGGGCCACAGTGGGGAGTGGAAGAATTTCAGGATTAAACGTGAAGACCCTTGAGAGACACCTTTCTAGAAACCCCAGTTAAACAGGGGACTGCCCAGTGCGGCTCAGAGGCGGGGTCTGTCCCGGGTCCTGCAGGTGACCGAGTCAACCTAACTCAGACACACAAGGAGGAAGGCTCGGGTTGCTGGAGAGAAAGGGCACAGGGTGGAGAAAGCCTCTTTCTCCAGCAAAAACATTGGGATAAGACAGATGCTGACCTGAAACTGAGGCTGTGTCCTGGAGAAATATGGCCCCTGTATATGGAAAGTCCCCGCAGGCACTTGGGGGTGAAGGCGACTGGGCAGCGCGCGCGGAGGGCCCAGCAGGTGCAGCGGGCGCAGCTCGGACCGGGGAGGCAGCGCCGGGCGGGACTGGTCTTCCCTGCGCGCTTTACGTGACACACACGCGGGTGGGAGAGGAAGGGGAGCTTTACAGAGTGGCAGAAATAGCTCAAATGGGAGTTTCCTCGGATCCAGAGGAAAGGCAGTGACCGGGCAGACGCAGAGCGCCCCGGGGAGACCCGGCGGGAGGCGCCGGCCACAAACCCGGCTTCGGGCACAGCCGCCCTCCTGTCCCCCGACTCAGGCCCCTCTTTGTTCCTCAGTAATTTCCGCCCAGGATAGGAACATTTATACTTTCAATGATGGGTGTCGCGTGACGCTGGCCACACCGTCTGCCTTCCGCGTCGCCTCCCTGAGTGTGGCTTGAGACGACAAAGTGAAAGGGTCATAAGGGACCAAGAGGCCAACAGCACAGCCAGAGCTCGAGCTCTCCTCCCCAGGGCCCTTCTCTGCGGGTGTTTGTTTTCTCTATTTTCTTAAAGGTGAAGGTAAAGAAATGTCACACTTGGAATCAAAGAGAAGGTGCAACGTTTAAAGTACTGAAAACATTAATTTGAGAAAGTCAGAGAACAAAAATAACCCCTACTATGAAACTAACTTAGGACCTTCACATGAAGCTATAACCAAGTTTCAACCTAAGAACAGGGGGAAGGGGGAAAGCATGGGGAGGGAGGGGGGAGGTGGGTAGAGGGAGGGGGATTGAAAGGATCACACATGTGGTGCATCTTACAAGGGTACATGTGAGCCTTGGCAAATGTGGAATGTAAATGTCTTGACAAAGTAACTAGGATAATGCCAGGAGGGCTATGTCAACTAATGAGATGAAAATGTGTCAAATATTCTATGAAACAAGTGAATGATGCCCCATGATCATATTGATGTACACAGCTATGATTTAATAAAAAAAAAAAAGAAGTTAGTATCTATGATATGCAGATAGCTCCACAAATTGATAAGTAAATGTCAACCAAACATAAAAATAACTGAAGGATATAAACATGTAATTCACTTGGAAGAAATCTGAATGCCCAATAAATATGTGAAAACTAAAAAGGAGAAAAAAAAAAAGTCCTCGCCTTGAAAGGGGAAAGGTTTACAACTGAGCATGGGGAGCGGCGTACTTCAGTTTTCAAAGTCACGGACTTACATTTATGTAATGAAGATTGTTGTAGATGTTATTATAGGACTTTGTAGAGGGGTTTGTATGTAGGGGTGTGTAGGGGTTTCTTTATTTTGACTTTGGAACTTATTTAGAATTTATATATATATATAAATATAAGTTGAAAGCTAAGTCAGGGAAGGTAAGAGTAGAAACTTTAAACATTTTCTTCTTATTTTTAGAATTTAAATGTATGATTGTTAGAAAGAAGTCATGACTAAAAGAAGGAAAACAAAACATTTCTTAACCAAAAATCGAAGGCTGTCAAGGAGAGTAAATGCAAGTAGAATTATTAGATTGTTCTTCAAATACGTCCAGGGTCCCTGCTGTCCCGTATGAAGGTGGGTTCACTCAGAGATCATTTTCTTCTCTTCAAAACAAAGTCAGCAAGATGAAATCCTGAATAAAGGAGAACAACTGATTTTCCCTGAGAGTCCTTGGGGCTTGTCAGAGCAGGCACCTGGGAACCCACTGCACTCACGTCCCCACATTTGCCAGCAGAGAGGGTCATCTCAGGACTAGGACAGGCCTGGAATTCCCCGTGTAGTTTTCAGACTTGGCCTAGACCTGTGTTTTTCAACCATTTTTTATCTCATGGACCACTTGAAACTGTAGTTAAACTTCCACGGCTAACTTAAATTGTGTTGATCAAAAAAGAAAAGAGTAAAAAAAAAGTGAATATGCTTACTATGCTTTGGACTTCTTTTGAAAATAATTTAATTAATGGTCTTTAAAAGTTTTCGAGGCATTGGGGCAGTGCCTGTGGCTCAGTGAGTAGGGCGCTGGCCCCATCTACTGAAGGTGGCGGGTTCGAATGCGGCCCTAGCCAAACTGCAACAAAAAAATAGCTGGGGGTTGTGGCGGGTGCCTGTAGTCCCAGCTACTCAGGAGGCTGAGGCAAGAGAATCGCCTAAACCCAAGAGCTGGAGGTTGCTGTGAGCTGTGACACCACAGCACTCTACTGAGGACAACAAAGTGAGACTTTGTCTCCAAAATAAAAAGTTTTCAAGGCACAGCTAAGATCCTCTCAGGGCACACCAGTGTGCTGCAGCTAGCAGATGAAAATCGCTGGCCTAGAAGACGCCTCCAAATCCAGCCCAAACACAGAGTGAGAGCAGGAAGGAAGAGAAGGAGCTGACCAGCCCCATCTAATGTATAAGAAGCTTTGGGACGGCACCAAGAAGCTCCAATTTTAAGAGAAATAATGATTTTAAAAGATAATGAGGAACTTCAAAATCCCTTTATTAAGGCCGATAATCTATAACACAAAAGGATAACTTTTCTTATATTTGTACTGTGTAGTTGGATACTTTAAATATATTTTAAAATCTTTACTAAGATGTTTAGGTAGGCAGGTAAGTTAATTGATGAAGGGTCCCACAAATAGTCACTCTTTTTTACTACTTATGTAATTATCTGAGAAATGTGCAGAACATTGACTGGGTTTTTTCTCTACAATTTAGAAGGCAGCTCTGGGTTACATTTTGATATTGTCCTATGACCAGTCATCCTTGACATATTGAAGGGAAGGGCATGTCTCAGGTTAGGGCTTCAAAGCCGTTTTGTAGTTCCAGCGTCTCAATTATCTTGGTTTTATTGACAATTGCGGAGGAAATGCCCTGACACTGAAAATCCTTTGGTGCATGAACCCCCTGGCCAAACCAAAGTGAGGGGGAGAGATGAAAAACTTGGCAGTTCTTTTTTCTCACTACCGACTTTTTGTAAAATCAACTTACTGAAAGGTATTTCACGGATTTGTATTCGGTAAAGAAGCAAGGCTGCACCGTCCCGGCTGGGGCCCTGAGTTGTAATCAGGTTTGTCATGGTTTTTCAGTGTGTAGCATTTGCTCAGTGAAACAGTTGTTGAGTGAATGAATCAGACATCTTGGAAGAAGATAATTTCCCTGTTGTAGTACACAGAACTTGAAATCAGACGACTGACTTACAGTCTCAGTTCCATCTTCTGAAAGTGGGGGATCCTGGAGCACTTATTTATATTTGCCTCGGTTGACTCATTTCTACAGTGAGGAGAGGAAGAACGCTTACCTCCCACTGTTGGTACAAGAATTAAAGATGCCCCGCAGGAAATACGTAGGAATAAATGCTAGCTAGATCGGCGCTTATTAAAAGTGATTGTAATAATTTGTCATGATTTAGAAAGATTTAGATTTCCTTTCAATGACCTGTTGCTCTTGCTGTGGTCCAATTCAAACCTTGAGACAGGAAATAAAAGGACTATCAGTACAATATGTGTATAACCCTGGCCATATCCAGATTGATTAACTTATTTTAAGGAGGAGTTAACTGAAACGCAGGGACTCAAGTTTATAAAACATTTAAAAGATATTCTCTGTTTATGAAAGACAACTGTGGCCCTTGGGAAGAAGAAAGAATGTTCAACATAGGTTAACATTTAAAAAGGAATTCAAAGTAGTTGTGAACTCTGTGTAAATACGAACATTACTTTCAGCATGACTGAAAGTCTTGTGGCTGGAGCACCTTGCCCTGAGCATTGTTCCATGCCCTATACCATTATTAGTATGTAATGTTTTTGTGATCCCTGAGACTTCATCAATCAAAGTTTGAACGAGGCTTGGTGCCTGTTCTCAGTGGTTAGGGCACAGGCCACATACAGTGGGGCTGGTGGTTTCTAATTTGGCCTAGGCCTGTTAAACAATGACAACTGCAACAGCAACAATAATAAAAAATAGCCAGGTATTGTGGCGCCTGTAGTCCCAGCTATTTGGGAGGCTGAGGCAAGAGAATCACTTAAGCCCAAGAGTTTGAGGTTGCTGTGAGCTGTGATGCTAAAGCACTCTACCAAGGATGACATGGTGAGAATGTCTCAAAAAAAAAAAAAAAAGGAAAAAAGTGTGAAGGAAAAGTAGCAGATCTGAAAGTAAAATTTAACTGCAGTTAAAACATAGATGCTCCTCTTTTGACAATTCATAAATCAGATGAAACTGCACTCAGTAAAGAGTGATTCTCGTGTGTTCATATAATTTTTGTCCAGGCAAACACAATGCTCTCTTAAAGTTCTTGTTAGAAAAAGATCTCAACAACAAAGGCTGAATTAAGCTCCTCTTTTGCTAATCAGACTTCATATAAATTAGAAGAATGTTTTACAGCTTTAGAATAAAGCTAATTTCAAGATAATTCCACACACACATTTTGAATAGACTCTAACTATATTACAATAAATACAATAGGTTTCAGATACAATGAAATTTCATAGCAAAATGGAAGAAATTCCAAAAAAAATTTCTTTATAAAGTATCATACCGAGAAATACTGTATCTCACAATACTGTTAGCTTTCTTTTATAAAAGTTGAATTTCCCATAAACTGGTTTGTCATTTTTAAGGCAATATTGTGTGAGGTATGTGATGTATCCTGCATATACTGCTTTGCATGAAACACTGTCCAGTTTCTGTTCTTGAATGTGAAGGCAGTTGCCCCACCATGAAAACAACACTGAATCAAAAGACTGGGGCTTAAACATGTGGAAATGCTGCATCCTCTGTAATAAAAACTCTAAGAACAGGAGGCCGTAATGTGCCCTATTTCTGCATATTGGTGGTTATTAATTTTCTTCTTCTTTTGTGGCAATTTCCAGTCCCCACCTCTGTAGCCCCTGCCCTAAGCTCTGTGCAACAACCTTTATTCTTACTGGTCTCCATTCTGACCAGGGCACAACTTCAGCAATTACCAGCAAGAAGAGAAAGTCGGGGGTAATTGTCTCTTGGCATTTCAAGGGCCATGTTGTACATCCCAATCACCTGTCCACCACCAACAATTCACGGGGAACTAAATATGGGTGAAAGCCAGTATTAGGAGCAGGAGACAAATACAGAAAAAAGGTAAAATTGCTTTATAGTCTTCAAAGTGGAGAGCATGCAAATGCGTCCAGTCAGCTTAGTAAGTAAGGAATCCTTGATCTTCATTGAAACCAGACCAGAGCTGGGGATGCAAAGCTAGTGAGACACAGACCAGCAGACCAGACAATGGCATGAGAGAGTGGGGACCTACAGACCAGATCTGGGGATGCAAAGCTAGTGAGACACAGACCAGCAGACCAGACCATGGCATGAGAGAGTGGGGACCTACAGACCAGAGCTGGGGACGCAAAGCTAGTGAAACACAGACCAGACCTCAGCATGAGAGAGTGGGGACCTACAGACCAGAGCTGGGGACGCAAAGCTAGTGAAACACAGACCAGACCTCAGCATGAGAGAGTGGGGACCTACAGACCAGAGCTGGGGAGGCAAAGCTAGTGAAACACAGACCAGACCTCAGCATGAGAGAGTGGGGACCTACAGACCAGAGCTGGGGACGCAAAGCTAGTGAAACACAGACCAGACCTCAGCATGAGAGAGTGGGGACCAACAGACCAGAGCTGGGGATGCAAAGCTAGTGAAACACAGACCTCAGCATGAGAGAGTGGGGACCTACAGACCAGAGCTGGGGACGCAAAGCTAGTGAAACACAGACCAGACCTCAGCATGAGAGAGTGGGGACCTACAGACCAGAGCTGGGGACGCAAAGCTAGGGAAACACAGACCAGACCTCAGCATGAGAGAGTGGGGACCTACAGACCAGAGCTGGGGACGCAAAGCTAGTGAAACACAGACCAGACCTCAGCATGAGAGAGTGGGGACCTACAGACCAGAGCTGGGGACGCAAAGCTAGTGAAACACAGACCAGACCTCAGCATGAGAGAGTGGGGACCTACAGACCAGAGCTGGGGACGCAAAGCTAGTGAAACACAGACCAGACCTCAGCATGAGAGAGTGGGGACCAACAGACCAGAGCTGGGGATGAAAAGCTAGTGAAACACAGACCTCAGCATGAGTGAGTGGGGACCTACAGACCAGAGCTGGGGACTCAAAGCTAGTGAAACACAGACCAGACCTCAGCATGAGAGAGTGGGGACCTACAGACCAGAGCTGGGGACGCAAAGCTAGTGAAACACAGACCAGACCTCAGCATGAGAGTGGGGACCTACAGACCAGAGCTGGGAACGCAAAGCTTGTGAAAAACAGAACTCAGCATGAGAGAGTGGGGACCTACAGACCAGAGCTGGGGATGCAAAGCTAGTGAAACACAGACCAGACCTCAGCATGAGAGAGTGGGGACCTACAGACCAGAGCTGGGGACTCAAAGCTTGTGAAACACAGACCAGACCTCGGCATGAGAGAGTGGAGACCTACAGACCAGAGCTGGGGACTCAAAGCTAGTGAAACACAGACCAGACCTCAGCATGAGAGAGTGGGGACCAATAGACCAGAGCTGGGGATGCAAAGCTAGTGAAACACAGACCAGACCTCAGCATGAGAGAGTGGGGACCTACAGACCAGAGCTGGAGACGCAAAGCTAGTGAAACACAGAGCAGACCTCAGCATGAGAGAGTGGGGACCTACAGACCAGAGCTGGGGACTCAAAGCTAGTGAAACACAGACCAGACCTCAGCATGAGAGAGTGGAGACTTACAGACCAGAGCTGGGGACTCAAAGCTAGTGAAACACAGACCAGACCTCAGCATGAGAGAGTGGGGACCTACAGACCAGAGCTGGGGATGCAAAGCTAGTGAAACACAGACCAGACCTCAGCATGAGAGAGTGGGGACCTACAGACCAGAGCTGGGGATGCAAAGCTAGTGAGACATAGACCAGCAGACCAGACCATGGCATGAGAGAGTGGGTACCTACAGACCAGAGCTGGGGACTCAAAGCTAGTGAAACACAGACCAGACCTCAGCATGAGAGAGTGGGGACCTACAGACCAGAGCTGGGGACTCAAAGCTAGTGAAACACAGACCAGACCTCAGCATGAGAGAGTGGGGACCAACAGACCAGAGCTGGGGATGCAAAGCTAGTGAAACACAGACCTCAGCATGAGAGAGTGGGGACCTACAGACCAGAGCTGGGGACGCAAAGCTAGTGAAACACAGACCAGACCTCAGCATGAGAGAGTGGGGACCTACAGACCAGAGCTGGGGACGCAAAGCTAGTGAAACACAGACCTCAGCATGAGAGAGTGGGGACCTACAGACCAGAGCTGGGGATGCAAAGCTAGTGAAACACAGAGCAGACCTCAGCATGAGAGAGTGGGGACCTACAGACCAGAGCTGGGGACGCAAAGCTAGTGAAACACAGACCTCAGCATGAGAGAGTGGGGACCTACAGACCAGAGCTGGGGACGCAAAGCTAGTGAAACACAGACCAGACCTCAGCATGAGAGAGTGGGGACCTACAGATCAGAGCTGGGGACGCAAAGCTAGTGAAACACAGACCAGACCTCAGCATGAGAGAGTGGGGACCAACAGACCAGAGCTGGGGATGCAAAGCTAGTGAAACACAGACCTCAGCATGAGAGAGTGGGGACCTACAGACCAGAGCTGGGGACGCAAAGCTAGTGAAACACAGACCAGACCTCAGCATGAAAGAGTGGGGACCAACAGACCAGAGCTGGGGATGCAAAGCTAGTGAAACACAGACCTCAGCATGAGAGAGTGGGGACCTACAGACCAGAGCTGGGGACGCAAAGCTAGTGAAACACAGACCAGACCTCAGCATGAGAGAGTGGGGACCTACAGACCAGAGCTGGGGACGCAAAGCTAGTGAAACACAGACCAGACCTCAGCATGAGAGTGGGGACCTACAGACCAGAGCTGGGAACGCAAAGCTAGTGAAAAACAGACCTCAGCATGAGAGAGTGGGGACCTACAGACCAGAGCTGGGGATGCAAAGCTAGTGAAACACAGACCAGACCTCAGCATGAGAGAGTGGGGACCTACAGACCAGAGCTGGGGACTCAAAGCTTGTGAAACACAGACCAGACCTCAGCATGAGAGAGTGGAGACCTACAGACCAGAGCTGGGGACTCAAAGCTAGTGAAACACAGACCAGACCTCAGCATGAGAGAGTGGGGACCAACAGACCAGAGCTGGGGATGCAAAGCTAGTGAAACACAGACCAGACCTCAGCATGAGAAAGTGGGGACCTACAGACCAGAGCTGGAGACGCAAAGCTAGTGAAACACAGAGCAGACCTCAGCATGAGAGAGTGGGGACCTACAGACCAGAGCTGGGGACGCAAAGCTAGTGAAACACAGACCAGACCTCAGCATGAGAGAGTGGAGACCTACAGACCAGAGCTGGGGACTCAAAGCTAGTGAAACACAGACCAGACCTCAGCATGAGAGAGTGGGGACCTACAGACCAGAGCTGGGGATGCAAAGCTAGTGAAACACAGACCAGACCTCAGCATGAGAGAGTGGGGACCTACAGACCAGAGCTGGGGATGCAAAGCTAGTGAGACATAGACCAGCAGACCAGACCATGGCATGAGAGAGTGGGGACCTACAGACCAGAGCTGAGGACTCAAAGCTAGTGAAACACAGACCAGACCTCAGCATTAGAGAGTGGGGTCCTACAGACCAGAGCTGGGGACTCAAAGCTAGTGAAACACAGACCAGACCTCAGCATGAGAGAGTGGGGACCAACAGACCAGAGCTGGGGATGCAAAGCTAGTGAAACACAGACCTCAGCAAGAGAGAGTGGGGACCTACAGACCAGAGCTGGGGACGCAAAGCTAGTGAAACACAGACCAGACCTCAGCATGAGAGAGTGGGGACCAACAGACCAGAGCTGGGGATGCAAAGCTAGTGAAACACAGACCAGACCTCAGCATGAGAGAGTGGGGACCTACAGACCAGAGCTGGGGACGCAAAGCTAGTGAAACACAGACCTCAGCATGAGAGAGTGGGGACCTACAGACCAGAGCTGGGGACGCAAAGCTAGTGAAACACAGACCAGACCTCAGCATGAGAGAGTGGGGACCTACAGACCAGAGCTGGGGACGCAAAGCTAGTGAAACACAGACCAGACCTCAGCATGAGAGAGTGGGGACCTACAGACCAGAGCTGGGGACGCAAAGCTAGTGAAACACAGACCAGACCTCAGCATGAGAGAGTGGGGACCTACAGATCAGAGCTGGGGACGCAAAGCTAGTGAAACACAGACCAGACCTCAGCATGAGAGAGTGGGGACCAACAGACCGGAGCTGGGGATGCAAAGCTAGTGAAACACAGACCTCAGCATGAGAGAGTGGGGACCTACAGACCAGAGCTGGGGACGCAAAGCTAGTGAAACACAGACCAGACCTCAGCATGAGAGAGTGGGGACCAACAGACCAGAGCTGGGGATGCAAAGCTAGTGAAACACAGACCTCAGCATGAGAGAGTGGGGACCTACAGACCAGAGCTGGGGATGCAAAGCTAGTGAAACACAGACCAGACCTCAGCATGAGAGAGTGGGGACCTACAGACCAGAGCTGGGGATGCAAAGCTAGTGAGACATAGACCAGCAGACCAGACCATGGCATGAGAGAGTGGGTACCTACAGACCAGTGCTGGGGACTCAAAGCTAGTGAAACACAGACCAGACCTCAGCATGAGAGAGTGGGGACCTACAGACCAGAGCTGGGGACTCAAAGCTAGTGAAACACAGACCAGACCATAGCATGAGAGAGTGGGGACCAACAGACCAGAGCTGGGGATGCAAAGCTAGTGAAACACAGACCTCAGCATGAGAGAGTGGGGACCTACAGACCAGAGCTGGGGACGCAAAGCTAGTGAAACACAGACCAGACCTCAGCATGAGAGAGTGGGGACCAACAGACCAGAGCTGGGGATGCAAAGCTAGTGAAACACAGACCAGACCTCAGCATGAGAGAGTGGGGACCTACAGACCAGAGCTGGGGACGCAAAGCTAGTGAAACACAGACCTCAGCATGAGAGAGTGGGGACCTACAGACCAGAGCTGGGGATGCAAAGCTAGTGAAACACAGAGCAGACCTCAGCATGAGAGAGTGGGGACCTACAGACCAGAGCTGGGGACGCAAAGCTAGTGAAACACAGACCTCAGCATGAGAGAGTGGGGACCTACAGACCAGAGCTGGGGACGCAAAGCTAGTGAAACACAGACCAGACCTCAGCATGAGAGAGTGGGGACCAACAGACCGGAGCTGGGGATGCAAAGCTAGTGAAACACAGACCTCAGCATGAGAGAGTGGGGACCTACAGACCAGAGCTGGGGACGCAAAGCTAGTGAAACACAGACCAGACCTCAGCATGAGAGAGTGGGGACCAACAGACCAGAGCTGGGGATGCAAAGCTAGTGAAACACAGACCTCAGCATGAGAGAGTGGGGACCTACAGACCAGAGCTGGGGATGCAAAGCTAGTGAAACACAGACCAGACCTCAGCATGAGAGAGTGGGGACCTACAGACCAGAGCTGGGGATGCAAAGCTAGTGAGACATAGACCAGCAGACCAGACCATGGCATGAGAGAGTGGGTACCTACAGACCAGTGCTGGGGACTCAAAGCTAGTGAAACACAGACCAGACCTCAGCATGAGAGAGTGGGGACCTACAGACCAGAGCTGGGGACTCAAAGCTAGTGAAACACAGACCAGACCATAGCATGAGAGAGTGGGGACCAACAGACCAGAGCTGGGGATGCAAAGCTAGTGAAACACAGACCTCAGCATGAGAGAGTGGGGACCTACAGACCAGAGCTGGGGACGCAAAGCTAGTGAAACACAGACCAGACCTCAGCATGAGAGAGTGGGGACCAACAGACCAGAGCTGGGGATGCAAAGCTAGTGAAACACAGACCAGACCTCAGCATGAGAGAGTGGGGACCTACAGACCAGAGCTGGGGACGCAAAGCTAGTGAAACACAGACCTCAGCATGAGAGAGTGGGGACCTACAGACCAGAGCTGGGGATGCAAAGCTAGTGAAACACAGAGCAGACCTCAGCATGAGAGAGTGGGGACCTACAGACCAGAGCTGGGGACGCAAAGCTAGTGAAACACAGACCTCAGCATGAGAGAGTGGGGACCTACAGACCAGAGCTGGGGACGCAAAGCTAGTGAAACACAGATCAGACCTCAGCATGAGAGAGTGGGGACCTACAGATCAGAGCTGGGGACGCTAAGCTAGTGAAACACAGACCAGACCTCAGCATGAGAGAGTGGGGACCAACAGACCAGAGCTGGGGATGCAAAGCTAGTGAAACACAGACCTCAGCATGAGAGAGTGGGGACCTACAGACCAGAGCTGGGGACGCAAAGCTAGTGAAACACAGACCAGACCTCAGCATGAAAGAGTGGGGACCAACAGACCAGAGCTGGGGATGCAAAGCTAGTGAAACACAGACCTCAGCATGAGAGAGTGGGGACCTACAGACCAGAGCTGGGGACGCAAAGCTAGTGAAACACAGACCAGACCTCAGCATGAGAGAGTGGGGACCTACAGACCAGAGCTGGGGACGCAAAGCTAGTGAAACACAGACCAGACCTCAGCATGAGAGTGGGGACCTACAGACCAGAGCTGGGAACGCAAAGCTAGTGAAAAACAGACCAGACCTCAGCATGAGAGAGTGGGGACCTACAGACCAGAGCTGGGGATGCAAAGCTAGTGAAACACAGACCAGACCTCAGCATGAGAGAGTGGGGACCTACAGACCAGAGCTGGGGACTCAAAGCTTGTGAAACACAGACCAGACCTCAGCATGAGAGAGTGGAGACCTACAGACCAGAGCTGGGGACTCAAAGCTAGTGAAACACAGACCAGACCTCAGCATGAGAGAGTGGGGACCAACAGACCAGAGCTGGGGATGCAAAGCTAGTGAAACACAGACCAGACCTCAGCATGAGAAAGTGGGGACCTACAGACCAGAGCTGGAGACGCAAAGCTAGTGAAACACAGACCAGACCTCAGCATGAGAGAGTGGGGACCTACAGACCAGAGCTGGGGACTCAAAGCTAGTGAAACACAGACCAGACCTCAGCATGAGAGAGTGGAGACCTACAGACCAGAGCTGGGGACGCAAAGCTAGTGAAACACAGACCAGACCTCAGCATGAGAGAGTGGGGACCTACAGACCAGAGCTGGGGATGCAAAGCTAGTGAAACACAGACCTCAGCATGAGAGAGTGGGGACCTACAGACCAGAGCTGGGGACGCAAAGCTAGTGAAACACAGACCAGACCTCAGCATGAGAGAGTGGGGACCAACAGACCAGAGCTGGGGATGCAAAGCTAGTGAAACACAGACCTCAGCATGAGAGAGTGGGGACCAACAGACCAGAGCTGGGGACGCAAAGCTAGTGAAACACAGACCTCAGCATGAGAGAGTGGGGACCAACAGACCAGAGCTGGGGATGCAAAGCTAGTGAAACACAGACCAGACCTCAGCATGAGAGAGTGGGGACCTACAGACCAGAGCTGGGGACGCAAAGCTAGTGAAACACAGACCAGACCTCAGCATGAGAGAGTGGGGACCTACAGACCAGAGCTGGGGATGCAAAGCTAGTGAAAAACAGACCTCAGCATGAGAGAGTGGGGACCTACAGACCAGAGCTGGGGACGCAAAGCTAGTGAAAAACAGACCTCAGCATGAGAGAGTGGGGACCTACAGACCAGAGCTGGGGACAGAAAGCTAGTGAAACACAGACCTCAGCATGAGAGAGTGGGGACCTACAGACCAGAGCTGGGACGCAAAGCTAGTGAAACACAGACCTCAGCATGAGAGAGTGGGGACCTACAGACCAGAGCTGGGGACGCAAAGCTAGTGAAACACAGACCAGACCTCAGCATGAGAGAGTGGGGACCTACAGACCAGAGCTGGGGACGCAAAGCTAGTGAAACACAGACCAGACCTCAGCATGAGAGAGTGGGGACCTACAGATCAGAGCTGGGGACGCAAAGCTAGTGAAACACAGACCAGACCTCAGCATGAGAGAGTGGGGACCAACAGACCAGAGCCTGGGATGCAAAGCTAGTGAAACACAGACCTCAGCATGAGAGAGTGGGGACCTACAGACCAGAGCTGGGGATGCAAAGCTAGTGAAACACAGACCAGACCTCAGCATGAGAGAGTGGGGACCTACAGACCAGAGCTGGGGACGCAAAGCTAGTGAAACACAGACCTCAGCATGAGAGAGTGGGGACCTACAGACCAGAGCTGGGGACGCAAAGCTAGTGAAACACAGACCTCAGCATGAGAGAGTGGGGAACTACAGACCAGAGCTGGGGACGCAAAGCTAGTGAAACACAGACCAGACCTCAGCATGAGAGAGTGGGGACCTACAGACCAGAGCTGGGGACGCAAAGCTAGTGAAACACAGACCAGACCTCAGCATGAGAGAGTGGGGACCTACAGACCAGAGCTGGGGATGCAAAGCTAGTGAAAAACAGACCTCAGCATGAGAGAGTGGGGACCTACAGACCAGAGCTGGGGACGCAAAGCTAGTGAAAAACAGACCTCAGCATGAGAGAGTGGGGACCTACAGACCAGAGCTGGGGACACAAAGCTAGTGAAACACAGACCTCAGCATGAGAGAGTGGGGACCTACAGACCAGAGCTGGGGACGCAAAGCTAGTGAAACACAGACCTCAGCATGAGAGAGTGGGGACCTGCAGACCAGAGCTGGGGACGCAAAGCTAGTGAAACACAGACCAGACCTCAGCATGAGAGAGTGGGGACCTACAGACCAGAGCTGGGGACGCAAAGCTAGTGAAACACAGACCAGACCTCAGCATGAGAGAGTGGGGACCTACAACCAGAGCTGGGGATGCAAAGCTAGTGAAAAACAGACCTCAGCATGAGAGAGTGGGGACCTACAGACCAGAGCTGGGGACGCAAAGCTAGTGAAACACAGACCTCAGCATGAGAGAGTGGGGACCTACAGACCAGAGCTGGGGATGCAAAGCTAGTGAAACACAGACCAGACCTCAGCATGAGAGAGTGGGGACCTACAGACCAGAGCTGGGGACGCAAAGCTAGTGAAACACAGACCTCAGCATGAGAGAGTGGAGACCTAGAAGAGGGAACGTCTTTGGTAACATGATCATAATAATACATAGGAGCCATAATAGACGTATGTCCTTAGTATGACACATTGGTTGGCAACCTACAGATAGCTTCCTGGAAGTAGTGAAGCACAATGTGTGTATTAACAGTAATGTTTTCTAAATTATCACAACAGAGAAACATAAATCTTCATAAACAAGGAGTATAAACAAAAATAGATTTTATCCTATTTATCCTACACATTATTTAACTTTATTTTTCTCATTGTCAATATTTGATATCACTGGCTTTTTCAATCTCAGACTTGAAATATAAACAAGTCTTACTGATAGACACACAGAGATATACACACAGACGCACACAGCCTAACATCCTCCCTCTTTTTTTTAAATGAAAATAAACTATATATATATATATTTGTTAAGTCATATACACATAGATCATGACTACGTTTATGCATATGTGGGGTACAATGTGTTGATTTTTTTAATACAATCTGATGTGGTTACATCAAACCAATCAGCTTTTGCCTCACTTACTTGATTATTGTGTGAAGACGTTTATGGTCCACACTTGACAGATCTGGCTTGCACCCTCTTTAAGAATCGTGTTTGTTTGGTTACTTGCCTGCCTCTTTCCTCATAATCTGTATCTAACTGTTCCAAGGAGCTTCACTTCCTTCCTTCCTTTTTAACACTTATTCACCCAGAAAAAAAAGAAAAAAAAAAAGAGCACTGAGACTTGAACTCCTTCTCTTTTCCTGAAGCTGGTTTCTTTTTTTTTTTTTTCTTCGAGACAGAGTCTCACTTTATGGCCCTCGGTAGAGTGCCGTGGCCTCTCACAGCTCACAGCAACCTCCAACTCCTGGGCTTAAGCGATTCTCCTGCCTCAGCCTCCCGAGCAGCTGGGACTACAGGCGCCCGCCACAACGCCCGGCTATTTTTTGGTTGCAGTTTGGCCGGGGCTGGGTCTGAACCCACCACCCTCGGTATATGGGGCCGGTGCCCTGCTCACTGAGCCAGAGGAAGCTGGTTTCTAAAATGTGGTGTGGCCTCTGTTCATTTGTCACCGCACCCGAGACCCCGCCGACCCATCCCCACTCTGTGTTTACCATCTTCAGTGCTGTTTGCTATAGTTTGTGGTATTCTGAAGCATCTTTGTAAATAAACCTGAGTATTTTTTGGAATAAGGCATAGCATATATTAATCAAACAATCAAAACAATCAATTTCTTCTCCAAAACCATCTTCCTAACTTTTTAAGAAGTATTTACTGCCCTGAGTTCAAACTGCCCTGAGTGCAGTTTGATTATTAAAAACTTGAACTTTACCTTAGAAATGAAAACAACGTAACCTGAACATTAGTACCCTCATTTTAATTTAAAATAAAAACAAAACAAAGCACAAAAAACAAAAATGAAAACGAAAAAGACTCAACTTCTTTCCTCTTCTTTCCTTCTTCCGTCCTCTCTGACGGGGAAACTGTGTGTGTGTGAATCCGCCAGCCTTTTTCCGTGTCCCGTCCCTGCGGGGAGGTGTCCCCTGGCAGCCTTCTTGTTTGCACACCTTGCTCGCTCAGAACATCCTTCTGTTCCACCAATTCAAGCTCTACGTGTCCTTGGAGAACAATTTCTGGAATGATGCTATTCATGAAGTCTTTTCTGACAAAAACTAGTAACTGATGATATTTCCTCATTTTCATTCTTACTACCTTTATCTTAACTTTCTTTCATTTATTTCCTTGTTTCATTAGTTATGATAAAAGATAAAAAGATGGAGGCGTCACATCTTTTATGTTTACCTGGATGGAAGTGGAACATATTCTTCTTAATAAAGTAGCTCAGGAATGAAAAAGAAATCCAATGTATTCAATACTACTATGAAATCAGTATTTAATCACCCACACATTCATAGGAATGGTAAAACATAACTATCGTCCAGAAGAAGGAGGGAAGAGAAAAGAGAAGGGAGGGGAGGGGAGGGGACGGGAGGAGGGAGGGTTCTGGGGGGATCCAACCTAATGTGCATAAAGCAATGATACATTTCTATACTATTAAGAATAGAATATGAATGTTTTTACCACAATAAACAAGTAAGCAAGGAGACGGTTATGTTCATCAGTTAGATGTCAGCGTTCCACACTGTGTATCCAATCAGCACACTGTACCCCATAAATGCATTAATGTACACAGTTATGATTTAATAAAGAATTAAAAAGATAAAATATAATAAAGTGAGCCTGGAACTTTAGAATCGAAGAGCTCTGAGTTAATCTAGATCCTCCACTTACCGGCTTTTTGACTCTGGAAAAATTACTTACTTTTCCCAATTCTTGGTTCTTGAGAATGTAAAATGAGACATACTAAGCATTATGCTGGTTCAAGGTAAGGATGAAATAAGATTATAAACAGTGTCTGGCATACTGATGGAATTTAGTGGGCATGGGACACGTTACAGCCCCTGCATCCCTTCTGTATCTTCTTAGCACCATTTACCTTACTCTCCCCACGGGAATGCCTAATGCCTTCCGTATCCCAGCTCCGTTCTCCAACCACCCTCTCCCTCCCCCCTTCCCCTCTACTGAATCATCCAGTAACTCTGCAGCCCATACACAGAAGTGGAAAATTCACTCAGCTTTTACATTTCTGAATGTCGCTTAACTGTGTTAAGCCTTATCATGAACTGTACAATGGATTACAAATGTTTATCTCACAGAATTGTTGAAGGATGAAATTCAAGACTACATAAAGAGAATGGCATCACCCAGAAGATAGCACCACTCAAAATAGAGTTTCCATGGTGACAGTAGAGCTAAGGATGTCCATCATTGTCACACTGGAAAAATGATACTTGAAATTGTCATTCAGGCTGGGAGATATTTTTTCCTAACACACTCCCACTTTAGAGAGCTGCAGAGGACTATATAAATAAAATCATCAAATACTACATATATAGTGTGATGCCCCAAAATTTGAAAAGTAAAAATGTGCAAATTGTAAGAGCAAGACCTTCAATGATTTAAAGAAGGAAGGAAGGGAGGGAGGGAGGGAAGAAAGGGATGGAAAGAAAAAGAAAAGAGACAGGAAGTAAGGTAGGTCTTAGTTTATACCAGAAAGTCTTCTCTTTAGGTACAGAAAGTAGCAGGTAGAAATATTAAGGGCTAAGTGTATTCTTGGCAATTTGCACTAGCATAATACAGAAGTCTGGAAAGCTCAGTGTCTGCAAAGTTGTGATCCCAAATAAAGTCTGTTCTTCTTACACAGTGATGTAGAAAACATAAGGGAGGGCCCTGGAATGAGAGCAAACCTCCACCTGGCTATTCCAGACTCACTCATTTACCAGCAGAGACCTGATGACTGACATAAGAACTTGTTTATACACCTTCTGTGAGTCAGTCTTCTGTGTATATTTTCATGCTTACATAAATGTGCGCATTTTTACTTTTCTCTTTTTGTTGTTTTGCTTATAATTTTTTTTCTCAATTGTACACAGCTCATCTCTTGGGAATTCCTTCAAAGTCCCACGTTAAGCAGTTTATAGCAGCTCAAATCACTGGCCTGGGCCCAGTGGCTCACGTCTGTAATCCTAGCACTCTCAGAGGCCGATTGCCTGAGTTCACAGGTTCAAGACCATCCTGGGCCAGAGCTAGACCTTGTCTCTAAAAATAGCCAGGCATTGTGGTGGGCTCCTGTAGTCCCAGCTACTTGGAGGCTGAGGCAAGAAAATTGCTTGATCCCAAGGGTTTAATGTTGCTGTGAGCTGTGACATCATGGCACTCTACCCAAGACGACATAGTGAGATTCTGCCAAAAAAAAAAAAAAAAAAAGTGGAACTAACCCAAGTGCCCACCAATCCAGGAATGGATTAGCAAACTGTAGTACATGTATAACATGGAATAATACTCAGCCATAAAAAAGATGGAGACTTTACACCTTGTGTATTTACCTTGATGGAGTTGGAAAACATTCTCCTAAGTATCTCAAGAATGGGAAAGTAAGCATCCCATATACTCAGTATTCATATGAAACTAATAGATCAAAAATCACAGGCCCACACATGAGAAAAATGTAATTACATTCAAGAAGGAAGCAGGGGCTCTGTAAGTTCCCACCTATCCTGTACAGTGTAGAGGCATATGGCACAGTTCCTGGATGAAGGACATGGACTTGACTTTACAAACATAGACAATGTAAACTAATTGTAGGTACCCTCATATTGAAATATAAAAAAAAATAAAATAAAAGAGCTTTACCTAACAGTTCAGGAAGGACAGCTGAACTGGGCAGACCTCACCACACTGTGGTGCAGTGGTGTCCGGGGGAGGCCCTGCTGTGATTGTCGACCTCACCACATTGGAGCTGCCCTGGTCTCCTGGGGAGGCCCTGCTGTGATTGTCGACCTCACCACATTGGAGTTGCCCTGGTGTCCTGGGGAGGCCCTGCTGTGATTGTCAACCTCACCACACTAGGGTTGCCCTGGTGTCCTGGGGAGGGTCCTGTGTGATTGTCGACCTCACCACATTGGAGTTGCCCTGGTGTCCTGGGGAGGCCCTGCTATGATTGTCAACCTCACCACACTAGGGCTGCCCTGGTGTCCTGGGGAGGGTCCTGTGTGATTGTCAACCTCACCACACTAGGGTTGCCCTGGTGTCCTGGGGAGGCCCTGCTGTGATTGTCAACCTCACCACACTAGGGTTGCCCTGGTGTCCTGGGGAGGGTCCTGTGTGATTGTCAACCTCACCACACTAGGGTTGCCCTGGTGTCCTGGGGAAGCCCTGCTGTGATTGTCAACCTCACCACACTAGGGTTGCCCTGGTGTCCTGGGGAGGGTCCTGTGCGATTGTCAACCTCACCACACTGGGGGTGCCCTGGTGTCCTGGGGAGGGTCCCGTGTGATTGGCAGATAGGTGCACACCTCCACCCACCACAAGTCACCAGCCCTCTGCCCAGACACTGCAGAACAAAGGGGCTCCCTGCTGTAGTCACCTTGTTCTTCAGTAACCAAGGGCACAGACTAGACAACAAATCTAAAAATTTAATGACTAAGTAAAATTGTTTTTTTAATTTTGTAGAAGTACATTTTTAAAATATTTTCATTTGGAATGTAAGAACACCTTCTAAATTGCCTTGGATCATTTGAGATGTCTATCAAAAGAATGTTTTGAATATCTGCAAGTGGTGGGAGCCTAACAACTAAGTCATCAATCCACGTTCCAGAAGAGAAAAGGAACCTGGGCTAATGGTAAACGAAAGCTTCTGCTTAGGGCGGCAGTGCTGGGCACAGCAGGCTGAGCTCAGAGTGAATGGAGAGTTACTCTGCGCATCTTTAGAATGGAATCTGATAATTACAATTGCAATTGGCCGTCGTCTTGCCAATAGTCACGATCTTTCCCAATAACGTGTGGCACTTACTGAGTGTCCTCGCTGCTAGCAGTTTTAATAGAGAATCTATCATGCTGTGTGCTGGCGATCCCTGCAGCAGGTCAGGGGTCACGGCTTCCAGACACGCCGAAATGCCAAGCCGGCTGCCTGATTTTACAGTTTCACATACACTGCACTTTCCTCCAAAATAATACTCTTAAAAATAGTAAGAAATAAATAAAAACAAACCCAACTAAAAACAACCAAAATCATGTTGTAAACGTCTTCTTCTACTTCTGTTCCCGCCCGCCCCCCAGTGCTCAATAGCTCACTTCTCTCTGAGTTTAGCACTAATGCCCTTTGCCCTTCTGTAATCTGCTATTTTTACATATAGTTTGCACATTAGAAGAAAGATAGCAAAATCATGGGCTAAGCCTTTCTAGTAATTTTAAACAAAATATAGAAATGTTTTATAGTCCTTCCTTCCTTCCTTCCTTCCTTCCTTCCTTCCTTCCTTCCTTCCTTCCTTCCTTCCTTCCTTCCTTCCTTCCTTCCTTCCTTCCTCCCTCCCTCCCTCCCTCCCTCCCTCCCTCCCTCCCTCCCTCCCTTCCTTCCTTCCTTCCTCAGAAACATTAACAATTTCATGAGGTTAACCCCTCTGGAGAATGTTCTCCCTGATTCTGTCACAAGACATTTAAGAAAGTCCTTGGTCCATTTCAGGCAGATATCAAATCTGTCACTTGAGGGGCAGAATTCTTTGAAAACCTGGTGACAGGAAAGAGGCTTATACCCACCGAAATGTCAGCTTATCACAAGAGGCAGACTCCCTGGCCAGAGAGAATTCAATCTAACCTCCCTCACGTCTACTCCAACGCCTCCAGTTCTTGGCTTTTTTATTTTGCTAGTAAAATGTTAAATACTCCAATATTTAGGACATTTATTAACGATGTTCTGCTAAAATGGACCGAAAGATCTTCGTACAAGATATGATGAAGTAGTCTGTTTTAATTCTAGTTAGTGGAGCACAATAATAGGGGTGTGACTTTTCTCCTCCACACTTGGGCACAGACCACCTGCCCGGCCTACTTGGTACCAAGGAATCTACTTGGTGATGTAGTACCCTTCACTCTGTGCTCCATGGGTGACAGCAAAGTGCTGACCACCAGAGTGACTGATTCACTTCAAAACTGAATGACAAATTTCCTGACAGTTTTAACAGGTGCATAGCCAGCCAAAAGCTAAAAAAAGCATCCTAAGCCTTTTCCTCTTGGCCTTGTTGGCTGACTCAGCTGGTTAGAGAATATGCCATGGGATCATGCCTTTGGGTTTGAGCTACAGACAGATCTGTAAAGTTGATTCTGTCTCCAAACACCACAAAAATACTCATTTTGTTGAGAAAAACAAGACTATATAGGTCAGTCAGCACGAAAGCAATTAACAACATTTCCAAGCCCCTCAAATTAAAAATATGTATACAAGATATAATATCTATATTCTCTAGAGTAATGCAAATTTGTTTCGAATTCCAGCTCTCCAACAACTATCAAAGAATTGTAGGCCAAATTCTTTACTTTTTTCTAAATTTCAGCTTCTTCCTCTGTTACAAAAAAAAAAAAAAGACATCATAGCACCTTTTACATTACTATCAAAAAAAGATTAAACATTATAAACATAAAACTTACTGCATCATAAAAAGCTTGATGTGTTGGATAAACATTACTATTTTATCCATATGTAGACATTTTCATGTAAACACTGGTATAGTTATAATGATCTTTATATTTCCTTAGACACTTTATTCTTCAAATTGTTACATGATCAGAAACTGAAGTGAATGTTCAGTAAAATCCCATGTTGAGAGCTCCTTAGTCTGAGGCTTGATGGTGACAAGAGCCAGAGATTCTCATGTCACTAAAATTGCTTGTTTTAAAAGAGAACAACAGTCAAAGGTTAATCTCACGATTCTGTCTTTGAGAAATGGCCCACACTGCCTTGCAGGGGTGTGGTGCTTCCTGTCTGCCACTCTGCCTGTGCCCTGCTCCCCACACCTCTGATAGCAGCAACTTGACTCCTCTGACCCTGAGCAGTGGTTGCCTCCGACCCCGCTCTGGGGCCCTTCACATGCTGGTGCTGGGCCCTGCCCCAGCCTTGCCTTCCAGGCGGTCTTCATCTAGCACCCAGTCCCTTCTCCTTTGAGAATAAAAATGGTAAAGACTGGCCTGACCCAGGAGCCCTCGGTGTGCTGACTGTGCCCCTCAGCTTCAGCACTTACTATTCACGCTTCCATGTGGGGTTCCGTTAGCTCCCTAGGGGCACAGTGTGTGCGCGTGTGTACCCTCTTCCCCTTCAGGTTCCAAGCACTCACTGCAAAGACCGATGTTCACTCATTTCTGTTTCTTTAGACTAAACACCTACTACACAAAAATGCAGAGCAGTGCCCCCCCCCCCAACACACACACACAGAGGATATGCCAGTAACATGTGTTTGACTCCACTCAGGGATAGCTTTCATTGTTGAGCATTCACTATCCCGTACTCTAATTTTGTGACTTTTCTAGGAAGACATTTTCCCGTTAAATAATTAATTAATAAAATAATCAAATCATTGTAGGGGACATCTTGAGAGGAAGGGTGAGGATGGAAGGGGGGAGGTTACTTGGTAGGGCCACACCTACGGTGCATCTTACAAGGGTACATGTGAAATGCACTAAGGGTAGAATATAAATGTCTTAACACAATAACTAAAAAAAATGCCAGGAAGGCTATTTCAACCAGTTTGATGAAAATATTTCAAATTGTATACAAAACCAGCGCATGGTGCCCCATGATTGCATTAATGTACACAGCTATGATTTAGTAAAAAAATAAAATATCTGTAATTCACATAAAGTAGCATACATACAAAAAAATCAAGCCAAAGAATAGTAAACAAGCACCATTTCTAAACGGTTTCCCCTAACATCAGTCCCAAGAGTAACCAGGTCAGAGCCTGAGGGAAAGCACCACTCGCCTCTCAGTCTCCTGGGAGCTTCTGGCTGTCTCTGACCTTTACAGCGAACATCTTCAAATGTTTCCTTGAGATCAAAGTCTTTAAGTGCCTACCATTACATTTTTAGGCACTTTTTTCTCTCTTTTACATCCATTAAGATCAATCCCACAGTGAGTGTGAATTATAGAACAGTAGTTTAAACATGTTTGCTCATAGCTGCTGCCAAGCTGATCATAATAGAACACTTTCACATGGAAAAAAAAAAGCAATTCAATTAAAAACTACATTATAGAAATGCTAAGGGCCTAATTTCAGCTAAAGATGGCAATGAAATTGAAAGTAAAGGCAGCAAGCGTTTTAATGTGCTCTTAGCCCCTTAGATGTAATACAGGACCTCTAATAACACATGACCACAAGAAGGGCGTTCACAGCACGGGTCACACACAGCCTGAGATTATGCCCAGGCATCAAAGAGGACCCTAAGTAAGGATCAAGGGCTCGTACTCAATCGTAAGGTGGGAATATGAATTTTAACCAAATTTCATTGTCTTTGTAACTTTAATCATGTAATACTTGTGAAATGTTTCTCCTTTTCTTTTTCTTTTTTTTTTTAGGAATAAATTTATAGTGTTTTTAAATTTTTTTTTTATTAAATCATAGCTGTGTACATTAATGCAATTATGGAGTACAATGTGCTGGTTTTATACACAATTTGAAATGCATTCATGAAACTGGTTAACATAGCCTTCACCGCATTTTCTTAGTTATTGTGTTAGGACATTTATACTCTACACTTAGTAGATTTAACATGTACCCTTGTAAAATGCTCCATAGGTGTGGTCCCACCAGTTACCCTCCCTCCACTCATCCTCCCTCCTCCCCTCATCCTTCCTACATTTTGGGCTGTAGTTGGGTTATAGCATTCATATGGAAGTGTGGGTGCTTATAAATTGGTTTCATAGTAGGGCTGAGTACATTGGATACTTTTTCTTCCATTCTTGAGATACTTTACTAAGAAGAATATGTTTCAGTTCCATCCATGTAAACATGAAAGAGGTAAAGTCTCCATGTTTTTTAAGGCTGCATAATATTCCATGGTGTACACAGACCACAATTTATTAATCCATTCATGAATCGATGGGTACTTGGGCTATTTCCATCACTTAGCAATTATGAATTGGGCTGCAGTAAACATTCTGGTGCAAATATCGTTGTTATAAAGTGATTTGGTCTTCTGGATGTATACCAAATAGAGGAATTGCAGGACTATTTTTAGATCCCTAAGTGATCTCCAAACATCTTTCCAAAAGGAGCATATTACTTTGCATTCCCACCAGCAACGTAGAAGTGTTCCCTTTTCTCCACATCCACGCCAAAATTTATGGTTTGGGTATTTTGTGATGTGGGCTAATCTTACTGGAGTTAGATGATATCTCAAAGTGGTTTTGATTTGCATTTCTCTGATGATTAAAGATGATGAGCATTTTTTCATGTGTCTGTAGGCCGTATGCCTGTCTTCTTCAGAGAAGTTTCTATTCAAGTCCCTTGCCCACACTGAGATGGGATCACTTGCTCTTTTCTTGCTAACACATTTGTGTTCTCTGTGGATTCTGGTTATTAAACCTTTGTCAGAGACATAACCTGCAAATATCTTCTCCCATTCTGAGGGCTGTCTGCTTGCTTTACGTATATTTAGCATCCTTTTATGATCATAACACTTAAGAAAATTGGTATAGAAGGGACATTTCTTAAACTGATAGAGGCCATCTACAGCAAACCCACAGCCAATATCATATTCAATGGAGTTAAATTGGAATCATTTCCACTCAGATCAGGAGCCAGGCAAGGCTGCCAATTGTCTCCATTGCTTTTTAACATTGTAATGGAAGTCTTAGCCATCACAATCAGGCAAGAGAAGGCGATCAAGGGTATCCATATAGGGTCAGAAGAGATCAAACTTTTGCTCTTCACAGATGATTTGGTTATATATCTGGAAAACCCCAGGGATTCAAATACAAAATTCTTAAAAGTGATCAAGGAATACAGCAGCATCTCAGGTTACAAAATCAACACTCACAAATCTTAGTCTTCATATATACCAACAATAGTCAAGCTGAAAAAACAGTCAAGGACTCTATTCCTTTTACAGTAGTGCCAAAGAAGATGAAATATTTTGGAGTGTACTTAACAAAGGACATGAAAGATCTCTATAAAGAGAACTATGAAACTCTGAGAAAAGAAATAGCTGAATATGTTAACAAATGGAAAAACATACCATGCTCATGGCTGGGAAGAATCAACATTGTTAAAATGTCCATATTGCCCAAAGCAATATACAATTTTAATGCAATCCCTAATAAACCTCCACTTTCATACTTTAAAGACCTCAAAAAAATAATGCTTTGTTTTATATGGAATGAGAAAAAACCTTGAATGGCCAAGACATTACTCAGAAAAAAAAAAAACAAAGCAGGAGGAATCACGCTACCAGACCTCAGACTATAAATCATTAGTGATCAAAACAGCATGGTACTGGCACAAAAACAGAGAGGTAGATATTTGGAACAAAATAGAGAACCAAGAGATGAGCCCAGACCCTTATCGTCATTTGATCTTCAATAAGCCAATCAAAAACATTCAGTGGGGAAAAGACTCCCTATTTAACAAATGGTGCTGGGTGAACTGGCTGGCAACCTGTAGAAGACTGAAACTGGACCCACACCTCTCACCATTAACTAAGACAGACTCTCACTAGAAATGCTTTCTTTTTTGAGACAGAATCTTGCTCTGTTGCCACAAGCTAGAATGCAGTGGCACAATCATAGCTTGCCACAATTCTCTACTCTTGGGCTCAAGCAATTCTCCTGCTTCAGCCACCCAGGTCTATGTGAGTACAGATCCTGCCACCATATTCAGCTAATTTTTCTGTTTTGTGTAGAGAGAGGGTCTTCACCAACTCCTGAGCTCAAGGGATCCTCCCACCTTATACTTCCAGTGTGCTAGGATTACAGGCCTCAGCCACAGCACCCAAACTAACACGCTTTCTTTTACTGAGCTTATAAGTACCTTCGGGATACAATTATGAATGAAAAAACTGTTTTACAGAGAGCATTTTCGGGAGAGATTGCTGACATTGGTTAAACTCATTGCTTATGCATGAATTAATTCAATAATTACTTACTAAGTACTATGTACCAAGGATGGTCTAGTCTTTGTGAAGCTTATTTTCTAATGGAAACAGGCAATGCAAAATAAACATGAACGTATAGAGTATTAGTAGGTGGTGAGGGTTATATATAACATAACATAGAGCAGGGAGGGCATTGGCACAGCAAGTGGAACATGGTTTCTGCTCCCATGGGTGGCTTGGCTCTCCCAGGGCAAAACCAACCACTGCTTTCTCCGTCGTAGCACAGCATAAGCTCATGTCACACTCCAGCTAGCTCTCTGAAACAGGAAGCGTATCTCTGTCCACAGAGTTACTGAGCCACCCAGTCCCGCTGAGGCTGCAATTCTGAGCCTGCACTGGTCCCAGAACAGGTGAGAGACACCTGCATGGCCCTGTGTGGCCTGCGCTGGGATCAGCCCCAAGGAGACATGCTTTAATCTGCCCTCAACTCCTGACTTGAAGAAGGCAAAAGGCCTTGCTTAATAGTAAGGACATGCTGGGGAACAAATTGTATTTTGGGGAGTGCTGCTATTTCTCCTGTATTGAAGTAGCTAGATTTTAGGGGTTCCAGGCAGCAAGAAGAGCTGATGCGATGTTTCTGAGCAGGACTGTAGGTGTGGGGTTGGGAAGGAGACCACTGACTCCCTGTCCCTTTCTCTGGTGCAGGAACTCGTTCACCACGCTCCCTGGATACCTGAGGTTCTTCCATGGGAGGCCTCCAGCATCAGGGAAATGGTTCATAAAGTTCTGAACAGGATAAGGCAGTGCTTTAATGTATGTGTTTTTTTTTTTTTTTGGCCGGGGCTGGGCTTGAACCCACCACCTCCGGCATATGGGACCGGCACCCTACCCGTTGAGCCACAGGCGCCGCCCGATGTATGTGTTTTTGTCCACGGGGAAAAGGGTATTAGAGCTTCTCTAAGATTCTAAAAGGATGGGTACAGAGAATCTGGATTTATTTTTTTAATGAAAATAAAACATTAGGTGAGATGACTGCCTAATTCCCCTGGTAAATATTATACACATAATTTCTATATTAAATTCTACAGAATTTAACCATCAAAAAATGCAACAGTTTCTGTCTTTTTTAAGTTGCTGTCTACTAAGCCTGTCCAAGAAAATAGAACGTAAGACGCCTTCAAAATTTTAAAGTTGAGAAGCCAATATTAAAGGTGAAATTGATTTTCATAACATACTCTATTTACTCAATTATATCACAAATATGATGTTGGCAGGTATTCATTATACAGTTAAGGAGACGTTTCACACTATTTGCTTCACACCCGGTCTTCCAGATCCACTGAATGTACACAGCACCTCTCACGCGTGGGGACCCACACACATGTAGCTCAAGATCAACCGCCACATGGGCTAAGGGCTATCATGTCTGGGAGCTCAGTCCTAGGCCCATTTGCACCATGTAAAGCCAGAGAGATCAGAAAAGTTTTTCTTTGTTTCTTGATTTCAAGTCGTCATGGATATTTAAAAACAATGGGTAAACCCCAAACAGGCTACGGTTCTGTGTTGTACAGGTAGAGCTCCGGGTCTGAGGCTCAGCAGACAGGTTTATACAACAAGAGCAGGGGTATTGTGGGAGCTGCCCCTGCCTTCTTGCACCTCTGCACATGGGGCATCCATGTAGATTATAACACGGACAAAGTGTCTGTGATGGTGAAAATAATGACTGTCAAGCAAACACAGAACAAGGCACAGGGCACATAGCACCAACTGTTCTCATGAGCGCGCTGATATTTTTAGTTTCACAGAAAAGAAATGCAACAGCAAGCATCCGTAATCCACGCTCTGCTGTGGAGCTGGACATAGCTGGTACCAGCATGCGAACTCAGTTCTGGCTAATTCAAAGTACTTGATTTTTCAGTATGCTGCACTCTTGACTTAGAACCTCCTAAAATCAAGAGGATTTTCATTCAGGAGCAAAGCCCCTTACACAACCCCCTGTAGAGGACATAGTCTTCTCTGTACAGGAATCATTCCCTCCATAGACGTGGAGGGCCTCCCCACACATCGTATGGATAAGAAGGTGTTTGAAGTACTGGATAATGATTACAAGTGAAATGGATATTTCTAACACCTCAAAATTCCTATGTATAGACGTGATCGGTATCTGGGATAATTCTAAGCTAGCACCTGCTGGCTTCTAATTATAAGGAAGTGTTTTATGAATAACTGAACATAGGAGGGACCCTAACTGCATATACAATGAGCACCCACCAAAATCTCATTTGAAGTACAATCCATCATCCGTGTCCAACGTGATGGGGAAGCAGGCAGTGCACACACTCTGTGTCAGATGCTGTGATTAAAGTGAAGGGACACTGTGTGAGTCACATGACTGCCTGTGGCTCTCCACCACCTGCTGTTAATAACTGACATTCAATCTGATCCTGGTTTATGAGAATGAGGAGACAAAATGCACAGCCTCTCAAATGCAAATACAAGTAATTACTCTTTCATCTGCCTAAATAAGAATTTAAGTGAATAACATTGTCATCAAATTTCTATACCACAGGGAGTTAAGATGGCAGCAAAAATAGCCTTTACCAGAGAAATCCAAGGAGGAGAGAGCTGGGTAAGGTGGATGAGCTGCTCTGGGCCATTATTTACACATGAAACACTTCCCTTTCAACGCATGGAACTAGGAGCAAATGATTGCTGTTATAAATGCAGTTTTAATTTGATAATTCATTTTGAATCCAACTGTCCACAGGTCATGATCAGCTTTTGGGAAAGTCCCTTTCAATTTCCACCAGGGCAACAGCTCAGGAAACCAGCCTGGGCATGCCTGAGGGGCTCTGAAATGTACTCTAAAAAATGTACTTGTTTAACAAACTATGTTTTCCCTTCTTTAGAAAAATTAAGTGGAGAATACATAAAAGGAAAAAAATCCATGCATATGCACCTTCGACTGCATTCAGCTTCTAGCAGCTCAATAAGATCTCAAATGTCTTGATTCCAAAGCAGCTCAATAAGATCTCGAATGTCTTGATTCCAAAGCAGCTCAATAAGATCTCGAATGTCTTGAGGCTCACCTGTGACATGGCAAAGACCACAGGACTCTATTTATGCACAGCCCAAACTCTGCCTACCCGCAAGAATTTGTCGCTTTAAGGCATGTAGCTTGAAATAAGACATTGTGACAAAAGAAATTCCATTACCTTTAGAAATTGCCCATTTAAGTATAATTTAGAATCTGGAGTTTCCCCTGGGTCCACCAGGGAGATTGGTTTTAGGAACCCTGAGGATATCAAACATCACTGATGCTCAAGTCCCTTACATGAAATGGAGTTGTATTTGCATATTACTCAGGAACATCTTCTCATAGACTTTAACTTGTCTCCAGATCATTTATAAAACTTAAAACAATGTAAATGCTATGCAAATAGTTGTTATACTGTATTACTTAGGGGATAATTGCAAAGAAAGTCTGTGTGTATTCAACACAGATTCAATCATCCATTTTTCCCCCTAAAATTTTCTAACCTTGGTGTGTTGAGTCCATGGATGCAGAACATATGGATAATGAGGGCTTTCTGAATTTTATATAAATTCCTCAGACTTGTGTCATTTTTATGAATAAAATGTTGTTTCATAATTTTACTGGACACATTATATAGGGACATTTCAAAAAAAAACTCAGTCATGATCCAATTTCCATCTACTTTGGAATTTAGAATTACAACCTAGACTATGTAACTCTCACTTTCTCTCTTGCATACAGCATCCATGTCTAAGTGGAAATGCCTGCAGGGGCCATTCTTTGAGTTATCAGCCAAAGGCTAGGGCCCTTCCCCAGGCAGTGTTAGGAACTGTCCAGCAGTCTTTGCTTCTGAGGTTGTTGGGACTGAAAGCACCCTACGATGTTGTTAGGGAACACAAAATTTGTGTTGTTTATCAAGGTTAAATACTTTTCAAGACACTCCCATGCATAAGGTGCTATGAAAATTCTTCAGACTATTTATTATTTAAGTGCCATGTAACTTGAGACGGGTTGGTTCCTGTGTTTATAGACTGAAGGACTCAACCACGCAGGTTTGAACATAACTGAAACAGAGTAGGCTACAGAGAAGGGAGAGGACGGAGAACCTTATCCTGCTTTTTGGGTTTCAGTCTCATTTTTATCATTGTAAATCCTTTTCCAGGCAAACTGCCCATAAAAAATAAAAAGAAAATAGGACAGTTGGGTGGGAGGTGAGAATTCTCTATAGAAAGGGCCACCAGGGACTATATAAAACCATCCCTGTGTTCAGCAAAATGGTTAAGACAAACTGTGTCCAGCCTCTAGCAAGACTTGAAATCACTCCATGGTCACATGTAACATATACACTTCCCTCCAGTATGAGAATGATTGTGGAGTATCTGAGAGTGACAAGTTCCAAACATGGAAATGTTCAGTGTCTTCACACTGATCACTTAGCTAAAGAGTAAAATTTAAGATTTATGGAATGTAACTATAAAATAGTTACTAGTAACAACGCACGGCCTCTAATTGTTCACGTGAAAGGAAGAGCTACTCCTCTTTCACCTAAAATCAAAAGCTAGGAGTGATCAAGCTTCGTGAAGAAGGCATGTGGGCAGCCAACTCAGGCCAACATTGAGGCCCCCAGCACCAGACAATTAGCCATGTGGAGAGTGAGATGAGACGCACCTGAAGGAAACTAAAAGTACTATTCCCGCGAACACGGGAATGATAAAAAGACAAAACAAGCTTATTGCTGGTATGGGGAATTTGAGTGGTCAGTATGGAAAATGAAACTATCCATACCATTTCTTTAAGCCAAAGCCTAATTCAGAGCAAGACCCCAACACTCTTAAATCCTATAAAGGCTGAAAGAAGTTTGGACGCTAGCAGAGGTTTGTTTTTATGAGGTTTAAGGAAAGAAGCTATTTCTAAAATACAAAAGTGTCAGTCCAAATAGCAAATGCTGTTATAGAAGCTTCAGAGAGTTATCCAGAAGATCCAGATAAGGTCACTGATGAAGGCGCTTGCATTAAACAACAGACTTTCACTGTCAGTAAAACAGCCTTCTATTGGAAGAGGCCTATCCTAGAACTTTCAGAGGAGAAGACAGAAGTCAATGTCTGGACTCCCTTATTGGGGCTAATGTAGCTGATGACTCTGAGTTGAAGTCATTAAATATTCTTAAATTCTAGGACCCTTAATTATGCTAAATTGACTTTGCCTATGCTCAATAAATGGTGTTAAAAAATTGGATGACTTTTGTCATTTGTTTACAGAATGTTCACTGAATATTTTAAGACTAGTATTGAGGGCGGTGCCTGTGGCTCAGTCGGTAATGCGCTGGCCCCATATAGCAAGGGTGGCGGGTTCAAACCCGGCCCCGGCCAAACTGCAACCAAAAAAAAAAATAGCCGGGCATTGTGGCAGGCGCCTGTAGTCCCAGCTACTCGGGAGGCTGATGCAAGAGAATCGCTTAAGCCCAGGAGTTGGAGGTTGCTGTGAGCTGTGTGAGGCCACGGCACTCTACCGAGGGCCATAAAGTGAGACTCTGTCTCTACAAAAAAAAAAAAAAAAAAAAGACTAGTTTTGAGAACTACAGATCAGAAAAAAACAAAAATCCCTTGCCTCCCTCATTCTGGGCGATGCACCCAGTCACTGAAGATGCCCAGTGGAGAGGAACAAGGTGAACACTGTCCCCATGCAGCTCATACAACATCCCTTCTGCAGCCTATAGACCAAGAAATAATTTCAACTTTCAAGTCTTATTTCTTAACAAATCCATATTGTATGGCTACAGGTGCCAGTCATAGTGATTCCTCTGATGGATTGAGCAGAACAAGCTAAAAATCATCTGGAAAGGAGTCACCATTCTAGATGCCATTAGGAAAAACTGAGAAGTGGTAAAAAATGTCAACAGGAACAAATTAGAATAAGTTTAGTCCAAGATTCCTCCTCCCCCTCCTCTTCTTCTTCTTTTCAAACATGGAACAAAGATTATGGAAGAGGAGAAAGGTGGGTTTACAGAGTAAGTGTATGGGCTTACAGAGCAAGATACGTTCTCCATAGATAGTGAAGGGGCCACCATTGCAGGGCAAGGAGCCCAAGAGGCAAAGGGGCCTATTCCAAGCTGCACCGATTGATTCTGGGGGTTCAAGAATTTGTGCAGGAAGAACTGCAAATGTTATCAGAGCTGGAGAGGGAGAGAACTAGAATTAAAAGTGGAGCCTGAAGATGTGATTGAATTGCTGCAATACTGTGATAAAATTTGAAACTGTGTTGAGTTGGTACTAAGGATGATCAGAGCAAAGTCTCCAGAGATGGAAGTGACCCATGGTGAACACTGCTGAGGTTAGAAGGGATGATTTAGAATATTACTTGGACACAATGGATGACACAGTGACAACATTAGAGGGTGTAGAATGCTGTCAAATATCATCACAGATTACACACAAATCTTTCCTGAAAGGAAGAGTCCATCTATGTGGACCTAGTTTTTATCATCTATCATCCTGGAGGCAACTCCAGCATAGCGTGATGATGCCTTTACATGCATTGGAAACCAAAACGTCGGTCTGATTCACTTTATTTTAATACTTGCTTTATTGCAGTGGTTTGGAATTAAACTCACCCTATCTGAGGTACATCTATATATTTATATACTTTAAAATACTATTTTTCATGACTAAACTTTCTTTTTAAAAAATGTATGATCCCTCCACTCTGCTAGCTAATACTTAATTTATATTTGGCTAATAGAGCACCAAACTGAACAAATATTTTTGAATAAATAAATATTCTATAAAGACCTACACTTACATGGATGTTTATAGAAGCCTTATCCGTGACATCTAAAATTTGGAGGCAGCCACAAAGTCCTCCAGTAGGTAAATGAGTAGATAAACTGTGGCACATCCAGGCAATGTAATATTAATTTCATCGCTATAAAGAAATGAGCGATCAAGTCCAGAAAATCTTGGAGAAAACTGAAATCGTATTACGTAGTAAAAAAAAAAAAAATCACCAATGTAAAAAAGGCATATATTGTGTGATTCCACCTATGTGACATTCTGAAAAAGGCAGAACTCAGTAAAGAACCAGTGGCCACAAAGGTTTGAGCCAGGAAGATGTGGACAGGTGGGACACAGGGATGTTTAGGGCAGTGAAAAGCTACATATGGTGCCACAAGGGCAGACAGATGCCTACATTTGCCCCAATCCACAGAAATCTCAACCCCAAGCGTGAACCCTAAGGTCATCAATAGTCCTCAGGTGATAATGGTTTGTCGGTATCAGTCCCCCGTGCTGATCCTGGGGCTGGCTGCTGCGTGTGGGAAGGGAGGGGTACAGAGAGTGCTGTGCCTCCCGCTCAGTTTTGTTGGGAGCCTATAAATACTTGAAAAAAAATAAGGTCTATTAAATTTAAAAAAAATAAATAAACCTTACAGATTTACAGTATTGTTTCCCAGGAGCATATAAGCTTTCCGCAACAAGAAAGTGAATTACTCCAGATGTGTGACATCCATAGGCTTCCCATGAAATCTAAGCCTCTGGTTGACAGCATCATTATCCAGTGACTGTGCCTAATAAAATACACAGAAACTTAAAACTTTTCTTTTTGCAATTTGGAAATTGTTAGCAGTTAACCAAAATAAAATCTGGGCACTTTTCCACCACCCTCTTCATGCTGTGCTTTCTTCTTTCTCTTGCCACCAAATTCAAGAGGCAGAAACTCCCTCAAATTATTTGAATACTATTCATCTCAATTGTTGCTGGAACGGCCTCAGAGGACTGTTTCTGTCTCACGGAGGTTTCCGTCTGGTTTCCTCTGGCTTCTGTGATCCCAAGGAGCTCATTCCGGGTGGCTCACTCGGCTGGCTGGTGGGGTCTTTCCTTATACATCAATGTCTACCTTTACCAACACTGTCACCTCCTCATGTTTCAAAGCACCAGGAAACTAAACGCAGGAGCTTCCAAGCCGAACCACTGTTTGCCTCTAGGTAAATACAAGCAGGGCAGCATGTAGTAATTTCAGGGTTATGATAGTCTTAATAAATGATGCATTTGATGTGTTATAAATCATCTCCCTCCTCCCAGCTCTCCTTGGCAGCCTATTATAATACTCAGTGATTGTGATAGTAACAGCTACAATAAACGATGGCCATGGTTGTTTACTTTTTACAAAGGAGTAGCAGTTCCGGAAGAAGTCTGTGAAAATGCTGAGGGCCTCACCCTTCTGAACCCCAAACCACCATCCACATATCTGGCTGGCACTGGCCTCCTCCAGTCAGGGGGCTTCATCATTTATCTTGAACAGAGTAAGTTCTGAGGCCAATGTCAATCTCAGTACAGGCCAGGCCCCTACATAGCAGCTCTGGGTTGGAATATACTACATCTCTCAGAGAACGCCCCGTTAAAGCAGCTCACTTTTTGGATAAAAGATAGAGGTTCAGAGACATGCCAAAAAAGAAAATAGAGATAGGTCGTTTGAACTCAGAGAAAGACATTTTTCTGAAAGAGGGAAACCTAGTAGGGAAAAAAAGAAGATCCAACAATAAGAATAGACAGAAGAGAAAGGCAGAAAGTCAGGTTTGCTCAGCCCCATTAGTAATCAGGGTGTGTCGCTGGCTGCGTGTTCAGGCGAGTTATAAATCTGGTGTGTTTGTGAGTGTGTAGAATTGTGGAGAAACAGCCCTTTAGAGGCCTGTGGAGGGCCATAGAGTTGTGCGTTCATGCATTTGTGCTGGCAGTTGGTACTAACACTCAGAATTAGATTGAAGCACACAGATTTTGTTCCAGCAACAAAAACAACCACCAAAAAATCCTCTCTAGAGCATACCCTTAAGAAATGCTCACACAAGAGGAAGGGTGCATGGGTCCACATGCTTGGGTGTTCTCTGCAGTACTGTTAGTAAAAGAAACTAGAAACAACCTTAATCTAAGTGCTAGCAGGGAGACTGTTTATCAAATTTTGATACATCCCCACAAGGCAACATTAAGTGAATACTTTTATTAAGAGATTAGATCCATTAAAAAATAGATTTTAGTCTGTACTACAAAGCCATAGTGCTCAAGACAGCATGGTACTGGCACAAAAACAGAGACATAGACACTTGGAATCGAATTGAAAACCAAGAAATGAAACTAACATTTTACAACCACCTAATCTTTGATAAACCAAACAAGAACATACCTTGGGGGAAAGACTCCCTATTCAATAAATGGTGTTGGGAGAACTGGATGTCTACATGTAAAAGACTGAAACTGGACCCACACCTTTCCCCACTCACAAAAATTGATTCAAGATGGATAAAGACTTAAACTTAAGGCATGAAACAATAAAAATCCTCCAAGAAAGCATAGGAAAAACACTGGAAGATATTGGCCTGGGGAAAGACTTCATGAAGAAGACTGCCATGGCAATTGCAACAACAACAAAAATAAACTTCATTAAAGTGAATAAACTTCATTAAACTTCATTAAACTGAAAAGCTTCTGTACAGCTAAGGACACAATAACCAAAGCAAAGAGACAACCTACACGATGGGAAAGGATATTTGCATATTTTCAATCAGACAAAAGCTTGATAACTAGGATCTTTAGAGAACTCAAATTAATCCACATGAAAAAAGCCAACAATCCCATATATCAATGGGCAAGAGACATGAATAGAACTTTCTCTAAAAACGACAGACGAATGGCTAACAAACACATGAAAAAATGTTCATCATCTCTATATATTAGAGAAATGCAAATCAAAACAACCCTGAGATATCATCTAACCCCAGTGAGAATGGCCCACGTCACAAAATCTCAAAACTGCAGATGCTGGCATGGATGTGGAGAGAAGGGAACACTTTTACACTGCTGGTGGGACTGCAAATTAGTACAACCTTTCTGGAAGGAAGTATGGAGAAACCTCAAAGCACTCAAGCTAGACCTCCCATTTGATCCTGCAATCCCATTACTGGGCATCTACCCAGAAGGAAAAAAATCCTTTTATCATAAGGACACTTGTACTAGACTGTTTATTGCAGCTCAATTTACAATCGCCAAAATGTGGAAACAGCCTAAATGCCCACCAACCCAGGAATGGATTAACAAGCTGTGGTATATGTATACCATGGAATACTATTCAGCCATTGAAAAAATGGAGACTTTACATCCTTCGTATTAACCTGGATGGACGTGGAAGACATTATTCTTAGTAAAGCATCACAAGAATGGAGAAGCATGAATCCTATGTACTCAATTTTGATATGAGGACAATTAATGACAATTAAGGTTATGGGGGGGAAGCAGAAAGAGCGAAGGGGGGTTGGGGCCTTGGTGTGTGTCATACTTTATGGGGGCAAGACATGATTGCAAGAGGGACTTTACCTAACAATTGCAATCAGTGTAACCTGGCTTATCGTACCCTCAATGAATCCCCAACAATAAAAAAAAAAGAAAAAAAAATAGGTTTTATTGGTTTCAGATAAAAATCAAGCACAGGATAATATACAATTGACATGGCTTCAGGGTCTGTGCCTTCCTAAAGCCTCATGTGCTGACCTCCCGGGACTCCATGTATTTGCTAGTGGGGCCTTTGGCAAGCAATAAAGTTTAGTGAGGTCATGAGGGAGGGAGACCTCTGGGTGGAATTAGTGTCCTTGTAAAACAAGAAGAGGCAAGAGCCTCCTTTCTCTGTGCACCCCGTGAGGACGCAGGGAGAAAGCTGTCTTCTGCCAGGCAGAAGAGTCCTCACAATGCCTGACCCTGCCGGCACTATGATCTTGGACTTCCAGACTCCAGAACTGTGAGGAATGAGTATCACCCACTTGGGGACACTTTTGTTACAGCAGCAGCCTGAGCTGACTAGTGAAACATCCTATGGTGCAATTTTCTTGAGTTTTAATGATTCGTATATGTGTTTATGTGCATGTGTGTAGAGAAACCTCCTCGAGGTTCATAAAGAAATGGTCAAGAAGAGTTTTGTTATTTTGTCATAGATATAACAAATCTGTGTTATTCAAAGTTTAATTATTACGTGGTAGGCAGGGTTGACTGTTTCATGAAAGCAGGGTCTCCCCTGGATGGGTGGCACTAGGCTGGCCGTGTCCTGTGCAGCCACGTCCTGCTTTGCTCTCCCTCTTCCCCCACCTTCTCTCTGCCTACTAACCCCTCACATGCCAGCAGAGGAAGGAAAATGAGATCAGTGACACCCCATTAGTGTCCTTAGCATCCGCTGGCCACCGGGGCTCCTGCTGCTGGTGAGCGTGGAGCTTTCAAATAGCCTGTGGTTTCATGGAGGAACTCTGTTCCCTTTGGCCCTAAAATGTATATGGCAATAACACTTTTCCTAAGTGGTCACAGGCAAACTGTACATGAAAATGAACCTTTCTGTAGTATTTTACTAGATGTACTAGTTTAACAGCCAGGAATACAGCAGTTCCATGTCTAACAGGGTCTGTGTGTCACCGTATTTCTAATTACAAAATTCCCATGCCCACCTCACTGGTCAGGGGCTTCTGCACTTCATTTGGCTCTCGTTACTTTCCTGCTTCTCAGCACATAATAAGTAATTAGAACCATGATGGGTTTGTTAATGGAAATGAAGCAATCATCTAAAATGTAATCAATCTTTTATGCCTTTTTGAAATGGAATTAAATAATGTACATAAATACTTAGTTTAAAAATGCAGGAAGTAGAAATTCTCAGAAAAAGAAAACTAACCTAGTGTCTGAGCCAGTATTTTGATCATTCTGACACACCTCAGTCTAGAATTAAGTAGCAGCAAGTGTAAGAGAGCATAATCTGCACTTCCACAGTGCATTGGTTATTTTCTAATTTGCCTTAGTTCCAGTGCTATGGGGAAAAAAACTTAATTTTTCTGAAATACTAATTTTGGAAGGAATGTGAATTATTGAGATGGCCCTCAAATGCAAACTTACAAGTTATACCAGTCCATTTTATATTAAATAGTCAGTGCATTTAAAATTTAGTTTAAGAATGCCTTATATGGAGATCTATGAAACTAATATTCTTAATTATTGAGAACAATGTATTATGTGTAAGCTTCTCCTTTATGTAGGTTTGTTTCTTTTAAAATACTTTAATAAAAACAGATATAGATATTTATATAAATATAATATTTCATAATATAGGATATGGGGATATTTATTACATAATTTTGCTTATTCGGTCATTTTCCTGACAGATTTGATCAAATTCATGGTGACTCCAACATCTTATCTTATAAGATTCTGTCTGTTCAGTTTTATAAGGGGATTTATTTTGGTATGGCATCTTATTTTTCTTGAAAAGTGATTATGTATAGATTCACTGGTCAAAAGAGAGTTTCAATAATCAAAAATTATGGGATTTTTTAACCCTATAAGTCGACTTAAGAGTCACTACTTACTGAGTTCCTAAATTCTTACAGTAACTCTATTCAAGAGTCGCCGTACAGGCATAGAGAACATGGGAAATTGTAGCTAAATTTACCTTTATTTTAATTTTCTATGTATGCTGGCCCTTGGGATACCCTGTAGTTTCAATTAGCAATCAAGAAACCGAGGTACAGGTTTCTTTGCTCAGAATTGATTAGACAGGCACAGGTTGATTAGACAAACTGCCTACAACAGAACCAGAGAGCGCAGGCAGATGTCAGAATCCTGGCGGCCCTGCCGTCCGCCCCAGTATTCTGATGAGACCGCACGCCTTTCAACATGAGAGCCCACATGCATAGGTGTGGCTAAAGAACCTAATATCACCCACCCAAATTTTGTCACACGGCGAGGCTGAGGGGCCAGTATCCCGGCACAGCAGAATGATAAGATCCTGAAATTTTCATGGAAGTGACACTTTCTGTGAAATGGGGAAAATTCTGGCTGCTGTAAGGGAAAGTCACTTTCTCATCACAAAGACAATTTAATCGCCTGCTACCTCTGTAATAAGGCTCACGGAGAACAGAAACTTGGCCCACATAAAGTCAATACCTGAAGAAACTGATAGCAAAACCATATTAAGTACAAATAATACACACTGCTAAGGACACAAATCTGCGTAAAATACTAGCCTGCCACAAACCAGCGCTGGGGCTCTAGGGCTCACCTGTAGTCATAATCAGCAAAGACATGGCCTTTGAGCTATGAACTTTGAGAAATTATAATCAGAGAGAGAAATTCTTCTGGGCTTGATTATTAAAAGTCTTGATTCAATGATAAAATCTATGAGATTAGAAAATATAAAATGGTCCTTCAGTAAACAGAAGAGAAAGATGGAAAATGTTTTCTAATCCAGAGAAATGTTCCTTTCTTTGATACTTGTAGGGTTAAGAGATCCTCAGAGATGAGTCGAGTTATTACAGAAACTTATAATAAATCAAAGAGAGTTTGCAGCTTTTTGAACATGCTGGGTTAACAAATATTTTGCAGATACTGCTGCAGGCTAGCACCTGGACCAGGGGCATTCCGATTAAACTTGGTGTGAGCCTCACCCAGTAACTTCCTGTAATATTTAATTGTTATCTGGCTCTGCTAAGTATTTCATTACATTGATACTTCCTTACATATCTGATATTTCAAAACATGACTTTGGGTAGATCAGTGCGGTTGCATTGTTTAAAAAGACCAAAGACATTGTTTGTCTTCAGCGACAAGCATTGGAAATGTCAACTTTAATATATTTGAAGTGGAGAAATCCAATTTTTAATTGCCATGGTTTTATCACATTTGAAAGAGTTGCACTATTAATCATTAAAACTTCATATTTTTGTTCTGCAATTATTTTATTTACTGATGCTGAATAATAATAAAATGTAGAGAAAACGAAGTTCCAGTGAGAAGCTACAGAGTCATGAGAAAATTTAGTGCTGGACAAATGCACATTCCCAGATAATATCTGAATCCTGAAAGAAAGCTCTATAGTCTCTTTTAAAAAGGAGTTTTTGTGTCAATTATACCTCAAAAAAAAAAAAAACTGAAAAAAAGGGGACAGTTTTTAGATTTATAGAAAAATTAATTAAAATATTAATGGATTTTCTGACATGTTTTTCTACCTTGTATCTCAGAAGGAGGTGTCTAACACACATGCACTCCAAAGCACAGAACAACCAAGAAAAAATGGGGAAAATGTTAGAACCGTTTTCTTCAAGCAGTTGAGTGACGGATGTGTGTCCTGTGTCACGTCTGCAGGGGAGGAACCAGCAGGCGGAGCAGCGAGCAGAAGGGGCCAGAGCTGCTGGGCCGGGCAGCCTGGGGCTGTGGAGGTCATGACAGGTTGCACTGCAGCTACTAATTTAATGTCTTGTCAATCAGTTTTATAAGTTGTAATTCCACAAGATCCTCTGTTAGGCTGTACTCAAAAAAGGAAAATGTCCATGAAGATATGGAATTTTATAAGTTGTAATTCCACAAGATCCTCTGTTGGGCTGTACTCAAAAAAGGAAAATGTCCATGCAGATATGGAATTTTATAAGTTTTATAAGTTGTAATTCCACAAGATCCTCTATTGGGCTGTACTCAAAAAAGGAAAATGTCCATGCAGATATGGAATTTTTTCCTTATATCAAAAGAAGAGAGTGGGGATTGATATTTACCTCTTTCCTTTTGGGACAGAGAACCACCAATCTGTTTGCTGTAACCCTTGTGGACTGACCTGAATGAGGGGAAAAGACGAATGTCTTTAAATATCAAAACTGTCAGCATCCTCCGGGTCCTTGTGGTACCTCTGCCTGGTCACAGGGTCTCCTTGTGGTCAAGCTGGCACCCCACATAGTCCCCCAGGGAAGAAGGAGCGTCCTGCTGCTGATGGCCAGTACCAGGGGGCTGCAGAGCTCAGAGGGGAAGCACCCTCCTTCCTCAATTTCCTCTGCAAGGTCCTTGGAGACTTTGTGTCTTTTGCTCTCTTCTTTCTCCTTAGTGCAGTTTGGGTGTTTCTCATCATCATGACTCTCCTGAAGCCTGCTCCTCACCACTTGAAAACCAACATGGAAACCAACACACAAATATCTCTTTCTCCTACAAATAAGAAACACTCAGGTTTTGCAAAATGCCCTGACCTGGAAGGAGATGCTCAGATCAGGTCAGTTTGATGTTTGCAAAGAGCAACCTCAGGGCTGGCAGCGCCTCCTTGGATGCTGGGAGGACTGCACATTCTAAGCCAGTGGTTCTAAACCTTCTAATGCTGCAATATATTTTCATTCTTAAAAAGGGATCGTGACCAACAGGCTGAGAACCGCTGTTCTAAGCTCTCCCTGGATCTACTGAGAGAGAGCTCTGGGAGGTTGGATTGGGGATCTGTGTGTCACAAACTAATACCCTAACACGCTCAAGCTTGAGAGCCACTGGCTTACATGGCTGCATGTCATTTGGCCTCCACACTCAGAGCTCAAGTTTTAGGTAAAATTTAGACATCTCCTGTTGTTTTTAACAGACCTAATTATCTGATTCACCCAGACAGATGTTTCTCTGATTTATCATTTGCATTTGGTACAGCCCCAGTGGAGATGCACTGAGTCTTACCAGCGGCTGCCCTGCTGGCCAGAGCACAGACCACAGTCTGAGGGATGTTCTAAACCCTCCTCCTGGCTCTGGCTATTTTCTGTCTTTCCCTATTCTCTCTATATTTTATATTCTAGACACTTTTTCATTGACCCAATATAGACGTGTTTCTCCCTTTGTCCTTCAGTCTCACCCACCTGGAAAAATCTCCAGTCTGGAAAATCTAACCAATTATCTTTTATGAATTGGCAATTTTCCAAGCACTATTGAAAAAAGTCATACATTCCAAACCAGCACATTGTGCCACATAATTGCATTAATGTACACAGCTATGATTTAAAAAAAAAGGAAAAAACTCTTACAGATTGTGGCCTCCTCTTCCCACCCCACACCCTTCAGTCAGTCCAGTCAGCTGCCACCTCCCACAGCAGGTGTTTTCCGCTTTTGTGCCCCTCGTCACTCTGCTAACCCCCTGTGTGAGTACGGGGCCCCCTGGATTACAGTAAGGGGAATAGTATAAGCACTTAATATTAATGTTTGCCAGCTACTAGGGCTTTACATGTATTACATCACTTAATTATCACTGCAGCCCTATGAAGGAGATTGTATTATTATTACTATTATTATGCCCATTTTGCAGACGAAGAAACAGCGGCACTTTCAGGAGGTAGAGGCAGCATCTGAGTTCAGGTGATCTGAGGCGGAGCCTGCAGAATCAAATGCTACTCTACCCTGCCAAGATGTGACATCAGAGCACAATAGCCATGGAAAAGAGTCCAGTGGGAAATGCTGTCACTTGAATAAATATATTTTCTATTCTTCAAATGATTTACTATGTATAACATCTCAAGATTAATGAATAGGTCCTCAGAGTGGTTCCTCAAGTGTCCTGAGAAATGTCCCCCAACCATGTCAGATCAGCAACCTCACTCCAGGCTCCGGGAAGAAATTTGCATCTCACCAGCCTCCTGGTCTTGGGAGCCTAGAGGAACAGGTGTCTGGGAGGATGGTGGACCATCCCTCATGCAAAAGCTACGGGAAGTAATGTCTTGGCTATTCGAGGTTTTTTCTGATTCCATATAAAATGAAGTATTATTTTTTCAAGATCTTTAAAGTATGACAATGGAGCTTTAATAGGGATTGCATTAAAATTGTATATTGCTTTGGGTAGTATGGACATTTTAACAATGTTGATTCTTCCCAGCCATGAGCATGGTATGTTTTTCCATTTGTTAACATTTTCAGCTATTTCTTTTCTTAGAGTTTCATACTTCTCTTTATAGAGATCTTTCATGTCCTGTGTTAGATAAACTCCCAAATACTTCATCTTCTTTGGCCCTACTGTGAATGGAACTGTTTTTTCAGCTTGACTATTGTTGGTATATATAAAGGCTACCAATTTATGGATATTGATTGTGTAACCTGAGATGTTGCTGCATTCCTTGATCACTTCTAAGAATTTGTAGTAGAATCCCTGGTGTTTTCCTGATATACAATCATATCATCTGTGAAGAGTGAAAGTTTGATCTCTTCTGACCCTATATGGATACCCTTGATGGCCTTTTCTTCCCTAATTGCAGTGGCTAAAACTTCCATTACAATGTTAAAGAGCAGTGGAGACAATGGGAAGCCTTGTCTGGGTCCCTATCTGAGTGGAAATGATTTCAATTTAACTCCATTCAATATGATATTGGCTGTGGGTTTGCTATAGATAGCCTCTATCAGTTTAAGAAATGTCCCTTCTATACCAATTTTCTTAAGTGTTCTGATCATGAAGGGATGCTGGATATTATGAAAAGCTTTTTCTGCATTGATTGAGAGAATCATATGGTCTTTGTTTTTTAATTTTTTTACATGCTGAATTATACTTACAGATTTATGTATATTGAACCAGCCTTGAGACCCTGGGATAAAACCGACTTGGTCATGATGTATAATTTGTTTGATGTGTTGCTGGATTCTGTTTGCTAGGATCTTGTTGAATATTTTTGCATCTATATTCATTAGTGATATTGGTCTATACTTTTCTTTTCTTGGTGGGTCTTTTCCTGGTTTGGGGATCAGGGTGATGTTTGCTTTATAGAATGTGTTGGGTAGTCTTCCTTCTTTTTCTACATTTTGGAACATGTTGAGTAATACAGGTACTAGTTCCTCTTTAAAGGTTTGGTAGAATTCTGATGTGAAGCCATCTGGTCCCAGGCTTTTCTTTTTAGGGAGGTTTTGTATGGTTGATGCTATTTCAGAACTTGATATAGGCCTGTTCAACATTTCCACTTGATTCTGGCTGAGTCTTGGAAGGTGACGTGCTTCCAAGTATTGGTCAATTTCCTTCAGATTTTCATATTTCTGAGAATAAAGTTTCTTGTAATATTAAGGATTTTTTGAATTTCTGAGGAGTCTGTTGTTATTTTGTCTTTGTCGTTTCTGATTGATGATATTAGAGATTTTACTCTTTTTTTCCTGGTTAGGTTAGCCAAAGGTTTATCTATTTTATTGACCTTTTTAAAAGACCAACTTTTTGATTTATTGATCTGTTGTATAATTCCTTTGTTTTTAATTTCCTTTAATTCTGCTCTAATTTTGGTTATTTCTTTTCTTCTACTGGGTTTGGGGTTGGAAAGTTCTTCCTTTTCCAGTTGCTTGAGATGTCCCATTAAGTTGTTAACTTCCTCTCTTTCTGTTCTCTTGAGGAACGCTTGTAGTCCTATAAATTTCCCTCTTCGGACTGCCTTTGCGGCCAAGACATTACTCAGAAACAAAAACAAAGCAGGAGGAATCATGGCTACCAGACCTCAGACTATACTATAAATCGATAGTGATCAAAACAGCATGTACTGGCACAAAAACAGAGAAGTAGATGTCTGGAACAAAATAGAGAACAAGAGATGAAGCCAGCTACTTACTGTTATTTGATCTTTGACAAGCCAATTAAAAACATTCAGTGGGGAAAAGATTCCCTATTTAACAAATGGTGCTGGGTGAAGTGGCTGGCAACCTGTAGAAGACTGAAACTGGACCCATACCTTTCACCATTAACTAAGATAGACTCTCACCAGATTAAAGATTTAAATTTAAGACATGAAACTATAAAAATACTAGAAGAGAGTGCAGGGAAAACCCTTGAAGAAATCAGTCTGGGTGAGTATTTTATGAGGAGGACCCCCCGGGCAATTGAAGCAGCTTCAAAAATACACAACTGGGACCTGATCAAACTAAAAAGCTTCTGCACAGCCAAGAACATAGTAAGTAAAGCAAGCAGACAGCCCTCAGAATGGGAGAAGATATTTGCATGTTATGTCTCCAACAAAGGTTTAATAACCAGAATCCACAGAGAACTCAAACGTATAAGCAAGAATAGAACATCCCATCGCGGGCTGGGCAAGGGACTTGAAGACAAACTTCTTTGAAGAAGACAGGCACACGGCCTACAGACATATGAAAAAATGCTCATCATCTTTAATCATCAGAGAAATGCAAATCAAAACTACCTTGAGATACCATCTAACTCCAGTAAGATTAGCCCATATCACAAAATCCCAAGACCAGAGATGTTGGCGTGGATGTGGAGAAAAGGGAACATTTCCACACTGCTGGTGGGAATGCAAATTAATACATTCCTTTTGGAAAGATATTTGGAGAACACTTAGAGATCTAAAAATAGATCTGCCATTCAATCCTATAATTCTTCTACTAGGTATATACCCAGAAGACCAAAAATCACATTATAACAAAAATATTTGTACCAGAATGTTTATTGCAGCCCAATCATAATTGCTAAGTCATGGAAAAAGCCCAAGTGCCCACTGATCCACGAATGGATTAATAAATTGTAGTATATGTACACCATGGAATATTATGCAGCCTTAAGGAAAGATGGAGATTTTACCTCTTTCATATTTACGTGGATGGAGCTGGAACATATTCTTCTTAGTAAAGTATCTCAAGAATGAAAGAAAAAGTATCCAATGTACTCAGCCCTACTATGAAACTAATATATGGCTTTCACATTAAAGCTATAACCCAGTTATAACCTAAGCATATGGGGAAGGGGGAGGGGGGAGGGAGGGGAGAGGATGGGCAGAGGGAGGGTGATTGGTGGGATTACACCTGTGGTGCATCTTACAAGGGTACATGTGAAACTTAGTAAATGTAGAATATAAATGTCTTAACACAATAACTTAACACATAAAATGCCAGGAAGGCTATGTTAACCAGTGTGATGAAAATGTGTCAAACGGTCTATAAAACCAGAGTATGGTGCCCCATGATCGCATTAATATACACAGCTATGTTTAAAAAAATAAAAGAAAAAGCTATGGGAAGTTTTCTCCTGGGTGCCAGGTAGGAAGCTCACAAAGGAAGATGTCAGGAAGATTCATCTCAGAGGACTTGGGGGTAATTTAAAAATCAGAATCAGTGTTCAATCAGGAACAAAAAGAATGTTAACAAAATAAAAATGTATGTGAGGGTGCACAGTGCCTTAGATTTTTAACTAAGTCATTTGTCTTGTGACTCTATTAGAAATTAAAAATAATAAAATAGCCCTTTTCTAAAGCCACTCCAATATTCCATTTCCAGAGACAACAAATTTCATCTCTGCTAGTTGTAACCTCTGTATTTTATCTCCAGATCTTCAAAGCCCATGGTGATAAGACCGTGGCTTTTCTTTTCTGTTTGAGGATATTTGGTAGGATTTTCTCTTTTGTCCCAATGGGCTTAAAATATTTAGTGCTGTATAAACACATTTTCATTTATTTTTCAGAATTCTGAGTGGGGCCTTTCCAATGGAGGATATCTGCTCACCAATCTGAAATTTTTCTTCAATACTTTTATTTAACTCTCTCACTTTGTTTCTTCAACTTTATTTTCTAATTTTCCCTTGTAGGGTCTTGCGTTTTAATTTATGATCCTCATTTTAATGTTCTGGATACCGTTTCTTAGATTTCTTGTTTTGTGGATAGACTATTCCTCATTTTTTTCTCAGAGAATTTCAACTATCATATATTTAAGTCATTGTCTTTTGCGAATTTTTAGCTTCTTTCTAGTTGCTACGTTCTTTTTCTTATTGTGAAGTTTGTCCGCCTTGTTAGAAGATTTCCAGAGCAGCCTGCTCGTATCTGAAGAGGATGACTGGGCCTTCTGAGCAGGTGAGTGTGTGGAGGGCTGGCAGTCTGTGATCACCCTGCGTTCACTGTTGGGCAATCAGGCTAGTTTATTCCTCTGAAAAACACTCAATATCTTTTCCCTGGTCCTTCCTCTTGATTTTCTCAACATCCCTCACTTCTCTGCTTGTGGGTCTAAGATTTAAACTAGGAAAGTCAGTAATTTCTATATTCATGTAAACTTTTATTAATTTTCCTATTTTTATTCTCATATAATCCACAAATATGCCTGGGATTTTCTATTCCAAAGACCCTCAGTTTTACCTCCTCTGAAGAATAAGATTTTAGCCTTCTTCTGAGGTAGGAGACATCCAGTCCACTGGTTGCTTGGAAAGAAAATGAAAGTCGCTGGGAGGCTAAGGAGGGTGGATCACCTGAGCTCACAGGTTCAAGATCAGCCTGAGCCAGAGTTAGACCTTGTCTCTAAAAATAGCCGGGCGTTGTGTCGGGCACCTGTTGTCCCAGCTACTCGGGAGGCTGAGGCAAGAGAATCGCTTGAGCCCCAGAGGTTGTTGTGAGCTCTGACACCACAGCACTCTGCCAAGGGCAACAAAGTGAGACTCTGCTTCAAAAAAAAAAAGACAGAAAACGAAATTTCATTTTAATTTTTAGTCAACTTTTTAGCTCTGTTTCACCTTCATCCCAGTTCAGACGTTTCTGGTTGTGCCAGTTCCTGAACGTTTTCAGAGTTCCCCGGGGCAAATCAATTTGCTTCTTGGCTTCCTGAATGACTGGATTCGGATTCTGTGGTCCTGGTTCTTCCAAATTCATAATAGTTGATCTTATGTTTTACAACTTGTAAAACTGTATTGCACTTCTCTCTTCCACGAATTTTAGACAGGTAAACCCAGGCAATAGGTGATATTCGCTAAACACGACTTTAAATGTTAATTTATTTCTTCTTTGTTTGACCTGTGGGAAATAGTTTTCCTCATAGACTAATAGGTTTGTATATCCCTAATGATTTCCTTGACACTTGAAAATAGCCTTAACTTTATGACCAGTTCTCTGGGTAAATAAAATTTTAAATGATAGACCTTAATTTTCATTTATTACATCTCTTGAAATAAAAGTATGGTACATATAATTGGAACCAATAGTACAGCTGTGAGACAACAAATCATTGCATCATTATGACAACTTAAATTGTAACCTTGCCTGATGGTATAGAAGGAGGGGAGTAAACACAGAGCTTCCTTAAAACCAGGGAAAGAATCACAGACAGCTTCACAAAGTCTGCTTTGAGCCTTAGAGTAGTGTTTCTACCCATCACCTATTGCCTGGGTTTACCTGTCTAAAATTCATTGAAGATTTCTTTCTTTTTTACAGGACAGTAATGCCCCTTTCTGACATGTAGAACTTCTGAATTATGAAATTTTCCTTCTAAGGCGATAGTTCTTCTTTGAAGGCAAACTTGAATTGAATAAGACACTAAGGAGAATATATAGGACCTACTTTTTTTCTTCATTTTTGTTTTTGTATTTCTTGTATTAAAATCTAATCTTTGTGCCATTCTCCACTAGGATATGTGTAAATTATATTTAGCCACAGCAAATAATATTATTTAAAGGCACAAAATTTCATCAATTAATTTAGATTTTGGCAGGAACATGGGCAGTGTGATACATTTTGTCATGTGTTTCCCCATTTATGAGTATGACTTTACCATGCAGAGGTGGCGTCAGGAAGGCCTCTTGGGCTGTAGCGTCCACCATCAGTAGCTCACGGTTCATTCCAGCGCCATCCTGGCATCATTCCTCCCAAGCTAAATATCCTGTTCTAACAACTCACAACAAATCTGATGAGCTCCCAACCAGACTTGGACCTTTTATGTTCTTCTGTCATTATTTGTGAATCAAGCTTTTAATAGAATGATGCTGATGTTCTGTACAATTGGTCTAGAAAAACAGAAAGTGTGCATCAATGTGAGGAAGGACTTGACACCAACACAGGTGACAGATGATACTTCAGCTGACAGACAACCGGAATAGCTGGAATAGATATCCTGATGTTAGATAGATTACGTCTTGCTCACAAAAGTGAAAAACATGAATATTTAATATCATTATTGAGAAAATATTTTATAAAACAAGTGTGCTTAAAAAGTGTAAGCTTATGCTGGAAATGAGAATAAATAACTAGCATGCTGGACTAGTTTACAGAACTCAATGACAAAACACTTTATAGGACACATAACCTTATCTTTGTGAATTGTCCCTAGGCTAATTCTTCTTAAATGTTATAATTTAACCATGTAAGGGGCATTTAGAAGCAAAGCCTGCCCTGTAATGATCACACATCTTGTTTCCCTCCCCTCCTCTTGATATGAGGGATCGTGTAGTGAAGTCGGCCATTAGCCAAGGCATGTACAATAAACACATTCTTTGTGCTAAGCATTGTGCTAAAAATGCAAAGAAGGTGGTTCTAAAATCTCCATAGAAGTGTAAGAAAAGTACCTAAAGGATTGTGACATCATGATAACTTAAGTGCCATATTCAATATTGGTTTGCGATATGGAATAGTTTTTAGAACTTGGTATAAAATAGTTCTTGTATGGTTTGATCATAACGTCTGTCTCTCCTGTGGCCATATCACCTTGAAATGCCTGATCTCTTTTGAACTACATATTTCCCTGACAATGATGATTACACATAGGGAGAGCTAAATTTTTATAAGAAAACTTACAAATGTAGTTCTCCAGGGAAACAGAACAAAATCATGACCTTCCCTTCTTCTGGTCATGAAACCAAACATTGCTAAGTCTCAGTTTCCATATGCATAAAAAATAATAATAACACCTAAGCATAATGTTTAAAAGACTAAAATTAGATTATTAATAAAGGTTGATTGTTATGTTATTGTAAGCTTGTGATAATCATCGATAGTGTTGATGTAAGAATACTATGGAAGAAGACCAAGTGCCCATCGACCCATGAATGCATCAATAAATTGTGGTATATGTACACCATGGAATATTATGCAGCCTTAAAGAAAGATGGAGACTTTATCTCTTTCATTTTTACATGGATGGAGCGGGAACACATTCTTCTTAGTGAAGTATCTCAAGAGTGGAAGAAAAAGTATGCAATGTACTCAGCCCTACTGTAAAACTAATTTATAGCTTTCACATTAAAGAATATGGGTAAAGGGGAGACGGGAAGGGAGAGGAAGGGGAAGATGGGTAGAAGGAGGGTGATTGGTGGGACCACACCTACGGTGCATCTTACAAGGGTACATGTGAAGTTTACTAAATGTAGAATATAAATGTCTGAACACAAAAACTAAGAAAATGCCAGGAAGGCTATGTTCACCAGTGTGATGAAAATATTTCAAATTGTATATAACACTGGCACATTGTATCCCATGATTACATTAATGTACACAGCTATGATTTAATAAAAAAAGAAAATTTCAAAAAAGAATATTAAATTTTCCTCCATAGTTTAATAAATGTACAAACTCATATGTATGTAACTTTCACTTTTTTTTTTCTATAAAGTTGAACAAAGGTCATTTCCCTTACAGTTTGATTTTTTATGTCCTAACATTTTATATGCTGAGATCCTAACCCCAAAGATAAAGTCTTTAAAGAGGTCATTGAGTTATACTAAGATCTTTATTTTTTGGTAGAGATGCTGGGCTCCTGTAGCACTGACCTATTTGGGCTTGAACTTCTGGTCTCAAAGGATCCTCCTCCCACAAGCCACTACCCCAGATGCCAACAGTGCAGGTGTGAGTGACGGTGCCCAGCTGGTATTCCTACAAGAAGACCTTTGGTTACAGATCTGCACACACACAGTGCAGAGATCACGTGAAGACACAGGAGAAGCCGGCTCCTGCAATCTAAAAACAGTCCTGGAGGGAAAGCAAACCTGTGGACACATTGACCTTAAACTTCTGGTCTCCAAAGCTGCAGGAAGGTAACTTTTGTTGGTTAAGCCGCCTCATCTGTGGCTTTAATGTGGAATCTCTAAGGAGCCAGAACACCTTCCAACAAATAAACCTGCATAGTTTCTCTGATTCTGAGTCTAATTTTAAAATATATTTTTAAAAATTAGTAAACTTTGATATGCTACCCAGAAGAAAAGTGTGGTGCTAATTTGTTTGTAAATTAAAGCACTAAAATATTTTGATTTATATGTTTAAGATTTATAGTACATACAACAAAAATAACTCCAATCTAGAAGGATTGAAGTAAGATTTGACAGCAGATATCCACCGAGGTGAGCATCATAAAGAGACATGAAGGGGTACTGTCGTCAGAACAGCTCAGGGCAAGCTGCAAACTAAAACAGCTAATTCTCATATTGAATCATGCTGTAGTTACACTTAATTTACTAATGAAACAGGCTTTTTTTATTCCACCTTTGGTGCTAAGCAAAGCTGTGTGCTTCTGAAGAATTTACTGTCTTTATTCTCTGGATATTATGCCCTATGAGGCTACGATATTCATCTGGAGGCAAAGATCAGAGGCATCAGAGACAGAGCGATTTTGGTGGGTCAATATTTCTCTCTACTACCATGACAGAACTAGTTTCTCTTTATTCTTCTGAGACTAATTTACCTTGTTATTTGCTAAATTCGCAAGCCAGTGAAAAAGGAGCTGTTCAAGATGAATTTCAAGTTTAGCAACATTTTCAGACAGTCGAATTACCATTGTTATTATAAGGGAGAAAAGCATGTTTTTCCAATAGCTATCATAGCAGCACCAGGGCTCTGCAGTTAATTGAAAATGAGGGGAAGAAAACAATAACCGATTTCAGCCCTGGCTCTCTTGCTCTTAATTGGATGGCTGAGTTTAGGGCATTCCTCACGGACAGACCCGCGGCAGTATAAGATCACCCAGAACGTACCCATCAGTTGATTAATGCAAAAGCGACATAAACAAAGCCTTGCATTTATTGTAAAATATCTAGCGAAGGAGAATGAGTTACTTTCTAAATGTCTATACCATTGTTTCTAATATCACCAGTGGCTACTATGATTAGCAGCTACCAAAGCATAAAATGGAGCAGGAGAAGAGATTTTCAGGTCATAGATGAAGTGTTTTCCTCACGGACAGAGAAACATCAGATGCTTAAATATTTTAAAGTGATTGAAAAAAAGGCTCTCACATTGGGAATTCGTGTCAAATTCCAACTCAGTTCCAGATAAAATGAATACATTGAGGCCAGTTTAGTTCCATACTATCTTCTATGAATGGGGGGAAACATGGAGGGGGTAGCATTTCTAGAAAAATGAATGTATTCAAAAGATGAGTCGCTGGAAAACTGGGCTTAGAAAGCTCTGTCTGCGAAACAGTGTGGGGCAAAAAGACTCATGTCCTTACCTTTCCTTTCTACAGTTGGCCTCCAGTGTAACTTCAGGTCCTGGCAGTAGTTACCACTTTGTAACACCAGCATTATTTCTAGTCTTCTGAGTCTGATTCCTGAGCTGCTGAAAATAAACCATCTCATATCTCCTTTTCTGCCACAGGCTGCGCTGCTCAGGTGGAGGTTGGGTTAGAACCTGGGACATCTCTTGTAAGTGCGTTATCATAGGAAACATGTGTTGCATATGACTCGCAGGTAAAGCCAATTAAACTGATTGAGAAGTTGATAGATAGTTTGTTTACATTAAGTCTAAATTTTGCAGCAATTTAGACGTAACCTGTAGTTCTCAACACCCTCAGCTGATTGTAATACCGGTGGGGTTCTGAGGCTACACTCAGTACCCCCGAAAGATGTGCTAGCATTTTTTATTCTACTTTCTCCTTTGTTCTGTAACTTTTTGATAGTTGTCTACCTTTAGAACTTAATTTCTGTGTTCTGTTCTGCCAATAAAAGCTCCGAGGGAAGAGCATTTCTCTCGGTTCAACTGGAGCATGAAGTTCCGGTTTTCTCTAAATGCATGTCCACCGGGGGCTCTACTGTAAATATGTCAGCACATAGTTCTTCTCTGGAGAGACTGGTCAGAGCCTCCAAAGCGCTCTCTGCATTTTTGCCAGGAGCTCACCCTTGGGTGGAGCAGAGGTGGAGGAAAGTTTTGTTAGTATCGTGGAGCTGCCTTCTGTCATGAAACAGAGCGCCGCTGTGCCCTGACTCCTGGGACCCTCGCACAGCAGGGAAGAGCTTTGGCCATCCTCATCCACATCGCCTACCTCAAGGAAGGATGGGTGGGGAAGGCTGCCAGGCAGAGCTGCTTTACCACAAAACAACACAGGCAGACATCTGCCACACAGGGAGTGGTGCTCACTCAAGGCACAGCTGAGCACATCTGGCCTGGGCAAGAAATCAGAAATAGGCTCTCAGACTCTGAGTGACTGAGTGAGGCAGAGACCTTTGAAGCGCTTCCTAACATGAGGATAGGGTAGATGATAGCAGGGCATCATCTAAATTCTTAGTTCACTAAGAATTTCTATCTCTTTCTACTTTAACTCTTAAAAAATATATTTGTTTTTGGAATAGGAAGCTTTAAGGATATTAAACTTATGTAAGAATATAAGTACTTTCTACAGATACATTTGTTTAGGCTTGTGTAATAAAAGTTTATGTTTTTCCTTTTAATTACTTAGAGCAGTAGTTCTTCAACCTGCAGGTTGTGACCCCCAGGAATTGTGTTAAAGGGCCACAGCATTAGGAAGGTTGAGAACCACTGACTTAGAGATTGTTAAGAGATTGTACGTACAGATAGTCTTTTGCCAAGTTGAACATCCATGGTTGAATGAATTTAACCGAAACCTATAGTGTTAGACTGACCCTGTTTTGCTATTGAGAACATGAGGGTTCTCACAAGGAGGTTTATTAGAAGAAGATGTGTTAAGTCATAAAACAGATTGGAATAAAAATTTCCCAAAGATCATATACTTAAGTTTTCACTGGGAAATGTTAAGTGGTATAAGCCACAGATGACCAAAAACCTTGCAGATTGAAATAAATGTAGTAAATTAGAATGTGGAAACTGGAACCGGGTGCCCTCAGATATTCTTACCTTGAATCTGACTCAGTGGTTTTCGTGAAGACCTTGTATTTAACCATGCCGTGGAAGCGGGGTCAGCACCACTTCCCTGGAGGTGTCTGCACCAGATTTCACTGTGCAGAGTTTCTCTCTTCGTGTTGACGTGAGGGGGTTGCTCCCTTCAGGAAGCAGAGTAGTGCAAGCTTGGCTTTGAGATAGTCAGTTGATGCCTTGAAATACTCTTTCTCCCTGTTGATCCCTTGTCCCATTCTTCCTAGGATTCACCATGGCTGCTTGACACTCAATCTTCTTTTCCAGAAAGGGTACATGCTTGCCTTGGTCAGTGCCGGGCCCTGCACTGAGTTGTTCCACACAGAACTGGTTGAATGAGCAGGCACTGAGCAAATCTACAGACCCCGAGGGGGCTTCTTGTGTTGATCTGTATTCCCCAAAGCAATATAACAGCCGAGATGAACTTACAGACTATTTGCAATAGACAGCACGCGCGAAGACTAAGGCTCCACTGGCAGTCTTGATTCTGAGCAGCACCCTGGAACTTGAGCCCCCTCTCTGGAGACGCGTCCACACAGGGGCAGTGCAGAGCAGAAGCGAGATCCCTGGTGCAGTCTCCTGTGTCATGACTGCTTCCCTCTGGGTCTGACAAACCCAAGGCTTGTCTGTGCAAATGAGCTTCAGACCACAGTTTTCTTGCAGTGATGGCAATTGGGGCAGATAAGGTAAAACATGGAAATTCCGAGAGCTTTGCCCAGAATGCGGCTCAGTACAAAGTGTAGAGATAATAACATGTAAAAGGCCATTTATAAGGGGCTTCAGAGATTCTGAGCATTCTGTGTGACATCCAGTTTAACACACAACAGCAGTGAAGCAGGACTAATTATGATTTTCCTAAAATTGTATATGGAGACAATGACGTTTAAAGAAGACAAATGCCAGTCCAGCATCCATGTGACACTCAGGGAAGGGCACCTCCAGCATGTCTGCTCACACCCGAAGGCCACCAACATGCAGAGGTCAGGGGCTCCCAGACTTGTTCATGTCTGCCACGCCCGCATCCTTCACACTCAGAGGTCAAGGGTTCCCTGCCCTGTCTCTGTCCTCCACACTCACATCCTGGACACTTAGGGGTCAGGGGCTCCCCACCTTGTCTCTGTCCTCCATGCCCACATCCTGGACACTAAGAGGTCAGGTGCTCCCCCCCTTGTCTCTGTCCCCCACGCCCACATCCTGGACACTCAGAGGTCAGGGGCTCCCCGCCTTGTCTCTGTCCTCCTCAGCTACATCCTGGACACTCAGAGGTCAGGGGTTCCCCCCCTTGTCTCTGTCCTCCATGCCCACATCCTGGACACTCAGAGGTCAGGGGCTCCCCCCCCCGTCTCTGTCCTCCTCAGCTACATCCTGGACACTCAGGGGTCAGGGGCTCCCCCCCTCGTCTCTGTCCTCCTCAGCTACATCCTGGACACTCAGGGGTCAGGGGCTCCCCCCCTCGTCTCTGTCCTCCTTCCTGGCAGTGCTAATGTGTAATCTGCCTCCCCCGTCCAGTCTTTTCCTACACTGCCGCACACAGATCTCCTTCTAATTACAACCCCAATACTTCTTCACCTGATTGCTGGGAAACAAAAAACAAACAACAAAAAACAACAACAGCAACAATAAAATGCTGATAAAATCTTGCTGCTCTCCACTTGGAACCATTCAGAGGTCATTCCACCCCTGGGTTACCCACCCCGTGTCTCGGAGCAGCAAGCAGAGCCTTGGGTGGGCTCCCATGGCCTCCTCCACCCCCTCTTTCTTCACCGCTGGTAACTGTGTTATCTTCATCATCTCCCCTGCCCGTTCTGTGAGGACATCTTTGCACTTTCCTCTAGGACGTCCCCCTCAGGCCGACCCCACATAATGTCTTTGTGCCCCCACAGCACCTGTACCTGTCTCCCTGGTGGCCTTCCTCCTGGGGCACTTTTTAAAATTAACTTATAACCCTATATCTGATAACAATACTGATAATGATACCTGATATCAGTTCGTTTATTTAGGCTATCACATGATGAGTGGGTGCAGGATTGTAAAAGTGCCAGCTCCCTGGAGACTGCATGATTGCTCTGAAATACGTGGCATCATCACCACCGTTTTCAGATGAAGATGAGGAAACACACGTCAGTCCGTCACTTGGTCAAACCACGGTGGGGGCACATGGACAGGGTGGCAAGGCTTGCAGGGAAAACAAGTCTGAAAAACACGGCCTGGGGAATAGGCCATTTCCCAAGACTCTTCTCCACAACCTGTGAGAAACTGCACACTCCCAAGGGGCACTCTGGGCTTTTCTAAACAGCATGTGGCATGTTGGACATGCCGTGCCGTGTTCTAGGTGTGGGGTCCCCAGTTCCCCTTTCTGTGTCCTGACCAAAAGCTGCAGAGTGCCTTGAGCATGCTGAGACCCAGCCAGCTACAGGCTCCTCCCAGCCTCAATCCAAGACAGAGCCGTGAACATTCCCAGGCGTGGTCCAGGGCACCCAGGGCACTGCCACAAACAGTGAGCTCACTCTGGTCCTGAGCCCAACCCTTAAAACTCTCTAATAATTTGCATTTCTCTGATCATTAGGTATGATGAGTATTTTTTTTTTCATGTGTTTGTTGGCCATTCATCTGTCATCTTCAGAGAAGTTTCTGTTCAAGTCTCTTGTGTACTTAGAGATGGGGTTATTTGCTCCTTTCTGTTGATTAATTTGAGTTTTCTGTAGATTCTAGCTATTAGTCCTTCAATAACTAGACAAACAAACAAACAAAAAACCTCTCAGATAAGTTCATACCTTGATGTGCTCTCTGGGAAATACCTGGGCAGAACATCTCTTTCTCCTTTTGTCCACCACAAGGATTATTGCAGCCCTCTGTACGTCCATCCCCAGTAATGCTTTGGACTGGTCACCCCAGTGTTCAAGTGGTTCTCTCTTTGGAAAACTAACCCAGCCCTATATTCTGATGGTCTGAGCCACTGTCCTATGGGTATCCCCGACTGCCACTTTTGGGGTGATTAGCCCTAAGTCAGTGGGACCTTAATCAGTTAGGGCTGCCATAACCAGTTACTGCAGACTGGTTAACGTATACAACACACATTTATTTCCCTCTGTTTTGGTGGCTCTAGCAGGTCCCCGTGTCTCACTAGTGAAGGACGACTGCTTCAGGTGGTGGAGAGCAGAGACAGAAGCCATCTCCCTGGTCCTCCTGCTGGGCATTGCTCTCCCTGTGATGGACGACTCCCTCAGGTGGTGGAGAGCAGAGACAGAAGCCATCTCCCTGGTCCTCCTGCTGGGCACAGCTCTCCCTGTGATGGACGACTCCCTCAGGTGGTGGAGAGCAGAGACAGAAGCCATCTCCCTGGTCCTCCTGCTGGGCACAGCTCTCCCTGTGATGGACGACTCCCTCAGGTGGTGGAGAGCAGAGACAGAAGCCATCTCCCTGGTCCTCCTGCTGGGCACAGCTCTCCCTGTGATGGATGACTCCCTCAGGTGGTGGAGAGCAGAGACAGAAGCCATCTCCCTGGTCCTCCTGCTGGGCACAGCTCTCCCTGTGATGGACAACTCCCTCAGGTGGTGGAGAGCAGAGACAGAAGCCATCTCCCTGGTCCTCCTGCTGGGCACAGCTCTCCCTGTGATGGACGACTCCCTCGGGTGGTAGAGAGCAGAGACAGAAGCCATCTCCCTGGTCCTCCTGCTGGGCATTGCTCTCCCTGTGATGGACGACTCCCTCAGGTGGTGGAGAGCAGAGAGAGAAGCCATCTCCCTGGTCCTCCTGCTGGGCACAGCTCTCCCTGTGATGGACAACTCCCTCAGGTGGTGGAGAGCAGAGAGAGAAGCCATCTCCCTGGTCCTCCTGCTGGGCACAGCTCTCCCTGTGATGGACGACTCCTTCAGGTGGTAGAGAGCAGAGACAGAAGCCATCACCCTGGTCCTCCTGCTGGGCATTGCTCTCCCTGTGATGGACAACTCCCTCAGGTGGTGGAGAGCAGAGAGAGAAGCCATCTCCCTGGTCCTCCTGCTGGGCACAGCTCTCCCTGTGATGGACGACTCCCTCAGGTGGTAGAGAGCAGAGACAGAAGCCATCTCCCTGGTCCTCCTGCTGGGCATTGCTCTCCCTGTGATGGACGACTCCCTCAGGTGGTGGAGAGCAGAGAGAGAAGGCATCTCCCTGGTCCTCCTGCTGGGCACAGCTCTCCCTGTGATGGACGACTCCCTCAGGTGGTGGAGAGCAGAGAGAGAAGGCATCTCCCTGGTCCTCCTGCTGGGCACAGCTCTCCCTGTGATGGACGACTCCCTCAGGTGGTAGAGAGCAGAGACAGAAGCCATCTCCCTGGTCCTCCTGCTGGGCACAGCTCTCCCTGTGATGGACGACTCCCTCAGGTGGTGGAGAGCAGAGACAGAAGCCATCTCCCTGGTCCTCCTGCTGGGCACAGCTCTCCCTGTGATGGACGACTCCCTCAGGTGGTGGAGAGCAGAGACAGAAGCCATCTCCCTGGTCCTCCTGCTGGGCATTGCTCTCCCTGTGATGGACAACTCCCTCAGGTGGTGGAGAGCAGAGAGAGAAGCCATCTCCCTGGTCCTCCTGCTGGGCACAGCTCTCCCTGTGATGGACGACTCCCTCAGGTGGTGGAGAGCAGAGAGAGAAGCCATCTCCCTGGTCCTCCTGCTGGGCACAGCTCTCCCTGTGATGGACGACTCCCTCAGTGGTGGAGAGCAGAGAGAGAAGCCATCTCCCTGGTCCTCCTGCTGGGCACTGCTCTCCCTGTGAGGGTTCCACCCTCAGGACCTCACTTTTCTAAGCCTCCACCTCCAAATACCATCTCATTTTAGGTAAGGATTTCAATGTAAGACCTTTGGCCTATATCATGGGAAAAGGTGACAAACCACTGAGTCTCCAGCTACATTCTATCTCTGAATGTACTCACCCCATTGTTTGAACTTTTCATGCTATCTTATTACCCTACATTAAAAGTTTTACTTCAAGTTAAACTTTCATATTCCTAAAGGAAAATATCAAGATGAGCGTTCACAAATTCCTTGAGAAGCTTAAAGCGTTTGTGCAGTTTACATTCCTATAAAGGCAAAGTTTGGTCAAATAAAAATAATATACCTTAGCTGATAACCTTCACTAGCTCTGGACAAAGTTTGCATGGTATTTCTGTAGAAATATAAAGGAAAAATATCTTTAGATATGTTTGAAATGAGTACTCTATCTGGAATCCTGACTGCAAATACTTGGGACACTGCCATTTTGTTAGTAATGCTGACTAGGTTGTTTTAACACTCTCTTGCTTTAAAATAGAAATACAAATAGTTATATGCCAAAAGGAAAATGAGCAATTGTCAGTCTTGCCGTAGAATCATCCTGCTCTCTACTCAGAGGACAGAGAAATACAGGTGCTACACTACAGATAGAATGTCCCTGGGCAATGCTGACTTCCAAAGGGAACGTTTTCCCCCACGCAGCTGGCCAGATGTCACTGAGGGCACACTGGCTACCCAAGGGGAGATCAGAATAGAATTTGCTCTTAAAATGCCCATTTAACTGATTCACTCTGTTCAGAAATTAAAAGCATAATGATTATTTTTTAAGTTCACCTAAGTCAAATCTAATGATCAGTAATCTACCTCTTGGTGTTTTGTGACATTGCAAACAACAGGAAATTCTGTGGTGTGGTAAACAAGGTTCAGCCTCATCAGAGAGAAGTCGGAGGACTAATGGATTAGCACAAAGTGCCCTCAATGCCGTGTTTAAAAGTCACTTGTTGTGGTACATGAAGAGGTGAAGGTAAGTTAAATGAACGCTTTCAAAATTGCAAGTTAAGTATATTTTAAAGATTGTGTATTTACAGGAAGGCACTCCAGGCTGCCTAAGGGATGAAGAATAACACAGGCCTGTCGAGAGGCAGCAGGCTTTCAATAGTAGGATGGGTCCCTGCAAATAGGAGCCCTTGCCCCCCCACTCAGCCTGGGACCTCTTACCCCCGCAGTGGAATTCTGAGTGTCCTCACTGCCCTGGTAGGAAGGGCAGCTCCAACATCACAGGCGTTGACGTTCTGATTAAGCGTCTACAGCTGTGGAAAAGAATGTGAACATTCTTATCTTTGCAGGGCAGGGTTTGTTCAACTTTGGGGCCTTAACCAGGGCTTAGAGAACTCTTCACAACAGTGATTTCTGCCAGAAGGCAGAACTTAATCCTCCTTTTCCTCTAAGTGTAATACTGCCCCCCCCCAACAAAAACAAAACCATGATCTTGCCGAATGATTGGTACCTTGGATATAATTAAAACAAGCACACAAGCAAAACAAGAATTAATGGCAACTCTGATCTTTTTCAGGTTTTCTGAATTGTAAGGGTAAAGATTAGGATTGGCTAGTCTTTGGTTTAGCAATTTAGGGTCATCCAAGGGTAGATCTAGAATTTGGGTTAGAGAGAAGGTTGAAAGATGTGCCTGCTTCACCCAAAAAGGTAACACAACTTTACAGTTTGTGCACATGTGGGTAGCTGGGAGAAGAGAGGGAGAAATCAAACAACTTGGGAAATGTGGCTTATAAATAGCGAAAAGAAAAAAAGAGTTCAGCTGTGAGAAATGACTAATGAATTAAAGCAAGAGGAATGATGTAATGTTGTATCCTCTCCTGTGCTTTAATTATAACTCTGCTATTTGCAAACATTTGGTAAAAGTCTTCCAGATGTAGACCTTAGAGATTATTATGGGGTGGGGGGAACAATGGAAGAGAAATTGTGGCCCATGGATAACAAGGTGTCAGCATGAAGCAGGCGGCAGCTTGCACCTCTCATCTGCAGGTGGGAGCAGGACCCCTGTTCACCCAAATTCAGGGGAAGATATGACCTTTAAGAAAAGATTTCATGCAAAATCCTTCTTGTTCCTGTAACTTCTTCTCGTAACTTGCAGCATACTGTGAAGGCTGAAATATTCAGACTACTTTGGCCCTCACATGGGTTTAAGCCACTTGCCTTGTTAACAGATCCTATAATTGACGCTAGGAGAGATAATTCACTCATTTACAATGAGAAATTAAGTGTAATTTGATCAGGAGATCCTGTTGATCAAGAAACATGTTCTTAAGGGCAGCACCTGTAGCTCAGTGAGTAGGGTGCCGGCCCCATATACCAGAGGTGGCAGGTTCAAACCCGGCCCCAGCCAAAAACTGCAAAAAAAAAAAAAAAGAAACATGTTCTTAAAGATAAAAACAAATGGAAAAATATCAAGATATTGGGCGGCATCTGTGGCTCAGTCGGTAGGGTGCTGGCCCCATATACCAAGGGTGGTGGGTTCAAACCCGGCCCCGGCCAAACTGCAACCAAAAAATAGCCGGGCGTTGTGGCAGGCACCTGTAGTCCCAGCTACTCGGGAGGCTGAGGCGGGAGAATCGCTTAAGCCCAGGAGTTGGAGGTTGCTGTGAGCTGTGTGAGGCCACGGCACTCTACCGAGGGCCATAAAGTGAGACTCTGTCTCTACAAAATAAAAAGAAAAATATCAAGATATTTACAATTGTGAAAAGATATTAACTAATTGATTTGCATCTAGTTTAGTGAAAACCTCATGATTCAGAATATGGTCAAATGGAGGATCTTGTAGTTGTATGATATCACAAAATTCACGGGGCATTAAGATGCTGTGCTTGTAAGTGTATTTCTCAGTTTCCTGTGCAGTGTGACTTCAGTTTCACTTAGCTGTTATCATGACTCTCTGACACCATTATTATCATCTTCCTATTTTAGCTGAAGAAAATCTAAGTGATTTGCCCAAGTTCAAACAGCAAAATTGGTAGCAAAGCTGTAGTATTAAAAATGTGATTTTTTCCTCCCCGAGTCCTGTCTTCTTCCACGTACCACATTTCTTCCACCAAGGCTCATTTTCCAAGCAGGAAGACAATGTGAACTGTTTTCTTTTTAGATACAATACTAATCAGCTATATTTCCAACCGTCTTTCATTGTGGAATTAGATTAACTATCAGCAGGAAGGAACACCCGCCCTTGCATTCTGAGTTGTGTGACTGGAGATAAAAGTAGCTGCGATCGATGTGTTCAGCTTCATCTCATCAATAGAAACTGCTTTACATTTCTTTATTAAGAACATTCATGATGTCCAGATCGACATAGTCAATATGACAAAATTTTCATAATAAAGACTTGTGATAATTATGTAACTTAAACATGGTAGCTAAGAGAGATTTTTATCTCTGTGGAGAATAGGACATACCAATGCTTTCAAGATTATCCCTACTTTAAAAGGAAGAAGTCTACTTCAAATTATACATCAACTTTAGGAATCAAATATTTATAGGAATCCTGTAGTTATATAAACAAAAATGCTTTTATACTAATCTTTAAAAAACACTTTTTATTTGAGCACAGCATGCACATGCTCAAATACATATGGTTACATATTTATGGATATACACAATTAAAGTGAGAGACACTGTATACAGATCTCTGACAATTAAGTTTGTGAACTCATCCTACAAGTGCTGTGTACCTCACTCCTGAATACCACTAGGGTTATGTTGAAGTTGCCCACCTAGTCCACCCTTCAAAGCAATTTTGGAATTCTTTTTTGGAATGGCCATCAGAGCTGTAGTTATATGACCCTTGATGTCCTGAGCATCATCAAAAATATTTTCCTTTCAATATTTCCTTTATATTTAGATAAAGAGAAAAGTCAATTTGGGGAGGCAGATCAAATGGGTATCAAGTGTATTTTAATACAATTATTCACGTACTGGATAAATATCACCTCACAGACAGTGCTGTGTAAGTTGGTGCATTGTCCTGATGTAAAAGCCACACCCCTCTCTTACCATGATTTTCAGTTAACATTTTCCTATGTCTCTATCAATGTGTACTTGAGCTATGGTTCTCACAGACAGCTGGCAATTTTGACATGCAATTTGAAAAATGTTTGCAATGTTTTTTATCAGTTCTGCTTGTTACTGGCTGCCCTGGCCTCTCTTAATCAGTAATGCTTTCTCTCCCCTCAGAAAAAATGTTTAATACATGTGTACATGGCTGTTTTCTTCATGGAATTATCTCCATAAAATTGGACTTGCATATCCCTGATTTCACTTCTACTCTTGCCAAGTTCTACAAGAAGTTTAATGTTTGTTCGTTGCTCTAATTCAAGCTGCAACATTCTCGTGATGGCACATGAAAATGTGCAACAATAATGATGGCCCTCACCAAGACGCCACCACAAATCAACACCAACCCAGCGGTGAGACAGAAATCCCCCAAGTTTATGAACCTTACTGAGCTGTTTGTACAGTGTCGGCGACATAAGTGGCAAGTTTGGGAACTTAATTGTCAAATTTCATATGTAAATGTATACAGAAATTACTATCACATTAGACTTCACATTGTCCTCACAATCTTTATGAAAAGTTCATGTTTTAGCCTCTTCTCAAAATCTTGGAAATGATATTTCTCTTCATTTTTCCTGTTGTGATAAAGGGAATAAATTGGTTGCAAATGTTTACCATCGATTATAGCTGTAAAATGACTTATGATATCTCAGTGTGAGTTTTTGAAGGTGCTATTATTTCTTTTCAAATGTGTAATTAACAAGAAATCACCCTAAACGAGAATTATTAACTAGTGTGCAGAATATTGAATCCATATTGTGATAATCCTCATGGAAATAGGAAGAGGCAGACCCAGTTTCTGCCACTAAGTGACGATGTCGTCGAGGGAAGCCAGACCGTTTGCCAGGGTCTGAGAGAGACGAGGGGGAGAGAGAGAGCAAGAGTTGGCCTATTCGATGCCACTTCTAAGATTGCTCATTTTTGTGAACCTGACCTTCTCTCTCCCTCTCTGTCGCTCAGCCTCTGGCACTGCTACCTGGGCTGGGTGGGGCTCCTCAAGCTCTTCCACCCTGTTGTCTGTGCCCGGCGCTTGCAAGATGAGCCAGTGGCTCCAGTTTGCACTTCTGCCTCTCAGCGTCCCTCCTATTTTTGCCCCAAATTGTTGAATTACAACACGCCAGCTGGTTCCTCATCAGAGGCCTCCATGAAGTCGCGGGTAATGCCGCGTCCCTCGCTGTGAGCCTGTGATGTCCTTGCTCTGTTTCTTCTCTTCACCTGCCAAGCTAGTTGACATCCTTTATTTTGTCATCAAGCGATTGCCAGGAATTCCCATTCTCTTCAACTCAGTGGTCGCACAGACACATGAAACTGCGCACCACACATGGGCTCAGAGTGACAACCCCGTCCTCTTTGTTGGGGAATCTCGGTTTTTATATTTTTGCCTCTGAAACTAAAAATGACTGAATGTCAGATGCAAGTTCTGGGTGCAGCTGTCTGGATTTCCTGAGTCACAGTAGCAGGCTGCATCAAATCCCACCATGCAGCCCAGTGACATGGCCCCGTTGATACTGTTTCCGAGTGTGTCATGGGTCATTTGACAGCAAATTACTGAAAATTTGGTGAATGCTTCCCATCCTCAACCTGCCCCGTATTTCCAGCTCTATGTCATTTTCTTTTTCCTAAATAGGCAATAAATAAATTGAAGAAATGCGGAAAAATCACAGCAAAGAGTTAGGAGTCTGGCTTCACAATTTGCTACAACTGAGTGAGACACATAATTTACCCCAGTGATAGGAGATCTATAACCTTAGCTTCTGTGTCTGTTCTTGAGAAGGGTATCCAGGTTAGCATAAGCAAACAACGAAATATTTCAAAGTCTCTGGAAAATGATTGTGTTCAACAACGACGACATAATAAGCTATTTCTGCTTCCAGCTTCTTATTTAAGTAGGAAGGACAGAGTACAGGAGTGGTCCGTGTTTTGTGACCTGTATTTTCAATCTATTGTGTACGTGTAGATGAAAACATTTGACAGATGTCAGTTTATTGCCTCGAAGACCTTAAAGTGAAGAGGCCTCCGTGGAAGGAGAACCATGTGCAGTCAGGGGCACCATGGGGAGAGGAGGAAAGAGACGCCACAGGCCTGCTCTCCCTGCTGGCTGGGTCGTGAGCAGAGGTCTCTGGCCATATGGCTGGGTGGCCTGCAGAGGGTCTAAATAAAATGAAAAATACCTAAATTGTCTAGTGTTCCATCACCCCATAATTGATAACCTGAAGAGTCCCCATTTTTAAAGGGCAACAGAGATGAAGGGTGTAGGTCTACATTAAATAACCAAGCATAGTGGGAGGCTGAGGCTAGAGAATCACTTAAACCCAAGAGTTTGAGGTTGCTGTAAGCTGTGATGCCACAGCACTCGACGAAGGGTGATGTAGTGAGACTCTGTCTCAAATAAATGAATAAATAATTAACCAAGCATAATACACGTGTAAGACATCAATAGTATTGTTTTCAGAGAGAAAATAAAAGGAAATTTGAAATGTAGGCAAAGAGAGATACGGTATTCTGTATGTATTTGTTGGAATGATGTGTTTTTCTAAATTCCAAGTCTATGTAAGACAATGCAAAACTTTATTTTGGGAATTAGGTGGACTGTACTAATGCCATCTAGAAACGAACACTAGTGAGGTTTGCGTGGGAGTCAGCCTAGCCCTGACCTCTGAAGCTCCTGCAGAATTTGCTGTGTTCCTAGCCCTCTCGGAAGTGCTTCTGAACTCGTTCAGTGCTCCCAGCAGCTACAGGAGATAAACGCTCTGCTGTCCCGTGTTACAGGTGAGGTACAGGAGGCACTGACTGTCTAAATAACTGGCCCAAGGTTCTCCTTTGTGCAATTTGCCCTGGAGCCGGATGACCCAGCCAGAAACAGGCTGCCCATGGTGCCGAGTGCTAGGCCTCAAGCCTGAGTCTAAGTCCAAGCAGCCACATCAACCTCTTGACATGGCCTGGAAGTCCAGCTCATGCGGTTTCCACACTGGCGTATCCTGCCTCGCCTTTAATGCTCTGCTGCAAATGCATTGTTTCCATTTACAAATTAGAACTAGACTCAGTCTGGCAGGACACTTGTTTTAGAAATGAAAATAGGGTTAATATGGATTTTCTTCTCCTTAAGAGGGGGAAACTATTGTTGTTTAATGAAAAACTTAAATGGCCAAAAAAAATTAAATCTTCAACCATGTCTTATAATGAATGTTCTTATCTTTAACCTATGAGGCATTTTGCAGATAAAAACAAAATTTGACCATTTAACACTCTTAGCTAGATGATTTAATAGTACACATCCAAAATATCGTGCAGGCTTGTAAGCAACATTCCAGTCGAGGGCATTCTACTTCATCAGATCAGAACAGAAACTTTCCTTTGTGTCAGCTTGTGCAATTATCCCCAGATCTTTCTACTAAATTTTGTATTTACAAAGGGCAACACTCCAGTCTGCAAAGTAATGAAATCCTCTTAATAGGGCAAAGCAAACAAACAAAAAAAGTTTACCATTTTATAAGCCTCTCTATCCCCAACAACTATAGGAATGTGCAGTGTAGGTACTCTGGAACTGCACATTGTAACGATTGAGCCCTGAAGTTTGCTGGTAATCATCAAAGAACTCTGATGGAGTCAGGGACCCGGTGGCCCAGTTACTCAGATGAACCCCAGAGATTCCTGCACAAATGGAACTGGAATGGGGCTGCGTTGAATTTATTAGAGCGTGACGATCACCTAACCCTGGCACCCAGGCCTCTGTGGCTCTCGTCTCCCAGAGGCCATTCACTGAGCATACCGGGGACACAGCAGGAACGTTTCATATCTGTCTGTGGATCCACTTGGGATCCCCCAGGAACACCACACTCTTTGTTTTTATTAACATTTTAATTATGACAAAAGAGTTGATCTGATTAGCTTTGAAAATACTTTCTCCTTTTCCCAGAAGGTTCCAAAAGGCTTTACAAAGTTTATGTTCTCCCTGAATATGATAAAACTTCAAGAATACAAAGGCTAATAGTAAGTACATGAAATTTTTCATTGACTCGGTACAAACTTTTGAAAAAATATGACAAAAATAATGTCCATAATAACTCTTTTAAGGGATACTTATATCTCACTCAAATACTTTGTTTTCTTTGTGCGTAATAAAGGAAATTTCCTCTAGTTTGACTTATTAACTTCAAAGTTAAAGAATTAGTTCTTTCAATTCACCCAAAAGTGATATTGTTCCCCCCAAACCCTGGAGAACGTAAGAAGCATTTGAGACTCCGTGACACCAGGTACAAGCCTGCCTGCTGTGTGAGATGACGTTCTGAACCTTACAGACCCCTGATAGGGATTCTGTGGTTCTTCGTGTGGCAGAGGGATCAGTCAGGGTCCTTGCAGGAGATAGTTTGGCACCTTGGGAAGAGCCCAAGCTGTGATCCAAGAAGCCGCACGTGAGAACAAGCAGGGGACTTCTGATTGAGCTTAGGTTTCCCCATATATGAAATGGAACCAATTTATTTATTTAGTTGTTTGGGCCTCTCTAGACTTTCATAAAAATCATGGAATTTGATGTAACAGACTGACTCATGACTTCTGGGTGCATGGTGTGGTATACGTGTATTCTAGATGACACTCACCAGGGTGGGGGTCTGGGTGCCCAGGGGCACACTCCACAGGAGGACACTCCAGACCAGAACACGTGTCGACAGACTATGGCCAGAGGGACAGATAACGAGCCGGTCTCCCAGCCCCAAGGAGCAGTCTTTACATTTTCAAATGGTTACAAGAACATCAGAAGGAGAATATTTTGTGACACATGAATATAGGTGAAATTCAGTTTCAGTGGGATAAACTGAGTTCAATTAGAGCACAGCAGGGCCGGTCTTTGCCTTCTCTGGGGAAGCAAATGCAGAGAGGAGAAGCTGCATCAGCAATCACGAAGTGGTAAAGTTTACTGAAGCCACCTCCAAGGTTGAGTGGCACCGTTTTCCTGGCGGCCCCTGTACTCACAGTGCCAGTCTGTAGAGATGGATGGGCTGTCCCAGTGACCCAGAAATGGACTTCCCTCCTCCCTCCTCACCTTCCCTCCTCCCTCCTCACCTTCCCTCCTCCCTCCTCACCTTCCCCCCTCCCTCCTCACCTTCCCTCCTCCCTCCTCACCTTCCCTCCTCCCTCCTCACCTTCCCTCCTCCCTCCTCATCTTCCCTCCTTCCTCCTCCCTCCTTCCGTCTTTTGAGTGGGTAGGATGAGGGTCCTTAAAGAACTGGTTAAGCATCCCTGGTCCAAGGTCACTTCCTCCCTGCCTGGCCCGTCCCCGTCCCTCTGCCAGCAGGTGTCAGAACTGCAAGTCCTTCCTGCACCTTGGTTTTCTGAGCAGCTTAGACCTCAGCGTCTGGATGGGGCGGGGTGTGGGGGGACAGGTGCCCTCTACAGCCCCAGACTCAGGCTGGGAGCTGCACATTTGCCTCTCTGACCATCCTGTCCTGGGTGTCAGGAGCGGTTTTGATGGCCTGACCCAGCCTTCCCAGTGGGGTGAACTTACCCACTACTTACCCCAGCCTTGGCTTGACCATTTTAGTCAGTCTCCTGTCCTCCCCACTGGACACTGACCTGGGCTGGCCCCAAGTTTCAGGAAGCTCTGAGGGCATTCTGAGGCAAGCTGCTGCACTGCCTCAGGGCACTGGCCTAGTTTCTCCCCAAATGGCTTGAGCTCTGTTTCTCCTTCCCATAGGAAGGATGCCTTTTCCTGTTTTATCTTGAGGTTGTAGCTGTCCCTGAGGTCAGGTCATTCTCCCTGTCCTTCATCATTTCCAGTGAAGTCTCTCCCTACCTCAGTCCAGACGCATTTTTATTTTGACAACATCATTGCCAGGCAGGAACCCCATGTCCCCACTCTGCAGACCTGGAAAGACCCAGTAGATATGGGGGAGAGAAAGGACAGGAGGTTAAGCCAAGCAGCAGAAAAAGAAGGAAGTCATCACTTCCTTCCTTCCATCAAAGGCAGGCAGGGCTCCCCCAGCGAGCCATGTCAGCACACCCACAAGGCTCCCCCTGGGCCCACCAGGACAGAGGAGTCCCCTTTCCTCGCCCTTCCTGTCTTTCTGGTTCAGAGAGAGTAATGTACCAGTGATGGGTGTGTATATTGGGCCAGCCCCATCCTAATTCTCCATTCTGTCCCCTTCATAACCTGATAAGTGCCATCATTATTTTCATGTGACAGGTGGGAAAACAGAGAGGTGGAAGTTTAGAACGTACCCAAGATTATCCTAAGTGGTGACTCTAAAATCTAAAGACAGGAAGTCACTTGCCAGAATCTGAACCCTCAGGCCGTGAGTGTGCAATGTTCACAGCCAAAAGGAAAATGAACTCTTTCTACACCTATTTATTGACACACAGCACCAGCATGTTCTACTCATGGAGATAGCATTTGTTGTTTGCTTAATTTGCACCTAAAATATTTTAAAAGTTCAATGAATGTCCATGGGGGAACCAAGTTTTAGTTGAATTCAGTAATTCCAAGTATTAAACTTTGAATATTATAATTTAGTTACTGTGCCAGGAAGGCTATGTTAGCCAGTGTGATGAAAGTGTGTCAAACGGTCTGTGAAGCTAGTGAATGATGCCCCATGATCATATCAATGTACACAGCTGTGATTTAATAAAAAAATAAAATAAAATAAATAAATAAATAAAAATAAATAAATAAAAAGAAGAAGTAAAAGAATGCCACAGAAGAAATTCTAAGAAATAAACAGAAAAGTATTGTTTAATAAAAAAAAAAAAAGAATATTATAATTTAATTACAACGAAGCTTTCAGGGATAAAAAAGATTTATCTCTTCCATAGCAAAAAACATTAGATGATTGTTACTTTTTATAAAGTCTAATGCCATCACAAATAACAGGAAATACTCTGATTTTTGGAAGATATTGAATTTAGGAAATGGCCCAGCAACAAATAAGCAAATTGAATATTGGTTGAAAACCTAGACGAAACCAATTTTGGAAATTTGAGGTCACGTTAAGCTGACCTCCATATACAAGATTTGTAATTCAAGGAAGGAGTTCAGAATAAGGGGTATATTTATGTGAGAAAATAAGTGCTGGCCATGTGTTCTCCTGAGGCCCAAGCATTAGCTGAAAATAAGGAAAAGATTTTGCCTATTCAGGGTGAAAAGGCTTTTAAGACTGATTTAAACATCTCCATTTCTCATTTTGCACGAGGGTGAAGCTGCTGTTCACGTGCTGTGGATCATCTAGCTCCCTGTATCCCCTCTGGAATTATTTGTGCTCATCCGTGCACAGACGCACAGCCCTTCCACGCCTCTCCACACTCCCCTTTTAGTCAACATGAAACTAAATTTATAACATGAAACTGAATTTCATCAGGAACATTTGGATAAAAGTATCGTTTTAACTCTGCTGGTGGTTAGTTTAAAAATTAGAAAGCAGAATAGGAAGTCGAGGTTTAAAATACTCTCATCAGTGGAAGTCCTATAAAGATCATATTGTGGGTGGTGCCTGTGGCTCAAAGGAGTAGGGCACAGGCCCCATATGCCAGAGGTGGTGGGTTCAAACCCAGCCCTGGCCAAAAAAAAAAAAAAAAAATCATATTGTTTTGATTGCTTTCTGCTGAAGAAACGGTTTATTATTACTTGATGCCACCATGTACATCATCAGATGTATGTATAAGATATTGTAAGCCATTCTTTGCAAATATCAAAAAAAAAAAATACCGTCTTTGGTATTTCTTAGAATCCACCACTCACTTTGTCCTTTTCCTTCTAGTTTGCATCAAATCACAGCACTTCTTAAAAACCCAGTAGTTCTGGGTTCCGAAGCAATGTGCATAAAGTAAAAGATAACCTTTTGAGACATACGTTAACAGTTCAGAGGGACTTGCAAAGTGTTTCTTCAAATATCTCATTTAAATCTTATCAACTACCCTATACGGTAGGCATGATTACTTTCTGCGATTAGACATGAGTCTTGGAAACATTACGTAAGTTGCCAACTACACACAATTGATAAGTAAGGGTAAATGACAGAATTAGGCCTTCAAGCCAAGTCTCTTTGACTGTAAAAGTGTAGGCTTTCAGCCATAGAATTAAAGGAATCTTAGAAATAACCTTGTCATTTCTGCTTAATTTTCTAGAAGGGAAAATTGAAACTGAAGAAAAGTTAAATGGCTTGTTCAAGGTCATGCTGTTATTAAGGTCAAGGAAAAAGGGCCCAACTCAAGCTGAAGAGCCACAACTTAGCCTGGGCTCCCACTGGTATTTGTCATCTCAGGCACAGGTCAGAAAATGGTACATTTCCATCTGCAGCTCTTACAAACCTAAATTTAAAATGTCAAAAGTTTAGTGAATTTCTTTCAAAAGAAACAACAGCAATAAAATGTATTATAATTCAGCAGAAAAGAGTCTGCATTATACCATCAGGAAACCATTGCTGTCAACCTTTATACTAATCCTGGAATCGGTTTCAAGCAATTAAATTAGAAGCTGTTGAGCCATGCAAACAAATAAGTTTTATTTGAATTTATATATCTCTTATGAGATGTGGCTGCATTTTTTTAAAAATATTTTCCATAGAATTTAACTTTCTGACCTTTATTTCAGAAGATTTTATGATGGGTCACTAGGTCTAGCCTACATTAGTTCATAGCCTTTTCATTTAAATATTCAGTAAGTACAGTATACAACATGCTTTTAGAAGTTCATTTCTTTGTGGTGGCATCCTGCCTTTGACTAGCCATTATATATTTGCAGACGACTTTGCTAAACTAAGCAATTTTCTTTAATGTCAACCTTGATGAACAAGTAAGCATTAAGGCAACATTTAAACACTAAAGCAATATATGGTTAAATGAATCTAAATAAACTAAACCAGTAAGACATCATAATTAGTTTCAGTGCCTGCTTTGAGTAAATTTTCTTTCCAAAATTCCATATGTGTTTTTTAATTGTTACTTTACCAGTATTCATCTAAGAAATATTCAGCAATTAAATGTAGCATGTTTTCTAGTAATAAAGTTTGCTAAATAAAACTCAGCAAAGTTTAATGGATTTGTATTACTACAAAATAAAATTTCTTATTTTTGATAAATGAATCTTGATCTCCAAATGTTTTCAGTGTTTGTTTAGAGTAAATCTATGATGATGAAGTATATTTAGTATTTAAAATTTTTAAGTAAGGGTAAGTGACAGAATTAGGGCTTCAATCCACCTTTTGTAAATCTTGAATCCATCTTTACTCCACCTTTTGTAAATCCATGCATGGAGTAAAGGTGGATTCAAGATTTATACAAAAAAAGTAGCTTAATTTGATAAGTAGGTTTCATTCTTAATGCTAACAAAATTGACTTTGAATATTTTAATTTATTTTACCCATGTTACTTTGATTTTAAAATAGATTTTATATTTTAGAAAAGTTTTAGGTCCACAGAAAAATTGAGGTGAAAGTAAAGAGATTTCCCATTATAACCCCTGCCCTCACACCACACAGCCTGCTTACTTATGAATATAAGATTGGTCTGTTTGTTGCACATGGTTAAGCTACATGACACATCATTATTATCCAGAGTCTATAGTTTACGTAAGGTCTACTTTTTGTGTTGTGTATTCTATGGGTTTGGACAAATGTGTAATGACTTGCATGTACCAGTGCAGTATCATACAGGGAATCTCCCTGCCCTAGAACTCTACCTACTCAGATCTCCCTTCTCCAGCCTCTGGCAAACACTTATTTTTCTGTGTTTCCATAGGTCTCTTTTCTGGAACGTCAGATAGATGGAATCATATAGCATGTAGCCTTTTCAGACTGGTGTCTTTCATGTATTAATGTACATTGAAGTTTCATCCATGTCTTCTAGGAGCTTGACTCGTTTTGGCACTGAACAGCATTCCACTGTCTGATGTACCGCAGTTTGTTTATCCATTTACCTATTCAAAGATAACTCAGCTGCTTCCAAATGTTGGCAGTCATGAATAAAATTACTAAAAACATTCCTGTACAGGTTTTTATGTGGCGATAAGTTTCAGTTCCTTTAGTTAAATACCAAAAGTATAATTATTGGATTTTATGTTAAAAGTATGTTTAGTTTTCGGGCAGCGCCTATGGCTCAAGGAGTAGGGTGCCAGTCCCATATGCCGGAGGTGGTGGGTTCAAACCCAGCCCTGGCCAAAAAAAAAAAAAAAGTATGTTTAGTTTTCTAAGAAAATGCAAAATTGCCCTCCAAAGTGGTTATAGGTTATATCATTTTTTCATTTCCCCTGCAACAAAGGAAAGTTCTTGTTATTTACCTCTTTGTCAGCATTTCATATGGTCAGTCCTTTTGATTTTGGACATATTATTAAATAAATATTACTTTTTTTCAATTTTTTTGATCTTTGTTTTCTACATTTGTTTTTTAATTTATTTTTATTTATTTATTTATTGTTAGATCATAGCTGTGTACATTAGTGTAATCAAGGGGTACAATGTGTTGGTTTCATATACAATCTGAAATATTCTCATCAAACTGCTCAACGTAGCCTTCATGGCATTTTCTTAGTTATTGTATGTAGACATCTGTATATCCTTCCAAATCACAGTTCAAATATTTTTGTAAAATATTACTTAAAGTCTCAGCATAACTTTGGTGTCAAATTCACTAGAATTACTTCTTGTCTTAAAATAAGTGTTTTTGCAATACTCTGTTGGCTATCTACTAATACCTATTGTAAGCAGGATAAAATTCAAGGATAGTTTAAAAGGACAATGTAGCCTAGAAATGGTGAGATTCTAAGGTGGAAGCAATGATCATGGTTAATGAACAGTGCAACAGTGGTAAGGTCACAGTCTTGAGAATGTGATGATTTACTTAATAGTTTAGTTTAATTTTAATTTTATATATCTATATCTTTCCACTATTGATTTAAAAATTAATAATCCTGTAGAGCTGGTTTAATTATGGCAAATTTCTTTAACATGTGTACGTCATTAAAATATTTGATTTAACCATCACAAATGAAACTCATTTTAGCTGTATACAGGATCCTGGGATGGAAGTTGTTTTGTTTTAGGAGATTGAAGGTCGATAACCATCTTTTTCTGGCTTGAAAGGTTTCAACTGAGAGATCTGCAGTCATTCTGATATTTCTCCCTCTTTAGGTGATGCTTTTCTTATGTCTGGCTGCTTGCAGAATTTTCTCCTTCATCTTAACTTTGGCAAAGTTAATCACAATGTGTCTAGGAGATGCTTTATTTGGATTGAGTCCTGCTGGGGTTCTGAAACTGTCTGCTGTCTGAATTTCTGTATCTCTTGCAATGCTTGGGAACTTCTCCATAATCTCTTGGAGTAGAGCATCTGTGCCTATAGGGCAATTCTTTTCTCCTTCAAGAACTCCTATAAGACAAATGTTTGATCTTTTGGGATGATTCCTCAGCTCTCTCAGGGAATGATCGATTTTTGCTCTCCGTTTGTCTGCCTCTTTGAGTGTTTGAGAATGCTCAAAAGCTTTGTCTTCAATTTCAGAGATCCTTTCTTCTGCTTAGTCAAATCTCTTACCGAGGGATTCCACTGTACTTCAGAGCTCCCTTTTTCATTTTCTTGAGCTCTGCTATCTGTTTTCTCATTATGCCCATATCTTTGGTGACTTTGTCTTTGAATTCATTAATTTCTTGAGACAACTTAAGAACTGCTCTTTGGATTTAAATTTCTAACTTATCTTCCATTCTGTTTATTTTATTTGCCGTACATATAGTGAACTCCATTTCTGACATTTCAGCCATTTGTCTGTGCATGGCATCTTCAGTTTCATCTCCCTTGTCATTTCATTGTGGGGGAGGGGGTTGATCTACTCTGGTTGTTCATGTTGCCGGAGTTTTTCTGTTCATTCCACACTGTGTTTATTTTCCATTGTTTGCTTATTAGAACTGGTAGGCTGACATTGAATTGGGATTCCCAGGTAGTAGAGTTAATCATCCCCTTACCAAAGTGCTTGGCTTTGTAATTGTGGCTTATCCCCTACAACCTTACAAAGGCCCTTGTCAGAGTTTTGGCCAGAGACTCTGGGGACCTTCTTGGTGAGATAGCACAAGTTAGCTCTGTTTTGAAATCAACCTCTACCATATCCTAAGAAACCAAAGTATTAGGTTTTAATCTCTGCTTGGAGAGATACAGACAGCTGTTGCACTCTGACCCCACACTTAGTTCTGTTCTGCTACAGGATTTGAAAGGTCAACTACAGAGTGTCCCCTTGGTGGACAGCCCCAGATGCAAGTTCCAATCAAATTGTTTTGAGCAGTACAAGCCCTGCTCAACAGAGAGGGATCCAGGGGTCTCCACCTGTGGTTAGGAATCCTCAGTCTGCCCACAACATCTGAGGGTATGGCACCTGGTCTTCTCTGTTGAGCTGCAAATTTCCCTTCAAAGTCCCAACTGGGTGTCAACACCCCGGTCACCTGGGCACAATCAAAGCTGGGAATCTGGGACCCTGACTGCAAGACTCAGTTTGCACCAGGCATCCACATCTCTGCTTCCCAGCTCAGTTGGAGCAAAGACTCCCTATTTAACAAGTTAACCAAGAGAATGGTTGGCAACCTGTAGAAGACTGAAACTGGACCCACACCTTTCACCATTAACGAAAATTGATTCTCACTGGATAAAAGATTTAAACTTAAGACATGAAACTATAAAAATACTAGAAGAGAGTGCAGGAAAAACACTTGAAGAAATTGACCTGTGAGAATATTTTATGAGGAGGATCCCCCAGGTAATCGAAGCAACACTAAAAATACATTAATGGGATCTGATCAAACTAAAAAGCTTTTGCACAGCCAAGAGCAAAGTAAGTAAAGCAAACAGACAACCTTCAGAATAGGAGAAGATTTTTGCAGGTTATGCTTCCCACAAAGGTCTGATAACTAGAAACACAAAGAACTCAAACTAATCAATAAGAAAAGAACAAATAACCCCATTTCTATGTGGGCAAGAGACTTGAACAGAAACTTCTCTGATAAAGACAGGCATATGGCCTACAAACACATGAAAAAATGCTCATCATATTTAATCATCAGAGAAACGCAAATCAAAACCACTAAGAGATATCATCTAACTCCAGTAAGATTAACCCACATCACAAAATCACAAAACTACAGATGTTGGCATGGATGTGAAGAGAAGGGAACACTTGTACACTGCTGGTGGGAATGAAAGTTAATACCTTTTTTGAAAGAGGTTTGGAGAACACTCAAGGACCTAAAAGTAGACCTACCATTCAATCCTGCAATTCCTGTACTAGACATATACCCAGATGATCAAAAATCATTTTACAACAAAGACATTTACACCAGAATGTTTATTGCAGCCTGATTCATAATTGCCAAGACATGGAAACAGTGTCCATGGACCCATGAATGGATTAACAAATAGTGGTATATGTATACCATGGAATACTATGCAGCCATAAAAAAGATGGAGACTTCACATCTTTTATGTTTACGTGGATGGAGCTGGAACATATTCTTCTTAGTAAAGTATCTCAAGAATGGAAGAAAAAGTACCCAATGTACTCAATACTACTATGAAATCAACATATAATAACCTACACATTCATACAAAAGGTAAAACATAACTATAGCCCAGAAAGTAAAAGGGAAGAGAAGACAGAGGGAAGCCAGGAGATGAGGGGAGAGAAGGTATGGGGGGGACCTCACCTAATGTGCATGATGTAATGGTACATTTCAAAACTATTAAGAAAAGAGTATAATTGTCTTAACACAACAAATAAATAAGGGAGGTGATGGATGTGTTAATCAGTTCAATGTAAGCATTTCACATTGTATATCAAATCAGTACTCTGAACACCATAAATGCATCAATGTACACAGTTATGATTTAATAAATAAATAAATAAAATAAAATAAATAAAAATTAATACTCCAAATTGGTACTGTGACAACAGAAACACAAGATTTGAATCAAGTTTTAATTACTTCTTAAGTGACATTCAAATTGTTATGTAAGTTTCCTAAACTACATATATATATATATATATTTTTTAATTTTATGGTGGGAATGTGGAGTTGAAGAATAATTGTGTGCATGGGGAAATTAAGCATAGTAATCCAGCAAGTAGTAAATACATCATTGCCTTCTCCCCTTTATAAACAGTATATTAATAACACTCCAATACTTACAATAACTTTAAAGAATAACTTTAAAATTTTTCATTCCTATTGGTTATATTTTCAAAATGTAGTTATTAGAATTATTACATGGCTATTATGACGAGTGCAGCATTTCTAGAAGAAAACTGTGTTAAGAAATAGCCATAATATTTGTTAAGTTAAACAAGACAGTTTTGAGCAAGATTAATCTTCAGCAATAGATACAAATGATAGATACAGAAAAACATCTAAATATGCATTCCTCAAATCAGAGCCACAACTACACACGGTGGGCAGAGAACATGTGTGCCTTTAGGGGGTGATTCTAAGATACTAGTTAGTGGCATGTGACCCCTGAAACAGCTTAGGTCCCCAACATTCTTCCAAGAAATTAACCTGTGACCCAATCATGTGGAACCCCAGTTAACTTTCACAGTGTTCTAAACTAAAAACTAGATAAAAACTACTGTACCATCAGCCATGCCCCAGAGAAAATCTTGATGGCATTTGTAATCTTGCTTCCTTTTCGATTGTTTTTTTGTTTACATACCTATGATAATTTCTGCCTCTTAAAAAATACACAATTGATTGTTGAGAATGTAGATTTTCACATCTTACAGGGGTATATGTGAAACTTAGTAAATGTAGAATGTAAATGTCTTAGCACAATAACTAAGAAAATGCCAGGAAGGCTATGTTAACCAGTGTGATGAAAATGTGTCAAACGGTCTATAAAACCAGTGTATGGTGCCTCATGATCGCATTTATGTACACAGCTATGATTTAATAAAAAAAAAAAGATGACAAAAGAAAATTTTAAATATTAAAAGTACTGAAGAACTATGGTATTTTTTAAAATGTGATTCGATAACAGTCCTCAGAGAGTCCTTTATCTGTTTGAATTGACCAATAGAAAGTTTTTTATGATTTTGGTAGAGTTTTGTGCAGTCTTGGATATTTTTGCCCATGACACCTGAGTTTTCTGTAGTGATGGAGGCTGTGCAGACGGGAAAGTGTGTGTGAGTACAGATGTGTGTTTAGAGAAACTGAGAATCCCTGTGCTGATTTTGGTGTGTCTGTGCACTTAGGTATCAACCTTGCAATCTTAAATTCTTAGTATGACACCTTCCCCTTAGCAGCAAATATTAGCAGGGTGAGAGTTGCGTTTCCTCCAGGTTTAGCGTCCCCTTTCAGGAAACATGGACATGATGATCTGTCGATCACTCTCTTCAGTTTTTTGCCAATTATCTCAGCGATAGAAGGGCATATATGCGCTGTCCCCAAAAAACAAATTTGAATTTTTCCAGAGACTTCTACTTTGAATTGCAAAATCTGTGGTCTTTTCAAGTAGTCTACTTGAAAAGCAAATGTAAAGTACAAAAATATTTGTACAAAATTTCCCATTTTTATCAGAGATTTAATTACTTGGCATTTCATCACTGCTGTCAGGCTGCCTCGGGAGGTGTTACCTCTGGCCTGGGGTCAGAGGTTCCTGGTATTGATGCAGGCATACAACAGGTAAGTACAGAATTTATAAACCGCAATTACTCTCTGCTCATCGGATTGTTAAAGTTACGATAATCAAAACAAAGTTTGCAGTGCCATTGCTACACATCTCCGTATACCCATTTTATCCATTTTTCTCTACCTTATTTATTGGCTTATACTTTACTAACTGGATTCTCAATCTCTTACTAATTACATTCTTGATGATAAGGTCAGTGAGTGGCACTGGTTAATGGAAATATAATGTGAACCCATTTTTAAATTTATAGTAGTCTACTTGAAAAGCAAATGCAAAGTCAATGTTTATGCATTTCATTTAACTCAACAGCCTCAGAATATGGTAATTTCAGTATGTAATCAATATAAAATATATCGATATAAAAACGTATTAATGAAATGTTTTACCTTTTCTTAAGAATAGGTCTATAAACCACCATCTGTACATGACTTCTGGGACATGCCGCCTATGCCCAAGGTATTACTCAAGTAACATTTTGTCTTTTACCTAATTCTGAAACAGAGGAGAGGATGACATTTTTTCAGAAACCTTGTATTTTATATGGTAAAAATCTATGATTTTATAAAAAGACTTTGAGTGAGAAAAAGGTGGTTTGTTTTTGCAGTCTGCAAAACCTATATCAATAATAGAAAATAGCCTTTTCTGTAAGTTGGAGGTATCTAAGTAAGTCTTAGTGAAGGTTGCCTGGTAACTCTTCAATTTAAAGTATCATAGGTCTAAGGGTTCATGTGAAGAAAATTGTGGTAGAAATGTTAAGAACATGTTGGAATAAAATACTGGTGACTGAGAGCCTATGTTAGAAAAACCACACATAAACAACTTTCTAGGACCTCTGCAGCTACCTCAGATTTATATAAAATCCTGTTTGCCGCAGAAAGTAACAGCAAATATTCAATTGTTAAAAAATATTTGGATAGGAAAAAGGGATATAGGGAAGCAGAAATCAGAAAATCAGATTTTTGGAAATCTGTTTGGAAAATGTAGATGGCTACATAAAATAAAATGTAGATATTAGGTTATTTTTCTCACTTGAAATAATCCCAATACTAAAGTCTGATCATCACTTACAGTATTTTGTATATTTTCTCTATTTCAGTAATGTTGTAATATAATGTGTTTAAGTGAAGTTATGTGGTGAAAGTGAAAAGAAATATTTTATGAATATTTTATGAATGTATTTATGTTCCTTCGTTCTTTACAAGGTTTTTGTTTCTAATCCTTATCTTAAACATTGTTATTGTTATTAAATTTTAAGTCTTTTTAATTTTGTGAAGGCAAAATAAAATGGAAACCTAATTAACACATGTATATGTAAAAATTAAAAATTAAAAAAAGAAATATTTCATGGTAAGGCTAGATTAAGATAAATGATGCATATGGAGCAAATCAGAACCATGAGGAAAAGGCGGGATCTTTGCAGAGCTACAGAGCCGTCATCTTGTGGGAAATGAGCACCTCACATCGTCATTTCTTCTCCTTTCTAGGCATCCTTCCCATATATATTTTTTTTAAGTGCTATTATGTGTCTCATTTCAAAACAAATAAAAAACTGAACAAAAGTAGTCTTGGACCTGATTTCCTCCCCAAGCTTGGCTCTATTTCTCTTCTTTACGACAAAACTCTAATCCTCTTGTTTGTTTTTTCTGAAACTCACTTCATCCCGGCTCTGCTTTGATGGGTTGACTGATGCCTGAGGATAGTTCATCTGATGGTCAATCCCCATTTTTATTCAATTAGCCCTTACCCTTTGCCATCCTTAATCATTTCCTCTCTCTCTTACCATCTCCTTATTTCTCTCCCGTCTCATTGATCACTCACTCTTCTTATCGTTTGTTTGCTAATTCTTTTCATTCCAAACCTAAGTAATCCTCTTGGCTTATTCTTGAAACACTTCTCTTGGCTGCCTAAATTCCCTGGTGAACGTGTCCAGTCTCATGGTAGGATCCCTCTATAGAGCAGACCCTGACACTGTGTCAAGAGCAGCAGCACAGTCCATACCACACAAGGACATCCTCCGAGAGCCTCAGCTGCAATGACCTCACAGGACGTCCTCCGAGAGCCTCAGCTGCCATGCTCAGAAGACGACCTGCATCTTTTCCTCCAACCCTGGGCCATTGATGTCTTCTTCCACCCAAGTGAATGGAAACCGCATTTACAGTTTTTCGAGTCAAAAAACTTGAGCTGTTACTGATACCTGCAATTTTCTCACATCCTACCACTGTTCTTTCAGGGAACTCTTCTGGTTTTCTTGATAAATATCTCAAACAGGTCCACTCTGATCACTGTCTTTTCTACATTTTCTCTCATCTAGATGAAACGGCAGCTTCTAAACTAATCTTACTCTGTCCCTACTTTGCTATTCCCAATGCAGCCATTAGTGGAACCCTAGTGACAGGTCACATCACTCCTCTGCCTGTGACCTTCAATGTCTTCTCATCGTGTTCAGAGTGACAGCCAGTGTCCTCTGGTGCTCCAGGACGCCCTTCACCTGTGTGCCCTGCCACTCCTGTCCTGTCACCTGCGGTGCTCCTGTGGCTTCCCTTTCTGCTCCAGAGAATGCCATGTCTGAGACTATCCAAGGACGTGGCCCTGGGGTCCTCCCTGTTGGGTTTCTTCCTTCAGAATTATGCTCACTCAGAATGCCACTTTCTGAGTGAGGTCTTCCATGTCACATCTGTTTACATTTGAAAATACTGTATATTCCTTCTACCACTGACCCCGTGTGCTTTCTCTGAATTATTTCCATAGCATGCATCACCTCTTAAGATATAAGGAAATTTTCTTGTATTTAATGCTATTTACTTTTTCCTCTTATAAGAATATAATATATGAGGACATTTGGTTTGCATTTTTTCCCAATATTGTTTTCCCTGTGCATAGAAGAGTGTTACAGCATAAAAGAAGGTCCAATGAATGAGAGATTAAATAATTATTTGACTACTCAAGACCTTCTGTGTAAGCCACTGTGGGTGAACTGAAGATGCCTCACCCACATATCACTAACGTGTTTTGTCTCTCATGAGCTCCTCTCACCAGAGTTACCAAAACCTCCTTCTTGGTAAAAGCGATAGACCTTTCATTCACAATCCATCTACTCCTTTCTACAAAATTATATTGTATTTCTACTTTTTTAAAACCACTCTGTAGCCTTGGCTAGAGTTTATGAGATTTGCATTTCAATTATAAAAAAGAAACACATTCTGTCTCAATTCATGCAATTCAGCATACAGAGATAATTTATGATAAAATGGAATTTAAATGCATCTTGAGAAAAGAATATTCCCTTATACTCTGAATTTAAAACATTAAAATACATCCCTTCCCCCACCCCCTTAAATCTATAGGTGCCTCTACTCCTTTCTGACTGGAAGGAGATTATTCAGATAAATGGAATGCCATTAAGATTCCATTAAGTAGATGTGAAGTCTGCAATATGGGAAGAATACGGAACATGCGCAATACTTAGCAGCCTACATAGTCCACAAATTGTGTTTCTACAAACATGAATTTTTAGTGGATATTTGCTTTAACATCCACTTAAGAGAAGTAAAGAAGAGAAGGTAAGAGTTCAGGGGAATGTACGTTAAGATAGGTGTATACCATTTAGGCAGAAATAGACAAGGGTTATAGTTTTTCAAGTGATTCTGTTTGGGACCTGTGCATGTATGCACCATGATCTTATCTCTGCAGCATTTTTACCTTTTTTCCCCAAAGTCCATTCATATCACTTTTATCATTCACATATTTCAATGCGTGCGTAAGTCATTATCCCATTGTCATAGACCAGGAACTGAGATTCCAAGTTCACACTGTCTCATGGCCTCAGGTCCCTTCTCATGTCAGAGTCCAAGACCTTCCGAGCCTTGTAGGTCCTGTCCTTTCTGTGTGACCTAGCGGAGTCCAATAATACTATTTGCTTTTCCATGCCCAGAGCTGAGGTTTCCAAGTTCCTTCTGAGAGCCCATGCTGTTAGCTTCTCCTGGGTCACACACTCATCAGGGTACAGACCTACTTCAAGTCAAATCTACCTGTAAATGTTCAGCTCAGCTGTCTGCTTGTCTGTTCTGTTTTCCCAGCACATTAGCACAGCTGACAATGATTATTGAATGTAAACCCTATGCCCTGCCCTTTCTCAGGGGTAGAGATTACAGTAGCAGAAACAAAAAGTTGTCTGCTTAGAATTTCTTTCCTCCCCCAACATCCTGTACGATACAATGATTTTACCCAATGATTTAATCACTTACTACTATGTCATGTAATTATTTTAAGTCTGACTTCTCTGCACTTCTGAACCGAGCGAGAGGAACACATTCATGTCTGACCAGGCTTTGTAGCACATGGTTTCTTTACTTGTCACTTAAAAAACATTCAATAAAAACTTGACATGGAGTAATGTGTTGCCAACAATGACATAATTCCTTGGAGGAAAATTCCCACTAGATTTCACTATGAGAAACCCCAAACTTGCCCATCATTTCCAATGCAGATAAATTGGTGGAATATTCAGGAATAAGTTTGTTTGTCCTGATATTTATGTGCGAAGCTTCTGAAATTTTCATCTCTTTAATTTGTCCCTTCTTTTTTTTCTGGCTCACAATCCAATTTGCTTAAATAACTTCATTCATAAGACAAATCAAGTAAATCTCAGTTTAATAAAAAATGCCCATTATGTGTGATTCTCTCATTACTTACATCAAATACTTGAATGCAATTGTCTGCATGTTTTTACATAAATTATGCTTCTTGCAATACACTAGACTTCATGTTCTTTTTGCATAATGTAATAATCAGCATCCTCCATTTGAGTATGAAAGTTTAATGCCACCAGAGAAGTAGATAATATTTTTGGATAGAAGGAAACACGATGTGTGGTACTTAATGTCCCTCCTTCCCAAGAGAAGGTTGACAAGTACGGTTTATCACACAGATCATGTTAGTAGGTGAGTGACTACCTAAGATCTGAAAAGATTAGCATAAGAGATGTGTATGTGGGCGGTGCCTGTGGCTCAGTGAATAGGGCGCCGGCCCCATATGCCGAGGGTGGCGGGTTCAAACCCAGCCCCGGCCAAACTGCAACAACAACAAAAAAATAGCCAGGCGTTGTGGCAGGTGCCTGTAGTCCCAGCTGCTCGGGAGGCTGAGGCAGGAGAATCGCGTAAGCCCAAGAGTTAGAGGTTGCTGTGAGCCATGTGACTCCATGGCACTCTACCTGAGGGCGGTACAGTGAGACTCTGTCTCTACAAAAAAAAAAAAAAAGAGAGATGTGTATGTATCTTTTAATAAGTAAAATATTGCTCCATCTAAAATAAAAAACACTGAATCAAGCTAATAGGGTCAAGTCTATGTTGTCCAAAAGAAAGTCCAGAATGTTCTTTGTCTGCTCTGTGTGAAACAGTGACCAGTGTTCACATGTGGCTATCAAGCACTTAAAGTATGCCTAGGATGATGAGAAATGTGTCTTTAAATTTGGTTTAAATTTAATTCAATCAAATTTAAGCCAAATAGCCAATGTCTCCCATGGGTTCTGTATTGGACAGCACAGTCTAGATAATTTGAAAACCATCACATTCAGATAGTAAAAAGGCTTAAAGGTCAACAATATTGCTCAGCTATTCCTCCCTGGGCTTCATTAAAAAGTGAAGATCTACAAAATCAGAACCCTGCTTATGGTCAAAAGCATCTGAGACCACCTCGTGCGTCCTTTCCTCCTGATAGTTAAGACCCTCTGTGATCCTCTTCCTTCAAGTATGGGCTGGACCTAGTGCTTTGCTATTAATTAGCATCTGGCCAAATGGATGCCATATCGCTTGAGATTAAATTAGAAGGACCGTGGCTTCCCTTTCCCCAGGAGCCACCAGTCCTATGTCTTGAGGCAGCCTCCGTAACCCTTATGTGGAAGGGACTGAGGGCTATTATTGACCAGACATGAAAGTAGTTAACCCCATTAACTCCCCAAGTTAGGGTTCAGCATCAGCAACAAGTTACCTGCAACGTCTAAAAAGACCCTGAGGCCACAGGCAGCCAACTCAGCCATGCTCAGATTCATGACCTCAGAAACCATGAGATAATAGATGTCAATTGTTTTCAGCCCCTAACATCTATAGTAATGTTATACACAGCAAAAAAATTAAAAAAATAATAATAATAAAATAACTTACATCTTAATTTTATGGTACTATTGTGGCAACCAGAATGGGGGTAATATTCGGTGGAACAAATACAGGCTTTCCAGAGTTAGCAAACAAAAATACAGTACTACCAACTTACTGTGAATTTCAAACGAACAGTCAATAACTCTTAATGTGAGCATGGTTCTCATACAATAATTGGAACATAATTATATATTTTATATATTTTATACATTCCTAGATTTGGAATTAAATAACTATATATATTATATATAATATATATTATAAACTACAGATATATAGTTCTTTATCTATTATGAACTATACATGTAATATATATTCTTATATAAACTATACCTATAATATAGTTCTTTATCAATTATAATCTATTTATATAATATCTATTCTAAACTGTATATACAGTACAACTATACTACATATAGTATAGTAAAACCATATATATAGTTTAATATATCTATTATATAAATAGACAATAAATATATCTATATAATATCTATTATAAACTATATCTATCTGGTAGAACTATAGAGGGACAGAGGGAGGGGGGTGGGGCCTTGGTGTGTGTCACGCTTTATGGGGGCAAGACATGATTGCAAGAGGGACTTTACCTAACAATTGCAATCAGTGTAACCTGGCTTATTGTACCCTCACTGAATCCCCAACAATAAAAAAAAAAGAATTATAATATATATATCATAGAACTATATAGAGTTTATAATAGATATTATATAGATATATAGATAAAGAGCTATATATATAGTTATATATATACATATATTAGTTCTTTATCTTAATGCCAGATCTAAGTAATAATTTTCTATTATTCCTGACCCAATACTCAGTGAGTTGATTGGTCTCTCCTGCCTTCAGGTTTGACTTAGGACAGGCCCAAGCCCGGACACAAGTGAAAGACAGTCATCCGACAGGGTGGGTATTAGATGTAGAGGCCCAGCTAAGTGCTTTTTGTGGACAGAGGTAAGTGTTATCTTCTCGTGACTTACAAGATAGGAGGAAGGAAAAATTACATTATATAACAATAAGAGTATCTAAGGCGAAAGCTCGTTAAATCCATAGCTTTCTAGAAGTTTAGAAACATTGAATGCCATTTCTTAGAGCTAGAACTATAAGAACTGTATCAAGAGAATTTCTGAATTACTCAACAATTCAGGATTCTATTAGAAAACTTCATCAGCAAAAAAGAAAAACACTTTAATGGGGTTTAAATATTAACTGAAATTCATTCACTTATACAGCTGAAAAGTCTTGACCCTCAGACTTGGTTAAGACGGGCTTCGGGCCCAATCTGATCAGAGTTCTTTGTTTGTCCCTTCTTCTTGGGAACTCTTCTGTCATAGCCTGAAAAGGGGAATCAGCAGAGTCTCAGCTTCCTCCTTCAACTGGGAAACAAAACTGTCAGCTGCGCACTGAGTGGATAATCAGAAAGCTGTGCCCAGGTTGGGCCAATCACTGGGACCAAGGGAATGCCTGGAGCTTATTGGTTTAAGCCTGGGACACCTGCGCACTCCTGAGCCAATCAGCATCAAGGAGGAAGGCGCGGAGGCAAGTGAGCAAATCTGCAATGGAGCTTCGCCCCCTGATGGCTCACACTGGCCTTCGGTAGAGAATGTTAAAGCTAGGAGGGGAACCACACCAAGTGTCAACTTCAGAGGGGCCATTGGGAAAGAGCCTCAGTGGCTACTCTAGCTGTCTGGAAACCAAAACATTGAACACGGAACGAATCTAAAGCAATTCTAAGCTAAGCATTTCATGGCTCCTATTTTTCATCCGCTGTTGTGACCAGGATATTGTTCCTGTTTTGCAGGTTAAAATGAGGTCTCTCAGGGATCAAGTCACTTTCCCAAGGTCACGTTTCTTTAAGTTGGAAAAAAATAAAAAAAGAAATTTATCTCCACAGGATCTGTTATCTCTTGACCTTAGTTTTCCTTTGCACATATATAAAGGTTGGGAAGGTTATCAAATCTTTGAGAAGCCATGGTTATTTATAATAAATGACTCCCACACTCACCCATCTCCCCAAAAAGATGTTTTTATAAATACTACGTGATATTTGGCTCTGTTAGAAGATTCCGGAAGCTCCTTTTATAACAGGACAAATTCTAAGAGGTGAGAACATAGGGTTGGTAGAAATTAGGGTCCCATGCTCAACTGCTGGGAGAACAGGGTGGTCCAGAACAGTGAGGGGACTCAGAATGGTCTGTGTACAAGACAAACCACACACCCTCCAGGAAATTCAGCTGAAATGCTGCTGTTAGTGAACACTAGACGTCTCAGTCACACTCTGACATTTTTGCAGATCTTATGTCAATTCCTTAACTTAATATTGAAGTGCTTTAAATTACTATTGATGCTTTTTTGAGATATTTATTGAATTGGAATCTCTTATCTGACTCTTCTCCACTTTAAGCATATTATGTTCCTTTTTGAACTAACCCTGGGCATTTTTCACTGACTTTTACTTTGTATTTTCATAGACAATTTCTGCCAAGAATAATATTATCTGAGGAATAGTGTAAGACCTTGACCATCAAGAAAGATCATTGTTGAAAAGTGATTTTTAATTACTTCTTACTGGGGAAAATTGAGCTCCAGTCACTAAGGTGATAGCACAATGTCATCCAATTAAATAAAATCATTTATATTTAATTACCTCCACTGCAGGGTCACATCCTTAGGAGAGTGATTCTTCTATCATTTGAGTTAAAGTTATCTTCTCTACTTTTTCCTGATTAGTTTTTAACAGTGCCAGGCATGAGTCTGATCTTTCTTACTTGAAGTATATTTTATTATTTAATGTAACATTTTACATTAATTGATACCCGTATTATAAAGCAAAAAGCATCGCAAATTGTAAATATACATTGATTCCAAATCATTCTAAGGACACAATCCAGAGAGTAAATGTGAGTGCTATCTAAAGAGCCCTTTGCTTTGTTTGTGAAGTGTCTTAGAAGAGGAAATGTTATAAAATGATCAGGTAATTACCTTGGTATTTAGGACGGCAAAAACTTAAAGTCGGACAAGTCTAATTATACAGAAATTCACTTAAAAGCACAGCCTTTACCCAATATTTTTTTATTGGGAAAAATAGTGTCATCTAGGAAATAAGATGTAAATCATATGTACCATGACTATTATGATGATGTAACAGGGTTTAAAATGGTCATAGGGAGAAAAAAATAAAAACTGGAAGAAATAGCCAAAATGTTACCTAAAGAGACAGGGGAGCCCAGGTGACTTTTAACTGTTTACACTTTTCTACGTGTTTAATCTGCAGTTGCAGTCAAGGTGGGTGCTGGGGCTGGGCTGGTTTTCTCTCCTGCATCCTCTAATGCTCAGGAAGGGGAGACAAGGTCTGGCCATAGCAGTTTCCATGCTTCCCAAGAAAACTAGTACTCAGACTTGGACTTCTCAAAGAACCGCTTCTACCACCTTGTTCTACACAGCAAGACTTTTCCATCCTTTTTTCAGAGGTTTAGTGTCTCCATGGGAAGAGCCACATCCAATAGGGGTGTGTACATGACAGGGAGAAATTCATTGCCACTTTTTGCAATCTAGTATCTCAAATGCATAGAGTGTATATATATGTTTATATACATACACACACATATGTTTATAGATGCATATATGTGTGTATATATATATAAATGTTAGTAAACTAAAAAATAAGGCAGAACTAAGACAACAGCATAGAACAAAATTGACATATCAGTTATCTAATATTAGTTTGTGAATTTCAATCTCAGCTTACTTTTAAATTGATGCTGGCTAAGGAAAAAGAGGAACACAAGAGATTGCTATTTTCATTGTCTGCTAAGAAGAGCATAAATTTCATCCTTACATGTGGTTTTGGTAAATTTATTCTTGTGATATTTAGAGCAACTTACTCCTGCCTGGCTTAAAGTACATCATTTTTTTATTCTTACTGTAGGAATCAGTGAATTCAGAGGCTCCTCAGCCCACCTCTATGAAGCGCTAACTAAGTGGTCCTCACCTGTACTCATTCCTTAGGACTGAACCCTAAACAGATGCACAAGCTGTGAGGGCATTATGTCACAGCTGTGAAGCACAAAGAAACCAGACAGCTATGCAAATGACAGAGCACTAATATTTTATTTCACTAGTGTTACAATCTCATAGTTGGACTCATTAAATGAGGGAACCATAGCCAAGTTAAAACATGCAAATATTAATGTCACTGTAATTACTGAGATATAATAGAAATTATCAAACTCGGAGCTCAGGGCTGCATGTTTGACTGGGTAACTGTAATTGAAGACAGCTAACAGAATCTCAATTTGCAAATGAAGAGGTGGCCAATGAGGAACAGAGCAAGCCCAGGAAGAATGGAATCCTCCGAACAAGGAGCGGATACATCAGGGGTCAGAAAGTGCACATAGCCGTGCACTGTCCCCACCGCAGACACTGCTGGGAATCACACTCTGCATTTTGGCGATTAAAAAATATAGAGATGAGTTTATTTCTTTTTAAATGCTCTTCATTAATAGATAAGTGCAATACTCCCTGGATGAATTTACGGTGGAAAAATGAGTCTATGGAGTTTGTAATATGAAGAATGTCAATTGTAATAAAATGTGCAGTGAATTGAGAAGTTCATTCTGTAAAGAAAAATAATATTATAATATAAAAACAGAAAAAAATGTTATTTAAGATGATGTATTCAAGTCTTTTGATAGGAAACTTAATGGAAAGGCAAATCCATGATGCCTATTGTGAGTTGTGGCTTGTCAGTAACATTTAGCCCCCCAAAAGACATCTTCTTCTTCTTTTCTTTTTTTTTTTTTTTTGAGACAGAGTCTCACTATGTCACCCTGGGTACAGTGCTTTGGAGTCACAGCTCACAGCCACTTCAAACTCTTGGGCTTAAGTGATTCTCTTGCCTCAGCCTCCTAGTAGCTGGGATGACAGGTGCCCGCCACAATGCCTGACTATTTTTTGGGGGGTGGTGGTTCTTGTTGGTTGTTGCAGTTGTCATTGTTGTTTAGCAGGCCCTGGCCGAGTTTGAACCCACCAGCCCCTGTGCATGTGGCTGGCGCCCTAACCACTGAGCAACGGCACCAAGCCGAGACATCTTCTTCCACTGGTAGTGGAGATACTTCGTTCTTCTCCTCTTTCATGTGTATCCGAGACATTTGTGATTTCTTTGTCTCTGGTATGTAAGACCCAGACTTTCCTTTAAGTTCAAACATATACCTTCAAGGGAAATTTTTATTTATTTATTTATTTATTATTATTTTTTTATTAAATCATAACTGTATACATTGATATGATCATGGGGCATCATACAAGGGAAATTTTTTAAGTGACTTATCTCTTTCCATTCTGCAAACTTAATAATCACCATTCAAAATCACTTTACAACTACTTAACAAAGAAATAATTTAGCTGTAAGAGAAATTTGAAAAAGATGAATGATGGAAAATAACATTTTAAAACTCCATTTAAAAAAATAAGGCAATGGAAGTAATCTATTGTTGAAAGCCTATTTTTTTTTTTTTTAAGCTGAGACATATGGACACCGTGCCCACAGCCTGGGGTAGCCAAGTCTGGAAAACTCACAGAGTAGACATGGCCAGGAAGAAACCCCAGGGCCGGGGACAGTGTCGCACACGTGACAAGTTTGTCAGTGACAATGACGGCACATTCTGTAATTATTTACATCCACTCTCGGTTGCCTTGCCCCTCTTAACTACATTTTTAGAAATATTAAATATAATTTCTAAAATTTGGGAAAACTATATGAATGTACAGTATTGAGAGAACCATCCTAGTAACCTGTAGACATGCTACAGTGTCTAAAATTTATGCCAGTGTGAGCCTACAAGTATGATTATGAGCAGAGGTAAGTTATTCATGTGGTATTCAAATGGCCAGCATGTCATTAAGAGTCTACTCTATAGGCTATTCAGGAATTAACGTCCAACTCCTAAGGTCAGGAGTAGCCTGGTCATCTGTCTTAAACACCTGAATACTCAATAAAAACCATCTCTTTCCATCTGTCATGAACTGGAGCATATTCAGAGGTATAGGGAAATCACAACTAGAGACTTCTGTTATATTAGGTCTTATAATAATCTTTTTTTTTTTAGTGGACATACATACTTCATTTCTCTTGGGCATACACCTAGTAACAGGATCCTGTGATTGGCCGGTTTTCCAGCCTAGGCACCCCCAGTGGTGACTTCCCTTATACTTGGCATTTCCCATCTTCTCCATTTTAGCCATTCTGATGGGTGTCCATTATAATAATCTTTACAAAAGCAGCACAATACTCAGCCTTAAGAGTTCAGGCTGGGAGGCTATTTCTCACCTTTGAATTTTGGCCCTGTCACTTGCAATCTCTCTCATCTTTGGAAAATCATTTAACTTCTCTTAGGCCCACTATCTCAAAATGGGATAACAGTAGTTTTATCCTAGGCTTATTGTGAAGATTAAACAGCACAGATCTTTTAAAGTACTCAGAATGGTGCTACTAGGCAATCAATATTATAAAAGTGTACATCTGATAAATGCTAATATTAAAAATGGCATACACTAATGAGTTTCAAGAATATATGGTCCATTTGTAGCCCCAGAAAAACATCCCCTTTGCTAATACAGGTTGGAACAAAAACAATCTAATGTACTAGTTATTTTTACTTATAAATTGATCAATGTATTCTATCTACCAAGTCAATGGGCAGATTTATGAAGTTGCAGCAATTATTTAATTGCCATTATAAAGATGTACACAAATTTTAACACCAATAGTCACACATGCCCCATGAATGACTCATTTGAAAGTGTATACTTGTATCTACTTGTAAAATGGACTTATGTCTTCAGTACAGTTATCATTTTGACGTAAAGAAGCCCAAGGGGAAATCTACAAGATGAGTGGGGCACAGAGCCAGCAGTCAGAGGTTCCCTGAACAACTAGCTAGTGGACTGAGTGACTCTCCCTGTATGCTTCAGTTCTATGATCATGGCTTTAATGTTGGTAAAACATTCGATAATTAAGCTAGATTACTAGTCACACAATGTATCTCTCTTCAGATCTAGAAGGGAGTGTATAATTCACAACAATGGAAGATCTACTCTGATATAATTTTACAAATAGAAATTCCTGGGCATTTACTTCCCAGATGCAGAGGGTGGCAGTGGACAGAGAAGACACCCTTTTGGAAGGGGACAGGCCAGGCTGTCATCAGCACAGTGGCTTCAGAGGCTGAGGACGCACTGGAGGAACAGCCCACAGGATTTGCATGTTGTTCCTGAGAACGTTCTGGGACACGGGGAGCTGAGGGTGGCTGAGCGACTGACCTGCCATGCATGTTGGAACAGAAAAGAAATTGTACAGTTGCAGGAGGCGGCAGCCATGCTCCAGGCTGGGGGCCAGTCCACTTCACCTCACAGATTCCTCAGCACAGCCCAGAAGACAGTTCCAAACCTTGTGTTGCAGGGCAGAATCTGTGCTTCTCCACAAATAACCCCTATCCCTGGCAGACTGGAAACAACTTCCTAGAGCCCTGTCTTTCTAGCTGTAAAATGGGCATGCTAATAAGAAATTTGAAGTTGAAATTCAATTATGCATCTTCAAAAGTGTTTGGTAATAGTATAAATATATAAAGGATACAATAATAGAAAGGACTTCAAAGTTTCTAGAGTTAAATATGCCCCTATCAACATTCTGAGGACTGAGAGGCTCTTACTTATTAGCATGGCTCTATTTAGTAAAATCAGTAAAATTTGTTTTTATTAAGAATATTTTTGGGCTCGACACCTGTGGCTCAAGAGGCTAAGGCGCCAGCCACATACACCTGAGCTGGCGGGTTCGAATCCAGCCTGGGCCCACCAAACAACAATGACAGCTGCAACCAAAAAATAGCCAGGCATTTTGGTGGGTGCCTGTAGTCCCAGCTACTTGGGAGGTGGAGGCAGGAGAATTGCTTGAGCCCAGGAGTTGGAGGTTGCTGTAAGCCATGATGCCACAGCACTCTACCCAGGGCAACAGCTTGATGCTCTGTCTCAAAAAAAAAAAAAGAATATTTTTGCCTTCATAAGATTCAACACAACAGTTTTGACACACATGCTCACAACTGGAAAGCATTATCTGTAAGGACCCTTAAAAGTTCAGAAGAATTCTGTGACATCTCATTATTCTTTTAAAACTTTAATTTACTGACTTATAAAAAAAAAACTAAAAAAAAAAAAAAATTACTGACTTATATTTAAAAAAAGTTACTTTTCAATGTTCCAGGATATTTTTGAAGTTGGTTCAGAGAAAAGTTAAGACTGTACTTTAATTCAATGTGTTCTTCTGGTAGAGAATTAAAAATGACTTTCAGGGAATATTTATGTTCTTCTACTTACTGAAATTGGACAACACACTGGGATGCAATATTTTTTATCTGACAAATGTCACCATTAAGTCGCTTTCAGGAAGTTTGTTCTAGTCAGTGTAAATTAAGGAACCATAATTTAGCACTCACAGAGGAATTACATTCTCTGTCACTAAAGAGTAAAATAGACTTTTTAAAAAAATTAGAGTCTCACAAGACTTGCTGATACTACTTAATGGCAGTTTTACATTTTTCCTTGCTCAGTGCAGGGTAACACTATAACAATGATAACTCGATTCTTGCTACTTAGACGCAACTCAGTCTGTATCACAAGCTGCACACAGTGCACAGGTGTTTCTACTTCCCTTGCATTTTATTACCTATAAAACTAAAAGACTTTTTCAAAACACCAAATACTACTAACTTCTTCCTAGTCACAGAGGTAATTTAAAGCAAATTGAAATGTGATTTCAGGCAAAATACATAGCATTTAATTAAAGATGTAAGTTTTAAGGCATTACCACATAAATCCTAAGATATTTAAATTGTATATAATTCTTATAAAGGTAATTTTGGCAGAAAGGGATGTGAAGTTTGACCCAGATGACCAAATAATGAAGCAGCCAAAGTTTCAGAGGCTACTCTTGCCCTAGACTTCTGTTAATGCCCATTCTCCAATTGCTGCCATAGTTTTCTTTACCCAAATTAAAGGGTATACAAATTGAGCTGCCTTAATTCAATCTACATATAGATGCATTGCATTCCAAATATACGCATATCAATCGTTTATTACCTTAGTTTGTTCTTGCAAATACAAACTTTGGAATCAAGTGTGAGAAGCTTTATTTTGGAAGAGGGTCTGTCAATATTATTAAGCATTGTCATGAAAGATTATTTTTAAATCGTTTATTTGATGCTGTCTTTAGTAATTCAGGCAGAATCAGGTAGAGACTTTGAATGGATTTGCTTTATAGTTCATTGTAAGCTTAGACATTTACAAGTAAGATCCCTTTGCTTTTGTCTAATAGACAATGAAAAGTCCCTTGAAAACATTTTTAAAAACTTTTTGGCTTTTATAAAAAGTACATAAAAATATAATAAAGCATCAACTTTTAAATAATGTCTAGAAAGGAAAAGTATGCATTTTCAGTAGGAAGACAAGGAGACGTCAGGGTATGTATTTTGGGGGAGAATGGGAAAGGGAAGGAAGATTAGGAAAACATGAAATATCTCTGCATTCGTTATCAGATTCCTAGCTCATCTTACTAAAGAATGCTTTGGGGCAGCACCTGTGGCTCAAAGGAGTAGGGCACTGGCCCCATATACCAGAGGTGGCGGATTCAAACCTGGCCCCGGCCAAAAAAAAAAAAAAAAAAAACCTGCAAAAAAAAAGAAAAAAGAAGAATGCTTTGTAAACCAGTTGCAAGTCACCTCTCTGAGATCAGAGAAGAGGCCCATGCACCTCACATGTGCTCAGCCTTGCTGTCTCAGTACTCACTCCGGAGAGAGTCCACCTCTACCCATCCACAGAGAAACTCTCTGTCTTTATTCAAGAAATAATTTTGAGTAACTCAAGACAAAGGAAAATGCGTTTCTTAGTGGTAATAATAAACCACATTATTTCTAAGTTTACCTAAGTCATTTTAAAAAAGGTAAAACTAGTAGTCTGGTATAGCGGGTTTGTTGGTGGGGGGATCACAATATTTCTACTAATGAGAGAGCTTTTAATTATATGAATTTATACGAAATATAAATTCAACCATACCTGAAGTGTGTGATATACACATGATGCTGTTTGCTACTTAATGAATGTTTAAGACATGGCAAGACACATCTTCCCACAGACAGGGAGGCTTCAGCACAAGCAGCTACAGCCTCTCTTAAAGATCCTCCTACTGGGGTTCTAAACCCTCATTATGGAATACATTACAACAGAATAAGTAAATATTTAGAATTAATTTTTCATGAGTATTCAAATTAATACATTTGACTTAATACTTAAAACGTCTGGAAACATCATGAGGATAATAAACAGGCACATAAAAAAAGAATGTTTACCATGTTGCTGTCTGTGAAGGTGGGAGTGACTTAAAGAGCACATCTTTTTAAAATATGAAGGTTTTTATAGATGTTAATGAGTTCTAAACCATTGAAATCCTGAAATTTCAAAAAATATCTGTGCATTTTTTTCTCTTAAAAATAATAGACAGCATGGTGTAGCACTTGAGAGGCAGATAATCTTGGGCTGGTCCATGTTTATTGAAATCCAGGCCCTATCACCTGGCTGCCTGGAAAGCTGACTCCTCACTGAGGTGCATCGCACCACAGGATTAGAAACTGACACCAACAGAGCACACAATGAGTAAAGTCAGTGAAATAATACGGTTAGAGACTAAAGTTAAAAATTCACGTAGATATATAGGATTTTTTTTTTTATTGAAAATGACTCAGCTATGTATTGTCATGTTTCTGATGACAGAGAAGATCAAAGGGGTTAAATAATATTATCTCATGGTTCAACCAGACTGAAAGCTTTGGCTACACAAACATGGATATTTTTCGTTACAAATTAACAACCTTTTAGAGTAAGACATCTGAAATTAAATAGATGCGGATAATTAATTGAACAAGATAGAAACAAAAGCACAGGCTTTCTGGGGGTAGGGAAGGAAGGGGAGCCGCTCACTAACGCACGTGCCTCCCTGAACTCCAGCTGGAAACTGCCTGCACTTCATCTGTGAATCACTGCTCCTCAGCTGTTTAAGCTTTCCACGTTGAAAGAAAACTACAAGGTAAATTGAAAGAAAATGAAAAGCCGTATAAAAAATTCATCAGGTTGATTTCAGTTCTCTGTGCCCTTGCAAAATATATAATCTCCTTCGACTTAAAAGCAGGAAAGGTCATCTTTTTAAAAATGGTGGTTCAGTTCAGTTTGTGGTTAAGGTTCAATTGAACTACACATTCTATGAAATGATTTAGGATGTGAATCAGCAAAATCAACAGTCAGCTTCCAGACCTCAGCAACATCAAAATTGGACAGCGATTCAAAGATGAGCAGGAAAGGGAACATTAGCACAATTCAACTTCCCTCAACCATCTGCACCCTCAGCCGAAACACCCGCACAGGAACAAGTCCCTGAGGACTGGAGCTGAAATGCGCAAGCCTCCCGCTGTTTCTAATTCTTTTGCAACAACAGTGTTTGTAATTTCATCTCAATAGACATTATACACAAAAGAAGAACCACAAAAGTTGTTGGGACAGGGATCATCTGCATTTCCATATGAGGCATCTTCACTCCAAGGCACCAATAGACACATTACATAGGCTCAAGAGATGGCTTTAAAAATAGTCAAAATAGCAGAGATGACTGAAAGTTATCAAAATGTAGTTTATTATTATCATAAATCGTGAGAATGATAGTCTGGATACTAATTTTAATAGTTTCATAAAATATTTAGTTACATTGCCCTGTCAGGTTCCAGAGGTGCTATGATCAGCAGTTTGGGCAACTGTTTCAGAGACTGTTCCTTCCCCAGCTTTCCTTACTGACTTGTACCTAGACCATCAGCAGGGCACCCTCTGAACCACACTCCCCTCCCTGGGACCCTAGGTGCAGATTAGCAACACCGGTATCAAGTCCCACATAAATTAACTTGGTTTGCCAGAGAACACCCTGACCTCTCAGCAAGGGGGCCGTTCACTCACACAGCAGCTACTGGCTATTTTATCTGTCTCTAGCTTTGCATTGTAATGGCACAGTGGAGGCGTATTTGCTCAGGAATCAAAGTGAGGGAGCCATTACATTTGTAGGCTTGTATCCAACACTATATTTAGTCACCAACAAGTCAGGTATCCGACATCAGGCAGGTGTTTGCATTTTAGTGATTTCTACCATTTGAGTTTCCAAGGGTTTCCACTTGTTTCCAGCCTCACCCCCAGTCCAGTCACTCATCACTCATGGCAGACATGATGAAGCCAGCTAACACACATTTTCCTGAGTCATGTCTATCTGGAGACTTTACTCCTGAGTCGCGCCTTTGAGGGCGCCACTCACCTGCTGAAGGGTGCATTCTGCACCTAGTGCAGTCTCTCCTTCTTTCATAATATTCATTTTGAGCATCCTGCACAAAGGAAGGCAGGTGAGACACAGGGGAGCCTCAGGTGCTCCCCAAAGTGAGAATGGGATGAAGCCAGAGCTTCCAGGAGCAAGAATCCCTTCTAAGGAGCATGTTTAATAAGTGAACTCCATGGAATAGTTATGGAATTGTACTGGGATGATGTAAAAGGCCACTGTAGTAGGGAAAAGGGGGTGACCAGAACACAGTTCACCTGCATTTCCTGTTCATACTTCAACCTTGAGAAGCCACTGTTGAGGGCTCAGTCACATCCATGCAGGAAAGGGACAAGAAAACCACATCGTTTAATTCTAGGACATGGGACTGCAGGAAAGTGGTTTCCTTCTTTTCAAATTAAATTTTCCACAATTACTATACACTCTTTTCAAAATATAATTGTGACTTTTAAGGTGTAATATAAAAATTATAGTAATTTTGATGTAAAAAAAATTTTATTCTCTAAATTTTATGTGACCTGAAGAAAATGTATGATAAAAATGATTCAGCGAAACAACTAAAATATTGCCTTATAAAGTTCATATGTTTCACGTCTGACACATGTTACTAAATGTGATCCAATAATCAGCATTGCTGCTTTTAATACTGAATGAAAAAGGAGGTAGGAATTTCAGTTCGGGAATAAATGGAAGTCCAGAAAGACACTCGTGTAGGATGTGTTTTAGAGTCTTGGAAAGAAAACTGCTGACCAAATCTTGCATGTTGATATTTCTCATGTTGTCATTGGCAAGAAATGATGGACACATCAAATAGCTTGTAAAATATCTAACAATCAGTGGTGACACAGACTGAAGTTAAAGCACTGCCCTGTTACTCCTCTAATGGACAGTGATTATAATGTTAGCAGTGCCAGGAAACATCTAAACAACAATTTTTATTATCATTTTAGTGGCAGTGAATAAAAAGTATGTCATTTCTTCTTGTTTCCCATTTGGCATTAATTTGCTAACAAAGTAGACATAAATCTCTTAGAATTTCTTGCAAGAAAAATAGAAACATTTAATAAAATATGTGAAAGTGTCCTAGGACACAATACTATTAGTCAACATTCTTCAAATGATACTAAATAGATTTCATTTTTAAAATAATTTTTTTAGTCTATTATAAAAACATTCTCACAGGAGGGAAGAGCAAGATGGTGGCCGAGTAACAGCTTTCTTGCAACTGGGCATGGTGAGACTGGGGAGAGAAGACTCCAGGCATCTCTGGCTGCTGGGATCTGCCCAGAAACATCTCTTTGGGGACACAGGGAGTCAGTGAGAGACTTCTGGACCCCATGAAGAGGACAAAAGCAGTGGAGGACTGGAGGATGGTAACTTAAAGAGCAAGAGGAAGTGAAAGGAAAATTAGGGCAAGGAAACAGATAAAAGAAATCACTCATGAGGAAGAATCAGCAGAAAAATCCTGGAAACATGAAAAACCAGTCTATAGCACCCCGCCCACAAGGGACTGTGAGGTAGCTACTGCAGAGGATTCCACCTATAAAAAAATGTTAGAAATGACAGAAGGGGAATATAGAATACACATGATGAAAACAAGAAATGAAAGAAATGAAATGAAAGAAATGATGGAAACAATGAAGGAAACTGCTGGTAAAGTGGAAAACAACCAAAAGGAAATCCAAAAACATAATCAAATAAGAGATAAATAATATGAAGAATATAGAAAGGATATAGCAGAGCTGAAGGAACTGAAGTGGTCAATTAGGGAACTTAAAGATGAAATAGAAAGTATCAACAACAGATTAGACCATGCAGAAGAAAGAATCTCAGAGGTAGAGGACAAAGCTCTTGAGATAACTCAGATAATTAAAGAGGCAGAAAAAAAGAGAGAGAAAGCAGAACATTCCCTAACAGAATTATGGGACTTTATGAAGCATTCAAACATATTAGTTATAGGTATCCCAGAAGGGAAAGAAGAATGCCCCAGAGGAATGAAAGCCATACTAGAGAGTATTATAAATGAAAATTTCCCAAATATCACCAAAGATTCTGACAGACTCTTTTCAGAGGGATATTGGACCCTAGGTCGCCTCAACTCTAACAGAGCTTCTCCAAGACACATTGTGATGAACCTGTCCAAAGTCAAGACAAAATAAAAGATTCTTCAAGCTGCCAGGAGTAAGCATCAGTTGACCTACAGGGGCAAATCCATCAGGATGACTTCAGACTTCTCTAATGAAACTTTTCAAGCAAGAAGACAATGTTCATCTACCTTTAATCTACTTAAACAGAATAATTTCAAGCTCAGAATTCTATATCTTGCAAAGCTAAGCATTAAAATTGACAGAGAAATCAAATCATTTACTGATATGCAAACATTGAGGAAATTTGCCACAATAGAGTAGATCTACAGGAAATACTTCAACCTGTTCTACACACTGACCAGCACAATGGATCAACAGCAAAGTAGCAACTCAGAAATTAAAGGACAGAACCTAATTTCCACAATGATGCAGAGGATAAAACTAAGCAATGGACTCTCACAAAATATGATGAATAGAACACTACCATATTTATCAATTATCACAATAAATGTTAATGTCTTGAATTCCCCACTGAAGAGGCATAGATTGGCTGATTGGATTAAAAAAAAAAAAAAAAAAAAACTATCCATTTGCTGTCTGCAGGAAAGACACCTAGCTTCAAAAGACAAATTAAAATTCCGAATTAAGGGTTGGAAGACACTTAAATGAGACCCTAGAACAACTGTGCTTGATAGATGCATATAGAACATTTCATCCCAAAGATAAAGAATATACATTCTTCTCATTGCCCCATGGAACATTCTCCAAAATTGATCATATCCTAGGCCACAAGACAAACCTCAACAGAATCAAAATAATTGAAATTTTACCTTGTATGTTCTCAGACCACAAGGCACTAAAGGTGGAACTCAACTCCAATAAAAATGTTCAACCCCACACAAAGGCATGGAAATTAAACAACTTTGTGCTGAATAACAGTTGAGTGCAGGAAGAAATAAAAGGGGAAATCATTAACTTCCTTGAGCATAACAACAAGGAAGACGTAAGCTACCAAAAACTGTGGGACACTGCAAAAGCAGTTCTGAGAGGAAAATTTATTGCTTTAGAAGCCTATATTCAAACAACAGAAAGAGAACTCATCAACAAACTCACAAGCCATCTTATGATATTGGGAAAAGAAGAACAATGTAAGTCTAAACCCAGTAGAAGAAAAAAAATATTCAAAATTAAATCAGAGATCAATGAAATTGAAAACAAAACGAATCTTTCAGAAAATCAATGAAACAAGGAGTTGGTTTTTTTGAAAAAATAAATAAAATATAAAAACCTTTGGCCAGACTAACTAGAAATAGAAAAGTAAAATCTCTAGTAACCTCAATCAGAAATGATAAATGGAAAATAACAACTGATCCCACAGAGATACAAGAGATCATCTCTGAATACTACCAGAAACTCTATGCCCAGAAATTTGACAATGTGAAGGAAATGGATCAATACTTGGAATCACACCCTCTCCCTACACTTAGCCATGAAGAAATAAAGCTCCTGAACAGACCAATTTCAAGCACTAAGATTAAAGGAACAATAAAAATATCCTAACCAAAAAAAAAAAAAAAAAAGCCCTGCTCTGGATGGCTTCACATCAGAATTCTATCAAACCTTCAAGGAATAGCTTATTCTTGTATTGCAGAAATGATTTCAAAAATCAAGGAAGAAGGAATCTTCCCCAACATGTTCTACAAAGCAAACATCACCCTGATACCAAAACAGGAAAAGACCCAACTAAAAAGGAGAATTTCAGACCAATTGCACTAATGAATATAGATGCAAAAATTTTCAAAAAAAATCCTAGCCAATAGATTATAGCTTATCATCAAAAAAGTCATACATCATTATCAAGTAGAATGCATCATCATAGGGATGCAAGGCTGGTTTAACATACGCAAGTCCATAAACGTTATTCACCATATTAACAGAAGCAAAAACAAAGACCATATGATCCTCTCAATAGATGCAGAAAAAGCATTCAATAAAATCCAGCATCCTTTTCTAATTAGAACACTGAAGAGTATAGGCATAGGTGTCACATTTCTGAAACTGATTGAAGCTATCTATGACAAACCCACAACTAATGTTTTACTGAATGGAGTAAAACTGAAATCTTTTCCTCTTAGAACTGGAACCAGACAATGTTGTCCTTTGTCAACATTACTTTTCAACATAGTGTTGGAAGTTCTAGCCAATACAATTAGACAAAACAAAGAAATAAAGGGAATCCAAATGGGAGCAGAGGAGGTCAAACTCTCCCTCTTTGCTGACGACATGATCTTATACTTCGAGAATCCCAAAGACTCAACAACAAGACTCCTGGAAGTAATCAAAAAATACAGTAATGTCTCAGGATATAAAATCAATGTCCACAAGTTAGTAGCTTTTGTATACAACAGTAACATCTGAAATGAGAAGCTAATTAAGTACACAACTCCCTTCACCATAGCTTCAAAGAAAATGAAATACCTAGTAATATACCTAACAAGGGAGGTGAAGGACCTCTATAAAGAAAATTATGAAACCCTAAGAAAGAAAATAGCAAAGGATATTAACAAATGGAAGAACATACCATACTCATGGCTCGGAAGAATCAACATTGTTAAAATGTCTGTACTTCCCAAAGCAATCTATGGATTCAATGCCATCCCTTTTAGAATACCAACATCATACTTTCAAGACTTGGAAAAGTGATACTGTGTTTTGTATGGAACCAGAAAAAACTCCGTATAGCTAAGGCAGTTCTTAGTAATAAAAACAAAGCCGGGGGCAACAGCATAGCAGAATTTAGGCTGTACTACAAAGCCATAGTAGTCAAGACAGCGTGGTACTGGCACAAAAGTAGAGACATAGACATTTGGAATCGAATAGAAAACCAGGAAATGAAACTAACATCTTACAACCACCTAATGTTCCATAAACCAAACAAGAATGTACACTGGGAGAAAGACTCCCTATTCAATAAATGGTGCTGGGAGAACTGGATATCCACATGTAAAAGACTGAAACTGGACCTGCACCTTTCTCCACTCACTATTATTGATTCAAGATGGATGAAGGACTTAAATTTAAGGCATGAAACAATAAAAATACTCAAAGAAAGAATAGGAAAAACACTGGAAGATATTAACCTGGGGAAAGACTTCATGAAGAAGACTGCTATGGCAATTGCAACAGCAAAAATAAACAAATGGGTCTTAATTAAACTGAAAAGCTTATGTACAGCTAAGGAGACAACAACCAAAGCAGAGAGACAAGCTACACAATGGGAAAGGATATTTGCATATTTTGAATCAGACAAAAGCTTGATAACCAGAATCTATAGAGAACTCAAATTAATCCACAAAAAAGCCAACATTCCCATATATCTATTGGCAAGAAACATGAATAGAATCTTCTCCAAAGAAGACAAGAGGTTACAAACATATGAAAAAAATGCTAATCATCTCTAACTATTAGAGAAACGCAAATCAAAAACCACCCTGAGATACCATCTAACCCTAGCAAGAATGGCTCACATCACAAAATCTCAAAACTCCAGATGCTGGCGTGGATGTGAAGAGAAGGGAACACTTTTACACTGCTGGTGGGACCGCAAACTAATACAACCTCTTTTTGGAAGGAAGTATGGAGAAACCTCAAATAACTCAAGCTAGATCTCCCATTTCATCCTGCAATCCCATTACGGGGCATCTACCCAGAAGGAAAAAAAATCCTTTTATCATAAGGACACTTGCACTAGACTGTTTATTGCAGCTCAATTTATAATTGCCAAAAATGTGGAAACAGCCAAAATGCCCACCAACCCAGGAATGGACTAACAAGCTGTGATATCTGTGTATCATGGAATACTATTCAGCCATTAAAAAAAAAATGGAGACTTTACATCTTTTGTATTAACCTGGATGGAGGTGGAAGACATTATTCTTGGTAAAGCATCACAAGAATGGAGAAGCATGAATCCTATGTGCTCAATTTTGATATGAGGACAATTAATGACAATTGATGACACAGTGCAGGTGGGGGAAGGAGAGAGCAGAGAGGCGGAAGGAGTGAGGGGGGTGGGGCCTTAGTGTGTGGCACACCTTTGGGGGGCAAGACACGATTGTAGAGGGACTGTACCTAACAAATGCAATCAGTGTAACCTGGTTTCTTGTTCCCTCAATGAATCCCCAACAATAAATTAAAAAAAAATACAAAAACATTATCACATATGAAATTCTGGTCAATATTAGTCATGTTAAAAAACAAACAACCTTTTTTTAAGATCTTTCATTTTGTTATACCTACTTCAGTCAGTCACATAAACAGTTAGAACTGTTAGCCCTAAATTAACATGAGACCACAGTAGGAAACAGGATACTCCTTGGGCAAAAGCAAACATAGGAACCAAATAGTCAGCTCACTTTCATCTACAGGTTTGTCACCTTTTAAAATAGTGACTTTGTTCATTATTTACCTTTCAAATCAGAAAAAATTTACAGATATCAGGGCACAAATTCTTCCCATTAAAGTGGAAAAAGAAACCAAACTAAACATTTTAAAGAAAAATAAAAAAGTTCCGTTTCTATGTCAGTTCTTCCCTGAACATGTGTGTCCACCTTACCTGTCAATGTAAAGTCAATTGAAAACTTCAGTTTAATCCTACACTTCAAGTGGTAATATATTTTTTAAAAGTGTTAATGTTCTTAATTAGCTAGGGCTCTCTCCCTCGCTCCCCCCATACATACATACATAAACTCTACCAAATAGATTTAGTTAATTCAACAAATTAATCCTATCACTTTTGTTAAAAAATGATGAAATCTGTTTGAGACGCTGAACCAGAATTACATCACTTTTTTTTTTTTTTTTTTTTTTTACACAGTTGCCTGCTCTGGAGTGAAGTGGTCTGATCACAGCTCCCTGTACCCTCCAACTCCTGGGCTCCGGTGATCCTGCGGCTAATAGCTGGGACTCCAGGCGCCACCAGAGCCAGCTCTGTCACCGGTGCAAGGAGACCTCTGTGACTTGATCACCTGTGTGGTCTTACTGAGCCCACCTCCCCCTGCTCACATCTACTGCAGTCCCTTGATCCCAGTGTGGTGAAGACAGAGGCGTCCTGCTAACCAGCAGTGCATGGGAAGGGAGGGGCGCCACTGCTGCTTACAATGTATTAGACTGAGTCTCGCCCCACCTGCTACAGATGCTCCTTGTGGGGCTAAAAAAGCAGGTGCCACCTTGTAGAAGCCCATCTGGAGAGAAAGTGTGGACGCAGTCTCCAGCCAGGGGCCATGAGGAAGGAGCTGGGAAGGGCATTCTTCCCCATGTGACTGCAACTGAGCAAGACACAGACCAGAGGACAGATCTGGGCCTGCTGAGCTCCAGCCCTGCAGAAATGCTGAGACAGAACAGCAAACCGTCCTGAGCCGCTGTATTGTGGTGGTTTACTTTGCAGTGCAGTGGTTTCCATTGCAGTCATAAATTAACATAATCTAGTAACTTAAAAGAGCGGGAAATTAGGATGTTTTCACCTTCTGCGTCTTGCCAGGCAAACACTGAGCTGTTCTCAGGCTGTGTTCCTTTCTGCGGGCTCTGCTAGCCTCACGCTGCCTGGAGCAGTCGGGAATCCAGTCCCCTGCACTTGGGAGCAAGGTCATGACCGCCCAAGGAAAAGCGGCTGAAAACCCTCAGGGTGATCTCCGCGAGCCCCACCCCTGGCTGGCCAGCTGCCGAGCGCCCTGCTCAGCCTCTGCGGGCGGCCGCTTGATTTGGGGCATGGTGGGTTCAGTTCTCAAAGCTCATCTCTCCAACCTGTTGCTCTGCTGGCTGCTTCTGCTTTCAAGAGCTTTCTGCGGTTGAGCGGTCCTCCCTGCTCTCTAGCTGTCCGTGAAAACCTCTGCACTGCAGGCCTCCCTGGCACTCTGCAGTCCTCTGCAGCCACCTTGTCACAGCCTCTGGGGCTCAGGGCAGGCGCAGTCTGGGGAGGCCACACGCGGCCAAGGAAATGCCCAGCAGAAGTTTCAGCCTTCACCCCATTCCTGCATTTCTAAGGTTTCGTTCATGGTAAAAGTCATTTATTTTTTCTTTGCTTCCGTTTCAGTCCTTGGAGCCCCAGCTCCCCTTGCCATATTTACTCCTGGCTTTCTGTTTCTCATTGGGAAGCGATTTCTTTCTCTGGTCAATTTAACAGGCATTCTGCCACCTTCTATGAACATGAAGACCAGGAAGAAAACCATTTCCTCATGAAGCTCCCAACCGAAATAGAGCAAGGTTATCATCTGCTCTGCTAAAGTCAAGAAATGTGTATAAAAATCCTATTTAGTATTTCCCGGTGAAATCATCATGAATTCTGAGTAATTTCCATGCAATTCATATAATCAGAAGGTATTCATAAATCGAGAAATATTGCCAAGTAACCATTAACATGGTTAATGTTAGGCATCAACTTGAGCTGGCCTAGGTGAAAACGGGTGCTGGTGCCGGAGTGTATCTGAACAATCACAGTGGTAGACTGACGGAGGTAGACTGGCTTGAATAATGCCAGGGAGGGGGCTCATCTCATCAGTCAAGGGCCTGAGTACAACAAAAAACTGACTCACCCCTAGAAGGAGAGAATTCCCCTCATGACAGCCTGCGCCCTGCGACTCTGGCTCTGCTTTTATTGTTCTGTTTCTCTGGAGAACTCAGACTAATAGAGGTATCATCCATGTCATCCATTCACAAATTCCAAAAACATTTATCTTCCATTCACTGGCTTAACCTTGGGTATCAAGTGGTGAATAAAGCAGCTGTCTGCCCTCAAGGACATCTCTGAAGAAGAGGGGAGAAAGACCACAGCGATGATGAAATATTTATACTCAGCACTTATTGAGGCATGGAGAAAGGGAACTCCAGGAGAGTCAGGTCAGGGAAGTTGTAGAGAAGCAGGTTCTTTGAGTGGAGTCCCAGATAGTGATGAGCAGACAGGCAGCATGGACAGAGGGGTCACTCCAACCTGAGGGGGCAGAGTTAGGAAATGCAAAGCAGGGCGGGGCCTCCCGTCACATTCAGGCACCCTCCGATCCTCCCCGGAAAGGCAGAGACGGTAACCCCAGAGGATGTCAGCAGAGGTGGTAAGAACAGCAGCCATCCCCACGAGCCATCCTGGACACTGGCCTCTTACATGGCACTTGGTCTTCTGCAGACCGGGGGAGTTACAGCATTTTGAAGACTGTGTGGTAAGATTAGCATTCTAGATAAACCATGTCCACAATCCATGAAATATGGATTTGTGGAATAAGAAAGGCAGAACTTTCCATTAAGAGAGGTGAAACGTTCAGGAAAGTGCCTAAGGGATTTCTGACTTTACCTCTTTCATGTTTACATGGATGGAGCTGGAACATATTCTTCTTAGTAAAGTATCTCAAGAATGGAAGAGAAAGTACCCAATGTACTCAGCCCTACTATGAAACTAATTTAGGGTTTTCACATGAAATCTATAACCCAGTTACAACCTAAGAATAGGGGGAAGGGGGAAAGGGAGGGGAGGGAGGGGGGAGGTGGGTAGAGGGAAGGGGATTGGTGGGATTACACCAGCGGTGCATCTTACAAGGGTATATGTGAAATTTGGTAAACGGTCTGTGAAGCTAGTGAATGATGCCCCATGATTATATCAATGTACACAGCTATGATTTAATAAAAAAAAAAAAAACATAATGAATCCTTAATCATAGGACTCAAAGGGTAACCTCCCATGATCAATATAGCTTCCCTTTTCCACTTGGGATTTGTAAAACCGCAAGGAAAGCATGGATCCTGGTGTATTTCAATACAATTGGTTTTCTTTTGATCTATATTTTATGTGTATTTTGAAACATCATTCTGAGATGGTTCACAGCGTGTACTAAAATGACAGAGATCATGACAAAAAGAGTTCAAAGAGCATCTCTGAGGAGACACTCACACACTAGCACCTGCTGCCCTGGCCTTTCTGCCTTCACCCTTTCTTCCACTAAGGTTTACAGGTTTCTATTTTGTGTGTATTTCATCCTATAATCCTGCCTCAAATGCACAAAGTGAATTTCCACCCCCTATTTTACACTGAGATCTCTCTTTTTTCTTTTTTTTTTTTAGAGACAGAGTTTCACTTTGTCACCCTCGGTAGAGTGCTGTGTTGTCACAGCTCACAGCAGCCTCCAGCTCTTGGGCTTCGGCGATTCTCTTGCCTCAGACTCCTGAGTAGCTGGGACGACAGGCACCTGCCACAACACCTGGCTGTTTTTGTTGTTGTTGTTGTTGCAGTTTGGCCAGAGCTGGGTTAGAACCCACCACCCTCAGTATACTGAGCCACTGGCACTGCCCTACACTGAGCTCTTTTTCACCAAGGCGTCAGGAAACTCCTGGGGTGGGAGAATGTGGAGAGGTGCAGAGTTTAGGACAGCAAAGCTGGAACCAGCTCTTGGCGCTAAGATGACCTTGTGGAAAGAACTTGAAAAGGACACTGGCTTCCTTCCCTAAGTTTCAATTCTTTTCTGTAAAATTTTCAACAGATTTGTACAAGAACGTGTGCAGAAAGTATCTGGCACAACACTTGGCCTGATTCAGAAACGTGACCTGATTCAGAAACGTGAAAAATACCTCAGCTATCCACATAAGATCACATAGAATCTGACGTGTGAACATGTTAAATTCACGCACTTTCTGCTTTAGTCATTGATTCAACAGTTTATGGAATGCTTTCTCATCATTTGAGGTCTAAAGGTCACTAAGAAAGTTTGAAGACAGACTGTGTGAAGGTCCATTATTTCCTTTCAAAGAAAAACGATCGAGCCGCACAACTTCCAACTTGCTCAGCTCATCCGTGTGGCTGGGAGGGCTTTGTTTGTTTCTGTGCTTGTGGATTTTATGGTTCTGAATTTTTGTGTATCTCAAAACTTTCGTAATGAGCCACATGTATGAAGTCGACCTTCCAAATGTGTTGCTGCTTTAAAACAGATGGATAGCATGTGAGAGTGAAAAGAACAGTGGATTTGTTGCTGCTGTTAGCTGTCAAGTCATATAATTGGGTTGCATCTCAGTTTCTTGAAAAACTCAAATTAATAAGACAAATAGGAATATGTTGTAAAATGTCGATTACTATTCAGATTTGTCAACCGTCCTAAGCCCGGAATCCCCTCTGCTACACAGGGGCTACTGGGCAATGGACAAACCAATTCCTCTCTGATTCTTCTCCAAAGCCTTGCATGTTGCTTCGAATAAATACAGATTTTTTATCCATGCTCAGTGTGTGAACTTGGAAAAGCAAGGTAGTCCAGATTTAATATTGTTAATCCAATGTTATTTCTCGGGGATCAGGTGCTTTGATCCTCTTAAAATATTTTCACAAATTCATGGCTCAAGTATGACACGCTGTTTGGACAGAAAATCGGATGATTTTTATAGGTTTTCACTAGAGAATAAACGACAACAAATTCCTCTTTTGTAATGGCTTACTGTCGCAACATTTGTAGACCCTTAATGGAAGAGAAGACATCAATTTTGTGGCAAAACATGGCTACAGCAACTCTCCATTGAGGAGGAAAAATAAAATAAAAGAGCTGAATGGAAAAAAAAAATGGTGACCATTAAAAGTTCAAGGGCCCTGGATTTCTTGAACATTATCTTGAAGTGCCTTGAGATCCTGAACAATTAAGTCTATGTACTGACAAATCATCATCTTTATAGCATTTCTGGTAATAATTTCTTGGAGGTCATAACATCTCTTGGAGATTTTTTTCCTTTATCATTGTAATCTGAAATGGCAATTGCTCCTCTACATTCCAGGACAGAATGAAATTTAATATTTTGCTTACTATGACAAAATTCTGGCTAGCTTTCCGAAACAATTCCTCTATTCATTTCATTCGTAATAATTCTCTGCTAGCCATACTGCTTCTTATTTGTTGGTTATCCTTAGAGAATTACCGAAGAAAAGCACTAAGGTTTTTAAAAACACACAATAATAAAAAGTATAGAAAAATGGGAGATTTTTAAGTGTTTAGAAATTTTCATTAAGTGCCTAGTGTGCTACCTTGTAGAATTCAAATTCTTTAAGAAGAGGTAAGCTAGTTTAGAGGTCTTTCCTTTCATTTCTTTCCTACTACCCATAATTAAATTTAAGGAAGCTTTTTATTAATTTTCTATTCTCCATAGGAGTTCTCACATCTGGATGTGTAGCATATGAGGTGCTGTTATGCTCAACAGTCAGGGGCAGCAGAGTCTCCCTGACATCTTCCTTCTGTTTACCTGACCTTACACCATTGCCTGACCTTTCAGAGAATAAGTGACTTTACATATAAATTGCAGATTACACATAAGTTACAGATAATGTTTTACGATTGAAATTGCTATACGAGTTAAGTAAAGTTGCATGTTCAGAGTTGTTGATTCAATAGATGGCCCAGAAGAAATATTGGTTGTCCTTTTTTTTTGCTTGTATGGTAAAAAGAAATGATATAAAATAATATGCAATAACTGCAGGATGAAATTGCAATATAAAATATAAATTAGGCTTTATTAGCCCTTGATCATTCATTTCACTTCTGTATTTTCCTCCAATTTTATACATGTATAAAAATTGAAGGGCTGAGAAAAGTAGTTTGGAAAAACACGATGTGTACGTGGACTATTCAAAATCTCTACAGGGAGGTTTATGTGCCTAACCTTGCTCATGGCTGCTTGTCAAATACCTGAGTGCCTTCTACAAAAAAGGCTCTCAATGGTGTCTAATTATCTGAGATGACCATTACGCATGGAAATTATGGGGAGCCTGCAACATTCATTTGCCAACTCAACAGCATTTATTTAAGCCAACCATAAAACCCTTGAGACAGAATAAAAAAGGGAAGAAAAACCTTGTTTACGTGATGGTGACTCTGCTCTAAGCAGCAGCAGCAACCCCTGGGAGTATCTGACGCCTGCTGTGGGCTGCTTCTTAAAGCTCAGTTTAAGTGTAAATTTTGATTTTTGTTATTTTATATATATTTCTTATTTTTCTCTAGAGAAAACACTTCCAATCAGCCATTTCTAGGACTGCTGGCTGACCAGCTGTCTTCACATTACTCTTACAATGACACGCCACAATGAGATGTGACTGTTCAATGAATTATGTCTTTTCTTCACAATATAGTTAAGTTTTTATTCATTTTACTGAATATGCTTTAAAAAATGAACCATCTGCCTATTTGCTTTTCAAGAACTCAGTTACAATATGGCATTTTCATATCTTAATCTATCTTCCTGTTATTTTGTTTTTGCCTTTGCATTCCATCCTTAAGTTTTCTCCCTAGAAAGGAAAGATGTGGAGGTCATGGAAATGTACAAAGTATTTTATTGAGTAAGTATCCGCTGAGTCTTCAATAACAAATTTGTCGTTTCATGCTTAAAGAAGTTTAAAACTATTTTTTGTCATCATACAGTATTCATTCAAAAACGGTTGTGTCTCTTCTCTTTATTATTGGGTATCTCAACAGGTGTCATGAATTTGCTGTCGGATAAAACAGACTTTGTGCCTCCCCTTGTAAAACTTAAATGAAAGAGGGGGAGCAGCACTAAATAAATACTCAGATACTTAGCTCGTAACTAGTGAGTGTTATGAAACAGAAAAAAAGATAGTGGTGATAAAAGGGAGAATAAAAGTGTGGACTCAAATATCAGGAAAGACATATAAAAGGAAACAATCCGGGACTTGAAAAATAAAAATCAGGTAGTCAAAGAACGAACCGTAGGAAGGAAGACCGGTCTGTGGAACACAGATGGGAAACAAGCAGCTTTGCCTCTCTTCTTGCCTTTGTGGCAGGCAGGATTCCCCCCACCAAAGATGTCCATGTTGGGTAATGATCCCCAGAACTTGTAATTACACACCTTTACCTGGCCAAAAGGACTTCACAGATGTGAGAGCTAAGGATTTCAAAATGGATCTGGGATTACCTGGGTGGGCTGTATGCTATCATATGGTTCCCTGACAGTGGAGACTGGGTTCTGGCTGTGGTGAGAGAGATGTAACTCCGTTGGCTTTGATGATGGAGGAAGGAGGCCATGAGCTCAGGAATGTGGGCAGCCTGCAGAGGGACACAGCCCTGCCAGCAGCTTGGGCAGAGCCCAGTGAGACTCATGTGAGGATTTTAACTCACAGAACCGTAAGATGAGAACTTTGAGTTTAAGCCGTTAGATTGTGGTGATTCTTGGGCGGCGCCTGTGGCTCAAGGAGTAGGGCCCTGGTCCCATATGCCAGAGGTGGTGAGTTCAAACCCAGCCCTGGCCAAAAAACAAAAACAAACAAACAAAAAAAAAAGATTGTGGTGATTCTTGACAGCAGGCACAGAAACCAATGTAACTTTTCTTTCTATAATGAAGACAATAGATTCCCAATGAGCACAGGGAAGATATGTTTTGTGAATCAACAGATCCTCCCTTATTTTACAGCTGAGTCTGAATCTGGAAGTCAGTTGTTGGAAGACCAGGGTTGGAAGAACAGCTGTACTTAGAGCTTGTTGTCTGTGCGGCTGGGGGTAGACACCTACATGGGCCGGGGCTCAGGTTCATCCTTGGCCCTTTGTGAAGCAGGGGTCATTTATATATGTATTACACACATACACATGCTCTCATGGGCATGAATTAAAACTAAAAAGTATCATCAGTAGTCAGCACCTAACTCAAATCTCCTGACTGTCACATGGTGCCATGTGTCTGAGAAGTGTCATTGTAAGATGGTCAGTGACACCACTGCTAAATTGGTGAATTTAGTAAATTACATGACACCACTCATCCCTAACACCCACTTACGCTGAGGTAAGAGGAAAACTTAATGTAGAGCTTTTGCCTTTGCTTTTCCAGAATTACAACTCTTCCCTTGGCCTCCTGCACCATAATGAGAAAACTGACAGAACACCACTGGGTAATTTCTTTTAAAAATCAGGAAGGATAAAAGTCTGTCTCGTAATCGTAAAAACACCTTTTGGGAGTTCTCAACTCTTCCTATGCTGGAAAATAAACCATAATTTTCCACACTATGCTCCGTTTGCTTTTAAAATATGATAGCAATTACGACACCTTCCTATTCCGTGCTGAGAGGAACATTCAATTTGATTGAAACATGCATACATATATGTGGGGAGATAGTAAGTAATGAAAAGCCTACATTATTTTATAAAACCTTTTTTCTTATTTAAGAAATTAAAACTCTTTTAACTATTTTGTGATAATAATTTACCTCTAATTTTCTTTCTCATTTATTTCAACAAGAGTAATTTATCTCTATTTTTATGATAATACCATCTAGTTTATTATCAAATAGTAAATTACATCCTGATGTGTATTTTGAAAGAAAACATGAGTTTACATGTATGCATTTATCTCAACTCTCTCGAAATTATTCTTAAAGATAATATTACGTAAAGAAAAGTATGATTGAAATAATCTCAGTGCACAATTTTGTGCATAAAATCCTTATTCATATATTATTTATAATATTCAGTATTTTTTCTTCTTATCTAGTTTTTGAAATAGATCCTTGAAAGGGACTCTTTACTAATTCTTTAAATATTGTACAATACAGATATTTTGTGATAAATTGCATTAGGCAAAAACTGTAAAATTATTTTAGCCTGTGCATGTGCCTCATGTCTTTGCAATGTCATCAAATAATTTCCATTAAGTGTTTGTTATGTGCCCAGGTATTCATTTAAAAAAAGCAATTTGGTTCTCTGAATAACATAAGAGAGGAGAGTTTTTATCCCTTTTGATGCATGAGGAAAATGACGTTGAAAGTTTAGGAAATGTACTGAAATGATACAGCAATAAATGAGGTGGTATTGCTGGGAGAATGGGGGTGGAAGACCCCATTGTTGGCAAAGGAAAGCACCCCCAGAAAAAGAGGAGAACTAAAAAGTAAGATGAGTGAGTCAGAACAGAGAGAAGTCAACAAGATTATGTTTCAGCTAGCCATTGCTAGCAAGCTTCCTGACTTTTCTGAAATTCTAGCCTGTTGGAGATACAGCTTACAAACACCCTGCTGGGTCTGTGAGCACTCTGAGGAGAGTAATGGCCATAGAAGAGACTATGACAAGTCCTAGAAAAAGATACATCTTCTGGGGGCATTTCCTGCCAATTAAACAGGCAAAAGTGATACCCACTGTGGAGATTTGCATTTTCCTGGGGCAGAGACCAAGGGAGTAGCTGGAGCTCTGAGATACAGACAGAAGAGCTTATACCCCTTATGGCAGAGGGAAAATCCTCTGTGGTGGTGAAGGGAGGAAAATGTCTCCCTCCCACGGATCCCTCAGAGGAGATTAAGGCTGATGGCATTTTACTCCACAGAGAACTAGCAGAGCTTAACACCTCCCTAGAAATCTGTGTGTGTGACCTCAAGCAGGAGGCTCTCCCAATCCAAGGATCAGATTTCAGATTTCTGCAGGCCACCCTTAAGGTTAACAATAACAATAGACGCTGATATCATCAATCCCAGAAACTGCTGGTGTCTTTGTTCCCTCCCTCCTCTTACCCTCTGGGCAAACAGACTTCAATAAAATCAGAGTGGAGCCAACACTCTGGGCCATTGCCAGAATCCCACGATGGGCAATGGACCCCTGAGCTCCCACCTTTAATTCTACCCTATGTCTCATGTCTTTCTTTACTGTCACTTCTAACTCTATATTTTTTCAGTCAATCACCTCCAGTTTCCACAGGTCTCAGTGGACACTGCTCTCAGGGTGGGACCTCAACAGCTATGACCAAATCCTGAGTGATTTCCATCTACAACCTCTGCACACTGTGTCTCTCATCCTAACGACTGTCATGAGAGATTTTTACAAAGTTTCTTCCCACCAAATAATAGATGTTTTGTTCAAGTCAATTCCTCAGCCATTGTGATATGAACAGCTTTGGCCATGGAAGAAATAAATGCCTGTGTTAGACATTGCTAAGGGTACGGGTTTAATTTTTTTCACCAATAGCATACTAATACAAACAAACCTCTAAAGACAGAATGTAAACTGCTTTTAATATCACCAACTCTCAAGAAAATCAGCCCTGAATCCTTCGTATGCCGTATTTTTCTGATTCCTGAGCTGCCTACCACTTTCTTCTTCTCCATCCAATTCTCGTGGCCAGACTATTCTCAGCATTTTTTCATTCTTCAGATAATGCAAATTCCCTTCCACACTAGCCACAGGTTGTTCCTGGATCCTAGAAAGGTGAGTGAGTGAGAGAAATAATGCAGGAATCAAGTGAGGGAGGGACACGCCATTTGTTCCCTACTATTAATCATGGTACACACAAATACCTTCAGGAAAGCTGGGATTTCAAAATATTTCTAAGAAAATATCATTTAAAAATGATAGTTGATTATTTGCATTAATAGATGATTCCAATATTTATGAGTTTTGGATGACTTTCTATGTGATTCTAGAACCAAATAATTTGATTAAAATATTTCCAATAATTCAAAAACTATATATTTTACAATTTAGAATCAGAAAAATTGTTCTCCATTTTACAAAGTTAAAAGGCATGATATTCTATATAAAAATGTGCATAAGTGGAGGAGATTAAAGATGGCGGTCGAGTAACAGCTTCCCTGCAACTGGGAACAGCGAGTCTGGGGAGACAAGACTCCAGGCATCTCTGGTTGGTGGGAATCTGCCTATAATCATCCCTTTGAGGATACAGGGAGCCAGCAAGGGACTTCTGGACCCCAAGAGAAGGACAAAAACAGTGGGAAACTGGCAAATGGTTGCATGTGTTTGATCAACCTAATCACGCTGGCAACCATAAGTACAAGCAGCAGTGAGACTGCAAACCAGAAAGGCCTTACCTATGAACTGTTTTGGTGTTCTTGGACTTGGCACTCAGTTGAACTGCCTTGGGGAAAGCTTGAGCAGGAGTGTGGAGAACTTTGGGCATTGTCTGGGGCCCCAGACTGAGCTACTGAGCTGGGCACAGGAAGCCATTGTGAAAGAACTGCCCTGGCAAGCTCCACCCTCAGGGTCTCAGAGCAAGGATTGGGCGGGTCAAAGTAACCTACTGACTGAGCAGCCTAAAGGCGGGGACTGAGCTGCCTTACAGCCTTAATCCTTAGGGGCAGAGGGAGACAATTTTGGCACACTGGAGCCTTGGGCTATTGCCCTGGGTAGAGTGCCGTGACGTCACAGCTCATAGCAACCTCAAACTCCTGGGCTTGGTGCCACCCAGACCTCCATAAGAGCTGTGCAGCGACCCCCAACCGGTGACCTGCACCCACTGGGCCTCCACATTCCCTGACCAGGAACTGTGGGAGCCACACAATCCTGCATCTTCCCTCCTGTGTCCTCCCAGCTTCCACACTAGCCCGTTCATCTGGACAGGGACTCTGGTAGCTGCATGCCCTTTGGAGCTCTCCCTGCCTCTGCGCAGAGCTCTTCCCCTGGCCAGAGACTGCTGGAGCCTTGGGCTGTCTGTGCCAAAGTCACTGGCGCCTGGAACTCCCAGAACCATGTGCACCGCCCCCAGCCCCGTTGCTGGATCTGGGTGTGTCACAAACCGGAGCTGCTTCCACAACCAGAACTCCCTAGCTAGAGCAGCCCCAGAGGAACTACACAGGGTCTCTCCCTACAAAGATCCAGCAACAATAGAGTGATCCCACTGGGGTCTAATCTTGGAGAGACACCTCCCCAACTCTGAGGAAAGCCAGAGGCAATGGTGAAAAACAATCATGAGGTGAAATCAACAGAAAAACTCTGGCAATATGAATAATCAGAGTAGATCAACTCCCCCAAGGATCAATGGGGCAGAAAAAGCACAAGACCCCATGCACAAACAAATAGCTGAGATGTCAGAAATTGAATTCATGATCTGGATAGCAAATAAGATTGAATTAGAATTCCAAAAGTTACCTCAAGAATTGAACAGATTCAAAGACCAAATGACCAAAGATTTCGACACATTGAGACAAGAAGTTGCATCCCTCAAAGATCTGAGAAACACAGTAGAATCCCTCAGTAACAGAATGGAGCAAGCAGAAGAAAGGATTTCTGACATTGAAGACAAAGCTTTAGAATGCTCACAAACCCTCAGAGAAGAAGAGAAATGGAGAGCAAAAACAGACCACTCTCTCAGAGAGCTCTTGGATAATTTGAAGAAAACCAATATTGGTCTCATAGGGATCCCCAAAAGTGAGGAAGTGGCTTCACAAGGCACAGAGTCTCTTCTCCATGAGATTATGAAGGAGAACTTTCCAGACATGCCAAGAGATTCTGAAATTTAGATAGCAGACAGTTTCAGAATTTCAGCATGACTCAACCCAAATAAGACATCCCCCAGACACATCATAATCAATTTCACTAAAGTTAATATGAAGGAGAAAATTCTGAAAGCTGCCAGACGAAAGAAAAGTATTACCTATAAGGGGAAGAATATCAGAATAACTGCAGATCTCTCTGCTGAAACCTTTCCAGCTAGAAGAGGATGGTCATTGACTTTTAATCTCCTAAAACAAAATAACTTTCAACCCGGGATCCTGTACCCAGCTAAACTGAGCTTCATTTATGACAGAGAAATTAAATACTTCAATGACATTCACATGTTCAAGAAATTTGCCACAACTAAAGCAGCTCTCCAGGACATTCTTAGATCTATCCTCCATACAGACCAGCGTAATTCTCCACCACAAAAGTAAACCCACCCAAAAAATTTTTGATTAAATTCCAACTTCCACAGTTGCAAAAGGATTAAAAATGTCCACTGGTCTCTCGAAAGGCTTATCAATCCTCTCAATTAATGTGAATGGTTTAAATTGTTCTCTAAAGAGGCATAGGTTGGCGGACTGAATATAAAAACTCAAGCCAGATATCTGCTGCATCCAAGAATCGCATCTTACATTAAAAGACAGGTATAGACTCAAGGTGAAGGGATGGTCATTTATATTCCAGGCAAATGGAAAGCAGAAAAAAGCAGGCATTGCAATCTTGTTCGCAGATGCAATAGGCTTTAAACCAACCAAAATAATTAAGTATAAAGATGGACACTTCATATTTGTTAAAGGTAATACTCAATATGATGAGACCTCAATTATTAATATTTATGCACCCAACCACAACGCACCTCAATTCATAAGAGAAACTCTAACAGACATGAGCAACTCGATTTCCACCACTTCCATAATACTTGGAGATTTTAACACCCTTTTAGCAGTCCTGGATAGATCCTCCAAAAAGAAGCTAAGCAAAGAAATTTTAGCTTTAAACTCAACCATTCAACATCTGGGCTTAACAGACATCTACAGAACATTTCATCCCCAAAAAACTGAATACACATTGTTCTCATCAACCCACGGAACATACTCCAAAATCGACCACATCCTAGGCCACAAATCTAACCTCAGCAAATTTAAAAAAATAGAAATTATTCCTTGCATCTTCTCAGACCATCATGGAATAAAAGTTGAACTAAATAACAATAGGAACCTGCATACCCATACAAAAACATGGAAGCTAAACAACCTTATGCTGAAGGATACATGGGTTATAGACGAGATTAAGAAGGAAATCACCATATTTTTGGAACAAAACAACAATCAAGACACAAATTACCAGAACCTCTGGGATACTGCAAAGGCAGTCCTAAGAGGGAAATTTATAGCACTGCAAGCCTTCCTCAAGAAAACAGAAAGAGAGGAAGTCAATAACTTAATGGAACATCTCAAGCAACTGGAGAAAGAAGAACACTTCAATCCCAAATGCAGCAGAAGAAAAGAAATAACCAAAATCAGAGCAGAATTAAATGAAATTGAAAACAAAAGAATTATACAACAGATCAATATATCCAAAAGCTGATTTTTTGAAAAGATAATAAAACAGATAAACCTTTGGCCAACCTAACCAGGAAAAAAAGAGTAAAATCTCTAATTTCATCAATCAGAAATGGTAATGATGAAATAACAACAGATCCCTCAGAAATTCAAAAAATCCTTAATGAATACTACAAGAAACTCTACTCTCACAAATATGAAAATCTGAAAGAAATCGACCAATACCTGGAAGCACGCCACCTACCAAGACTTAGCCAGAACAAAGTGGAAATGTTGAACAGGACTATATCAAGTTCTGAAATAGCATCAACTATACAAAATCTCCCTAAAAAGAAAAGCCCAGGACCAGAAGGCTTTACGTCAGAATTCTACCAAACATTTAAAGAAGAACTAGTAACTATACTACTAAACCTCTTCCAAAATATAGAAAAAGAAGGACTATTACCCAGCACATTCTACAAAGCAAACATCACTTTGATCCCCAAACGAGGGAAAGACCCAACAAGAAAAGTAAATTATAGACCAATATCACTAATGAATATAGATGCTAAAATACTCAATAAGATCCTAACAAACAAAATCCAAGAACACATCAAAAAAATTATACACCATCACCAAGCTGGATTTATCCCAGGGTCTCAAGGCCGGTTCAATATACATAAATCTATAAATGTAATTCAACACATAAACAAACTTAAAAATAAAGACCATATGATTCTTTCAATTGATGCAGAAAAAGCTTTTGAAAATATCCAGCATCCCTTCATGATCAGAGCACTTAAGAAAATTGGTATAGAAGGGACATTTCTTAAACTAATAGAGGCCATCTACAGCAAACCCACAGCCAATATCGTATTGAATGGAGTTAAATTGAAATCATTTTCACTTAGATCAGGAACCCATTGGTTCTGGAACCCAAGTTCCAGATTGGAACCCAAGGTTGCCCATTGTCTCCATTGCTCTTTAACATTGTAATGGAAGTTTTAGCCATTGCAATGAGGGAAGAAAAGGCAATCAAGGGTATCCACACAGGGTCAGAAGAGATCAAACTTTCACTCTTCGCAGATTAAATGATTGTCTATCTGGAAAACACTAGGGATTCTACTACAAAACTTTTAGAAGTGATCAAGGAATATAGCAATGTCTCAGGCTACAAAATCAACACCCATAAATCTGTAGCCTTTATATATACCAACAATAACCAAGCCGAACAAACAGTCAAGGACTCTATTCCTTTCACAGTAGTGCCAAAGAAGATGAAATACTTGGGAGTATACCTAACAAAGGACGTGAAAGATCGCTACAAAGAGAACTATGAAACTCTAAGAAAAGAAATAGCCGAAGATGTTAACAGATGGAAAAACATACCATGCTCATGGCTGGGAAGAATCAACATTGTTAAAATGTCCATACTGCCCAAAGCAATATATAACTTTAATGCAATTCCTATAAAAGCTCCATTGTCATACTTTAAAGATCTTGAAAAAATAATACTTCGTTTTATATGGAATCAGAAAAAAACTCAAATAGCCAAAACATTACTGAGCAATAAAAACAAAGCAGGAGGAATCACGCTACCAGACCTGAGACTGTACTATAAATCCATAGTGATCAAAACAGCATGGTACTGGCACAAAAGCAGAGAAGTAGATGTCTGGAACAGAATAGAGAACCAAGAGATGGATCCAGCTACTTACCGTTATTTGATCTTTGACAAGCCAATTAAAAACATTCAGTGGGGAAAAGATTCCCTATTTAACAAATGGTGCTGGGTAAACTGGCTGGCAACCTGTAGAAGACTGAAACAGGACCCACACCTTTCACCATTAACTAAGATAGACTCTCACTGGATAAAAGATTTAAACTTAATACATGAAACTATAAAAATAATTGAAGAAAGTGCAGAGAAAACTCTTGAAGGAATCGGCCTGGGTGAATATTTTATGAGGAGGACTCCCCAGGCAATTGAAGCAGTATCAAAAATACACTACTGGGACCTGATCAAACTAAAAAGCTTCTGCACAGCCAAGAACATAGTGAGTAAAGCAAGCAGACTTGCCCTCAGAATGGGAGAAAGTATTTGGAGGTTATACCTCCGATAAAGGTCTAATAACCAGAATCCACAGGGAACTCAAAAGTATTAACAAGAAAAAAACATGTGACCCCATCTCAGGGTGGGCAAGGGACTTGAAGATAAACTTCTCTAAAGAAGACCAACGCAAAATCTACAAACACATGAAAAAAAGCTCATCATCCTTAATCATCAGAGAAATGCAAATCAAAACTACTCTGAGATATAACCTAACCCCAGTAAGAGTAGCCCACATAACAAAATCCCCAAACCAGAAATGTTGGCATGGATGTGGAGGAAAGGGCACACTTCTACACTACTGGTGGGAATGCCCACTAATACGTTCCTTCTGGAAGGATGTTTGGAGAATACTTAGAGACCTAAAAATAGACCTGCCATTCGATCCTATAATTCCTTTACTAGGTTTATACCCAGAAGACCAAAAGTCACAATATAACAAAGACATCTGTACCAGAATGTTTATTGCAGCCCAATTCATAATTGCTAAGTCATGGAAGAAGCCCAAGTGCCCATCGACCCACAAATGGACTAGCAAATTGTGGTACATGTATACCATGGAATACTATGCAGCCTTAAAGAAAGATGGAGACTTTACCTCTTTCATGTTTACATGGATGGAGCTGGAACATATTCTTCTTAACAAAGTATCTCAGGAATGGAAGAAAAAGTATCCAATGTACTCAGCCCTACTATGAAGCTAAATTATAACTTTCACATGAAGACTATAACCCAACTATAGCACAAGACTATGGGGAAAGGGCCAAGGAAGGGGAAGGGAGGGGGGAGGTTTTGGTGGAGGGAGGGTAATGGGTGGGGCCACATCTACGGTGCATCTTAGAATGGGTACAGGCTATTGCACTAATGTACACAGCTATGATTTAACAATAAAAAAATGTGCATAAGTATAGGTTAATAAAGAGCACCCTTTAAAAATTCTTTAGTAAATAAGATTATATATATATATGTATCTTTCAAATGTGTATGAATATTTTACTGTTTGTATAATATATCCAGTAATAAAATTTATTTAGTCTAAGTTTTTCATCTTTAGTTGATATTTATTATAGCATTATTAGCATTATCCATATTATTTAGTCTAAATTTTTCATCTTTAATTGATATTTATTATAGCATTAAATAATTAAGCAGGAAAAAAGTATAAAACCTGAAGGTTCAACTGTACAATAAATATCATATATATTATATATATATGTATAGCTAAATAATTTGAGTATATTAGGAAAAAAGTTTTGTTCATATTAGAAAAATAATAACATTATGAATTACAATATCAGAATATAAAATTCTATGCACCTGACGATATATGGATGGAGACTTCAATGTATTAGAAATGCAAATAGATAAAGAAGCAGGGTGCAGCTATGTCTTCTTACTGTTTGAGGTAAACGCTCCTGTTATAATTGTTATTTCAGTTAAGCACCCAGAATACAAGAAAGAAGAAAATGTAGAAAATACAGGAAAAGAAAGAGGAGAGATTTAGGCCCTACCTGAATTCTTTCCCAGAGTAATTGAAAAGAATTTCCCCAAGGAATTGAGTTACTGGCCTCTTATAATTATCTTGTTACCAAAACTCTATTATATTTTTTTCAAGTTTTCTATGGCCATAGAAAGCTGATAATTGATGTTTCTCTTCATTTGCCTTCTGCAGCTTATTAATCTGAGATGAGTGATAAGAACACATTATATTTTAAACTTCAATATGAGATTGACTTGCCTCATTTGATTTTCTTTTTCTGACTGAAACTCTTGTTAAGGAAATGAGTATAGAGTAATAAAACTAAGGCTGGGAGATGCAGTGGGATGACACAGAAGCAATTACGCAAAGATTACGATGAGTCAAGAAATGACTAAAAATAAACCAGAACTATGGCAATAAAAAGCATGGAATATGGGGGAAAAACACAGTTGAGGAAATTTTTCATCATTGAAATTAGAAAAAGAACATCTCAAAATTTGTCCTGTTTCACAATTGTTTACTTTAATAACTGGGTAGAAAATTACAGTGGTATTTAGTATCCCTTGAAAATGTAAGGGAGAATGAGATTTTCTTAAATTTTGTTGTGCATGTGCCTTGTAGATATGGGTGATAAAAATTCAACCTTATCCAGTGTACAAGTGACAGCAGAAACAGCACGGTGAGGCCCGTCCTGCACCCTCTGTCTCCTCCGAGGTCTTCCTCTCCAGGCCCGCATTGTTCTACTGCATAAACGCACATTCGAGTTTTCTATCGAATAAACAATTATAATCTCCTCTGGAACGCAACTCCCTTCCTGGATATGGACAGTTTTCTCACTTATGTTCCTAACACTTTTGAAAAGATACTTTTCCAAATGACTAAACTAAAAATTTAGGAAAGCCAACTGGACTCTTCCCTCATTTCAAGGTTTGCTCTTCGATCGTCCCCACCTCAAGGGACAGGGAAGCTGCAGGCCCTGCTCACCAAGACTGAAACCCAGGATGGTGCTAAGGAGACCGCAGGTCACTGGGGCCTCCACAGAGCCCCTGCTGCTGGCAGGCACCTGCTGCAGGGGACTCTCCAGCGCCACATGAGATTAACACCATGGCCATTCCTGGAAGTGGCCCGATAGGCTTGGAAAGGGGAGGGTCCTTTAGTCCCGAAAACTCACCACCCATTTCACAGAAATCTTATGAATGGCACTCTTTGGGGTTAATATAAATTTAAATAGCAGGTCTAAGACAAGACTGGCAACATACCAAGGGCTACTGCTGTTTCTGCTCTGAGAGCACTGCTCTTCTGTGTCCGCAGCCTTCCTCTGCTACTTACTAATACGTTTGCATGTACTTTATACCTTGTGTGCTCCCTCTGGAATTCTTTCCTGCATGAAGCAGGGAAGCCACTTCGCTTGCAGGCTGGACCCCAGTTTGGGGCTCCACTCTACCCGATCTCTAGGAGACATTTTCCCTTAATTTTACCCCCAGGGAAAGATTCCGAAGGGTGCGTGTGGTCCCACCCCCTATGGCCTGAAAGTTCTCTATCTTTCCTCAGAGTTTTAGGGTGAAGTGTGAACTGAGCCAGGAGAGGACTTACCTAATCCAATCTCCAAAAACTCTTTTCTTTATTTTTTATTTTATTATTAAATCATAGCTGTGGACATTAATGCAATCGTGGAGTACAGTGTGCTGGTTTTACATACAATTTGAAATGATTTCATCAAACTGGTTAACATAGCCTTCACTGCATTTTCTTAGTTATTGTGTCAAGACATTTCCCATCCCTTCATGATAAGAACACTTAAGAAAATTGGTATAGAAGGGACATTTCTTAAACTGATAGAGGCCATCTATAGCAAACCCCACAGCCAATATCATATTGAATGGAGTTAAATTGAAATCATTTCCACTCAGATCAGGAACAAGACAAGGCTGCCCATTGTCTCCACTGCTCTTTAACATTGTAATGGAAGTCTTAGCCATCGCAATTAGGGAAGAAAAGGAGATCAAGGTTATCCATATAGGGTCAGAAGAGATCAAACTTTCTCTCTTCACAGATGATATGATCATATATCTGGAAAACACCAGGGATTCTACTACAAAACTCTTAGAAGTGATCAAGGAATACAGCAGTGTCTCAAAATCAACATTCATAAATCTGTAGCCTTTATATATACCAACAATAGTCAAGCTGAAAAAACAGTTAAAGACTCTATTCCATTCACAGCAGGGCCAAATAAGATGAAATATTTTGGAGTTTATCTAACAAAGGACATGAAAGATCTTTATAAAGAGAACTATGAAACTCTAAGAAAAGAAATAGCTGAAAATGTTAACAAATGGAAAACCATACCATGCTCATGTCTGGGAAGAATCAACATTGTTAAAATGTGCATACTACCCAAAGCAATATACAATTTTAACACAATTCCTATTAAAGCTTCCTGTCATACTTTAAAGATCTTGAGAAAATAATATTTCGTTTTATATGGAATCAGAAAAAACCTCGAATAGCCAAGACATTACTCAGAAATAAAAACAAAGCAGGAGGAATCACGCTACCAGACCTCAGACTATACTATAAATCGATAGTGATCAAAATAGCATGGTACTGGCACAAAAACAGAGAAGTAGATGTCTGGAACAAAATAGAGAACCAAGAGGTGAATCCAGCTACTTACCGTTATTTGACCTTTGACAAGCCAATTAAAAACATCCAGTGGAGAAAAGATCCCCTATTTAACAAATGGTGCTGGGTGAAGTGGCTGGCAACCTGTAGAAGACTGAAACTGGACCCACACCTTTCACCATTAACTAAGAAAGACTCTCACTGGATTAAAGATTTAAACTTAAGACATGAAACTATAAAAATACTAGAAGAGAGCAGGGAAAACCCTTGAAGAAATTGGTCTGGGCGAGTACTTTATGAGGAGGAACCCCTAGGCAATTGAAGCAGCTTCAAAAATACACTACTGGGACCTGATCAAACTAAAAAGCTTCTGCACAGCAAAGAATGTGTAAGTAAAGCAAGCAGACAGCCCTCAGAATGGGAGAAGATATTTGCAGGTTGTGTCTCCGACAAAGGTTTAATAACCAGAATCCAAAGAGAACTCAAACGTATAAGCAAGAAAAGAACCAGTGATCCCATCGCAGGCTGGGCAAGGGACTTGAAGAGAAACTTCTCTGAAGAAGACAGGCGCACGGCCTACAGACATATGAAAAAATGCTCATCATCTTTAATAATCAGAGAAATGCAAATCAAAACTACCTTGAGAAACCATCTAACTCCAGTAAGATTAGCTCATATCACAAAATCCCAAGACCAGGGATGTTGGCGTGGATGTGGAGAAAAGGGAACACTTCTACACTGCTGGTGGGAATGCAAATTAATACATTCCTTTTGGAAAGATGTTTGGAGAACACTTAGAGATCTAAAAATAGATCTGCCATTCAATCCTATAATTCTTCTACTAGGTATAAACCCAGAAGACCAAAAATCACATTATAACAAAGATATTTGCAGCCCAATTCACAATTGCTAAGTCATGGAAAAAACCCAAGTGCCCATCGATCCACGAATGGATTAATAAAGTGTGATATATGTACACCATGGAATATTATGCAGCCTTAAAGAAAGATGGAGACTTACCTCTTTCATGTTTACATAGATGGATCTGGAACATATTCTTCTTAGTAAAGTACCTCAAGAATGGAAGAAAAAGTATCCAATGTACTCAGCCCTACTATGAAACTAATTTATGGCTTTCATATGAAAGCTATAACCCATTTATAACCTAAGAATATGGGAAAGGGAGAGAGAGAGGGAGAAGGATGGGAAGAGGGAGGGTGATTGGTGGGATTACACCTGCGGTGCATCTTACAAGGGTACATGTGAAACTTAGTAAATATAGAATATAATTGTCTTATGGTGGGATTACACCAGCGGTGCATCTTACAAGAGTATATGTGAAACTTGGTAAACGGTCTGTGAAGCTAGTGAATGATGCCCCATGATCATATCAGTGTACACAGCTATGATTTAATAAAAAAAAAAAAAAAAGAAAATGCCAGGAAGTCTATGTTAACCAGTGTGATGAAAATGTGTCAAAAACCAGTGTATGGTGCCCCATGATCACATTAATGTACACAGCTATGATTTAATATTAATAAAAAAATTATAGTCTATACCTAATAACTTTCACATGTACCCTTGTAAGATGCACCATAGATGTGGTCCCACCAATTACTCTCCCTCCACCCATCCTCCCCCTCCCCTCCGCTCCCTCTCCTCTTTCCCCTTCTTCTTGGGCTATAATTGGGTTATAGCATTCGTAAGAAAGAGACTCTTCAGGGACCAAGACAGAGCATTTCCACACTCCCACGCTGACCAGTGCACGCCTGTCTGTCTGTCTCTGCACTGGGATCCCAGCCTTGGATCTCGGGTCAGCTCCTGCCCCTTCCTGCCTTTCAGAAGCGACTGTCTGGTCACCATCGTCCACGTCCAGCGCAGCTTTAACCCAGCCAGCCCCAACCAAGGCCAGCGGCCAGAGGACTTCATGACACATGGGCAGAGGCTTTCTTTTTTCTTTGTGCTCAACTTCTGTGCTTACATTTCTTCGGTTTTTTCTTTCAAAATATTAAGAGGGTACAATTGTTTCACAATGCTTTATTCAGGGCTGTATGTGTGCCCATCACCTAAACAGCATTTGCTGGACCCCTCGGGCAGATGGGGCCCTCCAGCCTCCCTCTCCTGTTGTGTTTCCTGCTAAGTTTGAGATCCTGTGGTAAAACATAAGATTACATCAACTTTTGGCCATTCAAATACAGCGTTTTCTTATTATGATTTAATTGTAGGCAGCGATGACTCCTATGAATTGCAATTATTTTAAACAGAAAAGGTCATACTTCTAAAAATTGAACTGTAAGCAGAAAATAATCAGCGAGACAGTTCTTTTATTTCTCTAATGTGAGTATAGGTTTGTCCTCAAATTTTATGTGCAAAAATAAGAAAGTATCTGGCCAATTGTATAAAATGCTTTGAGTAAAACAAATCAACATCTAAATAATATCTCATTCATTATTAGAGTAGTCCCAACAAAAAGTTTATTTGAATGAAGCCATTTTTACTTGATTTTGCTCATTTGATTTATTTATTTGTAAAAATCAGTAAACCTTTAACATATCGAACCATTAAGGATCATTCAAGGTCAATGAGTAAATGGCCATGAGCCTGTCATTACTGCAATCCGTCTTGCCAAGACATATGCCTTCTTTGCCCCTCTAAAAATATTTTCTGCAAGGAATTTTTGATATAAAACCATACCCAGTTGTCTAAATTCTGCTTTGGGGTCTGTCAAACAAAAGACTCTCTAAAGTAATTACTGCAAATAAAAACAGCCATAGAAAAATAAAATACCACCACATTTCCTTCCTTAAGAAATGTATGTTCACATGTCATTGTGTCACATCTGGAAAACTTGCTTGCTGTTACACGTTCATGAAATGTGCGTTCTAATCTGACTGTTTGTTACACGGGAAAAGTGTTAGTAAATTTTTTAGCCGACATAAAGTAAGCACTCAAGATGGTAGTGCTTTTATTTTGGGCTCTTTTCTTAAATATCAAACTCGTAAATTTATGCAACTTTATTTCCTATTTTTCTTTGAAGTAATACATTCGTTTAAAATCATTTTACGTAAATTAACATTGCTGAATTTTGTCAACACATCACCAAATACATAGCTGTGTGTGTATAATGAGGTTCCAACTCCTTTTGAAAATTTTGCTGTGTGCTTGAATGCATTTTTAGTTTTATCTTTTGTATGCTTTTGAACATTCAAAGAAATGTTAGTCAAATTGAGTAAAAAGCTTAAACTGCCCCAGAAGAGCTGCATATATCCCTTTACAGTAAATACTCTAAACAGGGCAATACCCTTAGTTTGAAAGACAGGTTTCAGGAAAGTTGGACATGAAGGAAACTGACTCTGACAGGAGGCTTACAAACTTGCACCTTCTTCACCACCTGTGACTTCTTTCAAATGATTCTTAGGCACTTCTGGATGTCAGATGATAATTTTTCCACGGGACTCTGAGGGTAAACAAACACTAACTGTGATTTATAATAAAAAAATCATATCTACAGAAATCATCCTCCCAACATCAAGATACTAACTAGTAGAATCCAAGGCATATAAAGTCAGCTATCTTCAGATTTTAGAGAGATTTTTAGCAGTGTGTCTTCTGTTTCAAAACAGCAATTGAAAGTTGCCTTTTCTGCAGTTCTGACCTAGTAACAGGATTCTGATAAATTCCTGCTTTCCTGTTAGATACAAGGAAGTGCAGGCCTGGTTAGCCCACATGGAGATCACACTGTTGAGGAATATGTGGTCTCCTGACTATGGTCGTAAGACCCTCTGTTAGCTTCTTATTCATGTATTCTTCTCTCTTTTTTTATTAGAAAAATAATTATTCATTTTTCATATGCAAGTGTGAGTGATTATAAATTGGTTTCACAGTAGTACTGAGCACATTGGATATTTTTCTTTCCGTTCCTGAGATACTTTACTAAGAAGAATATTTTCCAGCTCCATCCATGTAAACATAAAAGAGGTAAAATAAGTAAACTACGTACAAATGACAATAAAAATAAATAAATAAAAAGAAAAAAAGAAAGAAAAATATTTTTTATGCCTCAAATACTTTTGCATCTTTAAGTGACCTACTTCAATAATGACGGTCCTAGAAACTTAGTCCAAATGAGACACTTCGCCAAGATACCAGCATTTATCTACTGGTATCTTGTGGAAAATCCAATCTGAGTTAAAAGACTTTTAACAGGGAATCTAAGACATGAAAGCTGTACAGACTTTCTGTGTTATGATTTCAATGTTCCTGGGATCCCAGAAGGTGTTGAAAAACGTATTTAGTGTTGTCCTTCCAGAGTGGGGTATTGAAGGGATTTTAGAGCTTAGACAGATAAGGCATTCTAGAAAGGTTGCATTTTGTGGTATGCCAATTTTTCTGAACTATCAACACAAAATCAGGCCCTGACACTGTCAATAGTAGCAGTTATCTCAAAAATGACACCCTTTATTATTGTCATAATTTTATCAGGGGACAAAACACAAGTCTAAAAGCAAATGAGTAACATGCACCGATGTTAAAAGTTATCACAAATCTACCAGATGCACCTTACTTCTCTCATAGGCTAGTGAAAAACGTCATCAGGCCACAGGTCAGTTCCTGCATAGGTATTTGTACAGGTATCATATGGCTCTCTGCCATCCTATGGGACTCTGAGAGCAATAATTCAGTGGATGAGACAGAAATAAGGTATTTTCTTCTGATTCCAATCAGTAAAATGGGAATTACTAACATTAGTAAAGCACCACTAGTGTTCTTTCCTTTACAGCAGCTGAAGACAGAGGGTCAACCCCTCTGCCACGTGACCCCGCAGAGCCTCTGTGTTCTGAAAGCTTTGCTGACTTCAGATCTGAGGTCACCTTGAGCTGCCTGATGTCTACAATGGAAGAACATAGATTCTTACCCACTACTAACGTGTACTCCCTAGACAGTCATGAGAATTCATAGACTCAAAAACAATACCTGTAAAATCTCTTACCAGGATATAAGCTAAGTGGGGAGAGACAGCATTGATAACATGAATTATGTTTGACTAATGGGTTTGTGTTCACTTCCATCAGTGGTTGAAGCTCTCCCTTTGTTCAGTGCACCCCAAACACCATTGGAAGGGCCCCTGGTTAGGTCCTAACTACTCCCAGATGAGGTCAGGTGCCTGGGCAGCTCCCAGTTACTAGAGGGTGAAACCAATGAATACAATTTTCTGGAGCATTAACAGGGAAACAGAATGTGCACAGTGTCTAGAGATGAAACAGTTTTGACTCCCACCCCCATGAATTGGAAAAAAAAATCAAATGCCAAATGTTTTTAATAAATTTCAGAATGCATTTCAGCCTAGGGTGGTGTCTGCTCAGTGGCTTTGGAGTGATTTCATAGAAGGAAGGGCAGAATTCGGGAGGGCTTGGGATGAAACTCCATGCTGCCACGGGGAGGGGGGGCTGCAGAATAAACTTGATCGAGAAAAATAAAGAGATGGGGCTGGTCTGTCACCCTTTCATTGTCTTTGGCTGAGAATCTGACGAACGGCATGTTGAACCCCACAGGTACAAATGCATGAACAGGTGGATGAGTTCTTGATTAGACAGTCACACATCACCGTGGGCCAGCAGTGGACTTAGTGGACAGCCCCATGCCAGGCAGAGGAAGAAAAAAAGGCGAAGTTCTGATGATGTGACTACGGACGGACAGCAAAGAAAAAGGATTCATGAATCCCTGACCTGCTAAGTGTGGTCCCTAAAATGCATTTCAATTTTTGTCATTCTTTCTTAGATCTCAAGTCTTTGTTTTGTCTGTTTTGTTTTTCTGTAATTTAGCAAACCCTTACACAGGATAGGGCCTAACATAGGACGACGCAGTCAGTAGACTAAAATGAAAACCACTCTTGTTTTTGAAAATTTTAGAAGGAAAGAAAGCCTTCCCTTATTAGCATTTTGAACACAAACACTATGTATTTGCAGTTATGATTGACACGGTGTGTCCGGGAGCGAGTTTTTGTGTGTACAGACATGTGTGTGTGGAGTTCATCACAGAGAATTATATATCCATCTACTTCCCACATTGATACCAATTGAAGTGGCAGGCATTTCGAATCTGACATGACCTTTACAGGAGCTGAACACTACAAACAACTTAAAAATAAAACTATGACCACCTGGTTTAAATAGAATTTTCTTAAAAATATGCTTTTTCTTTTAAGGTTCACAAAATTTTTTTTATAAAAATTTTTTAACCAGCTTGCAATGAACGTGAATGAACACACTTCGTGTGAAACACCAGGCCCGGACCTGCTCTGTCAGGATCCGTGAGAAAGGCAAGTTCAACTGTCCTTTAGCTTGAACCACGTCTTCCAAGCTGGCTCAGACGCACTGACAATCCTCCTGTACCTGGCATGTGAACCGGCCTCCTCAGAGCACGGCCCGGTGGAGATGCTCCGGCATCTCAGACAGGTGCTAACGGCCAGAGCCCAGGGCACCAAGGTGCCACCAGCCGTGACCTCTAGGTGGGACGCTGTCTCAGATGTCCACATTCCTGGCCAAACACTGGACTCTCAGGATTATCCCTTTCTTCCGGTAGTCACAGCTGACCTTTAAGTGTCCACAGATGGCATTTTTTCCTTGAAAATTTTTGAAATAAAATGAGGACAAAGACACATTCCTGAATCAGTAACACAAAAGAATCAGTGCGTCTTGAATCTTCCACATGGAGGAAAGGATCTGAGTGCTGGTCAGTTTCTGTGAAGACACAGTTTTCTTTCTAGATGCCAACATTCTTTATAATGTTCTGATACTTATAGATTAGATTTGATTTTTTCCCCTCCAAATATGTTCTCAGGATATGCAAAAGGAAGTGTATGGTACACACATAAATTTGGGTCATAATGGAATTAAAAAAATTGTTTTAATGAGACTTTAAAATAATACAGATTTCTCAGGGTCTTTAATATGCAAATGCACATGGGTGTAACAATTCCTGTGACTGTTTCTTTAAAGCATCACCCACCACCCGCACCCCTGCAGCGGCTCACCTGTTATTCTTCCCTGGCTTTAATGTTTCAAAGAGCAGGGTTGGGGAAAGGATGAGTGTTAGAGTGTATGTGATTAATCCCATGATGTTAAACATAAAACGAAGACAGAGAATAGAATTTTATTTTTTTATTTATTTTTGTATTTTTTATTATTATTATTATTTATTTTTTTTTTTGTAGAGACAGAGTCTCACTTTATGGCCCTCGGTAGAGTGCCGTGGCATCACACAGTTCACAGTAACCTCCAACTCCTGGGCTTAAGCGATTCTCCTGCCTCAGCCTCCCGAGTAGCTGGGATTACAGGTGCCCGCCACAACGCCCAGCTAGAGAATAGAATTTTAAAGAAGAAAAATGGGAATAGAGGTTTGTGTGGTACGAATTCATGCCAGTTTCTTTTTGTGGGTATTTTTATCCAGACGTGGACTCAGAGAGTGCTACCCTTCTCATCCATATAAGGTCAACTACTTAAGTTCATGAATGCTCTGTAACCACAGCATCTTAGAGGAATTCACCAGGCCAGAGGAAATACCCACAGGCGCTGCCCAGCACACCTGCCCATGATGGATGAAGCTGTCCACGTGACACCCTGCGCCCACACTGTATAAACTTATGGATGCCTATCGACGTCCTTGTTTTCTCTTGAATATGAGAAGCCATCCAAGGATCGTCCATTAGTGAAAACACCATCAGGGGAAGAAAGATCCCAGACACCAACACAGACAAGTGTGCAGAAGGAAGCCCTGCAGACGGCTGCCCCTGTCCCAGACACCCTTCCCTGTCTAACTCACCAACTCTGCCAGCTAATTGGATCAAAATTCCAGTAGCACAGCACAAATTCATGGTGGGCAAGGCCAGTCAGTCTGTTCCCAATTATGAACTTCCCATTTCCTGCTTCTAATTTCTAGACAATATATAAAACCTGGGGGAGACAGGGAGCATCTCTGTCTCACTGTCAACAGAAGCCTCAGCCTAGTCTGTGAAATGAGATCACTGTGCTTAGTTTAGGGGCTGGGCCATCATACATTCCGGTAAATAATGTTGCTATTACGGGCGGCAACTGTTGCTCAAAGGAGTAGGGTGCCAGTCCCATATACGAGAGGTGGCGGATTCAAACCCGACCCCAGCCAAAAAATGCAAAAATAATTAATAATGTTGCTATTACTAACAATTGAGGAGAAATGAAATGATCTACACAGAGAAAGAAGTTAAAGGCTATTCCTTAAAATCTGCTCATCCCCCATCTGACTGCTCCTGAAAATCAAGGTCTGTCCTGTTTAATTCTTCATTACGAGACACAGAAGTCAAACTTGGAAATACAATGATGCAATTGTCAGGCATCTGCTGTGCCAGGTTCCGTAGATGGTAAATGATCACCCAACACTCTTCCTTTGCTAATGGAAATTATAATCAGATCCAGTGGGTCACATAAGGGCTGGTCCATCTGCTCTGGATTGGTAGCAGGCTGATTGGCGTTAACAACACCATGAAGACACTTTCTTTCCTTTTGCTCAATAGACATAGCTGTAAAACCTCCGACAAGTGAAACTCAAAGGATTTATGATCCAAAATGTCTTTTAATTTTCTTTTTTTTTTTTTTTGAAAAAGAAAAGTTGGGCTTTGGGAAGCTGAAATTAAATTAAGGCAAAAAAAGACAATAACTAAAAAAGACCCGTCATCAGCAGGCTTTGTGCACTGGACAGTCAACGTCCTGCAGTCCGGCCCTGGGGCTGAGTATGTGCAGGATCTGGGACGTCAGAAGGTGCAGTGGGAAGAAGCCCAGCCATCCAGAGGAGCCTCCCCGAGTCAATGCAAGTCACTGCTCTGTGCCAGCAGAAACCACAAATGAAAATTTTGTCTCTCAGACATTTATCTTTTCCTTTTCTTTCTTTTTTTTTTTTTTTGACATTTATCTTTTTCTATAGACTGACATTCTGGCCATCCATATTTTTCACCTAGAAATTCACCTCCACACTGGAGGGGATGCTGAAGAAACACTGGTGCCTCAGAGCAATTTAAACTCCTATCTGCAGTCCATCTATCAAACAGACCAGCGGCTGCAAAGGTGAGCAGGAAAGGGTGTCACTGCCAGCCAGACGTGACAAATAGGTTGGTGGTGACCCAACTCGGAGGCTCCCTGGGAAGCCTGATTGGTACCAGTGACTGCGCGGCACCAACTCACCACACAGCTGCTCACTTACAGCACCGGAGAGTGGTGCACAAGGCAGGACCTGTGTCATCTCAACACTCACTAATGCACAAGTGTGTTGCCGACTGACTGTGGGAAGGGCGTCTGGGGGAATCTGGACACATGGCCTGAAACCTGTCAAAATGTGCTCTTTGGAATGTCATTTAACTTCTAGTGCCCACATTTTTTTTTCATCTCGCCTGGAAAATGAGAAATTTGGATTTGACACTCAGAACACTTCTGGCAAAGGTTGCTAGGTCTGCCACAAATCAAAGAGCTCGTTGGCCAATAAGGCCAGTGAAACTTCATTTTCACTTATTGGTGAGGTAGCGAACAAGTAAAGGTCCTGAAGAGTCCTGCGTGGAGAATCAAACTGTCCGTCACCATTTCCCTTGAACACACCAGCATCAAGCACATCCCGAGGCCCCAACACACCCATCCAGCTCCTTCTGAGACCCCAAATAACTAGCAGAATTCTTTTTTTTTTTTTTTTTTTTTTTTTTTTTTTTTTTGTAGAGACAGAGTCTCACTGTACCGCCCTCGGGTAGAGTGCCGTGGCGTTACACGGCTCACAGCAACCTCTAACTCCTGGGCTTACGCGATTCTCTTGCCTCAGCCTCCCGAGCAGCTGGGACTACAGGCGCCCGCCACAACGCCCGGCTATTTTTTTGTTGCAGTTTGGCCGGGGCTGGGCTTGAACCCACCACCCTCGGCACATGGGGCCGGCGCCCTACTCACTGAGCCACAGGCGCCGCCAACTAGCAGAATTCTTTAAGCCCAAATTATAATACCGAATATAATTTTTTAACAAAAGGCGCACACATAACGCTTCCCCACCAGCTTTCCTTTGCAGGCCAGCACACGTTCTTACCATGATTGTGGTAAAACATGCAAAGTGTGGACATTATTTTACTCCCTGAAAGTGTGTATCTCAGTAGGCTTAGGTTGTTTTATATTCTAAGGTGTGAGCGCTCATTTTGATGCCATTTCAAAGTCAGAAAGTTGTACTGAGATAAACCTGGTGACTCTCTCAACGTTTGCTCTCCAGGGCCACGCTGGGGAGTCGTTGGTACGACCACTCTATGCTCCCCCTGTCAGCGTCCACCCCATGTCCCTCTGAGTGACCCTGCCAGGTACTCAAGGGACAAGGAAGCCCTCATGGTACATCCGTACCTCAGTCACTCAGAAAGGTTCTTATGTCAGACTGAAAGCTTGTCCGTAGTGAACGAAGATAGAATCAGGCATAATTCCCTCGTGCGTCGTGTTCAATGCATGGGGACAGGTGGGTGACTAATAACAAAAAAGCTGTGTCTTCTTCCTATTTACACTTTCTGAACATAAATGTTAAGATGTGCGTAAGTGCAACTTCTATTTGTCTGAGTGTGTGTCTGTGGGTTTTAAGAGTCCATGCCTCAGTGATCTCACCTGGTCCTGTCAGGGTGTCCCCTCTGCACTGGTCAGTGTCACCACTGTCATGGGGCATAAAACCAGGAAGACGTTATTGGCAAACCATGATTTTCTTTCAAATTAAATAAAAATATTCCTCATACAATCATATTTTAAACACTTATTTTTCTAAATCATCCACAGAGAGGTGATGGTAATAGTTTAAAATTCCACCTAAAAGATGTAACTTACTTAATACATGCTTACTATCTTCCTGTATTATTGTGATTAGCATTTATTTAAAAATAATGATAAAACGCAAAATGTTTACAATTTATACAAATCTACTACTCAGACTTTTCCTATTTCTTTCTGCCTCCATTTTAGCATATGGTGCAAGTCCAAATAAGTCACATTTTTATATTGTGGAAGATAATAGCACTTTTGTACATTTCTTTGTCTTTTCTACATTGTAATTAGATAAGTTGAATAGGGGATGTGGTAACATCCTAGGAAACTTTGTCATCAGGGAGGCAGGTGACCCTGGCAAACTGCCCCAAGATGGCGGTTTCTCAGTCAAGGTCTAAATTGAGCTGATCTATTCAAATCTATGCATTGAATTAAAAGCATTTTATTAATATATAAGACAATAGTCTTATATACAAAGGGTCACAGTATGACTGGCCTGTATATATACTTGTTTATAAAAATTTTGCCTGTATATATACTTGTTTTCTTTTATTAAAATTTTGCCTGTATATATACTTGTTTTCTTTTATTAAAATTACAGTTATAATTGGCTAAGAATTTTTTCTCCGGTAGAATTTATTTAAAATTGAATTTCATATTGCTTTATTTACAGCTCCACCGACACATTCAAATAAATTCATCCATAGATACTTATTTTTCAGCTGCTCAGGGAGTCTTCCAGGTTAGAGCAAAGGAGACACGTGTATTTGCTAAAATGGAGTTTCATTTTTCTGTCACTGAGCTTCTTAGTCTTAGCAAGTTAAAAGGAACCCTTCTCACCATGGGAGAATTTCAGCAAAAACAAAAATGCACAATTAAAACCTTTAAATTTATTGATATATTCAGATAAAATAGTCAGGGACATTCAAAAGAGAATCATGTCAAATTATTCTGTTCAGGAATTTATTTCTCTGTCATAACATACCATTTTGCATATAGTTTCAATCCTGTCTAAAACTATGCATAAATAAAAAAAAATCCATGTGAAGAATTCAGCACACAAATACAGCAGAAATACAAATACTCAAAATTTAGAGTTTTTACAAGATGTTACGATAACAGAACCTGAGTCAAAACAATTGGCTTTATCATGGATCCTATAAAATGATAAAAAAAACAAAACTAGTAACATATAAAAATAAGTGTATTTTTCTGCATTCATCTTCGATAACATCAATTGTTTCATTAAATAAAAAAATAACAATATAATCATAGAAATTAGTAGAGTTAAAAATCTTTAGTTTTTCATAATCAAAAATCATGGCTCTGGGCTTCAACTTTAATATAAAAACAAACAAGAAAACCCTCTTTGTTCCTTTAGTATTAACAGTAAAGTTGGATCATTGAAATACAGCATCCAGATAGTCTTCACCTGTCTCTAGGAATAAGCAATACTTATTTTAATTTTAAGCTTTCTTGATTTGGTTTTGTTCTTTTTGCTTGTTTTATAATGAGTCTTAGTAGTTTTACTTTCAAAAAGCACAGTTCAGAAAATGATAGGGAACAGAAAATTATAGGGCTTTATCATTGATCCTGCAGGTGAGAAGAATCTGGGTCTACTCTCAGACTCCGCATATCTCTGAAGGTGAAGTACTTCATGGCACAAGCATAGGTCTTTGAGGGGAAGGAAACCATCTTAAGGGAAGAGTCTCTCAGCACAGAAAACACTCAGGGACCCCCTTTGCTCATCCTCATGGCTACCGAGCGAGGACCACGGCTGAGTGAGCAGACGAGGACCATTAATATGATTGACAGCATGGATGCCAAGAGGGTGACTAGCCATGGCCTGCAGGCGGCTTTGGAGACTCTCCCATCACATGAGCACCTGTCTCTCCTAAATTAATCCCAACTATTTCACCTGCAGAAGAGGAGAAACTCCTGAAGTTTCTCTACTCTTGAGGCAGGAAGAGTTCAGTAAATCCACACATTAAAGGAGCAAATGGGAAACAGGTGTTCCAAACACTATCGGGAGGTCCCTTGGGATGGAAACGTGGGGTTATGAGAGAGTGACAGCTCTCAGCAGCTAGGTCAGGAGAGAAAATGGAAGGAGAAAGAAAGAAATGCAGCCCCATTGCCACTTAAGAGGCTCCACTAACAAGTGATTTATTTTATTGTGGCTGATTAACTATTTGTAAATACAAACTGGCTGCCCGCAGACTGAAACACCAGCATCAAAGCTTCGGAGAATTCAAGGGTACTCAGTATAGTCTCCCAGTTTATCAGTAGCATAAGGCAGCACTTCTGTGAGGCCCATAGACTGCCAGGTGAGGCCAAGGTCAGTAAGAAGGATTTCCTCTGCTTTAGCAAAGGAAGCGTTACAATTCCGAGACTGAGACTAGGAGACTCTTGTGTGATGGCAGCCCACTGAAGTTTCTGCAAGCTACAGCTCCCCCAAGGCAACAGGACTTAGAAGGACGGGGCACCAGCTGCAGTTCAACGTGCTCATGTTGTCAGGAGCTAATTTTATATGACCTTTATTGAACCCACAGGATGGCCTTGCAGATACAGCTCAGCCACAGAAGATCGGGCAGAGTCAGAGCAGAAAGAGCCCAGAATTAGACACTCTGGCAGGAGCAAAACATTCACATTTTAAAAAGTCAGCAAAAATAGAAAAGCTAATTGTTAAAAGTTTTATTGCTTGACTATGGTGTGCTTGGAAACGTGGCTTTCCATCCATCATCCATCCAGTCATCCACCGATCCATTCATCTATACATTCATCCGATCAGCCACATCATCCATCTATTGATTTATGCTCTGTCCATTGATCTACCCATCCGTCTATTCAATCAACCTTTCATCTCTCTGCACAATGTCCATTCATTCATGTATTCATGTACCCTTCCTCCACCATCTATCCTGCCAGCCTTCCCTCCACTCTTCCATCCAAACTATAATACATGGATTTCCATAAAAAATGCCAATCGATATTTTTCTAATCCTTTCAACATTCCACTCTCCTCAAATTGTCAACATACTGTTTTTTTGTCTCCATGTTAGCTAACAACTCTAACGCCTATTTTGCCGACAATAAGCAATCGCTCCAAAAAGAAGTTGCACGTCTCACGACTTACTGCACGTCGGGTCACACGCCCGCCTCCTTTCCCTCTGCTCACTGTCAGTGCACCCACCTGTGAACACGGTCTCCATGGTGCACGATACCCAAGCAGTGTTTCCTTCTGCACTGCATTGTCCCCCTGCTGTAGAGACATGTGCCGTCATCTCATCCTGCTCCAACACAGTGTGGAGCTGCTGAGCTTTGCTTTCAGCTGTTGCTATGAATCTGCCCTTGCCAGGTTATCTATCATCTGTGTTTTGCTAAATCTAAGGAGCAGTTTGGGGGCTCATCTTGTCGGACCTATCAACAGTCTCAGACACAGTGAATTGCTTCCTTTTGAAACACTTTCCTTACTTGTCTTTTACTCAACATTCTCACTTATTTCTTCTACAACCCAAAGGCAGGTCCACTTTAGGATTCTTTGTTGGTTTTCCTTTCACTGTCCTTAGATCCCTTTCCTTTCCTTCCTATCCTCAATTCCCAGGTAATCTTTTCCAATTTTATCTCTATACTGGTGGTTCCTGACTTTAGAATCTCCCAAGATATTGTGACATGCACATCCCACTGTCTGCTCTACCTCTCTGGATATCAGACTAAGTGGGCCGAAGACCTGACTCTTGATCTTTCAGTCTGCTTCTCTCCAGTCTTCCTTGGCTTATTACAGAACTCGTCCACTTGGACAAGCCAGAAAACATGGGGCCATGTTCCTGTCTTTTTCATGAATTCTCAATCAACTCCAGCCAATTTTAATGCACCCTTCAAAAGACACACGCACCCCTACTGGTCTTCACCACCTGTGCTTGTAAGGGCCCAAGAACCATTGCCTCCCACTTGAACAAATCTAACAAGCTCCCCGCTGGCCCCTTACATGCCATAATCAATGTGGCAGCCAAGAGATCCTCTTTCATCACAATCCAGTTCATACCCACTCAGAACCTCCCATTATCTTTCCATCTTTTGTAGAGTAAAATCCTCACCATTATCAACAAGCACCTGCCGTGGGGACCACAGGCTACCTCCTCCCTCTCCGATAGCTCTTCCCCTTCCTTCCTCCTCCTGCTTTCCAGCCATCCCTCTATTCTTGGCACTGCACAGTGGCTGTTTCTCCCATAGCTCTTTCCTCTGCCTCCTCCAGTTCTCCTTAAATGTCTCCCCTTCTCAGCCAAGTCAGTTCTGTCTAATGTGAAATGTTACCCACTTTCCCTGGCTCTGATGACCCCTTACTTTGTCTTTTTTCTACACAGCACTCCTCACAACGTGAACCACTAAATATTTACTGAATTTCCCTTCAAGACTAAATTCCAAGAAAGTTGGGACATTGCCTCTTCAGTCTGCATTCTATCCCCAGCACTAAAATTCTCTATGATGTAAAGCTTCACTCGTCCAACCCTTATTGACTGAATACCTTACACTTTAAGAAGGAACTTTCCAAAAAAAAAAAAAAGAAGAAGAAGGAACTTTCACAGCCTAAAGTGTTCAGTATTAACACTGGAGGTCTATAATATGTTCATGTAACAATCTTAATCTAGTCAGCATTTTATACATTAGAACTTTGTGCACATGTGTATGTACTTGTATGTATACATCAGGGGTCCTCAAACTCCACATGAGGTGGTGTGATTGTATTTGTTCCCATTTTTTTTTTTTTTTTTTACTTCAAAATAAGATATGTGCAGTGTGCATAGGAATTTGTTCATATTTTTTTTTAAACTATAGTCCGGCCCTCCAATGGTTTGAGGGACAGTGAACTAGCTTTCTGTTTAAAAAGTTTGAGGACCTCTAGTATACATAGTTATTTCCTCTGTTAAACTATAAAGCATATGACAGTTGAGCCTCTCTTTTTAATAAATTAAACGATAGCATCTAGGACAGTGAAAATGTAATGCTGGATCTTTTTGAATTGATACTCTAACCAAAGTATTTCAAATTCTGTAGGTTCCTTCTAATTTTAATAAATGTGTGGGTTGCATACACAATCTTTATAACCACATAATGAGCTAGACAGCTAGAAATTAATCTACCCATCACATACATAAAGGAGGTCAAGCCCAGGAGAGTCAGGTGACCTCCCCAAAGTCAGACAACTGATAAAATAGCTCATACAATCCAAATTCTTTCTAACATTGAAACCTATGAATTAAAGTTTTATTAAATTCTAATCAATAGTTTTTTAAAATTGAAGTATGCTCAAAATGGATATAATAGCACACTATTTAACATCCATGGTTTATTAGACTAGTTGCTCAGTGGCTTTGGGTGATGCAGTCTGCCATGAGGCAAGTCCTTAGTGCTTACGGCAGTTATGGACCAAGATGTCTTTAAATCCTTAAGAGTGTAACTACCAGGTAGCTCATAATTTTCTCTGTAAATACTCTAAATTACTATTAAAAATTGAAAGACTTCTCTCGACCCTTAATGACTCTATATTTTCTACTTGCTAGAACATGCTTCCTTAGATTATTTTGAACACCACTGTGGGCATCCAGATTTCATCACACACAAACCTATGGAGCAGCAGCTACCTAATCTGTTGTTCAGGGGAAAATACTAGAAAAATTTTGTTAATATTTATCCTAAATTAAACATTTCTCCACCAAGGTTAGATTCTTAACTACAGAAAAGTATAATATAAAAAACAAGATATCCTTATATCTAATATATCCATGAGTAAAGTGATTCCCATACATGCTAATGGTACATGGAACCCAATTCAAAGGCCTCATCTTCTCCCTGTTTGAGCCTGTTGCCACCATGACTGGAGGGAGAGGTTTGTCCCACAGGCAGTGATGATGTGACAAGAACATGAGGTTCCAAGTCACAGGGTCAACCTCACATAGGACCTCATGGAATCACCTACCCTCTCAGGACACATTTCCTCTGAGAGAAGGGAAGCATGTATGCCTCACAAAGATTTTACAAAAATTATTCTACATGTGATGGGTATGGAGACCTAATTCTGGACAGTGAGCTCTCCCTGCACCAGAACTTCACATCCTTCAGCCAGAAGAAAATTCCACAGTTTTTGTTAAAGGCTGAGTAACTCTACCATTTTGTGTGTTCTTATTACAGATTAACACACAACCCCCTCCACAATGATCCAGGTCCCTCCCCTTTCTGCAGACCCTTTCAGCTAAGTAGCCCAAGTCAGGAGGGCAGTGTTTGCAAGTCTAATCTAAGCGTGGGATAGGTAGTGATGGCTTATGGTAAAGACACGGACCTCTACTGGCCCCGCCATACCTTCAGTCCACACAATCAAGGTTATGCCTGACAGGACCACCAGTCCAGGAAAAATGCTCAGAACATCTGCAGATATACTACTCAGAGTATCTACGGTATATACTAAAGGATTGAACATCAACTTGAAAGATTTGTGTCATCCAGAGACCCACTGTAGAGGCAGGGATCACAGGTAAGGATTAAGAGAGGAGGCAGCCTCCTGCAGGGGACTGGGAGCCTCCTTGCAGGAAGGAAGACTATGCAGCTGCCCCTGACATTCCTCATCTCCTTGGCTGCTGCCACGCCTGCGTCCACCACTCCCTCAGCTGCTGAGACCCACCTGTCCTTGAGGCCTGCACTCAGCAGCCTCCCCAAATGCCACTTCTGCGAGTTCCCCTGGCATCTCTGTTGTGCCCCTTTAGCACTATTTGTACAGCTTTCTTACTGAATTGAACATTTGATTGTTCGTGTTTCCATTTCTTTCACCATTTTATTCCATGACATATAAGATGGCCATATAAACATATGACAGGTGCCCAGAACATGCTGGTCAAGTGAATGATCCAGGCAGCGGGGCTGCTACTGAGCTCGAGTCCCAGCTGGACACAGGCGGACAAGGGCCGTCGGCACCCTGAGAATGCCTCCTCGGTAGGTCCACACAAGGCTTTTCCCTGGGGTATGCATGTGGAAAGCATGGTCTCTGCTCTGTTCTTACAAGGAGACTGCATGACCTCATTTTGTTCTACATATCTCCAGAAAGCTCCACCTCCAATTTCCTTCATAGGGAGGATACTATGGCTTCGAAGTTCAGGGGCACGCAAACATTCAGCCCACAACAGTCTTTCTCCAGGGGACTTCAAACACAGAAAAATCACCCTGCTCTATCTCAAAACTAAGACTCCTACCTCTGCCCACAGTGTATTCCACTGTTTGATGCCCCTGTCTCCTAAGCAAACACTAGAATGGGTCAAGGTTACAAGAAAGAAAATAATTCCTTTTGACTTGTTAGATTCTATAAGTGATATTATAAATGATACAACTGATATTTTGTATGTATGCCCACATACAAAAATGCACTGGTAAAAATGAAATAACTTTTACTACATAGCTATTTATACTCATTTTTCAAAAACATGTGCCATAGTTTGCTGTGGTACTTCGCACACCCGAGGCTCCAAGTCCAGTCTAAGGTGCCTGGTTGTACATGTATCTAGTAAGGAGTGACTTGAGAACCTTACCAACTTGCTCATTTTTAAAACAAACTTGAGAAATAATTGTACATACATGAATCTATTATAAATGGCCACGCAACATTTTATTACTATTTTTTTTAATAAAGAAGACTATCTTGGTTTTTGCAGAATTTACTCGCAGAATGGGACAGATGGACATGACAGTTATGGCAGCGTCTTAAAATGCACCGTGTATCAGCTTCCTCCATGTTCTCCTAAAAGGTATTTTAATGATTCTCATGATATTTCAGTTCCCAAATGCAAGTATGATTGGGGAAAATGCTCCTTTCCAATTCCCCCCCTTTTTTTTTATTAAGTCATTTGTACATAGATCATGAATGCATTTGTGCCACTATGGGCTTCAATGTGTTGATTATTTATACAAATTGGAGAGCTCAGGATTAAGGAGGGAAGGGGAGGGGGAGGGGAAGGAAGGGGGTGGGTCTATAGAGGGAGGGTTAATGGGGGACCACACCTATGGAGCATTTTGCAAGCACTCCCCCTTCTTTTACTTTTAAACATCTGTTTTTGTAATTCGTGAACACTCCGAGGAGGAGGAGGAGCAGTGTCCTACCCGCCTTTTATTCTAAGGAGGACCAGCTGGACAGACTGGCAGGAGGCCCCACACAAAAAGCCATTTGTGTTTGCCGTGGAATTAACCTAGTTGCCAAAATCCAAAGCAACCTAGCAACTGATTGGTGATAATGACTCTGAGCAAAGAGGTTAATGGATATTGTTTGTGTTTCTTAATTTCTTTCTTTTTTTTTTTTTTCAGGTGTTCTGTAGGCCCTAGCACATGACTCCGCATGGTGGGAGTTGATTAAAAAACACATGTTATCAGTAAGCTTGTCCATCAGGAGCTTAAATGCTGCAGTCAGAACCTAAGGTACGTGAGCTGGCATTCATATTTCTGCAATCCAGCACATTACCTTTCTTTCTGAGGGGCTTTATTTGTAATTGGCATAGTGAGAATCCTTACAGAAACCAGAATGGAGGAAACAGGATAGCAGTGTAGTGTACTTGTCAGATAAACAGAGATTCCAATCCCTACTCCAGGGAAAGGGCTGTAAGAAGAGGAGACACCCCTCTGCACCCAGCTCACACCTGTCCCTACGTGACCAGCGACATTTGAAGACAAAACAGCTGGATGTATTTATGGGCCAGACCAGGTATCTCAGATAATTTGGTCCAGAATGTTAAGGTGATTTTATGGGGTTTATAAAGCACATTGTGATAGAAAGTTTTTAAAGCTAAATATTCTTACAAATTTAATCTTAAGATCTAAAACTACTTATGAAAATAATTCAGCCAACATGCATTAATGAATTAGATTGCTTCACTCTTCAAGCTTCCTTTTATCTGTAAAATGGTAATAATCACTGTGTCTTGAAAGACAGCTGGATTAAAATAATCTATATCAGTGCTGTCTATAAGAAGGGCATTTACTAAATGTTAGTTCAAAATATTAGCCTGTGTTGCTTTGCAAATACATAATTCACTGAAGACAGCAGAAGGGCAACATTAATAACCCATAACTGGCAATGGTATAAATTCAAATTCCTGACCTCGGCTAACATACTATTCAGACACAGGTTCAAGTTCTATTTCCCACCAACAGTTACACTGTAGACCAATTATTTTCCCCCACATACACACAATCTTAAATTACCATCCAAATGCTTCATAGATATGTGTGTTGTCATGGAGAGATTATAACCTCCTTGATAGTGGGCTACAATTTTTATTTCTTTTTCTTTTCTCTGTCAAGAATCAGATAGGGTGTACTTAAGACTTGAAGAAATTCTTTTTTTTTTCTTTTTTTTTTTATTGTTGGGGATTCATTGAGGGTACAATAAGCCAGGTTAGACTGGTTGCAATTGTTAGGTAAAGTCCCTCTTGCAATCATGTCTTGCCCCCATAAAGTGTGACACACACCAAGGCCCCACCCACCTCCCTCCTTCCCTCTTTCTGTTTCCCCCCCATAACCATAATTGTCATTAATTGTCCTCATATCAAAATTGAGTACATAGGATTCATGCTTCTCCATTCTTGTGATGCGTTACTAAGAATAATGTCTTCCACGTCCATCCAGGTTAATACGAAGGATGTAAAGTCTCCATTTTTTTTAATGGCTGAATAGTTGAAGAAATTCTTAGTGAGGGCTAATCACTAATCACCCTTCCTCTCCTTTCCACCTTTGCACCAACTTTCCAAATCCATTGTTTAATTATTTACACATAGACATGCTACCTCTTTGGACCTGAAAAGATGCAGGTTGAGGGCGTTTACATTAAAAAGCAAAAATTGAGTGGGGAAATCAATTCCTTAAATCATGGTGAACTAATACTTCAACAGACAGCATTATCTCCGAGTCTCGAATGCCTTTTATAAGGAACGGGGTCCTGATGCATAACCAGGAGCTTGTAACTGTGAGATACACATCCCTTTCCTAAACAGTGAGCACTCTGCAGTCAGGAAAAGTGGATGGCTTAATTTTGTATTTTAGCCAATGAAAAATATCAAGAACTATGGAGAGCTTACCATATCGGACAAGCAGTACAGTAAATGCCTGTTAATCAACACGAGTATCCTGGGGGGGTGGATTATAACACCTAGCTTATGCATAAAGAGTCTTAAAGTTATAGAATTAAATACCCTAACTGAGGTGAATCCAGCCAGATGACAGAGCTGAAACTACCCCAGTTAATAGGGCTCTTAGAATTAAGCTGCACAGTCCTCAGTAGTAACTGTGGGAAAGGGACACTGTACAGTGCCCTGTTCTTTCCTGGACAGTGTCTCCAGGTCCGGGAGTGTCCACCAGGTACAAGCAGACAAGTGTCTGCCAAGTGTCACAGCCCCCATGTGTAGCTCAATTGCAATAGTGTTGGAGTCCCTTCCTGTGTCACTGCAAGAGAACTGGGGATCTCCAGAGTTGTCCCCATGTCTGGGTCTGAGACAGAGGCCATGCACAGCCAATTCAGGCTGCACAAACTCCACTCTGGATATACTATTTCCAGCACTTTGCTTAGTTCTCTCCCTCTGGGAGGCCTCAAGAGATTATGAATATTTTAAAATAGAGATAGAGTCGTTCAGTCCCATTTGCCCTGGTCTATAAATGTCTGGTAAATCCAGTTCTGAAGCCCTGCAAGACATCATAGAATACCAGGATGGAGATGCTGATGCACAGCTGATCTATAAAATGAGCTGAGTGTCTTATACACACCAGGTCCCATGTTTAATACGATGTAGAAGAGAAACACGAAATGAATATGCCTCATCAGATCACTCTTTCCCAGCGTGTGCCTGGGAGCTGGGAAACATCACCAAAGTGGAACAGGTGCCCTGAGAGGGTTGCAAGGGCTGTCCCCTAGCCCAGTGGCTGCAGGGAGCCTCATTACCAGGAGCACTGAGCAGTTACCCTGCAGTTACAGGTAAAGAATAAGATTTCCCTGTGGTCGCTGGGGCAACTGCCTTAGGCTCCCAGGCTCACTAGGAGGTACTTAAAGGCACTGGCCCCACCATCAGCAGCTTTGGGGCTGATTCTAGTGTTGACTAAATGATGTGCCCACATCTCTCCCTCTAAAGCAGCAATTTTCAACCTGTGTGCCACGAACAGATATTGGGTGCACTGTAAAAAGTTTTAAAGATCATTATTTTTGAAACAAGTTCGAACCACACTAAGTATATTCCTTTTTGCTTTCTTTTTTGATCAGAATAATTTAAGTGTGCCATGGAATTTAACCACAGGTTCAAGTGTGTTGTAAGATTTAAAAAAAAAAAAAAAAAAGTTGAAAAGCACTGCTCTAAAGGAATTCAGTGTTCTCACCCATAAGTTTCAGAGGATGAAACCAATGAGAAAGTGCTTTTCTCCTGAAGGTGGAAGCGCATGGCCTGAGCCCTCAATAGATATCAGCTGTTTGGAGGCACTAATTTTCCACTCAAGTTCTAATTTTATTCCCAGTTTTTAAAGAGTCAGGCAATAACTTATGCTTTGGTACACAAAGTTTTATCAATGAGTAAAAAAGAAAAATCAATAGCAAGTGCATTTTTTGCATTTCCAGGTGAAATTGGTTAACATTCCTCAACATACCCTGTTGAACTGTTCTCTTGTAGACAGAAGACCATTAAGAATACCATTTCCCCACAGCCCTTCACAATGGCTACAGGATGTGATATTTGAGCATTCTAAAATCCAGTTTGCTGAAGAATCACACATCCTTAAAAACAGGTAAATTAATTATTAAGAATATTTAAGCTTATGTCACATAGTCTTTGCTTAAGGGAGATTATGTGGGTTAAAACAAATTATTCCCTAAGTAAAGCCATTAAGTTTATTGCCACACACTCAGGGACCGTTTCCTTAGAGATAGAATTCAGTTTCAGAGAACATCTGTCTTGATAAACTTCATCCTGGTGGACCTGGTGTGATTCGGGGTGTTTATTGTGTAGTGTCTAATTCCCCTAATCACACCCCCCCCTTATTAAGCTAGGGTCTCACTCTGTCACCTGGGCTAGGGGTCTGGTGGCATCATCGTAGCCCACTGCAACCTCAAACTCCTGGCGTGAAGTGATCTTCTTGCCCAGCCTCCCACATATCTGCAATTATAAGCGTGCATCATTGTGTCAGCTGATTTTTCTGTTTTTCCTGGAGAGAGGGTCTTGCTCTCGCTCAGGACTTTCCCTTCTTTGTGAACAGCACCAATTGTACTTTAGAAAATTATTCTCTGCCCTTCATCCCTGGTGGAGCTGTTGTGAAGCCGTTTTCTCATCTAGCCAGGCAGGGCTCAGACTATGATCTTTGCAAAACTCATTGCCTCTAGAAAGCTGTCCTGATGCCATCCGGGTGAGGAGGCAACAGTTCACTCTGCAGTAGCCCCCGCCACAATCCTCAGAGCTGGGACCATCTCTCTCACACCTCACTCTCCTTTTCTGACATGTTACCTGCAGCCTGGAACCCTTCCAACCAATCTTTCCACTTGAATTTGTTAGATTGTAGCTCCTCCCACCCCCACCCCCAGGACAGGAACTCTACCAGCCATGTTTATGGGTGGCAGAGTACGTCACTGGTTAGTTTAAAGTGAGGAGGCTGGTGGTCACTTAAAAATGATACTGCCTTGTCATTTATATTAGTCACCTAGTCACGGGAAGGATTTAGGTATTTATAACATCTCTCCCTGAATGCATCCTGACTACCCTTGAGGATAATGAAAGCAAAGTAACGACATCCTTTGTAGCATTACAATACAATTACTAATACACCTTTAAATAATAAAAAAAAATTATCAATGAGTTCTTAAAAATGAAATATTGGGTGTTCTATTTCTTTTCAGAAATGACCAGATATGTCTGAAAATAAAATAATTTTTATTACTCAAAATGAAGCTTTAAATAAAGCAGTTTATTCAAACAGTAACACAAACATTGATTACAGGTTACTGAATTCTCTTTCCTTAAAATATTTTAATTTCAAAATATGAAGGGGATACAAATATTTTTAAATTTTCTAAAATTGGTATGTTATTTAATCAATATTTCTAAGAAACCAAAGTTGCTTGCCATTCAATTAATTGTTATGTCTAGTTTTTTAAATTTTTATTTGCGGGAGCACCAAGTTAATTACAATTTATTTTTAAAGGTGCAGATTTTTGAAATTTCTTCATGAGCAGAGTCTGTGCAGACCTGTTCTCGAATGGGGGCTGTGGCTTTTTCACCAAGAAGGCTCAGATTGCTTTGACTCTTAGAATCTTGATCAATTTAAACTTTTGGTGTTGCTACATGTTTGCTAAAAGGAAAACTCTGATTTTCTGGCTATTCCCCATTCAGTAAACATGATAGTTTATCACCTTAGCCCGTTCTGTTCCCTAAAGATTCACTTGTGAACTCACTTTCGCATCTTAAATAACAACCTAAAATGATATGAAATGGCACAAGGCCCAGAGCAAGAATCTAGAAACTAACTTGATTGCAGAGTCATTTTATAAGTCTCTGCCTCCTGCTTTTTTATCTTTTAGCTCAAAAAGTAACTCCCTTCACCCTGAGGGTGCCTATGAGTCCCATCCTCAGTGCCGTTCACGTACTACCTTTATACATTTCTGGCTTAAGTCTTCGGACGTATTCAGGTTCCTAATGTGCCAAAAATTTTACAAGTACAGCTACTTCCAATTTTACCCTTAATTTTCCCTTATGCTTTTTATGTATTTTCTTAAAAATGAGAACCCTAAAGACATTCATAATACATTTTTTCCTATTACCTGTTGTACATGTGAGGGGGTATTATTTTTTAATAGAGAACAATGTAGTCATTTAAGTCTGTGGTTCTGTAAGAAAAATGATAACATAAAATTATTTTATCTATTACTAAGTTCTGACAATTAGTCCTTCTAAGTATGCCTTAGGTCTGTTCAATTTTATCCAGCCAATGTTGCAATAAAAATTCATCTCGTTGGTTACACCTATCCTTACCTGGCCTCTTAATCAATTCTCCTCTGGAATTCATAGCTTGCCCTGTAGTTTGTCTTCTTAAACAGATAAAATCCTAGCTGTAGAATTCCTATTTAAACACAATCCTAAGTTTTCTACGATGTTTACAGTAAGGTTCGATATCCACTACAGAGCCCTAAATAATCTCATCTCAACTGGTTCGCTCTAACTGTTGTCATCCCCTGGAACCTCTTTCAGGTTTCTGCCTCCATTATTTTTTCCTTCTTTCTCCTCTTTGAGTAGCAGGTCCTGAGGGAAACTCTCACTACTCCTCTTAAGGAGTTGGACCCTTTATTATACTTCCCCATAGCACGACACACTCTGGGGGCCTCTCTCTGAGGGTCTCCCAGAGGAGTCAGGTTGCATCTATTTAATGTCTTTCCCAAGCAGGGAAGGGTCTCCAGGAGACCAGCGGATGCTGTGCTTAGCACAACGGTTGGCACAGGGAAGACCTTGAATGAATATCCAGAACACAGATGTAGAGGATTAATGTGCAGAGGAGAAATAATTCAGTGTTCAAATTCCACTAAAATGGTGATGTTAATTCCATCTGGATTAAAAAAAAAAGACTCAGAATGAATTTTAAGTGAGGAAAAAAAAAAAAAAGAGAGAAAGAGAGCAGGGAATGGAGACAGCATTGTTACAAACTGACTTCATCCTGCTCTAAAAGTTGAATAGATAAACATGAGTGGTCAAAGGGATTAAATGCCAAACAGTCCTCCAAAGCAAACGAGACCCATTTGTCTCTTGTTTGTACACCTTCTATTTGAAATAAAAGAGGGTAAATTGTCTTACCTCACCAGGCAGAGTTTTTGCGTCCATGAGAATTCTTAGAATGCTCTCAGAGTCATTGAGCTCTTTATTACCAGAAATCTACTATATTAGATAAACCTCTCAAATGACGCCTTAAAAACATCTTGAAAAAATTGTGATTTTTTGGGGGGGGAAATTACATAAGAAAATTGTTTGTAAACACCATAAGTTATGAATTCTTTAGGGTGAAGGGCAGAAAATTCATAATAATGTAATTACAAATGATGAGTAAACATGAAAATATGTAACCTCCCTCTTAATCATAGAGCGTAAATTAAATGAGAAAACATTTTCTCACTTAATAAATGAGCAAAGAATAAAATCTATTATAACACTTCAACCTATAACAGGACAGTTGCATAAATTACTACAGATTTCTGGACAGTAACTTCCCTATATTCATTAAGTTATTGAAAAATATTTTTAACCAGTGTCTTTCTAATAAATTGTCTAAAGGAAAGACTTAGAAATAATAATAATAGCTTGAGGCGTATTATTGAATCAAATCAAGGTAATTGTTTCATTTCAGGCTTACTAGCACAATACCATAAATATCAACTATTTCAGATTTTCTCCTAGAGTACCACAGTAAAAATCACATATGCTCCTTAAAATGATGTTATTAAATTAAATGAAAAATTACTTTTTTTTATTTTCACTCATTGCCTATTTCTCGAAAACTCAGTTAAACCAAGAATACCTTTTTTTGTTTTTTTAATTCACCAAGGATACATTTTTAAGATTGAAGTAATTTTCTAGTTAGAAAGATAAGGGCTTTATATTTCTATATTTTCTAATCAGAACTCACTTCCATAGAATGCCAGTTAACAAAAGTTTCCAACTCTTCTTGAGTCATTGTACATACTTACCCCTCAGGATTCTAAATTCCTGATAGATGTGTGTATATGACGAAATTTAACTCTTCCAGTTTGTTGTAAACATTGGGAACAGATCAATGTCAAAGTCATTGAAAGCCTAGAGTGAAAGCTTCAAAAATAATCACAGGTAAAGTATAAAATAAAAGAAAACTTTGGAATTTATAGCTTGCACTGCACTTTGTCTTCTTAAACAGATAAAATCCTGGCTGTAGACTTCCCATTTAAACACAATCCTTAGTTTTCTACAGCATTTACAGCAAGGTTCCATATCCTCCATGTCCTACAGAGCCCTAAATAATCTCATCTCAACTGGTTGGCTTTAACTGTTGTAGCCCCTGGAATCTCTCTTTCTCCTCTTTGAGTAGCAGGACTTAGGGGAAACTCTCACGACTTCTCTTAATGAGTTGGACCCTTTATTATACCTTCTCATAGCACTCTTCACATTAGACAAACTGTGTCTTAGGTTTTCTGTTTTCTTGTCTGTAATGAAATCAGGACAATCCAAATCTGAAATATTGACCCTCATAAAACACTCAAATGTAACTCCTACGTTCAAATTCTTGCCCCACCTTGTACCGTTGCACTTTCAGACCTGATGTTGGTTTCATTGGTTTCATTGACTCTAAAATGAGTCTAATCAACACCTGCATTATTAGTGGATCATGCCCATCTTCATACAGTTACACGAGAAGCACTTGTGAGGGTATTTGTGTGGCTCAATGTGCCTGTGTCACAGCACGCCTTTTCTGGATCCTTCCCTTTGACAAGGACAAGAGACAGCAAGTTAGGTGGCACCTGCCCCCAGAAACCCAAGTTAACAGACAAAGATTTGTTATAAAGAACCTAATGTTGGACTGCTCCAGTTCATGATTGTCCAAGCCTTGATATCAAATGTTGGTATGTTGAGGGAATGTGGGTTCACGAGAATTTAGCTTATTTCCTCGGGTCAACACTTGTGATAATCACGGCCAAGGAAAGCTAAATTAATTCAGATACCCAATCCACCTCTTTGAGTCACAATTTAAGTCCTCCTTTACAAGAAGGAGGTCTCTGCTAAGGCACGTTCTTCTTGGTGACGTAGTCAAGTCCTGCCACCTAATTCTGTTTCTGTATTTTCTGTTTTGTTAAAAAAAATAGGATATACAAAATGTTAATAAGTGTACACACTCACATAATTACTTTTTTGAACATAGAATGTCTTACAAGGTATATTTTTTATACATGGTGCTTTAAGTAATGACTTTTCCCAGCCCATTAAAACAAATGTCCCTTCTAAACAATATGACCAGTCAGCACCATGGACAGAGATGGGCCCCAGGACACGGACTGAGGCTGTCCTCAGGAGGGTCCTGCATGCGATATGATCTTCTGTTGGGGCTATCTTGAATTTTTTTAATCAGTTGTGTACAAATGCAATTCAATTCTGTTTTGTATTATGCCTCAACAATTCTGGAATTGGTCTTAGTTATGAAGAGTTTTACTCTAAAAAAAAATGTAATTGCATTTTGAAAATTCATTTTTTATCTAAATGTGTCAAGAGGGTTGTCTTTAAAATAATTCATTAAATTTGTCCTTAAGAATTCAATGGGTATAGGTTTGTGTGACAGAAACACATTCCTACAAAAGCTAAGGCAATTGAGAACAACAAAAAGTAACTCAATTTTTTTTTTTTTTTGAGACTGTCTCACTCTGCTGCCCTGGGTAGGGTACAGTGGAGTACAGTGGCATCATGGAGACAGAAACCTCAGTCTCTCCGGTTTAATCCTCAACCTCCTGAGTAGCTGGGATAGGGGCATATGCTGCCACACCTGGCGATTTTTTTCTTCTCTCTCACTTTTTTCTTTTTTCTGTTGTTGTTAGTAGAGACTGGGTTTTGCTCTTCCTCAAGCTGGTCTCCAACTCCTGAGTTCAAGCAATCCACCTGCCTTGGCCTCCCAGAGTGCTGGAATTACAACAATGAACCACCTCACCCAGCCCTCAATGTACTTTTTTTTTTTTTTTGTAGAGACAGAGTCTCACTGTACCGCCCTTGGGTAGAGTGCCGTGGCATCACACGGCTCACGGCAACCTCTACTCTTGGGCCTACGCGATTCTCTTGCCTCAGCCTCCCCAGCAGCTGGGACTACAGGCGCCCACCACAACACCCGGCTATTTTTTTATTGCAGTTTGGCCGGGGCTGGGTTTGAACCCTCCACCCTCGGCATATGGGGCCGGCGCCCTACTCACTGAGCCACAGGCGCTGCCCTTTGTTAGTATTTTCAATGTACTTTTTTAAGAGAAGAAATATAATGATTAATTAAAGCAAATTAGTAAGGGAATTCAATATCAAACATTAATAAAATGTTTGATATTAAAAACCAAGGATATTAGAGTAATCAATATATTATATGTGAAGAAAGATAGCATTGATTAGGAATATTAAATAAGAACATATTAAACAAGAAATATTAAATACAAGACCCACGAATGGACTAGCAAATTGTGGTACAAGTATACCATGGAATATTATGCAGCCTTAAAGAAAGATGGAGACTTTACCTCTTTCATGTTTACATGGATGGAGCTGGAACATATTTTTCTTAGCAAAGTATCTCAGGAATGGAAGAAAAAGTATCCAGTGTACTCAGCCCTACTATGAAACTAATTTATACCTTTCACATGAAGACTATAACCCAACTATAGCACAAGAATACAAGAATACGGGGAAAGGGCCAAGGAAGGGGAAGGGAGCTGGGGAGGTTATGGTGGAGGGAGGGTAATGGGTGGGGCCACACCTACGGTGCATCTTAGAACAGGTACAGGCGAAACTTACTAAATGCAGAATACAACTGTCTACATACAATAACTAAGAAAATGCCATGAAGGCTACATTGAACAGTTTGATGAGAATATTTCAGATTGTATATGAAACCAGCACATTGTACCCCTTGATTGCACTAATGTACACAGCTATGATTTAACAATTAAAAAAACAATAAAGATGGTAAAAGAAATAAGAAATGTAAAAAAGTACAGGAAATGTGGGATAAGGCATTTGAATTTTACATAAATGTTCACAGAATGTAGAGCGGGGTACTTCGTTAGAAATAATCTGGGAAGTGACTTCTCAGACACATTTTAGGGCCTAAATCTTTCTTCAAAGCACCTTTATGAGAAAGAACATAAATACTATTGAAAAACATGGAAAAGCTTTCACTGACATAGAAAATTAGCTTGTTATTCAATGACTGTTGGCTGAGTGCCAATTGTGGGCTATAGCTCATGGGAAACTTCACAGTTCAAAGTAAACAAGATGAGCAAGGACCAGCCCACCGAACGTTCCAGCTAGTGAAGAAAATGCCTTCGAGGAAGAAAACCAGTGACGCGCACAGCCATCCACATTGCTATCCCCTCACCGCCTTTTCCTTCTGTGCCCATGACACAGTTTGCAGAGCAGTTCTCTAGAGTAATTCCTGTGATGGTGAGAAGGGGACCCCTATGTTATTGGTGGCAATGACCAAAGGCTGGGAAAGCACTCTGATAGCCAATTCATGGTCCTCTTCCCACTTCATTCCATCCTCCCCAGAGAGTGGGAGACTTTTGTCAACGCTCTTATGGGTGTGCTGGCAGAGTTCAGCCCCAGAGCAGGTGCCTGCTAGCAACCTCCCTGGAAATGCTGTTTACCTTAACAATAGTCATGGGTTCTGATTTTTTCTTTTTGTACAGATACTAATTTTTTTCTCATTAGCATGCAAAGAAGCAGAGGCTTTTAGAAATGCTCATAATAAAATATTCTTGTTAAATGGCACTGTGTTATATAGTTACGAAAAGTAATGTAGAGGCAGATTCCAGTAAATTATCCATTTAACATGTAAAATAATTGCTTTCATAAAGTATTATCTTTTGGATCTTTTATGGCGGCACATTCATGATAGTAACCTCTTGAAAATGTTTTATCATGACTTCTGATAGAGAACTTGAAAGGCTTTCTATGGAAACTGAAATTATTGTCTAAGGTATCACTTTTTTGATAACTTAAATTCTATAACATCATTAGACAAAGATCATGCACATTATTTTCTCTTTACCCTTAAGGGAGAACATTTTTGAGAAGTTGAATGACTATGTTTGATTGTATTACCTAGGTACAGTAATCAAATGATGAAGATACCTTTTATCATCTTTTGGAAGTTGTTTCAGCCAGTCTTTAATTAGCTGCCTGTAATTATATAGAGATTTGTGACTTAGAGAAGTTAATAATGATCAGTTGAGTAAATGGAAGAGCTCATTGTTAAATAATGACTTTATTCTGGAAATTGTTATATTTACTATTTTTTGAGAAAACAGACTTTCATCATTAGAAATGAAAATTACTTTAAAAATTGAAGCAGTAGAAAATTCCATCATATGTTATTTCTAATAGGAGACGAGCAGTGGGCTTAATCCAAGAATATTCCTGTCTCCATCCTGAGCCCAATAGCCTTTGCATGAACCAGGTGGCTTTGCCCCACTAATCAGTCCATGTGCTTCTCCCCTCCGCCCCCATCCCCTAATCAATAGGGGCTCACAGGGAAACACAGCATGGGGGTTATAAAGGAACAGTAACTGGTTGACTATACTACTCTAGTTAAAAATAAAAAAGATGAATCTTTACTTATTGATACTCTTCAAGTTTTCATCACTGTCACTTCTCCAAACAAGAGGCTTTCAGATTTTCCTGAAGACAAAGTTTTTTCCCACGTGGTTAACTACACCTTTCTTCCTCCAAATCTGTGCTCAAACACCACCTTCCCAGTAAGACCTTCCCTGTTTACCCTATTTTGTCCTAGGAAAGAACAGCTGTCATCCCCCACTTCTCATCTTGGAGTCCTACACAAACTTCCCTATCCTGCTTTGATTTTTGCATAATATTTTTAAACTGATAACATATTATACATATTAGATTCATTGTGCACTATACACCAGTTTGGGGCACTGATGCATCCCTGGAGCCCAGAACAACAGCTAATATGTAGTAGACATTCAATAGTTTTTCACTGAGAAAAAAATTGCATTACCATATAATGTGTATTTAACATATGTGGAGACACAACGGCATCATGCTACTTTTTTTTTTTTGTAGAGACAGAGTCTCACTGTACCGCCCTCGGGTAGAGGGCTGTGGCGTCACACGGCTCACAGCAACCTCTAACTCTTGGGCTTATGCGATTATCTTGCCTCAGCCTCCCAAGCAGCTGGGACTACAGGCGCCCGCCACAACGCCCGGCTAGCATCATGCTATTTTTGACATAAGAATTAGGAACTTACAACAGTGCCTGGCATAAATTAAGTGCTGAAGGAATTTATTATTGATCTTCCATGGTGTCAGCATTTGTCTTGATTGCTCTCAGTCTCCCCTCAGTCACACCAATTAGCAGGCAAATAATGAAAACCAAGGTAGTGTTCTTGAAGGCTTAATAGTTAACATCCTAGGGTTAGGAGGAAATTCTGGTTAGAGGTATGCAACAGATTAATTTTTTTTCTTCTATTATCTTTCCCTTTACTTCTAAAGATGTGGATGGTAAGATTGAGGTGGACAAGAAAATCTGCATATTTATAACAGAAGGGGATAAGGTGGTGTTTAGTCTACAGCTGTATCATGCAGCATAGTGCTCGGAACACAGCTTTCACAATGTAAGGTGAGTGTTAGTGAGCACCGGTTCCATAACAACCTCACATGGGAAATGCTTTGGTTAAACAGGACTTAAACATTTTATTTAATCTGGGCAACTCAGAGGAGATTCTGCACTAACGCATACTGCGATCCTCCATACAGGAGCTCCTGGAGTGGAGCGTGAATCTGACCCTTTGACCTCTAAACTTTATTTTGGAGGAACGGCTAAACACAACCCGTTTGTGTGGTTCCAGGCCTGAGCGTTCCTAGCTCTCTTGTTTGGCTGCTGCTGGGACAGAGCAGAAGATGCTCTGGGATTGGAGAAAGCAATCTGTTATCGATCCGTGAGTCTCAGAGGTAAGGAACCCAATGTGGGTAGCAGTCTGTTACCAGTGAGACTAAGGAACCCACTGTGGGCAGCAGTCTGTTATCAGTGAGACTCGAAGGTAAGAAACCCAATATGGGTAGCAGTCTGTTATTGGTGAGACACGGAGGTCAAGAACCCAATGTGGGTAGCACTCCTTTAGTTTAGGTATTAGGCAGTGCTATGGTTTGAACATTTCCTTCCAAAATTCTTGGTTGTAACCTAAATCCCTTGTAAGACAGTGTTAGGCGGTGGGGGCTAATGGAAGGCATTTCCGTCCTGGAGGCTCTGCCTGCGTGATCGATTCATGGTGAAATAACAAGGATTTTCTCTTTGCCCTTCTACCACAAGATGACAGAGAACACGTGTCCTCCAAAGATGCCACTATCTTCACCTGGGGACTGTTATTCTCCAGAACTGTGAAATAATGAATTTCTGTTTAAATGAGCCATTCTGTGGCATTGTTATAACCATATAAATACATAAAGGCGATAAGAGCAAGAAGTTCCTCCAGGTATACAAACGGCCCAGCCCAGGTTAGGAAGTGGTGATGGTTGTCCAAGATAGTAAGAACGTGGGATCCTATAAAAGTGACTTTTCATAACATTTACAATCCCCATAGCAGGAAGCTGATAAGCAAGTAAGATTCCAGCCACCTCTGTTTCGGACACATGCATGACAGACGGGTCGTGTTTGGTTTATCCGGCTCAGTGTTTGAGTGGTTTAAAATGACTACTTGGTAGAATTATACATGTTTCATATGAAATCAACCCTCAAATATTTAGATCAGAAAACTAATTTTTGTTTCTTTTAACAAATTCATGAGGGTTTAAAATGTATGAATCTACCAAAATAGTAAAGCAGTTTCTTCCACACCATATTAGATGTTATTCTAATGGTCATTTCTTATTTTAGTGTCCAGCAAATATTGCCTTTTCAACACAAGTCCTTTCCTTGAATGAATCTAAAGAAAGTTTGGAAAGATAAAACTGAATATAAATATGCTAGTAACTCAAAACTTATTTATTTAAAAAAGGTTTAATTGTACCTGGTTAAAATAAATGAGAGTGTGACAAGATTATGTCACTATTTATAGCATACACTTAGTGCCGTGATGGAAAGAACACCTTGCCAACAGTGAGGTCTCAATCATGGCTAAGCTTCTCCTTTGGATGACTTCTCTCTTTGAATGCTAGTGGCTGAATTGATTAGACCTGATAGTTCCTAAATCACAGCTAATGACAAGCATATTTTTAGCTATTGGACACAAATTCAAGTCAGTAATAGGAAGGTGCTTGTGAGATGCTGTACTGAAAATTTCCCTGCCAATTTTCTGAAGGCCACCTATAAATCACTTTTTTAAAGAAAAAAAGAATAGAATAAAAGGACAACTAGAAAGGGAATAGGGAAAAAAATGAGTTTACAATAAATGATGTATGTCACAACTAAGAAGAGGTTTTTCTTTTCCAATCACATGGGTTTAATGGGTATTTTAAAAATTTTGTTGAAAGTATTATATTAGAAGCATGTCATGTTCCTTATTTAATACGCCTTCATACATGAGTTTGGAAGCAGTTGTTTAAATGTTTTCATGTCCTCTCACGAAACTCTCACTTTCTGAGCAATTTCAGTAGAGAAGGTCTCAAAGGCAATTAGGCCTTGACTCTACGCAGTGCTCATGAAGTCTGTGCAGCAAAAAGTGTGAGATGGTTATACTGAAATAATATCTAAATTGTTTCCAAGGAATTTAACCAGAGTACTACCTCAAAGTTGACTTTTTTTTTTTTTTGCAGTTCTTGGCCGGGGCTGGGGCTGGGGCTGGGGCTGGGGCTGGGTTTGCACCCCCAAGGTTGACTCTTTGTTCCAACCCAAAGGTTAAAGCAACAGGTTACATTTGTTTAGATATCTGTCAATTGTGACGTTTTTCTCATGTAATGTTCTGGGATGGCTGGAGAGTGAGGCATTCTGACAGTTAAATGTGTGGACTGTAAGACTCTGAGTGTATATGTAAGAGGGATGGAGAGCCAGAGAAGGAAGACAGAGAGAAAAGGGGAAAGCGGACGAGGTGGGGGGAAGAAAAGGAAGGAGGGGGCGGGGGAAGGAAAGAAAGACATTTAATGGAGGTGAGGAAAGGACAGAACAGGTTTCAGGCATGTTGGAATTATTAATTTATTAGTTATGTCTACAAAAAACTCTAAGATTAAATGATGGTCATCAGCGATTAAATTGAGATTGATGAATTGAGAACGATCCAGAAGGGAGAGGATAACTAACATGCACACTTTTAGTTATGTTCTGTTTTATATCTGATGGACATAAAAGCTTAAGATGAGGTCAACATAAACACACATGACTTTGCCCTTAGCTTCCTTCTGAGCTGCTTTCCAGAAACACAGTCCGTGCGTGCACCTGCAACTTTAACGTGACACAGGATTTTTATTTCTATTCAACAGATGAGGTTGCATGTTTTCATTTGGCAGTTGTTGAAACAAAATTTGAGACTTAGAGAAATACACTCCAGAGGAGAGGACATGAATGAGACCTTGTATTAGAGCCTAATGCTCCAGAAATTGCTAGTTGTCTGACTTATATCTGGTCTCCAATGTCATCACTATTCAGAGAACTCCACAATAGTTTTGGAGGTTAATACCTGGAAAATGTCATCTAATACCTGGTTCCAGTTACTTCCCCAAGGATGTAGAAATAGGAATTAGATTCTTGGTAGCATTCAGTCAACTGGAGCATATACTTGTATAACAAAGCGCAAGCATAAGGAATTTCAGTCAATGAAATTTGAACTGAGTGTGGCCTGAGTGTGTAAGTCCATATCAATGCACAGTGCTGTCGGAGGCCATCACACTTACTCACAGACTCACCCAGAGCACCTTCTAGTCCTCCGAGCTCCACAAATGGTAAACACAGGGGTACTGTTTTTTATCTTCTTTTACTGCACATTTTCTGTGTGTGGCAGGTGATTATCATGTTACAATGGCCTGTAGGGTCCAGGCAGTCACTTGCTGTGCGGGCTCATGGCCTGGGAACCGCAGGGAAGACAGTGCAGCCAGGTGTGAGCCACCTGCATTTCTGTTGTTGACTCTTTAATGCACATGTCCTTGATTGGAGAGGGACTATGCTGGACTCCAGAATCACTGCCTCAGTGATGAGACGGTTTGGGGCAGTGCTGAACGAACTATGGTGGGTGCTAACTAATAGTCCTCAGTGGTCTATTTATTCCCCACAACAGGAGTTGAGTTTTAGTTACAGTGAATATACTCTTTGTCACACTCTGTACTCACCACAGGCCTCTCATTCTGGAGGAGAGGGAAGCTGTTAACATCTGCAATCGCTGTCTTAAGCCTTGGACGAGAGCATTAAATGGGACATACTAGTCAGATAGCAAATATTTTCATTTTCTTTTCTTTTCTTTTCTGAATTTCATTTCAAAATATTGCAAGGGTATAAACGTTTTGGTTACATAAATTGCTTTTTTACCATTTGAGTCAAAGTTACAAGTGTGCCCATCACCTGTGTTTTTCTTAAAGAAATACTACAATAATTTTATGAAAATTTTATGATAGATTTCATTTTAAATGTAAACAGTGGATTTTCTAATTAAAATTCCATCATTGTTTTTATCTAAAAGATGAGGGTTCTATAAGCCATTTAGTAGACATTGTATAAGACCAGTGATACTTGATGTTAACAATAAACTTGCATTATATTATTTATTTTTGGACTTTTCAATTATTATTAATTACATTAGGAGTAAGCTAATTGAATTTTTTTGACACTATAAGTTATTTGCATAAATTTTGAGCACAGCCTTAAACATAGGTTTTAAAATCAATGTGTATTTAAAGAAAACCCTACCCTCAGTTCCATGGACTCCTCTGAGACACCGATGGCCTTGTCCTTGCCTCTCTCAAGGTCATCTTATAGACCCTTCTTTCTAACCTTCCCGCTGATAGAAAACTCACGAACGCAGGGACAGAGTTTGCTTGTTCATCACTTTCTCCTCACGCTCCAGTGTGGTGTCCAATAAAACTCACTATAATATTTAAATACTTGCAAGGTGGGAAGGGTCACCTTCTAAAGAAAACGTGAAAAGACTGTGACTTTATTGTTGCAAAGATTGTATATTTTCCATGAAGTATGCAAACTTGGGAAGACTCTCCACTACCTCATCCCTCTCCAAAATGCCCTGAGCAACAGTAATTAACATGAAGGCCACTGGAGCTTCTTATGCCAACTTCCACTTCATTTGGTTCTCATTGGTCACTACTTCAAGTACATGACTATGCAAATCAACCTTCCCCCCTTCTCCCAGTGCCAAGATCAGGGTTTAACTCCATGGAGGAATGAAACATACGATTTTGCAGACAGTCTGGCTCTGGGTTTCTAATTCCTATTTTTGGCCTTACTTGCATTGTTTAGAGCAACTTTCTTAACTGCTCTAAATTCCCATTTCCCTGTCTGCAAATCGTATAGAATGGTGGGGATTCAAAGACATGATTTTCAGACCAGGCTGAAGCCAGTATTGGCAAATTGTAGTTTCTCAGTATAATAGCAAATAAATGGGAGTAAACTGACAATTGCATAGAACACCCTTTCATCAAACACATACACACACTACTCTGTGGGAAGAGGGTTACCCATATGTTAGGAAAAAAATACACGCAGGACCAGTGGGCCCTGTGGATAGACCGGTGGCGTGGCTGAGGGAAAATCATAGCAAAGGAGTTGGGCACTGTGTCTGGGAAGTGCGCAGGTTCAGGAGGTGAGGTGCGCAGCCCTGCCCTCAAGGAATCTGAAGCGGAGCTGAAAAGCCAGGACCTGATAGCAAGTGGCCTATGAACAAAGAATAGCTTTGGCTGTACAATCTGTAAAGAGAAGGCGATCTCATTGCTGGGTGAAGTGGTTCCGAAAGAGCTACCAGAATTTATTCCTTCCATTCCCTCCGTGGTCTGCTGACCTCTCATCACGGCTGTAGGTATTCGATATGGAAAAGTACATAATTTCTAAATGATGCAAGCTATTGGTACCAAGCCATCTAGGAAATTTGCCTGTGTCATCATTTTAAAATTGATCTTCCCTTCTTAGAACCTTTTTAATACTGAGCTCTTCATACTCTGAGTCATACCCACCACATTTGTAACCTAGGGCAAATTACTAAAAGTTTGACCTTGAGCGATAGATTATGGTACTACATTTTTAAGCATGAGAAGTTTTATTGAAAGAGACTAATATCATTCTGCCTTGTATTTTAATTTTATTGTACCATTCTTACTGTACCCTTTCAGTTATGGCTTATTATTTTACAGTCTAATTTTAAATAACTATTTTTAACCATCCACTCAAAGGTTGAGCAATTTTCTCCTTTAGAAAATTAAATCTTACCATTTTTCTTCATCTTATGTGTAATCATGGATTTTTACTTCTCTTTCTTTTTAAAGTGATTAAGAATTCCTTCCTTAATGGTTTAAGGATGCATATAGTTATGGTAATTTTAATATTTCTTAGCATTTTTTTTTTGAATAGAGTTATATATAAAGTGCTTTCAATTACTTTTTAAAATTAGGAAATAGAGGCTTATGAAGTTCTCTTCCTGCTTGATAAGAAAACTAAATGAAAAGTTTGTCTCATTACTGAAGGAACTATAGTGTTCTGGTTGAAGCATGGTCCTAGGGCAAAGCAGTCATAGGTGTGAACCCCAGTTTTACTATTTTTATCTACTGCATACCTCATGCTTCAATTTTCCCATTAATTAAACTGAAGAATAACAACACTAACTCAAAGGACTGTCATGGTGGGAGGCAGAAAATATGAAGTGTTTACTATTCCGCTATGGTATACCAATTATTCTGAATATCTTCACGTCGAAGACAATAACATTTTATGAAATCATTAGTGTTTCAGTGTGCTGAGGCTATAACAACAAAATAATACAACCTGGGTAAATTAAACAATAGTAATTTACCTCTCTCAGTTATGGAAGCTGGAAGTTCAAGCTCTGGCCAGTGTGTTTATGATCTGGCCAGGGCACCCCTCCTGTTGTCTTAAAGACTCATCCTTCTGCCTATTGAGCTCACATGGCAAGAAAGAGGGAAGAATGGAGCTTTCTGGTGTCTCCCCTCAGAAGAACAGGACTCCCCTTGTGAGGGACCCATTGCCACAGCTTTAATTAAACCTAATCATCTCCCAAAGGCACCATCTCCAAATGCCACCACAATGGGTGGAGGCCAACAAGGTCTCTCTCTCTCTCTTTTTTTTTTTTTTTTTTTGAGACAGAGTCTCAAGTTATCACCCTGGGTAGAGTGCCATGATGTCACAGCTCACAGCAACCTCAAACTCTCGGGCTTAAGTGATTCTCTTCCCTCAGCCTCCCAAGTGGCTTGGGACTACAGGCACCTGCCACAGCACCTGGCTATTTTTTTGGGTTACAGTTGTCATTGTTGTTTAGCATTCGAAACTTGCCAGCCTGGATTTATATAGCAGGCGTCCTACTGTCTGAGATACAGGTGCCACCTGGGGTCAAGGTTTCAATACACATATTTATTCATTCAGTTCATAGCTTTCAGAATAATGTACCCAACTGAAAATTCAGAGGTGACTCTGATGGATGGGAAGCAGAAAGATAAAGCACACTGTTCTCATAGAAATTGATGGGAAATATACCTAGTAGACTTTACCTCTTTCATGTTTACATGGATGGAGCTGGAACATATTCTTCTTAGTAAAGTATCTCAAGAATGGAAGAAAAAGTATCCAATGTACTCAGCCCTACTATGAAACTAATTTCATATGAAAGCTATAACCCAATTATAACCTAAGGATATGGGGAAAGAGGAAAGAGAGGGGAGGGAGGGGGGAGGATGGGCAGAGGGAGGGTGATTGGTGGGACCACACATATGCTGCATCTTACAAGGATACATGTGAAACTTACTAAATGTACAATATAAATGTCTGAACATAATAACTAAGAAAATGCCAGGAAGGCTATGTGAACCAGTGTGATGAACATATGTCAAATGGTCTATAAAACCAGGGTATGGTGAAAAAACAAATAAATAAATAAATGAAATTGACTGGGAAACTCATGTTCATCTGACAAGGCCATGTGCCTTGTATTTTGTTTTGCCCAGGACTAAGACAATCATTTTTTACTTACTTAATATGCTAAGGTGTATAAAGATTTAATATCAGACTTAAAAATATTTCCTGGGGACCATAAGTTTTTGTAAGGATTGAACTTTAAAGGAGAATTTGTGCAGAGATCTTTTTGAGCTTCAGCATGGATAACCCCTGCGTAGCATTCACCCAGCAAGGACCTATTAACAGGGCAGCTAATTAGGCAGAGCTCCAGTGAGCCTCTGCCGGGAGGCTAAGTGCTTTCCACCCTACCAGTCACATTCTAAACCACAAGGGATTTCAAAGTATGGGAAAGACATGGGATACACCCTACTTGGATGCAAACACAGGCAACCCTGGTCCCTGGGTGACATTTTGAATGGACTGTTTCTTTAGACTGTCTTAATACCTCCTGTGGAAGTCCTGGCCTCAGGATGGGTACCCAAGTGAATCCCGGAGGACGTAACCCCGAATAAGCTTTACCAATTTGCCGATTATACCAAGAGCCATCCTCATGCTGTTAGAACTCACACTATGTTTTCATATATCAAGTTTTCCCCGTGTCCTTTCTTTTTTCTTTTTATTTTTTTTTATTAAGTCTTTTGTGCTTAGGTCATAAATACATTTATGCCATTTTCAATGTGTTAATTATTTGTGCTTACATCATACTGATCAACATAGCTTTCACCTCATTTACCCAATTATACCATTAGGACATTTGTGTTCTACACATGATAGATCCAACTTGTACTTGCAATGTGCTCCATAGTTGTGGTCCCCCTACTATCCCTCCCACCCCTCCCCTCCCCTCTCCCTCCCCTTCCCTCCTTCATCCTAGGCTATAGTTGTGATTCATTTTTCATATGCAAGTGTGAGTGATTATAAATTGGTTTCACAGTAGTACTGAGTACATTGGATATATATATTTTTTCCATTCCTGAGATACTTTACTAAGAAGAATATTTTCTAGCTCCACTCATGTAAACATAAAAGAGGTCAAGTCTCTGTCTTCAATAATGTTTAAAAAACAACATTGAATTTTTTTAAATTTGCAAAATACCCTGAGTAAGAATCTAGGATTGTTTTAAAAATGAGCTCAAAATATTACAAATGTAGTTGCACCCTGGCTTAACCCAATGCCGTTCCTCCACAACACCAAATGCCCTGCTATCGGATGTCCACTCACAATGCATCAGTTTCATTTCATAATATATGTGCCCATGTATGTAGGGCAGAAACCATGAGATGATCATTTCATTTTTAAAAAATGCATATAGGGTAGAGCCTATGGCTCAAAAGAGTAGGGCATCAGCCCCATATGCTGGAGGTGGCAGGTTCAAGCCCAGCCCCGGCCAAAAACTGCAAAAAAAGAAAAAAAATTCATATAAATATAGATTTAATGTATACCTATTATTTGGCAAGTTACCAGTAATGTTATGTTTTGAAATTTATCTACGTTAAAGCATACAGTTCAAGTTCATTCCATGTTTAGCTACCTTGTTATATTTTATCATATAGTATCACAAATTTTACCCATTGTTCTAGCAAATGTGCTTGTTTCTATTTGTTCATTTTAATAAACAGAGTTACCATGTGTCACTAATACATCTTCTTGTGCACATTTGAAGTAGACGTGCCGAGTTGCAGAGCACGCATATTATCCATTTTAAAGGACGTTGATAGATTCGCCAACAAACTGGCTGTATCAAAGTAGCTAGAAGTCCCATAAGGCCCAGTCCTCACCAATATTTATTATGATTGGCCTTTGCTGTCTAACTGGGATTGAACAATACGTCTTTCTTACTTTAAACTTGTATTCTGCTCATTGCTAATGAAAATAAATATTTTCAGTTGGTAATTACACATCATTTTCCCCTCTACGATTTGTCTGTTTATATTTTTTGCCTGATTTTCCAGAGCCATTATTGATTTTTAGTTAATATTTATCTTTTAGAATGCATTGTCAATAATCATGAGTCTGTTTCACAGACTTCTGATATCCCAATAAACTCCCAAGGGCAGAAGCACGCCATTTTAGCAATCACTCATTAATTCTATGAGCTACATCATTTTAAAATATTTATATCACCTTAGTTTATGAATAATCTTACTGGAAAAACTATTTTGGATTTTCTTTTTTTTTCCTTGCCTGTCTGGAATAATCAAAATGAAAATATTAAACTCTATGCCAGTTCCAACTGGCTCACAAAAATCCTATATGGCTTCTAAACCATGTATTTGCAGCACTCAGAAACATTAGTAGTATTTTGACCAGAAAAATATAGACAATAATTCTTAGTTTCCTAAATAGAACATTTGTATATAAATGTCATGTAATTTGGAATAATAGGGGGAATAAAAACAGTCTTAGGACACAAAAGTTTTGGGATTAAATCCTGATTTTTATTACCAACAGTCTTCATGAACTTGACAATTCTTGACAATTTATTCTTTCCGACTTATTTGTACAATTAAAAAATAATTAGTGATATTTGTATACACAGAACCCCATACCTGATACTGAGGTCTTGAGAGACATCTGATTCTGTCACAAGATGAGGGTGATGGCAAATATTAAAATTTCTTATTATCCTAAAAATACCCAGAAAAGTCTCAAACGTTGCTATTGTAATACATTATTGCGGTATGCTCAACAGACACAGTATTCAATTTTCCATGAACAATACACTATTGTGTGGAGGTAGCCCTGACTTTCCACTTTTTAAAAGCTAGAATAAACATCTGAAGGCTCCCTTGTCTCTAAGCATCCAATTTAATAAAAATAAATAAATGAATAAATGTTCCAAGAATGTGGAGATGATAACTGGCTCTCGTAGATCTAGTTCATGAACTAATAATTCATCCTCTGAAGCTAAGTAGTAGTTCTATTTGCTAAAGCTCTATGTTTTTAAAGACTAGCAAGCATTTTTTCCCCTGGAAAACTAGGTGGATAGGGGTGAAGGTTTCGTATCCCTGCTTTTCCTCCCTGACACAAGGCAACCACATTTACCAAGGTGGTAGCCCCCACATCAAAGTGACTAGGGCCTTAAAGCTGACACTCATTAATGGCCAGGAAGAGGAGGCTTTCTCAGTAACTAGGACGTCTTTTGCCCATACTTGTTCCCACGAACATGGAAGAAATAATCATTCTTTCAATTAACTAAACAATTTTAATCACAAAACAATAAAGCACCCTGTGTAGGACGATCAACAGAGAACTAGTGTAATAATTGGGTTTGGGTCCCATTTCCAAGCTTCTAGTTCAGTCACAACTTTGGAAAATGGTAAAATATGGAGCTGGTGTAACAATAAACCATAACTGTGACTTACAATGCTTAAAACCAGTAGCTAATCTTACTAAATACATAGCAACATGTGCAGAGCATAAACTATGAATGAATTGTGAAGCTAATGTGCTGAGGTCAGACTTGCCTGAAGTCAAAGCTTGCCTCCAATATAAAATCATAATATTTAGAGCCTTTCAATGGCAACTGGTATCTAACTTAATATGATAGTTATCAACTAGGGGATTAAATAAGTACAATTATTTGAAACAGAAAATATTAATTCCAGAAGACACAAAAGAATCAAATAATAATTACTAACGAGAAGAACAATGACATTTCTAGTTAGCAAGAAAATATTTTAACGTATTAGTAGTAAAAATTTATCAACTATGATGGAAAATATTTCATGTAACAGCAATAAGGATGAAAAAGTAGCAATAGGAATTTAGAAGACAGCCTTAGGAATAACTTTAAAAACTCAGAAAAACTTACGTTTGACCTCTATGGAGAGGTAAAAAGGTTTAAATCATATATATGTGAATGGATATTGAAGTTACACTAAATCCTACAAAATTATTGTCAGCCACTCATCTCCAATCGAGGTAGAACACATTCTTATTTTTTTTTTTAGCATAGTAGACTTAAAATTAAATATGTATCTCTTTGGTCTGAGGCTTTTGGGCTTTAGTTCCCATCATAGGTTCTATATTTCCATTTCTTTTCTTTTTCTTTTTTTTTTATTGTTAAATCATAGCTGTGTACATTAATGCGATCATGGGGCACCATACACTGGTTTTATAGACCGTTCGACACATTTTCATCACACTGGTTAACATAGCCTTCCTGGCATTTTCTTAGTTATTGTGGGCGGAGGGAGGGTGATTGGTGGGACTACACCCGCGGTGCATCTTACAAGGGTACACATGAAACTTAGTAAATGTAGAACATAAATGTCTTAAATATATATTTCCTTTTCTCACCTGTTTTTATATCCTCATTGGTGTTCTCAAGACATTGTGGATTTTTAGAAACCACTTTTAGCATCCAATTAAATAATTGCATATAAACGAATTGCAAATAAAGTGCACGCAATTTAACTTGAATTAACGATGATCACAAAACATATGTTCGTGTTTTGTTTTTTTTTTCATAAGTTCACAATACTAATTATGGGACTTACATGCTTCTAAACTAAATATTAAAATATAAGAATATATTTTAGCATTTTAATGATTGAAATCTTAAAAAATCACTTGTTCATGTCAGATGTATATTCAAACGTTATTTTTAGATATCTTCGAGAGTCAGTATAGGATGAAGTGATAGAGAGGAACAGGCTAATAAAAACACATGAGATCATTGTGGAAAAGTATGTTTATAATTTTAGAATCTCTGAAATTCACAAATAGAAACCATATTATAAGAAATTTCAATTCATGAAGAATATCACTTTTTTTTTTGCTGTTTTTGGCTGGGGCTGGTTTTGAAACCCACCACCTCCAGCATATGGGGCCGGTGCCCTACTCCTTGAGCCACAGGCACTGCCCAAGAATATCACTTTTGGACATGTATTCAAATCCACAATATTGTTTTACAACAACATAACTTGGACTGATTGCATCAACTGGCCATCTAGGGATTATCATTGCACAAAAAGAAAATAACAGAAAGGCAAGTAAAACATGCCATTCAAATACTAATTGAGTTTCTGTATTTGAACAAATTGATGACTACAGCTACGTACAAAACAATGATGACCTAAAGTGACAATTAATTAGATTCTCCTTGCTTCATGTTTGCCTGTCAGGTCATGCACTTGGTTAACTCTCTCCAGAGAAAGTGATTATCATAGTGGTGACCAAGGCCGCGCACAGCTCATCTAGAACTCTCATGGGGGCTGTTGCTCCTTCAGTTTGTGAATATTGCATCCTACATAGAGAACCATGTAGTCAAAATGATTTTTAATTGTATTTCATTTACTTGAAAGACTAAAGACTATTATCATTTCAAAAGACTAATTTTTAGAAGGGTAGCTAATTGCCAAGTTCACAGAAAACCTAAAAGATTTCTAACTCCCAGACATGTAGGAAAGGTCAGATGCACATGTGAAGCACAATCTTTAAAGGGACATGATCAAATGCCCACGTAATTGAATTTTTGAAATCAAAAAGTCTGAACTATATAGTAAAAGACATTGTGAAGGGTTGATGAGAACCTCATAGTGATTCTAATATGGCAGAAATTTTCGTAAAACAAATCCCTTTCCACCTACAGTGTTGACATATAATGCATCGTATAGTCAGGATGGTACTTAATATATGAAAGAAACATGAATGTATTTTCTGATCGCAAATTAAAATAAACGATGAGGGACATTTTCTCTAGATACTATCTTCATATTTTCCCCGTATTGCTTTTGAAATTGAGGGTTTGTACTCTCAAGTTTAATGATTTTTTTTGTCAGAACTCACATACACTGATTTTTTTTTAATATGGGAGGTATGTTTTTATCTATTTCTAGAGGAAAAAAATCAGTCTATCTCATTTATCTGGCAGTTTTGTTCCTTTTCTAATCTCTTTTTTTTCTTTTTCTAATCTTTTTAAAGATATTGTTCACTACCATTCACTTATAAAAAGATGAAGTGAACTACTATATTCAAAATAATACACGTGGCTGTATCACCTACCACTCGGTACCAACTGCCTGTTCCAGTCGAATGCTGGACTTTTTGTGTGTTTTTGATCTTATCAATTAAGTTTACCAATTAACCAACATCTTTTGAATTCCTAATGTTTACGTTTTAATTAAAACTGCAGAGTTTATTTTCCTAAAAATTAACAGTGCCCATGTTACAGGCAGGTAAAATCCAATAGAGTCCCTAGAATTGCATGTAATGCCAGTCGTCCTTCCCCTAAATAATCCCGCGGATTATTACAATTTCCTCTTTACTGGTGTTGACATTGCATCTCATACATGTAGAGGAAGGTCAGTCTAAAAAATGGTGACATGTGACCTCCTGGAGGAGCGGCAATAATTTTAGGTTTTGTTTCGGCTTCGTCACCTGTGCCTCTTCCTCTGGCCGTTCCTACTTTGCCTTTTCCACATTCAGAAACCATCCCTTTGCTTTTCATATGCCACAGTGGTCCTGGGGAGGCATTTCCAGGGAAGCTCCCATTCAGCTCCTGCCTCCTGGGAGTGTGGCCGCTCCTAGAAGATCTCAGCCTCCTTCTTCTGACCCCAGCTGTGACCATGTAGCTGGGACCTCAGCCTCCCTCCCCTGTCCCCCAGCTGGGACCTCAGCCTCCCTCCCCTGTACCCCAGCTGGGACCATGCAGCTGGGACCTCAGCCTCCCTCCCCTGTCCCCCAGCTGGGACCTCAGCCTCCCTCTCCTGTCCCCAGCTGGGACCTCAGCCTCCCTCCCCTGTCCCCCAGCTGGGACTGTGCAGCTGGGACCTCAGCCTCCCTCCCCTGACCCCCAGCTTGGACTTCAGCCTTCCTCCCCTGACCCCCAGCAGTGACCGTGCAGCTGGGACCTCAGCCTCCCTCACCACTGCACAGTTCAACATCCTGCCTCCCATTCCACCTCATTTTGATGTAGACAGACTCCACTAAGAATGGTACATAAGGCCAATTTAGCCACTTTTTATATTGAAATCATCTGATTCTTATTTTTAATTCATAATTTGAAATTAGAGAGGCTGTGTTTGAGGACGGCGTCACTCCTCACTGACATGGTTCTCCCCCCCACCCCAGGTGTCCACGACCTCCTTGCACCAAGAAGGGCCCCTTTCTGTCCCCACGCACCTTCTCCACCTAGTCATTGGTCCTGAAATTCCAACTACTTTCAGAACCTCATTCCTCCTGCAAACAGCTCAAGGTGCTGATTGCTGGGGAAAATGAGACTCAGAGAGAGAAAACTTTGAACTGTCATCAGGGATTTACTTTTTACTGAGATGGAATGTTAGACTCTTGGCGAGGGCAAGTCCTGCTGAAAATAAAGACTATGTCTTAGGAGAGGAGCTGCATGGAAGGTCAAGCACGTTGGAGCAGTTAGAGCAGCTGCGTTCATTACATCATCGTTCCGCCTGCGGCTGAGGCTGCGCTGTGGCTGCTCTGGATACCATTTGCGTTACCATTTGCGTTACATATGTTCTCATGTTGGACGGAAAGACTGTAGTTGTGTGACCTGCAGATAGGATTCTTTTCTGCACTACATACATATGACCTCAGGGCCTCGTGTGCTTAGACGACCCTGAAGATGCCGGAACCCTAACAGGACTCCTCAGCAGCAACCTCCAGAAGACCATAAACTAGTTCATTAGTAACAAATGCTAGCAGTGCTTTGAAAATGTCAAAATAAAAATGTGTAAAAACCCTAAGTTTTTCCTGATGAACTGCTTGAAATGTTGTAGAAGACATTTACAGTTGACCGGAGAAAAATCCACTGGTAATTCAATAAAAGTTTTATAGATAAAACCTGAATCAAAATCAGGAGAGCAAAAATGAACACCGGCAATACAATATTACCATTAAAATAACATTTGAAAAGAGGGGGGGAAAGGCAAAGGAAAATCTCACATGCCTGAGAATTAGTTCTTCTGCAGAGCTTTTAAAAAAAGGAAAATGGTAAGATACCTTGATTTTAGGATATTCATCCGCACACATGCACAGTAATATCTCAGTATTACATGCACATTCCCAATATTCAATTCAGAAATTGAAGCATTATTTTCACACTTCATTTCTATAGTATTTGAAAATGACCAGAAAAACAAAACTGAATACCAAAAGCAGTAGACTTTCTCTGCACCATGCTTGAAAGGTAACACAGCCCACGTATTATTCAAGATCACGAAAATCAAGTCATTTCTGAGACATGTAACAGCACCAAACTTCAGTGGTGAGATATCAATGTTTTTTTTTTTTTCATAATTTTTTAAATGACTTGAGGATTGAACCAACCACCAAGGATGTTTGTGTCACGGGGGGAAGGACGAGTTAACCGGGAAAATGCCCCCAAACTGCTTCTCAGAGCAAAGGCCTTTGATCACTCTGGTTATAAAAGCAAAATGTACACAAATGATGGAGGAATGGACACAGAGAAGTTACACAAACAGTGAGAAGTGGAAATGGTTTTCTTCCTGATGAAAATGCCGTGTCTTGTATAAAGGACAGACAATGCATTGTTTGTGATAGTCCTTAGGAAACGGAAAAGATACCCTTGTCTGCCCCTCCGTTGCTTAGATCTATATGGGAAGTAGACAACTACCAAAGAAACACATGCCAGTACAAGACAATGTGAGTGAAGTTTTTAAATGTTAAATACAGGAGACTAAATTTTTATATAGTGCCTCAGCTGAAGGTCAAAAGCAATATTCCTATAAACATAGAAAATGGATATTATACTATACCAAACCCAGGCATGCTCAAGGCACAGGCCTGTGTGGAGCCCACACATATGAGAAGTCGGCCCTCTGAATCTTCAATTTTTGCATCTTGAAAATACTGTGCTTTCTCCCTGTGTATGCTGGAAAACGATTCTCCTATAAATGGACTCACACAGTTCAACCCTGTGCCATTCGAGGTCAACCATACTTTTGCATGGGTCATTACAAAAGTTTTGATGTGGGCAAAAATCAAAAACAAAATCCATAGGGATGGAAACAAATTAAGCTCTTCCTGCAAAGCTGATAAGCCAAGCAAGTTGTACAGGGGAAATCAAAGGACGCTGTTTGTGTTTCTTGGAAGTGAAACAAGAGAACATAACACAGTCTGTCTCAAAGTTTTGTAGTGACTCCTGTATACACTATACTCTGTTACATCTGGTTGCAAGTGTCTGTCTCCATCCTCAATACTATAGTGAGTCCCCACTGTATGTACTTGATGGGTTCTTCAAAACCATGACTTCAAGCAAAATTACACATAAAGAAATCATTCTTCTCATCATGAGTGTGAGAATGAAGCAAAAGTTAACTAAACGATGTCCCTCCGGGACCTGCTGTAGACCCATTACTTTACAATCCCAGGTTCCAAAACCCTGTGGCTGAAGTTAAGTGAGTATTTCAGTAAACCACACTACACACTGAAGAAAGTAGCATAGAAGGATTTAAAAACAGCTTCCAGGTGGCACCTGTGACACAGGAGCAGGGTGCCAGCCCCATATACCAGAGGTGGTGGGTTCAAACCTGGCCCTGGCCAAAAACAAAAACAAAATAAAACAAACAAACAAAAAACAAACAAACAGCTTCCATGAACTTATAGGCACAGATCAGGATAACACTGAATTATAATTAAAAAGACATGGAAGATACACGCATAACAAATAATTTTCTTCAAATTAGTAATATTGGTAACTTAGAATTTGCCTTTTTGATGACAGGATATGTTTGTGTGATTTTACTAAATTAGGTCATAAATAACTATGCCCTTCATTACATTTAAAAACTATTGCAGATCAATATAAAACTTATCAGGATGAAATTATGTTGTCCCCATATAATTCCTCAATCAGCTCTCAAAGAAAATGAGGTTAGTGGGTGATGCCGTCCACTCAAACTCATCCCTGTGTGCTTCTGTTTACATGTCTCAGTGAATCATTCACAACACATAAACACATGACATTTAAGATGAAACTCTAGTTCTTCAGAAAAATCAAAGGAAATATAAGTTTTATAAGAATTAGTTACTTTTCAATAATATATATTTTTTTATTATTACAAAGGCAAGAGCAATAGAAGCTTCAGGCAGCTATTCTGCAGTAAAGCTGAGATTTGTAAATACTACCAAGAATTTTTTTTAAAAATGGTAAATGTTGCCATTTTATTTGAGTGAAAGGTCTAAAATTTTAAAATTGGCAAAATGGAAGGAAAAAAATTACCATTTACTATATATAGCTCTCAAAGGATTTGAGTAACTCACTTGCAGAAAGGACAGAGTCTTGAACATAACAGAATAATTCACAAAAATACAATGAGAACATTGGTGTTCACCAATGCACGTGAGTGTATATATATATAAATTTCCTTCCATTCAAGATCAGAAGTTCTGAATCACGTTTTCTGTATCTTCATTTCTCAGTCATTTGTGAGCATTTTGCTTTTATAACCAGAGTGGTGTGACGACTCTGCTCTGAGCAGTTCTGTACTCTCTCCTTACCATGCAGAGAACTTAAACTTCACTGCTCTTGTGCTTAGCTGAGTGTTCAGTGTTCCCTAAGTGTTTATCGGTACCATCATAGTTTTGCTTTCATTGAAAGGTTTTTCAATTGTGTGTGGGGTGTTGAGAATGATTCTTGTAATCCTGTAATAACTGCACAAATTTTGCATTATATTCCATATGTCACTTGAAAAACTATTACAGAGTTCACATATAAAACTATTCTAATAAACAGTTCATTTATCATATTAATAGCCAGTCTTCCAGTGTAGTATTAGAAGTTACTCTAAATATGGAACAAGTATCTGTGTGTCTTCCCCTCTCAGTCCCCCTAAAACCAAATTCAACGTTTCTTAGAGAGATGTCACGTACAATGTCAGCCCCTTATGGACACGTGCACGGCTATGTCTATACACTGACATAATAACTGGACATTGCACAATAGAGGGTTTTAATCACATGGAAAAATATTTCTACCATCAAAAAAAATTATATCTGCCTTGCTCTGAAGACTATAGAGAACGGGAGAGGAGGCCGAGCATGATGGCCGACAGGACAGATGTGTAGCCCACCTCTCCCAAGTCATCAGCCTTTTTGTCTGTTTATTTGCTTATTTGATCTCAATGAGTTTGGTGTTTTCACCTGTAATTCTGAGCCCCCAGCACTCCACTCCACTCTCACTCTGAGGTCTTGAGGCCTGTCCCCCAGCAGTCCAGATTCTTGGGTGATTTCTTGAGGGGTGTGGACAGAGCCTGGACTGCAGCTGGGCAGTGCTGATTCTGCAGCACGGGAGTGAGGAGACGAAAGTCAGCTGAGAGGGAACCACACTGGAGAGGCAGTACTCTGAGGCGCAGAGCAGCAGCCATTTTTGGCAACAATATGGCCCACTCCCAGATATTCCAAAAGCACAACCCCTGTCTCCCTGGGAAACCAGAGGAGGCTGGGCATCTTCTCAGATGGCAACCACCATGGAACAGATCTGGGACAGAAACACAGGCCCCGTGAGTAAAGGGTTTGCCTGTGATGGTACCTGCCTGGGTGGAGTGCGGGGACTAGAAAATGCATGTGCAGAGCCAGGAAATTCCCAGGGTGGGGCTGACCCAGAGGAGTGCTTTACTGAGCCCAAGACGCACCCAGCCCTCAGGGGATCATCAGCCTACAGACAAAGGAAGGCAGGAGGCTAGAGCTGACCATGCTATGAATACAAACCTGCAGGAGTAAAGACAGGGCCTAAGGCACAGGTTCTGGGAACTCAAAACAGCTTCTCTTATGCAGAGGAATTTAGCAGGGACAGAAACAAATCCCCAAAAAGTTGTTCTGTGCTGCCAGTAACATCAATCAGGGCTGGAGCTGGAACTGAGTGAACACCCCCCAGCCTCCATCAAGCACCTAAGGTTGTCAGGCCTCACCACCCCCTGATGGATAGAACAGAGAGCAGTGGCCTGGCTGAGCAGATACAGATTTCCTTGTGATTCAGGCAAGTGCAAATCCCTGGAGTATCTGCAAACGGGAGGCAACTGACGCAATACAGATAGCCCCTGCGGGGCTATCAGTGACTGGGTGTGACAGAGGTACAAGTTGGGGAAGGAGGCATCAACCTTCCCAGACTACTCTATTTGCTGGGTGAGTCCTCCTGACTTCACGGAGCACCAGAGCAAGTCATAATTATGTTGTCACCAGAACCCTGTGATGGAGTTCCCAGACACCTTTGAAACTCTCACACCTAAGACAGGTGCTGACTGAGGCAACTGATTTGGAACTTTTGAAGTGAGTCAATCACCTGAGGACTATTCAAGTGGTTCCCTGGGTGTGTGGTTGTAGGAAGGTTTGATTTTCCTTTTCCAATTGTTGCCTGTTGGGGGCGGGGTGACTTAATTGCTAGTATTTCTCCACATCTGAGACTGCAACCCAGAGTAACTGTTTCACTAGGGTTGAACAGAGACCAGTTGAAAACAAGATAGAACCACTTAGCCCCACCACACCAAATAGGTCCCCAGTTTCTCAGGCCGTAGCACTGTACAGGTCCTCAACAAAGCTCCAGGGGAAAAGTCAAATGGTGTAAAATAATCATGGGTGGAATCAACATAAAAACTCTGGTAACATAATAACCAGAATAGATAAACCCCTGCAAGGAAAGATACGGCAGATATAACTGAAGATCCCATTCATAAACAGCTGGCCAAGATGTCAGAACTTGAATTCAGAATTTGGATTGCAAGCAAGATTAATAGAATGGAAGAAAATTTGGAAGTAGAAATTCAAAGAGCAATTAAAAAGTCAGAATTAAAAAATTTCAGGAGAAATTCAAAAGTTGTCTCAAGAATTTAATGAATTTAAAGACAAAACCACCAAAGATTTTGATGTACTGAAGCAAGAATTTGCAGCCCTCAAAGATCTGAAAAACACAGTAGAATCCTTCATTAACAGAATGGAGCAAGGTGAAGAAAGGATTTCTGACATTGAAGACAAAGCTTTTGAACGCTCCCAAACTCTCAAAGAGGAGGAGAAATGGAGAGCAAAAACAGATCATTCTCTCAGAGAGCTCTGGGATAATTCGAAGAAGTCTAATATCCACCTCATTGGAATCCCTGAAAGTGATGATGTGGCCTCGCAAGGCACAGAGGCCCTTCTGCATGAAATTATGAAAGAGAATTTTCCAGACATGCCAAGAGATTCTGAAATTCAGATAGCAGACAGTTTCAATTAGAAACATTCAGTGGGGAGAAGATTCCCTATTTAACAAATGGTGCTGGGTGAACTCGTTGGCAACCTGTAGAAGACTGAAACTGGACCCACACCTTTCACCATTAACTAGGATAGACTCTCACTGGATTAAAGATTTAAACTTAAGACATGAAACTATAAAAATACTAGAAGGGAATGCAGAGAAAACCCTTGAAGAAATCAGTTTGGGTGAGTATTTTATGAGGATGACCCCCTGGGCAATTGAAGCAGATTCAAAAATACACTATTGGGACTTGATCAAACTAAAAAGCTTCTGCACAGCCAAGAACACAGTAAGTAAAGCAAGCAGACAGCCCTCAGAATAGGAGAAGATATTTGCATGTTATGTCTCTGACAAAGGTTTACCAGAATCCACAGAGAACTCAAACGTATAAGCAAGAAAAGAACAAGTGATCCCATCGCAGGCTGGGCAAGGGACTTGAAGAGAAACTTCTCTGAAGAAGACAGGCGCACGGCCTACAGGCATATGAAAAAATGCTCATCATCTTTAATCATCAGAGAAATGCAAATCAAAACTACATTGAGATACCATCTAACTCCAGTAAGATTAGCCCATATCACAAAGTCCCAAGACCAGAGATGTTGGTGTGGATGAGGAGAAAAGGGAACACTTCTACACTGCTGGTGGGAATGCAAATTAATACATTCCTTTTGGAAAGATGTTTGGAGAACACTAAGAGATCTAAAAATAGACCTGCCATTCAATCCTATGATTCCTCTACTAGGTATATACCCAGAAGACCAAAAATCACATTATAACAAAGATATTTGCACCAGAATGTTTATTGCAGCCCAATTCACAATTGCTAAGTCACGGAAAAAGCCCAAGTGCCCATTGATCCACGAATGGATTAATAAATTGTGGTATATGTACACCATGGAATATTATGCAGCCTTAAAGAAAGACGGAGACTTTACCTCTTCCATGTTTACATGGATGGAGCTGGAACATATTCTTCTTAGTAAAGTATCTTAAGAATAGAAGGAAAAGTATCCAATGTACTCAGCCCTACTATGAAACTAATTTATGGCTTTCATATGAAAGCTATAACCCAGTTATAACCTAAGAATATGGGGAAGGGGTAGAGGGAAGGGAAGGACGTGTGAGGGTGGGCAGAGGGAGGGTTATCGGTGGGATTACACCTGCGGTGCATTTTACAAGGGTACATGTGAAACTTCGTTAATGTAGAATATAATTGTCTTAATATAATAACTAAGAAAATGCCAGGAAGACTATGTTAACCAGTATGATAAAAATGTGTCAAACTCTTTATAAAACCAGTGTATGGTTCCTCATGATCGCATTAATGTACACAGCTATGATTTAATATTAATAAAAAAAAAGGAAAAGAGGACAGAAAGGAAGCAATTGAATATAGCAATTAATGAGCCATCAGGAATCTTAGAGTAGTTTCAGTAGAATGAAGGAGAAATGACTTGCCCAAGGTCACACAGCAATTGCCTGGTGAAGCTAAGACAAGAAGTGTGGATAGTCTGTCTGTAGAACGTGAATTCCTTATCACTGTGCTTCACAGGTAAAATTTTGGACATGCCTATTAAAATGTTAGCAGAAAAAAAAAAAAAAAAGACTATATAACCACTCGTATCTTTCAGACTAAAGAACCCAATAGCTTTGTGTACAGATATTCCAACAAGAACTTGTCCGGGTGTGATGGCCACACACATTCTCTTGGCAAGACCCACAGATGTGCTTGTAGCTGAACAGCATATATGGCACAGAAAACCGTCATAAACAGTTACTAAGTTTTGCCATTGGTTTCTACAAACTACTTGCTCTCAGTAATTCCTCTGCGAAATTAGTGATACAGAACATAAACAAAATTCTTTGGGCTTGTCAAGATAACATGTGATAGTCAATAAAAGAGTAGGTTTTACAGCCTTGTTATATTTTCTTTGGTTTCTCTCCTCTACTTTTAAGTTAAATCATTGTCTATTTTTTATTGAGGTTGTTTATAATATAGAAGACATTAAAGTGACATAAACTTTCCTTTTGATTAGAAATATAAAGAAAAGGTCAGAAGATGTAAGCTCAGGCACTGTTTTTGTTGGAAGACATTGAAAGCCAAGATTAGAGGAATGATCTTTAATGTTTAAAAGAAGATAAAAGAGCATGAATCCATGGATGGGTGTGTACCAAGCAGGGCCCCTTATTTAAAATATAATGTGGTGATCATGGACAGAGGTTACTACAGAGAGTATAATAACAAACCCTGCGTGAGTACTGTCACTATTACATGTGAGTTAACTTCCACACCTTCTAGAATGTTCGTAAAAACTGCTTTGATCAGATAGTGATATTGTAATCTTTGATATGAGCATGCGAAATTGTGTAAATCTTTCTGAAAATAAAAATTAGTACAAAAATAATATACATTTTATAGAGTTTTTTACAGCGTGATTTCATTCTAAATGTTAGAGTGTAATTCTGTATAGACCTTTGTAAAATACATTAGCCAAAGAACCATGAACCCTACTATGCCATAATTTTTGACATTTTAATGATCTAACATCAATTGGTAGTTATGTTTTATATATATGTATTTAGTTCTACACAGCATTAGTTATAATTGGTGAAACAAATTAACTCAAAGACAAAAGTAGATGTAAATGACAATTTGTATAGAAATATAATTGCTTACAATTTCTTTGAAAGTTTATAATAGGGAAATCTTATTGATGTGATTTTATGTAAAAATCAGAAAGTTTATATACAGTGTGTTCTTAATATTAAAACATAAACAAGGATGTGTGTACATTTTTGTGTTTGTGTGTCAAGGAAAATAAGAAAATAAGAATTAGAAACAAGTAATGGTTTCTCTGGAAACTCAATCTCTTTTCAAAAATGTCATAAATGTGTTATCTTCTTAAAACCATTTAAAATATTTAAGTATATTTTCTGAAATATTATCTTCTAAAAGTTTCAGGATTCATTTTAAAGTAACTTGTAGATATTTTCTCATAATGACAAATCAAAATATGGTTTTTTAAAATACAAATAAATTGTAGAGAACTTTGTATGTTGAGAAAATTCAAAAACTTACCAAGATGACATCACACCATAAATTTTATAACACTGTATGTGGTAATATTCTAATTTTTAAAAATATTTCCTTTATAAACCCTTATTACATATGGAATCATAGTTTAAACACTATATAATATCTACATGTTTACATGTGTTCTCTTTCTATATATATTATTAATTTTTAAGAATTTCTCAGAAAATTATGCTGTATTCTGAATAAGTTTAAACAATTTACTGATAGTGACTGACATCATATGGATTTCAAAACGTTCATGTTTCTTTTCCGGCCCTTGACTCTGGCTGCACCTGTGTGATGTTCCCCATGCCCGTACTCTGGTAATTAATAAAGCTTCCAATCGCTTTCCAATCACCCTCTTCATCGCGGGTGTACATGTGCTGTCTTAAACAAGTATATGCTCACGTTTTCTTTGTGCCATTTTTTTTTGTGTACAGAAAGTTCACATAAAGTTACAGGTATAGATAAAACTGTCTATTAAAACTCACACCATGAAATTTGCTGTCAGGTCACCTTGCCTTATAATTGCCCTAATTGTTAAGTGTCTGCAGACAGAGCTCGTGGGTAGTACACATTTATGTAAATACCAGTGACAAAGTTCAAGGAAAACTTTACACTTAAAATGCTGATATAATCATAGCTATGGCATTCCTAACTTTAGAATCTTGCATTTATAAAATCCTGGATGCTCCTTTTCTTCTCACGTCCATATAAATTCCTCAAATGCTCCGACATTTCAGAGGCTAAGCTTGGCAAATGAAGGATAATGATGAAAATTTATTTTATTTTCATTGAATGGAGTTCAAATTTCAAGAATGTTAAAAAGATAATGACAGTTTCTGATAACCTACAAAATGGCTAATATGTTACTTCAAATTAATAAGTAAACTGAAGCTGTAACATTGTGAACTATTTAAAATAGGACTACACATTGGCCTATAGGAACAAAATTAATGTGATGACACCAAAGATATCTAAAAAAATCTATTTTTAAATAGATAAAAGCAGCATTTTGATCATAAATATGTAATAAAAGTTTATATCAGGTTTGTGGCTATTCTTAGAAAATTATATGAAAATTCAAAAGTTCAGTTAGGAATTTAACATGAGTAGAGTGATTTTTTTATTGATTTACTGAACAGTCCATCACTCAGGGATTCCCAAAGCTACCTGACAAAACCAGTGATAACTTCCCAATACTATCTCCTCTATCACCTTGTTTGCTACAAGACCCTGAACAAATGAGCTTAGAATCCCCTTTATGTAACTGACTTCATTTGTGGTCCTACGTAGGCCCTTTGAGTACTCACAGGCTACAAAGCTCCCATCAGCTGCAGTACCACTGGAATAGAGGGAGTCCTCTTGTGTAACTTCTCTGAAAGTGACCACACTCAAGTGAAAACACTTGTTCTGGTCTATATTAAAATTCTGTTCTCATGTGAAATAAGACTGATACACTGATACAACCTTGAAGCTATAAACTATGAGCACATTATTTTCCATAGCTATCATTCTATTGTTTTTATGTTTGAACATTTTTGTACAAACATTTTCATTCTATCTAACCACTTAACTGTATTTTCACTTACTGACCATCCCCACTTTATCCTTTCTTCCTACTACTATAGTCACCAGTAAGTTATGTTACACTTTTAAATGACTGAAAGAATAGAATTGGAATATACCCAACACAAAGAAATGATTAGTGCTTGAGGCTATGGACATCCCCAACTACCATGATTTGATTTATATCATACGCCTATGTCAAAACATTACATGCCCCTCCCAAAACATATATATGATTATTATGTACCTGTGATTAAACATTAAAATACTTAAAAGACCTGCAACCTCTCAGAAAACTTCTGAGCCTATCGGTTTAGATGTTACAAGGAAATTATTCCACGTGACCAAGTTTTTCTACCTCTGCACACAGCAGGTGCACATCCACAATTAAGCTCATGATACTACAAACACACCAGCTTTTAAACACTTCCTTCTAGTTCATGTAAAAAGACAATAGCTCCAAATATATAGAAAAACAAAACATATCCCCCCCACCGTCAAGACAGGTTCAAGTAGCAGGCAGACATCTGAACAGAGTGTCAATTTGTGCCCTGAGTCCTTAATCATTGGCAAATGGGGACTTTTGGCAGTGTTGTCCTTTGAGGAAACTGTACAGTTTACTGGCCCATCTAACTACATTTCTTCCTGAGCAGGAGTGCCGAGTTTCTTATTCAGTGGGAGTATAGAATAGTGATTACAACTTCAGCTACGTTTCCCCTCATAGCTTGTTCCTCACAGAAGGTTCTATTTCCTCAGCAAATACTTTCATTAAGAGGTTAAATATGTAACTTTGGATGATCAAGTGTGATACTTGTTCAAGCACCTGAACGCTGTTCAACTTACAATTAGGCAATGGTAAGGGTGCGTTCTAGTCTATTTGTCATTCACAGCAGATTTCAATGCAGCATTTTTAGTGAAGAAAAGATATATAAAACTCTAGTGTGCGATCCAGAAGAGGCTGAGAGTATCAGGCTGTGTATTTTTTGATGATAAAAAGATGGAATCCTTGCCAGCAGCAGCCTGCTGTCAGTAAAAATGAATCTGAAACAGATGCCACTGCGTCAGCAGCTGGAGTCCTCTACATTTTTTATTAAGCAAAGACACAAATCAGGAGAGAAGTACCTAGGTGCAAGCACATCAAAGAGCTCCGTTCTTTCATACCCACACACCAGCCTACCCAGGGCTTCCTTCCCTGCCCAGAGCGCGGCGACCTCGGAGCTAGATCACTGAGCATTAACTTACTTGGCAAAGATAGGTTACTCTGTGCTGCCTGCTCTCCTTACTACGAGAACTTAAACTTCAACACTTATCTGTACTACTTAGAAGATTAGAAGAATACTTGAAAGAAGAATTTAAGATAGATGGATATTTTTTAAGAATAGACCAATCAAGGATTACCTTCTCTCTTTTGACAGAGTTGGCTCTGTATGTTACACTATTTGATATTATCACACTTTCTGTTTTTTAGCATATGATAGCAGTCCCTTTGAAGGAGTAGATGTATCTTCTGCCAAAAAAAGGTTCTAGGATATACTAATTGACTATCCACGGCATACAGAATTCCCCTCAGCATTCCAGAATCTGATAATGAAATAAAATTTTACTGTCACACTGAGAGATAAGAAACCAAGTGGAGTACTTGCCTTTGTTACATATTACTGCTTTATTTTGCCTTCCATGTTTCAGGAGAAAAAGAAATCCTACAAGCAAATTATTTATAGTGGCTATATTCACATATCAAATCAAATCTCTATAGCGGAGTTCTGCTGGATAAGTGGGTTCTGTTGGAAGGTAGACATGGACAAAGAATAACTTTGCAGATAAATTATCTGGCCTGTGGTAAACAACTCACAAGATGCTAACCTGGCCTAGTTCAGCAATGCTTCACAGCAACAGAGTATAAACCACAGATGTGATTAATTATCTAGTATCACACTTAACAAAGACACTCAAATGGAACAGGTGAAATAGCATTGAATTTACCGCATAGACATTATTTGAATGTATATTAACATGAAAAATATTAATGACATGATTGTTTAACATTCATTTTTTTTACCATGTATACACTTATAGCACATCCAGAGTTTTACTGGAAATTTATTTGAATATTTCAGTTTCATAAAATTTAAGATCTAGAAAATAGATACACATGTAAAAGTTCGTCAGACACACTTAAGTCTCTCAAAACATGGATCCATTTGTGGTTTTTAAATTTAAATTCATGAAAATTAAATGACTTAACAATCCAGTCCCTCAGGCTGCCTGGCTGCAGAGCTGACCTTGGAGATACGATAGACCCTGGAGTCCATGGTCGGTCCGGGGTGGCCCTGGGCCCTGGGAGCACCTGACCACTGCAAACAGAATAGATCTCAGAAAATGAACATGGAAAAACTTGGCTGCCTAGAATATGTACCTAGAACAACTTCTCAACAGCATTCCAAAAAAGTAGAATGAGGAGATTTGAAAAATTGAAGGTTATGGTGAGAAGAAATTAGCTCACAACTCAGAGTAAACTACTCCACAGGGTGTGCTGAAACCAGTGGTCCTTCAAAGAAAAACTTCAATTCTCATGTCCACAGCAATGAAATTAACATTACAAAAGGAAACTGAATTTGAGAATAGTACAAGCCACCCCTAGGTTTCAAATTTGTTAAGTTTTAAAATGTTTTTACAGATGAATTTTTTTTTTTTTTTTTTTATAGAGACCGAGTCTCACTGTACCGCCCTCAGGTAGAGTGCTGTGGCATCACACGGCTCACAGCAACCTCTTAACTCTTGGGCTTACGCAATTCTCCTGCCTCAGCCTCCCGAGTAGCTGGGACTACAGGCGCCCGCCACAACGCCCGGCTATTTTTTGGTTGCAGTTTGGCCGGGGCTGGGTTTGAACCTGCCACCCTCGGCATATGGGGCTGGTGCCCTACTCACTGAGCCACAGGCGCCACCCTTACAGATGAATTTTTATTCTGTTTTTTTAAATCTAAAAAGTACATACACACAACTTTAGGCTATAATGAAGGAGGGAAGGGGAGGGGGAGGTAAGGGGAGAGGGTGGGAGGGACGGTAGGGGATAGTAGGGGGACCACAACTATGGGGAACAGTGCAAGTACAAGTGGGTTCTATCATGTGTCGAACACAAATGTCCTAATGCTATAATTGGGTAAATGAGGTGAAAGCTATGCTGATTAGTATGATGTAAGCACTCCAATTTGTGCAAATAATCAACACACTGAAATGGACATAAATGTATTTATGATCTATGTACAAAAGACTTAATAAAAAATAAAATTAAAAACAAAATAAAAAAATAAAAATTCAAGAGATATTAAAAAAATAAAAAGTACATACAGCTAGAAGTTTCAGCCTATAATTTATATATTGGACTTTCTTGGTGTGTAATTATGCACATTATAATCTATGTGTACGGATAATATAAATTATGTATGCATTATTTTAACAAGAAATAAAGTTGAATGTCTCTAGTTTGTCTTCAAAATAAATGAAAATGATGTGATGATCTTGTTATTACAATTATAACAAGTCAATGTCCTACAGCTGTGTCATAGGTGTGTCACCTACACCTCACAAGCATTTGCTCTACAGATGAGAAGGTTTACAAAGGGTAAGGGATGTGTTGAGACCAGTGCTAGTAAGTACAACAAATGTGACCCTCAGGGATTGACCAAGCCCACCAATTGCAAACTCTACCACCTAAAGCAAAGTGAGTTCACATTTTCTTGAGGAATGATTGTCTTTAGTATGATTACTGTTCCAGGTTGTAGCATTCAAGGGCAACATTCTTCTATTAGTACAAGACCATTTTTTAATTATTTAAAAATTTCAAATTATAAATATCAAGTACCACATGTATTTCAAAATAGATAATTTTCTGATTCCCCCATTTTGACCAATAGGATACTAGTGATTATCCTCTGAAAGTTATAAAAGTAAATATCTAGTCGAACATGCCATTTTACAGACAGAGCAATGAGGCTCAGGAACATTTGAGCATGTCCAGGGGCCAAGATGAGAAGAAAGCTTTTCTGACGACTGGAAGAATGCCTTTTTCCTTCAGTATCCCAAGGACATCTGCTTTGTGCAGCCAGTTCCTGTTTCCAGAGGAAAGACTATTATAATTCTTATTTTATTTAGCTCTGCTTTGAGCTTTGTGTTTGTGAAGAAACCAATGCATTTTTCTAAGAAGCACCATAAAATTACATACAATGAGCTGGTCTTAGACAATTGTAATCTGGGGAAGAGATGAGTTAGTATATTGGACTCATTCATCTTTTTAGTTTCATTTATTTGAATACCACTTAGGAAGTCAGTTGGTTTTGACAGCATCATAACAGCTCATTTATAATCTGAGCACTTTTAATTACTTGTAGAGATAATATATTTAAATGGCAATATTTTGTGAGCTTTTTTGTAGTAATTACACTTCATAATGGAATCAGGTATGTATCACGTTCAACAAAACATCACTCACAATCTGACGAGCATTTTAATTTTCTAAAGACCATAATTATACTTCATATTAATGTTTGAACTTACCACAACATAGTTCATTGTTTCCCGTGAAAACATTCTAATTTCAAGGCTGGATCTACAGTGTTAAAAGCTCGTATATGTGCCTATACTATTTCTACTGAAAAGGAGATTCCTCTGTATTGTGTCCACCTGACCATGTTTCCATTTATAAAAAAAAAAAAATGTCTGATAATCAGAAACAGATTATTTCTCAAGGAAAGTATTCTGTTTTTAGTAGACTTTTCAAATTGCTACCAGTAATTATGGATGAAAATACCAAAATTTTGGCTTAGTGTAAGTATCCTGAGTGTCTTTGAAAAACATTCAAAAATATTCATAAATGATTTTTCTAGATTGAGTTTTCAGGTATACACTACCCTTTTACAAACAGTTTAGATGAAGAATTCTAATGCAAATTTCCCACCTCTGACATCCGATTTTGTTGATTTCTTGGCAACTTGAGTTCATTATTCTTGTCATGTGCAAATGTGAACATCTTTGCCATCTAAAAAGTTCAGGTATATCATAAACAGTAATAATTATCAAGTAGATTCTTTTCACTGGAGTATAGGCTTTTCAAGTGCAAATTTTCTTTTGCCTTTTCCTCCCTTTTTGTCTATTTTCCTTATTTTCTTCTCAAAATGTGTAAGAAAAATCATTTTAGAGAAGTAAAGAAATATATAGCAGGTGATTGAAATCTTCCACATGGACCAGGAGACTGAGGAACCTGGGGACGGGCTCTTCACCAAGGCACACATCTAAGCAGAGGCAATGCCACTCTGCCCTCACTGAGGCTTTCAAGGAGCACCTACATTTCATTTTTAATTGCCCAAGAAATGCATGAACATTTTATCATATTAAAATTCTGGACAAGAACCAAAATGACCATAAAAAGAAAGTGTCTGCTTTTATTCACATATAAAATCCTTCCCCAGGACCCCTGCTAACAATTGGACATGCTGACCTCCAGGACTTTCTTAGTCTTTATGTGTATTTTCATCTTGGAGGATTTGCAAATCTGGACACACCCTGTTAAGAATAAAGTCATCTTTAAAAAGAAACACAGGCTGCCAGAAAGGGGTTGCCAGGCACGGTTACTGCCAAGGCACCTTGGGCTGTACCCCACTCAAGGTTCCCTTCCACACGCTGCTTCTGAACACTGTGTGTTCCAGCCTGCACAGCATCCCATTAAACATGCACATGCCAAACCCACAATTTCCTGGGTGAGTTTAGCACAAGATTAATATTCAACCTTCTCGATTCAGGTGAATATGGTAAAACTTCAAGCAATTGTTCAAAAGTGGACCTGGGCCTCCTGGAGGTCCCCATGGCACTTTGAGTAGGCACAAGACTCAGATTTGGATACCTGCTGCTTTAGGAGAGTTCCTTCATGTCACAGAGACTTCCTCTTTGCAGCCCCTCTGACTCTTCCCACGAACCACGCGTGTTGCACATATTTCAATGAATGTGACCATGTAACACGTCTCCGCGTTTCCCTAAGTTCAATTTCAGTACATACTGCTGAATTAGCTATAAGACCTGGGGCAAAAGTTTTTCACCTCTCTGAGCATTTTAAAACAGAAAGAAATCTAGTGTGTGGGAGATAGTAAATATTATTATTGCTAACGAGAGAATGTCTTTATTTAAATATAAGTTGTACAGAACATTTTACTCCATGAATTTCTTTCTTGTAGGTCAAGGCATGGCTGTGTTGAAATTCAAAATGCTTGTATCCAACGCAGTTTCATTATACAGCAGACAAGCTGCAGTGTTAAATGGCATTTCATTCTTAAGGACTCACATTGCTCTCTGAAGCCACGTGCTTTTCCTTATTTTCTATTTCATTTATTATGAAACCCAATCTGAAACCGCAGCCTACCTATTCTGGAGGGAAATGGATTCGTGGCCAGGATTCTTGAACCAGATTTATCCTCAGAACCGTGCAGATGAGGGTATTAATTCAGAATTACGGGCTGACGCTGGGGAAGTAAGCTTTGCAGTTAGCAGGAGGATGAAGCCTGAGCTCTCGAGCAGGGATATCTGGGCTCTAAGTTGGTTTCCCCTACACAGATGATCTTCAGTCAATCAAATGAGGAACTTGATTTCATGAGCATTTCCCTAAATGGAGTGGCGCAGACCGTTAGTATATGCTCCTTCTTTTGATGGCAATGGAGTAGAAAGAACCAGAGCTAGTAATCAGGGCCGCTGACTCTGCTTGTTCTGTCGGGATCTCTGAAGGTCAAAAAAGCCTTGCTGAGCTCTGCAGCCCCTGCTTCTCCTCAGCGTGCTCATCTTATTTCACCAAAGGACACATGTCCTTGGCTATTTTAACCAGGAACATAATCTCCTTGCTGTTTCTTCCTGCTTAGAAGGTAATCTAACTGAACTATTTTAAATACCGTCTGCACAAACCCTTCCACGGACTATGCCGTCTCCACAAGGCTACAATTACAGGTGTGCAGTGCGTCAGCTTCCCCTCTGACATGGGGTAGGCTGGAATCATGCTGACAACTACACCCCTAAGCCAAAAGTATTGCTGAGCCATTTTTTATTTCAACATATTAGGGGGTACAAGTGTTCTTCATACATGGATGGATGGTGTAATTCTGAAATTAGGGCTTCCCTGGTGACTGTCATGGGAATAGTGTGTCTTGTACTGATTGGCAAGGTTTTATCCCTCACTCTCCCCTCGTCCCCTCACATCTTAGATCCTGGTGTCCATTACACCACTCTGGCTATACACACCTGTCCGTCCCACTTACTAGTGAGAACAGTGTGTTCGCTTTTCATGGAAGAGAATGTCCATGTTCCGGCCAACTCTCTATCACTCTCTCTTCTGACTCTGTGGCAAATACACCACATTTCCTTTATCCTGTCTTCAGAGGATGGGCAATTAGCTTGATTACACAGCTTTGTAATCGTGACTTAGGTTGCAATAAGCATTCAGGTAGAGGGATGTTTTTGACACTTCTTTTCTTTTGGGTCGGTATCTGATAGTGAAATTGCTGGATCAAATATTAGCTTTTAGTGTTCGAAAAAAAAATCTAGACTAATTTTCCACAGAGTTGGCACTAATTGTACTGTGTCACCAACAGTGGATAAGTATTCCTTTTATACTACACCCATGCCAACATCTATGGTTTCCCAGTTTTTTAAATAATGACCATTATGATAAGAGTACAGTGGTATCTCATAGTGATTGTAATTTGTATTTTCCTCATGATTAGTGATGTTCAGTATTTTTTCATATCTCTGTTGGCGATCTGTATATTTTCCTCTGAAAAACTGTGTCTCTTGCCCACTTTTAATGGGATTTTTTTTTTCTTGCTGATTTGCATACGTTATTTGTAAATTCTGGATGTTAGCCTTCTGTTAAATGTATATTTTACAAACGTTTTCTTTCATTCTGAAGGTTGTCTATTGACTGTTGATATGAAACAACTTTTTAAAATTTAATTAGTCTCACTTATCTATTGCTGTGTTTCTGTATTCCCCTTGGGGTCTTGAACCTAAGTCGTTTGCTGAGGCTGATGCCTAGAAGAGCTTTACCTGTGGTTTCTTCCGGAAATTTTAGGTTTCAGTTTGTCCATTTAGCCTTTTGAGCCATCTTGTGTTAATTTTTCTATATAGTGACAGCTAGGGATCCTGTTCCATTCTTTTGCACATGGCTATTCAATTTTCCTAGCACCATTTATTAAAAAGGGTGTCTTTTCTCTAGTATATGTTGTTGTATGTTTTGTCAAAAAAATCAGTTTTATTTCTGGGTTCACTATTTTCTTCCAGGGGCTATGTCTTTACCATCATATCAGTGACATGCTGTTTTAATTACTGCAGCCTTATACCTGAAGTCAGGTAATGTGATACCTCCAGATTTGTTCTTCTGGATTAAGATTGCTTTATTTGGCTCAAGTTTAAAAATATTTTTTCTAGGCCGGGAGTAGTGGCTCACATCTGTAGTCCCAGAACTCTGTGAGGCTGAGGCAGGTGGATTGCCTGAGGTCACAGGTTGGAGACCAATCTGAGCCAGAGTGAGACTTCGACTCATAGCCAGGCATTGTGGTGGGTGTCTGTAGTCTCAGCTACTCGGGAGGCTAAAGCAAGAGAATTGCTTGAGCCCGAGAGTTTGAGGTTGATGTGAGCTGTGACGCTATAGCACTTTACCCAGGGCAACAAAATGAAACTGTCTCAACAACAACAAAAAATTTCTAATTTTATGAAAAACGACATCCTCACTTTCATGAGAATGTCTAAATTACTTTGGGCAATACAGACATTTTAATCAATATTAATTCTTCCAATCAATGATCATGGGCTATTTCTCCATTTGTGTTACCTATGGTTTCTTCCATCAGTGTTTTGTTTTTTCTCCTTGTAGAGTTCTTTCATCTCCTTGATTAATTACATCACAAGGCATTTCATTTTCTTTGTGGCTGTTGTAAATGGTATTGAGCTCTTGATTTGACTTTCTGCTTGACCGTTATCAGTGTATAGAAATACCACTGATTTGTGTACATTAATTTTGTAACCTCGGACTTGCTGAATTTATTTATCCATTCTAGGATTCTTTTGATGGAATTTTTAGGGTTTTATAGATTCAAGATCATATTAGCAACAAACAGGTAATTTGAACTCCTCTTTCTGGGCTTGGCATTCTTTATTTCTCTTTTCTGATTGCTCTGGCAAGACTTCTGGTATTATGCTGAATAAGAGTGTGACGGTGAGCACCTCGTGCTGTTAAAGGACTGCTGGTGCCCTACTGAACACACACAAGTCAGTTCTTAGGTTCTTTTCTGGCCCCATGCAGAGTCAGCAGGAACTGGTGATCTTTTCCTCCTGATTTCAGGCTATGTAGCCCGTCTGGCCAAACTCTGCTGCTTCTCTGCTGTGCATTCTGTTTCTTGGTTGCTTTTATTTAGTAAACACTCATCTGTTTTACAGAGCACTGCTCTGTGACTTTGGAACATTCTGATGTTGTATGGAGTGGTACCTTCCACTCAAGTTAATTCAAAACTAGTTCTCTACCAATGGCTTCAGTGAATATGTGGTGGAGAAAAATAGTGAAGATTATGTTTATTTGTTTGGACATTAGCCACTGACTCGTTCCCATTGTTTGAATGGGACAGTTGTGGCACAGGAAGGGAGATGCCTTCCTACGTTAGTGTGGTTTAACAGTCAAAGTACAGATGTGGTAATCAGGAAACCTAAGATCGCGTCCTGAGGATGTCATTTATTAGCTTTGGGAACATCACTTGGCCCCTGGGAAGCGAGCATGTCCTCTGTGAAATGGTGTGGCATTCATATTTATTTCGTAGGACTGTTTTAAGAGTTAGGGAATTCAATTAACACTGAGTAAGCTGCCTGCATATGATGCTTGGTAAATATTAAATTTCTTTCCCATTACCTATTTGGTTGGAAATGTTAGTAGATGGCCTAGTTTATCTTCTACTAGCTGGTGCTGTTTTGTTGTAAGGACATTCGTACTGATTACACTTGAACCTATTTCATTTCATTTGTAGAAGAACTGAAAAGATCAGCTTTTTTATTTAATAAGGCCCACCCTCCAAAAAAAAAAAAATCCCTATAGTAGGCTGACAGTTCTAAGTAGAATGAATTCTGAATTTCACTTGAAAAATGGGAAAATTGATTAAGGGAGTAATTGCACACTAAAGCTTAAGTTGAGGTAAAAACAATTTCAATCTACCCCATACATAAATTAAGAGAACTAGAGTTATTCAACACCAAGTCTGTTAAAGTGGAACTTTGTGGACAGATTTTTATATAACTTAGAACAGTTTAATTTTACTCACATTACTAACTACCTTTAACTCTATTTCCTAGAAATTTATAAAACTTTCCTCTAACTTTCCCTTAACATACTTAGTATTTCTTTATGAATTTTACTATAAATCAAGTACATTTTGAGAAGTTATAATACTTTACTATAATATAATGGAACAAAACCTCAGGACACTCCTAACAAACTATATATTTTTTTTTCTAACTCCCCTTTCTTATCTCCCATATTGAATGAGCAATATTAGAAATGGCCAGTCCACACATTATATTGATCTTTAGAACCCAGGAGTAAGTGTTCAAGCCAGCAGTTTCTCACTGCTGTTATAGCAAACTAGAGAAGGGACGGGTGTTTTTAAGCTCTGATGACATTCCAAGCACCAGGCTAAGAACTTTACATAAACTTAGTTACATGTCCGACCTGCAGCTCTGTGGTGGATATTATTATGTGGCTGCTTTTGTCAGTGAGTATCTGAAAGATGGTTGGGTTGAGGGAGTCACAACATGTCACCCAAATAGCCACTGAAAGTGGAACCAGTCAGTAGGGCACCCTTCACTCGTGTTTTTCTCTAACCTTCCCCTGGCCCAATAAACCTATTTACTGGGGGAAGAGCTTCCCTGTTCATGTGTGAAAACTAGAGCAGACTCAGGACTCTGCAGCTGGCTCTGAAGCTGTAACTTCTGAAGTTCTACAGTCATTTTAAGTTTTAAAGATACTCTTTCTCTGGCTACTAAATGTCAAGACCATGTGATAATCAAATCTCAGGTTGACTTACAGTGCTGCCTCTCTCTTATTTTAGCTCAAACTGACTGAAGGTAAAAAGCTAGAACTAGGAGGATGAAAGATAAAAGGTTCTTCACTTTCACCAAGCCTACTTTTGCCCACTTTGCTGGCTGTGCTGGCTGTTCCCTTCAGCACTGAAGTTACACTGAGAAAGGAAAGGTTGGGAATAGAAAACCTCATCTCTGTTCCTGCCATGGGATGGTTTGTCCACTCAGGGCCTTGGAGTTGTGGGTGCTCTCCTGAGTTCCCAAGGTGCCCTCCTGGGAGTGAGCACTAACACCTCTCTCCTGCAGTGTGGGTCCCGTCCCCTCCTGCCCTCCTGGGAGTGAGCACTAACCCCTCTCTCCTGCAGTGTGGGTCCCGTCCCCTCCTGCCCTCCTGGGAGTGAGCACTAACCCCTCTCTCCTGCAGTGTGGGTCCTGTCCCCTCCTGGTCGGCATTCTCCCACTCTAAAGGGCTCCCTCCTTCCCTTCAGTTCTCTTGAGCAAACGTAAGCATTCCAGATTTGTCCAGCCCAAACTCAGGAAAGTCTGATATCATCACCCATTTCTCTTGGTTCGCTCCTGCCACAGGATAATCAATCTCCACCGTTAGATCTTCATGACCCACAGATGCCACTGTGCCGTGCTCTTCTAACGGAGAGGTGGAAGTTCCGCTGTGTCTAGGCAGCTGCAGCACCACTAGATTTAAGGGGAGGCATATTACTACTAAATTCTCCCCACCAAAGTTTCTCTTGACAACTTCGTATCCTTCATTTGGAGAGCCTCATAATGGGATTTTAGGCAAATGTGTTGTTGTATCATCTCTCAGATGGTTTGTCTCACAACCCACTTCAGGATCTGATCCTGTCTACACTTCAGCCAACATGGCACCACAAAATGTCCTGCTGTGTCGCTGAAGCATTAGATTAGGACACAGGTTTACATAAATTATTTTAAGCATAAACATAACTACTTTTAAAGTCTTCACTTCACACATAATATTAAATCAGACAACCTGAGTGGCAGTTATAAATCCAGTGATATGTGCATAATATAAAAATACAGTGCCACTTTCAAGCTATCTTTTTCAAGCAATAACTTACTTAATGAGAATACAAACAATGGATTATTAAAAAGGCAGTTATATGTGGTATAACCGCCCACGATATTCTCCAAGATGGATTAAAGAGTTCCAGTTCTGGGTCTAGTGGACACACCTGTGCACACATAGAAGTGAAGAGACGGGAATTAAGTATGTGGTGGGGAAGGAAGGGCTGGGCCATCTCATACCTGACTTGTACCAAGCGCACATCCTGGGTGAAGGATACACTTATAATTCTGACTTAAAACGTGCAAAAGCAAGTTACATAACCAAAATGTGTGTATCCCTGTAATATTCTGAAATAAAGAAAAAAAATCCACAAATTAAAAAATGCACATACAAAAGTAAATAGTTCCAGTTCTCCTAAAACCCATTCTAGGAAAATGTGTCCTGTTATGAGAGAGTTAGCAGGACAAACATTCTTCTTTACCGTTTCCTGGGTAAACGACGATGTGGAGACCACGTGGTGGCTGACCGGCATTTTCTCTGGAAGTCCTTACAGACCCATTGTTTACGTCACTCCACCTGTTACACATTCGAATGCTGTTGTGTCATTCTAATACATTTAAAATGCGTTTAGCTTTTGTATGTGTGTTATGCTAGGTGTATTTACTTCCATCAGTGACAGAGGGTGGCGCTCACAAATGTGTTTCTCTTCTTCTTTCTGAAAATACCCTCGACAGCTCTATCAACCCCACTAATACGAGTCCTGGATCAGAGCATCTCTCACTCAAGATCATTCACGCTTCATTCAGGTTTGGTGTCATGATTGAAGGTGTTGGCCACAAGAAGAAAGGGACCTGGGTCACTGAAGGGCTGTGTGGAGCAGAACAGGGCAGCTCCCATCCCTGGTGCTAATATGGGACTATGGCAAAAGCAGCTCCCTGTCCATGGTTCTGACTGACATAGTGCTGTGACCAAAGCAAAACATCCAGCTTTTCTTTCCTATGCTAGTGAGACTTTGCTACCAGAGTTACTGTGCTGTGGCTAAAACATCTCCCAGTGAACCAAAAACCCCACAGTAAGGACATAGCCCACTTTTTTCCCTCACCATATGTCCCGGATTAATCTAATGGTTGGTCCAGAATAGATATTCAAACATGATTTTCCTTAAAATGAAAACATGAAAGAATCAGACAATGGCTCTGAGTTGACATGAGTAACCAGAGGCTACCTGTTCTTAGCAGACACCTGTCATTTCATGCAGGGCAGATGTCTAGTGGCTGTGCTGTGTGCTGGGCACCCCATCCCCTGCCACTGCCATAGTTTAATCTGAACCAACAGCTGCAACTTTGTATGATTGTGCTTATAGTGGCATGCACATTTGCAATGAAAACTCAGAAAAAGAACCTAACACAAGAAGCAGGGACTGGCGTGGGCACACTCCCAGGCGGAGAAGCATGGAGTTGAATTTTGAAAGAATTAGTTGAATGAAACATTCATATATGTGTCTACAAAAATGCGCATGTGTTTATGCCTTCAGGTGTGATTATGAAGAGGAAAGCATGATTTCAGCACTCAGGTGTACACATGATGGCCAGATGGACGTGTTTGAATGCTGACACTGTTACACTCTATGACACTTTATGAGGGGACAAGGCTGTGAGGACACAGAGGCAGCTGCATCAGCAAGGCTCTGATTTGAAACTTGAGCTTGGATGTTGTGCTGTATGCAGAAGTAAGTTTCAGAGAACTACAAAAAATGCATCTTGTAGCATGTGGAAAAAAGAGGGACAGAGGATGCTTCTCCGCATTACAAGGAAACAACACAAACCAGGAACGAAGGCAGCCCCTGGGTGGCTCTTCTGTTCCTCACCGTTTACAGTTACACAGTCTAGGAGAAGCGGGTAGAAACCACGTTTAATGAAAGTTTTCCTTAGAGGAATCATATTTATAATCCATGTTTAAGTAGAAACTTCAATGACAAAATAATGAACATATGATGGACAGTGCTCATCAACTTTGCCCCGTATCTAAGTCCCATGTAGTATTTCTACCCTGTAGGCTGAATTTTACCTGCAGCAGAAGTTTGCAGCTATGTGTTCAGTGACTCAGACACAGTCCTTTCCAATGTCAATTCCCTATAATCCTATCAGTTCCCAACTTCAACTGAACTCCTTTATTTCTCTCTAAAATTGAGAGAAAATTTCATTGCTCTACATTGTATTCATTAAATGTGTATGCGATGATGTCAAAACACGAGCCTCTTGTATCCTCATGCAAAATGTTATGATCAGAACGGTTGAAGTTCATATTTCATTTTGTGCCACAGAATTACAACTTCTAGATGTTTCTTCAACAAAAATCTCTGTCTCCTTTAATTACTATGGTTTAGAGATCATCTAAATTATCTTTTATGTTATTCTAAAATACATTATTGGGAGTTGAATAAAAATCTTTAAGACAATAATATATTCATGAATATATTCATGCTAGCACTAAGTGATGAGAAATGAATAAATAAGATAAATATGGATTAAAGTCAAGAAAATTAAGAAGATAATAAGCACAATGCTTTCTCCTAAATTTATATAGTTTTAAGGAGAAAATCATGGTACAAATTTATCCTTCCAACCATGTAAAATTAATCTCCGTGGTTGAAACTTGACCAATAAATCACAGGAGACTTTGAATTGGCTGAGAGATAAGGTTTTTATTTATTTAATTTCCACAGGTTTTATTTTGACTATACATAATTTTTCAAACTATAAATACATTCTGATTTACTTAATAGCTCTGGTGTAGACATTTTATTAAAGCTAAAGTGCAATATTTTATTTTTATGGTCATTTTTTCATGAGATATGTTTCTTTATAATAATGTAGATTCAATATGGAGACTATTACTTGTAAGGGTAAAGAATTCTTTTCATTGGGTGGTAAAACTCCTAAATCCAGTCTAATGTCACATAGGGAGAAAATATTAAAGATTATTAAATAATTTTAAGAGCTAATATATAACAAAAGCAGTATTTAGTTCTTATTGCATGCAAATCATAAGTATTTGCAAATTAATCATTAATCGCTGCTGTGAAATTGAAAGGTTCACTGAAATTTAACTTGTCTATTTGATGTCTCTCTCTATATATATACACTAGTAATCGGGCCTTCTGCCCTGTGAAATAAATAAGAGAGGAACCTGGTGTCTAGAAGGAAACTCCGTTTTGTATCATCTCTTCTGTGTTTGTTATGTGGTATTACCAATCCATCTAATCACTCGATCAGGTAGAGAAAAGATCAAAGGGCTGTTCAAGAGAATAGCCATATTTATGTCGCTGGTTAACCAACCAAGAAAGGGGAGGGAAAAATGACAAACTCAAGCCAGATCCTAGATTTTAGAAGGGGTAGAATTATTTACATATGCTCCTTTCTTTTTGCTTTTTAAAAAATATTTTAATTGAGTGGAATTAACAATAACCTCATTGGAAAAACATCTTTCTATAGATAAAAATTCTACTGGGAAAAATGTTTCCATGTACTTTTTCTGTATTAAAGTCTTAATGTCACACTTCTAAGTACCTTCATTATTATTCAAATTGAATTTTAAAGCTATCTAGGAGTTCTGATAATAATATTTTATAAAGATAAAACTAGCCCAAATAAGGCAAAATGCTTTATAAGCTATCGGGTCATGTTATCATAAAGATACTTTATAGATACCTATAAAAGTGATAATGTTAAGAAACTGAAATAATGCTAACAATAAAGTATTGTGAAATATAAAAGATTTCTCCATGGATCTGCTGTGTCCCAACAGAAAACAGATGACGTCTTCAACGACTCAATGTAAGTGAATTTTTAAGAAATAAATTAACCAATTCTGCAAACTTGTGGGCAGCATTAAGGGAAACCAACAAGGGGCCCAGAAAAGCACTCCAGAGCCTGAGGAAGTCAACGTTCTGTCTTTAGGTGCAGGAGAGGAGACCGAGAGATACTGGCTATCACCAGAAAAGAGCTCCGTGTCAACATGGAGACCCAGCAGGGAGGGTGCTCCAGAGAGACGTGCTCCAAACTGAGTTCATCCCACTCATGCCCTTCTGTCTAGTATTTTCCAAGGACTGAACATGCAGGCAACACAGACAAGAGAGCTCACTGTTGCTGGGGGCGGTGGCTCACACCTGTACTCCCAGCACTCTGGGAGGCTGAAGCAGGTGGATTAACTAGGCTTATGGGTTCAAGACCAGCCTGAGCAATAGTAAGACCTCCTCTCTAAAAATAACCAAGCATTGTGGTGAATGCCTGTAATCCCATCTATAGGGTAGGCTGAGGCAAAAAAGAATCACTTGAGCCCAGGAGTTTGAGGTTGCTGTGAGCTATGACACCAAGGCACTCTACCTAGGGTGACCAAGTGTGACTCTGACTCAAAAAAAAGAGAGAGAGAGAGAAAGAGAGAGAGCTCATTGATCCACAAGTAAGGGCCACATGGCAAGGGAATAGACAAATGTAAGGAAGAGAGGAAATCTGAAGAAGCAATTGAAAATGAGTAAGCTCAGTCAAAAATATACTATTCTGAAATTAGTTATGTGGCTATTACTAATTTAATATTGATAAGCCAAATCTATACATTTGGGTAACTCTTGTTCCTACATTATTAACCAAAGTCACGGCCAAGAAGTTTTAATTAAAAATTATGATGTATATTTCCAGCTCAGTATTATGTTCTCTTGATATAATGTAAAATATCACTAACTATGATAAAATAAGCACTACCACTCTGCCATATTCTCCAAATTAGGAATAATCAATGAGTTTGTCTTGTCATGAACCTGCAATACTACGATAGTGTATTCTGATTGTCATATACATCATTCTTTTATATACTGCTAATAATGATTTATTACTCAGAATTTCATTCCATCCACACTTTCAAAACATCTTTTGATATATTACGATAGATTTTTAAAATCACATATCAGTTTTATAAAACAAAAAATATAAGCAAAGTAAACACGTGGTTCCTGGGCCATCTAGATTATGTTCAGTGTGCAAAGCTTTCCTGTTACATTCTGACTCAGTGGTATGGACAATAAGAGCCTGCAAGGTTTAACCTGCTCTGTCAGGTCTCCCATACAGATCGTGACACCACTAAACATCTCCTACACATAGTAATGCCAGTGACATTATGAACCTAACAAATGGTGTATGGTAAATTTTGGGATGAGAATCATAATATGTATTAAAATGGCTGGCTGAAATATCAAGAGGATGCTGATATCCGGTTCTGTTACCAGTAATCACGGTGTGGTGACACTGACGTTTGACTAACAGCCGGCCAACAGCCACTGGAAGATGCCACCAACCGCAACCACACCCTAATTTCAGAGATGTTAAATCATGAATGAAACTGGACATCTCAATTGATGAAATGATGAAATAAGTTGTGTTGCAAATGAATTGGATATGAATTGTGAATGAATTATGAATGAATTGGGTATGAATTGGGAATGAACTTTGTATGAACTGGGTATGAACTTTGTATGAACTGTATATGAATTGTAGATGAATTGGGTATGAACTGTGTATGAACTGGGTAAAAACTAGGTATGACCTGTGTATGAACTACGTATGAATTGGGTATGAACTGGGTATGAATTATGAATGAACTGTGTATGAACTATGAATGAACTGTGCATGAATTCAGTATGAATCGTGTATGAATTGGGTATGAATTGGATATGAACTGTGTATGAACTTCATATGAACTGGATATGAACTGGGTATGAATTGAGTATGAACTGTGTATGAACCATGTATGAATTGTGTATGAACTGGATATGAACTTTATGTGAACTGGGCATAAAATGGGTATGAACTGTATATGAATTGTGTATGAATTGGTTATAAATTATGAATGAACTGTGTATGAACTGTGCATGAATTTGGTATGAATTGTGTATGAACTGGGTATTAACTGGGCATGAATTGTGAATGAATTGAACTTTAGATTCTCCATATTGTTTTGATATTATCTCACTGACATTTTTCAAAACAAATTGAAGACCACAAAAACAGGATTCCAAAGTGTGCAGGAAGTTATCAGATTACATAAGAATAACTCATAGTTACTGAGCACTTCAGTACTTAATGTGACAGGCGATGATCTGAACCTCTGACCTGTGCTGCTCCTGATACAACTCAGATACTGTCAGCTCCTGCATTTTGAAGAGAAAGAAACAAAAATAACTTGTCCAAGGAACCCAGTCAGGGAGAAAAAATAAATTAGAAACCAGGTCTGGTGGCTACAGACCCTGAACTTTCCAGACTGTCATTATGAGAACTTAAGTTCACGTATCTTGCTATATTAAGTTAAAAAATATTTTTAATATGACAACGTACTTTAGCTCTTGTATAAGATATGATTTTTTAATTATAATGAGATGAGATTCTAAATTTCTTTCTCGTTAATAAGCACAAGTCAAATAAAAACCTAAAAAATAAAAATAGTACTTGATTTTCAACAGTAGTGCAAGTAGTATATTCCTTGACATAATTACAGAAGACTTTTTTACTATTCCCTCTTCTGTGGCTGACAATGTATGCAGGATTAAAAGTCTCATGCAAATAGGTGGCCCCAGTTTTCTTTTGCATAAAGTGCCAGGAATTATTTTTTCATTATTTTTTGCCAACTCATCTCATTTTAATTAACTCTGAGTCCTTCCCTTTTATTTATCCCTTACTTTTACTTAGTTTCTTGAGAGAAATTCTAAAGCTTCTTTTTCTTCTCAACTCTTGGCTGGCTCAGATATTTTATCTGCAATAAGTCCAAGGTTGTTCTCTCGTCTCCACTGCCTGCCTCACTATTCCCCGCTTCAGAAACAAAGTATGTTCAACCCTCACACTGTGCAGCACTTTTCTGAAAAATCCTATTCATTTTCCTGAAATCTTAGAAAAATTTCAAAAACACTGGAAGATCCCTTAAAATAGTGTGTTATGTTTCTCCTTTGATGAAAATGTGTCAAACGGTCTATGAAACCAGTGTATGGTGCTCCATGATTGCATTAATGCACACAGCTATGATTTAATAAAAGATAAATAAAAAAATAAAAGTCGAGAAAGAGGAAGATGAGGTCAGACAATTTTTAGGGTTGTCTCCAAGTCTCCTTTTCAGCGTCTGTAAAGCCTCAGGCATTAATTCATCCCTGCCTGGGTCCTGTTGGAACTTTCATCAGTGATTAAAGAGGGAGGGGTTGATACCACAGACTCCAGAAATGCCCAAGGCAGGAAGAATTCTTCATTTCCAGGTGTTATGTGCGAGTGTTTCAGTACCACATCCATTATTTCTAACCATAATCATGATAAAATTAAAGGCTTATGACCAGAGTATGAAATACTGTACCCTTTGGATTCATGACCAAAGTAAAATATTTAAATATTTTCAATAATTAATGTCTTTTCCTAAAGAGATAATTTACCTGTTTTTGATACTAAGTGTTATTCACTATTCATAACTCAGAGGATATATTTCTATAGGTAAAAGGCAGGTAAATTTAATTTCTATTATATAATATTTAGTAAGCAAATATTCATCAATAAACTAGTATGTGGAAGACTCCAGTGTTGGTGCCATGAACACAAGGACAAAGAGGTCTGGTTTCTTTTTAAAGGGTTTGTACTCCAGGAGGCATGTTTTTACTACTACAAAAGCTTCTGAATAATTTCTCTGTGTTTGTGGAATACTGATGTAAAACATCATTAATATATTCCTTCAAAAGCATGTGTGGGGCCTGCTATGCACCAGGTCTTAGACTCAAAAAATTCTGATCCCATGGACTTTACATTCTAGTTTATGATAATGAATGATACACAAATAATTAAAGTATAAAAATCCTAAAAATCAGATGGCAATCATACAGAAAAGCAAATGTAGACATTGATAAATACTAGGGAAGAATTGTTGTACATTAAAATAAGAGAGTCACTGAAGGAGAGTCCAGACCATTACTGTCAGTGACATAAAAATGTGAAAATGTATAAAGGTAGCCACGAATATATTATAAAAATGTAGAAATTATTAATTTATTGCTTGAAACTTACCAAGACTACATGAAGAAAAGGCCCTTTACCTTAGGTATACTATTAATGGGATCTGGATTAGAAAGCCTCTTTTACCTGAATCTCAACAAAATACAAGATTGCTCAGGGGACTATAGTTCATCCTAATGTACTAACAATTCTTCATCATATGGTGTTAAAGGAAAACATCCAGCTTTTAGACATGCATATGCTAATACCTTTATCCATACAAACGGGTTTTATTCAGACCATGATTACTAAGTTAGCTATTAAGTCTCTCACATGTCACCAACTCATGAATTTAACATATTATTTGAGCTGTAGATAACACTGTTTCTTGAAAACCTCAAATAGCCCAAGATTAAATTTGTCCTTTCAAAAGTTCACATGAGGATTTTGGAATTTGACCTATTTCTGCTCTTGTTTTAGAAATGAACACAAGCCATCACTTACCCCTCTATTTTGGAAGATCATTCAATCACACTGGTTTTGATTACGAAACAACAGGCCTTGAGAACTATTACGTTTCAAAAATATTTGAGGTAATTATACAAATAATGTTGATAAATAAATATTCCATTGCATACAGTGTTGATGGCCTTATGTTTTATGAAGGCATAAAGTTCACTAAATATTAAAAAATGTATCTAATCATGCAGATTTTGTCAGCAAAGAGGTTACACTGAGTACCTACAGAATGGATATGGAAATTTAAGAGTTACTGAAATATTTCAAAAGTCATTATTTAATTAATGAATTTTATGTTGAACAACTAGAGAATTTCTACAAATAAATGCCAGGCTTTCTCTGGTAAAAAGAGACAGGAATGTAGAGAATATCTCAGCACTCTGATGACGCCCTGGAAAGGCAGAGAAGGAAAGTCTGGAGAAATACGATTTTGAGAGATCTCCTAACTAAACATGTTTTCCAAAATAATGCAAATTTCCACTTCTTGTGCCTGCAATGAAAGCTAAAATGCATATTTTTAAAGGCACAGAGTTACATATGAATTAAACTTTGATACCTTAAATGTTATCAGACGTCCTTCCATCCAAAAATGCCCATGACGTAAGTTTGCTTTCATAGTTTAGATTTGCTATATGTGATCTACTTTTATTCCTGGAAGACTATACTAGACACAGGATCATTAGGAAAAGTTTCAAATAATTCCCCACACACATTCAGTGACTACAATATGCCGGCCCCATCAAGTCTGGGTTAATGTAGTTCTAATAAGTTATTTCGTTCCCATTTACTTTTGAAGCCTAGGAATATTAAACCAAGTATTTACGTCATTAGATATCATGAGTTAAGAACTTAACATTATAGTGATACTTTTGTTTTGAAATAATGATTTTTTTTTTTTTTTTTTTTGCAGTTTTTGGCCAGGGCTGGGTTTGAACCCACCACCTCTGGCATATGGGGCCGGCGCCCTACTCCTTTGAGCCACAGGCACCGCCCTGGAATAATGATGTTTAAAATGTTGGAGAAAGGGTCTTGCTCTGCCACCCAAGCTGGAGGCAGTGGCATGATCACAGTTCACTGCTACCTCCAACTCTTGGGATCAAGTGATGCTTCTTCTGCAGCCTCCTGAGTGAGACTGCAGGCTTGCACCACCACGCCTGGCTACATGTTTTAATATATAAACATATATATATATATATTTATAGATAGGGTCTTGCTGTATGGCCCCCTCTTATCTCAAATTCCTGGCTTCAACCAGTCCTCACATCTCAGACTCTCACTGAACTGAGATTACAGATTATGGACCCACAATGCCAAGCCTTTTAAAGATATTTTGAATATTGTTTCTAAAAAAAATTATTTTAAAACCACCTGCACAATACCTCAATAGGACTTAAAATTAACTCATTGCTAATAGGTTTGTAGGGTACAAGTGATTTTCATTTTATAGATAAATTGTATCGTGCAGAAGTCGGGGCTTTTAGGTATCTGTCACCAGAATAGTGTATATAGTACCCAATGGGTAGGTTTTTGTCCTCACCTTCTTTTCACTCTTCCCCTTTCTTAGTTTTTAATGTCCAGACACCACTTTATGCCCATACACAAATCTCTTTCAGCCCTCGGTTACAAGTGAAAGCATGTGGTATTGGGTTTTCCATTCAGAAGATATTTCAGTTAGGAGAGTGCTTAACAGCTCCATCCAAATTGGTCTGTTAGGGATTTCCATTTCTTCCTGAATCAAACTTGAGCTTGTGTATTTCCAAAAGTTCATCTACTTCCTCTAGATGTCCTAGTTTGCCCAGCAGTTTTCATACCAGTCACGAATGGTAGTTTGTAATTTTGTGGTGTCAGTTGTAACATCCCCTATTACATTTCTGGTTGAGTCTATTTGACTCCTTTTGAGTCCTTTGAGTCCAAATCTGTTTTTGATGATAATTTCAGAAGTGAAGATATTGGACTACAGAAAACATTGAAAGGGCTTCCCAAAAGAGACTGTGCTCTTCTCAAGAAAAGTTGCAATAAATTTATGGGAGAAAATATACTTTTGCCAGGTATATAAGTCATCAGTATAAAGGAATCCATTACAAATAATTAAGTTTAAAAAATAAAAAAAAATTCTGAGGTATTGCTTCTTTTTCTATTGTCTGTAAGATTTGGTATGATCTGTTTTTTGAAATTATCTTTTAATTTTATTTATAAATATTAATTGTCTATTTTTTGAGACCTAAAAAACTATTGTCTATAAGATTTGGCATGATCTGTTTTTTGAAATTATCTTTTAATTTTATTTATAAATATTAATTGTCTATTTTTTGAGACCTAAAAAACAATAAGAAGAAGTTAATTGATGACTCTATACTGAATCTCAGAGTCAAAGCATTCTATAATAGACATACTCTTATTTGACAACGTGAATGTTACTTTCTTTGCATCATCATTACCATCATTATTATTATTATTATCGCTTAATATTTCAATGTGGCAATTGTCTGAATCCTTTTCTGAATGTATTTATGTTTGTTCATTCTTTACAAGGTTTTTGTTTCTAGTCTTTATCATAAACATTGTTATTGTTACCAAATTTTAAACCTTTTTAATTTTATGAAAGCAAAAAATGGAAACCTAATAAACACATGTATATGTAAAAATAAAAATAAATCAAATAAATTAAATTTAAAACATTTAGATGACAAAGTGTTTGTTTTTCCTATAACACCATGTATTTTCAAATACCTCCAAGTGGGGGGTTTGCTTTAAATATCTTTGACCTTCAGACAGACCGGAGACAGCCAACAGAATTGAATGAAGGGGAATGGTTTCCAGGCCTCCTGTTGTCTTTTGAGAAAGCAGAATTCACTAGTTCTCTCACTACACTGATATTTACTCAATTCATGCTCACCACATGCCAGATTCCCTTCTATGTGTCATGTCCATCATGCTAAGAAAATTAGTGCTCATAAAACTTAAATTGTACACTGGGAATTATGCCCCACATGGCCAGTAACTTTATAACATCTCACAGGTCATTTGCCATCTCTAGAACTGTAAGCACCTCTTTGTTGGTAATGGCTGTTAGAATCCCTCTGTGTTGGGGACAGCATAAATCTGCAAGTCTGTACTGGGGAGTTCATCTGGGTAAAAGCAAGAATTTCTAATCGGTAAGTAAAAACATCTGTTTAGAATATGATTTGCTCACTTGCTCCTAAGGTAAGGTCACCTGAGTGCTCTCGACCTCATAGTTCTTGAGAAAAAATAAAATGGAAAATTTCCATTATGCCTGTCTCACAGAAAGGGTGTAAGATCCTATCATGAGAATGTATTTGAGAATGATTGGTTGTCCACAGAACTTTCTGTGTCTGGTCTATTTCTATGTTATAACACAGATGGGGAAACACAGTTCATCATGTGTGTTAGAGACAAACAAGCTATTTTGCCAATAAAATAGCTGCATATGTTCTTAAGGCCAATTGCTAGGCAGAATTTGAGTAACGAAGCTCTCGGGAAACGCAATGAACACGAAACAAAACAAACACTGGTGTTATAGGAGGTAGTTGGGGAAATAGGTAAGAGACATCTTTAGAATGGTTTTATGTGGCTCATTAACTAGTAACTGCACATGACAATAATGGTAGCCTTCGGAGGGATTACTGTGTTTACACACCAGTTGAAAGGTTTATAGATGTGATCACTTTCAGCACCTAATGAAGGAGGTTTTATCACATATTTCTGCAAACAGAAAAAGGAATCTGTGAAAATGTCCAAGCAGCATGCTTGAGTGTGGGAATCAAGACTCAAAGTGGACGCACCTGTCTACAGAGTTTTCTTTCTCTCTAACCACTATACCATATTGCACCCTGATTCCATACTATGTCACTATGGTTTTGTTTAACACAAATGTCAAAATTAATAGATGACTAATGTACTAAGAATTCATCTCTTTTAGGCAACTTCAACTGTGCTAATGTTTTTTTTTAACACTTTCCCTCTCCTTAAGTAGTTTAGTTCTTTACTGAACAACAAAAGCGAGCCCAACAGAGCTACATGTTAGACTCAGGTGCTCGGGCAGTACTGACCCTGTGTCCTCCAGGACCGGGTCTGTATCAAACTGTTTAAAGGTAGGCTTTTGCGGGCACTGCGTGTCCTGAGGACAGCACCCTTTGAAGAACGTTTCCCAGTATTGGTTTTTCTGTCTCTAAGGAAACGATGCAAAGGCCAAGAGTGAAAATGAACTTTTCAATGAAGAATCTACTTAGGACCACTTCATTTGAAAGACTCGAAGGCATAACATCCTCAAACTACAGAGAATTATGTATTTACTCAAAATGTGTACTCTTGCAAAGGAAAAACAATATCCTTCCTATACAGGTGACACAAGCTTCAAAACTGATGGTATCTACACTTTACATTTTGCCTTGTGGAAATAGAGAATTCCAAAATCTAGGAACTAGCCCCTAGTGCCTTCACTCATCCATCCTCTCCTGTACATCCTTCCAGGCTTTGCTTATGTGCAGATACTCATGTCTTTTCAAATGTCATCAGAGTGAGCACCATTTTACAGCCGTATTTTGCTGAGTAGGATTACAGAATAATTTCCACACTGCTATCCAGGTGTCACCTTAATGGTTTTGTAATATTATCCTCAGTGGAGTTACCATAATTTCCTTACCTGTGCGTGCTATTGGACTTTGACATGGTTTACAGTTCTCTATGCTCCTCCGCAATTCTATAATGAACACTTCTTTTGCTATTAAAGTTCAGGTAAATTCCTACAAGAAAGATACTGGGTGCAACTTCAGAACATCCTAACGTTGTCGGAGGCGAAATGCCGATGTCCACAGCAATCACTCCAACACATCACGCCACCCGCTGTGCATGGCAGTGCCGTCCGCACCACACACGTCCCTGAACTCAGACACCAGCTGAGAGATCTGAAAGGAGAAAATGCCGGATACCTTCCTTCATTATCCCCATTTGTTCTGCCTCAACTTCTTTGTGTTATTTATATCTAACCCTAAAATTCGTAGAATGCTAAAATTAGAGTACTATAGAATAGGCCAGAAATACATACACTCTCATCGTGAAAGTTCCGGCAATGAATATTTTATCACCTCCACATTGTGAATGCTTTAGTGCTGTGAGAGACCTCATTTCTGGAGGCAGCAATGCCCAACACTCATCTCAAAAACCAAATGTGTCATCTTTATGCAAAATACCAGCTCCCTGCCCACTGTCCATTAATCGTCCCACTGCTTTCCTTCTTGGCCAGATTTCAAACCACTTCAGTCTCATTCACGCATGGGGATACATCCATATGTTGACCACATGCAGTTAATAGCATGCATAAAACTCTCTTCTCTTCCAAACCACCATGGACTCTAAATGAAACTCTGACCACCACAGGGTAGTGTTGCATGAGTACCCGCATCAGCCTTTCCTTCTTCCATTATTGTAGTTTCATTCAATCCCCTTAACTGTATTTAGAAAAAATAATAGTTTTCCAATTCCCTCTGGCAAAATCTACAGGTTTGCCATCCTTACTCTCAAAATATCAAAATATACTTCAAACTCCTCAGCCTCAGACCAATTCAGTATCTATTGATGGTCTCCCAAGCATCACTTAGATCTGCTTCCTTCCCCTACCTATCATCGCTGGGGTTCACGCCATTTCTCACCTGCCCAGTGACAACTGTGGGGTGGGAGGATCCTCATGACCTTGGTCCCATCATCACCAATGTGAGTTATTTGTTTCTGCAAAGCCGGTTGCCTTGTCATCTCTGCATTTATTTTAATATTCAGTAAAGTCAGAATTTTATCATATACTAAGCTCCTTCCCAGATGATTTTTTAACCAATTTAGATCATTTAGATATAAAATATATACTAATCAAACAGCTATGACTCTACATAGCCCCAGTGTATAGTCCTCCTCCAGGCTGAGGTGACACATGTCTACACTGAGACATAAATTGACTGAAAGAATTGAGATAGGATCTAATACACATTGGTGTTGGAAATGTATCAAATTATTTGCCCTTTGCCTTTCCACAATTCTACTAGCACAGAAGTTGCGATGCTGTAATGAATTCCTGATGTCACGTGTCGTGGCCCCTAACAGCATCAGGCAAAGCACAAGTGCATTCTGCTATGAGTTGACTATGCATAGAGAGTTCAGGTGACATGTTTCAAAACTACGTTTGCAGGGTCCACTCTATGTATATGCCTGAGTGGAGAAATAATCAAGCTTGTCTAATTTCGAATCTCAAAGACTATGGGACATAGTTCAGAATTTGAACTTGTAGGTGGGTGGAGGTCACATTGTAAACTATACCCTGATGCTCTTAGTCAAAATGGGACGGGATGCTCCTGTAGGCAGCTGGAGTTTACCCAGGGTAGAACCACATCCAGTTGGTTTATCTATTTGCACAACACTCCAGGGTTGTGACAAGATGATTTAGCCATGTTGAAACTTAAGAGAAAGCTCAACAGAGGAAGAAATGCTTGCTGGAGTAGCAGCTGCAGACAGATAAGGGTTGTAGCAAGAGGCCCCATCGTAAAGCCCTCAATGAGGCTGGATAAGGACACAGCTGAGGAACTGAGGCAAGGTTAGTGTGGCCTGGGTCTAAATAGCACGGCTGCACCTGGTGTGAAATGTCCCCAGAGTAGAATGTGCCTTTCAGACTATGTTCAGCACTTTGGTCTTTATACTGGGAACAGTGACAGAAGTGACGAGGGTGTAACAGTGCACATGACTTATAGACAGTTTCTTTAAACACAGTTTCTCTGTGTGTTAGGGAGTGCGCTCAATTCAGACTATTACCTGGGGTTGTGTCTCATCTCTGGTGCGTGTGTCTGCTGTGTGGCTGATCTGTACGCAGTGTGTGCTGCGGGTATAGTATACCTGCCGTGTATGCTCCTTGGAGTTTGTATGTGTGATATGGGACGTTTGATAATGGTGTGTCTTCTGTGTGCTGAGTGTATAGTATACCTCCCGTGTATGCTCCTTGGAGTTTGTATGTGTGATATGGGAGGTTTGACAATGGTGTGTCTGCTGTGTGACTGGTCTGTATGCAGTGTGTGCTGCGGGTATAGTGTACCTCCCGTGTATGCTCCTTGGAGTTTGTATGTGTGATATGGGACATTTGATAATGGTGCAGAAGTTTTAAAAAATGTTTGATTCTCGGTAAGGGCCAATGTGGAAAATGGACAAAGTCTGGGTCAGGGCTTGGGAGACCTTTCTGTACTTAGAAGAAATGATTTTCTCTTTGAAATATCTTCCTTAGAGCAATGGCAAAAGTTTTCTAGGTAGGTTATTAAAAGCTAAAAATTTTTGATTAAAAATAGAAAACTGAAATAAGTTTTTACAAAATATCTGGGATCTTATGGAGTTTATGTTTGTGTCCGTGGGTGTTTTAGGGTAATTTATCTGGATATATCTGAGACTGGTTATTTGAATGTGATCATAGAATATTCAAAAACTAATTCACACATGAGTTTTTAAGCTACCGTTTCCTTCATCAATAAAGCACTGATACTGCAGAGCAAATTATGTTATGATCACCCCTTAGCTAAACATGGCTTAAAACAGCAAGATGTTCAAGATCCATTCCTTTCCTCCTCTTGTATAAAAAAGTCACATACATTCTGTCAACCTCTCCTGTAGCAATGACTATATCCTAAAACAAAAAGCAGAAACGCGTTAACAGAAAATGATTGTTCACTGACATCATTCTCCAGACCCATCGTAATTCTTACCTGTGACATATATGTCATAACTAGTTTTCTGTAGTTGAGTTTAATCTATGTCAGGAAAACTTTGCAGACACGGGTCAATTCACAGCCTTTCTGAAATCTTTGGAAATTCTGAAGATTCATTGCAACTCATAGTGTCATTTTAATATTCTAGTTAAGTGCGTGACCCATAATTTTAATTAATTCACCCAAACACTGATTATTCAACTTCTTAAGCTCTAATAATTACATTGTCTATTTAGCATGCTATTTTATCAGGCAAGATGAGAACTTCTCAGAAAAAATTAAGGTTATTTTTGGTTTGTATTTCTTTAGAAAATATACCCAAATAACTTGAGAATGTAAAAAAGGAGTAAATCAGGGCCTTGATAGTTTTCATATTGTGTATATTTAAATTCAAGTTTATGGATGATAAAAATAAACATTGAATATTTTCTTCTCATATCAAATTTCTTGGTATGAAATTTCCCAACAGCATTCCTATTTTAGCACCATACTCTTGGCACAGCTCAAACTTCTGCTGAAATCAGGCTGGTTTTGCTGATATCATTTTGTATACTTTTTAGACTTTAGGTATTAAACATACACCACACATACAAGATATCCCATCACAGTTGACTGATTTTAATGATTTAGAAGTTTAGTGAAGTGGAGAAACCTTACCCCCATTTACATGGCCCCCTTTCCTCTCATTTTAAATATAATTGTGTAAGTATTTCCTTTGTAGACATTAAGTGATATGTCAGAGGGTATTAAATTTGCTTTCACCAAGACATATGATTTAAACTCAGGAGTAGTATGAGAGTCTATTATATTGACTCCTATTTTATAAAGCATTTCTACACGGAAATAGGAAATATGAAAAATTTCTCATACCTTCTTTTTAGAAGATGTGAGAAACCTCATTAAAGGGAGTACAATGTCAAGATGAGGTGTCAAGAGTGCTAAGGTCTGGGACGATAACCTTTCAGGGATCCTCTCATTCACTTCCATGCCCAATAATGGCTGCTATTGGTTATATGCCAGACATCACCTAATACTATGAACACTGAAGATCAATGTCCTTTCAATCTAGTGGGAAATACTGGCATCATTATTGAGTTATGACACAGAAAAGTATGTGGTGAAGGCTTTGATCAGTGCTGCTTAGAGATGGATGCACACAGGTGAGTTTACAAGAGTCTAACATTTCGGTATTCAGGAAAGTGGTAAGAAGTGTGTTCAGATGAACAAAGGATGAATAGCATATGTTTATCTAGCATTCACTAGTTTGAGCCTTATTTTATATTAAATTTCATTATTCAGACATAATAAAATCTCAGTAATTTATCATATTTAAATTTGGTACTTTTCACAGATCTCTATAGTAAATGGACATAGTGTCTATGGGAAAAAAAATAAGGCCCTTTGAAACATCAAGGCTATAAAATTAAGTTTTAGAACAGAGGCACACCTGAGAGCATTTCCTACCATGCAAAGTGGCTAAGTTGTGGCCAAGGAGGAGCTGTCTACTCACAGCATTGCCAAAGGAAGACATTCGCTCCAAACTTCACCCTTGCTTATTATGTTGAAGGACATAAATTTCCATGAAATAATTATAGTATGATACATTAAAATTTGTCATTTCTATTTAAGAAAAATAAATTGCTGTAGAAAATGTGTCAATAATTTCCAGTTATGTATATGTAGACAATGTTTATATAGAATTGAAGAATGGTTATAATATACCCTAACTTATAGTGATAGGCAGTGTTTACTCATTGATGTACAGTAAAACAGTCACTTTAACACACACAAGCATACTTACTATTTAAAATTGATTTAAAGTCTAGGATAATTACATTTAACCAAACAAACATATAGACCTCTTTATGTTTCCACTTTTATTATTAAGATTACTGATAAAAATATGGATGAAATTCAAGGAGCTTACATGTGTGTGGTCCAGGGGAAAATATATTAAAATAAAGTTTTCATGAAACATGAGAAATTCAGTGATGACGATTGGTAGAATAACCCACAAGCTGACCTGCAAGGTAAGATTTGCTGAGAATTGGAGGTGGATGAGGTAGAACTTAGAGAATGGTTCAGGTAAATTTCTATAGGAGAAACTGCAAATTAATACTGTCCCTAGATGGCCATAGAGCTTATCAGTATTTTTATGGTATCTCATATAGTAACCAAGTTGGAACTGGCTGTTCATTTCTAACCTATTTAATAGACTTTTTTTCTTTTATCTCTCTCTACGAAATAACAGCAGCTTAGCAACGTTGAAAAACACCTACTTTTTCAAAAATTCAACAACTTTTCTCTGGTGCCCCAGAGTGGGACTGAGGCAGTAAGAGGGACCCAGTTAATATTTCCAGCAGGTTTCAGGGGGTGGTCTCAAGAGGGAAATGACCAGTGTTGGTAGCCGGAAATGTTGCTGTCAAAACACATGACTCCTCTACTCTGGAGAAGCAGATTCTGTGTGAAGATGCCCATGTTACCCAGGTGACATTTAAATCTACCCTCGGTAGATGTTAGTAGTGCAGGAACCCTAAAAAGGTCTACCAAACTACCACATGTGAGCATGATCAAAGGAATCAAACAATATATAGGTCAAAACAGGAAATTACAAAAGGCACCATTAATCTTTTTATTTTTTACATCGAGCTTGCAAAAGTCATGGAATTGTGGGATTAACTTTTGGACATTGATTATGGACCAGCAGATTCCTTCAAAACATCATTTACTTAATTCCTCCAAGAATGCAGGAGGTAAGATACAAACTCCTTTTAGAAAGGGAACCTAGGAGGTCAAAGTTTCAGAAACTTTATTCAAGGTGACAGATCCCTGTCCACGTTCATCACGGAATTCCCAGCAGTTTTGCCTGAACCAAAGGCAGTGAGGCTCTTCCTACCCTGATTTATTACATAAGCTACATAAGCTACTGATTTTATTATGTTTTCCCAAACAAATGAAATCTAAAAGTATTATCAATATTTGCGAATTAAGTGCCTTTAAAATGTGTACCCCTTTGTATTTATACACAATTATTTAAAATAACTATTTTTAAAAAGTTTTCATAGGGGAAAGCAGGGGAGAGAGTGTGAAGAAAGTAAATCCTTTCACTCCTTTCAGGGAGAAACTCACCTTTCCTCGGGTGGAAACGCTTTCGTTCATGAGCTCCATACGGAATAAACAGAATACACTGTACGTGAGCACCACACTGTCCGACAGACGGTAAGCGCTGCAGTAATGAGACTTTAGATGAGAGTGCTTGAAGAGGCTCTTGAAGGGTGAGTACTAATTGAGCTTCAAAATGAGAAAAGGACGGACATCCTCTGGCTTGCCCCCTGCCCCTGCCCAAGTAGGAAGGGTCGACGCCAGCAAAGGCAGGTGACAGCGGAAAGCCTCGATTCTCACAGCGATATGGAGACAATTGGTGGTCAAAGATCAGGAGAGAATTTCTTCTGCTTTTCAGAACCCAAATTAATGAAAACATTTCATTAGCTAGTGAATGAAAGACCCAATCAACTGCCTAAAACCAAACCTAAATAGATAACGGCTATCTATTGCTAGAAGATATTCAACAAATTTTATTTTGGACTAAGTACAATTAAGTAATAATTAGACTTTCTTGTACTAGTTGTCAGCTGTGGTCTTTCAGCTTGGCCATTTGAAAAACTGAGGTGGATTCAGACCTCTCTTTGGAGACACCAGATATAAAGGGAAATGTGAAAAAACTGTCAAATCTGCCTGACAGACGCAGCACATGCCCAGACTCCTCTCTTGCTGCGCCCTCTCCACATCAAAGAAAGGAAAGGATATTAGAGGGGTGGGGTTAAGGTTTGAAAGGAAAAAGGATTCAGTTGCTTCTTTGTGGGTACCTGAGGTGGGGGATTCTTCATTAATGCTGCAATTTAAGAGCATGAGAAAATTCTCAACACATACAAAACTTAAAAGCTAAACCTCTCATCTTTTGCTTACGTTTTTACTACTTTTATGACTTCACTCATGATAATAGCTGTCGTAACATAATATAACATAGGATCAAACACAGCAGAACTCACAGTGGCAATTCACCAAGTACATGAGTTTGTAGGGGAAGGAAATATCGTCCACAAGCAAATACCAGGGATGTACTCTGACAAAGGAGATTTTCCAAAAGATTTCTAGCAGAGCCAGAGTTCAGAGGCAAACTTATAAAAATAAATGTTTTCTGTAAGACAATAGCAGGGGATGTTTTAAAACATACGATAATTTCAACTGTGTCAGTTCCTTGAACACTTTTCTAAGAAGTCTGAACTGGGGTCCTGCCTTGGGAATTCTCCCAATATCACTTTTATGTAAGCTACTGATTTTATTACTTTTCCCCAAACAAAAGAAATCTAAAAGTATTATTAACATTAGCAAATTAAGTGCCTGTAAAATGTGTACGCATCTGTATGGGTACACACATATTTAAAATAACTATCAGCTACTTTCCTCATTTATGCGTCTGACTTAAGTTTTCTAATGCTTTATCTTCATAAATGATTCAATATCTGGCAACCAGGACTGTAGGAAAAGGCTGCAGGAGTTCAGAAGAGGAGAAACCTGGGAGAACACAGGTGCTAGAAAGGCTTTTTGTTGGAGCCACTGACAATTATCAAGCTTAAAAGACTAGCTACAAGATAGAACACCAAGAGATCCAGTTGACATTCTAAACAGTGGGAGGACTCACTCCTGGTGGGCTGCAGCCTGAGAGAGGGGCTCCTAACACGGCCTGCTTTGGTTTCATTAAGCTCTAACCATTAACTTTCACCTTGAGGAAGAAACGGGATTGGGTTTCCTATCCTTTCACAGGACTGCCTCGGACTCTTTGCCCTTCATACCTGCCAGGGATGGGTGAGCCTCTTCCCCTAACCTGGAGCCTAGCTCTGACTCAGAGGTCAGAGGCCTCCGGTGGGCCAAATATTATGAAAACCAAGACAGAATGCATGAGGACACCCCAAGTCCTGAGATGCACAGTGTAGACCTACATCTGGGCATGCCCTGTGAGCTCTGGGAGGCCGGGGCCACACCTGCCTTATTCATGAACATGTATACAGCAAGGGGCCCAGGGGCTCGCATCAATGAATGTCAAATGAATGACTGTATTAAAAAAAATTCAATACCTGACACAAGAATGAAAGATCAATGATAACGTATTGCAATGAGTTAGTAAATCAGGTTTCTAGAAATCAACTAACAATAATACAGTACTTAGTAAACAGCAATCATTTATCCAGAACTCTGCCAGATATTCTGAATACAAAAGATAACACCCGTCCCTAACTCTACAACAAAATGATGTTATCATTAAAGTTTATGTCAACATAAATATGACGTTCATTACAGAGCTATTGAAGACCTATGTATAGATAAAATTAGACTCAGCTGACAAAAATGGAATCAAAGTAAGTTTATTTCATGTCAAAACATATTTTGAAGGAGAAATACTCTAAACCTTATTTCTCCTTGACAGTGTTTCAACAATTTCACATGATCTTTAGCTTTTTGCAGAACATACAATAACTAAGAAAATGCCATGAAGGCTACGTTGAACAGTTTGATGAGAATATTTCAGATTGTATATGAAAACAGCATATTGTACCCCTTGACTGCACTAATGTACACAGCTATGATTTAGCAATAAAAAAATAAATAAAAACAGTTTTTACAAAGTTACAGATACACTCAACTACACACAATGTAACACATAAAAATAAAATGGAGATTGTCCTGAATGCCTTTATTTTCTCTCCTTTAAAAATTTAGGCATTGTCAAAATTTGGAAATATTTCACTGAGAAATATATTAACTTTTGAGTAGAAAATAAATGGCTTATTAAAATCCAAACACTCATTGTTAGCCCTTTTAACAACCACTTATACCTTAAAGACCCCAGAGATAATCCTTCTAAATTGTAGAAATTACCTAGACTCTCATGGGACTACAAATCCTAAAATGTAGGGGTGGGGGGTTTTGTATGATGTTCCACGTACAATATTTTTCACCTTAGAATTTGCTTTTATTGTAATTTGAAAGCTATAGAAAAGAAAAAATGAGAGTAAATCCATCCGCATATTGTTATCCTAGTGTTTTCTGAGGCTATGAATTTACAATCTGAGGTGACAGAGACCTGTGTTAATTCTTGGCTTTCTGAGACAATTTCCCCATGTAATAGGGTGATTATCCCACAATAGGGTTCTGACCAAGGCAGACGTGGTATAAACAAGCATTAGCTCCAGTAATATCCCATGGAGTCCTCAGGTTTCAAAGCAGCACTTAAGAGATGCTCATGGCAGAAGTGAGGGAATGGGGTTCAGGAAGTTGAACTAAAAGGGACCCTTTTCATGTATTTGTTTCAAAGTCAGGATTGGGAGGAGGATGAAAGTTATATAAGAAAGTAGCCCAATGCCCGTGAAACCTTTTTCAAACCCTGAAATAAACATACAGAGATGGAGTTTGGTTCAAAAAATCAGTATTTTGTGAATACAAATAATTGGTAGTTTCTGCTATTAATATTTTGTTGTGATACATCAACCTTAGGGGAAATCTTTAAAACAAAATCAAGGTTTGGAATAAGAAAGGCTGATACAGAATGAAAGTATATTGCATGCCTAATTATCAACTACTACGAAAACGCTATGCAAAGCTGGTTTTTCTTTGAATTCAAAGAGTTGTAAAGAGACTTATGTTGAATATTCCCATATATTTTGATAGTAAGAAACTATATATGTAAATAGCCCTGAAATTTTATAAGCCCTGAGGAATTGATCCAGCTGGGATTTGTCACTAACGAGATGTTTCCAGTTGGCCAAGGGCATCATAGAAATCAAACACTGAACAGTAAACCTCACTTCCCTTAGAGTTATTTAACATTTTACAATTTATAAAGCACTCTCAATGTGTTATATTTTATTTACACAATGATCCAATGAATAAGGCAGGGAAATATTTTTTTTCTACTATTCATGATTTAAAAAGGAAAAAAATTTTTTTATAATTTTCTACTATACATGATTTGAGAGGGCACGTTTGATTTGCATGACTTCACTGCTTGGGAATGCGGGGTGGAGGGAAGTTAGGCAGACACCCGCCTCTATGTTATAAGCTGCTTTTTTATTCTGCCATGGTGCAAAACTCCAAAGATAACAAAAGCACTCAAAGTATATCTCTATTGTCATGTAACATAAAAGACCATTTCTATAACCTGTCCAAGTACAGCATGAAAAATCACACTACTCTTGCTGAGATAAGTAACTTTTCCTAGATGTTTATTTTCCAGAGATACGTTCACAGTATACAATTCAGGAGTCAGTCACTTAGGAAGGAGAAAGAGGGAGATGCTGGAGACGTGATACCTCAGCTGAAGACACACCTGTGTTACATAGGTTACTTTCACACTGCCCCAGAAGTGTTTTTTAATATAGAAAAGCGGCCAATACATTTTAGGGATTTAAATAAATATTTGTCTAATGTATTTTTAACCATGTCAAACTATTTGTGGAGGGGGAATGAAAATGCACTATATGGAGTGGTCAACATAGGGAAGTGGGCCTACTGTACCAATACGTACATGTAGTTCAGGTCTGGTCAGTGAAGATCAGGTCAACCTGAGGGGGTGGTCAGGGCAGGGAGGTGGTCATTATGGAGGTTCGACTGCCTTTCAGATGTGTTGGGGAAAGGAAAACATCAAGAAGGATGCAGTATGTTGTTCAGGATCTAGTATATTTGTTGTTCTGTAGTAGTTATTCAATAAATATTTAAATATATAATTCATATAGAACTCATCCTATTATAAACATACAAATTGCTGGGTTGATTTTTTCATGTAAGTATACAATTCATTGTTGCCTATCTATAAAGCAGTACCCACATTGTTATGATATCATGCATATCTCCATTTAAATAATTAAGTATTGTTATCCTTTGATATCCTTAAATGTCAGTGATAATTACTGCAACTATTAGCATTTTTTTTCACTCTGGAAGAAAATGACACTTGATAATTTTTCCTTAAGTAAAATTCCACTTTCTAATCTCTGCAAACAAAATCCAAGATCAGCTCCTCTTCCCTTCCTATATGTACATGCACTTGCATAATTACACACGTCTCTGCACACTCATCTTTAGCATATTAGTGTGTGAGTAATTACGTAGAGTTACAGTGACAGGTGATTTTCAAGTGATGAAACAAAGCTTGGACCTACTTAGGGGGAGAGAGAAAACTCAGGTAAGTTTTTATTAACAAATAATGTTATGTAGTGAGAACTTTCATGCTAAAAAGTAAAATAAAAAACTTTATTATTTATTATTCTTGAATGAGTACATCATTAAAAGGACACACCTTCTAAATTTGAGACTATTGCCTACCAACTCTGTCTTTGATATTACTCATTTTTAACTTGATTAATTTTTATTTTCAGATTTTCAAAAGAAATTTATATCTGCATTGCTTGTGCAGCTCAATCATTAGATACTATATTGTTATACTCTTTACAAGCAATTTTAAATTATTTGAAAAGTTAATATTGACCCATAAATCACAATGCTATTTACAGATTAGATACCATCAGAGATATGTTCTAAATGAATGTATGTTTTGAAATATTACCAACTAAGAGAGTCCATAGTCCAAGGCAGGTTTTTAATATTATTCTCTACATTAAAAACAAAAGAAAACCATAATGATAACGACAATGCCCACATTACCTGCTCTTTGGACTTAAGTTTAACAGAGCACCTGGTATATGCTAACTGTTCTTTGACTGGAAAAACGTCCTTTAGTGTCATGAACCTTGAACTAGGGAAGATTTTAAAAGTTGCCCATGCTTAGGCCACAACCCAGATCAAGTGAATTATGAAGGGACTTAACATTTAAGGTTTTTGTAACATTCCCAAATGGATGCCAATTACACAATTAGACAAAAAATTACATTACATGCTGCCAGTAATATTTGTATTTTGCTTTACAATTGCTTTTGATAAAGTAGTCACCTTGCTTTTAAATAATAGTTTCTTCTAAGTGAAAGCAAAATAAAAATGTTAGTACATCAGGTTTTATTCCTTCAGTACAGATGCTCTGGTACATTTTACTCCTTCTGTATTCCTTTCTGTCTAATAAAATCCTATCTTACCACTGATCTGTGGTCCATGGGTTGATAACATATTTTGGGGTGTCATCCAGTATCGATGATCTGTGCAGGAGGTGGAGCAAGATGGCGACCAAATAACAGCTTCTTTAAAATTAGTTGCAGTGATATGGACAGAAGACTCCAGGCAGCTCTGGTTTGGGGGCTCTGCCCAGAAACATCCCTTTGGGGACACAGGGAGGAAGGTGTAGGACTTCTGGACCCGAGGAGGAGGACAAAAGCAGTGGAGAACTGGCAATTGGTTGCATTAGGTTTGAGGTTGTGGTGGCTACCGCAGCTGTAGCTATAGAAACAGCAAGATTGCAGAGAGCTAAGGCCTCCCTTGTGTGTTGTTTTGTGTTTTTGGACTTGGGCACTTGGTTGAGTTACCTTAGGATACCTTGGGTGAATGTTCAAGTAACTCTGAGCAGTGTTCAGAGTCTGGGACTGAGCCACTAGCCTGGAACAGAACTTTCATTGTTTGGCTCAGGCTGCACAGCCATTGTGGGAGAGGTGCCCTCCAGGCTCTGGCCTCGGTGTCCCAGAGTGAGGTCCATGCTGGGAGACCTTGGGCAAGTGATCAAGTGACTTTCACCAGTGCCCAGAGGGTAGAGCTGGGACACTGAGGAAAAGCAGAGATTTCATTGTGTGGCAGTAGGAGAGCTGCCTCGTAGCCTCTGCCCCCAAGGATATAGAGCAAGGCTGGCTTTGAGGTGCCTGATAAGCAGGCAGCCACTTCAAGACAGACCCCAGCGACACATGCTTTCCTGTGAAAACCTAAGCCTCTTGCTTAGCCAAGTATCACAGTTTAAAGTGTCTTTTCAGTGGGATGAGGAGAGATTCAGGCTTTCAACTCTTTGGTATTTGAGGGCAATAAAGTCAGCAGAGGCTCCCAGTCTCCATATTAAACAGCTGTATCAGCATTATGACTAGCATCTCATACCCCAGAAGATCACCTGTTGCCCAGGCAATATTCAGCAAGATATATATAGGGCTTTGTTTTTTATTTTCCTTTCTTTTTTTTTTTGTAATTTCAACTTTTTCCCCCTAGATTTCTCTTTTTCTTTTTATCTTCATGTTTCCAATGCAAATATGATTTTTCATTGTTGGCTTCTTTAATAATAAGAATTTCATTTTTGCTTGTTTATCTCCCTCTATTATTTGCTTTTTCCTAAAATTTTATCTTGTAAGATTTTTTTGTTTGTTTTGGTTTGATTTATAGTATTTTTTTTTCTCTGTTTGGTGGGGTACTGTGTCTGTTTAGCCTGGCAAAGTGCTTCAGACCGCAAGGGAAGCATCCAATCCAGCACTTCCAGTGGTTGGGAGGTTTTAAGTTGTAGGTCTAAGAACCCTAGTATACACCTTTATTACTTACTCCTATCTCCCTCTTTCTGTGCTTCCCTTCATTTTGTCAATCTTCCCTTTTACTCGCCCCCTCTCTTTTCTCTTTTCTTTTTTAATCTTTTTTTCCTGCTTGCTTTTTAATCTTCTCATCCTTTTAGTACTGTACCAAAAGGACACATCAACACCTTAGGTCAGAGGAATGATAACTTAAAGAGAAAGAGGGAGCAAAAGGAAAATTAGGGCAAGGAAACAAACAAAAGAAAACACTCATGAGGAAGAAAAAGCAGAAAAATCCTGGCCACATGAAAACCAGACCAGAGTAACCCCCACAAACGACCATGATGTCACTACCGCAGAGGATTTCACATGTAAAAAAAAATTAGAAATGACAGAAAGTGAATTTAAAATATGGATGGTAAAAACAATGATGGAAATTGCTGAGAAAGTGGAAAATAACCAAAAGGAAATTCAAAAACAGAGTTAAATAAGGGATAAACAATATGAAGAATATAGAAAGGATATAGCAGAGCTAAAGGAATTGAAACAGTCAATTACGGAACTTAAATATGCACTAGAAAGTATCAACAACAGATTAGACCATGCAGAAGAAAGAATCTCAGAGGTAGAGGATAAAGCTCTTGATCTAACTCACATAGTTAAACAGTCAGAAAAAAAGAGAGAGAAAGTAGAAAATTTACTAATAGAATTATGAGACTTCATGCAGTGTTCAAACATACAAGTTAGAGGTATCTCAGAAGGGGAAAAAGAATGCCCCAGAGGAATGGAACCCATGCTAGAGAATATAATGAATGAAAATTTCCAAAAATATCACCAAAGATTCTGACATACACCTTTCAAATGGATATCAGACCCCCAAGTCATCTCAACTCAAATAGCGCTACTTCAAGACACCTTATGATGAACCGGTCCAAAGTAAAGACAAAAGAAAAGATTTTGCAAGCTGCCAGGAGGAAGAAACAATTGACCTACAGGGGCAAATCCACCAGGGTGACTTCAGATTTTTCTAATGAACCTTTTAAGCCAGAAGACCATGGTCATCTACCTTTAACCTACTTAAACAGAACAATTTCCAGCCCAGAATTCTGTATCTCACTAAGCTAAGCTTTAAAATTGACAGAGAAATCAAATCTTTTACTGATACATAAACATTGAGGAAATTTTCCACAACAAGACCAGCTCTACAGGAAATACTTCAACCTGTTCTACACATTGACATAACAATGAACCACCAGCAAAGTAAGTAGCCAGAAACTAAAGAACAAAAAACATAGCTTCCAAAATGACACAAAAAGATAAAACTAAGCAAGGGACTTTCACAAAACAAGATAAATAGAATGCAATCACATCTATCTATTATTTCAACAAATGTTCATGGCTTGAATTTCCCACTGAAGAGGCATAGACTGGCTGACCTGATTAAAAAAAAAAAAAAACCACAAGCCATTAATTTGCTATCTTCAGGAAACAGACCTAGCCTCAAAAGACAAATTAAAAATCAGACTTAAGGGTTGGAAGACAATTTTCAGGCAAACAGAATTCAGAAGAAAAGAGGAGTTGCAATCTTATTTTCAGATACAAGTGGATTTAAAGCAACTAAAGTCAAAAAAGACAAAGATGGAGTCTTCATACTGGTCATGGGAAAAATATAAGAAGACATTTCAATTCCAAATACTTATGCACCCAACTTAAATGCTCCCAGATTCATGAAGTAGACCTTAATTAGTCTGAGTAATGTGATATCCATAACACCATAATAGCAGGGGACATTAACACTCCTCTTACAGAGCTGGATGATACTCTAAATGGAAACTAAACAAAGATTCAAAAAACTTAAATGTAACCCTAAAATAACTGTGCTTGATAGATGTAAAAAGAACACTCCATCCCAAAGCTAAAGACTATATGCTCTTCTCATTGGCCCATGGAACATTCTACAAAATAGATCATATCCTAGAACACAAAATACAAATCTAAATAGAATCAAAAGAATTGAAATTTTACCTTGTATCTTCTTAGACCTCAAGGCACTAAAGGTGGAACTCAACTACAATAAAAATGTTCAACCCCACACAAAGGCTTGGAAATTAAACAACTTTATGCTAAATGACAGTTGGATGGAAAAAGAAATAAAAGAGGAAATAATTAACTTCCTTGAGCATAACAACAATGAAGACACAAGCTACCAAAACCTGTGAGATACAGAAAAAGCTGTCCTGAAAGGAAAATTTATCACTTTAAATGCCTACATCTGAAAAACAGAAAGAAAGTGCATCGACAAACTCACAAGCCATCTTATGGAATTGGAACAGGAAGAACAATCTAAGCCTAAATCCAGCAGAAGAAAAGAAATATCCAAAATTAAATCAGAGATTAATAATGAAATTGAAAACAAAGAATCATTCATAAAATTAACAAAACAAGGAGTTAGTTTTTGAAAAAATAAATAAAATAGATAAACCTTTGGCCAGACTAACTAGAAAGGGAAAAGTAAAATCTCTAGTAACCTTAATTAGAAATGATAAAGAGGAAATAACAACAGATGCCATAGAGATACAAGAGATTATCTCTGAATACTACAAGAAAATCTATGCCCAGATATTTGACAATGTGAAGGAAATGGATCAATATTTGGAATCACACCCTCTCCCTTAGTAAATAATTTCCTCTTTTATTTCTTCCTGCACCTAACTGTCATTCAGCATAAGACTTAGCCAGGAAGAAATAGATCTCCAGAACAGACCCATTTCAAGCACTGAGGCCAAAGAAACAATAAAAAAATATCCCAACAAAATATTGCCCTGGTCTGGATGGCTTCACACTAGAATTTGAACAAACCTTCAAAGAAGACCTTATTCCCACACTTCAGAAATTCTTCCAAAAAATTAAGGAGGAAGGAATCTTCCCCAACATGTTCTATGAAGCAAACATCACCCTGATACCCAAACCAGGAAAAGACTCAACTAAACAGGAGAACTTCAGAACAATTTCAATAATGAATATGGATGCGAAAATTATCAACAAAATTCTAGCCAATAGATTACAGCTTATCATCATAAAAGTCATAAGTCATGATCAAGTAGGTTTCATCCTAGGGATGCAAGGCTGGTTTAACAAATGCAAGTCCATAAATGTAATTCACTGTATCAACAGAAGTAAAAGCAAACACCATATGATCCTCTCAATAGATTCAGAAAAAGCATTTGATAAAATCCAGCATCTTTTTCTAATTAGAACACTGACTAGTATAGGCATAGTTGGCACATTTCTTTAACTGATGAAGCCATCTGTGACAAACCCATAGCTAATATTTACTGAATGGAATAAAACTGAAAGCATTCCCACTTAGAACTGGAACCAGACAAGGTTGTCCTCTATCGCTGCTACTCTTCAACATACCACTGGAGGAAGTTCTAGCCAATACAATCAGGCAAAAGAAGGAAATAAAGGGCATCCAAATGGGAGCAGAGGAGGTCAAACTCTCCCTCTTTGCTTATGATATGATTTTATACTTAGAGAACCCCAAAGACTCAACCACAAGACTCCTGGAAGTCATCAAAAAATACAGTAACGTCTCAGGATATAAAATCATGTCTACAAATCAGCAGCTTTTGTATATGCCAATAACAGCCTAGATAACAAGCTAAGGACACAATCCCCTTTACAGTAACTTCATAGAAAATGAAAAACCTAGAAATATACCTAACAAAAAAGGCGAAGGACCTCTATAAAGAAAATTATGAAACCCCCAGAAAAGAAATAGCAAAGGATATAACAAATGGAAGAACATACCATGCTCATAGATGGGAAAAATCAACATTGTTAAAATGTCTATAGTTCCCAAAGCAATCTACAAATTCATTGTTATCTCTATCAAAATCCCAACATCGTACTTTCAAGACTTGGAAAAAAAATAATTCTTCATTTTGTATTGAACCAAAAAAAAAAAAAAAAGCAAACATATAGCTAAGGCACTTCTTAGTAATAAAAACAAAGTTGGGGGGCATCAGCTTACCAGACTTTAGCCTATACTACAAGACCATAGTGGTGAAAACAGCATGGTATTAGCACAAAAATAGAGACATAGACATCTGGAACCAAATAGAAAACCAAGAAATGAAACTAACATCTTAATAAAGGGTGCTGGGAGAACTAGATAAACACATACAAAAGACTGAAACTGGACCCACACCTTTCTCCACTCACAAAAATTGATTCAGGATGGATAAAAGACCTAAACTTAAGGCATAAAACAAGAAACATCCTTAAAGAAAGCATGGGAAAAACACTTGAAGATATAGGTCTGGGGAAAGACTTTATGAAGGATACTCCAGTGGCAACTGCTACAACAACAATAAACAAATGGGACTTATTTACACTGAAAAGCTTCTGCACAGCTAAGGTGACAAAACCAAAGCAAACAGACCATGTACACAACAGGAAAGTATATTTGCATATTTTGAATCAGACAAAAGCTTGATAACTAGGTTCTATAGAGAACTCAAATTAATCAACATGAAAATAGCCAACATTCCCATGTACCAATGGGCAAGAGAGATGAATAGAACCTTCTCTAAAAAAGGCAGAGGAATGGTTAACAAACATATGAAAAAATGCTCTAATTATTAGAGAAATGCAAATCAAAACCAACCTAAGATATTATCTAACCCCAGTGAGAATGGCTCACATCACAAAATCTCAAAACTGCAGATGCTGGCATGAATGTGGTAAGAAGTGAACTCTTTTATACTGCTGGTGGGACTGCAAATTAATTCAATGTCTTTTGGGAAGGAAATGTGGAGAAACTTTAAATAACTCAAATCCCACTTGATCCTGTAATCCCATTACTAGGCATCTACCCAGAAGAAAGGCAATCCTTTTATCATAAGGACACTTGTACTAGACTGTTCATCAAGCTCAATTTACAATCACCAAAACGTGAACAGGCCCACCAACCCAGGAATGGATTAACAAGCTGGTATATGTACACCATGGAATACTATTCAGCCATTAAAAAGATGGAGACTTTACATCTTTTGTATTAACCTGGATGGAAGTGGAACACATTCTTCTCAGTGAAGCATTACAAGAATGGAGAAGAAACAATTCTATATACTCAATTTTGACATGAGGACAATTAATGTCCTAGTATATGGTGGGGTTTGGGTGAAGGTGAGAAAAGAGGGAGGAAGGGAGGGGAGGTGAAGGGTCACGGTATGTGACATACCTTTGTGAGGCAGGACACAATTATAAGAGGGACTTTACCTGACAAATGCATTCAACGTAACCTGGTTCATTGTACCCTCTGTAAATCCCCAACAATAACATATATAATAATGTTTCTCCTTCTTTGCTTCTAACTCTTTGAAATATTGTGTCCTTGGTTTCCTTAATTTGTATTTGAGCCCTAACCAATATGTACTTCCTTCCAGAATCAAAATAGATATTTCTATGTCTGTCTTTGATGGGCTAGTAGGGATTTTTCCTTCCCTCCTATAACTAAAGAACAAAAACATAAAAATATAGGAAACAATAGTTTTGGTATGTTTAATAACATAAAATACAGCATGGTGATTCCTGTGAAAAGAAAAACAAATGATTTCACTCTTGCTCCAGTCTACTGTCTGATAAGAACATTCAGGGAGCAGAGCAAGAAAGGGGCGCCAAACAGGATCTGGCAGTTTTCCTGGCTAGAGAAGATGAAGCTGAGACTTGGGAGAAGACCAAGACCATGGCTGGTAGAATTACAGAACAAATCAGAGAGGAGAGAGTGAGTCACCAGAGAGGAGCAGAGGGTCCCCGCAGTTTCCCCTGAGAACTGGTGTGCACATTCATGGACCAGAAGCACTCAAGGCTGAGCAGAGGCTGCAGAAAAGTCCCCCAGAAAGGAGCAAGAAGTAATCCTAAGAGCTCACACATACTAATGTCTGTGTTCCCAAGGACACTGTAGGAAAATCTAATAACACATGGCCTCGCTAGTAAAGAAAAATTAATTCTCAATTGAAGACTTCTCCGATTCCACCCAACAAAGCTTACGTTCAAAAGGCTATGCCTCTTTGCCAAGTAACTTAATTGTGTATCAGAACAAAATGTTAAATATTAAAAAAAAATCCAAAAATATTCTACACTTAACAAGGTAAAATTCATGATATCTGACATCTAAACAATTACCAAGCATGCAAAGAAACAAGAAAATCAGACCCCTAGTAAGAAAAACAAAGCAAATATAATTACCTTTGAATTCTGGTAACGTCAGACTATTTGTTTTCCTTCAACATGTCATCTCTTTGAATATTCCTCATATTTTGCTTAAATTTTTTTCTTTCTATTTACCTCTTCACCCCAATCTAAAGCAATATTCACTGTATGTGATTTGCTTAACGTGGTCCAGTTTGAGCACCACCGGCTCATATTGGTTCCCCTGCAAATCATCTTCTTGTGTATGTTCACATTTTGTCTTACACACAACTGTTACCAGGACCTGCCATACTCTAATGATATGTTAGGTCTGTGCCTGTTTACTTGAGTCTACAGCACTCAAAGGCAGGAATAATGTCATACACATGAGTTTTACTGTCAGCAAGTATAGTGATCAATGCACGGTGTTCAAAATGAGTGTCAAATGCATCAATACATTAATGTTCCCTCAAGTTCCCACTGTGTGTTTTTCACATGCCGTATGTTGGTAGGAATTTTGCCAGTCTCTTCCTATTGTTTCCTCCAAAAACTTCTGTAAGGCTTCTCTCATCCCATTATTTACAGCACACAGACTGAACAATCAGGAAAAAAAAATATCTCAAACCCGTTGCTACCATGCAACACTTACGGACTTTGTGCTCTTGGGAATTTTACTTTCCCTTGATTCCTCATCTATGCAACGTAGATAAACATATCCATGGGACAGGGCTGTTTTATGGATTAAAGGAGATGTGTGTCTATTAGGTATGTAATAGACCTGAATAAATTTCCTTCTCACTTTTTTCTCTAACTAGAGAGTAGGAGTGAGGATGAAAGAGCTTCTCAACTTTTAAAATAGTAATAGAAATCAGTATCTTCATTGATGTAATTTTCTAAATATTTTCTTTTCTTTTCTTAATTTAATTTTATTTTTATTGTAATTATTATTATTTTTTTTAGAGACAGAGTCTCACTTTATTGCCCTTGGTAGAGTGTCATGGCATCACAGCTCACAGCAACTTCCAACTCCTGGTCTTAAGCAATTCTCTGGCCTCAGCCTCCAGAGTAGCTGGAACTACAGGTGCCCACCACAATGCCTGGCTATTTTTTTTTTGTTGCAGTTTGGCTGGGGCAGGGTTTGAACCCACCACACTCCATATATGGGCCAGCGCCCTACTCACTGAGCCACAGGTGCTACCCAAATATTTTCCTTTGAAATAAAAGTATTTTCATGAAGGATGCTTTACAAATTCATCAAAATTCTTTTTATATGTAGTATATTGAATATTCCCTTTGGAAATATAATTTTATTATTTCACATATAATTCACTCAGCACTACTGAATAAATTATATTTGATTCAACTGATGTGTTGGACTCCTATTACTGATGTTTCTACATTTTCTCACATTATCACCATGAAATTGCCTTTACTAGACGTCTTTGATTATCTTAAAAGAATTTTATTGCATTTCTTACTGAAGTTCACAATTTAAAAAAAATGTCTAAATCACAGATATTTTCATTATAGACAGAAATGGACTATGTTAAGTAGTTAATATAATTATTTATCCTCCATATACATTTGTATTATAATGACACAGGTGAAATTTTCATTTTTCTAATAGAATTGTTAATATATGGCTTCATAAAGATGCATTTATAAAAAATATAAAATCTACTGTATATAAGGGTAGGGGAATAAGGGAGCAGGGTGGGGGAGAAGGGAGGTGTGGGGTCATGGTGTACGGCATGTCTTAGGGGTAGGACACAATTATAAGAGGGACTGTATCTAACAAATGTAATCTGTGAAACCTAATTTTTTGTCCCTTAATGAATCCCAAATAATAAAAAAAGGACTTTATCTAACTACACACACACACACACACACACACTCACACTGTATTTAAAATATTTTGAACAGAAGACCTAAATGCAATGCTGTGTCTTTAACAATCTAAGCTCTGAAAAAAGCTGAAAGTGGAATTAGATTCCTCTAGTTGCCAAGAAATGTATAAACTATTAGCAAGATGAGCATATGAAGAAGAATATCGTTAAATGTCATAATAGTTATAAAAATACATTATTCTTGGGAATTAAAACAGGGAAAATCATATGCAGTTGTTGGTTCAGGGAAGATTAAATAAAAATGCATTTGACGCCACAAAGAAAATGACAGACTTTGATTAATGAAAATTTCCACATGAGAATAGGTGTGGAGCCAGGGAAGTGCTGGACGTGTCTGGAAACATCAAGGACGTGTTCTGTCTATTGCTTATTCTCAAAGAGTGGGTGATGAGGTTGAAAATGAAGTGGGGAACTGAGAGTAGGAGCGTGTTGAGCAGCCTAGAAATACACAGAGAGGTAAATGGCTAAGGGATGAAAGTCATGGGGTTTGGTGAGAAGTCCAGGGTGGCCATTCTGAAGTTGCTTCCTCATTATTACAGCCACATGCCAGGGCTACACAATACTCCCTTCCCAATTCTAAAGTCCTATGTTCATCCACATAAATTTACAAGAATCTGGACTTCCTTTACACTTAATTTGGCTTAAAAGAAGATTCCATAGCAGGGAGAAAATGGTTGCATTACAGTGATAGTGTATGTACCATTTCAGCCCTTAAAATCATAAAATTTGAGCAGTAATATAAATTCTTCCCTGGAAAGCATAGTGCTCCTAAGGCCACAGCCACAAATGGACAGGTCACCCCATTTGGTTCAAAGTAAACATCCCAAACAAACCAGAAAAGGTGGAACTGGGATTTTCCCTGAAACCTGACAGGTGAGGTTGCCTGGCATGAGAATGCTGTGTAGTAAGGCATATCGATATTGGACTATCAGTTATGCTTTCCAAGGCATTCAAGTGTCTACACAGATTCAATTGCACAACAGAAACCAGAAGACACAATGAATGACTAAGAGGCCACAGGTCCTATGACCAAGAATTAGAAAAGTATAAACCAGAATGAAGTACAGTGAACACAGCATGGATGTCCTGCTCTCCCAACCACCCCACCCTTGCTTGATATATTGAATTATAAAGGGTGGGAAGCTACAGATAACCTTTCTCAGAGAAACTTATATTGAGAGTTTTGCTCGAGGCAATTCTATTAAGAAACGATGCAGTTTGAGTCTGTAGTTGGAGGAAGCAGGTTTTCAAACAACAGGTCTTAGGACTGTCAGGCTCACAGTGCAGTTTCCTTCATGTAGAACTCCACTGTGGTTCTATACAAGATGGAACAGCATCTCCCTTAGCAAGGCAGTTCCACTGTGTAATTTTACAAGATTTTGCAATGGGTCCGCTTAGATTTTACACTTCTCTCCTTCCCAACAACATCCCCTAAAAAATATCCTTTTGCATTAACTGCCAGGATACAACTGTGAATGCAGAATGAGGCAGAATAAGTGGGAAAAATCACAGGGAGAATATAAAAAGGAAACTATCATAAGTGTGTTGGGGGGTTGATTCCCTGAAAAAGGAGCATGACTTCTGAGATCTCCATTAATCCCCAATAACCACATTTTACCACCTTCCTGTCAATCCACTGAGAAACCCCCAGCAGGAGGATGCACCACAGAGACCACCACTCAGTGGAGGGGACTCCACAGCTGGGGCAGGAGAAAGAGACACATCTCTTCCTGAGAACAAGCTCAACATCCAGAAGTTGACTTTGAAGAAAGCAAATCCAGCTCCTCTTTTAAAATATTTTTGGAAGCAGATGATGTGTTCCCAAAAGTGTGTTTGTCTCCATTATCAGGAGTTGAATCCTGGTGGCCACTGCTGAGAGCAATTTCAAAAGACTAATATGAGGAGAAAAATGGGTCAACTGTCTCTTAAGACTTTCCATACAGAAGAAAACAGGAAAATGTTCTCCTTGGAAGATACAGCCCCGAGAATCTACAGACAAGCTAAATACCCTGTTATCCATGAAACATGATAGTATGTGGTAAGAGTCTTGGGTGTATTTTAGCCCCATAAATGTTGAAAGCTTGTTTCTATGTAGGGCCTACTCTCCATCTTACTGTAGAGCATGGCATGACAAAGAAATCAGTGGATACTTCACACCTTCCTACTATGGGGTCCTGGCTTCTTGGAAACCATTCAGTCCAGAGTTAATTTTAGTTATGGAGCCTCTTAGATGATAGGAGCTGATCATGTTCAGAAAATAGACCATTGCATTGCTGGTGTGATCACCCATTGTCACCCCATGGTCCTTCCCAAGGACTTTGAGTTATGCACCCAGTGAGAACCAGGGAAGATGATCAGGCCCCAAGTCTTAGGAAACCCCAAAGCACAGGCTTCCAAATGCCACTAGGATTTGTCTTAGAAGGGACTCTATGGAAGCCAGTTAAAATGTGGATTCCACTACACTTAACAACCAATCCTCAAATATTTCCTAAGTAACATCTTTCTTTTGAGTTTTGTGTCTTTACTTGGGGTGAGAAACCTTGGCAGTTGAAAGATGATGTATCTTGTTAGCTTTGTGAGGGAAGAATTATTATAATAGGGAAGATCATATGAATGCATTTGAAGTTTTTCCCAACTACCAAAATGATAGAACAATCATGCTCATTTGTAGGGCCAGAGGGTGAGGTTCAGGCTAGACCTTATTTACAGACAGAATCCTCCACCCAGGATGACCTGGAAGCTCCTTCCATGCGTACTCTTAACAGCCAAGTTTGGCCAACTTAAAACACAGATGGACTTGAGTGTGACTATGGAGGACTGAAAACTTTCTCTGTCGCATGGCCACACAGAGGGAGCAGCACCTGAGGGAGCAGGGGTACTTGCAGGTGTCAGTCAACTGGAGCCACTTTTCCTTGTCATCATCACTCAGATGCACAACAGAGGTTCCCTTCACCTAACATAGCACAGCTCTGGCCCACTGTGCTTGAGACAGAACAATACTGGTTGACCTCAGACAGGCTCTCAAACTCTGGCAGTTCTCAGAATCATCAGAAAAGCTTGTTAAATTAGAGTGCTGGGCCCAGCCTCAGAATGCCTCAAGTGTTAGGTTTGGAGTTGGCCCAGAGAATTTGGATTTCTATCAAGTTCCCTGGTGATGCCAATGGTGCTGGTTTAGGGAAAAAACTTCACAAACCACTGGCCTAAGATTACAAAAGATGAGAATAATCTTCAGGCATTGCTCTAGGAAACACAGCAAGGAATAGGAAGAAAGTCTTTTGAAGATACAGGGACTTGTGGACATGGAACCCAGTCCCGAGGCAGCATATGGTGCTAAGATTTATATGGTAGATGGAGAAATGGGGAAACTGGTTAGAGGGACCCTGCACCACAGAGAAGAAGTGTCCATGTGCTAATAGAGGGCGGTGGCGGGAAGGACGCCTGTGTGTCAGAGACGGCACCCGGTGGGAAGTCAGAGGCAGGGTAAAGAAAAGGGAAGGCTGGAAGCCATTGTACACTGTCTCTCCCACGGACAAAACAGAAGACCACAGGAAAAATGCAGAGCAAAAGATCTGCTAAATCTTTGCTCAAAGGCTGAAAGAAAAGAACAGTCTGGACTCAAGAAGATGAAACACTCGATGTAGGTAATCTGAAATGGGAACATGATGGAAGATTAACACAAGGCTTCATGGAAGGTTAAGCCTGTAGAATGGAATCCAGAAAAGAAACTTGACTTTGAGTGTCTTCTGCAAAGAGGTGATAGTTGAAGCTCTGGAAAAGATTTAATCTACAAATAGACTGCAGGGGCTAAGAAAGGAGTTAAGAAACCTTAGGTTAAAGGAATGTCTACTCTTGAAATGCAAGCAGAGGAGAAGAAACCAGTGAAGGAAAAAGAATAAAGTAGGTGAGCCAAGGGAGAGAGGGGCCAGGGCACAGCCCCCGTCACAGAATGAAATTCAAGTCTGAGGGGAGATGTTATAGCACATTCCTATAAAAGAAAGGAAAAATCCAGTCACAGCAACTGTTATCATTGATGACCAGGACTAATGCACCACAGAACTTTGACACCTTGTCATGTTTATAATCCAGAAATGACACATTATCATATCACTTTTTAAGGATACACAATCCTCATTGATCTTTAATACAAATTCCCATTTTGTAGTCAACTGTTCTTTAAATCTCTTTATTTTACATTCTTTTCTTCCTCTTTGAGAACAATTTTAAGAGTAAAAATAAGCAGGGAAAGTCTTACCACAATAATTAAGTAAAGGAGATGAGGTATAGATTAACCAGTGTGATGTAAGCATTCCTGATTCTATATGAAAGCAGCACATTGTACCCCATAAATGCATTAATGTAACATGATATATGTGTATATGATTTAATAAAAAAAATAAAATAAAGCTTTTATTCTACCAAAAAAAAAAAAATAGGCAGGGAATTGAAAGAAAGAAAAACAAAACAGAACAAAAAAAACTCTGCTGACTTATCTCATTGTGCAAATCATAGAACTCTGGGACAAACAGGGAGGTTTGCAGCCTGCAGGTCGCTGCCTGCAGGTCACCAGCTGATGAGCCAATCTCTGTGCCACTGGCTTATGTTGCTGAGCGATGCTTCCGCTTTTCACATTGTAAGTTCAACTTTCCTGTGGCCATGCACACCGCAAAGATGTTACTAAGTCAGAAAGGGGAAAACTGCATAAGGGCTGTTTATAAATATTAAATATTTTTGGTTTAGACACACACATAAAAAAGTAAAAAGGGATGAGATTAAAAATGTCTACACATTAAATCTTAAAACCAGATTTAATAACTATTCTCGCTAAATGTCATTAAGTACAAAAATAACAAAATTTTGCTTGAAAATTAAACACTTTATAAAAAAAAAAAAAAACTTACTTTGTCTTTCCTTTAATTTTCATGTTCCCAATTTGTTTGCCCTACACAAAAGTCACTAAGATTTTCACTGTGATCTAGAAATTTAATGCTTGTTGTGACACTTACTAGTAAATTTTATCCTCTTGGAAAAAAAAAATAACAGTTACTGAGCTGCAGTTACTGACAGTCCATCATGTACAAGGCTCTACTATTTGACTTGCACAAATAATAGCAACTGCCAAGTAGCAGTCATGGTGTCTATTTTTGCACCAAAAAAGAAAGACTGTGATATTCAACATCTCATTCAGGGTCACTTTAGAGTACAGTGAGGAGGCTGGGATTTGATCCAATTTCAAGGTACTTTCTATTCTGTTATACTCACTATGAACATTTTTTTTTTTGATAAAGTATTATTTTACCTATCTGAAATACAGCTTCCCCACATGGCAAGTAAGTTCACAGTGAGGTCTAAGACCTCTTTCCTGGTGTTCATGGCAAGTAAGTTCACAGTGAGGTCTAAGACCTCTTTCCTGGTGTTCATAAGCCTTGGAAGCATGATTTATTTTTATTCCTTCTGCATTCTACTTTCTGAATAGTTCAAGTTAAAGTTGATAGAAGCCTTTAAAAATGCAAGCTGCTATTCTTGTTTTTTTAATAAAGAAATAAATTTGCCTTGTTTAGAACTATTTTCCAAGTTTATTTTCCAAAAATAACATCACCTTTCTTCTTTGAGTGGCTTATCTATATGTTTACTTATTTGAAAGCACCTTACAAGCTATACTGAGTGTACATATTCACACTCTCTCATGAAAAAGATTTACCTCATTAATTTTTGGTTAAAAATCTCATGAAAAAATAAAAAAATACTGTGGTGGTTTTAAAAGTAATTCTTGCTACCATAATTACAACTAAAGCTCACAAAATGTCCTTAATGCTTTTACTTTGTGTGTATTCTGGGGGTATTTTGTTTCCATTTGCTATTTTTGCAATAGATTCTCAAATTCATCAGCTTATTACCCTACTCTGATATATATATTGGCATTTATTATTTTTCTTAGGCTTCTGATGTCATTCTGTCTTTGTAAGTGAAAACCGCTGATCTAGCCCCTGTAGAATTATCACAAAATAAAAATTAGACAACAAATAAATCCAGGCCCTACATCCCGTCTATAGGCTATATGACTTCCAGGTATTTGTTACACTGACTGCACAGTTCTCACCAAGCCCATTCTGGTGAACAACAGTTGTAAAGATTTTGAAATACAAATTAGTTAGAACATATAGACGACAATTATGCAGAATGAAAAACATTACCAAAACCTTTAAAAGACAATACTTATTGTTTTCATGTATTGGTCTATGCCAACACCTCCTTGGTTGCTAATATAAGGTGGGGAGCAGGGGAAAGAGGGCGCAGCAGGAAGAGCGGAGGTGGAAGGGGGTTGGGGAGTCATGGTCTATGGCAACCTCTTGGGGGCAGGGCACATGTGTAAAAGGGACTTTACCTAACAAAGGCAATCAGTGTAACATAATTCTTTCTACCCTCAATGAATCTCAAATGAACAACAACAAAAAAAAAAAAAAATTAAAAAGAAAAGAAAATGAATTCAGTAAACAGACTGGAAAAAAAGAAAAAGAAAAAAACTTCATGAAGCTTGGTATCCAAATACTCCATCAACAGAAGCAGCAACGTAGAGCCACCCTTGACCACAAATTCTCCGTGACACACTCTCCAGTAGGATCCATCAAATCTTGCTGCACTTTTCCAAATGAGCATCGGATTTCAAATAGAATAAAGCATCTTTAGACTTGTCATCGCAAGCACCGGTGGACACAAAAGTGAATTTAACTATTTTCTCTAGCCTGGATTTTGAAGTTTCACGTTTGTTTATAATACGTGTCAAGATCTGTATTTTACGTTTTGCATCCTGTCCTTTTGCTCAATTTCCTGCAGGTTGGAGATGCCCCAAGCCAAAGTGCCCCTTAGCTGCCTGTGTGCCGTCCTCGGGCCATCTCTTTAAGCTTAATAGCACACATCCTCCCCCTTCTGTCTTTGGAAGCCTCGTCAAAAGACACAGATTTTTTTATATGCCACCTTCACAAAGTCTTCCTGACAGCAGGGACCTCAGCTTCTCTCAGAACCCTTTTGAATACCCAGGGCCAAACACTGCCTCCATTCTTGTTTAGACTTACCTTTGAGACTGAGTGTGAGACACACAGACACACCTCTGTTCTGTGTTCCTCTGCCGTAGCTCTTGGTACCTCATCTCACGCCTGCTACATGCTGAATCACTCCACGCTGCTGCATTATTCAACTTTCTTATTCTCCAGTAAATTTATTCTCTGGTAACTTTATAATGGCAACATGAAAATTAATATTCCTCCCAACCTATGCTGTTAGGATACCAAACCATCTTTCTCAAATTCTGTGCCTGTGAAGAGTAAATCAGAAAATCTTCCTCCAAAGAATTGACAAGATTACTGCAGCCCTGCAGTCACCCCCTAACCCCAGAGAGAGCCAGGGAACATAATGGCAAAGGAGGCCAAGCTGCACAAACGCTGACCTGCACGCGACGTCCTGTTGCGTGACCAACGCCCTTGGCCAACGTACATCATTTCACAAGAACACTCTTCGAAATAAATTATTAAAAATTCTATGCAAATGCAGTTATTAAAAATGAGTTTTTACCCTGCTCCTAAAGTGTCCTACTTTAACCTGTATTAGTTACAAGCCATCCAAAACTTTTTATTATTGTAATTGTCTTGTAATTTCTGTCCGAGACACAGAAAGGCATCCTGATTTATGGTAAGAAGAACCTTCCGGTGCCTCTTGTGGGTTTAGTGTTTTGTATTTCAAAGATGTTTTCATGTTGTCCTCTCCTGTTCTCAGTGGTGGAGAACTGGGGTTAAGAATTAAATCCCAGCTGGGATATTTCAGAGAAGGAGGCAACATTCGTGTTGGCCACTGTGGTTCTCTCTGCCATTAAACCCCAGACATAATCAATAAAGTGAAAAGGTAGCTATCCCAAAGTCCCTCGGTTAGGTCATTTCAATGATCTGTATTTACCTAATGGCTTCAAAATGACCTTTCTAAATATTAACCTGCTCCGGGTATGTGCCAAATCTTCCCAGGAGATGCTTTTATATTTGACTCACAGTATTTTTCTTCCAAGCAAATACTTATTACTCATTCCTCACAGCACATGCCATTTGTTTAAAAAATATGTAATATTTTTAGCTTAAGGATTTAGCTATTTAAAAGCCACACAGTGGTAATCTTTGAAATTTGCCATGGCCATGGCATTGGAATTTGGTAGCTCTCCTTTTTAGACATAGCAAACCTGAAATGGAAATGTGAAGTGGTTTACTCACACCCACAAACAGCGGCTGAGGCTTGGGGGTTTGTTCTATTCTATTGTACCTTAGCAGACTGGCTCTGCTAAATCATCTATTTTTTAATTTGCTATGTGCATGATTCTGCCCCAAAATTGCCGTGAAAATTTAGGTTACTTCCTTCAACTGTGGACAGAAACAATCAGGTTTGTACGTGCACAGATGCAGAGCCCCTGCGACTCTGGTGCTGGCCATCGTCACGGTGTAAAACCACAGAGTCAGAGCTGCCCTCCAAGGCTCTCTGAAGTACTATTTTAGTCCTTCCTCATATTAGGATCACTAAATAACTGAAAAAGTGTGACAGCACGGCACACAAATTAACTGTTCCTACCATGCTGCAGGTGGATATTATGAATTCTTCCCAGGCACCAGTGAGTAAGAGCTGAGTAGCTAAAAACAGAGTGTGTATTGTCACCACAACTGTGCCCAGGGAAAGCACAGGATTTTCTCTTGTTTTTCCTTCATCTGCCCAGCAATACCCATCTGCCACAGTATCTCTCCCTCTCTCTCTCTCTCTCTCTCACATCACACGCATCCAATTGCAGGCAGAGGCATCAGATGCAGGGATGCACAGTGCTTCAGACTGCAATGAGGCCATCCTGGATGAATAGGAACCTGTGTGCATATGAAGTGTAAGAACTGTTTTTAGACACACATGTGATCGTATCTGGTGAATTTTCAAAATTCAGAATTTGTGTAAAAAGGTAAAGCTTACAGGATTTTTTTTCCTTATCAAGTGATTTTTTTTTTCTAGCCATTTACACAAAGAAATATTTTGAGAAAATCAGAATGACTAGACAAATGTATTTTACTATCCCATTTTTCTTTGCAGGGATCTTAAAATAAAAAGCTTTAAGTTGTGTGTCTATAAATTCAAGGTAAATGTGATATGAAAGAGCCCAGCTTTTCTCATCCTACGCATGGCAACCACTTTAAATGTCAAGGGTATTTTATAAAAATACTTTTCTCAGGCTAGAATTATGTTTAGAATATTTGAAGATAGCAGGTGAAATCCAATAACGTGTGATCGAACATGAGTACTCCTCCAAAAAATCCTTTGCCAAGTGGGATGTCATTCCAATCCTGATTCTGAACACAACAGAAGTCATGCCCTACCCCGGATTCTGGCCACAATTTTATTAAAGCCAGCCCGAAACCAAGTCCCCATTTGAAGGGATTTTCTCAGATTCTGCTAAATATAAGGATCAAGGGTATGGAGTTATACATACGGGTATAGAGTTACCAGCACAGGCTCCAGAGACACATGGGCTGGGCTCCAATTTCTGTTTCCTAACATACCTGCTGCTAAACTGGAAACAATTTATCTGAGACTCAGTTTCCTTCTCTGGGAAATTATGATATTACTGTTATATGCTAGGAAGTACTCTAATTTCCTAAAGTGCTTAAACAATGAAATGAGTGGAGGATGCACGCAGTGATAACTAATGCTGGTTGGAGGTTTGCTGTGTCACTGGTTTGTTGTCATTGTTCCAGATATTAATATAACTTAAGGCCACTGCTCTCAATCTAAATGCAATGAGAATATGCAAATTATAAGTGCTTTTGATGGTGCCATTTAATGAGAAAGAATTATAGAAGAACTGCCTAAGATGGTAGGTTCCAAGATCTGGTCCACCACCCTGCATAATGTGCGCCTGTGCAAGTACATTCCTTGGGGGAGCTCTGGAGGGCCAGTCCTGGTATAAACCTTGTCTGTGCCTCTCATGACTCAGAAGTTTCCTCCTCTGCACATGGAGATTCTAACATGATTCCCTTCCCGTCATTCATTGACAGAGGGGCTCAGGCCTCTGTCTTATGTTTGTTTTGTCAAACACCAACCTGGGTGTTGTGAAAGTATTCGTGGTATGATTGACATTTACAATTAGTAAAGCAGATGATGCTCTTTGATGTGGGTGAGCTTTGTCCAATCTGTTGGGATTCTTCAAAACAAAGACTGAAGCTTCTCAAAAAACAAATTCTTACTCAAGACTACAACATAAAGTTGTAGTTTGAGTTTTCAGACTGGCAGCTGTGGGGTTTGGACCTGCCAGCAACCAGAACTGCACGATAAGAGAAGTAGCACTACTTCAGGGATTGGGCAAAGGTTCGTCCATTCTTTAAATCTGTCTAGACAGGTAGACATCCCTTTATCCAGCTCCATTTCTCTGTGTATCTACACGTTGTTTCCCCAGAGAATGTTGATCAACGCACACCTTTGTACTTTCTATGGTTAGAGAAGTCATAAGTCCCCCAAACCTATACTGACTGTACAATTCCTAGTATGGAAACTTTTTTTAACAAATATTTCAACAACGGTGATGATTCTACTGTAGTTGAACATGAGTATCTCAGTCTTTCCTACCAGCTATAACCAAATGTCACTGACTGGAAAGCTTATAAAACAACAGATATTTACTGCTCATAGTTCCAAAGGGTGGAAGTCTAAGATCAAAGGGTCAGCAGATGGGTTGTCCAGTGAGGAAACACTTCCCACTCCATAATTCAGAGATGTTATCTTTTTGCTGTGTCCTCCTATCCAGGAAAACTGGGAGCTCTCCAAGTTCTCCCTTGAAAGGCACTAATCTCATTCATGAGGGGTCCATCCTCATGACCTACTTACTTCCTAAATGATCCACCTAATACCAGCCCCATGGGGAGGGGAATTTTGACATAAATGCCAGGAAGGGGAGACAGACAGTCTGCAGCAATAAGGATACAGAGATCTTAATCCCTGCCCGCTGTGTCGGCTCCATCTCAAAGACAGCAGGGTTCCTCAATAGAATCACTCCTTAAAAAATCAATGAATTTATCTGGACTTCAGAATACAAAATGCCTGACTTCCAAAAGCCCCGCCTGTCATATGAAAGCATCAGCACCAAACATATAAATTATCTTAAAACCCACCACTACCCAGCCTTACTTAAATTTACAATGTCTCTATGATTTTCATTGCTTCACATATTTATTCAAACACTTAATAAAAGGTAAGTTGTCTGGAGCAGGCAGTATATCGTGTATACTGCTACACAACAGTATTCTCCAAAACTGAAAAATTGCTTGCCTTAGTTGAACTCAGGTATAGTGAGAGTCAGCACCTGAAGGTGGAATTACAATATGAAGTTTGCACAACCTGCAGAAGGGCGCCAAACTCAGCCCAAAGGTAGATGGGGAATCTAGAGCAGGGCAAACCCATGGAGCTGTCTATGATATAATTGGATGTTGTGGAAGAGCCTGTTTTAAAGGGCAGGAGTTGGGAGACTCTCACAGATAGAAGAGACTACAGGGTTAACAACAGTGATTTGAGGAGAAAAAATATCAAATACTAAAAAGGAAATTAAGGAAAGGAGTGTTGTGGACAGACCATAAATGGCTTTGTTCTTGCTGAGACAACCTACTCGGTGTCTAATTTACTTATTTAATCCATGCTTTCTGTTAAGGGATAACTTGGAATACTTCCTCCCAGGTTTCCACACTTCCTCTGTTTCTTCAATTAAATGACTTAGTAAGTTATACAAGCTCTCCACGTAACTCAGCAGCCAAGATAAATGGATGAGAAGTTAATATAGAACCAGGAGAATATTCACATCTTTACCTGAGTAATCACACTCATGTTCAAGATGCCTTGGTTAGCTCAGTTAGTGAGAACTCTATGAATGATTCTGCAGGTTCAAGACCCCTCACGGCACTGCTGAAATTCAAAGAGATGGTGTTTTATTCTGAGGCCTTACTTGAAGTCTGTGGAAAGGTCCACCATTGGTCGGAAAACCGTGAGGAAGGAGCCATAAACACAAATCTGTGACTAATTATGACCTGCAGCCGTGCCCGATAAAGCAACGCCAAGCACCCAGCACGTTCACGTTAGCGTCTGTTATACGCAGATGTTCATGTGCTAAGTCATAGAAGCACAGAAGCCTTTATCTGGTGCTGGGCCCAGATTGAATGGCTGTGTCAAATGAACTTGCCATTATGTGCTATTTTCTGGGCTTTAAACAGCACACAGAGTGGGGGTTCATTTTAGGGGGAACACGTGTGCACAGAGAAGTGAGCACATGGGCCACTTGCTGTCACTGCTCTCACATCTGTGAAGCAGCCCCACAAAGACAGAAAGCCAGAGTGGCTGCTTATTTTTTATAGTGCCCAGTTACTCCTCAAGGACCTCAGGGACCCAGCCCACCCAGGGGGAGCTGTGCTGTGGTGGGCCACTGTCTCAGTGAGGGACGGGCTCTGCGAAGCAAATGACTGCAGGTTGGGCCAATCAACCCAGGTTCTGACTTTTTAACAATGTATTCTACATCAAAAATACAAGTGGGAGTGAAGTGACCTTGTTTCCATAAAAATTAATGATAAAGTTTAAATTGAGCAAAAGCTTACCACAGTTTGGTATCTTTTCTTCAAAGAATGGCTGACTGGTGTGTTTACAAAATCCATAATTCTAAACTAACCTTCGTCTATGGATTCCATTTCATGCCTGCGTGACTGTCCCCGGGGTAATCCAAGGCCGTAGCCACGGGTAGAAGGAAACTTACCCTTGGGCTATTCCCTTGTCTCCATTATAACTCACCTGTACCTCTCATTTGCAGTTTCCTCTTGAATGGGGTAACTTAAAATCTTTGCCCATAAGGCAGAAAACTCCAGGGCCTGATAAAACTTAATCATAGCAACTAAATTCTTTTTTTTTATTATTAAATCATAACTGTATACATTGATATGATCATGGGGCATCATACACTCGCTTCATAGACCATTTGACACATTTTTATCACAGTGGTTAACATAGCCTTTCCGGCGTTATCTCGGTTACTGTGCCAAAACCTTTACATTCTACATCTACCAAGTTTCGCAAATACCCCTTAAGATGCACCACAGGTGTGATCCCACCGAATTCTTATTTTCTTTTTGACCTTTTTCCCTACCATCAAGATTAAACTCTATCTCAGTTACCACAGAAACTGACAATTGCCGCATGCTTCTAGCTAACACGTTTGTCCCTTTTCTCCAATTAATAGACAAGCATTCTGAAAGTAAACTGTCTATTTTCACCTCCATTTCAAATCCACACTGTTTTGCTGACAGAAACTGTAATGGGGTCTACATTTTTCTTTCTCATATATGTTCATTGTAAGGATAAACAAACTCAGGTCATAATATTTTTATACAACAAACAACTACAGGGTACACATCGGAAATACCAATTCCCCAAACTCAAAATACTTATGAAAAGTAAATAAAACATTCTAGACATATGTTATTCTGAACTACTCAGTTGGCTTATAGCAAATTTTTCTCACAGACTTGTTTTTCTTTAAGCATGCCTACTTGTGCAGTGTTGCACCCCAGTATCTGATCGTAATGTCGGGTGGCTGAAGAGCACCTCCACACTGGGCTGGGGTTCTTATAGACCTCCACATAGTTCTGATGCATCTTTAATCAATAAAATCGTCACAAAACTTTTCTTCTTAAAGGTCTTAAAAAGCAAAATAAACATCCTCTAACCTTTATACTGTCACTAAACGAATAGTTTACTATTTACAAACACTCCATTTCTTAACTTTTCGACATCTCAGTTTTCTTCAACCTTAAGACGTCATGTTTACCAATGGAGTTGTTCTGAGTTTAATTGAGAAAATGTATGGAGTTCATTAGGTTTTAATAAAAATCTACTGCATTGTTTTCTTCAGTATATGCATTTTTATGTGTAATTATGATGTACAGTTTTAGAGTTACTATGATTTTATTCCAATGTTTTTATATTGATACAATGCTAGAGGATATATCTATAATGGTTCTTGCATAATTTAGTAAATCTAAGAGTTGAACAAAATAGGTTAATAAATTTAGTTACATTCACCTTCAATTTGATATATTCCAGAATTCTCTTAAAAATACAAAAGTATCTTGTTTTCAAATTCTACATAAGTAGTACCCCTGCGGACAAATAAATTTTCACCACAGTCATGCAAGGAAGTGGCTTTGACACTCACTCATTAGGTTCATGGCAAATCTACCCCTAGTATTTCATTTCTTCTCTTCAAAGTTATCTGGCTTCTTCTAGTTTACTCTATCTCTATTATGAATAACCAACCACAATGGGAACAACAGCAATTAAATGTTTAAATTTGTTCCATCCATTGATTATAAAATGTGCTCATGGATGAGCCAGAAAGGGGAGTGACAATTTGGTACTTCTAGGTCTACAAATAATTTTAACTGGGATTTCTTTCCCCTTAATCCATAAACAGACATTACATTTTCTAAAACCAAAATAAGTCACATTTCTATTATTTTTATGTTATAATGACTCTTGCATGGTTTTCAATATTCAGGTTTTAAAAAATATTTCAAGAGACATTATGGAAAACTTAGAAGGATCAATGGAAAGGTTTCTTGAGTTGGAAACTGAGCTGCGATGAATAGTGTTTAAATAACATAAGCACACATCTGATCATAGGCCTGGACACAGGGTGGGTGCTGAGATTGTGTGTTAAGAAAGCATCGGCCCAAGTAATATACAGTGTCATAACTATCAGAAACTACTCCTGAGGGGTGGCTGCTCATCTCTGAGGCAGAATGGCACTCTCAACCATATGTTTTCAGCTGTGGGAACGAATCCCTGAGCCAGGCTGTATCCCCTTCCAGGGAGATCCACAAGTCTACCACAGGCAATAATCTATAGGAAATAATTTAGCTGTAGTCTTGCCTAGAGACAAAAGTAGAGCTGATAACCTCTTCAAACCCTTTCCATTCTTACCATTTTGTGATTTTTAATTCACGAGCTATGCAGGCAGATTCATCAGCTGGTCAAATAATGAATCTATTTTTTATCTTGTCATGGCCTGTGCTAATCACATTGCAGGCTCTTTCATGTAAATGAGAGCCTGGTGTTTGAATCAGCTGTACAAAGCTGCTGCAAAATGACACACTGGAGCTAAGTGACAAAGAGTTTAAATTTATAAGACTTCAATTTGAGTCCTACATTTTTAAAGACTACAGAATATTTCACAAATAACTAGGAGTTGTTGACTTCATAGTGCTGAGAACAGGTGGAGACTGTGCTCACGGATTACCTGCCCACATAAGAAAACATCTATCAGATGCTTCAATATGTTATGCTTGGATGGCAAAAGAGTTTCCATGTTTGAGTGAGATGAGAAAATGAGAGACGAGGGTATAAAGAGGTAGAGAAAATGAACTTGGGAGAGAAATAACATGGCAGATTCAAGAAAAACTTAAATTTTCTGGTGAGGTTATCTCAGTCTTAAAAACAGACATTACCTGATTTTTAAGATGGACAAAATAAAAAGAGAAATGTGACCATTCTTCTGATTTTGCATGATCCCAGAAGAGAAGAAGGTGCCTGTTACACATAAGAAACAAAGACTTTCTGAGTTCTTAACAAAGACTGGGATTTTCCAGTGGGTATTTCTTCAAGAAATGCTAAGAAATTACTGTAGAAATTGCTAAGAATTTTTTTTTTGCTTCTTACTAACATCTTTATGGTTCTTGGTGATTGTCAGAAAATTACTAGCTTGTCACAATATGCTAATATTTTGATTACAACGTACCTTGTAGTATATGTCTGTGTACTCTTCAGAGTAATGCAATTTGTTCCTATCATCCACTTGGCTATTGGCAGAATGAGAGTTGCCTAGCAAGAGTAATTTGAAGAACTCAGAATGGCTGGCTTTTCCCCTGAATTGATTTTGGGCAAGTTTGCATTGATTCATCCAATTAGTTAGCTTACATTGAGTAGTATTCAACCATGACATGGAGGATTCAACCTCAAAAAATTCACACTCCCTAGGGAAACCCAGAACTCTTTTCCTCAAGGAATTATAACCTAATTGATGAGTAGTCAAAAGGCAAACTCATGTCAAGAGTATTCTTTTTTACAATTTTTTTAATAGGGCACAGCAGACCATAACCCCCTTTCCAGTCAATTGAAGAGTTTGGATGGGGATGATGGAAAACAGAACTAGTCTCAAGGAAAAGTGACTTAACTTTCATGCATCACTGGAAAGAAAAAGGGAGAGAGTATAACAAACTTTTCTTGGCAAGAGTGTCATTGGTTTTTTGGATCAGAAAGGAGGTATTAAGGAAATGGAGCATATGAAATGTGAATCCCCGGAAGAGGATTAAAAAATCTCCAAAATAAATTCTAGTTTCTATTTATGTTACTGGTGTTAGTTTGAAGCCTAGGTATTTGACTTGATATATTAACAGTTGCTTGTAGATAAAAACTAATTACTTGACTTCTAGAATCTCAGTGTTTTGGGTTGTTAATTACAGCGTACTTAGTATTACTATTAGTAAACATTACCTACAATTCACAAGGAAACTCAAGCACAGAGATTCCTAGGTCTGGGAGGATCCAGACTGCATACTGAGGATTTATTTCAAGCTGATGGGTTTTTAAATTGTCACAATTATCCTATTTTTCATAAAATTATGTATTCAAATTTAAAACATATACTCTAAAGCAACGCAAAAGGTAAAACTTGGAAAAGCAATGTGAGAACTCAGACATCTCATTTCCAATACATGGTTGCCTAGGTAACAAGGCCCATCTAAGCATTTTGAATTGGTAGGCGTTGATCGTCTATATTTGGGGATTCAAATCTGCAATGAAGGCAAGTTTCCATGGTGCTAGCAATTACATAACTGTTTTCCAGTATTTCTGAAGGAAGTTGTATGTCATATGGGCATATTTCAGGCTTAAATATATTAACCAATAAATCATATCACTAGGTAAAAGTCTTTCACATTCAATTCTGAGATGCACATTTGCTATTATAGCAAATATTCAAATGCTGAAGTCCTTGAATTCAGAATGTAGAGGGAAAGACTGAATAAAATGATAGAGCAAGTGTTTTCCCCACAGTTTTTTTTTTTTTTTTGAGGACTTTTGTTGTTTCATGCCTTAGATTTAAATCTTTTATCCATCTTGAAACAATTTATGTAAGTGGTAAGAGTTTCAGTCTTTAACATGTGGTTATCCAGTTCTCCCAACACCATTTGTTGAATAGGGATTCTTTTCCCCTGTGTATGTTCATGTTTGGTTTATCTAAGATCAGGTGGCTGTAAGAGGTAAGTTTCATCTCATGGTTTTCTATTCACTTCCAAATGTCAGTATCTCTATTTTTTGTGCCAACACCATGGCCGGGTAGTACAGCTGAAATTCTGGTAGGGTGATACCTCTGACTTTGTTTTTATGACTAAGAATTGTCTTGACTATCTGGGGTCTCTTCTGGTTCCATACAAAATGAAGAATTATTTTTTGCACATCTTGAAAGTATGATGATGGTATTTTAATGGGAATTTCATTGAATCTGTAGATTGCTTTGGGTAGTACAGACATTTTCACAATGTTGATTCTTCCCAGCCATGAGCAGGGTATGTTCTTACATCTGTTAATATCCTCTGCTATTTCTTTTCTTAGGTTTTTATAATTTTTTTTTCAGAGTTCCTTCACCTCTTTTGTCAGGTATATTATAGGTGTTTCATTTTTTGAGGCTACTATGAAGGGAATTGTGTCTTTGATTAGCTTCTCATCTTGGCTGTTATTGGCATATATAAAGGCGACTGATTTGTGGACATTGATTTTATACCGTGAGACAGTTCTATATTTTTTGATCACTTCTAGGAGTCTTGTGGTTGAGTCGTTAGGGTTCTCTAAGTATAAGATTATATTATTATCAAAGGAGAGTTTGACCTCCTCTTTACAAATTTGGATGCCCTTTATTTCCTTGTCTTTCCTGTCTGGGGAAAGGTTTAATGAAGAAGACTTCTGTGGCAATTGTAACAAAAACTAAAATAAACAAATGGAATTTAATTAAACTGAAAAGCTTTTGTACAGATAAGGAGACAACAACCAAAGCAAACAAACTTCAGAATGAGAAAAAAAAATATTTGCATGTTATGAATCAGTCAAAAGCTTGGTAACTAGGATCTGTAGAAAACTCACATTAATGAACAAAAAAAAAAAAAAAACAAAAACAATCCCATATATCACTGGGCAAGAGACATGAATAGAACCTTCCCTAAAGAAGACAAAGGCCTAACAAACATGAAAAAATACTCATTGTCCCTAATCATCAGAGAAATGCAAATCAAAACTATCCTGAGATACTACCACCAGTGAGAACATCTCAAAGCTGCAGATGCTGGCGTGGATGTGGAGAGAAGGGAACACTTTTACACTGCTGGTGGGACTGCAACTAATACAACCTATTAGGAAGGAAGTATGGAGAATCCTCAAAGAACTCAGATTAGAACTCCCATTTGATCCTGCAATCCCATTACTGGGCATCTACCCAGAAGGAAAAAATTCTTTTATCATAAGGACACTTACACTAGACTATTTATTGCAGCCCAAATTATACTTGCTAAAATGTGGAAACAGCCTAAATGCCCAACCCAGGAATAGATTAGCAATCTGTGGTTTATGTATGTCATGGAATACTATTCAGCCACTGAAAAAGATAGAGACTGTACATTTTTTGTATTAACCTGGATGGAGGTGAAACACATTCTTCTTAGTAAAGCATCACAAGAATGGAGAGGCATGAATCCAGCATCCTCAATTCTAATAAGAGGGCAGGAGATGATCAAATACAGGGGGGTGTAGGGGAATGACCAAGTGTGGAGAGGGGAGGAGAAGGGGTGTGGGAGGTCACGGTGTGTGGCACACCTCTTGGGGGTGGGACAAAATTATAAGAGAGACTTACCATAACAAGTGGAATCCAAGTAACCTAACTCTTGGTACCATCAATGAATTCCAAACAATAAAAAAAAAAAAGATAGATCATTAAGGTTAGGAAGTAACACCCTCTGTGATCAAAGCACTGGCTCATATGCACATCACGTACACGACCATTTGTAGGACGCAAACCCAGAGAATATTTGGATTTTCTTTAGTGTGATTTTGAGAGGAAATGCTATTAAGCAATGATACTATACTTGTTCAGCAAAACTTTAACTTATGGAAAAATACCTGAGTATTCCTTGTGGTTTGAAGCATCTTTTAACAAAGCAATGCCACACTGTCAGGATAAGTGGAAATAGGAAGGTTGGTCGATGTGGCTGTTAAACAAATTAGAATTTTTAAGGGTGGATTAATAGTGTTCAAAAATATTCAGGAGACTGTTTGGGGGATATGCCCACAAGTCTGCTCAGTGGATTTAATAAATACATCTGCAGAACAAAATGATGTTGCAACCAGAAGCCACAGTGGATATTACCCTTTTGACACTGCAGTCCCCAACTTTCTGATTACTTAATACCTTTAACTTTGTATTTGTATCAAGCACTGTCTGGATCAGGGGTCCTCAAACTGCAGCCCATGGGCCACATGAGGCAGTGTGATTGCATTTGTTCCCATTTTTTTTTTTTTTTACTTCAAAATAAGATATGTGTAGTGTGCATAGGAATTTGTTCATAGTTTTTTTTTTTTTTTTTTTAGCTATAGTCTGGCCCTCTAACCATCTGAGGAACAGTGAATTGGCCCTGTTTAAAAAGTTTGAGGACCCCTGGCTCTGGATGAACTAAGATACATCACCATCAGCAGACAGAGATGATCCCACTCCCACCACAATCATTTCATGAATTGACATCTAGATACACAAATTCTGACCATCCTGGAGATCATGCAAATTTGAGTAGCACAAACCCATCTATGTCTCTATGGTAACCCCAGCAAGTTATAAAAGGCTATGGATCCAAACTAAAAAAAGTCCCTGTGCCTACGTTCTCCCTTCTGCAAATTGGGGAGCAATAGGAAGTGTGTGTGTGGAGGGTGGTTAGGCCATAATCCAAGCTGTAGAAAAAGCTGCACAGCATGTGTACTATGTACGCAAAAATGTACACACATCCCGTACCTGTCACAGGAGCATATGTCATATAACACTTGCAAACATGCAATCACCCTCTGAAATGGTGAGAACTATTCTGGCCGTGGAAATAGCATATAATAAACCAGCAGAAATAAAAGCATGTCAGAAAAGGCACAGAATTCTGCTAACCAGTGTACGTTCTTGTCTGAATTTAGGTTTTCCTGCTGTACCATGTTTGCAAATCAGTGTTTTCAAATGGACCTGAGGGCATATGGCTATTGAGAAACCAATGAGGAAGCCAGGCACATGCAGACGTTCTCTATTTTCATTGCATGTGGATGTAAAAATACAATGGGTGCCTGACAATGGCACCAACAATTAGCGCACTGAGAACAGTCCAATGGACAGGACTGTATAAGGCTATTGAGAAAGCAATGAGGAAGCCAGGCACATGCAGACGTTCTCTATTTTCATTGCATGTGGATGAAAAATACACTGAGTGACCGACAACGGCAACAACAGCTTCGCGTGGGGGTGAAGTTAGTGCAGTGAGAACAGTCTAGTGGACAGGACGGCAGCTGGCCAAGACATGGGATCAAAGAACTTGAAAAAGTGATCTAATTCTGCGAGGCAGCACAGAACAGCAGACAGCGAGCCACCCGGATGTTGAGTAACAAATACGAGCCATTGAGAGAAAGACTTGTTTTCCATTCCTGTTATAAAAGTTCAGGCTACATTGTCCAGTGATCTGTGGATTCAGACCGGGGCAGAGATGGTAGGTGGAGATTTCTAAGTGGTCACACAGACTGGAGGGACCATCCCTGTGCCTCCCCACATCATATCACTATATTGAGCACTGCAACCTTCTACGGTGCGTTCAATGGCACATGGTTGGTTTCTCAGTGTCCAAGCACTGGGAAGTATTTTACCGCTCTCCAAACATGAAGCCAGAGGCTACTTGGAACAATCGATGGTGCCAGACACATGGTGTTTCAACATGTTTAGTCCAGGCATTAAGCCCGTATTGCTATAGTCAAACGTACAGCAGCGCAGAGCGGGAGGAGAATGTAAAGTCTTCGTGTTTATTAGGTAAGCAAAAAGTTGGCAATTAAGGATTTAGAGATTCCAGTTATAAATGCACCCCTGGAAGCAGTGATTGAGAAGATGTGTAAAAACCAGCTGAAGAGACCTCCACCTCCACCAAGCAGGAGTCACCTCCATCCACATAGCTAATGCTTTTCACCGTTTAAGTACCATTTTTATAATGATGCCGCAAAAATAAAGTTATGAGGAAAAGATAACAATTTAGCTTTGAACTATGGCAAAAAGAAAAAAAAAGAAGCTGTGAACCCCTTAAAGACTGTTAACACATCATTTTTTAACATTGGTGAAACAAAGATCAACTTATAGTAGATAGTGTGGAAGGTCATTTTAAATGTCAATGTTTTAAGGTTAAATAATAATTAAGTTATAACATTAATTTTCCTTTTTCTCTTATCTTTTTTGGAAAATTATTTAACTTCTCCCTTATACATAAAAATCCATACATCTATCAATGCTTATTTCCTGATGACAATAGACAAGTTAGAGCACTTACTGTGTCTCAAACACTATCAAGGGCTTTAAATTTGATGGATTAGAAACCTGGCTCTCTCTCTCTCTCCAAACATCCAATACCTAGCAGCCACCAGTGTGATGAAAGACTATGTATTTAAGCCTAGATGTAAAAGCAAGTATGCGAGGCTACACTCACACACGCAGTAGAAAGGTTGCCTCAATTTATTTCAGATATAGTTGAGACATTACTAATCTCTTCTCGACTATGTGTGATGTTTTCAATCACACTCTTAAAACATTCACCTGTTACAACCATGTTTGAAAAGATGCTTATAGGAACCACATGAACATATTACCTAACGCAAGAAAATAACACACTGATCCTCTCAGAAAAATACAGGAAGAGAGTTGAAACATATTTACATACAAGAGGCAAAAAGCAGTATCCTAAAAATTATTTATATAGACTTGCCTTAAATAGAAAAAATTGTCAGACCTAACATCTAATTTTAGAAAATGAGATTCTTATATATACATGTAAATAACTTATTTAATGCTAGGATTGGACAAGTCTTTTATGTGGGAAATGATACATTTTTAAATACTTTACTAAAAACATTTGAAAATAACTTGGAAACAGAAATAAAAGATTGAAAATGATTGATCTTAAATATTATCATGCGTTCTAACAATGAAGCAGGATTAGCACGCATAGCACAGTGCCGGCCACAAGCACCTAGGGTGGCGGGTTCAAACCCAGCCGGGTCCATCTAAACACCAATGACAACTACAACAAAAAGATAGCCAGGTGCTGTGGTGGGTGCCTGTGGTTCCAACTTGGGAGGCTGAAGCAAGAGAATCACTTAAGCCCAAGAGTTTGAGGTTGCTGTGAGCTGTGACAACACAGTACTCTACAGAGGGTGACGAAGTAAGACTGTCTCAAAAAAAAAAGAAAGAAAAGAAAAAGAAAAAATGAAACAATGAAGCAATTTGGATAGTAGCTTTAAAAAAAAACAAGGGCTGCTAGTACTTAGGGACATTTTGAGGATATTTAGGCCACTGTACAGTTTTATAAATCAGCAGCATTTTTAGAGGGGAAAAAAAGTTATTTTGGCTTTTTCATTTGTCCTTATAAAAAGTTAATTACATTTGCCTCTTTGAAAATGACAAATGTTCAAATGTTTATGTATAAATTTGGATTGGGTTCAGGCATGAGCACAATGTGTGATCTCTCAGACCTATGTCATTGTATTTTGGGGGAAAGTGCCTTTGCACGCCGTCATTTTCCTTGAATGTAAAAGGAGCCTGAGGGTTGAGCCTTTCTGGGTAATTGGACAGGTAGAAATAACATGGGAGGTTTTGTCAAGGTCTCCAGAACTTCCCTCTGGCTCCCTGAAAGTGGCCTCCAAACTTCCCTTGCTCCAGTGTTGGGGTCCTCTCGTTCCACTGATGGGAAACGGAGGCATCCCTGAGTATGTCCAGGGAGCACACGCGCTTAGTGTTCTCTGAGTACCACCTTCCACCCCTACAGGATTCCTCGGAGAGATTTCCTCCCGGCTCTGTGTGTTGGGCACTTCCCAAACAAAGGGAGTCAGTTCATCTCCCAGAAGAGGGAACGAGGTCACTGCAATTATCTCCCCCCCCACCTGGAGGATGCTATCTGGCTGCTCTGTATTTCTGGAGTGTAACTGAGCACAATGAGATGATAACACACCTCGTGAGCTTGAATCGTAGCAGGTAAGTCATCTCCCTCTGGGAGTTAAGCACACCTCACCCTTAGTGGTCAGTGACCGGTCTTTGCAGATTTTTCTGTTGTTCGGCTTGTAAGCAGGGGAGCTGCCTGTGGTTAACAAGTCAGCATTCATCTTACCCCGTGTGTCTAACACTGGGGTTATACTTTCTCATTCTGCGTTGCCCAGATACGGTCTGGGACAATGTGGGAAAGGCTGACGAAAGACTCACCATTCTTTTCCCTCTCACATCTTCTGTGGCATATGCCCCCCATTAATTCAATAAGTAATTTTGTAAGTTTAAATACTTAATACTTAATTTTAAATACTGCTAAGAAAGTATTTTTAAAAATCTGTTCATATGCACAATAAATGCTGCTAAAGTGATTGTCAGGGCCACACCAGCACGGGGATTGTTAACTCAGGATACACATATAACTAGGAATAGATGTATACACACAAGTACTTTCTGGTTTATCAAAATAAAACAACCCTGGCTGAGGTGGGTGGAGCTCAGGAGTTCGAGACCAGCCTGAGAAAAAGCGAGAGAGACCCTGTCTCTACTAAAAATAGAAAAACTTCAGGCAAGAAAATGCCTTGAGTCCGAGAGTTGGATGTTGCTGTGAGCTGTGGCACCAGCTTGAGACTCTGTCCCGAAAAACAAATGAACGAAAAAACAAAACAAACAAGAAATAGCACCTTGGGTAAAGGGTCTGCTAAAACACAAATTTGCAGTCAGTATTTGAACGGTATATTGTTTACCTGTTTTAAATCTTTTCAGGTTTCCCTTTACTGGTTTCCATGGAGATTTTCCTCTCCTATTTTCCCAGAGATACCTCTAACACGATCGTTTGTTACATATGTTCGTTCATTTGTTCACTTTGTCCTGGATCTTTTTGAACACAATATTTATGAGGGGGCTTCAAAATCAGTTTAGAAATTCCCATGTTTGATGCGTTATTTCTAAATATTCCATGAGCTCAAAAGCTAACAGATTTCTGCCTTCTATTCAGCAAAGGAAGAATTTTTTAAAATGAACTATTCAAAGGTGTTTCCTACTACATTTTATCTATATTTCTCAGTGTAGTTTTTATTTCATCAAAATGATCACCCTAACATACTTCTGTATGTCCAGAAGGCACCAGAAAAAGGATACACATTTTAAGAAAGGAAAAAGCTGTATTAAAATTGCGATACTCAAGTCACATCTGCCTTCAGCAATTACAAGAGATACAAGATGCAATGTGCAACATGATGTTTTTTGTATACATCATCACTATTTTAATACAGTTTTTTTTTCCTTTCCTAAAATACGTGTACATTTTTTGGTACCCTCTGTATATGGGTACAAGCATATACACATGTAAGCATATATATATGAAAATGACATGCCTAAGTATGGGTTACACTATACTATACTCTCAAAAATATTTACCAAGAGGAGTTTCCGGTTCTAAAATGGCAACAGAGAAGCCAGCTGGCTTAACTCCTTCCTCTCCACCATGGAGACTAAAGTCAAATAGACAGCACCACTGTTATCACCAGAAATAGCCGGGAACTCAGCTACGGGAGCTACAGAAAAGTGAAAAATCTTAGCAGAAGGTAGGAGAATAGAATTTCTGCACCACAGAGCCCCTTCCCCGGACTCTGCCCAGCACTAAGTCCATGCACAGTGCTTCTCCGACTCACTGTGAGGCCATGGTGAGCCACTAGCTCCCCATCATCTTGGGGTCACTACCAGGAGACTTTATCCCATGGGGAGCCTTACAGGCACCTGAAGGGAGAAATATGCCTGATGACAGGCAGAGACAGAGCAGCGAGTTGCGACCACCACGCCCAGCCCTGGAAAGTCTGCTCTGTAACTCATTCAAAGTAAACACCAAATCCTAGGGGCCATTCAGCACCACCCCACAGTGGGAGGCTCAGGGCCCCTGGGCAGCCCAGCTAGCCAGCATTCCCACACTGCCAGAATGTCCCTCTTGGAACCTCACCATTCAGGAAGAGAAGCTCCCTAATCCTTCACAGATCTGAAGTGAAGCCAGGCTTATGGTACCACCTAGAGATGAAAAGGAGGAGGTGGCCCAGCAGTGAAAAGTCCGAGCAGATGTGTCTGATAAAGACCGAAATAATCCCGGGAGGACTAGAACCCTGAATCCTTCCTTATACATCTACGATATCCCCAAATGGACAATGTAAGAACCAGTAACTGACCTAATGGTACAGCAAAATGTGAGCTCTTTAATTAATAGGTTTTAAGAAAGCCCAGTGATTTCAAACACAGAAAAACAATTCATAAATTTATTAGATAAACTTAACAGATTGAAATTTTAGAAAGCCTGAAACCTTGAAACTGATAAACACAATTACTGAATTGAAAAATTCATCATCAGAATGGATTAAAGAATCAGTGGGCCCAGAGACTCAGAGGAAAAGAGAAGCAATGGAGATGGCCTATAAAATCCAGAAAGTTATCTCAAAGACAAGACCTAAACATTAGTGGTGTTCCTGAGGGAGTGGACAGGAGCCAGGGGTTGAATGTTTATGTAAAGAAGGGACAACAAAAAACTTAAGAAAAAAAAAAAAACCCAGTACAAGGAAGTCAGAACACCAACCAGATTTGACAAAAATGTTTGGAAAAAAGACATAAAGTATAAAATAATCAACCTTTCCAAGGTCAAGGACAAAGATTCCTAAAAGCATTAAGAAAAAGCAGCAAAGAAAATAAAAGAGCTTCCATTCATTTGGCAACAGCCCACTGGATGGAAACCACCCAGTCCAGCAGCATTGGAATGACATTTTAAAAGTTCTGAAAGCAAATTACAAAAACTACCATCTACTTCCATTGTATCCAGCAAAGTAATCCTTTAAATATGAAGAGAGTCTTTCCCAGTCAAACCAAAGCTAAGAGAATTCACTACTCCTGGACCTGTCTTAGGAATTAGATCTGAAAAAGAGAGAGAGAGAGAGAGAGAGAGAGGGAAATTGAACAACACTAATGTGGAAAAAAATAGAAAGCATTTAAAAGCATAAAGATAAAGAGTATGAAGATTAAAAATGTGTGTGCCTCATGCTATAAAAATAGAAAATGCAATTTATGTTTAGCCATTGTAGAAATAAATACAGCAGCGTATAAAGTAGACGGTATCTGATCTTCAAAGCATTTTGTAGAACCTGCTAAAAATATTTACTTCGGGATAAGGACAATGAGAACTTCATGAACAAGGGGGAACTGTGGAAGAGATTGTATTTGGTCTGGGAATGCTCATAAAGAAACAATGTGTGTTCTGCAAACATCAAGTGGTTAGATGCTTTCTAAGGGGGCTTGGGGCCGTGGAGTTGGGTGGTCGTTCTGTGATTAAACTCAGCCGTGAATACGCCTATGACAGAAAAGAAAACGGCAGGCCTCTCAAGGGGAGTTATATGGGGATGGAGAAAAGACCAACAGTAGAAGTGATAGGACAGCACAGCTAATAAACTGTCTCATAGAGACAAGTAAACAGACAAAGAAAATTCAACCCATAATTGGCCCTTTGAAGAGAGATGGCAGGGCACAACTACCACTTTGTGCGATTAACCACCTGCAGAGTTTTGTTTTCACAGCTCTGCAAAAGATCTGAGCAGATAGAAGAGTGACCTTCTGAGTTTCTGCCAGAACACATTGCAGGGAAACTGATAAGCCAGATTCACAGAGAGGAGGAGAAAGCGGGGGACACAGCTGCCTCAAAGCCACTTGTATTATCAGCTGACAATCATTTGTCTTTTCTCTTTATCCCCATCAAAAGCCCAACCTTGTCCTCAGAACTGGAACTTCTCTTGGCCCTGCCCCTGCCCTCCCTGGGAAGTAAAATAAACTTTCTTCCTTAGAACTATACTTTGTGTCAAGGACTTCTGCTCATATGAAGTACCCTGCACGATGACCAGGAGGACGGCACCGGGAGCTGCTTGGAGGTGGAAAAGACATGGCAGTTCAATTGGAACACCTGTTTTCCTAGAAGCCTTAAGTTGTCCTAGTGGGTAACATCAATTTTTCCTTTGTTCCTGTTTTAGTTGACACATAATTACACATAATTCCAAAATATAGAACATTTTGATGCATATATATAGTATAGTGACTGAATCACAGTAAATAAAAGCAAAAATAGACAAATGGGATAATATCGAACTGAAAAGCTGCATAGCCAAGGAAACAGAGATAACTTGCAGAATTGGAGGAATACTTGCAAATTATTCATTTTATGACGTGTATCCAGAATATACAAGGAACTCAACAGCCATAAAAATCTGATTTAAAATGGTCAAATTATCTGAATAGACATTTCTCAGAAGACACCAGTCAATGGCCAAAATGTATATGAAAAATCGTTCAGCATTGCTAATTGTCAGGGAAATGCCAGTCAAAGCCATGATGAGATGTCATCTCCTCCCTGTTAAAAGGGTGGATGGATCTTCCACGGAGCAGGTCTCTGTCCTCCCTGAGAGGCAAGTTCCAGGAGCTGCCGGACCCTGGCTGCTCTTGACGTGAGCCGTGTGGGCAGGTAGACAGGGAGGCCAATTTCTTCAGTGAAAAGATAGAAATGGAATGGTTTCTCTTCCTCAGTGCTTTTAAAACATGCACTTCATATTGATTAGTATCCCCTGGAATTTCCATAATAGGGTATTACCACATTGTTATCATCCTGCTGAGGTAATATTGGCTTTCTGATATTGCCAAGAATAAACAGTCTGCTATGACCTACAAATACCTTCCAATCAGTACAACTGATATCTTTATCAAAGAGGACCTTGTAGGCTTTCTAGTCCAGCATTTTGTTGTGTGAGAAGATTCCAATGTTGGTAAACTACGGCCCACAATCAAAACCAGGCTACTATCTTTTCTGCTAGCCCATGACCTAAGAACAGTTTTCATAGTTTTAAATGCTTAATAATCCACCAGAGGAACAATTTCATGACTCTTGAAATGCACGAAATCTATAGTTTAGTGTTTATACATATAATTTTATGGTAACTCAATGATTCTCATTTTTTAATATATCTGTTTAGCAATAAAGCATTTTGTCAATAGAAAAAATATATCTGTGTACAGCTGCTCTCCTTCCCCAACAGCAGAGTCGAGTGCCTACGGCTCAAAGCCTGCCCTGCACAGTATCTGGCCCTTTAATAAAAGGCTTGTTCACACATGACGTAGTTCCTCCCTGCAGGGGCGGCCAATGACATCATCATCTACACCAGCGATTTTCAGCTAGTGTGCCGTGGCACACTGACGTGCCCTGAGATGCTGCGAAGTTTTTAAAAAATTATTTTTGATCGTCGACTGGCTTCAAAAGAATTTTAAAGCGAAGTATATTCTTTTCTTACTCTTTTTTTGTATCAATATAATTTAAGTGTGCTGTGGAAGTTTAACTATAGGTCCGAGTGTGCCGTGAGATTTAAAAAAAGGTTGAAAAGCGCTGCTCTAAAATGAACTGAAATCCAAATGGAGAGAACTTGCTGGTCACAGCTTGGCTTGTAGGTTTTGTTTGATTTTACTTAAATCTTGAGTGGGAATCAAGTTTAAAAGCAGAATGGAGGGAGGAGGGTGGGGCCTTAGTGTGTGTCACACTTTATGGGGGCAAGACATGATTGCAAGAGGGACTTTACCTAACAATTGCAATCAGTGTAACTGGCTTATTGTACCCTCAATGAATCCCCAACAATAAAAAAAAAAAAAAAAGAATAAAAGTGGTAGGCAAATCTTTGTAGCTTTAAATCACTTTTCAAGAGGATCCCAAGAGTGATCTAGTGAGAAATATCATTCTTTATAATGATATTTTAGATATAATAAAAAATTAGTGAGCCAGGTAGGAGGGCTCATGTCTGTATTCCTAGCACTTCAAGAGGCCGAAGAGGGTGGATTGATGAGCTCAAGAGTTCAAGATAGCCTGAGAATGAGTGAGACCCATGTCTATGAATGGGGGTGGGTGGGAACTAGCTGTGTCTTGTGGCGGGTACCTGTATGTAAGCCCAGATACTTGGAAGGCTGGGGCAAGAGGATTGCTTCAGCCCAGGAGTTTGAGGTTGCTGTGAGCTATGACACCACAGTGTTCTGCCCAGAATGACAGAGTGAGACTCTGTTTGACTGCAAGCAAAGACTTTTGTGGCTCGGTCCCAGTCTCTCCTCTTCTGTGAGCACTTCACAGAAAACTTTAGGCTGCGTCTCCTTCTTAGGACTTATGATTGTGCTGGCCCTAGCCAGGCCTCGCAGCCTCAGTCACTACTGGGTAAGCCTCCTCTTCCTCTTTAGCCTCTGAACAGCCCTCAGGCAGAGACTTTGTCATAACCCTCAGTCACCAAGTCAGGCCAGCGAGCTGAGGCCGAGAGAAGTCTTGGCTACACAAACAACTGGCAAGTTGCTGAACCAGGCAGGACTTGATAACAAGTCACCTGGGTTGTCTACAGTACAACTGTCCTCCAAGGTGACGTGCAGCCAAGAACAATTGTAATTCAGGAAGCAGAGATAAAGAAAGCCAACTCTGAACCAAGAAACGTCTCTTGGAACCACCCTGATCAGCTTTACTCTCTCTCCATTCCAATGTGAAGGGCAAGAAAGAACGTCCATTTGATGCCAGGCACACTTGAGTTTGAATCCAATTGCTACTACCTCACTCTGAGTGAATTACTTCATGAAAATGTCAAATTTTAAAAATGTATTCAAAACACCGTGGTAAAATATACATAACATAAAATTTAACATTAAAAAAAAAAAAAAAGGTTAGGAGAAATAGCAGTGTTACCAAAACTCTCAGGGCACGAGTCAGTAGGCAGTTATGGGATGTGGGAGCCTGTCGTGGAAATGTGTGCCACAGTGGTTCAGAGCCTGGGTCTTCTTCACATCACTGACGTATGATGCTGACTAAATCATAAAATAGGACTGAAATACCTGATGCATTTCCTCAAGTCCTAATTTACAGATTAGTTATCTAAGGGACATTCGGCTCTCTTGGAATGGGGAATGCCTAAGGCAGAGGACGTGAGCTCCATCCAGCACACTCACCACACTGTTCCCCTGTTGCTGGAAGAGTTCTGATGTTCTCATTTTTCAGACTAGAAGATAGCTTTGGCCATTTTTCACCTGTTCTTATTTGATTCCTCAGAATTACTTTTTCTCCAAGGCAAGAGAGATGAATGATTTTAGAATTTGATATGACAATCAGGAGATCTATGGTCAAGTTTTAGATTTACTTATAACCAACCATCTTGTGTATCTTGAATTAGATACATTTGAAATTATGACATGCTTAAAATGAAACAGACATCCTTAATTTTTAAGTGGCTAAAATCTCCTTGATTCTCTCTAAACTGAATAGGAAGAAAATTTCTGTTTTGTAGGGCAAAACTAAACATAATTGTCAGTCTTTGCTCTTTGATTTCTTGGGACACATAAGACTTTGTTATTTTAAATGTATAAGATTATTTGAGTATCTCTTGCCAAACATATTTAAGAGCATTCATTGTACCCAGAAAGAGAAGGGAAATTTCCAGGCTAAAGCTAACTAAATTAAATTTCACTGATGAAGTTATAAGACAAGGGTGCTCTAAATAGAACCAAGAGAAAGATATTCCTGTTGCCTAAAACCAAAAAATAAAAAAAGGGATGTGCATGCTGGTGATGTGGTGGAAAGGCAGACCCAAGTAGAGCACAGTTTCACTTCAGTGTGAAGCTGTGAACGTCTTTTATTAATAGTCTCTTTTATCTTCTGTAGCACATAACTCCACTCCGAGCACCTAGGAAGTGCCGACCACCACGTCTTAATTGAATTTTAGTAATTTTAAAGGAAATTGATGATCACTTCAGTAAATGTTATACCCCCTATTGTCAAAAACAAACAAAACACATTAAACACAAAACAGACAGTTGGAGAGGACGTCCGCTGATGATACCTGGTTAGAAGATAAAAGAGAAACAAGATGGATCAGGTAAGGGCACCAGAAGGAGGTGCAGGTCCGCGTGACACAGGGAACCGCAACGCTAAATGGGGGCCCCATGATTTACTCTGTGCTTTCCATAAACCCACACAAAGAGGGGAGGGAAAGACTGGTTGCAAGATGCTCCAGGAAAAAGCAAATCTTGGTCTAATTACATGCTAAAAATATTGAAAAGGATGTTTTCTCAGGTATTTACTGACTACGACCTCTCTAGGAGGCAGTGTGCTGAGTGTGTTTATAAGAAAATGAAAAACACACACCACAGGCCGTTACATATCTCACGGTGCCTGAGGCGATGTCCAAGGGTGCAGGGTTAGTCTGCAAAGGCCAGTGTGGAGCTGTGGGGAGCCAAGGAAGAGACAAGTGCAGAGAGGATCCCCTGAGACGAGTTAGTTTACCAGAACCCACAACTCAGCATGAAACAGGATGGTGCAAGTGACCTGTACTCCAACTAAAGTCATGCTAATATCGAACATTACATATTTAATGTTTATATCACTACTTTCATATGACTTCGTAAGTAATATGCTTTACATTTGGCTATACATGTAACCTTTCTAATCTCCTAAAATCATTCTTAAAAGAAGCACTGGGTCCAAAAACATCTGAAGCAAACTCCAGGAGTTTAAAGGAGTCTATATTAAAAAAAGAAAACAAAAACATTTTTACAATGATGTAACTGGCTTCAAAAATCATTCGTGAGGTAAAGTTTTCACATTCAAAAATACACAGTAAATTATACCTTTTGAACATTTCCTAGATGAAATATCTTCACAGTGTTTCTATCCACAGAAAAGTACCTAAGTGCCATCTGCAAAGATTTTGAAAGTTTTGTGATAAAGAGAAGTGTGTGAGAGGGAGAGAAATAATCCGTGCATACAAATCCACACCAGTGACATTTACATCAGGAGGATCCATTTGACCTTTACTCTTAGAAAAACCATGAGTTAAAATTATAGGAAACATTAATATCCTCCTTGGACAGCTCCCTAGGGAGGTGAGGCAGGAGGAGGGTGCTCCTCATCCATTTCTACCCACTTATTCTTCCAAGATCCTGTTAAATCAAAACCTGAAATGGACAAACATGCCTCGTTCATCCACACACACGTTGCTCTGAGTCACAGACCTTTCTCCCTGCGATGTTAGAGTTTCTGGTCTTTAGCCAGACGGGACCCTCAGAATTCTCCAGGATTGCACCATATGCAGAGAATATGGCAAGCTGAAACAGCTAAAATCCAACTGTTTATGCAGCTGAAATCTTACGTTCTTGTTAATCCACTTAGACCTTATTAATGGCACATGAAATACTCATATTTTGCATAACTTAAGGAACAAATGGAAATTTGAAGTGAAATTCTGTTTGGATCAGAAAAAAGAACTTGAAAATGTGCCTCTTTGCTCTTATTTTTGTTAATAGCCCTGCTTTCCCTAGAGAGCTAAAGATTGTATTCAGAGAGACTCTAACAGGGGCTTGTGTACTGACTAATTCTCTTTCTGATGTTTGGTATAGATCAGTGGCTTTTAAAGACAATTTTTTGCAGCAGTGGAAAGCTATTTTTCTAAACTTGTAAGAGCTGCATAGATCAGAACATGATAAGACATAGGTATTATTGTACTTCACATTCTTAAAGAATACTTTTGTAGTAAACAGAGGAAACGTTATCACTTGTACTTTAACAATGAAAGAAAGATTCAGGAATATAATTTTGTCTCTAGGTCATGAGAAGTTACTAGTTAGAAAAGGCAGAGCTCTATCCAGAATTTACCCAGGTCATCTTCAACAACCCTTCGCCATGCTTTCCTCTAATAAATGACATGGAAGGTTTCAACATTTAGCAACCAGAGTATCTTAGCAAATGTATTTCTCCCTGAGATGTCACAATTTCACACCTTAATGTTTAGAAGATCATAAATTTTGAAATGTGGCCAATTTATATCACACCTATAAATAAAACAGTTAATTGTAACATCATTTTACACTTTTCAAAATCCCCAAAGGATCTTTCCTACATTAAATACTAACTTCTGTAAATTATTGAAGATTAAATGTGATACGACTTTATAATCTCTAAATTTTACTTTACCTTTTAACTACATCACGTTACCTTTAAGAAAGAACAAGGAACCAAAAAAACTTACATTAGAGAAAAGGTTGTGCTCTGACCTTTCTAAAGCCAAACTTTAACAAAACAGAATGTATGCTATGGACTTAAGGGATCTAATGTAATAGCTTTGGTCCCTTAGCTCTGGAATTTCGCCTTTTCCTTGACTTATTTTTTACCTTATTTTCAAATAAAAGTCTCTAAACCAGGAAATGTGGCACATGTGAGCAGCCATTTGGTGCACCCAGAATGTGGGGCCTTGTCAAAACCTGGTGTTCCTACTTATTGCCAGAAGCCCCCCACCCCCTGTTCCTATGCACAACTACAGGGCTCTGGAGGTTGTTTAGAAGCCTGCATGGAGCATCATCAGCTGGAAGCCCCCAGCCCACCACCCCCAGTCCTTATGCACCACTACTGGGCTCTGGAGGTTGTTTAGAAGCCTGCATGGAGCATCATCAGCTGGAAGCCCCCTGCCCACCCCCCACCCCCCCAGTCCTTATGCACCACTACAGGGCTCTGGAGGTTGTTTAGAAGCCTGCATGGAGCATCATCAGCTGGAAGCCCCCTGCCCACCCTCCACCCCCCCAATCCTTATGCACCACTACAGGGCTCTGGAGGTTGTTTAGGAGTCTGCCGGAAGCCCTGCTCCAGGAGACGCCACCCCAGCATCTGAGCTGTCTGAGTTCTGACAGGCTGGCATGCCTTCAGGGGACTTCACACTTTGAAATCAGGAAATCAACCATCAAAACTGCTTTATGGATGAAATGCAAAGCTTGGCATATACTCCAACTTGTTTTAGCCTGTCAACCTGGATTCCCCCAGAGCCATCCCACTCTTTACCTGCCTGCCGTGTGCCAAACACACAGATCGAATCACTGCAGTGATGAGCTCACAGCCTGGAGGGCATATGAGGAAGGTCAGCTGACGCCCTCCCTCCACATTTGTTTAACTAATACTTGAGTTCCTACAGTGAGGACAAAGTATATCTAAGACACTGGCCTAAGGAAGGTGAGTTACAATTAAACTTGGAGGAGTTCAGAGGAACTCAGCTTCTTGGAGGAGCTCAGAATTTACTAAATGCTTAAACTAATAATTTATGATAACACGTGTATTTTATAGGTCACATTAAGGTTACTGTTTCTTCTGAAACTTCTGACCCAAACCCCCCATTTGCCCTTCTCAGTTTACTAATTTTTGGTACATTATTTTTATATTTCCAGCATCCAATTATGTTTGCAGAAGGGCTTTACTTTCTCAGGTAGAGGGAAACCTGCTCGCTCCCGTGCGCAACTGTGAGGACATGCCCCCTAAGCAGGTGCAGAACTGAGATGATGGGCCTACGTAAGACATACTTGCTTTTTTCTGTTTTAAAAATATGTCTTTGACTTCCTAGAAAATATGAATTAAATCTGTTTTGCTAAATCTAGTAAAGGATAGACAACTTCTAGATGAAGTTAATAAAATTTACCAAGCTCCATCCTTACACCTGAAGCAGATGTGCCTTCTGCTGTTTCTCTTGTAGACAATCCTGCTTTCCCCAGAGAACTGATTAAAGATTTTATTCAGAAGAGCTCACCCTAAGGAAAGTAATATCAGAAAATACCTCCCTAAAAAGGAATTGTTTTTCAAGGCTAAATGTTCCCTCCGCTACAGCAAACTACCATATGCAATGTATCCCCTCTTCTCCCTTGTAGCTCAGGGCTGCTGTTATTATACCAGAAGTATTAGGAAGAGTCATTGAAAACTAAAGAAGGAACTCTATAGATATTCCTGTACTCAATTGACAGATTAGAAGAGATATTCAGAAAACTTAAATTTGCAAGTTATAGAATTAGGTCAGTTTGACTTTAAATATATGGTTTGTGGGGAAGTTCTAAAGGGAATTCAGCCTTCCTTGGGGAATGAGAATGGAGGTGAGAGGTTTAGAGATTTCCCAGTAAAGGTGTATTTTTAGATCTCTAAAGGAACTAGCCAGTCATAGAAATGATCATAGCCTTCTAGGTTGAGCAAGACCCATGTGAGACAGCGTGAAATGGTCACCTACTTTGTGCACCTGGAATCCAGGGTCTAAGGAAGGGCAAAGCAACACCCCAGGTCAAGGCCTTCACACAACAAAGTATGACGATTACATTGAAGCACAGACATTCAGGTGACGTTGCTTTCATGTCACAAAAGATAACTTCCAGAAAAGAAATAAATGGATAGATAGAATTCATTGACACAGAACACGTCATCTAATTCCGTGTGTCCTGGTACCGTCTACAGTTACTCAGATCTGATCCCTCTCCTTCCATGCTGGGATCCCCTCTCAGGTAGAGGAGAGGTGGCTTTGGTCTTAACTTAGATCCTGGCATCATTTTCACATCATTGTGGACACCAAAACAAGAATGCAAACTCAGACAAGTTCACCTGCTCAGGAGGGTCTTCCAGATGACTTAGAAAATCATAAAATAAGTTTTTAGTCCATCATCAAAATTAAAATTCAACACCAAAAGTGGTCTCAGATAATTCACAAATACCGATATTCATGTATCCAAGGAGCAGAAAGAACGCTACTATAAAGTCTTCCTTTTCAAAATATTTGCATAAAGAATATTTTCCACATTTTTAGTAACTCAAATTAATATAAAATTTGCCTCCTACAAAGGATTGCACAAATCACCTACACAATGACTTCATTTTGCAAATAACAAAAATTTGGTAAAATTTGTTTGCCTAAAGTGATACAGAAAGGAGTCATTAAAATCAGCATTAAACTTTTTTCTATAAAATACACACATAACAGCTTAAAAATTAAGTTTTACTTTAAGAATAAAAAGCACATTTTGAGAATTCAGTCATTTTGGTGAGACCCATGAACAGATCAACTTGATGTTTACTTGGTTCTTTTTTTTTTTTTTTTTTGTAGAGACTGAGTATCACTTTATGGCCCTCGGTAGAGTGCCGTGGCCTCACACAGCTCACAGCGACCTCCAACTCCTGGGCTTAAGCAATTCTCTTGCCTCAGCCTCCCGAGCAGCTGGGACTACAGGCACCCGCCACAACGCCCGGCTATTACTTAGTTGTTTTATCAGTTTCAAAATAGCTCTGACGAGCTCAACTCAAGAGATTAACCCTGTTTCCCTTGGTTTTGTACTGGCTGTCAGCCATAAATACCTCGGAAGATGGTGCTAGAAAGAATTAGGTAAACATCCTTACAATGCTACGTATATACAGTTCGTTATGGTAAAGTCCACCATGCATTTAAATAAAACAGTAAAGAGTGATTTCTTGAGCACACTTACCAAATCATAATTATTTTTAGAAGCAGTAAAAAGATGTTCTCTGCTTTCTTATGTGAAGTAGCATCACATTAATTTGTGTTAGTTTCTCTGATTGAAATTCGTCAAAGGTGCTGCCTACACGTGAAATCATGATGTCAAATTTGTACTGGATGCGGAGCGTCAGCCAGGATGGGAAAGTGCACGTGCGCCCTGAAGCGGGAGCGTGGCCCGGGTGGAGGAGCGCACGTGCGCCCTGAAGCGGGAGCGTGGCCCGGGTGGAGGAGCGCACGTGCGCCCTGAAGGGGGAGCGTGGCCCGGGTGGAGGAGCGCACGTGCGCCCTGAAGCGGGAGCGTGGCCCGGGTGGAGGAGCGCACGTGCGCCCTGAAGCGGGAGCGTGGCCCGGGTGGAGGAGCGCACGTGCGCCCTGAAGGGGGAGCGTGGCCCGGGTGGAGGAGCGCACGTGCGCCCTGAAGCGGGAGCGTGGCCCGGGTGGAGGAGCGCACGTGCGCCCTGAAGCGGGAGCGTGGCCCGGGTGGAGGAGCGCACGTGCGCCCTGAAGGGGGAGCGTGGCCCGGGTGGAGGAGCGCACGTGCGCCCTGAAGGGGGGGCGCGGCCCGGGTGGAGGAGCGCACGTGCGCCCTGAAGCGGGAGCGCGGCCCGGGTGGAGGAGCGCACGTGCGCCCTGAAGCGGGAGCGTGGCCCGGGTGGAGGAGCGCACGTGTGCCCTGAAGCGGGAGCGTGGCCCGGGTGGAGGAGTGCACAGGGCCCCGAGTCAGCTGCCGAGGAAGGACTTATAAGGAATTGATTAAGGTTGATTTCCACCTTGCCCCCAGCCAGGAAAGATTGTCTTACGGAATCCGCAGACTTCCTGTGTTGAACCTTGTTTTTTATTGTAGACATAAAGATTGGAGTGAATAGCGGAGGGAGAAGCTCAGGCTCACTAAGCTGAAGATGACTTACCACAGTCTGGAGCGCCGGTGGCCCCGCCTGAGGGCGAGGCACCGAGGAGGGTCGCTGTCCCGCTGCTGGACAGGTTTCCTCACACTAATTTAAATTACTTGTGTTTTTTTTTTTTTTTTTTTTTGTAGAGACAGAGTCTCACTTTATGGCCTTCGGTAGCACAGCTCACGGCAACCTCCAACTCCTGGGCTTAAGCGATTCTCTTGTCTCAGCCTCCCGAGCAGCTGGGACTACAGGCGCGTGCCACAACGCCTGGCTATTTTTTGGTTGCAGTTTGGCCCGGGCCGGGTTTGAACCCGCTACCCTCAGCATATGGGGCTGGCGCCTTACCGACTGAGCCACAGGAGCCGTGTTTATTCTCTCTCAACATGCTGTATCATGAATAAGCATTTGCATGAGCGATGATTTTTGTTGGGGTTCAGGGAGATCTTTTGTGCCCTTCAAATGGCATCTTGGATTAGATGGCTGGATCATTAAAACTAATGTCTATCTCTTCAGTGACCCACGCTTAATTATGGCTCATCTGCTAACACTGTAAGTGCCAGGGGAAAGAGCATGTTCAGCAAGCTGTTTGTACACAGTGTTCATTTGAGGTGTATCAGGGAACTTCATCAGCCCCACATGGTGACAGATTGTCTCACTGTGCCGAACACCTAGGCGGGGGCAGCATAACCCCTGGGCCTTTCCTTCTGCGTGTGAGGATCCATGCATCTGTATATTGTTTTAGCAATCTATATGGTAATACTGTTCCCTATTATTTTTAACTGGCCTATACACTCAGCTGAAAGTGACTTATAAAATTATGAAAAAGATAGCACACTCCAAAACAGCATATCCACAGCATTTCTTTGGAGCTTACCATTCTAAAACCACTAATGTTCCCACTTACCAACGACCTGCCAGAGCATCGTATAGCATACGCCAAAGTAACCAATGTCATGAGTGTTAAGGAAACAAGACATTTCAACAGTTTAATCTCTTTTGGGGGTTGGAAAAGTCAAATATTCTCTAAACTTCTCATTTTACAGCTATTAAGACATTCCACAGTTTTCCACAAGAACAACTGAAACAGCATGCAAGAGAGAAAAACCAAACATCTGCTTCAGCTAAAATTATAACATATGGCTTGGAATGTCAGAGAGGAAATCAGAGTCATGAATGTTTAATTGGGGAATTTTGTAGAAAAAACTGGTGGCTGCACAGATACTGAACATAGATGCTGGGCTTCTCCATGACTCAATCTTACCACCTTCTCCTAGAACATATGAGAACGTGTCTTCTCAAAATAAATAACTGATACAGCACTGATTATAACTTTTAGAAAGACTTTTGTATCTTTATAACAATCCCATGATGTAATTTAGGCAGGTGTTTGAATTTTTGTATAGATCTAACAACAACAAACAAACAAAAGCACGAAGAGTTTATTTAACTAATGTTCTCTGGTTTCTAAGCTCAGACTGGAAATGTAAGCAATGTGCATACATTATTCGAGTATTTCTGGATGGAAGATACAATTAATCCACCACAGCTCACGTTCAGATCTTTTGATGACCCAATAGTTACTCTTCACATGGAGACAATGTCTACACACATGACATTTTAATGGTGCTTTTAACATAAATGAAGGGATGAACTCAGGCTGCTTTTTAAAAAGTAGCTAAAACGCATTTTCATTATAAGTAGCATATTCTGAACACAAGAAAACATTCAGTAATTTAGTGAAGGTAGCTCTACATAGAAATAATTAAGAAATAACAACAGAAAACATCTTAGAGATACGTAAGATAAGTAAGGCAAACATTCCATGGAAGAAAGAACTCTGGAACCCAGCCCAACAGACGCAGTAGCGTCCCTGAAGAGGTGGCTGGGAATTGGTCTTTGTAAAGAGACACTAGGAGAGGCTTACGATTAACAACACCTGGTTTTATTTTTACAAGGCCTTTTTCTTTCTTTATGGGTGTTTTTCCTTATCTCTTTCAGCATCTCAAGTATGCTTTTATTTCAAAGTCCTTTTCAGTGTATTTTTATACCTAGCTCATGTGCTTTGTGGATGCTGTTGTGGTGGGCTTTATTCCTGTGTGCTCAGAATGCAGATTGCGTACTTATAGTTGATGTGGTGGGCACTTTCTCACACATGTACTGCATCACCTTCTTAAGTAGTTATGTGTTTTCAGCTGAGAAATCCTCTTAGTGTGTTAGAATTAGAGGTCTGGGTGACTATTGCAACTAAAAAAATAACCTTATAGATACAATCTGGCCATTTTTTTTTTTCCCTGAAAATTCCTTCTAATACCACTCCAGCAGTCCAAACAATTCACAGAATAGCAGAACTGAGCCTACTGAATTTCATCAAACAATTAAATTACTTGAAACTTCAAACATTTCCAAAAAGGCCATATTAGTCTGCATTTCAACTGCAGTGTAGAAGTTTGGAGAATACTCAAGGAGCTAAAAGTGGACCTACTGTTTGATCCTGCAATCAGGTATTTACCTAGATGATTAAAGGTATTTACCCAGGTATTTACTGGGTGTTTACCCACTAGGTAAATAGTAGGTAGGTATTTACCCAGATGGTTAAAATCTAGGTATTTACCTACTAGGTAATTTACCCAGATGATTAAATGTCTTACAACGAAGACATTTGGGCCAGAATGTTTATTGCAACCCAATTCATAATTGCCAAGTCATGGAAGCAGTCCAAATGCCCATTGACCCATGAATGGATTAACAGATTGTGGTATATGTACACCATGGAATACTATGCAGCCATGAAAAAGATGGTGACTTCACATCTTTTATGTTTACCTGGATGGAGCTGGAACATATTCTTCTTAGTAAAGTATCTCAAGAATGGGAAAAAAAAAAAAGTACCCAATGTATTCAATACTACTATGAAATCAGTATATTGTCACCTACCATTCATAGGAATGGTAAAACATAACTATAGTCCAGAAAGAAGGAGGGAGGAGGAAAATGGGGGAGGGGAGGAGGAGACCAGGAGGAGGGAGGGTTTTGGGGAGATCCAACCTAATGTGCATAATGCAATGATACTATTCTTATACTATTAAGAATAGAATATGAATGTTTTTATCACAACAAACAAGTAAGCAAGGAGACGGTTATGTTCATCAGTTAGATGTCAGCATTCCACACTGTGTATCAAAGCAGCACATTGTACCCCATACATGCATTGAGGTACACAGTTATGATTTAATAAAGAATTAAAAATGAAAAGAAACTGCAAACATTAACCCTAAGACCTAGGATAGTGAGGTTTATATTTTTCGCTGGACTCAAGGTATTTCCCCCACCAGTCCTGTCAGGCAACATGCTTTTATTTCTAAATAAGTCAGAGAAGAGAATCAATATATCACAATGGTCTGTGTGGTTAAGTAAACAGAAGATTTACTAAGTTTAATACAAATTTATAGTTTTATTTTAAAAACTTTGAAATGATCAGAATTTGAAATCAAGAGATAACTCAGGCCAAAGTTTTGAGGTTGTATGTTACAAAGAAAAATATCAAAATAGTGCTACAGCATAAGAAGTGTGATGAATATAACTTAAATATATGTATCATGTTTAATACAAAGATAGTATTAAACATAATTGTAATAATATAAGAGAATATATTGAAGCATTGACAGCCCACTACTAGTGATGTGATGCATAAACAAGACTCTAGTTTAAGATACACCATAAATATCTTCTACTCCCCCTCTCATGGGATTCCTGTCCCAGGCATTATAGCTTTTACTTTATTTACACACACATGTACTTACATATATATAATACCCATTTTATATTTCCATATGCTATGATCAGTGACTTGATTTATTCTCAAAATGTCCCTGTATGTAAAATCATGAAAAACTTCACTGAATTTGGGGATAGATATCTTCTGGGGATTATAATGTAACTCTGGTACCAAATGAGTTTCACTATGAGTCTTGTTGAACTTTTGCTATCATCAGTGGATGCAAAGTGCAGCCACAGGCCAGATCCAGCTGGTGCCAGCTCACAGCTGCCGAGTTTTGTAAGGCCCATGAGCTTAGAGTGATGCACATTTTTAAATAGTTGGAGGAAAAAAGGTCTATTTCACGACATGTGAAATATATATATATATTACATTTGAATCTGTGCATTCGGAGGACTGAATTAGAACACGGCCTTCCTCACTGGTTTCTGTGTGGTCTGAAGTTGCTTTTGCACTGCCCAGCAAGGACGCTTACACGCAGAGGAGATGGCAAGGCCCACATGCCCTAAAACATTTACTCACTGGCCTCTTAAAGAAAAAGTTGGTTGAAATAAATTAAAAAAAAAAAAAAAGAAAAGACTAGGTTAATGAGGCATAAATATACTATGCAATAATTTATGAATTCCTTATACTGCTGACTTGTTTCTTTTTACAGACTCTTTATAGTTGTAAGAAGTCGGATATTTGTAGCTTAATCATTAAAACATCTCTCAAGATAAGTGTATGTGGCTTCAGAAAGCAATTAGGTTGCAGCAGAGTTCTGCTAGCCAAGGTGAGGGTAAACAAGTTATAAATTAAGTAGAGTGCCTTGATTTTAATGCTCTAAAACCTTTAAAATATAGTTTTGCCAATGATCACAATAAACCTGAAAATACAAAACAGTGGAAATGTTTTTTTTTTTTTTTAGTGGAAATGTTTTTTAAAATATAAACTATTAATGCGTTCAGCACGACCCTTCTGGAATCCTTAATGAATACATGTGCACACATACATGTTTACATATACACACACATACACGCAAAAGACATATACATAGCAAAATTGGTAGAATAGTGGTGAAATATATGTAAGTCAAACATGAAATGCTGAAAAGAGTAGGGGTATTAAGGTAGAAATCTAAAAATCAGAGTTCTAGGCCAGTCCCATCAGTAATAAACTTCTTATCCATTCACAATCTCACCAAAGCCCCAAGCCTGGCTTCCAACACCTGTGTATAAGTCGAGTGTACATAACTGAGAAAAAGAATCTATAAATCTCATGGTCTGTATAATATTGGTCGATCTTCAAGGCCACTTACTCTTTACTTGGGATGCGTGCTGTGTGTATGTGACGCTGATGCACCTTTATTAGCAGTAGATGCAGTATTATTATCATTATTATTGTTATCATATTATTATTATTTTTTTTTTTTTTTTTGCAGTTTTTGGCCGGAGCTGGGTTTGAACCCGCCACCTCTAGCATATGGGGCTGGTGCCCCACTCTGTTGAGCCACAGGCGCCATCCCATTATTATTATTTTTCAGCGTCAATACAGGTATAATGTATGTAAACACAGAATTCTCCACAGAGGTTACTGATACAGTTTAATGTTAGTTCAGCATCCTAACCAAAAATACACTGGTTTTCTCACCCTAGTTTTTCCTCTTTACTGAGAGCTGAACTATCCTGTGAAGACAAGTTTGAACCCCCTGCCTTCCACAGAGTTCCCTGATGACATTCGTAGACAAAGGTGACTGCCTTCTCTCACCTGAACCGAGACTTGGAATCCTCTGACACTGAAGGGGTGTTGGTCTGCAGAGGTCACATGATGTTCAAAAGACTGAACTAATTCAAAAACTGAGGCACACAATTGCATTTGAGGCACACTCCCATTGCACGGGATTGATTCCGAGTGTGATCTCTGAGGCCTCTGGGCCTTAGTGTGTCTGCCTGGACACAGGGGGTGCAGCCTGGGCCACTGATCTGCCCACTCCACAGGGTCCTTGTCAGTGAGAAGGCTACTGTGCACCGTGAGCGCCGGGCAGCTGCAGCAACACACTTCCTCTCCTGCTGTCCGAACAAGACAAATGCTCAAGATACCAACAGCTCCCCAGTTTTAATTCTAGATTCAAATACCAACATTCGGCAAAAGAGCACACCCCTATTTGAGATCTTCCGTTTTCCCAGGATGTTTGATTAGGGGAGTCCATTCCTACTTTGGGGACCCAGGTGTCCCTGTTAGCGTCTTTGGGTGCAATTCCTCCAGTCTCACCGCCCGGGCCTCTGGGCAAGTCACTTCACTTCCCTGTACACTGGGTTCCTTACTGCAGGTCTGGGTGTGAGGCTGCTCTGAGAACGAGCTGCACACCACTGTGTCGTCTGCAAACACACAGCGTTTACAATCCTCTTGTCTAAGGTTCATTGCCTGATGAAGCAAATATCTGCATCTCCAGATTTGCTTTTTTTAAAGGTGTTCCCCAAATGTTTCCAATTCCATGGGAAGTGAAAATTGGCCTTTCCTCCTCTGATTTGTTACATTATTAACACCATGCACTTCATGACCCCAATGGCGAGTCAGTACAAACTTCTCCTATGAAAACAATATATTTTAAATTAAATACAGGTGCTTTATTAACTTCTAAAGATCCTGAGAGCCTGTTGTCACAGCTTTTTTTTTTTTTTAATACTTCCTTCCTGCTCCAACCTGGTCCCCTTAATCATATACTTACTTGCAAAATTGATTGCCAAGCCTTTATTTTTAACACTGTTTAAGGATTGACATACTTCCCCAAATTAAAATTAGGTTCCTGAGAGCAGGTGAATTTCTTTTTTAATCATGACATGTCTTTCTTGGGACTTGAAATGTACTTAACTGACAGTGGATGTTCAATTAATATTTGCTGCATACATTTCTTTTTAAAATGAAGCACTTCTTAAAATGAACCCCATACAGAGAAGAAAAACCAGATTTAGGGAGCCTGACAGATGTTCTGTTTATTCCCCTTCTACCAACAGTGTGGACGCTGAAATTTTACTCTCTATGCTTCAGCTTTCTTGTGTGTGGAATGCACAAAATTAAATTTACCTTATGAGGCTGTAAGGTTTAAATCAGACAACACGTTTTCAGTGTAGTATCTAATTAACCCAAAAAGCAGAAAGATAAACGTCCATCATTATAAAACAAAAAATCACACTATGTTATAAAAGTAATGCAAGGTAAAGAAACTTACTTTTTAAATATTAGGTAATGACATGCCAGGTGGCTGGGATTGTCTTCAAGTTTTAATTGACTCAGTATGTTCTTCTGATATGGTGCCTACGGTCTACCCGGCACTGTTTCCAAATACTGTTAAATCTTCATGACAGACATGTCCTGCCATCATTTCCATTTTACACACGAGAAAACTGGATCCCAGAAAGTTAGATAAGGACCACACGTAAAATAAAATACGACAGAGTTCAGGTTTGAACGTAGATTCCTTATCATGCGTTCCAATGCTCCTGCTTCTACGCTTTGCTGTGTCTTTTTATTTTGTTTTGTTTTTCCTTAAAAGAAGGTTTCCCTCTAGACAGATAAGAAAAAGAAAGCCCAAGATCTAGATATGATCTGTGAGAAACATATGAAAAAAGCCTCAGATAATTTACTTGATATCGAAAATGAGAACTAAATTAAAATTCCAAGGAGTACTTTATAAAAATAGAATTATGACAGAAGATAATTCAATTTAAATGAGTAGAGTGAAGAAAAAGTCCATTACATCTGTATTTTTCAAAGGATATTCAGGGATTTAATAAATAGTTTCAAAGGGGCCAGACAGGTGAAGGCCAGAGTGCTGAGATCCAATTGGAGAGTTAAGCAGAAAATGAAGATGTTCTGACGGGATCATTTCTTTGAGGAAATGAGCTACATTGCTGGTGAATACATGTCTTTTTTGGTGGGGGCTGATTTTTAACCCAGAAAGAGGCAGCGGGCTGCTCTTTCTGAGCAGACTTGTTGGCCCTTGCAGGGTCGCGGACTGTTCAGACCCCTAATGTTCACCTGTCTCTCCCCTGTCACTTGTCTCCTGTCCGCCTGTGCTCATGTTCTGCTCAGCAAAGCCACAGGGCAGAGGCTTAAGTGCAAAGGATTAGAATTAGCTTCGGACAAGAAGTGTTGTGTGTGTTTATGTGTTTGTTTTTAAAGGACACTTGCTAACAGACTTACCTTTGGTTTCAAGGAACTCTTTTGCGTCTGTGTGTTTGCTTGTTAATTTGTAAAATAGAGATCAAATAGAAATCAGTTTGTAAACTATGATCTGGAATTTCACATGGAAAGTAGATGATATAATTGTATACAGTGTAGTACAAAACAGGTGCTCAGGAAACTCCCTTTTCTCCTAATAGGAGCTTGCTATTCTGTCCTCCCCGTCGAAAAAAAAAAAATAAGTAAAAATAAAAGAAGATATGGAGTGGCTGAAAAAATTTGCAAAAGGAAAACCTTTTTTCCTTTTGCAAATTTTTGTTATACCATTGTATAATCACTGAGTCACTTAGGAGTTTTTTGGTTAAATAAAAAAATTAAAGAGATTTGATTTGTAATTTGATTTTGCAATATGAGATATGTCTCCCCAGTTGGTATCTGGGCCCCTAAATCCATGGTTTATCTGAGTCACAAAATTAATTATTAAGTATTTAACTATTAATACAAAGGATTATGTTTGAGACTGTTTGAAGGGATAAGTTCACATAATTTAACCCAAGCATCTGAAAATTATACCTGATATCTGAATAGCAATATTTGAAAAGACTTACAATTTTAAATACTTTCTTCCCTGTTATACGAAGGAGGAAGTTCAATTCTCTCTACAGCCAGCTCAGATCATAGGATCAGACTCCACATCTGACTCTTACGGCAGAACTAATAACAGGTGAAGGGCAGCTTCTAATTGACACTAGGCATAAAGAGACCTGCTCCGAGTCTCTATCTGGTAGATCTTCAACGATGAGGTCAGTGTTTCTCAGCATTTTTTCTATTATCACCCTTATGAACACTTTTCAGGCATTTTTCCCCCTAACCACTTCCCCACTACCCAGGAAATTTCATACCAGACGTACCCGCATACTTGTTCAGTACCCTGTGTCTGAGCTTTGTGCACGGGAAGAACTGTTCCTGGTCCTGTCCTTGAGGCTCTGAGCTGCCCCATCTCCTTTCTCCTTCTCTCTACAGGAGATGAAGGATGCTTTCATTGTTTCCAAAAGCCAAGGACCAGGAGGAATAACTCAACTCTCTACCAAAGCTCGGCTGCTGCCTTCCCCCAGGAACTGGGAGATGGGGGACAGGGCGCTTCAGAGAGACGGGGCCCAGGACCTGCAGAAGTCATGCTGATTTGAACAACTGTTAAAAACAGCTTGGCCTTGCATGGTGCCTGTGGCTCAAAGGGGTAGGGTTCCAGTCCCATGTGCCAGAGGTGGTAGGTTCAAACCCAGCCCCGGCCAAAAACTACAAAAAAAAAAAAAAAAAAAAAACACCCAAAAAACAAACAAAAAAACAACAACAGCTTGGCCTCTCAAAGGACCAGAAAGTTTGCAAGTTCATTCAAGCTTCTAAGGTCCTGCTGGTCACATGTAGTCCCCTAAAACAGCCAGAATCTAATCTAAGCTGTCCCTTTTTCAGGGCCTATTTACTGTTACACCTTCCATTATTTTTCTAATTGGCAGAAGATAAAATTTGTTTTTCATAATGATTCCTGAAATAAGATATTTTTAGCAACATAATTTAGTATTTTGCTTTCTAGATGATGCTGTAGTTTCTCAGTTTAACACAAAAAAGTAGGCTAATGATGCGCTATAATGAAATACCTATAACGAAAATAATGACCAAAGGCTGAACAAAACACTCAACAACAAAAGGCAAGGGGAGTTAAAATGTTTAAATTCTACTTAAAAACACCTTTGCTGTAATAGAACTCAGAAGGAATTTCATTAAATATATTATCTTTTAATTGTGAAGGTATTTCCATTTTAATCAGTGGTGGTGGAAAGTTCACAGAGAAAGATCAAATGTTTTTTGGTTCTTAGAAAGAAAAAATGAAACCATATAGAGAATAGCCGTATATTTATTTTTAATTGTGCAATTTTGCTCAAAATAAATACTGTGCACCTTGTTTGTAGATAAAAAGAAATGAATATTGATTGCTTCACCTCGCACGTAATATGGAGTTTAATTTTACTTCCCTAAAGAAAAAAATACGTAAATGCAAATACATTTAGGATTACCCCCAGCTCTGAAGATTGTACAACTAATTGCATGCCAAGTTAATCAAAATCATAATTTTTTTCACATTTCTCTACTTTTTTTCCTTAAATTTTATTTCTGGGTAGGGTCTAGGGAAAGAAGAAAGGAAAACTGTTCTCCGGAGATGGACTGCTCTCTCTCCATCCAGGCCCTGAGCGGAATCCCCCAAAGCCAGGTGCTGATTAAATCCTCTGTGATATTAGAGTTACCTGCAATCTTGCCTCTTATTAGAGGATATAAGTGAATACAATGGCCCTGTTTGTCCTACGTGATTTCTTTACGCTGAGCATGAGCTAAATCCCAGCTTCTGATTCAGCCTCCTCTTTCTCCCCACATGTACCAGGCTCAGCTCTCAGATTGAAATCTTGACTCTGTGATCGAAATTCACACTTAAGTTTTGATTTTTCTTGGAATCACCAGGTAGTGTAGACTGGTATTTTGGGTTTTCTGTTGTTGTTTTCTCTAGATAGGAAACAGCCCTAAAAATCTATTTAAAGGAATAGCTTGCATTTGGCATGAATGTCTTTTCTCTTTAAAGTTTTTAATGTGGGATTTCAGATTAACCTTTTTGTTGCATTTCATATTAAACACACTTTTACTCTGTTAAAATTAAGCTTTTTTTTTTTTAGACAGAGCCTCAAGCTGTTGCCCTGGGTAGAGTGCTGTGGCATCACAGCTCACAGCAACCTCCAACTCCTGGGCACAAGCAATTCTCCTGCCTCTGCCTTCCAAGTAGTTGGCACCACAGGTGCCTGTCATAATGCCTGGCTATTTTTTTGGGTGCAGCTGTCATTGTTTGGTGGGCCGGGGCTGGATTTGAACCCACCACCTCAGGTGTATATGGCTGGCGCCTTAGCCACTTGAGTCACAGGCGCAGAGCCAGCATTGTGTTTTTATGGAGGAAAAGCAGAGGATGGGGCGGGGGGGTGAAAGTGAAATAAACTTAGCATTTAGATCTGAGGTATCTCCTTCAGCAAGCAATAGCTTACTTATAAATTGTTTAATCCAATGCGTTTATTCCCATTCATGGACTCACAATACTAACTTCTTCCCTTCATACAAATGGATCTCACTGTGCACATGGGTTTATTTTTATTCTTCTATCTCGATGTTAACAGGACAACTGTGTGATCTCTACCAACATGTCTGCTTTGGGGTATTTTTCAGAAACCTGAAATGTTTTGACTTACGTAAGAGGCACATATTGGTTTCCGACTCATATTGATGTACTCCTTGGCCATTGTCCTGCAGAAAAGGAGTCAAGGGCCAGTCAAATGAACAAACTGAAATAAATAGTGAAGATGATGGACTGAATGTGTCATGCAGGTTAACAAGGGAAGTAGGAACTTCAAAAGAGTGGAGGCCCAAGTAGTGTAAATGAATTTTGTAATGGGGAGTTTACGACCAAAGAGATATGGGCCCTTACTCAGAGTTGGGTGTTTGAACCCAAGGCTCTCGGACACGGCAAGGTCAAGGGTGACTGAGCTGTGGAAGAAGAGCTAGTTCTTAGTTCAAAGGCCATTTACTGAAATCAGCATTTTTCTGGGTACATTTCGCTAATTGTCTATAAATCTATGAAGAGATAATTATGTGTCAGTATCAGCCATCAAGACATAATCTGAAGCAGGAAAAAGTACAACCGTAAATAAATGCTCACAGCATCTGCTTCCCATTTCACGCCACTGATTCCACAGATTAAAGGATATCATGAGATTGGGCTGTGAAGGCAAGAAAAGAGAAGTTGGAATGCTTAATGCTTTGCCTCAGCAAGCTGCTTCCCACTGCTGATCTAAAAAAGTAATAATTTAGTCTGCATTTGGCATGGATTTCTGTACTCCATGAATTAGTGAATGCAATATATTGGTAATACATAACTATCTCTCCCCCCAAAAAAATAATCAGAAAACAAACTTCTAATACATTGTCCCACGAAAAGAACCAAGGCCCCTTGGAGGAAAGGCTGAATGCAGGTTTCAGCAGCAAATCCAAGATGAGCATCTGCACTGCCCGGAAGTAAGGGGAGCTCAATAAAATAAAAACAAAATAAAAATGAAATCAACATTGTTGCAGGAATATCAGAGGACCCAGGAGCCACTGAAAGAGCACTCAGCTGCCAAAGCTAGAGAGAGAAAATAAAAGTGCTAGAGGATCATCGTCCAAAGTCAAAATACAGATGCTGGAGTCCAGGATGATGTAAATAAATGGAAGAAAAGAAAAACCTCTGATGCAGAGTAAAGGGTGATCTACACAGATGGCCTCCAGGGAGGCGAGGGTGACTCTGTCCCTACAAAAGGCAGTGGTTTCCTCCCATGGTCAGGATGGAAGGCAGAAACAGCAGAGTGACCATAGCAGAGGAACCTCCCAAACATGTCCTCAGTGGTCAAGGCTGACCTCAAATATGATGGGTGGTGCTCATAAGTGGTAACCCTCTTGTGATGTGGTGGGAAAGACAGTTTGCCCGGGGCAGGCCTGCCAAGTCCCGTATACTCATGAGAATAGGTCAGACTGTGCCCAACTGAGGAGTGCCTTACATATCATTCCTGAACAGCCCTCTCACAACTCTCAAGGTACCAGCACTCACAGGGGAGTCTGAGAGACTGTCACAGCCAACAGGGTCCTAAGGGGACACAGCCACTGAATGTTACCTTGACCCTGGAAGGCCCTGACACAGAAAAAGATCACTACGTAAAAGAAAGTCTGATTTCTAGTTAATGTATTTGTGGCAATGTCAGTTTATTAATTGCAAAAAAATGCACCTCAGTCATGTAAGATGTTAACGATGGGGGGACTGAGGGTGGCATCCTTGGTAACTCTGTACTATCTCTGCCATGTTTCTGTAAATCTAAAACAGTTTTAAAAATAAAAGTTTATTTAATAAAAACTTGCAAAACTACGGGCATCACCCTTCTCGCTTCCATTAAATACTCAACTGTTACCATCTAATTTCATCTTGTTTGATTTTCCTATGCACAATAATGATTCATGAACAGAGAAGAGGTTTGGTTCTAATAACAGTATGGGAGCTGTGATAGTTTGATGAAAGATTTTTCTTTAATTAAATTTGAAGGAAACACTTCTATCCTCTCTTCCTTCCCTCCAGGGAGGGAACAAGGTGTCATCTGATTAGTAGGTTTTCCCTGGGGCACTTTTTCTCTTTGATAACTTTGTTACAGTCCAGGAACACAGATATATATGACATACGTGTGTGTGACGGGTGATACATGTATGTATGTGTATTTCATTTTTTCTTTTTCTTTCTTTTTTTTTTTTTTTGTAGAGACAGAGTTTCACTTTGTCACCTTAGGTAGAGTGCCATGGCGTCACAGCTCACAACCTCAGACTCCTGGGCTCAAACGATTCTCTTGCCTCAGCCTCCCAAGTAGCTGGGGCTACAAGCACCCACCTCAACACCTGGCTGTTTTTTTTGTTTTTTTTGTTTTTTTTTTTTGTAGAGACAGAGTCTCACTTTATGGCCCTCGGTAGAGTGCCGTGGCCTCACACAGCTCACAGCAACCTCCAACTCCTGGGCTTAAGCGATTCTCTTGCCTCAGCCTCCCGAGTAGCTGGGACTACAGGCGCCCACCACAACGCCGAGCTATTTTTTTGTTTGCAGTTTGGCCGGGGCTGGGTTTGAACCTGCCACCCTCGGCATATGGGGCCGACGCCCTACCGACTGAGCCACAGGTGCCACAAGCAGAAGCTGTTACTGGGGTATGAAGAAGAAAACTTACCCTTTCTCTGTATATTTAGAAGGCTTTAGTCTCTCCACTGAATAGACTTGATAAAGGCTATTAAGAGAAATGACAATATACTATGATGAAAATCAAAAAAGAATGCTCAGTAGAAAGATAGGCCCAAATTGAATTGCAACAAAAATGATAGTATAATAAATCATCAAGAGTATTCTGTGTGACAGAATCACAGATTCCACATCTGCCAGTTTAGTGGCCCCCATCCTAGGCCAGTATTTCCTTAGCTGCCTCCTCTGGGTCCCCCATAGGCGACAGTGCGGGGCGACAAGTGCTGGAGGGTCAGAGGCAGCGAACTCAGCACCGACGCCCTCACTAACGTGGGAACCAACGTTCTTTTTAATTGAGAAAAAAGAGAAAAAAGACAGCATCCTACAAAAATAATAGAGTCGGGTATGATCAATTCCTTCACTGTGAAACCAGATGACACGCCCCAGAGGGTTGCAAAAATGAAAAGAAACGGTCCCGGGGCGGCACCTGTGGCTCAAAGGAGTCGGGTGCTGGCCCCATATACGGGAGGTGGTGGGTTAAAACCCGGCCCCGGCCCAAAACTGCAAAATAAATAAATACATAAATAAATGCATATAAATAAATAAATAAAATAAAAAATAAGAAACGGTCCCCTGGGGCCGAGGTAGCCGTGATGGTTTATGGAGGGAGTGACACTCATGTGTCCTGGGGGCAGCTGGTGGCAGCCACGTGGGGGGCCCCTGAGCGGGGGACGGAGAGACGCACTGGCCGCGCTGGGAGGCACCTGCTGCAGGGACGTGGAGGAAACGCTGCGGAAATGACAGGGAAACGTTCTGCACAGGGTCTGGAAAGCCAAAATCGTGCAGTTGGCTTTTACCTCCAAGTTCTTTGAGTAGAGCTAGATGATAAAGGCGGTTTTTAGTGAGGAAAAATAAAACAGGTGCACCACTGTGGAGGGCAGCTGAGAGCGAGCATCGCCGACTGGCTCCTGTCACCGGGATGACGCTGCAGGGACAGGTGGCAGGGGAGCTGCAGAGGGGAGGAAAAAGTTCTGCCGGGGAGGATCCAGAGAAGTGAATGAACTCGGGGCTGCTGCATATGCCCAAGAAGATTAATGGAAGCCCAGTGCCCCACCCTAGGTTTGGGGGAGGACAGACTGACTGTGCTGGGTGACAAAAGAGCAGTGACAATTACAGGTATGTCCATGTAGGGAGTTCTCGTTCAGGTACGTGTGATGAGTGAATTAAAAATCTTAAAAATCAGTGACCCTATAGCCGGGCGTTGTGGCGGGCGCCTGTATTCCCAGCTACTTGGGAGGCTGAGGCAAGAGAATCACTTAAGCCCAGGAGTTTGAGGTTGCTGTGAGCTGTGACAGTGCATTAGGAGCCATTAGGAAAGTTGAGAACCACTGTAAATTTAATTAATTAATTAATTAATTTATTAAATCATAGCTGTGTACATTAATGCAATCATGGGGTACAATGTGCTGGTTTTATATACAATTTGACACATTTTCATCACACTGGTTAACATAGCCTTCCTGGCATTTTCTTAGTTACTGTGTTAAGACATTTATATTCTACATGTAGTAAGTTTCACATGTACCCTTGTAAGATGCACCGTAGGTGTAATCCCACCAATTACCTTCCCTTCATCCATCCTCTCCCCTCCCCTCCTCTCTCTTTCCCATTTAAACCAAACTAGAAGTCACAGTTATCTGAAGGAAAGATACAGAAAAACTAAACTAGAAATCCACCCCTAAGCCAGCTGCCTTCTGGACACAGCCGTGGTCCTGCCCTCGGATGCGCAGAGCGCCTTCTCAGGCCCAGCTGCCCCTGCCCAGCCAGGCGGGGCTGCTCCTGAGACCAGCAGCCGGAGCATCTGGGTAGGAAGTGCTGGTCTTCAGGTCTTGATATCTATTCTGAAGCTAGATAATAAACTTCCCATAATTTAATATATCACAGCTAAGTAGAATTCACCTTATCAAAAGAAATGGACATGCTTTGTAGAATTTGCGCTCTGGTATCAAGTGTGCTCAATAATCATATCAAAAGAATTTACTTTCTGTTGGCTCCTTTTGTCAACTATCTATTTTTCACTTTTTCATATTTTACAGCACAGATAGCATTTTCTCCAATAATAAAAATGACCCGTGGCTATTACATTTCAAAAGTCAGGAAATTTTCAAGACAAAAATACAAGATGACCTGTAATCCCTGGGAATACTGGGAATATACCCTATGTAAACTCTGTTACCTAAACCCTGTGTAATTTTCTGATGTGCATTATATTAAATGCCACATTTTTCTGACAACTCAGTAGAAAAATCATTAGAAAAAAGAAAAAGAACCTCCAAAACATCTATTTGCATGAACATACCATCATCTACATCATTACATATTTAATCATATTTCTCTGTTTTGTTTTATTTAATCTTATTTAATCTTTTATTTCTCCCTATTTGTTGTTATTGTAGCACTTTGTTTCATTGTCTGGCAGTTTTCGGAATAAATTACATAATCCTCACTTCTTTTCAGAAAGGCCGCAGCCCCTGAGTTCTCACCTGTAGCAACAGAGAACAGAGGCTGTATTACCACATCATCCTCACCACTGAATATTAATTCTTAAATCTTTGCAAACACACTGAATCTGAACTTCTACGTTTCATTTATTAGCGCAGCTGAGATACTTTCTAATACTTTTGATAAACTGCTATGTTTTCTTTTAACTGATCAGTAACTTGATATTCCTTACACATTTAAGTGATTTATTCTGTTTGTAAGTGCTTTTATATTATCAATTGTATAGTTGTTTGCCTTTGATTTGTTAATGTTTTTGACATGATGATGTGCTGGCTTGTATTACAAATGTTGTGCTGACTATTTCTTCATAAGTGCTGAGGACCTGAATCCCAGGCCCTGTGTGCACCATGTGACAGGATAAAGTGGTGCAGAGGAAAGACCTCATTCATTTCGGATCCTTACTCTTAGCATTGATTTTATTGCCTTTCCACATTTAACGTCTCTTCTCTCTGAATTTTGATATAGTCATTTCTTTTAGTTTGCATTTTTAGGTGTTTGAAACCGTGGGGTTTTAATGCATAGAATTAACTACGTGTTTTCAAAAGGGCTGAGAGAGTAAAAGAGGAAGAGAATTAATCCTTGGTTGGAAATTAAAGAAAACAGCTATCACCTTTGGGAGGCAAAGGGAGGAGGGGACGCTGTCAGAAGCCAGAGGCTTGGACAGGGAAGGAGGTGGAAAGCCCTGAGCTCCCTCTAGAATTCTGCTTTCAATGGTTGGCTTCGTTTTGTTTTAATCATTATACCTAAACTCCTTAAATCTATTTCAGTTTTCCAGGTGAAATGAGAGGTTAACCTGATTTTTTCCACATAAATTACAAATGAGGAACCGTGAGTAAATTTTTAAAATGTGACCAAAGATTATATTTTCACTCAGGGGGCCTGGTGTGCAATCAAAGCGGAGGCAGTAAATATTTGGGGACCATCCCGGCAAAGTTTCCGCGCCTCATTTATTATTGCAAAACTAGGAGCTTGGAGAAATTATTAACAAAGTTCTTGTTTAGGTAAATAAATACATATATTTCTATTGATCTTTAAAACAGTCTATCAGTTGAACAATCTTGATTAAAATACTTCTCAGCCCGGAATGTCTAGTAAGCTATTAAGATATAATTTGGCACTTTTTAAAATGTAAGTTTTGAAAAATTGTTTACCTACATATATGAATAGTTTTGTACCAATTACTAGGTTTCTGCTCTAAAAGAAGTAATTAAGTGAATTATTATGAGTGACCTTGTATAATACTTAAACTGGAAGGTACTTATAAATAACTCTTGTAATTCGGATTATGGCAAATGATGATAAAATTGCAGTGATTTCAATAATAGTTAAATCTATTTGTAATTCCCTTATTCTTATTCCCTGTAATCTATAGGAAAGTGTAACCCCCCCCCATGCTAGCAATTACAAACCCTGCGGGTGAACTAGATGCCTAATACAGACGCTTAGTTTTATGGGTGGCACAAAGTATATAAGCTTAAATATTTTTACTGTTCACTTATACTCTGGATATTGTGATTCTGATTGGCTTCTGATAGATCAGATGTATTACATATTGATTAGAGAGATTTTTCAGAAAATCTCTTTTCTCTCTATTATCATTTGTAAATAGATTTCTCCAACATTTCTATCCTATGTAAGCAATACAAAGTTGATATAAATTACCAATGGCTGAATTAATAATTAGGCATTTAACATAGGTTCAACATAAACGTGAGACATAAACTACATTATTTATATGCATGTCAACTTAAAACATAAGCATTAGCATGATATCAGTTGGAGAAATATCCAGGAGATCCTCTCTCTCCCTCCTTCCCTCTCTCTCCCTCTCTCTTTCTCTCCCTCTCTCTCCTTATGTTCACTGAAGTCTCATTGTATCCACTCTTCCCTTCCGGTTTGTACTCCAGTAAGTTTTAAGTACCTTGAGTCAAAAAGGATGCTAAGTTCTGAGTATCTCCTGAAGTCATCAATTCATGAGTGGATTAACTAACTGTGGTGTATGTGTGCCACGGAGCAATACTAAGTCATAGAAAGGATGAATTAATGTTCTTTGCAGGAATGTGGATGAAATTGGAGACCATTATCCTGAGTGAAGTATTTGAAGAACGGAAAAACAAACACCACATGAGCTCTCTAAGAACTCAGAACTAACTGATGGGCACCCTGGGCACTCAGGGAAATAAAAGTCATTAGAAATTAAGAAGAGGTGGAATTTTGGGTATCGAGTTTTTCTAGAATGTAAATGTTTTGGCACAGTAACTGAGATAACACTGGAAAGGCTATGTTAACCACTGTGATAAAAATGTGTCAAATGGTTTATGAAGTGAGTGTATGATGCCCCATAATCATATCATTGTATACAGTTATTATTTAATAAAATAAATAAATAAATAAATAAATAAATAAAAGAAATTAAGAAGAGGGGAGAAAGAGAGGGGCAGAAACCTACCTAATAGGTACAAAGAACACTATTTGGGAGACGGACACATTTATAGCTCTAGCTAAAGCATTATAAAAAAATATTCATGTAACAAAACTTTTTGTACCCCTTGGTATTTTGAAAAACAAATGTATGCTAAGACAAAAGTCTGAAGCCAAGTAGAATACATGGATAGGAACTGCTCTGGTCTGAGATTTGTTTTCTCCCTCCAGCCTAGATTCGTTGGTGAAACATAATCTTTAATGCAGTGGTGTAGAATAGAGGCCTTTGGGATATAAATAGATTTGGGGCTTCTATCTTCATAGATGGGATAAGTGTCCTTATAAAAGAGGCTAATGAGGTTGTTACCCTTGCCATCATACAGGGACATGTAGAAGGTGCCATCTAGAGCAAGAGCCCTCGCCAGACACCAAACCTACCAGCCCTCGATCTTGAACTCACAGCCTCCAGAACTGTGAGCAACAAATGTCTTTCAGTTTATGGTATTTTGTTACAGCGGCCTGGACAGATTAACACAATAGCAAAGTATCTTCCTCAAGATCAGTGGTTCTCAACCTTCCTAATGCCGCAAACCTTTAATAAAGTGAAAAGGGGTCGTGACCCACAGGTTGAGAACAGCTGCTCAAGATGTTCATAGATTACACAGAGAACATAGAAATTGTAACTGGGGACCATCAGCCTGTACATCAGCTTACCAAGCACTGAATGGACGTTAACACTGTAATTGAAAAGACATGTGCCTGCACCACCTGCCCTGTGATTTGATGCATGGAAAGGGATAATTGCTCCAAAACTTCAGAGCTTCAGCCAAATGGTGAGAAAACACAACACCATCCCAAATTGGGGAACCTTATACAAAATAAATGACCATTAATTTTCAAAACTGTCAAGGTCATGAAGGGCAAAGGGAGACAACGGAATGTAGGATCCTGGAACAGAAAGCGACACGGCAGAACTTAGTGAACGCCTGTCACATCTCTATTTTAGTTAATAATGTTGTGTCAGCACTGATTTCTTCATTTAGACAATTGCATTCTGCTTATGTAAGATGTTAACATGGGAAGGCAGCTGGGTGAAGGTTATACAGGATATCTGTACCACTTTTTTTTATTTTGCAATTTTTAAGTAAGTCTAAAATTATTTCAAAATTCAAACCTTCGAAAATGCATGCTAAGCTCTGAGACTTCTTAACCCCTGACTAAAAATGAGTGAGTGCTGGACCTTTTTTGAAATCAGTTCTTGTAGGGAAAGAGAGCAATGAACAAACAGTGGCAAAAAATACGATAAGCAAGGGAAATCTACCACCAGGAAGACAGACCAAATCCTCAAGGGAAAATGTTGACAACTCTATATGAGGAAAAGTGCTGTTTGCTGCAGGAGTGATCCCTAGTAGGATGGGGTGAAGTCTACATGTCTACGTGCTCACAGAAGCCGTCTTCTGCACCATGGGGACTTTATAAAGACGGGTCAGCGTATGAACCAGTTCCAGGAAGAAAGAATGACCACTTTGTAGAAGACCTGGAACAGCATGAGTATTTCAGGGAGGACTGGCAAACATCATACAGTGGTACACAGTGTAAAATAATTGTTGATGAACCCCTAATGATATCACTAAAGACTGAAAATGTCAGTAAATAGGAGGTGACCCCTCTGTGCAAAAGAATTGTGAACAATTTATAGATACTCTGCTCTCCAAAGATGGAACATAACTGCCTAGATTTTGAGGCTTCTCATAGTAACTTCCTTCCAAAGAGCACAGCCAGTGTGGAAACAGGAGCTCAGAGTGACTTTACAGTGGCGGAGCCTGCCAAACACGACCTCCACCATGTGACCAAGGTCAAACCGAACAGCATTGAGTCATGTTGAGAGCAGAATGTAAGGAGAAAATCATTTTACCTCTGTGGTTTTCCTCCCTAACATTTCATCCCCCATCCAATTATAAGAGATATATCAGAAAAATCACAACTGAGGGACAGTCCACAAATATCCTGGCCAGTACTCCTCAAATTGTCAAGGTCGTCAAAAACAAGCAACGTCTGAGAAACTGTCACAGTCAAGAAGAGCCTGAGGAGACGTGACAACTGAATGTCATATGCAATCCTGAATGGGCTCCTTAGACAGAGTGCAGCGGGTAAGGACTCAAAAATTAAATAGAGCATGGATTTTAGTTCTTAAAGTATCAAGATTGGTTCATTAATTGTGATAAATGTACCGTACTAATGTACGGCATTAATAGCAGGGGAAATTGGATGTAGTATAATATGGGAACTCTTCGTACTATCTTCAAAACCTTTCTGAAAAGTTCTTAAACAAAAACTATGTTAAACACTAAATCTTGGAACAAAGACACATTAATTAAGAACCTTTCTAACTATTAATATATTATTTTATTACTATATTACTACACTATTTTCATGTTATGTTAATATAGTATTAATATACTGTGGTTTTATATGTTTGGAAATATTCTATGTATAACTGACAACTTCTGGTTAATTTTAGGGGGTATCCGATAGTGTGGGTTATAAAATTTTAGTGACTTCAGGACTAAACAAGCTGAATTTTTCATAATATTTATTTCAGCTCTCCGTAGTATGGATAAAATCCAGTGCATGGATTGACAGTGCTGTTTCACTGAGGTTACTGGAGGTCTGGATGAGGAACAGGGAGGTGCAGACAGCCTTCCAGTGGTTCCAGCAGTGTGAGAGCCCTTAGCTGGAGAGTGGTGCTAGTGAGCTGTAGGTCCCAGCCTCCCCGACGAAGAGTCTTGTGATTCTAATTAATGCTCTAAGATTAGACCAAGGTGGAAAACCCATTAATGCTTCTGTCAATAAAGCCTGTTTTTTTTTTTTTTTTTTAAAAAAACACCCTGGAGTGTGGTACAGCTCACAGTCACTGTCTCTGTACAGGAAGGACATTACATGGACACAACAGAGTGTTTACATAAAAGTTAGAGAGGAGAGGTGGTATTTTTAGAGAACCAGTTGCAATTCTTTTGCCCCAAAAGGAAGCACCATCTCCCACCCACACGCCCAACCTGCACCATTGTGCCTCCACCCTAAACTGCAATCCCCCCCACCCCCTTGGTGTCTCTTTTTCCTGGTGCCCTTCAGGAGAAGCAGATGTATTAATATTCCCAAAACTGACACTGCTGTTATGCACTTTAGGCTTCAACACAGTGTTGACTTTTTTCTGGTTAATCTTTTTCTGGTGCTGAGTTAGTCTCATCTCTTCCTTCTGCTTCACAAAACTCAGCTTTATCTAGACGCTCATTGTTTGAAACTATCTTTTCTATATGGTGCACAAGACATTCAACCACTATGAGGAAAATAGATTTAAATGTGTGTGGGATAATTAATATATTTTGAGACTCTGTCTCACTTTGTTGCCCTGGGTAGAGTGCTATGTGTCATACCTCACAGCAACCTTAAACTCTTGGGCTCAATCGATCTTGCCTTCTGAGTAATTGGGACTACAAGCACCCACCACCGTGCCCAGTTATTTTTTTAGAGACAGGGTCTCACTCATGCTCGCTGGTCTTGAACTCCTGAGCTCAGGCAATCCACCTGCCTCAGCCTCCCAGAGTGCTAGGATTACAGCTGTGAGCCGCTGTGCCCTCTGTCATGTGTAGAATGATTTCTCTAAGCTGAGACTGCAAGCCTTGAGGTATAGATTTGACTGAAATCCCTCAAAGAGGATGGGCCACAGCTGGGATTTGAAATCCTGTTATCCAATACCAGAAAAAGAACTTTGAGCCATTACTTTCCTCTTGTTAACAGGTAGCACTGCAACTAATACTGAATACACTTCAGTAAGGTAAGAATATGTTTGATAAAGCAAAGTTTGCAATCTTCATGCGATGCCTTTGTATAATTCAGTACAATGAAAGAGTCCCTTCAAACAGAAACTCAATTCTGTTAAACAATCATTAGCAAAGACATAAAGGTTATTGACCTGACAGCATTAAGGCCTATTGAGTACTTTATCTAGAAAGCAGAATAACCTAACATCTGTACTTTCTTACCAGTGTTTATTAATGACCAATGACACACATTTACAAGATGAGGTTAAGGAAAGAATCTACGGTCAAAGCAGAGGGCAAAACAAGCTGACGGTTCATAGGGTCTGACCTGGCTACTCTACGATAGTGTAGACCCTTTAACTCCACACTCTAACCACATAAGCTCCCTGCTTTCCACTCATCTTTTAAAATGTATTGCAAAAAAATAAGAATAAAAAACCCCTTTGAGTAAAACCATCCCTTAACATAAAAAGTTAAAAGACCTCGGTATGCACTCATTCTTAAAGATGATATATAGTATTCTCTTTAAGTGCAGAAAAACAAATTTTTATGTCATAATAACATAAGTTAAAATGATTTAAATTTACTGGATTTTTAAAATGGCTTGGCACTGTTAGGTCTATAAAATTTGTTTTTCCAAAAAAAAAAAAAAAAGGTTGGGGGACAAAGACTCCTAAGTGTCAGACACTTTATGAGGTCTGATTAATAATAATAATAATAATAATAAGGAAATAAGAATGGCTTCTGAGTGTCAGAGGCTTTGGGAGGGTCTCATTATATCTTGACAATAACTTCACACATTTTGAGTTCGTGGTTCAGAAAGATTCAATAAATTGAGAATACACAGTTAATACGTGGGGAAATGCACATTCATTTTATTGCCTATGCTGCACATATGAAGCTTGTATAAAAAACCCAGAGGCTGCAGCATTACCCAGAAGTCAGTGGCTTCTGTAGGAACTAGTGGAATATTCAGGACTCAAACTAAGACTTAGGACTGAGGAAAAATTGGTCCTACATGATTAAGTAATGCGACCATCTCCCATCACGCATTTCCATGTGTGTTAAACGAAACAACCTGATGATTTTTTTGTTTCACAGTATCTCACGTTAGCTCTGGGTGATACTCAGGAGTCATATGACTCTAAGTACTGGTCTAGAGTGTTGACAGAGCATGTCGGAAAAGGATCCCAGGCTCCAGAGTCAAATGGAGTCCATATGCCTTCCCAAGAGAAAGAGAAGAACTTTGAGAGTATGCATGAGGAATCACTGAATCAAAGAATATTGATGACGAGAGACTTCTTTTTACTAGGGAATGTCCACTTTGTAAAGTCCAGCCAGATACAAATCCAACACTACGCCCTACTGTTTTACAAACTAATCTACCTTCTGTAACTTTATTCCAGGACAATAAAATCTGTAGTTATTGCAAATAGTGTGCTGGTACCAGAAATAATTACAAACCTCAGGTCTCATGATGTGGCTCCTAGACTTGGAAGTGGGTCAAAAGCATCTGCTGGATTGAGCCTAACGTGAAACACCTGTATACTTTAGCATTCAGCACAGTATTCCAAATAAAGAAACAAAAATATTACAGCATGTGGAACCTGCCGGAAACCATATCCCAAGTTTCCTTCTTACACATAATTCACCATTGTTCAAATGTTACCCATACCATGGATCAGCATTAGAAGCTTCATGCCAGAGAATCCAACAGGTGGATTCTGTGCCTGACTCCTAATCTTTCACAGAGAAAATAAAAATTATACTATCTTATTTTAGTGGAGAATGAGGCTATTGTTCGATACTGACCCATACGACTGCTACAGTTTATGGTGACTATTGAACCCAAATTGCTTGACTTACAAATTTACCAAATTAAGATTTTCTCAGCTTTACATCAAAAAAAATTGTGAAATGGGGTGGTGCCTGTGGTTCAAAGGAGTAGAGTAGGGCACCAGCACCATGTGCCGGAGGTGGTGGGTTCAAACCCAGCCCCAGACAGAAACTGGAAAAAAAAAAAAAAAATTGTGAAATGGTGTTTGATGTTTGTTCAACAGACTGTTACAATTCTTTTTTTTTTAATTTATTTATTTTTATTGTTAAATCATAGCTGTGTACATTAGTGCAATCAAGCGGGATTCATATACAATCTGAAATATTCTCATCACACTGTTCAACGTAGCCTTCATGGCATTTTCTTAGTTACTGTATATAGACTTGGTTTCTAACATCCTCCCACACAATGAAGAGCACTGAGGGGTCACCCAAAGCAAACTCTCTGCTGTAGTCTGTCCCCAGCGTGGCACAATCTTAACGTTTTCCTATGCAGGGTAAATGCTTTCTTTCAGTAGAGCACTAGTTTCACACAGTACATATTTTTTCATATTTTATTACTAAATTTGAATTTGTTCATTTATTTAGACAGAGTCTCACTTTGTTGCCCTCAGCAGAGTGATATGGTGTCACAGCTCACAGCAACCTCCAACTCTTGTGCTCAAGTAGTCCTCTTGTCTGAGCCACCCCAATCGCTGAGACTACAGGTGCCCACCACAACCCCCAGTTACATTTTTTTTATTAAATCATAGCTGTGTATTTTAATGCATTTTTTTTTAATTAAGAGATAGGGATCTCACTTTTGCTCAGGCTGGTCTCAAACTCCTGAGCTCAAGCGATCCACCCACCATGGCCTCCCAGACTTCTAGGACTACAGGTGTGAGCCACTGTGCCAACATTCTAAATGGGTATTTAAAAATAGAAATTTTAAATGTAGTCCTACTCTGTTAGTAGTCTAAGGAATGGTAATGCCCTGTCATATTTTAGAATAGACATCAATACTGTATATCCTTTTTAAGGAGTAAAAATGTTATCAATTGATAACATTTTTCTTCCTTTCTGAATTTGTAACAGATGCTAAGGTGATTGACATCATCCTGTGGGCATTACCCACATGATAAAAAATAATAATGATGGTGATGCCATATTTGACGTGCAGAAGGTTCAGCTCATCTTGCTGAAAACGTTAAAATCTAAAGAGTGATTTGTGCTGGTAGTAATGAGTATGTACATTTGTGTTAGATTTTATTAATACCTCAATACTTAAAATTGCTTTTGTATTGTTAGAAAATGTTTAAACTCTGATGCTTCTTTCAGAATCTGATCTTCCAGCTAATTTCTGTGATTTCCCCTTAAAATGCAGATGCGACATTCTGACCACAGCCTTCTCTCCTGTGAGTTCATTTTCTCTTTTCCCCCATCAATCCACAAATGGATTAATAAATTGTGGCATATGTACACCGTGGAATATTATGCAGCCTTAAAAAAAGATGGAGACTTTACCTCTTTCATGTTTACATGGATGGAGCTGGAACATACTCTTCTTAGTAAAGTGTCTCAAGAATGGAAGAAAAAGTACCCAATGTACTCACCCTTATTATGAAACTAATGTAGAACCTTCACATGAAAACTATAACCCAGTTACAACCTAAGAATAGGGAGAAGGGGGAAAGGGAGGGGAGGGAGAGGGGAGGTGGAGGGAGGGTGATTAATGGGATTACACCTGCGGTGCATCTTGCAAGGGTATATGTGAATCCTAGTAAATGTGGAATGTAAAGGTCTTAGCAAAATAACTAAGAAAATGCTACGAAAGCTATGTTAACTAGTGTGATGAAAATGTGTCAAACGATCTATGAACCAAGTGTATGGTGCCCCATGATCATACTAATGTACACAGCTATGATTTAATAAAAAAATAAATAAATAAAAATAAAAAAATAAAATGTTTGACCTTTGACCCAGTGGAGATCCCTTTCGTGACACGCTGTGAAACACGTCGTTCGTCTTCTTTGTGGTTCCTTGCAGTGCTCACTGTCCTCTGGTTGCAGCAGGACAAGACTTTGCCCTGAAACCCTCCAGCGTCTGCTCTAGTCATTGCTCACTTCATTCTCCAACAATACATATCCTCCTCTCTTCCCATCTGTATCAGGAACCCTCACCTCCCAACCCCCAGTACAGAACCTCAGTCCTATGGACTGTCTGAGTCTACAGAAGAATTTAGGTAAGCCTAGAAAAGCAGTAAACTCTGGACAGTGAAAGACCCCAACCTCCCCTGGCAGGGTGTCCAGCTTACATCTGATCAGAGAGTGCTTGGGAAGCCCCGGGAGGTTTGTGAGCCTTTGGGGAAGATTACATGACATTTCCTCCTTGAACGTGTTGCAAAGGGTCCACATGGTGGAGCTAGCTGAGAGGAGAATGTTAATGACTTTAATTAGGCTAGAAATAGGAGGTTTCACTGGGCGGGATGGAATGAAAAAAATATTCTGGTCTCTTGGGATTAATATAAAGCAAGGGAAAAAACAGTAGCACCAAATTTTGAATTATGGGTGACATAAAAACACTTAGTATCATTAATAACAGAAAGACTCTTTCAGAAAAATGAGAACATTGATAGAAAAAGCATGAAGAATAACGTGTAAAAATTTTCTATATTTGTGTAAGTGAAGGGGCAGCAATAGGGTTCATTTGGAACAGACTGAATTCTAGATGCAGGTGGGATATCCATATTGATAAAATAATTAATGGAAAGAATAAAAAGACAATTTCCTGGGCTCAGGATAAAACAGACTGAAGGGAACTTCTTAATTTGGAAGATGAGCTAACCAAATGCCATCTGGTGGACAGGAGGCATCAGGACGTTACCCACCTTGCTTAAACAAATTGAAATAATGGATGCTTCAATTGTCATTTTCATAAGCTATGGGGCATACTATTTTTAAATTAAGAAATTCTACTTTTAGACATTAATTATTGAAAATAATATAATAATAAATGGAATATTAGCCTATATTCAGCAGTGCAAAATTATTCTCTGGTTGTTACTAAGCAATCATTGATAATGTTTTTTAAAACAGTGAAGTCACAACTCAAAGCTCAACATCCATATATGCTTGGCCCACACAATAAGGAACCTGAGTCACCTACATTTGTATCCTATTTGCACAATTGCTCACTGAAAATCTTTTTTGTAATAGCTTTTCTTTGGCAGCATGTAGGAAAGACTTATAAATTCAAATTGGCAACAATTTAAAAAACATGAATGTTTGGTAGTATTTTGAAGGATTTAATGCAAAACTCTATTTACCTTATTAAAAATGAAAACTTACATCAATTAAGGGATTTTTCAAGAGGCAGCCTTGAGGCAATGGTACTTTATTCCAGCTGAAATGGACATATTTATACAACTTATTCAAAATCATATCTGAAAGCTATGGCAATCAAAAAAAGAGTTTTGAGCATACACTTCGGGAAGTACAGACTTCTTTTCATAGTCATGAATGACAGCTGTCAACAAATATCCCTTAACGTTCCTCTTCAAAACCGTATTTGCCAAGATTACACGAAGTAAGAAATGTGATGATCAAGTAATAGCAATGGATGTTATGTCTGGTAAATTTAAACGTTAGAATAAAGAATGTTAAACACACGGAAAGTAATCTGTTGGCCCCAGCCCTGCATTTCACCCCCTTCCTGACTAGCGCACATTTACCTTGCCTGTACTAGGGTTCACCTGAAAGCAGCCAGGGCTGAGAGCGACATCAGCGAGTGAACACATAAATCCAAAGATTAAGAAAGAAATTATGACTGCTGAATGATACAGACATGAACTAAAGCTTAATTCTGACAAGAGAAAAAAAGAAAGAAAAGAAAAAAAGGGGAAAAAAGAGAAAAAAGAAAGAAAAAGAAGAAAAGAAAAAAGAAGAAAAAGAAAGAAAAAAATGATTGATTTTAATGAATCAAAGAACTGCCTTTCTGTATATTTACTCCCTGATATTCTAACTCTGCAGGCAGCACCTCATGAGCCCAACTTCTCTTTAACATAAGGACCATTTGAAACTTTTCAGGCAGCTGGCGTGTCTTCTTTATCTTCTGCCATCCAGCTGTTTGTTCAAAGCTATGGCAGTTTTGAAGACCTGATGGGGTCTCTGATCTCACACCTGGTAACGTATCTCTGTTCTTCGCCATTTGTTAGGTGTGCTCCAACCGGCACTGAGCCAGCAGACACGTTGTTTGCTCTTACTTTAAGTTTACTTTCTCCTTATTGCACATGATGAAAATGATTACAGTGAAAATCTATATAGAATAATACATTTATTTGTCACAAACACTTTATTAATCCAAATTAAGTCACCAAATAATATCGCCAACGGTCCTGAATGAGCTAGTTCTAGCAACACTTTCTCTCCTCTCCTATGCATCATAGGCTGAGCATAAGTCATGAATGTAGACCCTCCAGAATTAGAAAACGCTGCCATCTCCCTCTGCCTAATCCTTGCCGTCTCTCTCTGTGAGCTCACTAACTCTTACCTGTAGGAAGTACTGAAATATTACTCTTAAAAAGGTCCTGCAATTAAAATAAAAGCAATATAAGAAAATGTTGCAAACACAAAACAAACAAACCGCCTCCCCCTCAGAATAATCATTTAATGAGTATCTTATTCTCAGAAATGTAAAAGAAAAATAAAAAGGATAATATATAACTCAAATACTCAGTGGAGGAAGCTGAAATGTGAACATTTTATCAAATGAGCTTTAGGTATTTTTTAAAAAATAAAATATCTCAAGTTAAGTTGAAGTACTCCACCTATGCTTAAATCTTGGTCTTCACCCAGCCCTGAACTCTTTATTTTTGAGTACACAAAATATAAGTGTTTATAATTTTACTGTATACATAGATATTCATAAAGTTTGTATTTTCCAATTTGCATGAATAGTCACATGCATCTATTGTTTGCTTTTTTATTTTAAATATATTCAAAATCAACAGCTAAACAGCTACATTATTTTAAGTACTCTAAAGTATAAAGTCTCCCGACATATTATAAACTTTGTATATCTCCCTCCTAACAGATGTGCAGGTTGCTTCCAGTTTTCCACTATCATAAACAGCTCTGGAGTGAATAGCCTGGCTTGTGTCTTGTAATGCTCACCCATGATTAACTAGCTTGCAAGTGACGAACATTTTTTTAACTTTCCTAGACACTGGCACTGTGCTTTTCACAATTGCTATACTAATTCACATCTTCATCAGCACTTTAGGGGTTATCACTTCCCTCTATATTCTGGCAAACATGTGGTGTTTCATTTCTTAATGCTTAATATTTGCCAATTTGACATCAATTAAATGTCCTCTCATTGTTTTTTAATTTGCATTTTCTGAGTCTGGCAACCAGTCAGCCTTCCTGCTCTATGCTCATTTTTATATTGAATAGTTTTCTCTTTTTCTTCCTGATATGTGATTCTTTACCAAATGTATCCCCTCTTTATTACTGGGTACACATTACAAATAGCTTTTACAGTGTATAATTTATCTTCTGATTTTTTTAAAAGTTTTGATATACTAAAACTTCCCAATTACTGGGTTATACTTCTATGTTGGCCCTGTTGAAAAATATTCTATTATATTCCCCAAAGTAATTCCTATTTAAGGCCACAAATATATTTCCTATATTTCTAAGTAATTATTTAATAATACTTTTTGCATGTAGCATTTTAACCTATTTGTTAACCTGTTTGGAATTTGGGGATAAGACGTTTAATAACAATCAAAAATTATTAATCAGAAAAATTGCAGGGGTTGCCTTTATTTATTTATTTAGGTTATTTTTTTAATGATTTCAAATTACAATTTTCTTAATTATTTCTCTATTATTTACTTGGTCAGCTGACAATTTTGAAGCACAATTTGATGGATTTCTGCAATGTTTCCGTCAGTTTTGCGTCTTACTGGATGCCCAGATCTCTTCATCAGTGAGCTTTCCCTCCCCTTAGAAAAACGTTTAGTCCTGGGTAGCACCTGTGGCTCAGGAGGGAGGTGGTGAGTTCAAACCCAGCCCTGGCCAAAAACTGAAAAAAAAAAAAAAAGCAAAGAAGAAGAAGAAGAAAGAAAAACGTTTAATCCATGTCTCCAATGCCATTTTCTTCATGGTGTTATCCCCATAAACTTGGACTAATGTCTCCCTGATTTTACTTTCACTCTTGCCAACTTTAACAAGAAATGTAATGTTTGTTTGTTGTTCTAAATCAAGGTCTCACTTTCTCATGAGGGCACCCAAAAACAACAACAACAATAATAAACCCCACTCAGCAAGCCACAGCTGTGAGACACGGATATGTCAAGGTTATGAAACCTTCCAGAGTTGTGTGCACAGTACCACTAATGTATATGAAAATAGAACTCTGGCCCACGACCTCCACAACCAAACAGCAGAACCTACACATGGAGCCCAAACAATCATGTAAGTTGGCTCACCCCTCTCTAGTCAGCTCGCCTGCACCTCCAGCCTCTCCAGGCAGACGAGGCCTAATTAGGGCACAGCTGAGCCTTGACATCCTTCCCCTGCAGAGCCGTGCACCTGCTCGCTTCTGACAAGTGATGATGGCTCACTCTCCTGGGGTGGCAACCTCGAGATCTTCTCTATTTGAATGACCTTTATTTATTTCTCCCAGCTTCTGCTCAGACATGCTTCTTGATCTCTGATCTCTTGGAGACTACTGAGGTGTGTCCCTTGAGTAGAGAGCAATAATGAGCAGTCTAGTCAACAGGCAGCACCGGTCCGGGACAGTGGGCAAGGCCTTCAGAGACAACGTGGCGCAGGCGAGACCTGACTGCACCTGCTGCCGTCCGTGAGGCTGGGAAACTGGGCAGAGGCGTCACAGCCCGGCCTAGCCCCAAGTGCATTAACAGAAGGTAGTGATTACCGCTTTCTATGTTGCTAAGTCCTGAGGTTGAGGATATGTCAATCTGTGGGATATATCAATTTACTTTTGGGAATGTAAATTGATGTGTAATTTCAATACAGGTGATAATAGATCTTTCAATAAAGTTATGAGGGCAAGGTCTTGCCTTAGGAAGGTAACTGGAGGGGCCATTAATGAGTGAAGAGAAATAAACATCATAGAGACACAAAATTATTCAAGCTCTCCCCAGTACTAGAACGTGAGTCTAGAGAAGGTGAATTTTTAAAAGAATGTGTGAAATGACATCAAACATTACCAAACTAAAGGGACAATGACAAAACGGTGTGTGTGTACACGTGCGTGTACGTGTGTGTATGTGTGTGTATTGCTAGTAGGAACATCACTGGTAACCAAAAGATGGAAATCCAAGCAAATGGATTCCAAGCAAATTAGGGCGCAGTCTTCTATGAAGGGAGTAGATGAGAAGATAGAAAGCTGGTTTTAATTCAGTGTTTTAGTAATGAAAGGAAGAGGAAGAACATAGGGCAGGAGAAAAATCAAATAAATCATTTTCTAAACTACAAAGGCTGAGAAATTGAGGCAGAAATTAACTCCTTCTTGTGAAATAATTCATTAATTGAGAAAGTACATAGAACCAGCAGTTCAGTTTTTTCAATATTCCTTATATTTTCTTTGGGAAGTAGCAATATCTGGGTAGATGTAAGCAAATTTCATACCTCCAGGAAGCCAGGATGACCTGGGTACAGCTGGATAGCAAAGGAAAAGCCTTCTGACTGTGGCTTCCAATTAACAAGGTTGGTAACATGTCATCGATCAAATGTGTCAAAGTTGAAGAGGTATTGACGGTACCCCAGTTTCCCACATTGCAGTGGCATAATCAACCAGAACGTGGAACTTGAGAGAAGCTCGTAAGAACACCCCCAATCCATTTCCCCAAAATGTCAATTGCCTCAGAAACAGAATGAACATCAAACCTTAATTTGGCATCTATATATGCCCCATTTCCCTAAGTTTTCATAACTTTTCCCTAATTCTAGGAATGTAGATACTCGGGAGTACAAAGCAGCTGTGGCAGAGATGCAGCTTGACTTGCCATCTTCAATCTCTCAGAAAAATCGTAAAATATTGACTGCACGTCAGGGCTAATCGCAGATTATGGGATTGCCAATTTGCTACGTAATGAAGCAACCCATAATATGACACAGCTGCCTTCAAGGAACTCGTCAGTGAAGAATTAATATTCTGCAGTTGTTCATATCCCAAACACATGTCTCAATATCCTTAGAAAACACTGAGGATGAATTTTCCAGAATATCTTCTAAGTATTGTAATTGACAGCTAATTATTTTAAAGTATTATTTAATATTCATCCATGTATTATGCACTTACGAGAAAGCTGCCTTCATTTGAGTAAGAAATAGCAATTTCTTTCTTTTTTTTCTTTCTTTCTTTCTTTCTTTCTTTCTTTCTTTCTTTCTTTCTTTCTTTCTTTCTTTCTTTCTTTCTTTCTTTCTTTCTTTCTTTCTTTCTTTCTTTCTTTCTTTCTTTCTTTCTTTCTTTCTTTCTTTCTTTCTTTCTTTCTTTCTTTCTTTCTTTCTTTCTTTATTTTTTTTTTTGAGACAAAGTCTCACTTTTTTTGCCCTTGGTAGGGTGCCATGGCATCACAGCTCACAGCAACCTCAAGCTCCTGGCTCAAGCGATTCCCTGGCCTGAGCCTCCTGAGTAGCTGGGACTACAGGCGCCTGCCACGATGCCCAGCTATTTTTAGAGATGAGATCTCACTTTGGCTCAGGCTGGTCTCAACCCTGTGAGCTCAGGCAATCCACCTGCCACGGCCTCCCAAGTGCTGGGATTACAGTCGTGAGCCACTATGCCTGGCATAATTTCTATTTTTTAAGATAAAGCAGAAATATAAACACTGCCATACGTAATGGAGTATGGTTAAAATTCTGACACTTCTGCATTCAATTTCCATAGAGAATGTTGTTACTTGGTTGCATTCTAAATGTCTTGTCTTTATCATGAATCTAGAAATACCCCTATTAGATCACAACTCTTGTTCTATTCAATACTGGGCTTTTAGTGCTCAATCTTTGGAGGAAAATTTTCCAGATTCTCTTATGTTTGAAAGCACATCTGCGTGTAGCAGAGAGAGGCCCCAGGTTCTCATTCACACTAAACTCACTGTTTGGGGCAAACAGGCTTTAGTCCATAAATGTCGCAGGACATCCCCTAGTAGTGAGAGATAAGTGGTATGAGGTCCTGAGGCCAGGACATTTGTAACAGTGATAGAATTTCTACTTTCCTTCCCTTATTCCCTTAGGCATAGGCCAGCATCCCGGTTGCTCTCTGTGTTGGATAACGGCCTGGCCCTCTTGTCTATTTTTTCCCGGACCCAGTGAGCTCCACTGGCTGGGCTCTGGGGATGCCTTTGTGCTTCCTCTGGGCTGGACAGGCCAGCATGACCTTTTCTGTGGGGTCGCTCTTTTCCAACCATGTTGCCCCTTTGGCAGGCACACTCCATCTTAAAGAATTTTAAGGCAGAGACAGCTAGAAACTGTGTTGGGAAGCTCCTTGGCAGCAGGGCTTTTCCTCCCGTTAGCCTTCTCTAAAGCCCTCTTCCCTGTTGTTCGGTTATAATTACTTACAAAAACCTGTCTCTGTAGGCAGAGGAAAGCACACCTTTGACTGGTTTTCTTCTCTGAACCATGTTTTGTTTGTTTAATTTTCTTGCTTCTCTCTTACTCCAAAACTATTCCACAGACGAGGCATCCACCAACTTCTTCATAATTTCACCCCCTAGTAATTGTAAGTGCCCAGTGGTCTTGTCTTCATCAGGACTAGGAGAAAAATCCCAGGATCTGGTCCATCGCACCAGGCTCCAGAAATGCTAAAGAATTACAGAAGAAACTGAAGCAGAGAGAGCTTTGTCTAGTCCGAGGGTAATGCCACGGTGAGTGTAGTGCTGGAGAGTACGAAGGCCTACCCTTCCCTCCTGACCCTACCGCTTTTCAGGCAGCCCTGGAGCTATAACCACCCGATTAAAGGCTAAGAGGAGCTAAGGCCTGAGGAGAAAATTCAAATTGTGTCCTTCTGGGCTGGGCGCGGTGACTCATGCTTGTAATCCTAGCACTTGGGAGGCGGAGGTGGGTGAATTGCCTGAGCTCACGGGTTCGAGACCTGCCTGAGCCAGACCAAGAACCCATCTCTAAAAAAATATCTTGGCATTGTGGCGGGTGCCTGTAGCTACTTGGGAGGCTGAGGCAGGAGAATCGCTTGAGTCTAAGAGTTTGAGGTTGCTGTGAGTTATGACATGACAGCACTCTACCGAGGGCGACAAAGTGAGACTGTCTCACACACACACAAGAAAGAAAAGAATAAAAAGTGCCCTTCTTGTACTAATACGTATGTAAATGTTTTGATGAGGCACTACGCTAAGACATATGTCCACACCAAAACAAACCACTGAAATATGTATTGAGGGAGTCTCGGTACAAAGAACATCAGCCAGTTTGAACGCATGTGCCGTAACGCATTGGTGTAGAAAATGCTAAGTAGAAAGACAGAACACGATTCAGTTATTTGTGAGGGAACACAATTCAGTTATTTGTGTGTATCTTCAAAGTAGGTATGTATGTTAACTTAGAGAATGGTATGATGAAAATGACTATAGACATTTATTGCGTGATATATCTAGAAAAACATGAAAAATAATTACTTAAACAATATTCACTCAAAAATAAGTCTGATTGAAAGTCCATGACTGTTTCTGCAATACTTGAAACATACCCCAGTTTTAACCAGTTTTAACAGTAATGTTTTATGTTACTTTTGGAAACTTGAAAATAAGTCATGTGTCCTGGTGACTTTTTCTAATGGCATAGGGGTTGTACCTAGCTATTATGTAGTCATCCGTCATCCACTGCTGTTTTAAACTATTTCCATTAATACTAAATATTTTTAAGTTCTACTAGTATAATAGTATATACTGAATTTAAGAGTAATTTAGTGCCAAGTTAGAATTACATTTATATTATGTTAACTCAGCACTGAGGATTCAAATTGTCATACAACTGGTCATGAATGACTTAAGCACCAGATTATTGTTTTGTAATCATGAATGTGTGGGCATGTTTCACTGCAGATTATCTCCCATAAAACCTGAGGACTTCAGTCATAAAAATGACATATGTTATCTTAAGTTAAAAAGATAAATGATTTCTTCTTATATAAGAGAATACTAGGAATACTGATATGGCGGTGGGGGGTGGGATATGTTTTTAAAAACTTCCTCTAGGAATCATTCAAAATTGATCACATGGTGTCTAATACGTACACAGCCTTGTAAGAATCCCAGTTATAAAACTTACTACTGTATGTAAATGTTCAGAACATCAGGATTTCTCTGTTTAAAACAGGGATAATGGCAAAACTTCACGTGATTAGTATGGGCATTAACAATTAGGATTTATAGGGCCTATCCAGAAAGATAGTGTATGTGTTTGAAAATGTTGCAAATGTTTGTTTCCCCTGGGTTTAACTCCTCCCCACAAACACAACAATGACCAAGGACCATCATTACTAATTAGGGAAATTCTTTTTTTTTTTTGTAGAAACAGAGTCTCACTTTACCGCCCTCGGTAGAGTGCCATGGCATCACACGGCTCACAGCAACCTCTAACTCTTGGGCTTACGCGATTCTCTTGCCTCAGCCTCCTGAGCAGCTGGGACTACAGGCGCCCGCCACAACGCCCGGCTATTTTTTTGTTGCAGTTGGGCCAGGGCTGGGTTTGAACCCACCACCCTCGGCATATGGGGCTGGCGCCCTACTCACTGAGCCCCAGGAGCCACCCTAATTAGGGAAATTCAATTCTGCCTGAGAGTCAAATAATACGATGTAAGACAGCATATAACTAAGTACTAAATTTTTAAATTAAATAATAAGTATAGAGTTTCCAAAGTAGACAGTGACTAAAGAGGTTACAATCTAAGAAATTGACTTGAATTTCAAAGAATGGGCATGATTTTAGTGGATCGTTCTGGTCATCAGGCTTAAGTCCAATTTCTGTAACATAATGTACAAGCAGCTTCACTCTCTAAATCCTGGAGAGCCAGTTAGCACCACATCTTCATTTTCCTGAGACCCCTGGATCTTGCAACACATGTTTAATGACAATATGATAGGATTTATCATTTTGAATTACAATAATAGCACATTGTAGTGTGAAGATAAATTGATTATAACAAAAACTCTTTCAGAAGAAGCAGTTTCACCTTGAAGCTGACAGAGACTTTGGTGTTATACATCAGGCTCCTGAATTTTGCTAATGTGAGTCTATCTCCAACTATACATCTACTTATTTTAGTAGACTATTAAAATAAGATTTCTATGCCATCAAGATAAGGGAAAGACCTGTATTAAGGGTTCACCATGGTAATAAGCTCTCATGAAAAGTAGAGGGCTGGTTCTACTCCCTTGATTACAACGAGGGCTCTCTGCACCAGGTCATTAACACCACAGTGGTAAGAGCCTTTCGCGTCAAGGTGTGTTCCCACACCATCTCCTGGAAATGGACAGGGGTGTGTACGTGCACACACACATACACACACGCAGACACATGCGCACACACACATATACACACGGGCACACACGTGTGCACAGGCACACACATGTGCACACATGCACACACACACACACACATAAACTTATATAATAAAACCATGCCAAAGCAGAGATTTAAATATGAAGACACTGAAGTAGCACATAGCCTCTATAGTAATTTACATTTGGGAATGTATAGATGTGGTCTGGGAAGTAATTCCTAATTAAATAAAACTGCTTGAAAGGGGAGAAGTTGCAAACATTTGGACTCTTGAGAAGTTATGGCTCTCTGTTCCTATGAATTAAAATAAGCAAGATGCCAGCAAATTGAATTTCTCAGTTCCTGGTCCATTGACGAGTGTTTTATGTGTGTTATAAATTTGTCGAAGCTTCCTACCGCTGCCCTTTACACCCTCCTCCTGTGTTCGCAGTTCCAAGAGCATGGGCTTGTGCCTGTGCACTCACATGGATGTAGAGATCTTGATTGATTCATTTGCTGCAAGTAAATCCTAACATTTAGTGACGTCACAAGTCCATAATTTTCCCTCCTGATACTTTTCACCCAAGATGTGGGGCCCTATGTCAATAATTACTTTGCGCGGAGCCCGTGGAGCTGACTGCCAGGGCTAGACTCCAGACTCACTTGCAGTCTTGAAGTATTTCCATTTAATAGAACTCATATTTTAGCCTGCTTCTGCCTAATTTGGCTTTCCCCCATATTTGTTAATGAATACTTTGTTTCCAAGAGTATTTCTCTGATACAGGGCATGAGGTTATTTTTCTTTTTAAAGAAATTCTTAATGGGTCAATGCTTTTAAAGGATTATTGGGTCGCTTGAAGTACAATTGTATTTAACTGCAGGACAATTGAAGTCATCAAGAATTTATCAGGTACCTACCTTCTGTGTACTACGATGCCGGGAGTAGCATTGGTTATAATAACAACTTCATGGCTTTGTTTTAAATAATATTTTACATTTGTGTTTTAAAAGTCTTTTAACAGAGATGATTTTTAAAATGAAACGGATTGCACAGATTCTGGAAGTTAATACAGCTGTAGCACCCAGCTTACACTACAATGTATTTGATATTTGACAATCAATTTTATAAGGTAGAGAAGCATTCTTACCTGAATTATAAGAACAAAAACTCTTCGGATGGCTTCTGGAGTAACTTTATATATTCAGCCATTGTATTTTTGTTTAAATATTGCACGTAATATGTCTTGAAGTATATAATGGAAAATATCTTACTATTTACACGCAAGTAAAATTAAATGTGTCCTAATTGAACTCAGCATCATTACCATTTTTTCACAAATGAGGCATTTCAAATGTTAGTTATATTTGGCCATATCTATGTCAAAGTACTTGTATGCATTTGTTTTTGAAGTGTAGCTGACTTCCAGCAGGTGGTGCCCTGCAGCCCTCCCTTCACACCTGCAGAGAAGGGGCCTCTGCAGCTCAGGGCGGCGCCCCCTGCTCCTCTGTCCCCTAGGAGGGCATCCTCATCACCACTCCTTATTTCCCCTGAAACTCTCAAGTCAAAGTTCACATCTTCAGCTGATTCCCCTGACATGCCTCCCATCCAAGCCATCGATCCCACCGCCTACCTTGTGTTGGATGCACCAGGGCCCCTGTTCCACTCCTAATGTCATAAGTGAGAAGTTTGGTGACTTCACTGTCCTCTGATGAGCCCAGACCTGTGGCTTCCTGGGTGTTCAGCCTCTCCTCCTCCTCCCAGAGTGCTTGTCCTACGTCCTCTTTGGTCAGTCACTTACATGCCCACAGACCAGACTCTGTCCTACTGGCCATGGATTCCTCACTTCCCCCATCCTGTTCCTGCCTGTGGCTCATTACCCCTAGGACACAAGGCCCTGGCCACCTGGAGATGAGCCCCGTGGGTCTTTGTCCCTCTCACCCAATTCCCTCCTTCAAATCTGCCCTTCATCATTGCACTTGCTCCCTTGAGGGAGCTCTGCTCAAGGCTCTAGTCTGGGGGGCTGGGTGGGGCTGCTGCATCCCGCCCCTGCTCGTGGCCAGAGAGAGAGCAGCTCACAGCTTTGCTGCCCGCATATCCACCTGCCTCCACCTCCACCACCAGCTGCCTCCCAAGCACCCACACAGCGGCTCCGCCAGGCTCAATTCCCACCATCCCTTCATTCTTCCTCCTCAAAGAGTAGCTTGTCCAGAAGATGCTTTGGATGTTACAGTGCTGAGCCTCTTCTCTTAGCCTCGCACCCCACATCCACATGCTTGCAGAATGAAGGTCCTCATTTCCTAATAAGATAATAGAAGGAGCTTGGAAACACCAACTGCCAGCTCCGTCCCCTTATCTGCCCAGCTGTTTGTATCTGCACTCTGGCCTTCGCAGGAGAGCAATCTCCTGGCTCTTTAAGGCAAGTCTTCCACTTTCCCACAAGATACAGTCCTGCTTCCCTAAAGATGTTGTCAATGAATTGCCCCTTCCTGCTTTATCATCTTTCCTCTGTCCTTGAACATCCTCACAGGACACAAAGATGGTATAATTTATCGTATTTTGAAAGCAAAATAAACAAATAACAGCGGAGAAACCCTGCCGTTGTCTCCATTTCCTCTCTTACCACTAGTTCATGTCTTTCCATTTTATTTTTAGAGTAAAATCCCTAGAGGGGTTGTCTGTGTTTGTTTCTCCAACTTCTCTCCCCTAATTTTCCTTTGAACCCTCCCCATGAGAGTTTCACACTCCCTGTTCCACTCAAAGTGTCCTTATCAAGGCACCGAGAACATCCTTCTGGTGCAGTCGAATGGGAAATAGCGTCTCCTTCTCAGCCGTGACTCACCAGGAGCCTGTGCTGGAGCCGGGCTGGATGCAGTGGGCCTTCCGCACCAGCGCACGCCGGAGACCCTCCTTCACCAGCCGCCCCCTGCACCTGCTGCACTCCCCTTCTGTCTGTCTGTAGTAAGAAGAGACCATCTGTTTCCACCAGATCAGCCTTTAAATCAGTAAAGTCTATGGGTTCTAATCGAATATGTCCAAAATCAACAAAAACACCCATCCTAGAAGTCCCGGCATGCTGTTACGGCTTCCCAAGGGCATTTCCCCCGAGTCCAGGCAGGTGTCCCTGTGCCCCACTCAGCAAGGTGCCCACGGAACACGGCAATTCCCCCACTCGCTGGACACCCCACACGCACACTCACTGTGTGATACGCCCCATGAAGGGGGGCCTCCTGCTAAGAGCCGTGAGCATAGGGATTTTGTTTCTTTTGGTCAATGTCTTATGTGCAATCTCTACAGAAGTCTAATACATACAGATAGTCAATAAATACTTGTAAAGCAACAACATTATTAATTTTTGGAGAAGAGAAATGCAATAAATGAATGTTTGCATTCTCTCAACTTGGCACATTGGAATCTAGGATACTATAGAGATAAATTTTAGTGCTAATGTAAATTTAACATCATTTTCTTCACAAGGTACTGAAGACACCCTATAAGGAACTCAATAGCTCAAAATTTGAGGGAATCCAAATTCATGTTGTTGTTTATTACAAGTAGCAAATTCATCCCTAATAATAAACTGTTCTGTTTCTCTACAATGGATGAATACAGATAGGCATTTCTATAAAATTCATTCCAATTTTAATATGATTGGCAAAGGAAAGCACACATAGACATGAATGGTAATAGGACATTTTTAACCCACCAACTCTTATTACTTGCCATATGCAAAAGACTCACATTTTAGCCATGTCCCTGTAACAATTACGTTTTGTAGTCCCCATAATTTGTACCCTATCTTTCATTATCATATCTTTACTTATACAACAACGTTCCTGAAATAATTATTTAAACATGGAGGGACACAGGCAAAGTCACATCTTGCAGCTGACTTTGGTCCCCTCGGTTTCGTTATCCCCCGGAGCCTCCTCCCCTGGGCCAAGCTTGGCTGTAGAAACCACTGCTTCATTCAACCCCCCTCTAAACCAGCTTCCTGGGTACACAGATTGCTTTAAGACATTCTTTATTTTATTTTTTTTTTTCCATTCAAAATGTTCCACTTTCTTGAAGGTCCCCTTGGCTGGGTTGGTTGACTCTAATTTCCACATGTCTATAATCTGTTAGAGATTTGCCAAATGTGGATTTGTGGTCTGAAGATACTCTCAAGGGAGTTTCTGTGAAGACCTCCATCTACCTTGCTTTCTGCCTGCCCAGTCCCAGGGAAGATGCCGGCCGTCCACGCTGTCCTCCACAGCTCAGGTCTCAAAGCGAAGCCTTGAGGGACATTTGCCCCTGAACCAAGAAGTTCCCCACCAAAGACGGCAAGGCCATGGTGGCCTAGGTGACATTTATCAGAGAGAGCCTAAGGGAGGCGGTCCCAGAGAAGGTGGCAGGGTTTTGTTGATAGGGAGGTAACAGAATTCTGGACAGAGGCAGGATATTGTGGGAAAAGAAGTCAGTTTTAGAGCATTTTTCTCAAGCAATTATCCCCATGGCCTTAAACTCTGTAGTGAGTTCATGAAAATTATTGCCTAGGTTCCAAATGAGTACGGGAACCTCCCAACCCAAGCTCCCTCGTAGAAACCCTCATGAGCCTCTGAATATTTAATGTGATGGAAAACAAACATCTTTAACTTTAGTAGTCAACACTATCTAATTTTATTTTAGTGTAACTTATTAAAATATGCATGTTTTCCATAAAACATATTTATGTAACAATTGTTGCATTGCATAAATATGAATTGAGTGATGTAATGCAAATACAAAGATGAGAAGATGTTAGTGGAGAAAATAAGTTTAATTAAGTGGATATTTAACATCATTCGATATAAGAATCTTGAAATTCATGGCTCAACGCCTGTAGCTCAGCAGTTAGGGCGCCAGCTACCTTGGAGATGGCGGGTTCGAGCCCAGCCTGGGCCTGCCAAACAGCAATGACAACTACAGGCAAAAAATAGCCGGGCGTAGTGGCGGACACCTGTAGTCCCTGCTACTTGGGAGGCTGAGGCAAGAGAATCTCTTAAGCCCAAGAGTTGGAGGTTGCTGTGAGCTGTGACAGCACAGCACTCTATCAAGGGTGATAAAGTGAGACTCTGTCTTTAAAAAAAAAAAATCTTGAAATTCAGTTAAGCTTTAGCTACCCTGTTTCCCCGAAAATAAGACATCCTCCGAAAATAAGTCCTACTTACAGGAACAATAGACATCCCCTGAAAATAAGATTTAGCGCACCTTTGGGAGCACACCTGACAATAAGACAGTGTCTTATTTTCGGGAAAACAGGGTAGTAGTAAGATATGAATATATATTAAATTCATTTTTAATATTTTAAATTAAATTTTATTTCATTTTTATTAGAATGTTAAGTTATATATTATTTGTATATATATAACGTAAAATATATAAGTAATATATACAAATATATATACAGTTATAAATATACAAATAAATATATGTTATTTGTACATAAGTACAAATAACTTATAAGTACAACTTATACTCAGTTGTTATAAGTACAACTTATACTAAATATATATAAGTATATATAAAAATAAATATATAAATACATGACATATGTAAATTATATATAACTATACTTTTATATAATAGAAACCATATTATATAACTATACTTTTATATAATATAAAAACTATACTTATATATAATAAATATACAAATAAAATATATGTTATATATACAAACATATATACAGTTATAAATACACAAATAAAATGTAAAAACAATTTCTTTATAAAAATGGTAATGTTTTTTACATTTTCCTTTTTTATTTCATCTTAATGTTTATTGTACTATTTCTATTGGTTACATTTATAATTTTATTATATTTATTTATACTATGATTTTTATAGTCCATTTGGAGTATAACATTATTATAATTAATATTATTAAATTTAAATGAATTTGGATGTAAGGAAGACTTGAACCAAGCACATTCTATCACCACACAGTGACTCACAGCTGACAGCAGACCTGCTCTTGGCCAGGACTCCCGAGCACTATATATTTCCTTTGCAAATTTAATCTTTACAAATAACCTATGCCGTCAATAATCCTATTATGATCATCTTGGTTTTGAAACATGGAAACTAATGTGGATTAAGTAATTTGTCCAAGGGGAAAGTCTAAGTATTATAATAAAACCGGAGTTTGAAGACAGGTGGGCTGCCCCAGAGCCTACACAACACCAGGACTGTGCTGTCCCGTCTCAAATCGATACTGCACAGATGAGTGTGCAATTCACGAAGGGAATCTTAGGCCACCATCTTCTCTTTCAATTCCGGAACATACTCTGACTTTCTGGAATTTATCAGAAAAGGCTTACCAATGCAATGGATGTTATGCAAAAGAGGCAAACCGGTGACCTTGCATGAACTGGGATTATTTAGTTTGGAAAAAAGAAGGCAGAAAGGAAAAGTGGTGACCATCTTAGAATATGGAAGGAACCACCACCTTGTTTAGTCTCGACATTTTTTGCTTCCCAATTTTCAAAGAGAAGGGATGATTTTATGTTGTGGTATAAGCTACTGCCTGGTGCCCACATGAACAACTTGCTTAACCTCAGTTCTCATTTGCAAAATGAGGATTTTCGTATCCACTTGTATCTGTGTAGTTTAAAGAGGAAAATGAGGTCACATAAAAACTTAGCACAGCCATTTACCAAAAAATATAGTAAGTGCCGTGAAACCATTGCATTGGCTTCAGAATTATATTATACAAAATGTTATTTTGTTTGCTGTTGGTTAAAAAGGAAAAGAAAACTGTGGCCTTCAGAGCACAGTATTATCCTGTGCGTGATATGTCACCCTGCTTATTGGTAAGCTCCGTACAGCAGGATGTATCTGCCGTCATGCTTGGAAGTAGCACAATGCCAGACTCATAACAGACAATGAAGGCTCTAGCTGAGATTTGTGAGCACTTCTATACAAGTGCTTTGGACCCGAGCAGGGCTGCCTCTCAGATGCACCTTAGAAGAGAGCCACATGCTAATTTAGAGACACATGTGGGTCTTTCCTAAGTCAATCCTAAGTAATATCTTCTCTAAGAAGCACTCTGCTCCCCTCGGTTAGCGTTCTGAGTGATGCCTTATGTTCTGACAGCCTGGCCTGTAACAGGCGTGACTGTGACGAGAGAGGGCAATTCATTCAGACTGGCTTCTGTTAGAACTGGCTGCTGCAAACAATGCCAGCAATTTTATTTTTGGTCTATTAGTAAAATGACAGCACTAATTCATTTCACCGAGGAACCAACAGCTGGCAGATGGCAGTGAGCGTCACGGGGCAAATATCACAACTTAGTTGTGCTGAGCAGGGCTATTTTCACTGGCACTGCCAGACTCCATGAAGTGCTGCAAGCCCTGCAGGTGACCTACGGGGCATTCGCCCTCAAATACTAATATCAAATAAAGTAAATCATTCGCGATCCTAGTTGTTGATTCGACATGTTCAAAATGACAAAATTTAGAAACAGGAAACTAAGAAACAGATGATCCACAAAACTTTTCATTTTTTCCCCTAACCTCATGAAAATGAGATCCCAGTACCACAACTTTCCGATAAATCTACTAACAATCCTCTGGACTATAATGGGATGTCAATAAAGACTTTGATTGGCTGGAATTGCATTTCGCTCTAAGAAGGTGAAGGAGAACGGCATCTTGTCTGCTGAGGTGTGTGAGGTTCTGAGGAGGAAGCGTAAGGCTGGGGTCATACACACAGCAAGAAGCCCACACTCTGCGGGCCAGGGCTGACGCAAAACAATGCAAATGCACGACTTCAACCAAGTTCCATGTGTCCAAATAATACCAGATAATGAATTGACTGACAACTAGAAAAAAAACAAAGATTAATTTACTGAAACCCCCGAGTTGTGGGGTGATTGCTAAAGGTGACTAAAAGAGCTGTCCTGCTAAGCTGGCCGCAGTGGACACAGCTGCTGTCAAGGCCCTCTGCCCTCTTTACTGTGTACTGAGATAGTAGGTTACATTGTGAAACAGGCTGACATAGGAAGAAATAGGGTTTCGCTTCCTAGAGAAGGAGAATGCTCTAGCTCTAAGGCTGGCCACTAGTAACCCGTCTCAGTGGAACTCAGCCACACTCACTCAGGGGAGTGAGTGAGGCACTATAGCAGCAGGGAGGAGCAGTTGCAAAGCTAAAATTATTTAACTCTCTGGCCCTTTACAAAAGCAGTCTGCTACTCCCCTTCAGAGTGATCACATGTGAGTTCCAACTCTTCTCTCTCGCATGAGGTCAACATGACACTTGGAAGATTATCTTGCCTTTTGGAGCAAGTGTATGGTAATAAAGTCCCTCCATATAATGTTTTAAGGGTATAACATCTTTTTAAGACTATGATTTAATAGACTAGATGGCATCGCGTATTGAGATTGCTGAAAATTGAAACTAGCAAATAAAATGTGGCTAAAATAAATTTAAGCTGATTTGTAAAATGTTAATTTGTATGCAATATTGTAATTAGCATTGCATTTCATAGTAATGTTGTATTTCGTTCGTTGTTTAAATTCAGGGTCTAAATTTTGCTTATTTTATAACACTGTTTGTAAGAAATAATAAACTTTACATAATTTGTGAGTAATGTCAGTAATAAATACACGAGGATTAATTTCAACCATGGGTTGTTTCTCCTGCTTTTGTGAACTCAAATAATGCAAACACAAATTTATCACTACCCTGAAAACTATAGCTGTGCCCATGATTCGTGCATCTAAACTTTTCTTCAAAAAAGAAAAAGTCAAGTAAATACATAAATTTTGTTAAACATGTCAGTATCATGGCATATGGGAAGGTTTTGAGGAAGTGTGACAGTCTTAAATAATGAAAAATTAGACCTGGAATGTTGAAATTCCATCTCTATGAGTTAAGTTAACACATCCAAATCTGAAATGTGTCCGGCATCTTATTCCTGCACAAATCCTCCCATTTGTCATCCTCCTACACTCCGGCAAAATTACAAGAAAAACTGAAATGTCCCCACACACCAGCTGTCCGCTCGCCCTCCTTCCTCTCCTGCCCAAATTAGCTTTCCATTCCATTATTCTAATATTAAAAACATGTTTTGCAAAAAATACATGCCTCGTTGGAGAAACAAAATCTAAATGTAGAAGACGTATTTGATTGAAATGACTACCATAGCTTGGTCAGATCTGGAGTGGCAAGCTGAGGAGCCTTGAGCCAGACTTCCTTCATTCACGGGGTCGTTTTCAGCATCAACATGTCTTCAAGGAAGCTAGTTATAAGAAACAGGGAGGCTATCTGCAAAGAGCATTTCATTCCCTGCTGCCAAGAAGTAGTCGTAACAGGATGATCCATGATTAGTTTGTAAAAGAAAAAGATTGGGTATAAATGAAAAAATTTAACATCAAAAGTTGGGACAGAGCTTAAGATGCACTTAAAAGAATATTTAGAGCTTTAAATTTGTTTAAAAATAAGAAATATATAGAATATTTGTGGTAAGTATACATTATAATTGTTTTTAAATGTAACTATATTATGGTTAGAGAAGAAGTTCTGTATACTACTGATTTCTTGGTGGTTGTTGAGGCTTCCTTTTTGTCTTACTAGCCCTAATACTCATTAGATTTTGTGGATACCTCATTTGTTTTAAATGTATATATATATATATATATATATATATATATATATATATATTAAAAAAAAAGAAAAAGATTGGGGAAAATGCAAACAATTGCCCAAATTAACTATCTTTATTTGAAAGCTGAATTTTACTGTTTTCTCATTCTTCTGATCAATACTCAAACGTGATAGAAGATATTTTCTATTTAGGGTTATATTACTTTGGTAAGCACTAAGGAGTGAGAAGTGACATGAGCAATTAAAATGAGAAATGTTTGGGCTGGGCGTCGCGGCTCACACTTGTAAGCCTCGCTGTCTGGGAGGCCGAGAGGGGCAGATGGCTTCAGTTCAGGAGTTTTAGACTATCCTTAGCAAGAGTGAGATCTCGTACTAAAAACAGAAAAACTAACCAGTCAGGCATTGTGCTGGGCGCCTGTAGTCCCAACTACTTGGGAGGCTGAGGCAGGAGGATTATTTGAGTCCAAGAGTTAGAGGTTTCTGTGAGCTGTGATGCCATCACAGTACTCAACCCCAGGACGACAGAGTGAGACTCTCTCAAAAAACAAAGAAAAAAAAAGTTTGCTTATGGAAAGTGTTCTTTATATTAGACATGTTTTCAAGCTAATTGGTAAAATTGATAAGATTTTGCTGAAACCAAGAATAAACCTAGAATTGACCATAAAGAATGTGAACCTTGTAGAAGTCAGTGAAATACCTCCTGCTCACTTGAGGTTGTAGACATCACTCTCTGGCTCCATTGAAAGAAAACAAATAAATGAAGAAACAGCACAATAAAGTCGGAAACTTTTTAGATGAGCATTCCCTCTCAGGAATAGGCTTAGATTTGGACACACAGATGTTTGTTTAATATTCAGTGACCCACCAACCTTAAATAGCAGGACTATCACACCTGATGATACATTTTCATAAGTGCCAATTCTGAAATGAAAACAAGCTCCAAATTCCCTGCAGACTGGTAGAAAAACTCTGAAGATAAAACAAATACTTGTATCTCTTTTTGTCATTTGCATACATATTTAACATCGAATTTACTATACACCAGATAGTGAAGCATTTTTAAACTTAACCCCTAGATACAGCCACAGATTAATTATACTGCATTTAATATACCATGCATATCTTTGGAAAAAGGATCTTTAAAAGGGAGAAGCTTTTCCAGTTATCTCCAAAACAAATACGAATTTATCTATGAAATTGCAATAGGTTTTTCCCCTAATTTAAATATTTAGTGTTTACTTTCAGCATTCTGGGTTCCTTTTATTTTAAGTCAGTCTATGTCTGTGTTTTTACTTTTCAGGGTCCAAATCTATGTCATTATCTTACGCATTTTCCATGTATTACATCAAACTTAAAAAAAAAGGATATTCTCCTTCCTCACTAATGTTAACCCTATATGCAGAAGTTACTTTAGAATAGTAAAATGTTGTGTTTCTGGTCCCTACCTTAAACAGTGTTATTGTTGTAAAAGGTTAAGCCTTTTTAATTTTGTGAAGGCAAAAAGTGGAAGCCTAATGAACATATGTATATGTGAAAATAAATAAGAAAAAAGAAAAAAAGGAATAGTAAAATGAACAAATTATTAACAAAACATCAGCAAAAATATCTATGTACATGAGTAGAGATTTGAGCACAATAAAATATAACCCTAATCAAAATATGCAGTGTGCCAGCTTATATTAAAACCAGAAAGTGGCTCAAAGGAGTAGGGCGCCAGCCCCATATGCTGGAGGTGGCGGGTTCAAGCTCAGCCCTGGCCAAAAACTGCAAAAAAAAACCCAAAACAGAAAGTGCCACTCAGCACTACCAGGGATGAATATATTCTTTGTACTTTCACTTACACAAGCAGAGATTCATTCACAGTTTCACCATATTTTTTAACCACATAAAACAGATAAAAGCCCAAGCAATAGAGAAGCTGGAATAAAGACCAACTCAGGTGTCCCAGGAACATGTAAACACATACATATTTGTTTGCATCCAAACTAATGCTGGCAAGATGATAGCATTGTAAGTTTTAAAGAAAGCTATGATGCAATTTTCAATCTAGAAGAAATCACTATACATTTACCTATTTATTTTTGTTGCTGCTGAATAATGATTTTGTATATTGTTATTTTTATAGAATGAACATGCTTTTTACTCTATTTTTGCAGACAGGCTTCTATTTCTGTGAGTCGATGTCTAAGAAGTACACTCTGTCTTCTCTTTATAAAAACAAAAGTTCACCTATGTGCTTGTCTTAAAACTTCTTAACTCAACAATTAAAAAAATAAAATCTCAAAGGACTTTTAATTACTTGGTTCCACTTGTCATTCCAATTTCCAATTAAGAGCCAGAGATCCACTTAACAATATTAATTCCTACATCACCTTCAGAAATTTCTTACTTTATGATGTTCATTATTTACCTTTTTAATGCTGGCTGCAGTAAGTTAAATAACACAATTATACAGAGAGATATCCAGCCATCCTTCTTCCTGTTCATTACCATTCCTTTCAAAAGTAATTTATTTTAGCAAGTGATGTATTTTCCTACACTTTTCTGAACACCCTACCCACATGTATGTGTGTGGTACACGCAAACATGCACTTGAACGCATAAACATGTACACACTTGTTTGCATCTGTACTCATTTTATTTGTATTTTTACTAAAATGGGGACATGTTGCACCTTTTTCACTTTTATGTTTCACAGAACTCCCCTCAGGTCAACACATATAGGACTAAAAGGAATTATTTTTGACAGTACTAGAACTTTAAAGAAAATGTTTTCACTAGATAGTGCTTGAAAGAAAGCGGTACACCGTAACATAAAAAGGTGGGGGGGGTGTGTGTGTGTGCACTCCTGTACGCCTGTGTGTGTGTGCACATGCGTGTGTATCTGTGGTGTGTATGTGTGTGTGTGTGTGCGTGGGTGTGCATATGTGTGTGTGCATGTTTGTGCATGTGTATGTGACTTGCCAAGGCAAAAGGTCAGCTAAAGATTTCCAATAGGCCTCACATGTTAAGTTTCTTTTAATGAATTTATGATGCACTATCCCAATTGAATCAGAAGCTAGATTCAGTGTTATCACCTGAGACCAGATTCTTCCTTCAGGGATAAATGCACATGAAAAGTTCACATGACGGATATGTAAAGTCAAAATGCAAACCAATGAATTGCAGTTTACAGGAAGGATAGCTCACAATGACACCGACATCACAGTTCTTTTTTTGGTTAATCACTCTATGCCTGTATGGGGAGCCAAATTGCGACTGTGACGGTGGTTGCTGGAACAAGGAATCAAAACAAACACAAGACATCAAATGAGTGACGACAATCAGATTAAAGAATGTTTAATGCTGCTGGTTAACACAGCTTTTGCCATCAATTGTCAAAAGCCATTCTGACCTTTCTGTTAGTTGTGAAACTCTTAAGAACTTGAAAGACTTTCCACTGAAAAACATGAACATAAAAAATCGTGCATGTAATTACAGAGCTTCATAGAAACGCAGATATTTTCCACGACAACCAAATCAAAAAAGTCAGATCTATAGAACAGGACTACTTTTACAATCCATCAGAATGGCAAAAATCAACTCCCCACATTCACTCGCAGGTCAGGGAGCGCCTTGCCACTGAACGCAGGTTCCCTCCCCTCGCGGCTAAGAGGATGTGGACAGAGCTCTGCCTCTGGCACTGCGCTTTTACCAGGCTCAGGGGCTGCCCATACTAATTCTATCTTCTCTTCTTTCACCAATACTATCATTTTATCAACAGCCATGGATAACATGGAAGCCTCGCTGGGTCAGCTAACATGTTCTCTTTATAGCAATTCTGTTCTTTCCTTTCCTCCCATCTCTGAGTTACTTAGAGAAAGTGATCACATTTCCTTTCTACCTGCTTAGGAGATGTTACTAAGGACTAACAGTCACATTTCTTTTCTTTTTATAAAGTCTTATTTTACTGTGATAATAACACTTACCTTGAGGTCTACTCTCATGACGAATGTTTACTTGTACGAGTCGGTACTATTGGGTGTGGGTACAAGTTTATGCCTCAGATCTCTGCCACGTATGCAATCAATATTTTTCCATGTCATGTTGAAACCTCTGATTAGTGGTTCTTTTTTTATTTTATTTTTTTATTGTTAAATCATAGCTGTGTACATTAGTGCAATCGCGGGGTACAATGTGCAGGTTTCATATACAATCTGAAATATTCTCATCAAACTGCTCAACGCAGCCTTCATGGCATTTTCTTAGTTACTGTATGTAGACATTTGTATTCTGCCTTTAGTAAGTTTCGCCTGTACCCATTCTAAGATTAGTGGTTCTGGTGGACCTACTATGGAAACATCCTGCAAACGGCAGACAATACAGAGCTGTCTGAGAGAAGCACTGTCTCTGTTCAAGAATCGAAGGGAATCCTCACTGAGGAAATCCTGGGTTTCCCAGCCAGGATTACAGTCAGGAGGAAAGTAGTTCTAGAAGGGTTACATTTGTTTCAGCGCCTGTAACTGCGACAAATCTACAACAATGCTAACGCGTCGGCTGATAGACAGCAGCTGCTCTCTCTTTGCCATCACTTTCTGCAAATGGAACATTTCCATCCTGCCAGGTGCCTCGCGCCTGCTCTGCGCTCTAAATCAGGTGGAGTTTCCGTAATCACTTCAAGGGAGAAATAAATCAGTTCTGACATTCTAAATAAAGCTTTGAGCTTGAAGGGTAATAATCTAGCTGCTCTTTCTAAATCCAGATCCATGCATGTTAAAGGGAAGAAAATTCTGCTTGAGGGATGTGTCAGAGGGAAATGCCAAATCTATTCAGCCAACGGGGACGTGCCCAGGCAGCAGGGAGCTGCGCCCCTTCCCGGAGCTAATTACTCAGGGAAACACAGAATGAAGGGTCCCTGTGTAGGAGATTTAGTGTTCTCTGGTGAAAATGGACAGAATATATGAAAACGTAGGCAATTTTCATATACGATAAATGAATATTTAACTCATATTCAGTTTGTGAGGTTTTAATTTCTTATGTCGAGCCAGTTGTTTTTAGCAAGCATCTTATTATCCATAATGTGGATCATATAATGTCTTTGTTCATCCTTACACCATGTCGGCACTTTTCTTTAGAAACACCTAGGTGCACGGGTGTCCTAACGAGAGAGAAAAATCTATCTTTCATTTGCAGTTATTTACTGGGACTTTCCTTTTTGATTTTGGGGTAAGGATGATGAACTCCTGCGTAAAGTTAATGTGGGGTTGCTCATAGATTCTTTTATCAAAAAATATTTTTTAATATTTACTCTGTGCCAAATGTCAAGGATTCAAATTTGTCTTTTAATTTCATCATTGTCCTCAGGAGTGCAAAGAAAAATGACCACAGGGCAGAAAGTTCCATCCACTGACTAGACTGCCCAAGACATGAGCATTTACCAAATTATTCAATATTGCAGCATCAGTAAATTAAGCTATTTAATTTTTCCAAAGTGCTATTAGGAACTCAGAATTCACTTGATCCTTGTTTTCTGTGTTGTCTCTGCATGTGTTTGGGACATCAAATCTATCACTTACAATCAAAAACATAAAATGAAAGCCTGAACCAAGAAAATGTTATATTTCAATTCATAGTCTGGTAAAATGAATCTGCACTTTTATTTAAGGATCTCTCAGAGCAAGCTTTCTCTTTCACAGTTGAAAGTATATAAATACTAAACTTCCTACGTGCTGGGTGTGCCGGAGGTCTGAGCTCAGGAGAACCCGGGCTCAAAGGTTTCTCCCTCGGATCCTGCTGAACTCACTTCCATCACTGTCATCTTGCTTTGTTATTCCCCCTGTCAAACCAGATTTCCCGTAATTCTTAAAGATAGTCACTTGCTTTTCCCCTCACCTGTCCAGTTTCTTCCTCACTCAGAAACATCCTGCTGTTATCCGTTTTGCTGGAGAATGTCTGCTCAGTGTCTGACACCAACCAGGCGTTCCGAATGTGAACTTCACGAGCACCTTCTCCAGGACACAGCCCTAGGGTGACGCTCTCTGCCTGGCCTTGACCCAGGCAGGGGCTCCTTTTTCTCTTGAGCCTTCCCCTGTTAGGCCAGCGTGACTACGGATGAGCTTCCATTAAACTGCTGCTCATTGGATTTGCTCATCTCCTTCACTTGTCCTTGACAATAGGCGACATTCATTTCTCTTTGCGTCCCTGTCCCTCAACTCAGTCTGGTTTCTTTGGCAGATGCCCAGTGAATACTGAGTAAGTGAATCAGGAATCGACAGGTGAGTAACTACGTGTATCACGTATGGGAGGCGACATGCGTGCGTGTCAGTGACTCTGTGCACCCACGTGTGTACGGACTCATGCGCAGTGCATGCATTTGTGAGTAGACCAAGTCACTTAAACACAGGGAGTGGTTCAACATGAGCTCTCTGTCATCTGTTCACCTGCCCAGTCCTTCTCCCACCATCATCCACCCGCCTGTCCCTCCAGACAAGTGCACCTTACTTAGGGGATACATAATACTATCATGATAGAATTAATGATTTTAAGGCAAAAACAAACAGGAAAGAGAAGAATTCCTTTAGAATCCAAGACAGCCCCTTTTGCCACGTTCATGAGGACTTACTTTTCCCAGTCCAGAAAATGAAATATTTATTTTACAGGAAAAGTATCTCCTACCATAAGTACAATTTTGTTATTTATGATGTTGAATTATATCTCACTATACCTCCAGCATCTATTCATTAGATATATTTTTGACACCTCATCTTATTATAGATTTGGTAAATAAAATGTGAAGTTAATATACGGAAAGACAGTACCTTGGGAAGGTGAATTAAATGCTGAATGCGTAAAATTATTATTTATGATTAACTTATTTGATGTATTTTTGTATTTAAGAGTCTTCTCTTTTACAGCTACTGCAGGGACCGTTATATTTAATGGTATCTTAATGAGAAACGTCTCACCACCTCCTACCAGCTCTGTTTTAACCAAGAATTCCATTAAATCTTTCTTTTCCCTTAACAAATTTATTATCACAATGATAAATGCGTATACAAAAATACGTATCATTCCACCTACCTCCCCCCTCCCTCACCTCCCTTTCCCCCTTCTCCCTATTCTTAGGTTGTAACTGGGTTATAGCTTTCATGTGAAGGTCCTAGATTAGTTTCATAATAAGGGTGAGTACATTGGATACTTTTTCTTCCATTCTTGAGACACTATATTAATGTACACAGCTATGAATTAATAAAAAAAGAAAAGATATATGTATCATTAACATCAATATTTATTGCAAGACCTGCCATTGTCAATTGTTCAAAATCAATTGATTCACTATTGATGAAATGTCCTATACTAGGCAAGTATTGATTCCAGTGAATCCGTACTAGATTCTATCTTATTCACAGAGTTGGTGCTTTCTGCTCAAATATAAGTTGTATTAAAAGCAAATATTTTATTTTCACTACATACCATGTCATATAAAACACAATTTCATAGAAAACTCATTTCATTCATTTAAAATGCTAAAACTGACCTAAATTATGAGATAGTAATTCATAAAAATTAACTTTTAAAAATATAATGAAGATTTAAATTATTAAAGTCAATGTATGAAAAATGTACTAAATAGCTTAGGAAATATTTGAAATGATATTCAGAAAAATTAAGTATGCATTAATAAAACATTCCATAAAAACAAATATGAAGACTTCGTGAACAAAATAACATTTTGACTCCAAGAGGTTTTATAATATACTTATGACTGTTTCTAACATTTAGTTTACTTTGTCACAGAAGAAAAAGTGTTAGAAAATGGAAGCATATCCTTTTACTATGCAAATAAATAAGAAAAGCATCCTCCTCAGAGATTCTTTGGAGCATGCGCCTCGCACTTCTCAGATATCACCAGGTCTGTACATTCTCCTTACTGTCCTGAGTTCTGTGTTCATTGTACCTTCATCGCTAACAGTTATCTGACCTCCTTCATCATGTTTTTTCTTAGAACTCAGATCGGTTAATAAGAAAAATTATCTATTCTTCATGGGCGGTGCCTGTGGCTCAGCGGGTAGGGCGCCGGTCCCATATGCCAGAGGTGGCGGGTTCAAACCCAGCCCCGGCCAAAAAAAAAAAAAAAAAAGAAAAATTATCTATTCTTTTTAAATAACTGAGATTTTGGTAAAAGAGGAAAGGCAAATAATAATATATGAATAAATAAATAGGATATGTATACATAGTATTTCAAAACTGGGTATTAATAGGTATTTTGATAATAACTTATCTAATTTTTAATTGTATATAACCTTAATATGTTCTGTTACAAATTTATTAAATACACATGCAGTTTTTTTTTTTTTGGCTGGGGCTGGGTTTGAACCCACCACCTCTGGCATATGAGGCACAGGTGTCGCCCCCTATGTAAATTCTTTAAGTCACAATCAAGAATAATGCTCAAGGATGGGATTTGCAAATAAAATATTATAAGAGCACTCTAGTAAGTTAGTAATTTCAATTTTACTGTGTTTTCCGGTTAAAATGAATTGATTTTACCAGCCATCTATAAAATTACTTGCTAAGACTTGCTAAGGTCCATATTCAGAACATTAAATACTGTCTAGGATCAGTACTAGACTTTAACATGTATAAATATTTCCATTTCATTTCCAGAGGTAAAGTCAATGAGTGAACATATTAATTGGAATATTTAATTTATTGTTTCCATGTTCATTATGAAATCTAATATTTCCACGCACGTACAATAATTTATTCCAAAGTACTACGGGAAGACACTTGAGTTCAGCGCCCAGATGATGTTTGTTGGTAGGGTTATCATTTGTAGATAGATATTAGAATTTTGGAAGATTTTATGAATTCAAGGTAAATTAATTTAAATTAAAAAATTAATTGAAAAATGAAATAAAAATTTAAATAAAAATCTGGCTATACTAAATATATCTCAATGCTAATTGAAAGAAAACTACCACTGTGAAAGCTACAGAAAATTATTTTTAAAAAACTGACTTAGTATCCAATTTCCTTTAGAGGTCTTAGATAATATGTCAACATTTCATTTTATTATTTTGTTCATATAAATTATGTGATAAACATTCTCTTCAAAGTAAAAAAAAAAAAATGGTAAAGAAGGAAATCTGAATCACCCAAAGAAGAATGTTCTGATTTCAAAATACTTTAGATACTTTTCTGACCAATATTATTGGCTCTGCTTGTATTGGCATATTTTGTGTGCCATTTTAATAAAATCTCACTTTTCCACCGACATTGCCAAGGTAAGGTACAGGTATTTAAATTCACAATGAGAATCAGAAGGACTATTGATGAAGTAACTGGTGTTTGTGATAAAAATCTTTATTTTAATTAATTTTTTTCTCTAAATAATATACATTCATGCTCCCAGGAGACAAATAAATAAATTAAAAAATAATTTTTAATATATCATATTAAACATTGGGTACAATTTTAACAAGACACCTATTTAACGAGTTTGTTTTCTCTTTCAAAATAAAGGCTGATATTTATTTGTACAATATTTCCACTTAACATCTGGATCCACATATCCAATTTTTTTTTTCTAAAACATTTAACTTAACTTATGGCCCTATTCATTTTTCTAGTCATTTTCCAAATTGGTCTTATGAATAACCCAAAAATATTTTTCCAACAGGGAAAATCTCATCCATATTTTTTTATTATATCATCATGATAACTATTAAAACCAACAATAGCCCAGAAAATTTTGATAGAATTATTCATTTAGCAATCACTAATGGCAACAGATTCTATAACATTAATGTCAGAGAATCCAGAAAAATGTGGTATTCAGCTATCAATTCGTCAGAAAGGGGAAGGAGATTGCTGAGTTTCTAAAATGTAAAAGCATTATCTATCTTTTAAGATAGTATCCTATATGTGTTTTGAACAAAGCCTGCTTCACAAGCAGCTAGCACGGACAGCTTTAGAGAAGCTTTTGTAATGTTATGCCAAAATAAATGATGTGAATTCAGGGTTTATAAGAGGATATGGTATATAAGTACAGTCAATTTTGAAAGCCCATGGCACCTTTTGATCTTAAATTAACCTGTTACTTTCCAAAGATTGAAATATTCCTTAATTGTCAGTAATATACTTTAACTTAACTATGTACCCATGCAGTGTCCTGAAAGGGTCAAAACAGTTTACAATCCTTGCATTATTCCACGCAGAACGTTAAAAGCATAAATCAATTAGTTTATACATCTGTAAAAAGAGATTGGTCTACTCTCCTATTTTCTGATGATTACTACTAAATTTAGATGCACTAACCACATGCACATGTTAGCTTTCTACAAAAAACAAGTTTTGCCCAAATGCACTGAGTTTTTAAATAAGAGTATGTAGATGTGATGTAAGTGGGTACGAGGGCCAAAGTTTGCAGAGTCATTCTATGAATGGGAGGTGGTCTGCTTCTATAGCCATGAGATTTTTATTTCATTTTAATACACAGGGACAAAAGTTTTTTGTGTGTAAATGGGAGGTGGTCTGTATCTGTAACCATAAGATTTTTATTTTATTTCAATCCACAGAGACGAGAGTTTATTTGTGCTAAATAAAATATCTTTTGTGGTGCATGTAAAAGAAAATATAAAATCTCTTTGTGACTCAAGACTAAATTAAACACACCAAAGCATTGAAAGTATTAATATTCAATTTCTTAACATCGAGTGCTTGAGAAGATCATTTCCTCTACCAAGGTTTTATCTGTTTTATTCTTTAAAATCCTGCCAAAAAGCAGCTTAATAATGATAGCAATATCCCAAAGGTATCTACACACAAAATCTGAATACATGGAAACAAATAACAAAATCCCTGCATCTTGCATGATCAAACAACAGTAAAAGCAAATTAATCTTCTCAATTAATTAAAACTTCCAGCTTTGATAACACCACCTCAAGTAATGAAATTTCTTTCATGTAAGCACTGACTAGCAGTATTATTTCCCAACAAAAATTTTCATAAAACTCTTCTACATTAAAAATGAATTCACCACCTAAGAAAGCTACTCATTTGTATTCACAGTTTTTAAAACGTCTCCACTGTAAGTTCACACAAAGAAATTCCAACCAAGAAAGATCTAACGAATAAAAGAAAACCACCAATGTGTTTTGTGCTGGAAAATTTTGTGATTTCAGCAAATAGTATTATCCAATTTTCAACATAGCTTTTCAACAAAAGTCACGTGCTAGCACCATGAAACCACCTTGGACATGACAGCTTCATTCACCTTGGACATGACAGCTTCATTTTTGATTAACACCTTTAATCCAAAATAGCATATGTGAGGTCACATGGACGCAGAATATGTGTGAAAAATGCAGGGAATCTCCTACCTTCATAGAGTGCTTTAAAACCTTGGGCACTCACAGCAAAGTCTGTTGTGAACCACAGAGTAAGGATAGATCCTGTGCTCACTATAGAGGAGGGCAGCTGAAATCCCGATAATCTAAATTTGAAAAAGATACAAACATAGTTAAACAGCATGAAGGTGTTAAGTTTACTTCATAAAATCATTTAACAACCCCTCTAAGGATGGTATATTTATTTCATGCATGCCAATAAACAATTTTACGAAGCATAGTCATACACTCTGGTATGTAAATGAAATTAAGCTTTTTCAAGGCTCAGAGTTTGTTCATTTAAATAACATTCGAGGAAATGCCTTTCTAAAGGAATTATACAACACGTCATTGTCTTAAACTGAGCACGTGGAGGATATCAGAGCAGTTCAAAGTCATTCTCATTCACACTACGCAAAACAATGATTTTGCACGTGCTTTGGAATTTATTCTACTTCCTTCTAAGTTATTGGGTAGGGGATTGTCAAATCTCATATTGAATGGTGCTTATTGATAATATCAACCCTAAGAGAACTACAGCAGTGATCCATGAATCGACCTTGATGTTTGATTTCCAGGCAGATCTTTTGGAACCTAAGAAATGTTTTTCCCCTGTCCTTGTGTTAGGATATATGTAAAACTTTTAATGAGGTTAAAATCAAAACTCTGAATGAGTGAGCTAATACAACAATAGGCATAATACCGTAAAAAATAATAGCATTTCCAAAAGTCAAAGAGAATCTCCATCAACTCACATTTTATCTCGTTTTTCTTGGGTGAATAGGGTTGTCTACAAGTATGTGGTTTCATGTAGCATGAACACAAAGCTATGATGCCAAAACAATCAAACCGAATGGACGGTTATTGGGTGGCATTAAACATCACCGTAACTGCTAAGACTGCAGATCAATGTGTGGAACTTAATCAATATGGCTTACTATGCTCAGTTAATGAAACGGTAATAGATGAATAAAATGACAAAACCAAGGAGCGAAAAAGTAAAAACAAAGTTATATTTAATTAAAGGAATAATTGCCTAAGTGCTATCATTACTTTTATTGTTTCTAGTACAAGTAGTCAGTATGTGTTAGCTTAAATTTTTCTACATTTCATTTTATTTAAAAAACTATTACTAATTCATTGGTTTTAGATGGCCATTGTCTGCCACCAAACCATAATTTCCTATAAATCAACTTTAAATCACTTTCTAATCAATGTATATATGTTAACCAAGTGTGTGTGTGTGTTTTGTGTGTGCGCATGCACCTGTGTATAAATGTATATAAATATCAGTGAGCACAATCGAGAACATGTTACAACGTCATCTGCTGCCTAATCCCATTGGTCTGTGAGTCAGTGTTTTCCGTGTGGATTCAGAGCGGTCCACTGGGGAAAGTAAGGCTAACATGGCAAACAACAGGGGCCATAGGTCTCAAGCCGTTGAGAGGCCAAATGAACACTGAGACTGCTCTGGATTTATGAGAGGGCTGCCAAAATAAGAAGCCTCAAATTCTGGTAAAGAGCTTGTATTTTTGTGTCGTAAAATCCACACTCTCCTGAGATGCAGAGGCTGGCCTGTCCTTTCTCGTCCTCCTGTGGCGTCTCCCCTTTCATCCCTGCCTTTCAGTTCATCCCCTTTTCTCTCTGGTACAATTCACAGTTCTGTGAGGACGCTCACCTCTTCCCAAATTACACTAAGCTTTCTGAACTACCAGATCTGCTCTCTACCCTTTTATGTCACTTGAGCCCCTCAAAGGCGGCACTTGTTATCTTTACTTTTTTCCCCTTGGATGTCCATCCAAACAACTCCCAGATAGTCCATTCCCATGAAGAACTAAATGACTGAAAAGTAGAAAAGGGAACTGCTCTTTGTTGTAGGCCAGAAGATACTTGGCTGTGCTGTTCATCTGTTATCTGATGCAACATAGGAAAGAACTCAGAGGAGAAGATGTTGCTTCTGCAAAGGAAACTGAGTTTCAATCCCCTCTGTAACTGAAAACCAGCAAGAACACAGAACCCACCCTCACCATCAGGCAATAGGGTTTGATCAATATTTATGATACTCCACTCAACAGGAGCCGAATAAACATTTTTTCAAGTGCTGCAGAACTCCTACCAAGATACACTCCATCCTAGAATAGAAAACAACCCTAAACATTTAAAAGAATTGAAATCATGCAGAGTATATTCTCTGTCCACAATGGAATCAAACTAGAAATCAATGAGAGGAAATTAATATGAAAATGTCCTATTATTTGAAAACAAATCAGCCCAGCTGTAAATAATCCATGTATCAAAAAGGGAGTCTTGAGGGAAATAAAAATGTGCATAAATTGAATGAAAATGAAAACACAACATATTACAATTTGAAAACTCAGCTAAGAAGTGGTGAGAGGGTAATTAGATGCACTATAACATACATTAAAAAAAAGAAAACATCTCAAATCCATAATCTAGTATTCTACCTAAAGAACCTAGAAAAAAAGACAAAATAAACCTAAGGCAAACAGAAGGCAAGAAATAAGAAAAAAAACACCATGGAAGTCATGAAAGTGGCTTTTTATTGATTTTTTTATATTCATTGTTTAACTTGTACACTTGATCTCGTATATTAGCTCTATGTCTTTTTTTCTTAGGTTCCTTGGTGTTTCTTTATTATTATTATTATTATTATTCAAAATATTAAGGGGATACAGATGTTTCTCATGCATCCTTCAAGTAGTGGTTATTGTGCACGTTAGGTGAGTGTTTTCCCTTCCCCACATTAGGTGGGTTTTGTCTTCTACCCTTACTTGATTTCCAATCCTTTTCTTTCCTCTATGTACTTGTGTGCCCATCAGTAAGTCACAATTTATTACATAGTACATGTGACATTTCATTTTCCAGTCTTGAGATACCTTATTGAGGATAATCATCTCCATTTTCTTCCAAATTGCTGCAAAAGGCATTACTCTATCCTTTCACATTTTATTAATCCACTCATGAATTGACAGGCACTTATTTGTTCATGTAGCCTTATAAAAGATAGATACATACTAGTGCCATTTCTAAATTCAATGTTAGGTCTACTTTTAGTTCCTTAGAGGTATTTCCATATTGTATTCCATAGCGGTTGAACTAACCTGCAGTCCCACCAGCAGTGTATAAGCATTTCTTTCTCTCCGCATCCATGCCAGCATCACTATTTTTGGACTTTTTACTTACGTAGTTATTTTTAAATTTTAGATTAACATAAGGGCATAAATGATTACAATGTTAGCATTTGTTAAGTAAGGTACCTGTTGTAGTTGTGTCCCACACCCAGGAGGGTGCCATATACTCTTACATTGTGCCCACAAGGTGGAGAACATGCCAATCCCTCTCTCTCCTTCCCCCTTCTCCCAGCCTCCACTACCCCAAAACTTAGATTGAATTGAGTTTTATCTTGTATGGGCATATATTAGTTTGTCTACTGGTTTCATATTAGTATTGGATACTTGCTTTTCCATTTTTATGATACTTTACTAAAAAGAACTTGTTTCAATTCCATCCAGGTTTATACAAAAGAATATTTTTTTAATAAACAACCCAAGTGCCTGTCAATTTATGAGTGGATTAACAAAACGTGTTATGTGTATACCATGGAGTGCTACTCAGACATAAAAAGGGATAAAATAATGCTATCAAATGACTGTAAAAGTGTTACATCCGATTCTATTTCTGGAAATTACTGTGTAAAATTGGTGGGTTTTTTTTTTATGATTGGCAGAATTCTCCAGAGAATGTGGGCTTTGTAATTTATTCAGGGGAAGTTTCAATAGGTACAAGGTTATTCACTTCATCTAATTTTTTGGAAGTTATAGTAATCTGTACTTTTTGAGGAAGTGCCCATATTATCTCTAGTTGCCAAATTTATGTATATATAACTTGTGTAGTAACCTCTTATTATCTTATTGTCTTTTTTAGTTTCATTCCTAATATTGGTTATTTTTGCCTCCTGAATTTTTGAAACACCACTGTACATTCTATATTCTTGATTTTTTTCAAATATGTGTGTCAAAATACAACAGTAATAAAATACAAAAATTCATTTAGAAAATACTCGAAATCATAAAGAGGATATTGACTGGGTGAAAGGAGGCAAGATTGAGGACCAGAGACATATCTGCACTAGCTGCTGTTGGTGAAATAGGGGAGAGCGGACTCCAGCCACTACTGGCTGGATTGTCCCACCCAGAAGCATCATTACAGAGGCCCAGTGAGATAGTGGTAGACTCCAGGAGCCTTGGGAGAGGTCACTCCAACACCCAAGCACAGAAACAAGGAAATTTAAGGAGAAGGAGGAAGAAAGAGAAAAAACGGGAAGAAATGAACAAGAAGAAAACACACATAAGGAGAAACCAACAGAAATTCTGGCAACATGAAAAACTAGAAGTGTTCAATCTCCACAAGGGATCATGAGGCAGCTACCATAGAGATGATCCTACCTGTAAAGAAATTATGCAAATGATAGGAAGGGAATTTAGAGGAGTGATGGCAAAAATAATCAAGGTAATTGAAAGAAAAGTGGAAAAAGAAATCTAGAAATTGACCCAATAAATGAATGAGAGACATGATGAAAGTAGACAGATATATCAGAGCTTAAAGAGTGGAAAGAGTCACTCAGGGAAGTTAAAGATTCAGTAGAAAGAATAAAAAAAAAGATTAGACAATGGAGAAGGAAGAATCTCAGAGCTAGAGGATAAGGCTCTTAAGGTAACTCGGACATTTAAACAGGCAGAAAAGAAGACAGCAAAAGCAGAGCAATCTCTTAGAGAATTACAAGACTTCATGAATCATTCAAAAATATAAATTATAGTTATCCTCAAGGGAGAAAAGAATAACCCAAAGGAACTGAAGCCCTACTGGAGGATACCATAAAGGGACATTTTTAAAGCATCACCAAAGATTCTGACACACTCCTTTAGATGGATATTGAACCTTGGTTTGTCACAACATTGCATCTCCTACTCACATTGTAATGAACCTGGTGAAAGTCAAGAGGAAAGAAAAAAAATGCAAGCAAACCAGGAGTAGGCTCCAATTAACCTGTGGGGCAGACCCATCAGAGTGGCAATGAACTTTTTAGCTGACACTTTTCAAGCCAGAAGAGAATGGCCACCTACCTATGAACTTCTTAAACAAAACAATTTTTTTACCAGGATTCTGTATCCTGATAAACTAACCTTCAAACTCAGTAGAGATATCAAATCATTTACTGATTAGCAAATACTGGGGAAATTCATCACTAGACCAGTTCTTCAGAAAATACTCAGACATATTCTCCACACTGAACATCAATATGGATCACCAGCAATGAAAATACAAAACCTAGCTTCCATGATGACACAGGAGATAAAACTAAGCAATGGACTTTCACAAAATAAGATAAATAGAACTCTACCATACTTATCAATTTTCTCAATAAATGTGAATAGCTTTAATTCCCCACTGAAGAGGCACAGGCTGGCTGACTGGGGGAGGGGGGTGGGGCCTTGGTGTGTGTCACACTTTATGGGGGCAAGAGATGATTGCAAGAGGGACTTTGCCTAACAATTGCAATCAGTGTAACCTGGCTTATTGTACCCTCAATGAATCCCCAACAATAAAAAAATAAAAAAAGCACAAGCCATCTATAGCTATCTTTGGGAAGCTATCTTTTGCCCTTTTATCCAAGGACAAAAAAGACTTCAGGTGATGGGTTGCAAAACAATATTCCAGGCAAATAGAAAACAGAAGAAAGGAGTGGGTCACAATTTTATTTGCAGATAAAAGTGGATTTAAAGCAACAAAAGTAAAGAAAGTAAGGAAAACACAAAGACAGTCACTATGTACTGGTCAAGGAAAGAATACAATAAGACATTTCAATTCTAAATATATATTCAAAAAAATTAAATGCTCCCAGATTTATTAAACAACCCCTAATTGGTCTGAATAGTATGATATCCTACAACACTATAATAGATGCGGACTTGAACACCACTCTGAAAGAACTGGGAAGATGCCCTAATACATACATCTCAGTGTATAAAATCAATGGCCACAAATAAGTAATCTTTGTATATGCTAATAACAGCCAAGTTGAAAAGCAAATTGAGGACATAATTCCCTTCACAGTAGCTTCAAAGAAATAAAATATCTAGGAAAATACCTAACAAAAGATGTGAAGGACCTGTACAAAGAGAATTACGATACCCTAAGAAAATAAATGGCAAGGTCAGGCGTGGAGGCTCATGCCTGTAATCCCAGCACTCTGTGAGGCAAAGGTACTTAGGCAGATAGCCTGAGCTCATGAGCTTGAGACCATCCTAAGATAGAGTGAGACCTTGCCTCTAAAAATAGCCAGGCATTGTGGTGGGCACCTGTAATCCCAGCTACTTGGGAAGCTGAGGCAAGAGAGTCGCTTGAGCCCAGGAGTCTGAGGTTGCTGTGAGCTATGATACCATGGCACTCTACCAGGGGTGACAAGATGAGACTCTGTCTCAAAAAATATAGAAAGAGGTGGGGCCTTGGTGTGTGTCACACTTTATGGGGTCAAGACATGATTGCAAGAGGGACTTTACCTAACAATTGCAATCAGTGTAACCTGGCTTATTGTACCCTCAATGAATCCCCAACAATAAAAAAAAAAAAAAGAAAAAAATATATAGAAAGAAAGAAAGAAAAGGAAGGAAGGAAGGAGACATTAACAAATGGAAGAACATACTATGCTCTTAGGTGAGAAAAATCAACATTGTTGATTTAATGGCAATCTATAGATTTAATGCAATCCCCATTAAAATACCAAAATCATATTTTGAAAAAAATGAAAAAAAAAATAGTTCTTCATTTTGTATGGAACCAGGAAAAAACCCATATAGAAAAGGCAGTTCTTATTACAAAAAAAAAAACTGGAGGCATCATTCTATGAGACCTCATGTTACATTAACTATTCACATTGATGAAAATATCATAGGATTGGTACCAAAATAGACACGTAGACATATCAACAGAATAGAAAACCATGAGATAAAACCAGACTCTTCTTATATGATCTTTGATAAACCAAACAAAAGTGTATACTGGGGGAAAAATTCTCTATCCAATAAATGGTGCTGGGAGAACTGGATAACCTCATATAGAAGACTAAAACAGGACCCACACCTTTCACTGCTTACAAAAATTTACACAAGATAGATGAAAGATTTAACCTAAGACATGAAATGATAAAATTCATAGAAGAAAACATGAGAAAAACTCTTTTGAAGATGTCAGCCTGAGGAAACATTTTATGATGAAGATGTCAGTGACAATTCCAACAACAACAAAAATAAACACATGGACTTAATTAAGCTGAAAAGCTTCTGCATAGCTAAGGACAAAACAATTAAAGCAAATAGACAACCTTCAGAATGGGAAATTATGGGCGGCGCCTGTGGCTCAGTGAGTAGGGCACCGGCCCCATATGCTGAGGGTGGCGGGTTCAAACCCAGCCCCGGCCAAACTGCAACCAAAAAATAGCTGGGTGTTGTGGTGGGCGCCTGTAGTCCCAGCTGCTTGGGAGGCTGAGGCAAGAGAATCGTGTAAGCCCAAGAGTTAGAGGTTGCTGTGAGCTGTGTGATACCACGGCACTCTACCCGAGGGCAGTACAGTGAGACTCTGTCTCTACAAAAAAAAAAAAAAAAAGAATGGGAAATTATATTTACACTTACAAATCTGACAGAGTTTACAACCAGGATCTACAGAGAACTCAAGTTAATCAACAAAAAAAGATCAAAACAATCCCATCTATCAATGGGTAAGAGATATGAAGAGATCCTTCTCTGAATAAGACAGACAAATGGCCAACAAACATATGAAAAAGTGCTCCTTGCCCCTAATCATCAGAGAAATGCAGGTCAAAACCACCCTGAGATATCACCTAACCTCCAGTGAGAACAGCTCACATCACAAATTCCCAAATCTGCAGGTGCTGGTACAGATGTAGAGAGAAGGGAACACTTTGGTACTGTTGGTGGGATTGCCAGCTAATACAGCCTCTTTGGGAAAAAGTATGAAGAATCCTCTAAGAACTTAAAATAAACCCTCCATTTGATCCCACCATTCTATTAGTAGGCATCTATCCAGAAGGAAAATAAAAATTATTTTATCATAAGGACATTTGCACTAGATTATTTATCAGAGCTCAATTTATAATCACCAAGATGTGGGAACAGCCCATCAACTCATGAATGGATTAATAAGCTGTGGTATATGTATACCATGGAATACTATTCAGCAATAAAAAATATGGAAACTTTACATCTTTTGCATTAACCTAGATAGAGTTGGAGAACATTCTCTTGTAAAGTATCACAAGAATGGAAAAGCGAGCATCTAATGTACTCAATTTTAATATGAAGCCAGTAGACAAACTAATACATGGCTACACTAAAGCAAAACTTAATTTAATTCAAGTATTGGGGTATTGGGGAGGAGGGAGATGTTGAGGGTGTGCTCCCACCTAATAAGCACCGTGTCAGAGCATATGGCGCACCACCTGGGAACAGGACACAGCTTCAACAGGGACCTCACGACCAAACACAAACATTGTAACCTAACCATTTCTGCTTTCATATTAATCAAAATAAAGTGAAGTTCATATAAATGCATAATATTTTATCACCTAAATAATATATATGCAAATGACAAATAAGCACGTAAAAAGTGTTTAACATGATTAAACATTAGGGAAGTGCAAATAAATCCGGAAGAGAAAAATCACTACACTTATTAGTATGGCTAAAATAAAAACAGTAGTAACAACATCAAATCTGACTAGAATGTAGAGAAAATTGATTACTCATCTATTGGTAGTGGAAATGTAAAATTATACAGTCACCTGGGAAATGTTTAACATTTTCTTTAAAAATTAAACTCGATATTACCATGAGATTCAGCAATTGGTCTTGGTATTTACTACAGAAACCCTTATGGTGATTGAAAATATTTTATATCTTCACTGTATCATATCAACATCCTGCAACTGTTACTGTACAATAATTTGGAAAAGTCACAGCATTGGGAAAACTGTAAATGGTTCATAGGATCTCTCTGTATAATTTTTATAACTACATGTGAATCTATATCTATCTGAAATTAAATAGTTTAATAAAAATATATTTAAAAGGTTGAGATAGAGAGACATGCAAAAAATATTAACAATGATTGAAAGAATCAATTTAGAACACAAACAAAAGATTTAATAATAAAACATTCTCTCAATTCATTTCAAAGATACATTTAACAAAAATGTTGATTATTTCATCTAGTAACTTCCCATTTCAAAGTTTTCAATGTATGTTTAGGTAACGGGTGAGGCCACACCTACGGTGCATCTTAGAATGGATACAGGTGAAACTTACTAAATGCAGAATACAAATGTCTACATACAGTAACTAAGAAAATGCCAGGAAGGCTACGTTGAACAGTTTGATGAGAATATTTCAGATTGTATATAAAACCCGCACATTGTACGCCTTGATTGCATTAATGTACACAGCTATGATTAAACAATTAAAATAAATAAATTAAAAAAAACAGTTTTACCACTTTTAAATAAATATAATTTCATATTCTTTTTAATTAATAACTTTTATAAAGAGTTGTGGTTATGAAGGAACATGGCAGAACTCTATTAGCCCAAGAAAAAGTAGCAAGGTTGTAAGTGTTCTTTTTTTTTTTTTTGTAGAGACAGAGTCTCACTTTATGGCCCTCGGTAGAGTGCCATGGCATCACACAGCTCACAGCAACCTCCAACTCCTGGGCTTAAGCAATTCTCTTGCCTCAGCCTCCTGAGTAGCTGGGACTACAGGCACCTGCCACAACGCCCGGCTAGTTGTAAGTGTTCTTAAGAACAATGTTCTGATTTTTGGTCTTCTGGGTATATGCCCAAAGATATTTGTACCAGAATGTTTATTGCAGCCCAATTCATAATAGCTAAGTCATGGAAAAAGCCCAAGTGCCCATCGATCCACGAATGGATTAATAAATTGTGGTATATGTATACCATGGAATACTATGCAGCCTTAAAGAAAGATGGAGACTTTACCTCTTTCATGTTTACATGGATGGAGCTGGAACATATTCTTCTTAGTAAAGTATCTCAAGAATGGAAGAAAAAGTACCCAATGTACACAGCCCTACTATGAAACTAATTTGGGACTCTCACATGAAAGCTATAACCCAGCTACAACTTAACAATAGGGGGAAGTGGGAAAGGGAGGGGGGTGGGTAGAGGGAGGGGGATCGGTGGGATCACACCTGTGGTGCATCTTACAGGGGTATTTGCGAAACTTGGTAAAGGTAGAATGTAAATGTTTTGGCACAGTAACTGAGATAACGCCGGAAAGGCTATGTTAACCACTGTGATAAAAATGTGTCAAATGGTTTATGAACCGAGTGTATGATACCCCATGATCATATCAATGTATACAGTTATGATTTAATAAAAAAATAAAAATAAAAATAAAAAAAACAACAAAAAAAGAACAATGTTCTGCGACTATGCTCAGGAGGTGTGGGAGGAGTTCAGTATTCACGAGTGTAGGTGAAGTATGCCTGTGTGTTATACATCTGATAGTTTTCTAAATATCAGGAATGAAATGGACTCATTTATATTTGAGTGCAAAAAGGTGGACTCCAACACTGATTGGATGGAGAAGGATGAATTTATATAAATGAGCATGAAAAAACTCCAAGAGCTCAATTCATGATGAAAACATTTACAACCATTGCTTCATCACACCATCCAGGTGTAAGGAGCTTTATACAAACAGCTGGTGAAACTTGCTGTTTGGTGGTTTGGCAGACAGGACTGCAGGGATCCAGCAGACCATGGGGCTGGTTGTGTTTTCCCCTTAGTATTGACTAACAGAATATCTAGAGCCAAATCTTTGACCTTTCCTAAGCATCTAATACACTTTTACAATGGCCTTGTTCCAGATTCCATCTGTAAGTATTTCTCTAATTCTCATCTTGCTGCCATCCTTACATCCTTCTATCTTTGTCAGCCACTGTATTTCTCATTATAACGTATCCAGGGATTAATAAAGTACTAAGTCAATGAAAGAAAGAAAGATCCATGTTTCTGTATTAAACCTGATATCACTACATTAAAACACGGGAACATTTGACCCGTTTCATCATATGCTGAGAATCAGAAAAAAAAAAATTCATATTTCTGATAGTTAGGTGTGAGAATATTTAAACCATGTCATAATGACAGAAGTCCAAATTCAGCCACAAATATTTATCTTTCTGCTCTTGTTTTTATTCCTTCCCCCAAGTCTGTCTAAATACATCAAGCAAGTATGATGTATTACTAACTATTCTGTCCAATATGGGCAGCCCCTGGCCCTGACAGCAAGGCATGAAAGGGGTCTGTTCACCCAGAGGGGAAGTCTGCCCCTCCTCCGTGACAGGGTTGTCACCACAGACAGCAACCCTAATACTCTTATTCCAAGCATTGTGTTTTCATCCCAGGATCTAGTTCAATCATTTCCAGGAGGAAGAAAGAATGGTCAGGAAAGGAGATTTGGCTGAGAATAGTGACAAGAAATCAATTTTATTTTTAGTTAAAAAAATTATAGTTAATGTCAGCCCCAACATGCCTCTCTCTATATATGCTTTTTAAGTTGCATCTCTGCTGTCCTGTAGAATCTCATGTACTATATTTTTTACTGGGAGAAAGGTTTCCCTCTCACATGGAGCAATACTGGCAAATGGGAGAATGCACCTGTCACACATGAGTGATTGTCAGGTAAAGTAGGAACAAATTGTGGTGGCCCTTTTATATTCCAGGTACATATTCATTCAGCAGAAACATGAGTTTCAAATGGAAAAAGTTAGTTCTTCCATCCCTTAAGAAATTACCAGGATGAATTGCATCTAGAAATAGATTCACAGTATTTTGTAAGATGCTCTCATTCAAGATATTTAAACCACTGATGGCAGTGTAATAATCTTTACTGTCAGAAGTGGTGATTGCTGAAAAGCTAAGTCATAAAGGAAGACCAGCATACGAGAAGTCCATTCCACCTGCGTGAGTCAGGGAGCCATTGCCGCGGTAGACAGTGGTGAACTTCCAAACCACACACTGGGCACACTGCGCAACCTGTAGTGCTTGTTGTCTGGAAATATCAAATATCTTTACAACTCCAGTTTAGTTAAAATGTCAAATGCACATTTTAAGTAAATTGGGAGAAAAATCACTACATCAAGTCTTTTTCCAGAAAAATGTAATCACTTTAAAGAATTTCTCTCTAAAGACAAACGTTGCCAAATCTATATCAATAATCTGTATTTCATAACTTTGCATTTCCTCCACTTGCCAATATGAGCATCTTCATAATCTAACTTATAAAAGGCTTGGCCTACTCTAAGGAGTGAGAATAGAGTAAGAATTAGGAGTTAGAAATATTCTTAGAGAATAATTTATTCAATGGTTTACCAGTGAAATTAATTTCCTCAAAAAGAGGGTTCCCCCACTCCAGCAAGATACTATCCAGGGCCCATCTAAGTGTTTCCAAAGCTGAGAAATAAAATCCCCCAAAGGCATTTAGTCCCACCATTACCAAATTACCTGCTTAGATTTTGTTTTTATTTTCACATATACATGTGTTCATTAGGCTTACACTTTTTGCCTTTACAAAATTTAACAACAATAACAATGTTTAAGATAGGAACCAGAAACAAAACCCTCACAAAGAACGAACGAAGACAAATACATTCAGAAAAGAAATCAGACGTTTGCTGCAACGAAGTATTAAGCAATAATAATAATAGTAATGCAAAGAAAGTAACATTCACATTGTCAAATAAGAGTATGTCTATTATAGAATGCTTTGACTCCGAAGTTCAGTATGGAGTCATCAGTTAACTACTTCTTTCCCAAAGTATCAAAGAATAGACAACTAATATTTATAAATAAAGATAAAAGATAATTTCAAAAAATAGAGCATGCCAAATCATTATAGACAACTGAAAAAGAAGAACTACTTCAAAATCATTCTACTTAATCTGTATACACCTGATATTAAAATTAGAAAAAATATATTACTATAAAGGGAAATTACAAACATAATTCACTTATAAATGAGTACCTGCTTAGACTTTTTAGGACTCCACCTCTCCCTACCATGTTCAAGTATTGGCCCCATGCTGTATTATTTGGAATAGTTTCCATACCATGGAATAAAATATCAGGCTTATTGTTTTTCAAAACTATCCATTTTGTGGATAATATTATTTTGAGGTATATTCCTTCTGTAGCAGCTCAATAGCCTGAATTTCACCATATTTTTAGTTAGAAAAACAATATTAAGCACTCAGAATTAATGTTTTAGTTATTCAGAGTATTAACATATTCATGGTTAACACATGTGCTGCTTTCAAAAAAATCTGTCAAGCAAAGGATAGGAAATAAATAGGAATGTTCCAGAAGTAAATCAGTCAGGATAATCCACACAGGTGTTTTGTACCCTCCTTTCTACCTTCTATCGTTGCTCAGTTTTATTGGCAGGGATAGTATGTGGATATTGGGGTGTATAGGTTATTGATAACCTTTGAGTCCTTTGACAAAATATGACATGATACTCCCAACATATCCTAACTTCCAATGTAGTGTTTTCAAAAAACAATAATAATAATAATAATACCAGTGATACTATCTGGGGATAAAGTGATCAAGTTGGAGGTGTGGATAAAGCTCAAACATTTAAAAGGTCTGTATTCGTTTTCTAATGTATTTTCCCAAGCCACCAGAAGATGATGTTTAGATTAAAATAAATAAAAACTACCTGTAATGAAAAGGAACTATTTTGTAATAGAAAATACAACCTTGTAGCTGAAGAAGGAAGGCTGAGATTAAATTCTGAATGACATGTCCACACCCTGGATGGTCAAAACCAGAAGGGATTCTTCACTTTCCGATGTCAAGTGTATGGTTATCGGGCTAGTGTTTTCTCCATAAAACAACTTTATTATTTTGTAAAAGTCATTCAATATTGTGTTTTAGAATTCATCCATGATTGTTTTTAGGTATGGGAAGTTTTTTTTATTAGAGCAGAATATTAATGTGGGCTTAGACCTTTGATACTATTAGATATATGTGTTTTTGCTTTTTATTCTATGGAGGAAAGAAACTATTATGAGAGATATTCAGTGGCTTAAAAAAGGCTAACCAGCTCGAGGGAAGGGGACACTTTGATAGCAAGATGTCATCGTGGTCCTGGGAGAACTGATATAGAGAGAAGAACCCGCGAGAGACTGGGAAATCTGAGAGCTGGCGGCTACTTTTGTTGCAGGGGAAGTCCTGGGAGGTCACCATCCTTATGGAAAGTCCTGGTAGCCAGTATGGTGTAGCAACAATGGAATGTTTACAAGGGGCGTGTCTCAGTTCAAATGCTTCTATGATTCCAGATCAGTGTGCAAAGACCACAAGGGGGAAAAATGGTGCCCTGTGTGGTTCTGACACAGAGATTGGGACCCTCTGAGCAGGTCTGGAGCTGGGGATAAAAGAGCTGACCCACAGTTGCAAGGAGCTACAGGCCAGGTTGCGTCAGAAGGGAGACAGTGACTTGATGCCCGGTATCTTTCCCCCTAGTGCTTTGGGGTTACACAACACCCCAGACAGAAATATTGCTCAGGGAAGATGGTTAAAATGGGACAAACTGAATTGCATGTGTGCACACACAATGGTTGGATACAACTAGACTTTACCAGATACAAATTCATTTATTACTGTAAATTTCATATAAAATGTTATTTTTTTATATCCTAACTTTTGGCTTTTGAAAATATTACCTATTAAATGTATTTATTTTAACACTAATCTGAAAGAATAATGTGAAATGTATAAATCTACTCTCAATCTCAATTTCAATTATTGAGAGTATAAATCTACTCTCAATCTCAATTTCAAATATTGTCGTTCAATTATTCAACATTTTTATCATAATATGTAAACCATACATATGCATATTTAGAGTATGTAAGCTATTGTATAACTCTGTCTTTTAAAAAATGTGTTGCATTTTAAACTCAGGGAGCATCACTTAATGTAACATCTCTCGATGTAGATTGAGTTAAATAACTTATAAGCGTAAACTTAGTTTTTTTTTTCAGTTGTTTTTCTGACTCTTTCATATGCCATTTGACTAGCCCTGTAGCAGAGATATATATAGTAGCAACTGTATTTGATGTTTTTCATTGCTCCTGTTATTAAGAAATTAAGGATTAAATGCCTTGATTCATGTCCGACAATTTCCAGAATGACTTGATTAGTCCAGGCTGCCTGTTTATCTTCTTTCTTTTTTTTTTTTTTTGGTTTGTTTTTCTTCTTTCTAAAGCCCCCTCATAACTGCTTGAGTCTCATTCAAAAGAAAAGCTTGACTCAAAGGCAAAGCAATTTCTTCATCTGATTTTACTCCTTTATCATATAAAGAACTCCTTTATAGAGTTCTTTTTTTTTTTTTTTTAATTGTTGGGGATTCATTGAGAGTACAATAAGCCAGTTACACTGATTGCAATTGTTAGGTAAAGTCCCTCTTGCAATCATGTCTTGCCCCCATAAAGTGTGACACACACCACGGCCCCACCCCCTCCCTCCATCCCTCTTTCTGCTTCCCCCCCATATCCTTAATTGTCATTAATTGTCCTCATATCAATGTAAGCCGTCCAATAAAATAAACTATTAGCAGTCCAAAAAAAAAAAAAAGTCGAAAGGTAAAACATTTTGTAAAGTTGCACACTAGTAAAAGCCTAAGAAAGTTTTCCGTGTTCGCTCCGTTCACATAGCCCCAAATTACAAACACAAGGCAACCAGGAGAGTGTCAGCTTCACACAAAGGAAGGTCTGGGCAGCCCCTCGCATCAGAAGAATCGAAGCACGTTTGTTATAGTCTAGTGCTTACTTTAATTCCACGTCGTCCTAGGTAGCTTATTACCTGCCTTGTCAACACTCACTGTCTCCGAAGGAGCACCTGTACGAGTGTCTGGTGCCATTTTAAAATGGCTCCTCAGGTCAATTTCTAAATTAAAGAGTTCACGTGCCCAGCACATCTGTTTACCTATGTATAGACAGAAAGATATGTAATTACGTATTTTCCTACAATAAAGTAGAAAATTTCCTTACGACACTTTTAGAAATAATGTCTCTGTGTTCAAGTTGCTGTAAATATACACATACCATAGATATTTCAGGGCTTTGCAAATACATGATTTTTTATGAATAATCCTGATTAATTTGACATTTGATGATTTTTGTCGTTTATTTTATTTATTTCATATTAACGTGAAGGTAAAAACGTTTAAGGATATTATTTACCTTTAATAAAAATTATGCATATTTAAAGTGTATAACATAGTATCTTGAAATCCATGGGGAAATGGTGTCCATTGCCAAGCTTTTTGTGTATCTATGAAGAGTGACACATATAATTAAGCAGAGTTCTTAAAAGTAAGAAATTGAAAGCCTTGAGTTGAAAAATGCAGTTGAGTAATATAATGCATAATTAACTGTGCTATCTGATGTTCTGCCAACAGACAGATATTCTCCCCTAAAAGGATTATGCCTCTGGCATGTGAGTACATTTTGTTATATTTTGAAAACATCATGCGACGTTCTCTCACTTCTTCATAATGAGAATTACTTAATTTCTCCTCACAATTTCTGCTTCATTGACTGCAAAAGTTTTCTGTACCTGTGTGTATAAACATGTACTTTTACATACACAAAATGTATCCTTACCAGATGAAGCAAAAACAGCCTTTCTTCACATCACAGTGTTTTATAAACTGTGGCTAAGTGTGGCCCTGTAACAACCCCTCTTAGAAACGGAGAAGTATAGATTAGTTTGTACAATTTGCAGAGTCCAGGTTGGATCAGAAAGTTTGCAAAAGGATAGGACGCACTTCCTGATGGGAAGACTTGACACATACTGGTGGAGGAGCACAGGAAGCACAGTTTCAGAGACCAGATGGAAGAAAGGAAAGCATGCAGACGTAGGCCCTTCATTCTGGGTACCCCAAGAGTAGGAACAGAAACTCGAGGGGACACACGTGTGCTCACTGTGGCTCATGGAGACACACAGGTGCCCTGGAACACCTGCCGCCTGGACATGCTCCTCAAGTATTTGCTATGATTCTCCCACGACCTCACGGACCCCGTGAGAATGCCCATCTCCCTCCGGTAAGTTATATGGGGCAAGGTCATCATCTTCCGTGTTTCTGGTGCTGGCCCATGACCCAAATTTTAGTGGTCAGCTGGCAGGAACTGAGTGAGGAGGTGAAGGGCCCTCCAAGACGCTGGCTGAGACTCCTCTGTTCCAGGCGGCCACCCCACCTCCCACCAGATGTGGAACTGAAGATGACGGCCAGATCGTTCAGGGCCAGCTAGAAAGAATAAATTCATTTAAAGTTAAAAATTTTTAAATCACTGTAGAATGCATTCTCTTTTTTACTAATAAAGTTAACTGTGCTGTTCCGCAAAATACGTCCATACCCCAACCCACCCCAGGTGTGCTGTCACTGATCTTTTTCTGAAGTGGGGCACTACATGCCCCAGGGTTAGGCCTGGGTTTCTCCTGCTGTGTATATTGGTTTGGAGGAGTAGTTTTCTGATGTAATATGTGCTGTTTTGGTACTGAACAAGGAAAAATCACAATTAGACCACTGCGTTTCGCTTTCCTCCCTAAGAGGCTTTCCTCACTAAAAACCTCTGTTTATTCCAATGTCTCCTTGTTAATATCATGCTTACTACCCAGCCTGTTTTCTCCTGTAATCCTGAGAGGAATTTAATCTGGTTATGGTGATTTAATAGACATGGTATATTTTAGTTTGCACTAAATAAAAATTTCCTCCTAAGGGATTTCGCTTTCTGCTAAACACTACTTTCTAATAAAAGTGCCTCTGGAAAAATAAATACGTTTTTTCCAAATTGCATTCTGGACAAATTTGTCAAGAATTAATTCCGCCGATCCTGTTTTTTTTATCAATGCCGACCCTGTTTTTCTATTTTGGGAAAGTTATTTCATAATTACAGTGTCTATAAGGCAGTATTGGGAAACAGAAATCTAGACAGATTTTGCCCCGAGCATGAAATAACATCTTGATGTGATTTTATTATGACAAGAGAACAGCACCATTTGTAAATGTCATTAAAGCAGTCACAGCTCTGCACTGTTTTCCACTCACAAACATCATCGTGAAGACTTTACTCCAAAGCCAAGCCCTTCACACTGGAGCCTTCCACCCCATCAGCCTCGTTCCACCAAAGTAATAAGGATCCGTAAATTGCCTTTCTACTGTAAAGGCCATTAATCAGATTTTTATTTCAAGATAACTTTTCAATCTTTTTATATCAAGATATACCACTTTTCCATATTACGATGTTAGATATGCCTGAACTCAGGGCTCCTGACTTACTTTCTCCTCTGGATGTTAGTATATTTAACAGTAATCACACACACAGCAGGTCTGGGAGATCCCAGGGAGACCCTAATTGATTTCTTCATGGCCAAATGGAGGGAGCGGGCAGTGGCCCCTGAGAGTTTACTACAGGTCTCTTTCCTCATGGTCTCGGTAATATTAAGGAAACATTAAAATAGTTCAAAGTGTGAAATAAAGATATGCAAATCCGTGACATCTGACAGAGTATATGTATTTTTTGTTTATTTATTTTTTAAATCATAACCGTGTACATTAATGCAGTCATGGAGTACAATGTGCTGTTTTTACATACAATTTGAAATATTTTCATCACACTGGTTAACATAGCCTTCCTGGCATTTTTTTAGTTATTGTGTTAAAACATTTATATTCTATATTTACTAAGTTTCACATGTACCCTTGTAAGATGCACCGCAGGTGTAATCCCACCAATCACCCTCCCTCCGCCCACCTTCCCCCTCCCTCCCTCCCTTTCCCCCTTCCCCCTATTCTTAGGTTATAACTGGGTTATAGCTTTCATGTGAAAGCCATAAATTAGTTTCATAGTAGGGCTGAGTACATTGGATACTTTTTCTTCCATTCTTGAGATACTTTACTAAGAAGAATATGTTCCAGCTCCATGTAAACATGAAAGAGGTAAAGTCTCCATCTTTCTTTAAGGCTGCATAATATTCCATGGTGTACATATATCACAGTTTATTAATCCATTCGTGGATCGATGGGCACTTGGGCTTCTTCCATGACTTAGCAATTACGAATTGGGCTGCAATAAACATTTTGATACTTTCCTCTTAATTGTGAACCAAACTTTTGTAAAATTGAAACCCGAATCTAGTTGCTGAGTGAAACACATGACATTTAGATTTTTACACACACAGAAGTTCAGAGATTGGAGTAGGGAGAACAAAGAGCCAGAGAGAGAAGGAGAGAGCCATGAAAAGGGAGGGAAGCAGTGGAGAAAAATCACTTCTCCATTGTTGATTTGATGCCTGACTACAATGATCCCCACTATCCCATTTCAAAAAAGTTCTCTGAGTCTATGTAGTGACTTTGCATAGTGAAAAAAAAAAAAAATGAAAGATTAACTGGAAAAAGGAAAAGATAGAGGAAAGAAACAAAATAATGGTGCACCCTGAAAATACAATCAGAGAATGTATTTTCTCCCTGCTATCAATTCTGCAGTCAAGTGTTTTTGCAGTTTGGCTCATGTTAAAAATGTGGCAAATGCTTCCGGAGTTTATAAAATACACATTCAAGGGAAGACACTGGGAAAAGTAGCTCTGCTGCTTTCCTTACAGAATTAACACAATTGATATGCACTGTTACAATATTTAAATATTATGTAGGTAAAGGGGAATTATTTCAAGTAAAGAGCATAATTTTAAAGCCTCAATGATAACCCATACTTACACACTTTCTAATAATGATCAATGTGTTCTCGAAATGCCTTTAAATATACTTTAAAAGGTTTGGTAAAGTTCACTGGCCAGAATAGAGAGAGGTGTGGCTGAATCCAGAAATAGTGGCTAATGGATTAAACAAAGAGATGAATTGTATGAAATGAACCCTCCCTAAAACATATATGCTTTTTTAAAAAATCATAAGTATTAATTATCCTGAGAAACTAGGAAAAATAAAACTAGACTTGGACAATTTTATCAAATGGCTCATGAGAGAACAGCAGCTCACAGAGGACCTGAACTGCCATCTACCTGGAGCCCAGAGGCTGACTGGGTGGCCAAGAGGGGCCTTACTTACCTGTGAAGTGAGTCGTTATTATATATCAAGGCAGTTTTCACATTTTGTTGATTTTCTAGAATTGGGGCAACATGTCAACTCTAATTTTAGCTAATCCGGCGAAGCATCTGCCATTCAATGCTCTGAGTTTTTAAATGCCATATTCTCATGTCCATCCTTAAAATAACTTTATGACTTAGAAATTAATAGTATCCCATTTTGTCGGTAAAGAAATTATGCCTTAGAGACTATTAACGACTTATGTAAGACCACGTAGTTGGAGTTAGCAAGGACCAAAGCCAAGATTCAAACCCTGGCATCTCTCTCCAGAGCCTGTGCTTTTAACTCCGGGAAGCTTTCAAGGAATCCCAAACCAGGGCCACAGGGTACATGAACACACATGGAGTCAAGTATATTTGGTTATTGATTATGGACCAAACAATAATGTGAATTTCATTAGCACAAAGTTGTGCAGAAATAGTAAAAGGGTTAAAATGAAATAATTTTTAAATTAATAATCAAAGAATCAATCTTTGAATTAGGAACAGGGAGGACATTTAAAGCAGTTCCCTGCAGGGTTAATGTGGCTGCCTGGCAGATGCAGCCCAGAGGGCCAGCCACTCACTAGGAGGTCCCTGAGTCCCCTCTGCCTCTGTGAAAGCACACACACATGCCATGGAGGAAACCCGAGGGACACATTGAAAACGGCAAAAGGCAAATTTAATAATAAAGCAAATTTTCTTTTATTTTCTTTCTTTTTTTGATGGCGGGGGGTAGTCTGACTCTGTCGCCCTGGGTAGAGGGCCATAATGTCATAGTTCACAGCAACCACAAACTCCTGGGCTCAAGCAAACCCCTTGCCTCAGCCTCCAGAGTCTCTAGGACTACAGGCAAGCACCACCATGTCCGGCTAATTTCTCTATTTTTGGTAGAGACGGGATCTCACTCTTGTTTAGGCTGATTTTGAACTCCTAAGCTCAGGTAATCATCCTGCCTCTCAGCCTCCTGGAGTGCTGGGGTTACAGGTGTGAGCTGCCACGCCCGGCCACCGATTTTCTTTGTGCTAGAACCAAAACTTTCTTACGTGTGGTCATTCGCCTACTGTGTGAATATGTAAAGAAATTTCCATCTTTTGATCCAAAAAAGACTGTTTTTTCCCTGCACTCTCATGTATTTATCGGTGGAGTTTTAAAATTGAACACATTTGCTTCTCTCTTCCACAAGACAGAATTCTGGAGGATGTGGGGGGAAGGAAAGTCGACTGAGATGTGAAGCACCTGTGTCCAGCAGCCTTTACTCTGCGTCCTGGGGCAGCTGGAACGGCAGGAAAGCAGGCCTGACCAAACATTCAGGTGTGTGGAATTTGTGATTTTTGACTGTAGGATCCAGGAAGTGCTCTTTCTTTCTCTTCAATCTCAGGACTAATGACTTTAACTCTTTCACAAATAAGGGTAAGGAGTTTTAAATATCTGGAGAGAGGAACCCCAAATTTGAATATTTGGCAGCACTGGGGCACTTTTACCACTCAGCCCTTTGGTGAAAAAGCATCATCTGAGGTTCCCACCACTCCCACAAACAAAATGAAAGTAACAAACAAGCAACTAAAAGAAACTCCACCCAAATCCTTCCAGGTTGCATTTGGGAAGAGCTCTAAATAGACTAAATTTCTTTTCTTTTCTTTTTTTTTTTAAAGAAGGAAGCCATGTTGTTGAGCTGAATCCAACATTTCCACTAAATTATCACTGCGGAAACAATTTGGAGGACGCATTGCTAAAGAGACGGCTGGTCTGCTGACCGGACAGGCACAGAGAGTCACAGACGCAGCCAGCGCTGCAGGGGCCGGTCCCTCCACCGAGCGTCACACACAGTCTGCCCCTCGCCTGGCCTGTCACCCCCACCAACCACATCCCTCTTTCATTTACTCGAGAAAATGTTGTGTATTCCTTTTTGTCATCACATAACTCTGAATGAAAAAAATGACAAGAAGGTTAAGACCAAGTATTTCCCATAGAGAATCTGATACCGTGGAATAGTCCATATCTTTCTCACTGTTCTTGGAGACCCAGAGGAGATCAATGCTGTTGGAAAAGCATCTGATTTATGGGCATGGATCTCGCCATGTCATATGTTGGTGGTATAGAAAGGTAACCAACCAATTAACAGTAGAAGTTAGAAATAAGAAGCAGCATTTAAAAAAAAAATACTAGCAGTATTTTATTATTTGAAAAGATATAATAAGGTTTCATTGGAGAATGTAAATTGATATACAAGTATATCAGCCACACTGATCTTTGAAAAAAATAAACCTTAAAAGATATCTTCCTTTATTAGTAACTTCTTTCATTTACCAGCACAGCCACAAATGACCATCTCATTGCTAATTTTGGCAGCATTATTATGAGATATGTTGGATGCAGAATCATGGAGTGTTGAGGCATTATTATTATTATTATTGTTTTGCAGTTTGTGGCCGGGGCTGGGTTTGAACCCACCACCTCTGGCATATGGGGCCAGCGCCTTACTCCTTTGAGCCACAGGTGCCGCCCGAGGCTTTATTTTAATTATGAAACCAAACCTTAGAACTGCTGATGTCTGGTTTCACTCCAGAGTAGCTACCACACAGGTCTGGGGTCTGCAGTTCTGTTAAACCCATTGCTGGCTCCCAGAGGAAAACCTATTTTTTTTTTTTTTTTGTGACACACAGTCTCACTTTGTCACTCACAGTACAGTGCTGTTGCATTGCAGCTCACAGCAACCTCCAACTGTTGGACTCAAGTGATTCTCTTGCCTCAGCCTCCCAAGTAGCTGGGACTACAGGTGCCTGTCACAACTCCCAGCTATTAATTTTTTAGAGATGGAGTCTCGCTCTTGCTCAGGCTGGTCTCAAATCTGTGAGCTCAGGCAATCCACCCACCCTGGCCTCCCAGAGTGTTGGGATCACAGGCGTGAGCCTCCATGCCTGGCCCTTCAGAGAAAATCTTTGAAACTCCTCTGTTGCTATTATTTGTCCAGGCAAACTGCACTTTTAGTGTTCACGTCCTTCAATGTTCAAGGATTTTTTTCTATCACTATTATGCTCCTGCAACACAGACCCTTCAGCCTCAGATAGCAACATCTGGACACTCAGGTGCCACCTCCTAACTGTGCAGGAGAAGTGATGAGGGAAGCTGGTACGCTGCCTTTCCGGAAACAGAGCCGTGTTTTAGCAGGAGACGACACGTGTGCTGATCTCCAGTGATGGCACTACACAGATGTTATCACGGGCAGGAGACAGGCAGCTTGGAGAAGCCCCATCTTGGCCTTGTGTCTAGATGACAAAGCCCCACACATGTGACAACTAAACTATGGGAGACAGACATGTGTCCTGAACACCCACAGGGCAGTGTGTAACTCCAGATCACATCTCAGCAGGGTGTAACCGTGAGGCCCTAAAGAAAAAGGAAATGCTATGCCAAACGTAGATTGAGAAATAATGAGGATTTTCACCAAAATCTGTGTTCTTAGCCTTGAGTCCCATGTATCACCATCCAAGTTTCTTATTTATTTTTCCTATCACAAAAAACATATTGAATTCACATCACAGATAGAGGCTTCTTCAAATATGAGACTCATTCGAGATCATTCACGAATCTGATAATTCCATGTTTCAAGACTAAATCCAACACATCCACTTGAGCTAAATGAACTCTTCATTTGGGATAAGGAATAGAAGCCACAGATTTTGAGAAAATGAGATTTCAGTGTCTCAGCCTCTTACAGAAATTGGTTTCTGATGATGTCTAAGGCTTCTCATGCATAGCATCTTCTTACTGTAGGAGGTAATTAGTTCTAGGGATAAAAATGTTTATAAAATCGACCTTCCCTTGGCTTTGTATGTTTGTTTTTGTGGGTGTGAGATGATACCTGTCTTCCTCACAGAGATTAACTGCTTGTTTTGTGGAAAGGGGCTTCTTTTCTTATTCTGCTTTCCTGACTCTCCCAGTTCACCTCACTCTGGAGCATGAGACCCTCCGTCCCTTTCAAGGAATTTAACAGGACCTTCTACAGGAGGGCTATTGGTAGTAAAATGAATTCTACAGTTGCTATCCTGAAGAGTTCTTTTGGGCATTATATTTTGGAAACAGCAAACACAATCAAACAAAACAAAGCAAAACCTTGCTGGATCAACAAATCAAACCAAAATCAATGCTTGAACAAACTGAAGAACTGTTTCTGAAATAAGGCAGTGGAACAAACAACGAATTGTTCTTTCAAATAACTGGAATATTATTATTTAGTTTGAGATAAAAATCAAAGCTGGTTTTGACAAAGAATAATTCTTAATGCATTTCTAGAAATGGTACAAGTAAACAGTATAGCAATTGAGCCTCATTTTCAAGGAATGATTAAATTATTCATTAGATTGGAAATACGCTCACAGAAGAAAGCAAATCACATGAAAATAGCCATCTATGTATGTTTATAATTTTTTCTACCTACATACTATAAAGTCTGTAGGTATTTGGGGCAGAATATTAGGGTGAAATATTTTTCTTTTATATTCTACCAGAGTCTGTCTGCCCAGCCTCTCTGGAGACCAGAGTCAAACAAAGGAATTGATTTTGTATTTTTTCTTTTTGGCTAATGTGTGAAAAGCCTCAGCACACAGTAATATTCTATTATTTCATATACCTTCTGCCCCTGTGTTCAGTGTTTATAGTGCTAAGCAAGGCAGGGGAGGGTCTACAGGCTAATCTGTAAAAGGATGCAGTTCTCCTCACATTCTACCTGCCGGCATAGAGTTCAATTTCCCTCACCTGAGAACCCAACTGCCAGGCTTCAGTATCATTCTGCTTAAACTAATTCTCTGAATGTCTTACATGTATTTTCCCATGCATCTTCATAGAAACCCCATAAAGCAATGATATCTGCAATTAAAATGGGGGTAAGAACTAGCCTCTTAGTTATTAAGGACCACAGCCAATATTCATAGTTGGTGTGGTTTCTCCTACACCACGCTGTAGTCAGACAAAAAAATACTTTGAGTGTGCTTGTTCACATAGACACTGCTAATTTGAAGTCATTGAGATAGTTAGATCTCAAGAAAGGTCTGAAATCATCTTACCCTAGCAACCTTATTTATTTATCTATTTATTAGATTTCATCTCCAGAAAAGAAGTAATTATTTACTATGGAATTTTTTTTTTGTTCTTTTATTTTTTATTGTTTGGGATACATTGACGGTACAAAGAGTTAGGTTACACAGATTGCATTTGTTAGGTAAAGTCCCCCTTATAATTGTGCCCCACCCCCAAGAGGTGTGCCATACACCGTCACCTGTATCCCCCTCTTCCCTCCCCTCCCCCTGCTCCCTTCTTCCCCTCCCCCACCCCACCTTGTATTAGCTCATCTACTGCCTTCGTATTAGAATTGAGGACATTGGATTCTTGCTTCTTCATTCTTGTGATGCTTTACTAAGGAGAATGTGTTCCACTTCCATCCAGGCTAATACAAAAGGTGCAAAGACTCCATATTTTTTAGCGGCTGAATAGTATTCCATGGTACATCTATACTACAGCTTGTTAATCCATTCCTGGGTTGGTGGACATTTAGGCTGTTTCCACAATTATAAACTGAGCTGTGATAAACAGTCTCATGCAAATGTCCTTATGAGAAAAGGATTGTTTTTCTTCTGGGTAGATGCCTAGTAATAGGATTGCAAGATCAAATAGGAAGTCTAATTTGAGTTCTTTGAGGATTCTCCATACTTCCTACCAAAAAGGCTATTAGTTTGCTGTTCCACCAGCAGCTCCCTTCTCTCCAGATCCACACCAGCATCTGCAGCTTTGAGACTTCGTGATGTGGGCCATTCTCACTGGATGCAGATGATATCTCCAGGTAGTTTTGATTTGCATATATCTGATGATCAGGGACAATGAGCTTTTTTTTTTTTTTTCAAATATCTGTTAGCCATTCATTTGTCTTCATCAGAGAAAGTTCTGTTCATATCTCTTGAGAATGGTGGATGAGATTGTTTACTTTTTTTTTTGATGATTAATTTCAGTTCCCTGTAGATTCTAGTTCTCAACCCTTTGTCAGATTGATATCCCATAAATATCTTTTCCCATTCTGAAGGTTGTCTTTTTGTTTTACTTTTTGTGTCCTTAGCTGTGCAGAAGCTTTTCAGCTTAATTAAGGCCCATGTGTTAATTTTTGTCATTGTTGTGATAGCTGTTGAAGACTTGGTCATAAAATCCTTCCCCAGTCCAACATCATCAAGAGTTTTCCCCATACTTTCTCTCAAGATTTTTGTCATTTTGTGCCTTAGATTTAAGTCTCATATCCATCTTGTGTCAGTTTTTGTAAGGGGTGAAAAGTATGGGTTGAGTTTCATTCTTTTACATGTGATTATCCAGTTGTCCCAGCACCATTTGTTGAATAGGTATTCTTATTCCCACTGTATGCTTTTGTTCAGTTCATCAAAGATCAGATGGCAAGTAGAGGCTAGTTTCAACTCTTGATTTTCTATTCTGTTCCATATGAGTATGTCTCTATTTTTGTGTCAGTATCAGGGTTTTTGATTACTATCAACTTGTAATATAGCCTGAAGTCTTCTAGGGTGATGCCTCCAGCTTTGTTTTCATTACTAAGAATAGCCTTAGCTATACAGTTTTGTGGGTTTTTTTCTATTTTTAGTAGAGATGGAGGTCTCACTCTTGCTCAGGCTGGTCTCAATCTTGTGAACTCAAGCGAGCCACCCTCCTCAGATTCCCAGAGTGCTAGGATTACAGGAGTGAACCACTGCACCCAGCCTAAATTATAGAATTCTTATAGAGGTACATAAATAGATATATAATACATGTTCAGCTTTTGCCTAAATCTGATAAGTGATTTAGGAGTTGCTAAGATCAAGTCATCTGTGTTCATCTTTTCTTTCTTCCAAACAAGTTTTATATTTATTAGAAAATAAAACTAATTTATTTTAGATAAGTTTTCTCATATGCATAGACACTGGTCTTTGACAAAATGGTGGTTATTTATAACAAAGGCAAAAAAAATTATTGCAATTTATTCTGTGTGTTTCTTTATATACTATGTTGGCACAAGAATACAGCATAGAATATCATGATATACATCACCAACATGGTATGCAAACCACACAAAGGTTATGTATGTAATATAAAATCTGAAGCAAAATTTATATTAAAATAAGTGACATGTCATTTTAAGTGATATAGAAATTTATTAGAACAGCTATACAGTTTTATTAAGTTAAATAAATGGCAATTGTATCAATTCTAAACTAGACTATCACAGCCTTAGCTATAGGTTATCCATGTTATGAACAGTGTTGTCTCAAACTACAAACAAATCATATCTCTACCAGATGTGATTTGCACAGAATTAATAAAATCCCTTGTAGGGTGATGGCAGAGTTATTTACAAACTATTGAATAAATAATCTAACATGTGTAAACAGCTCAGCTTATGGTACTCAGTCTCTAGGACGGGCAAAGCAGACAATCAGGGAAGTGCTATTGGGGCATATTTTTACAGTGTTTATCTGTTAAAAAAAGTACAAGAATAGTGCATATATTTTAGGGGTTTTGTAAGAATTAAATCATATCAAGAACATGAAATCAGGGGATATTATCTATGAACATTGTCATTATTGATAATAATGGGATTGTGATCTTTATGACATGTCGATACTAACATGGACCTGGTCACTCTAGGCTCAGTGCATGAAAGGAAACAATGAGGTAAAACTGATAGGAATGTACTAATCTAATTGTCCCCGTTATGGCTAAGAACATATTACTCCAGACAATCACAGACACTTGTTCCCTTAACCATTCTTTCAGGTGCAAACACCTGACATCTGAGAGGTCTCCAGAACCTGCCAGAGAGTTCATTGCTCAGAATACAGTGAACTCAAAGTCTCATGTATTTCCTCCCTTGCTGATTAACCAAAACTAAAATGGATATTTCCATAGTGGTGAGGACATGCTATTTCCTTTCTGACTTCCTAATGTTAAAATGAAAATTGTTCCTCATCTTTAAGCTTCTTCCTACTTATACACTCACACAAAAGTGCATGATTACTATATTACTTTTGTGAACAAGGAATATGAAAATGAATGACTGAATATTACCCACTTTACTATTTCATGGTTAGGCAATGGAGCTAGAAGACAAAAAAAAAGAATGTGATGGCTCTTCATCAGTGTACTGAACTCCAGTTGACAGTGTCTGACAGTGCTTCCTCACGAGTGAGAGTTTCACCCATGCTCAGAACTCCAGCTGAGACTGCCTCCCTTATGTGTGAGGATGGTCTCTTACGTGTTCCCTTTCCAGCCTCCCTCGTGTGTGAGGATGGTCTCTTACGTGTTCCCTTTCCAGCCTCCCTCGTGTGTGAGGATGGTCTCTTACGTGTTCCCTTTCCAGCCTCCCTCGTGTGTGAGGATGGTCTCTTACGTGTTCCCTTTCCAGCCTCCCTCGTGTGTGAGGATGGTCTCTTACGTGTTCCCTTTCCAGCCTCCCTCGTGTGTGAGGATGGTCTCTTACGTGTTCCCTTTCCAGCCTCCCTCGTGTGTGAGGATGGTCTCTTACGTGTTCCCTTTCCAGCCTCCCTCGTGTGTGAGGATGGTCTCTTACGTGTTCCCTTTCCAGCCTCCCTCGTGTGTGAGGATGGTCTCTTACGTGTTCCCTTTCCAGCCTCCCTCGTGTGTGAGGATGGTCTCTTACGTGTTCCCTTTCCAGCCTCCCTCGTGTGTGAGGATGGTCTCTTACGTGTTCCCTTTCCAGCCTCCCTCGTGTGTGAGGATGGTCTCTTACGTGTTCCCTTTCCAGCCTCCCTCGTGTGTGAGGATGGTCTCTTACATGTTGCATTTCCAGCCATATGTTTTGTCACTATCTATTAAATTATTTTATTCATATTTGCCTCATTGAACCAAACGCTTTCTGTGTCCTTTAGAACTGTAAGAAGTCTTTTCCTTATGATCTCATTTTTGAAGAGCTGAACAAGCTTATGCTTTTGGGTAATAGTTCCCTAATTCTATTTCTTACTGTACCAAATTCTCTTTCAAAATGTATACTCTCCAGTGACTCACTCAAGAAAGTCTAAGTCTTTGCTTTCATAAAGTCAATTTTATACTTCATTGGTTTTGTTTTCATTTGGGTAGCTTGAATGATAAAAGTAGTTTTAGTGAATTGAGATATTGTTCTGGTGTTCAAGTCCCTCACTGCAGCTCTGAATATGCTGTCTTCTCACAGTATGCATCCATAGGAATTTCAGGTTATTGAAGCTAATAAAAACATTTTATGTCATTTTCCCCACAACTCAAAAGGAATTTCTACTGTGGGGCATGAGACTGCTTTGTGCGTTCAATAATAGTGTGTACTGAGAATCTAAGCTGAAAATCCATGCAACGTATCCAAAATTGATAGTTGATGTCAAGAAAGTTTATTTTATTGCTTATTTTTAGTTATTACCATCTTCAGCAAAGGTGTGTTCTCCAGCTGGATAGGGAATGAAGAAAGGAAAGAATACAGAGCAACAAGGGAGCTTTCCAGATACTAGGAGAAAAGACCTTTGACTGTCCAGAGAGATGAGATGATGAAAACAATGTCGGCTCTCCCCACTGGCCCTGACCATCCATGAGCTAATAGGTGCAAGGTCCAAGATGAGAAAGCAAAGTTCTTTCAGCAGACTAACGGGCCCTGGGCTCATTGTGGAAAGCAGGTTTGATATTTTTTAACTTATATGTATTACCCACCTGATGTTTGGACTGAAACGCATATTGAGCTATATAAGAAATAAAATTTTTTTCCAGCAATTATCTGCTTGTCATGATAAACTGAGACACATATTGAGCTATAATAAGAAATAATTTTTTTTCCAGCAATTATCTGCTTGTCATGATACTTTCAGAATAAAGGATTACATAAAGATTGGCCCTAAGAGAAGAATAGGGGCTCAGAGTACAGAGACAGGGTAGGATTAGACAGAGGGAATAGGGACACATCTCAAAAGAACAGCTGCCTGTTTCAAATCTGGGATCCTAACATAGTTTTAGCAGCATTTTCTCTTTGGAAAAAAGATGCTTACTTTAAATTTTCATTTCAAAATAGAAGGGTCAAGAAAAACAAAATGTTAATAAATCGATTCCACGGTAGTTCCCAATTTTTATAGACAAGAGAAAACACAAACACACAAGATAAAGTTCTTGCCTGCCACATAATTACTTGATAGCAGGTTTCATAGAAGTAATGAAAATAAAAGTTCTAGTAATATGTGAAAATGATTACAATGAAATGATATGTGAAAGGCTATGAGTAAAAAGAAAAAGAAAATCCTTTCAATTGCTTGAATTATTGGGAAAGAAAGCATGAAGTAGTTGGCATTTGATCTGGACCAACAGAGATGAGTAAAATTATATCATTCAGAAATGATAAACAAAGTCCTAAATCTAAAATCTGAACATTCCGTGGAGAGGTTCTAATCCAAATACCCTTCTCTTCAGTCAAGAGAACAGAAAAAAAAAAAAAAAAAAAACATTACAAGTAATAGTGCTCTGCCAACAGAAAATGTTTTCACATAACGCTTTACCCTTTACCAAGATCCTTTCAAGGAAACAAGCTTGCTGAAAAAGAAGAAATTGTTTCTGAATTCAGTGACCCTTTGTTTTAGAAACTATAGCCAGAGCTATATATAAAATATCCAAATTAAGGATCAGGAATCTTGCTTGAGGTTATGAATAAATTTTAAGACTTGAGAAATGAAGAAAACACAACTGAGAAATCACCGCATTTCTGAGATTTGAGGGATAACCAATGTTTTAGAAATTACGAGCAGAGAAAGCTGGACTAATCTACCATTTTCCTAGCATTCATTCAGTTTTCATGCAAATGAAGAAAATTATCACACGATATTATCCAAAAGACAAATGAAATAGTACAAAAAAAGGGCTTTGGAAATCTTTGTCAGGAGCAGGTGATGACGTTAAAAAAGGTAGTTCAGTATCGTACATCAGGTTTCCTGGTTTGCCGCCCACAAGTCTCACTGTCGGGGGGTTTCCCTTTCTCTTTCTTTCCTTCTCTGTTTTTGTTCTCAGTCTCCTCCTGATTTCCCCTCATGTCAATCTCTGTCACTCACTCATGTCCTCGAAAGGTGAGTATATATAGTTGTAAGGTTCATCTTTAAGATGTTAAAGATAAAATTTTAAATTTTGTTCACCCTTATCAAAGTGAAAGACTCAGGAATGCCCACTTAATTTTAAAAGAGAGTGGCACCATACAAAAAAACAAAAAGAAACAAAAACAAAAACCAGTGCATTTGCACTAGGACATTTTTCAATTAAAAAAAAAAAAAACACTGCTCAAATTAACATGTGCCAAAATATGACATCAGGACCCTCTCCCACTTTCAGTAACTCTGTGTACCCTAATCCAGACTGGAGAAAATTTTCACTCTGGAATGATTTCCTATTAATTAATTTTCCAAATAATAGCACAAAGGAACCTAAGCCATTTTTTAAAAATTAAGACTTGTATATAATTCTGCTTATGCAAACATTTCTTTCTCGAGGTCTCTTAAGATTTTCTTCTTCTGTATTTTGTAATTGTAAAGTCCTAGTATCATTGCACTTACAGCGATTGGAAAAAGAATAATTTATTCAACATCTTTGATGTTTGGATTCTACCACCCACATATATTGACTGATCCTCTAAATGTAAAAGGCTGTACACACACACACACATCCATATGTATGTATATATATTTATAATGTTCGTTCAGCTTTGACTTTTTGTCATGAATAGCATCATGGCAACCCTATATACATAGGAGCCTTAAGCATTGGCATCGACGTGTGACAGATGGAGATTAACCAAAACCTAGGGTAGTATAAAGGGAAACTTCTCCATGTTCTGTGAACTACACCTTCAATTTTATTTTTTACCTGATAAACACACACGCACATGTACACACACACATTCCATCTCTATAATTTCAAGTTCACAGATAAATTACTCATTTCCTTTCTTCTCCTCTGGATTTGAAGCTATAAATGGATAGTAGTCCATATTGCTCATTATTTGTGTACATTTAGCCTACTTTATGGTTCTTGACTAAAAGGGCCACAATGAGGTTGCTACAAAGATTTTTTCTAAGGCAGTTGACTAGTGGATGAAGGATTTATAAAAAATTAAGTAAATAATACCAAAGCTAAGGATGTCTATTCACACTTTATGAATGTTTTTCAACATATATCTCTCAAACATAAGTACATTCTTTCACAGTATAGCTTTATTTCTATCTTATCACAATTGTTAAAATATCTATTGTGAAAAATATGCTCAGGCTTAGATTGTAATTAAGGAAAGAAAATTCAGAAATGTTTCACCAGGAAGAGATGGAAAAAGACTCAAATGAGCATCTGTGAGGTTGCTTTTAAGCCTGTCCCTGTCTTTTTTACCAGAATGATGTTAGTGCATTATAAAATAAGAGATGCTTGCACTGTGTTAAAATAGTTGTCTATATGTTCACATTTTCCCCTGTTTTTACTGATAATTTTAAAACCATAATCATTAAATGTAACATGAACTGAGTTACTTGTGTTGTTCTGTCTTTGGGCTGCGTCTGTGAGTCACGGGAGGTTGGGTCCCAGTGGACCCATCTAATTATTTAGCCTTTCCCATAATGGAGGTAATCAATATTCATTGCTGTAGCCAAAATACATCTTGGAGCAATCCACATGACTGAGAGGAGGGATGAGATGATGAGACAGGAGGAGGAGGGGAGAGAAGGAGGATGAACGGGGTAGAGTGGTGGAGAGAGAACAGCGGAGGGGAAGAATAATGGCGAGAAGTTTGAAGCAGGTCTAGTTTGGGCATTTTTACATAATTGTGCCTGGCAAGCTTTTCCCGCCTACACTCCCCATCTCAGTAAATGAGTTCATTCTCACTCGGTTTCTTTGCTTAGAAATCTCAACCTCCATAACATATGTAAAAAAAACCTGGGCACCATGCCCAGTGGATAGAAGAAGCTCAATCTGGTTATTTCTCTCACCTCTTTCCATCCAAATTTTGCCTCTAACTGACACCATCCAGGCCATCTTGCCTGCTACAGCCCTGGTGTCCTCTCCTGGACTATCTCATTTCAACCGCTCCCCAGACTGAGAATCCCTGCATCCTGTGTCTCTGCTCTCCAGTGTATCCTGTACACCATTTTTGCCAAATGATGACTCCAAATAGTTCACATATTGACAGTGAAACAGAACTGACTAGCAACTTTATTTTTTAAAGAAAACTAATGAATATATTTTAATAATTGACCAGAAATTTGAAAGTAAAGAACACCCCCCAAACAAGACAAACATAAAAAGCTTAAAATAATGGAGAAGTATTAAGAAACAATATTTTGAACAAAGCGATGGAAGAAAAGTCAGTTTCTCTCAGTTTTGCAAAACTCAATTGAGTAGCAATGTGGTTTTTTTTAAGTAATGGAATATCTGTGTGGGAAGGAGAACAGGCTTAAAGAAAACAACAGTAACTGTCCTTCAGGATCACAGCCTAGGGGACAGCAGAGCCCCCGCTGACAAAATAGAAGTAAATTTTGATTTCCATTTTGTGTTCCTGTAAGAGAAGCATAAACATATTCTACCTTTGAGAAACAGCTGGGGACACAGGAAAAGCATTCTTCTGGCCAAATTGTGCTAATATAAAAATCATAGAGAGGAAAGGATCAGCACACGCACTCTCGCTCTCATATATTTTCTTTGTGGCACTGAATTTAGAGTTGAGTTTTCTGATGATCAAGGAGAGAGGGGAACAGAAAGAGTCTGATGGAGCTTTTTCAGTCCGTCAGTCACAGATATCACCAAAGGTGCCCACTGAGCACATGCATCAGACGCCAGCATCTCCACACTGGGAGGAGGACTTGCGAAAACACCCCGTACGGCTTCGAGGTACAGAGATTGTAAACAAATCTGTTTATGACAAAAATTCCAATGATCATGACTCCAAAAATTAAATGGATGAGCAAGAGAATGGAAACCAAAAAGGCTACAAAAAGGAGACTTATGTTCAGAGGCCATGGCATAAGAAGGGATGTCTGAGTAATAGTTCTTCCAAACTCTTTTTAAATTAAATCACGTTATAAAAGCAGGGTATCAAATGGTAGGAATACTAACGCCAATGGGACTTGAAGAATGGAAATGTATCACAGTGAGTTTTATTTCTTATTTATGTAATTTACTTTTGTCGCGCTCCGTGTCATATCTCACATGGTTTCATCTTTTTTTCCACATTGCGATGCTATCTACCCACAGATGTACAATTGGATACTCTTTTATAGAATGTTGGCTTTGAGAAGCCAGCCCTCCCATGTGGGAGGAGGAAGATGAAGGGAAGATCTAGGGTGATCTCATCTTTTTTTTTTTTTTTTTTAAGCAATTTAGGGAAGCATAGTGCTTGCAAAGCTTTCTGCAAGGATAAGTTCTTCCTACGTTTAGGAGTTTCCATGCCTTCCTTCTCTTTGCATATTGTAGGATTCTGCTTTATTTCAGGTCCCCTGCTTGAGGCTGACACCAGGCAACAGAAAGGGGTGCCAGGGTTTCTCCTCCAAACAACGGCCCCGTCTCCCCTCTCCGCATCCGTGTAACATTTCCTTTCAGGGTTTCCGAACTTCACAGAGGCCACCTTAATAATCTCATTTGCAGTTCGGAACAAATTACTTCCTATGGATGATCTGCCTTAACAACTGTATTTAGGTGACTTACTGTGACTGTTTTTGACAGCAATGACTATAAACAAATTCTACCAGGGGCTGAGAGGAGAGCACACAGGGGCAGCCTGGAGATCTCAGGGTTGTTTCAGAAGTACAGGCTCTTGCGTAGTAATCACTGGCAAAGAGGTATGAATTCTCACAGGCATTACCCATTCTTATTAAAGCAGATCAGTAAGTTGCTATCTTTAGCTTTACTTTTATATCATCTCAACATTTTTTTAATGAATCATAACAATTTTATTCAAACTCTCCAAATTTATGCTCAATATTTGTTTCTAAAATTGATGTAACCACTTATTTATTATTTTATCTTTTATATATATATATATTTTCCACTTTTCTTTTTTATATATTAAGTCATATACACAGAGATCATGTAACCACATCAGATTGTAGAAAAAAAACACATTGTACCCCACATAAGCATAAACGTATTCATCTCAACATTTGTAAAATACAATTCATTAGTTTTTTTCAATCATTTATATAAACTAAAGACTATAAATTATGAAGAAACTGATAGTAGAATGTATATTTCTGCTCTTTAAAGAAGCCTGCAGAAATGGGAAATTCTTACGGGTTATAGTCAATCACAGAAACAGTATGTACTTCATTCAGAAACACAAAGCCAGTCTTGATATTTTTGTTGGTGTTAAAGTTAAGAAATGACCACAGACATGACCACACGCATGTAAACACACACATGTACATACAGCTATTCAATTTGAACACCTCATCTGACAATATCAATCCAATCAACCTTGTTGGATTAATAACTGGAAGTCCCCAAGTCCTGAATATTAGGGAGAAATGTTGAATGCAAAATAAGATGTATTAGTAAAAGGTGATACGAGAAAGCGTATGGTGAAAGAAATTCTTCTAAAAGCAAAGTCTGATGCAGAGGAAACCATTTTGTTAAATAGTGTTGATTTTTCAATTTAAACTTTCTTTTCTAGATTTGCACGCACACTATTTCTCATAATCCTCTGAGGAATAAGATTTAGGAAAAACTTAAATCAGATTACTCATCTGCAAACATGTTGCATGAGGCTCACGAGGGGCAGCAAACTCTAAGGGGTGAAGAGGGAGAGGGAAGTGGGGTACAGAAAACAGTCAAATGATTCTGAATTCCTTGGGCAATTTGAATCAAGCATAGAGGGAGAGGTCCCCTGTTCCTCTGCTAGGGCACCTTCTAGCTCCAATCAAAATACAAATCTCCACTCCCACTGGTAAACAACTGTGGGTGACTGCCAGGGAGTAGAGGTCTCCTGGGCACTGGACTTGAGTGCTGGGATCAGGATGGTCTCAGGCATCGTGGGGAAGTCAGCCACCAGTTGTGTTGCTGCAGGCACAAGAACAGTGACTCCAGGTCTAGATGAATCACAAGTCACACTTTGTCAAGCCTTCTTGTATAATCCTGCCACTTTGAGAACACAGCCAGGAGCAAAATGTGGGCAACACTATTGGCTGAGACTGGGGGAACAATTGAGCTGCTGTGCAGAGACATGCTATGTCGAGAGATGTGATTTAAAGGCTGGTGTCTGTGTCCTAGCCCTCCACGCTGTACTGTCCAGCAGTCCACTGTTTATGCCCACTGGTGACACACAGGCACCTCAGACCCATCGTGTCCACAGCAAGATTAGCCACCCCCATCCGTAAGCAAACTCTTGTGGGTCCCAATTTTCAACTGTAGTGAATGCATCACTGTTTACCTAGATTCTCATATAAGAAATTACAATTCATTCTTAACTGTGCCCAATCCATGACCAAATCTAGCATATTACCCGGCTTCCACTTGATTCTATGTTGAAGCCTCTGATTTCCTTCTGTAGGCCCCTGTCCATGCCATTTGTGAGGTGCTGGCCATTTCTCACAGCTTCTGACTGGGCTCCTGATCTCAAACGCACATCCTCTTTTCCCACATCTTTGTTTTTAAGTGTGAAGTTTTGTCTGTTTTTGTTCCTCTTTATTCAACATATTCCCCTTGGTTTTTAAGATTTGGCTCAGGGATGCCTCCAGGGAATCACCCCACTCTGCCCCTTCCCAGTGTGAGTATAACTATTCATTCAGCTGTGTCTACGTGTTCTAACAGAATATGGGCTCCTCACAGGTAAGGGCAATATGCTATCTGTCTCTTCTTTCCAATGCAGAACACTTTTGTTCAAAATGGGAAAAATAATAGCACTGCTTTGGAGCTAGCTGGGGTAGGAGGATACGACTAGAGAACTGGTGAAAAGACTCAGCCTTCAATGCAGCCTCCCAGGCCTACTACCTTCGCACCTTGCTTACATAGCCTCTCTTCTACCTAAAACTGTTGGAAAGTGGACAAGACTGTAAGTTTTTTTTTGTTTGTTTTTTTTTAGTGGTAATTTTTTTATATATATATATTTTTTTTTATTGTTGGGGATTCATTGAGGGTACAATAAGCCAGTTACACTGATTGCAATTGTTAGGTAAAGTCCCTCTTGCAATCATGTCTTGCCCCCATAAAGTGTGACACACACCAAGGCCCCACCCCCCTTGTTACAAGTAGAAGTATAGATCCTCTCAATCACAGGAATGCAAAACGTTTTTGATGTTTTATTTTTAAAGAAACCAAATCTATATTGGTTCCTGATGATGTAACAACAGTTTAACTTGCAACAGATTTTTCTCCAGATAATGAAGAAACTTTGCTTCTTCTTTGACCTGGGAAGGCAATGAGGAGAAGTGCTATTTTCCTGCATCGTCAAGTTTGTCATCACTTATTATGCAGCCTTAAAGAAAGATGGAGACTTTACCTCTTTCATGTTTACATGGATGGAGCTGGAACATATTCTTCTTAGCAAAGTGTCTCAAGAATGGAAGAAAAAGTACCCAATGTACTCACCCTTATTATGAAACTAATGTAGGACCTTCACATGAAAGCTATAACCCAGTTACAACCTAAGAATAGGGAGAAAGGGGAAAGGGAGGGGAGGGAGGGGGGAGGTGGAGGGAGGGTGATTAATGGGATTACACCTGCGGTGCATCTTGCAAGGGTATATGTGAATCCTAGTAAATGTGGAATGTAAAGGTCTTGGCAAAATAACTAAGAAAATGCTACAAAAGCTATGTTAACTAATGTGATGAAAATGTGTCAAACGATCTATGAACCAAGTGTATGGTGCCCCATGATCATACTAATGTACACAGCTATGGTTTAATAAAAATAAATAAATAAATAAATAAAAATAAATTGGAAAAAAAAAGTCTGTCATCACTGTCACTAACACAATATCACCATGTTTAAGACATGACACTTACTGCTGCATAGGAAATTTTCTGAAGGTCTGAGGAATCAGAAAGAGTGACTTATCTCAAATAGGATTTAGGCAGTCACATTAAGGAAAATGCTATTTCAGAAGTTAAGATGCAATAAAAGTGTTAGATGCAATAATAAGCACTGTCTTATGCTGAAATATTTCAAAAGATTCTTCTAAAATATCTGTTGGCTATTTCATCTAAAGGAGAAGCCCAGAGGGTATTTACATTAATTATCAATGAAGATGATCACAAATCCTGGTAACAAGTAAACTGGGTGACACTCTTAGAAGCTGCAAGATTCTGGTAACCTAACTGTTATGTTAGGTGCCTAACTAGGAGGCAGATAATGGAGAAATGATACAAGGCACAGTGCCACCTAATTTTGCAGCACATCTGAGAATTTAGACAGCCATGCCCATTAGTCTCTGTAGCTGGGCCAGTGACACAAATGTGACTCATTTGATAGATTAAATGTCACCTCCTGCTTGTGACATCATATTGTTGCCTCAAGTACAAGAAAGATTTAATTATGATAATGTTAAAATCGCCTAATTTTTTTTTTTTAGGAGGAAAAACAATAAACATGAGGTATGTAAGTTATTAAAAGACAACCCATAAATGTGGAGAGTGGGCTGTGAGATGGCAGGGCAGCCACAGCCTGGAGAACATTCAGGGAATGAACCCTCAACTGCTTTTCCTTTGTTCCCAAAACAACCATATTCCTTTCTTCATGCTCCCTCTGCCAGAAGTTATGTAGTTCTTCCTTTGTCTAGTTACCTGTGCAGAGAACCTTGTGATCTTTGTCTTCCTTTTCCTTGTCATATGCTAGCAAAGTAGAGTAGTATCCACTAAGTCATAGTTCTTCCTTTGTTTTGTTAACTATGCAAAGATCCTTGTGATCTTTCCTTCTTTTTCTTATCATATGTTAACAAAGTTGAGTAGAAACCATTAACAAGAGGATTTGTTTTTATTCAAGTCATTTGCATCTTCCTGTCTTACTGTAAGAGCAAAAGTATGTCCTTTGTTTATGCTATTTCCCTTTATTGTCTATGCTACTTCCTGCTGAATAACCCTGTACAGATACTATAAAATAAAGCTGATTTTGTGCTTTGGGGATGGCTGCAGCCATCAGCTCAGTCAGTCCTCCCGATCCCATCTTTTGTCTCCATGTCTTCTCTTGTGCTATATATTCCTCATTCCCCACCCATTCCACTCTGGATCACTCCCTTCACCCCACTGGTTTGCAACACATAAGTTACTAATCTTCTTATCCTTAGTGCAGTTCACCCTCCTCTCCAGAGTCCTAAGTATTATTATTGATTTTTAAACAGTTTTAAAATATTCATCGCACACTTGTCATGGGAGGGGAATTATTCAGAGTGCTGATGTTTCTGTCTTTTGAAAAGGGCCAGATGGACATCTTATAACAGAAATTTCTGAAGCTTGCAACAATTAATTCAAAAACTATGCTTTAAAATAAAACTCAGAGTGCAACAGAAAAGATGTTGCTTGGGATCTAAAAATTGAAGGACAATTTATAATGTAGACTTCAATGATAGGAACAAAAATTATATTCATTGTGGAGTTGAAATACTTTCGTGGAAGTGTTGTATCTGTCAGTAACCAAAACAGATAGATACCAAACAAGAGATACTGACTCCTTGGATTTCTGTTTGTTTATTTGTTTAGAAAATCAGAATAGTAATAATAAAAAATTACCGACACTCAGTGGTCATAGTCTTTGGAACATAGCAGGTTCTAAAAAACATTTATAGTGTGGGCACTTTAGTAGCAACAACAGTTTGGTTAGAATTGAAGGCAGCACTATCATCTCACAAACACTGCTGAGGTGAGGGAACCCTGAATCAACTAGCTAACCTGATGGATAATGGGCCTAAGAGGGGGCAAATGATCTGGGGCCGCTAATGGGTCAGCCTTCGTCACCCAAGTCACCAGGCCATGTGGAGAGAGGGGGACTGATCAGGAAGCTAAGGGGGTCACTGGGAAGGCTGGGCCAGCGTGCAGTGGTTGGATACCTTCTGACTAAGAGTGGCCCTGGCCAGGGGCTTCAGAGTGAGAACAGGCCTGTATGTGAAGCCAGTTTCCATCACCCATGAACTATATACCGTGAGCAAGGCAATTGTTCTCATTTACAGGAGATTTTTATGAACACTATAAAAAATCAATATGCTAATCCCCAATTCCCAGAGTGTATGGGAGAATTAAGCCCCCGGCTAGGTGTGCCTGGCATAATGCAAAATAAAAATGACTGCCTTTGTTTTTATTCTTTTACTGTCACAAAGTTATTCCCATACCTTGGGATAATGTGATTGGTCTTTTACAGCCTAGATTTGTAATGGGCCAAAGTAAACACATGTGTAAGAAAGGTTGGAATCTCTATTTTCTATTCTCAACCAAGTAGTCTTACATATTTGTTCCAATATCTCATTTGAGATAAATCTTCTTTACTATATGGAGAGTGCTTTGGAATCAAGACAGGTGTATGAGAAGGAGGAACAAGTGATCATGGCTTCCTGAGGTCTGGGGGGGGAGGGAGATGCTTAGGACACGCAGAGAAACAGGAAGGAAGGAAAATGCATGCATTCAAAAGTCTTGTCTATTTGAAATGATTAAGTACCATTTTATATCAGAAATGATAATCTAGAATTGCCCGTATAGTTAAAGGAATTTTAGTTATACAATTGATGTCCCTGTTAATTATTTATTGCCTCTCAGCTTCAAATCCACCCTGTGTTGGCAGCTTCATAGGAATGGAGCTGAACGTTGAAAATATGTCTCTTTTTCCAAAAGGTATGATTTCAACCTTAGATGATAATAGGTACTGGAAGAATACTCGAGAGAAGGAGCTTTCCTTCCAGGTTTCTTTGGGCTCCCCTTGCTTCTTCAGGATTCCTCTGAGTAGGTGACCCCACTTGGGCACCATCTCAGACAGCGTAGCAGTGATTCTGGGACAGGACAGCTCCCTGGGGCAGAGCTGGTGCAGAACACAGAGAGCGTGTCCATTTTCCAGTGTCCTCGCCCTGAGGGGAGAGTGCCCCATGCCAGTTTCTTCTTTGACTGATGTCATTTAACTCTGTATTTGCTGTTCCTTAATCTTGAAAATTGCTTTTACCCCTCAGAACACAATCCTCCAGTTTTCTAATTTCTTATATACTGAATATTTCTTTATATTAAATATTTTTCAGTTCAAACTACTCTGTAGATTTTGTATTTTGAGTGGATGCGATTAATGCTCTAGACATCAAAACTTTAATAACCAAATTGGAGAGGAATATAGGAGCTGAAATAAAAAATAAGATGTGTAAGATAAATGGTTACAGATTAATATAAAAATGAGACCCAGGGAGAAATTCCTTTCTTTTTGCTGCTTTTGCTGTGTGTGTGTGTGTGGTGGGGTGAGGAGGTGGTTAGCTAAATGTTGTATCACTAATCATAATAACAAAATTAATTTAGAGGGCTATGAATAGTGATTAGAAATTTGTAGAAATTATTACTAATTATTCTTATCTATTAGTTTGTAAAGCAACCTGAAGTTAAAGTCATGTATAATTACGTACTGGTAAATATATATATATTCTCAGAAGTGTAATATGAAGATTCTGTATAAAATGATGAATTATATATATATATTATATATGGTATATGTATACGTATGTATCCTTTTCTTGGCATTAATAGTCATTCCTTTTTTAAAGGTAGCTATGGGTAGTAAATTAGAGAAAAAATAGTAAAAACACAACCACACCATAGCAAAGAAATTAATAAGAACATATTTTGTATTCTCAAAGGCCTTTGTCTGAACCTAAGCAAAAATACACCAAAATAAGTAGATAATAGTACCCCTTTATTGGTGGAAATAATACTCTCCTCTTTCTACTTACAAAGATGCTGTTCATTTTATAATATACAGGTTAGTATTTAATTTATTTAACAACCTGAAGATTGAATCCAGAGACTTACTTTCTTAATGCGGGCAAGAGAAACACTGAATACGCACCTCACAGCGGAACAAACAGAACCAGTGGACGTAATTTAAACACAAAGTGTCCAGAGTTTGTCCTACCATCACAGAGCGCTCAAACACACATTCATTCAATGGCACCTCAGTGACATCAGTGGCCCTGCTCCCTCTTCCCTTCCCTCCAGTCCAGTGGGTGAGCCTGAGGAGACGGGGCTCCCTCTTCACCTACATCTCAGTCAGGAACACAATTTCCAATCACCAGGATCAGGTCACCTTCCCTTCTCAGCCCCAGAAGCATTATTGCCAGGGCCTATATTGTGGGCAAGTTTGGCTGATGGGCCAGTTTTATTAGGAAGTGTTGACTATATCTTGTAATTTCTTCAATATTGTGCTGAAAGTGAGTAATAGAATTGGGCCCTGACACATGGTCTCACTGAGTGCATGATCGTTTTTGCAGGAAAACTTAAGTCAAATCACTGTGAGTTGACAGCTGTCTGTCGTCAGTACTGGCAGGGAGTTCATGTCTGTTTGCTTTTCTTTTTCTTTCTTTCTTTTTTTTTTTTTTTTTTTGTTATCCACGTTGATCGGGTCATTGGCATTCTAGCTATAAGGAGAAGCACACTGGGTGGGGTGGGGCCTAAGCTGTAGATGAGGAGGGAGCTGTGATGAGCTCTTGGAATTTTGGGAGGAAAATAGGTACAAGCTCCATTGTCACGGCTGTGCCAGCTTTACTAACAGTGCCCTTTCATTCTCAAGAGTGGTCTAGTGAAGAGAGTGAACAACAGAGCCACCCTGATGATGTCGTGGTCTGCACAGCACAGGGTAGGGGACACGGGGCAGTGTCCAGTGCACCAGTGGTGCCTCATTTCCTAACGTCTGCGTATAACGTAGAAGTGACCAAGAAGTTCTCACACTGTCTTGTGGAAGAACGGAGAAGACAGGGGAAAATTGCTGCATCACGGGGAGGAGACACCTTGTGGCAGCCGCTCCTGTCTGACTGCCTAAGCTCAAGAGCCCGAGAGAGGCTTTAGCTGACTTGACAGAATCACCAAAAGCCAACACAGGGGCTTGTCCATCAGAAGTGAGAGCCACGTTCCATGGGCTCTGCCTTAATTTCTGAAGGAGTAGGTCCCAGGCCCTTCCATCTGTGGACACTCGGAGTGGGAACTCAATAAGGACACAAGTACCCCACAGCTGCAGCAGCCCTGGCAGCGCCTCCCTGGGAGCACAGCACAGAGCAATATTCGGACTAGATGCATTTCATTCCACTCATCCTGCTCCTGGATTCTTCTCTACCTGGATGCTACCTTGGGAAAGGAAAAAGGAGAAAACCCCAAAAGGCTGAGGATTTACTTCCAGTCTCAGCTTACCTGATACGTCATGCCTTGCATTGACAGAGACTTGCAGTTAACTTTCAGGTGTCAGTCTTAATAACATCACCCCAAACCATGGCACTCCACATCATCAGAGGAGAAGGCGTCCAACGTGGGATGAGGACAAACACGGAAAATACATAAATTTATTCTGAAGTTGGGACCATGTCTCATTCACCTTTTCCCCCATACCTGGCCTCATGTGTACAACATTTATACTCTAACAAAATAAGGATAATAAACACTGACGAAAGATAAATGAGCAAACTTTCTTGTTTTCACAAGAAGGTTTTATTGTCTTAAATATTGTCTATTTTGTATGTTCAGTGTGTATACCGTTCTGTCTTGCCATATTATGTTAAAGTAGGCAGATAGCCTGAGATCCTGACTGAGAAATTGTGTCCTGCCTCCCAAGGTTGTCTGCTAGCTAAAAGATAGGAAACGCACTGCTGCCTGGCCAGAATGGGTATGAAGCACAGCCTCTGTCTTTTCGTAGATCACCGACAAAGACTTAGAAGACAGACATCAAAGCAAAATTCCCAACCCCTAAGTGGCACAGGACAGTGGTCCCAATGCTGGGACCCTCTTGAGTTCCAAGAGGATCCTTGGTTTTGCACAGCAAAGAATCAAAGAATTCAGGAGCAAGCACATATATAAAGTGAGAGGGAGATTTATTCAGAATGTATAGCAAGTCTACTTAATGCAGCAGAGGCTAATTCTCCTGCAGAAGGGAATCAGACCCCTCTGTTTAACTAATGGCTTCGTTATAGGAAAAATGGAGGGGTGTTTCCCTGAAATTAGGGCAACACCCTCCTTTAACTTCATGTGGTCAGATAAAAAGTATCATGGCATCAGGGGTGGAATGAAAAAGGGAAGATTTCATAGAAACTTGTATGGTAAATGAAGTGTATACTGAAGGTAATCAGTTTTTTCACCACCTTGGGTCTAACTGGTTGGAACTTGCCCTGCCTCCCTCTTATTTTGATCAGTGTATATTCAACTTTGTTTTGAGACCTCATGACTCAGTTAGACGATGCTGCAGCGATGCCCAGAGCTGTACCTGCCAATTCCCTGTCTCACCAGTCCTGAGAAAATGAAATTGGTTGTATTATTTTTACCATTATAGGAGGAGGCATGGGAGGAAAGATGCTAGTGTTTGTTTATAGGCAGTCAACTACTGTGGGATGGTTATAGGCATATTATTATCCAACATACCTTAGTATCATGCAGTATCCAGGCCAACCATTGACATTATTCATTGGCGACACTATCTGAAGTTGCTGAATTGCTAAAGTGACAGAGAAACCAGCAGTCATGGGGAAGAAAAACAACAAAAGTGGAGCAAAGAAATGTCACACTTGAACTACATTGTGCAGAGAGAAGGGCCAGTGGACAGAATATGGAGACAATACCATGGGAACACAGGTGGACAGACAGATTATTATTCTATCCCAGTCAGTGACGCTATACACCAGCCAAGTTATGGGGCATTAAATAGTCTCTTCATTCAATGGGAGTGTAATTCATGAAGACTGAAATATTTTGAGGTAAGGAATCATACTCTGCAGGGCCCTACGATCACTTTAAAGATGGGTTATGGTGCTTTCAAACTTGTGAGATAGGCTCTTTCTTGTTGATTCTTTTCAGATATCCCTGAACCTGCTAAAAAACAAGCATCAGTGCGGGAGGAAAAGACACAAGAAAGAAAAGAGATGAGGGCGGCGCCTGTGGCTCAATGGGGTAGGGCGCCTGTCCCATATGCCAGAGGTGGCGGGTTCAAGCCCAGCCCTGGCCAAAAACCACAAAAAAAAAAAAAAAAAGGAAAAGAGATGAGTGAGAGGAAGAAAAGACAGAGAAAGGAGAGGAAGGGGAGGGAGGGGAGGGAGGGGGAGGGGGGAGGGGAGGGGGAGAGGGAGGGGAGGGAGGGGGAGGGGAGCGTGCCACGTAGGTTTGAAGAACAAACAAAAACACTTGTCTTGAGATTGTCTTCACATAAATACTGTGAAATGCAGCCAAAACATTGAACAAATGATCAAATGATGCAGTTTATGGGTTTTCTGAAGCAAGTGATGGAACACTGTGCCTGTAACAAAAGAGGTCTGGGTGAGCAAATGCCTAATAGTGTCACAAAGAGGGAGTTGTTCTGGGCGCTCATAAGTCAGTGTAATTTTTTTCTAGCTTGATTTAAATGAATTATTTTCTTCAGAAATATTGCAGAATAAATATGACTAACTCAAGATAGGTCCTATCTCCCTATAAGTTTGTGTAAAATCTCCTAGAGTATAGGACACATTATTTCCCAATAATCATTCTATATTTAACATCATCAAATTATATGATGAAAATAGCATCACGTAAATGAAATCAAAATAAATGGTTAGAAAAATAGCAAGGCATTTAACATGTAAATCCAAGAACATAATTTGGACATGAGAAATAATTTTTCAAGATTATTTCAGCCATGAGATCTCCCATGGTCATTTTTAACAATATTACAATGTAATGTAATGTGTTTTTCAACATTAAGATTAGAGAATTTCATGTGAAAAGTTCTTTATTCCCCTTAGCTGTGAGGAAGTAACTCAGCTGTGAGTGGTTTCTAAACATTGCTCAACTGGCATTGGAAAGGCAACAAAAGTCTGTTTCTTGGCAGAAAATTTAAAAGAAGAAAAGTGATTAGCTTTGATTTCTTTTCACATTTCTACTTTGTGTTGCCCTAGATTCTTTAGAGTCGGGGTGGAGGGGGAAGAAATTTTAACAAGTCATTCTGTAAACAATGTTCAAAGTCCTTAACAATTTCCTTGTGTCTCCGCAAAGCTCCCAGGGACACATTCCAGCTAATAATCTACTTCAATTCATGTTCAATTAAACCAATTCATGGCAAGGAAATAAGAACTCACTGTACAGATTATTGAATTGACCCATTACTGGATGTGCAATTCTTGCACCTGGATCGATTCAGATGTCCTCATTCCCTGCTCACCCCCCTTCTCCCTTCCCTTAGACTACCAGGCAGACAGTCTTCCAGGCTGCCAATCAACTCCTGCTATTTGTACACATAAATCTTCCAGGAGTGGGAAGGGGCCAGCGGGCAGGGTCAGAGGACGTCTGACTAACGAGCAGACACACTTTTTCTGTACCTAGTCTATAAAATCTGCTGAAAAATTCTAATTTTAGGGAGAAATTTTCTCCCTTCCGATCTTTTAATTTTTACAATTCTTTTCTATTTTCTGAAATATCCTATTTCTTGTCCAAATTAACCAAACCACAGTGAGAATTAGAACCTGGTAAGCTTGGGAGACATTTACTCTTTATTTTGAGTTACTTTTGCTCATTTTGGGAAAGAGCTAGAGAAATAATTGACAAAATCAAGAACAAGGAGACCTAAAACAAAGAGTAGACTGGATTAGATTGAGCACTGGTTTTGAGTAGAGTCGAGATTCCATCCCTGAACTAAGAAAGTAATATTGTGATTTAGCAAGGCAAGGGCACAAATCCTAAACTGTGCATTTCTGCAGTGATACCTCCATCTCTCACATGGGTATTGCAATAGCCCCCTGCCCCCACCCCTTGTCCATGCCCCAACCCTATTTTCTGAAATCAATTATTTATACCACTCTTATGAAGAGATTTCCGAAATTCAGATATAACTCCCTGGCTTTAAAATATCCGGCAACTCTCTATTTCAACCCTACAACAGGGTTTGTCGGGCTATGGGAGAAATAGTGGAGGCAACCAAGGCCTTCCCTGGGGAAAGGGAGGAGGGCACTAACTCCTGTGGTTTCTGGCCCCACCCACTTTGATCTATAGAACCTGAGAAAGTATTTATCTCATTTGTAATGGATCAGCCGCTAGTTCTTTTTTGAAAGCATTATCACGAAACCTTTTAAAAGGCATTACGGGAGTGGATAACATCTTCATCTTGAATGTTTAGCAAGCCATACTTTGATGAGGCTCCAGCCAAAATTTCAATGCTTATGCTTTGAGCTCTTGATAATACTGAATGATTTATTATCCTCTGAACATATACTATTCTATTGCCTCTTACATGAGTGCATTTACACACTCTTTCCCCCAAGAAAATCCCACTTTATTTACTCATTCCCTCAGCCAAAGATGAGTTTTCAAGATCCAATTTGAAGAAAATTTCAAAAAGGTCCGCATCCTACCCTACGTTCAACCTCCTCCCTCCTGGACTCCTTTTGTTGTGTGTTTCATAACAACCCTGCTTAGCAAACTCAGAAAACATTGCCTGGGGTGAGTCCTACACTGGCTTTGCTTGATGTCTTAATCACCTTAGCACATCCTGTGATGTCTTAATCACCTTAGCACATAATGGATAATCAATAATTATTCAATTGAATTTAGCCTAAAGGGTGATTAAATTATCAGTTCAGCTAATTACAAACCAGAACAGTGTGAGAAATTTTAGAGTGTATTGGCTAATAGGGAAGGAATGGAAACAATTAGGAACGTGAAGGTCTGTAACCAGGGAGCCTGAATGAGCTTGTCAGGAGCTAGGAATGATTCTCTTATCAAAGATTCTGAAAGAAGAAAAAGAAAACTCAGAACACCTATCAAACGCTCCTACTAAGGCAACAGAGGGCGAAGGAAGCAGGGGACGGTCCCACATGTAAATCAGTGGACAGTCCCGCATGTAAATCAGTGGACAGTCCCACATGTAAATCAGGGGACAGTCCCACATGTAAATCAGCGGTACCATCCCAGGAAAATAACCCTTTCCTTCCTTCACCATTCTGCATCTCAACTTCTATGATATACATTCTCTGGGAGACTTGAGTAATGTGCAATATTAACGAGAATCGTGTATAAATATGCTGGAGGTTTGAAATACTGATAAGACTTATTTTCTTTTTAATTTGACAATGTTTAAAAGGAGGGGCCTAATTCCTCAATATGACATTTTAAATTTGGGGAATGTTAAATGAATTAAGTAATAATAAAAGACACGTACAAAGAAGTAAAAAAGACAAGCAATCACTAATGTCTATAATTTATCCAAGGTACCTTTTGCAAAAAGAAGAATATTTTTAAAATTTAAAAAATGGATAAACCAAACACTGCAACTTGCCCACTCATTCTGCTTGGGGAATGTTTTTGCTTTAGAGAAAGCTGAAGAAACTGAACACGGATAGTTAAAAGGGACCTTGTCATGGGCTGTTTCATTGGCAATCTGTTTTCTACTTTCTGCCTGATGCCGGAAGAGTGTATTGTTATCTCATAAAAACTCATAAAAACTGTAAGAAGGGGCGGCGCCTGTGGCTCAGTAAGCAGAGCGCCAGCCCCATATACCGATGGTGGTGGGTTCAAACCCAGCCCCAGCCAAACTGCAACAAAAAAAATAGCTGGGAGTTGTGGCAGGCACCTGTAGTGGGGAGGCTGAGGCAAGAGAATTGCTTAAACCCAGGAGTTGGAGGTTGCTGTGAGCTGTGATGTCATAGCACTCAACCAAGGGTGATAAAGTGAGACTGTGTCTCTAAGAAAAAAAAAAAGGGCAGCGCCTGTGGCTCAGTGAGCAGGGCACCGGCCCCATATACCGAGGGTGGTGGGTTCAAACCCGGCCCCCGCCAAACTGCAACAAAAAAATAGCTGGGCGTTGTGGCGGGCGCCTGTAGTCCCAGCTACTCGGGAGGCTGAGGCAAGAGAATCGCCTAAGCCCAGGAGTTGGAGGTTGCTGTGAGCTGTGTGGATGCCACGGAACTCTACCGAGGGCAATAAAGTGAAACTCTGTCTCTACAAAAAAAAAACTGCAAGAAAGATATTATTGCTGTGAGGAAAAGCCTGAGTTCTCACCATCTGTCACAGGTCTACAGTCACCTTTAGGATGAATTTACTCAAATCACTTGAACTCTGTGTGTCCGCCCCCTTGAGAGACTGGGTCACCTGTTCTCTGAGAAAATTACATTCCTCACCAGAATATTTGAGTCTTAATTGAAACTTATAAAGCATTCTGATATCCTTATCTCAAGTATATTGCAAGCATAACCTTCTACTCCCTTGAGGAAGCAGGGGACTGGGGCAGGTTTATGAGGCAGCCAGATTCTTGGCTTGGGCGGCACCTGCACTCCCGCATTTGCAAACTTCCGCACAAAGAGAGCCTGCTGCCCCAGGGCCAAAGTTCAGCTTCACACAGTAAAACCAAAAATGCATCAGAAACAAACGCCTGTGTCCTCCTCTGAAACAGGCTTCTATTTACTGTCTGTGGGTACTTGGGTACCTCCGTATCCACCTCTATCTAAAGACAACCAAATGTCCAATCAATCGTTTTGAGATTTCAAAATACCTGTTAAACTAGATGATGATAAACATCAAGGCCAACTGGACATCTGGGTCCTGTCACCCTAATTGTTATCTTCTGGTTACTGATTCAAAGTCTAGTCTCCTTGGGCCACTCACTAGTCCCTGAGTGAGACTTCTTAGAGACCAACCCCAGAAAGCTACATGCCACCTGTTTTTCCCAAGTGATTCTTTTGTACATTGATTTTTTTTTTTTTTGAAAACTTTTCTGGTAATTCAGACTATATTGATATTTGCTTCTAAATTATGTTTGTGTGCCGTGTGTGTGTGTGTGTGTGTGTGTATGTGTGTGATCTAAATCAGAAAACACAGTTTCCCTTTAGCTCTACTTGTAAGTCGCTTCTCAGGGCCTCAGAAGAGCGCATGCAGTCGCAGGAGAGGCACACGCTCCACGTTACAGTCCACTGTGCTGACTTAGTCAGTCAGTCTTGGCTCGGTGGCGGAGAACAATGAGGGCCATGCTGTCTTGAGCCTGCCCATGTGTATTTCCCTACTGTGCTAGCCAAAGCAAATTGACCCTTTTTCATTTTTATGTTCATCCAAAGATAATTGATTACACTCTATAGCTAATTTATCATAAGAGTTATTTCAATAAATATAAAATAGCAAATCTCAAAGATAAGAAAACAGTAGGTCATAGTTTAGATTTTTTTTTCTCAGCGGGATATAAAATAATGATGTATCCAGCATTTGAAGAGACCTTGAGATTCATCAAGTATCTTAACATTTGCTGTTTTAAAGAGAGATAAGGAAGGAGCCTATTTTCATGTTGTAAAGTTCTGTGCTGAAGCTTTTCATGTTTCCTCTGAACCTAGCAAATAAATTTTAAACTCAGGAGGAAATAAAAACACTAAGATGTTAAATACCTTAGCCCACAGACCCTGTAAATGCTGCTATTTAAGATTTAATATATCTAGTGTGTTATCATGTATTAAATTACCTCTTTAAGCTTAGAATTATATATGGGATACTGTGCCCACTGTATACCAGGCACTAGCCATTACATATTAGACCCTGTGTCCACTACATGCCAGACACGATTCTGCACACTTCACCGGATTAAGTCATTTAACTTGTTCCAATCCCAGGAGGCAGGTACTTACTCTTATGTCCCTATTTTAGAACTGAGGAAATAGTTCAAAGAGATGAAATAACTTGCTCAAAGAGACACATAGTTTGGAAAAGCCAAAACACAGGAGGCCAGTTGTAGAATTCATGTGTGGAGCCACCGTACTATGTTGGCATTAGTGGTGGAAGTTTTTCCAGGGATTCATAAATTATTTTGACAGATCATTCCCTGCGTAGTTTTATCACCACATACAAAAATAGTCTGACGAAAAGCTACCAATACTATAACTCTTAATTTTCTACCTGTGTTTTTTAAAAAGTTTTATAAAATCTGTGACAGTGTATATGCACACACAATTTTCCAAATACATATATTTTTAGTAAATGTAGAAAGCATAGTTTTATAACATGCAAAAAAATAATAATAAGTAGAATATTTAGGTAGTCAAGTACTCTAACAGTACATATATTTTGTTGCTATATTTTCTAGTGTTAGTGAATTATATATGAAAGTAAAAACAAATTACTCCCATTTCAAAAAAACCCTTAAATATAACATATTTCTAATCAATAAAACAATGTTGTAAAGTGTATGAAGATAACACAAGTATACCGAATAAGAATAGCAACATTTACACTAGTCTTTCAAAAATATTGACATCAAATTTGCAATTCATTTTTAGTAGAAGCATGGAGCTAAGACTAATTTAAAATAGTGAAATATGATTTATGGGCTAAACAAACACATTTAATTAGATTTTTATGTAAAAAAAAAATCCTGATTTTTGTTGTCAGGAAGCAAAAGAGGGAAAGGTTCAAATTCCTCTAGAAAACAATATTGGAAAAATAAATAATGGCTAACTGTGTTATCCTTTATATTTTCAATAATATGGGTTGGTATTGGTTTATGAGAGCCTCTAAAACGCTAGAAAATGGTAAAAATACTGTCTGGCAATTTACAATATTTAGACCAAGTAGAAAATGAATTCAAACGATCTGTTTATTCACAGAAAGGACTGTGGCTCCTTGTCATGGGCAGCACTGTGCTCTCGGAGAGAAGGTGTGTTCCTGGGCCTGCATCTCCCACCTCTGGGCTGGAGGCACACTTCCCTTGCCACCAGAGCCAGTGGACTGTGGCCTCAAAGATGTGTCAAACGGTTTATGAAGCTAATGTATGATGCCCCATGATCATATCAATATACACAGCTATGATTTAATTAAAAAAAAAAAAAAAAAAAGGAAAGAAAGAAATTCCAGGAACACCACAAAAAAAAAAAAAGATGTGAAAAGGAGCTTTGCTGTTTGATTCTTTTCTGGAATTCTAGAAAGGAATTTTTTATGTTTTGGTTATGTTTTGACCCTTTGTCATGATAATGTTTGTGCTTAAACTGTGGATTAAAAAAAAAAAAAGCAGAAAAACAACACTTGCTTACTGGAGAAAGAGAGAGAGAGGTGGGGTTTACATCTATGGTGAATATTCGTTAATTCACTAAGTGTATCAGAACCAGCTGGGAGTAAACAAGATCCTTTCCCTTCTTTGTTTCTACACCTGGGAAATTTGTCCCAGGCATGAAACTGGAGATCAAGCAAGTTCTCAAAGTCCATCTCACAACAGTATTCCAAATACTGGGATTTATCACATTTTCACCCAATCATTAACTTCGAGAGTTGATGCACCCAGTGCTGTCGAGAACCTAGAGAGGGCGAGTGAGATGGGTGGTGAAGCAGCCCCATCCCAGCAGTTATTCCAATAACCTTCACGTTGCACAGCTCCCTACTCCCTACACACTCCCTACTCATTTCTGCTCAGACAGAAGGCAGATAATGGTAGATAATTCATATTTTCATTTCTCCAAATAAGATCATAGGCATAGAATGGGCATTTTTCCTTTAAAAGTCTTCTGCCTTGTAGAGAAGAGGGCGTCCTTAATACTGCGTCACCTCTAGCATCCTGGATTGTCCCTTAAGAAAGGACATCAATTACACATCTTGGCCTCAGAGGAAGGACTTCTCAAAGCCCTTTGAAATGCCCAGGAATGAGGGGAGGGGAGGGGGTCGATAGAGGGTGGATTAGTAGGGGGGCCACACCTATGGAGCATATTGGCAGTACAAGTTGGATCTATCAGGTGTAGAACACAAATGTCTTAATGCTATAATTGGGTAAATGAGGTGAAAGGTATGTTGATTAGTAGGATGTAGGCACTCCAATTTGTACAAATAATCAACACATCAAATCCCATAATGGCATAAGTGTATTTATGATCTATGTACAAATAACTTAATAAAAAAATTTTTAAATTAAAATTAAAAAAGAAAGAAAGAAAGAAAGAAATGCCCAGGAATGAACCAAACATTCTATGCTCACACCTGCTTGGAATGCTTCTCTGCAAACGGAGGAAACTCCAAGATTTAGGAATTTGACTTCATTTCCCGTTGATATTTTCACCAGCCAAACTTTTCAAATAACTTGTCCTCATTTTTATTTCTTGTCTGAGTTCTCATGAAATTAAACTGTTGTACAACTCCATGCAGCTGGACGCACCGACCCTCACACCTGGGCACAATACCTTACTTCAGTGCTGGGAAGGACAAAAGTCCTGGTTCATCAATTCCTCCTGATTGATACAATCGTCACTTAATGGAATAACGACATTCTTAGAGTCAGATGACTTCTTTCCTTTCCTCTCCTCTCCTTGGAAGTTTAGAGACTGTGACGTTTAAAATGGTCAGGCTGATTTCTATGCTATAGCATGACCCAGGTTAATTAGGCTGACCAAAATCAGGATGTTCATACACTAGCAATAAATAGGTAAGGACATAATCTTAACTCCAAGAAGTTCAATGGGTTTGTTTATACACATCTGCAGATAAATTGAAATACACCTGCTAGTGAAAAAACGAGAACAAATTCTGAAATGTGGCAAAACACAGACAGAAATGTCAAGACCCCATTATGGTGACATTTCACTCTGACCAGAAGGAAGTAAGAAACTGACTGCTCAGCAGCACTGAACTTCATTCCACGTTTTATTTTATTTTATTTTAACCACAAAGTTCATCACTCTTATGTTGGTAGATACTTGATGGTTAGCTTCTGAAGCATTACTTATGAAATAGCAATTATTTATTTCCAGCAATCCTGATTTGGGCAAGTAATAATGCCTGGCTATTAAAATAAAATCTGTCTCTTTATCTTTCATACACACATTCGTGCACATACAGACACCTAGAATTTGATTATTTTTTACCCTCACTATAAAGAATGATCATTTGCAGTGGTTCTTAATTCCTGGTCTACAAATTCCCTCCTCACCTTTACTTCCAGGAATTGCAAAATGATTAACACTCCGTTGTAATATAATTATGTCCTGCCATACGTTTTTAAAATTGTCTTCATTTGTATTGATTTCGTACTTTAAAAATCAGTTGTGTTTATGTTTAATGTTTTTATATGGGTTCACTAATGAGATCTTTATTTGAAGTGTGCATCATGGAAGCTTAAAATACATAAATAATAAGTTATTCATTCTGGAACTTCGTGAATATGAGTACAACCAAGTGACCTATACACTGTAAAGTAAATAGACTGGGAAAGTACAGCTTGGACACTGGGAGATTAAGACAGAATGAAACATGTAGCAAAAAAGAGCTGAGCACAAGAAAGCCCCTGCCAGGGAGGAGCTGCTTTACAGGTGAGCTCTGCTCTGCCGCAGAGATGCTGCAAGAGTTCCACTGGTTATTGTTCTTTTTTTTTCCTTTTTTCTTTTCTTTTTTTGTTTTTTATTGTTGGGGCTTCATTGAGGGTACAATAAGCCAGGTTACATTGATTGCAATTGTTAGGTAAAGTCCCTCTTGCAATCATGTCTTGCCCCCATAAAGTGTGACACACACCAAGGCCCCACCCCCCTCCCTCCATCCCTCTTTCTGCTTTCCCCCCCCCCCCCATAACCTTAATTGTCATTAATTGTCCTCATCAAGCTCACAACACTGCATCTAAGATAAGGGAGAAGAGGGAATTATAATTTAATTAAAACTTGTCAAGTGAATAGGGTCCTACACAGTTCCTCATAAAGAGGAGCCCACCATTAATGGCCACACAGGTTTTAAGTTCAATACCCTCTATGCTGAGGCTAAATGAAGCTCCACTGAAAGGGACTTTAATATATTTCAACTTTCTAATTAAACTGGAGCCCCTTTATTTTTTGCCATCTTAGCCTCAGGAGGAATGCCAGACCACTTAGGAGCCATTTAAAGCAATGCGTAACAATGACAGAGGTTTCCAAATTAAAATAGAAATAAGGCAAAAACTAGATTTTGTTATCAAAAGGATTTTTCTGCAAAATAATTAAGACAACCATTTAAAAGTTTATGTTCAAATACCTGTTCAGAGGATATAAAAATAACTACACTCAGTCTAAAAGTCTTAATTATCTAAAAAGAACCTGAATATACTTACAAAGATTAATTAAATTATGCAAGATAGGTATAATAATATTAAACATACCTTTACGTCCATTTATCTGTAAAATTAGATCCTTAAAGGTGGGAAGGTTTACATGAAAAGGTGAAAACAAATGAAAGACACCATGTTCTGAGTTAGCGACTGGAAGTTTTTGTTCCCTCCTTTCCAGAATGCGATGAGTGTCCTTGTAATGGGGACCTGAGAGAGCTCTTGCTGTCGCACTGTCTCCAGCCGGTCAGCACAGAGCTAGAAGGTGTGTCGGCGAGCCAGGAAGCAGGTTCTCACCAGACTGGGAATGTGGCAGTGTTGGTCTTGGACTTGCTACCTTCAGAATGGTGGGACATCAATTCATCTTGCTCATAACCCTCCCACTGTATGATATTTTCTTACAGCAGCTCACACTGACTATGACCCTCTGAGAGTTGACTTGCCCTGCAAAGACCTTCACTTCATGCAACTGTAAGAGTAATTGGCATTTGTAAAGTGCCTTAAATATTCTAGTAATGTTCTAAATGCTTTACTCACAGCAACTCATGATTCTTCACAACAGCTCCATAGGAGGGGGATGTCCTTATTGTCCCCATTTTACACAGGGCAGGAGAAAAGCAGTTTGACTAAATTTGCATAAAAATAAGTGTTCAGCAATAGAAACCAGGCAATGTGTCTCCAGATTCTATACTTGAAGTTACTGGGCTTTAACACAGGATGTTATACAGCAAAATACTTCCTTTATCCTCTACAACTGAAAATCAAATAACTCCGTCATCACACCTGAGTGGAGAGCCCTGACCTGTGGCCCTCTTGTCAGTGTCCCCAGCACTAAAATGGGCCCTCAGAAGTCAGGACAGCCTGCCCCTGGAACATCCAGAAAGCAAACATTATATTTCCATATTTCTTCCCTGTAAAGAAAGATTCTCTCCTGATTCCCAGTCTCTGTGATAAAAATGTACGAATCCTCCTGAGTAGAATGTCATACCTTTAAAACATACGTAACCAAACACTTTGTACACATTTCCTACTGTAGAAGCAACGTCTTAAAGAATAAACATGCAGTTTGAGGAGCACTTAGGAAATATTGCAACGATTCAACATACATGATACAACTTCTCTGAGTGTTTTGTTGTTATTAGCTTAAACACATCTGCCTATCCTTCACATTCAACTCCAGGAAAAATAGTTTATCATTCTTCAAGATGATGCTCAAAGGTTTCATTTGTGGGGAATCATAAAATGGAGGACAGACATACCTAACACAAATGAGAGGCTGGAGGACTGATTTTCTAAATGTTATTTGCAATGATTGTGCAATGATTAAGGCCTCCCCCTCTCTGATCCTTGACTTCTGAGCCCCCCAACCCTCTCTTTGGTGTGGGTACGATTGTGACTTGCTCCTAATCATCAGGGGAAGGCCAAGGTGTGGGGATGGATGTACTAATTTACTCTATCAGTGGTTCTAATTTTTATTTGTTATCGTGCGTATGTGTGCATCTCCACAGGTAAGCTCGCCACACCTTCCTGTGCAGCAGCCAGCTGCCAGGCCCCGGGCTGCCCATGGTGCATCCCTGGACTGCAGACTGCTGTCAGCTTCTGGGACCTGAGGATGGCCCCCACTGACAGCCAGAAAGAAAATTAAGCCATCAGTCCTCTAATTGGGAGGTGCTAGATCCTGCCCAGAGAGGCCAACTCTTCTTCAGAAACCCCTGAGAGGAGGACACAGCCCAGCTGCCATTTTGATTGCAGCTTTGTGAGGCCCTAGGCAGATGCCCCAGCCAAGCTGGGCCCAGTCTCCAACCCGGAGACACTGTAAGATAATAAATACATCCTGTTTTAAGTTACTACGTTTGTGGCCATTGTTAAGCAGCAACAGAAAGTGAATGCAGGTTACCTTTGCCACAAAACCCAGCTCTTGCCACGCTAACCCAGGGCACTTACTCTCACAGCCTCTTCCTGGCCGTGCCACAGCTTTACAAGTCTCCAACTTAGTTTTTAAGGAATGAAATGTGTATTTCAGATGAATCCAAACTATCAAAAATTTTTTGATAGTTTTTTTACAACTATCAGCCTTGGGTTTACTTTATTAGTGGTTCTAATTTTTATTTGTTATTATAATTGGTAATTTTCTTTAATAATTTTAGATTGTGCATTCATCACATTTTTAAAAACATCCACTAAGTTCCATGAACTGTCATACAATGGTAGATATGAGATGTACAACTCTTCTCATATAGAGAATCACAGACCATGAAAGGAGATACCAAAAAAAAGTTCTTAAGTCAAGAATGCCAGAACATCACTGATGCCCAGAAGAGAGAGCCCAGCCAGGAAGGACCTGATGCCCAGAAGAGGCGGCCGGGAAGAACCTCGGCTTCAGATGTGGAGTGGAGAACGTGGGTCTGAAGCAAGGATTGCCTGAGGTCAGTGAGCAAGCTCAGTGACGCTGGGAACACTAATTCAGTTCTCTGTGTTTCCGTTTCCTTAAGGATAAAGTTGGACAGACATTATCCCTTCCTTTATAGTATAGTGTTATAAAATGATTTAATACGTATAACACACACAAAGTGGTTGCTATGCCTATAACTTATCACAGGGCTGTTTAAGGAAGATTTCTAGAGGAGGAAAGACCGAGTTGATTTGTGAACAACGGTAACTACTTTGCAAGGTCAGAATGTGTTGAGGCAATGGACACACAGGGCCCTCCGATGGTTCTGTGCCCTGCCCTGGATGTTGTGATAAGGAATGGGCTCGGAGAGAGAACTGCCAAGGTTTGTAAGAGGCCAGAACTGGCATGCCCAGGAGTGTGGCTTGATCTTGAAGGGGGCAAGTGTGAGTGCCCTGCCCAGGCTTCTCTGAGCAACTTTTTACAACTATCAGCCTTGGGTTTAAAATACAATTAACCTTATGTCTAACTGTGATAAGCTCAGCAAACTCTCTGTGAAAAGGATATGTTTAATAGCTCCATGTGGTTCATGAGTCCTTTTGGTAATTTTACCTCCTTGCTCTAACATTTCATGGTAAGTCTTCTGGAAAATGCTTTCTTGTCAAGAGCAGAACAATATTTGATGAAAAGCAGACAAAGACTCTGAATGGATATCTCACCAAAGGAAATAAACAGGTGGCAAATAATATCCAGAAAGATGCTCAACATTATATATCATTAAGAAATGAGACACCAGACGTTGATTAGAATGGCTAAAATCCATTCTAATTTAGAAAATAGAGACAAGGCAGGTAAGAATTTTACCTAAATAAAAAAAAATGGAAAGAAAAGCTCAAAATTCTTATTTTTAAGGATAAATTGAAAGTAAGAAAAAAAAAACACATATGCAGGGATATTCATGAGTAAGATCAGAAGACAGCCAAAAAAAAAGTAGGGAAAATAAAGAGTGGAAGAGAGACAGAGAGAGAGAGAGAGAAGGGAGAAATGCTGGCAAGAGTGTGGGGTGCAGGAACTCTCATCATTGCTGGGAAGGGAAACTAGAGAAGCCACTTTGGAAAACACGGGGCAGATTCCTCCAAAGCTAAACTGCCTTCATATGTGACCCAGTGATTGCTTTCCTCGATATTTACCAAGATGAGTTCAAAACTTATGTTCATTCAAAGTCTTTACGAAATATTTATAGGTGAATTTTTCATAATTGCTAAAAGCTGGGAGCAACCAAGATGCACCTTCTTAGACGAATGGATAAACAAACCATGGCACATCCATACGGTGGGATATTAATTGGCTGAAAAAAGTTAATAAGTTAGCAAACCACAAAAAGACAAGGTGGGAACTTGAATGCACATTGCTAAGTGAAATAAGGTAGTCTATATTATACCAAATTTATGACATTCTGGAAAAGGGACAATAAAGAAGGTCAGTTCAAATTATATTGACATCTCAAGTAAAAATAAGCCTAAATTCCCCAGGATATATAAACTGACTTTCTTTCTTTTTTAAATGAACCTGATCATTATAATGTTGATCATGCTGCAGTAATTTCACACGATCCACTCTTATTTCTTTCTAGAAGACCAAAAATTAAATGCAATTATTTCTAATAGAGGCATTATTTGTTTCATTATACCTCTCAAATAGGATACTGCATTTAGATTTATTTTTAACCAAAATATAAACAACTAAAAAGTACTATGAGATTTTTGAGAATAAGACACCTATTGTAGAACCATGAAAACTGCTGACGGCCTGACGGCCGCAAGTGCCACCGATGTAAATCCGAGTGCCAGGAGACACATTTTCTGCGTCGCTCTTCGTCCTTATTCAGAGCACACAGTAATTGACTGCAAAGGCTGCCTTAATGCACACTCTCTATCGAGAACGTGCTTGAAGAATACATTTTTCACTCAAGATGGGCCTGTGCTATCAATTAGACAGAGGAAACTGTCATGAGCAATGAAGGCTCTTATTAAAAATTGATTTTGGTCTAGTTACGGCCCAACCCCCAATTTCAATCTGAAGACCAAGGTTGCCTCAGAATAAAGCCCCAAAGAAAAAGAGATCAATATCAAATATTTGTGTCCTGAGGTTAATAATTTGCTTATAAAAGCAGATTGAAATGTCTGTTTTTAGGAAGGTGCAAGTTTGGTACCACTGGAACAATTTTTTTCAAGGGCAGTCAATATTTTTGACTCAGATGAGTAATAATCATATATCTATATTGGATACGCAAAGATAAAATGGGTAAAAAGAAGTTAAAGTTGCTTCAGTGAATAATTATCATTGTGTATGTCTTTGGAGTTGATTCAGAAATCCTAAAAGAGTGTGTTGAGAGTGTATGTGTGTGTGTGCGTGTGCGTTCACCCTTGACTGCTCACCTAAGTGATGGCCTTTAGTCTACACATGACTTGTTACTAATGCACATACATTATAAGGCTAATTATCGAACACTCTAATAGAATTTAAATAAAATTAACTCACCCAAAGAATAATGATAATTGAGCTAAGCAGCATCCTTAAAAGACATCTTTCACGTTAGTACAAATTTTATGTTTAGTTACTACCTGTCTGCTGTCATAAAAAAGAAATAATGGCCAAGAAATGCTAATGATATGCATTAAATACCAACTCAATTTTTTAGATTTGGTTAAAAAAAAAGCCAACTTATTTTTATTGATTCACTTCAAATATAGTAAGCCCTGAGCATGTGCCCATAAAATACATGTGAGCTCAGAGGTCCCGGGAGAGGATGTGAGTGACAGCCCTGGGTCCTCTCCTTTCCAGGGAAAAACAGATGCTTCCAAAGGGGAAATTCAGTAAAACAGATTGCTAGAGAGGGCAGAGAAAATTGGAAAAGTAGAATCCTGGGAGGAAAAGACCCTCTTTCCGAACACCAGTATCCCTGTCAGCCACGTAAATGTTGAGAAAGCAGCTCTATCTTCCTTATAAAACATTGAATATCCTAGAAATTTAAAAGAAATAGAGAAAATTCTATTCTTATAATTTTCATGTACAAAACACGTAGGTTAGTACTTGACTATGAAAAATTGCCCAATGATATTTAAGATTTACCAAAGTAATATATAAAGTTTTTAAAATTTTAATATTTACAAGAGAGTTTATCTGTGATTAGCTCACAGCCTGTGTTACTTTAAAATATGATCATGCTTGGGGGTGGGACACAATTATAAGACGGACTTTACCTAACAAATGCAATCAGTGTAACCTCGTTCTTTGTATCCTCAATGAATCCCCAATAATTAAATATATAATTTGATATATTCTCAAAGTTTTAAGAATTCTCAAATTTATGTATATATATGTGTGTGTGTATATATATTATATATATATATATATAATCATGCTTTCATGCAAAGACAGTTCTATCTACATTTAATGTTCATTTTACCCAAATAAATTTCTCCTCACTACTAAACATTATTCAAGATCTATCCGGGCTATGGTTTAAAAATAATACAAGTAGGTAAAACTTCACAAATTCTATTAAAATACAGGTTTTAAAGAAAGTTTATCTGCATTTATATTACTTGGTATTTTCATCAACATTACCACTGGATTAAAAAAAAAAATGCCTGGTGAATTCCAATCAGTCACGTTAAATATGCAAAACTGGCTGTACATATTGTCTTGTTGATTACCTATTCTCTACTGTGAATATATCTTTCTATAATTTCGTAGAGAATAGCCTAGGAAACAGAATAAATTTAGAAAATAGAGACAAGGTAGGTAACAATGGTACCTGAAATATGGAAAGAAACGCTCAAAATTCTCATTGTTGAAGATAAATTGAAAGTAAGAAAAAAAAACGCATATGCAGGGATATTCATGAGTAAGATCAGAAAACAACAACAGCAAAAAACAGTGGAGAGAAAGGAAGTGAAGGTGTCCAAGAGAGAGTGGAGAAATAAAAAAAAGGGGGCACGGTGACACGGAAAGCACGGGAAGCCCATACGAGCGGTCTGATTTGCTATTCAGCCCTGCTCTCAACACAGGGACGGTGCCGGCTTCTTATCAATACGTGTAAGAATTGGTACTTTTGGTACATTTATCATTTCTCAAACCTTGATAAGAAATCTCTAAAATTTTTAAGAAAAAGATTAATAAAATTAATAACATTAATAAAAAGGATCAATAAAATAACACCAATCATAGATTGGCATCATAAAATGTGACAATAATGTAGTAATGTCTCTTTGATAATCAGAACAGAAAACAAGAACTAGAATAAATACACGCTGAAAATGGAGGTGAAGTCCTGACCTTGACATGTGTCCTCCTTTCACTTTGAAATAACTGCAAGGTGGTCAAGGTCAAGCATCTCTCCTTGCTAGACTCATGGAAGACACCAAGCTCCCAGAGCCACGCGGGAGCGGAAGAGAGCCTTGCTTTCCTCATGGGCATCCCAAGCCACCAATCACAGATATAAGCGAGGTGTAGGTTGTCTCCAACCAAACCACTGGATTTCCTGGGCTTTTCAGGTGGTGAGCTAATACATTTCCCATATTGCTTAAGTTGTGTTGAGTAGGGGTCTCTACTACTTGTGAATAAAATTATCACCACTTTGTACTGAGTTTGAACCCTGAGCCTAAATCATACAAACAATATGCTCAGCATAAGTTAGTTACTGGCCCCAAGCCTACGTTTCCAGATCCCATCACTTTTTCCAACCCACTCTAAACGACTTCCCCTTCCAGAGCCATGTTCTCTATCCTGGCATGGAATCAAACCCTTCACTGTGCCATTCACATGTGTCATTTACTGAGATCCGTACAAACGGCTGTATGCATGTGGGTTGGCACATGTACACCAAAAAGACAGGGCGAAGCCTCCATCCCAAGCAGCTCACCTAAGATGTATTTGAAATAGGGCTGTTACAGATGGGATTAGTGAAGGCCATGCTGGATTAGTGTCACTATTAATACAATAACTGATGTCTTTATGAAAAGAACAATTCAGACACTGAGACACACCCTGAGGGAAGAAAGCAGTGATGTGACGAGAGGCTAAGGAAGGCCAAGGATTGCTGGCTGACACCAGCAGCAGGGCCAAGCCTGGGACACACCCTTTCTTGCAATCTTCACAGAAAGCCTGGCTCTGGGAACACCGTGATCTTCAGGTCTGTGAGAATAAACTCCCATTGTGTTAAGCCATTCAATTTGCGGCATTTTGATATGACAGCCCTATGAGATCAAGACTACGTATTTGTTTCTTTAAAAAATCCCTTCTTTTGCCAAATTATTTATTTTAAGACACAGTAACCATCCCAAGGCAGGGCCGTGCCAGCTGGTGTGACACTTGGCAGGTAATAGGAACACAGCGTCTACTTGCTAAATGAAGAACTCAGAGGATAGATATTAAAATGTATAATGGGGGCTTTAGAAGGGAATAAATGAAATAAAAATGTAGATAAAATGCTAGGAAGTTATCTGGCTCAAGAAAGGTTAGCTCTCTTTCTTAGAGAAGTGTCTTTGTTGTTAATTTAAGTATCTAGCAAATATCTTTTATCATTCAAATATGTTTTTCCAATAAGCGAATTCTCACTGGTATTTTTAATAACCTCTCTCTTTTTACCTACGAATATTAAAATCATTGGCATAAATTGACTTTCATTAATCTTTTCTGTGTTTTTTCTGCTCCGTCGCACCAACCTCAGATGTGATGAGCTCTACATAGCAAAATATTAGAACAAAAGTTCTGAGGAGTCCACGGTGCATATAATCAAGCCTTCAGTAAGTGAGTCTGATCCAATTCCTACAGAGATATTTAATTGGAACTTAATCGACACCATTCCCCTCCCCATTAAATGATGTCAATAAAATTTTAGTACACATGACTTAAGTTAAAGAAAAATAACGATGCCTAGTTTTGTTGACTCATGGTTTCTGTGAAGCTATAATATATGAAAGGCAATTTGAATTTCAAGCTCATCCTGCTCATTTTCATTTTTGCCGCTGAAAAAAAGAAAACTTGCTTGTGCTACCTGTGCAGAACAGAGGTATGTGGCTGGGCCAAGGTGGACTGAAATTCAAGGAGTGGATAAAAATCAAAAGATGTGCTGCAAACATTCTGCTCACTCTGCTTAGGTAACACAGGGATCTCCCCAGACAGGGTGAGGGGAATAGTGGCCAGAAGTATGTGCCATCTTGGGAAGGAAAGTTAAAAATAAGGCGTTCTATGGAAGGCAAGACTGAGCATTGTGGAGTCTCATTTTGTGGCCTTTGTGAGTGAGGGACTGTGTGGGGGGCTATGGAAACAAGTCTGATGACCTCTGTTTTGAACTTGGCCTCTGCATCAGCTCTCTGCTTGATGCTGTGCTGTTGTTAGTGCTCCACTTTCTCAGGCAGCTGCTCTCCACCCTCCGCCTCCCTGGATCCCACCACTCTGAGGAAGCAGACATAGCACTTCCATCCCATCATCAGCCGATAAGGAGTCAGAATCTACTCGCTTTGAACAAAGCTGGAACTCATTTTGAAAGCAGATCCTTAAAGCTGAGACATAATCAGACACAGACTTTGGATGGGTAATCAAGCTTTACAAAAATTAGTTCACAGAAGGTTTACATACAGGGGTCCTCAAACTATGGCCCACAGCCCACGTGAGGCAGTGTGATTGTATTTGTTCCCGTTTTGTTTTTTTTACTTCAAAATAAGATATGTGCCGTTTGCATAGGAATTTGTTCATAGTTGTTTTTTTTTTTTTTTTTAAACTATAGTCTGGCCCTCAAACGGTCTGAAGGACAGTGAACTGGCCCCCTGTTTAAAAAGTTTGAGGACCCTTCAAACTTGTACAATATCAGAATGTATCTTTCCCAGGCTATCCAGACTATTTAATACTTGTTTTGTGAATCAAACAACACAGGCTCAGAGACTGGGAGAAGCAGATTAATAGCCTATAAAGCTACTTGTGAGAGTGAGCTAACAAAAATTAGAAAGAAAGGCTTAAAAAAATAATAGAAATACCGCTTCTCGTTCTTTTTCTTTCTCCTGCTTCTACAAGCCCTGCTAGACAGATGTCATCAACATGTCAGTAGCAATGACACCAGACAGCTTGTCTATTACCCTAGACTCAATATTTTATGATTTATTTTTACAGAACATTCTAGAACATATAGTGCTTCACCTTCCTCTGGCATCTAGACTCTGCCATCCCTGGACTCTCACTTTCTTTAAACTCACCTTTACCATGACTTTGAATGCCATGACTTCTTTGTGACTCAGAGCAAGGAATTTTGAAACTATTGTCTGCTACTTGACAAAGTAAATCTATTTATAATGCCAGTGGTTTGGCACTACAATAAAATGTCCTTAATAAACTCTGTTGATGATAATATTCAGGGGGAAATATTAAGTGCTTTTCAATTCATGCCTAACCTTTTCAGGCCCAGTTGTGTCTCACAGAGTTATAACCTGCCATCGCTCTTCATTCTCCTTTCCAAAATCCAGCGTGTTCCATATATAGTAGTTCTATTGGGGAGCGTGTAGGAAGGCAGATGAGTGAAAAAGGTGGTGGCAGCAGCCACCTGGGCAGAGGCAGACATTAAGTAAAGATTAATGACAATGAGAACTCATGCCCGAGTGAGGAAATTACCACACTCCAGTTAAATGGAAGGCAGAGCTGAAAGATACAAAATGCTAAAAATACAAAACTCCTTTCAGCACAGAGTTCCCCAAGACAGTTCATGCAAAGAACATGTGTAAGGTCTGAGGCTTGGCAGGAAGATTGGTAGCAGTCACAGGTCTCCAAAATGAATGGCAGGGAAATAGTTATTTTTCCTCAGTGCAATCTTAGAAATGTGCAGGCATCTTTTTGGCATTTGAATGGCAGGTGCCTCCAAGAACCCTTATGTGTGCAGACACCCCAAAGTACATGGGATTTCTTGGAGAAACAATGAAGGCAGGTGTACCTATAACAGGACAACTGCTGCAGGCCAAGCTTTGCTGTACTCTGCTGAAGCTGGTCCTCTGTGTTTACGCAATATCCTGGATACACACACACTCACACACACACACACAGACACACACACCTTTGTTCCTTTGTTCTCAGGGTCTCTCAGTGTCCACTCCAGTGGAAATCCCCACAATAATTCTTACAGGAATTTTATAGCTCGGAGTGTTTGTCTATATATATAAAAACACTCAAAAAATGAAAGAATCTATTTTTCCTCCTTGGGAATAAAGTAAGCTAATTAAGGGAAGAACATGCAGTCATCTTCATCCTCTAAATGCTCAGCCCAATGCTTAGCACTTGGGGTTGCCAGACAATGATGTGTAGACCTGAGTCTTGTTTGGAATTCATAAGTATAAAACTATTTGCTTTCCAAGGTTTTCTGTCACTGAAGTTGATTTCTACTTTATTTAAATATGTGTGTATATATCTTATATAATTCTGTACATATTATATCTTATGTATTTCCAAATAAGTTCACATTATTAATAAATAGTAAATTTGCATTTACTTAATCTTTAATTTTAAAAAATAAGTTTAATTTATATTTTTGAACATTAATTTTATTTTTAATTAATTACATTAAATGTGTGGAGAGAGATGAAGGGAGAATCTAGACTCTCTTATAATTTTAGAGAAAGATAATTTATGCCTAATAAAGCACATTGGAAATATGAAGTGCTGTTGAGATAACAAAGTTCCAATTTTTATCTCCACCTGGACAAAGGGAAACCATATTTACTGAGTACCTACTTTACAGTTCCAGACACTTAGCTAAGCCCTCTGAATTCATTTAACCTGATCTTCATAAGGATCCTTGAGGTGGACTCAGCCTTCACTTCACACGTGAGGACACTGTTGCCCTGACCTTTGTTCTCAGCATTTCTCAGTGTCGACTCCATTGTAAATCTCTACAATAACTCTACAGGAATTTTATACCTTGGGTTGTTTGTCTTCTCTTTCTGAGCTTAATGAAATCACAGGATCAAAATAATACCTATGAAGAATAAAACTATTTGTATCAGAGGGTTCAGCTTCATATTAACATGGCCAGTGGTTCCATACAAACTGCAAAGCTGAATTCCTTAGAATAATAATAAAAGAAGAGAATTGAAAATTTTCCCAAACTAATTGCTCAGCTATAGAAATATCTAATCATAATCTCCCAAGAATATGGTATGAATGAAGGTGCGAAAGCAAACACAAAATAATTTAAAAACATAGTCATTTCTGTGTAGGGATTTAAATCAGGTTGGAGAAAGAAAATACCAGGATACTAACAGAAAATAAGGCAAGACAACTCAATTAATGAGCATCTAAGATTTTCTGAGAAAGTGTCTTCAAGTGCAAAGAAGGAGTAGGGCAGCCAAGCTAAGCGAGACATATGAAAAAGGGCTGGGATTAAGAGCAGGGACATGCTCTGTGGGGAAATGTGAGCTCTTCCTGGTAATGAACTCGCTGGCAAGTCTGCATAGAGCTGGTCCAGTACTCTTGGAATGCTGAGTTGAGGTGCAAGTTCGCGTAGAGGTGGTCCAGTACTCTTGGAGAGCTGACCTGAGGCACAAGTCTGCATAGAGGTGGTCCAGTATTCTTGGAATGCTGAGTTGAGGCACAAGTCTGCATAGAGGTGGTCCAGTATACTTGGAATGCTGAGTTGAGGTGCAAATTTGCATAGAGGTGGTCCAGTACTCTTGGAGAGCTGAGTTGAGGCACAAGTCTGCGTAGAGGTGGTCCAGTACCTATGGCGTGCTGAGTGGAGGTGCAAGTCTGTGTAGAGGTGGTCCAGTACTTATGGCGTGCTGAGTGGAGGTGCAAGTCTGTGTAGAGGTGGTCCAGTACTCTTGGAGTGCTGAGCGGAGCCACAGACAACTCTGACATGGGACAGTAACGTTTCATGAAGGATGATTTTGAACCTCTCTGTTTGATAAGTTACAAATAGGCAACATTTTCAGGGAGCTACCTTATCAACAACAGTAGACTCTCTGACCACCCAAGAGACGATAACAAACTGGTCAACATACAGAGGTGATCAACATAAGGAACTAGGTCTATTGTACTGATACATACATGTGATGTATGTTTGGTCAAGGAAAATTAGGTCAACTTAAGGAGGTGGTCAATGTAGGGAAGTGGTCAACTATTTAAGTTCTATTGTATTTGAAATGTCATAAATAAGAGATCAAATACAAGATGACAATAATAAAACAAAAATTCTAATTACATAAAGGGGTGGCTACGGAAGGTACTATTACTTCATGTATTTCCTTCATCACCTCCTATCAGACGCCATCTGTTATAAATACACAATTTAAGTGAATAATTTCATAAATGAATTTAAAGTAATAGTCAAGAGTTGTTGACAAGGATATTAGAAAGGTTAGAAAATTTAATGAGGGAGAAAGAAGAAAAGTTTCATTTTTACAGACAGTATCTACTATTGGGATCTCAAGTAAATGTATTCCTAAGTAGGTGAATACAAAGTGTCAGGGGGAAGATAATGGGTAGAGTGCTATTCACTGTGATAGATTTGATTGCTGAGGATGTGAGGATAAAGTCTGTAGGGTAGTGAGCATGGAAAGAGGAAAGCAGATAACCATGAAATGAACCCTAGAAAACATCACCAGGGGAAAAGAAGAGGAGAGAGGTTATAGGATGTAAAGAAGTAAAAAGAGGCTGTGAGGATGCAATGTCTCAGAAGAGGGTTTCATGGAGAACTTCAGGAGAGGCTGGCTCACTGGCTCATCAACACAAGCATCATGGGAGAGAGAGACCATGGAAATGGGTCTTCACTAAGTGCCACTTATCAAAATATCACACATATGTTACCAGGCATATTCTATGACCACCACACAAGAAAAATAATGAACAGCAACGACAGAATGTGTTTGTATATCGCAGCCATAAAAATCAGTGAACTATGGTTCTGCATGAAAACATGAATGAATCTCATAAACAAAGTTGTGAGTGAAACCCCAGACACAAGGAAACATATGGAATATAATTCATTTATATATAAATCTGAATATTTAAGGGAAAGTAATCTGGAGATTTTATTAATGAATTCTCAGATATCATAAATTTGTCACTAAAAGTAGTTGCAATCGTGACATTTGGGAGAGTGGTTGTCTTTGAGGAGGAGGGAGAGAGGATTGAGGGAGGTGTGGGTAGCATTCTATTCCTGGGCACTGAGGGAGTTAAGCTGCCTTTCCTCTTGTGAGAAAGGATTGAACTGCGAGTTTTAGTTTTGGCCTGCTTCCAAATGTGTGTTATGTTTCATAATTTTAAAAATGATTTTTAAGAGAGAGGCTAATTGATTTAGAGAGGGTTTTCTGAAAGTTCATAAAAATGTGTATTAAAGAAAAAAACATTATGCATGAATTTCAAAACTTTTTTGCACCTAAGTAAACATGTAATAACTTGAAAAATCTCTTAATGATATCTAGCTCTGAGGCCTTTTAGAAAAATAAAACATCAATTTGAAAAAAAAAAAAAAAAAAAAAAGGCCCTATCAGAATAACTTGAATCTGCTAAAATCAAAGTAAGAACAAACATTAACTTCATGGTGATGCTTGGGTGCAAGATGGTGAATTGATTTATTGTTGATGACAAGCTTATGGGACAATGACCCAGAGAAATCAGCAGTATACAAACTCATTTTTGGAAGCAGACAAGATGATGTTGAAGATGGAGCCTATAGCAGCAGACCGTCTACATCAATTTTCAAGAAAAAAATTAGTCTTTTTCATGTTCTAATTGAACAGGACTGATGATTAACAGCAGAAACAATAGCCAGGGCGGCACCTGTGGCTCAAGGAGTAGGGCGCCAGCCCCATATGCTGGAGATGGCAGGTTCGAACCGATCCCTGGCCAAAAACAAAACAAAACAAAACACAAAAAACTGCAACAATGATAGAAAGAAAAGAAAAGAAAAGAAAAGGAAGGAAGGAAGGAAGGAAAGAAAGGAAAGGAAAGGAAAGGAAAGGAAAGGAAAGGAAAGGAAAGGAAAGGAAAGGAAAGGAAAGGAAAGGAAAGGAAAGGAAAGGAAAGGAAAGGAAAGGAAAGGAAAGGAAAGGAAAGGAAAGGAAAGGAAAGGAAAGGAAAGGAAAGGAAAGGAAAGAAGAAAATAATAACCAACACCATAGACATCTCAGCTGGTTCAGCTTACACCATTCTCTCAAAAAGACTAAAGTGAGCAAATTAGCATTTCATTGGAAAATTGTAACAGGAGATGAAGTATGGCTTTACCAGCACTATCCTGAAGATAAAGAACATTTAAAGCACTGGATACCCAGAGGTGAAAGTGGTTCAGTTAAGGAAAAGTGAATTAGTCCTGAGAAAACAGGTTTGGAGGATGCTCCAGACATTTTTGCTGTTGACTTTTTCAAGAGCCAAAGGACAACATCTGCTTATTATGAGAGTGTTTTGGGAAAGTTAGACAAACTTCAGCAGAATAATGTCCAGGGAACCTTCATGGGGGAGTCCTTCTCCACCACGACAACCCTACTGCTCATCATCCTCATTAACAAGGGCAATTCTGTAAGAATTTTAAGAAGAAATCATTAGGCATCACCTTGTAGTCCTGATTTAACTCCTTCTGACTTCTTTTTGTTGCATAATCTTCAAAAACCTTTAAGGAAACCAACTTTCTTCAATTAACACTGTAATGTACAGGAATCTGCCTGACAGGTGAAATCCCCAGGACCATTTCTTGGGAAGGGAGGAACTAAATGGCTGCCGTCATTGCTGGCACAAGTGACTTGAACTTGGTGGAACTTCTGCCGAGAAATAAAATGCATTTGTTTTTGCTTTTAAAGAAGCAAAAGCACTCCTCTTTTTCATTCTTTTTACAAACTTTTTGAAGCTTATTTTTACTGAGACTGTGGGTAAGGAAGGGTCTTTAGGAGGATTTCTGTTAATCTGCTTGTGGAGTGAGTACATCCTGCATGCTTTGTGCTGATAAAGGAGCTTCTATCACCAGAGCTCCTGGCCATGTAGGCGTCACCACCCTGGTTGTTTAGCCATATGACGTATGTGCACTGAGCAGGTAAGACGCCTACGTGGATGTTGTTAGTGTTTGGTTGGGAGTAACTGCTTTCAGTTACGGTATCCAAGTCAATTTGTGAAGAATAAAAATAAATAAGAAGAACAAAATTGTATATATACCCACTTATGTCCTCTAGAATATTGTTGTACCAGAGACAGAAGTACTGATTGAGGGCCCTTCAAATGGTGATGGCTCTTGAGCCCTTGAGCAGCATGCTTGAAAACGGGAACAACTTGCTTTTCTTAATATAAGAGTAATGTTCACAATCTCAGTGAGAACATTGTTTCTTTTTATTTTTTTTTAGGCATTGTTCAAGATATTTTTGATAATAGAACCTACATGATTTGGAAACTTCATGAATCCTTCTGATGTCAACCCCAAAACTCTCTTAAATATTTCACTGCATTTACCTCACCATCCCCTACCAGGTGGTGTCTGTTATAAATAAGCTTTTAAGTGAATAATTTTAATAAATGAATTTGATGTAGAGGTCAAGTTGATTTGTTGTTGACAAGAATATTAGAAAGATTAGAACATTAGAAAATGGAAAGGGAGAGAAGGATGAAATGTTCAATTTTTGCGTACAATCTACTGCTAGGGTTTCTAAGTAAATACTATATTCATAAGTAAGTGCAGGTAAAATACCAAATGGAAGCTCATGGTTAGAGTTTTATTTATGGCAATAGATTTGATTGCTGAGATGGGAGGATAAATTCTCTAGGGTAGTCAGCATGGAAAGAAGAAAGTGGATATCCATGGAACAGACCTCAGACAACATCCACAGGGAGAAAAGAGGAGAGAGATTATAAGAGGCAAAGAGTAAAAAGAGGCTGGACACAATGTCTCTGAAGAGGATGCAATATATTCTCTGAGCCGCCGTTTTTTACAATAATAAAAGGGAAATTGCATGGGTCCAATGACAAGTGCATAAAATATCTAGTGCAGTGATTGGGATACAGTAATTGAGAAAAAGATAGACAGGGAGGTGGAAGGAGCTCCTGTGATGGGGGAGAATAAGCAAATCCCTCCCCACACTTTGCTGGTGATGGTAGCTGAGCAAATAGCAACACTACCCCAAGAGCAGTCAGGACAGAAGTCTGAGCGTCGTGACTACATTGCTTCTTATGTATACACATGAAACTCAAAGGACTCTCCCTTACATTACTTCAAAGATTCATAAAGGGTTGCCATTTCTCATTTTAAAAAGTATTTCCTACATCCTGAAACCTCCTGTCTACGTCTCTTAATTTTTAACTACACCACTTTTATCTTAGACTTTAATTCTCATCATTAAACTGGCCTTTATTTCTTTATTCCTGCTCCAATTGTTTATACTTAGCTATTCTTTCATAGGATTTTTTGAGATATATCAAGCTATAAAGATCAGATCATTAATTTTTTTCTTTTCAATTATTATTTCTTAATTTCAGATAAATCCTTTTTTTAATGTCAAATGATTAGGTTACAGTGTTTGCATTTGTTTGGTAGACTCCCTTTTATAGTTGTGCCCTGCACCCAAGAGGTGGGCCATATACCCTTACATGGTGCCCATGACGTGGGTGTGCACCAGTCACTCTCCCCCACCCCCCACGTGAGTTGAATTGAGTTTTTCTCTTGTGTGGCGGGTATTAGTTCAGCTACTGCCTTCATATTAGTATTAACTACATTGGATCCTTGCTTTTCCATTGCTGTGGTACTTTACTAAAAAGAATGTGTTTCAACGCAATCCAGGTTAATACAAAAGATGCAAAGTTAGATGCAAAGATCTATTTATCGCTGACTAGTATTCCATGGCATACATGTGCCAATGAATTGATGGTCACTTAGGTTTTTTCCACATCTTGGTTATTGTAAATTGAGCTGCAATAAACAATTTAGTACAAATTTCTTCCTGATAAAAGGATTTTTTTTCTTCTAGGCAGATGCCTAGTAATGGGATTTTGGGATCACATGGAAGATCTGGACTCTTATCGTTTTATATAATATATAGAGCTATAGATAGTTAATTACATGAGCTCAAAGCCATTCTATTTTACTCACCGATAAACTCCCACAGTAGGTATTCAATTTTTGCTGTGAAGGAAAAAAGACTAAAAAATAGAACAACCAACTCCTTCCAGTCTCTGTAAAACTCTCCATCTTTTTGCTACCTCTGCCTTAGGGTATAAGAAAGTTACGTAGCCTGAGAATCAATATATTCTGTCATGGGAAATAAAAAAGGCTATCATGATTAAAACTTTTATCAGAATGCACTTTACTTAACTAAAGTTCTACAGAATAAAGGAGTGTAAGTGACCAACAATTGTGGACTTGAAATATAGAAAATTATGTGCAGTTGGGTTGCTTTGTTATACTCAGTCAGCAGTACCTTGCCTTATCATCTCTCCATGTTGGGCCGTACTCTCACTCTGTGTGAGGCTAGTGGCTATAACCATTGCACCTTCCTATGGTAATCTGCTTCTTGGTATGTTATAATGCTTAAGGGGTCCCCATATGCTATCATTTCTTTAGTAACTATTGAGTAGCTACTGTTTAACCTTACTTTCGCCTTTTATCGCACTCAACTTTTACTGAAGTATGATGAGAAAATACATTTATATTTCCAATGAAATTTAGAAAGAGAAAAATTGTTTATTTGTACATATTATTATTATATCTATAAAAATCCAAGTGATCACAGCTGAAGCCCTATTAAGACTTATAACTGGTTTTATTAAATGGACTGGGATATTGTAAAAATATAAAAACAAAAATAAAAATACTAACCCCTCTAGTCTGAGAAACAGTCATTATATATCAAATGTATGAGAACATTATTTTCTGCTAAATTGGCTTAATGCATCAATACTGGACGTATCCACTAAACATGAGTTGGAAGTTGGGGCTCAGAAATGGAGGGGTATGAGAAGCCAGATTGCTGAATACCTTTTGAGCTGTAAAGCAGATTGAGAATGCTGATTATTAGTATCACCTACTTGTGAGTTTTTTTTTTCTTTTTTTTTTTTTTTTTTTGGTTTTTGGCCAGGGCTGGGTTTGAACCCGCCACCTCCAGCATATGGGACTGGCGCCCTACTCCTTGAGCCACAGGCACCACCCTACTTGTGAGTTTTTAAATAGCCATATCGTTAAGGAAGAATATTCTTTGTAGAATCATTGATATCGCAAGAGATTTCCCTTTCCTAAATTATTCTACTTCAAAAGTAAACCAAAATCTATAACTGCTACACATAAATATATGGCTGGTCCTCAAAAAATTAATATTAGTGATCCAGTGATCCCACTTTTGAATATTTATTCAAAAGAACAAAAATGAGGCTATCAGAGAGCTATGTGTACAATCGTGTTCATTGCTTCATTATTCACAACAGCCAAGACATAGAAACAATCTCAATGTCCACAGACAGGCGAGTAGAGAAAGACAGCACAGTATATGCACAGTGGACACCATGCAGCCTCAGAAAGGGTGTGCTCAAGGGGAACACCCAAGCCGGGGCACGTGGGGACATGATGCTAACTGAGTAAGTCCGTCACACAAGAAACTGCCTGATGCCATGGACATGGCATCTGAAATAGCCAAACTCATAGAAGCAAAGAACAGAATGAGCCGGGGACTGGGGAGAAGGTCACATGATGCATCTCTGCTTAAGGGATAAAAATCATCTCGATTACACAAGATGATTAACTCCTAGCAATCTGCTGTGAACATGGGACATGTAGCTCACAATGCCACGATGCCGTCAGCTAAATGGTATCGACTTAATGATAGCTGCCATCTTATATATTGGTAAAGAGGGTAGCTGTCATGAAGGGCTCTTGCAAGGATGAAAACAAATGCCAGAACAAACAAACAAAACCGCACCATCCAACGTCTAAAAGCCTGGTGGTTTTAGCTCACACTCTGCCCTCTAGATATATTTGACTAATTCTTTGAGCCCTTGATGTCACGAACAAAACTCCACTTTATTATAATAACTCCACTTAATTGTAATAAACTCCACTTGATTATAAAATAACAAGACCAATAATAAATATTTATTTAACAAAAGGGGGAAAATCACCAATAGAGCACAGTGGGAAACAGAAAACTCTGAAAATAACTCATCATTTTTACTTCTGGAACATGTGACCCAATGTTCTTAATATATTAGTGAGATGATAAAGAGAGTAAAATATTAATATAACTTTTGAAAGAAAATAAAATATCTCTATTTAAGTAGTACTAATTGGAATGGATTTCTCACTTGTGAGGATCTTTGTTGTTTTGTCTTTGATTTTCCTTCCATCGTACCCTAAACTTGGAGCCCGGTCTCCGTGTCACCACTGCTTTGCTGAGTGACATCACGTCAGGCTTTAGTTTCTTATCCGCAAATGAAGCCTTTGAAAAAACTCTAAAACTGTGAGTTTCTGGCTTGTAAGTATGGTTTGTACCTATATATTCATTTCACATTTAAGGGAAGCAGTGCCTTGTTTGAGTTGTAACCTTATGATTTCAGTACATTGCCTCTCCGCATATTAAGCAAAGTTCTGCAATTTCTGAGAAGAAGTCAAAACTTATGTTTTTAACCACGCAGAATGTCAAGTAATATATAGAGTTCGAATAACCCAAATGAGCCACCACACTGGACTTTTTAGGACTTGCCAGAACCTCAATGTTTATCATTATTATTAATGCGCAGAAATTTATTGCTCCCTGTTCTGAGGCTGAGAAGTTCAAGATAGTCAAATCTGTCAAAAGTCTCAATGATTATTTCATTAGCAATTAAAGCTTTTGCAACTCTTCAGTAATATGTTCTAGGAAAACGGTGAGTTCCTGCTTTGGTGTTTAATAGGCAAATATAGGAAGGTGACCAGTTGCGCCTTGAAATAAATAGGGAGTTAGGCTGCAGTTCCTGCCCTCATTTTCCGTGAGACAAAGTCTTGTCCAATGGTGAGGGAAGAGAAGTGATGACTCCCAAACTTTAGGTCTGGCCCATTAAACTCCACAGTCCCCTCCCCTAAGCTAAAGGCGCTCGGCTGCTTTTGTGCATGATTGAGAAGGTGAGTGGGGGGAGAAGAGAGATCCCAAGAAGGCACTTCTGCCTTTAACTGATGTGTGAAGGAAAAACACATCACCACATTCAACACTATCCAGGGCTCTTCCATGAGCAAGAAGCATCCTTTCATTATGACCCTGAAATTTCAGTCAATTGTTACAGAACCTCGCTTCCATCAAATAATATGATCCATTTCTCCCTTTTCTTCAAAGTGCAAATATTCTATCAGCCAAAATATGGTTAAAGAAGTATAAATACTTTAAATACACTTCTCTAAAAGGGCAACTTGTAATTTATAGAATAGCTGCACACCATTTGAGTTAAGATAGAAAACCATGCCAGATATTTGTAAGAACAACATCTATAACATATAATTAGGAAAAATTTAATTTCTGCCTTGTAGATAGATTTTATGTCCTTGTACTATATGGTGAGAAATGATAAAAACCTTTTGTTTATAAATAAAATTGAATCTATGAAGACATTTCTAACAGTGTTTTTCTAGGATATTTTCATAACTGCTTGTATTTTGATGAACAAATAAACATGTATTTAATAATACTTATTTAGGACTTATTTGTATTTATTATACTACACCTTAACAAATTTCATAAGATTAAACTTTTAAATTACTCTGAATTTGTGAAAATTTTCTGAAAAAAATAGTATTTCCATTCGTTTGTTAACAAAGCAAAATGCAAATCCTACGTATCAGATACCCATGTAAAATTTAACAAAGTGTATAGTTTATTTTCTATAAAAAGCTACTTCTCTTCAAATTCTAGCTCAGCTCTGACCTAGTTAAGAGCAATTGTTTAATGAACTCCACACAATCTTACTGTGTGACTGAGTATCACTGTGCACGGAGATGCGTGATGTCACAGTGGCTTACTCAGACTGCCACTGGAGGCAACATCTATTTCCAGTTGAAACATATAAGAAAGTTTCATCACAATGGAGATACTTGAGCAGGGTGACAGAAAATGGCTAAATATTTACCAGACAGAAGAGAAGATGACATTTTAAGGTAAGAGGTAGATAAGTTTATCCAAAGACATTTTGACGATTGTTGGTAAGAATTGTACTGGGACAGAAATTTCATATAAGTATATTTGCTTTTCTGATCAAGCGGTGTCTTTGGAACTAAGGGGAGAATATTAGACAGTAGGCAATTTCAGTTTAACACCTTTGAAATGGAAGTGAAAGATATTTGGAATTATCTGAAGAGACAGTAAAATTAGTATCAACAGGAGAGAAGGCAAACAGGACTGATGGGGAGAGAATTTTGAGGGGACAGGCAGCTGAGGCACTCCTGTCACTGGACAGAAACGGAAACTGTCTCTGTGAAGTGGACATCTGGAAATGTAAGCTATATTGGAAAAACAAAAACAGTGAAATTGCAGATCTAGGAGGCAAGGGAAAATCCATCCATTTCCTTCAGTTCCTAGGAGGTGTCTTTTTTAGCATCTCCGTTCATTTAACAAACATTTATTTTTCATCAGCTGTGGGTCTCACTTTGCTAGATGTTCTAGGGTGATACAAAGATAAAGATGATACAATTTTCATCTTTAATTTTCAATAAATGATGATACAACCTATAGGATTGTACAGGATGGGACTTCCAGTTAGTTTGAATCGACTTGCTAACAAGTTTGATAGCCATGCTGCAAAAGAAACTGACTTAGACCTTAATAAAATAAGCAAAACGTTCCATTTTGAAATTTAATATGGTAATATTTTCTTTCCCTTTTAACAAAATCATCCAGTCCTTAAAATGTGCAAGATGGACGCCATTTCCTCCCTTCCCTGCCCACCCTATGAAAGAATTATCATTGATTACAAGGCAGCTGGTACTGGGTCTGGAATAGTTTTTAGCTGCTTCAAAGGGGATCAGATGTATTTAAATGTAAAGACGTAAAACACTCATAAATTATTCCAGTGGAATGTCAAAACAGTGAGTCATGATATGTCAACTATTTAAAAATATTAACTTTCACTTTTTTTAGGGAATGCAAGCTTTCTGGAAGCTTTCAGTAGCATCGCTGCCTTGAAGAAAATATCTACCTAGGATGGGGCACAGGGTGAGCAAAAGTCCCACAGGACCAGACCACAGGCGAGTCTGAGATTTGTTGGGATGTGGCTGGATATGGCCATGAGACATTCAAGGTGCAAGTCAGGAGACCCTGACACTCATCACTGCTCTGTCCCCAGGCCACTCCTGCTACCCAAGCTGGATGAGAAAGCAGCAGCCCTTTCCCATCCTGTGGAGAGCCGAAAGAAGGCAGCATTCTCCACTGCAGAAGGGTGCCAGAGAGCAGAATACACCATGAATACACCATTCATGTCACCAGGGAGAGAGCGACAGTGGTGGGAAGCAGGAACATCAGAAGTGCGTGAGTCCAGGCATGGGGTAGGGGACTGAAGAACAAGACAGAGAGAAAACAAAATGCTGGAGGAGAGAAACAGAGCAGAATAAGCAATAGAATTGTTTAGAATCAAGGGATGGGGTGATAAGAGAAAGAAAGTGATAGGGTCGACTTTTCCAGCCAAGGTAGAAAACCAGAGCAACACAGATCTTACTGGACATAGCAGACATTGGCTGCCTCCCCGAACCGAGAGGAACTCACACAGGAATGGAAAGAACAATGGTCTTTGGAGCCATCCTACCAAGGAAAACAGACACGTCCAGTCTCTTCACCCTGGCCAGACCATTCTCACCAAGTCCTTTGAGAGCAAAAATTGTTTAATTGCATAGTCCTATTATAGTCATACTAAGAATGGCCAACGCTTTTGAAGGTTTACCAAGCCATATTCCAGGTTATTTATATCTGACATTTGAATTATTACATACACAAAATACCTTATCATTACTCCCCATGACAGAAATAGAACAGAGGTCTCCATAGACACACAGTTGGTGCTTAGCAAGACGAGGACCCAGCTCGCCTCTCCCTCAGAGGGTTTGTGTGTGGTCTCCTGATAGACCCATGAGAAAGCATCAGATAGCCTCACCTAAACACGTGTGGTAATTCCTCAGTATTTGCACTCAGTTGAAAAACAACATACTTAAAAAAACAACAAAACAAGTGAGCTGCCTGCAAATATACCCTGTGCTTACTAAGGACCAAGAGAAGGGATTTCCTGTTACATTTCACTTCATAATTAGCTTCATAAACTTGATTAAGTCCCTTCCCTGTCTTCCTTCCTTCCTGTCTCTCTTCCTTCCTTTGTAGTAAAGAGATTGAGCTAGATAACCTCTAAGGAGTGGTTGGGAGTATCCTTTATCCTGTGCAACGCCTTCCTGTTTTTCTGCTTTCTGGAGCTTTCTCTCTCTCAGCCATTGTTCTGCCTGGTCTGCACTCTCCTGCTGTTCAGTTCCAGGTGTGAACAGAATGCCAACGTGAAATTTAACAAGTTCCCAAGAGTTTATTCATTTTCGTTTTCTGCATAGCAAGCTTGCTATAGGCTTCAGTCCATGTACTGTTCCATTTTTAACTTGTCTCAAAAGAAAGTGTGAGTTTTCAGGGTTGACTTGGCAGCCAGGTAACAGCCCTATTCCCCAGGCTGTAAATACTCTACCCCACCTCATCAACTGCCCTCACTCATAGCAGAAGCCTGTAGGCTTCTATCCTTTTCACAACATACAGGAATACAAGTCAGCATTCATTGCAAACTTGCTAATTTTTCTATTTTCTGGACTAAAGTAATTCTATTTTATACAGATTTAAAAAAAAAAAAGAATATAAATATAGTTTTCCAGTTTCCAGTCTGGCAGGAACGAATCTGGAAGTGACCACTCTGTCCTAACAACAATAAGAAAAAATCTGAACAAACCGAAAAATCAACACTCTTTATAGATCATTCATAGAAGTATGTTTTAGGAGGGAAATTAGCTGACCCTAATATTGGAGAGACAATAAAATTACTAGACATCAGAGTAGCAGAGCCAAATCCCTAGAATACACACTTCCATGGGCACCAGAGCTGAGGGGGAGAAACCTAATTTGTAATTATAGAATTACTGGAGGCTCAATGTGGGTAAGTTTGAGAAATAAAATCTCTATGGGGCTCAGTCACCATAGGGTCCTCATATAATATGAGCATTACCTTTTGGAGCTCCACCAAGTTCCTACAGTGAATCCTAGAGGAAAAAAAAAAAAAAAAAATCTCTATTTCCATCTAAGGGAGGAAAAAAGGAATGATTTTGCCAGAACATTTTGTTCTTAACAAGGTCTGTTTACTTTACCCTCACATAAAAAACACACAAAGGTACTAAAAGAAAAGAAACTATGGATCAATGCCCTTCATGAACATAGATGCAAGATTCTCAGCAAAACATTAGCAAAACAAATCCAACAATGTTTAAATAGAGTTATACATTATGACCAAGCAAGATTTACCCAGGTATGCAAGACTGCTTCAACATTTAAAAAGCAGTTGCTGTAATTAATCATATGCACAAGTTAAAGCAGAAAATCACATAATTATATTAATTAATTATATTGCAAAAAAATTAACAAAATCCAATACCATTCTTGATGAAAACTCTCATTAAATTAGGAATGGAGAGGAACTTTCTCAATTTGATTTTAAAAATCTACAAAAACAGAAAGTACACAGAACAGAAAACATGATAAAAAATGATATGGGAATAAAATAAACATGAGCCAGAAAATGTGTTCAGAATAAATTTCAATCAATTTACTGCAAGAACATTAAAAAGTTGGGGGAAAGACCTGGGCAGAGACCTGAGGGTAGGATACATGCGGGACAGAAAAGAGAGTTAAAATAAAATAAAAGACTTTTTAAAAGGCAAAAAGAAAAAAAAAAATCCTGCATCTGATATTTTACTTAATGGTGAAAAACGAAATGCTTTCCCATTGAGATTAAGCATAGAGCAGGAACGTTCCTTCTCACCACGGCTTTTCAACACTATTGTTAATAGAATAAAAGGAGCAGAACAAATAAAAGAAATACAGATTAGAAAGGAAGAAATAAGACTGCCTTTGTTCACAGATGGCATTATTATCTGTGTACAAATCCAAAATAATTGAAAATAAGTGTAATAATAGTAAAAAAAAAAAAAAAAAGAAAGAAACCTATGAGTTCCTCCTGGAACTAATAAGTGTTTATAACAGGGTTGCAATACATAAAGTTAATTCACAAACATCAATTGCTTGTCCATATATTTCCCAGCTATGAACAAGTGGGCATTGAAATTAATATAACATAGTACCATTACATTGGCATTACCCCAATACTGAAGTATTTCATTTGGGGGAGTCTAACAAAATATGTGCAAGATCGACATGAGGAAAAATACAAGGCTCTGCTAAAAGAAAGTTTTAAAAAAGAACAAAATAAATGTAGAGACATCCAATGTTCATGGATAAAAAGACCTCAATATTGTCAAGATAGTTCTTTCCTATCATATATGCCTACAATTAAGTGGAAGAGGCCAATTCAGAAAGCTATCTTTATATGATTTCAAATATATGACCTTCTAGAAGCAGCAAAACTGTGTAGAAAATTAAAATATCAGTGATTTCCAAGGGTGAAAGGAACAGGGAGAAATAATTAAGAATTTTTAAGACAGTGAAAATTCTCTGCATGATGCTATAATGGTAGACATGAGCCACTGAGCATTTGTACAAACAAATTCATAAAATTGTCAACATCAGGAAGGATCCCTAAAATCAACTATGGACTTTGGTGATGATAATGTGTTAATGTAGGTTCACAAGTTATAACAAACACACCATTCTGGTGAGGATTTTGATAATCATGCAGGCTGTGCACATGGGGGACAGGAGGTTTATACAAAACCTCTGTACTTGCCCTCAGTTTTGCAGTGAGCTTAAAACTGCTCTGTAAAATAAAGTCTATTAAAAATAACAGAGAAAGCAGCAAACTTCAAGGCTACTAAACACAAATCTCCAAATAGCACCCGTGAAATTTTATGTTGTACTAATGATTACCTTTAAAATATGTCAATAAAAAGATCCCAAGCTTTCCAGAGCCAGGAGAAATATTAAATGTCTGGCTGTGACACATACTGTTTGGGTGAGGGAAGAACTCCTATTTTCTAACACAGTCTGGAGAATTGTATTAAGCTATACCTGTTTAATTACATTCAAGTTAAATTAAGAATTAAAACAAAACAAATTAAAAAGAAAGAAGAAAAAATGGAGGAAAAGGAAGACTGCATTGCTTGGGTACTGTATAATTAGAGAAACATGTGATTTTGTTTTCTGGGGGACTTTAAAGACCTCTCACATGCACACACATACGGTTGCCACTTTGGCAAAAATATATACATTTTAATTAAAAATATTTTACCTTAACCACAGGTGGTAAATGTTGGTTAAGCTATGTTTTCCCTATGATGAACTGTTCTCAAAACTAAAGAATTATTTTATTTGGTAGGTCTAAATGTTGTAATCACTCAGGTTTGGGGAAATCAGACATCAGCAGTTCCTAGGTATTGGTGATGTTGAAGTATGATATAAAAAAATTTACTTTTCAAATGTGATTGTAAGAATCACCTGAGACCCTTTTTAGTCCTCGCTTGGACTAAAGAGCCTTCCCATATGTATCACCTTAGGCTGCCATGACAAAATGCCAAAGAAAGGTTGTCTTAAAAACCATAAATTTGTTTTATTTTTTCACAGTTCTGGAAGCTGCAATCCCAGATCCAGGGGCCTACAGATGTGGTTATGTTGTGAGGGCTCTCTTGTTGTCTTGCACACAGCCACCTTCCCTCCTGTGTCCTCATATTGCAAAAACAACAGTTTTCTCTGCTGACTCTTCCTCTTCTCCAAGGGCACTAACTTCATCAGGTCAGAGTCCCACCCTGATGACAATATGTGCACACCTCCATCACAAATTTTACCCCGTGAGATTTCTGTCTTTTAAAGGTTCAGCAGAAAACTTCACATTTTATTCCAAAGCAATTTTCCATTCTCAGAAAAGAAGCAATTTTAAGTACTACTATCCACACCCAGAAGGTGAAGACATTTTATAACCCATTCTTTGTCCATCTGAGTCACAGCAGATGGAAAAGTCTTTTACTGGCCAATATGATGTGGCTACTGTTACATCTAAGTTTAGAATCTCCTTCTAGTGTCTATTTGTTAAATACTTCAAGAATATTTAATGAGCACCTGCTATGCATTGGGTTCTCTGCTAGGAAATGGGATTTTATGTGACACCACAGCCCCCAATCTGCTGTGGCTCATAGCTTCAGGGAAATACCCCGTAAAAATAAGCAAGGGTGTAGCCTGATGTGGTAGATGCTGTGATGTGGTGAAGAGAGACCTCAGACATCACAGGACGGACCCTTGAAGGAAGGAAATACTGTGCCTGACAACATCAGGGAAGCTTACAAAGGACGGGGATTATCAGAGCTGGATTTAAAATAATGTCTACAAATATTGGTTTCATGAAATTTTGTAATAAAAACTTCATACAGTTATTCAGAATTGAGTAAGGATAAACGCAGTTCAAGGCTGGATGGGCTTGCCTTAGACAAGCGATCTAAATTTATCAACAGGAGCAAAATAAAAAGAAAGCTGATTCTCTTCAGGGCACTGGCCTGTTATGAGCAAGATGCAGTGTCCTGTCCTACAGAGCTCAGGGTTGGTCTGACAGGCCCTGCACTGCTCCATTCTATAAATGAGCCAAAGATGGGTTCTGTGTACTGGCCCCTAGCTTGTTTATTTCTTCATTGCAGACTGAAAGCTGTTAGCTCAAAAGCCTGCTGGCACCAAACTCAAATTTTACACATCCAATTATTTTAAAAATAGCCCCAAGTAGCAGACTTCTGGCCATTTAGAGCCTGCCTGCTTTGCATACCCTGCAAAACTTCACCTGACAGCTGTTACCCATTGATAAGGTAAGGACTCTTAGTGATAAGACCCTGTAATGGGCTGAGTTTTGTCTCCCCGAAATTCCTAGGTTAAAATCTTAACCCCAGTACCTCAGAATGTGACTGTTTAATTGGGGATAAAGACTTTAAACAGTCATTAAGATTAAATGAGGTCTCAAAGGGGTCCTAACCTGGTATGTCTTGTGCTGCATGGTCAGAGGAGATTAGGACACTGGTACGTGCAGGTGCAGGACCACGTGAGGCACAGGGAGAAGGTGGCCCCAGGAGAACCAGCCGGATGGACATCTTGATTTGGGACTTCAGCCTCCAGAATCATAAGGAGGTAAATTTCCGCATTTTAAGACAAACGGTTTGTGGACATTGTGTCAGGTCAGCCTGTGCACACTCGTGAAGACTTCCTCACTCCACCACGCTGCTGAAGACATCCCTAACCTCTCAGCCTGCTTCGATCCTCCTCCCACGCGAGTTCCCTCCAGCCGTGTCCTCAGCCTCTCCAGCTCCTGCCACTCTGCCTGCACCTGTTGAGGGACCGGCCTCTCCCAGGGTCCCACAGTTTCCTTGATCAGGACCCAACTCCTCCAAGCCCCTGCATGTTACGGGTGTGGGTCTTTGCAAATCAGTGTCTCACTACCAACAAGGCAGTGCCCTTACATTTGGATAAACTTATGCAAATGTATTATTGATCAACCCAAGAACTATTTATGAAATACATTTATTTTTGTTATTGTCAGCATGATATAGCAAAAATCTTTTCCTTTAGAGTAGATGGAGGGTGAATACAAATGTAACCTTTTATAGGAGCACATGAATCTCATGGCTCAGAATTATTAATTCAGTGTGCTATTACTTTTCACTATGAAAAATGAAAACCCCAAGGGCCGTGTAATGAAGTATATCAGATAGGGTACAAGATTTGGAAGACTAATTATTCAGATCTCTGTGATTTCTGTATTTTATTGTGAATGCAGAAATTCAAATTCTGCCCTGGGATTTTTCTATAGAAGACTGTTTAAATGAAATATATTAAAAGAATAAATGATTATAAACGCCCACAATACAAAATAAGGTAATAAAAACACTCTTTTTTTTTGCAGTTTTTGGCCAGGGCTGGGTTTGAACCCACCACCTCTGGCATATGGGGCCGGTGCCCGACTCTTTGAGCCACAGGCACCACCCAATAAAAACATACTCTTTATAATACATAATGATATATTGCAATCAGTTTTAATCAATGGATAAAACATGAAATAATCTGTTTCAGTGTCATTATAGATCTTTGTAGTAATACAGACGGCACGTATTGGGGGTCAGGCAGCCTGGTAGTAAATGCTAACGGCATTAGTTGCTAACTCCCGGTCGGGACAATCACAGGTTAAACCGCTAACCTCCCAGAGGAGAAATTTCCTCATCTATACGGTGAAGACACTATAGGATACTGTGTATTTCACAGACATGTGAGAATTCAGTTGCACATGTAGGTAATCCTCCTAGAACAATAACCATGACAGAGTAAGTGCTTAATAAATATTGATTTCTAACTCCCTTTACTGCTTTATTCTAAAGCATTTTCATTTTCCAGAGTCAATATGAAATATTTAGAATATGTTTAATGTATGTGACCCTTTAGCCACCTGAAGGCCAATAAATATGTCATTCACACAGGTTAAGTGGGCATGAACACATGTTAAGAATAAAACACATTCAATGTGCAAATACTGATTCTTAGAGACTCCTTCATGGAAGAAAAGGTATCACAGTGCTTCAGATAAGTGCCGTTAAAGCCAAACTTAATGTACATAATACAAAAATCTAGTTTGAAAATGGCCATGAAAAAATACGTATTCAATAGGGGTCAAACGGGAAAGCCATATCTATTGCATAGTTTACAAAATCTGTATATGTGACACCTGCATGTTCTAAAGCTTTTTTTCAAATAGCTAGGACAAAATTCTAAGCCTGTTCCATGGAGTATTGATGGTCATTAAATTAGCACATAAGCTGTTTGTGAAAGCAAAATGCTGCCTCGCTCATTGCAAGCTTTATTGGGATTCTTAAATGTCTAAAGTCACACAAAAATCTAGAGGAAACATTCTGGATTACAGTATTATGTTTTTACTGGAAATATAACTTGCCACAAGACAAGAAGACAGAGTAGGACACTGATGATATTCATGGGGTTGACTCAAGGCATCATGTTGTCATAAATCTGGCCTTTTCATTTCTCACTCCCACACACACAAACCAGCATCATCTGGCGCCCAGCAACAGTGGACAAGAGAGGAGGTAGGAGCAGGCAAAGCTTACATTTTCAGAACAAAGCATTCTCTTCATAATGCAATTTGAGCTTCCTTAAAAATATGACAACTTCATGAAAAATGATACAGCATGCACATTTTTTTTAGTGCATCAGGGAAACACACCGAGGTCTATTTGGTAGCCTCTCCTGAGACGAAAACATACTACTAATGTTTTAATACATCCAGAAAAATCTAAGAAAATGATAGGGGATTTTTGGCACAGTCTAAGGGCAAAGATGTTACTCTTCAAAAGATTTCAAGTACTTGTTCCTAAAAATCTATTGATAAAGGAGTTAAAGAATCTATCAGCCTAATAATAGCATCAGTCTCTTTTTTGTCACAAGGAGACTCCCAACTTCCCCTCACACCTCAGTGCAATCCAGATTGTTTTCTCCAAGTGGTCAGTATGACAAGTTTCGTCTCATTTTTTTTAGAACATAAAGAATTTACCTCCGCCGATTTTTTTCATTCCCTATCATAGCATCCTTTGTGTATCCTTAATAATGATATATGTTTGGTAGCAAATTTTTTCTTTGTTTGTGTGTTTACACTTTTTGGCTGGGGTCGGGTTTGAACAAACCACCTCCAGTATACAGGGCCAGCACCCTACTCCTTTGAGCCACAGGCACCGCCCAGTAGCATAGTTTCGTATTAAATTATTTATTGCTTAGTCAGTCAGTGACCCTCCAGTAAATTTTTAGATCCCTGAAGGTCAGGAGTGACTGTTTCCTGCTCAGTGCTGACCTAGACTATCATACAGGATCAGCAGAGCACCTCTTGCATGAAAGAGTAAATACATGCGTGGTAAACATGGGAAAAATAAAAGTAATCAAGATAAAACATGTGGAAATAAACACACAGTTAATTATACGCATATAAAAAATGACAAGCAATTAGTCAAAAGTGGTAGGGGGAGCCCCAGAGAATAATGGCTCCTTGTTTTCTAGAGTTAAGGATGCTCTGTGGGGTAAGACGCCCTAGAGCCCAATCTTACAGGATGGGAGGGCTCACTAGATTCAGATCACGGCAAAGGGGATTCCAAGGAGTGTGTTCTCCTTCAGTGCGTGCTCCCTCCCTCCGAACCTCTCTCTTTCTCTGTCTGAATGTGCATTTCTCGTTTGAACAAAGGTTATCAGATAAATCATGAACAGAATGGAGAATGTATAGAAATAGAAGAAATTCTATGTGTTGTTAACACTCAAAATCCTTTTTTTTAAAGAAATTTTTAAAATATCACATTCGGTCATGATGTTCTGGTTTTTATTTTAACATTCATCTTAAAGAGGGAAGTGGCAGAGAAGAAATTGTTGAGCTCGGCTCTGGTTCAGTATTCATAAAAGTACAACATACCAGTGAAAATATCTCGGCCTTATTGCTTACTTTACCTGGGCTTTTTGGAATTTCACATGGGTGTATGTACAAAACAATTCACCCAAACCTTAGGTGCCACACAACTCTCATTTAGAACATTCAACACAGGTAATAGTCAGTGAAATTGGTTTTTCATTTCATAGCCCAGAGAAAGACATTTTCTTATTTGACATGGGCTAGACAGCAGCAAATTCAAGCCTTTGATAGATCTCCACTGGCAGTGGGTGGGAGATTTTGTTGTTTGCACGGCATGGGAGGATAAAATAGTCCACGATCACTAAACCAGAGGGGACCACCCCGTGGGTGGGGATGTCTGAGAGGTCACGTAGCTCTCCATTTTCTAGCAAATAATAAGAATAATTATGCACTGGGAAAATACAGGGCTGAAACTTAGGAGTCCTTGGTTTAATTATTTCCCTGCACTTGAAGATAAACCATGAACAGACTTGACTTGTACGTGTAAGTCAGAATCTTGGAGATATTTTGACCACCTTTGCTTTTGCAGTGCTGGTCCTGCAGTAACTGGAGATTTCCTTCATGTAATACTGTCAGACTCCAGAAAGAAGGAGCCAAAAACTTGACTTTGATATGTGAAGCTTAGGAACATGTCAGTCTTCATCATCTTCCTTCAGCCACAAGGAAAAGACATAAAAGCTCAACAACGCAGCAAGCAGAGCTTACACTTGAGTCCCCTGGCAGCCTCCTTTCTACTCCCACAACCTCAGGGTGCGTCCCTGGACCTCTCCCAGGCGAAGATTCTAGAGCTTCCTCAGCCAAATGAAACAGCTCAGGCATAGAGATTTAGGTCTATTAAATCTACCTGATTTTCAGATAAAAGACAGCCAGCCAATTACCAGAAGACTTCTTCCTCAGAAGGGGTCCCAAACCTCAAATGGATAGCTCTTCTTCAGACCAGCCACAGGTTCAATTATTTGACTTCTCCAAAAATATAGTTTCATCTTTCTTTAAGGACAGTTCTTCTAATACAAGGAGCCTGAGTGCAAGTTATCAAAAGTAAAATTTGATGGGATGTAAGAGACGTCTTCCTGAGAAAGGGCGATACTTTAAAATGGAACTAACTGCCTCCTGAGTAACTGTCGTGCTGGGTGTTTAGAGCTTCCTCGGATATTTGTTAGACAGTTTGCTTAAGGCACAATGGCTTAGCTAGAGTCCCTACAGCAGTTTTTAGTTTCTGTTTTCATTAAGGAATTACGTGTTTCTGTCTTGACCTCCATTAGCGCCTCACACTCACCTGTGTGGGGCACTGTCTCTGCTGACGTCCAGCCAGCGGCCACCACCTTTCTGGTGGACCCTGCTCTTCGACCCTCTTGGGAAGAACTATCCTCCTCTCCTGCTCCAGAGTTGCATCTCGTCAGCTCATCAAGATGCAAGAACTCATCCTGAGATAACCCGGGGTTTCTGGGGTGTTTCTGAGAAGGCACCACTCCTCTTCCTCCACTCCCTGTGGAGGTGCCAGGAGATAGCTACTCCTTCTCACCCCTTTCACTCATTCCATCTTTTCCTGGCTATTCTCATCTTTGAGTGTAAACCCCGTGCCGCCACTTCCCAGCCTGGCTGTGATTTATCTGCTTAGCTGTAGATGTGATCATTTTTCTTTCTTAGTGCAGAAGTTCTTAGGCAGCAAAGGGGTCAAGAGAGAGAAAATTAAATCCCTGCTTCAAAGTTTACAGCCAAGAGAAGAACACTGCAGTTGGGTCTGGGGCGCGGGTAGTGGTCAGGGAGGAGATGGTGGCAGACTGATTCCCGAGTCTGGTCCCAGCTTCCTACCCTTGCTCTGCACTGTGTTTAAATTGTGATGAGAGAGCAAAGTGCTCTTTCCATCATTTTCTGTCTTCCAGCCACCTGTTGACTACTCAACCCTGGACGTGAGGCCAGTGTGACAGAAGAGCTGAAGTTTTTATTATTATAAATCTTAATTGACTTATGCACAATATTTAAGACTGGCATTGTATCTTTTTCATTTTTAATTTGTTTTATTTCCAGTTAATGTGAGGGTACAAACAACCATGTTATAATGTTCGCATTTGTTAGGTAAAGTCCCTCTTGTAGTTGGGTCCCATACCCAAGAGGTGTGCCACACACCCTTATGTTGTGCCCATTAAGTGGGAGCTCACCAATCCTCTTCCATTTCCTTTTTACCCCTCCCACCTCATCTCTCTCCCTCAATTTAAACTGAATTGAGTTTTTCTCTTAGGTGGGCGTGTATTAGATTGTCTTCTGGTTTCAGATTAATATTGAATACACTGGATACTTGATTTTCCATTCTTGTGATATTTTATTAAGAAGAATGTATTTCACCTCTACCCAGGTTAATACAAAATATATAAAGTCTCCATGTTTTTATGGCTGAATAGTATTCCATAGCACATATATACCACAGTTTTTAAGTGGTTTTTGAAAATATTTTGATATGTTTAGGACAATATGAATGTATACATAGATTTTTGAAATATAATTTTTATGAATTATACCTATAGTTTGAATTTTATTTTTTATTTTATTTTATTATTATTATTATTATTATTTTTGCAGTTTTTGTTTGGGGCTGGGTTTGAACCCGCCACCTCCAGTATATGGGGCTGGTGCCATATACTCCTTTGAGCCACAGGCACTGCCCTTGAAAGTTTATTTTATTTATTTATTTATTTTGAGACAGAGTCTCAAGCTGTTGCCCTGGGTAGAGCACTGTGCCAGCATAGCTCACAGCTACCTTCAACTCTTGGGCTCAAGTGATCCTCTTGCCTCAGTTTTTCTATTTTTAGAAAATTTTGCTCAGGCTCACTTTTTGCTCAGGCTGGTCTTGAACCTGTGAGCTCAAGCTATCTACCCTCCTCAGCCTCCCAGAGTCCTAGGATTATAGGCATGAGTCACTGCACCTGGGTATAGTTTGAATATTTTCATTGAAAATTTCTGTAAGTATAAGATGCATACCAGGTGTTAAAGACTGCTTTAAGAAGAATGTAAAGTATTGCTTATTGGTGACACATTGAAATGATAATATTTTAAGATATATTGTGTTAAATGATAAATTATTACAATTAGTCATAGCTCTTTCTTTGTGTGCTTTATAAAATGTGGCTACTCATTTAAAAATCATATGTGCTTCTCACCATGCCCCTGATGGCCAATGCTGCTTTAGCCACCACACGTAGAATTACTTACACCCAGAGGCTCTAGGACAGACTCTGCACAGTTCCTCCTTTCTTCTAGAATGACTTTGTAATTTTCCCTTGTCTCTTTCTTCAAAAGCCAATTGTGGAAAGAATTCTCAAAATAAACAGTGACTCACAATCAGAACTTAACATATACATACATTCCAATTATTTCATTTTCTATTAAATAATGTTAAAATGCTACAAAAAGAACTCGAATTATAGTCAAAGGGTGATGAGCTCAAGACGCAGCCAGGAAGACAGAATGAGGTTTCCTTGCAGAAAAATGAGTTGACATATAGGAAATGGGAAAACGAGCTGAGAAGACTAAAGCAGGAAACTTTAAGCAGCATCAAAATAGTAAAAAAAAAAAAAAGTGAGAGAGATTAGAAAGAGTACACATTATATCTATTTTTATAAGAATGATATACTTACTGCATTTTTATGATGTTCTTGAAGTATTTGCATTTGTATACTAAAATTCAACTTCAAGGATTTAATGAGTGGGTATTTCCATTCTTACAGTAGTGATAAATGTTATAAAAGACAAAGAGGTGAAGACAAGAGAATTGAAAGATTTATTATCGGTGGAAAACGTGGCCCTTAGGTTCTATTGCAAAGAAAAGTTGCCCGTTGAATTACCCTTGTTGGGTACAAGGCAAAGATTTTGATGGGCACAGTTAACATAGTTTAGAGAAAGGTGTGAAGTGGATACTTGATTAGGAAAGGAAAACCAAAACTACCAAACAACCCACTGTGTGCTACTTATGCTACATGTCAGACAAAATTCAGTGTCTCAGCTGCTGGAAAAATTGTCAGGTTAAATTGTATGCCAAAATATGCATTCCTCGAGAACACGTGCACATCTCAGAGTTCCCAAACAGGTTCCCTGCCCTTTTGAATTCTAGTTTTTATTAAGTTTTAAAAACCAAGTCAAATTTGAAAAACCACCAGAATCATGTACCAGAAAGGTCACTAAGAATCTCATCCACCGTCAGATGAGTTAGAAGACAAAGTGGCAAGATCCCAAATGGGTTCATTAAAAACACCTGATTTATCCACTTTTTACCTGAAAAATTCATGAAGCTCATATAACAGATTATTCTGTAGCAATAAGTTTTAACATCTCTTTTGATAAGAGACAGAAAGATGACACTTCCTGCCTGCAGGTTGAGTTCCTTCCTTCCTTCTCAGCCCCTCCCTGGCTGTGTGACCTCAGGTATCGACTCACTGAATCAGGTCTGATCCCCACGCATGTCCACACCCATGTGGGGTGAACGCCAGGTGTTTGCGGTGAGCAGTGTAGCAGTCCTGCCGGATGGCATTAAAAAAAAGAAGGAGAAAGAAGGAGGAAGAGGAGGGAGCCATAGCAGACACCAGCTGTCACTGACAAGGCACCAGGCGCTGCGGCAGTGTCCTGGGATCTCACCCAGTGAACCCTGGGACACCCCCCCAAGAAGGGGATTATTACTATCCTTGGGAATGGAAAAGTTGAGGACTTGTCTGAAGTCACACCTGTACTAAGCAATAGGGCTTATTTTAATTACAAAATGATCAGATGTGAGTAAACAGGTCAGAGTCTCAAACCACATAGATACAGAAACTTGGTGGGTAGAAGTTGGCCAACATAGTTCTCATTTTATATCTTTGGGTACTTACTTTTGATAATGGTATCAATCCCATTTATTTTCTAATTAAAAATAGGTATGGAATGCCCCCATAATCTCTCTGTCATCACTGGAGATTTAAAGACAAATACATGATAAATGCTCAGACTTGAAGGAATATCTGATTTTTATGTTGTCGTTTTTATAGTTCTGAAAAAACAACAACAAAAGAAATTACAAATTCAGCCTGATCTACTTCTTTATCAAAATGAATTTTTGTTGTAGTCGCTCCTCCTTTATTCTAGCTGATTTTTCTAGTATTATGTACACTGCTTACAGGGCTTAAAATAAATATTAAAATTATCTGATGTGATAAGGGGGATGTGGGCTCATATTGGCGAGTTTTCCTTCTCACACCAGTATTCTTCTTGAATGACAGAAGAGTATGAATGTGATGTGGTAGAAAAAATGGAGCAAGTCGGAAACCGAGTCCGGAAGGAGCTCTGTGACGTGGGTCTTTTCAAAGTCTATTTAGACAATGAACTGATGATACCCCCCTCTTCTCATGTGAGGCATAAATAAAAAGGTGCATATTAAAATAATGTAATTATACACAAGGCGATGCTTTAGAAAGTACACGAACATACATGTTCAGCTAGGCTCTTCCGTCACTGTGCCACGTTCCCATTTACCTCCACTTTATCCTTTGTTCTTTAAAATGCGGGCCAAGTGCCAGCCTCTTCTGAAAAGTAGTAATGATGTCTGTGCCTACTTCAGGTCTGCCCTTCAGTGCTTCATAGAAGTCTGGAGGTTTCCCCCAGTTCACAATTCTTAACACTCTGCTCAAATGGCTTCTTGTGTTGAATCATGGATCTCCAGCTTTTAATGTAGTGTCTGCTGGGAAAAATTCCCCATATATGGTTCTCAGAATCAATGAACAAATAGACGCCAGATTAGTCTTAAGCAATGAATCCCCGAGAATGGAATTACAAAGAAAATGCAATCGTATGGATCCATATTTTATTGTGCAAAGAGGGTACGGACTGGGCAATGGGAAAATGAAAGAAAGAAACATTAAACATGGGAACATGTAATGGAAAGAAGCCATGAAGGCAACCCTCAAAGTCAATTCAGACGTCCATCTAGGGGATGAGTGTGTATTGACCACCTGCTAGAAAAGTGACTAGTCCACTCTGCGAAAAGCTAGAAGCAGCAATAGGAGGAAGATGTACTCCTCTGTGTTCAAAGAATATCAGAAAATACACACTGTCACTCAGCCAATGATTCCTGCACTGACGGGGGGTGGGTGTGACCAAATGGAGACACCTGTGACATTGCCCCGGTGAAGCCAACATACACTGTGACCGGGCAACATGCCTGGGAACAGTCTGTGAACGTTTTATTTTCCTGATCATGTTTTGGCCATTTGGCAGGTTTTTTTGTTTATTTTTTTTAAATGATAACAAAATATTCATCACCTGTGGTGGTCTGTATGGACACAACAGACATGAGTCTCATATACAGCATGCAAATAGACCCACTGTTATTTTTGTAAAACAGACGTGATGTTTAACCCTTCAATTCTTTCAGACTAAATAATTTACACATGACTCCATTGATGATATTTAAAAATATCCAGCCATTAAAAGAGAGTAAAAGATTGGCACCTATTCTACTGTGGATGCTTAGTATTCAAGAAAGTGAAACTTCATCAGTGTCATAATTTTCTAAGACATTTTATCAGAAAATGAGGGCAAGTGACTTCTTAGAACAACCTGAAAGCTTTTTTTGTTATCTTGAATCAAGAGATACAGTATCTTTTGCTGAAAATGTCAATTAAACTCCAAGTCAAATACGTCAACCTTTCTAAAAGAAAGCCCAGGTCAAATGCAAAAAAAAATTAAATCAATTCCAAAATGATCCTTTGATAAAGGTGTCTATTTCCCCCAGATCCTCTTGGAAAGGGGTTCTTTGGGGGAAAACATCATACACTTACAGAGAGGAGAAAGAAAATGGCATCAATACATCATGTGGTTTGTAGGTGGCCAAGGCCCATTGCATGAGAATTTCTCAGTTGACACTGAGTAAAAATGCCCATCTTCTCATCCCACGCACACACACGGCACAGCACTGACATAATTCCCAAGAACAGACATGCTTCGCTTCTGCCTTGCACTGTCACAGATCACACATTATGAAATGACACGTTGACTTGCCATAAGAGTAATTTAGCCACATTACTTTTGCTAAACCGTATTAACTTGCCTTGTATCAACAACAAAGCCCATTTAAAATAATGTTAACAAAAAAGTTATAATGAGATATTGTAATTTTCTGGTGCATAAATGAACTAAATAATGGGAGTTTCCCAGTTAGGGTTGGTAAGATGTCCCCCATCATCACATTGGCAGTGATGGTTTCAGGGGGCACAGTCAGAAGCCGACATTTCCTGCATAAACTTGTCAGTTACCATCCAGAAACAGCACACTCCCGGGAGGCACACATGTGGCCAGAGTTTCACTGTGAATCCCCTATTCCAAACCTCACTGTCCACCTCAGACCAGTGGGGAAATCTCCCTGATAGGACCAGCTCCCCTCTTGGCAGTTGCCTCTGCCTATCAGCCGGTAAAGCAGTGGGAGCTCTGCTGTGGCTCAACAGAGAGTAGGGTAGGTGGAGAGCACAGCTCTGCTCCAGGCTGTTCATTGTCTTTGGGACACATGTTACAATTGGAGGATTATTTAGAAAATGAAAAGACCAGGCAGAAAGAACATAAAAAGAGGGAAAGTGTTAAAAGATACCCAACCTTTGTAGGTTTTAAGCAACAACTTTTTAAACTCAGAGTATTCTTTCATCTGCTTTTGTTTTGTTTTAAGTAGTAGACAAGAGACTCAAAAAGCAAGCATCCTTTGCAGCTACCATGCTACACTTAACATGCGGTTTATTATTTAATATCAGAAATACTTTTGCAAAATGATAGTAACAAATTGACTCTTGGCATGAAGATCATGGTCTTCTCCTTACAGCAGGAATTATACCTTATTACATCTTACTTTCTAGCATCAAATGCTTGGTTCTAAAAAAAAAATGTGCAATGAATATTTGATGATTTTTCTTATCAGGTAATTATTATAAAAACAACAATACATATTCATAAAAAAGACAGTGGAAACCAGCTAAGTAATTGACCTAATTTTTGTCCTATTGGCAAAGCAATTGACAACCATGGTGACACGTATCTGCCATGGTTCTTTCACCAACCTGACTTCACTCTTTTGATAAAGGAATTTCTTAGCCACCATAGTTTCTTAGCAAAACTATTCTAGAAGTAATAGAAGACAAAATAGCAGGGTTATTATGCCTATCAGTCCTTAAATTTTCTTTCATATTTGATAAAGAACATGTCATGTTACTAGGGCCTATGACTTTCTACCAACTGGATGTTTTCTAATACTATAACTTTGGAGAACAAATTTGATAGACAAGTTCCTTTTTCTCCAAGGAAACATAGGATAGTTATATATGATTGTGGAAGATCACTGTGGTTGATTGTACAAAGCTCAGTCGAGTTTCAGGGAATGGCTTCCAGCCCAACTGTAGATGTCATCAAGTCACTTCCTCTTGCTAACAAAGTCTTCACAGAGCGCTTGAGCTGGAGAGTTTCACATTTCTCTCTGCCTTCCTTTGCGTGTCTGAATCCAAGCCAATATTTTTTGCAGGGTTGTATTTGCCTTTACCCAATGACTTCAGCACATACATCATTCTTACTAGGTTCTCCCCACATTGGAATTTCATAGTTCTTTTTGAAAAAGTCTTTTCCCATATGGAACAGAACAGAAAACTAAAAGATGAAACCAATCTCTACTTGCCATCTGATCTTTGATAAACGAAAGAATACAGTGAGGAGAATAACCTTTATTCAACAAATGGTGCCGGGAGAACTGGATAACCAAATGTAAAAGACTGAAACTCAACACACACATTTCACCCCTTACAAAAATTGACTCAAAATGTATAAGAGACTTAAATCTAAGACACAAAACAATAAAAATCTTTGAAGAAAGCGTGAGGAAAACTCTTGATGATGTTGAACTGGGGAAAGATTTTATGACAAAGACTTCAGCAGCCATCACAACAACAACAAAAAAAATTGACAAATAAGACTTAATTAAGCTGAAAAGTTTCTGCACAACAAGTAAAACAAAAAGAAAACATTCACAATTGGAAAAAGATATTTGCAGGGTATCAATCTGGTAAAGGGTGGGTAACTAGAATCTACAGAGAACTCAAATTAATAAACAGAAAAAGAGTAAACAATCCCATGCACCTCTGGGAAAGAGATGTGAACAGGACCTTCTCTGATGAAGACAGACAAATAGCCAACAAACATTTGAAAAAATGCTCCTCTTCCCTAATCATCAGAGAAATGCAAATCAAAACCACCCTGAGATATCACCTAACCCCTGTGAGAATGGCCCACATCACAAAGTCTCAAAGCTGCAGATGCTGGTGTGGATGTGGAGAGAAGGAAACACTTTTATACTGCTGATGGGACTGCAAACTAATACAACCTTTATGGAAGGAAGGATGGAGAACCCTCGAAGAACTTAAATTAGATTTCCCATTTGATCCTGCAATACCATTGCTAGCCATCTATCCATGGGGGGGGGGGAATCCTTTTATCACAAGGACATTTTCACTACACTGTTTATTGCAGGTCAATTTACAATCCTCCAAATGTGGAAACAACCTAAATGTCCACCAACCCAGGAATGGATTAATAAGCTGTGGTATAGTATACCATGGAATACTATTTAGCCACTAAAAAGAGACTTTACATCTCTTGTATTAACCTGGATGAAGTTGGAAAACATTCTTTCTGATAAAGCATCACAAGAATGGAGAAGCAAGAATCCGATGCACTCAATTCTAATATGAAGGCAGTAGATGAGCTAATACAAGGGGTGGGGAGAGGGCAAGATTAGAGAGGGTGGGAGGTTACACTGTACAACACACCTCTTGGGGCAGGAAACAACTCCAAGAGAGACTTTACCTAACCACCACAATCAGTGTAACCTAATTCTTTGTACAAGCAATGAATCCCAAACCATAAACAAACAAAAAATACCATTTTGGTTAGCATATTTATGATTGTAAGTGAGCTCTGTAAATGTAATATAAATATTCCTCTACCTTTCACCCCAAACAATAAAATCTGAGGAGCAGATAATACTTTTTATAACATCGTCAGGTCACACCTTTCTCCTGGATTTATTTCAGGCAGGCAGTCACCTTTGGCTTCTGGCAGATCCTGTTTGCACAGTTGGTGAGCTGTCAGTGTCAACACAGAAAGAATGGGTATCACTTTTCCAAAATGCAGGATATCTGTGCCAGCAGGTGTATATAACGATACCTTTTCCTTTGCAGAAGGATGCATCTTATGCTTAAGAAGTTGGTGGAGTCCTATATTGCAACAAAAATTCTCAGAATGATAAATAAAATTTGATTTCTGAAACTACATAGCAGAATATGGAAACCGCACACCATGTTATTTCTCTCTAAGGAAAAGTATCCTATTAATGATTTTGGACACGGCAATATCATGACTTTTTTTTTTTGGATGATGAGTTGTGGAAAGTCTAATGTAAAAGGTAGAAGGATTAACTTACTTCAGCCTGTGTCTTTTCTGAGTCATGAGAGCTCCTAGTTCTATAAAATCAGATGTATTGGGAAAGATAAATCAACCTACCATGGGTGCCCACTTCTTGGAGATGTGGCGACCGGCGGTGCTACCCTAATCTTACAAAGCCTTTCCTACCACATCTGGTAGCATCTGGTTAAAACCGTTCAATGTTGTGTGTCCTGGTGCTGACTCTCATCCTTCTGAAGACTATTTCTAATATTAATCAGTGTCCCGGGCTGTGACATGTATCTCTTGGTTCATGGGTCCTGTCTCCAATTTTATATTCCATCTTTAGTGATAATAAAAAGTGTAGACTGAACATCTGTAGCCCACGAGTCCACTGAATCCCTGTCTCTTTGGAGAGATATCCACAAACCACATGAAAATAGTTTTATAAGAATTAAGAAGGTGGGCGTTAAATGAATACGTATTATTGACAACTTGCTATGTATCCTGTGCTGTCTTATCTGTATTTACTTTTCACATCCACCCCACTGTGCTGGGACTGCGGTGAACCAAGTTAACACACACAAAAGGACAGACCTGGATCTCCGGACTGTGAGGAGAAGACAGGTTGCCTGCTCCCTGCCGTCTCCGCCACTTTTTCTGATAGAGTTAGGATCACATGACAGGCTGTCACTTTCCTAACTGCTGATGTGATGATAGACCTGGCTTGAGTTGTCACAAGCAGAGCCAAGACATGTAACTTCACTTGGTGAGAAGGAGGTACTTCGTGGGATGTTGCTGGGATGTACACAGACACGCAGGCCACGGTGCTGGGTTGATTTGCCATTTTCAGCCACGTTGATAGATGATCTCCTCATAGGCCATATGACAATTCATTAATAAAAACGAAAATAACTAAACCAGATGTGCTGTGGGATTTATTCAGGTCATCTCATCATAAACTACAAGAATCAGAATCTATAACTTGTGTCTGGCGTACTGAATAAAAGTCTTGCGGTAAGATGATCTGAGTTTTAATCTCTTATTGTGTCATCTGGTAATTCACACCATCTAGGTGGGTTTGATTTTTCACATCTATGTAAGAAGAGTGACATCACCTGTCCTACATACTCTGGAAGGTTAGAAGGAGGATAAAATTAAAAATAAAATTGCTCTCAGATATAAAATCCTACATACAGGGTGGTGCCTGTGTCTCAAAGGAGTAGGGCGCCGACCCCATATGCCAGAGCTGGTGGGTTCAAACCCAGCCCTGGCCAAAAAATAAATAAATAAATAAATAATTGCGAAAAAATAAAATAAAATCCCATGGAAATGCAATATGACTTCCTTCAGGCTGCACGAGGACTGGGGTGACCTTGTCATCCTTTAGTCAGACATCAGAGTGCACATTTCTCTGACTGACACGCTGGCCTATGATTTATTTTCTAAGTCCCATAACTTTTTTTTTTTTTTGTAGAGACAGAGTCTCACTTTATTGCCCTCGGTAGAGTGCCGTGGCGTCACACAGCTCACAGCAACCTCCAACACCTGGGTTTAGGCGATTCTCCTGCCTCAGCCTCCCGAGTAGCTGGGACTACAGGCGCCCGCCACAACACCCGGCTATTTTTTTGTTGCAGTTTGGCTGGGGCTGGGTTTGAACCCACCACCCTCAGTATATGAGGCCGGCGCCCTGCTCACTGAGCCACAGGCGCCGCCCCATCTAAGTCCCATAACTTTTAATATAAAAAATAAATCTTCACGTTGACAAGATGTCCAACCAACACATCACAGGTGGTCCTTAGCTGTGTCCAGCTTCGGATGGACACAGAATCTTCTATCAGAAGCCGAGCAACTCTCCTGCTGTTCCTGGTCCATCCTTCAGGAAAACAGGCTCTTAAGATTGGAGAGCAAGCTTCGGGATTCATTATGTTCCCCACACCCTCATGGTGCAGAAGATCCTACATTAGCTCTGTGGTGGTCATCTACTTAGTCAGATTTAGCTTTCATTTAATCATTTTTAAACAATTAAAAAGCTTTATTAAGCTATTTTCTTAAAGCATACAGTATTGTACTTTTTAATATAGGCACAGAGTTTTTACAGCCATAGCTATAATCTCTTTTCAGAAAATTTCATCACCCACAAAAGAAATCTTATACCCACTGTCACACACTCTCCACATCCCCTTCTCACCAAGCCTGGACTACTACGAATCCAGTGTCTGTGCTTATTGGCTGGCCAGCTCAGGACATACCACATAAATGGAAGCACGCAACACGGGGCACCCTATCACTGGACTCTTTCACACACCATCATGTTTTCAAGGTTTACACATGTGGCGGCTTGGATTGATATGGCATTTCCATCTAAACATTTAAGGAGAAGCCCAAGTGCCCAGAGACCCATGAATGGATTGATAAATTGTGGTACATGTACACCATGGAATATTATGCAGCCTTAAAGAAAGATGGAGACTTTACCTCTTTCATGTTCACATGGATGCAGCTGGACTATATTCTTCTTAGTAAAGTATCTCAAGAATGGAAGAAAAAGTAAGGCATTCAGTACTTTTATGAAACCAATTTATAATTACTCACATTTTCTTATCAAAGATAGATCACAATGATAGCCCAGGATTAAGGAAAGACGTGGATGGGAAGGAGAGGGGGGAGGTTTGATAGAGGGAGGGTTAATGGTGGGATCACACCTATGGAGCATATTGCAAAGGTACAACTCAAATTCATCAAGTATAGAACATAAATGTCTTAACACAATAATTAAGTAAATGAGGTGAAAACTATATTAATTAGTTTGATATAAGCATTCCAAATTGCATAAAAAATGAACGCATTGTACCTTACAAATGTATAAATGTATTCATCACCTATTTGTGTATGATTTAATAAAAGGAAAACAAAATAAGGTAGTGTCCCAAGGAGCCAATATCTATCATAGATTGCTTCTTACCTCCAAATAGTATGCTTAGAGAGGCAGCTTGTCATTACACAGGGCCAGATATTATAAAGAATTCCGTGTTTGATCAGGAAGCTTTCAGGTGCACCTGCCCAGGATGGTGAGACACAAGTGGGTCCACTTTTCTGGCCATTCTGCTGCCCTGACCAGCAGATTCCCTGCCTTCCTAATGTTCTTCCTAAGATCTTCCTAATGTTCTCTTGGACTTCTTCAGCCCATTATCAACGAACAAAGTCATGGCCTCTTTTGGAAGACATTGTTCTTGTGATTTTTTTTTTCAAAGTTTATCTAAATGATTAACAGATTGGAGAAGGGGCTATTAAAGGAAGAAGAAGAAACTATAGGTAATTATCTGGCAGATCACAAGATGATGTCATAGTAGACTTCAGATTCAAAACATTAAATATCATCTACAAGTTTACAAATTATTCACAGACAAAAAACTTAAACAATGGAATTCACCATAGAGTCATAGTTGGGAATCTTAACAAAAGTTAGCCTGTAATTTTTCTATATTTCAATAGTTTTTAAAAGTATATACGTACATGTTACCTATCAATATAGATAGCTATTTCTATATGCCATATATATAAATAACACATTCCTGGAAGGCACATTCATCTGCATGATACGTAGATGAATAGACCAATCTCCCGTTTGCAGACATTTAGTTCTTTTTGATAATAGGTGACATAGAAAAATATGTGCATATATCTATTTATGTGTGTGTGCAGATATATTCTTAAGCTTTCTTAATGTCATTTCTTGGAATTTTTGAGCTGAAACAATCAAAAAGAGCAAGGATTCACTAGGAAACACAATTTAATTGGTCACGCCTGCTATTTCAGGGAACTGCTGTCTTCTGCAGGGCCTGTCTCCAAGGATACAGGTTAGCAGGTCATCCTGATTTACCTGACTTTCCTTTTTCTTCCCTGACTCTCTGACTTACCTTGGAACAATCATATTTTTACTGTAAAGGTCTGCCTTTGCACAGACGGCTTACCCGTTGAAACTTAATTTGTTTTCACACAATGACCTTTTTTCTCTTGCCAGAATATTTATAACTCCTCTATTTATTGTTTTTTTTTCTTGCAGAACTAGACCAGAAGATATCACATTAAAAACATATTTTTCCATACAGGGAAACTGAAAGTTATAGGAAACTGGGAAGCCCATATAAGACCTTATAGCACTTGGAACAATGCATAGGGCAGTCACGGAAGTTCCCCTGTTAGGTGGCCTTTGAATCTAAACGTTCACATTGAATAGAGAAAGCTTTATTTGTTCAGTTAAAAAAAAATGTTAATTCTGGCTTCAGTTCTAAACTCAGCTAAAATAAATAAAAGAATGCACTCCCTTGTCAGGACACGTGATCCTTCATCACCAGTGTTAGGTGCCAGAAAAATGTTTGGCATTTTTTTTTTTTTTTACTTTTTGGAAATGTTATATGATGACCTTTCACTTAGTGTATTCTTTGGAAGAAGCTGAAAGTGGATTTTCTGTGAATTGGCTTGCAACTTGAATTATTTTGCAACATTCTGCACTCGAGCTTTGCCATTCCCACCTCCTATTAAATATTGCCCTCGGCTTTCATACGCAATATTCCAGAAGGCAGTATGACTTTGTGGGGTATAAATACATATTCTTAAGATAGTTTCAGTCTAAATGGATTTTCAACTTTGTTTCGCTAAGCCCATGGATCGGCAGTAATGTGTTTGGAGTGTGTCTGTAGAACAATGATTTTATTTATGAGCATTACATTTTTAGTCAGCCTCCCAAAAAGTCGCCTTTAAAGTTGTATGAAAAAATAGAAGCAAATAACTTTACTCCTACCTCTTCTACCAGTGGATCTCAATTTCATTAGTCTTGTAAAATGTGTTAAAGTGATATTTAGCAAACCTTCAAAATGTTTCTATCATTATATCGGCTGATAGTGTTAAAAGGGACTTAGGGCAATATGGGTTGATAAACCTAGTGGACCAAAATAGGAATGGTGAAATCATTGAAAACGTCACTTATCAAGACTCTGTTGTGGGGAAATAACCTGCCTTATTCTCTGAGTTATTGTGATTTTAGGGGAAAACGGTTTATCCTCAGTCATTTAATCTGTGCTATTTTCAGGTACTTTCAATCGCATTTCTTTTCCATATGAGTTTCAGGTTACAGATATTATGAAATATTTATCTCAAATTCTGTCTTTTCTGGATCACTTTCTGCCTCGGGATACAGCCCACAGGACGAGGCAGGGGTGACAGACCTCGGAGTGAGGTTCGTCTTCTTGTAGCCCCAGCCCAACCGTGGCCACGGCCGAGGTGCTGCCTGAGTGCCACAGGGCTCTGACGCCCCACGCCCGAAAACTAACGACCCCCAGACTGCCAAGTGGCAAGCTAACATCTCTCTGGCTTTTTGTATCATGTTATTTTTATTATCTTTGTTTTATCTTTAAGCTGTACAGGTGCATAAAAATTGAAAGCAGTTGGCATGGGAGGAGAGACACCCTGGTATTACAGGTCACTGGATAGGAAGTTTTGCTACCTGGGTCAGATAACATGGTAGATTCTAGCCACACAAAGTAGGAGAGGGTCCCTGACCACAAAGACCTTGAAACCTATTAGATGGTGCAGAGACTTAAAGATAACAAACACTGTAGCCGAACTGAAAATAAACCTGTAGAAGGACCAGGAAAAGGCACAGTTAACGGTGTCCACAGGCCAGGAAAGGGCTTGCCCAGTTTCTGAATAATTATGATCCCATCCTAATTGCTGACATGATAGAGCATTTACGTGTGCCAAGGACTAAGTCTTACATGTTTACCTCATTAATCCATCAGCCCAGTGAGGCTGGGCGTATCACGATCCCCATTTCACAGATGTTAAAACTGAGGCAAAGGAGGGAAGGGCTCAGCCAAAAAGCTGGACACAGGTAGCCTGATGCATAGCTGTTCTGTTAATCCGCCTTTAATTTTGTGAGGGTGCAGCCTAAAAATAAAGTTATGTTTTCTATGGAATGTAGCATTGATAAAAACAGGTGTAAGGACTTGGAGGATCTGCGACATGAAAAGCACAAGCCCTTTAAATGCCTCATTTTACTTAACAAACTATTTCACAAAACAGCTAAAAATATTTTATATTCTCACAAAATTTTACTGTTTGGAGAGTTGTGTATTATGTGAACTGATTTTCAACCTTCAAATTGAGCCATTATCACCATTAAGCTCAATTTCATGAGATGTGAAAAGTGGTTTCAGCTTCATCCAGGGACTGGAATACAGGTCTCAACGTTGCCACTCGGTAGCCAGGGATTTAGAGCGAATCAGTTAATCTCTCTTGTTATCAGGTTCTTCATTTTTTGTGATGGGTGTTAACCATGACTACTACACAGGGTTCATATAGCAGTTATGATTGATGTTGCTTTTGAAATTGTTATTTTTTATGCAAGTTAAAGTGGGTTCTTTTCCACTTTATTATATATATAAATTTTAATTTTTTATAAATCATAGCTGTGTACATTAATGCGATCATGGGGCACCATACACTGGTTTTATAGACCGTTTGACACATTTTCATCACACTGGTTACCATAGCCTTCTGGCATTTTCTTAGTTATTGTGTTAAGACATTTATATTCTACATTTACTAAGTTTCACGTGCACCCTTGTAAGATGCACCGTAGGTGTAATCCCACCAATCACTCTCCCTCTCCCCCTTCCCCCTATTCTTAGGTTGTAAATGGGTTATAGCTTTCACATGAAAGCCATAAATTAGTTTTCATAGTAAGGCTGAGTACATTGGATACTTTTTCTTCCATTCTTGCGATACTTTACTAAGAAGAATATGTTCCAGCTCCATCCATGTAAACATGAAAGAGGTAAAGTCTCCATCTTTCTTTAAGGCTGCATAATATTCCATGGTATACATGTACCACAATTTATTAATCCATTCATAGGTCAATGGGCACCTGGGCTTCTTCTATGACTTAGCAATTATAAATTGGGCTGCAATGCCTTTTTCTTCTGCATTTCTGCATGAGTTCCACTGAGACCCAGGTATTCCATGTCATCAAAAATTACTATCAGGCTGGGTGTGGTGGCTCACACCTATAATCCTACCATTCTGTGAGGCTGAGGCAGGTGGATTGCCTGAGCTCACAGTTTCAACACGAGCCTGAGCAAGAGCAAGATCTGTGTCTAAAAATAGCCTGGCATTGTGGTGGGCACCTGTGGTCCCAGCTACTTGGGAGGCTGAGGCAAGAGAATCACTTGAGCCCAAGTGTTGGAGGTTGCTGTGAGATATGACAATATGGCACTCTACCGAGGGTGACAAAGTGAGACCCTGTCTCAAAAAAAAAAAAAAAAAATTACTCTCCTATTACCTGGTATTACAAAAATCAGAAGAACTCTCAGTAAATCCTGACAAAACTGTATAGGTAGCAATATAAAATTCCCAGGGACAGAGGTAGACCCTGCACCTTTAGTTGCACGCAGTTCATTTTTATAGGAGTCACGTTGACAGCCTCAGATATCCACAGAGAGCCGGGCTACCCGGATGAGGGAAAACAGATGCTGAAGAAGTCAAACGTGGTCCCTGAAAGGGAAGCGTGTTTATGAAAGGGGTGCTCTCCAGTTTCTGAAAAGTGAAATGAATGTGTGTATCCACACGTGTGTGTACATGTGTGTGAGTGTGCCCACGTGTTCACGCAGGTGTGTAGGTGTGTGTATGTGTGTGTGCATGCAGGTGTGTACGTGTGTGTCGGAGAGTGTGTGCAGGTGTGTACATGTGTGTCTGTGTGTATGTGCAGCTGTGTATGTGTGTGTGTGCACGCAGGTGTGTACGTGTGTGTTGGTGTGTGCAGGTGTGTACGCATGTGTCTGTGTGTCTGTGCAGCTGTGTACGCGTGTGTCTGTGTGTATGTGCAGCTGTGTACGTGCGTGTCTGTGTGTGCACGTGTGTACGTGTGAGTCTGTGTGTGTGAAGCTATGTACGCGTGTCTGTGTGTGTGCACGTGTGTATGTGTGTACGTGTGTCTCTGTGTGCAGCCGTGTACGTGTATCTGTGTGTGTGCATGTGTGTGTCTGTGTGTGTGCGGGTGTGTACGTGTGTGTCTCTGTGTGTGTGTGCATGTGTGTCTGTGTGTGTGCAGGTATGTACGTGTGTGTCTGTGTGTGCAGCTGTGTATGTGTGTGTCTCTGTGTGTGTGCACGTGTGTACGTGTGTGTCTGTGTGTATGTGTAGCTGTGTACGTGTGTGTCTGTGTGTATGTGCACGTGTGTACATGTGTTTTCCTTTCTGTATAAGGAACTCCCTAGTCAGGGCAAAGAAAGGCTACTGTGAATCCAAATCCTTAGAACATTTAGTTCTTAGTTTTCCTCAGACTGTTTCTGAATAAAAATAGAACAAAATGTATTTTATGGCATTTCATAGAGAAGAGATTCAGATCAAATACTTCTAGAGGAAATGATATTAGGATATTCAGATAAACAATGTTAAGCAGAGCCATTAATACCTTAATATGAACTGTCCTTCTACAGGGACAATTTGCTTCTTGCACTTTGACAAAAAATATTTTTTTAATTCTTTAATTGGCTTTCCTCCCATAAAACTAGGCATTAGAAAACATCTCACTGGGAAATGACGTTTTAGAGAACACAATTTCTATTGGGGGAAAACGGGATAATGTCCCTATGTTGTTAATAAGACCCCATAAAGTGGGAGTGGGGCAGGTGAACAGATGATCACGTCTCCAAAACTCTCTCTCAAGTACAATTCTTGAAGACCTCTATTAGTTTGGTTTTCTGAAGTAGAAGTTTTGAGGGTGGAGTGACTTTTGCCCAGTGTTTTATGTATATTCTTGATGTTTTTAAGTGAGACCTCTTCACGTTGACGACAAGCTGGCAGGGACAGGCAGAGCGTCTATGACAGCAGCATCTGACAAGGTAGGAGGCAGAGTGACTCTGAGACGGCAAGCGTGTCATTCAGCAGAGGGTTGTGAGAGAAACAAAAGTAAAAGACAAACATGGGGTAGCTGCAGGTATTTTATAATATGTAAGAAAAATTATACAGTCACATTACTAAATATTTGCAAATTTCAAAGAACACCATGTCCCATGTGTGTCTACTATCCTAATCTAAATATTTAGCATGTTTATATATTTCTGTAGCATTTCTCCAGGGAACCCTCCCCTGTAGAATTGAAATTCTGTTGTATTTTCAAATTACAACCAATGTTTTAAAAATAAATGAACTATTTTTTAGAACATTTATGTTTACAGAAAGATCGAGCAAAAAGTATAGCTTTTATATGTATTTGCCATTAATAATCATTATTAAAATAGCTACAAAATATTCTAATGGTGTATTTAATTTTTTCCTTAAAATTTTACATAAAAATCCTCTTCCATCTTTGTTAATATGTATTATATTGAGACGAACTAATGATTTTTAAAATACGACTTACAAGGCTTTAGAGGACATGAGAAGGGAATACGTATGTTAATCTTAAAAATATATATACTTTTCCAACTATAAACGCAAAAGTATACCCTAACTACACTGACTAGGAGACAGTCACTCTGTTTCCAGCTTTAAATCAGATGTATCACAACGTGTCCTTTTAAAACTATTTCTGGGTGGCACCTGTGGCTCAGTGAGTAGGGCATTGGCCCTATAAACAGAAGGTGGTGGGTTCAAACCCAGCCCTGGCCAAACTGCAACAAAAATAGCCGGGCATTGTGGTGGGCGCCTGTAGTCCCAGCTACTCGGGAGGTTGAGGCAAGAGAATCGCCTAAGCCCAAGATCTGGAGGTTGCTGTGAGCTGTGATGCCACAACACTCTACCTAGGGTGACAAAGTGAGAAAAATGAATAAATAAGTAAAAATGAAAACTCTTTCTGGATGGAGCACAGGTCCCTGTCAGTGTTACAGGACATCTGTTTCCTGAGGGTTGAAAACCTTGAACCAAGCTACCTGTAACACCTTAACACTTCACTGCTTCCAAAATTAAGATAAAGGAATTGAACAAGCAGCAAAGAATCAACAATATCACATTGGTGTTTAACTGGCTACTTAAGTTTAAATTCAGAAAACTGAGAAGTTTAAGATTATACTATGCCATTTATTCTGCACAGGCATGTGTGTAAGGCATTATACTCCACATTTACTCATTATACACACATGCATCTGAACACGGACACGCATTTAAACTATAGATGTGTGACTTGTGCATGCTACATGTGTGCGGACCATGATATAAAAACATCCTGAAGAAGGAACATAGTGTGGGGAAAAGAGCATAGTGAGGACCCAGGGAGGTCCCTGACTGCCACCATTTCTCCAATGTCATCCTCAGGATTGAAAACTGCAGACACGCACACACACGTATACGTCGACATAGATATGCACACACACACGCGCACATACACACGCATACACATATATGCACATACGCACACACACGCATACACATATATACACACACACGCATACACACATATATGCACACACACATGCATACACACATACACACACATGCATACACACATGCACACACACATATGCACACACACATATGCACACACATTCACACACATACACATACACACACATGCATACACACATACACACACATGCATACACACATACACACACATGCATACACACATATACACACATATATACACACACAGACACATACACACATGCACACACACATATGCACACACACATATGCACACACATTCACACACATACACATACACACACATGCATACACACATATATACACACACACGCACACTTACACCCACACACATACTCATATGCACACACGTTCACACACATACACACACAGACACAGACACACACACACACACGCACACTTACATGCAGACACATACACATATGCACACACGTTCACATACATACACACAGACACACAGACACACACACGCACACTTACACGCACACACATTCACACATACACACATACACACACACACACACATATCACAGACACATACACAGGGAGCATCCCTGGCCAGGCCTGCACAGTGCAGTGAGCATTTATCGCCACACCCTAAAACAGACACCTGAAAATATGGTCTTCCTGCTTTCAATCTGTGAATAGTTTTTAGAATGAATATGCAACTTCTTGGCACCACATTGAAAAAGAAAACAGAAATTCTCCATTCCACACACAAGCCTGCAATTCTGGCCTCCTTGTTCAGCAGTCCCTCCTCTTTTTTTTTTTTTTTTGAAATGTAAGTATACACATTTTAATTTATTTATTTTTAAAAACAAATTTATATTTTAAAAAAAGGGATAAATAGCATGGATGGCATGGACCAAGTGCACACTGGTAAGCTTTCAAGAACTATTTAGTCCATGGACAGAGTATCAGTGCAGAATAAATAATAGTGCTTTGGGAAGAGCGGTAGTGATTGACAGGTAAAGAGGAAGTAGGAACGACCTCCCGGGAGTGATGTGCAAAGTTCCAGGTCCCCACAAGAAAAATGTCCCAGCCCATCCAAACAGCCTCCTGACTCGGCTGGCAGCTGCAGGGGTAGAGGTCAGGCAGAGTGGGCACAGAGTGGGCACGGTGGTCGGGGCGGGGCTGGGTTGGGGGGGCTGGCCCCAGGGACAATCTCTGAAGAGACAAATATGTGTTCGTACATACACACACCCAAAAGAGGGCATCGCACTATCTATCAGAACTGTATACAATTTAACAAAGGAGCTCCCATCCTCCCTGTCACCTCTTTGGCAGGTCAGGCCATCTTAACTTCCGACACACAGATGTTCTCATCAAGAGGAAGACTGTCCTGTGTGGTGTGGACAGGCCTTCAGGTGAGAGCAAAGCTATCACAGCTAAGCATTACTTGAACATCCCTCAACAAAAAAAGGAGTTAATCACTAATTATAAGCCCAAATTACTTCAAGTCCTATTGCATTGTATTGTATTGTATTGTATTGACCTGTCCTGAGATTTTTGAATAAACTCCCATCTCTCCAATAATGCTGACAGTATCAATGCATTACACTTCTCCGTGCTTAAAAAAAAAAAAATTCTTATATTTTTTAATATAAATATTATAGTATTATCGTCAGTGTGTGTTTGTAAAATGAATAATTGAATTCTGTGTGAGAAATGGCACAAAAAAGTGCCTTATTTGGAGTAGAAGCTCTAAGCAGATGATTCAGATAAAAGGGAGTTTGAATGAAAACTTGATAAACTTAATTTCCAAGGAAATAGGGAGCTAATGTGGCAGAGGAAAAGAAGAATGGTTAGGCTTTGTTTTTGTTGTTGCTGCATAGGGATTGGACTGCATATCCCAGCAGAAATTTTAGATGATGACTCAGTTATGATAAAATAAAGGCCTAGAAAACAATTTTGTTTTATCCAGAAGACAAAGGAAGGGTAATTACATTTATTGAGCAAATGTAGGCCAGGCCCTCCCAGCAATGTGCGACTCCCTATATAAAACGTTATGGATGATAGCCAAGCTTTGCTGTCCATGAGATAAAAGGCCCAGCATAAAGAAGGAATTAGAACTTATTCTTGTTTTTTTTTTTTGTGTGTGTCCATGGTGATGCTGATTTGGACAGTACTGAATGTCTAGGAGTGCAGAAACCTACAAGAGCTTACATTGCTCCCAACACAGCCCCAGAAAAGCTGGCATTTAATAAAAGTTTATGCTGAGTACAAAACTGAATAATTATATTTACAAAAGCCATTGAAGAAAGGACAGTTTTCTACTTACGCATGTGTATGTCTCATTTTTATTTTAATAATTTCATCCGAAGCTGTAAATACGCTTCCATTTTTTGTTGTTTGTTGACAATTTATGTTGTTCATTTAGATGCATAATCTATTACTTTGTTACGCTATAACTTTCCCAATTTTCATATAAATATAAGATCAATGTAACTACACTCATATAAAGCAGGAGGCAAGCCCTCAGAATGGAAATGCTGTGGGAAAAAGAAATGAATGCCTTTCCTTTCACACTGAATTCAAAGCACAAGCTTGTCTTTCTAAATATATAATTAAATATGATTTGATTGGGAATAGAGGCAAATGGCTTTTTTTCCCATGGAATGATTTAAAAATCATTGCAATTAGCTGTTTGATTTTCCATCTACCTGTGCACAAATTATTGCTCTTTTTATGCTGATCCCCGATTGTCCGAGTAATTGCAGAACTGGTGTTAAAGCAGGTGTGTCCTCAGGTGCCTTACTCTCAGTTTCCACAAAATCAAACAACAACCAGGCTCGTGATGCACCTCTCACTGCTCTCAGGGGATCGTGGCGGTGGAGGTGATGTAAAGTGTTTCTCTGCACCTCCACAAAGAGAGTCACGTGACTGGGGAATCCGGTTTACTCTCTACTTGATCTTTGTAAGCTAATTTTGCATAAAGTTTTCAGAATCATGTTTATCCTGTATTTTCAAATGTATGAGGTTATGCTTCCTTGCAGGTAAATTTTGGTGTCTTTTGACCCTTGTTAAATGTTTTAAGCCTCACAGAACTTGTAGATACAGAACAACAGTGGGGTAAACTGGAGGCTCCCGCGTTCCCCTGCCTCGGTCCTCAGCACTGGCACGACCCCAGGTCTCTGTGGGCAGGTGGGCACTCGGCTAGGAACTGATTTTTTTCACAGCTTTCTTTTCATAGGTGTGACAACGTGAGGAGCTGCAGAATGCCCTGAGAACCACTGCACACAGCTGTCACCGCACCTTTTGACAAGTCACTGCTTAGTCTTCACTTTTGCTTCCCATCTCCATGGACGTGGTTCCGGGGACCAACTTCGGTCACACAGTGGGACACACCACCCAACCCTCAGAACATCTGGGATGGACCTTTGAGGGTGAGCATCGCAACCGGCCCTGAGGGACTCTCTTCTGGGATACAATTAAAGGAAAATTAACTAAAATCAGTGTGATTTTTTTTTCTCTTAAGCTGGCGTGCTTTTTTTTTTTTTTTTTTTTTTTAAGCCAGCATGGTTTTTTGTTTGTTTTTAGCTAGCGTGTTTTAGGCCACTTTGATATATTCATTCTTCCTCTGTCTTAACTCTGAGAAATATATTAATGAGAAACTCCTGGTATGTTTGCAGGATATATTTTATTTACTTTTTTCCAAACATGTTTAAAAGCCAGCAATTAAGAAAGCAGGTGATTTTTATCTAAACAATAGAATCATGGATGTTCACATTTAAAAAGAACTATGAAAGATTATCTCGTCCCAGATAGCAAATATAAAATACTCTTCTCATTCACCTTTTCCATTATCCTGCCTATGGCGTGATATTTAAGATCAATATTAACAATTTTCCTTCTGAGTCCGGAGGCAGTTTCATCATCTTTCTCAACGCTGTACTGCGTACAACCACCACCAATTGATCGCAGGAGATGCCAAAATGGAAAACTGTTTCTCTCCCTGAAATAGTTTGAGCCTGTTATTTTACATGAGAGAAAATGGAAACCAAGAACTTGGTGCAGGGCAGTTTCCTAAGTTTCTGAACATGAGTATGTATAGAATTTCATTCATTTCCTAAAAATAAAAAAATAAAAAAATAAAAAAATAAAAAAAAAGACTACCTAAATTAATAATTAGGTTTATAAAATTCTACACTGGAAGTAGTTCTTGATAATAGATTCTCAAATCTAAATTCACTCTTAGGAATATTTTTAAATGAAATTCATTCATCATGATGTAAACAGACACCTGACTTGGGTCTGGCAAGGTACAGGGGGATGGTCTTTATCTGGCCTTCCACACACGGCTCAGGAAGGGAAGCTGCACCAGGCTACCCACACTCTGAGGCTGCTGGAAGCCTTCTGATTCAGAGGTACGCTATCTTTTATACTTAAAATTAAATTGGCTCAAGGCCCATTCACATTCTTTGTGAAACCCAATTTCCTGACATCTGATAGTCCTTCTGGCTTTGAGAGCCTAATGGTATGAGATGCATTGGGACTCAGACTACATTACCCCAAATGAAGGTCTCAGAAGCTGCCTCAGAAGCAAAAGGATTTTTTCTGACCTTCCCCCGCCCTCTTTTCTCTCAGTCCCACTCTCCCCTCACTCTAGTCATAGAGATAGAATCATTCTTCCCCAAAGCAGGTCAAAGATACCACAACATTTCCCTAAAAGCCACCCATACAAACTAAAATTATTCTGTGGAAAAATAGGATGTGCCCTGCCTTGTTTGACTGTAGGTCATAGGACTCCTGTTTAATAAAGGGCCCTGCCCACACCCGGAGGAAGGTGCCTCTCAGGGGTGCCCGGAGGAATCTGGACAGAAGGGCTCACTCCTCTGTCAATTAGCACTTGTTCACCCTCTTTTCTTCTAACTGGATTTCTACATGGCTGATCATTCGTTGAAACTAAGCATAAAAATGGACAACCTCCCCCTGCATCTTGGGGTATTTATTTTGAAGGCTGTCATGGATACACATAAAATAAATTTTTATGCCTTTTCGCCAGTGAACCTTGCCTACCACAAGTTGGTTCTGCAGCAGCCTACCTTCCGGAAGGCCCTTGGCCCCTAGAACCCACACAGTTTGTTCCGTTCCTCACTCCGCCTCCCCACCAAGCCCTGCTGGACTGTAGCCTTTTCTATAATTTCTCTCATCTCCCCTCCTCCTTCCCAAAGGCTCAACCTGAAGGTGATACTTTCAGTTTGCAGGGAAGCCAACAACTTGAAATTGAACACTCAGGATCCAGACATTGACAGATGTGACCCTCAGCATGGACAGGGCTCTCCCTGTGGCTGACTCTCTGGCAGGTGCCAGCAGCACTTTGTCACCACCCTCGACTCCTCGATTTAATGTACAGAACAATGCCGGTCACAACACTCCTTAGGGTCAGATCGCTTAGCAACCTAGAAGGTTTGGAAGACGCTTCAATTTCAAAATTATTGATTCCCGCAATTAATTGTCAGTAGAATGAAATAAGGAAGTGGCGTTTGCAGTTGTGACATTCACGCTGCGCCTCAGCAGGCAGAGTCCAGTGGACAGAGGGAGTTTTGCATTTTTTTTTTATCTTGACACGGGACCCACATGATCCTGTGTGACCAGATATTTATTCGTGCCTCCCTTTCAAGGTGTAATTCAACCTTTCTATTTCTGCTTTTGGAAGACTTGGGGAAATCTCTCACTGAAACTGTAAACATATCCCAATACCAGAAGTTCTATTTTGTTTTTCTTTTGGCTTCTATGTTCCCTAAATAAAAACCGACTCAAATCCAAGATGCTCTCTCAGTATCTTGCATCCACTGACATCTCCTCCTGGTTCAGTACTTGGGGAGGTGGAGAAACGGTAGCAACAGCAGACTTAGTGGCTTGGCAACTTCCACAGGTATGGATACCCAGATCCCTGAAGAAGGTCAGGGCAGCCAGCTCCCATTCTCTTTGAAGCATCTGCCTATCAGGCATTCAGCTTTCCTAAAATGTGCTCTTTTGGAATCACAGTCAATCTCCACGAGGAAAGGCATAAAACCTGTTTTCTGCAGTGCCGAGCCCAGCTGTCTGTGTTAATGACAGAGTTTCACTCCCCCATCGCAGAGCATGCTCAGAACTATTACAACTTAAGGTGAAACTAGATCAGCACCTTTTGAACAATCTTCTCGGAGAGCAATAAAGTACTTTTCACATCTGCTTCCACCACCCTCATGCGATAGCAGGTTTGAACTGCACTTTTGCTGGGTATATGTGAAAACTCCACTGAGAAACTCTTCTTTCAAACCTTTCCTCTAGAGCAGTGGTTCTCAGCCTTCCTAATTGCCGCATTGTTACAAATGGAAAAAAGGAGTCGCCACCCACAGGTGGAGAACCGCTGCTCTAGAGACAGGTTCGAACACAGGTGAATATTCCTTGAAGCAACACCGCCTTCCGTCCCCTCTCTCTCTCTTTTTTCTGTCTTTAGTTCACGTATGCCGCTGCCTTGTGGCATTTTATGAAGTCAGAACAGGAAGCACGTAAATAATAAAACAAACAGACAAGCAAACACTGACCCTCTGTAGGTGCAGCCACCTTATTTCACAGCGGTTTATAGCCTTTGTACCTCTGTGTCCTTTTCTTTGCTGCTTTGGGCGGTTTCCTCTGTCTCTCTGCCTTTCCCACGACTCAGGGGGATATTGCCTTAAAATCAGCTCTGCAAACCTGCACGGCCCATGTCCTCAGTCACTGATAGTTCCTAACTCCATTCCACGGAAGTCAGCAAGTTCACGTATGAGTTGTGTGCAACTACTTTGTATTATTTTCACTGATCAGACCCAAGAGGCACTTACACATTGAAAATAGATTTGAAAAAGTAAAAGAAAAGTATACATCTTAAAAATAAGACAGGGACAGACAGATAAAGAAGAGAGAGCATTTCGATGCTGTTCACAGGATTAGTTTTTACAGCTACGGCATTTATATGGTATTTAAGAGCATGTTAAACCTTCTCATTTCGATGATTCCTGATCTATCACTGTAGAGACCAAGTTGGTCCTGCCAATAGCACAAAAAGCATCAGCGAGATCTTCACTATTGTGGGCACATTTTCCACTATTTTTAGGATTCTGGAGTGATGTGACTTTTGCTTCATGGCAATGCTATCAGCGTATTGAATATTTCTAACCATTCAGGGTAACTTAGGTAATATCTCATGGATGTATTGGTAAGACCTATAGATCGTATTAAATCTGATCCACTTAATAAGGGAGTAAATAGGTTAGCCAGGATCCTGCAAAACTGGGTTAGCAGAAACCAAAAGAAGCTGCCCAGAATTAGCACACACATATACAAATCAGATGATTGCTTCATCTGGAATTGGCTTCAATATGAAGAAATCCTTTTAGCCATGCTTAGCAGGCTGACATCTGCTGGCTGAGACCTCTCTGCCAACGTTTTGCAGATCGCAGGATTTACCTCTACAGCATTTCTCTTGTATTTCATCTTTGAATCCAGTGTTTCTCATAAGGTCCTTGTTGCCTCGTCACTACTAGATTTTAGGTTTTCAACATTCGGTGATAATTCCATGTTGCCTTCACTAATTCAATCTTACATCAGTCACCTCTGTAAAGAATTACTTTTAAATAATGGAACATTCCTATCATAATTTGAGAAACTGGAATCATTTTCACTCTTAATGATTAATTTGAAGCTTTATAAAATAGCTGTAGTGTTAATAGACTGTATTGATGTTAACAATTAAGTTGTATATGGTATTTACACAGCATACGCTGTTCTCTGGACTTGTGGGTTTTACCTTATTTTTGATATTAAATAGTGTGATAGGGATCATTATAAATCTGTGAAAATGAGGTTCGCAGCTGGTTTTACTTCTGTTGATTTATTCACACCTTCTTGAGTGTTGGTCTTTGGCAAGGCAGGGTTCTGAGCCATCAGCGTCCTTCCCCTGTTGAGGGTTGAGCCTTTTTTCAGTGTACACTGATGGTGCTAAAAGATGACTATGACCAGGGAGGGTGGTGGTGGTGGAGTGTGCTGTGTTCAGTGGTGAGGACGTTGTCTTCCAGGAAAAGAGCGTTCTAGAGAACACACAACAGTGGGGCGGGTGAGCTCGGCAGGCCAAACCAACTTCTAGCTTCAGTGAAATGGAATAAGGAACTATCATGGCCTCTTGGGAATGCTGGTAGGACCCCAAGTAATCCAGAGCAGAGATGTGGGTCTTTATTTTTAGGAAGGATCAGATGTTTTTAAAAGGTTTTCATCAATGAGAAATCTAATCACTTTTACATTCTGAAAAAAATTATTCAAACTTCAATGGAGAACAGATTGTTAATAATAAAAGTAGACAAGGAAAGACCAGCTAATGGGTTACTGGGAAATCAGAGAGGGGGTGAACAGGAAAGGGGCCTGAAGAGAGAGGATGTACAGCAAGAGGGAAAATGCGTAGAAGGGGAGAAACTGGACCCGGCCGTGGAGTGACCATGGGCGAGACCAGCAAATGCCAGGTCCGGTTTGGACTCTCCAGCCTGGGCAAGTGCATCGAGACAGGATTTGGGCATGTTGTCACTGAGGGCACGCCCGATCAGAAGGAAATTCTGAAGACAGATGAAGTGTGTCTGCCTCCATCTGGTCACTCAGTTCTCTCCTCTCCATCTGTCTCCCAATCCCTTCCTGTTAAGATTGTCTCCAAGAAGGATCATGGAAGTCTCACTCTGTGTTAAAGAGGGTTATCTTTCTGGAGTGTTTTAATTCTTCATGAGAAAAAAATGCTACTTTTGTCAGTTGAGTTCAAAAGTACACACGACATTCAGGTTGCTTTTCTCTCCGTTCTTATTACACGTCCCAGCTGTGCTCTATTCATACTGTGTGTTATAAATGCAGCGAGAGTCAGACAGTGGGGCACATGTTCACCTTTCATGTTTTTCCTCGTATTTTAGAAAGACTGTGTATTTCCTCTAGAAAGCTGATAAATGACAGGGAATGCTTGCTTTTACTAAGAAAACCAGCTGCCTTTGGCTGATCCAAAATAAAGATCCGTGAGCTAAGGTTAACAAAACTTTGGGTTATACTACTAAGCAATGAATCAATCAGTTTTACAAACATTCAGTGAAAACCTACGATAACCCAGTAACAAAGGACTTCAAATATCATAAGGGACTAATCCTTTAGGCAAAGAAGGACTATTAAGCATCTCAACAGGAACCGATGTGATGTGGTTTGTCCCATAATCACCCAGGTAGTAAATTTTAAACAGTAATGATATAAAAGAGCTGGTGAGTATTCACTTTTAGTTAAAAAAAAAAGACAGAAATATGACATATACATTTGGAGGATTGACACCTGAAAACATGATTCTCTACGTTTTTCTGATTTCGAACTATCCATATAATTGCCTCATGAAGCATGATTCTTAAAGCTGCTTGCTGTTTAATCTTAATAATTTTTTTATCATTAAGTCTTATTTTAATAACCTAATAATTATTTAAGAGAAGATTGCAACCTGACCATAAAACATTCAATAAGTACACAGTTCTTATCATTAGACTTCATTGAAGACCCTGGAAGCCAGTGTCTTGTGCAAAGACAGGTTCTCTGTAGTAGAAATTTGAGCCAATCCTCATGTTTTTCTCCGAATGGTTTCATTTGATACTCCCTCTAATTATCTAAATATGAATGTATGTAACATTATTTGTTCAGTAACATTTATTTGGTTTATTTCATGGCACTGGGAATGACAAGAGTTGGGTGGATGAGGGCCTGGACAAAGGCATGATTTTATCAGCTGCAGTTTTAAAAATTGTCTATTTCTCAAAGCTCATAAATCCCCTCAAAGTTTACTAAAAAAGAAAGCAAAATAAACAAGAACTAGATAAACACTTACTCTGAGCGCACCTTTGTTATACAGAAACTAGCCCAGAGGTGGCCACCATGGAGGTGCAGCGAGGTGACGGATCACCCTCTCTCTCTGGTCCTTTCACATGTGGGGAAGAAAAAGTGAGCAGATGCAATTTCTGCTTCTAAAGATAAACTGAAAATATACCTGTATTTTATTACTAAGTGTCTGGATAATCTCTAAATTAAACATTAAAAGCTGAAGGACAGAGCTCCTTATGATTACTGTGAGATGGTGCCCTGTTCTCTCTCAATGAAGGATAAAGACTCTTTTGAACATTGATTTTCATGACACATTGTAGCTGGGACTATTCTAATATCAATGCTATAAATGATCTACATTGCAGTTATATTAAAAGATTGCTGGACATAAAATGATCATGTACCAGAATGGAAAAAAAAATGAGACAGCACGGGTCAATTAACATTTGCCATCAATTCAGACTCTATATAAATATGCTTAGTAAGAGTTTTAGTCTTTTTATTATTTAGCGAGTTCAACTATTCAGTGATCTGAAACTGCCCTTTATTTCTACCTAACTGAGATCCCTGGATCTCAGTTAAATAATATAAGAATTATTATTTAACTTTGGGTCTCAGTGTCTTGAACAGCACTAGCTCAGAGCTCATTCAAGAATAATGGACATGACACCCATATTTATTATGTAAAATGTGAATGTTTGGTTAATAGGAGTTTAAATTTTTATATATATATATATATATTCAAAACAAGTTCACATCTGAGATGCTCTCTGTCTCTTAATTTGTTCATGAGTACATTAGTGGGAGTCCCTTAAAACATGCTGGATCTCTGAACTTGCAGACTCACTACTCTAAATTTCTGGGAAAAACTACCTTCCTTTCAAACCCTGCCACAGCATCCCTGGTTTCTCATTAGGTGTGCTGACAAGTCACAGTGCAAGTGGTGCTTGGAGTCTCTGTAAGCTATAACATCAAAACAAAACGAAAAGGAACAAAAATATTTTAATATTCAAGTGCTTCTTGATCCAAAGTTTAATTTAAACGCCTCTTCTCTGTGATGAATGCCATACACACTCTGCATGTCTTTTCAATGTCTACTGTCAGGAACTATTCTTAACGGCCTTGATATTAAAACGAAACTTGGTTTTTAATAATGTGCTTCCTTAGTAACCAGAAGGGAAAATGGTCCCTAGGGAACAAAGTTTTTAAAATTATATTTGTCATTTATTAAAGGATAGAATGTGAGCAAAGGTACAAAGTTTATTCTTTTATTAAACAAATATTTATGCATAACCTACCAAAACCAATATCGATAAGAAATTCACCTTGTAAATTCCCTTCCTCCAAGGTTCCTCTGATTCTCCTGAGAATACAGTTAGTGTCTGCTTTTACAATTATAAGGCAAAGATCATTCTCATCGATTCTTAAGTAACTGTCTCACGATCACTTTCATTTACACTCTGATGTCACTTTATACAGTTGAGGTATAAGAAGGAAGGTGGGTTTCAGAAGTCCTGTGTTGGAGAACTGTTTGCACTGTGTATTATCTGTTTGTGGGACTTTCTTTAAACTTCTCTGAACAGTGTCTGCAGAATGAGAGCAAAGCAGGTAGCCTCAGGAAGGCCCTGGAGTGTGGAGGAAAGAGAACACCGTTGCTGTCACCCGGACGTGCAGGCTGCCCGCTGCTTCCCTCAGGAAACCACTGTGAGGCTTTAGACATGTTGCTCCACACAGCTGAACTCCACTGTCCCTCGACTATAAGTTGTAATAAAAGTGTCTCAACATAAAGGTTGTTCTGAAGATTTTAAATATGTTAATGGATATAGATGGACAAAAGAAGTATTTTTTGATTTTTGTTTTTCTCCTGCATCCCATGAGCCTTTATTAACAGCTTTTATAGGCCACCTCTGGCAACCACCAACCTGGCCCCAAGCCATCAGTGTCTGAAGATGAGATCCCATCCTTAGCTTTCCCACGACTTGCATAATCGCAGCCTAGTCTATTCTTCCCATCGCAGCTGTTGTGATCTTTTATACATACATCTCACAATCTCACAGCATATCACCAAATTCTCCTCCTAAATCCCTCAACCTCTAGCTACGTCCAATCCCAGCTGCTGTTACCCTTGGGTGGTAACAACTGCACTGGCTTACTGTGTGACCCTGCAGCACCCTCTCTCCACTCACCAGTCCCCCACGGTGCAGCACGATTCAACCCTTCCCTGCACCGCCTCTGCCTGGCTCTCCCACACTCTTGGCAGAACAGCTGATGGTGTGTGTGTCTGATCCTAACCCTCAAGGCCCAACTTGGTCTGCTCCCCACCTCACTTTCGGAGCTCCAGATGCCCTTCTAGTCCCTCTACAAATGGACAAGTCTTTTCCTGGCCCAGACACTGCCTGCCGTCTCTCTTTATTCACCACTTTTCTCCCAGCCTCACTCATGCCCACCTTTACCCCAGAGTCAGGGGCACGTTCCTGAGGAAGGTCTGTGCTATTGCCCAAACTAGATTACCTGTTCTTGCTACGTTCTCTGACTTCCTTCATAGTTATTAACCTTGCTGGAAAGCATGTATTTATCCACAAATACTTTCTAATCAATAACTCTCCTCCATCGTGCCAAGAGGACTTTTTGTTTTGAGACAGAGTCTCACTTTGTTGATCAGGAAAGAGTGCCATGGCATCTGTCTCGCAGCAACCTCAAACCCCCAGGGCTCAAGTGATCCTCTTGCAGCAGCCTCTTGAGTAGTTAGGCTACTGGTGCCTGCCACAATGTGTGGCTAATTGTCTCTATTTAGAGTAGATATGGGTCTTGCTTCTGTTCAAGCTGGTTTCAAAGCCTTGAGCTCAAGTGATCCAACTCAGCCTCTCAGAGTGGTAGGATCATAGGTGTGAGCCACCATGCCCGTCCATGAGAGCAATATTTGACAATTTAGAGGGACAGGGGTGGGAGTTCAGTATTCGGTCACTGTATATGTAATGCCTAGCTTAAACTTTATGGGAGCAGAAGTTCAGTAGATTTCAAAATAAATTAGAACAAGTTAGGTATTTATTTTCAGCTATGAGTAGCTAAAAGACTTATAATCACTTTTAAAAATGTAGGTCAATTATGTGCAAATGTGTGTTGTTGTACATCCATATAAATCCTTACTTAAGAGATATTAAGATATTTACCAAAAATAACATGGACATTAATAGTTAAAGCAATCTAGTTTTATTTCACATACTTTTCCATAATTTTGAGTCACATATTTCAGTTGTGATTAAAGAGTTTTTTCCCATGAATTAATGAGACAATTATTTAGATTATGAATATAGAAATCCTCAAAGGTCTCAGCTAAGTTTTCTGATTCATAGAACATCGTGTGCACCTATCATCATGGTTACAGATATCAGATATTACGTTTTTATTTATATAATACTGCTTTGATTATGATCAAGAGGTCAACAAAAATATATAATAATTGTGTTTTACATATGATGTATAATAGCATGCATGCTAATCTTCTCCAAAGTCTCCTTGTTTAGTTGCCAAGCATTTTTTTTTCCACTTTTTCAAGTCAAATTTGTTCAAATGTATGAAAATCAAATACACAAAGTGAGAGAAGGGGACATTTAATAGTGTGTTGAGCTCTTCAAATTTTCTGACTTCTTAGCCATCCTTTTGGGAGATTTTATTCTAACAATGATGCCTGTATTATTTTGGAGAGTTTATTTGTCGGTCCCTCCCCAAGGAAGCAGACTGGACAATGGATTCTAAGCCGAAGCTTGCAGGAGGTGGGCCTCCCCATGCGTACAGGGGAAAAGGCCCCAGGCAACCTCCACAGGTGCTATTTATTGAGAACATGTGCCCTCCCCCAGCTCCACCCCCTTCACTGGATTTCCACAGATCAATTTCCAACTGCCAAAGTCTGATCATTAACTTCCAGTAACTGACACTTTGTCTCTGCAATCCTGCTGTCCAGGTTCCTACACATCTTGCTGAATAGGTTGCTACATAGGTTGTTACATAGGTTGCTACACTTACTTCTGAATTATCTTTCACACCTGTGGCACATTTCTTTACATTTCCTTAAATAGGGGCTTTTATTTCTGGGAGGATGAGTTTTCGTTTTCCAGGGTCCTTCGCTGCACCTCCTATTTCCCCCAGGGGCTCCCTGGCAACCCACGGTCTGTCTAGGACAGGCGTCCTCAAACTTTTTAAACAGGGGGCCAGTTCACTGTCCCTCAGACCGTTGGAGGGCCAGACTATAGTTTAAAAAAACAAAAAAAAAAACTTCGAACAAATTCCTATGCACACTGCACATATTTTATTTTGAAGTAAAAAACAAAACGGGAACAAATACAATTCACACTGCTTCATGTGGCCCAAGGGCTGCAGTTTGAGGACGCCTGGTCTAGGAGAACCTGGAAAGCCATAGCTGCTCTGGAAGCACCTCACAACCCATAAACTGTTTAGGACAGTGGTTCTCAAACTTCCTAATGCTGCGATGTATTTTCATTGTTACAAAGGGTTTGCGACCCACAGGTTGAGAACTGCTGTTTTAGGAGCGTCTCACAGCCCACACCCGTCCTGAGCTGCACGCTCATTCCACCAGCTCTGCTGTCGGTCCCCTCCTGCCAGATTCCCACCTCTCCTTCCTCACTAGGCAAGTCTTCCTTTATACCTTCCTTTATTCCCCTGGACTGTAAGACAGGACAAATTGCCCTTTCCAAGACCTCTCATGGTGCCCTGCAGCACTGTTTCCACATGGATTCTGTTTGATATTTTTATCTGCCATTACTTAACGAACGTGTCATTGAGAATAAAGAATGGATCCTGTTTAGAGCTTCATTCTCTGATCTTGAATATTCCCTGACATATAGCAGACCTCAGGTAGATTTGGATTTAATAAATGAATACATGGTATACTTATCAAGTCACAGGAAACTAGTCTAAGTGCAATGATGGCTTGGGGGGGGCAGAGAAAACATGACGGAGCCAGGCTCTATGCAAACTTTGGACTTTGAGGGTCACATACTTGGTGTGACTCTAACTTGGTTTTAGACCTGCCCAGGAGTCAAGGTCCACAGAAAGCCGACTTTGTACCTCACTATTGTGTCTAGCATGTTAAAAATCTATGTTCAAAGTTTCTCATAGTTTATCACATGCTGAAGAAAAACACTGCAATGTGACTAAGTAATATTCTCTAGTGTGAATTAAATGAGCATAAACCCACAAATATTGAGAATATTATTAATTTCCTGTTTTATCAAGAAACCTACCTCTATAAGCAGGAATAGAGGCTTGACAGAAAGCACATTTTACTGAATTACTATTTTGAAATCATCTTGTGAAAGCTACTGTGTGGAAAAACATTAAATGGATATTTTAAATAATCAACCTTTTAAAATAGCATCTTCTCATCAATTGAATTAAAAACTATATTTAAATATAGATCATAGACTTGGCACTTGTGAGATAACTGACAAAATTCTTTTCTTTCTGCAATAAACTGTTTCATTTAAATAGTTTACTAAGAGCAAGGACACTAAGCCATGCAGAAAGAGCTTTCGTTAAAGAGTAAAAGCATTGACCTAAGAATAATGCTCATTATTCTTAAGAGTTTAAGAAGTGATGAGCATTAGCTCTGAGGGAGACAGGAAAACCTAGTGGGCGGTCATATTTGAGCCTATGTTTTAATGCCAATTCTTTTTTTTTTCTGTGAATTTACAATTTTTATTACATTTTGAAAATATTTTCGTCATTATTTCTTCAAATTTTTTTCTTTTTTTCTTAAGTCAAAAACACATAGATCATGAATACATTTATGCATATGTGGGGTACAATGTGTTGATTTTTTTTTTATACAATCTGACGTGGTTACGTCAAACCAATCAACATAGCTTTCACCTCATTTACTTGATTATTGTGTTAAGACATTTATGTTCTACACTTGACAGATTTGACTTGTACCCTTGCAACATGCTCATTTCCTGGACAGGGTGGCACTTGTGGCTCAGTGGGTAAGGCACTGGCCCCATATGCTGAGGGCGGTGGGTTTGAACCTAGCCCCAGTCAAACTGCAAGCAAAAAAATAATATAATAATACATATATATCCTGGATACTCTTGGCTTACATTTGTTCTGTGTTTCTGTTTAACACAAGGATTCATTTCTCACATAACAATTTCCCAAGCGTAAGGGTTCACACAAGTCATATAAATTTGGTAAGGTACACCCAAATGTAGCATTGAGGTGTGTGCTTGTCCTTTCATTGAGTTTATATTTGTAAAAGAGTATTTACTTCTAATTTCTAGCTTATGTATTAATGTGTCCATGTAAACTCTTATAGAGCTTTTTAGTAATAACTTTGATGTACAGTCAAGAAAAATGTGTTTTCTGTTTGTGTGTGTGTATGAAGGGAGTGGGAGCTCTAAATACTTAGACTTTAAAATTGATAAAACATTTATATGACACTAATTGTGTGCCAATTCACCTTTACACCTGACTTAACACTACGTTACAAGTACTAGTTCACCCATTTGATGGGTAAAGAAAAGGAGATTCCCTAATACCAGGAGTGTCCAGCTTGAGCCAGCGGTTCTGAGAGTGGATTCTCTACACACCTGCTCCCTCCTCAGCGTCCCGTTCCCTCGCTTGCATCTCATTGGTGCAGCTCTCGTGCATCCTCCTCCTCCACAAGTGAGTGGTTCTCGTCTGCCTTGGTTCCACAAAAACCAGCATAGTTATCAAGACAAATCCTACCTCTCTAGGAAGCTTTCCCTGACTGTATCAGCCAAAATCAATCACCTTCCCTTTTGTATTTTCCTAACATTTGAGTTCCTTATGATGGTGCTAGTTATATCCTATTATTTATTTATTTATGGAGTCTCACTTTATCGCCCTCAGTAGAGTGCTGTGGCATCACAGCCCATAGCAACATCCAACTCCTGGGCTTAGGCAATTCTCTTGCCTCAGCCTCCCACGTAGCTGGGACTACAGGCGCCCGCCACAATGCCTGGCTATTTTTTGTTGCTGTTTGTCAGGGGCTGGGTTTGAAGCCACCACCCTTGTTGTATGGGGCCAGCACCCTACCCACTGAGACACGGGCACTGCCTGTTATATCCTATTTTAAAGGATAGTTATCTTGTACATATTTTTTTGCTTCACATTAGGTTGCTGGAATACGGACAACTCACTGAATGTTTTGTTGCCATACTGGTTGGCATCTTAAATGTAATTCATGCTTTACAATGTTTAGTGTCAAGATGGACAAACTTTGACATTCTCAGCTTTCACTCTGTACCCGGTGACTAACACAACAGACATCCAAAAACTGATAGATAAATAAATCCATGCATCAAAGAATACTTATGTTCTTATTTTTGTATAACTGCAGCTAAAGCAAAACAGTAAAATGATTTAATTCAAAATGAATGGTAAAATGCTTCATTCAAAGATGGTAACTATGAACACTATATTTTATTTGAAAATTTATTTGAATTGATGGAACTGACAATAAAAAACATTTTATATTAGAATTAATAACATATAGGCACTTCAAAATGCTTACATTGTGTACTAAAAAGAACAAGACAGTTATAGAGGATGGTCATAAAGTATTCTGAATGTAATTTATACTCCTTAATTAAATTTTATTACCTCTCAGCATACTGTACATTTTATGTTTTTAAGACATGACTCAAACTTTTATCATTTTTAGCTTGGCAGATTTAGGCAGCCGTTGTTTTCTATTTTGCAGACTGAGTTTTGAATATGAGGTAAAATCTTATACAGAAAAGATATGAGAAGAGATACACACATATGTTACAATACATGATACAGATTCAATGTAGCAACTACTGTAAAAACACTCAATATATCATTGACTCATATTTTAGAAGATGATATGTTTAGGAATTGATTCCTCTGTTTTAAAAGAACCTTAGTGAAAAGCAGAGTCTGTTTTATTCCGAGGTCAGGGAAGCAGGTAATCTGGAAGAGCCCACCGAGAATTCTCAGTGGTGCTCACAGCAGGTCAGCAAGTCCATCCTGGCAGTCGGTCTCTTATGAAGGCAAATTGCTCCTGTTGGGCCCTCAGCAAATGAGCCAGGGGGCCCAAGGTTCTGAGCCCCAAAACCCAGGACTCCTCCAACTCCTACAGACCTGCTTTCAGTGTACCCTGTGTCAACTGTGAACTCAGGCCCACAGGACAGTCATGTCAGAGAACGGCGGGCCACGGAAGCACCACGAGGCAACTGGAGTGTGACAGTGACATTCCGGTCACCAGGACATTCCTGGTGGCCCAGACTGTGACAGGTGCACGGCTTAGAGAAAAGGAGATGCCTGAGTTTGGATTCTGGACCTACTCCCTGTTTTTCTCCTTAATTACTTAGCTCTATGAACACTACATGAGTAATAATTCCTCCACAGCATCCTGCAATGAAAGTTCATAGAGACGTATTTTGTAACACACCTACAAATACTAAGCTCTTACATGTGCTATTGTTAATAGTCAAGGGTTGATTAAAAACAAAAGCACTCAGGACCTATCCTTCTGACTAAGATGAATCATGTATTTTCAGAACAAAACTCCTGTTGAGCCAAACTAGATAAAGCATATAAAAAGGTAATAACATGGTTTGAAGACATGGGAGAATTACTGAAGCTGCAACAACTTGAAGAACTACATGGTAGAGAGAGAAGACAGGTGAGCCCAGGGAGACTCCACTCCGTGCTGTTTGTCAGGTGGCAAATAACAAAGCTAAACTGAGTTCTGTATTCTCACGGGAGCGAGAAGGAGAGGTTAGGATTTGTGGAGGAGGTTAGGATTTGTGGAGGAGGTTAGGATTTGTGGAGGAGGGACTCCTTAGGACACAGCAACACAGACTGAAAACCCCACAAGGGCTGCACTCTGCCAAAGGTCCGCCTGGAAATAGACCAGTACCCATTCAAAGCCCAGGGACTGTAAGTCAGCTTTTATTTAGATTAGACCTGCTTTAGATTGGATTGGCTTTAGGAGCTCAAATTTAGATTGGATTAAGGGGATTAATTCCAGCCTTCCTGCCTGCCAGAAGCAAAGTAAACCCTCTCTGGAGAAATCATACCTCAACCAGAACCTCAAATTATTCCTCAAATTTTCCATATAAAGATTTTTACAGAGGAAAGGAAGGAAGGAAGGAAGGAAGGAAGAAAGGAAGGAAGGAAGGAAGGAAGGAAGGAAGGAAGGAAGGAAGGAAGGAAGGAAGGACACCCAGCATACAAGGAGAAAAGACCACATGATTAAAAACTAAGAGTAAAAACACACATTAGAAAGAGACTCACAGGAAGTATAGGTATTGAAGTTATCAGAAATTGATTAATATGTTTGACGCAACATGAAACCTGATAAAGAATGCCAGCAGTGAATTGCTATCTATAAAAATAGGAGTCAAAGAGAAATCCTGCAATTGAAACAGGCAATCCCAGAAGTTAAAAATTAAGTAAATTAATAGTCATTAGGCAAAGCAGAAGAGAATTAGAAAATTAGAAAAATACAAAAAAAAAAAATTGAACTAGGTAGATAATGAAAGGAATGACAGATGACTGCCCAAGAAAACTGTAATGTAGGAAAAATAGTATCATTTCTCCCTAAGAAGAAAAGAAAAACCATAGAGCAAAAGGTCTAGTTGAAAATATAATTTTCTGTCATTGATTGCAGAAATGAAGTATCAGAAGTGAAAAAGTAGAACGCAAATGAGAGAAACCAAATTGCAAAGGAAAATTCTTAAAATCTGTCATAGAGAAAGGATGGTCAAAGAAGCAACAGCCAAACTTATAACCATTGTCTCCAACAAACAAACAGACAGAACAAAACAAAACAAATACAAAAGCAAAACCTTAAGACAGAAGTCATGGATGATACCTCAGAGTACCGTACTAAAATCACTGCCTGTTTGACGTCCATGCTAAGTGGAAATATCCTTTAAAAAATGAAGATATTTTCAGATAAATAAAAACTGAGTAAATACTCATGGGATCTTTCCAAGTAGAATAAAAATCACTTCACTTGAAAGCATGGTGTTTCAGGGAGGGTGAGGTGATGGGTGACTATAGAGTGATCTTGATTATACAGAACCATAAAGCTAATGATTTAAAAGGTTTAAAAATATTAACAAAATAATTTTTTAAAGATCAGTTTATCAAACTTTCAATGTCATCTGTGTCATTAGGTCTCCAGTCAGTGTTGACTATAACGAAGGAAGTTTCAGACCTAATCTCAAAACTATTCCTCCACCCCTACATTTTTCTATAAAAATAATTTATGAAACTTCTGTGAAAATTATTCTTAGAGTAAATTCTGTTCTATTAACATATATACCCCATCAAGGTACACTCACCATACTCTTTTATTACAGAACACTAGACTCATGTACTCAGCATGTTTCAATTTCACTTAAATGTGAAATTTACTGATTTAATGATGAAAATCACAGATAGGTCCTTTTCAGAGGATGAGCAATCCATTGGGCAATTTTCCATAAATAGTTGATTTTTTTAACATTCTTTTTTTTAGTATTTGTTTCATGTTTTATTTCCTGTAGGACATTTGGATAAAGACGGTTCCCTCGTGGTAATTTACATCATTAATATACAGCACTAAAACCTCTTTTGTTTATGTTTTAGTAGCATTCATGTCAAATTCCAGCACACAGTATTCCCTAAGCAGAGTGCCCAGAGATGAGACGCTTCCTGAGGAGACAGTGGTCTCTGCACGGCACGGGACAAGCCCCACGGTGAGCCAGGTTCGACCCACGCTCTGCCCCGCCGCAGGACGTGGCCTGGTTCTCAACTCTGTCTATCCTGGACTGGTATAGGATGTGATAAGTGTTCAATTTATGTTGCTTGATGTATAAATAGATGGAAATTCCATGTGTGGATCTGTACTGTGTAAGAGAAGCTTTACGTGGGCAAGTATGAGTAAAAGTTGTGAGACAGTTATTCATTCAAAGTTTGCTAAATTGATTTTTAATTGCTGTTTGTATATTGTGATACCTCCAAATGTTACACAGATTGCTCTATGTGATGGTGTACTGGGAAGACCGGTGAGTCAGATGCTTGCTCGCCCTCCACACTGATTCTTCTGCCCACCCCGGAGTGCCAGCCAGTATTTGCCTTTCACGTCGGGACTATGAAATACGTTTCATAAATATGGTTTTCTCTGTCCAGTCTTTTACACTGCGCTGAGTGCTGAGAACTGATGAGCAGTTAGAAAAGAGTCGAATGTTCTGTTACTTACTTTCTCTGCAAATATAAACATACAGACTATTCTAAAACCGTTGTTTTTTCAAAGGATTGGCAAGTTCTTGGTATGTCTCACACATGTACGAACTGCACGCTCATACAGACATTTACATGATTTTCCCTAGCCAAGTGGTTGAAATCCTTAAGAAATGCCTTTTGAGATAGAAGTTTTCCTAGGTGATAAAGGAGTAAAGTTTTCTCACTAACCATGGCCCTGAGATTCCTGAGCTAAATGTACTCCACCGACAAGGTCTGTGTCTTGTGAACTAGTCACTGTGCGTCGATTTCTATTTCTCTTTCATGAACAGCAAAAACTAAGACTTTGCCTTTAGACATGAGGCCAATACCAGCAGTTTACACGGTATGAACCTGTGAATGTCGTTTTTGTTAAAATATTTTGTCTTTCCAATACCTAACAATAGCAAAAATATTATTTACTTTATTGAAATGTGAAAATTGATGTCCCCTTGAAAAATTGAGAGTAAGTACTTTTAAAACTCGCCTCCAGCTACACTAACAGATTCCACCTAGACTTTAAAATCCTTTAAAAGCAGACACACCTCGCAGCCATCAGTTAGGTGATGCCGACCGTGTGAAGGCACCACCATTTAAGCCAAGAAAGAAAAAAGTAAAACAAATGGTAAAGAAATGTCTAACACACGTTCAACATTCTAAACGGCCTCTAGGTTTCCCGTAGCTGTAGAAGGGAATGATTTCTAAAGGCAGGCTTATTTTAAGTGACTAGTGAAGTGATGTGAAATGTTTCAGGGACAGTCTCACATCTCAGTAGGGAAGAAACAGATTGCATGTGTGGGTAACGACTAAATGACCATCCAAAGAGAGAGAGTGAAGTTTAGGGTCCCACCCAATGCTGACATTACCAATAAAGAGAAAGAAGACAAGCAGATCACAGTTTCTACCACAGTGGAGTGAGAACACATCAGTTTCTCTGCGGGGTCAGATATAGGAAGCCGCTCCTGGTCCTCGGCGCTACCCACAAGAGCAGCTCGCGCTTTTGCCGAGACAAAGGGGTGTGATGGTGGTTTGAGAATATCCCAAGATGCCCCTTTCTTTGAATAAAATATGCACAATATGCGTACAGGCATACCGTGTCTATAAATACGGGAAAGCCGAGGAGAACCCAGAAAACTATGTTGTATGATACACCTCAGTGTCTGTACATAGTGTAAACACAGGGAGATAGACAACACACTGCTGTTAAACTACTTTTAGTCTGTAACTGTTTATTAAAAAAATAAAATAAAATGTGGGCCAGGCACAGTAGCTCAGGTCTGTAATCCTAGCACGTTGGGAAGCTTAGGCAAGTGGATTGTCTGAGCTGAAGAGTCCGAGACCAGCCGGAGCGAGAGAAAGAGAGACCCATCTCTACTAAAAATAGAAAAATTAGGCAGGCATTGTGGGGTGTGCCTGTAATCCCAAATACCGAGAAGCTGAGGCAAAAGGATCCCTCGAATCCAGGAGTATGAGGTTGCTGTGAGCTATGATGCCACGGCGTTCTACCGAGGATGACCTTGTGAGACTCTGTCTGAGAGAGAGAGAGAGAGAAGAAAAAAGGAAAGAAAGAAAGAAGGGAGGGAGGGAGGAAAAGAACAAAAAACAGTGGAATGGAGAAAACCTTATTGGAATTATGCAAAGATGAAATCATATTTTCTATATTCAAAAATGAATACTTTTTATTTCTAAACTCATATTTCCCCTCTGCACACATTACTCTGATAAAAATCCTGCCTCAATTATCATTATACATGTTTTGTTTCCTGCCTAATTCAAAGTATTAACCCTAATATCTCATTCTTCTGAAATTATCTAAATAAAGACATGATTGCAAGAGGGACTTTACCTAACAATTGCAATCAGTGTAACTGGCTTATTGTACCCTCAATGAATCCCCAACAATAAAAAAAAGAAAAAGATAATGAGAAGTGGACACTTTCTTCTTTCAAATACTAAACATTAAAGGATTACATTGAATATGACTTACTGCTTATTACTGCCTACGAAAGGAAAGTGAAGAGCAAATCACCACTCACTCCTCAGGGACTTTACAACGTGGGGTTTGCACGTCCTGTTAACTGCTGGCTCATACTTTTAGCATAATGAATGTGTTCACTCCATAATCTTTGTAAGCATGTGTGTTCCTATTGTAAAGAACAGACATAAATAACCTCTGTCATTTTTAGTGGCCACAATCACAGGTATGTGATTTCTAAATTATAATTTCATGGCAAAAATAGAAGAAATAATTTATTTGCTTACTTCATAAAAAAATATAACTTCAAGGTATCAAGAGTATTTTGTCAATTTCTGAAATGCAGTTATTAATAATTTTGGACAGATATGAGGAGCCTGGATGTTAATGAACCTTATCTTCTGACACCACAAAATACGTATATCTAGGGAAGCCGCCTCACTTTATCTAAAACCTAAGGTCCCCAGGCTAAGTGAGTTACAAATGTTTGACTTACAATGTGCACTTGCCAATAGAAGCTATCCCAGGTAATAGGTAAATGTACCTGTTCTAACTTACATACAAATCAGCTGAAGAGCCAACCTACAGAACCTGTCTCATTAGTAACCCTTAGGGACTGCCTGTACCTAAGACACTTTCTGTTCATTTGTTTGTTTGTTTTAAGACAGTCTCACTTTGTCACCCTTGGTATGGTGCTGTAGCATCACAGCTCACAGCCACCTCAACCTCAAATGCTTAAGCTCAAGCGAGTCTCTTGACTCAGCCTTGGTCTCCCAGAGTGCTGTGATTATAGGCGTGAGCCACCATGCCTGGTCCTCAGACACTTTCTTTTCTAAAAGTCAGTGACTATAAATGTTTGTCTAAGGGTTTTATTAAATGTTATGTTTATTTACTTTTTGTGGTAATGTATTTCTGAGATGTAGGATCTTGAATGTTATATAGGTGTACTTAGAATAACACGTGGCTTCTTTTTGTGATGCAAGTGAACTTTACCCACAATTGTCTTCCATGCCACCTTTTTGAGATGCGACCAGGATAACTCATCTGTGGTGTTAAAAGGTGGCACCAGCATCACCCTCGGAAACACGAGGTGGTACTCAAAGAAACAAAGTTCTGGGATGCAGACAGGGTGACTGGGTTCTTTTGATGAAACAAAAGTGACGTGCAAAATGATGTTAAATCCTACCATTTGAATATTTAATCAGCAGGTTAAGATATTGAAAGAACTGTACACTATTGATTTAATTTTATTGATCCTTGGATGTTCAAAAGAGCTAATCAGGATTGTTCTGGAACGTAGATGGTCCATAAACTTTATTGCATGTATGTGAAATACTTAGCATAGTGCCTGGAATTTTGTCATTTCTTAATATATGTTGTTAAAAATATATATTGGTAAAAATAAGAATGTAAGTTAAACATAAGAATACTATCTAATGTCAAAAATGTATATTTAATACATGTTCTAAGTTGTCAACTTCTACAACACAGGTGAAGCAATAAGCAGCGGGAAATTGTTAAGTACAAAGTGCTGAATAGGATTTTTTATTGTTAGTTTGTTTATATAATTTTGAGTTTGTTTTGTATACTGGACACTTAATCACGAACCTTTTGGAAAGATGTTTTTTCTAAAATAAATTGAAGAATTGTTTTATATTGTTTTCATGCTTCTTAATAAGGAGACCTGGGGCATATTTTGAGTTTTTTTGAGATCAATTGTATATATTTCTGTGCTCTTCCTGAGCTCTGTAGAGCGGGTGACCCCTACAGAACCCACTGACAGGGGGTCGTCCATCACCCTCCCTGCTGTCCATCAGTCATGTTTCCCAGTAGCACGCGTGTTCTTCACTCCAATGGACAGTGCCTGGATTTTTATGCTCTGCTCTAAGCTCCTAAGCAATTGCATCAGGATTTAAGGAATTGAGTCCTAAATGCATCCTGTCTTCAGCTGTGGTTTGGCTATTTACTTTTTGCAACATACTGGTGGCTATTGAATGAATAAAGATAAAGAAGAAATAAGTGATGTTCTCTTAGCATAAAGGAATCTACAAACACCAGGAAGTGCAACCACATACAGAGTCCAAAGTTGGCCAAGAGTGCAAAGGAAGAGGGATTGATTTTCTTGGTCAAGGTCAGAAAAAATTCACAGAGAATCCAGTGGAGCCAGGCTTGGACAGACACGAAAGCTCACTATTATCCCACACAGAGAATGAAATGGAAGAAGAGAATTTCAAACATATGCAAACTCCTGGGCAAAGCTAAGAGCTGCGCAGGATGTGATTGGTCCTGGAGAGGCTGGTGGTTTCGTTGATGACGGACAGCGTGCAGGGCGCAGAGCCTCTCAGGGAGATGGTGCAAGTTGCTTCCCAAAGCCAGTGGTGATGCAACTGGGCCTTCACCTGTTTCCAGGAGGTGGCATAGGAATGTAAGTCACTGTCAGATTGGAACAGCCTTAACTTGAACGGTACTATTCTTTGAAAATGCTTGTGAGAATGTAGAGTAGAGAGTTTTTAGCAATGAGGCAGAAGTCACAAGATCACCTTGGGATCCAGTGTAACAAAGCAGGAGGGGGAGAAAACAGTGGCCCAGGACCTGGTGAGGAGAGTGAAGTTGGGTGGGTATCAGGAGGGGACATCAGGAGCCAAGAGAACTGACAGCTGCCAGTGCAAAGCTCTAGGCAGGTGCAATACAGTGAAGGCAAAACAGGACACGCGTCATGCAGTACGGCCAGGATGGGGCTTAGAAAATCTTGAATTGGCTACTGCATTGGGTCCGAGTCACCTGTGGGACCCAGCATTGACATCTAATAACAGTAAGGCTGTGCGGGTAACTGTTTAGTAACTGCCTCTCCTGGCATAAGAGATTCCTGATTTTAGCATTTGTCAATTTCTGTGGTGTAGATAATACTCCCATGGTGGATTTCAATATCCCAATAAGAATTTTAACAAAATTGTATCTCTTATTGTATTTTCTTATCTAGATAACTGAAATTTCCAGGAGACTATTAGGGAATATCAGAAAAAGACTGTGGCTCCATGAGGTGCGGCAGCTCACACCTGTGATCCCTGCACTGGGAGGCCGTGGCCAGTGGATTGCCTGAGCTCACAGGTTCAAGACCAGCCTGAGCCAGAGAGAGACCCCATCCCTAAAAAATAGCCATTGTGGCGGGCACCTGTAGTCCCAGCTGCTTGGGAGGCTGAGGCAAGAGGATCACTGGAACCCAAGAGTTTGAAGCTGCTGTGAGCTAAGACACCACAGCACTGTACCCAGGGTGACCAAGTGAGACTCTGTGTCCAAAAAAAAAAAAAAAGAAAAGAAAATAAAGAAAAAATTGTGGTGCTGATTGGAATGTTTTGAAATTATTTCATTAAAATGATACACAATGTTTTTAAAAATCCTTCTTTTTTCTTACATTTGGTGTTTATGCAACTCAATCAGAAATGCATGATAATGTTTTACCCATCATTTTTAAGTTTATATTTAATTAAAATTGCTAGTTTTCTATAGTCTAGGAATATATTACATTTCCCTTTGTTTAGTCGTTAGACGATTACTGACATGCATCTCCTTGAATACTAACATTTTAATTCACCCCCACATTCTAGGTCAGTAAGATCAGTGTTTATGTGAGTAGCTCCTTTTTTATGTGTGTTTTCTTTGGTTTTTCTGTGAAATTTATAAAAACATTTAGATAATTCTTTTCGGTCTGCGTGCTGGAGAGGTTTTAAGAATTGTTGGAGTGAGCTCGTCCTTGGCTATCTTCAGTAATTCATCTGTGCTATTATTTGGTCTCATTCCTCTTTTAGGGGGAAGACGTTTGCTTAGTTCTCACAGGATAAAAAAGAAACAGGTATTCGCTGAAGTGAATGCAAATGAGCAAGACAGAATGTGCTAGACTGCTATCCCTGAAAAGCAAGGTTAATGGGATTTCTGCAGGAGCCTGAGCATTAATATGATTTGCCCATTTGTTACCCCCTTTTAACATGGACATAACAAATTCATTAAATACTTCTACAGCATTGCTAAATCTTTGTTATTGTCATGATAAAAAAAGTAGTGTAATAATTTCGGTGCTAATTATGCATTTTCGGCATGCTGTTTCATCTCAATTGAAATACCCTTAAGCATAGAAGAATGGCCATTTAGTGAAAGTGCAAATGAGAGAGAATGCTTTTAGAGCCTTGGATTAATTTTCAATTATAAATAGTTCATACAGTGACTATTTGTTGCACTTAAAGTTTATATATAATCACACTTCATAATTTAAATGGAAAGGAAAAAAAAGGCAGAAACATTTTCATGATTTTTGTAACCAAGATTCTTAATGTTCTGAGAGCACAGTTTAAAAATATCCTGGTATCTATATCCATTTATTGAGCACCAAATATGTTCACACATATACATTCTCTTTTAATCTCCCCAACAAACCCCGGCTATGTGTAATATCGTTTCTATTTTGTAAAAAGTTGGCATGCTCAGGAAGGTTAAATAACTTGATATTATATTATTCTATTTAGCTATGGGTTTGCTAGGGTTGCTGTAAGAAAGTTTCACAAAGTGGGTGGTTGAGAACTATACAAATGTCTTGCCCCGTCATTCTGGAGGCCTGAAATGCAAGTATTTGCAGGGACCTGTCCCTCCAAACCCTGCAGAGTGAGGGTCCTTCTGTGGCTCTTTGCGTCTTCTGGTTGTTGTCTGTAATTTTAAATGTTCCTTGACTAGAAGAAGCATCACTCTCATCCTTCATCTCTACAAAATCCTTTCTCTTTGATCATGTTTTTGTGTCAAAATTTCCCCTTTTCATAAGGAGATTGGAAGTAATGTATTAGGCTCTCCCTCCAATATCCTCCCTTTAACTTGATTATTTCTGTTATTTCCGAATGAGGTGACATTCTCATTTACCAAGAGTTAGGACCCCAAAATGGTATGGGGGAAAATACAATTCAATCCCTAATAGATAATAGAAAGCAAACATGTGTTTGACTATGTCCTTTCAGCTTCAAAATCTGTATTTTTCGCTAGTGCTCAAATATTACTCTTAATCAAAACTGCATGTGTAAAACCCTTCTGTTTAAGTAAACATTTGAAATTGTGACCTGCGTGCGTAGAGCATATATATTCCTAAACAGGATGTTTATGAATGTATCCCAAGCACAATAGTTAAATGTCTAGTACATTTCTTGGTTACTGTTTATTGCATCAAATAGAATTAATTAATTATTAAAAATGCAGGGCGGCGCCTGTGGCTCAAGGAGTAGGACGCCGGTCCCATATGACGGAGGTGGCAGGTTCAAACCCAGCCCCGGCCAAAAACCACCAAAAAAAAAAAAAAAAAAAAAAAAAAGTAAATGGTTCTAGTAGCTTGAATTCAGTGGTTGGCCCTTATTGATATAAATGCCAAAAAAATGAGATATCGCCAATAAATGTTGGGATTATGGAGTATACTGTGATTCACTGTTGGAATTGATTAACAAAACTTAGAACTGTAAATGTAGGTGTGGCTTTTGTTTTTGCTCAAGGAATGCAAATTTTGGCAGCTGTCAGTTTGTTACAATAAAAGAATTCTATTAATTATTCTGACATTCTAAAATGCAGGGACATAGAAACACTCAGATTGGATCAAGCTGGTTATGACTCTATAATTCTGAGAGGGAAGGTAGAATATGAGAAATCTAAGGGAGGGAATACACAAAGGAAAAATCTGCAAATCCTCAATTAAGGATAATCACAATGATTTGGCAATTTCTCCATTTTTTGTGTATTCAGGTGTTCATTTCCTTTTCATCCATCCGAACATCTAATGAATCTTCACACCTAGTTAATGATGAAGGGAAGGCCTGGCAGGACCCTCCTCATTCTCCGCCTTCCCAGGACACCTCTCTAGGAATGGCTATGTTTGCTCTGTTTGTTTATTGCACCCCACACCGCCTGAGACCTGCTCAGGGAGCTCAGTGGATGTCACTGAAAGCGTCCAGCAAAGCAGTGAGCAGTGGCACGCAGTCCCAGCTACCTGGAGGCTGAGTCCAGGAGAGGGACGCCAGCTTGGGCAACACAGTGAGACACATCTCTTTAAAAGAAATACCCAACAGATACCACTCTTTTCCCATTTCCATCAGTTTCCATCAAAATACCTTTTTCTGTTAGAGCTCCTGTTCTCCTTCTCAGACACTGAAATATGAACATGGACCTTCTGTTCCTTCTGTTCCTTCCTAAACCCCCGATTCCTTCATGGCTTCCCATCGAATGATCTTCACACAGACACCCACATTCAGGGTCTCACTCTAAATCTGTGGTCACCACCCTGGTGCAACCTGTATTACCTCCAAAGTCTCACATCCAGACAGCCCACATCTTCCCATAGCCAAGTCCGCATGCCACCTGCTTGCCACCATCAGAGTGGACAGATAAGCCAACTATTTATCACAATAATTTCTCCACATGTGTAAATTATCTTCACAATGGCTCAGAGTGACACCATCTTGCAGTGCAGGTGTCAGCACATCCAGATGTAAGTGCACACACCAGGGGTGTGTGGATCCTACACCGTACACTCCAGCTCCTGTAGACGCACATCTTCACTGTGCTGCTCTTTTAGCAAAGACCACTGTATGTTCAGTGATAAGTCTGAACTTTTTATATTCTACGACTGCTATGTGGCAGCCTCCATGGGCGTGGGGCTCTCAGCATGTCCTGCCCAGGTAGTTGAGTTGCGCTGCCCAGAACGCACGTGGGTGCAGGCATCAGACACACTTCCACAATGGCTTGGAGAAACTTCTTTCATAATACTCACCTTCTTTCTTTTCAATTCTACCAGCTAGATTAGACGTCTGGGATGACCTTGAACCTTCTATAGAAGATACTGTGATGGGTAGAGATGTAGACTTAGCCATAGGCTCATCACAACCTGACGTCTAAATATAGAGCTGTTAATATCCATCTGAAAACATAGCTGTAGACAGTCACATCCCTTTCAGAAATAACTTTAGCTGATCATCCATGCCTTTTCCTAAATTATATTAAGAGATATAATATGACAAATACCTATCTATGCATTTTAGTAGGTAGATTAGAACCAAACACAGGTGATTGTAACAATTTCTTGATGTGCTTTCAATCCTAAAAAAAATAAAATAAAATTTTCTTCTGTGAATTTAACGTCAAACTATGTATTTGCCAAATTGAAGAACAAAGATTACCGTAGGCCAGTGATGTTCAACTACTGTGCCATGAGGTAATCTTAGGTGTGCCCCCCAAATGTTTAAAGATTATTAATTAAATTATCTTTGAAAGAAGTTAAAAGAACAGTATGTTCTTTTTTTTTTACTCTTTTTTTTTATCAACATAATTTCATTGTGTTGAGAAAGTTTAACTATAGGTTCAAGTGTGTGGAGAGATAAAAACAGCTGAGAAACCGTGCCGTAGATATTTAATTGAGGAATTGACAAACTATTGCTCCAAAACGGAGGAGTGGCATTACTTTCTACTTGTAAAAGGCAAGCGGAATGAAGCCACATCTGTATTTCCTCTTCATGGAAAATAGTTTATGAGGACAAATTAATAGTATCCAGAAACTTTAGGAAAAAATTCTCTCAATTTTGATGTCTGAAAGATGATACTTTTAAGCAAATATATTCTTTATGGTCACAACTTATATTGATTCTTGAGAAGGTTATCTTACCAAAAAGAAAAAGCAGTGTACCGTATAAATGTGGTCTAAAGAAATTGCCCTCTTAGATTAAAAAGCAAGAGAACAGGACTGGGAGAAAAGCAGGAGGAAAAGGGAAGGTTCAGGGTCCCCTGGGAGTTGGCCCGGGCTTCCAAAGCTCTGAGTCTGTTCTCTCTTTTGGAAGAATGGACACCCATGTTATTTAAATTCTCTGGGTTGGGGCAGACGGCAGCAACCCTAGTCTTTGACACTCATTTTGTACAGGGCAGGTAAAGTGGTGGTCCCTGGGGACATCTGGGAGCGTCCATTACTACTGACATTTTTATAATTTGCATTCGGATAATTCTTCACGATCTCAGACGAACTTTCAACGCTTTATCTCATTTCATCCAGAACACCGTTAAGCTGGTAGGACAGGTGTGATATTACAGAACAGCGAAGGGTGGGGGGAGGGAGATTAAATGACATTCTATGCTCACACAGCTGACAAGAAATAGCATTAAGAATTGGATATTTTAAAATTAAAAGCTCAATACTTTCCACCTCAACATTTGTGAATGAGAAAGTGTGGGAGACTGAACACTTTTTGCAATTATTTCTCCAAACCCTTGCTTATAAGAGGATCACAGCTCATTTCCTTATGTCTTACAGGGACAACCTGTAGCAGGAGGAAAAAAAAATATTTTCCCCATTAAATTTGACCACATGGAACGTGAGTCAACCTCATTCATTTGTCCATGGCTAAGAAGAAACTATGGGAAACAGTGGGACTTTCTACTAATTCATCTTCTCTTTTCCTTTGTCTCATGAACGGGCACGTCCCAGGTGAAGACAGTGGGCGTTGGGTCGAGGTGGCTCTCTCATCGGGTCCTGGCTCAGAAGCTAAATGGAGCGGAGCACAGTCTGGAACCACAGTGTGAAGGAGAAGTAATCTGCTGAGCAAAGGTGTTAGGGCAAAGCTCTTCAGAGCAAGCAACTGTTCTCTCTGAAAATTTTTATCTTTACCTTCCAAATGACATTTGCTAGCAGGCATTCCCAAAGAAGTCTGAATACAGATAAAGGATGTATTAGCGAAGTTGCCAATTGCATTTGTTGAGATAAGAGCCTCAGGAAAATCACTGTTATGCTCCCCCAGTTCCCTAAGGTGAACTAGCTTAATGTAAAAAATTAATTCCCTTCTTTCACTCCTGGAGGCCTTGCCTTTCCTACCCTATGTCATTGAAAATTGATGTCCTTGGGGGTTGTTTTATGGGCAGGGACCCTGCACAAGTAAGCGGCCAACACCAAAAACAAACACTAGATGAGGAAGTTGAAATCAATGCATCTACTGCTGGGAGGAATTGGCTATTAATTCGCAGGTTTCAGGTATAACACACAGAAACTCAGGGCTGAAATATTTTTGAGGAGCATAGTTGAGACCTTATTGAACATGACCAGCCAGGATTAGCTTGTCTTGTACATGAAGATAATAAAATGGTAGATATTAAGGAATTATTTGTTATTACACTTATTGAAATGAGAAGTACGAATAATCAATACATTCACAAGTAAAGGAACTTGTATAAAATTCAAAAAAGTCAGAAGGCTTATTTTCTTTTTTGCTACGACAAGTGGCAAATATTTCTTGATTAGGCATCATTTAATTATCTGAGTTTTCTCAGTGTTGTAACCTACAAGGATGACAAAAGAATAAAAAAAACTATAATAAGTTTTTTTTTTAATTGATGCCTCTTAACTACTATTTTAGTATATTGTATCAATAAGTAATAGACTGAAGGCTCCATTTTAATCTAATATGAGAAATATAAAATAGATGTTAAAGTACGTGACACTATTATTATCAAATATTTGTAATTTACTTTAGTAAAAACTATACTTTTAATAATTAACTATTATTGATTCTTCAATTGAAATTATTTTTATTATTAAATCATAGCTGTGTACATTAATACAATTATGGGGTACAATGTGCTGGTTTTATATACAATTTGTAATACTTTCATGAAACTGGTTAACACAGCCTTCCCTGAATTTTCTTAGTTGTTGTGTTAAGACATTTATAGTCTACACTTAGTAGGTTTAACATGTACTGGTGTAAAATGCACCATAGGTGTGGTACCAATTACCCTCCCTCCACCCATCCATCCTCCCTCTCCCCTCCTCTTTCCCCTTCATCTTGGGCTGTAGTTGGGTTATAGCATTCATATAGAAGTGTGGGTGCTTATAAATTGGTTTCATAGTAGGGCTGAGTACTTTGGATGCTTTTTCTTCCATTCTTTAGATACTTTACTAAGAAGAATATCCATTCATGTAAACATAAAAGAGGTAAAGTCTCCATCTTTTTTAAGGCTGCATAATATTCCTTGGTGTAGATTTACCACAATTTATTAATCCATTCATGGGTTAATGGGGATTTGAGCTTCTTCCAGGACTTAGCAATTATGAATTGGGCTGCAGTAAACATTCTGGTGCAAATATTTTTGTTATAAAGTGATTTTGGTCTTCTGGATATAAACCTAAGATGAATTGAAGGATCAAATGGCATGTATATTTTTAGATCACAAAGTGATTTCCAAACAACTTTCCAAAAGGAACGTATTAGTTTGCACATGCACCAGTAGTGCAGAAGTGTTCCCTTTTCTCCACATACACACCAATATCTCTGGTTTTGGGATTTTGTGATGTGGGCTACTCATACTGGAGTTAGACGATATGTCAAAGAGGTTTTGATTTGCATTTCTCTGATGATTAAGGATGATGAGCATTTTTTTTTCATGTGTCTGTAGGCCATGTGCCTGTCTTCTTCAGAGAAGTTTCTCTTGAAGTCCCTTGCCCACACTGAGATGGGATCGCTTGCTCTTTTCTTGCTAATACATTTGAGTTCTCTGTGGATTCTGGTTATTAAACCTTTGTCAGAGACATAACCTACAAATATCTTCTCCCATTCTGAGGGCTCTCTACATGCTTTACTTACTGTGTTCTTGGCCGTGCAGAAGATTTTTAGTTTTATCAGATACCAGTAATGTAATTTTGGTGTTGCTTCAATTGCTGAGGGGTCCTCCTCATAAAATATTTTCCCAGGCTGATTTCTTTAAGTGTTTTCCCTGTACTTTCTTTAGGTATTTTTATAGTTTCACGTCCTAAGTTTAAATCTTTAATCCAGTGGCAATCTGTTTCTGTTTATGGTGAAAGCTGTGGGTCCAGTTTCAGTCTTCTACAGGTCACCAGCCAGTTCACCCAGCACCGTTTGTTAAATAGGAAGTCTTTTCTCCACTGAATTGATTACCTTATTGAAGATCAAATGATAGTAAGTAGCTGGGTTCATCTCTTGGCTCTCTATTCTGTTCCATACATCGACCTCTCTGCTTTTGTGCCAGTATCAGGATGTTTTGATCACTATTGATTTATAGTATAGTCTGAGGTCTGGTAGCATGATTCCACCTGAATTGTTTTTATTTCTGAGTAATGTCTTGGCTACTCAAGGTTTTTTCTGATTCCATATAAAATGAAGTATTATTTTTTCAAGGTCTGTAAAGTATGACAATGGTGCTTTAATAGGGATTGCATTAAAACTGTATATTTCTTCGGGTAACCTGGACATTGTAACAATGTTGATTCTTCCCAGCCATGAGCATGGTATGTTTTTCCATTTATTAATATCTTCAGTTATTTCTTTTCTTAGAGTTTCATAGTTCTCTTTATAGAGATCTTTCATGTACTCTGTTAGGTAAACTCCCAAATATTTCATCTTCTTTTGCACTACTGTAAAAGGAATAGAATCCTGGACTTTATATACACTATTGTCAGTGTATATAAAGACTACAGATTTGTGAATATAGATTTTTTAACCTGAGATATTTCTGTATTCCTTGATCACTTCTAAGAGTTTTGTAGTTGAATCCCTGGGGTTTTTCCAGATATACAATCATATCATCTGTGAAGAGTGAAAGTTTGATCTCTTCTGACCCTATATGGATACCCTTGATCACCTTTTCTTACCTGATCGCAATGGCTAAAACTCCCATTACAATGTTAAAGAGCAGTGGAGACAATGGGCAGCCTTGTCTGATTCCTGATCTGAGTGGAAATGATTTCGATTTAACTCCATTCAGTGTAATATTGGCTGTGGGTTTGCTGTAGATGGCCTCTATCAGGTTAAGAAATGTCCCCTTCTATACCTATATTTTAAAGTGTTCTGATCATGACCGGATATTATCAAAAACGTTTTCTGCATCAATCGAGAGAATCATATGGTCTTTTTTTCTTATTTTGTTTATGTGATGTATTATATTTATAGATTTACATATATTGAACCAGCTTTGAGACCCTGGGAAAAAATACTCTTGGTCATGGTGTATAATTTGTTTGATGTGTCTGGATTATGTTTGCAAGAATCTTATTGAATATTTTTGCATAAATATTCATTAAAGATATTGGTCTATAATTTTCTTTTCTTGTTGAGTCTTTTCCTGGTTTGGGGATCAAGATGATGTTTGCTTCATAGAATTTGTTGAGTAGCATTTCTTCTTTTTCTATATTTTGGAAAATATTAAGTAATAGAGGTACTAGTTACTCGTTAAAGCTTTAGAATTCTAATGTGAAGCCATCTGGTCCCAGTCTTTCCTTTTTGGGGAGATTTTTTATAGTTGATGCTATTTCAGAACTTGATACTGCCCTGTTCAATATTTCCACTTCATTCTGGCTAAGTCTGGGAAGGTGGTGTGCTTCTAAGTATTGGTCTATTTCCTTCAGATATTCGTATATCTGAGAATAGAGTTTCTTGTAATATTCATTAAGGATTTTTTTAATTTATGAGGAGTCTGTTGTTATTTCATCTTTGTCATTTCTGACTGATGACATTAGAGATTTTACTCTATTATTCCTGGTTAAGTTAGTAAAGGTTTATCTATTTTATTGACCTTTTTAAAAAACTAACTTTTGATTCATTGATGTGTTGTATAATCCTTCTGTTTTCAATTTCAATTAATTCTGCTCTAATTTTGGTTATTTCTTTTCTTCTACTGTGTTTGGGGTTGGAATGTTCTTCCTTTTCCAGTTGCTTGAGATGTCCCATTAGATTGCTAACTTCTTCTTTTTCTGTTCTCTTTAGGAAGGCTTGCATGCTATAAATTTCCCTCTTAGGACTGCCTTTGCAGTATCCCAGAGGTTCTGGTAATTTGTGTCTTCATATCGTTTTGTTCCAACAATTTGGTAATTTCCTTCTTCATCTCATCTATGACCTAGATGTCATTGAGAATAAGGTTATTTTGTTTACATGTTTTTGTGTGAGTATGAAGATTCCCGTTGTTACTGAATTCAACTTTCATTCCATGGTGGTCCGAGAAGATGCAATGAATAATTTCTATTCTTTTAAATTTGCAGAGGTTAGACTTGTGACCTAAGATATGATCAATTTTGGAGGATGTTCCATGGGCTGATGAGAAGAATGTGTATTCAATTTGGTTAGGATGAAATGTTCTATAGATGTCTGTTAAATCCAATTGTTGAAATGTTTTGTTTAAGTTTAAAAATTTCATTGCTTAGTTTCTTATTGGAGAATCTATCCAACACTGACAAAGGGGTGTTATAATCTCCAACTATTATGGTGCTGGAGGAAATCAAGCTGCTTATGTCTGTTAGAGTCTCTCTTATAAATTGATCCAACATTCTGCTTGGCTGCATATGTGTTAATAATTGAAATTTCATCATATTGAGTGTTACTCTTAACAAATACAAAGTGACCATTCTTATCTTTCCTTTCTTTTGTTGGTTTAAAATCCTATTGTATCTATGAATAAAATTGAAACACCTGCTTTTTTCTGATTTCCATTTGCCTGAATTATAGATGCCCTCACTTCACCTGGAGTCTGTATTTATCTTTAAAGGTAAGATGAGATTCTTTTTTTTTTTTTTTTTATTGTTGGGGATTCATTGAGGGTACAATAAGCCAGTTACACTGATTGCAATTGTTAGGTATAGTCCCTCTTGCAATCATGTCTTGCCCCCATAAGATGAGATTCTTGTATGCAGCAGATGTCTGGCCTGAGTTTTTTGTGCAGTCAGCCAACTTGTGCCTCTTTAGAGGACAATTTAAGCCATTCGCATTAATTGAGAGTATTGATAAGCCTGGTAGTATTTTGGATGTCAAGTTTTTCAAAATTCCAGTGGACATTTTTAATATGTTCACTACTATGGAAGTAGGAATTTGGTCAAAACTTTCTGAGTGAGTTTACTTTGGTGGTAGAGCATTGTCCTTGTCATTGTGGAGGATGGGTCTGAGAATATCATGGAGAGCCAGTTTAGTTATGGAAAATTTCTTCAACATGTTAGTATCATTAAAGTATTTAATTTCTCCATCATAAATTAAACTCCGTTTAGCTGGATACAGGATCCTTGGTTGAAAGTTCTTTTGTTTTAGGAGGGTAAAGTTCGATGATCACCGTCTTCCAGCTGGAAAAGTTTTAGCAAAGAGCTCTGCAGTCATTCTAATATTCTTTCCCTTGTAGGTTATGGTTTTCTTGCCTCTAGCTGCTTGCAGAATTTTCTCCTTCATATTAACTTTGGCAAAGTTAATTATAATGTGTCTGGCAGATGGGATTGAGTCATTCTAAGCTTTTGAAATTGTCTGCTATCTGAATTTCAGAATCTCTTGTCATGTTTTGGAAGTTCTCCTTGATGATCTCTAGGAGTAGAGCTTCTGAGCCCTTTGAAGCAAACTCAACACCTTCTGGGATTCCTATAAGGTGAATATTAGTTTTTTTTTTTTTTAATTATCTCAAAGCTCTCTGAGAGAATGATCCATTTTTGCTCTCCACTTCTCTCCCTCTTTGAGTGTTTGGGAGCATTCAAAAGGTTTGTCTTTGATGTCAGAAATATTTTCTTCTGCCTGCTCCATTCTGTTAGTGAGGTATTCTACTGTATTTCTCGTATGTTGGAGGGCTGCCAGGTCTTTTCTCAATGTGTCAAAATATTTGGTGATTTTGTCTTTGAATTAATTGAATTCTTGAGACAACCTTTGCATTCTTCCTAGAATTTCTAATCCAACTTTATTTCCAGTCCGATAATCTTATTTGCCATCTAAATTCTAAACTTGATTTCTGACATTTCAGTTATTTGTTTATGAATAGGATCTTTGGGTGTGTCTGCCTTATCATTCCTTGGGGGATTTGATCTACTCTTATTATTCATGTTGCCTGAGTATTTCCACCGATTCCATCCCATGATTGATTTTCACTATTTGACTAGATGAGTAGGTAAGGTGAAATTGGATATGGGGCTCCTGGAATTTTGATTAACCAGCCCTTCACCCAGGAGCTAGGACTGGTGATGGCAGCTTTTCGTCTACAGCTTTGCAAAGGACCCTTACAGCCTGAGACACTGGGGACATGCTTGATGTGGTGGGACTAGGTGGCTATATCTTGTATTCAGCTGGTATCTGTCCAATGCTAGTGAATCAGTGACTATGGGCTGAAGTCTCCTGGAGAAATACAAGCAACTAAGACACCCTGCTCCACATAGGCAACAACTGGAAAAGGAAAATCAAAACTTCCCCCAAAAACCCAACCAGGGTACCACCTTGGCTACTCCTCAGTTGATTGGCCCAGGTCAAGAGTTCCAAATCAATTGTCCCAGTCAGAACCTAGTCTCAAGTGTGAGAGTTCAAAAGGTCTCCAGCACCTGGATAGCAAGGGCCTGCTGGCAGCTCGAGTGTGGCTTACTCTGGTGCTCCATGGATTCCGAAGGAGTTAGTCTGGGAAGGTTGATGGCTCCATGCCCACCTTGCACCCCTGTCACATCCAGACACTGGTAACCCCACAGGGCTGTGGCCCAGTTCCATCCAATGAGCAGATGTGCCAGGGGTTTTCACCTGCTTGAGTCACAGGGAGATCTATGTATCCTCAGCCAAATTACCACACTCTGCCACCAGCTGTGAGGGGGAACTGAAGCCTGACTACCTTGGGTGCTTCTTGGAAACTGGGGAGAGTCACTCAATTCCAGCTCTGCCCAAGATTGATGTTGCTGCCACTTATATTCTTATATTCTCATGGAATTTGCATTTCTGTCCAAGTTGTATTCCACTGAGGGCCTGGCACTCTTTAAGTTCACAGAAACTGTGACTCAGCCCCGCTCTGTGCTGCTGCCACTGTGCCAATTCTCTCAGAGCTGACATCTCTGTCTCCACAACAAAGGGCTCTCACTTCCTCCTCCTCCCTGAGCTGATGCCACTGCCACACCTGCTTTTGTCCCAGCTATGCTCCATTGTGGGCCGGATGCATCTTGGGCTCACAAAAGCAGCAATTCTGACTCAGTTCCACCCTGGAAGTATGCTGCCTCTGCATATGTGTATTCTAGTCTCGGTGTCCACCATGCCACACCCAGGCAGGTACTGCCTCAGGCATACCCTTTGCTCATGGGGCCTGTGTTTCTGTGGCTGCCACCAGAGTAAAGGCCTGGCTCCCTCTTGTTGCTAAGAAACATGAGAAGTGTTTCTCCAAAATATCACCAGTGTCATGAGCCCTATTGTTCTTGCCTTCGTTGTTGATGCCGCTGTTGCACTGCATCACAGGGCACCATCTTTCCCTCTCCCATTTGGCTCCCTCACACCACAGTCCCCACCTTACACCTGTGCCATTGATTCAGCACAGACTTGTAACAGTCTATGCCTTGTTCATGCCTCTCAAGAAAACGCCCAAGAGTCTGGACTCTATGGGAGAAAGGCTTTCAGACCTTGGGGTGGGAGTGGAGGGGCCTGCTGGGAGTTCAGAATTGCATGTAGAGTTTATGTTCAGTTTTATACCTGGCAGGAGAGTGCCATGGCACACTAGTGGGTCCTCTCTGGGGAAGGAGAGCTGGTTTTTAGTGGCTCTCTTCCAAGGAATAGAAAAAGAAGAGATATTAACTCTGCTCGCTTGTTTGTAGAAAGTACACTGTGAGCTGTTCTCATGGGGGAGGGAATTCCCATCTGCTTTGTGATGTGTTTTGTACCTATCATTTGTTTCCTTGGAGTCACAGCTTGCCTCAGCAGGGGTGATGCGCATTCTTCAATCTTTTCTCTTGGCTCAGCTCCAGACCATCAGCTTACTTGCTAAACTTCTGTCCTTTAACTCTCCTTCTGGATGGGAGCCTCTGTGGAAAGCTGGCTTCAGTTGGCCATCTTGCCTCCTCCCCCCTAAAATTCTAAACAGTGAACCAAACATATCATTCTAACTACAAATGACTAAGTTCTACTTGGGGGATTTTGGATGTGACTGTATTTTCTAAATGAATAATAACTAATGTAGATTTATATATACTTCTAAGTTACAGTTTGACATATGTTCTAATCTTTTCATTATGCAAATTATTTTACATAGAAACTTAAAAGATGTATGTCAGTTTACTGACAGTTGTTAACATTGGGTTGCAGATAAATGACTTTTATTCTTCCCTTTCCACTTATGTCTACATTCCAAATTTAGTTCTTTAGCAGTTAACTCAAAGTTTTCATATTGTCAGAAAGTTAGGCATGAATATGCTGTTCCTACATCGACCAACTTTAATTAACTAACAACTTTGTCACAAATAACACAGAAATAAAGTCCAATGAATATAAGATATTGATGTTTTATGAAACAAAATGGAACTCACTATTAACTGTTCATATATGTACACAGTACTCTTTGTTGAGAGTAACACTCGGAACCACCAGAACAGAAGAATAATAATCAAGTTCACGGTCTTACCCTGGTTCATTTCTGCTTGTGCTGAGCAGCTTCTAACTTGGTGATGATCATAAAAACTTTAAGTAAAAATCTTTAAAGTTTTTTCCTAAAATTTCAATTTGTCAACAGAAAACTTAGCTTACACCCTGTTTAAAAATGAAACTAAAGTTATGTGTCTCAGAATGATCTGTGATCAAAATTCAACCAATCTGTTTATTGTCCTTCCAAATTACATCTCTTATTTGGAATTGATAATAATACAGGGTGGCCACCCTGCACATGTGCTTCATAGTAATATTTATGCATAAAATATTGTTTTCAGTTATTGTCTCTGTTTTTGGGCTCCTCTGTTATGCTGGCATGTGTCAGAGATGTGATTTGTCCTTGAGGGTCTACTCCAGAAAGGAATGAAACTTCATGTGCTGCTGTCCAGAGCACTTAAGCCATTATGTTTGTTATACCTGGCCACTGAAAGTCCTACCTAACTCCTGCCAAGCTAATGTGGGATTTACCTGTGTAAATATATATATTTTTAAAAATCACGGAAATAAATAGCATATCTTGTGACCACCCTTCTCAAAAAAAGAGAGAGAAATTGCAAATATAATTTGAATTTAAGACAATAACCACAAACATGTTAAGTTTACAAGCAGGACAAATGGTAAAGTTAGCCCAGTGGAGTTTATCTTCCATCAAGGAAGGAGGAGGAGGAGGATAAGGAGAAAGAGGACAGGGAAGAGGAGAGGAGAAGGAGACTCTCCAAGGAGCTGTCATCGATTCTCTTAACCAGTGGGCCTGGATGAATTCTCTATGACCAGTGATAGGGTCTTACAGTGAGCTTTCTAGAATTCCTTATAGGTATGACACAAATGGGATCAAGGTGCGCATGGGACTCAGCCACAAGCACCAACAGTTGTAACCTGTGCTGTTTGGGGCTGCGGGCTTCGCATAGTGAAGCCCCACTACCGTCAGAAGTCTGTGACCAAGGAGAAGCATGTTATGCTAGGTCGGGTGTTTATTGGAGAGAAGGAGGACCTTGTCTAAACAGCTTTTCAGTTCATACATTTGGGTTCCAACTGAACACTCATCTCTGAAAACCAAACGGTGGTTGAGTCCTGTAAACCTCAGCAGGTTGCTCAAGAAGGGAAAGACAGCAGCGCTGAACAGACCATGAGCCTGCCGGGGTCCTCAGGGTGGTCCCGACTGGGGACATTCTTCTTAACTTTACACCCTACTCAGAATTCACCTTATTCATTGGGAAAGCTGAAGAGTTAACAGAAAAATTATAATTACAGATGAAATAATTATCCCCTCACAAAAGAAGGTGAAAGGCACATAGTAAATAAAATCAAACCATTACATTTTCTAGCACATTCTGCCTTTTTTTTTCTGTCTTTTTTCTAGCACATTTTACTTTTTTTTTGGAGATAGAGTCTCACTTTGTCACCCTGGGTAGAGTGCTGTGGTATCACAGCTCACAGCAACCTCAAAATCTTGGGCTCAAGCGATTCTCTTCCCTCAACCTCCCAAGTTGCTGGGATGACAGGCGCCTGCCACAACACCTGGCTATTTTAGAGACAAGGTCTCCATCTGGCTCAGGCCGGTCTCGAACCTGTGAGCTCAGATGATCCACTCACCTTGGCCTCCCACAGTGCTAGGATTACAGGCATGAGCCACCCGCCCAGCCTTTTATTTACTTTTAAAAAATGCATTATAATTCTCTAATATACACTTATAGTCTATCATTTCTAGAATGCATAAAAAGATTATTTCTCTCCTCTCCAAGATAGGAGCCTTGTAAATTTTGGAGCCACGTCACATTGCTGTTCCAAGCTCACCACTTCTCTCAAACATTGGCAGGGGAATTTTGATGATGGTGAAGGGCTCATGTTTTAATTGCTCTTGTCAAATTCCAGCCAAATGAAGCTCGAGTGGAGGCATTTGGAAGACTCCTGAGAGCGAAGCTAAGAGATGGAAATACGCTTGCAACAGGAGCATGTCTGAGAAAGGCTGTGGCAGAGCCAATGGACAAACTCAGGCCTGATGAAACATGGAGTTCAGACACCAAGCCAACAGGAGTGCTCAGAGTCTGCTTCTATTTTGGAAGCATAGAAGGAGGTGTCCTTGGGAGGCCATATCTCACATTCACAACTGATAGTGCTGAAAGGACTTGCAGTATTAATTCACACTAACGCTGAGTTTCTGAGTGGCAGGACACACAGCTATCACCTGGCACTGTACTCAATTCAGCAGGCCTCTCATGTCTGGGAGGAGAAAATGTGCTTCAGTTAGAAATAAAAGTGAACTTCAGACAGGCATCTGTGTCTTAGAAACACAGTCTTTTTAAAAATGATTTCTTCATGGACTGGGAAAGAAACAGTCAAGGAGACTGGGAGAACAATAGAGAGCCTGGTCCTGGAGCTGGTGGCTCTGGCCCTGGCTGGCTCTGGCCGGCTCAGCTCGCAGTGGTGTTGGGGCTGTTCTTCCCACTGTGACGACAACGTCTTCCCTGCCAAGCCCTTGCCTTTCTCAGATCTGCGTGTGGAGGAACACAGGCCAGAGGAAGGTGGCCAAGGGTAGCAGACTTCAGCTGCTGAAAAACAATGCAGTTTTCCCAGGGCCCAGGTGATGCTGGAGAGTCACTTGAAATTAGCAAAGAGGAGGCAAATATGTACAGAAGATTGCAATAACCCAAGACGTGGAGTTTTCTGGTCTCTCAGATGACTTCTGTACATGATAACGTATGATTGATCTATCCCCCAATTTACAAATTGGAGGTCTAGTAAGATCCAAAATTGTCATAAAGAAAACAATATCATCTCCCCCCCAAAAAAATGAAAATCCAGAATTTATATGATGCTTTAATTAAAACAAAACTCACAAAATTTTCTTCAACCCTGAAATATCTCTCCATTATATTAACATTGCTTCATTACACTGGAGAAAGTAGACTTTTTGCATATAATGCATACATGTTTTGGACTTGCTAAGATGCAAGTTAAATTTCTGGCATGTAGTACTATATGTAAAGAAACCCAGTGGTACAGTCTGAGAATAGCACGTTTAATGGACTACATTATTTTTATTTATTCTTACATTTATTCATTCACTCTAGCAATGTTTATTGTGTGCTTGTTATGTTTCAAGCATTTTTTAAGCCCTGGGAGATGGGTGAACATTAGAGTCAGGATCCTTGCAATCAAGAAGCTTGAATTCTAGTGTCAACAGGAGTAGGAGATGTAGACAATGAGCAAATACATGGGTCAGAAGTAAAATTTATGAAATATAATGTATATGGATACATATCGGCGTGTTAAGGGGTGAGGGAGTGAAGTGGATGGTGACAAGATGCCTCTGCAGAGAGCGCAGAGAATCAGCTGTAAGGGACAGGTGACAGGAGGCCCAGGGAAAGTGAGGGAGGAGAAGGGAGTTCCCAGTGAATGCCCTGAGAGGACACTACACTTGGTGTATTCAGAAAGAACAGCCAAGAGGCCAGCGTAGCTGGCAGGAGGAGGGGAGAGCGTGGGATCAAAGAACAGCTCCTGGGGACTTTGCAGGCCCCAGTGAAGAGTGTGGCTTCTGCTCCAGGGAGATGGAAGGCCATGCATTATTCTTAGCCAAGGTGTTCTGTGGTCTTATTTCAGAGGTGGAAGTGCCCCTCCGTGTGCCACCAGCTGAAGAAGTCTGGGGCACAGTGAGGAGATGAATCAGGACCACTGCTGTGACCCAGATGAGCCACTGTGGTGGCCAAACATGGGCTGGTGGCAGAGGCCTTGAGAAGAGGGCGTGTCTGGATCTGTGTTAAAGGCAGAGCTGACATATTGTCCAATGGATTGAATATGGGAGATAAGAAAGTAAAAAACAAAAAGAACGAGAAAAGAAAAAGAAAAAAGTATATGATTTATTATTCAGAGTGATCAATTGTGGAATTTCCATAATATACACTGGCATGTTAAGAAAGACTAATATTCTCTATCATCAAGGTAAGAAACATGTGGTATGTTTATACTATTTTTTTTTTTTTTTGAGACAGAGTCTCACTATGTCACTCTTGGTAGAGTGCCATGGTGTCCCAGCTCACAGCAACGTCAAACTCTTGGATTTAAGTGATTCTCTCACCTCCCCAGTAGCAAGGATTACAGGCATCCACCACAGCGCCTGGCTATTTGTTGTTGCAGTTGTTATTATTGTTTACCTGGCTTGGGCTGGGTTCAAACCCACCAGCCTCGGTGCAGGTGGCCAGTGCCGTAACCACTGTGCCATGGGTGCCAAGCCAGTTTATACTATTAATAGTTCATTATCTCTAGCAATCACCCAAATATACTTTTAATTATCATTTATTAAACAATGCATTCACATTGCTGAGGAACTGAGAATATTACCCTTCAGGCATTTATATAGTTAAGTCTGCAACAGTGTGCTTTACCTCATGAATTAATGTATTTACTTGGCAAGTTAGTGTTCCAGAGGTTGGAAAATACTGAGTTTGACTGTGATGCCTTTGAGAATGTGGCTTCAGCTGCTGGGTCGAGGAGAGGTTGCTTCCTGAAAGTCTGGGAACTAGAAGGCTCTAGTGTGTTTAAAATTAACGTGTTAAAATGTCTCCAAAGTTAAATCCTATGAATCTTATTTGATTGAGCTCTGGAAAATACTGTCATACTTCTCCTTGTGGAGGCGTTAAAAGGCAAGTGACATTCCTTGGATGACAAAGACCATGAAATCAAAGCAGTTGGGCTAAAATTTGTGATTCACTCCAGTTTCTTGTTATTGTGTTCTAGTTTTCTCATCTCAAGATGAAATACTAACTCCAAGGAGATCAAAGGGATTTGCTAGCAAGGATGTTTTGTTATATTAATTAATTGATGGATACTTCAATAATTCAGTAAATATATATTAAACAACTCTATATTTTCCACCTTTTGCTAAGTACTCTGTAGACAACAGGAGCAGAATAAATAGCTACTGTGATCTTATGATCAAAAATGATCTATATCTGAAACTCTTAACGGATTGATAACTTATAAATATTTTATATTGCATACCATCCAGGATAAGTTGCGAAGGCCGAAACAATTTAAATAGGGAAACATGAAAAAAAATAAAACAAGAAAAGGCAAGAGATAAAGAATTATGATAGCAACAAACAAAGGTCACCAGTGGGAACACAGTGTGACTGAGGGGCCACACATGTTCCTGAGTTTTAGAATGCCTAAATGTAAGGGTGATAGGATGTGGTGCTTTTCAGCTAAAATCAAAGGAAGCATTCCCTTTATGAAGAAATTATCAGGTAAGCATTCATTTAAAGGGTACTGATGGACCTCATGGACGATACCATTATTAGCTTTACAAAACCTATGGGAATGACTATTGCTTTTTGTAAAGCTCCAGACAGAAAATAAAATAATAATATATATAATTACAAAATTTTACATATTATATATTATATAATATATAATTATGGAATTAATGTATATAATTATGTGTATATATATAATTGTGCAATTATATAAATAATTATTATATACAGAATTATATATGTAGATATAATTATATAATTATATATAATCACACAATTGTATATATAATTCCATAATTATATCTACATATATAATAATTATTTATATAATAACACAATTATATATACACATAATTATATATATTAATTCCATAATTATATAATTACACAATTATATATATATAATTCACTACATATTCTTACCATAGGATACTTCATTTCCCTCAGTTCTACTTTCAGAATAAACATCATTTAAGTGCTAAGAGGTCATCAACATCTTTTTCTTTTCTGCTTTCTACCATTCCATTTAATGTTGGGTGTAAGCAAGACCTTGGAGGAACCATTCAAATGGAAGGAGGAGCAGAAAATTCCTCCAGAGGGATTAAGTGGGAAGGTTGAAACTGACCTGAATCCATGTGATGGACAGCTGTCCTTCCAGTATTGAATCCTAAGCATCAGGCACTGTGCCAGGATATTACATACATTTATGATGTAATCATTTCTAACAACCCTGTGCAGAAGGTTCTAATAAGGTCATATTCTTTTTGGATAAAGATATGGTGCTAAAGGGATCAGGTGGCATCCTTGGGGACAGGCAGCTCAGAAGAAGCCAGATTTAGAACCTAAGGTGGCTGTTCCAGGGTTCAAGCGCAAGCTCCACCTCACTGAACCATCTGTACAAAGAACACCCACAATGCAATTCGATAATTGAATAACCTACTGACTATTTTGTCACTCCTGTCTGCCCTCTCCGCCTTGGGAAATGTCTGATAACTGAGTTACTTATAAGTACCCGATTATAAATAGCTGATTTGATTCAATTCATCCAATGCATCAGTCTCTTATTTATTGTAAAATAAATAAGTTTTATGATTATAATGGCTTTCAAAATGGTTCTTCATGAGTAAACTGGCAAGTATGTAAGTTACTTAATCCTTAAACACTCTTTAGAATCCAGGGTACACATATGAGCATAAACAACTGCATATGTGGCTAAAATCTTACATAATTTTGTCTTTGAATCATTTCAATGACATTTCATTGTCCCTAAAGAGTGACGAGAATAAATCCCTCTGTCAGAAATCACGTATAATGACACTTTACTTTCTTAATCTAAGTGATACATGCTACGCTTAGAAAAGAGCAATAATTTTTCCCTTGAAATTTAACTAGCTTTATTTTTTGTCTCTTTACAAACACTTCATAAAAGTAAAGAGGCATGAGGGAGTTGCCCTCTGCCCGTGTCTCCCCAGAGATAATTACTGTTAACATTTGGTGATATGTCTTTCTCCACGTTTGAATGTAGATTTATGGGGACCTCTGTATCTGTATAGCCATACTGTAATTTTAAGTATCAAGGGACTCTTACTGTGGGTATAATTTGTTAATATATCTTTGACTTAATCGTGTGTTATAAAAATTTTTTTTTTTTTTTTTTTTGGTTTTTGGCCGGGGCTAGGTTTGAACCCTCCACCTCTGGCATATGGGACCGGCGCCCTACTCCTTGAGCCACAGGCACTGCCCAATAAAAACTTCTTCATAGCAATAACCATAAGAGTTCATACGGCCTGGTGAAGGTGCAGTAGCCCCCTCTGTGGTTGTGCAGTGGAGGATCCATTTCTGTCCCTCTAACAGTTATCTGGTCATCTGATGTTTTGAAGAATATTTAATTATAATAATTTTTTTTTTTTGAGAGAGAGTCTCACTCTGTCTATTGGGAGAGAGTGCCAGGGCATCAGCCTAGCTCATAGCAACCTCAAACTCCTGCCCCAAGTGATCCTCCTGCCTCAGCCTCCCATGTAGCAGGGACTACAGATTCCTTCAATAATGCTCTGCTAATTTTTCTATTTTTAGTAGAGGTGAGATCTTGCTTTTGCTCAGAGTGGTCTCAAACTCCTGACCTCAAGGGATTCTCCCTCCTTGCCCTCCGAGAGTGTTGGGATTACAGGCCTGAACCTCTGAAACCTGCCAGGAATCTTTAACGTTTTAAATACCACTGCTGTAAACCTCCTTGAGCATGCATCTTTCTCCAGTTGTTTATTTTCCTCAGCGTAGCCTGCAAGACTTTTATGTACATTGCCAAATTGCCTTCCCCAAAAGGTTTCCACCTTTTCTTACCTCATCAGTAGACAAGAATTAAGGCACATCATTTTGTTAAGAGAAAAAAAAGCTTCTCATATTCATTTAATGAGCATTTCCATCATAACTCAATATATTGCATTTCATATTATTTGTAATTGTATTTCCTCATTTATGAGTCATCTGTTCAAAATTAATTAAAAGTATTCAATATTTATCTCCTGTTTTGCACACGTAATTTAATCCCAGTTTTAAATGGTAATTCTTCCTTAGGCATTGGCCTGATTAATGCATTTATATCATCCCTTAGAGTTAAACTGGGAATCGGTGACCAATGTCACATCCTTAACAAGTTGCAAATTTAGTTTTTAACTTAATTTGTTTTTCTTTTCCAAGTGCTCAATCTGAAATAGCAAAATTTTAATGGAATCTGAATGAAAATGATGCCATGGTCCCCTGCATTTCCGTGGTGGTGGAGGGCTGCGGGGAAGGAGAGCCTTCTGTGCTGCTCAGGAGGGTGCCCGCCTGAGCTGGGGACAGAGGCTGGACCACACACCAGAGCTGGAGGGACACGGAACTGGGTGGTGGGCGCTCTGAATCACCTGCACTGCCTGCTTTATCTCTGTGCTTTCCAGGACAGCTTTCTTCAGGAAGGCCACGAGGTGATCATTTTTCACAGCCACATTGACACATCAAAGCATTCCAAAGAAAAATTAGAGCTTAGTTAATGTCATACTGCTGATATACTAGCTCTGTGAGCCGAGGCCTGTTGCCTCCAGAATGAGTTGGCCACATGCTGTCTCCCTGCCTGGACGCACTGTCCAGTCTTGCCTGTGTGTCAGAGCAGTTGCTGTGAGCCAGGCACCTTGACACGCACTGACTGGCATGCACCCGGACATTTCCCCACCCACTCTTTGTTAAGTGATCTGACCAAGGTATGAATAACAACCTATAATGAATTAAGGCAATGAAAAGTCAATTTTCTATCAAATGGCAGTGGAGAATCCTGAGCAAGTGTGGGTTAGAGTTTAGCTTTAGGGCAGGTTGACAATCCCGAGGATCTGCAGGCAACAGCTGCATTCCTGGACCGCCCTGCACTGCACACAGTACCTACGGGACAGCCGGGGTCAGGATTGTTCAACAGCGTAGGGCCGTGGGTCACATGCTGGAAAAGCCACCAAGGTGGAAACTGTGTAAGGGTTAAGATACAGATTAGCAGCACAGAACGGGCAAGTCACAGTTTACCCTCGAGACCTTGTCACCTTTCTTTTTGCTTTATAATCTTATGATAATCTCTTCTTTCTTTCCATGTTTCCTCAGTTCACTGATGGAGCAAAACTTCTTTGTTTCCATCTAAGTACAATTGACTTTGCATGTTCTATGGGCGTCTTCCGTAGTACACCGCTCTTTCCTGGTGCAGTGAAAGGCTCTTGAGGGTTTTGTTCTCAGCAGCACGTCCTTGCTACAGTTTGGCACACAAATTTGGCTTAACTTGCTAGCCTTTTGAAGCCTCATAGGTTATTTCTTTGAAAATAACTTAGATTGAAATTTACTTTTCATGCCATCCCTTCACTATTTCATCCCTAAGAGCCGAACAATAACAAGCAAGTGAAAAAAGTAAGATTGAATTCCTATGCGGGTCCTTCACTGACTTTCTGCCACCCCATCCCACGTCAGGACCACATAGAGATTAGAATTTATGTGGGAAACGAGAGTGCTATTTTTGAAGACAGAAGACCTGCCTCGTGCTATCAAACCCTCCCTCTTCGGTCTACTTCTGCGCTTGAGATCTAGCATTAGAGAAAGTTTCTTTTACATTTCAAAGTTTAATTGTCAGTTGTCTTCATGTAAAACAAGAGAAATAAAAAACCTAGATTTGACTGTTTACTGGCAAACAATGGGACAACTAACAGGCAACTAGGTCAATGAATATGTTAGTTCTGATAATAAAAAAGAAAAAAATTTACTTGCACACGAAGTACATTTTTTAGAAAAAAAAAACTTGGGCATTAGGGGACAGCAAGGGGCGCTGGGTATTTAGGGTACAGGTCAAAGGCTAGTTTGGTCTTCATGGGTGCATTTCTCATCAGAATGAACTGTGTGTCAAGTTCCTGTAGAAAATCCCTTCCTGGAGATGTTATTCCCCACGTTACTACTGTGGCTTCTTTAGAGAAGGTGAAGTTGACAGAAAAGAGCTCTGACAGGTAGGATGGAAGCAGTGAGAATTTAGACACATGCAACGTGGACATCACTGGTTGCCAGTGACCTGAAGACAATACTACATCTTCAGAAGCACAAACACACGTGTGTAAACACACACACACACAGAGATCATGAAGCTGATGTTTTCTTAAACTATTCATTTGAAATGGAAAGATTAAAGTTTCTACAAAATTTGAAATGTGTATATCTCATTCAAAGATAATCAAATACTGAGATTTGGGAAAAGAAATTTAAGCCTTTATGTACACATATATCTATGATACTTTGCCTTCATAGTAAAAGTTATTCAGCAATCTCAGATAATATGTTACTCATGTTCTGTGATTTATCTGAAAAACAAGCATATCTGTAGCACAAACTAGTTGACTCTGAAAATTAGGATCAGGGGACTCTAATGCCTTCACAGTTATATTCAGATGAGAAAGGTTTCCTATTTGTCTCAAATCTACAGACCATATGCATCTATAACTCCGCATAAAGTAAATAGGGTCCAATAAAAAGATAAAGCAATTGCCTATATCAAGTCTGTTTGCATCCTCAGACTCTCCACACAAAGAGAAATAAAAGTAACTGTGTGAGTGCTCCTATGTGCAAACACACACACTCACACACACTGCACAGGAACTGGTGAAATCACCTCTTTACAAGGGAATTAAATAGCATTTTCCTCCAAAGATTGGAAAGATTTCAGAAAAACATAAGATACAGTGGTGGAGTTTCTTCCTGTCTTATACACAAAGAAATTGTGGAAGAACATTTCACTGACTTGTGCAAAGTACAACAGCTGTTTAGAAATGCAGACAAGTTTTCTGCATAGGTCAAAGCAACTTAATTGCTTATAAATCTCCTCTTTCTAATTATATAGTGGCAAAAATAGTCAATATTCAACAAATGTTTGATGATCTACTCTATGTATTCACCCTATGAGCATAAACATTAATCCAAATCAAAAGGGGAGCTAACCATACCCAAAGTTCTTCTTGAGTGAACGATTTTATGATAAGCTGTTATTTGTAACACTTATATCAAGTAACCAGGTTTTTAGTTGTTAATTTTATAAAACTGTTTTGATTCCAGGAATATTAAAAAAAAAGAATGACATTTTAACGAATAGCATTTCGATGTTTAGCTCAGGACAGTAGGGCAGTTTTCACCTTGTTCCTGGTTACCTATAGTAACCATTCACTTTCTGTTATATTACTCTTTAAAAAATATTCTTTTATAACTACTTCAGTTGAATTCACACACCCTAGTTATTTGTTGTTACATTGCCCCTTTTAAAACTTAGATTGAGAATCTAGCAGAAACTTTTTCCAATTGCTCTGTGACAAAAACACATCACCCGTCTGGTTAAATAAGTCCCTAAACATTCTTGGGTGGAAAGAAATACAATTATACCCAACAGTCTTGAATGTTGGTATTTCACACTGCATGCTACCTAGGCTCAGTCTACTTGGAAGGTGTCCTATACCAAAATCCTTGCTTTCCTGGTAAAAATAAATGAACAACCCCCAGAGCAGACACTCCACAAATACCTTCTCTTCTTTCTAAATTTCCACATTTTATATAAGAGTATTTTCAGAATTGAAATGGCAAGATGAATGGTTTACTCATTCTACAAGTCTATCCTGGGCTTCCAAATGAATTATTTTCTTTGAAAGAAAATGAAGAAGATTCTTCCTATCCATTGTCTTACGAGAGACTCATGAGTCTCGTGTAGAAGTAATCAGAAGAGCTGTAACATAAGCTCCAATCTTAGCTGCAGCTCAAGCATTCCAGACATTTACATTTTATGGATATATATGATTATTTTAAGCTGGTTATAAACCACTCTTTTATGCTCATTTCTGTATTTAAGACAGTAAAAGAACCCAAATTAAAAGACTTTCTTACTCACATCTCATTAATATAACATTTGTGATACTGCTTAATAAACGTTGATTAAATACGAACCACTAGGCTGCAAGATACAGCAGCTAACAACTAATGAGGGCCCACACTGGAGGTCAAACACTTGAAGGTCAGCAAACATGAAATTGATTTTCCGAGGTGGAGCAAGATGGTGGCTGAGTAACAGCTTCCCTGCAACTGGGCACGGTGAGTGTGGGGAGATAAGACTCCAGGCATCTCTGGCTGGTGGGATCTGCCTATAATCATCCCTTTGAGGATACAGGGAATCAGCAAGGGACTTATGGACCCCAAGAGGAGGACAAATACAGTGGAAAAATGGCAAGTGGTTGCGTGTGTATGATCGACCTAATCCTGCTGGCAGCCGTAAGTACAAGCAGCAGTGAGACTACGAAGGCCTTACCTGTGAACTATTTCGAGGTTTTTAGACTTGGCACTCAGTTGAACTGCCTTGGGGGAGCTTGAGCAGGAGTGCAGAGAACTTTGGGCATTGTCTAGGGCCCCAGACTGAGCCGCTGAGCAAGATGGAACTAATAGTGTTCAACTGTGGGCTGCAGGGAGCCATTGTGAGAGAACTGCCCCAGAAAGCTCCTCCCTTAGGGTCACAGAGCAAGGATCAGGTGGGAGCTAGTAACCTACTGACTGAGCACCCTAAAGATGGGTGAGCTGCCTTACAGCCTTAACCCTCAGGGAGAGAGTGAGACCCGTTCTGGCACACTGGAACATCAGGCTGTTGCCCTGGATAGAGAGCTGTGGTGTCACAGCTCATAGCAATCTCAAACTCCTGGGCTTGGCACCGCCTGGACCTCCATAAGAGCTGCCTCGTGACCCCTGACCCATGATCTGTGCCCGCTGGGCCTCTGCATGCCCTGACCAGGAAATGCGGGAGCCATACAACCCTGTGTCCTTCCCCCTGCACCCTCCCAGCATCCACATCGGCCAGCTCATCTGGCCCTCCAGAGTCCTCCCTGCCTCTGCGCAGAGCCCTTCTCCTGGCCAGAGACTGCTGGAGCCTTGGGCTCTCTGTGCCAAAGTCACTGGGTGCCAAGCACTCCCAGAACTGTGCTCACCACCTCCCACCCTGTTGCTGGGTCCGGGTGTGTCACACTCCAGAGCTGCTTCTACAACCAGAACTCCCCGGCTAGGGCAGCCCCAGAGAAACTACACAGGGTCACACCCTACAAAGATCCAGCAACAATAGGGTGATCTTGCTGGGGTCCAATATTGGAGAGACACCTCCCCAACTCTGAGGATGGACAGAGGCAATGGTGAAAAACAATCATGAGGCAAAATCATCAGAAGCACTTTGGCAATATGAATAATCAGAGTAGATCAACTCCTCCAAGGATCAATGGGGCAGACACAGTACAAGATCCCATGCACAAACAAATAGCTGAGATGTCAGAAATCTAATCTAGAATCTGGATAGCAAATAAGATCGAATGAGAATTCCAAGCAGTAACCCAAAAGATATCTCAAGAATTCAACGAATTCAAAGACCAAATGACCAAAGATTTTGACACATTGAGACAAGAAGTTGCAGCCCTCAAAGCTCTGAGAAACACAGTAGAATCCCTCAGTAACAGAATGGAGCAAGCAGAAGAAAGAATTCATGACATTCATTGATTACAAAGCTTTTGAACACTCCCAAGCTCTCAAAGAGGAAGAGAAATGGAGGGCAAAAACAGATCACTCTCTCAGAGAGCTCTGGGATAATTAGAAGAAAACCAATATTTGTCTTCTAGGGATCCCTGAAAGTGACAAAGTGGCTTCACAAGGCACAGAGTCTCTTCTACATGAGATGATGAAGGAGAACTTTCCATATATGCCAAGAGATTCTGAAATTTAGATAGCAGACAGTTTCAGAACTCCAGCATGACTCAACCCAAATAAGAGATCCCCCAGACACATCATAATCAATTTCACTAAAGTTAATATGAAGGGGCAAATTCTGAAAGTAGCCAGATGAAAGAAAACCATCACTTACAAGGGTGAGAATATTAGAATAACTGCAAATCTCTCTGCTGAAACATTTCAATCTAGAACAGGATGTTCATAGACTCTTAATCTCCTAAAACAAAACAACTTTCAACCCAGGATCCTGTACCCTGCTAAACTGAGTTTCATTTATGACAGAGAAATTAAATACTTCAATGACATTCACATTTTGAAGAAATTTGCCATCACTAAACCAGCTCTCCAGGATATTCTCAGACCTATCCTCCATAAAGACCAGCGTAATCCTCCACCACAAAAGTAAACCCACCCAGAAACTGTTGATCAAATTCCAAATTCCACAGGACTCTCGAAAGGCTTATCAATATTCTCAATTAATGTGAATGGTTTAAATTGTCCTCTAAAGAGGCACAGTTTGGCTGATTGGATACAAAAACTCAAACCAGATATCTGCTGCATACAAGAATTGCATCTTACATTAAAAGACAAATATAAACTCAAGAGGAAGGGATGGTCATCTATACTCCAGGCAAATGGAAAGCAGAAAAAAGCAAGCGTTGCAATCCTATTCGCAGACACAATAGGCTTTAAACCAAACAAAATAAGGAAGGATAAGGATGGACACGTCATATTTGTTAAAGGTAATATTCAATATGATGAGATCTCAATTATTAATATTTATGCACCCAACCAGAATGCACCTCAGTTTATAAGAGAAACTCCAACAGATATGAGCAACTTGATTTCCTCCAGATCCATAGTAGTTGGAGATTTTAACACCCCTTTAGCACTGCTGGATAGATCCTCCAAAAAGAAGCTAAGCAAAGAATTTATAGATTTAAGGTTCACCATTCAACATCTGGACTTAACAGATATCTACAGAACATTTCATCCCAACAAAACTGAATACACGTTCTTCTCATCAGCCCATGGAACATACTCCAAAATCAACCACATCTTAGGACACAAATCTAACCTCAGCAAATTAAAAAAAAAATAGAAATTATTCCTTGCATCTTATCAGACCATCAGGGATTAAAAGTGGGACTCAATAACAACAGGAACCTGCATACCCATACAAAAACATGGAAGCTAAACAACCTTATGCTGAAGGATACATGGGTTATAGACGAGATTAAGAAGGAAATCACCAAATTTTTGGAACAAAACAACAATCAAGACACAAATTACCAGAACCTCTGGGATACTGCAAAGGCAATCCTAAGAGGGAAATTTATAGCATTGCAAGCCTTCCTCAAGAAAACGGAAAGAGAGGAAGTTAATAACTTAATGGGACATCTCAAGCAACTGGAAAAGGAAGAACACTCCAATCCCAAACCCAGCAGAAGAAAAGAAATAACCAAATCAGAGCAGAAGTAGATGAAATGGAAAACAAAATAATTATACAATAGATCAATAAATCCAAAAGCTGGTTTTTTGAAAAGATCAATAAAATAGATAAACCTTTGGCCAACCTAACCAGGAAAAAAAGAGTAAAATCTCTAATTTCATCAATCAGAAATGTTAATGATGAAATAACAACAGACCCCTCAGAAATACAAAAAATCCTTTAAGAATACTACAAGAAACTCTACTCTCAGAAATATGAAAATCTGAAAGAAATCGACCAATACCTGGAAGTACGCCACCTACCAAGACTTAGCCAGAATGAAGTGGAAATGTTGAACAGGCCTATACCAAGTTCTGAAATAGCATCAACTATACAAAATATCCCAAAAAAGAAAAGCCCAGGACCAGATGGCTTTATGTCAGAATTCTACCAAACCTTTAAAGAAGAACTAGTACCTATATTACTAAACCTCTTCCAAAATATAGAAAAAGAAGGAATATTACCCAACACATTCTATGAAGCAAACATCACCTTGATCCCCAAAGCAGGGAAAGACCCAACAAGAAAAGAAAATTATAGACCAATATCACTAATGAATATTGATGCAAAAATACTCAATAAGATCCTAACAGATAGAATCCAACAACACATCAAAAAAATTATACACCATGACCAAGTGGGATTTATCCCAGGCTCTCAAAGCTGGGTCAATATACATAAATCTATAAATGTAATTCAGCACATAAACAAACTAAAAAATAAGGACCATATCTTTCTTTCAATTGATGCAGAAAAAGCTTTTTTTTTTTTTTTTTTTTTGGTAGAGACAGGGTCTCACTTTATAGCCCTTGGTAGAGTGCCGTGGCATCACACAGCTCACAGCAACCTCCAACTCCTGGGCTTAAGCGATTCTCTTGCCTCTGCCTCCCGAGTAGCTGGGTCTACAGGCGCCTGCCACAACGCCCAGCTATTTTTTTGTTGCAGTTCAGCCGAGGCTGGGTTTCAACCCGCCACCCTCGGTATATGGGGCCGGCGCCTTACTGACTGAGCCACAGGCGCTGCCCCAGAAAAAGCTTTTGATAATATCCATCATCCCTTCATGATCAGAACACTTAAAATTGGTATAGAAGGGACTTTTCTTAAACTAATAGAAGCCATCTACAGCAAACCCACAACCAAATTCAAACCCATTGTATTGAATGGAGTTAAATGGAAACCATTTCCACTTAGATCAGGAACCAGGCAAGGTTGCCCATTGTCTCCATTGCTCTTTAACATTGTAATGGAAGTTTAGCCATTGCAATTAGGGAAGAAAGGGTGATCAAGGGTATCCACATAGGGTCAGAAGAGATCAAACTTTCACTCTTTGCAGATGATATGATCGTATATCTGGAAAACACTAGGGATTCTACTACAAAACTTTTAGAAGTGATCAAGGAATACAGCACTGTCTCAGGCTACAAAATCAACACCTATAAATCTGTAGCCTTTATTTTTACCAATAGTAACCAAGCCGAAAAAACAGTCAAGGAGTCTATTCCTTGCACAGTAGTGCCAAAGAAGATGAAATACTTGGATGTATACCTAACAAAGGATATGAAAGATGTCTACAAAGAGAACTATGAAACTTTAAGAAAAGAAATAGCTGAAGATGTTAACAAATGGAAAAACATACCACACTCATGGCTGGGAAGAATCAACATTGTTAAAATGTCTATGCTACCCAAAGTAATATATAATTTTAATGCAATTCCTATTAAAGCTCCATTGTCATATTTTAAAGATCTTATAAAAATAATACTTTGTTTTATATGGAATCAGAAAAAAACTTGAATAGCCAAAATATTACTCAGAAATAAAAACAAAGCAGGAGGAATCATGCAACCAGACCTCAGACTATACTATAAATCGATAGTGATCAAAACATACTAGAGTTCTAATTTAGGAAACCAGAATATCAAGATTGCAGAAAAACTTGGCAAATAGACTGTTTTGTTAATAATCAGGTAACCTTTATTTATGTAGAGGTATTACCAACATTTAGGTACACTGTTGGCATATTAAACCATGCAATCTCTGAATTTGCAAAGTGAGTTAACGGAAACCTAGAAAGATGCCATCTCTTTTAGGTCCAGAAGTGTTTTTTGATGTTTTTTCCAATCACTCTGGAATTACCAGGATATGGAGTTGATCAGGCCAGGATTGTTAATTAACCCTCCTGAGGTGAGGTGGATAACTGCTACTACCCTGATGTATGAACTATTGGTCTGTGCTGCATTTTTAAAACGGAGAGGATTTCGCATAATGAAGATTCTCTGGGGCTGAACAAGGAACAGTCTGGAACCTTGGACAAGCCCACACCTCTGCTTGGCAACTGTGGTCCAGCGGGGCAGCAGCTGCTCCCATGTGGGGCCTGGTCCTTTCTCTAGCTCCCCATGACGTTTCTCCCTGCCGTCTTACACCTGTTCTGTCTCTCTGAATAACAAACTCTCTGCCATCTCCAGAGAGCATTTGAGTGTGTGATTCTTGTTCAGTGAAAAAGTCACAGACAAAACCCCTCAGTCCATCCATACAACACCCATCTTAGTCTTTCCTGTCACATCCCTTTCCTGTCACATCCCTTTCCTTGGGGTGGTGAGAGCACTGAGCACTACTTTTTAATTTTTGAAAAAAATTTGGATTGATACCCTATTTCCCCAAAAATAAGACAGTGTCTTATATTAAGGTGTGCTCCCAAAGATGCACTAGGTCTTATTTTCAGGGGACGTCTTATCTTTCCTGTGAGTAGGTCTTATTTTCAGAGGATGTCTTATTTTAGGGAAAACAGGGTATAAAGTTACATGCAGTTGGATTATACTGTTTGCACTTGTTAGGTAGCATCCATGTTGAGGGGGTGTGCCACATGGCACTAATTTTTTTTAATTGCAATGTGATACTTGGAAATAATAGCAATGTTCATAAATTAAGAACTCTCGGAATGGATGAGTTAGTTATCATCAGTTTATTCTTGATTTAATTAGCTTGCTGCTTCTGCTACGGAAGTCGTGAGAAAACAGGAATAATCACAGGAAGATTTTAAAAGAGAAAATGTTCTCTTAGATGGATGAGTGCAAATAGGATGCCACATGTGGAAGACAGCAAGGACACGAGCATGTCAGGGAAAAATGAGAGGAAGGAAATTGTATATGGGAGGGAGATGTGGAGCCTGTGGACAGCTCCCACCACCAGACGCACCCTCAGCTTCTGGTGTGGGAGGGAGATGTGGAGCCTGTGGACGGCTCCCACCACCAGATGTGCCCTCAGCTTCTGGTGTGGGAGGGAGATGTGGAGCCTGTGGACGGCTCCGACCACCAGACGCGCCCTCAGCTTCTGGTGTGGGAGGGAGATGTGGAGCCTGTGGACAGCTCCCACCACCAGATGCACCCTCAGCTTCTGGTGTGGGAGGGAGATGTGGAGCCTGTGGACGGCTCCCACCACCAGACGCGCCCTCAGCTTCTGGTGTGGGAGGGAGATGTGGAGCCTGTGGACGGCTCCCACCACCAGACGCGCCCTCAGCTTCTGGTGTGGGAGGGAGATGTGGAGCCTGTGGACGGCTCCCACCACCAGACGCGCCCTCAGCTTCTGGTGTGGGAGGGAGATGTGGAGCCTGTGGACGGCTCCCACCACCAGACGCGCCCTCAGCTTCTGGTGTGGGAGGGAGATGTGGAGCCTGTGGACGGCTCCCACCACCAGACGCACCCTCAGCTTCTGGTGTGGGAGGGAGATGTGGAGCCTGTGGACGGCTCCCACCACCAGATGTGCCCTCAGCTTCTGGTGTGGGAGGGAGATGTGGAGCCTGTGGACAGCTCCCACCACCAGATGCACCCTCAGCTTCTGGTGTGGGAGGGAGATGTGGAGCCTGTGGAGGGCTCCCACCACCAGATGCACCCTCAGCTTCTGGTGTGGGAGGGAGATGTGGAGCCTGTGGACGGCTCCCACCACCAGACGCGCCCTCAGCTTCTGGTGTGGGAGGGAGATGTGGAGCCTGTGGACGGCTCCGACCACCAGACGCACCCTCAGCTTCTGGTGTGGGAGGGAGATGTGGAGCCTGTGGACGGCTCCGACCACCAGACGCGCCCTCAGCTTCTGGTGTGGGAGGGAGATGTGGAGCCTGTGGACGGCTCCCACCACCAGATGCGCCCTCAGCTTCTGGTGTGGGAGGGAGATGTGGAGCCTGTGGACGGCTCCGACCACCAGACGCGCCCTCAGCTTCTGGTGTGGGAGGGAGATGTGGAGCCTGTGGACGGCTCCCACCACCAGACGCGCCCTCAGCTTCTGGTGTGGGAGGGAGATGTGGAGCCTGTGGACGGCTCCGACCACCAGACGCACCCTCAGCTTCTGGTGCATAAGGATGAGTTGTGTGCTTAGAGAAACAGTTAAGCTTCCTTTACTATAGCTGTTTCTTTGACTTCCCTCAGTCTTTTCAACTATGTCCTTTTTGAACTGACAGCTTTTCCCAGATAAACTTTGCCCTTGGTGTGGCATCTTTAATGGCTATGTAGTCAGATGCCTGTGATAGGCTACTGATTTGAAGAAAAAATAAAGTGACCAGTAACACACAAACTCTGTAGAGAATAACTTATCCATCAGGGATCGTCTGTGTAAAAAGACATGGACAATGCTTTTTCCTTAATCATAAAATAAATATACTATAATATGTCTTTAAAAGTCTCATTTAGAGGGTAAAATTTCAATGTAAAGCTTAAATGATGCAGTATTTGGAAGCACTCAACCCTTTGGTGTGTCTTGATTCTAAGGAAGATGTGTTTGTAAGCACAGTAGAAGTAAACACTCTCAGTTACTACCTGCTCTCCCACTGTAAGTGACTTAGGTACCTCTTCTCCCCACTGGAACCATCTCTCGTCAAAAGTAGAATTGGCCAGATTCTACCAGATAACCAGACAGAAAACCACACCCTAACACCAAATGTTTGCTTTTTAGAAATATCTAATTTAGAAAACATTTTCTGTTGCATAGCCACAAAATGCAAAAGCCACAACGTTAGCAAACAAAACACAACGATTAAAAGATCTGTTAACATGTCATACCCAAGACAGGTGTGGTGCATTTTTCATGGGACTGTCATGGATTTGTAAGAATTGATATTACAGTTAGAACAAAATGCCATAGAGGACCCACATAAAGACTAAGAGATTCAGAAGCTATCTCTTATACAAAGACATTTTCACAAGTTTCCAGGAGGCCAAGTTTGCCTTTAGAGCATTGTTCCTCTTTGACAAAAAGGTACAGAAACATTCATGTGTATTATTAGTTGCTGATGTTCCCTCTTAAGTGGAATGCACACCCTGCTTGCTGGGGAACTGTTTCCTTGAAGGTTTTTTTTTTTTTTTGTAGATTTTGGACGGGGCTGGGTTTGAACCCACCACCTCTGGTATTTAGGGCCGGCACCCTATTCCTTTGAGCTACAGGCACCGCCCAAAGCTTTTTTTTTTTTAAACTAGGGATTTCTAAAGGGAAAAGTAACAGGTTTGGTTATAAAATATATGGAGGTAAGTAGTCACTCACCAATAGCCGTAAACCTAAGCCTTCTGTTTGAGGATTTAGTGTGAGAACAATACAGTCTTTGAGCTTGAGATGTTGTGTTGAAAATAAGTTTCATGGAAAAAATTGTCTGATCTTAAATTGTAAGACAGAGGCCAACAAGAGCTAGACTCAGGACAAGGAATCAAGGAAACTCAATGAGGGCCAATGACCGAAGGTGCCAGGTTAGGGAGAGCAGGGCCCAGGCTCACTCTGAGGAAGTTCTCTGCAGCGGCCTTCCCTGCAGAAGATGCAAAAACCTCTCCCTGCCTGACCACTGTTTCGGACAAAGATGCCCCAAAGGGAAAGATCTGAAGGTTTTGTTCACGTAGATCTCATACCCTGAATCCCTGAGCAGATTTCTGAATTCTGCGTTAGCTAATTTTGCAATTCCTGGAGTTAAGCAAGGAAAGATAGAATTGAGAAGAAAAGTGAGTTAAATACTTGCCTTTTTGATTATTTTTATTATATTCAGATGAAAAGTGCATCATATTTCTATGCAAAAGGTAGATGAGTTTATACGGTGAAACAAAATATTGTACCATGCTCTAAGTAATATCATATTCATTTTTTAATTTCATGAATTGAAAGTGAATAGCCAGTATATTTTTGCATACAGAATTAATTTCTTTTAAACTTACTTTGTAAACAAATAACATATGTGTTCAGTCAGAATTTACTCCTGTACCATTCTCTACATTAGCTACTGTACAAGGGCTAAATTTGCAGCGGGCTTTGATGTTGAAAATCCTGAGAAATGGGAAAAGAGGTAAAGAGAAGAAAAAGTAAATCTTAAACTTAAAAATCAGTCGTTCAACTACAACTCGACTGTCCACATAAAGCTCATCTCAAATCCTAGAAATTCTAGGAAACCTGATTATTTATAGCTCCTTATTGTTTATTAACACGGATCACTTCCCAGTAAGCCATTTTAACAAACTAATTTTGCAAATTCACTACCATGAAGAACAAGAGTCAATTAACATCTTACTGACTTATTGACACTTTATGTTCCTTTTCCCAGAAACCAAGGTCTATAAAAAAAAAAAGAAAAATAATTTCATTTCCTTTTGAGAGACAATATAAAATGATTATAAAAGTGTTTCTCCATGAAATTTGATTATGCCTAATTCTGTGGAAAGCCCATTTCCTTGCGGACACAATCTCAGGTTCCATCTTTCATTTCTGGTCACTTCAGCTAGTCAAGCGTCCTCCTGGCCTTGCCTGCTGCCCGTCACCAGGATGACAATATCTCCCATCTGCTAATCCTAGCTTACCTCTGCCTGCTTGGGGCCTTAGAGAATGAATGCCCAGAGGCAGGGGGGCCCAGAGGAAGATCTCCACGGTGATTGCTGAAGTCAGAGGTTGAAGGCTGGGCCTTGCTAACGGGGCCTGGCAGACACTTCGGTGCCATGCGGGGCTTCCCTGAATATGGTAGCACCTTTTCCAGCATCTCAGACTTCCCACACCAGATTATAGTAGCATCCTGTCTTCCCCTGGTGACTAATAAAAACGTCACCAGACATTCGTGAATGTCCCCTAAGACATAATATCAACCCAGCGCCTAAAGGTGGGTCGAAGTGTGTGTATACAGTGTTTAAGAGACATGAAGACAGACAGGGGTCGACACAATGAACTGTAAGAATTTCAAAGACAGAGAACACACTCTTACAGGACAAAAGAAAATTCTTCTTTTTCCCCTGATATGCAGAGACATGCAAATATCCTCTGTTTTCTGGGTTAAGGCAATATTTTCCCTTGTTTTAGATTATACTGGCCACCAGGAAGCCCACAATGAGGCCCCAGGTGGTTTGTTGTCTTTCCCTCAGCTGCCCATGTCCCCTGATGAAATTGCTATGATGTGTGAAAATTATATACCACCAGTAAGGTCAGGGATTTCTGAGGGCCCACCATCCATTGATGACTTTGTATGAGTTATCCTAAACCATTTATTAAAAGAAATAAGAGAAATCATCTGAGGGATTTTTTCATAGCGGCTGCTAAAGAACCCATCCAACATTTTCAGTGTAACTCTGTATATCATCGAGGTTCTAATTGACTTAACTCGTTTCTACAGATAGATATGTTGACATTCTTGAATTGCTTTAAATATCCTCAAAACAGAATCATAAATGTTGCTGTACATATATTATGTTATATTTGAAGGCATAGTTGTAGAATAAATTTTTGGCATTGACTTGCTGAATGAAAATGTTTATACTCCTTTAATTCGAGAAAAATATAAAAACATCTATAAAAAATTGTAGCAATTTGATATCTTACCTGCAGAATATCATAGCATTTGCTAGTATCCTTGAAAACTTCGTTTTATCAGAATTTTAATGTTTTTCCCTTCAAAATGGAAAACTTTTATACTGCATTAACTTACTTTTAACCTACTTATTGTCATAAATTTCTTTTATTTGAGCTCTTTGTTTACATTTTTAATTGTCCTTTTAATTAAATAATTTCTTTTCCTTGTAGTTAAATAAGTGCACTTTACAAGGAAACCAGATCTTTGTTGTTCACACCTATTATAAATTATTTTTTTTTTCACTTTTCTATTTTCCCTGTTGGATTGTGAACCTTAGAAGTACAGATTTTTCACTTCATTTATTATTTCTAAATCCAGTGTCTTCCTTAGCAAGACACTCAGGACATTTGTGTTTTGATATTTTTATTTTGCATATTAATATTTCAACTAATGATTCAATATATTTATTTTGCTGTACGTAATGAAAACAAAATTTAAAATTTTATGACATCTTGTCTGGATTCAGGTTTCTATGACCAAATCCACAAAACATCTTTGCTAAAAAATGGAGCCCTGTTGCAAACGATCTGACGTCTTCCTGTTCTTCACTCATCTTCCTGAAAATCTAAGTGCCTTTCCTTATGACCTAAGAACTGGGAGTTATTTGAATATTTTTTCCCACCCATATTTATGAACACCCATAAGAAATGATTTCACTGAGTTTAAAATGGCCAAGACATGAAAATGAACCATCAGTTCTGGCTACAGCAGGACACCCCACCCCAGATGAGGAGGTGGCTGTCAGAACACAAACACATGAGACAAATTGCTCACGGTGCTTCAGTCATTATTTGGAGCTTAATCTCTTTCCATGCTTTGTTATTTTATCTCTAGAATTTCTAATTATTAGCACTTTTATCTTTTTTGCTAACACACTTGTATATACTCCCTTCATTATCTCAACAAAGGCTCAGGGAGGAAATTATTTGTACCTGGGACTTGATCCTGAAACCTCTGATTTAATTGTCCTTCCCCTTGTTTATAGACAACTGCAAATAAACAAAACAATGGGAGCAACAACAACAACAATAGTGACAGTAAAACCCTCCAGCTCACCCATAAAGCCCATGCAGAGCTGGCCTATGAGTTGCTAATTTAAAGCTTATGTTCGCCCAGGTGTGGTGCTCACATCTGTAATCCTAACACTCTGGGAGTCTGAGGTGGGTCGATTGCTTGAGTTCAGGAGTTCCAGACCATTCTGAGCAAGAGCTAGACCCTGTCTCTACCAAAATTAGAAAAATTAGCCAAGTGTGGGGTGGGCACTTCTAGTCCCAGGTACTTGGAGACTGAGGCAGAAGGCTTGCTTGAACCCAAGACTTTCAGGTTGCTGTGAGCCATGACACATGCCATGGCACTCTAACCAGGGCAACAGTGATACTCACTTAAAAAAAAAAAAAAAAAAAGCTATGTCAACTAAAGAAATATAGGCAATGCATTGAGGGACATGATGCTGTAGCTCATCATCCTAAGATCTGTATATAGAAAATGACAAAAATCACATAATTATTTGCAAGGCTTTATGCTTATTTAAGAGGACCAACGGGTCCACTGTCCCCTTGGGGATCCTCACGAAGGTACAATAACCTGTTTAACCAGGTTGCTAAGCATTGATTGGGCTGCTATGACCTGAGACCTGTGCTTCCTGGGTGATGCCACCTCGGTGCAGGGGGGTAGGGGGCGAGGTTCTTCACTGGATATTCTCCTTTGAAGGGCAGCCTTCAAATGTCACAAGACATAGACATTTATATATGGCATTCCCATGAAGGTGGAGTCCCTCTAAATTTTTGTACGTGCTTCATCCTATGATTGCCGGAGTCTTAATTGGAACATTAGGCACCAGCCAAGATAAAAATAAAATGATACCTTCGTTTTTATCTGACCACTGATCTCTGAATAGCTCCTTCAGTAACTTGCAGCAACAATGGGGAAAGGAGGGCAGAATTTAGGCCCTGCTAGGGCTCTCGTCTAATATGGGCATAACGTAACTGTGATCTTTCTCTAGATCCCAAGCATTCATAAGTCATCAGCCGCAGATACAGTTAATGTTATGTAGATTTCTTTGTGCTGTATATCTTAACTGTACACAATAAAATTTACCTTAAAATATGTTGAACGCAGTCAAACATATCATTACAGTTCAAGAAAATTAGAAAACTTGGGATATTTTAACAATTCATGATGTCTTGATTTTAATGGCCCCGTTGCATTCAGCCCTAACCTCTTCATGATCCTCACTGCAGAAAATCAGGGGTAATCTTGTGAGCGTTAGCAAGGGAGAGAAAGCTGAGGTAACTGCCAAAGCTCTTTTCCTAAGCTTCGTATTAGACAATAATCATGAAATTATATATCCTGATATTCTACATTTGCCTGATATTCTACATTTGACAGTTCTCCTTTATAGCTTCACTTTTATTTGCTTGCTGAATTTCTAATGAGATTTCTGTTCAACCTTCAATATCATAACATTACTCCACTTGGAAATTGATGTCAACTTCAATTATTTTCTGATTTGGGACAAGTAAATGCTACTTCGAATTTGGAGAACATTTGTTAGGTATCGGTCAACCCATGGGACCATTAAATCAGGCTCATGTAGGAGAGAGTTAAATTAAGCCATGTTTGGGCTACATGCACAGAGGCAGGAGTGGGCAGCCCGAATCAGAAACACGTGAATCAAAACTGCCCCCAGAAAGATTTCTTGAGTATCTGAAAGCCAGAATACCCACTGTCACTGGAGGAGACACATTCATAGCACGTTTCTTGGCTTCAGAGGATCTATATGCTCGTTGTCATCCAAACACACAAAGGTGCACAAGCCCCACGTTGTGAGTTCAAAGGAGCATATGAGTCGAGGTTGCCTCAGTGGCCAGTGCTAAAGGAGCTTAGGAAAAAAGAGTGTGTTTGGGTTGTTGTTGTTGTTTTGTATTTGGGGTACATAGGAACATTTCCTGAAATAAATGTCATGTGAGTTGGCTTTCGGAGTAGCATTTAGAAGGGAAGAAACAAGACTAAAGCAAAAGAAATGACAAATACATTCTCTCATGAGGTCAGATCAGTGGTCACCCTAGAGCTATTCAACTCAACAGGAAAACTCCCATAGGGACCAAGTGGGAGTGGCTGACGGCCAGAATGTAGCTTGGAGTCAGGTCGTGACGCTTCTGGACTATGAGGGTCGTGTTTGCTGACACCGTTCATCTTGCTGGGACTACAGACAAGGACCAGGATAGCAGCGGCGGTGTCAGGACGAGAGGGAGTTGAGCCCAGGGCAGGGGCCAGTGCACCAGGGCCCCCTCTACCAGCACGTGGGGAACCTGGGCCAGGACAAGAGGCTTTACTGGAACATTTTCTGTGAGGATCAAAACAGCGGGAGAGAAATAAAAAGTGTCACAAAATAAAAATGTTAGGATTTGGTGACTCCATGGTTGAACTTCCTTGGAGATTTGAAAAGCAAGAAAGGTGCAGAATTGATAAAAACCAAAGATATAGGGTGGCGCCTGTGGCTCAAGGAGTAGGGCGCCGGTCCCATATGCCAGAGGTGGTGGGTTCAAACCCAGCCCCAACCAAAAACCACACACACACACACACAAAAAAAGACCAGAGATATAATAAATTACAACAATCTGGTAGCTGACGGAAGTCAACAAACAGCTGTGTTTTTAATTCTAAATAACTCAAGTATGAGATTTTATTTCTAATTTTAAGTCAGATTTTATTCCCTTGTGCTTAACAAGAGAAGTCTTATTTCAGCTCTCTATATCCATATATTAAAATATAATTTATTGACAGGGGCACAAATCACATATACGTTGTGAGTATGGTTGTGTTAAAGAAATAATCCAGGGTGACAACATAAACTGTATATATATTTTTTAATTTTGAAGTTTCTTTAATATGGTAAATAATATATTCCTGACTAAAGTTTAAGTTTCAATATCAACACTGATTATTCTGAAGTATAATATAAATTCTGTGTTTTCCTGGTGGGGGGGTGAAATCTATATTTTCAGTGTATTTAGAAAAAAAAATCCTTATTGTGGTTAAACAAAATAAATTTCTTCATAATAAAATGCTCAAGTTGTTTAATAAAACATCTCAATTTTTTTTTCCAGTAAGTGTACATTTTGAGCTGCTAATAATAGCTTTTGTGCAGCAATAAAATAATAATAGACCATGACCGCTCTAAGTGATGACTTTGGTGACAGCTCAGTGGATCTGCAGTTCCTCCATCAATCCTCACACAAAAGTATCCTTCCTTTTAATACTAGACCTGCCTTAAGTGTGGTTTGTTAATTGTGTTTGAGAAATAAACAGCTCTTCCAAGATATGAGGGTGAACACAAAACATCCGTGCACTCTCCTCCAGTGACTAATTAAAATCAGACATTCTTTATAACTGCTTTGCCCGTCAACTGATGCTGAATATTGAAGAGCAAACTCTTCCTCATGTATTTCCCTGAACAACACTCATAGTCCTATTTCCATCACTATTCACTTCAAATCTGATAGCGGTAAAGACCCATAGCATTGAGTTGTCATTGAAAAGGTTCTGCCTGTTTTGTTATGATGCTAAACATTCCTTAAAAGACCCGCTGTATACCCATAGAATTTCTCCCCAAAATGACATTCTCAGCATGGAGATAGGAGAAAGAACTATAAAATTTAACATTGAGATGAAAGCAGTGTCATACACGTCTTATAGTCCTTTGTTTCAAATAAAAATAAATAGGGGACCGAGGATTTTTTTTTGTTTGTTTTTTTGGCAGTTTTTTGGCCAAGGCTGGGTTTGAACCTGCCACCTCCAGCATAGGGGGCCGGCGCCCTCCTCCTTTGAGTCACAGGTGCCACCCAAGGGACTGAGGAATTTGTGAACCCAAGAAGTCTGTTTCTTATCAACCTCTCTTACTTCCTCTACTGAAAATATCTGAGCAAGTAAAAAAGCCGTGGCATAGTGCTTATAACACACTGGTATTCATAAAACTCTCTAAGGTACAGATAAAGACACCTGTATCTATATCTATTCACTAGAACCTCAAAATAAAATGCAGTGAAACTAGTTATTCTACCCTTAATATGTCTGCTGTTGATCCTGTTATAATGCTGAAGTTGGTAGGAATGTTATTTCCCTAAACCTTAAATTTATGAATGTAAAGTTATCATATCACCAGAGATGACACAGTGTTGAAAGATAGCCAGTCAAATTTACATTAAGACAGTTTTCTACACATGAAAGAATTACAGGAAATGGAAATATTGAGAGAAAGAAAATAGAAGTATTTTTATGGGTACACACTTACTAGGCATTCTTTAATGAAAAGAGAAAGTATTGATTTTAACAGTCAAACGCATTGATATTTCAGTGAAATAGATTATGTACTTTTTCTTGCCGAAACTACAGGGTGCTTTTTTGCTTGTTTGCTTGCTTGTTTAGAATTCTTTCTGCTATTACAATATACCACTATTTACTATTCCCTACTAGCACCAAAAATTTTAAAAAGTAAATAATATTTATAAGAGGAGTTATAGTAAGAAATCTTGCATCAAAGCCACAAGGATTGTATAGATAGTTGCTTTGTTCAAACATCCAAATGCAGAATTATAAATGCCATACATGAAAAAAAAAAAAAGTTTACCTAAATGGTTAAGTAAAGAGATAACCATTGTGCAATATATGAAATGGGAAAATGTTTCTATAAATGGACAATAGGAATTGCAGATGACCCAGGGAAAACCATAAGATGTTTTATATTTGAAAATGCATAAAGAAAATGTAAATAATATCCATTTGATTTTATGTCAATACAAGGTAGCTTATATTTAATATATTAAATACATAGTTATAAATATTTTAACTAGATGTACAAAAAAAGTTATTCTTTGTAGACAGAAATTTTTTCTCATCCCACAAAATCATGAATGAGGTATATAAATTCCGTGTGCACTACCATTTGCATTAAATCAATACCATTTTATTTAAATCTTAATTTTTTTTCACTGCCTATAAATTTTTATGTTTGCCTCCATATAGCAAATGAATTTAATATCTAATTAGTACAAAATTTTAAAACCAGAGGAGAAATAAGGGGTTTTCCATGTATGTATGTATTTAAGTAAGTTTATCAATTTAGTTAATAAAATCTGATTTCTTTGAAAGAAACAGTTCTCTTTATTTTGCCAAATTGAAAAAAATAAAAAAGAATGGGTAAAATTGTACAGGTATGATTATTTTTCCCTTGTTCCCAAATGAAAAAATGTAATTGAAAATGATTCCAGAAAGTATTTTGCTTTATTCATTGTAGAAATTATAGATCAAAAGAGAACAGTCATGATGGATTTAATGTACCATGATTGCCTAAACCAAAAATTCCCCCGAGAATTCAAGATGCTTGAATGTTCTCACCTCACCCACCTCCTCTGTCCACGGGACTGAAGGTTTTCTCTGAGAGTATAAAGGTTCCTTTTGTTGTCTGAATTGTACTGATATATTTATCTCTGTGCTTTTTCTCTCAAATCCATAGTTGCATGAAAACAATAGTGTGTTCTAATTTAAATTACCTTGACAATGCTGTTTTAGAGATCCTGAACATTTTGATATCTATAAATGAAGTCAATTTTCACTTTCAATAAGAACTTACCGTTTTTTTGTTTGTTTGTTTTGTTTTTTTGTCCAGGGCTGGGCGTGAACCCACCACCTCCGGCATATGGGACTGGCGCCCTACTCCTTTGAGCCACAGGCGCAGCCCAAGAACTTACATTTTTAAGCAAGGGGGAAATTTGCATAATTTGATGCAAACACATATTAATCGTCTTCATTAACTAGATTTTCTTTTCCGATAATTAAATATTACTTCCAATTCGATGTCAGAATCTGAATATTCAACAGTGCTGCTTAATCTATGAAATTAAGAGCCCATACTTTACCTCACTTTTAGATTCCCTTGTTGGGGCTGTCCATCGTACACTGATAAAATATCAAAATCCTCTTCCAGAGCAAAGGTGTGAAATGACAGCTGTATCCGATTGCGTTCTCCTGTGAGGATGATCCAGGTGCAGTTCGCATAGTTGGGGTAACCATGAGGGAACCCCGGGCTCTCAATGGTGCCGTTGGGACCTTGGACTAAGCCTCCACAGTTTTGACCTAAGAAAGAAAACACACACACACAAGAAAAAAAAAAAAAAAAAAAAAAGAAAGAATATTATTTTGGCCATCTTTTTAGTCTCAGATTATTTGAAATTTTATAATAACTTATTTGTAACTCTTGCACACAAATATTGAATGATAAATTGTACCACAGTTCTGCAGTGCTAAGAGGTACGGATAGAACAACAACAGCGACAAAGTATGACCAGAAAAGAAAAACATAGCACATCTGGGAACTAAGTTGTGTGGGAAGAATTTTTCTGACATTTTCAAATACAGTCTTGTCACGATCAGATTTCAATATGGGGGGGGTTACACACACGGGTATTAATACGGCCAGGAGCCTGCAGTGCCTGTTAGCATTAGCGGTGAGAAGAAAGATCACATTGGCATATGGAGCCAACTATGGATTTGCACCTGTGCAAGAAGTCTGCGGTGCAGAAAGGTAACATGAGACCACGAGAGCTTTTCCAGGTGATAATAAAAGGCAGAAAACAGAAGTTAACTGATGCTCAAATTGAGAACAGCCCAACAAAACCAGAAGACACCCCCTCTGTTGGTGGTTTTCTGTGTCCCTAGGTAGGACTCACTGGAGAAAAGATAAAGAAAATGTGCATCCAAATGATGGAAGCAAAGAAATAAAAAGCCCCCAGTTATTAATAAAATGAGCAAGAGGGCTTTTGTATCTTTCCGTAAGCACTTTTCAGAATATCCCTCTTGTTCTCAGCTCCCTTTGACAGGTAGAATTACAGCTCTCCTGAGTGAGTGAGGTGGACGTGCTACCGGGACAGGATAAGGTGGAGGGCAGGGGAGCACCAACAGCCTGGAGCAGCTTCGCAGGGATTGGCGAAGCTATTTTCTCCTTTCCCCCCAAGAGTTTGTGGTATCAAGTTTCACTGTGGGTTTCTCTGGCAATTTTCAGACTTACAGAGTCATCCCAAAGAACAGCCCCCTGTGCACGCCGCAGACCCCGGGCTCCTCCTGTGCATGCCCCAGACCCCGGGCTCCTCCTATGCAAGCTTCAGACCCCGGGCTCCTCCTGTGCATGCCCCAGACCCCAGGCTCCTCCTGTGCACGCTGCAGACCCCAGGCTCCTCCTGTGCACACCACAGACCCCGGGCTCCTCCTGTGCATGCCCCAGACCCCGGGCTCCTCCTGTGCACGCTGCAGACCCCAGGCTCCTCCTGTGCACGCCGCAGACCCCAGGCTCCTCCTGTGCACGCCGCAGACCCCGGGCTCCTCCTGTGCATGCCCCAGACCCCGGGCTCCTCCTATGCAAGCTTCAGACCCCGGGCTCCTCCTGTGCATGCCAGACCCCAGGCTCCTCCTATGCACGCCGCAGACCCCAGGCTCCTCCTGTGCACGCCGCAGACCCCAGGCTCCTCCTGTGCACGCCGCAGACCCCAGGCTCCTCCTGTGCACGCCGCAGACCCCAGGCTCCTCCTGTGCACACTACAGACCCCAGGCTCCTCCTGTGCACGCCGCAGACCCCAGGCTCCTCCTGTGCACGCCGCAGACCCCAGGCTCCTCCTGGAAGGAGCTTCTGGGAGTTACTGACAGCCACACGCCAACCCTGACTCTGCTTCTCGACACACCGAGACCCCCCTGGCTCACTCTCACACTGGCCTCTTTTGTGCTACTCCTGATGATTCATCTCCCTGCCTTTGCTGGATGAGTCTCTGCTTACCTGTTTTGTTAACGTCCAGCCTCACATCACTACTTCCCACATAGGAGCTTTCTGCACCAAGCTTATTTGGCCCCTGTGGTTGTTTAATTTATTTCTCCATGCAGTTACCTCTGACAGTCTGCCTGCCCTGTGTATATGTGGGTCAGTCAGGCTGAATGACAGATTGGAGACAGAGATTGGGACGGATGTCTGCTTCTAAGTGTGCTCTGCTGAACATACTCTAATCATTTCATCGATAAGTATTACCATTCTCTGAGAGAACAAAATGACTCCTCTCAAATCCTGCATTTGTCTGAAATGAACTGCTAGTCACTCCTGAACACTGTCTGCCAGTGTGTCATTCCAGTCTAACCTGATCATTCCTCTCTAACGGGTTCTGAATGGATTTAAAAGTTTTGACGCTAAAAAATATAAAGACAGTTTAGAAGTGAACAGGGTGTATTCATATTATTGTGTGTAGGATAAGTACTTGAACACAAGTAGTATCTCATCTTTTATTGTTGAACTGCAAACAGAAAATTTTTTGTATATAAAAAAATGTTACAATTGTAGGTCTCAGTGAGCTCACATCTTCTACACTATTGTCAAAGGCATATAGGATTTGGCTAAATCATAATAAAAATATTTAATGACAGGGATTTGTGAGTTTAAAACCAGAGAACTAATCAGAAGCTCATTTTCCACTAATTTTAAGTCTAACAAGGACACTGCACCAAGTAGGTTTTAAAGCTGTGGGTTTTGAAAGGTCTTTTAAGAAAATAGCTTTTCTGGTTTATCAAGCAATCCTCGCTTCACAGTAAATCAGAAAAAAATGAAGACGATTATAAATTGGAGAAAATAAAAATAAATTTAACAGACAAATGTCAGCTGGAAGGTCATTACTGTTATAGGTCAAAGATGCTGAAAGTGATTACCAGATATTAACATTTTTTCAAGGAATAACATGTAGGCCTCTTTGGGGACACTGATCAGCACAGCACTTTATGCCCAGTGAGACACATTTGAACTTCCAGAGGCCTCTCTAGAAAATTCTGGAACCTTTCAAAAGTTCTTACCTGAGTAATTCTAATTCTTGGGTGTGTTTTTGTGTGTTTTCAAGGAATGGTTTTTATTTTTTTTTAATTTCATATTGATATAAAGGGTACATATGATTAGGTTTTATTGTTTGTATCAGTTGGGTGAAGTCCAAGGTGCCGTTTAGCCTTTCTAATTCTTGATTGTTCATTGCAAGCAACAAAGAATTTTTAAAGTTAGCTATGCCTAAAATAGATTTCTGATTTATTTGGTCTGAGATGCAGTATTATATCTTATCATAAAGCTGCAGTAACTAAGGCTGTGTGTGAGTGGTGCAAGGCTGAAGAGCCAATGGAAAAGAAAAAATAGTCTAAAGCTCACAAAAACATAGATCTGCCTTTTAATGACACAGCACTGCCCTGTGCCTGATTCTCAGACCCTCATCAGCACTGCCCTCATACAGAGTGCTAACAAAGATTCTGTTGATGTCTATTTTTGTTAAATGATGTACATCTAAGCTGCATTTAAATGCTGACCTTAAATATAGCTTCAAGTAAGTAGATTACTTTAACTAAAAAAAAAAAAATGTAATGGACAAACTTAAACATAACATTTTTTAACATGTTGCTTAATATGAATCTCTTGTAAATCCATTTGTAAGTTTTGCTTCCTCGGGGCAAGAAAGCAATCTGAAGCTTCAGCAATAATTTTAATGCTTTACTTAAGAGTGAGTTGTTATTTTACAGGGATTGAAAATTCAATTATTACTGAAGAAAATGTCTAATGGTCTTTTATCTTCAAGTACTGATGCTGGAAGTTACTTTGAAATAAAACATCAGTACAAATGGAAAAAAATCTGTGTGTGTATGTGTAAGTGTGTATATATATGTGTGTGTAAATGTGTGGGTGTGTGTATAATTGGAAAAAAAGCATGGAATAATGTAGAGTTACAGGTATTTTCACTAATGTATCTCTGCACATTTTTCCATTGACCCTTAAGTTTTATTTCCACTTTATAGATACATACACAAGTTGCATGCTAAAACACACATCACACAGAGACATACACCCGATATTGTGCACATAGCTAAGTATTTGCTGATTTAATTTAAATAAGCTACTCTCCTAAAATTTGAATGCATGCCATAATTTTAAGAAATTGGTATCTAAATCATCTGGCAATTAAGTTAGAACACACAGAACCCCTGGTTCATCGCTTAAGTAATCGGGAGGATGTTAGGCATAAAGCACCCATCAGAGTTAATTTTGGATGGATTTCTACACAACTGATAAGATCTCAATCCCACAACTTTAAATACAGAGTAGTAATTTGAGTTATTTTAGTTCTGCCTCATACTTCTGGAGTGAGATACTGTTTTCAAATATATTTTTTATATTATCGTAGTTGATCATCAAAGCCACCCCACACATTATTTTATAGATATTCAAATGTAGGTGGAAACTAAGTGATTTATCTCAAGTCTTCCAAAAATGGAGCAGGGTCTTCTGACACCAAACAGGAGCACTGTTCCTGCACCCCCAAGCTGCACCCCCATAGACAAACACCTCAGAAAATACATTATATGCCTAGGGATGCTGATCAAATCTTAATGAACATCACAATAAATAGCTTATATTATAAATTAAAAACCTGACTAAATACAGACCAGAAACTCTAGATATTTAGATTCTAACTTTAGCCCATCTTTAAAAGTAATTGATGCCCATTGCTGAGAAAAAAACATAAAGTAGTATTTGGACACATAAGTTCACTCAGAGTCTCACTGCACGTGTAACCGTCGCTGTCATCTCACTGAACCCTTTTCTAGTCTGCCCTCACTGCGCTCCATTACCTGCTCTCTGTGTGAGCTGCGCGTTTCAGATTCAGCACGTGCCAGTACTGCAGAACGAACAGACCCAGCAGCCCTGCAGCAGAGCGCATCTTGCTTTGCAGACGGCCTGGCTGCCGGTGGATGCTGCTCTCCATCCTGAGAACGAGCCTGTCGGGAGAACCACCCTGCGCCCTGGTGAGCTGTAGAGGTGATGATGGTTAGACAGAAAGGCCCCTCGTGGAGGCTGAAGAACCTATTCCACCCCAGGTGGGACTTTCTGTGACCTAGAACCATCCCTGCATGAGGCCCACAGCAGTTCTGAGATAAACTCACTTCTCTGTTCTCGGCATCTCCAACCTGGCCTGTACCTTTCCTGAGCTCTTGCTCTTGTACAGAAGTACATACTTTTCATTTCCTAGAATAAGGTGGTAGCTAAAATCATTCACCTGTGATTCATCCTAATTCACTGTGAGCGTTTATGAGTGAACCTATGCACAAATAAACACCTTCCTAGATTCCACTCGTGGATGTGAAGTCCTGTTTCTGTTCTTAGGGAAGCCGAATTGGATATGATATTTAAAAACGCACGTGCCAAGCACTAGGGATGTCCTATCACATCTAATTCTTACGCAGCTTTTGATGTAGAGAGTAGCTTAACCTTCCCTTTGCTACCTGTTATAATATTTACTCAGACAAGACTTTATGATAAGAGAACATCAAAACTCCTTTCTAAGAGCAAATATGTGGCCATTGGTGATATTTTGAAGTACAGTTGGGTCTAAGTGACCTCAGAAGGATGAGGATCGTATTGTTCTGAATGTGATGAAGGCCGTGCAGGAAAATGATGCTCTTCCTCAATCCCAACAGCGAGGACACAAGTCACACGACGCGGGACAGATAGGCCCCGGGGATGCTGAGCTTTTGAAATGTATAATTGTCTGACTATGTGGCCTACTGTCATTTGAAAGAGTAAAGGGATTTGGCTGTGAATGGAGCAGGGAACAGAAGCTGTATTACCACCACAATAGTTTCAGTCATTGACGGTACATAGACATCAAAAATGGCCTTTATGGTTTATATATTGTTTGTGGCAAGCCCAGATTCCCATACTGGCTTGGGTTTTAAAACAACACAATTCATCAAATAATGAAGGGGAGAAAAAAACTTAAATATTTATTACATTTAGTGTTAGTCTCCATTCCTCTACTAGATCCATTCTGTGAAAATGACAACTTATGGTTCTCCTTTTCATTGTTGTGCAAATGAATATTGGTTTAATTACTTCCTTATAGCCAGACTTTTGACCTCTGAAGCTCCTTTTGACATTTTTGGGGCCAGACTGTGCTGCACAGCTGTTGGCTTTCTGCAGGACTAAAGACTGCCTGATTCTCCTGGATGTAATGGGGTGACCACTCTCTGATCTTTAAGGAAGGTTTCATTTTTCTTTGGTGACTGAGGAAAACAGCAGTCATTTAAGTGGCTCCAGAACTTCCAATATCAAGGGCTCTCCAATTTCGCTGGTGGAAGAGGCAGTTTCCCTGATCAGATAAGCACTTTCTGAAGAGTAAACAAATCAAACATTAAACTCTGCATTACCTTCTACAGGTTCCTGGGCTATTTCAGTGTCTACTTTACTTAGAAAATGATTAATTGTAGAACAGGCATGACTTCTAATGCCCTTCCTAGGGCTCTGACGAAGGGTTTTCAAAACTAAAATCTTCAGGCATTTTGCAGAAACAACAGACCTTAAAGGAAGTTTTAGAAGCTGCTGTTCTCAGATCCCCCAGAGCAGCTGATAGCAACTACCGTGGCTGAGGCCTGAGGTTACCTGGTCCAATTTTAATCCCAAGTGCTTAGGGGAGATTACTCACTACATGATCAAAGAAGAAAAGTGAAAAAGCCAGAGGCATACAGTATGAGCCTTCCAGGGAGCCAGGGAATCACTTTTCTCTACTCACAATTGTGCCATGAGCAAGGCCGAGCAGGTAGCTCTTATCCTGCCAATGGGTGGCAAGTATTCGGTGGGTACAGTTCATTAGAGGATTTCACTAGTCTGTGTCAATACAAAAGGTACAATCTTTCTTCATTCCGCTAAAGTTTGTTATCATAAGCACCTGCAGGTTTGGTCTGCTTAACTTCTCTCCCTTCCTTGAACACACTAAGCCAGTCCATGGAGCAGGGCCTTTGCACATGCCAGTCCAGCTGTACAGAGCTCTCCTGTTAATTTCCCCACACCAGCAACTGCTCTGGTCACACAGCAAGTTGCCCTTTCAGAGCATTCACATCTCCATCATGGCGTACCTCCAGCCCTACTCAGGATCCTGCCCTCCGTTTCATTTCCTGTAGCATTTACAACATTGTGAAAACATCCTGTACACTTGTTTATTCCTTGCTTATCTGTTTCTATAACAAACATGTAAACCTTCTAAGAGTGAAATACTCTTTGTCTTGTTTATATGCCTATTTCTAGAATAGTGTGTGATACTCAATATTCAATTTTTGAAGCATGCTGGTGAGTTGGGGTGCATGTGTGGGAAGCAGTGGTGGTGCAAATTAAATCTATATGCACCTCCCTATGGAAAGTTTGGAAAACAGTGGTACTTAAAGGAACATTGAACACATACTCTCCCCAGGCGATCATCATGTGTACCCTCATATAAATCAGAAATAAAACTAAATAAATAAATAGAAAAACAGGCAGAATTCAGGTATTGTCATTCTGACTCCCCAAACTGGGAAACTGTAATCTCCATCCTATCTAGCACCTTCACTGTCAACAGCTCCTTAGACTAATTTAAACATGCTCTGCGTTATCTGAATCTCATTTTCCTCTTACATGCTGCTCCTATGTTTATTGGCATTGCTGCCTTTTTATTCTAGAAAGGGGTCTATGATTCAAGGCAGGGCAGGGCTACAATGAGTCTTATCTGAAACCTGGTAGATATGATGTCCACATTGTTTCTGTCACTGTTGCACCCAGGGGAGGGAACTTGTGCTAACTCCAGTGCTGCAATGGTTTCACCTCCTGAGAAATTGTTGCATTAATGGTAATAAAGTCACTCCGTGTCTATGCACACTAACGAGACAAATTGTCAAGACTGCCGGCATAGCACAGGGGGAAACAAAATAAAACAGCAAAGAACACTGAGCTTTGGATCAAACAGAACTAAAATGTGATTAATTTCCAGCATGGACCATCTCGTGGATATTAGCTTCACTTTCCACAGATGTGAAATAAGGAAGATACTCATTTTGGAGATAACGCATGTTGAATGGAGGTAGAAATGTTAAAGACAAGAAGATTGCTTTTTAAACAATTGCTTTTTAAAAAGGAATAGTTCACTACAGAGCCTCCTGATTGTAGCAGAATTTTATGTGTAAAATGCTGAGTGACACTTGCCCTTTCTCTGGCTGTCTTATTGTCCTTTGGATGCTGGGATGACACTGAGTCCTACAAGAGGCTTTCATGGGTACCTCATGCTGGCTTAATGTCCTCTCAGCTCATGGTATGAAACTGAAAATACTAGAATTGCAACAGCTATATGATTAGACTTTGGAGGTGATGGAGGGTGAGGCTGGCTGTAAACCTACACAAATTAAATGCAATTAACAGCAAAGAAAGAAGCAGTGCTTTACCTATGGTCCCCAGGTCCCACCTGGTCCCCAGGCCCCACACTGATATTTTTGAAAGATGGTAAGTTATCCTGAAGTCAATTCTACCTTTCTCATAGAGACATACCATACATTGCCAGTAAAAGTAATTCTCTTCCACCCTCCACTACAGAACATTTTTAATTGTGTGCCAGATACTTCTTCATCTTTAAATGAAATTCCTGGTGATGACACACAGTGTGTGGGATCACTAGAATTAAGTTGTTCCCCAAATCTGAAATCGTGGTCTATGATATCTTGCTTCACTACAGGAGAAGCCAAAAGAAGTGCTGATCTGTCTCAGGGTAACTGCCACAGGCAGATGTACTAAAATACATTCCCCTAAGGAGAGCATTTAAAATGTAAGGTGTTAATTGGTAGAGTCAAATCACAATGTTATAGGATCAAGCCAATGCTACCACTAAAAAGGGTAAAATAAAACTACCCAGACGCCTGGGTGTTTAGAATCCCCATCAGTAATGTGCCAATTCTTCCTGTGCATACGGCTCTACCTTTCTCCAACAATACAGGGTGATTTCTGCATCCCCAAAACACAGTATAAAATTCCTATACTATGCTCTGTTTTAATATTTAGTTGAGTTTACCCCCAAGAGAAATTAAAATGTTAAAAAGTCATACGAAGAGTCCCTTGCTCCACTAGCACAAACTCTCCAAGAGTAAAGCAAAGAAGAAAAATACTTGGGGATGCTTTTTGTTACTTAAAAACATTTCACAGATTTGGAGACTGGAAGCATAAGAAATGATAAAGTTTCTTTAACTTTATTAAAGTAAGCAAATACATTTTCAAAATGAAACATAATATGCAACCCATCTCTTCCTATTCTGGGATGTGGACTCAGTCACAGGACAAGTAGGCCAGGTGTCACCAAGACCCTCCTGTTCCTGGAGGCCAGGGGAAAGGCAGAGAAGTCACAACCCTAGGTGTGCTTTATGAGCTTGAGATGAAGGAACTGATTTCCAGCAAATTGCATTGAAATTTATAAAAAAGCACCTATGGGTTTGTCTGTATCTTTCTTTTTGGATAAATTAGCCACTGAGCCATGTAAGAATCCCATTGCATCTGAAGTTTCAATTTAATCTCTCTCCTATTTCCATTTCCCCAAATCTGAATCATCTTAGAGAAAATGTTCCAGTCCACATCCTCTGTGGCCTACAGGAAGGTCTCAGTCATTAACTGACCCTCCTGGCGCCTTGGTTGTTATTAGTCTTAGAACTGGGTTAACTGGGTTGACTTTACTAACTTAGAAGTGGGTTATGCTGTGAAGCATAAAATACACCTGCCTCTCTCTCCAACATGCACACACATATACACATGAACTGACCTCTTATCCTCCCAGTTAGGAAAATTATATTGTAACTTATATTTGTGTGTCTGGTGTCTATTTGAACAGAAAATGTGACTTTTGCACAGTGGAAGCATACATCGAACCATGACATGTTACCATGTGCAAGGCTGACTCCACAGACCACCGTGTTTCATGGTCTGTGAAATTTTCAAGATTTATAATTGTGCTCTTCCTCAGTGTCTTTGCGCATTTAGGCAGAAAATTTGTGTGACAGGAACTCTACAAAAGCCTCTCAGGATGGATGGAGAAGTTGTCTCAGTGTCAGCTGCTGGCATCTGGCCTCCTGTGAAGTTTATCTTGTCTGGTGAATGGGACTTAACAGAGGGCAGAGCACATCTGCACATCCATCATGGTAACAATGTCATAATGGATAAGAATGTGCCTCAACATACACCTCAGTCAATTTCAGGCAGCAGAGAATCCAGCACTTCCCGAGTACTTAACCTCTTGTATCCCAGAATCTCAGATCATCAGGTTCCAAAAACACATGATCTGTCTGCTGTTATCTAATCCCTTTGCTCCCAAACTCCTTTTACAGGCTTCAACTTCTGCATCTGCCAGGATACTTGAAAAATCATTGTTGATACAGCTGCCATTATTTGATGTAATCTTTTCATGAAAAACATAAAGGCTCTAAACTGGAAGCCATGTGAGGGCAGATATCTTTTTCATTCCATCTATAGATACCTTCCGATTGCAAACTACAGTGCCTAACCCATATCAAGTATTTGGATATGGAAGTAAAGGAACTTGTCAGAGTGTTGTATCTGATAAAGAATATTGTTGCTACCTGAGACAGTAACTGGGAACATCTACAGAACACCTACTGGAAAGCTAGCATCACCCTTGCTCTGCCTGACCCTCACAATGATCTTAAAAGACATGTGTCATAATTTCTAATTTACTGATGAGGAATCTGAAGAGCTTACATGTTTTTTGTGAAGTCACACCAAGCAGAGGAGCGTGGGGTGTCAACCAATGTTAGTATACTTTAAAATGTCTGCCCATTCTGTATGCCATGACATAAAAATCATATAGCATTTTCCTTCTTTTTTTCCTAAAAGAAAGAAATGTCTGTATGAATTTTACTTCTGTAGCAAAAGACAATTTCTGAATCCTAATGACCTTATCTTCTTTGTAAAGAGTCATGAAACTAAATTAGAAAAAAAAAAAAAACGTGCTTGTGTGTCTGAGCTGAAGGCTGCCTTCTGCTTATTTGTTGTCTCTATTTGTGTGGCAGTTTGAGAAAGCAGTGAGGGCATGTCTTTTTAGAGTTCTATTCCTTAGATAATTTTGACCCAATTCTACTATATGAATTATGCCTTAAACAATGAAGAGGGCTCAGTGTGTGGTGACCAGCACCATGCTGATGCAGAGGGTGTGCACTGTACAATCCCCTGGGGGCAGTACTCACACAGAGAGCACAGCTGCCCTGGGTGGGAGATCGCTGAGAAGTGGATTGATATCAGAACTTCCTGGGTCTGGGATTAGAAGCTTTCCATGTGAATAAGGAAGTCACTAAGTAGGCATGAAGATACCAATGGAAACAGCAGTCCTGTTTATGGATGTGCTACTGCGATTGATCTTCAGCTAAACATCTATATCCGTTTTTATGGCCTTGCAACTTTTAACTTGCTCCTAAGCTGTGGGAAAGAAATCAAAGCCTTTGCTTATGCCTCTTGTTTTATCTTGGTTTTGTGATGTTTCTGAGGAAGTAATGCATGGTATTGAAATTCCACGGAGGCTTAGGATTTCTTGTACAAGCTATTTGGGCAAAAGGAGCTGCCACTCTTTGAAGTCTCTGGCCTTGAGTTAAAACAAAATATGCAGTCTGTATTATGTATGTTTTTAGTTTACTGATTTCTAATTTGAGGTAAAAGGTTTTTGTTTTTGCTTTTTCAAAATTTCAACAAAAAATTGAATGGTTATTCAATTTTATCTAGAGTCTATTCTTCTTTGTTTTAGCTAAGTTTAAATTCCAAGGTCATAAGGTTGAAATAAGACCGAATAGAAAATTGCCTAGTGAAAGAATATAATCAGAAAGTATTGATCTGTTTTGCAGGAAAATACTAATTTTAATGTGCCTTGCTTTAACCATGGCAAGTGAACCAGAAGCTTACACTCATACCTTAGATGTTTATAATAAGAATAAATGCAGACACAGAGGCAAAAGTCCAATGTTAGCTGATCAAATCTGTACAAAGAATCAAAATCTTTGATCTATTGAGAGGTTTCAGGGGATTATAATGTGATGCTGAGAGAGAGGAAGCACAAATGGTGAAGCTAAAATGAGTACATTACATTCAACTGAGAAAAAAAAATCAAACTGAAGCACAAAATTCCATAGCATCAAATGTCTGTATGTTTAAAAACATCCTAAAACTGACCTAGAAGAGAGCAATTTATTTATTCATTTATTTATTATTATTATTATTATTTTGAGACAGATTCTTACCATGTCACCCTTGGTAAAGGGCAGTAGCATCACACCTCACAACAACCTCAAACTCTTGGGCTTAAGTGATTCTCTTGCCTCAGCCTCCCAAGTACCTGAGACTATAGGCACCCACTACAACGCCCAGCTATTTTTGTTGTTGTTGTCGTCATTGTTGTTTAGCAGGCCCAGGCCAGATACAAACCCATCAGCCCTGGTGCATATGGCTGGCACCCTAACCACTGAGCTACGGGCACCAAGCCAGAGAACAATTTATTAAACAATAAAAACTGTATAATTATCAAAAGTTTAAAAGCTGATGTTTCCAGGAAAAAATAATGTTCATAAGGCCACCTCGTAATGGTGCCTTGAATATGTAAATAGATCGGCTCTTAAAGAATGCATGCCTCAATTCTTACATGGTTTCTCTGGATCTAAAGCTATCATCAATTCTGATTTTTCTCATGTGGCTTGTGTATAGGTATTTACTTTGGGGTGTTGAACAAACACAAATGGATCAGAGAAGACAAAGTTTAGTGGTTTCTTTACTATTAGTCATATTCACATTTATATAACACTGAAGGATCAAAGTATTTATTATCTCCTTCTCAACACCCATCTTCAAAAGGAAGTCCACATGGTTAACTTCCTCATAAGGTGCCTATGCATCTTCCAGGAAAATTCTCACTATCCAACGTCTGTCAAGTGTATTAAAACATTCTATCATTATTGTTTTAACACAACACTTAAATTCATGCAACTCATTTAGAATTAAACACACACACATATTCCCTATCTGTGCTGTTTAGTGGGAAAGGTGTATGTTTATTGAAGGGGTGAACTAACCTGATTTATTGAACAAAACAGAAACCTCACTGAAATTAAAGGAATCTTATTTTATAAAGCACCCTGGCCTTCAAATTAAGGATATTAGGTTATTTTTCAAGTCTCACTATTTAGAGACTTGGGGAATTTAACTCAATTCTTTGGGTCCAGTTCCCTAAAGTATGAAGAAATGAGACTCAATGAAACTATCTCTAAGTCTCAAGTTTTCTCTGAAATATGAATGAGCCATGGTTGTGTCAGGAAGAACTTGATTTGTCAATTCTTTGACACCATTTTTTCAATTAAATTAATAACGAAGGACATTATGAGAAGCAAAGGAAGAATCAATGACTTATATTCTCAATTATATAGAATTAAGAGATTGCATTAATTGGAATCTTCAAAAGAACCATGAAAATCTAAGGAGGGGACTGGGGAGAATGATATAAGACAATAAATCCAGTCTCATTTATGTTTGGAGACCAGGAATAATTGTGAAAAGACATTTGGCATTTCTTGTTAATCTAATTTATTTACAGCAGTGCAGGTCTTCTGAAAGAAACTTATGACATTTCTCTCCTGACTCTTCTATTCCTTTCTGCTTTGAGAGGAAGTGGGAACTGCCCTTAAAAGGAACAAGGCAGAAGCCACGTTCGGTGGCTAATGCCTGTAATCTGGCACACTGGGAAGCCAAGGTGGGTGGAGCACTTGAACCAGAAATTTGAGACCAGCTTGAGCAAGCGAGAAACCCCATATCTACTAAAAATATAAAAACAGGCTGTGTGTATTGTCAGGCGCCTGTAGTCCCAACTACTTAGGAGGCTGAGGCAAGAGGATTGCTCAAGCCCGAGAGTTTGAGGTTTCTGTGAGTTATGATATCACGGCACTCTATCTAGGGTGACAGAGTGAGACTCTTTCTCAAAAAAATTAAAAAAGGGATGGGACCACCTAGGAAAATCCCCTCAGCCTACAGGAGAGAATAAAGATGTTCTTCTACCAAGACAGATGCACCCAGATTCAGCCACAGGGCCGTCCCACGTGTGTGACAAAGTCTAAAGGACTTATTTTCTCACAGCCCCTTTGTTTCCTTGCCACAAATTCAGCCTGGTCAGTCAAATTTGCCAAAGGAGACTCTTTAGTTGTTAGGGACCTAATTGATGATTACAGGAGAGTGGCATATAGATTAAGCAAATGACTGTCCATCTAGAAAAATTTGTTTGTTGATTTTTTTTTTTCATGTAAAGGGATATTTTGATCCACAGACTCTCAAGTAAGTAAATGAAGATAGCAACCACTAAGCACCAGTAAATGAAAAGTTTCACTGTGAGTACACTGTTAAGTAGATTGATGGCTATTATTATTATTATTATTTTGGATGTGGAATAAACATTTGAGGTGTAATACCTTTTACTCATTATTAAAAATTCTGGTTTGGAGGTTTCATTCACAATAGTAGCTTTTTTGTCACTGGATTGGTAGTCACGTTGTTTTCCTCTCTAGGCAAAAAATCTAAGTTTTAATAAAGGAAAAACTCACAAGCATCAGAACTTTTCAAATAGATTTTTAGAAATCCATGCTCACTATCATTTTTACTTGTTTCAAAATAGCAAGTTTTCTTTGTGATTTATGACATGCATTAAAATAGTCCCGATAACAGTTCAATGCCAGTGAATCAGCAGCAGGGGCTCCTGAGCCCAGCGTGATACTCAGGCACTGAAGTTGCCCCAGGCTGAAAATAATCATAGCACAAATGGCAAGAAGGAAACATTGGAGAAAAATCTATATTCAAACACGTTTCCTTGGAACTCCAAAGCATGCTAAATATCACTTTGAATTTGAATGGAGGCATTTGCAAATATCTGGTCTTCATCAACTGTCATGCTTTCAGGATCTTGAAGAAGACATTCATTTTTCTTAATGTTATTCATGCAAAATATCTCAGTTGCCACTTTTCACCAAAGTATGATATCACGGAGGATATTTCAGGATTGGGCTGGTTCCATTTACTCAAGATCAGGGTTCTTATATGCGTGTTTAAGGAAGGTTCTGCACATGAACTGACTATAGTCATCCAAGTTAAAAAAAAAAAAAAACAACATCTGTAAGTTCCTTAGTGCGCCTCAGTAGCTTTTTTTTCTTTCCCTTTGCAAACCGGGCCACTCTGCCACTGCGTGTACTTAGTGCATTTTCTCTCTTGAGTTGAGTTTCTGTTGTCTTGTCTTTGACTCCTCCTCTGCTTTGTCAGGATCGAGGAGGAGTCTTGACATTTCTAAAATATTTCTTAGGAGTTTGGTTCAGACAAACTTCACATGAACATGGATTTACATGGGAGGGGTACAGATGATTCTGAGACATTCTTTCTATGTGGAGAACTCCATTGTAACCTCCTGGTCTATCCCCACCCCTCTCACTAACTCCATCCTGGGGATGAAAAGTAATTAATTTACTTGATGAGCCCAGAAGGAAGGGTGGAGTAGATATTTGGAGGTGAATTCTGTTTCTCTCCAGGCTGGGTGTGGGGGCCTCCAGGCAGTAAGCATGGTGGAGGGGGTCAGGGAGGGAGAAGATGCTCATCTAATCCAGAAGTTTCAAATCAGGAAGTCCACAAGTCTGCAGATGTCAACTATCCTGTCTGACATTACCTTATTTAGAAGAAGGCTCTTGTGCGTTTGTAAGTTGGATGGAACCTTAAATTTTCCAATGTATTTGTAACTTAGGTAAAGAAGCAGGGTTGGGGGAGGGGCTCCATCAGTACATGAGCAGACAACGTTGGAAGACAGTTTTTGACTGGGCAAACTGAAACTCTGCCTCATTGTTTGAAAATAAAGCTAAGCAAGCACTTGATACAGACCTGCCACCAAGTAGGGTCTTCCTGAAGTTTGTCTGTCAAAGAAGACTTGATTTATTTCTATAATTAATTCTAAGGACTTTGTCCTACTAACATAGCTCTGACTCTTTTGACTATATTGAAATATCTTTCCTTAAATGTAGACAACTACCCTTTTCATGAATTTTTTTCCCTCCACACGAATATCTGCATATCTTTTCTTTGTAATTCTAATGGAACAGAAGCCCCCATCATCACTGCCAGGCCAATATCTCAGCTTCTCTTGGTTCCTCTACAGCCACCTGTCCCCAAACCACCTTCTACAGGTTTGAAAGTGGCCTGCAGAATCCAGGGCACCAAAAAGGGACAGGAAGTACATGGTAAATAATAGGAATTGTCACTCTGTAATTGAAATATAGGGCTACAGACCTGAATACTTGCTTATATTTTTAAATAAAAGTGAAATCCATAATAGCAGGAACATCAAAGATTTCCAATTGTAATGTTTACTTCCACTAACATTTTAAGAAGAAATAAACATGAAAACTACTTAAATTAAGAATTTTCAAGACAACTTTTGTGTAAGAAACTTTATGGAACTTGCTGTAGAAAAGTATGATATGTAATCACCTGAACAGTTCAGTTGGAAGTTGTAGTAATGGAAAGCCTAAGCACAAAGAGGTTTAAACAGAAAAACAATTTTCATAAGAAACTCTAACAGTTGCTCATATGTATAATAAAATGTGCATTGGTGTAGGATGAAAATCAATTACTTGAAGACACTCAACAACAAAATATGGATTGGAACTCCGCTAATTCACTTATTGGGAATGAGAAAGGAAGAGTAGGTATTGCATCATTCATCAAATATATATTGAGTATGAACTGAATTGCCACCGTGCTAGGCTCAGGCAACACACAGAATTATATCCTCTGGAGTTCTATCTCAGAGCAGACAGTTCACACCTATAACAATGACTAGCTTTAAAAAAAAAATGTGAGAAAATAAAATTCTGGCCAGAGTACTAGGCAAATGGATCATCCAAACAACGCTGTGCAAAGGTGAAATGGCACATCCCCTCAGGAAAACAGTTTACAGTTTCATCATAAAATTAAATCTGCAACTACCACACAACTTTCTCATTCGGTTACCACACATTTATTCCAGAGATCTGATAGCTCACACCAACACCTGCACACGAATGTTTATTCCAATGTTATTTCCAACAGAGAACTACTCCGATAGGGAAAAGCCAATACCCCAAAGTAGCAGAATTTGGTGCTCTGGATTCTGCAGGCCATTTCCTTGAATAAATATATCAGTGACATGTACAGGGCAGTTGTATAAATATTTTTAGATTTGATATTGAAAGCAGAATTTGGGAATTGGGAAACCCTGTACACAGATCAATTTATATAACATTCTTGAAATAACAAAGTTAAACAATAGAGAGAAGATTAGTAGATGCCATGGATTAGGAGAAGGTGGGGTCAGGAGAGATATGCTTGGGGCTATATATTGTAACACCATCTTTGTGGTGAAAGAAATATCCCATGTCTCAGATGCATTAGTCTCAATACCTTTGTTGTGATGTTGTACCATGGTTTTGTAGGATGTTGCCATTGGGGGAACCTTAATTCTTAATAAAAGATGCTGGAAAATCTCTTTATGTTACTTCTTATAGCTACAGGAGAATCTAAAAATATCTCAAAATAAAAAGTTTAATTAAAAAGTGTACATCGAGACTAATTTCATTTATATAAAACTGTTGAACTTGATAATCCTATACCCAAAAATTATTAAAATGAGGAATATTTTAATACTGGGTAAAATAATGTGCAGAGATTCAAAGTTAGCATGGAGGATCATAGTATACTGAGATAGGAATATCTATAAATAAGTTAATGTGCTCTAATATGATTATATTAATCAACATAATTTCTACATAAGTATATTCATCTTCATTGTTATTGTCATACATTCAACATAATTCTGCTCTGTTAGGAAAGTTCACATTCCATGAATAAAGATATCAGTGACATGTAGAGGGCAGTTGTATAAATATGTTTAGATTTGGTATTGAAAACAGAATTTGGGAATGGGGAAACCCTGTACGCAGATCAAACTTTCTGAGTCTTCTAATTGATTGTTTTGCAATGCATAAATTTCAGAGGATATAAAAAAAAAAACCTCCATATATCCACAGTGTCGAATAACTTGACATGTTTTCAGAGTTATGCCACAATGATTTTTTATAATTAATAGCAAATTAAATATATATTCCTACTTTGTAGGCAAATGAAGGTTTTCTAAAAATAACCAAGTACTGAATTACTAAGAGGAAATGAGCAGAGATACAGAGGGCAATTTATAGGCACACACATTGTTCCCGAAATTGCTGAGGAGAAAGGATTAGGTTTTACAAAAAGGCCACTTTGACACACTTTTCTTTTAATAACACTAATTTCTTTTTATTTTCTCCAGTGAAGCACTTTGTTTCTGCAGACTGGTGCTTTCTGAGGGTGAACAGCCCATCTGTGTTTTTCCTGCACTTGCACTGGTCTCCCTGGTGAATGCTAATGGAAAGATGTTATTCATGTGCCCAACAATGTCGGTCTTGACTGCAACTACTTCTCACATCACGTTCTTCAGAAATATAAAATCGCTTTTCAGCAGTCACTTCCTTTTGTGGTCTATTTTGAGGAACACTTCTACACTGACTTTCAAATTTTATGCAATTATTCATCACGTATCCCATTGATGGTGGTAACATCTCTTTTCTACTAAGGATTTGAGCTCTGGGAACAAACAACTTTTCACGTTATCAAACACTGTAGCAAGACACTCGTCATGGTGTGAAAACACGGGCGACAGTGTTTGTTCCGAAAGGAATTGGCTAAAAAAAAGAAAGACAGACAGAAATGAAAGAAAAGCCAGATAAATCATTCCTGAGGAATTATTCTTCAGTATGACCATGGAGAAAGCTCCCCCCGCCACCAAGTTTCTGAACAAAACTGACTGAAATGTCTGAGTCCCGGGGAATGACTCAACCTCTCCACACACCCCAGGGACTTTTGAATATATGGAGAATTGAGCTACATTTATTTGTACTGGGGACCCTCTGCTGGTCCTCTTGGTGGGGTAAACCTAGAAATAGGTCCATTTTTTTTTTCAAATTTTGAATATAGAAAAATAGGTGCATTTTAAAAAAAGAAATACATGTAGAAATCCACTTATTCCAGCATCATCTCTTCTGTCTCCATTGCAACGCCGTCTTTCTCAAACATCAGTCCTTGTGTTTATGTGAGTCTGTATCTGGATTCCTTTGGGTTCCATTGTTTATACATCTTTCTTCTTGCCAACACCACACTCCCCATCACTGTGGCATCTGAGGGCGACTCACAGTCAGGTGGGGCTTCTTTCTCAAAACCGCTTTGGCTTTATTTATTTATTTTTAATTAATTTTTTTTTTTTTTGAGACAGTCTAATTTTGTTGCCCTGGGTAGAGTGCCATGGCGCACAGCTCAAAGCAACCTCAAACTCTGGGGCTCAAGCGATTCTCTTGCCTCAGCCTCCCAAGTAGCTGGGACTACAGGTGCCTGCCACAACGCCCGGCTATTTTGAGAGACAAAATCTCACTCTGGCTCAGGCAGATCTTAAACCTGTGAGCTCAGGCGATCCACCTGCCTCAGCCTTCCAAAATACTGAGATTAAAGGCATGAGCCACCGTTCCTAGTTCTTTGGCCCGGCTCATTTAGATTCTCTACTTTTCCATATATATCTTAGAGTGATTTTCTCCATTTCACCCAAAATGCCTACTGGCATTTTGATTCGTACTGTATGGAATCTATAGACGGATTTGTGGAAAACTGATGTCTTAACAATAGGGAGTATTCCGATCTGTGAGAATTGTGTAAACTCCACTGAATTACGTCTTCATTGGCCTCTCTCAACAGTGTTTTGTAGTTTATCATTCAATATTTCAATATATTTCCTTGTATTTATCCCTAAGTATTTCACGGTTGAGGATGTTATTACATATGGGATTATAAAAAGCCAAATTCTAATTTCCAATCAATGATTGGTAGTAAAAAAAAATCTCAATTGATTTTTAATGTATTGAATTCCTATCTCACAACACTGTTACACTCTTTTAGTTTTGGTAACCTGTTATCATATTCCTTAGAAATTGTAAAATAGATATTCAAGTCACTGGGCATAAAAGTAATCTTATTTTATCTTTTCAATTTTTATATATGCTTTTTTACTTAATGGACCAGTCCAAATCACCATACAGTTTCGAAAAGCCAGGGTTGGAGTGGATACCCTTGCCTTGTTGCCATATATATTTTTTAATTCTTTTATCTGACATTGTAATCATTCAAGACCACATTGTTTTATTCAATTCTCTTGTAAGCTGCACTGATTCTACACAGCAATGCCTCATTTACTGCTCCTTATCATTAAAATGAATCCTTTTTACCTAATCATCTTATTTTACTTTGCAAGCAACTTCCTTGAGATGTGGGTGGTTTGACCAACTAGGCTGGGATGGACTTACATGTAGCAACTACTCTTAGGGTTTCTAGCCTTCATCACAGGGCACTCATTAGAAACTCTCAAGCCACAAACCCAAATCTAAGTAAATTTTGCTAGCTTTCCTTTCTTTTTTAAGAGACAGAGTCTCACTTTGTCACCCTTGGTAGAGTGCTGTGGCATCACAGCTCACAGCAACCTCCAGCTCTTGGGCTTAGGTGATTCTCTTGCCTCAGCCTCCCCGGTAGCTGGGACTACAGGTGCCCTCCACAATGTCCAGCTACTGTTTTGTTGCAGTTTGTCTGGGGCCGGGTTTGAACCTGCCACCCTTGGTACATGGGGCCAGCACCCTACTCACAGAGTACAGGCACGGCACAAGCTTTCCTATTTTGTAATTTATCTTTCTTGAATGATCATAGCACTTGCAGGCGGGGCTGTGGGCTGCCTTGTACCGTCTTTCCCACCCACGGCTACACACAGCACTCTCTCACTTGGTTTGGTTTGTTCTTCCCATTGACTTAAAAACAAAAACTGGTCACCACTTCCTCCTGGTCTCCCTTACTGGTCACCACTTCCTCCTGACCTCCCTTACTGGTCACCACTTTCCTCCTGACTTCCCTTACTGGTCACCACTTCCTCCTGACCCCCCTTTGTGTTTTTTTCATTCCCGGTGTTCTCATTGATCCCTCAGGGATGTGCTCCACATTCCCATGAGTTTTCTCTGTCTACTATTCACTCACTAAATGTGTTTGGCTCTGTCTTTTCCATCACTTTCTTGATTTTCTCCTCCCATATCTCTAAAATTTTCTTTTATTCTCCCTTTCAATTAGTTTACGATTTCTGAAATGGTGTTAGCTTTATTTCTAATGTTTTTCCTTAGATCTAGAATTTTTCCTTTTAATGTCATTAATTTTCTCTGAAATCTTATCTTTTGTCTCATTTTTACAGAATTAAAATGACCTTTTCATTTCCAAGGTGTGAGGGTATAAAGCTTTATCCAACTTTTTAGAAAATCCATGTGTGTGTTGTTGCCCATAGTCCATTATTTGAGAGTTGAAGTCTGAACACCCCTTTTCCTCTCTGCCTTCTTTCCTGGTTTCAGCTTCCTTAATGGGGCACGAAGTGGGGGTGGGCATGTTCATTACTGTTGATTTTCACCACTAGTATCTTTTACATTAATTTCTTAAAATCACTGCAAGCAGTTAGCTCTACTTAAGAGGGTGCCTTAAATTTGCAATTAATCCCTCTGATTAATTTTTTGGTACTTTTGCAGGTGATCTTACTTCATTTTGGAAAATACTGGTAGTTCTTTTTTACAGTTTCTGGAAATTAACCTATCCTGTGCTGCCTACTTATGTCTTCCAAACTGAGAAAAAACAGTGCGATTTTTTTCAGTGACTATTTCCCCCATCTTCTCCAGAGAAGTGCTCTGAAAGCCTTAGAGTAGCTAATACATATTTATTTTTTCAGAAGCTTTAAAAAAAATTGATCAAAAGCTCTTAAAATTTTAAGTATAAAGCTGTTGAATTTTTTTAACTTTAACATTTCTGTTGTTTCTTTTTTAAAACTATCTTTGCATAGTTTTTATTCACCTTCTTAGGATTGAGGTGGGGGCATCAGGATCTCTTTCCAGAGAAAGAATGATTTAAATAGAAATATCTGAAAAGACCCCCCAAGAAGATAGGAGCATTTCCAGCCAAATTGCAAACCCTCATCATGCTTCTGGGGCTTCTGGAAACTCTGGAGAGACAGAGGCTGGATGTTGGAAAGCCCCCCGCCTTGAAGGCCCTGTTTTTAAGCTTTTATTGGTAGTGGAGCCATTTAGCAGATGGTGCATTAGCATTTGCGCAGTGTAGACAAACCTGTCCCTTTGTAACCCTGCTTGGTGAAGCTCTCTGAAACCAGGGGAGCTGATTTGGAGCTCCCACATCAACAAGTATAAGAAGAAACAAACTTTCTGAAAAGGACAGAATTAAAGCCCTTTTTCTTTTTTTTCTTTTTTACCTTCTACACTCATGTTAATTTGCTCAAATTAAAGTTCCTCTTGCTGTATCTCCACTATGCCTTCTTCCACATGTGGATGGATGGGACTGGAGACCATTCTCCTAACTGAAATATCTCAAGAATGAAAAAGCAATACCACATGTACTTACTATTAAATGAGAAATAACCCATGAGCCCCCATATGCACACAGGGACATTATAAAATCATTGGAAAATTAACCAAGGGTGGGGGAGGAAAGCAGGTACAAAAACCTAACTAGTGGGTACAAAAAACACTATTTGAGTGATGGGCACACCTATAGCTGGCACTCAAGCAGTACAAAATTGATCCACACAACCTGTAACATTTGCACCCCCTTAATATCTCAAATAAAAAAAGGAAAGGAAGCACAGAGGGTTAAGCCTTCCTCACGATCTGAGCCCTCATCTTCCTCTGTGGATGATGAAGGCCCTGGGCCTGGTGACTGACAGACTTGGCACCCTTGATGAGTGTGTTGAGATCATGGCTAGTACTGAAATACACCTTCTCCAAGTGGGCAAAGTCATAGGCCAGGTAATCCCATGTGCAGGACAGTAGAGAAGAAACCACTTCCCGTGACTGGTTGCCTGATGGTCTTTGGACTGCATCTGCACTTGAATTGGTTATAATTAAAAGTGCCAATTTCCAGAGTCCTTCATCCTATATTTTGATGTACCCCCTTAAAATGGGAAATAAAACATATACTGTTATACAAATGTCATCTGCTATAATAGAGACATATATTCAAAGGTAACTATGGGAAGTGCCAATAGGATTTAGGACACTTTTTGGTGGCAACAAATGGTTGAGAATACAAGTATGCAAAAACCTGTGATAGAAAAAGTGATTGCTTGCGCGTGCTCAGTGGCAGTGCACTTCCTGGCAAAGTGTAGGAATGCGTCTGTGTGTGGTGGCCTGTGGGGGTGGTGACTCCACTGGGCACTTCCAGTGAAAGGGAGAGCTTTATTCACTCAGAGGAGCCATGGGACCAAGACCTCAGGGTTCCCTCCTGGCTGTATCTTTATCAAGAAGCTCCATCACTCTGGCTTACATTGGTCACTATTTTTCCCACCAATATTTCTGAACACAGTGGTAACAAATACCGTAAAGCAGAACACTGTTATTTTGAAACTCTAGCTTGAAAAAGTAGCTGTTTTTGCACAGCATTTCCTTTTAGAATCTTGTGGCATGATTTGCGTGTCTGCAATGAAGAGCATTCTGTTCCTTTTAGCATTTTTCTTCCCCTTCAACATAAAATGTTCAATTATTTTACCATTACGGTCATACAATAATTTATATATGAATACTAGGGCAGGTTCCTGAATTGGCCCTGGGGAAACACTCATATGGTAAATTTCTACTCTTATTTTTTAACCCCAACTGATGCTGTTTATCTACTTTACAAAAAGCAAACACGCAAAACCCCACAAAGAATTATACTCCTGAGTCTGTGTAGTCAACCGGAAACTTTTCAAGAGGAAGAAAATGAACATTTGGCAAACAGGCTCATTGCGATCATTCTGGAAACATGACAGAAAAGCCGCAGCTCTAGAACAATACTGGGATTCTGGCAAAGAGTAACCAGCCACCTTCCAAACAGGGGTCACTGTCTCCTCTGTACCTTAGTTTCCTGGACTCTTTGAATAGGTTTGAACAATGTGTCTCTCTCAGCACAGAAAGATTAAACTGAAAAATTTTTAAATGGAACAGTTTTCATGATTCAATTTAATTAAAAGACCTATTTTATCTCACCTTATAAGAAACGTAGGTCAGAAAGTGTGGTTGGTTTTATACATGTATATCCATAAAACCTTCCTCCATGGGACTGTCAGCTCAAAGGAGCCAGGGGACAAAGACACATTTGAAGAGTTTGATCCGTGCTTCATCTTTTCAAGTGACATTAATAACCAGGCTACAGAAAACCCACTAGCCACCAGGAGGGCAGTGGAGTGGTCAGTTGTCCATAGCAGCCAGCAGCGCCCTGGCAGGGCCACCCTGGTGCGTCTCGGAATATCTCGCACTGCTCCAGAAGATACTGAGAGCACGATTGTGCTCACATCACAGGCAGCCCTGACTTTTTGTTAGGAGACAAAGTTTTCCTATAAGAATGGATCTCCCCCTTGCCAGCAGCTCCCAGGCCTGTATGAGCTGCTGGGAGAGGGAGATGGAGCCTCAGGGAAGACAAGATGGTGACCAGGATGTGTTTAACAGGATGCTCATCTGAAGCTTTGGGCCCCTGTTCCCTCTCAAATGACAACTCCTCCAGGACCTCCTCTGTCAACCAAGGTAAAAGTTGTGGGTGGCTGGGTGTTAACATGAGCTAAGTGTGAGGGAAGGTACAGCCTACAGGCATTCCCCAACCAGAAGCCTGCATGGGAGTGTGGGCAGAAAAGATCTAGTGTGAATGAAATTATCCAGTTTTCATAGAGAGAAGAGGGAGATAGATACATTTGGTATCAAAATACATCTTTGTATTGAAAAGATTAATGAAGAATCATTAAAATAAGGAAATATGCAGCTAAAAGAAAATAATAACAAAATGTAAGAATATTACTGATTCTCTACTAAAAGGGCTAAGTATGCAGAAAGATCAAAACTTAAAAAATCAACCAAAAATATCCAGGTGCATGAGGAAATTTACGTTCAGGGAAGAGAGAAGAAATCACACTATGTGTACACACAGGTGACAGGGAACACACCTATACCCACATACAAGAGACATGGCACACTCACATAGCCACGTACAGGTGACATGGCACACACACATATCCACATACAAGAGACATGGCACACTCACATATCCACATACAAGAGACATGGCACACTCACATATCCACATACAAGAGACATGGCACACTCACATATCCACGTACAGGTGACAGGGCACACACACATATCCAAATACAGGTGACATAGCTCACTCACATATACACATACAGGTGACATACAACCCTCACATATCCAAATACAGACAACATGGCACACTCACATATCCACGTACAGGTGACAGAGCACACACACATATCCAAATACAGGTGACATAGCTCACTCACATATACACATACAGGTGACAGGGCACACACACATATCCACATACAGGTGACATAGCTCACTCACATATACACATACAGGTGACATAGAACACTCACATATCCAAATACAGACAACATGGCACACTCACATATCCACATACAGGTGACAGGGCACACACACATATCCAAATACAGGTGACATAGCTCACTCACATATACACATACAGGTGACATAGAACACTCACATATCCAAATACAGACAACATGGCACACTCACATATCCACGTACAGGTGACAGAGCACACACACATATCCAAATACAGGTGACATAGCTCACTCACATATACACATACAGGTGACATAGAACCCTCACATATCCAAATACAGACAACATGGCACACTCACATATCCACGTACAGGTGACAGGGCACACACACATATCCAAATACAGGTGACATAGCTCATTCCCACTCACATACATGGGTGACATGGAACAGGCACACACTCATGTACATCATGACACAGCACTCACAAGCACTCACTTACGATAAAGTGCACGTGCACACTGACATACATGGTGGCTAAGCACCTTGTCACCTGAATTTGGATATGTGTGTGTGCCTGTCACCTGTATGTGGATATGTGAGTATGCCATGTTATGGTGACACAGTGCACCCACACACCCACAGTGTACCCACACACGGTGACATGGGCATGAATGCAGACATATGCGGTGCCATGCCACACACACTCCCATCCACTCACATAGGTGGTAACATGTACACACATACATCCATAGAAAACTGGAACAAGCCATATAGGGTACAGGAAAAAAGGAAGAAAGCAAACATATTGTACAAAATTAGAAATTAGGCCAAGGTTCATTTAATAAAACTTTTTGCAAGACAGTCTCTTTGAAATTTTCATAAGAAATTTATTTAAAGTATCATAAAGCAAACAAGGCATGGCCCTGAATACTATAGGGCAAAATGAGTTCTACAGGTGAACACAGTAGGTGAACACCTGTGAGGGGTCGGCATGTTGTCTAAATGGCACCTGCTGCCAAGTGCTGAGATTTCCTTCCTCCTTAACATAAGGCCCTGAAATGTTGGTGCAAACTTGGTATCACTGGCCACATCATATAAAGCCATGGGAAGACATTGCCCTGCGTCTTGTTGGAAAAATACCCTACAAAACAGCTCTATATTAGGGCTCATTTAATGGCTGGCATTTTTTTTTCTACCTTGTGCTTGAGAAAAATTGTGGAATAATTTACAGGCTATTTTTCCTCTAGGGACCTACACCTCCTTTATTTTTACTCTGCTAACCCTTTCTCAACATTCCCCCCCGAGGATAACAAACAAGCAGTCAATTAAACCTTAAAAATATCGTGCTAAGTGAGAGAAGTCAATCCCCAAACACCACAGATTGTATAATTAAATTTTCATGAAATATCCAAAATAGACAAATTCATAGAGAATAAAGGAAGATGAGTGGTTGCCAGGGGCTACCTGTAACAGAGGTGAGGCATGGGGGTTTGGAAATGATTGTTAATAGGCACATGGCTCTGGAGAAATAGATAAAAATGTTTTAAAATTCATGATGGACATGGGGTTGCACAACCCTGTGATAAACTAAAAACCATTGAATACACATTTTAAATTGGGAAGATTTATAATATGTGAAGTATATTTCAATAAAGCTGTTATTAAAAATATAAGTGGAGACTATCTCATTGGTGTCCAATATTATGTTTAAATAAGACAGATTCAAAAATTGGCCATGGCAGAAGCAACTTGACTGTAATAGTATTGAACAAAGGTGCACCACTCACCACCCTGGAAACTGAAGCAAGTCAGGAACACCAAGGACAGAAATAATTGTGTTTGTTTAAAAAAACAAACAAACAAACAAAAAAACGACTAATACACAGAATGAAGAGAGTGGTGTAAATATATATTCAAGAAAATGCAAGCCTTTCTAGCCTAGAAGAACAACTGGTTCTAGAGACCAGGGAGAGAGAGAGAGAGACACAGAGCAGACAGGAGAGGCAACGGGAACCAGTGTGCAATGTTCATTTTCAGAATTCCCTGCTGAGGACCAAAATTCTTACATGAAAAGGGCATCCATAGCCAATGAACTGAATTTTTACCCTCATAATTCATTGTTAAAGACCATTCCTATCACCTGCCATAGGATGGTATTTTGAGATGGGGCCTTTGGGATGTGATTAAGTTATGAGGTGGGTCTCCCATGATAAAATTAGTACCCTTAGAAAAGAGACATCAGAGAACTTTATTTCCCTTTCTCTCCTTCACATGAGGAGACAGTGAGATGGCAGCTGTCTACAAACCAAGAAAAGAGCTTTTACCAGACAACTGAATTGGCTGACACCTTGATTTTGAATTCCCCACACTCCAGAGCTGTGAGAAATAAGTACCTGTTGTTTAAACCAGCCAGTCGAAAGCATTTTGAGGTGGGATACTGAACAGACTAATCTATAACACTTGCAGAGTTCCTATTTTTCTTTAGACTTAAACTTTAGAACTCAGCCTGCCCTGGTGGACGGTTTCTTTTCCAATGTTGAAGTGTCATGCTGTACACTTACAACTTTTTTTTCTGTTTTTTATTAAATCATAGCTATGTACATTAGTGCAATCATGGGGTACAATGTACTGGTTTTATATACAATTTGAAATATTTTCATTGACCTGGTTAACATAGCCTTTATGGCATTTTCTTGGTTATTGTGTTCAGACATTTGTATTCTGCATTTAGTAAGTTTCACCTGTACCCTTCTAAGATGCACCATAGATATGATCCCACCAATTACCCTCCCTCCACCCATTACACTTACAACTTTTACCCTAAGCCTCATGATCTAAGGAGGAACCTTTTCAGAGCCTAAAAAAAGTTTCCAATTTCAGAAATTTTGAGCAAAGTAAATGGATGTAGGGAATTACTTGCTTCAGTATATTAAAAATATTAGAACAAGTCTTAATTTTGCCATTTCTGAGCTGATAATTACTGACTTCTTAACTTCACTGAGACTCAAGATTGTAGACAAATTAAACAAGAATGATATAAGAATATTATAGAACATGATTTGAAGGAGAATCCACACTGAAATAGTAGACCACTTCTGCACATTGTTCAATAATTAAACCTAGAAATAATGAATTGCCCGGATTGGTGCCTGAGCAGTGATTACAGGGGGAACAAAAACAAAAACAAAAAAACCGACACAGGCAATACTAAAATGACAATCTTTCCAGAAATGTCAAAATTTAGCTGTCAAAGTAAAAATTTAAGCTCATGTTTGCTGCGCGTCTTTGCATGTTCCCCCATTCTTCTGTGCTGCCCTTGGGTATGTTCTGCTTGTCAACAGTAAGTCTTTGTTTACTTTTAGGCACTTTGCTTTCTTTAAGTGAAAGTCAGAAGTGCTCTAATCCTTGCATTAATGTGGTGCAGTAAGGTGTCTAATCGTTTCCTACAGACAAAGTTTCTAAATTATCAGGCCATTTGGAAAAGCCAATAAAGAACTGTTAAGCCTCAGTTGAATAATTTGTTTTATGGTTGTGCCTGCAGTTGAAAGATAATAGTAATTCCTCACATTTTCTTTGCATAAGGCTTTGCAGTATTTGAAGCAAATTATCTCCTTTTATCCTCAAAACAATCCTAGGAAGTAGATAAGCAAACTATGATTCCCATAATGCTGAGTGAAAATTTCACAGTTTGGCTTGGCATAAAGTGCTCTGCCATGTCAACAAACAAATTTCATATATTATCAAGGTCATGGATGCTGACCTAAGGACCGAATAGTTTTGAGGCACTTGCAGTTAAAGATTCCCAAAGGAGTTCCTTTTCTCCTTTGTTTACAACACCCTCTCTATACACATGAAGACAAATCAATCATGTTTCTTGTTCTCTGCCAAACACTGAAATGGAAGGTCTTGTATCCATCTGCTGACAACCACTGCTTCTCCTTAATGTTGTCTATACCCTTGTTTTAGACGTCACTATCCACTCCCTGCCACTTCTTGGAGCCTCTGCAGCTGCTGCCGTATGTCCAGGTCCTGCTAATTTTGTCTTCTAAATATAGCTCATCATTTCCAATCTACATCATCACCAGCACCATTTTAGCACAAGCTATCAGTCACCACTAGCTTCTTATCGCTGGTTTCCAAGTGACATCACAGTTTATATGGCTTATCCACATCATTCCATTGGCTGTACCTCTAGGTCTGCCTCCCAACCTTACCTCTCCTAATTTATTATCTGGCCGCCAAGGTCTTCCTTTGTTCTCGTTAGCATGTGTTGCTCACTTTATATAACACCTTTGGGCAGGCTACTTGTCTTTCCTGGAGTACCTCATCCAATTTCTTTCTCTTCACCTCTCTTTCTTCTTGCATCCTTCCAATACACCACACTTTACATAGTTATTCTCTAATTATTTTATGTAAGTCCAAACCAGGATAATTTTCTCAATGAAGTTTTCACTTTTGATCCACACTAGATCCAGTAACTTGTATTGATGTATCACTGAGCCTGCGTAAACTTTATAGCATTTATCTCTGAGAATTTTACATTTCTTCATATGACAATTAATTTATCTCTTTCTCCTATTAGTCTTAAATTTTATGAGTTCTGCTTTTACTTACCATTATAATCCTAAGGCCTGTTAGAATTCTTGGCAAGTGGCAAACACTTGTGGGGGAAAAGGAGAAAGCAAAAAAAGCGAAGGAAGGAAAGAAGGAAAGAAAAGAAGGAAAGGTGGGAGGAAGATGAAGAACATCTCTAAAACGAAATTATAGAACTTTACATTGAACACTGTAAAATAACTATGCAATCAATGAAGTATGTTTTGATTTCCTATGTGTAACCACTACAAGCAATACAACAATGAACAAGTTACTATAAAACCATACGCTGACGATTTTACTAACAGTATATATAGACATGCACAGGTGTGAATTAAAGAAACTTGTCTATCAAGCTGAAAGGAGTGATAAGTTATACAGAGAAGAAACTGTTTAGTAACCTAAGAGCTATCACGTATTTGTTATCATTTATATGATAAGGTAACTACACATGATCATTCGTGTGTTACTGTATAGTTTATGCTCACTGAATTTTTGAAAGAATTAGATTTGTGGAAGGAATTTGACAATATAGTCAGAAGTTAAATTGCAGAAATAAAATATGTATTGGTTTTGCCATTAAAGCACATCAGGGGTTTTAAATACATAAAAATGTCCTCAAGGATCCTGATGTTAACAATACAAGTTAGTGTTGAAATAATATTAACAGCAAAGTTGTACCTCTCTTCTTACTGGATTTTGATCAAGTTGCTTTCATTGTTTACGTAGCAGGGGTTCAATTTTGCTGAATGGTCAGTCATCTTATAGTACTTGAAACTCACTTAAAGTATAGTGGCATTTAACAAACTGCACCAACCACCCAGCCATGGAAATGCTTGTATGGTGACAACTCTAATTTCCACCCACAGAACAACAGGTGTCTGCCCAAGTCAGTAAAGGGTTTTCCCAAGTTACCGTGAGATCTGTGGCTTTAATCTCCCCTCTGGTGTCCTCAGGCAGCACTGTCTCTGTGTCTTTACCTCTGTGTCAATGACTTTTCCCTTCTTTATATCCCTAGGGTCAACTATAACCTGAGTCCTGCTGAAATTCCAACCTGGGTCTCATCCTTTTAGGTGAGTCTCTCAGGACACATGATGCATATCCCCGAGCCTGGCTGCTAAACTGCATTTCTGAGGAAGCAGTCGACGTTAGTCTGCAGAAGATGGGTGAAGGGTTAACAGTCAGTTAACTTAGCCCTTCACCCATAGTCATACAACTAAGTCAGTTGTGTGGTGGAGCAGCCACCATACAACCAATGCACATGCTTAGTAGGTGTAAATATTCCTCACTTTAGAAGCAATCTTCTTATTCGTCAATCCTTTAAAATTATTTTTAGCTCACGCTCACTTTTGATAAACATTAAAATATCAAGCCTTTCTTTAGTGTTCTTGAAATTCAAAATATAATAGATGTGGTGTCTAAGAACAAGTCAAAATAGTGATTCAGCTGTGTTTGGTTTTAGATTAACCATCCTCAATTTCTCTCATACCCATCACTATTCTAGAATTTGATGAATCTGGAGCCTCTGTGTATGACATTAGCCCTAAAATTCATGGATTCATGAAAATTTGTCCATTAAAAGCTTCTGTAATTTCTCTGAATCTTTCTCCTTCTTAAATGGTAATGTTTCTATAGTACAAAAAATAATATCTTACTAAGTAGTTAGGAGTATCAAGCAACGTAACTGTTTAAAAGAGCCCAGATGCTCAGTAAATGTTTGCTGGATCTAAAATTTATTGGTTTCTATAATTATTCATTTGTTTAAATGTAGCTTTATGTTAAGTAATATGTATATAAATAATAGAAAATGCACAGGCAGTTGAAATGCTCATTTATGAATTTAAAAATAGATGGCTATTTTTCAAATTAATCGCTACTTGTTTTTTCTACAGCAGTGCAGATTTGAAACCATATTTCTAGAATATTAGCTGTAACAACTTGTAATTTATTTAAAGATTCTTAAAGTGTTCTAATCTAAGCAAAGTACTCAAATGATGTGAATAAAACAATACATCATTAACATGACTTAAATATATTTTAAAAATCACTTAAAGGTTGTGTGGAATTTGATAGACGAGAAACTATAAATATGCATAGTCACGTATTTCAAATCAGCTCTGTGCTTAGGAACGTACTCGGATCAATTTGTGCACTGCAAAAATGCATGCTGTGCCCCTGGCCATACACCTGATTCTGAAAAATGCGTGTTATGTTATCACTAAGATCTTACAAGGAAGATTCTACCTAGCAAAATGAAGCTAGAAAGCAATATGCATCTGAAAGCACTGGGCCACTTCATTTAACCCCACATCTTTTCCTGCTAATGTTACTTTCTAAAATGAATAAGCTTTCTGGTGAATTCCCATAACCCTTTGAAACTACAGCTATGTTCCCATCACCAGACCTTCACACTTGAAGGCTCTGGACAAATGCACTGAAGTACAGAGCAGGGGGACAGAGGAAAGGAAGGTGGACTGCTGACCACAGACCAGTTGGGCAGGGAACCAACACATTCTGAGATGGTTTTTAATGCAATAAAAGGACACACCACATGCATGTACCCATATACCCCCACACACGTCTCCTTATTTTAAAATTCAGACAAATTGATTTGTGTAGTGACTACGTAACCAAACTAATTTTAATTTCTCTCCTGAGTAATAAAGATGAAAATACCAAATTTTTGATACAGGCATGAACTTCCAGTGAGACTTCTCACAAGGGCAGTCCAATCTTGGCAAATGAATTCTCTTGAGCAAATGAGACCATTTGATGCCAATACCAGAGGTATCTAGACAGATAAATCTATTCTGTCTGTTTTGCTTTCCAGTCCTTCATAGTTTTAAACCTGATAAAAGGTAGCACAATAATTATTCCTTCCAATGGCTAGTGAAGAGACGTTCTTACCCACTCTGGGAATGACTGTCTGCTTCTGGAAGCTTCTAGCAGCCATGCACTCCTATAAGGAAAGCCTTTCTGAGACATAGGCAGCCAGAAAATGTGACAGAGCCAGAAAAAAAATCAGAGAAATAGATCCACAGCCCTAAGAAGTTGTGGAACTTGGGCTCAAACCATGTCTAGATCCCAGGAGTTGTGTAGCCAGTGTATCTCCTTTGTTGTCTGAGCCAGTTGATCGCTGCTATAGAGACTATCACAAGTGTCACACCACCCTCACCAACACTGTTCTTTTGTGGTTGTCAGCTAAGCCTAAGTACAGGTTCCTCAGACCCCCCAACAGCTTGGTAGTTTAAAAGGAATGCTCGGTCCCCAGCAACTCAGTGCTAACACTCCTGAGAACCTGTTGGCCCAAAGTCCAGACTTCTCCACACCCCTCCACTGCCGTGCTGTAAACTGCATGAGGTGAGAACCGAGTGTGTAGCAACTACGCGGCCATGCCAAGGTGTGGCTGAGAATCACAGGAGAGAGCTAAGATTGCCCCCTTTTCTCTGATTGTATTTTGACTCGCATGATGTGACCCTCATGACTCTTTCCCCCATTTTTCCCCTCTTTACTTCCCTGTTTCTTATTGCTAATGATTGTTAAGGTGACGGTTGTTTCTGTCCCCCTGTTCTGTCTTTGGCTTCATGTGTTCAGCACACTTTATGGCTTTTACTAAATAAAAGGGCTCTTGAGACCCCTGCTCAGGGCTGCAGCGCCCAGCCCCTTCTATGCTCCTGACAGCAGCGTCTGCCTCCCCAGGCCCTCCTCTGCTATTCCACAAGACAGAACTGAGTCTGAGTCTTCTCTCGCACGGAACCTTCAGTGCCCAGCTGCTGTTGGGTCCACTGGCCGCACATCCTCTTACCTCCCTGAGCACTTGGATGCTGAAAATCAATCCCACTCTAATACACTCTCCCTATCTTTCCCCTCAAACCAAATAACCAGACATTAGGCAGAAAGGAACAAAAAAGAAAAGAAAAGAAAAAAGGAGTTCATAACAATTGTGAAAAAAAATCATCATTCTTGGGAATGAAAGGGTTGTATTTACCATGGGTTATTTAAATGATTTTGATAAAGTCATAGAACATCTGTAAGGTTTGATTTTCTCCTCTGTAAATTGGGAATAATAAGCCTACAGCCCATACTGATAAAGTGTGCTGCTTGAGCCATTGCACTAGTAAATGCAAACTCATTCATGTCCCTTCCTCACTGCTCAATAGAGAACTTTATTAATGGATTTGGAAGGTTTATGTTATTTTATTAGATAGACATTTTTTATTAGTCAGGATATTTTACTTAAATTATTCATTATGTGTTTATGTCAGTAATTATACATATATTAATTTTCAAATAAGGATTATTTGTTATATTTTTATGCTTAGTACCTAGAAAACACCTAATTTCTATACTTATTTTAAAGCAAATAACATAATACATGAATATACTACATACTTATGAAATCTGAAATGTCTCATAGAAATGAACAGGCATTTTAAAAGTATTTATTTTTAATTTTGTAATATAGGATACTATAGATCATAATAGTGCACATCTTTATGTTCTGGCAAAATGATACTCTAATTCTGCCATATTGGTCGAATAGTATAATGCTGTCTTAAGTTTGAAAAAAATGATTTCAATGCTTCAACAAATGCATTAAATGAATAATGTGTATAATAATATGATTTCTCATTATACCAAATCTATTGAAATGTTTTTATTCCAAGACTAATAAATGTTGAATTCATACTTATTAATATTTAAATGACTTGGGGACATTGCCAGAGAGAAGTCACTTGGAATAATGAGTATTGTGAAATACACACACACACACACACACACATTCAAACATGTTATGTTCACATGTAAGTGCTCTTACGTCTCATGAGATATGAAACAATCAGTACAATCCAGTGCATTTATTAGAAATAAAGACAAGTTTAAATTCAAGTTACACTGCTATTAGTATGTAACTAAAAACTAATGGTTTAGAATTGTCAGTTTAATCTACTAATAAATTTCCACAGAGTTTACTTATAATAAGTGTAAGATATTTATAAAACAATTTAGTATTACTAAAATGAGTCTAATTATCCCTTTTTTTCTTTCATTTAAAGTCATGATTGTATAAAAAGAAAATCCCAAAGCAGATCTGACTACACACGAATTTCCTGGCAGATACACAGGCCTACTTGGAAGTGTTCTCCTCACTGATACTGTCTTCTCTTCTCCCTCTCCCAGACTGGTCTTTACATCAGCACGTTCACTCTCAAGTGCACACACCTGGGTAAGGGAAGTTTATCAGACCACACCACAGCAGCGTGGAGGCAATCCCAAGAGAGGCTAACCTGTCTCTATCAGAGGTTGTACGTAGGTGAATTTGGCATCTAAGGGCATGTAATCCTGAAAACCCTTCTTGACAGAGAAACAGAGAAAGTCTTTCTTCAGCTAGTTGAGGAAATGGCCATGAACTTCAGAGACAAGAAGGCCCTGAGGCCTGGGTTCTCTAGTTAGTACACTTGTGCTGTCCTTAAGATTCCACTGGGAGCCTGGTAAACTGAGAGTAAATCTCCTGCTTTTATACGACGAGCTCAGACATGCAACTGTCATTCACATATCTCTAGGCACTAAGACTACAGAAACACATGAAACACGACAACAAAATACAAGGACTAGTCAATATGCACTCCCCAGAGAATGAATCTATACACTTTGTATCCCTAATGTCATGCAAGAACTGTGTAGTGAAAAACTAACTGGAAAGGTGAGCCACAGACCACGCACAAGGAGAGGGTTCAATTAAAGGACTATTTATAGTAATGAAATGTGAGAAAATACTTAGTGGTACTGACCAGATATTGCTCAAGTGAATTATCATACATCAATGTGATGGCAGTTTACAATTTTTAAAATAATTTTTCAATAACATGTGAAATATGGGAAATTTTGTGTATGTGATAAGGGGTGTAAATGATAATGGATACATCAAAGGATGCAATGTATTAAAATAGCAAAAAATTACTTCTGACTAAAGACTTTCCACGCACAGTATGTTTTCTTCTTTATACATTGAATACCTTTTGACAGGGTGAGCATTGATTTTTAATCATACAAAAAATAGGAGAGCAAGCTTGGTAAAAATAGGTTTTCTATTTATCTGGCAACACGTAACCTACCTTCTTCATTCCATTTGGTTTATATTATCAGATTCCAGCATTTTCCAAAACTTGAGTCTGTCATCTTGCCCTTTGAAATGGCTATTTTTTATTTACTAAAATTAGTCAATTATTAATTACTTAGTTCACATGTGATATATGCTTCCTAATGAATGCATTCATTTGTAAAGGTTTTCTAAGTATGGAGCTATCTTCACAGAGAAGTTTGTTTACAAATCCAGGATTTACCCTTGACATTCAAAGTGCTTTGGCCTTGCTCATACGTTTGAACACTTGCTGTAACCTGGGAATAATGCTGCCTGAATCGAAGGATTGTAAATCATTAAGTGGAAGAATATATGTAAATACTATGAATTTCATTCCTTCCCTCTTTCAGGGAAAGAAGGATGTATGTAAAAATATTTTGAATAACAAATAATTAATCATAAATTTCAGGTGATTTGGTTTTGTGTTTTCAATTTTTGAAAAGAGTCAGTTAAAATATTAGTTGTTAATTCATTTTAAAGGATATAATTTGCATAAAGCTATGCTACTGTTTCTTATTCCCATCTGTGACTTACTCAACAAAATTACAAAATTCAGTTATTAATATTGCCATTTCCACAATCAATTCCTTCCAAATTGTTGAAAGGACAACCTATTTTCCATGAGTGGGAACAAGTGTGACAGGAATCAAGGGGTCAGAGATCAGCACAGGTGCTCCTACATGAACCCTGGACCCTGACCCAGTCATCTATTAACATGGTTTGCCTTCTATCATAGTATCACTAATATCAAACTCATAAAGGGAATGAATGATTATATCATATGTTGTAAATAAATGTAGTGGACAGGAAAGGTCATAGGTAATCTCAAATGTAATAAAATTAAAAGCAGTTCAAAAGTATTCAATGGGAGAAAATAAACACAAATACATATAATATGAACAATATAAAAATACATATATCTCAGATGTGGAAGCATGAATGACACACTTTAACTCAAAGATGATAAAATCAAATTGTGTTCCAAATCTCTTGGTGAGAATAAAATATTTATTTATAGGTTTGGAAGAAGAAAGGTTGGTTTCCCTTTGGGCACTAAAATGGAGAGTTCCATGAAGGAACTTTATAGCATCATCTTTAAAAGTGCTGAAGTTATTTTAAAGATAAATAAAAACTGTAAAGACTGTTGGTTTTAAACTCTTTTTCTTAAATTAATTTTAAATCATACCTGTGTACATTAATGTGATCATGGGGCACCATACATTGGTTTTATAAACAGATTGACACATTTTCATCACACTGGTTAATATAGCCTTCCTGGCATTTTCTTAGTTATTGTGTTAAGACAGTTATATGCTACATTTACTGAGTTTCACATGTACCCGCAGGTGTAATCCCACCTATCACCCTCCCTCCGCCCATCCTCCCCCTTCCTCCCCTCCCTCTCCCCATTCCCCAAATTCTTAGGTTATAACTGGGTTATAGCTTATTTCTCAATTTAATACTATGTTGTTTTACAAAGGGAACTAATTAGCAGTTTTATCTTTTCTTAGAATACCCAAGTTCACCTTTGATTATGGATCAGAACAATTAAGACATCACATCTGTCTTTCTCTCTTTACTCAAGAAGAGAAATAGATGGAATCACGCTCCCTTCTTCCCCACCCACAAAGCTAATGGGCCTTTCTCACCAAGCTGTCTTGGCTTTTCCTCTTGACAAGGATGGGGAATTATGGAATTCTCTTTCAAGGTCAGGTTAAAACAAACATATGGATCTTTCTCAGTTGATAGGGCTCAGGGTATGCTACCCCAAAACACGTGACCTTGGCATTTGGGAAAACTACACAAACAAGACGGCCACTGTCACCTTCCCTCTACCCTTCACTGACAAAGCAGGTCATAGACCCTCATTTCAGAGGTGCCCTCTCTATACTCAAATGAAAGGAACACCACTGTCCCTGAAGATGCAGGAGCACAGAGAAGAGTCTGAAACAAATGTAGGTCTTGCTAAGTTCCTGTCAATTGAAGACTCTTTGTCCCCATGACCTCCATACAATTTAATTCTGTTCATCTGGAGCATCTTTGTACTAAACCTAAGCATAAAAATACACCAGTTTTCATTTCCTTGTGAAGGCTCCTGTGTTATGTGATATGTATATTAAATAAATCTGTATGCTTTTATCTTGTTAATCTAGATTTTCTCATAAAGGCCTCAGCCAAGAACCCAAGACAGACACAAGAGACCCTTCTTCAGCCTACATGTTCTATTTGGAAGGTAAAGACCACAGAAACCTAAGGGTAGACTGAGCAGGTGGAAAGGGAGAGGCACACCATGAGCAGGTGACAGCCCAAGACGAGATGTGTCTCCTGATGCTGGGAGAACAGAGGAACCAAAGGAGGAGGAGACATTGTTCAGTCCTAGGCAGCACATGGGGAGGAGGGGATCCCTTGTGAGATGAGAATGAGGCTGACTGGGAAGAAGCCCCATACAGTCATAGTGGAGCCCTGACTCCATCTCCTGGTCTCAACCAGAACACATGAGAAGATAAGCCTCGGTGAGGAAGGTGTGTGAAGACAGGTGCACAGACAGCAGGCAGCAAGACTGCCTGGATGCAAGTAAGAAAATTCAGTGCTAAATGCTATAAATACCATTAGGATTACCTAATAAAATGGAAAATAATTTTTTTAAATATCTAATGCAATGTTGATAAATTTTAGTCAACACCAAGTCTGCCCAGTCTATTTAGAAGCAAATTGTGGAATGTGAGCTGGAGGACATAACCTCTAACACAGTTTCTGGGCTTATTGGGAGAAAATGAAGACATGTTGATAGGAGCAGCAGAAGAGTTGAACAAGACATATGGTTTTATAGGAGCAAAACAAGAATTGAACAAGAAATATTGCCATTCCATACCACTTTCACAGTGAATTTTAAAGAAGTTACTCACAGCTAACTCAACGTAGGATTAAAATAGGCTGAGGATGTTTTAGTCTTTCAAGATACCTAAATTGAAGGAGCCACTCCCCTTTCCACCTGGGGCTCTTCTGTAGTTCTTGCCTGTTCATGTCAGCTCCCTACCCCACTAATGCCTTTTCCACACACACACACACATACACACAGTCATTGCTCCCTGCACCTTGTGCCAGGAGTCCACTTAAATGGTGGATCTCATACAAGAAAGGCCATGGCTTAAGATTCACCTCCAGACAACTTAATTCTGTTCATATGGAGCATCTTTTACTTCTCCTTGATTTTGTCTGGTGTGCATTTCAAATATATACACTGTTTCATTTTTAGAAGGTATTTAATTGATTATCTTCAGGGTGGATTCTAAAAATCATACAAAAATTGGAGGACTGTACTATTCTTTCTAAGGTACCTGACTCTAGAAGATTATTCCAAGTAAACTAGAAGAGTTTAGATTCTTTGCATCTTTTTTTTTCTTTTTATTAAAACATAGCTGTGTACAGTAATGCATTTATGGGGTACGATGTGCTGGTTTTATATACAATTTGAAATACTTACAACAAACTGGTTAACATGGCCAGCCTTCACCACACTTTCTTAATTATTGTGTGAAGATGTTTATACTTTACACTTAGTATATTTGACATGAAACCTTGTGAAATGCACCATAGGTGTGGAATGACCAATTACCCATCCCTCCACCCATCCTCCACCTTCCCTTTCCCTCTCCCTCCTCTTTCCCCTTAATGGGACATCTTAAACAACTGGAAAAGGAAGAACATTCCAAACCCAAACCCAGCAGAAGAAAAGAAAAAAATAAAATTAGAGCAGAATTAAATGAAATTGAAAACAAAAGAATTATTCAAAAGATCAATGAATCAAAAAATTGGTTTTTTGAAAAGTTTAATAAAATTAATAAACCTTTGGATAGCCTAACCAAAAATAGAAAATTAAAATCCCTAATATCATCAATCTGAAATGACAAAGGTGAAATAACAAGACACCTCAAAATTCAAATAATTCAAATAATCCTTAATGAACACTACAAAACACTCTATTCTCGCAAATATGAAAATCTGAAAGAAATGGACCAATACTTGGAAGCATGCCACCTTCCTAGACTTAGCCAGAAAGAAGTGGAAATGTTGAATAGACCTACATCAAATAGCATCAACTATATGAAATCTCCTAAAAAATAAGAGTCTGGGACCAGATGGCTTCACATCAGAATTCCACCAAACCTTTAAAGAGAAACTAGTACCTATATTACTTAGTCTTTTCCAATGCATAAAAAAGGAAGGAATACTTCCCAACAACTTCTATGAAGCAAATGTCACCTTGATCCCCAAACCAGGAGAAGACCCAACAAGAAAATAAAATTATAGATCAATATCTTTAATGAATATAGATGCAAAAATATTCAATAAAATCCTAGCAAATAAAATCCACAACACATCAAACAAATTATATACCATGACCAAGTGTTTTTTATCCCAGTGTCACAAGTATGGTTCTTTGCATCTTACAACAATTTTTATCTTAAATCTCAGCTTCAGATATTCTGATGTGTATATTGCTCTAACATAATCCATGTGTCAATAAGGGTGGACTAGGGTCAAAGAACAACTGACTAAAACTTAAAAAGCTACACAAACCCAAAATAATTGGACTGAGATGTTGAGTGTGGACTGATTAATGATGTGCCAACCACAATGCTCAACCAAGAGGGGTTCTGTCCCTTGCTCCCTGCTTCCAGCACACATAAATGCCAGTACTTTGATAGTGTGCTGGAATAAATTTCATTAGAATATGAAGGAAAATTCTTCAAAGTGGCTCCTAATTAAATGGTCCAGAGCTAAGCAGTGGTCAAAATGTGAACTTCCCTACATTTTATTCAACCAAATGTCATGTTGCCCTCAAAGCCTTTAAGGGGACTTTATCTAATCATAATGCTTCCTGTTTACATAGTTCTTTTCATATGAGATTCATGTTATGCTTTACAAATTTACAAATTTTATTATCTCACACAGTGAGTCAATTAGAGAGCTGAGGATAGAACTCATTCTTCAACTCCCCATACTTTATGGGAGCAGTTTTATAAACATCAAAGTGCTATGCCCTTACATGTGTTTTAGGGGATATTGAGATTAATGTAAACTCTTTGACTTATGTCAGTGTCTTAACACAAAAAAAGCATTCAGTTTCCAATTTTTTTAAGAAATGAAAATTTTCTAATTCTGATATTACTAACCATACTGAGTTGTAGGACTAAATTGCCTGTTCATGTGAATACAATATTTTGGTCCACTCACTAGTTTCCTTTCATGAAGCAAACAAACACATTTCAGTCTGCATTGATTAATTTGTACTCGACCAAAAGGTAAGTTATCAATTTTATGATACCTGGACTTAGCGAACATGACAGGCTCTGAATCTAGAAATGTCAGTGTTTATCTTTGTTCCCATGCCTAGATGCTGGGTGATTTTGCAGTCACCATACTTAAATGAAAAACTATTTACTATATTCCCAGTCACTATACTTAAATGGAAAACAATTTACTATATGGAAAGATAAGTTTGAGAATTATTCTTTTAAAATTTGATCCCCATAATACTCACTTTCCTAAATGAATTTTTTTTCACTGTGTAGTCATGTTTGCTATCAAAATTTGTTGCCTTATTTTAAAGAAACACGAAAACATAATTTACTCAGATTAAATTTATTTTTTCATGTTTGGTAGAAAAAAATGTTTTTTTCTGAGATGATTATTTTATAACTTTTCAGAAAAATTTTCAAAGTGCCCTATATATTAATGAGAATAGTCATGGCATTTCATGAACCAGCATGAAGGAGAATGAACAAGAATGGGAATGGTGGGGGAATGAGGAAATAAGACACACAAGAGACATAAAACGCATGAAAGACCAAGGTGGGATCAGGCAGACTGGAGGCAGCACTGAACTGCAGTTCTACATTTATTTATATAGTGTCTTAAACAAGGCTACTAAGTGATGTAAATCTTGGCATATTGGGTAAAGATTAACTTTAAGGAGGAAAATCTGCTTGCTGGTTGGCAAGATAAAAAGGGAAAGTATGTAGGGGCTACGTGACTTCTGGCAGAGTAGAAAAGTATGTTTGTTGTTAAAGGAGGAGAAGCACCTGGGGGTTATTCCCTGAACGTCTCCTCAGGCTGTGAGGGCCCTGCTGCCTCACAGTCCATCCTCTACAATGGTATGTTATATTTTCTAAAAGTTAAAGAACACAATTCACTAAGGTTTTTTGTAGTTAAGAGAACATAAAATGTGAAAGAAAAGACCATGTCTGAGGCACCAAAGTAAAGGAATCTTTTCTTGTGAAATGCCTTCTTGGTCACATGAAGCTGAGAAGCACATCTATGCCTATGTTTCCTCATATCCCTGAGTTTTTTCTTCCATTAACATGTTAGTGGTTTAAGGCCAACTTCACATGGAATTCATCTGCAGGGTCTTAAGGGGTCCTTTGATGGTGTGTTAAACACTAAGCTTATTATGAATTTATGTGAAGAACTAAAACCATTATGTAGTTAAAAAGGAAATCTCCCATTCATAAAAGAGTGCAAATATCACTTACTCCCCTTCAGAAAATGGTCTACATTACCATATTAAGCTGTGGTGGAAAAAAAAAATTAAACTTAATGAATGGGTTTAGAGAACAGTTTGGAAATATTACTAACATTTTATGAGAAGAGGCGTAAACTTCTGTAATCTATTGTTCTGTTATGACCAGTTTCATCATACCCTGACAAGTTATTTCAGTGCTCGTAATTGAAGAATACAGTATACTTATTTGTCAATGTAGTACTTTTATTTCTTAATTTTGCATCATTTAGGTCTGTCAAAAGTTCTAGTCCAATAAATTGCAGTGAGACTTTCCTCCAATCGGGAAGAAAACTACACAACAGTTTAATTACTTAAATTAAATCAAAAGTGATACAAAAATTTAAAAACAATTTTTTTTTTATTTCTGAACAAATTAAACTGGAGAGTGTTGCAAGAATAGTCAGAAATCCATAGGATTAAATATCCCCCAAATAAAAAAGGCTTCAGTATTTGAGGAAATATCAGAATTTTATTCCTAAAAATTTATTCACAATAAATTAGAATTTTTGTGTGACATTCCTTGGAAAACTCATCTTTGCTATGACACATGAGACTTCAGAAAAAAGGTAAATTCTAAATCAAAAGATCATCTGTTAGCAAAAAGTATTCTCATTTCTAAATCATGTAAATGTAAATGAAGTTATTTATACAAGAATTAGTGCTTTTGGAAAAGAATCTCAGCACTATTTGACTTTCTTAATTGACACTGTAATATGCATTGCGGCCTCTTCATTGCGATCTGGACTCTTTCAATTATTAGTGGTGCTTTGAAACACATATCTTGAAAATGTTACCTGAGTATTTTTAGAACAGAATGCTTTAACTGCATGGGAAAGGAGTTAAAAAATCAAAGAATACCATGAAAAGAAACTGTGAATCAGCAGCAAACTTCTAGTGATGTATTGCTAAGCAGAAATTAAACTGGAAAGCCAACCTGTCAGCAGAATAAATAGGTGGAGAATCTGAATTTCAGCCGTGAGCCTGAGTCTAATTTCCCTCTCTAAGAAATTCTACCACAGGCTGTTATTTCAAAGTCACTCAGCTGACTCCCCAAGATAGACACTTAATATGAAGCAACCACCTTCTGGTAACATATTTAGTAATTATATTCATCTTGATAACCTCCTTCTTGACAATTTTATCATTGATGGAACTCTCCTCCTGTGAAGGCTATTTGGAATTCCCCATCCTTTCTGAGCTCCTGTCCTGTGATAAGGTTCTGTACAGCAAATACCATTTGTTAGTTATCTTCAGAAATGACTACACTTCTTACAAGACCTGTAGCAAAAGTATTTATTTTCTCTTCCTCATCTGCACCTGTCACATCTGCCCCCATAGAATGGAAGGAAGGTCTGCATCCTTCCGCTCTGCTTTTACTCAGCACAGGCTTCACTAAGGCACAGAGACACCACATCATCAGGATTGTGGGGCAAGCCAGACCAGGACGGAAACTCAAAACTTTTGACCCCCAAACCCTTGTTAAAATATAAGCAGAACAAATAAGGTGGAAGACATTTCAAAAAGGCTAGTGCATTCTCATTTCTCAAACATGATCCTCTAATTTGGCAGGTGACATGAACATAGCTTAGGGGCCTTACTCTTTTTATGCCCCATAGTGGGTTTATAGAAAATAAGCTGAAGCTCTCACATGATGAGCTCTCATGTCCCCAAATCCCTCTTCAGTGCCCTCTTGCCAACTAAGGTTCAGCACATGCCATCCTTGATCTTGGCAACCCAGGGGACACCATCTACCCTAAAAAGGGGGACTGCATCAGGGGTGGTGGTGTCCACCTGGACACCAGCAACCCTGGCCCAACACCACCAGGCGTCACGCTGACTGTGCTCCACCAAAACCAAGACCTGAGATGTCCGTTTTCTTAATTATGAGAAAGGAAGAATCTGATTAAGGGAAATTTAAAGAGCAAAATAGAAAAAGAAAGTATTAAAATAGAGAAAGACAAAACAAAGATGTCAGGTTTTCCCACACATGAATCCTGGTTGCTTTTTGTGGTTAAATTGTAGAAACTATCCTTTGAGCTCATGGTTGTATTAGGGCATATGTCAGTTAAGGGGACTGATAACAGAAAAATAAATTAAGAAGTCATGTCAGAATGGAGGCAGGTGGCGGGGGTTGGGGGGAAGCGTCCAGCACAGTCAGAAGTGTCCCAAGAGTCCAAGGCAGAGCCGGTGCCCATGCAAGGACCCTCAGGTCGATGAGGCTGCAGCAGCAACAATGACCAACCTTCATGCTAGGCCTCTGGTATTCACCATTTTAAAATTGAGAGTCCTGAATTCCTGGAAACTCCTCCATAATGTACAAACAAGAATGATCAGATCAAACCTGATACTGTTTCCTATTGTTTGTTAACCTGACCCTTTTTGGAATTCCAAATTTCTAAATTTCTACCAAAACAGCCATGAACTACTTCTTCATCAGGATGTCCTGTGCTGGACAAGACTTCATTGTAATATTTTTTTCTAACTGAACAGGCACTAGTCATATTCCACTGGCTTTATCTTGTTGATATTAGACCAACCCATGTGGGTCCTCCTGTCTTCCTTCCTCTGCTGTTCCTGGAAAGAGCTCATTGTTGGGATGTAGTGCAGATGTCTGCCCAGAGGCAGACTCTTGCTGGGTGCTGTTAGAGGCACCACATACTTCCCTCCACATGTCCTCTCACAGGGCTAATGTCCACCTGAAAATCCCAAACCCAGGGTTGCTCGGCCCTCACCTTTCTTAGTTATTCATCCAGCCTTTAAGAACTGAACAGTAAGACACCAAGCCTGGACCTTGGGGAACATCCTTGAGCAAGGAATGCACCTGCCCATGCTGAGTTTTCCAAATTCCTCAAGGAGTAGAAAGGAAGGGGAAAGGGATAAGTAAAACAATTTTATATAGAGATGTATGATGCTTACTGAGCACAGTTGGCAGACTGTGTGGTAGGAGAATTTCCTGGAATTTTGACCTGCATAATCCAAATTTTTTAGCCCTTGGATCACATTCTTCTCTAACTTTTAGGAGATATTAATCCTATATTCCTTTCCTTTCCTTCCTCCCTTTGTCCCTTTCCTCCTTTCCTTAGTACGGAAGTGTCATTGAAGTCAAATAATTAAATTCTTCTCTTTCCATTGAAGCTTCCTAAGCATGTGATATGTTGCATTAGTTTCCATTAGAAATTATTCTTTTTAATCTTCTCTTCCTGGCTTTTCTTTCCATACTAGCAGAAGGATTTGTAGTTGTTTTCAAAGGTTACCAATGGTTTCTTTAATGTCCAAGTCATATCACATTCAGGTGACTTTTCAACTAAATTGTCATGTTTAAAATATATATATTTTTTAATTTCATGTTACTGTATAAACAACTAGGTTACAACATCAGTGTGCGTTAGGTAGAGTCTCTCTTGTAATTGTGGCCCTCACACAAAAAGTGTGCCAACCCTTACATTGTGTCCATTAAGTAGAAACACATCAACCCCCTCCCCTCCTCCCTTATCCCCGTCCCCCCAACTTGAATTGAATTGAGTTTTTCTCTTATGTAAATGTGTATTAGATCATCTACTGTCTTCATATTAGTATTGAATACTTGGAAACTTACTTTTCCATTTTTGTGATACTTTACTAAGAAGAATATGTTTCAACTCTATCTAAGTTAATATAAAAGATATAAAATCTCCATCTTTTTTTCTTTTTTTGCAGTTTTTGGCCAGGGCTGGGTTTGAACCTGCCACCTCCAGCATATAAGGCCAGTGCCCTACTCCTTTGAGCCACAGACACCACCTTACAAATCTCCATCTTTTTTTATTGCTAAATATTGTCCCATGTTATATATATACCACAGTTTGTTAATCCATTCCTGGGTTGATGGGCATTTAGGTTATTCCCACATCTTGGTGATTGTAATCTAATGCAAATGTCCTTATAATAAAATATTTTTCTTTCTTCTGGGTAGATGCCTAGCAATGTGATTGCAGGATCAAATGGGAGGTCTAATTGAATTCTTTGAGGATTCTTCATAGTTCTTTCCAAAGGTTTATCAATTTTATTTATTTTTTTGAAGGACCAATTTTTTATTTCATTCATTTTCTGAATGTTTCTATTGTTTTTAATTTAATTTATTTATGATTTAATTTTGGTTATCTTTTTTTCTGCTAGATTTGGAATTGGATTGTCTTCCTTTTCCTTTTTGTTAAGATAATTCATTAGGTTGTTGATGTGTTCTCTTTCTGTTTTTTTGGATGTAGACATCTAATGCACTAAATTTACCTCTTGGTATCGGTTTTAAAGTATCCCACAGATTTTTGTAGCTTGTAGCTTGACTATTGCTATGTTGGAGGAATTTCATAGTTTCTTCCTTCATCTTTTCCTTGACCATCTATCATTCAACATAAGATTGTTTAATTTCCATACCTCTGTGTGTGGCTGAAAATGTTTGCTAGAGTTGAGTCCATCCTTTATTGACTTGTGGTCTAAGACAATACAAGATGTCATTTCAATTCTTTGATTTTGTTGATGTTGGATTTGTGTCTAAAATACGGTCTATGTTGTAGTATGTTCCATGGACTGATGAAAATGGTATGTTAGCTTTGAGATGGTGTGCTCTGTATATAACTATTAAACCCATTTGTTCTATGTTTGCATTTAGGTCCCTTGTATCTTTGTTTAGTTTCTGTGTAGAGGATCTGTCCAGCTCTGTAAGAGGAATGTTAAAGTCCCCAACTATTATGGTGTTAAACAATATCATTTTTCTAAGACCATTTAAGGTCTGTTTCATAAATATGGGAGCATTTAAGTTGGGTACATAAATATTTAGAATTAAAATGTCCTATTTTTGTATTGTTCCCTTGCCAGTATGAAGTGACCATCTTTATCATTCCTAACTTTAGTTACTTTAAATACACTTGTATCTGAAAATAAGATTGCAGCCCCTCATTTCTTCTGAGTTCTATTTTTTCTTTGTTTGTTTGTTTTTTGTTTTTTTGGTGGTGAATCATTGAGGGCACAATGAGCCAGGTTATACTGTTTGCATTTGCTGGGTGAAGTCCCTCTATTAATATAATAGTGTCCCACCCCCAACTGGTTTGTGTGTCACATACTGTGGCCCAACACCTCTTGCTCCTTCCCTCTGTCCTCTTACCCCTTCCCCCTGCCCCCACCATCTACTAACATCAATTGTTCTCATATCAGAATTGAGTACGTTGGATTCGTGCTTCTCCATTCTTGTGATGCTTTACTACAAAGCATGTATTTCAACTCCATCCAAATAAATACAAAATATGTAAAGTCACCACTCCTTTTAGTAGCTGTATACTAATCCATGGTATACATATACCACAGATTGTTTATTCATTCCTGATTTGGTGGGCATTTAGGCTATTTCCACAATTTGGCAATTGTAAATTGAGCTGCAATAAAACATCCACTGCAAATGTTCCTATGACAAAGTGATTTTTTTTGTTTGTTTGTTTTTCTGGATAGATGCCCAGTAATGGGATTGCAGTATCAAATGGGAGTTCTAGTTTGAATTCTTTGAGAATTATCCACAATTCCTACCAAAAGGGTTGTATTTATTAGCAGTCCCACCAGCAGTGTAAAAGTGTTCCCTTCTTTCCATAACCATGCCAGCATCTGTAGCTTTGAGTCTTTATGATGTGGGTAATTCCCCCATCTCAGGGTGGTTTTTATTTGCATTTCTCTGATAATTAGGGACAATGAGCATTTTTTCATATGTTTGTCAACCATTTGTCTGTCTTCTTTGGAGAAAGTTCAATTCATCTCATTTGCCAATTGATACAGGGAGTGTTGCTTTTTTGTTCATTAATTTGAATTCTTTGTAGATTCTAGTCATCAAGCTTTTGTCTGATTCATAATATGCAAATATCTTTTCCCATTCTGATGGTTGTCTATTTGCTTTGGTTGTTACCTAACAAAAAAGGTGAAGGATGTCTCTAAAGAAAACTACAAAACCCTAAGAAAAGAAACAGCAGAAGATATTAACAGATGGAAGAATCAACATTGTTAAAGTGTCTATACTTGCCAAAGCAATCTACAAATTCAATGCAATTCCCATTAAAATACTAAGATTAAAAAAAAAATTATACTTTCAGGATTTAGAAAAAATAATTCTTCATTTTGTATGGAACCAGAAAAAAACCCTATATAGATAAGACAATTATTAGTACTAATAACAAGGCCAGGGACATTAGCCTACCAAACCTTAGGATGTACTACAAGGCCATAGTGATCAAAACGGCATGGTATTGGCACAAAAATAGAGACATAGACATCTGGAATCAAATAGAAAACCATGAAATGTAACTAAAATCTTATAGCCACCTGATCTTTGATAAAACAAACAAGAACATTCACTGGGGGAAAGAATCCCTATTCAACAAATGGTGCTGGAAGAGCTGGATAACCACGTGTAAAAGACTAAAACTAGACCCATACTTTCTCCACTCACTAAAATTGATTCAAAATGGATAAAAGATCTAAATCTAAGGGATGAATCAATAAAAATCCTTGAAGAAAGTGTAGGGAAGACACTTGAAGCTAACAGCCTTGGGAAAGACTTTATGAAGAACAGTGGAAATTGCAACAAGAACAAAAATAAACAAATGGGACTTAATTAAACTGAATAGCTTCCCATTCAGCTGAATTCCAGTTGCTACAATATTATTTTGCAACCCTTCACCCTGAGTCTTGTTTTGTCCTTAGAGGCCAGGTTTGTTTCCTGGATACAGTGTATATATAGCTTTTGCTTTTTTATACAATTTTCCAGCCTGTGCCTCTTCAGTGAAGAATTCTAGCCATTAACATTTATTGAGAGAATTGGTCCATGTGGTGGAATTCTATTCATCTTATTTTGTGAAACTCTGTTTCTTGGTTTTATTCTTTGAGCCATTGTGGAAGATAGGTTTTGTCCTTTTGTTTCTGGGTGTTTACTTTGGTGGTGGTTCATTATGATGGTCAGTTTGGGGAATAGGTATAAATGTTATCTGTAGAGCTGGTATTGTTGTGGCAAATTTCATCTATGTTTGTACGTCAGTAAAAGATTTAATTTCTCATTGATTTTGAAGCTTTGTTTGGCAAAATACAGACATCTGGGTTGAAAATTATTTTGTTCAAGAAGGTTAAATGTAGGTGACCTTTGTCTTCTGGCTTGGAAAGTTTCAGCTGAAAAGTTTGCTGTCACCCTATAGAATCTTCCCACATAGGTCAATGGTGCTTATTTCTGGCTCCTTGCAGAATTTTCTCTTTCATTTAAACTTTAGATGAGTTCATTACAATGTGTCCTGGAGATCCTCTATTCATGTTGAGATGACCTGAGGGTTAATATCACTTACATGGAATGTTTCAGAATCTTTAGTGAAACTTAGGAAATTTTCATTTATAATATCCTCCATTAGGGCCTCCACTCTTTTGGAACATTCTTCTTCCCTTTGAGGTATCCCTATAATTCTTATGTTTGAATGCTTCATGAAGTCCTGAGCAACTGTTCTGCTTTCTCTTTCTTCTGTACATGGCTTAGCTCAAGAGCTTTACCATCTAGCTCTGAGATAATTTCTTCTCCATGGTATAAGGTGTTATTAATACTTTCTACTGCATTATTAAATTCCTTGATTGCTTCCTTCAATTTCCCTATCTCCACCATAGCCTGTCTATATTCTTCATATCTTTCATCCATTTTTTAGTTCTGTTTTTCCACTTTCTTGGGCATTCCCTGTATTGCCTTTGCCATCTACATTTTAAATTTCCTTTCTGTTTTTATAGGTACAATCCTCTGTGCTGACTACCTCCTGAATCTTTGGAGAGTTTTCTCTGTTCTGGGATTTCATGTTTCCAGAACTTTTCTTCTGGTTCCCCCTCATTTGCGTTTCTTCTTGTTCACTTCCTTCCCCTACTTTTTTCTCTCACTGCCTCCTTTGCTTTAAATTCCTTTGTCTCTGAGCTTGGGTGTTGAAGTAATTATAAGGTATAAGGCCAAAAGAAGAAGAGATAAAGGAAAGAAAAAAGTATAGAAAAAAATAAAGAGCAGGGATACCAGGGAAAAGCTGAAGAAAGGGAGAGATGAAAGACAAAAAGGGAAAGAGAGAAACAGTTGAGATTGTGGTGTTTGGCAGGTTGCTTTGACCCCCATCCACATCTCCAGTGCTTTGGTTGACCTGATTGTGTGGGTCCCTTGAGGTCAGGATCCCCTTACCAACCTGGGGAAAACTACAAACCGACCTTTGCCAAATATAGAACAAAAAAACAAAACCCAAGCCAAAACAAGACAGTGGCATGTCACAGTGACGATCTACCAATTCTGTCTTTCCAAAGTCTGAAACTAGTAAGACATCCTAGACTATGAATTCATGGTCTCCTTGAGCCAGATCAATGCTGTGATACCCAGTCACAAAATAAAATAAAATAAAATAATAATAATAGATAAAGAAAATTAAAAATTAAATTATGTAAACTGAAGAAAAAAGGGATATCTTAGCTTTTGTATGAGAAATTTATGTGGCCAGGATGAGATAGGTAGAAAAATCTCTACCAAAGGAGATAAAAAAAAGGAATACACCAAAATCAAACCAAATCAATCAAAAATAAAACAAAACAAAAAAAAAAGAAAAAATACTAAGGAAAAACTTTTTTAAAAAGAGAGAAATATATATACCACCAGTATATATACTCACAATTTTAGAAATTGCCATATATTGCCTGAACACCAGGTGGTGCTGTGGTGTTAGAAGATAGAGAACACACACTGTTTTCACGGTATAAGTTTGGAGGCTGAAAGCCGCTCTCCAGTTTCAAAAGAAACCCAAACTTGTCCTCTTAACCTCCTTACCCCTGTCGGGGCTTTTTCACTTTGCTGGCACTTAGTCCCCATGGGATTAGGATCCCAAAGCTCTCACCAGATCTCTCAGATGGCATGTCTTGACCTTTCAAACAGTGCCCTTGATATGATAAGAATATAGTTTCAGGGAGATGCTCACCTTACCCCAGGACGGCTGACTGAGCTCAGTAGGCCACTAGAGTTGGCCATGCACTGGGATCCCGCAGACTGTTCCTTTCTTGTAGCTTTCCCATGATGGCAGCCTCCTTGTAGCCAAGTGGAATGGGAGCTTTATCCCTCAGCATTCAATCTTGGCTGCCCGATGCTTACTTGTCTAACCCACTCCAAGGCAGTCCAGGGAGCAGTCTAGTCCCAAAACAAAACTGCAGGTCAGCCCTTTCTCACCTGCAGTCCTCCATGGGAGGGCCACTGGCTTGGCTCTGCCACTACCCTTGCACCTTCCCTCTGTGCTAGTCCCCAGTTACAGACCTCCTCGTTGGCTCCCACTGCTTCACTGTGGAGCCTCCCCCCTGAAATGTTTCTGGGTAGGTTTCCCCAATCAGAAGTGGCCAAAATCCTTTGTACCCTGTCTCACCATGAGCTGACAAGGAGATGTCTCTAGTCTGCAATCTTGCTCTGTCCCCCTCCTACACATATTTTATTTTACTGAATTTTTCCCTCTAGTGTGTAGCCAAGGAGACGTCCCTAAAGCACTGTACACATACAATTTCCATGCTTGTATACCTCCACATGATATGTTGAAATATCAAAGTGTTAGATTTTCCTGTGATGAAGCTCTCTTTACTTCTCTATTTTCATCTTCTCTTCTTCTCCCTTATGGGAATGCTCCCCCCACCAAGCTGGTCTGTCCATCATCATTCAAACACAGACTCTTGACTTTGACCAACACAAATTACTGAATACTAATCCTTGAACTTGAAATCACATCCACTTTATTTCCTTAAGTTATCATTGTCCTTTCATGTCCTCAGCAAAGCTTGCCTGTCTTTCAAGGGTTTCCCCAACCACTCTAGTTCCAAGAAAACACCTCTCCTGTGATCTCTTATGGCTGGTTTCACCACTCATTCCACCTCAGGTTAGCAAGGAGTGCCTGGTATGTAGGAGACCACTCAAGAGTAGGGACTTACACCCTCAGCTGTGATGCTTATTCACACATACACATATTAGATCAACGCATGGCATTTGATTTAAGAATTTAATTAATCACAAACATCCAGTGTCATCCATGAAGATCTTAGGTTTACTTGAGTTGTTTCTCTTTTTCAAAAGAAAAGCGTTCATAGCAAGATTAAGAGGAAAGTACAGAGTTGACTTCTGGACCTACATAGCCTTCCCCATTATTAACATTTGCCACCAGAGAGTTACCTTTGCAACAACCTATGAACATACATTGATACATCATTATCACCAAGAATTTAAAGTTGATGTTAGGGCTCACTGTTGGTGTTTGTTGTACATTCTATCGGTTTTCACAAAGGAATAATGGCATGTAACTAGCATTATATCACCATGCTATCCCTATAATATTTCAATATGGCAAAAAAAAATAACAATCAGCAAGTAATCATCAAGACTAGTGGCCCCCACTTTTTTAATATGAGAACCCCTTTGTATGTGCCAAATTTAATAAATTTAAATTACAATATATATGCATAGAAGCATGATGGTGGTTAGAGACAGTGCTGAATGCAGGTGTCTGTGTTTGATTCTGGCTCATTATCCATCATCTGTGAGACTTTGGCTAGGTTGTCAAATCTCCATCATAAGAAGAGGGATTTTACTAGTCTACTTCATGATCAATCATGAGACATGGGCAAGGATAATTCCTTGAAAAATTCAGAGAACAGTTTTTGGTACATGATAAGCACTTAATTAATGTTTTAAAGTCAAAGCTTATATACGTGCATATGGTGTATTATTTTCAGTCTATTGGTATGATTGATACAATAAACACACATAAGAATTTAACAATTGCAAAAATTCAAAAGTACTTTGTGGACCCATATTTTTGGAATATTTCATAAAAATGACTTCCAAAGACTTAGATTACTGCCTAGCTCATCTATTGTAAACTAAAGCCTGTGTTTAAAATATAGAGAATTTTAACTGCTCGCCACTGAAGCATCCACTTTCCTATTTCTGATAAAGAGTCAATTATATTGTATATTGAATGGTATGTAGGGACAGGGGATTTACAAATAGTATCTGTAAATCCCCTGTAAATACTATTTACTTCAGGTCTAAAACATTATATTACCACAGAAGTCCATGATCTTTGAAGAAGCCATACAATCATTTAAGAACAAAAGTTAATTTCTTCCTTGTTGCCTGCATTTATTATCTATACTACACATCTCACAGTTTGTTCATGTATCTACTTTTTTAAAAACATTTATCTTTACCTTCCTAGAGGGATTTTATGACCCACGAGGGCAAGGGCTTTACCTGTTTCCTTACACTGGTGCCTGGGTTAATGCCTAGCATCCAATGTCAGGATTGAATGATCAAATGTGTGACTGAATAGATGAACCGCTGTTCACAAATTATTAAATTCCATTCCACAAACCAAAAAGTCACAAAATATTAGCAATAACATAGTTATAAACTTAGCTCCTAAAACTATGAATTAAAGAATCCAAAAAAAATAGTTCTGCTTATGCTTTGAATCTGCAATAAAAAACTTAGTAAATATATAAGCATAGGATAAAAATAGAAGTGTCATCTGGATGAGTTATCAGTGCCCAAAGGTTGCATTCTGAAGAATATTTATGATGCTTGTGTTTCCTACTAGATTGTTTAGGTACTAGCAGATCAGTTTCTTTCATCATGGTCAAGTTTATCAAGACAGGCAAGTCCAATGATATAAAAATTTATAACTATTTCATGGTATGTATTTCCTTTGGCTTTATGTAGAATATTATGATATGCCCGGTGTTCTTTATGCAATTGGTGGATGTCAATGATACCAAAGTAATTGTTATCCAGTGGCCCTTGACTAGAGTTCAATCAACAAGTTCAACATTAGGAGGCCAAAGACAATTCACCATGGACTGATATTCATGTCTGATGACATGATTTCCCTGGACATTTTTAATTCCTGGACATAAGAGTTCTGAAACATGTGGAATACTTAATAGCTCAAAGTACAAAAGGGAAGCATTAATCATCTGGCATAATAATCTCTGATGAAGTATAAACACATTTACATTCTGTAAGCAGTACGCACACTCAGCCTTAATTTCATAATTAGTAAATTGCTTAATATTTGCAACTTCTTATGTAAGCTATAAAAGAACATTCTTAGTTTAACATACAAAGCAAACTACATTGGTCCTGTCAAGACAAATAATGATGTTTAAGTCTATGTATTCACTGCCATCTATAATTTATATCAAACGTTTCACATGTGCATAGAGGAAGCAAAATTATAAAATTAGAATAGTTTAATCAAAATACTAAGCAAAGTTCCAAAAACACCTTTAATACAAACTAATGCCCAAATGTGTCAAATTTTTGGTTTGAATGTTGATTTCTGTTTTCTGTTTTTAATTAAAAAGAAACACCAATCATTCATTGAGCTATAGGCTACAACATCCTGTATCTTCATCTGTATTAATATAGTATCTGATTATTTGTCAATATTAAAAATGCATTAACATGAGTATTGTCTATAGGCTCTTTTCAGAGGTTTGAGAGTGGAACAATAACTCATGAAACTTAGAGTTAATATCCAAAAAGTACCTGGCAATGTACCTGGCAAACATTTCAAGAAAAGAAGGACAGTATTTCTGAGTCTCCCAGGCCTCAGTCTGGAGAAGACAGGCATTGTGTGATGGGGCTAACCACAAACTATCTGGGTCTCTAAGTTCTTATAAGACAATGAGGATAGAAAACTATCTTATATTAAGGAGGATTAAATAAGGTCACACATTCAAGGTGCTTATAAAATGTGGAATGCAATAATTTTTTTTTACAGATACTACATATCTGAAAGGCCTTAGTAAGTTAACATTTGAGACAGGGACAGTTTTATTCATTTAATTTTTTTACACATTTTCTCCTAATCCTAGGATTTGCACATACACAATAGTTGCAGGTTGTAACCTGAGGATTTTGCTTGTATGTGGTGTGTGTACAAGAGTTTGTGGTGTGTGTGCATGTCTGTGGGTATGTGATGTTTGCTCATGTGTGCACAGGGTCTGCTGTGTGGCTTGTGATGTGTGGGTGGCATGCACATGTGTATCTGGTATGTGTAATGTGTCTGTGGATGTGTTGTGTACATGGTGTATGATGTGTAATGTTTGTATTTGGCTATGGGGTATGTGCACGGAGTGTGTGTGTGTGTGTGTGTGTGTGTGTGTGTGTGTGCCTGTGCACATGTCTCATACTCTAAGCCACCTGACATGGGCAGCGGCTAAGGCCAGGGCTGTATGTCAGCTGGAAGGTTCAGGGATGGTTCCCTGACAATTGCCTGCCTCCTTCTTTGAGAGAAGCTTCTTATCCAAGTCTTCAATTCAGTGAGTCCTGCTGTGCACTTTCTTCATACTCTGAATGAGGACATGCACTTAGTCACACCAGCTACCACTTCTGGCTGGCACCTTGCAGGTGAGTGCAGAAGTGATTTCTACCCCTCATGTCTGCAGAGGAAGCAGGGAGCATCTCCTCTCCAGCAGTGGGAGAAGGAGGCAGTAACACAAAAGGCAGATGGTTGCCACGTTGCCTTACTGGTGGGACGTGGTGAGTGCCCCAGAGGCTGGCCAGCAAAGGGATGGCCACCAGGCCTTTTCATTCAATGAGTAGAGCTGCTCTTGAATCATTATCAGCACTGTCCTGTATGACTGATATCCTAGGAACCAACTGTTTTACTGTCAATGTTGGTGTGAGAACCACTTATCTTTACTTTCTTACCTTTAAAGAAACCCCATCATATAAAAAAATTATTGCTCCTTTTAACCCCCAAACATGATTTTTCCTCCTAACCTGAAAATTTTTAATCTATAGGGTTGCCTGGACTTGGTTCTACAATCCTATTCTTTGGTGCATACACCCCCAAACATGAACATATATGCACACACACACACACACACACACACGTGCACCTACACACACATTCCAATTCACCATACAGCCAGCTCCACTCAACACCGTGCTCCTTGCCTTCAGTGCTTATTGAATGCCATTTGAAAAAAAAATAATTCCAGTTTTCACTCTGCTTTTTATCTATAGTTAATATTTAAATACTTTCCCTTGTTTAAAGCATAACTTCTAAACAACTCACATCAAGTTGCATTGTCCTTTTCTCCTAGACCCAAAGAATGTATCCCATGTGAAAAAACGGTCCCCAAACCCTGCTAATGTGGGACTGCCCACAACTAACAAGCACCCCTCACTGGTCACTCAGTCGTTCATTTGCAGGTCTGTCAAGACTCAGATACTATTTTCAGTGAAGTTTATCCCAAATTCACCTTTCCTAACAATAGTCAAGGCTGCACATCAAACGCTCAGCATATATGGCTCTCTTTATGGTTACTTTAGTGTGTGGATCCTCCCTCTCTAAGTAACTGAGAAGTACACACATCGGCCATCTTGACAGTTGGTAAGATACAAAATCACACAGCAAATAAACACTTAGAACATTCGATATAGACCAACATAATTGTCCCAAGATATAATTTTTTTATGTGCCAGACAATTGACTAGCTTTTAATTTTTGTTCAGATTCATTGAAAGAAGATGGTATTTCGTGATTAGCTCATCTGGGGAAGAAATGGTGCTTGCTGTAGTCTTAAAGAATGAATAGAGACTTGCCATTCAATCCTATAGTTCCTCTACTAGGTATATACCCAGAAGACCAAAAATCACAACATAACAAAGATATGTGTACCAGAATGTTTATTGCAGCCCAATTCACAATTGCTAAGTCATGGAAAAAGCCCAGGTGCCCATCGATCCAAGAACGGATCAATAAATTGTGATATATGTACACCATGGAATATTATGCAGCTTTAAGGAAAGATGGAGACTTTACCTCTTTCATGTTTACATGGATGGAGCTGGAACATATTCTTCTTAGTAAAGTATCTCAAGAATGGAAGAAAAGGTATCCAATGTACTCAGCCCTACTATGAAACTAATTTATGGCTTTCATAGGAAAGCTATAACCCAGTTATAACCTAAGCATATGGGGAAGGGGGAGAGGGAGGGTGGGCAGAGGGAGGGTGATTGGGGGGATTACACCTGTGGTGCATTTTACAAGGGTACATGTGAAACTTAGTGAATGCAGAATATGATTGTCTTAACACAATAACTAAGAAAATGCCAGGAATGCTATGTTAACCAGTGTGATGAAAATGTGTCAAACTGTTTATAAAACCAGTGCATCATGTCCCATGATCACATTAATGTACACAGCTCTGATCTAATACTAATAAAAAAGGGGGGGGAATGAATAGGACTCAACCAACAGAGAGGAAAACGGAGACTCAATATTCTCAATATTGTTACCAAGACTAAGAAATAAAGTGTTTCAGATGTGATGGAAGATTAATATTCATATCTGGATACATAGGATAAGATTAAAATATGACAGGCCTGGATTCTATTATTTTTTTCTCATTAAAATACATGACTACAACCCATCCATCTTGTTTCTCTTAGAAGTCTTTACAAAGAGCCACAAAGGAGAAAACCGTGAGTTGTCTTCCTAAGAAGCAGAAGGAATTAACCACTTAGGCATTTTTTAATAAGTGTTACATCTTATTACTAATTTGATTTCTTTTTCCTTTTTAATAGACCTTTTTTGATCAATAGAGTTCATGTCTATGGAATGAAGTCTTGAAACCTTGGAAACAAAATAATAAAAACCAAGAAAAGAAATCAGAGACAGAATCTCTTATTTTCTAGCAAGAAAGATTAGAATCAAAATGGTGAACCTTATAAACCAAAATGAATTTATTAAATGATGTGAACATTATCAATAAATACATATCATAAAGTAATAAATAATAAAATAAATACTATTTATTATCAGCCTGTTCATTTGCTTCTCTTTTTTCTTACAAGTTTTATGTTTATAAATGTGTAGGTTCACTTTAGGAAATCTCATCGCTTGGTAACCACCTGCATGTTCATTAAGTTTAAAATCATTAAGATGTATATTTTATATTTAAAATATCTAAAAGAGTGACATATGGATAAAAATCCAAGTGAGGTTTGCTAAAGCTTTTAATTAGTTAAAAAATTGGAAATCGTTAACGAAAATAATTAATTAGATCTCTCACAAAAGGTAAATAACGAAAATTAAAGAGTAGCTATCTATCTATATATTATATATACAATATTCAAAACTCACCATACTATACTCCTAAAATCTGTACATTGTGTTGTATATTATTTATAACACAACGAAAGTGGTTAACGAACAAAAAGGATGCCTCTATGTAAATGGTCAGGAAATGAGAAGACAGCGTCAGCAAAACTAATAGAAAGGGTTGAGGAAGAAGAGACCAACAATGCTGCTGTCCCACAGGACAAAGTGACAAGGAATCAGGAGGGCTGTGGGCACTGCTGAGGAGAGCCAGTTTGGAAATGTCAGAGGGTCTTGGCTGAATGCCAGTTCACACCTTTAATAAGATGCAAGCTCAGGACCTGGGGTTATTGGTCATTAGGCAGAGCAGTAAAGAATGTTACGAGAACACAAAACATGTGCCAGATGAATTTTAGTGAAATTAAGAGTAGTGTAAAGATGAAAGGTGAATGTTTCTAACTAATTTAAGAATCTACAGTCTTTACACTAACTGTCTATCTGCAGAGCCACGGGAGAGACAGTCCCCTGTCTGCCCCGACTTGACAGCTAAATTCTCCCAGCCCTTCCTCAGCTCTGCTCCTGTCTGGCAAATGCCAACTTAAGCTCAACTTTGAAGGCTGCTTTTGAGTCACACTTTCTTTGATACTTTTTCTGGACTCTGATTAAGATAAACTGAGGACATTTTGGTGTGTGCACCCAGGAATCTCTCCAGAGGGCCCTGAGGTGCCTAATTGGATCCTCCAAGCAGCATCCTTCTCCCTGTCCCCACACCCAGCCAGCCCCCCGAGGCCCTGGGGATGCTGAGGGTGAGCCTGTGAATGGGGCAGTAGAAGACCATTGTCCCTGCACTGCCAGCTTCTATGCCAGAAGCTCCTGAGGGTAGACATGATATGAAGTGAATCGGTCCCACATCTTCTCTGCCACGTCTCTTTACACAAACACACACACACACACACACACACAAAAGAAAAAAAAGAAAGAAAAGAAGGAAGAAAGGAAAGAATGAAGGAAGGGGGGAGTTCAGGGAGTTTATAGTAATGAAAAATAAAAGGATTCTTTTCACTCCCTATACACTTCTTCACATTAATTTTCTTTTTTTTTTTTTATTTTTTTGTAGAGACAGAGTCTCACTGTACCGCCCTCGGGTAGAGTGCTGTGGTGTCACGGCTCACAGCAACCTCTAACTCTTGGGCTTACGCGATTCTCCTGCCTCAGCCTCCCGAGCAGCTGGGACTACAGGCACCGGCCACAACGCCCGGCTATTTTCTTTGTTGCAGTTTGGCCTGGGCTGGGTTTGAACCCGCCACCCTCGGCATATGGGGCCGGTGCCCTACTCACTGAGCCGCCCCACATTAATTTTCTTCAAATAAGTTTTGAGGAACTTTGAGACTCAGTGAAGATGAGTGACCTGACACTATCCCTGGATGCAGACCCAGGAAGGTTCAGGGGTTCATTACTTCTGAGACCTGGATGGACATGTTCTGATGGTACTATGAATTTTAGTGCCTTGACTTCCTCTTCTTAGGAATAACCATCCCCAGAATTGACTTTCAGACAACAGTTTGAATGATCTTGCCAAAACAACCTTGAGGGAGATGATATCTCAAAATTCAGTTTGGAGCACTCCAATAGCCTCATTCAGTCAAAATACTTTTTTTTTTGGAATAACATGGAAAATAAAAATATTTACCAGCTTAATAAATAATGGGACATTCATGAATTATGAATCATCTGATAGATTTAGTGTGAGGACACACTGCCCTTTACAGAATGAGCTCATTACTAGTCAAAAACAAAGTTAGAATCACAAATAAGAGCTTCCAAGAAACATTTTTAATTAGCACTAATACAATGACATTTATCATGCTGACTAATAAAAATTCTTTTATATGGAATTTCTTGTCTATTTTGGGGAAAGAAATAAAGAACACTTTTTTTGAGGAAAAATTATAGGTAAAAATTGAATAATAATTCAAGAATTCACTGCATCCACTTAGTAATTTAATGAATGGTGATATTATAGCAAGTTTGTTATTGTCATTTGAAAGCATCTTTAAATTTAAGCATATGTTTCCATCATAGATTGCATAGTTCTAAAAATATTGTAAAATGAGGAATTTACTCTTCAGGTCTCAAAATATACTTTTCTTTAATTGTACCCCCCACCAAAATAATGAGGATTTGAAACTCTGAAAAAATTGTGGTGATATTTTTATGTCTGTTGGTACATTTTATGGTTCTCTGAATAATTTTATATTAATATCATATACTGTTTCATTTGAGTGATGTGCCATATCATATAATATCAATTAGTTGCAAAATACGGCACAAAAAAAGAATTGTGTACCTCTATTTATAGAAATTCAAGTGTTTATTGCAAATGTTAGTGGCTGATACTACACTATAGTTCACAGAGTGAGAGCCTGTGGCTCCCAGCTGCTGGTAACAGCACTAAGGTGCTGAATGAATAGTAGGTAGTTTGTGTATCAGAGCAACTTAAGATTGTTTTCAAATATGCTTTTCTAAGCAGTAATGTCTGAAAGGATCTACTTTTATTGATAGAAGTGGTGATGTAACTAAAACCATTTTATGCCACCTGTAATTCATTGTTTAGATTGCATCTGAATAGCCTATCTTGGAATCACCAATATATGGGTATTCAAAATTACTTAAAACACGTCCATTTCCTTAAAGTTACAAAACTGATAACAACCTTTTCATCAACTTTAAAATGAATAAAAAATAAAGTCCAATTATAAAATGTACTAAAACTATCTTTAGCATTAAGGAAATATTTCAATTATTTCAAACTAGGAATTTCTAAGTATTTCAAGAAAACTAATCTAAAAGACAAATAATAGTCTCCATCTTTTAAAGGCTGCATGGTATTCCATGGTATACATATACCAAAATTTATTAATCCATTCATGGGTAGATGGGCACTTGGGCTTCTTCCATGACTTGGCAATTATGAATTGAGCTTCAATGTGTAATCTGGTGCAAATATCTGTTTCAAAGTAATTTTTGGTCTTTTGGATATACTCCTAGTAGAGGAATTGTAGTCTCAAATGGCAGGTCTAGTTTTAAATCCCTGAGTGTTCTCCAAACTTCTTTCCAAAAAGGATGTATTAGCTTGCAGTCCCACTAGCAGTGCAGAAGTGTTCCCTTTTCTCCACATCCACGCCAACATCTGTAGTTTGAGATTTTGTTATGTGGGTTACTCTTAATGGAGTTAGATAATATCTCAGGGTGGTTTTGGTTTGCATTTCTCTGATGATTAAAAATGATGAGCATTTTTTCATGTGTCTGTATACAATTCACCTGTCTTCTTAAGAGAAGCTTCTGTTCAAGTCTCTTGCCTACAATGAAATGGGATCACTTGTTCTTTTCTTATCAATAAGTTTAACTTTTATGTTTACATGGATGAAGATGGAACATATGCTTCTTAGAAAATTATCTCAAGAATGGAAAAAAATATCCAATGTACTTAGAACTTTTATGAAACCAATTTATAATTACTCACACTCTCTTATGAAAGATAGATCACAACTATAGCCCAGGATGAAGGAGAAAAATGGATGGGGAAGTTAGGGGAGGGGGGAGGTTTGATAGTGGGAGAATAAAAGGTGGGACCACACCTATGGAGCATATTGCAAGGGTACAGGTCAAATCTATCAAGGATAGAGCATAAATGTATTAACACAATAATCAAGGCAAAGCTATATTAATTAGTTTGATGTAAGCACTTCAAATTGTATAAAAAACAACATATTGTACTCCACATATGCATAAATGTATCCATGATCGATGTGCATATGACCTAATAAAAGGAAAAAAAAGACAAATAATAGTTGACTTCACATTTCCCACTACCTTGATTTAAAAGATTTTCTAAAATATCTAAAAGTTTTTTTTACTAAGACTCAAATATACAAATATAAAAAGGCATTGGAATAAGAAGACACTGGACTTGTTGCATCTTCCAGCCCCAGTCTTTAGTAACATCCATTTCAAGTGTCAGAGGTGGGTAGTACCCTATGTTGTCCCCTACACTTCCCCAAGTATACTTAGAAGACTGAAATTTTTACTTATTCTATATTCCATTCAGTATCTAGTGTCTTACTATACACAAACATCAGTTTACTGGGACTTGATTATAGTACTTATTGCAATCAGCAAGACCATATTTGTTTATTTACTTATTTATTGTTTATGTGGTGTCTAGCACAGAGCAGGATGTCAATAAATATTTGCTTGACTAAAATTCAATTTTGGAAAGTTGAATTTTGTGGTACTATTTTCTCCCTTTCTAATCTGAATTTTAAGTGTTATTATACAGAGATTCTGACTGCTATTGAACCAAACATCACAACATTGATTAACTTTGATTAACTCTATATTTTCTCACTCTATATATTTTTTCTTTTAAGCACTCTTGCTGTGCAATGATCATTTAAAGAAAACACATTTTGCAGATTTAATTTTTGTTCATTTGCTTCCTTGCTTAAAGAAATGCTTTTTCCTTGTATCCATTGAAATGCTCTGGATGTATAAGCATTATTGGGGTAGGGGAGCAGTTACCATTGCTGAGTGGCTTTGGAATTGCTGCATTCTGTATCTCTGTATTTGTGAGACATTACACCCTAGAGTAGAGAGAAGGCTCTGAGAAGTTCTTTAGTCAAGAAAAGTACTTAATCTTGTTATAAAGAAATATTACTAAACACTAGGGGTATCCAATCCATTAAAAACCATATATTCCACATACAATATATGATGTTCTAGATAGTACATTCTACGAACATACTCTAAGGGGCATGTACCACCACTCAAAGCTGTGGAACCCTATACCAGTCCCTAAACTATGGCCCCCATTCATATAAATATGTAATGAGGTCTGACAGTTAAGTTTGCAAACTTAACCTAAAAAAAGTGCTACATACCTCATTGCCAAATGTCACTACAGTCACTTGGTGACCAAGAAACGCATACCATCTTCCTGCCACAATCAGATGCAATTATCCTTTCTGATAAAGGAAAACACATATGTCCTTCTTCTCCCCCTTGATTCTGTTTCTCTACTGCTTCTTCTTTTCTGACTGGTGGGACGTTGTCCTCATAAGAATACATTTTGTAAATTGTTTCACATAGTAATGTTGAGGCATGGAGGGGACTCTGCATGCTGGCCCTTGTATCTCTTGTCAGAGGAATCCTGTTCTTTTCTGAGTATCCCTTCAACACATTCCACCTAATTCTCTTTTGTTACTGAAACCATTTTAACAATATAAACACAGCCTAGGGACTCTGCCGGAGACAGTACCTTTTTATGACTCAACCTAAACATATGCAGAACACAATTTCAAGTATCTTTGTTGTTGCCTTGAATTGTTCATTACCATCCAAGCATATCTAATCTCTCCTATAAAAATGAGTAACATGGGCGGCGCCTGTGGCTCAAGGAGTAGGGTGCCGGTCCCATATGCCGGAGGTGGCGGTTCAAACCCAGCCCCGGCCAAAAACCACAAAAAAAAAAAAAAAAAAAATGAGTAACGTAAGAGATGGAACCATGTATTACCTTTTAAAAATTGTCTTCATCTAGTGCGGTATCTTACATCATGAAGCTAACACCTGTTACTTCTAACTGTGAATGGCTATAACTCCATATTGTAGAATAAATTTTCTTATTAAAAATCTTCTGCTTTCCAAAATTTCCTGACTGCTTCATTAATGCACTTAGCTCAATAGGGAATCCCCATCTCCCAATGGCAGAAGTCTCAAGAGATCAGTTTACAGATTGAAAGCTTTAAATTTAATAATAATTCATAAGTCTCCTAGGAAAGTCCAGTAGACTATGTTGAGGTCTATAAGTGGACACAGTTAAGGTTCCTTATTCTGAGGCCAAAACCCAGTGGGCCAGTTCCAACATGGCTTGGGGGGGAAACATCCAGAAGACTTTGGGTGAGTATTTTAGCATTGAAATATAGTAAAAATCCAAAAGAGCTACTTTTTAAAACTTTTCTTTAGCTTCTCAGGGAATATGTATCAATATCTCCTTAGCAGAGATGCAAAGTATGATAGGTACCAACCTATATAATATTGTACTAAGTACAATCCACTGCCCTCACAAGTAGTAGAAAGATAAAGAGGTCTTTGCTCTATTTTTTGATAAATTCATGTTTGGTTTTGAAAATTATGCAATTTATAAATTACTACATTTTTCTTCCACTTTGAATAAATGCCTAGCAATGAGATTTTGGGGTTTTAAACCATTATTCAATTAAGAATCGGTCTTATTTGACCCTGCAGTCCCATTACTGGGCATCTACATAGAAGAAAAAAAATCCTTTTACCATAAGGACACTTGCACTAGACTGTTTATCACATCTCAATTTACAATTGCTAAACTGTGGAAATAGCCTAAATGCCCACAATCTAGGAGTGTATTAACAAGATGTGGTATATGTATGCCATAGAATAGTACTCAGCCATCAAAAACAGATGGAAACTTTACATCTTTTGTATTAACCTGAATGGAAGTGGAACACATTATTCTTAGTAAAGCATCACAAGAATGGAAAGAAAAAATTATATGTATCCTATTCTGATATGAGGACAATTAATGACTTAGTACATGGTGGGGGGTGTGGGAAGGGGAGAGAAGAGAGAAGGAGGGAGGGGTGGGGGGATCACAGTGAGTGACACAGCTATAGGCGAAGAATGCAATTATAAAAGGAACTTTACCTAACAAATGCAATCGATGTAACCCAATTCTTTGTATCCTCAATGAATCCACAACAATAAAAAAAAAAAAAAAAAAAAAAGATAACATTTTACCTTAAAGAGTGCTCAGTCCCAAGGGAACATTTCTCAGCAGGCCAGCAGCATTGCAATGGCTTGGGAACACAGTAAATTATTCAGAATTCTGATTCCACGTAGAAAAAAGTTCCAGTAGGTCTATTGCTAATGCCTCTTATTCAATAAAGGAATATCTCCAACAAACCACTATAAATTCTTTCATTCTCTCTCTTGAATTAATTAATTTTTTTTTTTTTTTGTAGAGACAGAGTCTCACTGTACCGCCCTCGGGTAGAGTGCCGTGGCGTCACACGGCTTACAGCAACCTCCAACTCCTGGGCTTAAGCGATTCTCTTGCCTCAGCCTCCGCAGTAGCTGGGACTACAGGCGCCCACCACAATGCCTGGCTATTTTTTGGTTGCAGTTTGGCCGGGGCTGGGTTTGAACCCACCACCCTCAGCATATGGGACCGGCACCCTACTCACTGAGCCACAGGCGCCGCCCATTGAATTAAATTTTTTTGAGGGAAGGTTCCAATATATTTTTGGGTATCTGGAAAGCCTTAATTGTTTGATGATTCCGCAACATACTTTAGCTAAAATTTCTCACTTTTTATCCACTATGCTTCAAATCTACCCCATAGAATAGTAAGAAATAAACCAAATACATTTTATGTGTGATAATTCTGCAAATTTATATATTTCATACTGAACAACACTAAATGTCAATTAATGATCTACAGAAAAAAATGAGTATAAATTATAAAGTTGGTACAATTCGATATACTATTTGACCAATGAAACCAGTAGTCCACACATGTCTCTCTAACAGGAAAATTAAAAGTAAAGAGGATATTTAAAATCTCTTTTTCCAAAATCAACACATTTAGTAAATAAATATGACTAAGTCAGTATCATTTAAGTCATCCTGTGCTACACTACTGTAGCTCAAATACTTAGAAAGTATCTAGTATTACAAACTATATATAGTGAGTAATGAAATAAAGATAAGAAATTCCTAATAACTGGTTGCAATCTGGTATTCAGATACAATTGGATTCAAACCAACAAAAATAATGAAAGACAAAGATGAACACTACATACTGGTCAAGGCAAACACACAATATAAAGAGATTTCAATAATTAACATCTATGCACATTACATGAATGCTCCTCTCTGTATAAACAAACCCTAACTGATCTGAACATTATGATATCTTCCTGCACTATAATAGTTGGAGATTTTAACACCTCATTGGCAATACTGGACAGATCCTCCAAGCAGAAATTAAACAAAGAAATAATGAACTTAAACAAGACCCTAGAACAAATGGACTTAACAGACATTTATAGAACATTTTATCATAACAAAACTGAATACACATTCTTCCCAGCAGCCCACAGATCATCTTCCAAAATTGATCATATCTTAGGTCACAAGGCTAACCTCAACAAATTCAAAAGAATAGAAATTACCCCTAGTATCTTCTCTGACCATCATGAAATAAATGTACTCAACAACAAAATAAATCTTCATACTCAAATAAAACGGAAACTAAAAAATCTATGGTGAATGATAGCTGGATCATAAATGAGATTAAGAAGAAGATTATTATATTCCTGGAACAACACAATAATGAATCCACAGACTAGCTAAACCTGGGGGATACTACAAATGCCGTCCTTTGAGAGAAATTTATAGTATTAGATGCCTTCATCAAGAAAACAGAAAGAGAGCAAGTGAGCAACCATGGACCACCTCAAACAACTGGAAAAGGGGGAAAAATCTAATCCCAAACCCAGCAGAAGAAAAGAAATGACCAAAATAAGAGCAAAATGAAATAAAATGGAAAACAATAGAATTATTCAGAAGATCATCAAAACAGGAAGTTGATTCTTTGAAAACATTAATAAAATTGATTAAACCCTTTGCTAGACTAACCAGAAACAGTGAAACAAGATCTCTAATAACTACAACCAGAAAAGATAAAAGGGAAATAACTACAGATGTCACAGAAATACAAAATTTCTCAACAATTACTACACAAAAATTCTGTTCCCAGAAATATAAAACATAGAGGAGATTGACCAATATCTGGAAGCACACTACCTTCCAAAACTCAGCCAGAAAGATTTAGAAATCTTGAATAGATGAATATCAAGCACTAAAATAGCATCAATTATACAAAAATCTCCCCCAAAAGAAAAGCCCTCGATGAGATTGTTTCACACCAGAATTCTATCAAACCTTCAAAGAGGAACTAGTTCCTATAATACATAAACTTTTTCAAAACATAGAGAAAGAAGGAATCCTCCCCAACACATTCTATAAAGCAAATGTTACACTGATTCCCAAACCAGAAAAAGACCGAACAAAAACAGAAAACTATAGACCCATATGATTAATGAATATTTATGCAAAACTATTCAACAAGGTAACAGCAAACAGAATACAACAACATATTAAAAAGTTTATATACCATGATCAAGCGGGTTTTATCCCAGAGAAACATGGTTGGTTTAACACATGCAAATCTATAAATATAATACACCACATAAATAGAATAAAAAATAAAAACCATGTGATTCTTTCAATTGATGCAAAAAAGGCTTTTGAAAATATCCACCATCCTCTCATGATAGAAACACTGAAGAAAGTAAGCTTAGATGGGAACATTCCTTAAGCTGATAAAGGCTATCTATAGCAAACACACAACCAATATCATATTGAATGGAGTAAAACTCAAATCATTTCCACTCAAATCTGGAAACAGACAAAGATGGCCACTGTCTCCACTGCTATGTAACACAGTATTGGAAGTCCTAGCCATTGCAATCAGACAAGAGAAGAAGATCAAAGGAATTCAAACGGTGACATTGGAGGTCAAACTCACCCTTTTCACAGATGATATGATCTCATATCTGGAAAACCCCAGGGACTCAACTATAAAGCTCAAAGAAGTGATCAGGGAATATAGCAGCATCTCAGAATACAAAATCAATACCCCCAAAATTAGTAGCCTTTGTATATGCCAAAAATCATAGAGCTGAGAATAAAATCAAAAACTCTATTCCTTTTACAGTAGCACCAAGGAAGATGAAATCCCTGGGAATGTATCTAACAAAACATATGAAAGATCTCTATAAAGAGAATTATGAAATTTTGAGAAAGGAAATAGCAGGAGATGTCAACAAATGGAATAACATAGCATGCTCAAGGATGGGAAGAATCAACATTGTTAAAATGTCCATACTACCTAAAGCAATCTACAGATTTAATACAATCCCCATCAAAGCACCAATGTCATACGTTAAAGAACTGGAAAAAATAGTACTTCAATTCATATGGAACCAGACTGAATATCAAATACAGTTCTTAGAAATAAAAACAAATCTAGATGCAGCATGTCAGATTTCAGGTTATATTACAAGGATATAGTGATCAAAACAGCATGGTATTGGCACAAAAATAGAGACGTAGTTCTATGAAATAGTACAGAGAATACAGAGATGAAGCCACATATCGCCATTTCACCTTTGATAAGCCTAAGAAAACAATGCAGTGTAAGAAAAGAATCCTCATTTAACAAATGGTGTTGGGAGAACTAGTTATCCACATATAGAAGTCTGAACCTGGACCCGCACCTCTCATCATTGACCAAAGTTGATTCATGTTGGATAAAAGATTTAAGTTTAAGACATGAAACAATAAAAATTCTAAAAGACAGTGTGGGGAAGACACTTGAAGATATTAGCCTGGGTAAAAACTTTACAAGGAAGAACCCCCTAGCAATTGCAGCAACACTAACAATGGGATTTGATAAAGCTAAAAAGCTTTTGCACAGGCAAGGATACCACAAATAAAGCAAACAGCCTCTGGAATGGCAGATTTTTTTGCATGTTATTAATCTGACAAGTAGAATCTACAGAGAACTACAGAGAATCTACAGAGAACTCAAGTTAAACCATAAGAAAAGTGTGAACAACTTTCTGTAAGTGGGCAAGACATTTGAACAGAAAATTCTCTGTGAATGACAGATGAATGGACAGGAAACACACAAAAATGCTCATCATCTTTAACCATCAGAGAAATGCAAATCAAAACCACCTTAAGACATCACCCAACCCCAGCAAGATTAGCCCACATCCCAAAGCCCCAAAACACCTAAAGCTGATGTGAATATGGAGAGAATCCCCCTACACTGCTGGTGGGATGGCAAACTAATACAGTCTTTTTGGAGAGAAGTATGGAGAATCCTCAAAGATCTAAAAGTAAACCATCTATTTAACCCTGCAATTCCATTACCAGGTATCTACCCAGAAGAAAAAATAATTACATTACCACAAAGACATTTGCACTAGACTGTTTATTGATGCTCAATCCATAATTGTCAAGTCATGAAAGCAACCTAAGTGCTCATCAACCCATGAATGGATCAACAAACTGTGGTATGTGTATACCATGAAATATTATTCAGCCATTAAAAAATATGGACATTTTACATCTTTTACATTTACCTGGATGGAGTTGAAATACATTCTTCTTAGGAAAGTATCACAAGAATGGAAAAATAAATATCCAATGTACTTCATACTAGTATGAAATCAATATACAAATAATTACATGCTCATAAGAACAATAAAACACTAATATAGTCCATTTCTGGGGTAGAAGGAAGTGGGGGTGGGGAGGACATTTGGCAGAGGGAGGAGGGCATGAGGTGGGATCTTACCTAATGTGCACATTGTGAGGATAGATAACATATCCCATGGGTGAGGGGCTCTTCTACAAATGGAATTTTACCCTGGAAGTGAAAATAATGTAACAAAAATTGTATCCTTATATTAATTTGAAAAAGTTAAAAAAAAAACTCAAAAAAAAAAGCAAAAGGCAAGATTATTTGTGGAACATAAATGATTCACATACAAAAGGAAAAAGGCTAGAGGATGGGGAAGATGGCCAGCTGGAGCCAGCTTTTGACAGAAGTTCCCTGTACTAGTTTGCCATCTCACCAGCAGTGTAGGGGGATTCTCTCCATATTCACATCAGCATTAGGTGTTTTAGGGCTTTGGGCTAATCTTGCTGGGGTTAGGTGATGTCTTAGGGTGGTTTTGATTTGCACTTCTCTGATTATTAAAAATGATGAGCATTTTTGTGTGTGTTTCTTGTCCATTCATCTGTCATTCGCAGAGAATCTTCTGTTCAAATCTCTTGCCCACTTACATGGATGGAAGGATAACGACCAGAAAGTACCCAATAAAGTGGAAGTTACTATATAATGTTTTCCGACATGGTATTCAGTTTTGGGTATCTGTAACTTCGGCACTATTCTAGTTGGCCTCTTTTAATTTTTGCCAGTGTACTATCCTCAGCCCTATTTGAAAGACCTAATCAAAAGTCATAAAAATAATAAGTAAAATGAGTTGTTTTCTAATTTATACCCCATGTCCAGTTTGGTTAGCTTGTTATGCAATAGAAGTGAAATATCAGGTTTTATTCCTGTGCCCTTTTTATAATTAAAATTAACACAAAACAAAAAGAAACAAACAAACAAAAAAAGCCGAGCTGATAGAGAAGAGGGATAACTTCACATCACCTTTACTGAGGCAAAATGCGACTCCAAGGAAGCAAATTTCAGGTACAACACTCATCCTGAAGAAAAAGAGTGTCCATCCCCTCCCTCAAGTTTTTTTTTTTTCTTCCTGTGGGATCTCTACAAGCAAGTGATAAACTGAGGACATCATGTCTCACCCCACAGGATGAAGTTGCTGGAAATGGGGACTACTTCTCCAGGGGTGACCCTGCTCTGAGCCTGGGCATTCTCTTGTCAGGCATGAAAGTTGAACACATGTTTTCCCTGACATTTTGAACTCCCACTCCACCCTTATCCCCTCACCTGGTGGTCCAGAAGCCTATCTGCTACAGAGACTGGAATGTCAGTGGTGTGTTTCTAGGACCAGGTATTGCAAGGGACATGGTAGTGAAGCTGTGCTTTAACAGTGAGCCTAGTAGTAGTGCAGATAGACAAACGTGGGGTGGGGGAGTTGTTGGGCTTGGCTCTGAGAAAGTTCAAACTGGCAGCAAGCTGAGGCTTTCAAGCTGCAGGAGCCTCTGAGCCAGTTGCCCAAGCCACTGCATGACCTACTGTAGCCACCCGCACAAGCTGCCTCATGGTCTGCCTGAGTCACTGCATGGAGCTTTGCAGAGACACCTCCCATGAAGCTTGAGGGATAGAATGAACCCACAGTGGTCTAATTTTGGAAAGACACTTCCCCAACTCTGAGGACTGCCAGAGGGAGCCAGACCTCTCCCTATAGAGATACCAGAGCAGCAGAGTGGCTAGAGCAAAGGCATGGTGACTGAGGGAACAAAACATTTTCTGACTTGTTATCCTCAGGGTTGGACTGAGCTCAGATGGAACACTCCCCAATTGCCATTGAGTACTCAAGGCAGGGAGGCTTCAGCTCCCCCTGTCAGCTGATGGCAGAGGATTGTGGCTGGCCAAGGAGACATTGACTGTCCTTTGACTTTGGCAGCTGCTAAGCCCTGGCACATTTGCTTATTAGAGGGAAATGGGTCACAGCTCTGTGGAGTTACCACTGATGGGGTGTGAAGGTGGAGAAAGAGGCACCAGTCCCGTGGTTCAACTCTTCTACTGGGTGGGCCTTTCTGACTCCATGGAGAACCAGAGCAAGTCACACATAAACTGCCAGTACACTCCTGCTAACTACTGGAGAACTTTTGAACACTCCCAGTTGAGAGTTGGTGCTGACTGGGAAAAATGCTTTGGAACTCTTAACCTGGGCCAAACACCCTAGGACCCTCCAAGGTGGTACCCTGGTTGTGCTGTGGTGGGAAGTTTTGATTTTCCTCTTCCAGTTGTTGCCCATGGAGGGCAAGGTGTCTTAGTTGCTTGTATTTCGCCAGAGCTGAGACTTCAACCCAGAGTCACTGATTCACTAGTATTGGACAGACACCATGGAAAACAAGACAGAGCCACCTAGCCCCACCACACCAAGAAGGTCCCCAGAGTCTCAGGCTGTAGTACTGTTCAGGTCCTTTGTAAAGCTGTAGGGGAAAAGCTGCAGTCACCAGTCCCAGCTCCTGGGCAAAGGGCTGGTTAATCACAACTCCAGGAGCCCCAAATCCAATTTCACCTTACCTGTTCATCTAGCCAAATGGTGAAAAATAACCATGGAGTAGAATCAGTTGAAAACCTCTGGCAACACGAATAATCAGAGTAGATCAACTCCCTCAAGGAATAACAAAACGGGCACAACAGATGATCCCATAAACAAATGGTTGAGATATCAGAAATTGAGTTTAGAATTTGGATGGAAAATAAGATTAACACAATGGAGGTAAACTTGGAATTAGAAATTCTAGGAATGATTCAAAGTTGTCTCAATAATTCAATGAATTCAAAGACAAAATCACCAAATATTGTGACACATTGACAAAAGAATTTGCAGACCTCCAAGATATGAGAGATACAGTAGAATCCCTCACTAACAGAATGGAGCAGACAGAAGAAAGGATCTCTGACATTGAAGACAAAACTTTTGAATGTTCCCATATGCTCAAAGAAGAAGAGAAGTAGAGAGCAAAAACAGATCATTCTCTCAGAGAGATGTAGAACAACTCCAGAAAACAAACATTCACCTTATAAGAATTTCTAAAGGTAACAAGATTGTTCCAAAAGGCACAGATGCTCTACTCCAAGAGATAATCAAGCAGAACTTCCCAAACATGCCAAAAGATACTGAAATTCAGATAGAAGACAGTTTCAGAATCCCAGCAGACTCAATCCTATTAAAACATCTCCCAGACACATTATAATTAACTTTGCCAAAGTTAATATGAAGGAGAAAATTTGCAAGCAGCCAGACATAAGAAAACAATAACATACAAGGGGAAGAATATTAAAATGACTGCAGATCTCCCTGCTCAAACTTTTCATACCACAAGAGGATGGTCATCAACCTTTAACCACCTAAAACAAAACCACTTTCAACCTAGGATCCTGCATCCAGCTAAACTGAGCATCATTTATGACAGAGAAATTAAATACTTCAATGGCATTCACATGTTGAAGAAATTTGCCATAACTAAACCATCTCTCCAGGATATTCTCTGGAGAATACAAGTACACAGCTCTTCCACTAAAGTAAATTCACTCTGAAACTTTTGATCAAATCCCAACTTTCACAGTAGTGAAAGGATTAAAAATGTCCATTGGATTTTCAAAAAACTTGACACTCAAAATACTACCAGGCTCATCAATACTGTCAATTAATGTGACTTGCTTAACTTTTCCTCTAAAGAGGCACACGATACATGCCTGACTAGATACAAAAACTCAGGCCAGATATATGCTGCATACAAGAATCTCATCTTACCTAAAAAGATAAATATAAAGTCAGGGTGAAGGGATGGACATCTATAATTCAGGCAAATGGAAAACAGAAAAAAAGCAGGTGTTGCAATTTTATTCACAGATACAATAGGCTTTAAACCAACAAAAGTAAGGAAAGGCAAGGATGGTCACTTCATATTTGTTAAGGAAAACACTCAACATGATGCGATGTCAATTATTAACTTTTATGTGCCCAACCAGAATGCTCCTCAATTTATAACAGAGACCCTAACAGACATTAGCCACTTGATATCCTTTAGCACGATAATAGTTGGAGATTTTAAAACCTTTTTGGCAGTGTTGAATAAGATCCTCCAATAAGAAACTAAGAAAAGAAATTTTATACTTAAACTTAACCATTCAACAATAGAATTTAACAGACATCTACAGAACATTTCATCCTAACAAAACTGAATACACATTCTTCTCATCAGCCCATGGAACATCCTCCAAAATTGATCACATCTTAGGTCACAAGTCTAACCTCATTAAATTTAAAAGAATAGAAATTATTCCTTGTATCTTCTTGGACCATCACAGAATAAAACTTGAATGGAGTAACAACAGGAATCTGCATACCCATACAAAAACATAGAAAATAACCTTTTGCTCAGTGATAACTGGATCACAGATGAGATTCAGAAAGAAATTACCAAATTTTTGGAACAAAATGATAATTAAAACATGAATTACCAGAACCTCTGGGATACCGCAAAGGCAGTCTGAAGAGGGAAATTTATAGCGTTGCAAGCCTTCCTCAAGAGAATGGAAAGAGAGGAAGTCAACAACTTAATGGGATATCTTAAACAACTGGAAAAGGAAGAACATTTCAAACTCAAACCCAGCAGAAGAAAAGAAATAACCAAAATTGGAGCAGAATTAAATGAAATTGAAAACAAAAGAATTATACAACAGATCAATCAAAAATTTATTTTTTTGAAAAGATCAATAAAATAGATAAACCTTTGACTAACCTAACCAGAAATAAAAGAGTAAAATCTCTAATTTCATTGATTAGAAATGACAGAAGAGAAATAAGACAGGACTCCTCAGAAATTCTAAGAAACCTTAATGAATATTACAAAAAAATCTATTCTCAGAAATATGGAAATCTGAACGAAATGAACCAATACTTGGAAGCATGCCACCTTCCTAGATTTAGCCAGAAAGAAGTGGAAATAAGGAACAGGCCTATATCAAGTTCTGAAATAGCATCAACTATATGCAATCTCCCAAAAAATAAAAGTTCAGGTCCAGATGTCTTCACATCAGAATTCTACCAAACATTTAAAGTGGAACTAGTACCTATATTACTTAACCTTTTCCAATGCATATAAAAAGAAGGAATACTTCCCAACACATTTTAAGAAGCAAATATCACCCTGATCCCCAAAACAGGAAAAGACCCAACAAAAAAAGAAAATTATAGACCAATATCTCTAATGAATATAGATGCAAAAATATTCAATAAGATCTTAGGAAACAGAATCCAGCAACACATCAAACAAATTATACACCATGACCAAGCGAGTTTTATCCCAGGGTCTCAGGCTGGTTCAATATATGTAAATCTATAAATATAACACATCATAAAAACAAAATAAAAAACAATGACCATATGATTCTCTCAATTGATGCAGAAAAAGCTTTTGATAATATTCAGCATACTTTCATGATGAAAACCCTTAAGAAAATAGGTATAGAAGGGACATTTCTTAAACTGATAGAGGCCATCTACAGCAAACACACGGCTAATATTATATTGAATGGGGTAAATCTGAAAATGTTTCCATTCAGATCAGGGAACCAGGAAAGGTTGCCCAGTCTCCACTGCTTTTTAACATTGTAATGGAAGTCTTAGCCTTTGTAATCAGGCAAGAGAAGGCAATTAAAGGCATCCATACAGGGTCAGAGGAGTTCAAACTTTCACTCTTCACTGATGATATGATTGTATATCTGGAAAACACCAGGGATTCTACTATAAAACTCTTAGAAGTGATCAAGGAATCCAGCGGTGTCTCAGAAATACTCACAAATCAGTAGCATGTATATATACCAACAATAGTCAAGCTGAAAAAACAGTAAAGGAATCTATTTCTTTTACAGTAGAGAAGAAGATGAAATATCTGGGACTATACCAAACAAAGGACATGAAAGGTCTCTATAAAGAGAACTATGAAACTCTGAGAAAAGAAATAGCTGACGATGTTAACAAATGGAAAAGCATACCAAGGTCATGGCTGGGAAGAATCAACATTGTTAAAATGCTCATGCTACCCAAAGAAATCTAAAGATTTAATGTAATCTTTATTAAAGCAACACTGTCATACTTTAAAGATCTGGAAAAATTAGTACCTCATTTTATATGGAAATAGAAAAACAACTCAAATAGCCAAGACATTACTCATAAATAAAAACAAACCAGGAAGAATCACTCTACCAGACTTCAAACTATAGTATAAATTGATATGATCAAAACATTGTGGTAATGGCACAAAAATAGAGAGGTAGATATATGGAAAAGAATTGAGAACCAAGAGATGGACTCAGACACTTATCATTATTTGATGTTTGATAAGCCCATTAAAAATATAAATTGGGGAAAAGACTCCCTATTTAACAAATGGTGCTGGGTGACGACTTGTAGAAGACTAAAACTGAACCCACACCTTTCAGCTCTAACACAAATTGACTCTCACTGGACAATAGACTTAAACTTAAGACATGAAACTATAAAGATTCTTGGAGAGAGTTCAGGGGAAACACTTGAAGAAATTGGCCTGGGAAAACACTTTATGAGGACAACTCCCTGGGCAATTGAAGCAATACCAAACATACATTACTGGAATCTGATCAAGCTAAAAAGCTTCTGGACCAGACACAGTTAAGTAAAGCAAGTAGATAGCCCTCAGAATGGGAGAGAATATTTGCCGGTTATGTTTCTGACAAAGGTATGATTACCAGAATCCACAGAGAACTCAAATTTAATAATAAATAAATAACAAGTGACCCCATTTCATTGTAGGCAAGAGATTTGAACAGAAGCTTCTCTGATGAAGACAGGCGCATGGCCTATAGACACATGAAAAATTGCTCATCATCCTTAATCATCAGAGAAATGCAAATCAAAATCACTCTGAGATATTATCTAACTCCAGTAAGAGTAGCCCACATCACAAAATCCCAAAACTACAGATGTTGGCATGGATATGGAGAAAAGGGAACACTTCTGCACTGTTGGTGGGAATGCAAGCTAATACATTCCTTTTGGAAAGAAGTTTGGAGAACACTCAGAGATCTAAAAGTAGACCTACCATTTGATCCTGTAATTCCTCTACTAGGTGTATATCCAAAAGACCAAAAATCTCATTGCTACAGAGATATTTGCACCAAATTATTCATTGCAGCTCAATTCATAATTGCCAAGTCATGGAAGAAGTGTCCATTGACCCACGAATGTATTAATAAATTGTGGCATATGTATATATACCATGGAATACTATGCAGCATTAAAAAAGATGGAGACTTTATCTCTTTTACATTTACATGAATGGAGTTGCAACATATTCTTCTTTGTAAAGTATCTCAAGAATGGAAAAAGAAGTATCCAATGTGCTCAGTACTTTTATGAAATCAATTTATAATTATTCACACTTTCTTATAAAAGATAGATCACAACCATAGCCCAGGATGAATGAGAGAAGTGAAGGGGATTGGAAGGGCATGGGGGAGGTTTGATAGTGGGAGGGTAAATGGTCAAACCACCTCTATGGAGCATATTGCAAGGGTACAAGTCAAATCTATCAAGCATAGAACAAAAATGTCTCAAGGTAATAATTAAGTAAATGAGGTGAGAGCTATATTAATTAGCTTGATGTAAGCGCTCCAAATTGTATAAAAAATCAACACATTGTACCCCATAAATGCATAAATGTATTCATGATCTATGTGTATATATGACTAAATAAAAGGGGGAAAAAACAACAAAAGGAAAAAAGGCACTTGTTGATGGACATATACACTTGTAACTATAGTTTTATTGGTCATGTAAGCTGTGAGACAAATCAAGATCTCAAGTCATATATAAATTTTGATTTTATACTTTATATCCAGTCCTTGATTTTTTTTGGAACTTAATCTTTGATTTCCTGTGACTCTCGCCCTGTTCTTTTATCCTTTCCTTGCCCTGCATTTGCCCGATTTGTGCAAGCACTTGAACAAGTGCTCCAGCCTTATTTTTCCTCATGCTCTGTCTCTCCCAAACCAGTTGCTCACATAGCAGAGGCCTTTCGAATGAGTCCCTGTCAAGATATGCCGACTACTGTGACAAATAACTGTCAATGTCAATGAATTAACATAATGAAAATTTATTCCTCAGCTGCACAAAAAAAAAGAAAAGAAAAGAAACTTCTATTAAGTCCAAAAGAAAAAACAGAGGTGAGACCATGTGAGCAGGGAGACACAAAGGGGGATCTCTTGCTCAGAAACATCAAACGAAGTGTTTGGGAAAATAATGCTGGAGTCTTATCTTAGAACATGAACACAGTCAACCAGATTGAGCAGGTGGTGGAAACTTCTTACAGAAGGAAGGGCGGGCTCCTGAAATGACAAAGGAAAGGAAAGAAGAGGCTCATGATTTAATGAAACTGAGTAATTTGTTCAGCAGAGCATGGCAGAGGTTGGAATGCAAGTGATAGGGATCAAATTGCAAGGAACTGTTTTTAGAAGTTTGGGGAATGTCATCGACAGATCTTATTTAGAGACAACATGATCAGATTTGAGATTTAGACCAATCATGCCAGCAGCTTTGTGTAAAAAATAAAGCAGACACTGTACAGCTAGAAAGCTATTACAGTGACATGGTGAGACTGATAATAAAATGATAGCTTCCTCTTACTGAATAGGTAGGTATTATCCACTAGACACCATTGTTAAAGGCTTTATATACATTATCTCATTTTTATTCTTACACTGGTCCTAGGAGGTAAGTACTATTCAGTCTTTATTTTAAATATGAGGAAATGGAGGCTTAGAGAAAATAAAATTAATTTCTCAAAGATCACAAAGCAGAGCTGGGGCATTACTCAAAGAAAATCCAGACTCTAAAAATATGTTTTTAGGCCTGCAGAGAAACAAAGATAAAAATGGTCACACAGTGCAGCGATGATGACAGTGGAAGTGAGAATTAACAGAATAGCATGGGGTTTTATAGGATCTGGGAAGGCAAATTAATGTAAGGGTTACTGAGCATGTACATAGAGGTGCAGCTTATGAAGTAGACTCTAACTAGACCCCTACATCTCCTCTGAAGATGAGCTGCAGCAGATTTGGGAGAAGGAAGAAACATTATAGACATGCATTTTCCTCTCGCCCCTACTGCAGTGTGAGCGCCATAAACTTTGAGACTCAAGCCTCTTGTTCATCACGTATTTTCAGCCCCTGAACAGTACCTGGCACACAGAAGACAGTTATCAATGTTTTCCTAAAGGGCAAATAAGGGAACAATGAGAAAGTGATGGCTGCCATCCTTATAAGTCACAATAGCTCAACCATCTGTACCAATCTTCTTGAAAATTAAGTTAAAGAAAATCGGTTACCACATAACAGTGTATTATTCAGGGATTTAAAATAGGTAGACTACCAGCAAACATTATTGGATTGTTAGATTTCTAGTGTTTATCCTAATTAGAGTGATTTCCTGGTAAAGTACAAGAGAAAGAGTTTCCTACTATTATGGGATGAATTATGTCGCCTCAAGTATCTATGTGAAACCCAAATGGCTTAATATCTTAGAATGAAACTGTATTGGATTGTTACAGAGGTGATTAAGTTAAAATGAGGTCAATAGGGTGAGCCCTAATCCAATATAAATAGTGTCCTCGTAAGAAGGTACGATGAAAAAAATTGGGACACAGGCACAAATAGAGTGAGGCTGGCCAAGAGAAAACCCTCGAAGATGAACGCAGTGATGCTCAGCAGTGAGGTATGTAGCACATTTTCTAGGAGGAGTTCACCAACCTAATTGTCCAATCTTGTATGTATGTATATAGTGTGGATATTTTTTAAAAGATAAAGAAGCTAAAATAAGAAATTTCCAAGGACATTGAATAAGAGTGCTGGGAGGTGATGGGGAGTAATATTTAAAGATAAAATGGAGGCACAAAAAAAAAAAAAAACATATTTATCACAAGAAAATGACCCACGTGTCGATGGAAGGATCAAATCCAGTCCAGAGACTACTAAAGGTGCCATCATATGTATTTGTGAGTAATGTATAAAGTGACACCTTTGGGCTAGTGAACCACTGAGGAAACACAAATTCAGGAAAATGGTGACATAATGTTTAAGAAAACAATTTCACTTAAATAGCAAATGATTATGAGAAAAATCTGGACAATGATGAAATTCTTAACAATTTTCACGAAAAAATGACCCTTTCATTAATCATACCTCAAAGCTCAAATATGAAGCAAAAGATGTAAATCTCGCTGTAAAGTCCAACTACCAGCATAATGACAGTTAGGAAATGGCACACACTTAAGTTATTCTCCGTTTATCCAACAAATTGAAATCCAAATTAATGTTTTAATGTCTTGTTGACAAGTTTCAGCCTACATTTTCAGGAGGTCAATGTTACCAGTGATTCCAGTTAACTGGTTATTCAGTAAGAGCTGCATTTTCGAACAAGATGTGAATAGTACTTTTTATTTTTCTAAAGCAAAACTGACTTTCAGAGAAACTATTTTTGGGACAACTGTCCTGAAAAAAGGTGTAATAGAAACATTTAATAGTTTTTCAACAAAGGACTGAGAGACGTGGGGAAAGAAAAGGGTTGATACTAAATTTGAGATACCATCTATTTGAAAATATCTTCAAATAGGAGAGGCCATTAATACTTCCTCATTGTAGGTATTTTTTTCAAAATATTCAATTAGACTTTGTGCCTAGAAACTATTTTAAAATAATTCTCCTAGAATTTGCTTCAACAATTTTTTTTTTTTGGCCTCTTTTCCTCAGAGAACAGACAGCATTGACCCATATGAGAAATCTCCCTGCTCAAGGAGTTTTGTGTCATAATAGTAATGTCATTATCAACAAAATGGTGAGGAAGGTACAAAGAATACTACTGGGATTAAATGTTTATATGGGAATGGGACTAGGCTTGGTTCTTTATAAACAATTCATTTAAGGTGAAGTCTTCAACTCAAGTCAGAATTTGAAGCATGTAGCTTCCTAAGGGTCTACAGAAAATATCTACAGAAGTGATTTTCTCAGGAGCAACACTATGAAACACATGTGAAAGCCATGAAGAAGCTATCAGGTGACCCCCTTGGGAGTCATTTAATGGGATTGTCAGTCATGAAGCTGGAAGTCAATGGAGCACTGAGCCTCTCCTGCTTCATTTCTTCAGCTCTAACATCTGAGAGTCCATCAGTCCTAGACAGACACACACCATCTCCAGCACAAATGCAGTGCCATTCTAAATTGGCTGCATCATTCCAAATTGGCTGAAGATGTTCTCAGTGCAAGGAACATAATCTAATGTTGGTCACTTTCAGCCACTTGTTGTCCATATATATAACCCTCCTGCTAGTACATGACACAGAACTGGTCTAATAATCTCTAGGTTAAAAATAAAGAGAAATTGGTTTCATAGTAGGGTGGAGTACATTGGATACTTTTTCTTCCATTCTTGAGATACTTTGCTAAGAAGAATATGTTCCAGCTCCATCCATGTAACCATAAATGAAGTAAAGTCTCCATCTTTTTTAAGGCTGCATAATATTCTATGATGTACATATACCACAATTTATTAATCCATTCATGGGTCGATGGACACTTGGGCTTTTTCCATGTGTTAGCAATTATGAATTGGACTGCAATAAACATTCTTGTGCAAATGTCTTTGTTATAAAGTGATTTTTGGTCTTTTGGATATACTCCTAGTAAAGGAATTGCAGGATCAAATGGCAGGTCTACTTTTAGATCCCTAAGTGATCTCCAAACATCTTTCCAAAAGGAATGTATTAGCTGGCATTCCCACCAGTAGTGCAGAAGTGTTCCCTTTTCTCCACATCCACGCCAACACGTATGGTTTTAGGATTTTGTGATGTGGGCTACTCATACTGGAGTTAGATGATATCTCAAAGTGGTTTTGATTTGCATTTCTCTGATGATTAAGGATGATGAGCATTTTTTCATGTGTGTGTAGGCCGTGCACCTGTCTTCTTCAGATAAGCTGCTCTTTAAGTCCCTTGCCCACACTGAGATGGGATCTCTTATTCTTTTCTTGCTAATATATTTGAGTTCTCTGTGGATTCTGGTTGCTAAATCTTTGTCACAGACATAACCTGTAAGTATCTTCTCCCATTCTGAGGGCTGTCTACTTGCTTTACATACTGTGTTCTTGGCAGTGCAGAAGTTTTTTAGTTTGATAAGATCCCATCTCAGTAATGTATTTTTGGTATTGCTTCAATTGCCCTGGTAGTCATCCTCATAAAGTATTCTCTGAGGCCAATTTCTTTAAGTGTTTCCTCTGAACTTTCTCCAAGAATCTCTATAGTTTTGTGTCTTAAGGTTAAGTCTTTTATCCAGTGAGAGTCAATTTTTGTCAGAGGTGAAAGTTGGGGGTCTGGTTTCAGTCTTCTATAGGTCCCCAGCCAGTTCAACCAGCTGAACTGGTTAAATGGAGAGTCTTTCCCCACTGAATGTTTTTGATTGGCTTATCGAAGATCAAATGATGGTAAATAGCTGGGTTCATCTCTTGGTTCTCTATTTTGTTCCATACATCTACCTCTCTATATTTGTGCCAGTACCATGCTATGCTGTTTTGATCACTATTGATTTGTAGTATAGTCTGAGGTCTGGTAGCACAATTCCTTCTGATTTGTTTTTATTTATGAGTAATGACTTGGCTATTCAAGGTTTCCATATGAATGCTATAACCCAACTACAGCCCAAGATGAGGGGAAAGAGGAGGGGGCAGGAGGAGAAAGGGTGGAGGGAGGGCAATTGGTGGGACCACACCTATGGTGCATTTTACAAGGGTACATGTTATATCTACTAAGTGTAGAATATAAATATCTTAACATAATAACTAAGAAAATTTGGTGAAGGCTATGTTATCCAGTTTCATGAAGGTATTTCAAATTGCATATAAACCAGCACATTTTACCCCATAATTGCATTAATGTACACAGCTATGATTTAATAAAAAAATTAAATAAAATAAAAAGAGAGAGAAATACAAGACTACCAGCTCTTACTTTGTCTTTCTTTCTTTCTTTCTTTCTTTCTTTCTTTCTTTCTTTCTTTCTTTCTTTCTTTCTTTCTTTCTTTCTTTCTTTCTTTCTTTCTTTCTTTCTTTCTTTCTTTCTTTTTCTTTCTTTCTTTCTTTCTTTCTTTCTCTCTCTCTCTCTCTCTTTCTTTCTTTCTCTCTCTCTCTTTCTTTTTCTCTTTCTTTCTTTCTTTCTCTCTCTCTCTTTCTTTCTTTCTTTTTCTCTTTCTTTCTTTCTTTCTTTCTCTTTCTTTCTTTCTCTTTCTTCCTTTCTTTCTTTCTTTCTTTCTTTCTTTCTTTCTTTCTTTCTTTCTTTCTTTCTTTCTTTCTTTCTTTCTTTCTTTCTTTCTTTCTTTCTTTCTCTTTCTTTCTTTTCTTTCTTTCTTTCCTTCTTTCTCCTTCCTTCCCTCCTTCCCTTTCTCCCACCCTCCCTTTCTTCCCCCCCCACTCTTTTCGAAGTTGATGACTACAGGGAAATGATTCCTTTTATCGGAGTGAAAAAGGTAAGTGAAATAGACAGAATTGAACAAGAATAACAAGCCTTGGAACACTAAAATAGTATTTGGTCATTGTTTATTTTTCATGACTAGATTTGCAGCAGGATCTTTTTTCCTCTAATTTGACAATGAGCAAAAATTTCTTAAATGGATAATAGTGACAGATGATATATTTTTCTTTCTATTTTAACCTGTAGTATTAAAGATCCTTTGTTTCTTTCTCTTCCCCCCCCTTTTTGTCTTGAGGATTGTTGACTTTTTGTTTCAGAACTGAGGCACATATAGACTACACTATGTAAAGCCCTTAATTTCAGAGAGGTTTAACCTGGATGCATGTTGACATGTGTCCATACTGATGGATGAAAGAACCCTATTCTCAAAAAAAGCACTTGATCTAAATACAAGGCTCAACAAACATGACGAGTACAATTCCCTACAAAGATGAGTCCACAAGGAGCATTAGCAGCATTAATATTAGGCTGCCTGACTACATGGTGTATTTGGGGGATACTGGAAAAGTTCTTTGGCCCAAATTGGTCCCTGCTGCATCTCAAATGCCCACCATTAAAGTCATACATTTGAGTTAAGAAAATTGCCAGTAAGACCTCTATTAAAATGCAAATGTGTTCCCTGGGTGGGGAAACATATTAAATCATTACCAGCCATTAACACTTTAGACCAAATTAGTTTCAGATTTATTAGCCAATTACTCAAGGTACAGAAGGAATGCAGTGGGGAGAGGTTAGGAAGTTGGTTTAGGGAGAACTGCAACACTGAGACACCAAACCAGTGAGGGCTGGCCATGATTTCATCTTTTCATTTTTCAGTAGTTATTGGTTTTTCTTCAAATAAAATAACACAGAAGATTCTCAAACAGAAATACAAAAAGTGGAACTGCTCTTGAGAAAACAGACGGGTGAGCCCTTAAGGGAGCTTTTACTATTATCTCTGTCCTCAATGCCAATCCTCACTACAACCCCAATTGATTCCTGAGGCGTCTCCAAAGAAAGGGAAGTTCTAAGAACCATGCCTTGGCAGTGCAGAAGCAAACACAAATGTCCTAATGCTATAATTGGGAAATGAGATGAAAACTATGCTGATTAGTATGATGTAAGCACTCCAATTTGTACAAATAATCAACACACTGAATTGGGCATAAATGATTTTATGATCTATGTTCAAAAGACTTAATAAAAATATTAATTAAAATAAATAAATAAAAATGAAATAAAATAAGAACCATGCCTTGGAGCCCATTGTGTTAGGGCATTCATTCTGGTGTCCGCACTTGCCCTATCCTTTTATTCCCTGTCTGTTAAGGAAGCTCAGAGTGGAGGGGAGCTAAAACCTGGAAAGCTGCTTCGTAAAAAGGCCCTGGACTTTCTTCACATACACACCAAGCTCCAACTCCAGACATTCACCCGCCCATGTCTGCTGTCACCCCAACTGAGAGTTGGAGAAAAATACACGCACCCTGAATGAATGCATCACAGCTTTCTTAAGAACATCCTTGACATTCAAATCATTTTTTTGTTGTTGTTTTTGTTGCAGTTTGGACGGGGCCAGGTTTGAACCTGCCACTCTTGGTATATGGGACTGGCACCCTACTCACTGAGCCACAGGCGCTGCTCCATTCAAGTCAATTTTAACTAAATGAAGAATATGTTGTTTCCAAATGTTTCAAACCTCTTGACTTCGGAGCATGTCGGTTTCAGAGAATCCTAGGAACTACTCTAAGGAGGAGAGAGATGCCAAAGAGGCTTTGCACAGGGCACAGAGCAGACTGCCCTTGAGTTCCTTTGACATTTTGCTGGAGTCTGCATCACTAACTGAACTCCTGGAGAGTAAGAGGCTGAGCCTCTTAAATAGTCATCAAAAACGGTAATATTTATCTTTTCATAGAGTGTGAAGACAATAGCCAACCAATATTTGATTAACTTCTGCATATAAAGGGTCTTTGCAAAAGAAATCTCACTGACAGATTGGGGGTTAGGAGGTGGGAAACAGGCCACTAAGCTAATACCACACATACAGATGTGTAAGGGAAAAATGTGCAGAGAATGAAAGAAAAAGATGAAATAAAAATGGAATAAATAAAATGGAAAGTCTAAGCCAAAATGCTTAGATGCTTTCATACACACATCTTAATTATTTTTTCTTAATAGTTCTTTTATTGTTTTATCCTTGAATGTGATAGATAGAAGAAGGCCAAACAGGAGAGGAACTTTCCAGGTTCACAGCATTAAGTGAGACAGGCTGAGATTCTAGTTCACATCTAGGCAAACATAAGCATATGATTTACCCACATGACGTAGTTGTCTTTATCTAATTTGATTTAAGGGAAATTAAGGCAGTCCAAATTTACTTATAAACACAAATTTCTACTTGCATAAGGTATGCCATTTAAATTCTGGTCAAAGAATATGAGAAATACATCCAACCTTATAAGCAGATAACTAGATGTCTTCACTTGTTCTTTTTTAACTGATTTATTTAATTTTTAATTATCATGGACAGATTTTTGAGTAAGATCATCCTTTTGTTGCAAAATTCTGAAGACAAAAGTTAGATACTTGTATAATAATAGCATCATTTTACTGTGATCAACAACAGATTTTTTGGAAGGCATCTAGAGATATTCTGTTTCTTTTTTTGGAAAATTAGACTGTATTTCCTTTTACACTAACACATGGCAACAGTTCCATATCATTTAAAAACTTCAAGCAAAATTCTTACATTATTCAGGGAACTGTTATTTAAATAAGTAGAGAAAATGATCTAAAATTACTGCAGTCTTCAAATCACTTATATTTTACTTCCAGAAGCTAGCAAGACAAATATAACTGTAAACTAACTATGCTTTAGTGATTTCCTTATTCCATAGTAAAAAAGACAGGAAATATATGTCTGAATGTTTCCATGGGTTTTAGTTCATAAGATAACTTGGCTTACTCTGGCTGTGACATAAATATTAAGGATATATTCAAGCCAAGTTGACATGATGCCTTGAGGAGGGTTTAGGAATCTATGGTCTTCTCAGCCTCCCCCATGATCAGCTTCTCCCACCAGCCTGGTGCATTTGTTATCATTGATGAACTTGCCCTGACACATCATTATCACTTAGGGTTCACTTTGGGCATGAACCCCCTCTGTGAATTTGGACAGATGAATAATGACAGGTATCCGCTATGATGATATCATTAGAATATTGATATTTCTCTGCCTTAAAAATCCTCTGTGCTCTGTCTGTTCATTCTCCATTTTTAAGAGCAGCCTTTTGTAAAATTTGGATTCAGTCAAAATTCCACACTTCAGAATCTAGAAGTCCACTTATGGCCTTCTTAGAAGTAACTCACAAATTAACCATGTAATTCCTAATTTAAAACATTGGTAAAACTCTGCATATATAAAACAATTAAACGTGAACCTTTGTTCTCCTCTCTTATACTTTCTATTTTTATTATATTTCTATAGTCCCATGCCAATCTTATTTGGTCTTACTGCTTACATGCTAGATGTAAATTGATAATGTCCAAATTTTATGTCTCCAACTGAGACCTCCTATTTAAATTGCAGATTTATACAACCAGTAACCCTCTCTACATTTTATATGGATACCTCAGTCATCTAACACTCTCAAATCGTATTGTATCCCTTTTTGTAAAATGTGTGTCAGATCCTATGGCAATTGAGATTGCGTGATCCTAAAAGCACACAGGATGAAGTAGATTCCAAAGCCAACCGACAGTGAGGAGCTGGCAGAGAAACAGCCTGCAGCTGCAGGTGGGCCAAGGTGATTCTTAGTCATGGAGGTCATAGGGTCACATTACTGGGTGACACCACTTCTCCTTTTAGTCATACATTCCACCTGCGGAAGACACTTCCATGATAGACCTGTTCCTCTACAGAGAAGACCAGGTCAGCCTTGTTTCCCTCTCCCTGGACTCCCAGAAAGGGTGCTGACAAGGTCATTGACAGTTTCTGACAGACAATAAGCATTAACTCAGGTGACTGATCCAAACTGTTACACTAAGTTTAAACTTTCCAGACATAGTAAAACATTTCTCTTATTATTGTTGCTGCTGTTAACTATTGGGTAGGAGGTTAAGCATTTATAAGGAGGAAAATATCAGCTGTATGTGAAAAAGAAATTAAATTCTTCACATGCATTTGTGTTAAAATATCAGTTAAATATTATTAAAACCTAGCATAATGTGCATTAAATTGATGAAAGTTAATACTCTTGTTTTCTCTCCATTTAAGCATTTAATAATGTCAAGAATCCAATGACATAAAAATGCATTACTATGAATAAAAATAAAAATATAAAAAGCAAAAGTTTGAAAATGCATATCTCAAATACATATGTAATCTAATATGTATGGCATGGATATGTTTTTGTAAATGTACGATGTTATGAATTGTCTCACTGTACAGTATAGGCAGTTAAAATTATAGTGGTTTTGGTCACACTGACATAGTCTAAGAAATTTAATGAGGTTATTTAAAATTATCAGATCCTGAGAGATAAAAGTTCTCTGTAAAAATAGAGACAAATTAAAAGATAATTTAAAGTATTGTTATTTAATTAGTCATCTTCACAGTAGATAATTTAATTAATTATGCTTTCTTTAAAAGTAGACTGATTTTGTTTTATGAAATAATAAAAGTTATAGCATAGAACCTTTTATTATAAAGACACTTGTACTAGACTGTTTATCATGGCTCAATTTACAATCTCTAAAATGTGGAAACGGCCTAAATGCCCCTCAACCCAGGAATGGATTAACAAGCTGTGGCATATGTATACCATGGAATACTATTCAGCCATTAAAAAAGTGGAGATTTTGCAGCATTTGTATTAACCTGGATGGAAGTGGAACACATTACCCTTAGTGAAGCATCACAGGAATGGAGAAGCATGAATCCTATGTATTCAATTCTGCTATGAGGACAGTTAATGACAATTAATGACATGGTGGGGATGGGGGAAGGGGAGAGCAGAGAGATAAGGAGGGAGCGGTGAGGGAAAGGAAAAGAAAAAAGTGACTAATTCTCAAATAGATTTGATTTAATTTTGACCAAAGTACATTTCTTGAACATTAATTTTTAATTCAACTTGTTAATATATTGTTTAGGATAATGCATCCTCATTTATAAGTGAAATACATTTGTAATTTTCCTTTATAAAAAGTTGTATCCAGATTAAGTAGAATGATTTTGAAGTATTTCTTCTTTTTCTACTGTCTGTAAGATTTCGCATGATCTGTTTTTTGAAATTATCTTTTATTTTTATTTATAAATATCAGTTGTCTATTTTTTGAGACTTTAGAAAAAAATAATAAGAAGACGTTAACTGATGACTCCATACGGGACCTAGAGTCAAAGCATTCTATGATAGACATACTCTTATCTGACAATGTGAATGTACTTTTTTGCATTATTATTATTATTGCCCAATATTTTGTTTCAGCAATCGTCTGATTTCTTTTCCGAATGTATTTATCTTCGTTCGTTCTTTACAAGGTTTCTGTTTCTAGTCCTTATCTTGAACATTGTTATTGTTACTAAATTTTAAGCCTTTTTAATTTTGTGAAGGCAAAAAAATGGAAACCAAATAAACACAAGTGTATGTATAGAGAAAATAAAAAAAAAGTTATAGCATAGATCTACAGAGTTATTTTACTTTTATATTTAAGACAAATATGTGTAAATACAGAATTACTCTGGTAATAATCCACCAGAACTTGCCCCTGGTTAAAGTTTCTAGAGGTTGATACAAATGTAAACACTCATACTCTGTTTGCTTTTTTGAAAAGTTATCTTATTTAGCTCATCATAAGGCTTACTTGTCATTTGTTTATACAGTTAGTCCACTGAATAGAATACTCCGTTATTTTGAGTTGCACAAAACAAAATAAAATAAACAAAAAAAAACAAATACACTGGATTATGGTTCTAAGAATTAGGAAAAACAGTTGAATAATCATAACATCTGTTTACCAAACTATCAAGTATGATTCTTAGCAATAATTTTGAATAATTTCATCACAAATGAAACGATGGATTGCTCATGCTGGAGCCTTCCGTCTCCCACTCTCAGCAGTGTTCCCTCCCTCCGTCCCTTCCACAATAGGCAGGAACATAAACAAAGACAAGCCGTTGGGTGTCGGGTTACTGGTTCTAGGGATTTTTCCAGCAAGCGAAATGCTTGTGGGCTCATTTTATTGTTGTGTGCAAGACAGCACACCTGTGGGAGCATTCTCTCCGACTCTTTGCACCTCTTATCTCTGTCTTCTCCCTTCTCATAGACAGAGCGAGACCCCTTCCCATTCCTGAGGCTCTTCTTCTCATTTCTCTTTTCCCTGAGGCTTCTCAGAGGCCAAGGTCCTCCATAGCACTGGCACTACCAAGTCGAGCTGGCACTGTTCTCACTGTGGCTACAAGCCCACACACAAGACACAGGCCCCAGGTCTGCACTGCCTTCAAATGAACTTTATCCTGTCTTCAGAAAGTCTTTTCATTCTCAAAAATCTCAGCCACTGTCCAAACACTGATTTGCAATTGAAAGGGGAGAGAACTGGTCAGTATTATGTAGAATTATCATATTATGGGAGTAGAAAAGCAGACATGAAAGAAAACAGGGTTTCCGAAAACCGGGTTTCCTCCTTTTACCTTAGTGACAGCTATTGCTTTCACTATATACGCCACTTTGAGACAGTTCATAAGAAGTAAAAGATATCTTTCCTGTGTCTAAGGCAGGTGTGTGTTTTGTGTTCTATTTACAGAAATCAAACTTTTACATCTGTACGACGTTTTAAAAGTTGGAAGGCCAATACCAGATTTGGGGCTTTTCCATAATTTTATACATGGGCCATAAAGAGTAATATCTGAAAGGCAAAAGTTTGCTGTTACTAATACATGGTTTTTATATTATTCATGATGTTTTAACATCTGACACCTATGTTTATTAACCTTCGTTTGACAGATACATTTTACACATAGACAATAAATCGGTTTATCCTTACAAAAAATGAGTAGCGGAATAAAAATTAACAAACCATTTCTTGAATCCTTGGCCTATTCAATATTTGAGGAAAGTACTTACTTTAAATTCTAAATAAATTTGCATAATTAGAGCACTATTCAAGATGATTTTTTTTTTGGGGGGGGGGAGTTGCAGTTTTGGCCAGGGCTGGGTTCGAACCTGCCACCTCCAGCATATGGGGCTGGTGCCTTACACCTTTGAGCCACAGGTGCCGCCCTCAAGATGATTTTTAATTCTGTGATCTTATGAGAACTTACCTAAAAACCGAAGTCTAAAGATATAATAAAATAAATCAGCATCTTGCTTCTTTGTTTCCTTTTTCTTTCTTCCTTTTCTTTTTTTTATTATTATTATTTTTTTTTTATTTTCAGACTTCTCTTACCAACCAATGAATCTGAAAGAACCAGATCTTGTGTGCATACGGGAAATTAATTCTTTAGTTCTCTAGAAAACTGGGCCAAAAATTGACATCTAAATTTTAAAAATGAGATTTAATCAATTAAAAGTTAAATTCAGTGTAATTTTATTTCAACGAAAACCAAGTCTGCTGTAGTAGCATGGCTTCTGGGGGTAGCTTTTCTCCTGTTTATTCTGGAATATCATTAAAAAAAATAAATAAGAAAAATAAATTTCCTCTCTCTACCTCAGCACACTATTTTTCTCCCAACATGGGAATATAATCATTTTGGAAAAGCAGAGGTAAGAGTGAGATATTTGGAAGTCGTAGAGAAAAAAAAATTTAAAGAGGAGAAACAGAACAGTGAGATGTTCCGAATGTTTACAATACGCTCCTTTTATTTATGTATTTTTTTCTTTTCTTTTTTTATTAAATCATAGTGTACATTAGTATGATCATGGGGCACCATACACTTGGTTCATAGACAGTTTGACACATTTTCATCACACTAGTTAACATAGCTTCCGTGGTTATTTTGCATCTTACAAGGTTATATGTGAATCCTAGTAAATGTGGAATGTAAAGGTCTTAGCAAAATACGCTCCTTTTAAAGAGAGAGAGAGAGAGACAGAGGCTGGTAAACACCATCTCCTGCCGTGTGCTGCCTCCTGGCCCCCCAGGGATTCTAGGATCTATGTTGCATTAGATTATTCTCATGAGCCTCCGACTTGTACTACTCCATTTCCTCTCGCACTGGAACTGGGCTTTGTAAGTAAATCAGTCCCTTAGAAAATCTTGAACAACCAACTTGCTTAAGTATTAAGAATAATTGAAATCTTTCCAACCTATTGTAGAATTTTGATTTCAGAATGAGTATGCTTTAAATAGGTAAGGTAAATAAAAACTTGGCTTTTTTTTCCCCTATTTTGTTCAAAAGCTGAATTTCCATTCATTTAATACTCCCAGATGGAAGTAATTTGATTTATAAATTTCAGTAAAAGTTAGGGAGTTTAAATTACTTAAAGCATTCCCCATATGCCTTTGTGAGTTTGAAAGGATAAATTATTATTTCCCTTTTAGAGCCTGAACTGTTGCCTCTTACTTTTGTAAATAAAAATTTTTCTTATTAAAGTAGTATAAAACCTTGAAAAGGCTGCCCTATATAGGTCTCACCTATATGCACCCAACTCTAATTTTGGTTGATTTTACCCGCTGTTGATAGCTGCTAACACTTTCACTTCACGAATTTCTTGTCTATATTTTACCTGTGAAATAATAAGCCATTCTTATTGAATTTAAGGGCTTACTTGCAAATCATAAAATATTTCAAATAAAGGATCCCTGTAGTGAGCTTTTTTGAACATAAAGAATCATTTATAAGGTGAAATACCACTTCTTAGTCTATGGTTTGGGACTTTTTAAATTTTGAGTTCTCAAAGGTTGATGTATGTGACTGACAGACATATGTCATTACATAAGTTTTGAGATTCACAAAAATCAACAAATGTAAACAAATGAAGCCCTCCCAGTAATACTGCTAAGATAAGCAAATTGACACTTGTGAGAGTAAATCAGAAAGAATGCGCTTGAATGTGTTCCTTGGAATTGAAATATTGGACCATAACACAGTCTCTCTCCAACTTTTGTATTTTATATATATATATAATATCTATATATAGATAGATAATGTTTAATATATAACATAGTAATAATATATATACTATCTCATATACTATATAGAGTATACATAGTATGTATAAGTTATAATATATTAGTAAATCTATGTATTATATAATAGTAATATACATATATAAAATAGAGAAAGACAGAGGAAAAGTTGATGGCTTGCTATGTTTTAACAATTAGTATATAAAGGGAACTTAACCTTTTTTGACAAGCAGAAGAGTTTTGCAAATGTCAGAAATCAGTGTGATATTGCTTCCTTTCAAAACAATAAAGAAAATGTGAGAATGGGATGAAATTCAGAACTAGCAGTTACTATTTCTTATTTGAAGTATAAGTTTAAAATCAATTCTTTACTTGTAGAATTTAAAAAGCCCAATGTTTTTGAAAGAACATTTTGGCCAATATTTTGCGATATAGAAATCCATTTAAAAATTAGCAAGTGTCATTCTTGGGCACTGGGAAGAACCCGTAAGACCCAGCAGAAAACCACAGTCTGGTGTCATCAGTGGCACTAGCATATCCAGTGATCTTGATCAAACACCCTAACTTTCTTTTTTTTTCCATAAGCAATAAGATTTTATTATTATTTTTTTTATCGTTGGGGATTCATTGAGGTACAATAAGCCAGGTTACACTGATTGCACTTGTTAGGTAAAGTCCCTCTTGCAGTCATGTCTTGCCCCCAGAACTTCCATCCATCTATGACTCACTATCCATTATGCTTGCCCTGCCTACATAATAAGAAGATAATTTTTACTTGAAGTGAATTTAAATAGCTAACTATCCTGGGTGTAGGCTCTTCAGAAAACCCATAGTAATAATAAACCTCTCAAGATTAACATAGGGTTAAGAGGAAAGTGTAAAAGAATAAGGTTTTGTAAACTTTACAATTGCAACGCAACAATGAAGTTCTTACAGCAAAAATCTAATCAAATTGTACTACTGCTATCTGTATATTTGTGTAGGTTGTCCTACCTACACAAATTACTCAACAGAGGGACGCTGTGGTCCTAACCCTTATCTCCCCAACCTTGCATCATGTTTTCAGGTTTCGCATAGTGAAAGAAGAAATAAATACATTTGATGTCATAGTTGGGTGGTTTGATTAATAGAAATATTATCATTTTATTCTATTGCCTAGTGATAGGTAAGAAGAAATCAAGTATTATCAAATGGTAAAAATAATGAATCTGACTAATGCTGTTCACATAGATTTTGAACAGTTTTGAAATATAAATTATTACGGAGTATGTTCAACATCGCAAATCATCAGGGAAATTCAAATCAAAGTCACAATGAGGTATCACCTTACATCTATTAGTATGGCTATTACCAAAAAGAAAAAGATAACAAATGATGACAACAATATATATTTAAAAAAAAATAAAAAGGAGCTCTTGTGCACTGTTTGTGGAAATGTAAACTGGTACAGCCATTATGAAAAGCAATATGGAAGCTTCTCAAAAAATTAAAAGTAGAAGTACCATGTGACTCAGCAATCCCTTCCAAAAGAAATGAAATCAGCACCTCGTAGAAATCTCTGCACTCACATGTTTGTAGTAGCATCATTCACAACAGCCATCATATGGGACAACCCAGGTGCCCACCACTGGATGAAAGGATAAAGAGCACATGGTGAATACGTATGTGATGGAATCTATTTTTGACATTTTTGACAGCACGGATAAAACTTGTGGACAATAGGTTAAATGAAATAATCCAGGTAAATAAAGATAATAGTAAATTATTTCACTTATCTTTAAAATCTAAAAAAAAGTAGACTACATAGAAACAGGGGTAGAAAAATGGTCAGCATAGCATAGGTGTAATGGGGCAGAAAAATGGGATGTATGTCAAAACTCCAAAGTTGAAGTTATACGGGGAGAATGACTCTAGAAATCTATTGTGCAGCACGAGGACCATAGCTAATAATATTGCATATATCCTGGAAATTTGTTAGAAGAGCAGATTTTTGGTACTCACTCACACACAAAGTATGCCAGTCATAAATTATGTTAATTTTCTTGAGTGTAATAATCATTTTATTCTGTATATGTTTGTCAAAAAATCATGTTGTATACCTTAAATATAAACAGTTGAAAAATGGAAAGGGAAAATGGTGATAAAATAACATTTACTATGTACACAGCTTTTACTTTTATCAAAATAGCTAAATATGGCTACTTCATGGACTGCTGTACATTTTTAGACTGACTTTAAAATTATGCCTTCTCTCTTTAAAATGTAATGAAAATGAATTTTATACTATACAGTTCTTGCATCACTATATCCTTCTTCCATTAGGTCTTATTAGGATTGATATTCTGAATGGGGTAGGATTTTTCAAACATATCGTATACTAAGAAATATTTATCTTCCTTCCTACAGGTCTCTGAACTATAGGGGACACATGCCCAGGAAAAATGTCAGTTGTAGTCTCAGTATTTCACTGCTATCCTTGGTGAGGAAAAAAAAATACTTCCTACTTTGAATATGAAGAATTGGCTGATTTTTCACAGAATGAAAAAAATTGGCAGTATCTTGAACTCAGAAAGGAAGATGGCAGTTATTTCAATTCAACTACTTCAGTACGCAGGAATACTTATTTGCTTCAACCTCTTAACAAACTCCTAAATACTCCTATCATGGTACTGCTTTAGAAAGCTCAACAAAAAATGATACGTCCTTTGTGAAATGCAAAGAAAAGAACTGACTTCTATTTTCTATACACAGCTGATCTTTTCAGATCTAAGCTCAGTGGGGTGTCAGTTTAGAGTGCTAAGGTATCATTTCTCTTTACTTATGGCATTACAAGAGCCTCAGAGAGATACAGCTGTGTAGTACCCTGGCAAAACAATATTGATCTCCTTTCAACAATGAACCAGAGGTCAGCTTTCTATCTGGGTACTTATACATCTGACTTGTACACCTAACACCATTAAAATCTATTTGAGTGCATTAGTGGAAATGGATTCTATTATGTGGTCTCCTGGGAACCCAAGTAGGAAGTAAGAGAACACTATGAAGACAGCTACTTTTAAAGACATTTCAGGCAATTTTGTTGCCATGCCTTAATTTCATTCACAATGGCTAACTGGAGTTAATCTAATTAAAATAATTTATGATGCTCAGTATTGGTACCCAGGAGTCAGGAGAAATCTCTCTCCCGGACGAGAGAAGCATAACTCACAAAGAACTCACTTTTCTGAAAACACAAAGAAAATTTAATATCATGGAGCTGGAAGATAAAGTGAAATATACCTTATCCCTATGATTCAAATTACTGAAGTGGATCACCTGACACAATTTTCATTTAGTACCTTGTAGGATGTACGGCCTTGTGGGATGAGATGAAATTTCTTTTGCCTAAAATAAATGTCCAATATTTTAAATTTTATAAAAGAAAATTTAAAAGCCAATAGTAACTGATCCAACAGTTTGCTTAGATAATGGCCCTACAAAATATAACTGTTGCAGGTTTTTAATACCATGTCTATATAAAATTCTGATGAAAATGCCCAAGTACTTAGTAATCCTCAAAGGAACTTCAATAATTATTGTAAAAATCTAAAATGTGAGTGCAATAGGCTTTAAAAAAAAGTTGATGATTCACCGCAGACCTTTATGGTGTTCTTGTTGCCTTCCCAGAATGAACTCTCACCAAGAATGGGATTATTCCCGCAGGTTCTGATTGAATACTTTACACCCTTGCCAAGGGAAGTGCATTTGATTCCGGGTCTGAAAGAATGTGAAGGCCATTCCTTGAATACTCTATACTACTGTGTCAGGATGAGGAAACATGTATCACTGAATCATTTTTGCAGCACTGAAGACAGTAAACAAAATTTTACCTGTTGTTAATTGAGCCAGTTCGTTTTTTCCTACAAGACGACCATACATCTTCTTAGGAAAAACAAAACAAAACAAAGCATGCAGGCTTCAGAATGATTTTTATGATTTTATTATTTTCCTGATAATTACTATAATCTCAAAGCAAAATATTGACCTTGTAGTTGTGAGAATAGTAATTTCAGATTGGCTAATAAAAATGAGATATAAGTGCTTTTTCCAAAGCTGTTAATATATCCAAAATGTGTGTAAATATGTGGGCCATCGGATCACTTCTGATTACATGAAAAGCTAAATTGTCAACTAAAATATATGAATGCATTTTATTTTTCTCATAATGTATTAGGTATACTTTAAAGTAAAATCAGAATAAAACATAAAAACAGATTCAAATATAATATTTATATCTCTTGTTAGTTGTTGGGAACCAGTCTGCATAAATACTATTATAATTGGTCTTAATGATTTTTAACCTAAAATTATTGAACAGACACCCTTCTAAAAATAATATCTGAATTTTTTTTTTTTTTTTTTTTTTGGCCTGAGTAGAATGCCATGGCATCACAACTCAAAGCAACCTCAAACTCTTGAGCCCTAGAAACCCTTTTCCTTCGGTCCCTAGTTGCCTGGCTAGTATTTCTATTTTTAGTAGAGATGGGGTTTCACTCTTGCTCATACTGGTCTTGAACTTCTGAGCTCAGGCAATGCACCTGGAGTACTAGGATTACAGACATGAGCCACTGCACCCAGTTACTGTATAAAATTAATCAATGATTAGGATCTACACTCTTACCATGGTTTTTAAAAGTTAAGGTATACAATACATCCTTTGTTACATATGCAAGTTGGATAAAGGTTGCTTTGAACTTGAAATCTGGCAGTGGTCTACTTTACTATTAAAATCCCAAACATAATCTCAATAGAAAAAACAACCCTACAGATTATTTTTTAAAAAATAAGATTATTACTACAGTAGAAATGATTAAAATATAAAATTCTAGTCAATAAAATTTCATATGAAGAAAAATTATTGAAATGAAATATGTTTGAAATATTGCACTTGCTATATTTCAAACATGAAAATGGAAATCTGTGCCTTTTGCTTTCTGTAATCCTAACTTTTAAAATTAAATACATACCTGCAAAGTGTACACATTTTTTCACATTTGTATAAAAAGTAAAAATAACAATAAACCTTTTTTTTTTTTTTTTTTTTTTTAAAATATGGAACGCTTCACGAATTTGCGTGTCATCCTTGCGCAGGGGCCATGCTAATCTTCTCTGTATCGTTCCAATTTTAGTATATGTGCTGCCGAAGCGAGCACCAGTAAACCTTTTTTAAAGATAACATTAGAAACAAAAGAAATAAAAGAGGAAGCCAGAGAATAAAAAGATAAACATAAAAAAGATTAATTTTAAGAATCATTAATCTCTGTTTAGTACCATGAGTAAATGTTTTCACTGCATGTTCAAGTGACCAAGGTTTGTTAACGTTTCTTCCCATACCATATTTTCTATTAGCATCAAGTTCTAAGAATTCAAAGCAAAATTAATAAGAATGATATTTTTAATGGTGTTATTATGAACTGAAATGCTAGAGTAAAGTAGGGTATTTATGATTTGCTCTCCATTTTTTTTTTTTTTTTTTTTTTTTGCTATATCAAGACAAAGGCACATTGTGCAAAGAGACTGCCATTTTGTCCTGCTCCTCCTCAGGATATTTTAAGTAATAGCTAATGATTCAAATACCTTCAATTTCAAAGCAACATGGTATGTTTTGGTAATATCTACCTCTTTATAGAAGCCGCCTGAAATGGTCACAGCTGAAAGCCTTTCATATTTGGCATTCTTACACAAATTCAAACCTTGTGTTGGCATTTCAGAAGAAATGTCCAATTATCCAAAATTAAAGAGAAACGATTAGCTCCAGATCATTTAAAACGTGTGCACATTGGTTATATGGATGCTGCATTGCATTCTAGGTGTTGGACAGGGACTGAGTGCAATGTTCAAAAAAATGTTGCTAAAGGAATTATAAGGCCTACCTCTTTTTCAAATATTCTTCAGACTGTGATCGTACAATTGGGTTTTTCTTCTTGAAGAATTCTTTTAACACTTTCTGGTAGACTGAAATTACAGACAGCATTCATTAAGATATAATTGGGATTCAGAGTAGAATTTTGAAATCACAAACAAGTTGTGAGAAGGTAAATGATTTTTCTGGTCCAAATGTGAGTTCACGTCATTATCAGTTCAAGCTGATGCACAAACCATGTGTGATGCATAGAATATATATAGAACGATGATGCTTTCTGTAATCCTGACTTTGCATTGGAGCAAAGGTGGCGATGCATTAGATACACAGATGTCATCCGGGAGAGCCGTCTGTATCCAGATGACCAAAATCTTGTTTTGTACTAAAGTTGGAAATGTTCAGCTGTGGCTTCATCACCCACATTGGATTCAGGAAAAGCTCTTTTGTGTTTCTAGATCTTTTTCCCCCTTCTTTGATCCATTGTAGAGATGGAGACGAAGCGGGTACTATGTTCTTTTAAAAAAAGCTTTTCATGTTCCTGAAAGACAGTTATTATGACCAAAAGCTTTCTATTCTGATGACTAAAAATAGTCTGCTCCACCCTTCAGCTGTAGTTCACAAAAGTTGTATTCATGCTTTAGGGTTTATGTTCCTTAAGTCCACCTCACATTCTTACATTCTTTTTCAAGTAAAGCCTCAATAGCCAGGGGGTTGAATGAGAACGTAAACAATGCTCACCGGAAGACAAGGTTATTCCCGCCTCTGACGGCTGCGACTCTGGAGCGGCGCATTGCAGTGACGTAGGACGGAAGCCCCAATGGCCATTTCAAGGCGCTTCGCCGGCTTCCCTACTCTACCGTGCTGTTTCTTTTTCTGTTCTCATTTTATTGGTCCTCTTCCTTATGGAACTGTCACTTCAGCATGTGGTGAGCTATGATGCCTTTCCTTCTTAGTGTGGCTATGTACTAGAAATCATAATGGCATAGCAATTGACCTGAAGATACCAAGGGGTGAGAGATCCTGACATCTCACTGAGTTTCAAAAACATCATTAGAATTACAAAGAGCTGGGAAAAATAGTTTTATGAATGTGTTTCTGGAACTGTACGTGTGCATTTAGAAAAAAATGCAGAAGTATGAACATCAAAGACAGCAGCCAGAGGAAAGCAAGCAGAGCCCTCAGAGGAAATCAAACTTGCTGGCACCTGGACCTGGCACTTCCACCCTTGAAAAATGGGAGACAATAAATGTCTTGTACTTAACAACAACGAAAATACATCAGTGAGATGATTGGGATGGAAAAGGGGACTCCATGAAACATACTGGAATAACAACAAAAGTTAATAAACAGTTTTCTAAGTGGAATAATTAAGGTTTATATCAGAGCTTTCTATTTATCAAGTAGGGCTGAACAAGCTAGGACATTTCTCCAGCTGAATGTGCCTCCCCCCAGGACTCACTCTGGCCCAGCACCTGCCTTGTTCTCTGCTAACTGACTTCTCCATGATCAGGGATATACATAGAACCTCCGTTTCTACATTAGGCCAGTTAGTTTCCATCAGTTTAGTCTGTCACAATAATTAATGACCTCTTAGAAACCCCTGGACAAATGTTCATAGAAACACTAGTTCTTTACATCAAAAACTTTGTAAAACTCCATAAATGCACCCTATGTATAAATAATTTCCTAGAATTAGGTGTAAGATAATTCTAAAAGAGTGCAGGAAAATAATAAAAATACAGAATAACTTGACACTTCAAAGAAAAAGTAGAATCATTTCTCTGTGTGTGTTCTCAGAAAGAAAAATAATGCAGAACTCCAACATGCCTATGCACATCTTTGCCTAGTGCATTCTACCTATGAACATCTTCCACAACCTGCTTCACCCTGAAACCCACTCTCTTCAAAATGAGGGTCAAAGGCAGATTTCTGTGTTCTGCCTGCAATTATCTCCCTCTTCCTCTCTTTCTCTTTTCTTATTCTCAGTTAATCCCTGCTCTTTGCTTCTCAATGCCAAATTTAGGATATGCATTTATTATCCATATATATTCAGTACATAACTATTTGATACTATTTGATATATATATATGCTTTAGGTTAAAATTGATATTAGATACATATACATGTGATGTTATTTTGAAATACTTGTTTGATTAACTAACTTTATTGGTACCAATTACATTTTATAAGACATTTCACTTAGGGAAAGTTCAGTGTAGAAACTATAAAAAAATAACCGTTTTGTTCTTATTACCAATTGAACTTACAAAATGGAGTTCTAGAACATAGTAGGTGCTTAGTAAATATTTAGTAGCTGAAGAAGTATACAGTCTCACAATTTTTAGCATAGAACATTCCATGTCTTTATTCAGCTTTGTTACTCTTAACCCTTTAGCATATGGCTTCCTTACTCTAAAAAATCCAAATGCCCCTCTCCTTTATCTTCTTTTTATATATTAATTTTATTTATTTATTTTTTATTCTATCTCCTTTAGAAAATTCACATTTTCTAGGTAGATAATACTTCCACATTAATATTTTGCACAGTCCTATTTATGATAGCATGTGTATTTCAATAGGTTCGATAACTGTTTCCAAATGTCTACTAGACAAAAATAACTGGACGCCTTCTGGCATCTAAAAAATCAAGTTATTTTAGTTATAACCACGTCAAAACAAAGAGCTAACACTTACTGATTTTAACAAAAGAGAGAAAAGGTAAGATTATCACAGGGAGAACACACGAATTTGACTTTAAGCAGGAAAATCTGAAGGTAATGTCAAGACCTGCCAGACCTTCCTGTGGAGACTCAAATGAACACCTAGATTTCAAACAGGAGGTAGATCTTGGAGGTATGAAATTGTTTGTGTACAGATGGAACTAGATAAAATTATCTATGAAATAAATGCAGATTGAAAACACTTAAGTACTCTGCCCTAAGTTATTCCAACATGTTAAACCAGGATGAAGGGAGAAGATGCAACAAAAAATAGAAGATTCATGTGTTTCAAAAGAGAAGTAAAAATATTGTTGAAGTAAAGAGGGAATTACAACTCTATGAAATTTGGGGGAGAATGAAAGAAAAATGAATAAAGAAGAGGTCCGTATGTTTGGAAAACTTTTCCTTGATCTGCACAGAGGTGTTTTTATATGGAAATATTAGAGCTGGTATTTAATCACAGTAAGTTCAGCAGTGAATAGAGGAAAATGAATAAAAAGAGAAAAACAAGTATTGACAACTTCTTCAAGAGTTTTGTAGCACAGGGAAGTAAAACAATGGTCAATAGTTGAAAGAGATTTAGGTCAAACAAAAGTCTTCTTCAAGATTAAAAAAAAAGAAAACACACACACACACACATATGTTGTGTGTCATTGAGAATCATCCATTAGGCAAATTTTGATGATACTAGAAAAAGAGAAAAAAAAAAGATCATAATCTTTGAATGGGTGATAATGTTGGGAATACAAACTTTGAACACGTATCTATTTAGAAACAGAAGACTAGTAAGTTGTGTCAGAGTTCACTGGCTTTTCAAAGCTATATGTACAACTCAAACTTCCAATAAGGTCATAGAGAAGGGTTTTATAAATAAAACATGGAATATGTGTATCACATCTAATGGAATTGGATACAGCACTCACAGTAAAAGCAAGATATTCCTATTTTAATCTTTTTTTTTTTTTTTTTAAGTTCTAAAGTGATACCAACTTTATTATCTGAGATTTTGGAAGAGTTTCTAGGCATGTGTGTGACAACACACTTCTACTACTCAGATTCTGAAACAGGCTTCAGAGCCCAGCGGCTGCATATTCATGTTCTAACTATCCTCATAATGACTAAACATCCATTTAGATGTATCAGATCATAACATTCCACAGACGATACTGAATGATATCTTTATCACCCTTTTTCTTCTTCATATTTGAAAGCATTTGAAGGCACTTGGATAGATTCCCAGAACACTGAGCATGGTCTCAGTGTAAAAGGAGAAAGGGAGGGAAGGATGAGAGAGAAAGAGAGAAAGAAAGATTTTCTTTGGAAGAAACTTAGAACAATTATGGAGACAATCCATTAATCAAAAACAAATTAGATCCAACAGAAATATTTGAGGCTATACAAAAAGGCCTTGGAAGAGGATAAGATATTCATAGTCAGGTTATAAACTTGAGAATAAAAATTATTTAAATTAGCTTGGGGGCCATTCAGAGAATACCAGAATTAAGAATAAAGGAAGTGAGTGGATGGTGGAATTGCTGATTGTCTTGATTTCTGCACACATATCAAGAAATAAGAGCAGTGATGACAATTGTCTCCTTCTCACAATGCCTTCCTCTAACTAAATATGTTTTGTTTCTCGTCCTTCCTGAGTTAATCAGGGCCAATGTTCTTGCCTGTTGAGATAACTCGACTCATTTAGAAAAGCTTGGAAGTTTTATCTCTTGGTTTAAAGTTCTAGGACCAGTAGCCTGATGACTGAAAATGGCAGGGATGTGAGTTGTGGCTCCTAATGAGGCCTTTACCTGCTGTGGCCTGGCTTGGTTACTTCAGGCTTCTGTTGAGGCCATGTGAGAAAGTATCACATGTCTCACGACAGAGTAAGACTACTTCGCTCTCCATAATGTAACTGAAATCGAGGACAACAGCTGTTGTAGTGTTGAAACTAGAATTATACCTTCCCTTCAAGGCAATTCCCAGATCACTCTGCCTCCGTCTTGGTCAGAGGCAACTGTCCTCATGGCTCTACATTCTGGGGTGAACATCCCTTCCCTTCACCACATGAGAAGATTATCCCCTGATCAAAGATTGGAACAAGCCACATGCATCACATTCCTCTTCCTTTTGTACCAAGTATTTATCATCTACGTCCATAGCAAAAGTATCTTGGCCATTTACAATTTACACTTTCACTTGTAATAGCTTGAAAAGCAGCCCATACCCATTAGCTATACCATATCATGAAATTCCAGTAACGCACTTGTGCATTTGTTTCTTAGCTCTTCCATACATGTTTACTGGATATTTTGGTGAACAAGAGGAATAACACTGAATAAAAATCAAGCTATCTTTGCCTGTTTAGAGCTTACTATACCCTCCAGACAAAAGACTAGCAAACAGGCAGCCCTCAGCTCTCACTCCACTGCTATTGGGACGTGATACCATCTCTGGGGTTGAGAAACTCCACAGGGATGTTCGCTGCTCCGTAAGGTGTGTACATGGCCTTATCACATGGCTCCAGTGCTCTATTTTTGTTCTAAACTTCTTATGTTAGATTCTTGAAAGGTCAAAAGTAAAAATGATGTCAATAAGAAGAGCAGACGTAACAATGATATCAATATCATCCCTGATGCTGACAATACTGAGAGAAGCTGAGAGGGAGACCTGGGCCCGAGGGGTACATGTCTGCCATAGGCGCACCCGAGGCCTGCAGCTCTGCAGCTCTCCTGTTAATCCTCACGACAATGCCATGCCTGTATCTTCATTTCACAGATGACAAGTCTGAGGTTCAGAGACTTCTAATAACATTCCCAGGACTCACCCTGCAAATGTGCACAGGCAACCACTCAGATTTATCACACTCCAAACTTTACTCCAGAAAACTGCCTCTCGTACAGGTGAAAGACTCTTTCCTAGATTCTAGAAACCTTACAGCGAAATTGAGACACCTGAAGAGTTAATAGATTTAAGTCCCTGGTGCTTTTGTTGAAACTCTCACTCGGGGCATGCAGACTCCATGTGCAAACACAGAATAGCAGGTACTTACAAGGGCTTTATTTTTACCATGCATTAATGTTTGAATACCTTTGTCTTGCAAAGCTGTTGGATTCCATTTCTACTTTTGGATTGTGACCTGTCAGGACAGCACCGCATCCTTGACCACCCCTGATGGCAGAAGGCCCTAAATCAAGACCCCCCCCCCTCCCGGAATGGAGAGCATGACTGGACAGCCCCACCCCATCTGCCCCAGCTGCCTGCTCGCTCCAAGCAGACTTTCCCGGCAGTGCGTGTCATTTTTAGACCTTGGCATGATAAAGACTGAGCAGGCAGTTAACAGCTCTAATTATGCCCAAATCCCCCAGGACTTGGAAACTGTAGGCAGTGAACGAGCTTGGAACTTCTTTGCAGGCTAGTTGACATACGCACTCATTCATTTAGTGAACATTTACAGGGGCCTAAAACACGCCCAGCCTGCAGAGCTGGCAGTGGAGACACCCAGCGAGGGCAGAGGAGAGACATGAAGGCCAGAAGACGAGCCTGTACCCCAGGTTCTCGGGGTGTGCTTTTTTGTTTCCATTTTGCACTGTTTCTTTAAAACAATAAATGAATAAACCATACCTCAAACAGATAATAAGTAGACAAAAGAGTGATGTTGATTTTTAGAGCAAAGATACCCAGGCCAAGTGGAATACAAGGCATTCGTTATTCTTTCATTTATTGACTTATTCAGTCAAAGCCCACTAAGTAAAAGTGCTCGAAAAGCAAAGAGTAATTTGGAAATTATATTCCAAGAAGGACTAATCCAAAAAGTTCTCTTCACAAACCCTAGTATTTGAAAAACATTAACACTACCCAGAAGGAAAAATAAAAATCTAGGGATGCCTGGCTCATGGAAAGCCCAAGTTAGCCAGGCAGGCGGCCCTAACTGCTGGCGTAGCCTTCTATCCTGGCAGGTGACCATGAACCGCTGCTGACTGACCAGTTCCCGGAGGGAAGGACAGAGACCTGGAGGTGGGAAGTGCTAGCAAAGGAAGGAAGAGAATTAATAGCAGCCAAAATTGATTGTGCGACTGGCATTTTTACATATAATTCTCTCCCTGTTGCAATGAGATAGATACATAATGCATTCCCCATGTAAGCAGATGAAGATGTATCCATCAGGAGATGAAATGATTTGATTCAACAACGACCTGGAGCCTAGCTCTACCCAGGGTTCTACATTACATCTGGAATGCACTTGGCTGTGCACTTAGTTCATGGCTAGTTCTCTTTCTCCTACGATGACTAAGCAGAAGAAGTACATGAATCCGTGAGAATAAAATCACAAAACAAACACCTTAAGGATTTGCTACTATTTTACAGAAAATTTTGTTGTATTGAGCTCTGACCATTTCAGACAAGTCTGTTTATCTCTCTTTCAGAAACTGAAGCAACACATAAGCTCAAATTGACCTAGATAGCAGTTGGAATTTTACATGACAATAGAAGGATTGTGAATAGTAGTGAATAGTAAAAGGCCTTATGAGGTTAGAATTTAGGTACTTGTGCACGTAAGGGAATACATTCTCTTACCAATGTAAGGAATCTTTCTTCTTCCAAACAATATTGAATAATATTTTAACAAACCTGGAGAAATTGAGAAGACAAACTCTTTTTGTCTGCATTGACAAATAAGTTTTTTCATTTATATTTGCAAACTATATGAAAATATAATAGTGCATATATTGGTATTTTTAAGTATATTTACCTGGAAAATTCCTCGGCACACTGCAAAATATCAAATACTATGTTTTGGTTTTCTACGTTTTAAGAAATTCATTTAATTCTTTTTGAAAACGGGCTAAATTGAGCAGCAGTAACAGAGTGATTTATTGTTTATGGATGAGAATTTCACAGCGTAACTTATTAGATGGTTATTTATAGCTTCCTTTGAGTGTTTTATGCGTGTTTCTGAAATTTTTATTTTCTCTAATTTTAGGGAGGCCCCAGAAAAGGAGACAGAATGACAAAGTTTAGTTGGGCGTTCTCTAGCTGTGAATTTTCCTTGTGTATTTAGAAGTTCCATCTCTGTTTTGTTTCTAGAGAATAAAATCTGTTAAAGGTTTGGGAAAGTATTTGGTAAAGTATAAATAAAACCTGGTAATTAAAATGCATTTTGCTTAACAATAATAAAATGCAATAACACTGTGTGAAAAACTGTATTTTATTTGTGTATTTTTGTCTTTCTTGTTCTTGTTCTTTTCAGTGCAGTGATCGGCAGCTCTTGCCCATTTGAGATGTGTAGATCATTGGTGCAAAAGAGACACCTTTGTTTTCAAAGGCAATGGAATTATTGGTTCCTTGTTTAATGACATTTTACTAGAGTCATCTTCACCCTCATTTGTAATACACCTGTCAAGAACCATAGTGGAAATATGAATATCTCCATCTTGATCTTGGGAGATTATTGCGTTTGTTCATCTCAACCAACAGTGGCCGCAGCATTTTCTTCTCCTGCAAGAATGTCTGTCTTTAGCAAACGACCTGTTACACCCTGTGATTCTGTTCAAGCTTCCATTTGGATGATATAAAACATGGTTGGTGAGTACTTGGAGTGTTAGAAATCACATTGAAATTGATGGAGAACAAGCTGGTCTAGTAGCAGCAAATTTCTTCTTGTAAAAACCTGGAAAAGAATGGAAGGAAAGTTTCCACAGAAAAGAGAGGGGCTCTTGGGGACTAATGTCTTGGCTCTCTCTATACATATGAGGAGTTGCTCCTTCCGTAAGGAGGAAGCCCCTTCTCAAGCAGAGCCTTTACTGCTGATGTGAAATAGAGTATGCCTCAGCCACCTTAGCCCTGAGAAAGGCTAAGATCTTCACATCCAGATTCCACTGGTTTTTAATCTGCTTCTCCACTGCCAGCTACCCATGTCCAAGCTGGGGCTCCATCTGGATCCTCAGTTGCCAAGGCAATTGCCTCTCTGCCATCAATTTATCTGCCCCAAATGAGCTTCTCTCTTCAAGGAGGAGGAATATGACTAGACAAATCTTTCTAGTCTAGTAATATTTTTGCAAATTTTGCAGGAAGACAGATTTCTTTTTAAACATGGCAGTTTCTCCGACACTTTACCCAATTTAGGTTCAAGGTCAGGATTATGTGGCCTATTTTATTTTTCCTTAAAGTCTCTTCTCCAAAAGCCCCCATGTAGCCAAGAAAAAAAGTGGAATATTCTTTCTCAGTATAATACTAAGGGTAGTGGCCACTGTAGTTGTGATAGTGAGAGTCACAGCAGCGGGCACGCACAGGCGCCTCCCACGTGTAAGGCCTTAATTGAATATTTGACAGAGACTGTCTGCTTTTATCCTAAAAGATAAAGGACTGTTGGCCCTCCTATTCTTCAGCTGAGAATTTGAAGGTTAGATTCATTTGCCCAAGGTTGGATAGCTCCCAAGTGGTGCTAGAATTAGAACCCACTTCTTTCTAATTCCATGGCTCAGGCTTTACATAGCGTACAACACTTCTTTATTACGGATTTAATGATTAGCATGCAATAAGTAGCCACATCTTAAGATATAAAGATGTTATACCATTTAACATTTTCCTGCATGAATTTCCTAAGTTGGTTTTCTCACATTACTACAGAGCTGCTTCAGACACCGGGTTATCTTCAGACACTTGTATTGCCTTGCGTCAGCTTTCTTGGAGATACCTACTTTTCACTGGAAAGCTTCGATTCTTGCCAGCAGTATTAACTCATTCTATCACCCTGATGCTTTCACATCTGACTCCTGCCCTATGCTTAGTTCATTGTGGTGGACAGTGGGAAGGGTTGAGAAATGTAAAGAAAGGTTAGGGAACTAAAACTCCCTCACTGTTTATTTTCTTTGGGTCACAGGATACTCTGTTTTGCATCCAGAGCATTTAGGTGATTATTCCTGGATATATTCAGATAATAAGGAGATGGTAATGGTTAGAGTTACATACACAGAAAGGGTTTTGGCAATGGGGAAGCACTGAGTCAGAAATCAGAGAGAGAACTTGCTTGAAGAGAGAGGACCAGCATGGCCTTCAGAAGGGAAAAACTAACGGAAACTTGGGAAGTCAGAACTCTCATATCCACCATTGTGTATCCGAATACAGGCTGTGGGGGGTGTAAGGAAATATTTACAAAGGGAAATAGTCAGGAAACTGGGGCTATAGGACAGGGTAAGGATCTGAGGAATAATGTTCAGAGGAAATTATGAAGGAACAATTTATGAGAAGGTGACTGCCTAATCAGAGAAGTGTAGGGAATAAATTACAGACTTAATAGCACAGTGTAAACTCTGGAAGCAGGTCTTGTGTCTGTGTGTCCCAACTCTAATACTTTCGTCCCACGACCCCTGAGCAAGTTCCTCCATTTCTTTTTTTAATTTTTTTATTTATTATTCTGAAAGTGAATCACCTACAGAGAATTCTTGTTGGCATCTAGACTATTATTTATGCAAATGTTTCCATTACGTACCCATAAACTAACATGTTAAGTACAAAGGTTCTATCCTGTAGTAAGTAGTTCAAGATCACAAGCTTTGGAATTGGATACGCCTGAATTTCAATCCAATCACTGCAGCCTTCTCATGCGTGCAGCAGAGCAAACAGCTCAGACCTGAAACGGGGCTGGGGCGTGGTGTTCAGTAAATGCCATCCTTCCTCTCTGGGTCTAATCTGAGACTCACGGTCAGCCACTGTGTTACTGATTGTCTCACGGTTGCCTTTCCGTACTTGGCTTTCTGCATTTAGCATATTTTACTTAAAGCATCATAGCCATAAATGTGATTGACAATTTTCTTCATAGGCACTGAGGACTTTGCCAGAAAAGACCCCTTTATTCAACTCCATTTTTATACTAACATTAAAATGGAATTTTACATTGGGGGAATATATATATATATATATATATATATATATATATATATATATATACAGCCACCCTGTATATTTGTGTGCATATATGTGTGTGTATGTATATATATCACATATCTATAATTTTATGCTAAAAAACTCAATTAGACAAAAGACAGAGAGATGGGTTGAATACGTAAAATGAATAAATTATTAAATTAGGCTGCGTGGGTGGTTAAGGAGTAAGAAGAGCTTGGATTAACTCAGAGGCCATGAAAAGGCCAGGAAAGAAATGAAATCTAATCGTCCTCCATTTGTAGTGTCTAAAGTAATGATTTGCATGTGGTAGAAAATGGAGGAGTGAAATATTACAAACAAAAAATAAAGTTAATCCTGAGTAACTGTGAAATTGACAGCAAAATTGATTTACAAGAAAGGTGAGAAATTAAATTATGACACGGCGACTGTCAGACGATGGCTTGCCATTGCAGTGAACTAATGAGAGAATGTTTTCTCCATCGTGTAACTGAGAGAATAAGAGGAAATAAGAAAGGTGACAATAGTTGGGGTCACGTGCCAGCACCAGGTAAATTCTTTAGTACCATAGTAAAGATACTCTTCATAGGCACTGAGGACTTTGCCAGAAAAGATATTCAAACTCTGTGCATCAAGTCTCAATCATAGAATTAAGGCAGTGCCAGGTTAGTATAAATTCTTTTGTTTGATAGACTTTCTTTTTTTTTACTCCCTGACTTTGCTACATTTTCTCCTCATGAGCTTCCCTAACTTTTCTTTTTCTTTCTTTTTTTTTTTTTTTTTATTGTTGGGGATTTATTGAGGGTACAATAAGCCAGGTTACACTGATTGCATTTGTTAGGTAAAGTCCCTCTTGCAATCATGTCTTGCCCCCAGAAGGTGTGGCACACACCAAGGCCCCACCCCTTTCCCTCCTTACAGTGTGTTTTTGTTGAAAGGAGTGTCCCTATCAACCTTATACACACACACACATTTTGAAAATATAATTACATTTCTGCAAATTACCCTTTTGATTGTCAGTATTTGACAAAGTCAAGAACTTAAGATATTGCATGAAATTCTTACTTATTGACATGCTATAATACAACTAAATCTGCTTTATCATAATGATTAATGGTATGTATTTCTAAATTAAGATCTATAGGGTAAATATATAAAATACATGCTCTTGCCTGAGTTGAGCTACAGATCTGAAAGATAAGAAATATTCAGTCTGCTTCACTGTTTAGGAGCCAAACTTAATACGTTAGCTTGAACAACAGTCTATTATACTTAAAACTCTCTCTCTCTCTCTCTCTCTCTCTCTCTCTCTCTCTCATGATGTCCAAGTATTTGAAGAGTTTGTGTAATGAACCACCTTTGGGGAAAATAATTCTGAATTTTTTTGTATCTTTCAAGCTAAACCAAGTTGAAAGTTAAAAGAATACAATGTTAATAACTGACATACCATGCTTTCTATTCTTTTATTAGATCTTAACTGTGTGCATTACTGCATTTATGGGTATTTCACAATGTGCTGATTTTATATACAATTTGGAATATTTACATCAAACTAGTTAACATATTATTCACCTCACTTAGTTAATTGTTGCGTTTAGACGTATATACTCTACTATTAATATATTTATTTTTTTATTAAATCATAGCTATGTATGCTAATGAAATCATGGGGTATAATGTGCTAGTTTTATATACAATTTGAAATATTTTCGTCAAACTGGTTAACATAGCCACCCTGGCATTTTCTTAGTTATTGTGTTAAGACATTTATATTCTACAGTTAGTAATTTCACATGTACCCTTGTAAGATGCACCCTAGGTGTGGTTCCACCAATTACCCTCCCTATTAATATATTTCATGTACTCTCTCTCTCTCTCTCTCTCCTTTTTCATATGTGTCATTTTAGATTCCTTGTATTAAAGTTATGTTATGTTATGTTATGTTATGTTATTGAGACAGTCATGTTCAGGTTTATGATTATGGAAAGGAAGAACTTCATTTGGAGCTCCTGAGAAGATCAGAGGGCAAATACAGTTGAAAGAACTAGATGGAAAAATTTTATCTTCGTGTGACCTTCATAGCTGTTTAGCTCAGTCAGATTCCCTAGTTATTGCCTGGGTGTCTGACACACTTCTACTCTCTAGCACATAAACAGAGACAAGAACATGTGAACATTGCCTAGCTGACAATTATATTTAAAATGATGGCTGAAATAAACAGCACAGTTCTTTGGCACTGTGACTCAATTCAGCTCTAAGTTAGATTTGGTCTCCTTGGACCCACTGTATCCCCAAGCTCAGTATTTGTTGGAGGACGAGCAGTGTGGAAGCCACAGGTGGGCAGCCAGGGTCAGAAAGTCAATTTGTGTCTAGCGTTTCACTATGAGCTCATGCTGGTGCTGTCTCTTTGCATGAAGCCTCTGTAGCTCATCTCTCTGAAGTCCTTTAGTCTTACATGCTCTCCTTTGTGGTTTTTCTGTTTCCAACTCCCACACACCTTTAATCATCCCAGAGTCATCTTTCTGAAACTCAGCACTGGGCAGGTGTTCCCCCACCTCCATTCATCAGTCACTCTCCATATCAGCTTACATTCAAAGTCTAGACCTTTGGCAAAATTTGGCTAGTCGCCTGGCAGGCAACTTTCTTTCCAACCCCATGTTTCAAGATCCTAGAAGGCCACATCTCCAATAATGATCTTCAGAAATTCTAAGCAGAAGCTGGTGGGGTCTCTCTCTCTCTCTCTCTCCACTGCCTTTGTACAAATCTCTGTCATAACCATATCCTCCCATCGTGCCAGACCACAGCTGAGAGGGGGCACCATTTGCATTCACCTCATCTACTGTTCCCACCCAGGGACTGGTGGGTTCTTAAGTTCTTCAGGCATTATTCCCTCCAAAACTAATCATCATCATTGTCTGTATTTTTTGAGAGTCTTCGCTACAGAATCTTAAATTTTATCATGTGGCTATCAGAAAAAGCCATGTCCATCCAAGGCTTTATTGCAGAAATTCAGGATTGAAATGAGGAAGCCATATTCTCTGCCAACTTTGTCTTGGCTCTTCTGTTTCTTAAGCATTGCATGTGATCTTGGTATCTACACTCAGCAGAATGCTTTAGAGCAAACCAGGATGGTAGATGAGAGAAGCATATTTTCTGTCTCCAGATATGTGCAAGAATATTGTGTGAGAAAGATATTTTTCTTATGTTTTTATGGTCTCAGGCAGCAAAACAAGCACCACATAATGAAAAATAGTGGGAGAGATATCTGGTAAGATGAAGAGCTCTCTGGCTTTTCAAAGAGAGGATGTGAATCTACTCAAGAATTATACCCCTTTTCTTAGACATGTGCTCAAAGTGTAGTTTTAGGATATTCTACCAAAATTACAGAATGGATTTGGCAGAAGATGAACTTTAAGGACTACCTGCCCTGAAGCATCATGCTTCCTTTGCATTCCCTTCCTTCTTAGCTAAAGATCTTTAACTATAAAGTTTCAAAATAAACATAGTAAAAAATCTTACTAACATGTATTCAGTATACCTTTATGTATTACTATTTCTTGCAATAAAAAAGAAACATATAGAAAATTATTTACCAAAACCCAATATTATATTACTTGGATTAAACGATTTTGTTTTATTGCTTATGATAAAATATTAAATTCTTTACTAGCTAAATACAATTATCTCCCTTTATTCCAGAGAGACCTCACTATACTGTTGTGCTTATGTTTTCCCCCTTCTTCTGTAAGCACAGCAGACATCTATATAATTTTCAGACGGTGACTCTTAACAGAAGATTTCAATAACACGCATTATTCATTTACCTTTCCTTAATTAAACATAAATATTAGAATTATTGTGAAATTTTTCTTATATCCCAGTGAATCTCATTGTTGCACTTCAAAAACATGTACTTTATCTCTCGGACCATAGTATTTCTATGCTCTTCTAATTCAGCATGTCGAAAATTCACTACCATTCATGCCAAAAATTATTTAAATAATTAATGACCAAGAGACAAAAGTGTACTGTTATTCTTAAATGCCGAAAAATGTGATCTTTTATATCCATCATCAAGTCACACAAAAATTGTGGCAGTATTTTTAAGAATGATCAAAACAACGATAACTGCATCTTTTGAAGAGTCATAATAAGGCATTTAAAGTTTCAGATCTTAGCATTGGTCTGCAGTCCTGGCAAACGGGACTTTCAAGAAACAGCATGATGGCAGGAACATGTACTAATTTATATCAGAAAGTAAGATCCCATCAGTAAATTGTTGTCTTCCACATCTTCACTCCTCAGTGGGCTCCCACAGGGCAAACGCAAGACCTTACTAGAAATGTGGCCCTTCAGGGCCCCAGACCCCCAGAGCTCCAGGGTGAGGACCTACAGGAATTGACCACTGGGGGTCCATGCGCACATCAGGGTTTGAGATGCACAGCTCTAAGCTACCAACTGTAGGCCAATGAACGTAAGAGTGATGTTTTTAAAGTAAACACTCTATGCCATTTATTCAGACCATCAAGATTAAATTTATTTAGTGTTTACTTTTAGTTTTTCATACTACATACACACGTGGAAAATATTCAAGTGGAAAATCTAGACTACATATAGAAAACTGTTTTATTTGTACTTAGCCATTCGTATGTGTAAGTTGAAATTTTTATGTTACTGTCGCTTCTTTAATAGGGATAAAAGTAAAAAGCACGTGATATTAAAATGATATATTCTTCAGTGTTGATAATCAGGTTGGTTGTGTTAAAGATGCCGCTGTGAGAAGGGCATCAGAAGCAATGGGACAATTCATTAAATGACATGTTACAAATGTCAAATCCATAATCATATGAATCATAGAAAATATTTCTACAGATCATTTCATATATCAAATTTCAATTATAATTCCAATTTAATGGTCTACTTTTTCATAAAAAGATAGGTGTGTATCACAACGGTTTAAGCAAATCTTTTTTTGTTTGTTTGTTTTTTTATAGAAACAGAGTCTCACCTTATCACCCTCCTTAGAGTGCTGCAACATCACACAACTCACAGCAACCTCCAACTCCTGGGCCTAACCGATTCTCTTGCCTCCGCCTCCCAAGTAGCTGAGACTACAGGTGCCCCCCACAATGCCTGGCTATTTTTTTGTTGCAGTTTTGGCCAGGGCTGGGTTTAAACCCACCACCCTCGGTATATTGGGCCAGTGCCCTACCCACTGAGTCACAGGCACCACCCTGCTTAAGCAAATATTAACGTAAATATGTAAGTTGTACTAGAAAATTTATTCTCTAGAACTAAAGGAGAAAGAGTCTTTTTATCAATTGTAGGCTTCATGTGTTTGGAAATTAACAAATATTTTTGAAATGTCTTTGTTCAATATGGCATTGACATTGGTTCCAGCAAGAGTCATTATAAAGTATCTCTAAAACTTGTAGGTAGTTTTACTGAAAATAAATAAACCAAGAAACAGCCAAACTTGTAATAAGAATAGACAACATTCTTACAGATCTATTTAAAAATGAGTGTGAAGAATTTGAATAAGACACAAATTTTAGACAAAGATAAAACTCAAGTAAATAAATTTTTCTTAGAATGCTGACCATTATATGTATAAAAATCAAATAAGCCAACAACAACAACAACAAAAATTCACAGAATGGAAATTACTGTCATGAGATCCAGAAAATGGTATTCTCAAAGCAGAAATATACGTGTTCCTCGAGAACGGCCAGGGACTCGGTCTCCACTGGCTCTGACCACACCTTTCCAAGCCAGAGTGACTCATGGTGAACAGCAGAGAGGGGCTGTTATGATTATTGAGCAAACCCCTTGGACTGTCATAGATTACTGCCATGTTATCATAATTTTATGACTTGCCATTCTGATGTAAACATTAACCATTTGTGAATTTAGTTAATTTGGTCACAGCTTTCTTCTGACCTAGCCTCTTCTTGATATACAGATGAAATTTTCTCCGAACTCTAAATTTTCAGCACGAACCTTGAAATCTGCACATTACACGTGGTTCAAATGTGTTCCAGGTCTCTGACACCTCCCAGGCTGTTAGCACCCGTTCAAGTCACAGAACAAGCTTCAGCACCTCCTGCTTTCTCTGTGCACCCCCAAGTGGTTTCCACCTGCTAATATCTTCCAGTCTCTTCTCCCTAGATCCACTCAGGTCAACTAAAGATCAAAGTTCAGGGTTACAGACTTTTCTCTTCTCCCACAGAGTGCTTCCACAGCAAGATGAGCTGCAAAGGAATCTGCATTAAGGCCAGACGTTGGAGCCCAGGTTCTCTCACACCAGGTTGGAACACGGAACCTCATTTCTCTTAAGGGAATTTTATGGAGACTCAATGAGACCCTGGTGCACTATCGGCAAATACAACGTCTGACACGTGGACGACTCTCAGCCAAGCCCATTTCCTTGTATTCCCTTTACAGAGTGTATCAGGCCAGGCAGCAGCAGGGACTGGCTGAGGTCACCTCTGCAGTGTGGAGTGGCGCACCAAATCCCCCCCTCGGAGAGCACCTTCCAGGACCAGGGACCCTGCCTTCCCTCCTGTTATTCTTCCTCCCACATTGCTCTCCTTGGTCTTACTAATGTGCATTTGTTTTCTGTACTACAAACCACTCACTCCTCACCCCGGTATTCTAGATCATCTCTCTGCAGACGTCTCAGCTCGGCTATGAACTGCACAGCGTCTAGCTCTGGGACTGCTGTGCCAAATGAACAGGTTCCTTATAAGTGACAAGGAGTATTTATTTCCACAGGATTTCCGTGTGATAATAATATATACATTGTCTGCCTGTTATATATTCAGAATAGCTGGTTCAAAGATTTATAATACAAGCAAAACAATAATATTAATATCTGTAGCAAAAAATAAAACACCTTTGACAAGGGAACTTATAATAAAGTCATTATTCTCAGTTTTGAAAATGACCAGTCTCTTCAACTTGTCAGAAAAAATTTCATGTAATACTTTCCTCAGGTCATAATTTAATAATGATCATTATGCTAATTATTGCATGAGGTATAATTCTTGTTCACCGAAATCTTGTAGAATTTCTTCATAGATTCAATTCTATGGAATAAACGTCCTTAAGATAATACTGTTTTTCAAAGTTAATAATCTTAGACATTAAAGGTGAACTGAATTTGTTAACTATAATTCTAATGGTTCAGTCTACATAAAAACACAAATTGAAACTTGGATAAACTGTCCCTTAGCCATTTCAAATCAGACATATTTGAACACATATAGTTATTCTGAATATCAGCTTTTCATATTAATGTTAGATTATATCCATTATGAATATCTTTATCTTTTATGTAAATAAAACTTATTTTCTGATAAATAAAATCTTGAGAAAAGTATAAAATTCCATATCAAAAGTAAACTCAAATCCAAGATTAAAAATAAATTTACTTTATGTAAATAACTTCTAATCAATGAAACTTGAAGCATGCATACAAACTTAGTTTTCTTAGCCATTTTAGGCTCCTATAAAGAATGGGTTCATTTTGGGGGGGAGGGAGGAATAAAGGCTTTCTTTTTTTCATTACAATGTTTTAGTCTAATGGATTTTACTCTTTATTTATTAATACAAGGTAGAAATTCTGTGCAGTTTTGTTACATATAAATAAGCAGTACACAGGTTTTAATAATTATTAAATGTAAATATATAGCTCTCAAAGTATAAAAATGTATAGCAGAGAAGGAAAGCTCTTAAATACTATTTACTCCTGAAGTATTGTATATTTGTTTTTAGAGTGTCTCCACGTTTTTAAGAGCCCCTTCAGGCCTGTGCGTGTTCCTGTGTATATCCATCCGTTATTGGAATGTAGTGCAGTCATTTCTCAGGTGCTAGCTGGGGATACAGAAAGAAAAGAAGGAAGGAAGGAAGGAGAGAGAAAAAAGAAAAGAAGAAGGAAATTCACATAGTTTGTGCTTTCACAATTCTTGGTGACTGATAGCTAACATTATTTTAGCAGATTCACAGGAGTTAACACTCCACAACACACTTAAATGTCTAGGAATGTGCCTTGTGGAGCCACGGCACGTCGTGTGATGCACCAGGGACCAGGAGCACAGAGAAGGCACAGGACAAAATTAAAACCCTGCAGCGTCCCGTCGGATGAAGGCTCAGTCACTCGCACCTGCGAGGCCAAGTCAGCCGACATCCTGAACAGCCATCTCCCCATTTATAAATGGTAACAACAGTAATATCTTATCTATCTTCCCGGCAGTATTGGCGAAGATACGAGATATACTTTGTAGCAAGTAATCTTGAAAATTGTGAAAAATTATAAAAATGGGTCGTTTTTACTTTGGGAATTTTGGGGCTATCAGCTCCTCCCACCAAAAGCCTCCTAACTTGATTTGCCCTTGTCCTGCTGCTAAATGAACTCTTCTTGGGTCCATTTCTGAGGCTTCCCTCCTTTTAATCCAAACTTCTTTGTCTTCATTCCGTCCCCAAAGCCCTTTCTCCGCAGAATTAACTGCAGCATGCTACAGCTGGAGCAGCCGTCCCTCCAGGTGACGTAAGGCAGTTAGCTCTGCTCTGACGTCCTTTTAGAAAGAATTCACTAAGAATAGAAACTGTGGGCACTTTGGCAGAACTCAAGGGCCGGGTTTTTAAGTGGCAAGACGTTTCCTTATCCCTCAACTGTCATCTTACGGCAGCAGCAGCACCTTATTCTTACAAATCTGAGTACACTTGATCACCACAACATTAGGCTCTTTCAAGCATGACGGACCTGTGTCTTCATAACAAACAATTTTTTTAAAATGCTTTTAGGCCTGTTTTTTTTTTGTTGTTGTTGTTGTTCTGTTTTGTTTTGTTTGCTTCTTTAATCGGGGAGGCGAAGGATTTGGCCAGGAGAGAGTGAAGCAATGAAATCTAGTCTAGTGATCCAGCCTTTTGTCCGTCACAAACTTGCTTAGAGAGTTCTAAATTACCACCAGGGCAGTACGAAACCAAGCCAGAGGCTCGCCACATGCTGTTTTATGTTCGCCTCTGGCTGAGAACATTCTCTGGGCTTCCTCTCGGCAGGACTCACAGACTCTTCACAAAGGCACTGAGGTAATTCAGGAAGGCATTACATCAAAAATGACTCTGCGGCTGCCACGTGGAGAAAACATAGTGATACTTGTCTTGTGACATACTCTGAAAACAATATCACTTAAAAATAGCATCCACTTAGATCAGAAAATAGTTGTTGGAAGTTCTAGAATAATAAAGGAGATGACTCAAATGCCATTCCAAATTAGACCAAGAAGTAGTGGTAACTTCTCCAGCAGGGTCCGTGGCTGAGCAAGGGCCGGTGGGGAGTCCCTGTCTGTGGCAGGGGACAGCACCCTGTCTGTGGGGGCGATAGCATCTGCCTGTGGGGAGAAAGCACCCTTGCCAGGGTGGAGGAAACAGCACCCTGCCTGTGGGGGGACAGCACCTACCTTTGGCTAGAGCTTCTGCTGGGATGTTGGAGTGCCCAGTGCCTCTTGGTCCTAATCCAAAGTTGTTGGACAACTGTCCCCCATTCTTTCTCAGAGGGAGAGGGTAACAAAACTCTTGTTTCCTTGACTCTTGGATGATTTTACCTTCAGTGATGGACAAGGTGTTTTACGTAGAATTAAGACATGCCTTCTTTATAAATAGTACTGAAGAAGAAATTGAAAACAGGCCCTGAATTCTAATCTGAGCAGGGCATGTTCTAGTCATTCATTTATTTTATAAATGTATTTTAAGAACTTAATATCTACCCTGTTTCCCTGAAAATAAGACAGTGTCTTATTTTAAGGTGTGCTCCCAAAGATGTGCTAGGTCTTATTTTCAGGGGACGTCTTATCTTTCCTGTAAGTAGGTCTTATTTTCGGAGGATGTCTTATTTTTGGGAAAACAGGGTAATAGTTCATATTCTAGCATAAATTCTCTCTGGGGGAGATATACAACTGAAAGGATAAACAGGAAAAAAAATTATGTTAAAGGGTGATAGGTCTGTTGAAGGAAAATTAAGCAGGCAGGAAAGACGGACTCCCCTCCCTCTCCCTGAAACAAGATGAACAAATATCTTATGACCCACAGCAAAGCCTTACATTTATATGTGTTTCCATTTATAATCTCCTGTGGTGAGTAATGTGCTTGTATCCTGCTTGGTAACAGGAATCTTATGTTTTATTAAAACATTTCTTCCAGAGTCACCATTTTCACTGCCCTTCTATGTTACACTCAGCCGTTTAGTCTACGTCTTTGTGGCACAAGGCTCGTCTCCTCCCGTCGCCCTGGTCTCCGGATAAATGAGAGGCCAAAACAGCATCAAATACTGTTCAAAGGCCTGGGACAAAGGCTAAGAGATGGAAGCCAGGCCAACCAAAGCATCATTTGTGAACGTCTATATTCATTGAGTGTCCAGGTTTATTCTGTCATAACACACACCGGGACATTTGTGGTTCGACTGAGAAAATAATAATCAATGACAAAATACTACTTCTTATTGATCCTACCATATGTTCTGCCTTCTACATGCCATGCTATGTATTGGATATGCTGATCTTTTTTCACTGAGTTAAGTTATTCATCTTCCAACCTTTACCGGAAATTAAGAACAAAACCAGAGGGTCCTGCCATGTCCCCACCCCTCTGTGAAATATGACTGGTGATGGCCCTTCCTCAGTGGCCCTCTGACACACCACCAACCCAAAATCTGCTGCTGGGTGCTTGGCACCGTCATCTCCTCATTTTCCTACTGGGTTACCCCTGCATGTGAATGAGGTGCTCAGGTTGCACTTTCTTAATGGGAGCAAAGGAAAGAGCAATTCAAATATCAAAAATATTTTTGCATGCCACAAGCAAATCATCATTCTACAAGAGAATGTAGAGCCATCATTTCAGTTGGAAATTTATGTATATGGGGAAATTTTTCTTACCATGTTCTTCTATTCCCTTAAATAATTTTAAAATTTGAAACTAAGGAAGTATATCTTTATTTTCTGGTCCAAGATTTACATATGGTCCAAGTAAGTATGAACATCTGAAGAGGAGATGATTCTCATGTTAGTTTGTTTGTATCAAGGGGGAAAAAAACCTCAGGCTCAGTAGGGGAAATCATAGTGTTTTCATCCTAATTATTTATTAGCTAGAATGTCTTCAGGAAATTTAATTTTTCTTTAGTCTAACATTCATATTTCTAGGCCTAACACTCAAGTTTCTTGTCCACCACTTGAGTTTCAGGTATGTAAAGGATTGCTCACTTTGGTAGAATATCATTTCACTTCTTGTTCATTTCTACAGCTGAAAGGTTATCTACTGACATCTCAGCGTCTCCAGTGTCAACACGGACAGACACAGATGGCCATTTAAGAGAGTTCCTCAAGAACGTTATTTTGATCCTGTCACTTTGAAAGTGCCCTGTTGCTGAAACCGGGCAGTAATTCAGTTTCCTTAACTCACTACAACTCTTCTAATCAGTTGTGAGCTACTGACATTAATTAATATTTTACCTTTGGCACAGGTCACAGTACTGACCCTAAAATTCTGTGTGTGTGCATGTGTATGCACGTATGTGTGTGTGTAGGCATGTGTATGTACTGCATGTGTGCACATGTATGCACATGTATGTGTTTATGCACGAGTGTGTGTGCATGTGCACACGTATGTATGTGTGTGTGGGTGTATGTGTGTATGCATGTGTGTGTGTGCCCATGTGTATGTGCCTGGATATGCACATATGTGCATATGGGCATGTGTGTACGTGTGTGCGCCAATGTGTACGCACATGTGTGGATGTGTGTGTGCATGCATGCACTCACCCATGCAATTTCAACTTGCTTTGCTTCCTAAATCTTGCTGCCACCTCTGATTTTCTCATGATCCATAGATTATAATACAAAAAAAAAAAAAGCTATTGATTCTACTCTTAGCAAATCTGAAGACTTTTCCATTGAATAAAGGTTTAAATACTATCTTTAGAGAGACTGTGCCAGAATATTTTATAAATTTTACTATAGAATTGTTCCAAGGTTATTCTTAGTTTGATATTGAGGCATGTACAAAATCTGATATTAAACTTAAGAGCCACTTAAATGCTCAGTAAAGTTATTCCATGGTCCTTGCTAAGGTAAATGATTCATATATTCTGAGGGTGGGCAGAGGTAGTGGCATTTGGCTATGGAAACACGGAGCTTACTGTCTGACAGGATGGGACTCTGGGTTTGCACCCCGGCCAGCACAGCGTCAGAGCTCCTGCCCTGTGTCCTGTGTCTGTGAGCAGTGGCCGTCATGCTGTTCAGGTCCCTACATCATCATCTGCTTTCCCAAGGAAGAATCAGCTTCAGAGTCAAAGAAGAGTCAGAATATTTGGCAGTGGAGAAAGTGCAGAGAATATATCTGTCTACATGCATAAAATATTGGTTATAATGTCATGGAGTACAGAGACAGTGTGTGGACAGACACACCGTGTGCAGTGCACACACACACACACACACACACACTGTACTTTCATCTTTAGTTCCTTATAACCCCTGAGAAAGGAGGAAGGAACTGTATCTTCTGCTATTTCTAAAAATTACAAAATGGATATTCCTATTTTGTGAGATTTGTCAAGACAAGAGAATCATCTTGTGTCTTAAGAACCTTGGTCTTTACCTGTTCCACTCTCTCGTAAATGGTATGGTCACATCTTCATTTTTGCCCTCTCAGTGTGTTGGCTGTGTCTGTCTTGACAGTATAATTTCATTTATGATCATTGAGACTAACCTTCTTTCACCTTGCTTGAAATTGTCTTACATATTTCTTTCTAAGTGACCTTTTATATTCGCTTGAAAAATAGGCAGAAACAAAAGCTATAGATTTCTCTAAGGTTATAGGTATTGACTGAAGGTGTGAATGATGGTTTCATAAAACTTTAGGTACTACCTTAGGTAATGAAGGAGGGATTTTTCTTTGTGGGAATCAGGACTAAAATGTGAATACCTTTTTTCAACTTAGACTGAGAATTCTGTGCCCAGATGCACCCAGTGAAACCAAAGGGCATTAAATGCATGAATAAAATTCTGAAACAACAACAACAAAAAGAATGAGAGGGTAAAATTGATCTGTCATATTTTCTCTCACATAGATATACTCTGACGGTAAAATGGGATGATCTGCATAGGGATAAGTTTTTACCTTTCTTTTTGGAAGAATGTAGGTGAGTTGTTGGCAGCTAAATAGGACACTGTGTCAGGTCCCGGAGAAAAGACGGGAGGTAAGTTTCCAGAACATGGCTGGTCACCATGTTCCGTTCTTATCCTAGACGCCCTCGGCTGCTATTTCCAAGAATTAGGAAGGGGGTGCCAGTGGGCAGAGATGTTCACAGTGTAAACAAGGACAGGATTACATTTCAGTACAGTTCTGGGTAGTGACAGTTGATATTTATCCAACATATAATAAGAGGTAAAACACATGGCTTTGTCTCTTTTAATCCTCACAACATCCATTCCATGAGAGATACTATTTTTGTAACCATTCTAAGGATGAGAAAACTGAAGTTTTGGGACCACAAGTGTCTTGCTCAAGACCACACAGCTAAGAAGTGATGGAAACAGGGTTAAGATTCAGTTTTCCATGATAACACAGGTAATGTATTTTTTTTTCTTCTACTCTGGACTGACTCAGAAAAGAAAATTTGCCTTTAGTTACAGAGGAGAATGAGGAATTTTGGAATACTGTATCTTACCAGGTGTCATGGGCATCTTTTTACTCAAATGTTTGAGGGAAAAATAAGAGTGCACATTGTACTTGGGTAGCACTAATTCTGTTAATGACATAATTTGTTTTAATTCTTTTATTTACGCTTATGCATTGAAAGTATAAATCTATGTTTGAACATAAATGCCAAAATTCCTTTATAATACAAAAAATGCCTACAATATAAAAAAATAAAAATTAGAACTAAAAAAATGCAAACAGAAGATTATTGTTTTTCCTGAAAGTTTGGGTCTCAAGCGTGGGTGCACATTACAAATGGAAAAACGCAGTACATTAAAACGGCGAGTATAGGGGCAGCACCTGTGGCTCAAAGGAATAGGGCACCGGCTCCATATGCCAGAGGTGGTGGGTTCAAACCCAGCCCTGGCCAAAAACTGCGAATAAAATAAAATAATAAAATGGCAAGTATGCACAAGTCTGTGCCTCCCTCTCCTCCCTTCCTCTTGCTAGGTCTCTGGCTCGGTCTGCACCCCTTGCACATGCATGCGTCCACATGCGTGCACAGCGCACTCACATACACACATCTCCTCGTCTGCCTTCTAGACTTTCCCCTTCTCTTTCCTTTTCATCCCTTCCAATCCCACACTTCCGGGCAGTCTTGAGTTATAATCCCTGTAGGTATTTCTTGCATTACTTCTCCTCACTGGCATATCCATGAACCTCCTATTCTCCTACACTTCTCCTTGTTCTCCAAGCACAGTGTGACCTTTGCAGCCGCCTCTTCTCCCTGCTCCTCAGAGCGCCCTCCGTCGCTGCCCCCAGCCCAGGGCCAACAGACACTTTCCATCCTGAAGGCAAGTCTCTCTCCCGTCCCCAACACCGTATCCTCATTTAGACCACAATATTTTGCTCATGCCGTTATCACTTTGAATTGTAATAATGGAAGTCTATTTCTTTACCTCTTCTAAGCTAGAAGATGGCAGGGATTCGTCTGCTTCTAACACAGGAGAGAGGCTTTATAGCCTTCCAATTTAAAAAAGCAAATGAATAGATTCAAGCTCATGCTGAGTAAAAATAGTCTGTCCAGCTGATGATTTTCTTTGAAGGTTGTTAACTTGATGTAACACGAGAAATATATATGTGTGTGTGTGTGTGTGTGTGTGTGTGTGTGTAGGTAACCATGTTTAGAAATGTGAAATATAAATACCTAACAATTGCAATCAGTGTAACTGGCTTATTGTACCCTCAATGAATCCCCAACAATAAAAAAAAAGAAAAAAAAAAAGTTTACTTTTAGAAATAGTGATGACATCACCACTTTCAAGTGCATACAGCAGCATCCACACTACTATGCTGTGCTCGTGAGTCGTCACCGCACCTCAGAAAGAGGGTCTGTAATTCCATTTTTCAGAAGACAGAAAGCTTAATACAAAGGTAAGTGCCAGAAGTTGCTAGAACTGCTGACCCTGGAGAAAATAGAATTTGAGGGAGATCTGACTTTAAACCCTGTATTTTCGCTGCAAAGCTGACCCTCCCACCTGAGGCATTGACTCCCCTTTACGTCATAGTCCAAGTATCACATACAAATAAGCAGTTGTATAAATTCACTTACAAAATTAATATAAACATGTGTATTTAAAAAAGTGAAACCATTGACCAAATCTTAAAGTTCTCTTTCAACAGTCTCTTTACAACACAGTATTTTCTGAGACTTCATTATTTGTGCACTGGTAGGTCAATATTTATGACTTTTCCCTCAACTTCTGAACATTTTCTTCTTTATAGCACTTAAAACTCTGTCATGTTGACTTTTTCTTTGTGGGTTTTTGTTTTTTTTTTTAATTTTCTGCATTATAATTACAGTGACCTCCAAAGTTCTGCTTCCTCCTTGGAAAACTTGGTTCTGATGATGTTAGCTATTTAGTTTTTCTTTATTATTTTGTTTTTATTACAGCAATGTAGCATTAATTATTGTTTTGATTATTTTATTATTTTTCATTTGATTAACATTTATTTTTGGCTTAGCATTCAAATTGATGTTTCCTGTGCTCACCTCTGCCTTACAAACATCTGTCCTGATTTTCTTCTGGATGCCATTTGGGGATATTTCTACTGTTATCTCCAATTTATTTTTTTCGTATTTTTTTATTATTAAATCATAGCTGTGTACATTAATTTGATCGTGGGGCACCATACACTGGTTTTATAGACCATTTGACACATTTTCATCACACTGGTTAACATAGCCTTCCTGGGATTTTCTTAGTTATTGTGTTAAGCCAATTACATTCTACATTTACTAAGTTTCACATGTACCCTTGTAGGATGCACCGCTGGTGTAATCCCACCAATCACCATCCCTCCACCCATCTCCCCCCTCCCTCCCCTCCCTCTCCCCCTTCCCCCTATTCTTAGGTTATAACTGGGTTATACCTTTCATGTGAAAGCCATAAATTAGTTTCATAGTAGCGCTGAGTACATTGGATACTTTTTCTTCCATTCTTGAGATACTTTACTAAGAAGAATATGTTCCAGCTCCATCCATGTAAACATGAAAGAGGTACAGTCTCCATCTTTCTTTAAGGCTGCATAATATTCCATGGTGTACATATACCACAATTTATTAATCCATTCGTGGATCGAGGGGCACTTGGGCTTTTTCCATGACTTAGCAATTATGAATTGGGCTGCAATAAACGTTCTGGTACAAATATCTTTTTTATAATGTGATTTTTGGTCTTCTGGGTATATACCTAGTAAAGGAATTATAGGATTGAATGGAAGACCTATTTTTAGATCTCTAAGTGTTCTCCATACATCTTTCCAAAAGGAACGTATTAATTTGCATTCCCACCAGCAGTGCAGAAGTGTTCCCTTTTCTCCACATCCACACCAACATCTCTGGTCTTGGGATTTTGTGATATAGGCTAGTCTCACTGGAGTTAGATGATATCTCAAAGTAGTTTTGATTTGCATTTCTCTGATGATTAAAGATGATGAGCATTTTTTCATGTCTGTAGGCCGTGTGCCTGTCTTCTTCAGAGAAGTTTCTCTTCAAGTCCCTTGCCCACCCTGCGATGGGATCCCTTGTTCTTTTCTTGCTTGTATGTTTGAGTTCTCTGTGGACTCTGGTTATTAAACCTTTGTCAGAGACATAACCTATAAATATCTTCTCCTATTCTGAGGGCTGTCTGCTTGCTTTACTTCCTGTGTTCTTGGCTGTGCAGAAGCTTTTTAGTTTGATCAGGTCCCAGTAGTGTATTTTTGAAGCTGCTTCAATTGCCCAGGGGGATCCTCCTCATAAAATACTCGTCCAGACGGATTTCTTCAAGGGTTTCCCTGCACTCTCTTCTAGTATTTTTATAGTTTCTTTCTTTCTTTTTTTTTTTTTTTTTTAGCCATCACACCCAAGGGTTTATTAAGTTAAATGGAGATAACTGAATATACGGTGGTGGTTGAAAATAATACTATCACAGCACAGATCATTCTTTCAAAGGTTGTAACAATCAAATGTGGCTCAGTGAGTAGGGCACCGGCCCCATATACCGAGGGTGGTGGGTTCAAACCCAGCCCCGGCCAAACTGCAACAACAACAAAAAAAAAAATAGCTGTGTGCTGTGGCGGGCGCCTGTAGTCCCAACTGCTCGGGAAGCTGAGGCAAGAGAATCACGTAAGCCCAAGAGTTAGAGGTTGCTGTGAGCCGTGTGACGCCACGGCACTCTACCCGAGGGTGGTACAGTGAGACTCTGTCTCTACAAAAAAAAATATATATATATATTTTAAAATAAACACATACTTTACGCTATCAAAGAAAATAGTCAAACTGCTATAATGATGCCCATGAGGAGCTAAATATAAATAACATTGCACTTGTTGAAAGTTGACACTAATAAGAAAATACATAGTGAATAATTTGCAAGGAAAAGCATGCACACTGTCTCTTGTTGCTGTTTCTAGAGTGTTGCACGTGCTACAGACGAAAAAACAAATGCAGCCAGCCTTGCTTCTCTTGAAGACAGCTTTCCCAGTAGTCTCTAATCTCCAGTTCACTTTCATACACTGCCTGGCTCCAGGGGCTCAGTGTGTTTGAAGGGGAGTTGTAGTTCACGGCTTAATATTTTTAAGAGATGTAAGCAATTCAAACAGAAAATCGGTTTCAACAGTTCTTTGGGTTTTTAGTAAGTGGATACTTTTCCATTATACCAACATATTTTCCATGTCTTGTCTTTCATCAGTACTATGATGCACGTTTTCTGAATCAGTCACAATGGGACCTGTAGACTTCAGTGAATAAGTGTTTCACCTGTTGTCACGTGGTCCTAATTATTTTAAATTAGAGGAACCAGTTGACAACACTAGAAACACAGATGCCTAGCACCATCTATTGTTCAAGAACAAAACAACCGTATGGTAAATAAGGGGAGAGTTGTTCTCAAGTCATGGTAGGACTTTTACAGAGAGGGTTTGTATTCATTTCCTATTGCTGCTGAAACAAAGTATCAGAACCTAACACAAATTTATGATCTTTGTGTTTTGTAGGGGAGAAGCCTATGACGGATCTCACTGGGCTAAAATCAAGGTGTCAGCAGGACAGCATTCCTTCCTAGGGGAAAATCTGTTTGTCTTAAGTTTAAATCTTTAATCCAGTGAGAGTCTATCTTAGTTAATGGTGAAAGGTGTGGGTCCACTTTCAGTCTTTTACAGGTTGCCAGCCAGTTCACCCCGCACCATTTGTTAAATAGAGAATCTTTTCCCCACTGAATGTTTTTAATTGGCTTGTCAAAGATCAAATAATGGTAAATAGCTGGATTCATCTCTTGGTTCTTTATTCTCTTCCAGACATCTCCTTCTCTGTTTTTGTGCCAGTACCATGCTGTTTTGATCATTATCGATTTATAGTACAGTCTGAGGTCTGTTAGCGTGAGTCCTCCTGCTGTGTTTTTATTGCTGAGTAATGTTTTGGCTATTTGAGGGTTTTTTCTGATTCCATATAAAACAAAGTATTATTTTTTTCAAGATCTTTAAAGTATGACAGTGGAGCTTTAATAGGGATTGCATTAAAATTGTACATTGCTTTGGGTAGTATGGACATTTTAACTATGTTGATTCTTCCCAGCCATGAGCATGGTATGTTTTTCCATTTGTTAACATTTTCAGCTATTTCTTTTCTTACAGTTTCATAGTTCTCTTTATAGAGATCTTTCACGTCCTTTGTTAGATAAACTCCCAAATATTTCATCTTCTTTGGCACTACCATGAATGGAATAGAGTCCTTAACTGTTTTTTCAGCTTGACTATTGTTGGTATATATAAAGGCTACCGATTTATGAATGTTGATTTTGTAACCTGAGACACTGCCGTATTCCTTAATCACTTCTAAGAGTTTTGTAGTAGAATCCCTGGTGTTTTCCAGATATACGATCATATCATCTGCGAAGAGCGAAAGTTTGATCTCTTCTGACCCTACATGGATACTCTTGATCGCCTTTTGTTTTCTAATTGCAGTGGCTAAAACTTCCATTACAATGCTAAAGAGCAATGGAGACAATGGGCAGCCTTGTCTTGTTCCTGATCTGAGTGGAAATGATTTCAATTTCACTCCATTCAATACAAGCTGTAGGTTTGCTGTAGTTGGCCTCTATCAGTTTAAGGAATGTCCCTTCTATACCCCTTTTCTTAAGTGTTCTGAACATGAAGTGATGCTGTATATTATCAAAAGGTTTTTCTGCATCAATTGAGAGAATCATATGGTCTTTGTTTTTTAATTTGTTTATGTGCTGAATTATACTTATAGTTTTACACATATTGAACCAGCCTTGGTTCAACTGGAAATTGTCATCTCCAATTTAAAAGACCTGAAAGTCACTTCTCATAGTCTGCAGTTCCTGGATTCTCACTGTCAAGTTTGTTGATAGCATTATTATTTTTTAATTATCTGCAGAAAAGTTTCATACCGTTTGACTCTTGCGTCTGCATTTTGTATATAGAGTTATAGATTAATTACTCTGGAATTAATTTAAAACATCTGTTTCTGTCCTAATTATTCCCTCCTTACTGAAACTATCTTACCCTTAGACAAAGTCTCTCCTGGGGTAACTGCACCAATATGGCAAAATGTCACAAAGTCCTGAGGGCCTCCCAGCCTTCAGAGTTTTTCTTTTTAGAAAAAACAGATTATGCCCTGCACTATCTAAAACACTGGTTTCAGTATAGTATCATTGACCTGATCAAGCTTTCTGATGGAGTCCTATTTTTATTCAATCACTAATTTTCTCAGCCAATCCATTAAATAAATACAAATACTAAATCATCTATTTGAAACTAAGATATTTCTCTTACATATGCTTTTAAAAGAGGTACTTTTTTTTTTTTTTTTTTAGCTAGAGCCTCAAGCTGTCACCCTGGGGTAGAGTGCCGTGACATCACAGCTCACAGCAACCTCCAACTCCTGGGCTAAAGCTATTCTTCTGCCTCCACCTCCCAAGTAGCTGGGACCACAGGTGCCCGCTGCAACATGGCTATTTTTTGGTTGCAGCCGTCATTGTTGTTTGGCGGGCCTGGGCTGGATTCAAACCCACCAGCTCAGGTGTATGTGGCTGGCACCTTAGCCACTAGAGCCACAGGCACCAAGCCAAAAGAAGTATCTTCCTTAACAAGAATATATAGAATGCACACTTTTCTGTATCAATTCCATTCTATTAAATTGTTCAATAACATCGTGCACATTTCTTGAAATGTAGTTGTCAAAATATTTAACATCTAACATAATATAAAAATGAATTGGGTTAGATAGAAAATAACTAATATGCGGGTCCCTACAAAAGTGTTGCGACAGACTGTGTTATGGTCCAATATTTCACTTCCAGGATACACTGTAGGCAGAGTCATTCCTGATTCGCCTGTGATGGTGTCAACCTACTCAGCTTCCCAGTATTGCTGGGAGGGCTTCATTTATTTCTGTCTGCATGAATTTTGTCTTTCTTAATTTTAGTGTATCTCAAAACTTTTGTAACTACTTACTGTAAAATCATATTTTCATGGTGTAAAATTGAGAAAATTATAAACATATGTGGTTTCCACCAACACTAACTCCTCAATTCAGGGGTCCTGGCCATAGTTTTTAAAAGTATTATTTGGCTTTTTCTGGCCAGATAGAGCTAGAAATAATAGTAAGGAATTGTGACATACCAATGTTCTAGATCCTAAGCATTAATTTCTGGAGAAAATACATTGTATGTAAATATAATTATCTGTTACATCTCATGTTTGTTATTATTCTAATATATTCCAGTGAGTTATGTATAATATTTTGAAATGTAACATATATTCTACATTTATTTTTTTGTAGTTAAATCTTCTCTCTCCATTTTGAAATGTAACATATATTCTACATTTATTTTTGCAGCTAAATCTTCACTCTCCCGGGTCACTACTGGATTACTACTCCAGGACAAACTTAGCCCAGTAGTGGCAGAAAAATAGAATAGAAACTAGAGAGCCAATTGCTTGTTGTCACCCCATGGCTTCATATATTTTTTTTTTTTTAAGTTGGAGGAAACAAGAAAAAAGAAATGTAGCAGTTTCCTGAAAATCATCAAGGCTTTTTGGGTCTATATTCTCTGACACAGAGATTGAAAGCGGGTGGACTGCCTTTCCAGCTCCAGTGCAGATTTGGTGGTCTGCAGATTTGGTGGTCTGCATCCTCCTCTCCCTGGAAACTGCCTCCATAGCCAAGTTTAAACATCAACAAACTTCTTCAAACACATAAGGTAATGAGAGAAGAGTAGACATACCAAATACATTTAGATTTTGTTTGTGGAATATTCATACACTTTACAGATAAATTTATGGTCTGTCACAAACCAAAACAAGAAAGAGTATACAAGGGAAGTAAGGCAAACAGCAAACAATAATGGGAATTACAGTAGCAGTGAGAACGCATGGAAACAGCTGGATTGTTCTTTTGTAATCATGGCAGATTTTAGCTTATTAATATCAGTTTAGGTGATTTACTTCAGGGACTCCTCAGAGGAAACAATTCTCAATTTTCTGCATAGAGCCTTTCCAAGATAACTGGAAATAAAACGCATGTATGATTAAGAATTATAATAATAGCTATAATGTACTGAATTCCTCAGATGGGCTAGCTAGGCGCTAATTCGGGTCCAGTGACTATTCAGTATCCACAGACATTGTTTAACCTACATGATAATAGGGAATTGAGAGCTATGACACTTGGGGAGCATGAGGGTTACTGACTTATTCAAGATCAAACAGCTGGTGAGCCCCTCCCCAGCCTTACAGGAAGAGGCAGACACGTGAGTTGAACCCACATCACTGAGATGCCACAGGCTATTCTGGAAGTTCCAAGTGTGGTCTGTATCCCACAAGAAGTGCATCTGAGTTGAGACTTATGCTGTCTTCAGGTTTAATTAAGAACGTATCTGTTTTGTTTTGTTTTTTTTTAACAAAAAGCTATGCGTTGCTTGACATGTGCCTGTACTGTGCAAATAGCCTTGAGGATGTTTTTCTTTTCTTCTCTCAGTGAGACTTGTCTCAGGTGAGAAATTTCTAAACCAAGCCAAGGAAAGATTTGCAGCAGTGACAGGCCGACAGTGTGTGTTAGTGTAAGCTGCGTGTTCTCCCTGACGGCGGGAGCTGTCCGCCTCCCATGTTCTTCCCCTCTTTGTTCTACTTGGGATGGAGCACTCAAAGGAAGAAGTACTTCGAGCTGTCTCCGCCCTGTGCCTTTGGACTAGTATTTATATTTTGTTACTCCTAGTTCCTTGTGTGATTTTTAATTTCTCTCTATTTATTAAGCATGTTCACTTTGAGTTGCATGAAATCCTGGAGGAATGAACAGGAACATAGACACAGGAGGACACAAGATGGTACAAAGAGGCTGCAGAGACACCTGAGCAAGCAGGGAGCTCTGAGAAGGGGGTCCCTCTGGATGCAGCCGGTCCTGAGAGGACGACACTTCAGTGATGAGGCGATGCTGACTGCGAGAGGCGTAGGGCATGGGTGTTGCAGGGTTTGAAGTTATGTCTTAGAGAAGGCTCCCTAACAAATGTGCAGATGGAATCTATGCACAGAACAGTGATTGGTACCTGCTCTGGAGAACAACAGCTATAAAACTGAGGGAATGGGACTGGGGGAGAAGGAAGGTGAACTCTGAAGCAGGTGCAATGACCTCAGCTTTTCTAGAGCTGTGAGCCTGTTAGTATCATTTTGACTTGAAGCAAGAGGTTCAATCCTATATTGTCCTGACATCTATCAACCAAGCACTAAATGCAGACTGCCTTCAGGAGGGAGGATGCCCTCAGGAACACTTGCAGCCTTTGGCAAATTCCTGGGGCATCTCGGCGCTAAGCCCCAGCAGCCAGCAGTGCAGACGGAAGGGCCCACGGAGGGCCCAGCTCACGATGGGGTATGCAGTGATGTCTGGTCATCTTAATGACTCATACAGACTTGTGCACAAGGAATCAAAGGCAGTTGTGATTTTGTGAATTCGGTCAGAAAACCACAAGGTACTTTGTAATATATGTATGCGATTAGTATCTATTACTGGATGGTTTACATTTAGAGTATTTTTTTGCTGTAAAAAAGTACACAGATATATTTGTTCTTGGCATGTGGGGATCATTCTTCTAATCCTTATAAGCTTCTCTGCTGGTTTCCTAGTGAACTCAGAATGAAGGTGAACTGAGGACATATTTCTGGTGTGCAAGTGAGACTAAAATTCTCAGAATAGTTTATGACAGCTCTGTGGCTGAAAGAGTACATGACATTTCTTAAATGCCTAATATGCTACTGAGCAATAAGTGAAGCTCTGTAAGAATTACAGCCCATTAATTTTCCAATAAATAGAAGCATTTTAAATTTAAACATGCTTTAGGCATATATTATTGATACTCAGGATGATATTCTTATTCTAGAACAATTATACATGTAAAAAGGGAAAAAGAATATTGATTAAAACACAACCAAAATATAATTTTATAAATATGTTGCTATCATGAGTAACATTTTGTCTGCTTTGTCTTTTTTCATAGTTTTCAAATTTATTCTAATAAACTGTGTATTTTGTAATGAAAATGACTGAATCTGGGGAAAGCATTTTGGTAAACTCACTTACAGAAGTACATCAAGATCTATTGCCAAACAAAAAAAAACAAATGCAGAGCCACTGCATTAGGAATTATTATAGAATAATTCTAGCACTTATGATATTAGCTCATTGTTATTGCCTCCTAGACAGTAGTAGAAACAAGCCTTAGTAACATATGTTTCTCAAGTTTCTTTATAAATATCTTAACTTATGTTAGACCCACTTTGTGGTGTGAGCACCTACATCCAGTTTCATTGTCATTCTTTGGTTCATAAGAATTGGAGGTGTCCACGGGCAACTTACAGTCAGAATACATTGTATACTATATCTCGGAGCCCAGAGTGAACAGTATCAGAAGTAAGTGTTAATGAGATTGCATGTAAATCTATTCAATGAATAAGTGAATATGACTTTTAAATTTATAGTAAATGAAAGTGAAATCTGAAAATCTGAGATTACTGGTGGGGGCTTGGCTGTCCAGCATAGCACCACTCAAAATAGGTCTCTTCTTAATGATAAATGGATATGGGTGGCACCTGTGGCTCAAAGGGATAGGGCACTGGTCCCATATGCTGGAGGTGGCAGGTTCAAACCCAGCCTCGGCCCCCCCACAAAAAATGATAAAGGGCTATGAATGTAAAATGCATAGGGCTTAGTACTAATTTTTCAAAAATTAGTACAAAAGTAATGAAAAAACTTTAATCATTTTTATATTGACTATGTATTAATGGTAATACTTTGGATTTAAAGGATCTTGTTGAATGTACATTAAAGTACATTCCTGAAATAAATTTTACCTTTTTAACCTTTTGATGTGATATTACCATGGAAAATAACATATGTTCTTTGCATATAAATTGAATGTATAATTGGTAAGCTATGACTTGCACTTTGAAAATTCTCATGTTAACATGGCTGAAATGGTTGTTCCTTATTATAAATCACTTATCATTAACATTCTTAAATCAAATAAAAAAAATTTAGAAGCAATATAAATTTATTTTATCAAAATATTTTTTTTCCTAACTGCAATGGCTAAGAGTTCCATTACAATGTTAAAGAGCAGTGGAGACAATGGGCAGCCTTGTCTGGTTCCTGATCTGAGTGGAAATGATTTCAGTTTAACTCCATTCAATACGATATTGGCTGTGGGTTTGCTGTAGATGACCTCTATTAGTTTAAGAAATGTCCCTTCTATACCAATTTTCTTAAGTGTTCTGATCATGAAGGGATGCTGGATATTATCAAAAGATTTTTCTGCATCAATTGAGAGAATCATATGGTCTTTGTTTTTTAATTTGTTTATGTGCTGAATTATACTTATAGATTTACGGATATTAAACCAGCCTTGAGACCCCGGTATAAAACCGACTTGGTCATGATGTATAATTAGTTTGATGTGTTGCTGGATAATGTTTGTTAGGATCTTGTTGAATACTTTTGCATCTACATTCATTAGTGATATTGGTCTATAATTTTGTTTTCTTGTTGGGTCTTTTCCTGGTTTGTGGATCAGGGTGACGTTTGCTTCATAGAACGTGTTGGGTAGTCTTCCTTCTTTTTCTACCTTTTGGAACAGGTTGAGTAATATAGGTACTAGTTCCTCTTTAAAGGTTTGGTAGAATTCTGACATGAAGCCATCTGGTCCCAGGCTTTTCTTTTTAGGGAGATCTCGTATGGTTGATGCTATTTCAGAACTTGATATTGGCCTGTTCAGCATTTCCACTTAATTTTGGTTAAGTCTTGGAAGGTGACGTGCTTCCAAGTATTGGCCAATTTCTTTCAGATTTTTCATATTTCTAGGAATAAAGTTTCTTGTAATATTCATTAAGGATTTTTTGAATTTCTGAGGAGTCTGACATTATTTCGTCTTTGTCGTTTCTAATTGATGAAATTAGAGATTTTATTCTTTTTTTCCTGGTTAGGTTAGCCAAAGGTTTATCTATTTTATTGACCTTTTCAAAAAACACTTTTTGCTTTATTGATCTGCTGTATAATTCTTTTGTTTTCAATTTCATTTAATTCTGCTCTAATTTTGGTTATTTCTTTTCTTCTACTGGGTTTGGGGTTGGAATGTTCTTCCTTTTCCAGTTGCTTGGGTGATCCCAACGCAGGCTGGGCAAGGGACTTGAAGAGAAATTTCTCTGAAGAAGACAGGCGCACGGCCTACAGACATATGAAAAAATGCTCATCATGTTAATCGTCAGAGAAATGCAAATCAAAACTATATTGAGATACCATCTAACTCCAGGAAGATTAGTCCATATCACAAAATCCCAAGACCAGAGATGTTGGCGTGGATGTGGAGAAAAGGGAACACTTCTACACTGCTGGTGGGAATGCAAATTAATATGTTCCTTTTGGAAAGAGCAACTAAAAGTAGCATTGAAAACTTGATTACGACTTTTAAATAATATATTAGGACTCAGGACACCAATTAAGATCAATAACTATCAAATGATACAGATACAGCAGCTGGTGTTTTAAACTCAATTTCCTCTAGGAAATAATGTAACTGAAATAAATGTAAAGATGTGTGGAGAACACTTAGAGATCTAAAAATAGACCTGCCATTCAATCCTATAATTCCTCTATTAGGTATACCCCCAGAAGACCAAAAATCACATCATAACAAAGATATGTGTACCAGAACGTTTATTGCAGCCCAATTTGTAATTGCTAAGTCATGGAAAAAGCCCAAGTGCCCATCGACCCATGAATGGATTAATAAGTTGTGGTATATGTACACCATGGAATATTATGCAGCCTTAAAGAAAGATGGAGACTTTACCTCTTTCATGTTTACATGGATGGAGCTGGAACATATTCTTCTTAGTAAAGTATCTCAGGAATGGAAGAAAAATTATCCAATGTACTCAGCCCTACTATGAAACTAATTTATGGCTTTCACATGAAAGCTATAACCCAGTTACAACCTAAGACTAGGGGGAAGGGGAGAAGGAGGGTAGGGAGGGGGGAGGATGGGCCGAGGTAGGGTAATTGGTGGGATTACACCTGCGGTGCATCTTACAAGGGTACATGTGAAACTTAGTAAATGTAGAATATAAATGTCTTAACACAATAACTAAGAAAATGCCAGGAAGGCTATGTTAACCAGTGTGATGAAAATGTGTCAAACTGTTTATAAAACCAATGTATGGTGCCCCATGATCACATTAATGTACACAGCTATGATTTAATATTAATAAAACATATACATATATATTCTGAATCAAATGAACCAATAATTGTTTATTCTGAAATAATAAATTGGGGCAGGGTTATTTTTTAATAGGTAATTTGTTTCTTTGAATATTGTGAATAATTATGCTAGTATATGAAATAGCAAAATATTACATGAAAAATATACATATAGAAAGATTCTCACTAGAAAAGCAACTAAAAGTAGCATTGAAAACTTGATTACAACTTTTAAATAATATATTAGGACTCAGGACACCAATTAAGATCAATAACTATCAAATGATACAGATACAGCAGCTGGTGTTTTAAACTCAATTTCCTCTAGGAAATAATGTAACTGAAATAAATGTAAGAGGGCAGACATCACCACCTAGCACAAGAGGACATGACTCTCTTGAGTGTTTATTGTTATCTTTTTGGGCTAATATATTAACAGTTCCTACTTGAGCCATTTTAAAACCTAAACTAATGAGATGACGTGTGGTTTACTGATGTTTGTACTTTAATTGAGGTGGGAAGAACCAAGTGAATAACTGATTTTGTTTCCATGGATACCATAATTTTACAAAATCCATTCTCCTTGAATTTTGAGGTGTTAAATACATTTTTTATTACATAAACACTTATCTTTTTGAGTCAACCGTTTCCATCATTTAATTTGCTGTGATTTAAAATTGCAGCTATCTTAAAACATATACATGTCCAAAAAAAGAATTGAGAAAGTGATTGACCTACATTTCAGAACTTAGTAAATGCAGAATATAATTGCCTTAACACAATAACTAAGAAAATGCCAGGAAGGCCATATTAACCATTGTGATGAAAATGTGTCAAACTGTTCATAAAACCAATGTAGGGTGCCCCATGATCGCATTGATGTACACAGCCATGATTTAATATTAATAAAAAAAGAAAAGTATATACTGAAAATATCATAAAGTACTTACTGAAACGGTAGGGCGCCGGCCCCATGTACCGAGGGTGGCGGGTTCAAGCCCAGCCCCGACCAAACAGCAACCAAAAAAAAAATAGCCGGGCGCCTGTAGTCCCAGCTGCTTGGGAGGCTGAGGCAGGAGAATCGCTTGGGCCCAGGAGTTGGAGGTTGCTATGAGCTGTGTGAGGCCACGGCACTCTACCGAGGGCCATAAAGTGAGACTCTGTCTCTACAAAAAAAAAATGCATAGACCCATCAATACAGGAAGAGCAAATGAATGGCTTGGGTCTGGGTGAGGGGCTCCACATTTGCATAGAGCATTTGCCTCCCCACTTCTGCTGTAGCTGTGAATGTTCTCCATCAATCAGGTCATTATTCAAGGCACAGACGTGTCAGCAGAGTTGCCTGCCGTGCTTCCTCCACCTCAATTCAGGGCTCCTGCAGCCCACATCTCCTCTGAGCTCTTGGAAATGAGGCCAAAAAATGTATCTAAATGACACCATTGAGTGACAGGAAGTAAAGATCTTTCTTTGGCATTTATTGGGGTCAATACAATTCATTAGGCGTCTCGTTGATATACCCTGCTGTAGCAACATCATCAGTAAGGTTATAGTTTTAAAAGTCTAGACGGGTTTCTGTTCCTCAGTATCTGGTGGCCTGGGGGGAAGGAGACAGCTAGGGAAGCTGTCCACAGACAGCCCAGGGACACTCCCAGTCTGCACACGGGTAGCTGCCTGTGTGGAAAGTTGTTGAATAAATTGAGATGATACCAAAGGTAGCATCGGATTTCTGATATGATGAGGGGAGGACAGGAAAAAAAAGTCTCAAACTATCAACTTAACAGCTCCAGGGTTTTGGGATAAAATGAAACTTGAAACTCTTAATTCTGTGTTTTCTTTCTGAAAATCTTTCGGGGGAAGGAAAGAGCAGTGTTCAGAGAGTTCAAAGTGCTTTGTACACATAAAATAATTCTCCTTTCCCTCCTGGGTAATTTCAACCTTTATCACACAAAGACTTCTCATCTCAGTTCCTTTCCACTGTGAGTTTCCATACAGTTAATTCAGTCTGCACTGTGAGTAAAATGTAGGTCAGCAAAATAGAAGGTGCGTTATTTATACTGTGGATACGATCACAGCTCCGTAACCAGTCAATAGGGCCTGGATGACTTACACGACATGCCCATCACTTCTCAGTGGTTGAGGTACTATAGAAAGAGGAGATATATTTTTTCATAAGTCATTCATTTTGTGAAAAACTAATGCCTCCACTCTTTAATCTTCCTTACCTATTACATTTAAGGCATTAACTGGCCTTTGAGATGTAAATAATTGTTTTTGTTTTAGGCAAATTCTGGTTTAAATATGTGATTAAGTAGAAATCAGGCAATGTAATGATACAAGAGTACCATTTCAAGAGTCATAAGCGAGAGTTTCTTAATATATGCTAACTTATCTGAAGGATAAGAATTAACTTCATTAAATGATTATGGTTTAATTTCCATTTGAAATATTTCCCTGAAGGAAAACACACGGAACTGAATAAAATACAAGATTAAGCCATCCCCAAATAACCCTGAGCACTTTAAAATATTAAGTTTGGACGAATCCTAACATTCTCTATGGTACTTATGGCATGTCACAATATCAGACACTGAGAGAAAATCAACGTCTAGTTTTTAATTTAAATTTTGTGAGAAGCAGATGTTAGCTGCCAGTGAATTACGCTGGCACCACAGAACATCCTGTGCGCTCTTCCTATCCAATCTCCATCTCCACATAAGCAATAAACTTTATATGAGATTTCACATTATTCCTGCTTTCTCTATGAAACATGCACTGCTGAAATCCTGAGTGTGAATACGCCTTCTTCAGAGGTAGTTAATAGAAGTTAGCAACTCCGTGGTATTACATAGAAATTCAATATTTTAGGATGAGTATGAGGAATATGAGACTATTCCTTTGAAATCGCATAGTAGAGCAAACTACACAAATTTAGAAATCTAAAAATTAGTACCGATGAACAAAGGAGCGATCTTAGGATTAATAATTTCCTGACATTAACGTTTTACCATTTTATCAAGTTTGAATTCAAACAAATTGAAGATAATTTTACCTTATCATTTGTATTCTTAAAAGTATTCAGTTGAGAAGACAATTAGGATTCCAAGAAATAGAAATTTTTCAAATTGTGTGTTCTGCCCAAACTGGAAACCAGCCAAAGCTACTTGCTAAAAATATCAATTTAAACTACTATTTTCTAAAACAGTGGAAAGAAAATTTTTGTCTACTGGATTTAGATGATTTCCATGCCCTTAACCTCCTTCTCATGCTCAGGCTCCCGTGGGTGTGTCAGTTCCAACTGTGTGAAATGCTGGAGTTATCAGTCTCTTTAGGCACATCTTGTTTCTTTCTTGTTAATCTCTGCAAGTGCTCAGCGTGCCAGTGAATAAACCCTACACCTTCCACTGCAGACTGTGATGCTTCACATTAAATATATTGTTTTTTGTTCATTTTAATCCTAAAACTATTCACTTGAGTTGCAAAACATTTTTCATAAAAGTCCATCAATTCTGAGTGAGCATTACTGTAGTGTTTTTGATTTTATCTCTGTGTGAGAGGTTCCCTGTGGGAGTTTGCCAACTAAAAGCATGAATATTTCTTGTAGCTGGGCATGGTGGCTCAAGCATGTAATCCCAACAGCTTGGGAGGCTGAGATGCCTAAATTGCTTGAGCTCATGAGTTCCAAACCAGCTTGAGCAAGAGCGAGACCCTCTCCCACCCACCCTGAATCTACTAAAAATAGAAAAACTAGCCAGAGGTTGTGGTGAGCACCTGTAGTTCCAGCTATTCAGAGGCTGAGGCAAGAGGATCACTTCAGCCCAAAGTTTGTGTGCTCTGCCTAGTCAATTATTTGAGGTTGTTGTGAGCTATGATGCCATAGCCATCTACCCAGGGCTGCAGAGTGAGACTGTCAGAAAAAAAAGAAAAAAATAGGTGTGAATATTTCTCATACTGTTAGAAAGCTACCCTTATAAAGGTTTTTTATTAAACTATACCCTAATAATCCAAACTGTGAAAATGTTTACCTTTTCCAATAATTGTATTTTGGAATTATGGGAGCCTATCATTTCAATACATAGATAAGAAAATATAAATCATTAACTTTACAGTTTAAAATACTGTACACTTAGTGCACCCTAATTTAAATGTGTATATCAACAGTCCTTTTTTTAAGTAGGAAAATGACTCTAAAATGTTAGATAGTCGCTCTATTTTATTTCTATTGATACCTGTATTAGTCCATGTGGACAGGGCACATGTAATATTTAGTTACCTGCATCAGATAAACCTTGATAAACTTGCACATTCAGGGCATTCACCAATTTGCATATGTGTCATTTCTCAGTTTTGGGAATATTTCAAGTTCTCTCTTCTTGCTATTTTGAAATATACTATACGATACATTCTTGCTAACTATCATCACCTGTAGAGGATGCTAAGAGCCAGACGACCTCTGAGCAAGATGATTTGCAGCTGGGGAAAGGACCCTCAGGTGACTCATCTGCAGGTGCTTCTTGCGGAGAAAGAGCCGAGCCCATGGTGATCCTTAGGCACATAGTCATTGTCTAACACTCCCCTCACCTGTCTTCTGCTGTCTCAATAAAAGGCTACTCCGGAGGTTGCTCGGTGCTATCCTGCAAGCAAGGTTAGCCTGCCTCCTGCAAGCTTGTACTTCTACTCTGCATCATGCCTGGTTCCTTCCTGGGGCGATGGAGTCCAGGGCCATAGGGGCCACTCGGGTCTGTGACAGTCACCCTCCTCTGCCATTGAACATTAGGTCTTATACCTTCCATATAACTCTGTTTGCACCCACTAACAAACCTCTGTATTCCCACCACCTGCAACGTACACACTTTTCCCAGCCTCTGGTATCTATCATTCTTCCATCCACCTCCACGGAATCAATTCTTTGATTTCCTCCATAGGTCACCTGATGCCTGACCTTACAAAGGCTGTCAAATGATGTCCCCTTCTTGGTTCTTTATAATCTGGATTTCTTTTTCTTTCTTCCTTCCTTCCTCCGTCCCTCCCTCTCTTCCCTCCCCCTCCCTCCTTTCTTCCTTCCTTCCTTTCTTCCTTCCTTTCTTTCTCTTGTCCTTCCTTTCTTTTTTTTTTTTTGAGACAGAGTCTCACTATGTCCCCCTGGGTAGACTGCTGTGGCATCACAGCTCACAGCAACCAGCACATTGTACCTCATAATTGCATTAATGTGCACAGCTATAATTTAATAAAAGAATTAAAAAAAAAACTTAGTAGCAAGAAAACATATGACCCAGTGAAAAATAGTCAAAGTTACTAGTTTACGCCCACTCTACAAAAAGAACACGAAGTCTCAAAAAAGAGCCAGCCGTTTTCTAGAGGCATTGCTGGATAAGAAAATAAGTGTACTGTCTGTAAATGCACTGATCTCATGTCAGTGACCTCTATCATAGCTAGATATCAAGAAACTCTCTCCCAGCTGACAATAAATGAATTGATTTTAAAATATCAGGCTTTTGGGAGAAAGATTACAGTGCTCTAAAACAGAAATATTAGGAATCTGAGATATCTGGACCCTCTATTGTGTGCAAGAAGAAAATAAAGCCCCAGCATGATAAAGCAAATGGCCAACGTCACACACCATGCTAGGGACAGAGCTGTGGCTACAGCCCAGAACATCTGATTCCTGTGACCTGGCTCCTTCATAATGCTTAGAAGTTGAGTCTATTTGACCCTCATGAAGAGCATAATTCTGGTTATCTATTGTGGTGTAACAAGCCACCTAGAGAAACCTAGTGTTTAAAACATCAATTTCCAAGGAGGAGAGCAAGATGGCGGCCGAGTAACAGCTTCCTTGCATCTGGGCACCGTGAGTCTGGGGAGATAGGACTCCAGGCATCTCTGGCTGGTGGGATCTGCCTATCATCACCCCTGTGAGGATACAGAGAGTCAGTGAGAGACTTCTGGACCCCAAGAGGAGGACTAAAACAGTGGAAAACCGGCAAGTGGTCGTGTGTGTTCAATCGGTCTAAACCCGCCCACAACTGTAAGTTCAGTAGCAGTGAGACTACAAACTGGAAAGGCCTTACCTGTGAACTGTTTTGGTGTCTTTGGACTTGGCACTCAGTTGAGCTGCCTTGGGGAGAGCCTGAGTGGGAATGTGGAGAACTTTGGCTGTTGCCTAGGGCCCCAGTCTGAGCTGCTGAGCCAGACGGAGTTAATAGTGTTTGGCTGTGGGCCACAGGGACCATTGTGAGCGATCTGCCCCGGCAAGCTCCGCCCTCAGGGCTGCAGAGCTAGAATCCGGTGGGAGCTGGTAACCAAGCACCAAGTAGCCTAAGGGTGGGGTCTGAGCCATCATGCAGCCCTAACCCTCAGGAGCACAGTGAGACAGGTTTTGGCACACTGGGTAAGTGGATAGCCACTTCAGCAGTGACTCCAGAGACAAGCACTTTCCTGGGAAGGCTTCTGATCAGCAAGATTACAAGTTCAAAGTGCCTTTTAAGTGGGCTGAAGAGAGATTTAGGGTGTCTACCTGCTGAGGTTTGAGAAATCAGCAGCCTCCAGTCGTATCAGAACTGTGATTAACATCTCATACCCCAGAAGACCATGTGTTGCCCAGACAATATTCAACGACATATACATACTGCTTTGTTTTTGGTTGAGTTATGTTTTTTTGTTTTGTTTGTTTGTTTTTTTGTTTATTTTGATGTTGTTGATGTTGTTTTGTTTTTTAATTTCAACCTTTTCTGTACAGATCTTTTTTCTTTCTCAATTTTTCTAGTTTAATTATAATTTCCCATTGCTGCCTTTTTTAATAACTATAACTTCATTTTTGCTACTGTTTCTACCGCTATTATCTGTTTTTTCACCCAATTTTATCCCATAAAGTTTTCTGTTTGCTTGTTTCGGTTTGATTTCTAGCATTTTTGTCTTTCGTCTCTACCTGGTGGAGGTGGGGTACTGTGTCTGATCAGGTTAGCAAAGAGCTGCTGACCTCAAGGGAACCACCCAACTGGGCACCCCCAGAAAGTGGGTTTTTTTTAAGGTTGTGTCAAAGTACCCTACTGTACACCTATATTGCTCTGTCTCCCTCTTTCTGTGCCTCTCTTCTTTTTGTCAATATTCCTTTTATCCACCCCCTCTCCTTTCTCTATTTTTCTTTGTTTTTCTTATCAATCGGTCCTCCTTTCTTTTATCCCTTTTTTGCTCTTCATCCTTCTCACCCTTCTGGTCCTGTAACCCTTAGTCCACAGGCACGAGAACTTAAAGAGCAAGAGGAAGTGAAAGGAAAATTAGGGCAAGGAAACAGATAAAAGAAATCACTCATGAGGAAGAATCAGCAGAAAACTCCAGGCAACATGAAGAAACAGTCCAGAACAACCCCGCCAAGGGACCATGAGGTAGCTACTGCAGAGGATTCCATCTATACAGAAATGTTAGGAATGACAGAAAGGGAATTTAGAATACACATGTTGAAAACAATGAAAGAAATGATGGAAACAATGAAGGAAACTGCTAATAAAGTGGAAAATAACCAAAAGGAAATCAAAAACAGAATCAAATAAGAGATGAACGATATGAAGAATATAAAAAGGATATAGCAGAGCTGAAGGAACTGAAGTGGTCAATTAGGGAACTTAAAGATGCAATGGAAAGTATCAGCAACAGGTTAGACCATGCAGAAGAAAGAATTTCAAAGGTAGAAGATAAAGTTATTGATATAACTCAGATAGTAAAAGAGGCAGAAAAGAAGAGAGAGAAAGCAGAACGTTCACTGTCAGAATTATGGGACTTTATGAAGCGTTCCAACATACGAGTTATAGGAATTCCAGAAGGGGAAGAAGAATGCCCCAGAGGAATGGAAGCCATACCAGAGAACATTATAAAAGAAAATTTCCCAAATAGGACCAAAGATTCTGACACACTGCTTTCAGAGGGATATCAGACCCAAGGTTGCCTCAACTCTAACTGAGCTTCTCCAAGACACACTGTGATGAACCTGACCAAAGTCAAGACAAAAGAAAAGATTCTGCAAGCTGCCAGGACTAAGCACCAGTTGACCTACAGGGGCAAATCCATCACAGTGACCGCAGACTTCTCTAATGAAACTTTCCAAGCAAGAAGACAATGGTCATCTACCTTTAATTTACTTAAACAGAACAATTTCCAGCCCAGAATTCTGTACCCTGCTAAGCTAAGCTTAAAAATTGATGGAGAAATCAAATCATTTACGGATATACAAACATTGAGGAAATTCGCCACAACAAGACCAGCTCTACAGGAAATACTTCAACCTGTTCTGCACACTGACCACCACAATGGATCAGCAGCAAAGTAAGAACTCAGAAATTAAAGGACAGAACCTAACATCCACACTGGTGCAAAAGATAAAACTAAGCAATGGACTCTCACAAAATAAGATGAATAGAATACTACCACACTTATCAATTATCTCAATAAATGTTAATGGCTTGAATTCCCCACTGAAGAGACATAGATTGGCTGACTGGATTAAAAAACACAAGCCATTCATTTGCTGTCTGCAAGAAACACACCTGGCTTCAAAAGACAAATTAAAGCTCCGAGTCAAGGGCTGGAAGACAATTTTTCAGGCAAATGGCATTCAGAAGAAAAGAGGAGTTGCAATCTTATTTTCAGATTCATGTGGATTTAAAGCAACTAAAGTCAAAGAAGACAAAGATGGTCACTTTATATTGGTCAAGGGCAAAATACAACAAGAAGATGTTTCAATTCTAAATATTTATGCACCCAATTTAAATGCTCCCAGATTCTTGAAACAGACCTTACTCAGTCTGAGCAATATGATGTCTGATAATACCATAATAACAGGGGACTTTAACACTCCTCTTACAGAGCTGGACAGATCCTCTAAACAGAAATCAAACAAAGATATAAGAAATTTAAATGAGATCCTAGAACAACTGTGCTTGATAGATGCATACAGAACACCCATCCCAAAGATAAAGAATATACATTCTTCTCATCACCCCATGGAACATTCTCCAAAATTGATCATATCCTGGGACACAAAACAAATATCAACAGAATCAAAGAATTGAAATTTTACCTTGTATCTTCTCAGACCATAAGGCACTAAAGCTGGAACTCAACTCTAACAAAAACGCTCGACCCCACACAAAGGCATGGAAATTAAACAATCTTCTGTTGAATAACAGATGGGTGCAGGAAGAAATAAAACAGGAAATCATTAACTTCCTTGAGCATAACAACAATGAAGACACAAGCTACCAAAATCGGTGGGATACTGCAAAAGCAGTTTTGAGAGGAAAATTCATCGCTTTAGATGCCTACATTCGAAAAACAGAAAGAGAGCACATCAACAATCTCACAAGCCATCTTATGGATTTGGAAAAAGAAGAACAATCTAAGCCTAAACTCAGTAGAAGAAAAGAAATATCCAAAATCAAATCAGAGATCAATGAAATTGAAAACAAAAGAATCATTCAGAAAATTAATGAAACAAGGAGTTGGTTTTTTGAAAATAATTAAATTAAATAGATAAACCATTGGCCAGACTAACGAGAAATAGAAAAGTAAAATCTCTAGTAACCTCAATCAGAAATGATAAAGGGGAAATAACAACTGATCCCACAGAGATACAAGAGATCATCTCTGAATACTACCAGAAACTCTATGCCCAGAAATTTGACAATGTGAAGGAAATGGATCAATATTTGGAATCACACCCTCTCCCTAGACTTAGCCAGGAAGAAATAGAGCTCCTGAACAGACCAATTTCAAGCACTGAGATCAAAGAAACAATAAAAAATCTTCCAACCAAAAAATGCCCTGGTCCAGATGGCTTCACTCCAGAATTCTATCAAACCTTCAAGGAAGAGCTTATTCCTGTACTGCAGAAATTATTCCAAAAAACTGAGGAAGAAGGAATCTTCCCCAACACATTCTATGAAGCAAACATCACCCTGATACCAAAACCAGGAAAAGACCCAAACAAAAAGGAGAATTTCAGACCAATCTCACTCATGAATATAGATGCAAAAATTCTCAACAAAATCCTAGCCAATAGATTACAGCTTATCATCAAAACAGTCATTTATCATGATCAAGTAGGCTTCATCCCAGGGATGCAAGGCTGGTTTAACATATGCAAGTCCAAAATGTTATCCACCATATTAACAGAGGCAAAAATAAAGATCACATGATCCTCTCAATAGATGCAGAAAAATCATTTGATAAAATCCAGCATCCTTTTCTAATTAGAACACTGAAGAGTATAGGCATAGGTGGCACATTTCTAAAACTGATTGAAGCTATCTATGACAAACCCACAGCTAGTTTTTTATTGAATGGAGTAAAACTGAAAGCTTTTCCTCTTAGAACTGGAACCAGACAAAGTTGTCCTCTTTCACCTTTACTATTCAACATGGTGCTGGAAGTTCTAGCCAATAAAATTAGGCAAGACAAGGAAATAAAGGGAATCCAAATGGGAGCAGAGGAGGTCAAACTCTCCCTCTTTGCTCACAACATGATCTTAGAGAATCCCAAAGACTCAACCACAAGACTCCCAGAAGTCATCAAAAAATACAATAATGTTTCAGGATATAAAATCAATGTCCACAAGTCAGTAGCCTTTGTATACACCAATAACAGTCAAGATGAGAAGTTAATTAAGGACACAACTCCCTTCACCATAGTTTAAAAGAAAATGAAATACCTAGGAATATACCTAACAAAGGACGTGAAGGACCTCTATAAAGAACATTATGAAATCCTCAGAAAGGAAATAGCAGAAGATTTTAACAAATGGAAGAACATACCATGCTCATGGATGGGAAGAATCAACATTGTTAAAATGTCTATACTTCCCAAAGCAATCTACCTATTCAATGCCATTCCTATCAAAATACCAACATTGTAATTTCAAGATTTGGAGAAAATGATTCTGCGTTTTGTATGGAACCAGAAAAAACCCCATATAGCTAAGGCAGTTCTTAGTAATAAAAATAAAGCTAGGGGCATCAGCATACCAGATTTTATTCTGTACTACAAAGCCATAGTGGTCAAGACAGCATGGTACTGGCACAAAAACAGAGACATAGACACTTGGAATCAAATTGAAAACCAAGAAATGAAACTAACTTCTTACAACCACCTAATCTTGGATAAACCAAACAAGAACTTACCTTGGGGGAAAGACTCCCTATTCAATAAATGGTGTTGGGAGAACTGGATGTCTACATGTAAAAGACTGAAACTGGACCCACACCTTTCCCCACTCACAAAAATTGATTCCAGATGGATAAAGGACTTAAACTTAAGGCATGAAACAATAAAAATCCTCAAAGAAAGTATAGGAAAAACACTGGAAGATATTGGCCTGGGGAAAGACTTCATGAAGAAGACTGCCATGGCAATTGCAACAACAACAAAAATAAACAAATGGGACTTCATTAAACTGAAAAGCTTCTGTACAGCTAAGGAGACAATAACCAAAACAAAGAGACAACCTACACAATGGGAAAGGATATTTGCATATTTTCAATCAGACAAAAGCTTGATAACTAAGATCTATAGAGAACTCAAATTAATTCACATGAAAAAAGCCAAGAATCCCATATATCAATGGGCAAGAGACATGAATAGAACCTTCTCTAAAGATGACAGACGAATGGCTAACAAACACATGAAAAAATGTTCATCATCTCTATATATTAGAGAAATGCAAATCAAAACAACCCTGAGATATCATCTAACCTCAGTGAGAATGGCCCACATCACAAAATCTCAAAACTGCAGATGCTGGCGTGGATGTGGAGAGAAGGGAACACTTTTACACTGCTGGTGGGACTGCAAACTAGTACAATCTTTCTGGAAGGAAGTATGGAGAAACCTCAAAGCACTCAAGCTAGACCTCCCATTTGATCCTGCAATCCCATTCCTGGGCATCTACCCAGAAGGAAAAAAAATCCTTTTATCATAAGGACACTTGTACTAGACTGTTTATTGCAGCTCAATTTACAATCGCCAAAATGTGGATACAGCCTAAATGCCCACCAACCCAGGAATGGATTAACAAGCTGTGGTATATGTATACCATGGAATACTATTCAGCCATTAAAAAAAATGGAGACTTTACATCCTTCGTATTAACCTGGATGGAAGTGGAAGACATTATTCTTAGTGCAGCATCACAAGAATGGAGAAGCATGAATCCTATGTACTCAATTTTGATATGAGGACAATTAATGACAATTAAGGTTATGGGGGGGGGAGGAAAAGCAGAAAGAGGGACGGAGGGAGGGGGGTGGGGCCTTGGTGTGTGTCACACTTTATGGGGGCAAGACATGACTGCAAGAGGGACATTGCGTAACAATTGCAATCAATGTCACCTGGCTTATTGTACCCTCCATGAATCCCCAACAATAAAAATAAATAAATAAAAATTAAAATTAAAAAAAATCAGGCTTTTGGCCATATGCAGGGAAATTGCATTACCATTATAGAGACATTTGCATTCTTTTTAAAAAATCAGAAATAAAAATGTTACTTTAAATAAACGTCTTCCTTAAGGAGCCCATCCTGAGCATGCCCAGTTACAATGCGTTAGTGATTTCATTCAGCGGTTATTAGTTTGTTGCTAAACATTTTTTACTCTAAGGAAAGAAATTCTGAAAAGGCTCAGAATATTTAAGTATTGAGTAATTAAGTGTTGAAACTTACTGATTTATTCTGAAGCTTCCTGATTTATACAGTATATGTTATTCACTCAAATTAAAAATGTGAGCAAAGTAAAACCGTCCCCCACATCACCGGTACCCTGTATATCATGGGAACAGATGGGCTGAAGGATCATTCTATGTGAAAGATGTGAGTGACTTTCATATTATAGAGGAAATTGTTGACTTTCCACATTCATATTCTTCCCAAAGTTTGTTTTTATTTCCTTTTATTCCCTTAAACAAAGAATCCCATTTTGTTGAGGTTTTTGTTTTGTTTTGGTTTGGTTTTGGTTTTTGAGACAGAGTCTCACTCTATTGCTCCAGGCTAGACTGCTATGACTTCACAGCTCACAGCAATCTCAAACTCCTGGCCTCAAGAAATGCTCTTTCCTCAGCCCCCTGAATAGCTGGGACTACACATCGATGCCTACCACAACGCCTGGCTTGTTTTCAGAAAAGAGCGGATAACTCCCTCTTACTCAGGCTAGTCTAGAACTCTTAAGCTCATGCAATCCACTTGCCTTGGCCTCTAAGAATGCTAGGATTATGGGTATGAGCCACGGTGCCTGGTTTTTGTTGAGGTTTTAACATATGGGTAAGTCTGTGTTCAATGCAGCAAACAGACATAGAAATTTGGGACTCCTGCTGGACCGGTTTTCTAATGCTACCACAGTTATCACAGAGGTAAGGGATTGAAACAAGACTCACACATCTCTGAACCATGTTGTGCATTAAAGGTGCTGTGTGAGTCTTGTCAGGATGCACGCCTTAGCAGAGAATTTGGGGGGGGAACAGGCTTCCAGGCTCCTGCACATCCGTCAGTAGCAGAATTCAGTTCCTGATAGGTGGACGCTGAGAACATGTTTCCTTACTGGCTGAGGGCTGTGGGCCATTCTCTGCTTGATTCCTGGGCTCATAACCTCCTCTCTTCACCTTCAAGGCCGGGAACAGTGGTCCTGTCCTTTCCATGTCAGATCTCCCCTTTAGCTTCATCTGCTTTGCTTCTCCTCCCCTGCCACCTTGGACTCCATTGGGAGAAAGTTATCTGGAGGGGCTTCCATGCTCAGACTACGTCCACCTTGGTAATCCAGGATACTGTCCCCATTTTAAGGCCCCAAGCCTTAAATGTGTCCTCTAAATGATCCCATCACAGGGCATAGCATCACATATTCACAGGAGCCAGGTATTACGGCAGGGACATGGGGAGGTGATTTTTGACCTGTGACAGTTCTCTACTTAGAGAGCTGAGATTTTAGTAGTAAGAAAACAACAACAACGAAAGTAATTGCAAATTTTGCATCAAAACCGACAGAGAAGAGCTCTGAAATAGGGTCCTAGTTTTGTTAAATAGGGTAAATTGCAACATAGAAACACAAGGAAAGAACTTAAGGAGGAAACAAAATATAAATAAAGCATTAAAGCCAGGGAAAGGCATTTCTGCCAATGTTGTGGAGGAATATATACACTGGAAACAAGTTAGCTCAGTGAAAACACAAACCACTTTAGGTAACAGCAAAGACTGAATTTTCCCTTACATGTGATGCAACGTGAGTGTTTAAGTGGTTAATGTCCAGGGCATGTTTGTGATTTTTTTTTTTATGACCTTATGAAGAAACAGAACTATCTCTCTTATAATTTTGTATTCCTGATATAACTTCTTTTAAGTGGAAGGAAGTCAAACCAACTTACATTAGAGAACTAGATGGATTTTTGTGGTGTCTACCTTCTGTGATTTAGAAATAGGGTACTGAGATCCAAAAAAGGTTAAATGTAATAGACAAAATTAAATGTCATAATTAAACGTATATATAAAATACGCCATATTGGGAAAAAGCAATGTTCTTTTTACTTTATGTTATGTCAACCTTTTCTCTGATAATTATTTTATTTTCCCAAGAGCTGCAGCAGGTGGCTGCCTGCCATTTCTTTTAGCAAATTTGATGCTCTAGCACTAAACGTCAACAAGGAAATTTTATTAATCTCAGGACAATTTTACTAAGTATATTTATTTTTTAATTATTTAAAAGCCTTATACCATACAACCTATAAATAGATATGATTGTTTTATCTGTGAACTCCATGCTTTCTTGTTCATAGAAGATAATTAAGGTAATAGCAAGTTATTTAGTTTATGCGAAAGTAGCTAAGTCTATTACCCAATCATGAGCTTAAAGAGGTTACTGTGATGTGAAAAGTACTAGAACATAATATAAACAAGCTTTTAGCAGTTACGTGTATCTTGAAACAAAGTATATTGAGTATATTGAGTGCTAGAGCATCAAATTGAAGTATTTGAAAACTTCCCTTAATAAATACTTTGAAAATAAAGGAAAATTTAAAGACAGGATCTGTAGGAATAGAAAGGGAATCATATAACCATTTTTGTGGCAAAGTGTGTGTGGACTTGAATAAGTTTGAGATTTGGATTCAGATGAAGTGGGATCATATCCTCTGGGTATACGTAACAGGTTGAGCATCTCTAATCAAAAAATCCCAAATCTGAAATACTCCAGTAAGTGTTTCCTTTCAGTGACATACTGGTACTCAAAATTTGAGGCCTTCAGGATTTTGGGCTCAAACTGTATTGGCCTAGCAGGTTATTTTATAAGCTTGCAGTCCTGCCTTCAAAGATGACTGATGCTTTTCAATCCCCGCAAACCAGACATTAAACATCGAATCCCAATAGCTCCTTGTTTCTGGAATAGTTGATTCACCGACATCTCGGTGCTCTTGGGGGGCCCCGCAGCCCCACACAGAGATTCTTTGTATCTGGATAAATAACCCTATTGGATCGCTTCTTCCACTGTTTCTATGATTCTGTTGAAAGAAAGTTACTTTACTTTCACATTGAATTCTCCTTTCTCATCAATTCCATCAGGATACCAAGGACTTACTTACAATTCCTTCTTGTGCTGGTTTTTGGGTTCCCATACTAAAGTTACGTTGCTTCTGTGAGGCCTTTAAAGTCACCCTTTGCACTCTGATATATACGCACCACCTTACTGAGAATATTGCTCCTTTTCACTAAATACTAAAATAATCATATTAATGATGTAATTAATGTTATCAATCTATGTACCAGGTTATAAACCCCCAGTACAGAAAAAGGAAGAAATCATAATTCTGTCAGCTCCTTTTTGAAATTCATCGGTGTCTGCTCCTACTGAGTTTCATCTTTTTAATTTTTTCCTTTACTTTTTAAAAACAGATCACATTTATGAATGGATAATGTTAAAGTAACAATGTAATCTGAACTTTGATTTTTTGAGCAATAATAATAGATTCAAAAATGAGAGAGAAATGAGTAAGATTAGAGAAGTGTAACATTCTTGAATCTTATGCTCACTTGGAAAGATCAGCAGAGAATGTAAATTGCTCATGATGGTAAGTACAGGAGTGAAATAATAGCATTGGGTGGGGTGATATTCTGGCATTTAACATATACCAAATAATGTAATTTTAAAATATTTTATGAAAGCTGTGTACATTAATGCAGTCAATGTACACAGCTATGATTTAATAAAAAATAAATAAAAAGAAATAAAACATCTTATGAAAAAGAATAAAGTACAGTTATCTCCAGATGTCAAAATAGAATTAATACAGATATAAGTTTGGAAATCGATCAACTATAGGAGATCGAGGTATGCAAGGTCTTAATATGTAATAAAGAAAACAAAAAGAAGGAGTTGCTTGTGAACAGGATCTACCCATTATCATTATTCTCAGAAGGTATTTTTTGTCTTTTTGTTTTTGTTTTTAATTGGGGACACATAACTCAAGGAAAAAGGAAAGAGTTTATGGATGAAATCATAGCAAAATCAGAAAGATTAAATACAGCACGGAATCTTAAAGAAATGTAGGTGTTATGTTGCATGGAACAGATGAAAGGATCACTACAATTTTTTTTTTACAGAAAAGTGATATTCACCCTATTTAACAAATGGTGATGGAAGAACTGGCCAGCCACTTGTAGAAGGCTTGAACTGAACCCATGTCTCTCATCATTGACAAAAATTGATTCTCGCTGGATAAAAGATTTAAATTTAAGACAAGAGACAAGAAAAATTCTAGAGGAGCATGCAGGGAAAATGCTTGCAAGTATTGGCCTGGGGAAATATTTTATGGAAAAGACCCCCCTGGCAATTGCAGCAACAACAAAAAAATAAATAACTGGGATTTCATTAAGCTAAAAAACTTCCGCACAGCTAAGGGTACAAAAACCAAAGCAGACAGCTTTCAGAATGACAGAAGATTGCTTCATGCTATCCATCTGACAAAGGCTTGATAACTAGAGTCTACAAAGAGCTCAAGTTAATCAATAAGAAAAGAACAAACAATCCCATTTCAATGTGGGCAAGAAACCTGAAAAGAAACTTCTCTGATGATAGATTAATGGCCAACAAACACCTGAAAAAAAATGCTCATCACCTTTAATCATCAGAGAAATGCAAATCAAAACCACTCTGAGATAGCACCCATTACAGTAAAATTAGCCCACATCAAAAAGTCCCAAAGCTACAGACTGGTGTGGGTGTGGAGAGAAGGTAACACTTTTACACTGTTGTTGGGATTGCAAACTAACACAACCTTCATGGAAAGAAGTATGGAGAACTCTCAAAGAACTAAAAGTTGACCTTCCATTTGATCCTGCAATCCCCATTACTAGGTATTTACCCAGAATAACAAAAATAATTTTGTCACAAGGACATTTGCACCAGAACGTTTATCGCAGCTCAATTCACAATTGCCAAGTTGTGGGAGCAGCCCAAATGCCCATTAACCTATGCATGGATTAACAAACGTTGGTATATGTACACCACAGAATACTATGCAGCCATAAAAAGATGGAGACTTTGCATCTTTTATGTTTACCTGGATGGACTTGAAACACATTCTTAGTAAAGTATCTCAAGAACAGAAAAAATATGCAATGTATGCAATACTAATATGAAACCCATATATAAACACACATTCATAAGAATGATAAAACACAAATATAGTCTAGCAAGAGAGGGAGTGAGGTGGGAGGAGGAGAGGGTAGGGGAGGGTGATTGACAGGAGGAGGGAGGGCATTTGGTGGAATCTCACCTAATGTGCAGGGTTATTCACCACGCCCCACCTGTGTGGGGTTACTCAGCATGCCCCCACCCAGGTGAGAGGCTCTCCTACAACTTGAAGTTTATTTTGGAAGTGAGAACAATGTAACCTAAAAATGTGTATCCTCATATTAATTTGAAATAAAAAAGAACAAAAGAAAAAAGGAAAGTGATATTCAATGATAGTTTATAGAGTTTCTGAACTTCTATGAACAGAATTTTAACAACCGGAATCTAAATAAAGTGACTGTGTACTTATTGCTTTTAATTAGATATTGACATGTTGGAGGAATATAAAATACACAGTCTGGTGATTAAGTTTGCGCACTGGTCCTAGGAAAGTGCTATATTCATTGTTGCATATCACTGTGGTCACCTTTGGAGTGCTCCCCTGGGAAGCGATGCACTGACCCCAGCGACTGGTCCACCCTTCAAAGCTATTTTGTAACTTTTAGGAATGGCCAGCAGAGCTGTCATCCTATAATTAAGAACAATTGTCTCACAATTAAGTTTGTGAACTTGCCACTGTGCACTTCTGTTGGCAGCTCTGCACAAACTGCCAGCAGGGTTTCTTACCCAAATCCACGTCTCACAGCTGTGTTTGTGTCAATACATGGCGGTGTCTTGCTGAGTGGTGTTCATTATTATTGCTGTGTGTTTTTGTGTGTTGTAGGGGGACAACTCTGAGGGCCATTCCAGGCACAAAGAAGACAGGGTGGGGGAAATAACAGCCAACCCTGCGTTAGTCAACACTGTTCGAGTCAATAGTCCAATGACACAAGGTAATGACACTGGGGGAAACACAGCATCCTTAGCAACACCAAGATAAAAGTCCAGTATTTTAATACCCCTTGAGAATTGATAGCTGTGACCTGACTACAAAATGAGTGTTTAAACCTCAGATACTAAGAAGTGTGAACAAGCTCAATTTTTAGGACAACTAAAAATAGTTAATCAGCAAAACCAAAATGAAGAAGAATTGGTTTTGGCCACATTCAACAATAACAGAGCTCACTGCTGTGTTCACTCCAGCAAGCATGTCCACAGAGGCCTTGGTAAGGAGAGCCGTGGAGTTTACTCCAGAATATACTAAAAATCTAAACTAGCAGCAAACAAAATGTAATAATATTGTTACTAATGTTTGAACAACTACATAGTGCTTATTACTTTACTTTAGCTCAGATTATTCTTGTAACACTCCCAGAAATTTATTATGGTCATCATCTTGTATCGGACAACTCCAAACATCAGGAAATAAGAAGCAGATTTGTCATTAGATTCCAAAAAGGATGAGTTTCGGGGCCCACTGACAAGGTGACACATATTTCTGTGAAATTGTAGGGTGGGCTGCCTCATCGTCCATTTTGCATAAAGCCCGAAGTTCAATGATGTCTCCAGGCAATCATAGAATAAATAGTTATATATTACATAGGATATAGAAATACAAAAGTGGCTACTTAGCAAATGCCAGTATTCTCAACCCAAAGGGGGAGAACCAGAGTTAGAGAACACTGGTTTACTTCCAGTTTTAATTTTATTGCAAATGCCACACATTGCACCTGACAATGTATATTTTAGAAACAGTTGCTGAAATACAAATACGATTTATGTTCTAATTCTATTCTTTTACCTATTTCTATTTCTATAGCTTCTGTAAATTACCTTCTTATTTTCTGCCTATCTTCCTCTTTAGAAGGAGATAGTAACACTTTCACAAAGTTACAGAGAAGACTTTGTCACGGGTGTTTGTGAAAGCACTTTGCAAGCTAACAATTATTGTCAGTATGAATTTATCTTATCCTTGTAAGTATCTGAATGATTGCTACCCAGTGACTTTTCTGTGTTGTGTATGATTAACTCCAGCCTGCGTCTTCCTGAAAACATTTTGTTCAGATCAGTCCTTTGTAATGATCCTGCCGCACAGTATACCCGCAGTGAGTTCCACATTGACACAGATAATTAAAAAAAAGTCCATGCAAACTTCCCCTTTTACCTTGTGATTGTTATTTTACCAAAGAGAGCTCAGCCATATTGAGAAACAGCATTCTCTCAGGAGCGGGAGGCAAGTCAGTGAAAGAAACAATTAAGTCTAATTGACTCAGCAGGTGGATACAAGGAGAAATCTGGGCCTAGCAAATGAGAATGACTTTGGTAGATGAGATGTTCGAAGAGGCAAGGATGAGAGAGGCACTTCTCAGAAAAAATGTTCCATGAGTTTATAATTGTTAGGGTTAGATGTGTACCTAGACTACTGTAATAAAATCATACGTGAAAATAAAACGATCATCCATACAAGCGTGTCCTTGACACACAATACAGATTTTAGAAATAGTAACACAGTGGGACTGCTTTTTATCATCTAATCCTAAAAGAACATGCCCCAAGTCTGTTTTTAGAAGACTAGCTTTTATAACACTACAAACGTTTGTGTTTCAAAAACGCAATACAGGGCGGCGCCTGTGGCTCAGTGAGTAGGGCGCCAGCCGCATATGCCGAGGGTGGCGGGTTCAAACCTGGCCCCGGCCAAACTGCAACAAAAAAATAGCCGGGCGTTGTGGCGGGCGCCTGTAGTCCCAGCTGCTCGGGAGGCTGAGGCAGGAGAATCTCTTAAGCCCAGGAGTTGGAGGTTGCTGTGAGCTGTGTGAAGCCACAGAATTCTACCCGAGGGCCATAAAGTGAGACTCTGTCTCTACAAAAAAAAAAAATAAATAAATAAATAAAATAAACGCAATACATACATACATGCATACATAACAAGAAGTCAAAGAGTAAAGATAAATAATTAGGGAACCACGTAATCTTCCAGGCTTTAGACACATGAGTCACAAGTAAGGGCAGGTTTGAGTTTGACTTCTGACACCCCGAGCAGTGTTTCTAAACCCCAACCAATCAGCTACTTCAAGTCAGAGGGCTCTGCTCTATAAAATAGTTCTTGTACGACTGTGTGGCAAACGCATTTTACATAGTTAAGGCTTTGGATTCATGATGGACATTTTTTGTATATCCCTGTTCCAGATAGTAATATAAAGTTAATATTCAATGCACACACACATAAATATTTAAAACTTAGCAGGCCCAGTATATACATACAAAATAAATTTTATATATAAATAGAAATATGCATTAAATATTTTATAAAATACATATATAATCAAAATCACTAATGGAGATTTAATAGTCACACTTGCCATATTTAATCAATAATCTGTATCAGGCACTGGTAAACTATGGCACACAGGTTAGTGATCCATCTTTGCAAATAAAAAGCCCAAAGCTGTTTAGATAATACTATATATGGCCTCTGATACTTCTACACTTCTGATATTTCTATAAAACTTGATTTTCCCCTAATTCCTTTCAACACGTCCACGTGAGAGCGCCTGTGGTTCCTTGGAGCGCCGTGACGTCTCCAGGGAGCTACTGTGCGTGCTCTGTTCCTCCATAGGTGACGCACGCACGGCATCAGCGCCGTGACGTCTCCAGGGAGCTACTGTGCGTGCTTTGTTCCTCCATAGGTGACGCACGCACTGCATCAGCGCCGTGACGTCTCCAGGAAGCTACCACGCGTGCTCTGTTCCTCCATAGGTGACGCACGCACGGCATCAGCGCCCTGACGTCTCCAGGGAGCTACCACGCGTGCTCTGTTCCTCCATAGGTGACGCACGCACCGCATCAGCGCCGTGACGTCTCCAGGAAGCTACCACGCGTGCTCTGTTCCTCCATAGGTGACGCACGCACGGCATCAGCGCCGTGACGTCTCCAGGAAGCTACTGTGCGTGCTCTGTTCCTCCATAGGTGACGCACGCACCGCATCAGCGCCGTGACGTCTCCAGGAAGCTACCACGCGTGCTCTGTTCCTCCATAGGTGACGCACGCACGGCATCAGCGCCGTGAAGTCTCCAGGAAGCTACTGTGCGTGCTCTGTTCCTCCATAGGTGACGCACGCACTGCATCAGCGCCGTGACGTCTCCAGGAAGCTACCACGCGTGCTCTGTTCCTCCATAGGTGATGCACGCACGGCATCAGCGCCGTGACGTCTCCAGGGAGCTACCACGCGTGCTCTGTTCCTCCATAGGTGACGCACGCACGGCATCAGCGCCGTGACGTCTCCAGGGAGCTACCGTGCGTGCTCTGTTCCTCCATAGGTGACGCACGCACGGCATCAGCGCCGTGACGTCTCCAGGGAGCTACCGTGCGTGCTCTGTTCCTCCATAGGTGACGCACGCACGGCATCAGCGCCGTGACGTCTCCAGGGAGCTACCGTGCGTGCTCTGTTCCTCCATAGGTGACGCACGCACCGCATCAGCGCCGTGACGTCTCCAGGGAGCTACTGTGCGTGCTCTGTTCCTCCATAGGTGACGCACGCACCGCATCAGCGCCGTGACGTCTCCAGGGAGCTACTGTGCGTGCTCTGTTCCTCCATAGGTGACGCACGCACCGCATCAGCGCCGTGACGTCTCCAGGGAGCTACTGTGCGTGCTCTGTTCCTCCATAGGTGACGCACGCACCGCATCAGCGCCATGACGTCTCCAGGGAGCTATCACGCGTGCTCTGTTCCTCCATAGGTGACGCACGCACCGCATCAGGGCCGTGACGTCTCCAGGGAGCTACCACGCGTACTCTGTTCCTCCATAGGTGACGCACGCACCGCATCAGGGCCGTGACGTCTCCAGGGAGCTACTGCACGCTCTGTGCCACGTCAGGGGCTGCGCGCACAGCATCAATGCTGCCACTGGCCCAGGACAGCAGATAGCAAGTCTTTATTTTACATGCAATACTATTCTCTCCAAGCAAGATCTATCTAGAAACTCCTTAGGAGGGAACCCTCTTGCAGGACCTACTTTTTTCGCGACCTTGAACCTTCTGACCTTCAAAGGGAAGGAAGTTATCGAGGTCAAATAGACTTGAGCGGCGCTGTCCACTCAGAACAGCTTTCCGTTGGACTGCACCAATTCTTCATGGTACCCTTTAGAACTGAAAGTGATTACAGGGTTTTGTCTAAGAGACTGGATTGGACACTTTAGGGCTACTTGTAATAGCAGAAGAGCTGAGTGGTCAACATTCGGAGAGCATATTTAATTTTAGAAGCTGGTATGAATAGTTAAATGTGGGGAAAGGATAAATTATGACTCGACAATATTTGGAAGCAACATGTTTGTCTCATGATTTTTAAAAAATAACCATAATGCTAATGTTTACAGTGCCTTTCTGGATATATAATGGTATAGATATACAATAACCAGAATCCTAATTTTTAACTCATTTCTGAAAAAATGGCACCTATGCATACAATCACTAGGAGAGCCCATACATTCATTTCATAACTGCCTCCACTGTTTAAAACTTTTAGAACTCCTATTGAGGAATTAACTAAATGCCTATGTTGAAAATACTTTTCAGTGATGGCAAATATATGGTAACTAGTCTTGTAATATTGTTATTTTAAGGTGACCCAGCTTCCTGTGGAACCTGACATTACTTCTGAGTCCTTTACACTTATAGCATACTTAAGGGTTTACCAATATTTTATACATATATATTATTTTCATTGTTAAGCAATGAAAGTAACTCAGTCTGGCTCACAGGATAATTTCTACAGAAGAGTTCATAAGACTTTTAAAACATTTAGTACTAAAAGAAGCATTCAGATTCTGAAAGAGAAAACTCACTACAATGTATATTTAATGAAGCTCATTAATTTATTTTTCCTTATTTCTCTATGCACAGCCCTAACCCAATATCTTTAGAGAAAAGGAACATTAACCAAGGGTTATAAATGTCAGGAACAAAACGAATATCGTGTTCCATTCAAAGCAACACAGGAAACATCCTCCGTGTACCTCCAGCGTTTCTCAGGCTTCTCTGGCAAGTGGGGTTTAGCCTTGTTATAAATAGTCTCCACTGCAGCATTTCATCACTGAAAAATCCAGACGTGAACGTATGAAACCAAAGGAACGTGTAAATAAGAAATAAATCCTGTGAACTGAGGTTTGCTGATGCCAGAGCCCTTTCTCCAAAGATGACCCTGGGGATTCCTTGGCATGGAGACTCAGGAGGCGGTATCTTCAGCTTCCAAACAGCACATGCCGATTGCTCCCAAGGTTTATTCCTCCAGTTCATTGCTCTTGCTTTTCTTTTTTATTTCAATGGGAAAATAAATATACCTTACTTTCCCCAACAAGTGTTTAAATAAGTTCTTATATTTTACATGACATCATTTTCTCTCCTTTTAGCAGCAAAGAAAGAACAAGTGATTCCATTCTGTGACCCTCATTAGGTAAGAATGATGCACTCACATCACAAAATTACAGTATTTGTGAACATATAATACAGTCATAGACTTGTAGCATAATTAGCCAGATATTCAGCATCTCTGAGAACCTTGTGGTCTACATAAGGGAATTATGTGTAAAAAAAAAAAAAAAGGCAAACACACACCCATTTTTAGGGCTGCCCTGAAGATGAGCATTCTGGCACACCTTTTTGAACCCAGACTGTTTCCCACACCACACTTTGTACAAAGTACCCAGATTGTGGCTCTCCTACATTATTTGTAACTAATTATGACCTAAAAGCAATAGGGATTTAAATATCACTACCCTGGTATTCTGGAAGCAGTTCATTCTGCTACAAAGAAAAGCAAACAAACAAACAATTCTGCTTTGAGGCACTATGCCTAAGATCCTGTTGTAATTTTTTCCCCCAAACCACCAATCATTATCATAGTTCAGTCATGGCCTGTTTTTACCATTATCTGTCAACCCAAAGATACCATCTTATCCTAAACAGGGTAAATACCACCTGCAAAGAGATTTTTCCTTCTGCCAAACCTGACTTTCTTTTTTCTGTCCCACTATCCCCTAGGACACAGTCTCATCTCCTGCTGGTGCACCTCTCGCAAGGACGCATGCTGGGGTACCTGTAACCCACAATTCTGGCTGAGCTTTTTGCCCAACCTAGCGGGTATGTCTCCCCTAGAAAGGAAATCAGTCTGAAATGCGTGTGATGATCCTGGAAGCTAGCCATGAGGAGGGAATGTCCTCCCTAGGATGGACAAAAACAAACTCCCCTGTAAAACACCCGGGCTCAGAGTTGGTTTGCCAGCAGTTACGATGCAATGGCATCTGTCTAGATGCCTATCTTCTGCACAGCTCTTTAGACCCTACCTCCATCTAAGAGTGCTATTGCTAGATTTACAAAGACCTGACTCACATCATCTCATGTTTAGTGTAAACGAAACAACATGACCTCAGAGGCCAGTCTTTTAGAAAGAGATTGCATACATGGAGAGAATTAAAAATAATGACCCAGAAGGGCAGTGCAATTTCCAGTGCAGGGAATTCAAGTGGTTCTTTTCAAATCAAGAATTTTTTGTTGTGCATTATTTTGTTATCCTGTACTTAATCAAATGTCCTCAGTGTGTTCAACTGTAAAATGATATTGGTTATGAACAGCTTTGCAATTGAGCATATATGCAAATTTCTATGCACATTATAAATGCTCACTATATGACAACCATTCTTCATCAACATAATTAATAATATGAAATATAATTACCATGCAACTTCTCACAGAGACTATTATTTTACAGAGAGAAGGTCAGGAACCTGGAGAGGTTTATACATAGCAGGTACTCAGCTAGTAAAGTGAAAACAGTACTAAAACAAACTCTTTTATTTTGTTTGTTTGTTTTTGGCCGGGGTCAGGTTTGAACCTGCCACCTCTGGTATATGGGGCCAGCGCCTTATTCCTTTGAGCCACAGGTGCCGCCCAAAACAAGCTCTTTTTCTAAAGACATACAAACAAAAATAAAATGCCAAGTTTTCCTCTCTTGCCTCTATTTGGGCGGCTTTTCTCAATCCATATTTATAGCCCACCAAACACCAATTATTTCACATCTCAATAGCACAAACATCAGAGCTGTATTCTTTAAAAAGACATCATAGCAGGTGGAGAGGGTGTGGGAGGAGTTCATCAACTGGTACAAAATTGCATTTAGGTAGGAGAAAATAGTGCTGGTGTTCTATAGGCTGGTGACTACTGATGACAATATATACACTGTGCTATATGTCTCAAAATAGCTAGAGGAAAGGACAGCGAATGTTCTCAGCACTAAAAAGATAAATATTTAAAATGCTGATTACCATGATTTGATCATAACAGAATGTACATATATATTGAAACAAAGTATTGTACCTGTAAATATGTACAATTGTTAAGTGTCAACTAATAATAAAAGAAAACATTAAGAAGAGACATGATAGTTTTTAAGGAGACTCATTTGAGGATCAGAATTGTAGATTTCAGTCTATCCATAGCTAAATCATAAACACATTCTAAGATATTTTCATTTTGTGCTACTGAGCTTAGCAACACCTACATTTCACTTTCCTGGTAGATAATGAAAATAAACTCTGCATGTACAGCTCGTTTTTACTGTATATTTTTGTACAATGTAGCTCTACTGTGACTCATAGATTTGCAGATGAGCATTAAGTCTTTCTTTAATTTAAAGCCAAAAATTAAAAGTGCATGGATTTAGGCTATATCATTTTTTAGTTACTATTAGTTACCGACATGCCTTATTATATGTATTTCACGTGGTCCAACGACTTTAATTTAGAAAGTACTCAAGTATTTTTTATTCCATAAATACTATCTAGCGTTATGATACGTGTTTTCATTTTAAAGGCAGAAAAATGTGCCATATTTGGATTCTTACTTATAAAACAATTATTTAAAACTTCTCTTTGATTTCTTTTATATCAAATACAACTTTAGATTAGAAAGAAATGGGTCAACTGTGAAGGTTGTATGGTCCTGTCTAGAATTCATAGCTTTAACTAATTTAAATGTGGAATTTTGGGAGTGACGCCTGTGGTTCAAAGGAGTAGGGTGCCGGCCCCATATGCTGGAGGTGTTGGGTTCAAACCCGGCCCCAGGCAAAAACTGCAAAAAAAAAAAAAAAAAAAGTAAAATAAATGTGGAATTTTTCATAAATTTAAACAAGTATAAAACAGATATTGAGACACAGAGTTAACTTATCATAAGCAATAAGCAGATTGATCTCCCCCACCTGAAATTGTGTGGATAAACTATACTTAGCATTACATGTATTTTATGCTGTATATGCGATGCAGGACAAATGCATTCAGTGGGAAATACAGTGACGCCCACTGATAGAAGCAGAAACCAAAAGAGTATGGGATGCACTGGAAACCACACAGAGAGCGGGCGGACTCCGGCCGGTCAGCCCAGCGCCGTCCGTGCCTGAGCCTCAGCTGAGAGGACGCTGAGCAGGAGCTGAGCAATGGGGGGTGCCAACCAATGATTCCTGCGCTCTCATTTAATACTTTGGCTTTGAACTGCTACCCTTCGTCTGAGCAATGTACCCAACACTGTACCATTTGTCTTCTTGTCATTTAATAATGAGACAAAAATAATGAAATTATTAATCTGAATTGCAGGGATGCTCCTGGCTCCACCTAAGTGACTCCTGACGCTGTCAGTCATGCAACTCCGTGGCTTGCAGTGTCGCACGCTCACGCACACATGTGGCTCTCTGCTTCTGGGTCTCTAGTCGTTAACAGATCCAAGCTGCCCAAAAGCCTGCACTTCAAAGAGGGTCAAATCTCAAGCCTCTAGTGGTTAGCAGGGACAGCAGTCAGCCTTGTCTCCCGTAGGTTCATCCTAGTGAGACTTGGTTTTTAATTGTGGAGTAAATGCTTTGTCCCCAGGCATCAGCTGGCCCAGAGCTGTGTCAGTGAATCCACACCTCCAAAACGAATACTTCTTGTCCTCTTTCATGATGGATTTTCATGCATCAAACTTCACTATAAATAATATTTGGCTCAATACAAAACTGAAGAGCTTAAAAGTTCCAACTGATGGAAATAGGTTGACGGGTATGATTAATCAGTGCAATTAGTGAACATTATGGTTGCAGGTTGGTGTATGAGATAATTTTAAAAAATTTAGGTAACTTTGGGAGGATTGTCAAGGGATTGGTTCTCTATGTCTTGACATCTACTAGAAGATAGTTGAGCACAAAGAGCACAAGGTGGGTAGATTGGTTGCATGATTCATCCTCTACTCAAGACAGGTGCATTGTGCAAGGGAGGTTTTTTTTTCACTTGTGTGAATATTATGGTCTGTTATAATTGAAGACGTCAAACTCATATACACAACCTTTACATCCCTCTACTTTTTTTTTTTTTTTTTTTTGCAGTTTGTGGCCAGGGCTGGGTTTGAACCTGCCACCTCCAGCATATGAGTCCAGTGCCCTACTCCTTTGAGCCACAGGCGCCACCCCTCCCTCTACTTTTCTAATTAAAAGCTCAATTTCCAAAAATTCTCCCTGCAGGGTCATTTAATGGGAGGTGTTGCATTATAATTGAAACATTCTCAAAGAGAAGATGGAAACTCAATGGTACATTTTATTTACTTGTGCTTAGAATCTGTGACGTCTGGTTAAAGTAGCACTGTACTGAGATTTTAACTGTTGCTCTTCATAGACCAACTGCTGCCTTACACATTTTAATCTTTAGTTTTTCCTTCTGTGCACACTTTCTTCCCTTATACTTATTTTATTTTCTCTTATGTCACTGTTTTTGCAACTGGCTTTTAATATCCATTATACCTTGATTAGAAGATGAGGATGGGATTTTTAGCATTCAAAGGGACCCAGTAGAAAAGAATGAAAGAATATGATAGAGGTTTAAATGAAGACGTATCTACAAAGATTTTTAACTACCATTCTCTCTTCATGTAACATGAAAAGAAAGATCTAGGCAAAGTGTTCTGGGTTGGCAGGGAGATTAGAAAGATGATTCCATTAAATCTAAAATTACTGAGGTCCTTCTCCAGCCCTTGAGTGAAATTCATACTGACAGCATTGGAAATTTATGTTTGTAAAGATGACTAAATTAGGCCCCTAGTGGTAAAATATTCAACACTGAAACAGACATATTCAAGTTTCAACTGAAAACTGGACATTCTGAAATCAGTTTTGGACACTGAATTATTAGAAGTGGGTATTTATATAACTGCAAGGCAAGATTGGATCTCTCCGGATCTTGAGCGCTTTCCATCTCCCTTTAGGAGATTTTTTTTAAAACCATGTGGAAAAGATAAGAATATGTTTAGATAGCCCTTGATGGACATGACTCCTAGCCCGGCCCCACCCTCTGCTCACTGAAGATCACAGTTGCTGTTAAGTCCAGAGTAGTCAGAAGGAGTAAGTCCTGGGACGGGGGCTTCATCATGGGTCACCCAGGATTAGTTACTAGGGTACAATGGATGGGTGGAAAACTTTGTTATCAGCCTTCTGGCCTGGAGGTGGGATGAGAGGTGGCACGGAGGAGGTAGGTCCTGCAACTCTGACTCTGCTTTTGGTATCAGAAAGCCCAGATTGTACTCTATCATTTCATACAGTAATCATGTAAGTTTTGGGGGTAGAGCTCAGCAGAGACACAGGTAGTTGACCACCCTGGACAGTAACGAGATGGTGACTAGAGGCACTGAATTGTTTATAGCACTCTCGCCAGTCCTATGCTACTTGGAAAAGTCATGTAGCTTCATGGAACCCTGGCAGCCTCAACCCCTCAGGGACTCAGGCTCTGGGCGTTCACAGGAGAATACAAACTAGGGTAACAGAGAAAGCGTCCGTGAGGATTACCCACCACTGAGTAGGTGCTCAGCCCCAGTCAGTCACATAAATGAGAGCATTTTAATTGTCAAAACGCCTATAGGGCGGCACCTGTGGCTCAGTGAGTAAGGCGCCAGCCCCATATACCGAGGGTGGCAGGTTCAAGCCCGGCCCGGCCAAACTGCAGCAACAACAAAAAAAATAGCCGGGCGTTGTGGTGGGCACCTATAATCCCAGCTACTTGGAAGGCTGAGGCAGGAGAATCGCCTACGCCCAAAAGCTGGAGGTTGCTGTGAGCTGTGATGCTACAGCACTCTACTAAGGGCAACAAAGTGAGACTCTGTCTCAAAAAAAAAAAACCTCCTATGATAGTGTTGCTCTGATGTTATACATGGGGAAACTGTCACTTAGAAATAAATGAAGATACTCCCCATGATCCTAATACAAAACGGAATCTGGATTTTGGTCCCAAAGATGACACCACCAAAATCCAAACCTTTCTTTGTCATGACCCTAAAATCAAATGTTCAAAAACTGTACAGAAGACAGATGACAGGGCAGGCAGGTTAGTGCAGCTTCTCAGACAGCAGCAACAGATTCCTGGGAAATAGAAAGAGCCCCCAACACTGGTGGATACAAAGTCACATTAATAAGACGGCCGTTATGCAGGACGATGTGCAGAGCAGAAGGAAAAGGCCCAGCACATTTGTCTCTGAAAAAGGATTTTAAAAACCACGTATACACTCATGCCTCCTTCACCTTCAGCGTTTAGGGAAATAAGTGAGAATCTTTTTTTTTTTTTCATTAAATCATAGCTGTGCACATTAGTGCAATCATGGAGCACCACACCCTGGTTTTATAGACCATTTGACACATTTTCATCACACTGGTTAACATGGCCTTCCTGGCATTTTCTTAGTTATTGTGTTAAGACAATTATATTCTACATTTACTAAGTTTCACATGTACCCTTGGAAGAATCTTATTTCACCAATTGAATTTTCTAAGGGATTAAACAACATCTCCATTTAGAATTTATTTTTATGTTCTTTGTTCTTGAAGTAAGAACTTCATTTTAAATATATGAATTTCACTAAACATTCTACGATATTGAGGTTAGAATGGTAGGTGGAGAAAAAACATTTGTTACGTCAATCAATAAATATTCACCTCGGATGGGGCATCGCCTGCATCCATCATGCTCCCTGCTGATTTTCTGTTGAAGATTACAGATACTTCATTTTATTTTATTGGCAATGAGGTGTAACTTGGCGGTTGGTCATTTTCTGCTTTTAGCTACAATACTCATATTTAAGGACCATTTAAAATACAGCAGTGTGTGGCATTTTAGGCATCAATATTCCTGTAACGATGCCTGAGTTTCTCTCTGATCTAAGGCTGAGTCCAATCTAGGCTACGTTCTTTTATGAAATCTCGGCTATGTTCTTTTATGAATTCTGCTCTGTCTGGGTTTCTTCAAAACATGAGAAGATTTTTAAAAGTAGCACATTATGCTTCATGTTTTTTTCTTAGCACATGTTCCATCTTTGCCCCCAAGTTTGAAGAATACATAGATTTGACCGGGACTAAAAGACTGGGACTGATATAAAAGATAACTCTGAGAAAATAATAATTCTTTAAATAAAATGGTCAGCGATAACATGAAAATGGTTTAGCATTCCACTTAAGAAACACTTTTACTTCCTTTGCATTATTATTAACATTATTGCTTAATATTTCAATGTAGCAATTGTCTGATTCCTTTTCTGATTGTATTTATCTCTATCCGTTCTTTACGAGGGTTTGTTTCCCGTTCTTGTCTTAAACATTGTCATTGTTATTAAATTTTAAGCCTTTTTAATTTTATGCAGCAAAAAATGGAAACCTAATAAATACATGTATATGTAAAAATAAAAAATAAGACACTTTTGTTTTAACTTTACTGTTTTTAAGGAATTTTTTTTGTATATTATTAAAGCCTGAATGGTTCACCTATTTGTGGCAATGAAAAAAGTAGAAAGAGCAGTTACCGCTTATAACCACTGGTCATTCCTAACGCCAGACCTAATTTCTGGGTGATGCCAGGCCTTTGCTTGCTCAGCATTAAAATAGAAGATATTATGTTTATATTCACATGACATTTGCAGTTGAACTATTCTATAAATTTTGTAAATTTCATCATAGAAATTCTCTCTGCTCCTTTTTGGACTCAAGGGCTGGAATTCTGAAGCGTGGGGGTTTGGCAGAACATCAGACAGGCAGTAGACAGACGTGTCTGATGTGTACAGAGATTACACAGCAGTAACATCAGCGGTTGAGGTGCTCAGCTCATGAATCAGGCTACCTAGCTCTGAGTCTTTGTTTTTTCAAATTATATTTGTAACTTCTTGATACTCAGAAGCACCATCTGGAAAAGATAATCATAAGAAAACTACCACACAGCATTCTTACAAAAATTAATTGGAAAATAAAATAGCATGTCACATGCTTAGACTAATGCTTAGTGCACAACAAATATTCCATTTGTAGCACTGTGACTAATGTGAGGAAGTCACAAATCCATCCTGCCTCTGTTTTTCATGTAGGAAGATGACCTAATTGACAAGGATGTTTGCTCTTTGTCTTTAGAATGCTGAGTACACACAAGGAAGTGTGTGGTACAGCAGCACACTGCGTGGACAGTGAACCAGGAATCTTACTTCTCTGTCTATGTACCTTTCTAGCCTTGGGAAATGTCCCCCCATATTCTCATGTCTAAAATTTACAGTCATGTGTATTCATAGAGTTTACACGTAGCATGGAAGTGCCTGGCACCCGACTGCTTGATTTCGACTGTTCAGCTACCTGGATCTAATGCGGGGCTTTGCTCACATACTAGACCCTGGGTTTTTCCTCCGTCCGATGTTAGGGAGTTTGTGTTAGGCACATTTTTAAATCCAAGCTGACTAGTTGTATTTTTGAATGTATTGTGTTATAGAATGTACCAATTGATGAACCAATAGCTATAATTAAGATAAATGCTAAACTTTATTCCTGCAGTATGTTTTTAAAGTAACCACTATTACACTGTCTAATTTGGGGAAAGATGCCATATTGGTAAAGCTATTTTTCACATAAAAGTAAGCCTACATTTCTTAATTCTTTTTAGTGATTTCCAGGGAAAACTTTATCCTAAAGCTGTGCACTCAAAGTCTATGACCCTTCCTTTGTGTATAACTCAAATTACGCAAGTTTCAGTGAGGAAAACAAATGTACAATTATTTGTAAATCTCCAAAGAATACTAGGAACAAAAATATTACAGGCATTTTGTGGAGAAATATTAAACTGCATGACACAAAATAACCAATATTCAACTATTTCGACAAATACGGAAAACACACACACTTCAGCCTAGTCAGAATATCGTATCATTGGAAATTTTAAAGCATACATTTTAATAGCAATGTTCAATGTACTTGCTGCTCAGTTGGATGTGAGATGCAGGATATTACGGGACAAATATGCAGGTGGAAGGATAATACCTGACTCATAGAGAAAGGCATGTTCACATAATCACATTACAGGGACCCCGACTTCCAGAAGGACATGCAGAGGGGCGGCTGCAGCCTCGCTGTCCCCGGCAGGTGCCCACTGCTGAGACGCGTTACTGGGAGAGCGGAGACCACCAGGAGGAGACCCGGGGACTCAAGGAAAGAGGCGTCTGTGTGGTGTTTGAAATCCCCTGGGGTCTCCACCTAGAATGACACGGACAGAAATGTGGCGGCAGAGAAGAGCTGAGGCACTGAGAGCTGGCTCAAGACAAAGGGGGCTTGGTGTGGATTCAGGGAGGACGAGATTCTGAGTCATCTTAGACTGTGCAAGTGAAGCCTGGGATTTAAATTGGATGTAAAACGTCCTGCCCCATGCATCAGAAATGCAAGTATAGCAGAATCGCAGGCGTGTAGTGTATGAGCCAGGATGACAGGGATCTCAGACAAGCCCCAGAGTCCCAGAGCAGGTTCCTGTGAGCGGGTTCCTATCACCTTCTCCCATTCAAGGGTCTTGGTCCTGCCAGCTGTGGACACGGCCCCCGCCGGTGTCCTGAGATGCTGCGTAATACAACACACATTTGCCTTTGAAAGATCCAGGTAGGCAGATGGGGTATTTTATTTTTAGTGAAAAATGAAGAGTTTTAAGATCTGAGGTGATCAATTCAATGAAATGTTTAGTCAAATGTCAATAAATGTGCTAGCCCAAGCAAGATCAAATGTAATCTGAACCCAAGATACTTACTGTACTGTTTGTGTCAACCTGTCAGTAGTAACCAATCCTTTACAACACCCGAAAGAATAAGCCCTCCTAAACACACACACACGCACTCATGCACACACATGCACGTGCACACACAGACACACTCATGCACACACACACATGTGCACACAAGCTTGTGGGTTTATCTCTACAACTCAGGGATATCACCCACTTTTCAAAAAAGTTCTCCCAAATGACAAGTGTTCCGTCTCTAACACAATGTTTGTAGGATACTACTCCACCTATGGTTGACCATCCAGGAATCAGACATTGGCAATAAGGAACTTGACACTAGGCTGTGTTGTGTCCATAGAGATGAGAACACGTAAAATGGTAAGTTGAGGGACACTGAGATGACGACAAAGAAAGGGGTGAGGGGAGAAAGAGACAGAAAGAAACACATCAGAACTACATGGAGATAGGCCAAGGTCAGAAGTCCCCGGCCTGCAGGGGAAGGAGCCGGAAGAACAGAGAATGCACGGCTGAGTCGCTGCGGGCTGTGGCTTTCCTGGCTGCAGACCCTCCCCAGGGCTGGCTCGTCACTGGTAGATGTGGACTTGATCTTACTCCCACATATCCCCTCCTCCCCTCTTTCAATGGTATTTTCTAATTTTCTTTGTGAGAATCTCGCTCTCTGGAAGTTCAGGAGTTTTGGGTGTGACTTCACCCCTCCGTCCATGGAAGCTGTGACTTTGAATTACCCAAAGAGTGAGCTGAAGTCTCTGGCCACCGTGACTGGCTCAGGAAAGAGTGAACAATCAAATTCCCCCAAACTGGGGAGAGAGCCACTAGAAAAGTACACTTTTTTTCTTTTCTGTTAGAAATTAACATGAGGGCATCTAAATCTGGACCGTTAGCACTGATTTTGCCAACGTGAGAATGGCCTAGAAATGGAACTAACAGCCAAGGTGAGCAGAGGGAAGGGAAGGTGGACCAGGAGCGGCCAGAAGGATCTAAGCCAGCAGCTCGAGGGCTTTCTGAAGCTGAAACGTCCTGCACTTCATTTAGTTAAAGAGTATTTATACATGTGTCTTTTACATTGTGTGTCTCAAGGGTTAATCATAAATCTCACCTCACTAGAAAATTGGTGGCATTCTTAGACAAGATTGAGTGCCCTGGTTTTAAAGTTAGCTTGCTATTTTTTTTTTTTTCTAATGATCTCTTCCTCTCTATATTTTGGAACAGAGTTTCCTCCCTCCCTCCCTCCCTCCCTCCCTTCCTGGAACAGTACATGTAAATACATAAGGGAAGAGTCACATCTTGAAATGCTTTCATTACTAGTAATAATGATTTTATAAGATTGAAACCAATACTCAATTATTAGTTGGAAATAGATCAGAAATTAGGAATAGAGTTGCAGAGAATAGACAGAGGCAAAACAGTAATAGGAGAAACTGATTCGGGAGGAATTTCTCAGCTTTGAGGGCAAAGCATAAGACCCTATCCTTTTATTTATTTATTTATTTATTTTTAAGGGCAAGTGTTGGGATTAGGCATAGTTTATTAATCTGGAAGTTTAAATCTGGTTTATATTTTTCACCCAATTAGGATTTCAATAGGAATAGAGGTTTCTTTTCCAGTACTTAGTCAGATCTTAAGTGACTAAATATATTATATATCCTTCCTTCGCTCAGCACCCTGCCACAGCAATACCTAGTTCCAAAATCCAGTGGTTTCCTTTGGGATAGATTGAGGTTTTTTTTTTTTATTTTTTTATTAAATCATAGCTGTGTACATTAGTATGATCATGGGGCACCATACACTTGGTTCATAGACCGTTTGACACATTTTCATCACACTAGTTAACATAGCTTTCGTGGCATTTTCTTAGTTATTTTGCTAAAGCCTTTATATTCCACATTTACTAGGATTCACATATTCCCTTGTAAGATGCACCGCAGGTGTTCTGAAGGCCAGCTTGTTGAATGTCCCCCTCGCCCTGCAGCTGCCCCCACGGCTGGCCTCAGTCGGAAGCCTGTAGCCATTCTCTACCAGGGCAGGGCTGTTCACTCTGGGTGAGTGCTTTTTGAGAAGTTAAGAATGTAAAAGTTTAAACTTTGTTGAACACAGCAAGATTGCTCTGGATCAGATAAGGAGATGAAATATCTATTTCCTTATGTCCCCTTTGTTTGGCCAGAGGAGTCTCTCTCTCTGGACACAAGGCTGTCAGAGTATTAAAAACTCACATCTGTGATGTGTGACTGTGGGTCGGCTACGGTATTTTATCTGACATCAGCTCCTAACTTTATGCACCCAGATTCTGTTTGTGTGAAGATCATAAATACCTTTAAACCATAAAAAGTAGCAAGTAAATCCACACAATTAATACAGGTAAAGAATTAATCTAGTTAATAGAAATGCAAGGGAAGCGAGAACCATTACGGGGTTCTTTGCCTTGCCCTCATGAGAATTTTGATTGTAACACTGATGTCTGAAATAAATACAGAGCTCGTCTGACACTCGGGTGGCACACTGGGAGCCTCACGCAGAAGGGTGTGCCACCTCCTGAGCCCCACTGCTCTAAGAAACCTTCTTTTTGCCTTTGTCTGTTATTCTCTATAACTTTCCTAATAATTTGCCGTTGGTCTTTCTCGAGACCCCCCCACGTGTTGGGGCAGCTCCTACAGTCCCTTCTCACCTCCTCACTCTCTCTCTTTCCCACAGTAATTTATAAAATATACACAATTAGTCAGACACTGAAATAGACTTTAAATGCATACAACTGAAAATAATAAAGCAAGAAAACATGCAAACACTTTCCAACCATCCCTTCTCTCATAAAAATTCAAGGGCCCTACGAGTTCTTTAATCCTTAAAATAGTCCACTAGCATCAAGTAATTTTCTTTAAAAAAATATCACTCTAGTTTTAATTCCAGAGACATTTAGTCTTTGCACATCTACTCAATATTCAGCAGTGGTGCGTCAAATCAGTCTGTCTTTGAACTCATCAGCTGTTCTGAATCTTCTTAATGTTCTATTCCTGTCCTCAGCAGTTGCTGCTGCTGTCTCTGCTGCAGGTGACGGTGACGTGCGTCCACTGAGCTGTGCAGCGCGCTTCCACGCCACGGACTGTCGAGTCGAATCTCTCTCTCAAAACATTCTTCTAGACTACTATTTCCTAATCTTTTGTAACTACCCTGTTTCCCCGCAAATAAGACATCCTCCAAAAATAAGACCTACTTACAGGAAAGATAAGACGTCCCCTGAAAATAAGACCTAGCACATCTTTGGGAGCACACCTTAAAATAAGACAATATTCAATACTTGAATATTGATCTCAAGTAACACTGTCTTATTTTCGGGGAAACAGGGTACATGGAAGATTCAATTTATAATCAATGGGTTCAGAAACATTTTGTTTTTTTTTTTGGCTGGGGCTGGGTTTGAACCCACCACCTCCAGTATATGGGGCTGGCACCCTACTCCTTTGAGCCACAGGCGCCACCCCGAAAAGGAACAATTTTGTCAAGTACTGCCAAGAAGCTGTACACATTACACCAATGCTCACTATTACAGAGCAGGTTGTAACTCAGCACCCTGCCTTCCAGCCACGTTTGCAATATTTAAGCTACCAAGTGCTCCTGAGCCTAAATGGTAACAGGGCTCAGTTAAATCCTAACCGACCACTTATCTTCTGCCCTCTGTCTTCACACGTAAATCTACAGAGTTTAGAAGGATGACAAAAGCATGCAAATTATATGTAGAGAAAGATATATGGATAGGGAAATGAATACATGTGTACACACATATGTATTTTAACCATTGCATAATTTATACCATTTAGGCATCTAAGTGGAAAACATTCTGTAAGCACTGCTATCTTAAACTTTTTCTGTTATCTCAGAAACAAAGCAGACTGTAGAAAAGCAGGTAAGACAGGCACCAGCTTCTTTGAACATTTGGTAATGACGTGTAATCATTAAATGCAACATAACAGGTGTTATGTTACATTCATTTGTTAATCTATTGTTTACAATTCTTTTTTTTTAGAGAATGCATATGTGGGGTACAATGTGTTGATTTTTTTATACAATCTGACACAGTGTTTACAATTAATTTTAATCGATTGTTGCTTATTGATCTCAAGTAACTTTCCTTCACTTTCCTAACACCTGATTTATAAGGTCAGACCACAGAACTCATCCTAGAAAAAGTACTACCCACCTTGTTGCTGAACATCACTTTGGTCACCTTCAAAGTTCTCTCCTTAGCCATCTGGTGAAAGTTTAACACCGCAGTCCCTACAGGCTAACCTTAGCACCTGGGGAAAATTCCACTGATTAGAATCTGCTAATAAGGACCCTAAGGTTGTCTTGTCTGACTAACTGGTACCTCTGTTAGGAAAAGTTTATTAAAAAGGCTTAGAGAAGCATTTTGCACAGATTTCCACAGGTTTTTGTTGTTGTTGTTGTTGTTTTTTTTTTGTAGAGACAGAGTCTTACTTTATCGCCCTTGGTAGAGTCCTGTAGCGTCACACAGCTCACAGCAACCTCCAACTCCTGGAACTCCTGGCCTTAGGCGATTCCTTTGCCTCAGCCTCCCCAGTAGCTGGGATTACAGGCACCCGCCACAATGCCCGGCTATTTTTTTTTTTTTTTTGATGTTGTTGTTGTTGCAGTTTGGCTGGGGCCGGGTTTGAACCTGCCAGCCTCGGTATATGGGGCCAGTGCCCTGCCCACTGAGGCACAGGCGCCGCCCCTCCATAGGAGTTTTTATAAAACTACCTCTGTGCTTGTGCAAATATCTGCTTCATGCTGGAATTGTATTTTTTTCTCAAAACCCCTATATGGAGGTAAGTCATATGTAAACTCTTCCCTATGATAATTATTTCTTCTCTAGGGAATAGTAAAACTCGGGCTTCATGTAGTATGTTCAACTTTTAAATAATATATTATTCTCTGATATTTTTACACATCATTTGGATACTTCAGGTCACATTTCTTGACAGAAATATTTTATAAAACCCTACGTCATATAAACAAGTTTTACCATTTTAACATACTTGCAACTATCCTTACAAAGTCTCTTTGTTTCTTTAGAAATGACTGACTCTCATTAGTGAGAAACTTCTAATGCAGCATCAAATTTGATTACCTTATTAATTACAGCCCTTAAAATAAAATGGCTCCTTATTGCTCTCACCATGTTTCCCACAGTGGCCCCCTGTCCTGGGTTCTCTGCCCCAGCTTTCCCCTTCAGCTCACTGTTCCCCCCCTCACTCCCTGTCCCCATCCTCCTCTGGCAGGTGAGCATTGCAGGGTGCGTGAGCCCCTCCCCGGGCACACCCCCATCCACCCTCCCCTCCCTTCCTAAGCTGACTCCTCCTGCCCCATGTCCCTTTAGGGCATGCTACGGAGTGTCACCTCAGGAAACAGAGCTCTAACCAGGTTACTGAGGAGCTTGAATTTCACACTAAAGTTTGGGGACTTTGAAATACTTGAATAGAAGCACTGGATGGAATAATATAGGAAAATTTGCCTCCAAAAGAGGAGCTGGAGTCCAGTGCTGACAGCAGATCTCCTGTGCTAATGAGTTACGGCGGGGAGTTGGTCATCTAGAACGTTGGGAAGACGTTTCCATGATGGTGCTGAAGGGAGTGAAAGAAAGGGATGGTGTCTTAGAAAGTTCTATGGAAAGATCAAAGAGAGGGGTGTGTGTGTGTGTGCATTCAAGCTTCTATAGCCTTTAGTATGTAGATTAGAACCAGGAGAAATGGGTGCAGGAAATGAAGGACCAAGAATGGAAAACAAACAAACAAACAACAACAACAAAAAACAGAAAAGGCTGTGGTGCTCACATTTTTACAAGTGGAAAGGGGCTTAACCAATTCACATGTCGGCGTCTTCAATCAAATCTAAGCTGAAGGTGCCTCTCCCTCAGTGGAGCCTCAGCTTTCTTAAACTATGTTTCGATTTTTTTTTTTTTTGAGCAAAGCAACAACATTTATTCTTTATAGATGAAATTCTAGAATAAGTGAGTTAAATGTGGGAACTAACTATCTCCTGTGAACTGGCATGTTCCAGGCAAGGAGGTGTCCTGGCACGCCCTCCAACACCCTTTCAGTGACCGTGGTACTCTGTACGCCTTCAAGTAACCGAGCACAGTTTGTAAATCATGCTAAGTACTGCACTGAGGCTGGTGTTCTTCAAATTAAGCATAAATGAGCTGTAAATGGAACCATGAGGTTTTGCTCTCCTGTTAAGGGAGACTGAAAATATTGCCACTAAGGGAAATACTCGAGGCTTTTTAAACAATCACTACTTGATATTATGTTATTTCCTTTAAGCCTCTCCAATGTATCATAAAGCAAACAAACACAGCTAAGGGCAAGACTTCAGGTATGTAAAATATGACACTCACCACCAGTGCCGCTGGGACCACAGAGACAAGTCAGATGTTCTTATTCACAAGGACTTCACCGTCTGGGAACAGGTCAACAGCCAGGGAACGCAAACACTCTCCTGGCTGTTGCCCTAACGAGGGCAGAAACGCAGGGAGGGACAGCTCAGGCGTCCCCACATTGTCCAGAAGGCTGCACAAAAAATGCCTCATTTGCTGGGAAGCTTGGAGAGTTGGCCACCTGGATATCTTGGCAGAGGACAGTCCAGGCATAGAAATGAACAGTGGCAAGACCATCTGAGCATACCCCCTGGCTGGACCAGCGCCGAGACCAGTTACCCTGACTCGGGGCCGCCGCTCGCCCTGTCACAGCACTGGCTTCAGGAAACGCCCATGAGCAAATTCTCTTTCTGACTCTAAATCTCCCAAATTTAACAAGCACCAATAACAAAAAAAAGTATAAAAGAAAATAAATAAAAATGACAGTAATTATGCTAATTTTACATACCAAAATTTAGGGATTTGAGTATTTTGGTTTATTTCATAGAAAGTATATTCTTTTTGTTTTCTATGCAGTTGTCATAAAAATAGGAAAAATTAAAAATTGATAACCTGCTGGGCACGGTGGCTCATGCCTCTAATCCCAATACTTGGGAGGCCAAGGCAGGTGGACTGCCTGTGCTCAGGAGTTAGAGGCCAGCCTGAGCCAGAGGAAGACCTCGTCTCTACAAAGTAGCTGGGCATTGTGGGGGGCGCCTGTAGTCCCAGCTACCTGGGAGGCTGAGGCAAGAGGATCACTTAAACCCAAGAGTTTGAGGGTGCTGTGAGCTGTGATGCCACAACATTCTACCGTGGGTGACCAAGTGAGACTGTCTAAAAAAATAAAAAAAAATAACCTTTGCCTTCAGTTTTGTTCCCTGGAAATAGAGGTTAAGATAAGCATTTATGAAAAGGTAATTTTTAAATATTCCCTGATCCAGCCCTTAGATGCTCAGAGAGAGGGAAGGGAGGAAGCCAGGAAAAGTGCAGGTCACTGAGGGGTCTTTGGTACCACCCAGTGGGGACTGTGAAGCCTTGGAGTTTTCCACACTTCACAGGGAGCAGGACAGGGCTCTACGGCAGCCATAGACCCTGACGTACTATGCTGAGGCCTCTGACCAGGGCCGGTGGGAAGGACACAGCCATGGAGAGGTTCTGGGGATGTGGGGGGACCACGGCATGTAAAATATGACATGTGCATGTGACCCATGTGACCCATGCCACCCCCAAATCGGACCAGTTCTAAACGTTAGCACACGGGATTGACCTTTCAAAATCATCACATAGAGTTCGTCACCTCTGAAATAAATCGAATGATGATGAATTTATAAAACTAGCTTCCTTTCCTCACTTTCACCCCTAGTTTTAATAAGGGAAAAAACTATCAGAATCCTACAACTTTAATGCCTCAGTCTCACTGTCTGACATATATTTATAAATGCAGAAATCTGTAATTATAAATCCATGAATCAATGAAGAAAAAAAAAACGGCAACAGCATGCATTTTGTGCATCTTATCTTAAATGCCTAATGCTTCAGATGGTCTGTACCCTTCCCCTAGTTCTGCTTATCTCGTTATGACCATCTCAGGGGAAGATCATATTGCTCTGGCAGCAATTTCAGGCTGTCTTCTATTTCCAATAAAGGGCGAAGTTGCACAGACCAAGAGAATGGAAGTAGAAGGCAAGCTGTGCCCGATGCTGCCACAAGGAGACGAGAAGTCGGGGTGCTGCTCCCTGGGTGCCCCACCTCAGCCAGGCAGCCTTGCTCTGTGGGCCTGAGACGACCTGATGGCCTTTAGGCTAATGGGGGAAAGCAGTTCTGAGGGACACTAGTCACCAAGATAGAGAGGAATCTTGTCTATTATCCCCATGAGAGAGAGACAAAAATCTTCATTGAGCTGCACCCCCCATGTCCTCAGCTTATCTAATGGGGCAGCTCTGCCCTTATGCACCTCTTCACCATTAATTACATGAAAAATACAGAAACTTCCTGAGAACTCCCCACAAATTAACAACAAAATCAGGGAGTGAACTGGGGGATGAATGAATCACTCCTTGCTAAGATGAAATAGGATGGAATTGTTATTTTCAGGCTGTCTAAACTTGGCAAGGCCCGTCTATTTTATGCAGAGGCATCTCTGCCAACCAGAACTCTGAATCCTCCTCAGGGGGCCTCTGCGTTTGTATCGTCTTGTCCTTCTGATGTCCTAGGTCTATGGTTGAGCAAGACTCTGCTCTGTGCCCGTGGTGCAGATAGATCACGGCACTCCAATGTCTGCATAGGGCAGGGGTGCTAGCAGGCTCAATCCAGCTGGAGTCACGGATAGCTGCAGTGGGTTAGGCATCCGCGATTTTAAGCACAGCTAAACCAAAAGGTGAGTGCACAGAGGAACTCATTCAGTTCACTGTGTTGAACCATGAGACACTCACTTTACATCAAAGGGAAGTTGGCTGGAACTGGAGCTAGTCTTTCCCCTGCTCCCATGTCCCTGCCTTAGCTGGGACTTCATGGTCTCGGCCTTGTCCTTGACATACTTCTGGCATCTAACTAGGAGCAGCTAAATGCTAATGTGCGCACCTGTGTGCAGAATGCCAGGGGCATCTCCATAACTGGCAACGTAACTGGAAGGATCAACTTTTCACATATTTTTCATCTCAAAGCAGATGCCAAAATAAACAATGCAATAAAAACAAGACACTCTTTAAAAAGAAAGGCATCGCATCAGTGGCAAATTTCCAAGTAACTTGAGAATTTCCAGATTCAATGCACAGTTTATGAAGGATTCTTAATGGTTTCCCTCGTTCTTTTTTTTTTTTTTTAAGGGTCTCAGGGCTTCGATTTCTTTCTTTCTTTCTTTCTTTATTTTATTTTTTTATTAAATCATAGCTGTGTACATTGATATGATCATGGGGCATCATTCACTAGCTTCACAGGCCGTTTACCAAGTTTCACATATACCCTTGTAAGATGCACCGCTGGTGTAATCCACCTGTAATCATCCTGTCTGTTTCTACCCATGGATGTCCCTATTTCTGATAACTCTATGATGTCTTATCAATATTTTTAAAATACCATTTTCTTATTTTAATATTTTCTTCTAAAGAGAAAGTTTAATATTTAAACAAACATCATTATACGCACCCTTGCTTTCCAATATGAAAATCTATGCATTCATAGGGAGGAGGAATTTTTGATGACACTCACCTCTTGAAAAATATACTATGTCCTTGAAGATGCAAGAAATAATATAACATGCACGTATCTTTGAAATTATAGGACAAGAACCACTGGAGAGAAGCTCAGTCAAGTGATCTTAACACTGGCTATGCAACAGCTTCTGTTTTTAGAATCCTCCTGTTATCAGAGCAGGCTTTAATCACTAGATGTCAGTTTTTTTCCTCCTATGCCAGCTCCAATTCAATAAGAAAATATTTTGATAATATGTGTCCATAAAAGTCATATGTTATGGAAAGCTCATTGTCTTGGTCACTCAGAGGGTCCCGTGTGAGATGATTTTCTGTCGATAGAGTGGGCCATTCACTAATATTAGTTAATCGTTAATATATATTAAAGGGATCCTAAATACTTTCCAAAGTGATGATATATTTAAAACTTATGAACCTAAAGCTATGATCTGTGGTTTACTCAGAAATATTCCCAAAGAAAAGCATCCATGTAGCTCAGTCCTCTAGTACACGATGGACTATTCATGACACAGCCTTTGAAATGTACACCAGGTTTCGCTTACTGTTGAAAACGTGTGACTTAATCCATGTCAGTCATTCAATATTTGATTTATCTATATTTTAGTCTATTATCTCTCCTTTTGGGAAGAGGTTTGCATGATGAAAGGAGAATGAGTTTCAGGGCCAGACTTCCATGGGTTGGATTTGATCCTGACACTCACTAGAACAAAACTTCCTCGGAAACAAGTTTGACTCAGTGAACGGCCGTTGTTTTATAATGAAAATAAAGAAATAAATAAGTTGAGAGTACATGATTCAACTGATTCTATTATGGAGTTTAATTACTGAGAAGGTCTATGTCTTCTTGACTCACATCCACATTAATTCAAAATAAAAACAAATGGAAAGTTATCAGTGAGATGAAGTTCAGTTCTTTTCTGAGTGTTTCCACTGATGCCCGTTCTAGTAGCCGTTTGAAATATTCACATAATTCTTTCTTACATAAAATGCTCCTGGGACATTTTAGTGCTTGCCTTCATTAGGGCTCTGCATTTGAGCTTGGTTGCCTCATAGGATATCCTCAATATTCGAATCATCTGTGTTGCAGGTTTGTTATAAGAATTAAATGAAAACCTTGTGTTAACTGCTTGAGAAAAGTAGCAAACCCACACACAGCATCCATAAATATCATGGACATTCACGCAACACAAATTCTCACTGAATGATTCATGATTCCAAAGCACTGCACCTTGTGCCAGAGACACAACTGTCCTCACATATCAGAAAATCACATCTTCTAAATGCCAACAAAATAATAGTAGGGGGTGTGTTGTGTTTCATGGTTACTTGGTTACTTGTTCAACCATTAAAATTATAGCTCCAGTGATGAGAAACTAGTTCCTTTACCCATCAAAATTAGATGCCCCTGTGTTCTGAATGGAAGTAAATAATGAATTAATTTCCATAAAATTCAGACTGTGTTAACCTAGATGAATTTCAATACATCTTCTAACGCTTTAAAATTATGGTTCACTAACTATTGAAGCTAGAAAAGCAACAGAACAGAAATTATTTAATAATTGAAAAAAACTCATGCTAGGAGATATGCTGAAATAAAAAAATACAAAATCAGTTGATGTTGATATGAGTATTGTATAAAGACATATTAAAAATCTTTCTATGCAAACATGAGATAAATTACCAATCATGCACACTATTCAGCGTATATGTGATTTTTTTAATGTCAGAAGGGACTCCTGACTTATAGTGTCAATGGAAAAAAAAAATGAATGGGAGAGAGACTAGGAAAGAAAGTGGAAAGAAGGAAGAGAAAATGTTACAACTCAGGACTTTGGAGTTGGGGGGAAAGAAGAAAATCAGAAATAAATGATCAAAGGGAGAAAAGGAGAAAGGAAGGGCTGAGGAGGACGAGGAAGCCAGGTGGGGAGAGACGACAGCACCAAGAATGACGGAGTAAAACGCGACTTCAATGACGTACCCTTACCTTACATCAATATGACTGTTAAGGGAAATACATGGATATCCTCAGGAAAAGTGTCTAGTTTTTATTTATTTATTTATTTACTTTCTGTTTACATGCCATAGTTACTTTCCAGGAAACCAGGACAGGGACATGATACCTTATACATATTTTTTTGTTGTTGTTTTTATTTAAGTATATTTAAAATGTCCAAGTGGTTATTGGTCCATGAACGAATTACATGGCAAAGAAATAGCCTGTGACAAACACAGGGACGGCTGCTGGTTGGTGCCCCTGTGAGCCATCTTTTTCTCGCTGTGCCTCTCTAAAAAGTAAACCACTGAAAATAGGACATAACAACTACAAGAGGTAGGAACTTGGAATCGATACCGACTTCCTAGTAAACACACATATAATAATTTGCGTCTGGAAGAAGGTCGAGAAGAAAACAGGTTTTGCAGCAGAGCAGCTTAAATTTGAGATCCAAGTGCCCAATGATCTGATAATATACATTGGCATACAAAATTAAGTATCACAGAACTGATTCTTCCATGATGCTAATTTTTTATTTGCAGATGTTAGTTCACGTGGTTGTTTCGTGTGATAATAATCTGAGATTCCCAAAATTGTGTTTCAAGAACGTGTGTGTGTTGCAAGCACTCTCTCTCTCTCTTTCTCTCTCTTATTTTCTCTCTCTCTCTCATATTTTTTGGTAGGTGTTCATTAATATATGTAATATGCTTTGCTTTATATAACTGCTAAATGTCCTTTGAAAGTTATGAAGCACTGTGCCAATTCGTGATCTTATTCTTACTGTGCTCTACTACGATAAATCATTTTTTGTTCTTCACGTGACTCAGTCTTCCCTTCACAGCCAGGATGCCTGGTGGGTTGAGACGCTGACACTGCCAGCGCCGTCCTGGCACTCAGGACCGTCCCTCTGCCACGCTTCCTGATCACATCATCTAACCTTTCTCTTTCCCTTGCTCTAAATTTGAAATGGAGCTTCAGAACTCAGCCAACATGGAGGAGGAGCTGCATATGTTACATTACTTAATGCTCGTGAAGCATCTTTAAATACATCAATTATTTCAAAATAAAGTAATTTGCATGTAGATAACAGAACTGACCTAATAAGGAATTGTACTACCATTTATTCCAGTTTCAGAGCCTGTCACACCCCATGGATGAATGTAGGATGATTCAAGGACAACCTTTGAGATGAAATACCGTCCCGAAACACACTGAACCAAGCATACGAGCCCCTCTGAGACGCAGCACAAATGTAATATATGTTGTTATGAATCTAACTATTGATGGGGACTAAACAAGATGGCTGGTGGACCTCAGCTCAGTCACTCCAGGCCTCTGTTAGACTGTCTTCTAAATGCCAATGGCTTGTCTTCCTTACAATAACTACTCAACAAAATGATTGCCTGAGCCCACCTGATAGAGCAGACATTGAAATGAAAGAAACACACAACTTTTAGCATCATCTATGGACTCATCAAGTCTGAGTTTGCACCAACTACAACAATAACTGTATAACTTTTTATTTCATTCCTTCTTCAGTTCACACGTCTTTCCATTCTCTGAATTCCAGAAAAGATGATTATTGTTGGAGTTCTGGAATGAATCCCCGAGATACGGTGATTTGGCATCCAGAGTACTTTGAAGTAGGAGGTTGGAGGCTTCAGAAGCAAAGTTTCTTGCTGACTTTCCCGACCCTCCCATCTTCTGCCCTCCTCTAACATGGGTCATAGAAACTAGAATTCATCTTCCCCAAGCAAGCTGCAAAGCAAGCTCCCAGAAATATCCCTCCAACCTGCCTTGGCCCATGAAGAAATCCTCTGCCCCACCTAGCGTGATCGTAGGTCATAAAGACCCCTGCTACAGAGAAATGCTGTCCTGGGGGAGGAAAGGCCACCCAGAGAGGCCGATGAACGTGGACAGACAGGCCTTGTGTCCTCCACCAGCCCTGGCCAACTACCCCTCAGCCGTAAACTCTGCCAATCACATTCCCCCATCGCTGAACGTTCTTCATCAAACCTCAGCGTAATAAGACTGTTTTCCCAAGTACACATGTCTTCATTTCTGAAGACTTCAAAGTCACATGTTATAAAATTTTGATTAAATACATTTTTGTTCTTTATTTTTTTCTCTTTTCTTTTTTTTTATTAAATCATAACTGTATACATTGATATGATCATGGGGCATCATACACTCGCTTCATAAACCATCTGACACATTTTTATCACAGTGGTTAACATAGCCTTTCCGGCGTTATCTCAGTTACTGTGCCAAAACATTTACATTCTACATTTACCAAGTTTCGCAAATACCCCTGTAAGATGCACCACAGGTGTGATCCCACCGATGCCCCTCCCTCTACCCACCACCCCCCTCCCTCCCCTCCCTTTCCCACTTCCCCCTATTGTTAGGTTGTAACTGGGTTATAGCTTTCATGTGAGAGTCCCAAATTAGTTTCATAGTAGGGCTGAGTACATTGGGTACTTTTTCTTCCATTCTTGGGATACTTTACTAAGAAGAATATGTTCCAGCTCCATCCATGTAAACATGAAAGAGGTAAAGTCTCCATCTTTCTTTAAGGCTGCATAGTATTCTTTAAAAAAAAAAAAAGAACCATATACATTACAAAAAAAAAATCCTTCAAATATCATCTTACTTCATCACCTTAGAATACACTTTTGTGTATTATTTTCAATTATTTTTTGAAAATAATATATATTTTACTTCCTTTTAATCAAGAAGTAGTACATTCTCATCAGAAGTTAATGGGAAATACAGGAGAGTCCTCAAGGATAAGCTTCAAGATGAAATACAGTCCTGAAACATGCTGAACCTGGGAGCACCAGCCCCCTCTCAACACCTCATTTCAGCCTGGGGTTATGCTGGTGGCCCTTACCGCTCACAGTTTTACACCCCTTCCTGTGTCTCCAGCATTCCCTGCTGTAGCTTCTCCCACAAAAATCAGACCCTGTTTCCCAGCATTCTCCAGCCACACTGATTCTGGCAGAGCCATGTAACAAGCCTTGCCTTGTTTCCACGGGTACCAGTGCCGCTATGTCACTCCCACACCTGGGTGTCAGGGGCAATGCTGTCCTGGGCCTCCATCATCGCCTGGAGGACAGTGAGCTGCAGGCAGCCTGATGTTCCCACGGAAAGGAGAGGCACAGTGGTGCTTCCTAGAGCAGACAGCTTCCCCGATAGCAAACGCGCAGGGGACAAATCGATGTTCACTGTTATGTGACGCTGAGATTTGGAATGGTTTGCTACTCCGCATTTTTGTAGTCATTGTTACTTTAATAATCCTAGTATAATAGTATTAACATTTCCATATCTTTGAACATGTATAGTGTGCATACCCATATATGTGTTATCTCGTGTTACATGTAATAAGAAATACAACTTGCCATCTATTACTTTAAGAACTGAATCAAAATATATTTAAAATATTAACTCCATGTCTGACAAAAAATAATGGGTCAATAGAGGCTAGCTATAAAATTAATAAAAATAAACTATGTTGTTAGTGTTAACATTTATATTAAAACAAATACATTTTTAAGGATCTAATGCTCTTCTCAATTTAATAAATGTCACCATTAGTGTAATTCACTTGGAAAAGTTTCCCAAATAGCAGAATGCAAATCCATTCCATATCTCATTGCTCTCTGTGGACAGAGCAACTGGTTGAATTTCGTAAAGAATGCTAATGTAGGTTCAGGGTTTTCATTAGCATTTTCACTTGTGTTTAAGTTTCCGGGCGGTGCATGATTGAAGAATCCACTTCCACTGTCTGGGTGTGGTGTGTAGATCATCTCACCTGCCAACACCTAACCGGCAGCAGGTGCTGAGGATTAACAACCAGACATTGTTTACGGCAGGTGCTGGGTGTAGAAAGGCATTGCACTGTGGAAAGTGTCTCTTCCATCACCCCTTCGTGGACACATATTTGTAGAGCACCATCTAGATTGTAGGTCCTTTTGCTATCTATTCAAAGCAAAAGACAGATAAATGATCTGAAAAATTAAGTCCATGCAGTTTATCTGAAGCTTGTTCTTGCATTCTCAAATAATAATCATCAAAAGTAAAGCACTCCCTCCTTAGATCCCTTGAGGTAGAAAAGGCTTTTAGCAATAACAGCAGCTAAATATGTTTCTGGACGCTTATCATAATAGATGTGATTGTAATCATTTCACCTTAAAATTAAATAGAACACGGGCATCAATCCAGTAATCTTTGGCCAAGGGGTTTCAACTGTTTAGGCATGTTCATTCTAAAACTTACTCTCTCTTGCATGTTACCAGTAAGAAAGATTTCCTACAGGGAGAAAACATTAAAATATAAACTTATTCAGAATCTTTCAATCATTTTTCATATTCTCCAGGCCAAGAGTCATATATTAAAGTGATAGTGCCTTAATGATTTTAAAAAGTCCCCCTCCTTATCTTTCAAATATGTTGGAGTCTGGTGTTCTTCAACCATGTTTTCAGATAACTGAGATGAATTATATTGGGTCAGGGACAGAAATTATTACTAACGAACATTACTAAAGTCATGTTTATATAATTGGAGGACCCTTGGCCATTTCTCTCATTGAGTCACCTTTCAGAAAGTTTTGTTTTCTACTCACCAAGAAGTAAAAACAGCTTTATTGCCACCAGATGCCACATCACAATGAAAACAGAACAAAGATCTTGATACCAGTAAAGTAGTCCCAGCCAGTAATCCAGGGACAATTGCTGGGTCCATCATGACAAAGACATGTCTCGCTAGTACCTGAATTAATAAACATGATTCGTTGGGAGTTAAAATACATTAGAAAGTTATCTTTCCAATGCTTTCTTTGTATAACTTAGGAAAAAATATTCTTATAAAAACCCAATAAGAAGGGTGACACCTGTGGCTCAGTGAGTAGGGCACCGGCCCCATATGCCAGGGGAGGTGGGTTCAAACCCAGTCCCAGCTACTCGGGAGGCTGAGGCAAGTGGATTGCCTGAGCCCAAAAACTGGAAGTTGCTGTGAGTTGTGATGCCACAGCACTCTATGAAGGTGATAAAGTGAGACTCTGTCTCTACAATAAATAAATAAATAAATAAGAAAATCAATGAAATGTGCTGTATATGTTAATATTACACTTCTACATCCAGAGTTTCCAGTGTATCACTAGGTCATGAAATTATTACCCAAAATTCCCTATTGAATTCTCCGTATTTTAAGTAGGAATGATTGGAAACTCCAAACATTGGCTGCACCTAAGAATACTGTATGTAGACGTCACTAAGAGACCCCTTGCCGACTGTCACTAAACACAAGTATTGGTCTTCACTTAAACTCTTTAATGGGGGGTACTAAGTTTGAGGACCCAGCCTCTGGAGCCTGACCAAAGTGGAGATCTGTATTCTGCAATAGAAATAAAATGCAAAGCACATGCATAATTTTAAATTTTCTAGTTACTGTATTTTTTTTAAAAAGTAAAAATAAATGGGTTCAGTCAAATTTAGTAACTTTTAACCTGATATATTCAAAATAGTCATCATTTTGACAAGTAATCATTATGGAAATTAATAATAAAATGTTCACATTTTTTCTTACAGTATTTTTTGTTTAAATCTGGTGTGTGTTCTACCCTTTCAGCATATATGAGTATGGTCTAGACACATATTTAATGCTCAATAGATACACCTGGCAGGTGGCTATGCTACTGAACAGGGCCTTTCAAATCCAAGTTTAATCACTTACCAGGTGTGTAAACCCAAACCGATTACCTCATTTTTGTCAGTTTTCTCTTCTGTAAATGGGGCAATTATACTATCTCCATTACAATATTAAAGAGAGTATCAAGAGAATTAATATCCATTAAGTTACAAAGAACAGGGATTAGCGTGGTGTAAACATTATGTAAAAGACCAGTTACTATATTTAGCTAAATTAGCAATGACTTCAGTAGCCCTTTTGAACAAATGAACAACAACAAAAAAAAAAACCCTATGGTTTGAGTCTCATCATTTTATATGATTTTGATGCATTTTCTTGTCAACTTTTAAGAACTGAGTAACATTTGTTATTCATATTTATTCTCTCTTCTGAGTTGGCAGTGAATATTCAGATTCCTAAGTTATGTGAAATGATTTAGCTTATAAAATTTAAATTTATTTTCTCATTGTCAAGTTAAAATGTTGATCATTTTAACTTTCTTATATAAATTAACAAATTGCCATCTATGTTTTTGTCTTTTGGTCATTTATTTTATTGACAATAATAAATTGATTACACCTTCAAACTCACTCCATAGGAAACAAATTTAAGGAAGGCCTTTTGGCTTTACTTCATAATACCACATCATGCATGTTTGACGTTATTCTTTGACAATTCTCTCTAATACTTGGTAGAACTGATATGTAAGATGCTTTATTCCCAACTTGGATATGAGGAAAATGTTCAGATAATATAATTTTGTATTGCACTGATAATTTAATACCAAATTGATAATGTTCCAGCACATCAATGAGAATCAGTTAACTGGAAATTTTCATAATTCATGTATAACAATGTATTTACTCTGAATAAATTGAAAAAACCTGAGAAAATTTCTTGCATATCACCAAGAATACATGACAAATTATATAAAAACATGAAGATGAGAGATTAAGAAGAAAAAAATGAAGATGAGAAGTGTTGAGATTAAATGATTTATAAGAAAATTTTAAAAAACCTCTAGTCTGAATTATACAAAAATAAAGTGCGACCTTTCCTGAAATATGAGGTTAAAGAATAGAATTAAAATAGGTGTAATGTTAAAAGGAAGAGAGTGAAAGGATTTTTGTTCTAAAAGATTCATTTCATGTCCTATCCCACCCAGTGAAGTGGGCACCACACTTAGAGGATTAAAGAGATTCTGTTAACAATTCCACCGCACCAGAGAAAGTGCTCTGTAAATGAAAAGCATTTTTATGACAACGCATAAAAGATAAAGTGAGGAAATTTAAAACTCTAGGGCCAACAACGATCACTCTCCTCATTAACTTCTCACGTCTAGAGAGTTGTGAAGCACAAAGTTGAATAAGAGAACTGCAGACAATCCAATTTTATAATTTCAAGTTAATTTGTGTAAATAAAGCATGAGAGACCTAATATTAATTGGGAATATGGACTCCGATAAGTTTCTTCTTTCATACTACCTTGAATATTGGCCCAATGCAATTTTAGGATCACTTTTATTTAAAATATATAAATATTTATATTTATAAATAAAATATATTAAAAATATATATAAATATATAAATATAATATATATAAATATATATAATTATATATATATATATAAAAACATTATACATAAAACATATTATATATATAATTATATATATAAATAAATATATATCCATTAAGGTGATAAAGTGAGACTCTGTCACTTTATCAACATTATATATATATATTTGTATATATATACAAATATATATATATAATGTTGGATTATATATATAATATATATAATAATTATATATAATATATATATTATATATTTATAATATATATATATATTATATATTATAATATATTATATATATATATATTATATATATTTATATATAATTATATATAATTAAAGATATATACAAATATATATATATAATGTTGGATCATAACATTATTGATATTTGACCATTTGGGTTCCAGAAAAACAATTTTACAAAATACAATTTTATCACACTTAAGGAATTAATGAAATTATGCTAATGTATAGTAGCAAGAAGCATTAATATCTGTAAACAGTGTGCAATCCCACCAGCAGTGCAGAAATGTTCCCTTTTCTCCACATCCACGCCAACATCTATGGTTTTGGGATTTTGTGATGTGGGCTACTCTTACTAGAGGTAAGTGATATCTCAAAGTGGTTTTGATTTGCATTTCTCTGCTGATTAAGGATGATGAGCATTTTTTCATGTGTTTGTAGGACGTGCACTTGTCTTCTTTAGAGAAGTTTCTATTCAAGTCCCTTGCCCACACTGAGATGGGATCACTTGTTCTTTTCTTGCTAATATGCTTGACTTATCTGTGGATTCTGGTTATTAAACCTTTGTCAGAGACGTAACCTACAAATATCTTCTCCCATTCTGAGGGTTGTGTGCTTACTTCATGTACTGTGTTGGAAATATATTTGGAGATCACTTAGGGTTCTAAAAATAGGCCTGCCATTCAATCTTTCAATTCCTCTACTAGGTACATATCCAGAAGACCATAATCACTTTGTAACAAAGATATTTGTACCAGAATGTTTTTTGCAACCCAATTCCTAATTGCTAAGTCATGGAAGAAGCCCAAGTGTCCATCAATCCATGAATGGATTAATAAATTGTGGTATATGTACACCATGGAATATTATGCAGCCTTAAAAAAGATGGAGACTTTACCTCTTTCATGTTTACATGGATGGAGCTGGAACATATTCTTCTTAGCAAAGTATCTCAAGAATGGAAGAAAAAGTATCCAATGTACTCAGCCCTACTATGAAACCAATTTATGAGCACCCACACTTTCATATGAAAGCTTTAACCCAACTACAGCCCAAGATGAAGGGGAAAGAGAAGAGGGAGGAGATGGGGGGGAGGATGGAAGGGGGAAGGGTCGGTGGAGGGAGGACATTTTGTGGGACCACACCTATGGTGCATTTCACAAGGGTACATGTCAAATCTACTAGGTGTAGATTATAAATGTCTTAACACAATAAGTAAGAAAATGCATGAAGGCTGTTAATCAGTTTGAAGAAAGTATTTCAAACTGTATATAAAACCAGCACATTGTAGCCCATAATTGCATTAATGTACACAGCTATGATTTAAAAAAAAGAATCTGTAAACAGTAACATAGGAAAGATAAGTCCATGAAATTTTCATCCTTTTGCATGAATTCAAATGTCTTATAATACACTGTATTCAGAATTTTGGTAGGGCTCTGATAACTAGACTTTTTAATTTGAAAGAATTTCTATTGCCTCATTGAGTCACAGAATCAAGAAAGATAATTTATACTCATTCATTCTATTGCTTCTTTTTAATATATCAGTTTATTTTCAGTATATAGTTTAAGAATATGGTTAAAAATACCAAGTTTTTTGAAGAAATAGAAAAAGACAGTAAAATCAGTACCACTGCTGACCAAATCAGAGAAATATTAACTAATGGACTGACTATATTTCCAGATAGAATTATTCAATGGGACTTTAGAAATGTTATGCAAATTCATATTGTTTTTTTATTAATGACTAAAATGAAGAATAAAAGTAAAGGCTTGTCATTACAGCAGACATCCGAGAAAAGCCAGGGTGTTATACGTCCTGTCATTTATACAGCATTGACATCATGGAAAACCCCACCCAACTGGGTCAGAATCTCAGCAATGAGAACATAACAACTTTTTTCTGTAAAGCTTGCTGGCTGCTCCCGATAAGCTAACGAGATAAGCACAGCTGTCCCTTCACTGCCTTTTCTACATGTCTAAGTGACACTTCGACACAGTGGAAGTCCGTGTTTCACATATGAACAATTCCAAGATTTAGGAGGTTTTCTGCTCCATTTGGGAGTAGTGTCTGCTTCTGTCAAAAACAGACACCTGCAGTCTTCATTACACTAAATCAAATCTAAGCTGAATATTCCCATAGAGCATTAAAAATGAAAGTTAAAGAAATAAAATGTAAAATGAATATGCAAAAAGAAAAATAATATCTAAAGAAAATTGTCTTTCTTCCGTAAGTAATTGGAAAAGGAAGACCCCAAGTTTGTGTTCTTGTAAATATCCTAGATGACATCATAGAGGAAATAGTTTTTAGAATCTCACTTCTAATAAGAAAGCTGTTGTACTTGTTATAACATCACTATTGCAACATTGAAAACCAGGTAACATTGCTCATATCAGCACATGGTATCATTACCATTCTTTTCCTGATGAAATACTAAGAATACATTGTTCTACAAAAATATATATATATATATTTATATATATCTTTATACATATTTATCTTCATATAAAGTATGTATAAAGATATATAAATATATATATATTTTATCTCATTTATCTTTATATATATATTTTTATCTCATTTTATCTTTATCTCATTTATTTGTCACAACTCACATCAACATTGGATTTCACAAGGAAAGACAAAATATTATCCCATTTATAAGATCCCTCCGTCAAATGTAGATATTTATGCAAGATTTACATAGTTGAGTAAAACTATTTCTAAAACTATGTTAAGGTTTCTCTAAGTTGCTGACAAAAGCATCATTAATTAATGCATAGACTCAAAGAAATACTGCAAGTTTTGACTTTAAGCATATATTCAGGAAGACAGTGTGCTTAGAAAAATCAAACAGCTAGTAATGATCATTCTGTTAAAAAGATAAACAAATCACTCCCACCCAGAGCCTATGCTGTGAAGAAAAATAAAATATGCTAAGAATATGAAAAAATATTAGAAGAACATAAAATTTCCATCAAACTTACCTTAAAGCAAAAGTTTAATTTTATGGAACTCAGACTACATATTTCCTCTGTTTTCTGCATTCTTCCTACATACAACAGAAACGTATCTAAAAATAAATACCAGAAGCTGTCTGATTTGCTTTTTATCCTAATCATAATGAGTAAACACCAGTGAAAGTGTTAGCTCTTCCCAGAAACCCTAGAGAAATTTATTCATCAAAGTTCAAATCTCTAGAGACTATCATGGCCTGGTCTCTGAAAGAGTCTCTGGAGCAATAATAACTTCAATTTACACATTACAAAAGAGTGTCAAGGATCGTCAGGAATTCATAATGAAAACAGGACGGATAAACCCCTGACATAGAGACCTTCAGGAAAGACATTTTTGAGTAATCATATTGTTGCATGAAAATGTCTGGAGTTGTCCACTGAATTTCATCAGAGGAAACAAGATATTTAATAATTCTCAAATACACAGCACTGGCTTCAGGGTTTGCATCCTCTTTGCATTTTACATTATCCAAATACAGCAGAAGCTTACGGGTATTTATAAGCATGTCTACTCACCCTGTCTAAATTTCTTAAGTGTTTATAATTATGTATTCATGATTAAATAATTAAACAATGACAGAATATTAATAATTAATTAAATTATTTTAGAATTGTTTAACACCACAACTGAGTTTAATTGTTATCTTTTGATGAGACACCAATGGACAATGTCAATGGCAAAAGAATTTCATACAAACTTGTAATCACATACATGCTGGCATCAGTCCATTTCTTGAAACATAAAATGAATTCTCTGAGAATTGCTTGAAAAATTAGGTTTATTAGGCAAATAATGAAACATAATTTTAACCAATACTCAGTAACTGCCTGCCATGCACCACTGGGAGATTTGGTGCACGCGGGTGAACACAGCAGATAACTCCAGACAGTGCAGATAGATCCTGCGACATCTACTTTCAGTCTAGAGACCACAGACACCGGCATGTTCTAAATATGAAAAACTATCTTTACTCACTCTAGCTTATTGTAATAAGATCCCCTAAAATTTTTGTGTTGAGGAATCTTACCATCTAATCTTACAGTTAGATGATTCTGGTTCATATTTAACTGATAAAAAGTATTATTTAGTCATCATACAACCCAATATTTTTGTTGAATAATAATTTGAAAGCATATCAGTTTACTATAGGAATGGATGGATCCAAACAATTCTTACATAAATCATCTTACATTTTTAAAATGTATACATTCTTTGAAAGTAGTTTAAAATTCCTTCTAAATGATGTGACTGCAGGGAATTGCGTTGTATCCCACTATGGGTGACCTACATTTTGAGATAGTAGGTCTGACTCAATCAATGCATCTGGATCAATATCACAGAGAGGAGGAGGTGCTAAAGATGCTAAAGATCAATAGGACTGAACATGCTAGAGCAAAGCCTTGTGGTGCCCGCCATCCTTTGAACACCTGGATTAACAATCCTTTGGAATTGGCTATACACCAGCCAATCTGCAGCCATGTCCTGACTGCCTCAGCCATCCACAATTGCCACCGGGCAGGACATGGCCCATTGAACTAGTCTAGCCTGGGGACATACGACCTTGTGGGGCCAGCGTAGGGTGATGTGGTCTTGGCCTCAATATTTTCTTGAGGACTTCGGAAACAGAAAATAAATTAAGGGATATTATGGGATGGCAGGGACAGGTGTACTAAGGATATGGTCATATCATTTGAGATGAAAGAGAGGTGTACGTTTGATGCATTGATGCATTACCTGGGCCAGCCTCTCTGTCACCTCCCTTGGGCCGTGCACAGAAAGGGATCATACCTTCTCCCTCACCAGGGTTAAGAAAGGTACAGGGACACATAGATCAATTGAGTTTAAAAAATTTTCTAAGGAGATTATACTCTAAAGTCACATTTTGTAGAGACTAGTAATTTTTATTTTAAACGTTTCAAAGTAATGGATGCTTAACTGTTGGCTCCCCAAAAGTGCTGTGGCTTTTGTAGAGAAAAGACAGATCCAGGTCCTCTGAGCCACGAATGTTGCTCAGTGTTTGGACGTGAAAAAATGAGAAAGACATTCAAAGGAAAAAAGGGACCGAGACATGAGTCTAGAGAAGACTGAAAGTACAGAGGCTCCTGCTTAGACCCACAGACGGACACAACCGAGGTGGGGTTTAGAGAGCCCTGCTGGGCAGGGCACCCAGGATGCTGCCCACGGTCCCACAGGACCCAGAGTGTTCTGAAACATTGCCTGACAGGCTCAGGTCTGTCACTCGGTTACAGTTTCTTCTCTTTTTCATTAACACAATTTTTTTTTTTTTTTTTGGCCGGGGCTGGGTTTGAACCCACCACCTCTGGCATATAGGACCGGCGCCCTACTCCTTGAGCCACAGGCGCCGCCCAACACAAATGTTTACAAAGAGCCTTCTGAATGTCCAGCACAGAAGACAGAGCAGTGGGCACACACGGGTGAATGCATGCCCTGATGTCACGGGCCTGAACCTCCTACTGCAAAGGCTCATCAGTGAGCAGGACAGAGACGGGCTGTAAGATGCAAAATCGGCTGACAGGACTCAGCCAGGGCTCCAGGTGGGGATGAAAAAGGAAGAGATGGGAGAGATACCAGGGTCAGGATCAGTGCATGCCTCCTGGCTTCTGGCAAAATAATCACTGCCAGCAGGTGTGCGGCCTCTAGAGGACAGCCACCGTTCCAGGGGAGAGGAGAACTGCGAGAAAAAAGACGTCACTTGAGTGTCCAGAGGGACAGACAGTAGGTTTTAGGATTTTTTTTTTTTTTAATGTTGCAAGAGAGTTCTTTATTTAGCCTTCTTTTACAAAGCTTTTAACGCTTCTTTGTGCCCCCTCCCCCCAAAATTTATCATAATTGACAGATGCTCAAGCCATTGGGTGTATAATTTGAAGGCTTTTGTTTATTATTGCATTTGCTTTCCTTAAAGAGATGGGGTTGTCTTTGTCTACTGTGTTGCCCAGGCTGGACTTGCTAGTTTTATCATTATGGAATCAATCTATAGGAATTGATTTTCTAGGGATATGTCTATATGAGATAAACCTGTTTACTGACACAGATTACCTACATTGTAGAAAAATGTGCTACACGAGAATATAAAATCAGCTTGTCTGAAAAGAATATCTTCTACCAAATACTGGCATATAAAAATGTTGATACTGGTGTGTGTATAATACTGTACATGTTTTAGATTATATTTGTTTAAATGACTATATATGAAAGGGGTGATGGCATAGTCTTTCAGAATGAATTAGTATAACAATTTCAAGCAATTTGACCCATGTCTTTAAAGTTCAAGTATTTGCTATGTCTATCACGCGTACATATATTTGCATGTAAACACAAACACATACCATAACATCTACACGAATACACACATCATATCATGTATAAATATTACTGTACCCAGCATATGAACTTGATTTTAACCAAGAGTTGTGGTTAGTAATAAAACATGAAGATTTTCCCACCAATATGTGCCAGGGCTACTTAATGAAGTTATATATTAAAGTTTTTACAATTTTCTTGATGCTCACGGTTTCATATGCAAGGAGAAATTCTATAACAGAAATGAAGAAATGAAGCCTGCTTGGGAACCCGCTTTATCTCTATTGGCGCAATAGAACATGTATTTTCATAGAGGTCAGAGTGAAAAGAAATGAACCCTCATCTGGGGGGGAGGCCCAAAAGGCACGCCCAGGATAGCCAGTTACTACTCCAGTAACGCCAGGCAGCATATGCCAGGCTCTTTGCTTCACCAGGGAGAGCCCAGCTTACTTTCCAACTTAACATTATAATTTCCCACTCTTTGAATTTACTCATGTAATCAAAATACAATTTCTGAATCAAACCAAACCATTTAATCACACACTTAAAATCAATGGAATAGCAGGGCAGATTTATGGAAAGGGAATGCTATTATAATCAATACATTAAGTTACATAATTTTGTTTGTAGTCAAATTAATATAATTAAGCTATTTCACTGAATATGTAATCCAGATATGATTAGAAATAAATCACCAGAAGTGATATGGTGATGTAGGAAGCTTATGACTATGGAATCATTTGGTGAAAATTGAAAATAGTTAATGATTTCATAGAGCTTTGCCAGAGAAAATTAGAACAATCAGCTTCAAATATCACCTGCTCAAACACTGAATTTTAACCTGTCTACCCTAGCATTATTTTACAGTTAAAAGCTAAATTTCACTTTTGGGTGTCATTCATCCTCCATAGCAATGTCAAGCCAGCATCCCAGTGACCAGCATTTTTTACACGTGAATGGCAATGTGTTGGAATCCATTCAGGATGTTACACTGAACTGAACATATATAATACAGAACAAAATGTCTTGAAGCCAATTCACAAAACTGTATGATTTATGTGACCTAGTGAGATTTATGTGTTCTTCATATATCATATCTCATGAGTTCTCTTGAACAAATATTTCAAACTATATAGCAATAAAAAATCATTCTAACTCACTAATGATATTCTCATGTAAGACCCCTGATTCATTCTAATGAATGAATAATACTCAATTAGTTTTACAAAATGGACAAAAGCTTTTGAATGTTGCCTATTGCGTTATTCAATTTCTCTTCAATAAATAATAAGAAAATTTCCTTTAAACAATTTATTATTAACATAGTACACCACATAACACTGGTTGCTGATGAATAATCTGCCTGCCAGAGAGCTCGGTGATTCCAAACTTGGATTTAATATTAGCAACGAAGATCAGTTTTAACATCATAACATATATTAAATGCATATGTAAGGAGAATAATAAAGATCTATGCACAATTAATATAAACAAATATGTGTGTATATGTATAAACATATGTGAATATTCCCCTAAATAAATCATGTATCAGACCACTTGAGTCATGCTTAGGGGGAAAATGGAAATGAAAGTAAATAATATCTTTAGAGAAAGGGCAAAGGCATAAATAAATGAATGAATGTTTACATAGAAAAATAATCATTATAGAGGGAAGAACGACTGAAACATAACTCATAATCAAATTATAATGCCTATACATTTCTAAGTAGACTTAGAAAACAGAAATATTTTCATTTCATTTCTGCCTCCCCTCAGAATTATTTGGTATCATTTTTTCCCCTTCCCCTTTTGTATACAAAAGAAAGGTTTGGATCCAGGCTTCTGATTCCAGGGTCTGCAATTGATATCATGACTGTGTTTCCTCATTTACAAAATGTGAAAAAATAAATGATATTCTCTACCTTTCATGGCTGCAGAGAAAAAAATGGCTCAGAAGCAGCAAAACACCTAGAACAGTACATAATAGCAATAGTCAGAATTTTTGTGATACTTGGTATTATTATATTTAAAGGAAACAACAGCAATAGATTATTTTTCCTCACACCGCATTATTGCCCTTCAGGTCAAAGTGAAGATACATTTCACTTAGAAGAATGGCCTCCTAAAAAATGAAGTATTGAAAGAATGGAAAAAGAAACATCACGTGTCCTCAATACTAAACTGGAACTAATCAACCCACACTCCACGAGAATCCAGCAGGTAGGAGGGAGTGGAGGGGATGAGTGAATTAAGACTTAATATGCACAGTACACATTTTGGGGGTGAAGGGAACACTTCTAACTTTGACTCAATCTGTACAAAAGCAAATTATGTGACCAACATGTGTGTACTCCCACAATATTCTCAAATTAAAAAAAAAGAAAATACATTTACTTTTTGTTTGGCGGAAGAAATAATACTCTTATTATGTTACTAACCCACGTATATTTGGTATTTTACACTCAATGAAAACTAAACACAATCATTAAAAACTTGTTCATGTGATTTAATAATTACATCAAGTAGAGAATCTGTGTCCACTGATTTCTTCTGACAATAGGCTTTTTGGAAGGTTTCTAGTGCAAACAAAATTCCCCATCTAACTTCAAGAAATATTGCTGCCAGCTTTATGTCAAGCATACTCATAAGCATATGTTATATATTATCATAAATTAATCCTGATTTTATTTTCCTTTGTGTTAACATTTCAACTTTTGATGTCTATAACATACAAAGAATTTCTAGACCCTGATAATTATCTTCAAATGTTCTTCTCATAAGACCAGAATACCATGTATTCAGTTAATAAATATCTTCTGTACTTCCCCCGTCCATATCGGCTTTTTTATACCAATTGACAGGTGCTGTCTGTGGAAATGTTTCTGGAAAGTTACTTCAGGTAAAATCATTAGATTGAAAATGCTCATGTAGAGAAACTTAGCTGCTTTGTTACAAAACAGAGTAAAATGTTCAGGGCCAGAGTGTCTGTGAGTGGAAGTTCCCTAAAGTCCAGGCAGAAAAGCAAACAAGAGCAGGGAGGCCTTCTCTGAGTACAGAGCGAATCTGCCCTTCTCTGGGTCAGAAGAACCATTTATGTTAATGAAAGTAGGTTTTGCAACATTTATTAATCAATCAGCTAATTGATTTTCTTATAATTGCTAGATTTATACAATTTTTTTATTGTTCTAATCAGGACACTATAGGATGTCCCAAAGTTGCCCTTAGAGATGCCAGGCACAGGGAAACTGGGAAAGTGTAGCCAAGTGCACCTTTATTTACAAAATGTTTGTTAAGAAAATTTTACAAAAATAAAAAATCTCCACATATTGGCTAACTCTTGGCAAAATTTTTTAAGGAGCATTTTGTAAATAAAGGTACATTCAGCTACAAATTCCCAGTATCCCTATGTGTGGCAATTTTAGGGGCAACTTTCTGAACACCCGGCATATGCACCTGCCTCTGCCTCTGGCACAAGGACAGAGCCTGAGGAGAAGCTGAGATGAGACTCTCTTGCTGCTTCCCTGTGAGTGCAGAGGTGTTGTTCTTTGAGTAATACTCAAACTGCCCGAGGTGTTACTCTCTGAGAAATACTCCAACTACCTGAGGTGATACTCTCTGAGTAAGACTCAAAATTTCTGAGGTGTTGTTCTTTGAGTAATACTCAAACTGCCTGAGGTGTTACTCTCTGTGTAAGATTCAAACATTCTGAGGTGTTACTCTCTGAGTAAGACTCAGACTGCCTGAGGTGTTACTCTCTGAGTAAGACTCAAACTGCCTGAGAAGTGTTACTGTCTGAGAAATACTCAAACTTCCTGAGGTGTTACTCTCTGAGTAATACTCAAACTACCTGAGGTGTTACTCTCTGACAAACTGCCTGAGGTGTTACTCTGAGTAAGACTCAAACTTTCTGAGGTGTTACTCTGAGTAAGACTCAAACTGTCTGAGGTGTTACTCTCTGAGTAAGACCCAAACTGCCTGAGGTGTTGTTACTCTGAGTAAGACTCAAACTTTCTGAGGTGTTACTCTCTAAGACTCAGACTGCCTGAGGTGTTACTCTCTGAGTAATACTCAAACTTTCTGAGGTGTTACTCTCTGAGTAAGACTCAAACTGCCTGAGTTGTTATTGTCTGAGAAATACTCAAACTGCCTGAGGTATTACTCTCTGAGAAAAACTCTAGTTGCTAGTAATACTTAAACTGCCTGAGGTGTTACTCTATGAAAAATACTCAAACTGCCTGAGGTGTGACTGTCTGAGTGAGACTCCAGCTGCCAGAGGTATCACTCTCTCTCCTGAAGAGAGCTGATATGGGACTGAGATGCGCACTTTCCTGCTGCTTGCCTGTTTGAGTGCAGAGGGACTCAGCAACTGCTGAGGTGTTACTCTCTCTCCCTCTGCACAAAGGAAGATAGGCTTGTCTAAGTTCTGGAGTAGCAGCTCTGGCTGGCTACCCAAAAAGAAAGATAAAGTCCAGCTAACGTGAACACAGGGTCGGGCACCATTGCAGCACCAATGTAAGCTTGAATCTTCAGAAACTTAATACAAAGATAAGAAATAATTTGCACTTACATTGTTCAGTAACCATTTTAATAAGTAGTAGAGCATATTTAGCAACTAAATCTTTATGTGAGTAGGATTAGAGTTATTTTTATAAGGGTTTTCTGGTGGGTAACCAAAAGCCCACCAAAGAGCCATAATAGTCAACATCATGTCCAAATGAAAGAAACAGGAAAAAGTATCTAGAAAACAATAAAAACTAAGCAAAACATGAAAATAAATGAATATGACAGAGTTCTGTGATAACAGTAAATTGAATTGAAAATTCAACATAATTCAAGACTGCTTTCCAAGCTTCAACTGGCTGTGTCACTTCCATAAGAAAAACTGTATAGCTTATGGTTCGAAGAGTACCTAGATTTGTTTGTATTCAGATATGAAGACACTTTTCCCTGCCCCCCACCGTGTGAAAAAAAGCTCTATTTTTTAAAATTAGGATAATAATTTACTGTTACACAGTAGACACAAATGAAATGGTAATTGTTATTATTTTTGTATGTAGGTAATTTGAGATTTTTTTTCCTTAACTCTCAGGTGTATACACCTTCACATTGAACCTGTCTTTCCTCAAGCTTTGTTTTCCTAATGCAGAAAAAACAGTCAGTCTGCAATAATCACTGGGATGTCTCCTAGCTCACATGCCTTAGCTTCTAAGGAGGAACAGCGGGTCGTGAAAGTTCTTTCCTAAGAATGAAAAAATACAAAATTGATACATAAGATCGGGGTAACACCAGGTAAGATGCTGAACATTCTGTGAGTCAGAGTTCCTCTCTTCTCCTCTGTAACCAAGTCACCATGACATTCAAGTCATATCATAGATGCAAAAATATTTTTAAAATATAAAGGATTATGATGTAGGCTCCATTTAGACATGTCGTTGAATTGAGACAAATATGAATAGCTTGGGAACATGTACTAATATAATCTAATCAGTCTAAGAATCCATTAATTAGGTAAACTTTATCTCAAAAATAAAATAGCTCTATTGAGTGCACATCTACCCAAGAAGCAAGTCTAAATATTTCTTCTTTAGTGTTTTCATGGAGATTTAAGTTAAAAAGTCTCACACTATGCAATCATATCACACATAATACATTTTCCCATGTTTTATTCACATTCTTCATACAGTATGAAATATAGCCACATACAAATATAACCCCAGGCATCACTGAAATGCCCCAGTAATCAAGGCTGTGCTTACAGCCCTTCCTGTTCAGGTAAGTTTACTTAAACAAACGGGAATTTGAAAGAGAAATGGTGACTTGAATTCTTTGAAGAAAGAGCCCGATCAACATGCTATAACATGTTGAAGGAATCAACATGCTATAACAATCAACATGCTATAACATGCTGAAGGAATCAACATGCTATAACAATGCCAGGACTCTCTAGCAATGGTGGGGTGGGGGTGGGGTGCTGAACAAAGAAACAAATTCAGAATCGTAGACCCTGAGCCAGTCACACTGCCCCACCTGCTACTGCCGAAGCTTCTCATCGCTGGAAAATGTGGAGAATCACATTTGCTTGCTCAGTTATTTTAAAATAACCAAGTGGAATAAAACTTCTCAGAAATACTGGGTAAAACTGAAAGTACTGCACAGTACAGTGTCTCGTGGTGTTTTCACGGAGGCGACCACTGCTGTGACCCTTTCACCTCTTCCTACCCTCCTCCATTTGCTCTCTGGTAGGGCAAAACTTGCAGAGACATTCTTTGCTTCCACCTTCTCTTTCTTTAAACATTGCAATCCTCCAAAATTAGTTAACATGCCAACGCATTTTAGGAGAATAAAATAAACCGTATGTGATTTTTCATTAGAACAGTTGCCCAAACAGGAGGATATGATTACGGTTTGTGCCATATCACAAGCCAGGGAGCACCATACCATAGAGCCCATTGTACTTCTTCAAAATTTTTGCCTATGTTTAGGGAGGAGAAAAGATGTCCAATGCTTTATTCATCCTCAACTTATTCAATTAGTTTGGTTTTAAAAATATATATTATATCAGGAGAATTCAAAAAAATGGTAATAATCATTTTAAGTGGATAGTAACTGAAAGGAGATACTTTTGATTTACATGGGCTGAGACATTACTAGGCAATTTACCTGATGTGTTTTAACAAACTTGTTGTAGGAAAGAGAGGCATTAGAAAAATTAAGATCATTCATTTTGCATCCTGGGGCTTTTCTAAACTTAAATAGAGTTCCAGGATTGTCTGGGTAGAATCTTATGGGGTTTCTAGCTACAAGACCATACTGTCAGTGAAGAGTGATAGCCTGACCTCCGCTTTCCTGATTTGTATTCCTTTCATTTCTTTCTCTTACCTGATCGCTCTGTCTAGGACTTCCTGCACTATGTTGATAGAAGTGACAGTGGGCATCCTTGTCTGGTTCCAGTTCTTGGGGGCGGGGAGGGAGACGCTTTCAACTTTTCTCCATTTGCTATGATGCTGGCTGTGGGTTTATCATATACAGCTTTTTAATTCTTCTATGCTGAGTTTTTATCAAAGAAATGCACTGGGTTTTATTGATCGCTTTTCTGGCATCCACGGAGATGACTCATACAGTCTTTCTTTCCTCTTTTGGTAACGTGTTGAGTACAACCCCTATGGAAAACAGTAGACCTACTGCCAATCCCACTCTTGGGCATCAGAGTCTTTTCATCAAAAAGCCAGGCCAGCGCCTGTGGCTCAGAGAGTAGGGCACTGGTCCCACATACCAAGGGTGGCGAGTTTAAGCCAAGCACCAGCCAAAACTGCAACAACAAAAACAACAACAACAAAAAAGAATCAAAAAGACAACTGAATTCAAATGTTTGCTGCAGCACAATTAACAACTGCAAAGATGTGGAATCAGCCCAAGTGCCCATCAATGCATGAGGGTATTAACAGAACGTGGTGTATATATACCGTGGAGTACTACTCAGCCGTAATAGGAGGTGAATTAATACCTTTTGTAATAAGCAGGATGGAACTGGAGACCATTCTCCTAAGGAAAGGGTCTCAAGACTAGAAAAAAACAAACATCACTTGTACTCACTATTAAATCAGAGCTAACCAACGAGGACATGGGCACACAGGGGAGTAAAACACAGGAAAATCAATGAGGGAAAAGTGTGGGGGAAGCAAGTAGAGAAAAGCTGCCTAATGCTGCCGTAGGCACTTTGCAGGAGGGGTGCAGCCACAGCCAGGACTCCAGCATTACAAAAGTGATCCATAGAACCTAAACCATTTGCACCCTTACAATTGGGAAATTAGAAAATGAAAAGAAAAATTAAGAACCAACTTACAGGTGCACAGCCTTCAGACATATGAAAAAATGCTCATCATCTTTAATCATCAGAGAAATGCAAATCAAAACTACTTTGAGGTGTCATCTAACTCCAGTGAGACTAGCCTATATCACAAAATCCCAAGACCAGAGATGTTGGCATGGATGTGGAGAAAAGGGAACACTTCTGCACTGCTGGTGGGAATGCAAATTAATACATTCCTTTTGGAAAGAGATATGGAGAACACTTAGAGATCTAAAAATAGATCTGCCATTCAATCCTATAATTCCTCTGCTGGGCATATACCCAGAAGACCAAAAATCACATCATAACAAAGACATTTGTACCAGAATGTTTATTGCAGCCCTATTCATAATTGCTAAGTCATGGAAAAAACCCAAATGCCCATCGATGCATGAATGGATTAATAAATTGTGGTATATGTACACCATGGAATACTACGCAGCCTTGAAGAAAGATGGAGACTTTACCTCTTTCATGTTTACATGGATGGAGCTGGAACATATTCTTCTCAGTAAAGTATCTCGAGAATGGAAGAAAAAGTATCCAATGTACTTACCCCTACTATGAAACTAATTTAGGACCTTCACATGAAAGCTATAACCCAGTTACAACCTAAGAATAGGGGGAAGGGGGAAAGGGTGGGGAGGGAGGGGGGAGGTGGGTAGAGGGAGGGGCATTGAAAGGATCACACCTGTGGTGCATCTTACAAGGGTATATGTGAGGCTTGGTAAATGTGGAATGTAAATGTCTTAGCAAAGTAACTAAGAAAATGCCAGGAGGGCTATGTCAACTAATGTGATGAGAATGTGTCAAATGGTCTATGAACCAAGTGTATGGTGCCCCATGATCATATTGATGTACACAGCTATGATTTAATAAAAAAAAAAAAGAAAAAAAGAACCAACTTATTTTTGACAATGCACAAAATGTGAAAATGAAAGCTACATGAAAGACTTTCTCTACAGTTTTCATTTAAAATATAATCAACCATATAAATATTGCCTGTATCTGAAAGCTTTCTGAAGGATAATTTATCATTTGTACAGATAATATAGTGTTAACCTCTGGATGTAGCAATCAGATCTTTCCAGAATATATTCCTAAATTGGATGGAATTTTTCCCCTTCCATAATTTCCTCTTCATCATATCACATGTCCCTTCCACTGCAGGTTACGTTCATTCTAGAAACGCACTGCACATCTTCTGTGACTAACATTTTGTTTTGGTAATTAATTTATTTCAACTTTGTCTCGATGATACTGTCCAGCAACCATTTGGGGAATCCAGTAATTAATTTTATTTCACCATATCCCGTTCTAACATCATCACTGTGTCTGTGAAATGCATTTTTGCCGCCCTGTCCATTGAATTTACTTTAAGTGATTTCTGGATAAAACCTGATATGCTGGTGTCAGATGGAAGTCATTAAGTGTGTTCTGTAGTCATCACAGGATTTCTGCTTCATGACAGATCAATTTAACCCTAGACTCTTACTGGGTTTAATCCAAATGTCTAAAATTTTAATTGTATGCATTCCCTGTATTTTCAAATATTGAAACACTTGGAATTAAATAAAGGTACACTTTAATTCCTTTCTCCAAATTTTAGTTTATTTGATGACTTATAAAAATAATATGTGAAAAACAACTTGAATGTACACTTCTCTGCTTTTGTGAATTTGATTAAAACATTTTTATTGTGTTTTCTTACTTCCCTGCCTTCGTCAAATCAAATTTTGTATTATTTTAAAACCAGTTCTTTTCACTAAATGACTTTGACATATTTAATAATATATTTTATGTATTTCAAAAATGTTGGCTTTAGGGGATCATCACCTTACATAGCTTCCCAAAAGCGGAAGGAAAAGTCTGGGGCAATGATTAGGGCATGACGCTGCGTTTACCCCAATGATGGTATCACATGAACACATTACTTAAATATTTTTAACTTTCGTTTGCTCCTTCCCGGTGAATCAATTGAGGATTATACAGAATGATGCCCATGAAACTGTTCACATTGCATCTCACCCTGGGAAAGCCCACCAAGTCCTAGCCCTCCATGGGAGCTTCAAACCTGCACAGGGTACAGGCCCTCTCTGTCCTCCTACAGCGAGGACAAACTACGTACTGAGACCTGCACCTCACACAGCAAGTGCTGGTCCTCAGAGAACAGCACGGATGATGCTGAGATGAGTAATCCTGCATGATGAGAATGAATACGATGGCCCACGGGCACTACACAGGCGAGGTGAGGCCAAAGATCTGGCCAGTGCGGTGCTGGTGGGTGTGTTTTGTGTGTGCCTATGTGTCAATCTCGGGAGCTCTGCAGGTGGGAAAGAAGCTCAAAAATAAGGTGAGGGACACTTGAGGGAATAAAAAGAAGGGTTAGAATTTAGTTGAACTTTGAAAGGTATATAGAACCTTTCCAAGTGCATATTACAGGGGTATTTGCGAAACTTGGTAAATGTAGAATGTAAATGTTTTGGCACAGTAACTGAGATAACGCCGGAAAGGCTATGTTAACCACTGTGATAAAAATGTGTCAAATGGTTTATGAAGTGAGTGTATGATGCCCCATAATCATATCATTGTATACAGTTATGATTTAATAAAAAAATTAAAAAAAAAAAAAGAAAAGTGTTACATTTTAGCCACAGAGTATACTCAAATCAATGCACATGTAAACACGTGCACACACATGCACTCACACGGACATGCATGCACACACACATATACACACATATGTAAGAAAATGGGGGAACACAACTGTTCCTGTAGATATATATATATTGGACCAGAGAGATTAAATCCTCTACCTACAATATTTATTGGTATCTAGAGGAGCAAAGGAAGAGGGCTAGTGACCTGAGAAGATATACAGATAAAGATAACTTTTTCTTGAGAGAGTAATGATTGGCCATAACTCTTATCCTTATTTGGATTGGGGTAGATAATGGATAAAACCCTGAATGGTACTCCACGTTTTTATATAATGTGGAAGATGATTAAGTCCCCAAGACTTCTAAGCTAATGTGGTTCTAGGTAAAAACAATTACATAATTAAAAAAGAAAATGTTTCTTGTTTTAAGTTTTAAAATAATTTTTAAATAGAGTGGCCCACATTTAGATATTCTGAGAATAAAAAGGGCTCTATTAATAATTACACCATGGAAATGGTATCAAACAAAGCAGTGTTCTTAATTTGAAGGGAATTGCTTGATGAGATATTTGGGTTTGTGTATAGGCACCAAATAAAAGGAGTCTCATAACAAAAGTGACAATTTCTGCTTGCACATTTGTATCCAATGAAATCACTGCACACATTGTGATGACATTACTTGAAATAATACCTACGGAACTTGTCACTCAAAGACAAGCTAGCAAGAGTCATAATTAGTATTTTAACGCCCTTGCTTGAAATGACCAGGTATGCAGCCTATATTTAAGAAACAATCAGTATTTCCAAGTGAAATAATGTCATTGTAATAGACTATTGCCACAGGGTAATGGGCTGCTACTGGAATGTAAATGCTAATGTAAAGCCAAGACATTTATGGGAAATGAAAATTGAAGTAATTGAAGAATTTCTTTTGAAAGCCAGAGAGGCTGAGCACGAGAGGTACCGTATTTATGATGCTTAGTTTTATTGTACTTTCTGAAGACAAGCTTCTTGGCAGTTTATTCTCTCCCCTTTTTTATTTTATCTACATGAACTAAAGAAAATATGAACCAATGTGTGTGCCTGTGGAACTCAATTTTCCACCTGAAAAAAGTAGGGGAATATAGTAAAAGGAACAGGGACTTTAACATCTTTTTTAACTTTTTTTGTATTGTTAAATCATAGCTGTGTACATTAGTGCAATCAAGGGGTACAATGTGCTGGTTTCATATACAATCTGAAATGACAGTCTCACTATGTCGCCCTCAGTAGAGTACTGTGGCGTCACAGCTCACAGTAACCTCTAACTTGTGGGCTTAAGTGATTCTCTTGCCTCAGCCTCCCAAGTAGCTGGACTACAGGCGCTCCCCCGCCCCCAGTGCCTGGCTATTTTTTGGTTGTAGTTGTCATTGTTGTTTGGCAGGCCAGGCTGGGTTCAGACCCACCAGCCCCGGTGGATGTGGCTGGTGCCTTAACCACTGAGATATGGGTTGCCAAGCCAATCTGAACATTTTTAAAGAGGTGTAATCAATCCACAAAATTCTGTACATTGTTATTGCAAATAATTGGATGTGTTTGCACATATGTGTACACCAGGATGCCACAACCACCGTCCAAATGTTTCCTCCTATACAACCCCTCTTCTTTGTTCAAAGAGCACTTCTCCTGACATCACGTACTCTTTGAACAGATTCTTCGGTGTGTAATTTGGTATTGTCACCTCCAGGTGTGATGCTGCACATTCAATCTCTAGAATTTGCATAACTGAAACTTTATGCTCCATGGATGACCCCATCCCTCATTCTTCCTTTCCCCCACTGCTGGCAACTATAATTCCATAAGTTTCTTCTATGTGTTTAACTATCGTAGATACCTCATACAAGTAGAATCAAAAAACATAAACAATAAAACACAAAAGTCAAGTCGTATACATCAAATGAAAAGCTTCTGCAGAGCAAAGGAAAACAATCAAGATAGAAAATGCAACCAACAGAACCAGAAAAAATATTATTTGCAAACTATACATCTGAAAAGGGGTTAGTATCTAAGATATACAAGAAACTCCTGCAACTCAACTGCAAAAAAAAAAAAAAAAGCTAATTGTGTGTCACACTTTATGGGGGCAAGACATGATTGCAAGAGGGACTTCACCTAACAATTGCAATCAGTGTAACCTGGCTTATTGTACCCTCAATGAATCCCCAACAATAAAAAATAAAATAAAATAAATAAATAAAAGCTAATTAAAAAATGGGTAAAAAACTGGAATTGGAATTTCTCCAAAGTTGACATACAAATGGCCAACATGTATATGAAAAGCATCAGTAAAATTCAAATCCAAAGCACAATGAGATCTCACCTCACATTTCTTAGGATGGCTATATGGCTATTATTAAAAAGTAGACAAGATAAGTGTGGAGTAAATAGAGCCCTTCTTCACTTTTGATGGGAAGTGCAGAAAACAGTATAGAGGTTTGTCAAAGCATGACAGATAGAATTACCATAGGGTTCAGAAATCACAATTCTAGATATATATCAAGAGAATTGAGATCAGAATCTTGCAGAGATATTAGCACCTCAATGTTTGTTGCAGCAGTATTCACAAAGGCCAGGGCATGGGAGCATTTTACATACCCACTGAGGGATGAAGGGGTGTATATAATAAAACACTACTCAGCTTTTAAAAAGAAGGGAATCCTGCCATTTTCATCAACATGGATGAACCTGAGGGATGTTATGCAAAGTGAAATAAGGTAGTCATAGAGCTGTACCATTTTTTAGTTTTTTAAGACTTTGGTGGCAGAATAAAAGGGAGACTTGCTCTAGGCGTCTTCTCCTTATTTCTTTGGCTGTCGTTTTATTTCTGGTTCCTTCTGAGCTTCTTTCTTTGTCTCCAACTTTGATGACCATCATGCCCCATAACCAAACTTGAGACACAGATCTGTTTTAAACATGCAGGCTTGGGCTTCCTCTGCTGCAGTGAAGTCTACATTTCATGTATGTTGTGAAATCTTACAACTCTGTGACCTAGAAGTTTACAGTTTACAAGTTGTTAAAAAAGACTTCAAGAGTGTATATAACTTGTTCCCAAATTCGAGAGCATACCCAGGACTTGCTTGGTACCGACCCTTGAGGGTAAGTTTGCCCTGCCTACATGCCTGAGTGACAGTGAATTAAGAATTCAAATCTTTTCTATGCCTCCCATTGATTACATTCATACCTTTGTATTTACTCAGCCCTAGTAGAATAAGAATGGGAAAAAATTGTAAATCCATTTTCTGGGAATGTCCTTTCTTAGGTATGAAGCAGAATGAATCATATGGAATATTTAAAACAAACAAAAATCTATGCTAGAAAACGTCTCATTTCCATGCAATTAATAGAATCGAAAAACTTAGACCTTATATACATTTGTTTTTTTGTGTGTGTTTATTTTCGTAACCCAAATCAACCTAAGGGCTAATGTTATCTTCATTCACATTTCAAGCAGAAATATGAGAATGATTTTTCTTCTGTCTTAACTCCAAAGTTGGAAGAGCAGACTAAGTCACACAAAGAGCTGTTGCAGCTGCTGGGCCTTCCTCAGCTTCAATGTTGTCCAGAGAACAAAAAAGCACCATTGAAATTCTCTTTTCCTTTTAAAGACCTCTTAAGCCAAGTAAAAAAAAAAGTGCATTAGAGATGAATTAAATATTTTTTAATATATTATAAAACTTTTCTTCCAAGATTCTTGGAAACATTTTTTCCAAACACACCAAGGTTTCATTTATCAAGGAAGACGCTGCCTGCATTTAATTTTAGTTGTTTCCGTCACAAAGTCTTTGAATAGATAAGTTTTTAGGAGTTGCCACCTTATTGTTTTTACCCTAATTAACTGAAAAACTGCCATTGAGTAAGTTTAATTATCTGTGGATCTATACAGAATATGTATTGCTCCATTGTGCTTATCATTTCCCCCAAAGATTATCACACAAGATTGACAATTTAAGGCCCTGCTTCCGCCTTCTGAAAAATTTCACTGCAATCTATAGGTACAACCTATGTAGATGTGTAATTGACCTTCCCTTTGGTATTTAACATATTTCCCCATTCCTCATTATGTTTCCTGCTTGAAACATAATAAATAATAATAAATCTATAGCTCATTTATTAGTTTCAAAAGCATAGTGATTGCAATATGGAAGATTACCAACCACATAATAAACTTTGTAAAAGGCATATGAAATGTATAAGACAGATGCAATCAGAAGCCCCCTAGTTGCCTCACTATGGTCCCAGTACTGTTCCATGACCTGTTCGGAAGTGTGCCACACAGGGGAGGGAGCCAGCTGCTCCCCAACTCAGCACTCACGTCACCCCCTGAGCTCCGCCTCCTGTCAGATCAGCTGTGGCATTAGATTCTCGTGGGGGCACAAACCCTACTGTACACAGCACCTGTGAGGGATGGAGGCTGCTGCTATTTATGAGAATCTAGTACCTGAGGACAGGAGGTGGAGCTGAGGCGGTTATGCTAGTGATGGGACCTTCTAGTTGTGGTAAAACAAGCTCCGGGTTGCCTCTGATTCTGCATTACGGTGAGTTGCATAATTATTTCATTATATATTGCAATATTATAATAATAGAAATATAATGCATAATAAATGTAATGTGTTTGCATCATCCTAAAATCACCCCCACCTCCTAGACCGCTGGAAAAGTGTCTTCCATAAAAGCATTCCGTCCCTGGTGCCAAGACGGTTGGCATCCACTAGTCTAAATGGTTAATTAACCAGATCAGTGACAGAGCTAGTAATACCTTTCATACTACCCTGAATCTTAGTGATATGTTCAAAACTTCTATTATCATCATTAGAGTTATATTATGATATTCATAATTCATGATATTATCATCATTAGAGTTATGTTATGATATTCATAATTAATGGTATTTTAATAGGCTACCATTCTACAGAAAGGTCTGAAATTAATAAAGGGGTGACTAATAGTTAAAATATCTATCCTATCGTTTTGTTTTATAATTGATCTTAGCTACTGTGACTCCAAATTCAGAATAACTTCTCCTTTCAATATTTAACAAAGATTTCTCTAGTTGTTCAGGCAAGAATCTTATAAAACGTTAATGACCATTTTAATATTTCTTTTTCAGTTAAAGAGTTTGTTTTACAGTATTCATTCATAAGCTGCATTCCACAAAACTAGAACATCAATCCATTTCTTCATTAAACCAATATCCATGAATTGTGTATGGGCAGCGGATAGAAATACAAAGATGGCTAGGTCATGAACTTCACTGCCAAGAAGTCTCAAACAGGAATAAAAGTGTTCATTTATGGAGAAATCACACACTCCAGTTGATGGTCTAAACAACTAGAAGCAGACAGTGACGATTTTACCTTGAGATCAGGGGCTAGCGAAGATGGCACAAAAGGGTTCACCCTTAACCAGCCCAGGCAAACAAGGCCACCGTTAGCATTTCTGATTCAGGGAGAAATCTCTCATACATATGAAAACAATTTGCACACAAACATATCTGTGTTTTTCTACCCTCCCATGATGAACGGCATCTCTCCCAGACAGCACTGAAGGACTGAGATTTACACGTGTGTCGCCCATACGTCCTGCCTAGCCTGAGAATACCCAAATATTGAAAAGCTACAGCTCAGAAAACCCAGCTTCACACAGGCCCAGAGTCAGCCCCAAATACTCTGGCAGTATCTACAAAATCTGGCTGGTACTGATGGGATTGTGCAAGAGAAAAAGATCCTTGCAATCTAAAGACCTACCTCAACCTTATGCTACAACAATCAAATGAGCCCAAACTTTGCAAAGAAGGCAACTGTGAGGTTGTTGCTTCTTTCCTCATCTCTCTCTCACTGCATCTACCGCAGTTGATGCCTGGTGGAAGAATAACACTTATCTGTCAAATAACTTAGACTAATCAAATTCATATGTTCAGGAGAACATTCGTTCTTTCAAACAATTATTTTAGGGCCTTGCTTTGTTCTGGAGATTACAGTCTCCTTGGATGCTGAAGCTACTGCCTCTGATGATAGAGTGTAAGGAGATCCTGTGTCATAAAAGGAGATATTGGATCATTACAAATGAGGTAGATGCCAGACAGATAGTCCAATACAAGGCACACAGATACCCAGAACAGACTACGGCTTGATAGTGATAGCTAAGCATTGATAAGGGGGAAGTGCATTGAAGGCTCAAGGCAAATTTGTATCACACACTTGTTTTTGTCTTGGCTTAATTGTATTCTAAGAAATGAAAACACTGGTCATGTCCATGAGTCCAACGCAGGCTACTCTGAGGCTGAATGTGATAAGAAGTGGAGACGGAGAAAGAGATACTGGACAGGTGAGGAAATTCTGGGGAAAACAAACATCAAAAAGATGTCTCTAGAAGGGAGTTAATGAACTTTCAGTGAACTTCCTTCTATTACCCAGAAATGATTTGCTGCCTGAAGGAGAATCACAGCTCATCAGAGAAGCATTTAGAGACCCCTCATTGTAAGGGCTGCACCAGGCAGGTTGTGAATAGCAGGATGATCTGCCCTTTACTTCAACTCCAACCAAGAAAAAGCAGGTGGGAGGGCTGTAGTTCCCATTTCCCCCAAGCCTTAGAGAGAAACTGTCACAAATTCATTAAATCATCAACTATTCAATGGACAAAGAATATAGAATCTGAAAAATACGACTATTTGCAGATGTCTTTTCACACCTGACAAAAAGCAAGTGAAAATTACAAGAGCAGGTTACAGATATTACTGCAAAATTAGAGCTCCACTAGGAGGCTTTTTGGCTCATATCATCGCTCCAGAGCTTCGTAGGTTGCGACATCTTCTCATTAGCATCCTTATTATTAATAATAAGATAATAATGAATGGCAAAACAGCTATCGTTGAATACCTACTTTGCTCCAGAAAGCTCTTGTTGAACCTCAACAAGGAAATTCCTACCCCATCTTGGCCACCATTCCTGATGACGAATGACTGAGCAAAAGTCATCACTCCAATAGTTTACATAGAAAATTTTATGTGGAAATTGTATCCTATATTCTAATCTTTCTGCATTTAAATCTGTATGTGAGTTTTCATGTGTCACTCATTGGGAGGGTGGAATGGATACCCACTCAAGATGGCTGTCGACAGTAGAGAAACTGTGGTGATGAACTAATGGTTAGTTTCCAAAGGGGCACAATACCGTGGAAAGGGAGGGCTGTGTGCTCGCTCTGGACCCTCCTGGAAGAGCAGATGCTGCCATGTGGAGGGCTGCTCACAAGGCGAGGGCTCCGTCCTACCCAGAGGAGGGAAGGGAAATCTTCATATGTGTTTAAGGAAACTTGATTTACTCTGAGTTCTGTTGGTTACCTTAGGATATGTCCTGTTGAAAGACAGACCATCTCACTAAAATGAAAACTTGGAATTTGGCTATCCTGGCTTGCTCATGCCCTAGAGGAGGGTGTACGTACAAAGAGTAAACACTGCTTGGATTTGTGCTCAGCACTTAAGTGACTCTTAAGAGCTCTCTTTATATACTCCACTCTCCATTTCTTTTTCTTTTTTTTTATTAATATTAAATCATAGCTGTGTACATCAAGGCGATCATAGGGCACCATACACTGGTTTTATAAAGAGTTGGACACATTTTCATCACACTGGTTAACATAGCCTTCCTGGCATTTTCTTAGTTGTTGTGTTAAGACATTTATATTCTACATTTACAAAGTTTCACGTATACCCTTGTAAGATGTACTGAGGGAGGGGGGAGGATGGGCAGACGGAGGGTGATTTGTGGGATTACACCTGGGGTGCATCCCCTCTCCATTTCTTTTCTTTTTTTTTTTTTTTTTATTAAATCATAGCTGTGTACATTAATGCGATCAAATCTCAAGACCAGAGATGTTGGTGTGGATGTGGAGAAAAGGGAACACTTCTACACTGCTGGTGGGAATGCAAATTAATACATTCCTTTTGGAAAGATGTTTGGAGAATGCTTAGAGATCTAAAACTAGACCTGCCATTCAAGCCTACAATTCCTCTACTAGGCATATACCCAGAAGACCAAAAATCACATCATAACAAAGATATTTGTACCCCTCTCCATTTCTAACGGCCACTGACTCTTCCTCACTTCCAGAGCTTCCAGAACTGTTCGACATTTGCCCCAATTTGTATAAAAACAATCGACCCGGGATGCAATATCACACGTGACCAGTAGGTGCCGCCATCAACCACACGATTTTAACATTTGACTCTGGGATGTTTCAATCAAATCCTTTTGTTTCTTGTTTACACAGGTGGATTAAAATAATGTCTAATTTTATAAACATATACTTCCTACAGATAAAACAAGGATGTGTTCCTAAGTCAAGTTCAAACTTACAATTTTTTTCTTTTTTTTTTTTTTGGCCTGGGTTGGGTTTGAACCCCCTACCTTCCATGTATGGGGCAGGCGCTTGCCCTTAAACTTATAATTTTAAAGGATTATATATGCTCAAATGTGGTAAAAAGAGAGAAGAAATGATTAAGAGATGGCAGGAGCACCCAGTGCATGCTCCAAGCATGACATGTTGGGGACAGAGAGACAGGTGAAAATTGGACTTGGTGGTAAGAATTAATTAACTGTGGGAAAAGACAAATTAAAAGAGATACAGCCAAGGTAGGTGTAAGTCTTACCAACAGTATGAAAAAACGCAGGGAATTGAGCAGGTAAATCTGAATGGGATCCCAGGAATCATCATTCAAGAAGCAAAATTTAAGCTATATTGCTATATTGGAGGGATCAACAGATGAAGGAAGTAGGGGTGGGCATTCTGAGAACAAGCAAAATCCAGAAAGGAAGAATGGAGCAATCTGAGTTCAAGTAGAATAAGAACATCATGGCCCAGGGAGAGAGAAAGGACACAGGAAGTCGCTCAGTGGTGAAAGGGGACTAAGTAGGACTGGGGAGGCAAATGATGACGTTTCTTTCATGACCAGGACCTTTGGACATCGCCCTGCAGTTATTAGGAAACTGAGAGTCATTTATTTTGCAGATGTGACTCTAGACACAATGTGCGGGATGGATGCAAGAATATAGAAATGCAAATCCAGGAGAATACAGGGCAGTCACTGATTAGCCTGAGAAGACAAGGGGTGAATGCAACAGTGACTAAGGGGATGGGAAGGACGGCTCTGATTTAAATACATCTCAGGATTGAGTTTGACAAGGGTGGAACAGGTGGGTCCTGAGGATCTTGGGAGGGTTAATGCAGAGAGCTAACAGTCTAGGAAGATCTTGAGATGGGTAATGTGGGAGGCTGAGCATAAGAGCTCACCATTTGATAATTAAAAAAAAAAGAAAAGTTAAAACAAGTTATTTTGGAAGTAAAGTTGGGTAGTGAATTCAGCCTTATGTATGTTGAATTTGAGATACCTATGAAATATTTAGGTATACACATCCAGTGGACCGGGGGGAATGTGAGAGTGGTTAAGCTAGGAGATAGAGAAATTATAATTATTCTGACAAATATTTTGTGATCCATATTTTATACTTAGGCAACTATTACTGAGACAATAAAATATTAATAAACAGATGAATTTATATGTCACAGTTAAAGTGCTAGTTTTTTTTATTGGCCAAAGTGAATTTCCTTTGATTTGGGTCAGTTCATTTTAGGACAACACTTTTCATAAACACGTCGCAGGTAGCAGACACTGTTCTAGGTACTATTGCTACAAAAATGAGTAATTCTCAACAGCCTTATAACTCACCGAAGGTCCAAATATGCAAACATCTAGAAGTCAAGCCAAGGCACGCTCAGTGGTCATTAAACACTGGTTGATTTAAGTGAGCATCTTACTCTCTTCTTGGAAATTTTCATAACAACTTATAAGTATAAAGGACGGAAGTCTAATTTATTTTTTGAGACTCAGTTAAGGGCCTTCTACATGTAAAGTATCCTACCAGATTCTTAGTAGGATGAGAAAAATAAGCAGAGATGAGCCTTGCTTTCACATGACTTTATAGAACATTGTACACACCTAAGCAATGCAAGTAAAAATCAGCTATCATAGTTGTGGCTACTCAATTTTAAATGTGGGTATCTTAAGGCTACTTTATTTATTTATTTATTTATTTTAGAGACAGAGTCTCACTTTATTGCCCGTGGTAGAGTGCAATGGCATCACCACTCACAGCAACCTCCAACTCCTGCACTTGGGCGATTCTCCTAGCTCAGCCTCCTGAGTAGCTTGGGACCACAGGAGCCCGCCACAACTCCCGGTTATTATTTTGTTGCAGTTTGGCTGGAGCCAGGCTTGAACCCACCACCCTCAGTATGTGGGGCCAGCGCCCTACCCACTGAGCCATAGGCGCCACCCCATAAGGCTACTTTAAAGGCAGGGTTATTTAAATTGTTAATTGTGAATTGATTCAGGCATTCATTTACCTTGAGGTATTAGATAGGTTAATTAACTACCATGACTCATTTTTCAAATTATAACATAAAGACTAATTTCCCTTACCTTCTGCTGCTAAGATGTTAATTAAGACACTTTAGCACGGCACCATTTCCACATCTTATGAACATGTACACGTGCAGCAGTGCTCAATCTTGGTGACTGACACTACCTGGCTCTGCTGGGATTGTTATCAGAAGCTGGTGGGAGAGATTTGTCCAAATTTTCCTTAAGTGCTATTCCACAGGACTAGTGCTCTTGAATGAGGCAGACAGGTAACATGAATCACGCATATGCTAATTGTAATAAATAATGAAAATATTTAGACACAGTGAGGTCTGAACTTGAACTTTATGAATAATAAATTTTGATTAGTATGCAGCACAAGCTGTATACTCGGCTTTTGTTCTTACTCTTAAAAGGCAGTCATTACGTAACGGCGCTTTGAAATTGTACAGCTGTTGGCTCAACTCACTGCCTCTACTTTTCTATCTTGGAGCAAAGCAGTCACATGGTCTCGCCTCCAAGTATCACCATATATATCTTTACAGGGACCTTGACTCCTAATGTGGAAACACTGATGTAGACGGCCTTGTGTTAGTTTTCCCTGAGTGGAAGAGGTAACACCTACAGATGAAAGGGACTCAATGCTCAGAGCCGTCTCTGACTGTGGGAGGACACGGCTGCTGCTGCCCAGGGCTCCGGCAAGGCCACCAGCCTGCCTCCGAGAGTGTTGAAAGGAAACCCTGTGTAGCATGGATAAATCTAGTTTTCAGTTAAGGCTATTCATACACACCTACTCCTGCATTTCCAATAAGAAATGAAGTAAAGTTTATAAAGATGGAGCGTTTAGAAAAGAACATTCAGGAGGGAGGGCTCTGGAGTATAGAGAAATGGCAACGTACGAGGTGTCAGTAAGCCATCTCTCTTCCAATAGATCCAAATGGTGATTTGGCTGCAAAGAAAAGACAGAGACAATCTCGGAGCCGCTCCATGAGGTGCCGACTGGGAAGCCAGTGGCCCTGTCCTCTCTCTTCCCTCTGAGCCCAGGAGCCAGCTGCAGGGAAGGCAGGATGAGGAAGCCACATTGATGGTACAGAGTAATGACAATTAGTGGGAAACAAATGAAAATGAAGAAAGGGTGGTTTTAAAGCAAGGAAAAATGCAGCTATTTGCAACTTTTAGAAGTTTGCTAGCATACTACACCCCCACCCCATGCTCCCCTTTCTTCATCCCTTTCAGATTCCTTCAGGGGTTCATTCTAGGGCCTCAAGATAGGAGCAACATCAATGCCAGTCACCTTCCTAACTTATTCTTCTGGAAATTAAAGTCAAAAGTGCAGCTCTTCCTCAAAGACTATGCAGTCAAGCATTGAAGTCGGGACAATGCGCAGAATGCGACCTGGCGTGGGTTCCGTGATCACTCAGCACAGCTCATACTGGAGACAGGGGGGAGAAGAAAGCCTCCTGAGGGAGGCCCTTCAGAGGAATGAGGGGACGTTGTCACCACTTCACCTGGAGGGAAAAAAAGCACCATCGGATGCCACTTTCACCTGCCTGGTTGAGCAGGGGCGCATGCTGAGAGTGTGCGTACACAGTCAATCTGTGTTTTGGCAGATTGAGAGAGGCTACGGCAAAATGTTCTTACAGTAAATCTATTGCAGCCAGGGCTGGAATGAAAAGCTTTAAAAAGAGACCTTCATTCTCAGAGACTTGCCCATGCCTCCTTCTGCGGCACACCAGGCCATCCGCTCAAAGGAAGGCTAAAAAGGGATCAGCCTTTTCCCTCCCAATTTCAGTCTTAACCTAGACTTTCCATCTGAACGTGACACCTTGCTTTCCCCACCCCTCTGTCTCTGGTTTCAATCCTTTTCTGCTTCCCACAACTAAAGCTTAAAGCCTACATAAATCATAACATTTACTTTATGAAACACAACATTTTTGGCAAATTAATTCATAATAATTCTTTTTCTAGCAATTACTTCAACCTGTGTGTGCCCCTTTCATGCTTAAAACTGTGGTGTTGTTAGAACCTGGTAACTGTCTTCTTGCCTCTCTGCTGTAGATTCCAATTTTCCATTTCATTGTTCTGCCTCAGTTTCCCACCTCAAACGATGATCCTTCAAAAGCTGTGTTACAGTTGATGTTGCCCTGCTTCTCCTCACCAGGTGCAGAGAAGGAGATTCTGCCATGACTCACCCTCAATATATAAACCTCCTTTTAATAAATACAGCTAAGCTCTTTCCAGCAAATGTTTAGTTGTTCATTCATTCATGTCTTTATTGCCAATAGAAGGGCCAAGAAGTGAACTAGTGCACACCACGAAAGTGCACTAGGAGTGAAATAGTGTGCACCATGACTGTGCACAGAAAGTGAAATAGTGCACAATGTGAGTGTGCAAAGGAAGTGAAATAGTGTACCATGAATGTGCACAGGAAGTGAAATAGTACATGCCACCAAAGTGCACAGGAAGTGAAATAGTGCACAATGTGAGTGTGCAAAGGAAGTGAAATAGTACATGCCACCAAAGTGCACAGGAAGTGAAATAGTGCACAATGTGAGTGTGCAAAGGAAGTGAAATAGTACATGCCACCAAAGTGCACAGGAAGTGAAATCGTGCACACCATGACTGTGCACAGGAAGTGAATAGTGCACAATGTGAGTGTGCAAAGGAAGTGAAATAGTGTACCATGAATGTGCACAGGAAGTGAAATAGTACATGCCACCAAAGTGCACAGGAAGTGAAATAGTGCACAATGTGAGTGTGCAAAGGAAGTGAAATAGTACATGCCACCAAAGTGCACAGGAAGTGAAATAGTGCACAATGTGAGTGTGCAAAGGAAGTGAAATAGTACATACCACCAAAGTGCACAGGAAGTGAAATAGTGCACAATGTGAGTGTGCAAAGGAAGTGAAATAGTACATGCCACCAAAGTGCACAGGAAGTGAAATCGTGCACACCATGACTGTGCACAGGAAGTGAATAGTGCACAATGTGAGTGTGCAAAGGAAGTGAAATAGTGTACCATGAATGTGCACAGGAAGTGAAATAGTACATGCCACCAAAGTGCACAGGAAGTGAAATCGTGCACACCATGACTGTGCACAGGAAGTGAATAGTGCACAATGTGAGTGTGCAAAGGAAGTGAAATAGTGTACCATGAATGTGCACAGGAAGTGAAATAGTACATGCCACCAAAGTGCACAGGAAGTGAAATAGTGCACAATGTGAGTGTGCAAAGGAAGTGAAATAGTACATGCCACCAAAGTGCACAGGAAGTGAAATAGTGCACAATGTGAGTGTGCAAAGGAAGTGAAATAGTACATGCCACCAAAGTGCACAGGAAGTGAAATCGTGCACACCATGACTGTGCACAGGAAGTGAATAGTGCACAATGTGAGTGTGCAAAGGAAGTGAAATAGTGTACCATGAATGTGCACAGGAAGTGAAATAGTACATGCCACCAAAGTGCACAGGAAGTGAAATAGTGCACAATGTGAGTGTGCAAAGGAAGTGAAATAGTACATGCCACCAAAGTGCACAGGAAGTGAAATAGTGCACAATGTGAGTGTGCAAAGGAAGTGAAATAGTACATACCACCAAAGTGCACAGGAAGTGAAATAGTGCACAATGTGAGTGTGCAAAGGAAGTGAAATAGTACATGCCACCAAAGTGCACAGGAAGTGAAATCGTGCACACCATGACTGTGCACAGGAAGTGAATAGTGCACAATGTGAGTGTGCAAAGGAAGTGAAATAGTGTACCATGAATGTGCACAGGAAGTGAAATAGTACATGCCACCAAAGTGCACAGGAAGTGAAATCGTGCACACCATGACTGTGCACAGGAAGTGAATAGTGCACAATGTGAGTGTGCAAAGGAAGTGAAATAGTGTACCATGAATGTGCACAGGAAGTGAAATAGTACATGCCACCAAAGTGCACAGGAAGTGAAATAGTGCACAATGTGAGTGTGCAAAGGAAGTGAAATAGTACATGCCACCAAAGTGCACAGGAAGTGAAATAGTGCACAATGTGAGTGTGCAAAGGAAGTGAAATAGTACATGCCACCAAAGTGCACAGGAAGTGAAATCGTGCACACCATGACTGTGCACAGGAAGTGAATAGTGCACAATGTGAGTGTGCAAAGGAAGTGAAATAGTGTACCATGAATGTGCACAGGAAGTGAAATAGTACATGCCACCAAAGTGCACAGGAAGTGAAATAGTGCACAATGTGAGTGTGCAAAGGAAGTGAAATAGTACATGCCACCAAAGTGCACAGGAAGTGAAATAGTGCACAATGTGAGTGTGCAAAGGAAGTGAAATAGTACATGCCACCAAAGTGCACAGGAAGTGAAATCGTGCACACCATGACTGTGCACAGGAAGTGAATAGTGCACAATGTGAGTGTGCAAAGGAAGTGAAATAGTGTACCATGAATGTGCACAGGAAGTGAAATAGTACATGCCACCAAAGTGCACAGGAAGTGAAATAGTGCACAATGTGAGTGTGCAAAGGAAGTGAAATAGTACATGCCACCAAAGTGCACAGGAAGTGAAATAGTGCACAATGTGAGTGTGCAAAGGAAGTGAAATAGTACATGCCACCAAAGTGCACAGGAAGTGAAATCGTGCACACCATGACTGTGCACAGGAAGTGAATAGTGCACAATGTGAGTGTGCAAAGGAAGTGAAATAGTGTACCATGAATGTGCACAGGAAGTGAAATAGTACATGCCACCAAAGTGCACAGGAAGTGAAATAGTGCACAATGTGAGTGTGCAAAGGAAGTGAAATAGTACATGCCACCAAAGTGCACAGGAAGTGAAATAATGCACAATGTGAGTGTGCAAAGGAAGTGAAATAGTACATGCAACCAAAGTGCACAGAAAGTGAAATAGTACATGCCACCAAAGTGCACAGAAAGTGAAATAGTGCACAATGTGAGTGTGCAAAGGAAGTGAAATAGTACATACCACCAAAGTGCACAGGAAGTGAAATAATGCACAATGTGAGTGTGCACAGGAAGTGAAATAGTACATGCCACCAAAGTGCACAGGAAGTGAAATAGTGCACAATGTGAGTGTGCAAAGGAAGTGAAATAGTACATACCACCAAAGTGCACAGAAAGTGAAATAGTGCACAATGTGAGTGTGCAAAGGAAGTGAAATAGTACATGCAACCAAAGTGCACAGAAAGTGAAATAGTACATGCCACCAAAGTGCACAGAAAGTGAAATAGTGCACAATGTGAGTGTGCAAAGGAAGTGAAATAGTGTACCATGAATGTGCACAGGAAGTGAAATAGTACATGCCACCAAAGTGCACAGGAAGTGAAATAGTGCACAATGTGAGTGTGCAAAGGAAGTGAAATAGTACATGCAACCAAAGTGCACAGGAAGTGAAATCGTGCACACCATGACTGTGCACAGGAAGTGAATAGTGCACAATGTGAGTGTGCAAAGGAAGTGAAATAGTGTACCATGAGTGTGCACAGGAAGTGAAATAGTACATGTCACCAAAGTGTACAGGAAGTGAAATCATGCACACCATGAGTGTGCACAAGAAGTGATATTGTGCACAATGTGAGTGTGTAAAGGAAGTGAAATAGTACATGCCACCAAAGTGCACAGGAAGTGCAATAGTACACACTATGAGTGTGCAAAGGAAGTGAAATAGTACATGCCACCAAAGTGCACAGGAAGTGAAATCGTGCACACCATGACTGTGCACAAAAAGTGAAATAGTGCACAATGTGAGTGTGCAAAGGAAGTGAAATAGTACATGCCACCAAAGTGCACAGGAAGTGAAATCGTGCACACCATGAGTGTGCACAAGAAGTGACATCATGCACCATGAGTGTGCACAAGTTAAATAGTGCATGCCACCAAAGTGCACAGGAAGGGAAATAGTGTGCACCACCAAAGTGCACAAGAATCAGATGTGCTTTATAGTGATACCCAGGTCTCACAGCACACTCAACTCTTTACACATTTTGCTAATTAGTTTGGGTCCTGCTAAAACAATTTCCACTGATATTTAGAATGTCACTCCAAAAGCACTAAGATCTCTAAATAAACTAAGTGGGATTCCATTCATTTCACTGTTCTATTTATTCTTTCCAAAGTAGGGGGTACTAACATGCACAAGTTTCAGCCCTCACAGATAAAATACAGTAATTATTTCCTGCTTAAAATTTTAATAAGTGTAATTTCTCACACACATTAGAACATGAAACTACATGGTGCCGGATTTCAGAATTCTTATTTCTCCTGAAGACAAAGATTGGTACCATTTTTGGTGCTGATGTATTGTTTACAAAGTTTATCAGACTTCCAATTTTAAAATATTCCCTGGAAAAATATAAAACACAGATTTAAACATTTGAAATTAAATATCATTAAAAATCTTAGTATAGTTGATCTTTGCATGCCAGGAAGTGAGCCATCGCATTCTCTACTCAACGCTACCGTTGCTAAACCAAAAACCAACCTCCTGGGCTTCTCCTTCAACACAACTCCAGGGATGAGACCCTGAGATCAGAAGTCTTTGGTGTAGGCAGGTGTAAACTACAACTGTGGAACGTAAAGTCCCCTCCATCAGGTGTGCACAGAAGCCTATTCTTGGCTTCACAGCTGAGTGCAGAGCCCTGGGATGCAGGCAGGCCTTGCTCATGAGGGGACCCCATCCAAGCCTTGGGGAAAACTGACATCCCCCCCACACACTGAGAGCCTGAAGTTGCATGACAGTCTCAATCTTTAAGCCTTGTTTGCCCTTCCCTATACCTGGGCTGTGGCCTCTCCATTTGTCCCCAGGTATGGTCTGAGTCTTTCCCCTGTCACCTTCATGCCACCAACTAGCCTCTTCATCCGTCAGGCAGTGCAGGTACAGAAATGACCATAGTGTGGACTGAGAGACTTGAGTTCAAACCGCAGCCTTGCCATGACCTCCCTGTGAAATATGGGCCAACTACCCGGCTTTTCTGAGACTCACTACAGCATCTATAATATAATAATAATAGTAGGATTGTTTCCCGTCATCACAACAATGAAGGCCAAGTTGGAAAATTTATTTGAAAAACCATCCAGTTCATAACCTTTGAAGTGAAACAAAGAAGCGTCATCAATGACGCCCTCCCTTCCCTCAGGCCGCCAGCACACATTTCCTTTGACGCCTTCAGAGTTCTGTTCAAGAACAGCCTGGGCAGCACCATCCAAACCCCAGGCCTACCAATGTTAAAAAACTAAAAAAGTAGCTGGGCGTGGTGATGCACACCTGTCATCCCAGCTACTCGGAAGGCTAAGGCAAGGGACAAAGAGATTGTATATATAAAGGGGAGAAGGAGAACTGAGTCCTTTTACCCTCCACGTCCACAATTTCAAATCCTTGCCCTTATGAAGATCCAGTCTAAAGCAGCTGCCCACTTCCATGAAGTGTTCTCTTTGTACCAACCAGGAGGTCCGCTCCCTGTGGGCGCACGTCCTGAACACTGCCTGCCTCGGATGAAACCAATTCACAGTCTCCGATGCTGTGGTTGTCTTAGCTTACTGACTGGGACCACTGCATGCATGCTAAATGCTTCAACTTTCTACTCATTAGGGATAAAATTAGTCCACACAATGTTGATCTAACATATGGCATTGGTTTTGTTTTCCAAATTATATTTTTTCAATCCATTATGAATTAATTTCTGCTATATATTGCACTGGGGGAAAAAAATGACTTTAATTGTAGGCACCTGGTAATTTCAGGAAGTATCCTAACATTATATTTCCTACTAAAACTAACATTTTTGGATTCAGTGTTTATGTTTATCTAAACGTCCCCAAGCATCAGCAGATTGGCCTTTGATTGAATTATTTATTGCTGAAAAAAATCAGTGGGAAGGACTCAGGCACTTCCCAAAGGAAATTAACCAATCTGATATGGATGCTAAAGCTTTCACCCAGCCTTTTATATCTGACTGTTATTTACTCAGCATAATGCCATCTTTTGGCTCATAATAGCCTCAATCAGCACTCTGCAGCTTCAAGGTCAGGGCTGCCTGCTGAGTCTGCCTTGCAATTCAGAAACCAGCCATAGGGGGGTGCACAAAATTAAATGGACACAGATTGCTTTCCCCGTATCTTCACTGAATAAGCTTCCCTTCTAAACAACCCGTACAAAAAGTATCCTTCTAGAACTAAAGGAAATAGAATTTACTCATTACTATCCTAGACTCTAAAGAACCAATCATAATGATAATAAATATTATTACTTATAACCCCCCCCACGGTAGCCCAACCAATTCCCAAGTTCATCAACTAACAAGTTTTCTGATCCAGTGAATTCATACCAGTCTTTAAAACTTTAATATACTAGGAGATACACCCGCATCGCATTAACAGTATACAGCAGTGTGAAAGAGAATGGTTGTATTTAACTTTGTGTTTGCCAAATAGACATGAGTCAAATTGGCATATTTTGGATCAGACCTTTAATCAAACCTACAATCAGACCTATGGAATTTTAAAAAAATATATTCACATAATATTTAGCACTTTTTTCTAGCATATTAGGAAATTAAAGTGTACAGATAGTGGAAATGCTGTCTACTCTTTCTATTTGATCTTCCTGAGCAGCTACCAGAGTCCTTATTTTCTCCCAGGTGGCATAACTATAGACAACATTACCATTAACCGTATCTCTTCTCATGAGAAATACAGTAAACAAACTGTCACACATGGACTTTCTGGCTACACATTTTGGTAATTGTACTTGCCAAATTTTTTCATAGTTAAGTAGAAAAATGTTTTGTTAGCATTAGTAAAAAATTAGAAAAAAAACATTAACTCTGTAAACATATTCACAAAAGGGTGCACTTGTCAGTGTCACATTTGACAGAACAAAATCATCCATTTTTTAGGTTTAAAACAGGAACACGGATAAACGTGCTGGTTGCTTTGTTGATGTTGACATTAGCGAGCCAAGAATATGTATATCCAAAGCCACGCACCGCACATGCCTTGTCCTCATGCTCACATTTTATATCCATTGCTTTCAGAGATCACAGAAATAAACTGTCGTATTCATGCACAGTCAGCAAAATTGTTGAATGATGTGTAATTTTGAACTAATGTTCTCGTTGTCTATGTATTTTGGCCACTGTTCAACTTTGGCGGCCAGTAGCTTCTTGGATTTTCTATAATCAACCAATATGTACTGGGTTTTTTTCTATGAGTTTGAAGCAAAAACTCTAATTTAGGCGTTTGGGATCCAAAGCTGAGAAAGCATAGTTTCCACTTTATATTCAAGGAAGAGAGAGAGAGGTCAGTAGAATGGGTTGAATTTTGACAAGCTCTGAGATAGACTAAGATGCTATGTGGCAAAGGAGCACAGGGGAGCTGCACTTATCTGGTGTCAGGGAGCCGGCCGAGACAGACTTGAATTAAAGTGTCCCAGGGGAGGGTATAGTGGAAGACAAGGGATATTCTGATATTCACATTGCATATTTAAATAACATTTGTACTGAGTTTTTCCCACTACCTAATGAGGACTTTATCCATCACCTTGGTTAAGTAAATGACAAGGTTACTGCAAGCATTTGAACTTGACCTCTTTTGCATACACATAGAATCTAATAGAATAGCTGCCGTGAGTTTGCTTACTCAGAGCACTGCACTCCACGGCCACCTTCTCATTTCCGTCTTTCCAGAATGAGCAATGTTGCCAATCTCTGTTGTGCTACTTTCAAAACCTAATAATTACAGGAATTAGAACTTTCAGATGGCCACTGACTAATTTCCTTATTTCTTTCCCCTCTTCTTCATACTATTCTGTGGGAAAACTAGCAGATTCACTGAAGTACCAACATGTCCTGGGGTCTTTTTATTTTTTGACTTATGCAAGAATCATAGCTCTAATTTTCAAAGTTGGAAATTCATGTAGTAAGGTCTTCAACTTTGCATTACCTTTCAGACCTTATTTTCTGCCTCACGGTTTACGGAGGGTAAGGAGCATTTGGATGTACATTTGGGGAGTGTAAATGCAGGTGGCTACTCCTGCCTGGTGGGCTGACAGGGGTGGTCCCCAGGTACCATCTTGGACTCTAACCCCCGCCGTGTGAGGGTTTTTCCTTATGGTTCTGCCAAGCCCGCTCTCTGGTATGATTGACCAAGACTGCGACCAGCCTCCTAAACCAGTGTCCAAATGGCTTTTGCTGTTCCAGTCGCAGGTGCTCAAAAGATTCTGCTTCAAATCCCTGGCGGTTTTCTGTCTTCTGCAGGAGGCTCATGTTTTGGTGACTACCATAGTGACACTTAGAATTTTAATAGCTAAGCATGAAAACAGGGACTTTTGACCTGGCACTTTAAGTTTCTCCCTTTCTGAACTTGATCCTATTTTCGCTTGAAATCTGGTTCTGGTTTTGAGCTCTGTTTCAGGGTTAAATTTACTTAACCCTGGAAATGAGTCGATGAGAGAGTGAACATGTTAGCAAAACAGTATCTGGTACACACACATGTGCACGCACACATACATATGTATATATCAGCTTGGTCTACAAATATATTTGAAATAGATTAATTCATGACAGAATAATACTAAACCTTACTCTAGACTAAAAGTGTGTGTTCCTAAAAGAGGCTATTCATTGGGAGACAAAATTATACAGAGAATTTTCAAGATCCTTATGAATTATTTTCCCTAATGTTCTGTCAGTAGAAGAAACTATATTGGTTTAAAATAGCGTTTTAATCCTGATAATTGGCTAACTCAGCCAGAACAAGGCCTGACTCTGCTTGTAGACCAAGCCCTGATTCTACCAGAGAGCTTCTACTTTCTTTTTTATTCCCAAATGCCACTCTCTCCGAAGTCTCTCCCTTTTTGTATGCAAATCTAAGATCCCTGCCTATATAAAATTAATTAATGCTTAAACTAATAATGGGTTTGAGCATTCACCATAGCTTTAGCACTTTTAGAATCTCAAAGAGGATTCTAAGAGAATTAATTGGCATAAACAATTTCTGAGAACAGATCCTGAATAATTAAATCCTAAAAAATGACTCCACATCATATTTTAGAATCACAAAGTTAAAAAAAGCATCCTTACTATTTTCATAAAATTAAAAATTTTAGAACAGATTTAAATTTACAGGAAAATGGTATAGAATAGCACAGAGAAGTACTTCTAATGTACATCGGACCTGATTAGCTCCCATACTAACATCTTAAATTAATTAGTATTGTACATTTGTTGTGGCTAATGGAACAATATTGGTATATTTTATTAACTAGAGTTCATACTTTAGTCAGATTTTCTTGTTTTTTACCCAATGCCCTTCCTCTATTTTAGGATATTGCACTACATTTAGTCATGGTATCTTCTTAGGCTCCTCCCAGCCATGACAGCTTCTCGGGCTTTTTATTATTATTATTATTATCATTGTTATTATTATTCCCATGACTGGCCTGAACAGTTGGAGGCACACTGGTCATGGCTTTTGTGGAATGCCCTTCAACTGGGATTGTTGGTGACAACTCACGGTATTAAGCATATGCAATTTACCCATGTAAAGTATACATTCTATGGTTGTTGCATATTTCCTGATATGTGCACTCATCCTCAAAGCCAGTTTTAAACGTTGTCATAGCTTCAGAAAGAAACCCTGCACTCTTCAGCTTTAGCTATGCAGCCCTGGCCCCTCAGAGCCACCAACTGCCCCCGTCCAGGCCCTGCACTGCCACCAATGCATTTCGTCAAGGTGTATTTCCCTCTTCTGGACATTTTACGTGAATGGAGTCATGTAACACGTGTTGTTATTCTGTGACTGGTTTACTTCACTTGGCCTACTTTCAAGGCTCACCCATGGCTGAATCATCCCCCTTTGCATAGTTGTGACACATTCTGCTCCTGTTGTGTGTTCCTGCACCACTGGATGCTTCCACTTTCTGTTTCTATAAACATGTCCGTACATGTTTGTGTGAGAATACAGTCGTGTGATGCCTCAGGACCTCTCTGTGAAAGAAGAGTCATATGCATAAAGTGGTCCTGTGAGACTATAATGGAGCCAGAACATTCCCATTCTTTAGTGACATTTTGCCTATAAGAATCCCCCAGCCCAAGTCTCACAGTGGTGGTGCAAACAAACCCACTGCACTGCCAGCATATAAAAGTCCAATGCATAACAATGTGTATGGGACCTAGGGTAATAAATGAGCATGTTTACACATTTATTGCACTATAGAGTTTATCATAATTTTAGACTGTACTCCTTGTACGTATTGCCCCAAAAAGTTAACGACAAAATAGTCTCAAGTGGGTCCTCCGGGAGGTATCTAGGAGAAGACGTTGTGGTCCTGGGAGACCACAAGTCCCAGTGTGTCACTGCCCCTGAAGTCTTTCTGGTGGGACAAGATGTGTAGGAGGAGGCAGCAACACTGACTGTCTGGACCTTGTGCAGGCCTGTGCTAATGTGTGTATTTGCATCTTAGATTTAAAAAAAAAATAAATCAAAAATATTAAAATTTTAAATACAAAAGTAGAAAAACTTTTATACAATAATCTCAAGAAAGTAAATGTTTTTGCACAGCTGTAGAATGCGATTTTTTTTTTTATTAAATCATAGCTGTGTACATTAATGCGATCATGGGGCACCATACACTAGTTTCATAGACCATTTGACACATTTTCATCACACTGGTTAACATAAGCTTTCTGGCATTTTCTTAGTTATTGTGCTAAGACATTTATATTCCACATTTACTAAGTTTCACATATACCCTTGTAAGATGCACCGCAGGTGTAATCCCACCAATCCCCTTCCCTCTGCCCCTCTCCCTCCTCCCTCCCCTCCCTTTCCCCCTTCCCCCTATTCTTAGGTTGTAACTGGGTTATAGCTTTCATGTGAAAACCCTAAATTAGTTTCATAGTAGGGCTGAGTACATTGGATACTTTTTCTTCCATTCTTGGGATACTTTACTAAGAAGAATATGTTCCAGCTCCATCCATGTAAACATGAAAGAGGTAAAGTCTCCATCTTTCTTTAAGGCTGCATAATATTCCATGGTGTACATAGCCCACAATTTATTAATCCATTCATGGATCAATGGGCACTTGGGCTTTTTCCATGACTTAGCACTTATAAATGGGGCTGCAATAAACATTCTGGACAAATATCTTTGTTGTGATGTGATTTTTGGTCTTCTAGGTATATGCCTAGTAGGGGAATTATAGGATTGAATGGCAGATCTATTTTTAGATCTCTAAGTGTTCTCCAAACATCTTTCCAAAAGGAATGTATTAATTTGTATTCCCACCAGCAGTGTAGAAGTGTTCCCTATGTGATTTTTAAGCTAAGTGCAAAAAAGTTCAAAATTTTTTAAAAATCTAAAAGTTTAGAAAGTAAAAAAGTTGCAATACACCAAGGTTAATTTATTATTGATGAAAGAAATTGCTATAAATGTAGCATACTCTAAGCATGCAATGTTTATAAAGTCTGCAGAAGTGCACAGCAACCGCCCAGGCTTCACACTCATTCGCCACTCTCCCCCTGACTCACTCAGAGCAACTTCCAGTTCCGTAAGCTCTATGTATCATCCTTTATCTTTTATGCCATATTTTATTGTACTTTTTCTATTTTACATGTATTTCTATACACAAAAGCTTAACATCGTGCTACTAAGGCCTGCAGTATCCTGTACAGTGATGTGCTCCAGGTGGTTTATAGACTGGGAGGCAGCAACCTATGTAATAGGATGCGTAGCAGCCTGTGTAATGACATGTGTAGTGATCTAGGTAGCAACCTAGAAAGCAAGATGTGTAGGAACCAGGACAGCAGGCTTGCAGAGACAAAGTGGTCCTTTAATGAAACATACAAGCAATCTCTAGACTTTAAGGAACAGATCTTGGCAGTTAGAAGTTGATGAGCTGTGGAATTCCAGTGTGGGGGCAGGTCGCAGGGTAGGGGAGCTCGTTCTCAATAAATAGCAGCTGTGGAGGTTGCTCAGCACCTTTTCCCCCTACACATGGGAGGTCCACCTCCTGCAAGCTTCGCGCTTACAATCCATTGTGGGGCCTGCTTCCTTGGTGAGGGCCCCGACACTGGGAGGAGTGGACCACACCACACGGCTCAGGTGTGTAGTGTGTCCGTTCATCTACCTTTATGTGAGTATGTGCTAGGATGTTCACACAAACACTGAATCATCTAAGGGACATTTTGCACAGCATGTTATCTCCATTATTAAGCAATAAATATTTATCTGTCTTGTGTACATACCCAGGAGTGGCATTCCTGGATTATAGGGGACCTCTATGTTTCATCTTTCAAGGAACTTCAGAGTGCTTCATGAAGTGACTGTACCACGGTACATTCCCTGCTCTAGCTGGAAGAGTCACAATTTCTCCACATCGTCAACAACACTTAGTATTATATACCTGATTTTTAAATTCTCGCCATCCTATCAGGTATAGAGGTTTTGGTTTACATTAACCAAATAACTAATGATATCAAGAATCTTAGTATGTGTTTATTGGCCATTAGAAAAATGTGTATTATTAAGTGCCTTTGCTTATTTTTTGATTGGGTCATTTGTCTTTTTATGATTGAGTTGAGCTCTTCGTATGGTCTGGATACAAGTCCCACGTCAGACACAGTTTCCAAATATTTTCTACTGCTCTGTGACTCACATTTTACTATCTTGTTGGCATCCTTTGAAGAATACATGATTTTAGTTTTGATGAAATCTGATTAATCTTTTTTTTTCTTTTGTTGCTCATGCCTACAGTAGAAATATTTTTCTTCTTTTCCATTGATATTCTAGGAAGTTTACTCTGCCTTCAATCACACGACAATTGCCAGCTTTGGTCACTTTCAGAAATCTTCCTCTTCATCTTTCTATTGCCGCATTACCCCCTTCCACGTGTCCCTGGAATTCTCACTGAATTAGAATCTTTCGTTCTCTGGGCTTGCTCCCTGTCTCTACAAGCTCCCACAGTCTGGACTTTTCCTTTAGTCCAAAGTCATTTCTCACCAGCACCTCCCTTCCCCTCTCTCTAGGTGACTTACGAAGTCTAGAAGCCCTTGCGTGCGCTCCCTGTCCCATTTCCTCAATTTCCATCCAGCCCCAAACCAGTGGCAGGCCTATTATTTTCCCTAAACTACTTCAAAATACAACCAAAGCTAAATAAACCAAATTTAGCTTTCCTTTGCTAAATTCAATGAGCTGTGTTTAGTGCCACCTACACCCGCTATGCACTTAATATGGATTCCTCTGCCCTTGTCTTTAAATCCCTTCCTTTACGGGCCTTCATGATCTCACCAACTCCTCTATTGCCTTTTTTGTCTGCCTCTGTCTTCTCCATCAATTCCGTAAATTATTATTATCTTGCCAATACCTTTGCATATATGTGTGAGGGTGTGTGCACGTATACATATGTACACAAGCACACACGTGAAGAGGCGTGTGCAGAGCCAGGATATATACATATATACCTACACATGTATGTATATGACTGTATACACACACACACACACACATATAGGTGTTGGGAAGACAATAAATATTTGAAAATATAGATTGTAATAGTCTATATTTTTATTTTGTCCCCCACTCTGAAAGTAAGTATAACAAGAGGAAAGTTTTTTATATACGACATAAATAATCTGTATCTCCTGTACTCAGGCTGCTCCCTGGGCTCCCGTCTGGCCCCACACTGAGGCTCTGCGGAGCTCAGACCTGCCCGTGCATGGGCGTTTCATGATCATCTCTGGAATTCCTGGACTCCTCGTTTCCCTGCTCTTTCTCCACTGAGCTGGGAGTGAAACAAATGCACAAACGGAAATTAATAATAGATTCTGACATTGATTCCAGAGATATCCACCGGTCTATTTTATTACTTTCACAGACATACTGCATCATTGCAATTATGCATCTGAAAAGTCACAGCGTCAGATGGATGGTATGTGCAAAATTGTTAATTTACATACATACCCAAACAATATGTGAGCTCTGACACTTCAGGCTTCATGAATTCAAGAGTTCTTGTTGAAAGCAGCCTGAGTCCATCAGCACAGGGCAACACCCAGACACACAGTACAGGGGTCAGCATTCCCAGTCGCATGATGTGGAATCCACGGTACTTCAGGTCTGTCTGTGTGATGCAGTTATGACTTTGTGTCTGGCGAGGGGCATAAAGGAACAGCATAGCGAATATTGTGAAGGAAACTGCGTACACTATTTAGTATTGTCAACTGAAATTTTCTGAGCAGAGGTAATGAAGAGTAAACTCAGTGTAATTTATATATCCACTCAAAACTCGGCTGTGTTCTCCATCCCATAAACACGTGACACTTCCAAGTCCTGGGCCAACATGTTTTCAATATGGCATAAATTAAAGAGGGCTGAATAAAACACCTAAAATATATAAAAATCTAAAGTAATTGTTTTTCTCCAGAACATATTAAAACATTATTTATTAAGCTCACAATTTATGCCAGGAATAATTTTTGGGTCTGAGGAAGCAGGATGGGGTGTTGGAAGGGAAAACAGAGAGAACAAAAAACTTCCCTCATACTATATTTACATTTGAGAAAGGGTGGTCAAAAAGTAAAAATATAGACTATCATGCATTAAGTAGTATTTCAAATGAAAATATAGTAGGACTGTGAAGGTACTGAACAGGAGGGATTATCTTGTAATATAGGACAGTCAGGGAAATCCTTTCAGGAAAGGCAGCTTCTGAGCAGAGCCCCAGAGGAAAGGAGGGAATCGGCCATGTGGGTGTGGGGCTGTAGGGTCCAGGAGCCACCGGAGGTGTGCAGGGAGCTGAGGGCCGTGAGAGGAGTAGATGAGGAGGAGGTCAGGGAGTTATTTAGGGTGTGAATGGCTGTTGTCCGACTTTAGGAATTACTCTGAGATGGAAAACTGTTGGAGGGCTTCGCACAGACAGAGCAATAATCTGAGCCCACTGAAAGCAGCTCCAGCTCCAGCTCTTTCTCAGAATCACTGCAGCTGTTAAGTAGATGGTAACAGACAATCTGTGCACTGGGCAGGAATCGTGTGTGACCACATTAAAAGTAAGAAGACCAGTTAACAGGCTGAAATGAGAATCAGGAAAGGAACACGATGGTTGGAACAGGAAGAGTGTGGAGAAGGTGAGGGGAAGAGACTAGATCATGGATAGAGCTTGATGTTAGAAGCGACAGTGTAAGGTGCAAGACTAGAGGGGCAGACACAGGGAACAAGCATGTTCCTTAAGGGAGACACAGTAGCAGAGGCTGAGAGGAAAGCTGAGGAGGGAAGATGGGTGCAAAGCCAAGTCAGAGCAAGGAAGCAGGGAACTGCCAAATTCTCTCTCATGGATCGGGGAGAACGCACAGTAATCAGGGCCCTTGAGTTTGACCATCCACTGGTGTACTCTGGTGAACATTGTTATACTGGCTGGAGATCTCAGCGGCCAAGATGATGAAGAATAAAATCATAAATTATGGTGTTTATGTAAATCATCTACTATTTGAATCGAAAAAGTCCTTCCTTTCCTTTCACTTCAGTTTTATTTTTCTAATCTCCACGATCACATGGAATGAAAAATGATCTTATAATGTGTGTTGACAATTATCTGAGAAAAACATATATCTAAAATACTTTGAACAGTAAATGGTATATAAAAAGTTCTCCACTGATAGCAGTAACTATCATATTAACATTATAAAATCAGTGGAGTCCTTGCCCAACACGATTATAAACAGAAGCCTGAGGAGGGACAATTTTTTTCCTCCCAGTAGCAAAGGGAAAAGTTCAGATTCTAGAATATCAGTCCTTACACCAGGAGCACATTCTGGTAACATTCAATTCCCTGCTAAATTATTTTAGTGAAAAGGGTAACTCAGTTGTATTTTTATCTTATATTCTTCATGCTTATATTTTTAGTGACAATGTGGCAAGTCCACTAAATATTTTCATGTAAGCAATGCCCCTCTTTCCATATCCACCCAGGGCATTCAGAAGAATGTCTCCTTTGTAAACAAATGTGTGGATTTTCCAAATGTGTTTACACACAGCTCACAGCCACCTCCAACTACTGGACTTTGGCGATTCTCTTCCCTCAGCCTCCCGAGCTGGGACTACAGGTGCCCACCATGATGCCTGGCTATTTTTTTGTTGCAGTTTGGCTGGGACTGGGTTTGAACCTGCCACCCTCAGTATAAGGGGCTGGTGCCCTACCCACTGAGCCACAGGCAGCACCCGCAATTTGTGTTTTTGATGACAATGTTGCTTTTATATATTTTATTTCATTGATATAAATTTGAGTAAAAAATGTAAATCCTTTTGAAGAAAATGAAATTATATATATATGTATGTGTATACACACCCAAACACACACACATATATAAACACTTTCTTGATTTACAACTACCTTTCTAAAAGAATTCATGGTATGAATTAAAATAAAATCAAAGAGAAAATGAAAATGTAACTTTTCTTTATAAATAAATCCTAAAATAAATGTCCAGGCATTATTCAAAAATAGTTTATATTTGATTCAATACATATCTATATTTGGTAAAAATATCATGCTTTATATTAATAGCATTTATATTTCATGGACCATTAATTCTTTCCTTCTACAATGCTAGTGTAATTATAAAGCTTAGTTTATATAATTATAATTTAAAACTTTTGCCTTGGTATATTTTATTAAATCAATCATTTTGTGGATTTTCCTCTGATCTCTCAAATAATAATATGAACACGAACAGGCTGAATTTCAAGTTAGTAGTAAAGCATTCAAAAATAAAATCTACCATTTTTAGGGATACATGTGCGCACACACAAACACATGCAAATATAACTTGGAGCTACAAAGTGATTACCAAAAATTCATGAAATATGGAGTGTAAATAAAAAACTAAGGAAAAATGTTTTTGTCTTTCAGGTGTTTAAGATACATTTCTTCTTTACTGTATTATCCGTACATTTTAATTGTCTACTTTAATGGGCAGAAATAACTGCTCAGGAAATCTAAAACATGATTTTATTTATATTTAGTTTTTGCATATGTGATTTTTTTAATGGATGGAGTTATCATCATAATTGTGTTTTGCTAAAGTTAATAATGATGTTTATTTTGAATTATCGTTATAGTTGTCAGTTTTATTAATTCTAAAATTTTATTTAATAGACACCACCAAGGAAATTGTAGGTGTTCTAATAACAGGTTAAATAAAGCTCTCTGTATAAACTACCAATGTTCTGAAAATATGTCAGGGAATAATTCCCATACGAACCCAATAAAGATTTGATTATTTTCATATATTTGCTAAAACAAATCATGTTTGCATGCTCTGTGATGTTTTCTTTTTTTTTCTTTTTTTTTTTTTTATTGTTGGGGATTCATTGAGGGTACAATAAGCCAGTTACACTGATTGCAATTATTAGGTAAAGTCCCTCTTTTTTCAATGCACCATTTAAAATAGTTGCCCTGATATTCTTAAAATATCTGATTTTATTTAGTCCCTGTGCACACACACACCCCCACACACATACATATACATACAGACATACTACTTACTGTCCAGAATACACTGGTATTTCTGAAAGGCATATTTGTTAATAAATATTTAAATATTACCTTACAATTATATATTTATAAATTAAATTTAATTTATAATTAAAACTATATATTTATAGTTATATATTTAATTTTAAAAATTTAGGTTGACACTTTAACATTCAATCTTTTTTAACATATTATGCAACCATCTGATTATTATTTTTTTATTCTCATGCCATGCATTAAAATGATTCTCACATATAAGCCCATGCTTTAGAAAATTAAACTATTTGTAATTACACATACTTCTGGTTTAGTGATCTTAAAAACATATATACATACTGTTTAAAAAAATTGTAATTTTGTAATTCATTACAATAAATCAAAGGCTAAAATCAGTGAGTTTATTTCCTTTATGTCTTTAACTGATGACTTTATTATTTTATAAATATACAACTTCAATGTTTTCCCTACTTTAAAAATGGTACAATTTAGTATAGAATCATTTAGGGAAGAACATTGCTCATTCCCCCTATATTCCAACAGGGCAGTTTCCACTGCTGCGAGTGACACTCAGGCCCCAGGATGTACATCGAGCTGAGACAAGGTGCTTCAGCGTCAACTGCTTCTGTTTACACTCCACGGGGGAGGGGAGAGACCGCCCAGCAGCCCTGGTTGCTCTGATGCAAAATCTGTGTACACTACCTTGACATAAAAGAGAAACGCTCTCCCCTCATCAAAAATAAAAGATCAATCTATTTATTGACCCGTACTTAAAAGGCCCTACTGTAAAAATCAGTGTTCATTTTTATGCATTTTAGGAAATATTTTTCCATTTAATTTTAACTAAATTTAATCACGAGTTTGAAAGAAAATCATTGAAGAGTTTTAATTTTCCGATATAGATATCTTGAGAATTCTTTTGGAAAATGTATGTATGTCATTGCACATTTACACAGACATCTTTGAGATGTAACCTAACAGCCACATCTCAATTTAAAGGGCTGGTATTACGTCCTTTTAAGTCTCTTCGTTTTTGACACCTTAATGGTCTAGGTCTAGGAGGGCCACCAAGAGCAGTAATCCAGCTGCACTATTGATTCAGAGGGACGAATTATGTCATACTAAATACCAGGTTTATGACATCAGTTTAGGAGGTTGACGACCCTCATTTCCTTTAAAATGAAAAGCTTTCTACGAAGACTGGATTTACCAAGCTTCCTCGAAATTCACATTAAATCTCTTCACTTTCTTTAGTATTTAGTAACATTGCAAATAATGTATATATCCAGTGATCTGTTCACTTCTGGAGGGAACTGTTTTCAAACTGACAGAGCAAGAAAAGGACAACTACTGTCTTTGAAGAGTAACCTTCTGTCAGCATTTCCGGAAGTGTTTGTCTGAGATAATATTGATAAGAGAAGCTCATCTGTTCTATTGTTCCCTTACGTCTTTTTTTTTTTTTTTAAGTATTTTTTGAACATCTACTTCATGCCAGTGGTGTGTTCCTCACCAAACAAGTACTATTAACTTTTGTACTTCTAAGTAAATAGAGGCCCAGAGAAGCTGAGCTCCTTCCCCAATGGCCCACAGCTTCTGTGTAACTGAGTCAGAAAATGAAACGAAGGTTCAGATGTGACCTCCATCTTTTTCCTTACCAGATTTATAAAGAAAGAAATAAAAGACAAACTTTAACGTGAAAAAGAATTTTCAGAGTCAAACTTTCAACGTCATTTTCTATTTGATTATTATAAACATAATGTAACGGATGAAAAGCAAAAGATGTAGATTTTAACAGTGCAAATCTTCACTTTCCTGTGATCTTGTGATAGTAACTTGCTCATCGGTACAGAGCCCTCGCATTATGCGACCCTTTCATCCCTTAATGTGGACCATGCTTGAATACTGTGCAGATTTCAGTTTCTGGGCTTATTACTAATCTTCAGTTTTCTGAAAGCTTCAGTTGCTAAATTTATTTTATTCTACTTTTTGTTCAGAATAAACCTTCCAGAAAATAATGTGCTTTGAAAACAACCTTTGGGATATCATCTGCACACATACTATTTATTTTCACTATTTATTTAACCATTGTTAGAGAAGAATTTTTTTGGTACACTTTCCTGATCATTTGCCAGGCTAATAAAACTGGAAAATTGGGGGGTTGTCAAATAGTAGGCAAATGGATGAATACTCCCTACTCATCAATTTGCTTCTGGGAAATTAACTGCCCCACTGTTTATATCTTGCCTCAGAAGAGCATTTAATTAACTTCTTTACTCTTGACATAGTTGACCAACACTTAATTATTTGAGAGGTTGTACTAAAATGCAGAACCTAAGTGTATACTATATAAATAAAGACATTTGATTAAGTATAGTTATTTATAGGAATCAATTATGTAAGGCCCACACCCTTTCTATCTAATCAAACTCTGAGGTAGATAGATAGATAGATAGACAGATAGATATAAAATTTGCATGTGCAAATTGCAATTAACGGTCGCATGGCAGCCATAATTTGGGTGTGCTATAGATGCTTCATTTTCTATCCCCCCTTAATTTTATTATGTCAATACACATCCTTGGAAATATAATGATGGTGCTGAGGAAAGTCGTGTGTTCTAATGTGATTTGTGTGCATGTCAATTCTCAAGCAGAATGGCGTCATAATCAATGCGCTTGGTTATTAAGTTGCTTAAAGAGAAGTGGGCTGTGATGAATGTAATAAGCGCATTTATTCAATACACTCGGCAACATGTAACTGCTGGCGTAGTCTCAATACTTCACATCTTTACATTATCACATATCAAATATGTGTCATAGATGAAGTGGAGTTCTTTAGCTAAGACTTCACTACCTCTGAAACACACACACACACACACACACACGTATGTATGTGTGTGTTTACACAAATGTAAATATCTTCATGTGTCTTCTAGATTCTTTACAGTTAATTTCGAGAAATCACTAAATGTTTAAGCAGCTCCTGCAAACCACTGCTTTCCCCTGTTCTTTGTTTCTTTAATACAGAAAAACAGTAGTAAGGACAATCTCAGGATGCTCTTATACAAAAACTTCTATAGTTTCTTTACTGGCAAAATACAGAAATAATGTATTCATAGAATAATAAAAAATAATATATGCAAATTGATTAGAAAATGCTTGATCCTACTTTGTATAATACTTTTATTATTCATATTATTTTAATATTAGTGATAATACTGTCATTCTTCTTACTGTTATTATTGAACACCTATCATGTAAGTTGACCACGCAAAGGTGGATATACTGACGTGGTGAACTTAAGGATCTAGGCCCACTGTACTGATATGTACATGTGGTGCAGGTCTGGTCTAGAACAGGTCAACTTAAGGACGCGATCAATGTAAGGGAGATGGTCAGCTATGGAGGTTCTACTCTAGATTTGAAACTAGTCATCATCAAATACTAGCTCTGTAAGATTGCACAAATTGCAAAAAATAAAAATTCTTGTATGAAAACAATCATACATTATATCAGTTAGTTCCCCTGCTAAATACTGATTATATACCAATTTCAGATCATTTTTGAGAAGGTTAAATAAGGTAATACATTGTTTCAGGAAATTCTGAATTTTCTCTCCAACATACTGGCTTATTTCTTTCAGAGATTTAGATTTTCAGATGCTTCCAGCTATGTGTATTGATACAAATGGCATTTCCAAAGCCCAACAGGTATTTTCAACCCTGAAAAATTTGTCTAACACCATGGGTCTTGGTACAGTGGCATTTCCCACTAGGACACCTAGAGGAAGATTGCATGTGAACATAACCAGGTTGAACCAAAGCCCGTCTATCTGTAAAATGAATGGTGGTCTCACCAAGCATCCTACACCTTTGTGTTTTGTTTTATTTTATTTTTATTATTTTCTGATAAGGCAAAGATCAAATGGTTTTCATGAACCAATGCGAAAGCCATTAGATTAACATAGTCAAAAACAACTCTTCTTTAAAAACTTAATACTGAAAGGTGGGGATCCAATTTCAGTCTTCTATAAGTCGCCAGCCAGTTCCCCCAGCACCATTTGTTAAACAGGGAATCTTTCCCCCAATTTGTATTTTTGATAGGCTTATCAAAGATCAAATGACGATAAGTGTCTAGGTTCATATTTTGGCTCTCAATTCTGTTCCAGACATCTACCTGTCTATTTTTGTGCCAGTACCATGCTGTTTTGATCACTATACATTTATAGTATAGAGTGAAGTCCCATAGCATGATTCCTCCTGATTTGTTTTTACTTCTGAGTAATGTCTTGGCTTTTTGAGGTTTTTGGCTGGTTCCATATAAAACAAAGTATGATTTTTTTCCAGATCTTTAATGGATGACAGTGGTGGAGCTGGAACATATCCTACTTAGTAAAGTATCTCAAGACTGGAGGAAAAAGTATCCAATGTACTCAGTACTATTATGAAACCAATTTACAATCATTCACAATTTTATATGAAGAATAGATCACAACTATGGCCCAGGATGAAGGGGGGAGATATAAGAGGAGGGGGACGGTCAGATGGAGGGAGGGTAAATGGTGGGATTGCACCTCTGGTGCATATTGCAAGAGTACATGTCAGATCTATTAGGTGTAGAGTATAAATGTCTTAATATAATAATTAAGTGAATGAGGTGAGGGATATACCTGTCTAATGTAAGCATTCCAAATTGTGTATGAAATCAGCACATTGTACCCCATAAATGCATTAATGTGTACATGATCTACCTCTTTATGATTTCATAAAAAATAAATAAAAACTTAATACTGAAATCAAATATTAATGAATCTACCAAAAATCTGAAAGGGCAATTCAACGTGTAATTTGAAAGTTCGTGCTACTGTATGGTAGCTTATTTTCCTTCTTTTCAAACCCTACACTTAGATTGCACATTTTTTGGAAAATATTCCAAAAGCGTGAGAAGGAAAAGAGATTCTGTGTTTTCCAGTGGTTCTACATTTGATCGTTGCTAGCTTGTGCCATGTCATATATTTGCAATTGATAGTTCCTTTGTTTTTTTGCCGTCAAATCTTGTGTGCTAATTTTTTTCTACTGTTATGAAATTAATGGAAAGCTGAATACTTACTGGATATTGGATGACATTACTGGGTACTATCAAGGTACTGCTGTAATTTTTTCACATGATAACGGAAATTTTAAGGTGTATTTAATTTCATTTCCAGAATTACTGAGGTATGATTGAGAATAAGCATTGTGTTTTTGTAATTGTTTTTTGTGTTGTATTTTGTAATGTGCACTGTATGTTGTTTTCATTGATATATGTACACACAGGGAAATGGTTTCCACCATCAAGCCATGTAGCAGATAACATTTGAATCCATGGAACAATATGTTATCATGATTTACTTAAAAAATAAATTCAGATGTCAAAAATGAAGGACCAATATTTAATAATTGTAGTTGAATTGTGGGAATGTTGCATAGGTTGAAATTTCCAGAGATCAAAACTTCTTAGTAATTAGCCAAAAAACACCTTTTTCTTTCATTTGCATTTTTAGATACATCCCAAACAATTGGTGGTCTGTGTCTGTGGTTTGTAAGCCCCTTCCTATGCCATATAATGATGAAAAGTGTTTACAGGACACTTAGCAGGAAATCAAAGAACACTCTAGTTCTGACTCCACAGATTTTTTTACTTCTTGATAAAAAGTTTGAGAAAAAAGTTCTTTTCCCTGAGGGTAACCTCAGTTGGGCTAGAAATGATCAAGCTTTGCCGTACAGTCTTACAGCATCTAAGGACATAGCATACCTCAAAGTTGCTGACAAGGGATGATTCAACCTTGTTAGGGTTAGAACCTCCTATGAAGCGCTATAATCTCATTCATTTTTCTCATCATTTTTCCATTCATCCATTCAACAAACACTAAATGACCACACAGTGAAAAACACCTAAGACAATGAAATCAAAACACAGCCAGACTTTAAGGAGTTCACAACTGAGATAAAGATGCCACACCCAGTTCATAGACAGAAACTGGTGATGGAAGCTGGGACGCCCACTGAGGGTGTTTTCTATAAATGGTTTGATATTTTACTCCATAAATGATTGTCTAGATGAAGAATTTTTGGCATAGCTATCGCATTCAGATAAGGTGAATAGAAGGAAAGAGGGAGAAAAAGAGAAGGAGAAAAGGGAAATAAATGGGCTCCGTCCAAGGGGTAAATATGCAATCTCGCTTAGGGTTAAACAGCCGTGTAAGTGTTGTAATTTCATGATTGATCTATCACCTATCTATCATCGATCCATCTATCCATCCATCCATTCATTTTTGTTCGTAAGTGGTAATACAGGCAGTCCCTGCATAAGGCCTTTTTCTGTCATTTTCCACAACTGAGTTGCTAACAGAAACCTTTTAATTCTCCAAATATCCTTGAACAGACATCCAATGAACAAACCACGAACATTCTGATTCATGTGTAGCGTCAAGACAGCCACGGTTTAAATGGCCATGGTTTTGATGAAACAATATAACCTAGTGTCTGGAATTGCCTTCTACAATCTAACTTTTTTTTACTTGTTTATCACTTCTTTTCTCTGATTATCAGCATTTTTTAATTAAAAATAAGAAAAAGAGGGGTTGATGGGAATGACTTCCTGCCAAGGGCTCATTCCACCTTGTAGAATAGCTCGTATTGATCTTACTGATTTTAGAACTCTATCAAGTCTTCACTCCTGCATACGTGTTATATACATATGTGTTTATATGTCTATTTGTTTCATATGCATATTATAATATTTATACTATACTCTGTTATATTGAATATATAGAGAGAATACTTTGGGCATATTCAGTCAGATCCTGTATGATTTACAGTAAATTTTATTAAGTAAATGTTTTTACAAAATGTTTTTTCTTTTTTCATTTTTTCTTTCCTCTTTCTTATTTCCTTCCTTCCATTTCCTATTTCTTTCATCTCCTCCCTTCCTATATTATCTTCTTTCTTTTTTCTTTCTTTTCTTTCCTTCTTTCTCTCTTCCTCTTTCTTTCTTGCTCTAGGAAAATCTTCTCTGATCTTTAGAATTCAGACCAAGTACTGATGTTCCTCTTCCCTCCCTGTATTATGATCCAGGCTCCGCCTACAGATGTTGACGGATTCTTATGTATTTTCTCTATAAAGTAGTGCTTAAAAACTCATAATTAAGATAAGCATAAGAAGTATAAATGGACAAATTTCAGACACAAGTCCTCTGACAACACACCAGCTCATTGAAACTATGATCTGGCCTAGTAATATGTGACAGTAATTTGATATTTTGGAATTGACAAGAATAAAGTATCTGGGTGGCGCCTGTGGCTCAAGGAGTAGGGCGCCAGTCCCATATGCTGGAGGTGGTGGGTTCAAACCCAGCCCCGGCCAAAAACCAAAAAAAAAAAAGAATGAAGAATAAAGTTTCAATCGTAGGCTTTATCCTAAGTACGAATTAGCGTGCAGAGCCATTTTACATCTGTCCTTAGGCAATGAGTTGCACTTGAGCAAGGCCAGGAGATGAAGCTTTGGCATTGGTCTAGCACCATCTACTGTTCAACTCAAGTATAAGCATGGATCTTGCCCCCAGGATTCACAGCTGGTGGTGCCCTGTATTACAACTTAAGATGCTTGCAATAGAATATGATTGGGAAGAAAAGATAAATTAGACAGAAAAAGATCTGATAAAGCTAAACAGTGCAAACTTAAATAGAGCTGATATAAACTCAGCTGAGATAAACTCTCCCAAACATATACATTTGCACATGGAAATAAACGACCACAGAGGTTTGGGAGGAAGAAATGATTTTTATATGTAAACACACAAACCCTGAGAGGTACACACATATCAATTAACACAGTCAAATAATGTATGAGAGTGATTTCATGAATAAATATTAAATCCAAATAGTCTTTTCCCAACAATTTAAATAATTTACTCCATTAACCAGAGATGCTATTTTTCATATTTTTTGAATAAGATAAATGTTATTATAATGAACAGTAAAAAGTTAAAATCTCAGTAGAATAAAATAACTTCATTCATCCCCTTTAGAAAAGCAGCACATAGTATGATTATAAGAAAAAGTACACTAAATTCAGCTTGGTTTGAACAATAGTAAAATAAAGGAGTAGAAATGACCACTGGACCTATGGTCTTGCTGAGTAATAACGTGAATTTAGCCAAACATATGGGCCACTTCAGGAATTCAGTCTTTCAGTCCTCTGTTACTGTGCTATAATTTTAGCCTCCAGGACAGGATCATTCATAAGTTGCAATCACTGCTTCTTTAAAGGGGTTATCATTCACGGGCAACGCAATCTGTTCAGAATCTATTAGAAAAAGATTGTGCAAGAATCCACCCATCTCTGCAATACACAATACAGCGTCAGAGTAATATGAATGGCCTGTTTGGGGAAAGATCTTTATTTCATACAGATTAAGAATCACTTGATCATTTTTTATGCTTATGTTTTTATTTACTTTTATTTTTACTAGGCTATGTGTAATCATTTAAACGAATCATCATACTTCCATGCTTCCTCAATTCTAACTGTACAAAGGTGCTTATTCATATAATATCGTTGTTTTTTAACTTAGCAAACCACTTCACAATCTGTTATTTAGAACAAGTACAATGAAACATTTTGTATTTCAAGAATGGTTACATGTGTGTGGTTTCTTCCTGTGCTAATTTCTAAGACAATAATTGTGACCTCTTTCCTGTATGCTGACTGCACCAGTTTACATTTGGAGTCATTTCTGTTTATGGCAGTGTTTTATTTTTTTCCCCCAGCTTTAAATTAGTTCAAGTAATAGACATTTAGAATAAGAAGCTATTCTCTGAATTGTAGGAAAAGATAAACCAAAACGCAGTGTACACATTATTTTGAGGTTAGCTTTCTATCAATTCCATACACACAAAAACATTACTCCATATGCTATCATTTTATGTCAATTAAAAAAATAAAATATAGAAAGTATAATACAAAGATTGAATACACTCTTAGAAAATAAAAAGTCATCCTCCATCTTTAGATCTTTAGAGATTAATTTTGAACAGTTCTATATTTCAGATTTTCTACTTATTGATTTTTATTTATAAAAATATTATGGTTTTCTTTCCACTGTCCTTTATTTATGACATCTCAAAATTTGAGCTCTAATTTTTGTCAACTGACAATGGCCCTTGAATGAGAGTAAAATGAAGTGGAATTAAACGTGAGACCAGATTTAAAGAGATGTACACAAAAGTCCCAATTTTTCTCCATTATTGTGAATAATACTAAACTACAAATATTGTCTATTGTATTTTAAAATTCTATATTAGTGTGGGTTAAAATGAATCAGATTTCTTCATAGTTTTGTTGTTGTTGTTGTTGTTGTAAGGAGCTACAGAAAAAAATAAGTGAAACCATCCAGAATCAGGTGTGCGTTATCTTCAAAGATGAAAATTGGCTATGTGCTTATACTTTATGTTTTTCTAAAATAAATTTATTTCAGGTTAATGTGACGGTACAAATAACCAGGTCAAAACGTTTGATTTTGTTCGGTAGAGTCCCTCTTGGGGCTATTGTGGGAAGAATGGGGACTGAATACCCAATTTTTGGGAAGGAAAAACACTCTAAGTAAAAGGGAAAAACAGAAAAATAAGTGGAAGAAGGTGAAATAAAAACAGGTTAGCTAAACCAGCCATTACATTTTTTATCTGAGCAAACTTTCTTTAAAGTCTGGCCTATAGGGGATATGGTTTATAAACACCTCTGTCGGGTCTGTGAACATTCTGAAGAAAGACAGGTCAGTGAGTAAAGCGTGTATAAGGTCTGAGTAAAGAGATTAACCAGACTGTCTCCTGCCCAGTCAACAGCCTAAACAAATACCCATTACAGGGATTTGTATTTAGCCAGAACAGAGATCAAGAAAACAGCTCGAGCCCTGAAATACGGATAGGGCAGCTTATGTCCCTTCATCAACCGAGGAAGAGGCCTCTGTGGTAGAGATCAGAGGAGCATTCCTCTGATTCTTACTCCACAGTGAACGCGTGGGGATTAAACCCCTTCTAAAAAAATCTATGTGTGTGAGCACGGACAAGAGACTGCCCCCACACGAAGCTTAGGTTTCAGATTTCTCAAGACTGCTCAGAGTGGTTCTCAACTTTCCTAATGCTACGGCCCTTTCACCCTGGTCGCGACCCACAGGTTGAGAGCAGCTGGCTCAGACCCTTAACGTTAAGGACGATAGGAACCGTAGGAGCTAACATGCTTGCTCAGAGAAACTGCTTATGTTTTTGTTCTTTTCCTCAACTTACCCACTGGGCTAATGAGGAAATATCGGGGCCACATGCCAAAAGCCCCCTAAGGAGTGATGGCCCCTGTGTTTCCCACCTTTAAAAGTTCTACTCTACAGGTCTTGTCTTTACGCATCACTTCAGTCAATCACCACCAGCTCCACAGGTCTCAAAGGACCCCATGTCCCTCCCAAACAAGGTCAGGTGTGCCAAACACCCCAACCCACGCCCATTCAGTGAGAAAACCTTCCCCTTGCCCCTCCCCCTGAACTTGACCTGAAGAGAGTTTTTCACTGATGTGGGCATCAGATCATCTACTGGCCTCATTATCAGTGTTTACACTTTAAAATAATATAGTAATGCCTATAAAAATTACAGTCCTTGTGATTTGGTTGGCTCAAGTCTTGTGACTAATACACACAGCTTCTGTGCCGTTAAGTGAAAATGTGTAAACAACCAAATCGTTCCAACTGACACAGGAACAAAAAGGATCATGAACAAGAAGTTTTCATCATATGTATTTGGAAATGGAGCCACCTCCTTAGGGACACACTAAAATCCAGACACGTGCTTGTGTACACTCGTAATCCTGTTAAGAAATGTCACCTGTCACAACCCCACCTCCGTGTCAATAAACCATTTAATCCCTGTAGAATACAACCCTTGTCCGAGGATGTAAACCATTACTGTTATGTACCGTGCTTTGGCTGTTGTTCAGAAGAGAAGTTTAAGAAAATTATTTTAGAGTGATTAGTTTGTTTTGGAGGTAATCTTAAAAAAATACTAGAAAGTCATGGCAAGGTGAAGAAAGGGGAAAATTAATAGTGCATTATTGAGCATCTTCACAGCACGGTGGGCAACGCAAGCCCACTCTTCCCAGAGAGCATGGCAAAAACTTTCACCACCCTCATCACAGGCGTCTCGTCTGACAGACATCTCAAACCCATACCATTTGGGTTGAAAATAAAAAAGGTATCTTTTATTTTCTAACAAATATATTATAAATACATTTAAGCCCACTTTTTAATGTTGCTGATTTGCTTGCAAATGACCTTGAAAAAATGTTCAAGGTCACTAATCATCAGTGAAAAGGCAAATTATAACCACAATGAGGTATCACCTTCCCCCAGTTATAATGGTTTTTGTTTAAAGTTCCAAAAACAATAGATGCTGGCACGGATGCAGGGAGAAGGGCACATTTATTTACTGTTGGTAGGACTGCAAATTCGTACAAGCCCTGTAGGAAATAGTATGGAAATTCTTCAAAGAATTAAAAGGAGGCCTTCTGACATTTGATCCAGAAATCCCACTACTGGGTATCTGCCTGAAGGAAAAGAAGTAATTTTATCACAAAGGCACCTGCACTCAAATGTTGATTGTAGCACCATTCACAACTGCAAAACTATGGAATCAACCCAAGTGCCCCCCAACTCTTGAGTGTGTATATGACATATGTGTGTATATGTACACACACCCATCAAAGGATGGAATACTACTCAGCACTGAACAAGGATAAATTGATGCCTTTTGCAACAATCTGGATGGAACTGAGACCATATTATCCTAAGGTCTAAAGAATGGAAGAACAAACACCCAGCATACTCACTATTAAATTGGAACAAACTGATGAGCCAGACATGTGCATGGAAGGAAGTAAAGCTCAGCGGAAACCAATGAGGGAAGAGGAGGTGGAGGGGGCGGGCCGGAGCCTGGTGGGTACAGTGGACACTGCATGGGTGACAGACACTCCAACCCCAACTCAACCACTGCAGAAAAATCCTTATAACTAAAAACATTTGTACCTCTATAATATTTTAAAATGATAATAATTCTAAAAGGAGAAATACATTTTAGAAGTGTCCTTTGCACAGCGATAGGAAGAGAGGATGGTGTAGAATTATTTCTTGAAATATTATTCTCTTGCTTTGGGGAGTTTATATTTTTTCTAAAACATTAAACCATTAATTAAAAGTGTCCTATAAATAATTCAGAATGCAAAAAGGGCTTATAATTATCACTGAAAGTTAATGAAATCCCTAGCATGTTTGCAAGAGCACATTTGCTATTTTTTAAGGTGTGTCCCACATAGTAAACAACCACAGCAAATGTGTGGATTTTGTCACAGCTGGAATTTATCCCACTTCTGTGAAAATGAAAATCAGTGAAGAGAAGGGATTGTGGGTCTGTCACAGAGCCCCAGAGGTTGAGAAGGCCCGACAGAGACACACCAGAGACTAGGGAGGTTCCCGGTAGAGGGAAGCACAAAGTGGGGCGGGGTAGCCACACACAGAGAGAGCAGCGTGGGGATGCCGGCAGCAGGGGTGTGAAGGTCGGGGCAGGAGACCAGGCTGTGAAGACAGACATCAAGGGCTAAGGTGGGTGGTGTGACTGGTATTGTAGACACCAAGCAAGATTAGTAAACAAAAAAATAATATGACATTTATGTTTTGAAACATAAATAATTATAATTATCTCTTTGTCCTTAAGTAAAAACAAGAATAACATTAAAAGCTAAAACACAAAGGTATCACTGTAACCTTACTCAGAAGACTGAGTTTTATTGGAGCAAATTTCTTTAGCCAAAAGCGTTTTTATTCTTTAAGTATAAATTCCTTAAGATAATACTTGAAGTTTGTAATTTGATTTTTCAACATTGTAATTCATCCAACTATGCGAACATGATTTAGGTTTACATTGATTTTACAATTATATCCTTTATAATGAATAAATAATAATTCAGGCAATAGTACATCAACCCAAAATGTATTTTCTAGGCAGATGGCCTTGATATTTTTTATCTCTTTTAGGAAATGTCTCAAGCACATTATGGGGTATTTTGTCCAAACTTCTTGAAGTTGGAAACGCTGTATCTTTCCTTAAGAACTTATATCAATGCACACAAACCACTTTAATAGTTAAAAAAAAGAAGAAAAGAAGGACCAAATTGTTGCCTAAAACTCACTGGTTATTTCAGTGAAGCAATGATTTAGCAACCCATGAAGTCAAACGTAATCAAATGCATTCACGTTATTTGTGTAGACACAATCTTACGTTGTCCATTTATTATAATAGTCAACACTCACTCTTTTACATCCTATTTTAGCAAATAAACAGATGGTAAGTTATCACAGGAAGAAGAAAAAAGAAGATGGCTTTCAGAGCCATAAATTTCCAAAGAGGTGGGGCCAAAATAGACTTGATACACTGCGATGGAAGCACACTAATGCCAGCATACGTACAAATAAACATTATCTGAGTCCGTAGGATCTGTGGGGTGTAGGAAGAAATAGAACTTGCTATTTCCTTCCTCTCTGTCACAAGAATTTCTTATTTCTCTCACCTGCAATTTGAGCAAAGTAGTTTGACTTCAATGTAATGGAAGCAACTTTTCAAGATCTTTCTGAGGCATTAAAATACAGTATCAGTGAAATATTGCTTTTCTACAATGAGAAGAGGGCCTGTGCAGCCAGAACTCCTTTTATTTTGAAAAGAAATCTATCACATATCCTGATAGTTGATATTGATGGGAGGAAGCCCATTATTACACCCACAGAAGGAAAAACGGTGTGAATAGGAAGGAGTGGGCACCCGGAATCCTGAGGTTAAAGCGGGTCTGGGTCCCACTACTGCAGGTGAGCTAGACAAACTATACTAACTGTTATCATCTCCGGGTCTTGTCTTCCTAAATATTTGCAAAGATACCAAGACTATTAAGGGTCATGGTACCTATACTGGTACTAGATTTTGTCTCAGTACTTTAAAAAGTCAATACAGAAATATGTAAAGAAAAAAAGTGAAAGTTATTCATTATTTGCTGTCCTTCTACTAGCCCTAACTCCCCTTCTTTCCCTGGAGGTGAACATTTAACCTTTTGTGTTCTCTTTTTCAAACATATTTCCCATGCATTTCCATAAATTTTTGGCACAGTTATTGATACATTGTTTTGAATATTTTCACTTTCTTCTTTTAATTATTATCCCACAATAGTGTATACTTTAAGTTGTACTAATGCAACACCACAGTATAAATGTATCTTAGTTTATTTAATAGTCCCCCTATTAAGAGCCATTACATTGTTCTATCTTTTGCTCTATAAAAATATCAATGAAGTGTATATATTTTGAACACTACGTTTGAATGAATATGGGCATATTGTGTCAGAGTTCATAGGAATAAAGTTGCTTGTTGTAATATATCTTCATTTCAAATTTACATTGTTGCTATCAGATTAACTTCCCAAAACTGATGCTATTTCAATTATCCCCACATTTATTTTCCACACATTTATTTTCTAGGCAGATTGCATTGTATATTCACATTGTATATTATGTCTCTTTCTAATTTTTTTCAGGGTAATGGGGGAAAATGCACTTTTTTGTTGTTTGAATTTGCCTCTTTTTGACTGTAATCAGGGTTATCACCTCCCTAAAATATTTTGCTAGTTGTTTGTGTTTCTTTCTTTCAATTGCCTGATTAGCTGTTTTCCAAACATTTCTAATTAATTTTTTCTTAAAGTATGGACACAGTTTGTATATTCCATAGATTCATTCATCATGTATTTTAAAATACTTTTCTTAGTCAATTGCTTTTAACTTTGTTTAATATGCATTTGTCAATGTGAAAGTTTTCTTAATTTTGTTATTGTTAAATAGGTAGTCGAGTATTATTTTTGTGGCTTTAAGTTTTATATCTTGCCTTTAAAAGTCTCCCCATTAAAATACTATAAAAATGCACATTTTCTTTTCTTCAAGAACTTTGATAATACTTTTATGTTTTCCTCTTTCTTATAGATGACAATTATTTTGTAAATGGTAGGATGTATTTACATAAATTACATTATTTCCTGATGAGATAGGCTAATTTGCCAATAGTTTTTATTAAAAATCTTTTTTTTTTATTAAAATCTTTTTTTTTCCTTCACTGATTTGAATTGTTGCCCATAACTTAGGGGAGATTCATATGTACCTCTAAGATTGGTTCTGAATTACCAGAACCAGTTTCTTTAATCTATTTGTTATTTTTAGAGCTAATGCCATATCGTAAGACTTTCTACATTTTTTTTTTTTTTTGCAATTTTTGGCCGGGGCTGGGTTTGAACCCGCCACCTCTGGCATATGGGGCCAGCACCCCACCCCTTTCTACTTTTTTATTATTATATGCTGTTATCTGGAAAGACACTTCACATTCCATTGTTCTTATTTTTTTTCAAAGACCAAGAAAAATCTATGTAACAAAAAAGAATATCTTTTTCTAAAAATGTTGCTTTAAACACTGTAAAACTTTTTGTCATTTTGTTTATTTAGGTCAAAATTTTCAATAACTTTTTCAACATCAAGGATAATGATACCTTGAATTTTCTATATGGTTTTGATTTATTTTGGCTAAGTTGTGTTTTCTTAAAGAATAAGCTTTGGTCTTTCATATTTTGGTTGCTTTTAAAAATTACTTAATTTTTACTTTTATTTGCCTTCCCTATTTCCTTTGATACTATTTTTTGCTCATGGATTTGTAATAGCACTTAGATGATTTAGTTTCATATTCTATTTCCTTTTTACTCTTTTCCTCTTTGTTTCAGGTTTTATGTTTTGTTTTTAAAACGACTTTGGCAATGCTTGCTATCAAATAACAGCTTGTCTACTACTTTTCATTTATCTCTAAATGGATTTTAATTTCAATGTGTATTCTTGATTTAAGCCAAGTTACTTTGAAGACACAGAAGTACGGGGCGAGGTGGGGTGCGAAATGTGTTTATATATTAAATTTCGAAGAGATATTTGTTCTAAATTTTCATTTTACTTCGTCATGCAAACAGAACTTGACTTACACAATTTGTTTTTAAATTTTATTAAGATTCTCTGTGTGACCTTACACATTCTTAGTTCATGAATCTTTGCAAAGAATGTACGTATTCAAGAAAAGAACATTTGAAATGCACGGTCAGGGCTCTGACTGCCTGGAGCCCAGCCCTGATCCTACACTTTTCAACTCTAGCCCCCAAGACAAATCCCTTAGTATCTCTTTGCCTTAGTTTTCTCACACTCAGAGCACTTGGTTTATTTCTGTAAAATAAACAGACTTTAAATTCATTTTCGTCTCAAGAATTGGTCACTAAATAATTTTTACCGCCAAATACATTGAATTTAAAAAGAAAGGCTATGGAAAGGTTCAGCAACAACAAGAAGCTGAGTGAACTGTGTACAGTTAAGGAAAGTTGAACAACGTTTAGACATGAACAATTTCTGAGTGACGAGAGCTATGATTGTAAAAACGCTAAGTCCTTATGTTTTTATTTCCTTGTCTTTCTTCTGCAAATTTCAGTTTCTAGAGCATGATAGGTATAAAATAGCATGAATAGCTCAATATAAAGCATCTAATCTATCTATCTATTTGTCATTTAAAGCCATTTTCTTTGCAATCAATATTGTTATCTGGACGTGTTTGTCTAATGTACGTTTTTTACCCTCGATTTAAAGTCCTTTTTATACCGATTTCTTTAATATCAATATTTTATACCAATATCTTTAATATCAATCATTTTAAAAAAGGTGAACATGTACGTGCTCATATCTACAGCTCTGTCACGTTAATCACAAGTTTGGTTTTAACTCCAATTTTGGAGTTTTATTGATGGAGAAATTTTGCTGATTCACAAGTATTGATTGTAGATATTTGGGGCTTCTTTTATCAGATTGTTATTTCTCCACTCTTGTTTTGGTTGAATTGCTGGGGGTCCTCATTTGCAATGGATGCAAGTCCCTCGTTTTTCTGGTTTATTTTTCCTTCACACTCTTCAAAGTTACACATCTTCTATTTTTCTAGTAATTAAAACTTAAAATTTGTTAAAGTAAATTTATCTACTGCTAGTTTTAAAATGAATGTTCCCGAATCCCCTAACAAGATGAGGATTTTTGCACAACAGTGTTGATTTCCCTTCCACTTTCCCCTTATGGCATCTACTTTTAGTATATTGGACTGAGGTTCAGGATTGTTATTGTTTTTAGATGATACCTCCATTTATTTAGACCTAACTATAAGCTTAACTTTTTATCATCTTTCCTCAACCATTTTCTGCCTACGTTGTCTGCAACGATTCCTTAAAATTCCTTAATTCTTTCTAGTATTTTGTCTGGTTTGCATGGTCTGAGGGTGCAAATATCTGAAAATATCTTCTGAATTCAATGCTATTTTGGACTACAGCCTCAAAATAGTTTTTCTTCAATTCTGAAGAAATGTCTCCCTTGTCTTCTTGGTTAAACGTGGCTCCTGGACTGTCTTTCCTGTCTGCTTCTTTGAACTCTGCAAGTCACAGAGGCCTCAGGCTACTATGCAGGCTTTCCGCTGGTTTTATATCTGTAGCTGATAAAGGGCATCCTCAGGTCCATGCTTTCTAGTATCTAATTAGCTCTTTAATCTGTATATTTGAATTTATCTTTAACATAGGCCACATTTCTTTTGCATTTTTAAAAATTATTTACGCCTCTCATTACTTATTCACTTTTTTTTTTTTCAGTTCTTCCCTTGTATAGTACATGTTCAGAAAATAGATGTTGAAATTCCTGAATTTCTCTGAAATTCAATCTGTCTCTGAATTTTGCTCTTTTCATGTCAGTCTCTCTGCCCTTTGCTTTACGGCTTGGGGTCCTTCCTGAACCTAACCTTACACATACTGACTCCACATTCGATCATGCCCATTCATTCTTCTGAGTCCCAGTAGAAACATAGAAACCCCTCAAGGACTTAAACACTGGGAATTGTTTTCCAGAAACTAATGACAGTGGTGAAGAAAGACACATGTCTCCAAGTCTGTGATGGTCAGCAGCCCTCATACTCTGAGCCCCTGTGAGCATACCACCACCAGAGGGAGGAATGAAGTGAAAAGGTGGGTATAAAACCCAGAGGTCGGTGGGGTGGGGCTGCATCACCACGGGGAGAGTTGGAGCCAGGGGCAGCTGCAGCAGCTCCCAGGGTTCAGAAGAGACACAATCCTGCCAGACCCTTCACTTTCCCTGCTGGCCTGTACCCTTGGAAAAACCCTTTATACATATTTCTAATGCTAAATGGATCTCCCCCGAATCTTATACTACGACTTCTCTTTTAGCCTGAGAGTTTGATCAATTTTCAAAAGTTAGTCAGGAGTAAAATCATGACTGCCCTTTCCTGAATGTCCACAATTTCAGGCTTGACTTTGAGTACTTCATTTAAATGAATTTATGATCAAGATAGGTGCTGCTATCATCCCAGGCTGCACAGGAGGAAACTGTCCAGCATCACTGAAAATGGAATGAAACGTCAGAATCTTTTGACTATATATATGTGTGTGTGTGTGTGTGTGTGTGTATGTGTGTGTTTACTTAAAAAAGAAAAAAGATAAAAATGATAATATCAACAGATTTTTACCAAATGTGTCAGTATACACTACTTCTATAAGCTGTGGTCAAGACAGGTACTGATTGAATCTATTTTAACAAGTTAAAGTTACAATGAATATGATTTACCTACAAAACAAATGACTCTCCTCAACCTACTGGTAGAAATATCATTAAAAAGTGGTCTGGGATGTTGTTAATCCTGGTTCCAACTTTGCTCATCAGGTTAAGCTGTGCAGTTGGTGAGGTTAGCTATAATGCAATCTGTTACTTTGTCTTAGAAAGTCTTAGTCATCAATACAGTTCAAAGCTCATTTTTAACATTATGTTAACACTTGATAATATACCACTATTTATACAGTAACTTCAGCCTACATGACTTTATCTTTTTTTTTTTTTTGGCCGGGGCTGGGTTTGAACCCACCACCTCCGGCATATGGGACTGGCGCCCTACTCCTTGAGCCATAGGCGCCGCCCACGACTTTATCTTTTTAACATTTTATCTAAGTATGTTCTATTTGCACAAGAATGCATAAAAGATTGTTAGTCACTGCTCATTACAACATTGTGTGTTTTTCTTTTTTGAGAATTCAAATAATAGATTACATATAGATATATTGACAGGTGATAGATGTGATAGCAGATAGAAATAGAGGAAATGAATATTTAAATAAGTTCTGTATAAAACTAAGATAAGGAATCGAGATTTTGTAATCTCCCTATTTCAGCGTAGAACTTTTGCCTTCCTTCTCCAGAGCTCTGGCTGGCATTTCCACCAACTCCTTGCAGAAACAATGACAAAGTATGACTTTTCATAAATGTGATAAGCAAAGACATTATGGTTTTTGGCATAACTCGGTCTTTTTAGATACGATTAACTTTACTCAAGGCTGCATTCCTTCTGCTCTGTGTTGGAAGAACAGACTTTACCTTACCGAAAAACAAAACAAAACAAACAGAAACCCTTAAAGACAATTTAGCTTTCTTATTTGGCAAATTTTAGGAATAGATCATTTTTATAAAAAAATATGAATACACAAATAAATGTTGTACATATGTGTGTGTGAAATATACATGTGTGTATGTTTTGGCTTTCAAATTTGGGGGAGGAAAGCCCAGCATTTATTTCAGTATTGCAAGTGGAATGACTAAATGCATTTACTAATAGCATCAGGGTGTTTAGACTATACGCCAGTTTGGGAAAGAAATAAAGTGCTGATTTTGTATTTCTCTAAGACAGGTGTTACCTGTACCATTAGATTTATAATTATTTGTTGTAATTTTTTATGTCATACCTGGCTTTTTTTTTCTTTTTTTGCATTCAAGAATAGCAATTCAGGCCCAAGAGCCTGGGGTGATGACCTCAGAGGAACTGCGTGCTGTGGAAAGAGTGAAAGCTGACCCAAGGCCAGACTCTCGGCTGCATCATTCCCTCGCCAGCCAGACAGTAAAGGCCTTTATGCCTCTGCCCTTATAAAGCCAAGGTTGTGCATTGCTCATAAATCATATCAATGCTTTGAATGGGAAATAATGACAGTCCAGTGAATGAAATTTTTTATGAAAATTGTGAAATTATACAAGCAGAAAAGTCTGAGAAAAAATGAAATGAAATAGGGTTTTATTATAGTCCTTGAAAATCCCTCTGACTGTAGTGTTCATTTAGTTCACTGTTGGAAGAGAGGTGGAAAGGCAGAAAATAAAAATTGAATTAAAAATATTTATATTTCATATAAATTAAAATTTTACAGAACACAGATCATAGGGTGTTTCATTTTTCTGTTGTAGCATAACAGATAAATATATACAGTTTAATAAGCTTGCATTTAGAGATAATATACTTTATTCTGGGATTAGAGTTATAAAATTATATTTGACCATTGGGCTAATCATAACTACTTAAAAATAGAAAAGTGTGAGTTTTGTGCAAAATGCAACTTCCCCCTATTGTGACAGCTTGATTACATAACATTTGGCCCTCTCCTTTGAGTTAAGTATATTTTCTTATTATAAGTCTGACATTGCCCATTCTGATACTGCCATTGATGTATAAGTAGCAAAAATGAATTTATTGATCATGTAAATCTTTTCTGTACTCCTAAAATTGAAGTGGTGTGCATTAGTCGTGAGCTATTCAAAATGAAGGTAAACAATATTGAGAAAAATTACTTGAAAAGATGTAATAAGACTTATCCCAAGAAGTATTTTAGGTAGTTGAGAATAAAATTTAGACAAGCATCTCCTTAGTGACTTAAGAAGAAGCAGCTGAGGTGTGTTTAGTCTTCACTTAAAGTTGTACATTTTAAAATCTTTAATCGTGGTCCTTTTCTCTTGAGAAAGATAATCTTATCTGCCTTACAATTTCGTCATCTAAGTGGGTAGACTAGAACATAGAGTAATAAATAACCACATCTTTCAGATGCTTTTTATAATATTGGACATTCTTGGGGACAAGGATTTCAGTGGCTCTGCTCTGCCCACTATTGTCCAGGCCTCATTTCCAGGGACCCATGAGGAATGAGTGTGTCTCACCTTTCCTCCCAGCAACATTTCTTTCTCTCTTTACAATGTTCTCGTCCTTCTTCCTGGGTGGTTCACCACCCTACCCTGCCCACTGTGCCTCCTCCGTGTTCTTTCCCTACAGACACACCTGCCCGGTCTCTCCAGACAGGGATGAGCAGATGGGGCAGTGATGGGCGCCCACCTGCCAGCCAGCTCCCCCTTCACACCCTGAAACCAGCCAACAGGACCCGCCTTCTGCCCATGTCTCCCAGCTCCATGAAGAGTCTCACCATTTATCAACTTGGGTGACAGAGGGGTAGGATTTGTCTCGATAACTCCCCTGCACACACCTGTGCCCACGTTCTGTCGCTGTTGCTGGCAGATCAGGGCCCAGTTCTCCTGTTTCCCTGAAGCATCTCCTTCCCCACATCCACGCTGTTTCCGCGGCCAGGCTCCACAGCTGTCACTTTCACGCAGTGCAGGACCTGATCTGATCTGATCTGATCGATCTGTGAGCTCAGCCAGGTGCCACCGCTGGCTGGGCTCTCTTCAGAGCATCCTTGATTCCCCATTGGCACCCCACTCCCTTGGTCTAGATTTTGGAAGTACCAGCTCTCAGTTGCTTAAGGGCTTGTGAAAATGCTGCTGGGTGCTCAGACAATCTCATTCTTCCACTCATCAAGTTAACACACCCTTTCATTTTCAGCTCAGAGATCACATATTCTGAACAGAACTCGCTGACATCCCCCTGGGCCCAACTGAAAGCGCTTCTGTGGAGGTCACCGTGCCCTGGGCGCAGGCCGTGTCCTTGGGTCCAGCACTGTGACCTCAGTCCTGCCGCAGCGCCTTTCCTCCGGATGGGTGAATGATTCACCACATCATTTGAAAAGACATAAACAATGTTGATGTTTAAAATATAAAGCTACATATCATCGTCGCACAGAGTTGCAGCAATTCGAGTCATTATTTTGGACAACAGTATCTGTTGTTAACAGAAATTGTACCTTCACAGTATCACTCGGGCTAATAAATCATTTTTAAACAAGTGGTTGATTTAAATCAATCTCTTTTTTTCTCATAAGAACAATTACATTTCATACTCGTCCTCAAAAAGAACCAAAAATGTACCTGAAAGTATTTGATATGATTTTATCTTCCCTTACATGCCCTAAGCAGAAAATTCCGAATATAATAGCAACAGCAGTTGTCATGTATAGAAGACTTGTAATATATATTTCTGTACTTGAAATCAGTTCACTGACTCTTGCATTATTTGGGTTTTCACAGAATTTAGTGTATAGTTGAGAATTATTTAAGTTACATCTGTTATTTTCTTTCATCTTTTTTAAAAGAACCTCTGTGAAAATTCTGATTTCTTCCTAACAGAAGAAAGGAAAGAATCAGTTCTTTTTTTTTTTTTTTTTTTGAGGCTTTATTTGCTCATCTCCCCATATTACATTTGTAAGTTGAATCTGGGGTGTTCACAAATCCCCTTGTAACTTTTTTTTGCAGTTTTTTTTTTGGCAGGGGCTGGGTTTGAACCTGCCACCTCCGGCATATGGGACCAGAGCCCTACTCCTTTGAGCCACAGGTGCTGCCCACTTTGTAACTTTTTAAAAGGTGACCTGCACTACCTGGCGACTAGCACCATTCACACCGCACATGGGGTGGTGAGTAAATGTGAGGAAGAGGCACCTTCCTTGCTGGGAAGCCGAGTGCTGATTGCATATTTTCAAAGCGCTCAGATCTGTTCAGTACTATCACATCACTGACTTACACACTTCCCACTGGCCGTGAGGTCACGTCCACGTTACCTAAACCTAGAGAAAGGATTGTTGGTCCCAAATTGGTCTTTTCAATGAAAGATCAACTACAAAACCCACAGGATCAACTGTGAACACCATGTAAGAGGCACAAGAGAGAAAATGCAGATGGGACGCACACGGAACTACGTAAACCCACAGCGACCTCTCTCCATGCACATCTATGTGTGATTTTCAACTTTTCTCCACATATAAACTATATAGAGATGATGTTTGTTTGAAAATAGTGCCTTAATGTCATGTTTTATATGAAACACTTAAGATTTTTCTTCTTTGAATCAATAAATACCACAATGCTGTTGACTACCACTTTTGACATTTGCAATATTCTAGTTTATTTCACCTCTTTATAAACTTTATGATGTTTACCTTATTTAATACAGTTACTTTTGAATAGGTAATATATGTACATGAGACAAAGTTTAACACATACGAGAAATTATAAACGGAATATATTTGTGTCTCTTCCTCAGATCTTTGCAGCTTAATGGGTAGGAGCACCAGGTATATCTTCTTACGCATACTTAGACATTTTTGTTTTAATTATCACTTTTTATTTTTCCATACATACATGCATATTACATTTATATTTTTATGAAATCAATAGCCTACCATAAACATTTATTTAGCACATATCATCTTATATATATAATGATAAAGCTTGGCCTCTGTTTTATATCAGTTATACAGAACCACAAATTATTTCATTGATGCAAATATGCTTTTTTCTATTGTTAGACCCTTATTTTTTCTTCATTATTTTTTATTACACAAATTTCTACAACCAGTATACACACACATGCAATTTGAAAACTTAAAGAATATAGGATGCAATCTACCATGTCACTATTGTCCATTTAACGAGGTGCACAGTAACTTTTAGCAGTAAGTACCAGAGTACTTTAAATTTTATAGCAACCTAGTATTATTGCCAAAAAGAAATAGAGAAAGTGAGAGATAAAGAGACAGAGAAAGACAAATATTGTATTTCTCAGTGACTCCGTTAGCTTGGATAATACAAAATATGACAATTATTTTATTCTTAATGCATTTTTATGAAAAACTGAATTAGAATGTACTGTTTACTAAAGATAATTTTCATAAGAAAATTTCAAAATCAAGCCTCATCGAATGGCATGTATATGGCTGTAATGATCTTCCAAAAATTATTATCAATTAGAAAAAAAATAGAATGTTAGAATAGAGTGTGATCTACATCAAGAAACAACCAAACATAAATCCTGCATATTGAGAAAAATATTAAATGAAATCTAATTTTCAGGAAAAAAAACACGTCAAAATATGATTCACTTTAAACAAAATGTCAACAACAAACTCTCCTATCCAAAAAAAAAAAAAATTCCATCAAAAATGCCTTAGGATGAAATATTATGCAGTCTTAAAGAAAGATGGAGACTTTACCTCTTTCATGTTTACATGGAGCTGGAACATATTCTTCTTAGTAAAGTATCCCAAGAATGGAAGAAAAAGTACCCAATGTACTCAGCCCTACCATGAAACTAATTTAGGGTTTTCACATGAAAGCTATAACCCAGTTATAACCTAAGAATAGGGGGAAGGGAAAGGGAGGGGAGGGAGGGGGGAGGTGGGTAGACGAAGGGGGATTGGTGGGATTACACCTGCGGTGCATCTTACAAGGATATATGTGAAACTTAGTAAATGTGGAATGTAAATGTCTTAACACAATAACTAAGAAAATGGCAGGAAGGCTATGCTAACCAGTGTGATGAAAATGTGTCAAACGGTCTATGAAACTAGTGTATGGTGCCCCATGATCACATTAATGTACACAGCTATGATTTAAAAAAAAAAAAAAAAGACTTAGGACCAAGCACAGTGGCTCATGCCTGTAATTCCAGCATTCTGGGAAGCTGAGGCAAGAAATCATTTGAGCTGAGGAGTTTGAGACCAACCTTGAGCAAGAGGGAGACCCTAGAGAGGAAGCATCTCCACTAAAAATATAAACAACTATCTGGGCACGATTGAGCCCAGGAGTTTGAGGTTTCAGTGAGCTCTGATGATTCCATTACACTCTAGCCTGAGGGGTTGTGGTGGGAACAAAGAGAGACTATGTCAAAAAAAAAAAAAAAAAAAATCCGGGCCACTCTTTTACAGAAATCCCCTATCATATACTTTGCTTATATTACCACAAGATATTAATGCCCAAGGAGATTAAGGTATGAAATTCTATAGCTACCCACATAGTTTTTTAATAGCCTCTACAGGTATCTTTAAAATATATATGATCTAAAGCATGTAAATTGAAACCAAAGATTCAAGATTGTGGGTATGTTTAAAAGATGATGCCAACAACCATTTAAATTTCAATGTTACAACAGTCACTAACATATTAGGAGTGATAGTTTGCTAAAGAAGGAAACAAAAAAGATAAAAATGCCATCAAAGTACTACATAACATTTCAATCCTTTATGGATGTTAATTAACTGCAGATAACTTAGGAAGCTATAAAAAGCAACTGTAATGGATACAAAACAGCCAGCAAAGGCAAAACGAAGGAATCTGTAGCTCCAGTAATTTCTGTCATTCATAACTCGCCATAATTATCTACTCTGTGAAACTGTTGCCTTAATTTGAAATGCCTCCCTCCTGAGCAAATGGGCACACTAATGTCACAACGTGACTCAGGACCAGACAGGCAGTTCTCACCCTTACTCCAGACTTGCGTGGGTTGGAGGGCTGGCTTCCCTGTGGAACACTCGGGGCTGAATTTAAAACATTCCCTTTCTCTGACCAGCACAGCACCAACGGCTGCCTTACTGTCCCAGCTAGATCCCCTGGAGTAAATTTCAGCTTCTGATGTCCATTTACAGGGAAAATTGCCATATTTGATACATAGCTCTCAAATAAATGAACACCTGTGGTTTAAATTCATGCAGAAGCTTCTTGTGTTTAAAGAGGTGTCTAATGATTTTTTTCACCTTGAGTGTGATACTAGGCTAAAGCACACACTGGTTGTAGAAATTGTATGTATCTTTAATGATCTATGAACTATTTTGTTTAAAATCGCATAAATCCTGAACCAGGGGACCTATTTCGCAGTGTGTGGTTTATCTGGTGGATGACAATTAAGAATACATGTAACATCACCATGTTACCTGTTAATACATGGTGACGTAAACTTTGCTTATAAATTACTCCTAAAAGCAAGTTACACAGGACTATTTCTGCTGAAAGAGACTGAAGAGGCTCTCTAGCTGTAATGAGCAAAACTGATGGAGCAGGCCGAGGTCAAGAACAAAGAAAATAAAAGGAGAAGGGACCTGAGTCCCCCGAGCAGTGGGCCCTGGCGTCCCGTCCTGTGCACTCTGCTAGTTTAAATACCCACAGGGCATTGCCCATCCCCTCATTTAACCACATTAGCTGAAAAAATGCCTCCAATAGGGATACATTTTCTCTAGCCTATTAATTTTCTATCAAAATTCAAATCAATGCTACCAGAGAGAATAAAATCATTTTGCTTCATTTTGTATTTTGTGTTGTTTTGTAATCACCCACGGGAGGACAGGCCTGGGGGGTAAGATTAGAGAAAAGACTTTGCGAGAGGAAGGACCGGGGAAGGGTCCCAGTTAATGTGATGTATGCCCGCATCATTGCTGGAGTAGCAGAAGGACAGGCTCCGCCTCCCCCAAACCTCTGCACTCAAGTCAAATCACGCCAATTAGCAATCCATTAAAATTAAGCATAATGGCAAGCTCCAATCCCTGATAAATTTTAAACCATCAATTTTATACATAGTGAAGGCACAGTGAATGCATTACCCATACCAAAGCAGCAATAATTTCATATATCTGTAAGGATTTATGCTGACAGCATGCAAAGAGAGTTTGAATTTCAGATTTTTATCTCTTTCACAGTACTCTGGCAGAGAAATGACCTGCATTTTACAAATTAGGGACGTTTATTTGAAGAGGTAAGGGCCATGCCCACATTCAAACATCTGATGCAGCCCAGATGCCCCGACTCAGAACCCAGCCCTCTTTCCGGATTCTACACTGCATTTCTGTGGGCACATGTGATCAGACTGTGGTCAGGAGAATGATACAGAAAAAATACATGTGAGAGCAACAGCTCTCCTACAGAAATCAACCCAAGTTCCATCTGTGCTGGAGACTGGAGTAGAAAAAGCAGCACTTAGTAAATGTGGTCTTAGAGCAAAATTTCTACAAAGAAAATCATATTTTACATGTAAAAACTTCTGCAATTATTTTGGATTGCAGGGAGAATGGGGACCGAAGACCTTATTCTTGGCAAGGGAATACACCCTGCAGAAAAGAGGAAAAACAGAGAATTAAGCTGAGCAAGGCCGAATAAAAACAATTTAGCTAGCTTACTTTTAACATAACAATTGAATTACTTGTCTGAGCACTTTCTGCTTTTCCTAGAAGCCTGGCCTATAAGGGATGCAGCTTACAAACTCCCCTGCTGGGTCTGTGAGCCTCTGAAGAACAAGGGCCATAGCAGAAGCTCCTTGCAAGGCCTGGGAAGGAACATTCACCAGGCTGACCCCTGCCCAGTCGGCAGTCAGCAACCTTCCAGAAGCAACTACGCACGGTGGGGATTTGTATTATGGTCAGGGCAGGGATCAAGGGAACAGCTCTACCCCCGAGATACGGCCAGGAGGGATTGTACCCTAACCACCGAGGTAAATGCCTCCAGGTGGCAATAAGGGGAAAATTCCCTTTTTTCCATCAATTCTTCAGAGGAGAAATGACACCACCATGTCTGCTCCTCAGAGAAACTAAAGGTGTCTAAGTTCCCTCAAGGGATCTGTGTGGTGGTGTCACAGTCAGGAGGCTGCCCAGACCCTTAAAGTTAATGATTAAAGATGAAATAAGAGCAGACATGTTTGCTCAGAGGAACTGCTGATGTTTTTACTCCTCTCCCCAGCTTAGGATGAGAAAAGAGCCTTCAATAAAAGTTGGGTGCAACAAGCACTCAGGGCCCCGTGCGGAAGCCCCACAAGCTAGTGGTGGTCCCCTGTACCCACTCTTGAAAATTCTATTCTGTGTGCCCTGTCTTTCTATCCCTCACCACTTTTAATTTCCTTTTTCCAAGTCTATCGCCTCTAATCCCACAGGTCTTGAAGGAGCCTGTCCCCAGGGGCAGAACCCCAGCATTGAATAGTTACAGTGACATCATATCAACTACTATCTTAAAATTACCACTTTTCCTTACTGGAAACATTTACTATGTAATGACAAAGAGCGTGCACACATTTTCTAGAATATCACGCATATCACACAGTGCTGCTTTGGGCCACCACTTCCATCAACATAGTAGCATTTGCAAAGGTATTACCCACTCCCTGGTAGTGTGAGAGTAGAAATTAAAAATAGCAGGGACCTTTTGAGGCTCTTGAACATTTCTCTGCCAGCACAGGACTGTTCCCCATAGAGTATTTTTAGTACTCTATACACTCAGCTTTTAAATGTCATAAGGAATGAAGTCTCGGGAGTACTATTCGAACACATCTCTGAAAAAAAAGTTATATTTGATATCTCATCTGTGAGTTTGATTCAGGCTTTATTTCACCTGTAAGTAGCACCTTATCCAGCTATTTTAAGTAATATGTTGAACTTTAGGTTGCCTGAGACCAAATGGACAGCCCTTTACTTCACTCCTCCCTGTAAGAATATCATAAAGATTTATAAATATACAGATACACATACTAGAAGACTCCCACTCTGTGCTTTAAACATTCTTACACGGAACTCAGATTATTCAGTTCTGCTGTCCACTGTCCCTCAAGGAAAAATTACTGTACCTCTTTAATTCTTATTCTGACTTCTTCAAATTCCTATCCTCACATCCACTCTTTTCCTCTACCAGTCCCTACCTCTCAACTCCCCATTTATTCTTTATTCTTCCTCTCTTTCAATACTTTCAGAGAAACTTTATTTTTTGCAGGAAGTCTGACAAATAAAAGACCATTGACGTGCATATTTAAGAATGTACACAGACATTGTCTTTTAGGTCAGGTCTCACTTCTGGATCTGACCCATAAACCAATGACCCTGGGAAACTGTATGATAGGTTACCAGATGCTAAGTGCTCTATCCTCTTACAGGGAAACTTACTATAGAAATATCCACGTTTATAAAATTACCCTTTGACAAGCAAAGGGAGGGTTTTCTGCTTTCATTCTGGAAAGAACACTTCCTCAGGGAATGTTAATAACACAAATATACTTTATTAAATGAACACTCCTATGTTTTTTGTTTATTAGATTATATTTTAGCTTAAACACCTGCTCACATGTAATTATGTTATTGTGGGTACAGTATTTTATAAGGCAACAAGATGAATAGGGGTGACCTGGTCCTAGTCCCAAGCAACCTAAAGAAAAGGGAACGGTGTTAATGAATCTTTAGTAGCAAAGGCACATACCCTGTGACATGACTTCACAAACTTTGTTATACTTTTTCATACTTCTATATTTTTTCAAAAATATTTTCCTTTTGAAAAAGTTTCCCTTTGAAATTAGCTATTACATTGTGAGCTTCTTTTCTGAATCAACCTTCATTCCCACAATGTGAGTCCATATAGAAATGGATTTTGTTAGCAGGTATTTTTCTATTTGTCTTTCATAAGTGATATTTCTCCTAAATAATCTGCATTTGTATTTATTTAGGGCAATTCGTTGGTATGTCTTAAAATGGCATGATGTTCCTATGTAACGTAGTGAGAGGATTTTGTATTTTATGATGCTGTCTAGCAAACTTCAGTCAGGATGTAGCCGTTGCTTTCTGACCACGAGAGCATAAGGAAATAACAATGAGTAAGCATATTTAAGTCACATTTCCTGGGCTTCTACTTTTTCAGCAACTTCTATTTTCTTTGGATTCTTTCCAGTGGAAACTATTTCTCTATTTTAAGAATAAATTATTCTCTATTCTGTGATGTTTCCCGTATAGTGACTTCTACTATAAGAGCCAAAAATAACTCTCCCAATATTAACTGTCAGACAAAATGGCTAAAAACTTGAAGTCCAAAATGACAAGATTCCATGTTCAAATCCTTCAAACACCAGTGATGGTGAATAAGACCTCAGGAAAGATACTTAAAGACTCCAAATCTCACAAACTTCACCTGAAATGAACATCAAAGCATTCCTAACTTCATGGTGCTCTCCCTAGAATTAAACATGATCATGTTTTAATGAGATCTGAAGCCATCCAAAAATTAATTATGACCTTTCTTCAAAAGGCTGAGTTGAAAACAGTTGTTAGAAAATAAAAGTAAGGTCACGACCCAGATACAGGCACGGATTCTCTGACACACAGGGAAGGGGCGGCATCTTGAAACCGAAATATTTTAAATAATCACTTGCTTTTGAGGAACGTGCAATCCCTCTCTCATCTAATTTAAGATTTTAGTTATTGTGGTATTTTTCTCATCCTTTCATGTTCACTGACCAAGAGCACGGACCATTTGATTTTAAACTCACCAAGATAGACATCTCAGTGGTTAGTGAGTGATATCAAAAATATTTTTAATTCAATTTTGAATCTAGCTCCTTAAAGTTGTAAGTTACATTAAACGTATCATGTCTCTGCATAATAACTTCCTTAAATTTTGTGTTGTTACATCAACTTTCACTGGAATGAAGGGAAATGAGACTGGATGTTTATTCATTTATGTTCTATAACCCTACTTGCCTGAAAGCTATCAGCAAATGTATTGTTTCTTTTAATTAATCTTACACTTGTTCATTCACGTACAAAACCAGCCCATGTGAGAAAGCATGGATAATTTTCAACAGTCCATGAGCCTTTTTTCTCCTTACCTAAAATTAATGCAACGTTTATGTTGGTGAAGCTAATTTTGTAAGGTTGTTGATTGCTTATTCAATTTCTATACTAGGTAAATAGGGTTATTCCGTTTGTGTACTTCACCTTGTGTGAGTTTTGGTAGTTTATGTCTTTTTTTTAATTTTTAAGAATTTTTTTATTAAATCATAGCTGTGTACATTAATGCAATCAACAGTGGGGTACAATGTGCTGGTTTTATATACAATTTGACATATTTTCATCACACTGGTTAACATAACCTTCCTGGCATTTTCTTAGTTATTGTGTTAAGACATTTATATTCTACATTTACCAAGTTTCACATGTACCCTTGTAAGATGCACCGCAGGTGTAATCCCACCACAATCACTCTCCCTCCGCCCACCTCCCCCCTCCCTCCCCTCCCTTTACCCCTTCCCCTTATTCTTGGGTTATAACTGGGTTATAGCTTTCATGTGAAAGCCCTAAATTAGTTTCATAGTAGGGCTGAGTATATTGGATACTTTTTCTTCCATTCTTAGTTTGTGTCTTTTAAGGAATTTGTCTCTTTCACCTAGGAGATGACATTTGTGAGCACAGGTTCTTCACAGTGTTTCTGTTACCCACTTAGCATAACTCATTTGATCAGAAATGGTGATTCCTCCCATTTTTGTTATTGGCAATTTGTAACTTCCCTTCCCTTGTCCTGTTTTAGTCTAGCTAGAATTGTATTGATGTATTTGATCTTTCCAAATATATTGCTTTGGGATTCACTGGCTTTCTCAACTGTTTTCCTATTTTCAGTTTCACTGATATCCACTCTAATCTTTCCTATTTCTTTTCTCCCTTTCATCCTCCGTTGTTTTTTCCTCTGTGGTTTCCCGAGTGGATGCAAAGGCTACTGATTTCAGATGTTTCTTGTTTTTTAATCTATGCATTTAATGCTGTATGTGTCCCTGCTTTTCCTGCATCCCACCAATTTTTTTTTCTCTTGAAAGTGTTTTATTATAATTTGAGAAATTATGCTTGTATATGAGTACAAACTGATATTATGATTTATGAATACAATGTAGAATTATGAAAGCAGCTAATTAACATATCCATCACCTCACCATTTTTTGTGATGAAAACATTTGAAATTTATTCTTAGCAAAGCTAGTATTGGTGATTTTCACATTGCTGTGCAATAGAGCTAAAAAATAAAAACTATTCCTCCTGTCTGAGGCTTTGACAATTCCACCCGGTTCTCCCCACGCCATAGACGTTTCTGGTAAGCACCATTCTGTGCTCTGTAGGAGTGGATTCTACGTAGAAGTGAGAATGCAGTCTCCTCAATTTTAAAAGAGCTATTTTCATTTTAATTTAGTTCAAAATATTTTCTTTTTTGTACCAACACTTCTTAGTTTACTCATGTGCCATTTAGAAATGTGTGTTTGAATCCAAATATTTGCAAGGTTTTTAAGCTATCTTTTATTTTTGATTTTAGATGTTTGCGTTGCAGTCTGAGAACATGGAACGTATGCATTTTATTTCCTTTACATGTCTGAAGATGCTGTGTGGCCTAGACTGTGGTCTTCCCTGGTGAACGTTCCGCACAAGCTCAGCGGCACAGGCCCTGTGCCAGCTGGTCCTCTACCACTGCTGAGTGGGGTCACCTGTAAAAGTCCAGTGGATGCCGCTGACCGATGGTGCCAATTAGGTCAGCTCTATCCCCACAGATTTCCTGCTCCCTTTGACTGTCAATTACCAGAAGACGACGTTGAAATCTCCATCTGTCATAGCGGATGGGTCTATTTCTCTCTCCAACTGTTTTAGATTTTGTCTCAAATTCTTTGATGTTCTGCTGTTAGGTATACGCACACCGTTGGCATTACTGGGTCTTCTTGAATAATCGACAACTTTAAAATTATGTAAAGTTTCTACTTTTTCAACAGTTGAAAGAGAATTCTTTACACCAGATCAATTTCCTTCTTCTGAAGTTTGCTTTACCTGTAATTGATTCACCTACTTCAGCTTTCTTTATAATCCATTAAGTGTGGAGAAATGGTTTGCTGGACATGGGATTCTAGGTAGTTGTATCTTTTTCTTTCAAAACTAAATATTTGCCCCACTCTCCTCTGGCTTGCATTGTTTCTGAAGAGAAATTTGGTATAATACTTATCCTTACTCCTCTGTAGGTAAAGTCTTTCTCCCAGCTCTAGCTTCTTTCAAAGTTCTCTCTTAGTTGGGGGGGGTGTGTGCAATTTAAATATTATATAACTAGGTGCTGGATTTTTTGGAATGTATCCTGCTTGGTGTTCTCTGAGCACCTCTGTTCTGTAGTTCAGTATTTATCACTGAGTTTGGAAAGCTCTCTGTAGATTTCTCAAATGTTTATACTGTTCTGTTCTCGTTCCCTTTGCTTTCTGGTATTCCTGTTTCTCTCACACTCTTTCAAACCTGCTCACAGTTCTTGGGTGTCCTGTTTTAACTGTTTTGTTTTTCTTTTCTTTTTCTCTTTGCACTTCAGCTTGGGAAGTTCCTATGGAACCATTTCAGGCTCCCTGAGTCTTTTTGCAGCTGTGCCCAGGTTAGTAGTGAGCCCATCAAAGGCATCCTTCCTTTCTTTCATCCTATTTTTGATTTTGAACAGTTCCTTTTGATTCTTTCTTAGAGTTTTCATCTCTCTGCTTACATAGCTTTTCTGCTCTTCATGTTGTCTAACTTTTCCCATGAGTGCCGTTAGCCTATGAATCATAATTATTTTAAATATCCTGAATGGAAAATCATAATTGTTCTAAATTTGATGTCTGGCAATGCCAACCGAACCGTCAGATCTCAGTCCACCATTGCACTGTCTCTCCAGACTTTGTTTTTCTTGTCTTTATCAGGCCGTGTGCTTTATTGTTTTGTTTTAGGTGAAAAGTTTAACAGAGCTTGGTTAATAGAAAAATGAGGTAAATAGTACTTGGGTGTGAAATTTTTCATTAAGCTGGCTAGTGGCCAGGCTGTGTTAATGCTTAGTTAGCTGTAAGTGTCAGAGGCTGAGACGTCCTCCCCAGGGAGGACTCCTGGCCCTGCAGAGCTTCCAGCTGCCGTCCCGCGTCTCACGCAGCAGCCCTGTTTGTGTGGCTGTCAGGAGAGGAAGGGTGTTATAATGTCTCTAATAGAAGTCAGTCTTTTGTGACCTTATGTCTTGGGGCTGTGATGTTTCTCTGTGCTTTTCCAGCCAAGGAGCCCTGTTTTTCGTACTTGCCTTTTGCTGCTTTCCCAAGCACGGTGCTCCGAATCTGTTTCTCTGAAGCCTGGCACTCACTGATTGTGACGTGAGCAACAGTGAGAAAGGACAGCTGATGGAGGACCTCCCTGACGAGCTTCCTTGGAGAGAAAGGCTTTATTATGGAGAAGGATCTGGGATATGTCACAAGGACTTTTCCTCTCGTTGCTCTGCCAGAGATAAAGGGAGACATTTCTGGAATCGTCACAGAGAGTATCAAGTGGGGTTCCTGGGAGGGAAGATCATGAAAGTGGGGAGCCCCCGGACTGCAGCCCCCATCCAGCATGCTCCCTCTGACACCCTCCGCACTCGGCTGCTGGCCATGCGTCAGTGGCCAGGTCAATGTCCCCCCACGCACAGCCCCGGCATTTCTCCTCCATGTTGCACGTCTTGGCTGTGATTCTCTGTATCCACCTGTCTTTCTCCGTTTCTGGGGGGCATTCTGACCTACAAACTCAGTTGTCTGATGGGTCCAGGAAAGCCACTGATTGGGGGTTTGTCTCACCTTTTCATGACTTGAGGATGAAAACGATGACTTCCAAGTCTTTTACATGACAAACAGAAGTCCCTTGGATGATTTTATTTTCTTAATACATCCTTTTCTAAACTCTGTGAATTGTTCAAACTGTTCCAGTTCAGTTGAATATTTCATAGTATAACAAATGCTTAACTCATGCACTTTCTATACTCAGAATACTCAGATACTACTTAAGACTTAATTCTAATTATAGTAGTCTCCAAATTCCCGCATCACTTGTAATGTTGCAGGGTATAATCTGAAACACACACACATAGGTATACACACGTACACACATGTACTGTGTCATATGGACTAAATTATCATTCACTTTGGGAAATACTACTAGTTACACTTCCAGTGGGCTAAAAGCCAGCATGTGCTACCTAGATTGTCATTTATAAAATGTCCTGAGATTTTTCCTCAATGCTGGTTTATAGAAAGTATTTTCTGTCTCTGTCCACATGTCGGCAAAGAGAACAAAGTGCTCTCTTAAGTCTTCTGTATAAAGACGCTGATTCCATTCATGACCTTTCCACCCTCATAACTTAATGTCTCCCCCAAATATCCAAGTCCAAATAGGTTTGGATAGGGACGGCGCCTATGGCTCAGAGGAGTAGGGCACCGACCCCCATATCCCGGAGATGGCAGGTTCAAACCCAACCCCAGCCAAAAACTGCAAAAAAAAAAAAAAAAATAGGTTTGGATATTAGGTTTTAATGTATGAATTTTGGGGGAGGGCATATGCATTAAGTCCAAAGCAATTGTGTTTTAAGGTTTCCTGTGAAATTGGTTAGAAAATTAATGAAGCAGGTAATGGTCTGTGTTACCCTAACAAGATACATTTTTTTATGAGTAAAGAGATTCATCTACTTGAAAAAGGAATAAACATGTTTCCTTTTCCCCAAACTATGTCTGATCCATTAGTTTAAAATGACCTCTTTAAATCTATTAAGGTTACCCTGTGTGTACGTCTAGAGAAAGCACGTTGTCGTGTGCTGAGAGAAGGGCTGAGCAGACACACAGAGGGGCTGGTGAGTGTTTCTGAAGTTACCGGGGCACATGCTGCTGGTTTCCCCATAGATTTATTTGATAATTATCCTGGCCTCTTACACAGCATATTTATCCTGGTCCCAGGAATATACTTTCAGAATATTATGGGATTAACGTGTAGATCTACCACTTAGTGTTATCAGCATTCCTTAGCAATTGTCCTTAGCATCAAGTCAGGGCAAATCGTTAGGACTAACACCTGCCCTTTAACTGCCCCCAGGGATCTCAGAGCCCTACTGCAAGAAGCATTTTGAGTTCCCCTGAGAAAATGTTTATGTAACTTGTAGATGACACAGCTCCTTCAAAGTCTGTATATCCAACTGAAATAACAAGTACCTACAACTATCCTGAAACACCTGTGGCTGCAAAACTTCAACTTCAGCACCTGTGGCTGCAAAACTCTGTGGTGAATTTCTTCTTGGGGCTGTCACATAACACAAAGGCTCCAACCAAATTCACTCCTAAATCAGAATTAGTTGTTAAATCTCAGGGTGTCTCCTCATTTCTAAGTACATTTAACAGTAACCTCTCTGAAGCTTATGACAAGATCATCAGACAAATTGCTTGATTCAAGGGTTTGATGGTAACACATTTTAGTCTACACTATTTTAAGCCTCACCCAGAAGGTTTAGTTTGGTGATTTCTCCATCAGAAATTTACATTGCCCTGTCTTCCTTCTGTAACACTGCACATTAAGTAATCTAGAGTTAATCCTCAGGGTTCTGACATCTGCACAGTCCTGGCATCACAGCATTGGAGAATCCCAGAGTGAGTGAGGACATCCTGTCTGACAGGTAGGATAACAAGCCCGCAGTGCCCAGGCCTGACCCTGGGAGCGTCCAGCCCTGCCTACTACCCATACCTTCCAGCTCCCTGCTCAGAGCATATTCTCTGTTTAGCTCACAGTCACTGCCTGTACATACAGAGTCATGTTACAATGAAAGGGCATCAACAATGCCTGAGATATTAATTTTAAGCTTAAAATTATATTGCAATTTATTGACTGTGACCAAATCTTTTTACATACAGTACATGGCTTTAACTGAATAATAACTATAACCATAGACCTGGCATTTTAAAAAAAAAGTTCTAAATTAAGTTACTATGAAGCTATAAATAAATTATATATGTATATATAAAGGCAGATAAATAAAGGTGGAAAATAATTTTCGAGTTGTCTATTTCCCTACTCAAACAAAACACCCATACTGAACTATTTTTTAAAGCACTTGAGATGGTTTCCCAAATATTGATAAACCATGTTATATCTTTCCCTTACTCCAATTTGAGAAAGAGAAGCAATAATTTATACTTTCTTAGTTTTTACTTTAGAAACAAACTGTCAGTGCAGTGTTTGAACAGATCTTAGACTCTGCTGTGCAAGGGAAATGTCTTAGTTCCCAGCTATCCCATTTCTCAGGTGTGTGATGAAGGCTCGGACCCTCCCCAGGTCAGGGCTGTGCGTGACTGGAAAAGAACACTGTTACTTACAGTGACACGCAGAGTAACACATGCCCAACACATGTCACTTGGGACTATCATTATCTTGTCCTGATTCAATAAGAAAAACATTGTCTTGACTGTTGAGAGGAGGACTGATGAGAGAGGAGGAAAAAATAATAAGTCAACCGTATAAATTAATATGTTTACCGCTGTTGACTGTTGAGTGCCTAAAACATGCCTGGTCTCTGTTAAGAAATTCCTTCTGAACTGAAATCTCTCATTCACATCCAGTATGCAGTTAAATGCAGAGTTAGTTTGTTGTTGTTGTTGTTGTTTTTAAATTTTAGATTGAGAAACTTGGGGCTTTCAGAAATTCACACACCCTTGCCGGAAATTATCTAGCTAGTAAGACAATGAAAGCCTGAATTCCATTTCTTTCCAATATCAGAGCTTGCACTTTTCTAGTTCTCAACTGGCTTCACGAAAGCAGAAGAGGCAATGTTTGCAGTTAGGTGAGTCCTGTCACTGAGCAAGGTGGGGGCTTTCAGAACTCACGCTGTCGTCACTGGTGAGAACACCAGGCTCGATCGCCTGGCCTGAAAAGGCTTTATAGAAATATGAGTAGAATAACAGAAGATGGAAAAATTCTTCCAATGAGCAAATAGTTTTCTACTATTCTACAGGAGAATGCTGCGAAGTAGGTAAACGTCACAGTAAAGAAGCTTAATAAGGGATTAGGTGAGGAAACAGGGAAAGTGTTTCTAGAAAACTCAACAGGACAAACAGGACACTTCAAACCAGAGGGCCCATTCCCAGGCTCAGGACGTCACCTTGGTCACCTGGAATCAGCAGCTCCTCAGCCTTCTTTACTATTTCAGCTCATGTTTTCTCTGCTTCCTTTCTAAGTACCTGGTATATTTAGGTCAAATACCAAAGACTTCAGCACTTTTTTTTTTTTTTCTGTCCAAGATAAAGAGAATAACCACAGCTGACTTTCTATGAGTTTGAAAGTTTTAAAGGCCAAATGACTAAAACACAAGCTAATTTTAAAAAATGAGGGAGAGCAGAGAAAAGCGAAAAGAGTTTTGCAAATAGCATTTCTTTCAGGAACATCCTTAAGTCCTCCAGATGATATTAGCTGTGGCTTTTACTTTAATGCCAAAAATGTGTGAACTCTTTTGCAGCATTTGCTGTATGAAGTTGCACTGACTGCCAGTGAGTGTTTGCAGCCTCAACTCCCTTACTAGAAAGGCTTCTGGTGGGTAAGACCATTGTTTTCCCTTATTGTTTTCCTAATGCTTAATACAGTGCTGAGATAGACAATACCTATTTATTTATTGAATGTTATCAGCATGAAATAGAGAACGGAAACTACCCCAGAACCCTTATTTTAAACAAAAGCTCTGACCACAAGGAGCTTTACAGGGGCCCGTGCATTACAGCTCATTTAGCAATTCTCCAACCCATATGTTTCTCTGTGTTTATTGCTGCGCCAAGACAGAGTTTCATGTCCACCGGATGCATTCTACACATTAGGATTCCATTTTCATACTTTTCCCAATTGTAATTAAGCTTATGAAGAATCCTTGACAAATCTGTAAGCCAGGACGTCAGCCACATGTTACCAGAATTGTGTTGAACACACTGCCAGTTGCAGACCAACCTTCCCATCATGCTCTTTGCGGCTTGATAACCAGAAGAACTTTCCAATCAGCAGCTGTAAGGGATATTATTGTTTGGATAAAACCCAGTTTCTGTCCCTCCTTCTTAATTAATGTGATCATCAAAGACATCTATAAAAATAGGTCTCTAATTAATTGTAGCCAATTAAATTTTAAACTAAAAATCCAGTGATTATTATTCTATGTATTAGATATGATGCTGCCTTTCTTAAAAACATTTTCTGATGAGAAAAATGCCCACACAATGCCATTAAATTGGGCAGAAATATATTTTAAAACTATGGATAATTATTTTGAGTTGAATTCCCTAAATGTTACCTCCTATAACTTACATCGAAAGTGCACCCAAAAAAATCACAAGGCCGTGTAGTATTAAAAAACTGTAAACTCATGTTAAAAATCTATAGAGCAATATCTGTGAATGTGTGGATTGTGAGGGAAGGAAAATATTTCATTTAAAAAACCAAAATACAGAAATGGATGGCCTTTACTTTTGTGAATTTTCTAGTAGGTCTTCCATTTAGACATTAATTAATAACCATAAATTCTGACAAAGGCAATTATTAATGATTTCATAAAAATCAGTTATTTTCATACCTAAAGGTATGAAATATATTTTCCTAGTTTGTGCAGCTGCCTACGTGAATCCACATATGAAGAGCAGGAAGGGAAAGGCCAGGGCACAGGCCAGTGGATGGCCAGCGCGTCTGACCCCCTGTGACTTCACACACGCCTGCTGGAAACACAAGCAGCCACGGAGCATTTCCAAGTCACAGAAAATAGAAAAATAGTCGTTTCATGTCAAATTACCTGGCAATAGCCATTCTCCTTCATTTTGACAAAGACCCTTCGGGTTTTCATTACTCTTACGGTGGTGCCAAGTCAAGTCTTACAGATTGTGGTTAAAGAATGAAGAAAAATGGGGCTGTGCACTCATCGTGATGCAGATGAGATGAGCACATCTATGCACACACGTGCTCCTACGTTTACACGTCCTGCACACGTAAAGATCATCTACGTGTGTGGATAGAGGCAGAGAAATATAACACAAACACCTCTGTTCACAGACATAACTTCTCTCCAGCCCTCAAAAGCAGATTTTCCTACATGGATTTCTTGTATTGATAAAAAAGGACAAAAAGCTATTTGTTGATAAAAACATATTTCATATAGTCTAACAATCTGAGAGTCTGATCCTTAGTTTGGATACTAAGTGTTTATACTGAGCTGTCAAATCCAGAGAGGACACGTCTGCATATAGTCTTCCTCCCCTCAGAACTGGCCTGTGTTTTCTTCCCTGAATTTCCATGAGGACGCGCGTGGCTGGCACAGCTCTGAGGCCTGGTGGTTTGCGTCTCCAGTAGAGGACAGAAGCAGAGACAGCAGGAGGACATTCGTGTCCAGTTAAACTCTGGCTTACCAGTTCCCAAGCCGTCCCGCCTAATACCTTTCAACAAGAAACCAGTACTGCCTGGTGGCGGTGGACCGGAGAACAGCATCACGCCACAGACGTGATGTCCAGGTTTGGAGACATTCACTGGGATATTCCTGGCAGAGACTCAGACTTTTAACACAGACACTTGATACGTAGAATACCCAGCACCTTGGCCACACAGAGACCCATCTGTCAGAATGGCATCCTGCCTACTGCAAACTTGGTTAGATCTTTTCAGCAAACCAGAGGTGCCAAGCAGGAGTGAATTTTCACAGGGAGTCTATATAAAATTGCAGGTGCCATCTCTTCTACAAGAAGACCTCCCCCTCTGCCAGTCCTCTCCCCAGTCCAGCGCCTCGGGAGAGCCACACCTGTTGACGTTTGTCCATCAAGCCCCCTAGATTTGCCCTGGAAAGGCAGAGCAGGCTCTTCAGACCATGCTCAGATGCCAAAAAGACAGGTGGTGCTGCAGCGGGCGTCTGATGGAGTCAGGAAGATAACTCACGGCATAAAAATGTTTTTATAAAAGAAAATAGAGTATTCTCCATGGGAGCCCGTTGAGACAGCTCCTTATAGGATCACAATTATAAAACCAAATAGAATGTTAGCACATTAGGATTACAAGAGTATGGGCTACTATCGAATTAAGAACTTGTTCCTCACATCAGCAGACACTGCTGACAGTGCTATGGGCAGCGTACAGACATGGCACAGCCCTTTGAAAAAGGATCATGGAGATAGAATCAGTTCACACAAGGTGCATTGGTACCTATAACTCGGCATTCATTTAACTTTAAATTCATGTTTTCAACGGAAGACATCTCTGTTCAACTGGCAAAGTTGTTTTCTTTCTCAGTCACTGAGATAGAAAGGTCAATGGTGGTAGCCTAGAAAGAGAAAGTGCATACTCAAATGCTGCTCTACTCAATAAACGCAAGAGGTTGAAATACCGGATGATCCTAATTTGGACACTCTCTAGTAGTAAATTCTAATGAAAATACTTTTAGTAGGATGGAAGCGCTCCAATTTGTACAAATAATCAACACATTGAATCCCACAAAAGCATAAATGTATTCATGATCTATAGATATATGACTTAATAAAAAAATGGGTTTCATATTTTTCATTTTTTAAAAAGAGTTTTCTTTATAGGTGATTTTATTTCAGCAAGTTGAATGCATCATGTCTATCGGGACATTACAACAGGTTAAAAGGCTGCAAGGTTCATGTGTTAAAATGGAACAGGAATATTTCACTTCTGCCAGAAATTACATAGCTATCCTCTGTCAACATCACATCTCCTGACTGATGAATGCTAAGGTCTCACACTGGCGGGGCGCGAGACATTCAACGGGGCGTCCCCCAGGGCGTGGTCTCCGCGACTCTTCCCTGGAATGTGACTCTTGGCAACACAGGATGCCAACACTGCCACTCAGAGCAGTACAGCCCAGAACGTGAATAGCACTGAGAGCAAAAACAGAGTGCAGGAGGAGTTCAGATGGAGGCCAGGATGTCTGAAGATTGCAGCGTTTGATGGACATTAAAAGTCAGCTGGAATTTGGAAGTGGTCACTGCGCTTAAGGCAGTTAAAGTCAGAAATGCAATACAGAAAATACATACTAAAATATATTTCAGAAAATTGGTATTAAAATATAGTATTTCAGTAAAGCTGAAATGATAAAAAAAAAAAAAAGAAAAAAAAACTTGTAATGCTATCCTAGAGTTAGGGATGTGAAAGGCATTCTTTTCTGTTTCTGTGATTTTAAGTAAGTGATCACGATGAGAAAATAAAAATAAACCTTCAACATTTATTATGTGAAAAACAATTGTTCCTGAGAAATTCTTCCTATAAATGAAACTCTATTTTGGCATCAGGCAACTATTGAGTTGAAAATTATTACAAAGGAGACGGCGATTGTCCAGGGGCCAAAGGACATTGCTCACTGTCCTCCTGCCTTGCCCTGAAAGGCCCGGGCTGCTTGGAGGATGCTTATTAATGCATTAGAAGCCTGTTGTTGTTTTTAATGCCAGTTATATAATTTGTATCCACTTTTGAGATCTTGGCACGCTCTCCTGTACTACCATTTTCAAGCAGAGTTTTGTTTAAAATGATTCTGAAGATATAGTGGATTAGCAAAGTTTAATTTATGCGATGAGAGAGGTTTTTTTTTCTCCCCACAATTGATTTGAACCTCTGCAAAATCAGAAAATAAATGGGAACTCAATCTTGTTGAAAAAAAATCCAATGTGATAAACATCGTCTTTCTTTACTCAATCTCATGATTTCAGTCAAATAAATCCATTCTTTGAATGATAACATTTCCATAAGCTTGTCAAAACTTTTCCTTCATTAATCTGACATAGAGCCACCATATGTACGTACCACATTTTTATATTTTATACATAAACACATCTCCGTGCATGAGCTTGTGCACACGTGCACATCAATAGCATCATTTGCTCACCACGCACAGACTCACTTCGGAAACTTAACTTTTTATCCCTCAATAGAAAATGAGTCTTAACTAAGATATTAAAGAGTCTTAAATAATCCCAGTACATAACCAAGTGAGGTTCTGGAGACTGTGTGTGTGCACGCATGCACCTGCCACGCAGACGGGTGTGGTTTATTTATTTATTTTGTTAATTACAACTTGAAGCAAGACCTAATTGCTTCACTTTTAATTGTTTCAATACCTAAAATACATGAAGTATAACGTGCTTCCTAGAGACATACAGATGAATATTATAGTGTTACTTCCTTCAATGAGTGATAATTTAAGAGAGAAAAGAAAGATATATATATATATATATATATATATAAGTAACATGTCTCATTTATAAAAGGTTACGAAAAGGAATGTACTTAGTTACATTCTCTGATGCAAAATCAAAATCCTGTAAAGTTGAAACACACTTAAAAAGTATCTCAGGAATGGGGAAAAAAGTATCCAATGTACTCAGTACTACTGTGAAACCAATTTATAATCACTCACACTTGCATATGAAAAATGAATCACAACCTTAGACTAGGATGAAGGAGGGAAGGGGAGAGAGAGGAAAAGGGAGAAAATGGGTTGACGGAGGGTTAGTAGGGGACCCACACCATAGAGCACATTGCAAGTACAAGTTGGATCTATCAGGTGTAGAACACAAATGTCTTAATGCTATAATTGGGTAAATGAGCAGAAAGCTATGTTGAATAGTATGATGTGAGCACTCCAATTTGTACAAATAATCAACACACTGAAAATGGCATAAATGTATTTATAATCTGTGTACAAAAGACTTAATAACAAAAGAAACACACTTAAAATGAAAGTATTTATTTAGTCATAGCTGTAGTTCAAAAACAATCTCTTGACCAAACAAAATAGTTCTGCCAATGTAAGTCTATTTAGAACCACAATTTAGTGGTAAATGTCAAATTCTTTCTTGCTACAAAAGTTTGCTGGTGGTTAAACTTTAGCAGAAATAAATGATCTGGTAATTTTGAGATAGCAGAAATGGGGCCAAATTTTTCAGTAGACAACAAAAACTCACACCACCTCAATTTACATTAACTATAAACCTTTCTATGTCTTTTTAGCTTTAAATCATCAGCTTTACATTTTAAAGCACCATGCCAACATTTATTGTGTTAGAAGGTGAAAGTTTGCATCAGCTTCGTATCATTCACAAAAGGCTGATGCAAGATTCAACAGTCTAAATGTGGTAACCCTGCCGTAATATGGAAACTTTCAGTATCAGTATGCTAACATCTTGCACCAGTAATAAACACGGTAGGTGCCATGGTTTAAATGCGTCCTCCTCAAAACTCAGGTGTTGCCAATGAGACAACATCAAGGGGTGAGGCCTATAAAGGGAGATTGGGCCATTGCTGCTCTCTCATGAGAGGACACCAACACAGAGCCGTTCCCCTCTGGCCTCTGCCTCCGCCACGTGATTACACGCCAGTCCTGTCTTCTAGAAGAGGCAGCGAAAGGCTCATCTAGGAAGCCAAGAACAGCCCGTAACAGACACCAGACCTCCAGTGCATTGATCTTAGACTTCTCGGACTCCAGAACGGTGAGAAATAAATTTCTGTTTCTTATAAACAAGTTTCACGCATTTTTTGCTATAGCAGCACAAAGTGGACTAAAACAGTAGGAAAAAAATAAGAGGAAATACTTTACTAAGAAGAATATGTTCCAGCTCCATCCATGTAAACATGAAAGAGGTAAAGTCTCCATCTTTCTTTAAGGCTGCATAATATTCCATGGTGTACATATACCACAATTTATTAATCCATTCCTGGATCGATGGGCACTTGGACTTTTTCCATGACTTAGCAATTATGAATTGGGCTGCAATAAACATTCTGGTACATATTCTTCTTAGTAAAGTATCTCAAGAATAGAAGAAAAAGTATCCAATGTACTGAGCCCTACTATGAAACTAATGTATAGCTTTCATATGAAAACTATAACCCAATTATAACCTCAGAATATGGAGAAAAGGAGGGGAAGGGAGGTGGGGGGATGGGCGGAGGGAGGGTGATTGGTGGGATTACACCCATGGTGCATCTTACAAGGGTACATGTGAAACTTACTAAATGTAAAATATAAATGTCTTAACACAATAACTGAGAAAATGCCAGGAAGGCTATGTTAACCAGTGTGATGAAAATGTGTCAAATTGTATATAAAACCAGTGTATGGTGCCCCATGATTGCATTAATGTACACAGCTATGATTTAATAATAAATAAATTAAAAAATAAAAAATAAAAAGCAGATCTGGGAAAAAAAGAACTGTGTATATTTACTTCACAGAAAAGTGAAAATGGTTGAGAAAAGATACAACTTATAGAAATAAAACATTAAAATTGGTAAAAAAATAATAAAAAAAAGGAAATGTCAAACTGAAGGCAAGACTACGGTCAACAGTGGGGGCTCAGCAGACAGAGCCCCACTTCATAACTTGGATCTCTGTGCCGCCGAGTCCCACCTTTGCTAAGAACCTTAGGATCATGAGACATAAGCCTTTAAATAGGTCATAGTTCTATCCACGTTTATGGTAAATAGGGTTGTTTTCATGATTGTTTGAATCAACTGCTTCAAGGGTCTCATTTCGACTAATTGCGTAATGAGGAAATGCTCATTGAAAAGGCTGAAATTAGGAATCCATAAAATTCAATCTTATCTTGAAAATCAGTTTGATAGAATTAATTTTCAATTTTTAAGTGTATCTCTGCAGCAAGATCATATTATCTGAGAATTCGTGGGTGAATTTACTTAGGACCTCCTCTCAGAAATCATGATTACGGTCCAGGGAGACCATTCAAGTCGCTTCTTGTCGTCTCTCGCTCACACTCCACTGAGAACCTTCTGACACCAGCCAGAAGCCGTGGGAGTGCTCAGCCCATCTGAGTGGGAGTGCTGAAGACATTTCGTGTTATAAAACTACACTCAGGAAAATACAAATTCCATTATAAATTCTGTTTCAATGTTCCAAAACTAGATCAAAAAGTGCCATGATTTTCTATGAGGCATGTATAATATGAATTGGTGATAGTTCATGTTGTTTAAGGTCATTTTAAAGGTAACAATTTCTATACACTGACCTCTGAAAACACAGTGTTCTCCATCTATATACACATAGTGCGTGATACCAAACTTACAATGGTTAAAATTACATTGTAAGCTGTGAATGTACACGTTGAGAAAGATATTAACACTTTCAATATACTTTTATGTATTTTCAAAAATGCATTTTTTTCTACTCAGACAATAAAAGGATAACTAAGTTATGTTAACTGCCCATAGAAGAGGTAGTGTGTGTGTGTGTGTAAGAATGCTATGCAGTGCTTACACACTCTAAGGAAGATTTATTTTTAATTGCTGTTTGGGTTAATGACGCTTCCCCACTGACCATTTTTTCTTAGATGTTATTTGCAGCAATCATACCAAGAGGCCTTTCCAAAGGTTCAGAATAATTTCATTCCACCTGGAAAAATTCCCAAGAGTGACTATATTCACACAGACTTGAATGTTTCAGGCAAGAAGAAACCTCCAACCCTTTGAACAGACTCTCGAAACTGTCTGAAACAGCTGCTCTCCTCACTCAGCTCGCTTTGCCTCAGACGCAATCTTGCAATTACCTTCCTATGGGAAGTCTTTCCAGAATCCTCCAGCATAAAGAAAACTTGTCTTTAGAGCACTGTAGCCTTCTTGGTCATGATTCATAAAACCACTCTGCTGAGATTTCCCATCAACTTACAGGTACCTCCCCGAAGAACCAACAAGGAATATTCTAGAGGGATCAGGTAATGTGTGTATCTCTTTCATTGCATCTTCTGTTCTAATGTCAGGATATACACAATGAATATGTTATGAATAAAAGTATGAACAATTATGTGAATAGTATCTTATTGCATAACCTGTCCCTGCCCTAGCCCATTCCTACCCGGTATTCCAGAACACATGAATTAGACCAGCATATTTCCCACTACACGTTTTTAGAGAAGAAAGTTTAGTAATTAAAAGTCAGAGAGACCTTTATGAATAAGGATGTCTAATAAGTTGATAGAGTAACTTAGATGTCTTCTTCCTATCTGAACATTTGACTTCTTTTACATTATTGCGACAACTATTTCTACTCTCTCAATTTTCCAGTGCACATATTATACTGACTTTCTATAAAAGTAATTCATAGACCACATCACAGAAGGTCTGAAAAAGGAGCATTGTGCCTGTCAACATTTCACATATGCAATCTGAGTAATTGCCCTGGAAAAAACCCCTGGATTCTGGATGCCAGACCATCTGTTTATGGGCATTCTGGGTTTTCAGGTTCTCGTATCACAGTCTCAGGGGTGTCACCAGGGACACCATATTCACTCTGAATTCTTCTTCATATTGAATTCTTCGTATTCATTCTTCTCCTCTACAGGGTGGCAACCTGAAAAGATCCTTTGCCACGTTGTTCCTGCAGCTCGGGCTTCCACGGGCGTCACCTCTAAGTGTGCCTAGTTCTCCCTTCTCCTCGTCATCTTCTCCCCAGTTTTGGTGCCCGCGCACGTCAAGTACTTTCCATCACGGAAACCCTCGTGCTCATGATCACACTAACTGCTTTTAACATTTACTGAAGATAAACGGGAAGTTGCCTCTTAGGCCTCACTCCAACAATTTTCAAACTTGGGCAAATGATCTTGAATAGGATTTGAAATAAAGGGCATATCAGTTATACTAGCGCAAAGTTAGAATAAATATTTCAAACCACATAATACCATCATTGTCTTAACTCTGGATGGCTACCAAAGACTTTCTCTCAATAGTGACTCAACAGTAAATACAAGTGTCTATTCATTAAACAGCTCCTTTTTTCTTCTGCCCGTCGCCCTGGGCTTGTTCATGCCTGATTTCTAAGCCAACCTGAGTTGATGATTTTGCATGGGCTATTTGGGTGAACAGTGTTTTCCTGAAGTGTGATTAACTCAAACGATTAGAAGTGTAAGAATGAACTCCCTTGAGATGACCTCAGAGACAGTTCACATCTTTATTACACTGTCTGCTTTGAATTCCACAAGGTTTCCTGCATCTACACATTAGCTCTCGTACATTTATGTAGGGAAAAGCTGAATGAGACAGTCAGTGTTTTGGAGTTGGGAGGACTGTAGGAATTTATCAAATAAGGAAATCACTTACTCCATAGCACTTAAATTTGGAGTTCATACATTGGAAATGAAGTTAACTACGATAGCAGATTTTTTTTATAATAATCAAATTGAGATAAAGGAGTAACTGGCCTGTAAACCACATGCAGTCTACAAACCTTATTTATTTGTACAAGTTTTGTTAGTGTGGGTTCTATAGGGAAAGGAGGTACTTTAGTAAGCTATTCAGATCATCTTGGAATCTGAATCAGGCTGTTGTTTTAGAAGAATCTGAATTAGGCTGTTGTTTTAGAACGTTTTAGAATAAAACTCACTTTCATTTTCCACTGTTGCTCAAAATTGCTCTCACTGTAGGAAAAGAAGTGGTAACTCAGACACGCCCCCACCCTCAAGAATTCAACAATCTGAGCAAGCACCCAGACTCCCAAACAAAAGTCTATGGGCGCTCCTTATAGTGAATAGAAATGTGACAATCTCTGTTAAACAAAAATGTCGGATCAACTTTGAGTTCTATTTATGTAAGTTTTATTTCTGTCTACCTAACCATGACAGACAATTGCAAAAAGAATTTTATATCATCGTACTGTGATAATTTCAGCAAAATATCTTAATTATATTTCTGCAAAATTGGTTCCCTTTCAAGAATGTGAACTTTTTCTGTTCTATGTATACGGTACTAAATACTACGAATAGGGTATTTTCAATAAAAATATTTAACATAACATAAATAAGCATAACAAGTATGAAACCTACAAAGAACATCCATTCATATAATGTTAGTAGAGAGTCACTCAAATTTTGATACACTTATCATGTTATTTCCATTTTACATGTTAGAATGCGTAAGGTCAGGGAAGGAAAATAACTTTCCCAAACTTCCCCTATTACCTACCAAAAGATGAATCTAGGATATAGACCCCAATCTTCTCTATCCAAATCCCAGGTCTTTCTCTTTATTATGAAATCTCAGAAGCTTTACATCAAAATAGTGTCTCTCCAGAGCACAAATAGATACAATCAACATTTTTGTAATGAATGACTGGGCAACATCTATCACGTACTCTTAGATAGTGTCAAATGTATTTGAATATCTCAGACCTCGAAAGGAAGATATAAGATTATGATGTTGAAAACTATTAAGAAAGAACAGATTCTGGCTCTTCCTGACTATTCAGTCCCCGAGCAGTGGACACCAGGAAGGCGCCAGGAAGGGTGTCTCTAACATAGCTTCATCAGAGAATCAAACTGGACAAAATCAGTGTTTTATCAGGTTTAGTGTATGTGTGTGTGTGTGTGTGTGCGTGCGTCCCACATTTGAGTGGGGAAAGAGGCTCCAATAAATCAGCCTGAGGGTTAATTTCTAGATACAAGCAGATTTCTCAGCCAGAGGATTCTTGTTCACATTCTGATATTTCTTTAGCAGGTAATTTAACTCATGGAATTTTGTAGTTCCCATCTACCATTCCCAGCCAGAGGGTTATAGTCAGTTTTCCCAGTTTCCCCGTCGTGCTCAGCTAGGCATTCCTTCCAGGCTGATGAGTGCAAAGGGAAAGCTCACTGACCAAGCGAAACTGACAAACAAAACGTATCTGTTTTAACAATGGGCTTGTGCCTTTGAACTTGTAACAAACTATGTTTTATTCTATCAGGGTTGGTATTCATGAGACGCCATATCATAAATCCAAAGTGCACTCAGACCTAGCAAGTTCAAATTTTCAAATTGCAGGGTAACGGAAGAGGCTGCTATTACATTTACTTTTTCTGTGTAAAAAATGAATAAACAGGGATGGTGCCTGTGGCTCAAGGAGTAGGGCGCCAGCCCCATATATGGGACGTGGTGGGTTTGAACCTGGTCCCAGCCAAAAACTGCAAAATAAATAAATAAATAAAGAATAAACAGATATGTCAGACGTAAATATGAATTTTTTTAATGGTTTGGACAAAAGGAAGTAATAAAATGTCTACCATTTTGTGAATCCCTTCCCCTGACCTGCCAGGAGCTCTTTATCTTTACAATATTTTCCTCTGTGAGAGCTACAATTGGACGACGTAATTCTCTAAAACTTATTGTCAGCAATTGCATCTACTAGAAACTAGAATCTCAAAACTGGATGTGATTTTAAATGCCAATATGTAAACTCTAGTTATCATTTTTTGTTTTTTGTTTTCAAATAAACATCTTCATTTCAGTATGGAAGTGATATAGAAGGAAAACAAACTCAAATAAGAAAGTAAATACCTAATGAAAAGTCAGTGACAGTTCCTTAACCTTTAATCTCTTTGCAAAAACAACATGGTAGGCATTGTTCTATTCTGTTTGGTTTTTCATCCTGTTTAGCACAAATGTTCCATCTAGGACTTTGCCGTCTATACTATTACTTACTTTTTCTTTTTTTGCAGTTTTTGGCCAGGACCGGGTCTGAACCCGCCACCTCCAGTATAAGGGGCCAGTGCCCTACTCCTTTGAGCCACAGGTGCCACCCCACTATTACTTACTTCCTAAAAAATAATTTACTTCTGCTCTCACGTCATCTGTCGGTCCTGGTGTACCTACCACCGCTCCATGTCTTGGGCCAGTTTCTGAAAGCTCCTTTTTATATGTATGCGGATTTATATAAGTAATTTGCTATCATTGGGCATTAAACTGTTACCAGCTTTTTGTGATAATGAGCAAAGATATCATTGTTTTAATTAACTTTTAAACCATTTACTTGGATCCAAGTCTAAAAATAAAAAGAAGCATTTGTCTACTGAACATGCTACTTTCTTCCTTAAAAAATGCAATGCAGTAATGCCTGGCATCTGAAAGGTGTGCTCCCTTCTCCATTTTGATGAACATCAAACTAGTACTGTGTTCTTGCTTCAAATGCATTATTTCATTTAATCAGAATATACAGCCCTGTCAGATTGCCCAGACAATAAATGTCGGGGTGCACAGTGTGCAAGTTCACCCCACGGCCCACAGGTGACATCTAGACTGAGGTCCTGGGGTCAAGCCTCTGTTCTATGTCCTCATGCAGAAAGCAAGTGATTTGGAGATGGCCGACAGGGGCCAGCGGGGGCCGGCAGCTGGCCATGGGCTTACTAAGCTAGCAGATAACCTGGAAATGCTCTGCCTCTTGTTCTGGGCTGGGAAGGACAGGAGGCAGGACACCTCTCCCGGCAGAATGACCCATCCAGGGATGTGGTGATGAGATTGTGAAGCACAGCTTGGGAGGAGATAAGTCAGATGAGACCTCTGTGGTAGAGACATAAACAGAACCAGGCAACACGTCTGTTCCTCTGCACAGTCTCACAACCTTGGATTCTCCCTAGATAACTCCCTTACACTCCCAGACAAATCCTGTAAACTTCCCCTTCACTATGAATGTAGAATCTGACCAAGACGCACCAAAGAGCCTTGTCCTGTGCACAAGGCTGCCATATAAGTCCCTTTCTAGGTGTTTTCCACATAACATCTCAAGTAATTCAAACACAAGTCTGCTCAAAACTCTGCAGTCACTCTCTATATCATCAGAGATAAAAGTGAAACCCCTTCTACTGACACACGATGTCCCAAGCCCCATCCCTTTCATCTCCCTGGGCTCCGTCTGCTTTGTGCAATGGCTACAATGACGATCTGACGGATGGGTAGGGTCATTCAGTGGGCCTATCCACAACAGCACATAGAAAGTATCCGGCTCAGAGTAAGGGCCGGGCAAGTAGTCATCACCACTGAGGGTGGAATTCAGGTGGAATTTGTATGTTGAAGTGCTAACCTCCAGTAACTCGGGCTGTGATTTCATTTGGAGATAGGAGCTGCAAGGAAGTAATTAAGTTAAAGCGAGGTGCTTAGAGCAGGCCCTGATCCAGTCTGACTGTGTCTGTATAAGGAGAGAAAATGTGTGGACACCCAGAATGATATCAGGGATGTCCCTGACAAAGGAAGGACTCTGTGAGGACACAGTGCGAAGCTGCCTCTGCAAGCTGAGCAGGGGCCTTGGGAGAGGGCGCCTGTAGACACTTTGATCTTAGATATCCAGCCTTAGAGCTGTGGGCAGTGCATTTCTGTTGTTTAAGCCATCCACGCCATTATGCTGTGTTGTGGAAGTCCCGGAAACCTAAGAAAAGTTTTAAAAGACTCCTTTTAAGTAACAGGTATACAAGAACTAGGTACCATCTGATAGCAGTTTTCTCCACAGAGATATTTTTAAAGACTATGTAGGGTTGTGATATGGAAGATATTAGATGTCACAGGGAAATCTTCCTTGGTCTTTCAGAAGGACCAGGTAACACTCACCTCAGCCTACACCAGGGAATAGTCAGTCTCAGCGTGTGTCCACGCCATTTGTCTACAAATGATTTAATCATTTGCCACGCCTCTCATCTAATTCTATTACTCAACACATCATTCTTCACCTCTCCCAGAAATCTTCTGCTTCTGTTTATCTTTCCCTCTGGAGACTGAACTTCCTAGAAGAGGTTAGGTGAAGCTTGACCCATGGTTACTAGGAAGCCACATGTGACGGAGGCAGGAGAGGAGACTCAGCCATTTCCAGAACTCCTTTCCCTAAATCACCCCCGCTGGAAGTTTCAAGGTTACACAAAGGCAGTTAGCAACAGAGGGTTGGAAAATCCTCTAGCTGCTGATGTGAAAATATATTGTAAGGGCTTATTTAGCTCCTAAGTAAAGTTACAGTTACAGGCCTGGAATTTTAACACTTTATATTAATGTTAAACAGCACAGGAACATGGGGCCAACTGGGGAAGAAAATCCAGGGGGCCAGGGATGAAGGGACTAGCCTTCGTTCTGCTACCGCCTTCTGTGTGCCTTTAAATAAAGTTACTCAAACTGATATTGTTGTAGGTTCTAGGTTCATGTCCTGTACCATGTAGGCATGGACAGATACTCTACAATTCCAGCAGGCAATGAGCAATCCTTTCACACATTAAGTGTGTTGTCTTAATTAATCATATAAATATTGAAACACACTTTATTTCACTCAAACATACCATGTAAGTGGTAATTGTATTCATAGAATACGATAGTAATATGAAAATCTAATAATATTCATTAGATTATTAAATGAATACTAAAATCTAATAATATTACTAAATATCTAATATTACTAAATTCTAATTATTACTAAAATCTAACAATATTCATTCACGTATATATATGAATTCATGTACACACACACACACACCCCTACCTTTGAGTAATAGGCCCCTGAAGAGAAATTAGATGTACTACTCATTTACTAGTATACTCAGCCCACCTGGCTGAAAATTATTAGAAACTACAGCAGAATGTATAGCTGAGTGAGCCAACTCCTGGCCCCAGCATGTATTCTGTCTAGTTTAAGATTCCCTGCTATGAGTGGCAGAGGTAAGAACACAGGTGAGTTTATCACCTGTCTCCCCAAAGTCTAGTTCCCGCCAAGTCCAGAAACATTAACACACCATACCCCAGGTCTCAATTTTTAGGTCATTTCTATTGTGGAAAATGCCAGTGAATTGCTAGTTTCTGACACAGGATGGACACCAGGGGCTAGAAAGCATGACAACGTGGAAAGAGAGGGAAGACATTTCAGTTGCAAAGTTTATATTTTTGGCTTGCTCCCATTATGCACATGGGATCTACTCTGTATCTAAATTCTTAATAGTGTTTTCCTGGATTTTTTTATACCCCATATCTAGTTCTTTTGGGTAACCTACTGTCTAACCCAGTACAGGTCCCAAAACTTACGGATGCTTGTGGAACCATGAGTTCATAATAAAATCAGAGTAAGATGATACGTGCGTTACCCCTAGGAGGCATAAGGAAAAAACACGTCTGCCTTAAGTAGCTTTCACTTAATTGACCACAAAAATTGGCTTGGAAGACAGGTAATTACACAAATATTTTACATTTTCCATTAGCATAATGTGACTGATTTTATTCGTTTTGCTCTTAATTTGTATCGTGCACAAATTAATGTTATTTGGGGCAGACCGAAATGATTAAATTAAACCCACTTTCCTTTCTATAGTTGCTTTCTCCTTCAAATTTGAACCTCCTGGTGGCAGCCTCCAGCCTCCTTTCCTGAGTGTGTAGTTTTTTTCTCTTGCCATGCAGGAAGTGTAAACATTCTGGGCCTCTGATGGTAGGTGTGACTGTGTAACTTGCTTTGGCCAATGAGTGGAACAGACCAGTGTGATCACAGGCATTGGGTACATTTAGTTGTCCAAGTCAGATTCCCAGCCTGCTCTGCCTCTACCGTGCCAGTCATAGAAACACACCTGGTTAATGATGGACAATGCTGACCTAAAGGAGGCAGCTGCCACAGTCACCAGAACTAGAGCTGATTTCCCCCAGAAACGTTGGGGACCATTTGTTGCCACACTATAAAAACTAACTTTATCATGAACTATAAAAAAGTCCATCTCCCTTGTAGAAAGGAATTACATTCGCATTTCTGTTTAATAGTATGTAAAGTAATGCTACCCCAGATGAAACTCTGGAGCTGTCCCCAGTACAATCTCAGCACATGAGCAACTTGGAGAGCACAGCTCTCAGGCGAAGGCACGGTGAGGCTCAGAAAGCCATTTTATAAATAGTTTATCTTGTTAAATATATTAAAATGCAGTATATTTCTCAAACATTTTAAAAATTCTAAGTGTACGAATTGTAATATGTGTTTTAGAAATGATCTTTGGACACGGGTATGCTTACATAACAAATCCTTATGCAATATGTCTTAGTGACTCAAATTCAGAGCAAAAAATTTAAAAACAACTGCTTTGAGAGATTCACATAAGTATAAATAAATAAAATGCACACTCAACAGCATGATGGCATGTATTTAAGCAATTTTCATTTGGAATTTTGTAATATTTAGTCACATCTCCCTTCCTTCTAAATGAAATGATTAAATCAATACAGTTAGCTTTGCTATGATTAACTTTGTAAACTTTAAATTTGTTCCCTTCATTTTTTATTTTGGGATGACTTAAATATAATTTGTCTCTTGTTAAAAAATATGATTCTTACATGAAATTATTTTAAAAAGTAACATTTGGTATCAAGTAACTACACACTCGATATATTTTTATGTTAAAAAGAAACTACCCAATGTCTGATTTTGGAAGCTAGAATATCTGCAGACAGAGTTTGTTCCTTCTGTGAGCTGAAGACACAAAGGTTTCCAAAATCTCTCTGGCAGTTTCTCTTAAACAGAAATAATCTACTACCTCATTAAGGCCTAGTTCCATTAAAATGAAATATAAATCAAGGGTTTTAGCTAGAAGCTAATTGAAAATATAGTTCTAAGCTTGTCAGGCAGGGACTTGTCTTAGCAACCTGATAGTTCAGCATTTTGGCAAATAGAATGAATAGTGTTCCAAGAAAACAGGTGTCTGTGTGTTCCGAAGATGAGGTGGCTGTAGGAAAAACTCTGACAAGCTCAAAACAGGCTGACACAGAAATGATCAGTGTTGAGCATCATCCTTAAAAATAACACAAGTTAAAATAGATTTAAGTGTAAACATTTAAATGTTTAATATAGTTTTTAATCCTCCTTTTCTGCTCAATAATTCAAGTCTTCAATTACAAGTCTTTTTCTGTTCCTCCCAAAGCACTATATGGTGTAATAATAATTTTGTTATGCCTTAAAATTTCTGCCTAATAGTGAGATACATGACTATAGGTACCTTATACGGATTGAGCTAAAATGCTGAAATTGAAGATAGAAGTTGGAAAAACCACATGGTATAACTAATTTCTTTTGCTAATGAGATAAAACATATTCTCTTTTTTCACTTTAAGAATCAGGTAATCAAGGTGCTTCCTTTGGTAGCTTGAAATATTTAATCATTTTAAATTCTTGCCTAGATTTGTTGTATATTTAATACTTTTTCTTTTCCTCTTTATTTTTCTCTCTCTCTTCCATCCTTCCTTTTTTCTCTTTTCTCTCTCTTCGTCCTTCCTTTTTTCTTAGCCATGCTTTCCAAATAAGTCTGTTATGACGGCACTAGCAAATTTTAGCAAAGCAACAGCAACGTTCTCCGAGAGGAACACAATCTGTCCAGCTGTATACCCATGTATTAATATGCTGTTTAAATATAGTACCTCCCCTTTTGGTAAATTGGTGCTTCCTCCTCACCATCTGTTCTTATGGGAAAAAGTCATATTTTGGGTCTTTGTGTCAAGATAACGAAAAATAATTTCAAAACCAACAAGAAGAGAACTGTTAGGGCAGAAGGTAAGTAAATGCCAGCATTTGCTCCGTGAGTTCATAAAAGAAAGAAAAATACTTTTAGAAAGTTGACTTCGATATACGTCATGTAAGAGTTTTGCAGCAAGTAGAGCGTTTCCTCAGGAGCCACAGCATCTTCCCCGAGGGCTTGTAAAGTGGGTGGGAGGATGGACGGATGGATAGTCGGTGAGGGAAAGACCTAGGAACTTACAACTGATCTCACTTCTTCCCTGTCCTTTTGCTTCTTAGAGAACTTGCATGTGAGGTCCCTACATTTTGTGGCTCAAGGAGTAGGGCGCCGGTCCCATATGCCAGAGGTGGCGGGTTCAAACCCAGCCCCAGCCGAAAAAAACAAACAAACAAACAAACAAAAAAGAGAATAAAAAATGTTTGATTTAAACATTCACAAATACAGATTGGGCAGAACAGCCAGTGGGATTTCATCTGTTAAGTCTTTAAACTTCACATTGCCCAGCCTCACTGTTCACCCCTCTCTGCCCACACGGCCACACCACCTCCACAGTTAACATTTATTTCTACTTCTCAGAAAAATGGATGTGTAGGTGAATGGAAGAATGCGTTCCAGTGTGTGTGAAATGGGGAAAGGGGCAGAGACCCTCTGCAGGAAGCCTGCGGCCAGTTAGCAGGAGAAGCAGCCATCGTGGCGGGAAGCAGGAGAGGCCATGTGAGCTCGTGAATGACTCTTCCCTGATACTTTCTTCCAAATATTCTCCACAATGGAAAAGAATAAATGTTTCTTCAAGGGACGATTTTGAATAGTCCAACAACACAGTTGCCTATATCCATATCAGCTGTATGTTTTAAGCTTAAAATTCTTCATCTCGTAGTAAAAAAAATTATTTGATGGTGCCATTGAGTAAAAATAACAGTCCAAGAAGATGTTCCATGTTTTTATGTATTAGTGAGATTGGCCTATAAGCAAGTAAATACTTCACCTAGTTAGATAAACTAAAAAGAGATACCAAGACTTCTGGTAGAGACTCTAAACCGGTTGAATTTCTAATGGCAACAAAATAGAGACCATAGCATGAGGGACAGAGGAAATGTACTCTCAATATGACCTGTATCTTTTTTTTTTTTTTTTTGCAGTTTTTGCCCAGGGCTGGGTTTGAACCCGCCACCTCCTGTATATGGGGCCAGTGCCCTACTCCTTTGAGCCACAGGCACCACCCTGACATGTATCTTTTTATCCTCAACTGTCTGTCTACATGTCTAAGTATCATGTATTTGTGGATTAATCAATCATTAATTGAGCTATCATCCATTTATGATCTATCTTCCTATCGTCTGTCTATCTGTCATGAATTAGTCAACTCCAAGTAGCTACATGTATCTATCTATAGTCTATTAATCACTTATAATCCACCTACCTAGCTAGCAAGTTGCAAATTTATCCATTACCTATCTATCTATCCATCACCTATGTGTCTAAAACTTAATGACCTCTGTGTACACAAATAAGCAGAGAAGACGTTGAATCCCCGTGTTCTAACACACTCCATGCCCAAGGTCTTGGCTTCATGCCTCACAGTCCCCAACTTTCACTGGTGTACCAGGCATATAAAAGGATTTTAAATGCCCTCCATGCATCAGGCTCCTTCACACATCTGCCGGCCTATGTGTGTCCTAGACGTAGAGTACTGCCCGCCCCCGACCTTTCCTTTTTTTTTTTTCAGCTATCTCCAAGCCCAAGTTTTTCCCCTTGACTGAGCTCAGGCAGAACTTCTATTAGGAGGAGGCCTGTCCTCCCGCTGCCTACCGGGTGCGCATCGAACTCTACAGCTCTGTTACTCTGTGTTATAGTGGTTGCTTCAGTTCAGCAGCTTACAAAAGATTATAAGATACTAGAAAATATGCCTTTTAAGCCTGAATCTACCAATCCAAACAGCCAAACAGCATCTGTTTCGTGTTAGGTAGTAAATATGTGTTTGAGGAAGGTATGAATGGATATACCGTTCTATGTGTTTATAAATATGTTTGTAATTTAAGTATTTAAAAAAATAAGCCTATAACCTTTTCCTCGTTTATTATGATTCTCCAATATATAGAGTCACTGTCTCTGGACAGCAGTACCATAAAATTAAAAAAGTAAATTTTATAGATTTGTATGTCTTTTTAGAACAGATTGAGAAATGCCTGCAGGTAATTAGATAGAAGGAAACACAATCTACAAAGTTCTTCTGTGACTACTAGAAAGAAGGACAAATAATACAATAATAGGAATCATACATTCCATGAATACTTGGTTTATTGTTGACCGAAAGCACATTTAAACATCTTCAGAGAGGAAGTGCACTCAGGAGACTTGTGGCATCTTCCACTCCCAGCACAGCGCTCCTGGACATCACCCCCCTCGGTACGGTCAGTACTGACACTGTCCTGTCAGCAGCAGCCCAGACGATTCAGCAGCGCCTCCAGGAATGATAGGAACCCAGAGCGAAGTGCATTAGGGAGTGAAGACTTTATCAAAGAAATGGCAAAGGGAAATTGAAGTCATCACAGGCAGGCAGTGAGGGTAATTACATTTATAAAAATGGGTTCTGTCCTATTCCAAATAATCTTCCTTACCACAGCCAGATCCTGAAAATCATGTCAAGTGGCGAGGCAGGAATCTATTATATTTCTGCAAGATACAGATTAGTTAAAATATGTCCCCAGATACTACATCAGAAAAAGGATTTTTATAATTGGAATTTTGGTTTTTAAATTGTGTACATAGGATTGTGAATAAATAAATACAGACAGGGAAAACTTGAAGTAATACATCAGCCTGGTGAAGGTTTTTGAGGTGGGCAGCAATAGAAATTAAATGTGTGCTCAAATTGATGTAAATATAATAGAAAAAAAAAAGAAGGAATTTTGTCCAGAAAACTTCATTTCAACACTTTTGTACTTTGCAGTTACGCTTTTACAGTTATGCTTCAACTTTATAGATTTTTACTTTTCCAAATAAATGTTCACAGGTGGAAAATCTTAAGTATTTTAAGGGGACTTCACCATAGATCACTTAATTTAATAGATATGCCAATATTTTAAATTAAATGTGGACCTGATAGATTGATTTTAATTCTAGAGGGGAATCGTCATATTTTTCAACATTACCTATGACTATTAAACCTCATAGTAATTCTTTAAACATCAGTGTTCATAGATCTACGTAAAACTCATGTCATAATTATCTATATGGCTGTACCCAAAAATATACTAAAACAAAATAAGTTAAATGGATATATTCTTATAACAGCATGGCTACTTAACATGAAATTCATAATTTTGACTGCTTTTTGTGTTCAAATTATGTTTTCTTGCTTTAGTAATAAAAAGTGATTTTTAAAAATATATCAAAGAATGAAATGCTTTAACCTATCTTTATCTCTAGGCTCTTTTTATGGAATATAGACTTTCCATTATTTGCTTTTATACAATAGTAAAAAGAACACCTGCCAGAATTTGATAAAGTGAATTTTTATAGGTAAATTTCACAGGTTGAACTATTCATATAAATTTTTTTTCTATGGTGAGTGATACAGAGAAAGGATATATTCTTATATGTTGGATAAAAAGAGATTTACAAAGCACAGAATGGTGACAAAAATGATGGTGAGTAACCTACTGTACCACATTTCTTGTGCTGCCAGCAAAATAACAGAACAAAGAGAGGAAAAGTCCTCTGAATACCTCGGCAGAGTCGGAGGATCTGAAGGAAGTGTGAAATAAAAGCACATGAACTACTCCATCCCGTTTAAAACGGAGCAGCGGTTTCTGTAGCTGCACGAAGGATGTCTTGGTTTTCTAGCCTGAGAAGTGCGATCTGACCTGGGAAAAAGTGCTCACGTAGGGTGTGTACACACACACACAGTCCTCACACGGGGTGTGTACACACACACACAGGTCCTCACACGGGGTGTCTACACACACACACACAGGTCCTCACACAGGGTGTGTACACATACACACACAGTCCTCACACAGGGTGTCTACACACACACAGTCCTTACATGGGGTGTGGTGTGTACACACACACACACACACAGTCCTCACACAGGGTGTGTACACACACACGCAGTCCTCACACAGGGTGTCTATACACACACACACAGGTCCACACACAGTGTGTCTACACACACACACACAATCCTCACACAGGGTGTGTACACACACACACACAGGTCCTCACACAGGGTGTGTACACATACACACGCAGTCCTCACACAGGGTGTCTACACACACACACACACAGGTCCTCACACAGGGTGTGTACACATACACACGCAGTCCTCACACAGGGTGTGTACACACACACACAGGTCCTCAAACAGGGTATATTACACACACACACAGTCCTCACACAGGGTGTCTACACACACACACACACAGGTCCTCACACAGGGTGTCTACACACACACACACAGTCCTCACACAGGGTGTATACACATAAACATGCAGTCCTCACACAGGGTGTCTACACACACAGACACACACACAGGTCCTCACACAGGGTGTCTACACACACACACAGGTCCACACACAGGGTGTGTACACATACACACACAGTCCTCACACAGGGTGTCTACACACACACACACAGGTCCTCACACAGGGTGTGTACACATACACACACAGTCCTCACACAGGGTGTGTACACATACACACATAGTCCTCACACAGGGTGTCTACACACACACACACACAGGTCCTCACACAGGGTGTGTACACATACACACATAGTCCTCACACAGGGTGTCTACACACACACACACACAGGTCCTCACACAGGGTGTGTTACACACACACAATCCTCACACAGGGTGTGTACACACACAGGTCCTCACATGGGGTGTGTTACACACACATGGTTCTCACACAGGGTGTGTACACATACACACGCAGTCCTCACACAGGGTGTCTACACACACACACACAGGTCCTCACACAGGGTGTTTACACACACACACAGTCCTCACACAGGGTGTGTACACACATACACATAGTCCTCACACAGGGTGTGTAGACACACACACACACAGTCCTCACACAGGGTGTGTACACACACACAGTCCTCACATAGGGTGTGTACACACATACACACAGTCCTCACACAGGGTGTGTACACACACACAGGTCCTCAAACAGGGTGTGTTACACACACACACAATCCTCACACAGGATATGTACACACACCCTCCTCATACAGGGTGTGTTACACACACACAGAGTCCTCACACAGGGTGTCTACACACACACGCACACACAGTGCTCACACACGGTGTGTACACATAAAGTGTGTGGATACAATGTCAGGATATGAATCAAACAGAAAACTCACATTCAAAGCTGGAAAAAAAATGCATTAACCCTGTGACTGCACCTCTATCTATTTTTCCTCTTTCTCAAATGCTAGCTATTTGCTTCTTTAAATTCCCCCACACACACAAACACACTGGTTATGTTACTTTTTTTTAGAGATAGATAGAGATAGAGTCTTACTTTATTGCCTTCAGCAGAATGCTGTGGTGTCACAGCTCACAGCAACCTCCAACTCCTGGGCTTAGGCGACTCTCTTGCCTCAACCTCCCAAGTAGCTGGGACTACAGGCGCCCGCCACAGTGCCCAGCTATTTTTTGTTGCAGTTTTGGCTGGGGCCAGGTTCGAACCCACCATCCTTGGTATATGGGGCCGGCACCCTACCCATTGAGCCACAGGCGCCACCTTGGTTATGTTATGTTTTTGAAAGTAGTTCTATTGGAAACAAATAGAAAAATTAATTCAAATATGTATGTGCTGTTGGCCAATAGGCACATGAAAAGATGCTCCATGCCACTAATTACAGGGAATTACAAATGAGCTTTAACCTCACACGACTCATAACTATCAAAAACAAACAACAAAAATAGAAAATAGCAAGTGTTGGTGTGGATACAAAAAAATGGGATCCTTGTGTACTCCTGCTGTGTTAGAAATCCAAAATGCTGCTACCCATATGGAAAATAATGCAGTAATTCTTTAAAAATTAAACAATAGGGCTCTGTCCTGGGGCTTAAACCTGTAATCCTAGCACTCTGGAAGGCTGAGGTGGGTGGATTGCTTGAGCCCAGGAGACTAAGATCAGGCTGAGCAAGAGCGATACCCTGTCTCTACTACACATAGAAGACTAGAAGGTGTCGTGGTGCCTATAGTTCCAGGCACTCGGGAGGCTGAGACAGGAGTTAACAGTTGAGCCCAGGAGACTAAGGTTGCTGTGCTATGATGAGGCCATGGCACTCTACCCAGGGTGACAGAGTGAGACTTTGTCTCAAAATAAATAAAATAATTTAATTAAAAGTAATATAATAATTAAAATAAAAAAATAGAATTACCATATAATGCAGCAATCTCACTTATGGGTATATACTCAGTAAAATTGAAAGCCGGCTCTCAAAATCCCATCCACACTTCCATGCACCAAGCAGCACTGGTCACGTGGTCAAGAGGTGGGAGTGACCCAAGCGTCCTTGAGCAGATGAACAGATAAGCAAAATGTGATCCCCCCACACAGCGGGATATTATTCATTCATAAGAAGGAATGAAATTCTGAGACCTTGCTGCACCATGAATGAAACAGAATTATGCTAAGTGAAATACACCACTAACCAGCAGACATGTGCTGTAAGATGCTCCTTACACGGGGTCCCTAGAGCAGTGAGGGTTGGACACGGGAAGGGGAGTGGTTGTGGCCAACGACTGGGGAGAGGGAGGTAGAAGATCATGTTTAACAAGAACAGAGTTTCAGTTTTTCACATTGAAAAATTCTGGAGATGGATAGTGGTGATGGTTGCACAACAATCAAAATGTGCTGAATGACTGAACTGGGTGCTTAAAGATAAATAAGATAGAAATGTCATGTGAGGTGCATATTTATCATAATTTTTAAAAACTCCAGTGTCATCAAATCAGCAAAGTAAAAAGAAAAAGATGATCAAAGAGAATAAGGACAATGAGTCAAAGTCCAACTGAAAAATGAAGATTACAACAGCCCAAACAAGTCTCTGCATAAGAAATTCTATGTGATGCATTCAAGGTAGTAACATTTGGATAGCTGAATGAGTCTCAGGCGATGGGGCATGGAGGGGGGGCAGTTTCCAAGATAGAAACAGATATATGGACAAGAAAGTGATTACACCCTGGGATGGTAGGACGAGGCCTGCTGGGAAGAGCAGGTGAAGGATGGAGAGTGGCTACCCAAATGGGCTTTCAGTCCCAGAAGCTGTGTTGAAGGACCACAGCCGAGAGGAAAAGTCTGATTTTGAATCTACTGACACTTATTACAGGTCTACACCATGTCTTCCAGAACCTTCCTTATGTCCTGTTTCCCTGCACATCACTTCTGGTAGATTTTCTAACATTCTCTTTCATCTGAGCCCATCACATTACTCAGAGCTCCTGTGATTCCCCTGCCAAATACTGTTTCAAATTTGAGTTTCTGTGCTTGACCTTAGACCTTCCCAAACTGGGTTCTGTTGTGTGTTTAACCCCATCCACCACCATCTTAGGAGAAAATGTTGGACGACTTCTAGATATGGGTCTAGGCAATCACAGCAACAACAAAAATAAATAGATGAGACTTGATCCAAAGAGCCAATAGACATTCCACAAAGAATGTGAGAAAATATTTGCTCGCTGTACATCTGATAAAGACTGATAACGGCAAAATACAGAGACTTCAAGTCAGCAAGAAACAACCAAACTACCCCATTAAAAGTAGGCAACATACACAATCAGAAATATTTCAAAGGAAGATAATTTCATGGCCAAAAAACACATGAAAAAAATGCTCAAAGTCTCTAATCATTAGGGAAATTAAAATCAAAATCTCAATGAGATATCTAACTCTGAGACTGGCTCATATTAAGAAGTCCCAAAACAACAGATGCTGGTGCGGCTATGGAAAGAAAAGAATTCATTACATTTTAAACTTATTGCTGAAGTATGGAATTATAAATAATAATTGTTGCTAGGCTGTGAATATTTTTCATATTCTGCTTGTATAATATTTTGCATTTTTCTATGTAGCCATTTATATAATTTAATAAAAATAATCGTTTGATTTCTTCCTTTATAATTCATACACTCTTAATGTATTTAGAAATCTCCTTATTGCCCTAAAATAGAGCTTCAGTAAAAGGCTTTTCAGAAAAGGTGATGATGGGAGTTTTTTTTATCCTGATTTTAAATAAAATCCATGTATTTTTATATAAAAGTAATGTTTCCTGTGGATTTTTGGTAGATATAATTTTAGATGCACTTTATATAGCAAGGCTGATATAATTTACCCTTTAAGGAAGCTTCCTTCTGTTCTTTGTGTGCAAAGTGTCTTTATCCTAAATGAGTGTAAAATTTTATCAGATGCCTTTACTGCTTCTATACAGATAATCATAAGACTTTTCTTTGTAACTTTAACCTGTAAGCGTCATAAATGGTTTTCTAAAGTTAAACCTTCTTTTCATTTTTCAGAGAAACTCAGGTTTACCATGCTGTACTATGTATATAGCTTTGCATCTTGTTTGTAAATAATTCTTCCAGGATATTTCATCTGTGTTCATAAATGAGAGTGGATTTTTCGTTCTCATACTATCTAGATCTGTTTTGGTATCATAGTTATCTTGGCCTTATAAATCGATATTCCTCTTTTTCAATTTTTTTGGAAACATTTGTATAAAACTGCATTCATCTGTATCCTCAACATATGATGGAATTTTCCTGGAAAGCTATGTGAGTATGGTGTTTTCCCTGTGGAAAAATATTCAAACACTGGTTATTCAACCTCTGTGATCATCAGCCAGGGGTCATATCTCCTCCCAGGGTCACGGACAATGTCTAGGACACTTAGTTGTCACATGTCACAACTGGTATCTCCTCATGCTGCTTAACTACTAAAATGCTGAGTCAATTGTCCCCATAACCCTTTAAACAAGAAGGTGATGAAAATGTCAGTAGTAACAAGGTTGAGAAACTCTGCATTAGTTACAATTAGATAATTTTAGTTGAAATTTTTTTGGTAATAGTTTTCTGAAAATGTGTCCATTTTAGATTAATTTTCAAAAAAAAGATACAAAATTTTAATGGTATTCTCTAAACATTTACTTGAAGAAATACCAAGTGAATCTGGAGGGTAGGATACACACACAGAAACGTGTGCATATTTATATATAAAATATATACTCGATCCATATTGTAAGAGTACTTTAAAGAGTTAATAGAAATCGTTTTGATCTTATTCATTATAAGTATTGATCGGTATTAAAACAAAACACCTTAAGGAATAGAATAGCAAAGTAGGGAGGAACCTAGAGATAAAAATTCATAATTCAATGATATTACAATATTTTTATGTATGTTTAGGTTTCTAGAATGTAGGCCCCTTTTGTATAGGATTGTGTTATTATAATCCTTCCTACAAATGTAGTCTAAAAATTATTTGATAATTACATAGGTCACTTAAAAAAGCAAAATTGATAACTTATGTCATGCTATTGTTATGATTTTATGATTAATTTGATTAATGAGTGAAAGGTTTTCTAAGTGATAATTGCAGTTGTCTTTAAAAGAAATTTTTTCATTGAAGCAAATAGATGGTTAATTCAAAGGACAACATCACCCCCCCAAAAAAAGTTTTAAGATTCTATAATTTCGGATTATAGAATTCAACCTTTAAATAGTAAGTCAACTACACATAAGAAATAAGAAAGTCATCATTCTCGATTTGTTAAATACAGACTATTTTATTTATTAAAAAGTAGATGTTTTTAGTAAAGTTACTGTTTCTGTAAAATACATTACATGACTTAAGTAACTACAGCACTTTTGTGGTAGAATTTGTCATTTTAAAAATGTCTAAAGACTTCAGGAAAGAAAATATAGAGATTGCTTTGACAGTATGACAATGAAAATAGTTGGCCATCCAATACCGTACACTCTCAATAGTACAGTATAATTTATATGAAAGAGCTTGTTCAAATTAAACAATACCCATTGGGGGCACCATTCAACCACTTCTTGTCTACCATCTCTGGGCTTCAGAAGAGGCCCCCGGGATCCAACCAGATGAACTTACCTGGAGTGTCACCAGACAAATAACTGGAGAGGTTACAAAACTTGACCCTCTCTGGTAAGACAAGACTGTTAATATACAATGGGCGTATAAATAGGTTAACCGCCAAATAGCTCCAACAAACAAAAATAATGAATGAAAAATATAAATATTTTGAACAAAAATAAATAAAGAAATAAATATTTTGAACAAATTTAATAAACACTAGTCTCTTCCCTCTGAGACAATGCTGAATTACTTAACCAAAAATGCCTACGAAAAATATGTTACCCTTCCTAAAACAAACATTCTTCTCGGTTAGCGACCCTGTTCCCACATCATCCCTTGCCCCTTGTCCTAGTTTCCTGGTAGCCTATAAATTCTAAAGTGGGGCTCACTAATCCTGAGAAGATCGTCTCTTTTTATGTTTGCTTACTGACAGTGATTTTTAGTCTGACATTGCTCCAAGTTCAGTTTCTGAAGTACAGACTTCATATTTTCTCTCTGGATCTATTTTTGCCCTTAATTGCTAATTGTTCCAGCCAGGCTAGTGCTGGAAGTGTGACTTTCCTTCTCCATGTTCTAGAAGAAAAAAAGAAAAAGTCTGTTAAGAAATGTTTGTGAATGACTTCTGGAGCTGTGAAAGGTTTTGTCAAGTTTTCTTATTTTTAGTAAAAAAGGAGCAATCCTTGGTCCTGGTTTTTCCTGGAAGAACCTCCCTAAGTTATTAACGTGACATTTACAGACCTTTCTCCTGCCCACCCAGCCCTTCCCTTTTCCTATAACCTCTGATGCAAGATATTTCAGAGCCTTTTCATTCTCACAAGATGTTTATAATGATCAGAAAAGCTAATAAACTGTTTGAAGGATCCCACATATACAATGACCCCAAACATACAATTTAATAAATTATTAACATCGTTTTTATTTATAGATTTAGGAAAAAAATTCCTGCCGAAACCTGTGATTGGCAGCTCACTCAAAGCCCAACTCTTGAATACTTTAATCTTAAAAATGTTTTAATCACATATAATACATAGAAATGATATGCGTATAAAATATATTTTACAAAATAGTGTGAGAAAATGAGCTGCTGTGATAGTAATGCATCCCAAATAGATTTGAATACCTTAATGTTATTAAATATCTTGCAAAAACTGGTGTTTTATGATTGTCATGTATACTCCTGCTCCATAGGAAAAATAATTTCATTGAAATGTAAATTTAAAAGTTTATTCTATAGAGCATCAGTTTGAATTTTTATATTAGATAAATATACTTAATTGTAAATAATAAAACTAGATACAGGGTTATAAAAATCGCCATAGATAAAGCAACGATTACTACATTCTAAGCACTTAATTAGCTAAACCTTTTTTGGGAATGAGCACATACCCTCTGAGTGAAACATGAGACCTGGATTTGAAGTATGCTTTATTTTTGATGCCCATACCTTTTCATATTTAAAAATGAAAATAATGAATTTATATTATTGATTTATACTTAATGAATTTCAATGGCCTGTATCAAAAAAGACAAAAATTTAAAGGACATTATAGTTTTCTTTTTAAATTATTGAAATTCCATTTTTCTTTCATGTTTTCTTTGATATGATTGCTAAATTTTAATTTCAAAATATCCTGCAATATGGATTTGGATTCAATCTACAACTCGAACATAGTTAACATAAAGAATGTGGTAGATGTTCAAATAGAAATCTTTGTCTATCAGAAGCAAAACAGAATAAATTCAAATAGGTATTCATTTTTCGGATATCAAATATTAAGAGATTTGTCTATATTTTAGAAATTTCATGTAATTCAAATGTACGCCTCAATACTAAAGAAACTAGAAATCATTTATTAAATAATACATGGTATTATAATCAGCATTTTAAATGACCGGAGTATATGCACTTAAGCCTATTTGCTGCAGATTGTGATTTCATAACAAATATTTTTGCAATGAAATGTATACTAAACTCTGATTCATGGCTACGTACAAAACATTATTTTCCTTAATGCAGAAGCACAGGGCTTTGCCGTCCGCATCCATGCTTTCATATTTATATGACTGTTTTCTCTCATGCAAGAGTGTCCGTTAATGTATAAGCAGGTATTAAGGCTAAAAACATATCCTTTTTTCTTTTTTTTTGTAGAGACAGTCTCACTTTGTCACCCTCGGTAGAGTGCCATGACGTCACACAGCTCACAGCAACCTCCAGCTCTTGGACTTACGCGATTCTCTTGCCTTAGCCTCCAGAGCAGCTGGGACTACAGGTGCCCACCACAATGCACGGCTATTTTTTTTGTTGCAGTTTGGCCAGAGCTGGATTTGAACCCGCCACCCTTGGTACATGGGGCCGGCGCCCTACTTACTGAGCCACAGGCACTGCCCCTAAAGGAACTATTCATTCAAAGGGAATTGAAAAAGTATATTGAGGTGCCGTCCCCATATGCTGGAGGTGGCGGGTTCAAACCCTGGCTAAAAACTGCAAAAACAAAAAATGAATATTGACTTGAATTGATAGATTCAATTATCAAGAAAAAAAGGATTCTCAAGGGATAAGGCAGCACTAGCTGTTGGTGAAACACATCTTTTATTTCCCAATGAGTTTTCCTGAATAGTCACCAGGTCTATGTTCTGAACATACATTTCTAAACAGCCTAAATGGAGCAGTCTTTTAGAAAGTACAATTTTTTTCAATGCCTACTCAAACCATCAGAATCCATTACCAGATGCTAGCTCATGACGCAACTTTTATGGAAGAACCGTGTCATCCATGTGTCATAATCATGAAGGACAAAAAAGCACCACAATTAATATGATTATTTTGAATGCTAAATCAATGTTTTACGGGAGCATGACTTCACGATCTCCATCTTATACACAGTGACAAGTTAGATGCCTTGTAAAACTTTATCCCAATTCATTAGCACGGCTGAACAAACAATTGTTCGCTAGACATAAAATTTAGTAAAGAGAAAGTTGGTGATACTCATAAATACATGGACGTAGGCAGAATTTAATGTTTAGCTCCCTTAAAAAAGTATTATCAGTATACCATTGTTACCTGATGCTCAACATGTCTATGTATCTACTCAGATGGGGCCGGGGAGGAATGCTTGCCCGTCTGCTAGTCTAACACTGTCTCTGTCTTCAGTAATTTTTCCAAATGGTGGGTCATGAGTCATCTGCATCGGGAAGAATTATCAGGAATCCGTACTCAAATGCAGACTACGGATGCAACCCTGGGCTTTGAAAGTTGAACTGCTCAAGAACAGAAATAAGAGTTGTTTTCCTCCAACTCTCAGCCTCCAGAGTAGCTGGGACGACAGGCACCTGCCACAACACCCAGCTAATTTTTGTTGCAGTTTGGCCAGGGCCAGGTTTGAACCCGCCACCCCTGCATATGGGGCCGGCGCCCTACTCACTGAGCAACAGGTGCTGCCCCAGAAATAAGAGTTTTGATATTTAAAAACTTTCCTGCTGCAACTATGGCACACTGACGTTAAAAAAAAGCTGCCAAGACTAAGCGACATGGTAAGAACAAAGGCTCCTCCCATCCCCTACTGAAAAGAAGGGAGCACTTTTCTTCACTGGCTCAGATTCCATACACAAATCTCTCCCATATCTTCCTGTGTATACCAGTTCAACCATAACTCAATTGAAAACCTACCATTTCAGGCAAGGACCTTGTGAAAAATTGGTAAGATTTCGGACTACAGGCGGAAAGAAGAAGAGAGTTGCAAAGATTTTAACATCCAGAACTGAATGTTTGTACCCTCATTTCAACATTGTTTTCTCAGGGATGCTCTTTGTAAGAAATTGGAATGAATACAGCTTTCATGATTCAAATGAAAGATTTTTAAAACCACTGGTACACGCAGGCCTCCTTGGGAAAGGACCATAGCAACAACAAGAGCTGCCCTGGTGTGAGTGTCACATCGGTGGAAGGCACACATCATGCCCTGGCCTCATGCATTTCCACCGCCTCATAGGGATGCCCAAGTAGACCGACGGGCTTTGGAATGTGTTCTCAGCTTTGTCCTGGGTGCTGCCACAGAGCTCTGGAGTCTTTCAGAGAGTTAGCAGGTGGAATGGATGGATGTGCTGGGCTGTGTTTGACGCTATCATCACCACTTCAGAAGTTGTCATCACATGGAAGTTTTGTGCAGGAATTAGCTTAATATTAAAAATAACACACTGTTCCCATTGTGACTCCTATAAACGATCATGGGATGAAGGGAGAGAAATAAACCCTTGTAGAATTTCTTCCCTGTCCGCACCATCCAGTACGTTCCTTCTGTGCGAATTTTCCACAATTTCATACTCAAAGTAACTAATCCTTACTATTACATATATTTATAAAAATATTAAATACTTTTTATTTTCTTATTTTTTTTCCTAGAGACAGAATCTCACTTTATCTCCCTCTGTACAGTGCTGTGGCATCACACAGCTCACAGCAACCCCCAACTCCTGGGCTTAGGTGATTATCTTGCCTCAGCTTCCCAAGTAGTAAATAATTTTCCTATAACCTTCAAAGTTATGGATCAGAAAAAACAGACTCAGAAGTATTGCAGACATTACTTGTTGTGCAGCATTGAGTGTAAGTTCAAAACTAGGAGTCAAACTTTATAGCATCAAGAAATAAATAGGAGGGAAGTGCCTGTGGCTCAGTGAGCAGGGCGCTGGCCCCATATATCAAGGGTGGCAGGTTCAAACCTGGCCCCAGTGAACTGCACCAAAAAAATAGCCGGGCATTGTGGTGGGCGCCTGTAGACCCAGCTCCTCGGGAGGCTGAGGCAAGACAATCGCCTAAGTCCAGGAGTTGGAAGTTGCTGTGAGCTGTGATGCCACAGCACTTTACCGAGGGCCATAAAGTTAGACTCTGTCTCTACAAAAAAATAAAAAAATAAAAAATAAGAAAGAAAAAGGAAATGACTGAATTTCAATATTGCCATTCTGTCACCCTAATAAATTAATAGACGTAGGTGATGATCATCCATGACTGCTCATATAAAAAAGAGAGACTAGCAGTTATAACACGTCTCCTAGTGGAAGGACATACACTCCCTACATCCTTTTAACAAAAGATTGATTCTGAGTTTGATGGAGTTTCTCGGTCTAACCAACAATTCACAGCATATTCAAGGACCCAGGAGTGTGGTAAGTGCCACACCACGGGAATCACTGAGCCACTGAAACTCCACGGCAGCAGATCCGCAAGGGGGCCAAGGGCTGGTTAATGCTCTCTGAACTGGGTATAACCATTCTACAATGAGATATGGCACTTAAGATAGAATGTAAACCACATCACTGCTTCCTTCATCCCGAGAGTGTCCCTAGGAAGACAGCATCAGCTGAGCAAATCGTGTGCTTCTGGCACAGTGGGTTCACGGGATGTCCGGGTGTCTGGATGCTCCTCATCTCATCAGGGAGTGGTCACAGGTGTCTGGGGACTGGAACCGTGAGAAGCACAGATCTACAGGACATGAACCAATGTCTTCAACAAGGAAAAAATAACAGGTGGACAATCTGTATATTCAAACATATTTAAGAGTCATGACAAATAATTACAAGACATGTACTTTATTTGAATCCTGGTTTGAATGAGTTGTAGGAAAAAATAAAACTTAGATCCTAATTAAGGAAATGCAAATATGAGATGTTTGATAGTATTAAAAATTATGTTAATTTTTTTATTTTATTTATTTATTTACTTTTTATTAAATCATAGCTGTGTACATTAGTATGATCATGGGGCACCATACACTTGGTTCATAGACCGCTTGACACATTTTCATCACACTAGTTAACATAGCTTTCGTGGCATTTTCTTAGTTATTTTGCTAAGACCTTTACATTCCACATTTACTAGAATTCACAATTTTTAAAAAAGAACCTACTATTTGGCGTTAGTAATAAAATAAACAAACAGAAAACACATCATGTGTTCCCTAACCTCAAGGAGCTCCTGATTTAAGGAATTATTTTTAAACAACAATTACCAATTACAATATGGTGTGATAAGTGTTATAATAGAAGTGCAGGTAGCAGTTTTTAAATAAAGGAAGGCTATTTTCAAAAGCTATTTTCATCACCTATTTCAAAAGGTGATGTTTCCATTGGTAACTCTGAAGATATAATTTTTGTTTGTTTGTTTGTTTTCTTTCCTGATAGAAGCTGTTGGTTTCTAAGTTAGGTTCTCACCAGGTACAGTTTGGATACCTGACATCATTTGTTGAGTTGAATGACAATTGAAATCAATCACCTACTATAACAAAATAGATTTTAAATTAACCCTCTAGTTATCTATAGGTTATTTTAATTTTAGGAAATGATTTTTTTTTTTTTTTTGCAGTTTTTGACTGGGTCTGGGTTTGAACCCTCCACCTCCTGCATTTGGGGCCGGGGCCCTACTCTTTTGAGCCACAGGCATGGTCATGAAATAATATTTTAAATGATAAACATTTTATCTACTTGGAGTTGTTTTTTTATGTGAAAATCTTTTTATTTTATTTTATTTTTATTTTTACATATACATGTGTTTATTAGGTTTCCATTTTTTGCCTTCACAAAATTAAAGAGGCTTAAAATTTAATAACAATAACAATGTTTAAGATATGGACTAGAAACAAAAACCTCGTAAAGAATGAACTAACATTAATACATTCAGAAAAGAAATCAGAGAACTGCTGCATCAAAATATTAAGCAATAATAATAATACAAAGAAAGTAACATTCACGTAAGATTTGGCATGATCTGTTTTTTGAAATTATCTTTTACTTCTATTTATAAATATTAGTTGTCTATTTTTTGAGACTTTAAAAAAGTAATAAGAAGTTAACTGATGACTCCATACTGAATCTCAAAGTCAAAGCATTCTATAATAGACATACACTTATTTGACAATGTGAATGTTACCTGGAGTTTTTATACATTTTAAAAGAAAGAGAAAAAAAAAAAAAAAACCTCTGCCAAAAGCAAATACTCAATTTGCACTTGAATGAATCAAAGTGTGTTACAAACTTTACAAACTATTATCAACTCTGTAAACATTATGGAAATAGGCAGAGACATTGAGAGATAATAACTGTATTAGTAATTACTTATATACAGAATTCTGGTTTAAAAAGAAAATCCCCATTTTCTCTTCATTTTAACTGCAACCAAAAAATAGCCGGGTATTGTGGCAGGTGCCTGTAGTCCCAGCTACTCGGGAGGCTGAGGCAAGAGAATCGCCTAAGCCCGGGAGTTGGAGGTTGCTCTGAGCTGTGACGCCACAGCACTTTACCAAGGGCGACAAAGTGAGACTCTGTTTCAAAAAGAAAAGATACTGAAGGTGTATGAAATCTGGTAATTATGTAAAAACATAGCCTGAGAACTGGGAAAGACTGCCGTTCAGACCTGAGGAGGCAGCGAGGTGTTCCTGCCACATCTGCCCTTACTGTGCTGCCTTCAGGAATCCTGTCAGCCTGGAAATTCTCACCCCAACCCAGGTCCAGGGCCCTCATAATTCTTAAAGACGGCAAACTGCAATGGCAAAACAAGAGTAAATTTGGAGTTCGTTAAAAATTGACAACATTGACATTTAAAAAGCAGCTACACAGAAATGCCAAACCACCGTGGTCAAAAACTCCTTGTAACAGACGTCTCCTGCTTTTTGCCTGAGCTCCCCCGGTAATTTTAGAGATGACAGGTGTGGGGCATAACCACGTCGTCTCAACTTTCCTAAGTGTTTTCTAGGAGAAATCGGTCGTGATGTCAGTGACTTTGAAGAAGATTAAAAGGAATCTTATAAAAGATACTTACATATACAAATGTAAATTATGTAACCAAAATGGGCATCCCTTATAACATGTATTCCGAAATGAAAAATAACTCTTTTAAACGCACTAAAAAGATGAGAATTATGTCTATCTTTCTAGAGTTAAAATTAACAAAAAAATAGAAAAAAAATATTGCTATGGTGGGTTTTTGCTCTTAGCTATCATGTGCCTTCCCCCTTTCCCCTCTCTGTCCCAGCCACTTGCTGGAACATCTGGAAAATGCTTAGCTCATGTGTCTGCCTCGGCCAAGCCCGCAGTATGGAACCATAGACTGATGAAGTTAGTGTCTGTAAGAAGTATTTTAGTCATTTACTTGAAGTACTCCTTCTGTTTTTCTCTCCTTAGGAAGATGTTATTTTTTTCCATAATTGTGTGATATCAACAGATGGTACAAGTCACGATGTTGAAAAGAAAGAATCTTTTGCATTCATGTAATATTATGGAGCAGCAGCCCTTGGTAGTTTATGATCCATAAAACGGATCTCTGCATTCTGTGAGATCTTTCTGCCCCCAGAACCAATACTTCTAAGACAAGAAGCTTTCCTTTTGATCAACTGTGTGAAACATACTCTTTTTCCACATTATGTTTTTATATCATTCATGAATAGTCAATATATTCAATATGGAATTAGAAAAACAGGTTCAAGAGAAGGTCACACATTTGACACATCAACAATATTGTTCTGATTTTTAAAAAAATACTTTCAACTATCAAAAATCATATTAAAAGCAAACACGGTCTCATTGGTTTATTTTAAACTACCATTTTTGACCAGTGGACTTAAAAAAATAAAAAATAAAAAAGTCAGTTTCCAATAAAGGTAGATGAAGGTGGAAAGTCTTAAAGGGAAAATGCAACAGATGGTGAAGATACAAAGGCTTACAGAATCAAGACACCATAGTTCAGCCAGAAATATTCCCATAGTTAATTTATAAACTCTTGAAATGAATAGAAATTCTGACAGCTTCTTAAGCAAGGCAGTGCTCTGAGCTCTGTAGCAATCATAATAAGCTATTCAAGTATAGAATCTGTGTGAATCAGTCTTTCTGGTTTTGTGAGTTACCATGGAGTTTATAAGAATAATAGACCTAATTAGATTTAGTGACTCAATAAATAAATGAAGCTTTTTTATAAGTCATCAGTAATTTTCCCATTTCAAACTAGAAGTGAAAAAAGCGGAGCTTTCATGCAGCAAATATATCCTATACTTCTGACAAGTGTCTAAAAAATGCATGTCTTTAGCCCAAGAAAGTAGATGATTTATTGACTTCTCATTCATTCAACAAAAAGATATTTTTAGAAAAAAAATATAAAGAACGACCCTTTGCTTCCTTAGGGCTTGTGAAATTTATAAAATTAAAAAGAAAAAAACTTTAAAATTGTACATGTTAATTATATACATCAGGTGAAACTATCAAGCTATGATATAGACCACCTATCATATCAAATGGAAGGTGATTTTTACCTAGAGAAGAACAGCTCAGATGAGGCTTAGTTTCAGCACAGACCTTTAAATGTTACATGACAATTTGGAAGGAAATTGCACATTTTCTTGGTTTCTATGACAGCCCTTCCAAGTATGTTCTGTACAACACTATTGTCACAAAGAAACTGTTGTTATGCATTTTTAAAATGGATTCTGAAGTCATATTTTAGAAAAGCTAGGTGAAAAGGCAATAGGTTTGTTTATTGAAGGAATTTTTCCAGCCCTTGTTATTTGCACATACCAGGATGTAATGCCCTCGAGTCACCCTGTCTGTTCTATCATCAGAAGTATGCAGAATCCCACCAATTGATTACCAGCTCCACTGTGACCACTCCGGTCAAGGCATAATCATATCACTCCCCCTTTAACTGCAACAGGCTTCTAAAAGGTGCCTCCTTCCCCGCCTGTCTCCCTAGATTTTCATCTAGTCCCAACCCAGCAACCAACTTGTCTACCTTTAGTCTCAGTGCCTAAATGTCAACGTCCCAATTTACACTGGACGTCTCTTCACAGGTGGCCTACTTTCTGGCTGTTACTTATTACTAGAATGCCCTTTCCTTAGATACACATAGAGCTAAATACCTAATGTTTCAGAAGTCTCTATTTGAACATCTAATTTCTCAATGAGGAAACCTCCCTAGTCAGACTTGCAATAATCTTCTTTTTCTCCTTTACATTGTCCTTTTCTTAAAAAAGAGAAAAAAAACCATAAAAACCTGAAATGTATCCTGTTACAGGTGTATTATCCCTGTCTCCTCACTAGGATGCAAGTTCAAGAAGGTGGTTGTACCATCACCATCACCCACAGCAACACCTCGCCACAGTTAGGTCTCTAAACATTGCTAAATAATGAGAACATTTTTAGGAAGGATAGCATGTATTCAGTATTTCTGGAACTTCTCGGACCCCCTCCTAAACTCTTCATCAATTTTTTCCTGAAGTTTACCATCTCACTTAGAAAATTTCCATCTCCTAGATGTACAGGGTGGAAGATCATCAACACACACAGATGGGGGACCTAACAGGTAAATAAACTTGAGCACGACAGTCATTTATTTATGGAACGTCCCTAATTCATAGACAGGTGTGTTTAATGTGCTGGCATTTTACTTTGAAGACAGTAAAGAAATATCCCTGTGGCAATGTAAATTTGAGAGATCTGGCAGGCCATCTAACTTACTTTCTTTCTCACTGTTGAAATCTACTTTCGATTGGTATGTGCTAGGGATAAATTGTTGTGAAAGAAAAGCCTCCATCGAAGCTGAACCCCATTTACAATTCTTCAAGGAAGAAGATAGAATTGCAATGAAGTATTTGTATCTCAGAGATTATCCTGCAATCTTCATACAGGATAGATAAGAAAATAGCAACACGTGCCTATGTATGTTCAGGTTCATACAAACATGTATGTTGTCCCTTGATGAGTTTACTCCAGTAATGTTCTAAAAACACAATCCTTACACAAGTTTCTGAAGGATAAGCAATAATAGATGATCATCCATTATAAACTGGCACAATTATTTTATCAAATGAATACATTTACATCATTCTATGAGTTACATAATAATAGAAAATTATTGAAAAATATGTTTCAACTTCTGAAATACATTGACAATTTATTTGGCCATTTCTTCAGATTTAACTACATTTTTCGAAACAACAGGCTTAGCCTACCTTACCTATTATAAATGCTACTTCCCAGCATTTAACACTCTCATAGAAAGTTTCTGCCACTTTTCATCTTAGGAAATAGTAACCACACTTTTTGGTAAAATTAACAATCAAGATTTAACTCCTTATGACTATAAGCTAAGTAGCTTACTATGATTAATTTCTTATTTTGAACAACTTTATATCTATCTATCTATATATATATACATATATACATACAGTCACTTTAACTAACACGTATCTTGCTTTCAGTATGCATAATTTTCTATTGAAATTTCCCATTGAAATCATAGCTATAAGTGTCTACGAACTCTTCTTTTTCTATACAGTTTTAATACTCAACCAAACTCCTTTTGGTTATGTAACAAAATAACATAACCTCCATGGCAACCTGCAAATGATAAACAATCTAATTCTAACTATTGAATTTAATACTAATTATCAATATTATCACCCAGTTGAATCAACCTACCAGATTCTAGAAATACCTTTACTTTCTAATTCCTATCAAATAGCTTATTTTGTTAATGTGCTAGAATTAGGAAAATAAATAAGCTGAAGTCACACCAAGTACTCTGTAACTTACAAATTGCCACATCATACAAGTTATATAGGTGTGGCATACATGAAGAGTGAAAAATGTATTATGGTCTTGATAACTGGGTAAGTCTGGCAAGTGTTTTTGTTTGGTGTTTTGTCTTTTGGGATTTTTTTTTTTTCCTTTTGAACAGTCATTTAATTTCAATTTTGATGACTTATTTAGAGACTTTGGCATTTTTGGTCAAAACCAAAACACTTGGTCCAAGAAGCAATTTGAAAATCATTTCCAGACACAGCAGGATGGTGCCAGTAGACAAAGGCATCATTTCCAGGAGTTTTCTTTTGGAGATGAACTGTTTGATCACATGTTTGAAGATATGGAGAAAATGGGATTGTTTTTGTTTGTTTTTTGACTTTCTGGATTTACTGGCTTTGCTTTCTCAAATGGCGTCATCTCGACGTCATCCTCTCATTCTGTCCAAAGATTTGAGGGTCAAGATGGAGACTATAGAAAAGGGAAATATACATTCAGCGCAAAGTGAATGAATAGACAGGAAGCACATAGCAAGAAAGACTGGAATTAATTAATTAATTGCTAACTGTCAATAGGAATTAACAAACGTCATTTGCAGCTGTTACCAACTAAAAAACGGTCATTTCCAGACCACTTACAGGGGCTGCAGATGTCTGAAACCCAACTCCCAATTTCATTCCACAAAGATATCTTTTTGACACTCTTTAAAAACTTCACAGAAATGCTCCATTCTCTGGGTCCTAAAAATACATTAGTTGTCTCTAAACTAAATTGAAAAAAAAAAAAAAAAATGAAAAGTTCTTTGTCATTCAATCTGACCAAAACTCATTTGATAAACAAAGTTGTTCTTTTCATCACAGCCTGGACGCAGGCTGTGGGCCCATCAAGTACTTTATTATAAGGTCACTATTGTCTGAGAGGGTTGCTCCAACTGCATTTGATCCTTATGGGATGGGATTTGGGGACAGGATGTGTAGCACAATGTTTCTAGATGAGTTAGTCTGTCTCGCTTTGCACTATGCCTCATGTGTTATCTATTGATACATTTTGCTTTGGGTCATTTCCTCACTTCAAAAACTGTCTTCCAAAATATACATTTTGCTTTACTTTAAAGAAAGAATCAAATACACTTCAAAGTCTGAAAAAAATCTCTATGGTGGGCAAATAAAGACTGTGAATGTGTATTTTTGCTTTGGAGGTGTAAGCAAGTATTTTATATAGTATACAGAAAAATTATGATTTATGTCTCTGAGAAAGAGATAAATATACAAAGGCTCTTTGTAATACAGATTTTTCCATTTAAGTGAAGTGACTGTTGATAAGAGTTAGCTGACATTTACTGAGTGCTTACCATATATAGCAGTAAAGGCTTTACATATATTACTTCAAAACCAAACCTATTTATACATGGCCCACCTGTGTAACCATTTGGGTTATTCCTCCAGCTGATGTATTTGTCAATTACAGACAGAGAAGACTTGTTTGAGTGACAAAGCAGGACATCTGGAGTTAGAAGAATGACAGAGTCTCTATTCTCCCTCACGCAAGGCCAGTGGCCTTACTGAACCATGGAAACATCTCCAGACCCAGGTGTTTATTTTGGTATTTTCTGTATAAAGGGAAGAATTGAGCTTATCCTTAAAGTTTACTGAATTTTGCTTCCTTTACATGTATAAATGAAATGAAAAATGCACATTCTGAGTTCTTCTATAAGGTTGTTTGAATATTCAAATAACATGGTAAAAGTGAATGAGCTTTTTAATTTTTACAGTGAAATACTAATGGCTATTTAGGAAGAAAAATTGCCCGGAATTCAATCTAATTTTATGGGCTTCTGGAGCTTCTAGGCAAAATAAATGCATCTTCACTTTGACTGCAGGATAAACATGTTAAAATGGAGGATATATATACTATATTTAGAGATGTAGAAAAAGATAATCTGAAGCAGGAGCTACATGTAATTTGAAAATGACCCTTGAATACTTGTGAATATACCTCACATTTACACCATAATCCTCCCATCTGGAATGCAAATAAGACTGAGAGACATTTTATGATAATGAAAACATTTTTAAATGAACAATAATGACTGTTATACCAAATTATCTCCTGGTATTTGGACCAAATTTATTTATTAAGTTAATGCCAACAGTCTTTTTGTGACCACAATGGAATGCATCCCAGGTCTTCCAGGGGCTGTGGCCATTCTGAAGTGATGGAGGGTCATCTTGACATGTTAGATATATTTGTGACTGGAGAAAAAAATAAGTATATTTGTGATTGAGAAAAGTCCATGTTCCCTCTGCAGAAATATAAGAATGGTGGAAACTTAATTATAAGCAAGAACTTTAATTAAGATTGTACAAAATAATCCTTCTAATAATTTTTATTTGAAAAAAATGAAAAAGAACTATAGAACTCAATTTAACATGTGCTTTGGTTAAAAATAACACAGATATACTTAAACTGTAAAAATTCAAGGAATTTATGGTAAGCTGTCAACATACCCTTCAAATTACTGAAGTTGATTATGTAAGAGCATCTTTTCCTTATTCACAAGCACAGTTAAAAATATCAAATAGAGTGACTGAAGCATTGGCAATCCAATGTTGCAAATTCCTTGGAGAATGATTGCTTTTTACAAATTGCCATTTTACTTTATGCCATTTTGTACTTCTGATGCTATTGCACGGAAGGAAATTGACCAGACATCCTTAACCATGTTCCCCAGAGGGTAATGGTTAGTTCAATTAGTCATTGATCTCAAGTATTTGAACAGATAAACTTGTCTTCAAAAATAATGTGGGGATCAAAGGAAAAGACTTCTTGTATTCAGAGAATAATTTTAAAGACAGAGACATGTTATGTATTTGTTTTCAAACAGATACCACAGCAGTCAGAAAAGCATCAAAGCTAAAAAACACTTAGATTGCGTTTTCGTTGGTCTTTCTGCTGTCTTCAGCCATTAAAACTATCTTTAAATTTTCCTCTAATGAACGATTCGTTCTGAATTATAATCTCTGTCATGATAAAGCTGTTGTACCTATAAAACATATTGAGGAACAATTATATGAATAAGTACAACTAAAATAATATATTCATTTTATTGTAGCCACAGCAGGCAAGATACTAGGTGCTTGACAGATATTCTCTCAAGAAATTCATGAAATTATTATCCATCATTATATCTAAATCTTAAATCAATGCTTTTCCCCTGCACCAATTTCAAAATTGTACTAAATACTTCTAATACTAAGAGTTTAATATATTAAAAAGTATCTCTACTTCAGATCTACAATCAGTTCTTAAATTATTTTCTATTTTTAACAAGCATGAATTCTGTGTACTACACTTACTGCTATGTTAATAGTCTGTGTACATTTCATTAATGTAACATTAGTATATCAATAATGAAACTTGTCTTTACACAGAATGCTCACAGCTAAAAAACTGTTCGAATTTGTAAGGTGCCCAGATCCAAAGTAGTATAAAAGGAAGATGTAACAATTGATATAACAACTTCACGATTCAAAAGACACGTACCTGCCTTCTGTAATGTACTGTGGATGAAAGCAGAACATTCTAAACTTTCTAAAATAATTGAAAATGATATTTTTTTCTCACATAAAGATGATAGGAACATATAATATGGTCAGGGTTTCAAAATGGCGTCTTATATAATTGAATCTGACAAATAAACCAAGGAAGCCAAATCAGAGTTCATAATTTGGGTGGCGTCTGTGGCTCAAAGGAGTAGGGCACCAGCCCCATATACCGGAGGTGGTGGGCTCAAACCCAGCCGTGGCCAAAAACTACAAAAAAAAAAAAAAAAAGAATCCCTTCAAATATGAAAGAGAAGTGGTTTTTATTAAGAAAGAAAAATATAATGCCATAATTTTGAAATAGAATCATTTAAGTGCAAAGATCTTTATCGCATAGACTAAAATGGAAGACAATGAAAAATCCAAAATTTAATTTCTGCCTATATCCCTATAAGCCAATTAATATGAATGTGATCCATATTGGTCTAATCCTCTGTAGTAAATAAATAAATGATTAAATTAACTTCACCTGTATTTTCCCTCTAAGATCCTTTTCTATGTTATTCTTCATGGCTTCTATAAGCCTCACCATTAATCTCCGATATGGTACCTTGTGAGAAGCTTGTGAATAAACAACAGCACATGAATTCCTTTATCTGTCATTCCAGAAATAGCTTCAGCAATTTTAGAAGACGACTCAACCCACAGATATTCTCCTTAATCAAACCAACTTCTCCCTGCTCTCTCGGTGCTGATTTCAAACGTTCTCTCAACAATTGGCCCAGTTTAAAAGCCTCAGCCATCTCTGATTTCAAATACTCACTTTTCACTGATGAGGCAGATATATGTTTGCTTATTGAACAGTCCCAATTATGTCTCCCCCTTGCTTAAAAATACATGGCAGCTCATGGCTTTCCCCACTTCCTATCTAGCAGGATAGGATCAATTCCACTCTTCTCTTCTCTTCTTACGATTATATTCATAAGTACAACCCCAATCTTTCTCTGGGATCTCAGCCACCTTGCCATCAACAGTCCAAACACCTTGTCTTTCTCTCCATCATTCCAGGAATGTTCATACCTCTGTGCTTTTTCACATAGAGCTTTTGAAGTCAAGGACATCATTTCTCCTGGAAAACCATGACACTCTTTCAAGTTCATCCTGAAGCCCAACATGTATGTTAAGTTTGCCCAGCTCCCCGACATCCCTGGTCACTCAGGGATGCACCCGCTGTTATTAATGTGTCTTTCATCAGGGGAGTGTGTGTGTGTAGATCCCTCTGGTCTTCTCTACACAAATAAAAATAGAGAAAGAAAAATAATACTCAAAAAGTTAAGATTCTACCAAAGACATTTAGAAGATTTCAGTTTGCTAGTGAAAAACATTTTACCTGAGGAATTACTAAAATATGATAATGTTAGTGTTTGGCTATATAGTGACTTTTCTCCACGGTATTCCATATGGGATGAGATGAGGATACTCATACTTAGATCCAATGGGGGCAGCTAGCATGTGCTTTACTTAGAAGCCAGTTTGTAGAAAATCTTTCTATCCATCTATCTACCTTCATCTATCTCTCTAACCCTGCACCCAGGTAGAAAAGTCAACCTCTAGAAAATACAACTCTTTTTATCATCTAGGGGAACTAGAACTCCCGTGCTATTCTTTCTCCTCTATGATATGGACTTGTAACCTACAGGTTTTTTTCTGAGAAGTAAGTGAGGTTTCCGTGTAGAATCTTAATATTTACTAATGTGAAAATATTTCTCAGTCAGTAGTCAATCTTATGACATCTCTTTACTTAAACATGTAAAATATATTATTGCTTTGAATGTATCAAAGACCAGAACAGCTACATCCGTGAGGTTTTATTTTTATTTAAAAAGTGGAAATACAAATATAAAAATATTGTGTATTTCGGATATTTACCAGGCTTCCCACGGTCCATGCTATAATTATTTCCTCAATACTTACAAATCTATATGAAGCCTAATGCTCAATAATAGAGCATAGAAACGACAATATTGTTCAGTTTCACATAAATCAATATAGAAAATAATTATACGTGAAAATGCTGTGACATGGAGAAGGAGAAATACTTCATTATTTGAGGCACAGTGCAGTGGGAGAACTTGACTTCAACTTGAATCCTTTTTTTTTCTTTATGTATTAGAAAATAACTGTGTACATTACTGCATTTATGGGGTACAATGTGCTGGTTTTATATACAATTTGGAATGTTTTCAACTTGAATCTTATTCTTTGTTCTGACATTCACTCCATTTGGTAGTTGCATAAGTTGTGAATCTGTTTGATCTGCCTGTAAGTGACAAATCATTTGTCTGTAAATGGTAAAAAAAAGTAAGTATGGCGAGGGAGTATGTATCAAAGCAGTGAGAACAACAGGATCCAAATGTGATATCAGTTTCATTGCTAATATTATCATTATTTTATCTTCATCAACATTACAAACATAACTCTTTTTTTTTTTTTTTTTTTTGAGACAGAGCCTCAAGCTGTCACCCGGGTAGAGTGCTGTGGCATCACAGCTCACAGTAACCTCAAACTCCTGGGCTCAAGCGATTCTCCTGCCTCCACCTCCCAAGTAGCTGGGACTATAGGTGCCCACCACAACGCTCAGCTATTTTTTGGTTGCAGCCGTCATTATCATTTGGCGGGACCAGGCTGGATTCGAACCTGCCAGCTCAGGTCTATTTGGCTGGAGCCTTAGCCACTTGAGCCACAGGCACCGAGCCAATATAACTCTTGAATGATGCTCTATGTATGAATAAAATGCAACAAATCATTTATGAATTAAATTATAATCCTGATCTCATTTAATAATTTTTTAATGTTATTTTTTTTTAACTATTAGGTTTACCATGGTTTCTTTGGGCAATGCATGCTATGAACAATACTAATCTATTTTTTTCCACCAGAAATATACCTACTATATGAAAGAACATAAGGCGCATGTGAATTGAATATACCATAAAATAAATAAACCGTTAACAATATATAGCTTGGCAAGTGCCATTTTAACTTAAAATGCTGACTCTGACAGAGCAAATGCTCCTGTTTTGATTCTTTCTTTTATATATTTTTAAATTTCAGATTTCTATAGAGGTACATTAAATTAAGTTACGTAGTTTGCTTTCATAAGGTTAAAGTCCAGGCTGTAGCTGTGCCCCTCTGGGTGCAGAGAGAAGGCATTACGTATGCACTGTTGGTGGGAATGCAAACTAGTTCATTCTCTGTGGAAAGAAATATGAACACCCTCAAAGAGCTAGAAGCAGACCTTCCATTTAATCCTGCAATCCCATTACTAGGTATCTACCCCAGAGGAAAAAAAGTTATTTTAGCATAAAGACTTCTGAGTTCGAATGTTTACAGTTGCACAATTCACAATTGCTTCTTTCTTTTATAAAACCAAAGAAGGCTCTTAATTTCCCAATTATAGAATCTCAAAACAAGATAATACCCTAGTTCTAATCATCAAAATAAAAGTATCATATAATGCATTGTAGAAAATTTTTTCATTTATTTTACTAAGAAGGAAACATAGTAAAATGCATTTTATGTAATAAAGGTCAGGTTTACAATACATTTCTCTATTTACCTGTGCTAACCATATGTTAAAAAAATGGGCGCTGCCTGTGGCTCCAAGGGGTGGGGCACTGGCCCCATATACTAAAAGTGGCGGGTTCAAACCCAGTCCCTGCCAAAAAAAAAAAACAAAATAAAAGAATAATAAAGACATTCTATATGTCTCTTTATACAGAAGAATATTGTTGAGAAGTATCTGAGAAGACCTGACTTCCATCCTGACTCCGTTCTTAACTGCATCTGTGATTTTTCTGGATCATATTTCTTTCATAAACCTAATTAAGACTTTAAACAAACTGAAAACAAAGATCCTTTCCACCTCTTATAATCTATCATTTTTGAGCTCAAAAACTAAGAATATACTGACATGGTATATTTATTTTATACCATAAAATAATTAAGATTTAATTATAGCAAACACCTATAAGGTGGTAAAGTTTTTAAATACTGTTTTACCAAAGTCTCTTATACTTTCAACATAAATTTTCTCCACATGCATGTTTAAATCATGAAGTAATTCCGGTCTTACAAAATAATTAATCTCACCAACTCTGTGGTAAAATAGAAATGCTTTATGAAGAAATATTTAGAAGACACTCTTTTCTCTAACACTATAAATATTCACATTTCCATAATCCTAATCTTTTGAAAGCAAAGTTGGCATACAGGTGCTATTTGCCATAATTATTATGAGACTAAAGAAGGAAAGGATGAAAGACTTATTTTTATCTGACATAATTTCTTGAGTTTTAAGCCAGAAAATGTATTTAGGAGAAGGATATGTTTACCACACATTCAACAACTATAATTTCTAATTGCAAATGCATGCATAAAAAAATTTATAATATCATTCTTACTTCCTGGAGCATGTATGACGGGACACTACTCTAAAAAATATATCTAATTAGTTTTCCATCATTATATTCTTTATACAAATATTGCTGACTTTTATGTTGTATTTCCTATAAAATTAGTAAAATTTCCACTATTATAAGCAGAAATACAGCATTTAAATGGAATTTAACTTGTCCAATTAATTTATATTCTGGGAGAAATGGTCTGTAAACACTTGTTAACAGAGATGTACTACTATGCAATGATTTATGACGTATTTTCCAGAAAATCCATTCACTGGGAGCAAACATAATGCCTTTTAAGGTAATAAATAGCTATTAGTGATCAACATTTATCTACAAAGCAGCAGCCAATAGTTAAAGAAAATCTGAAGGAAGTTGAGGAAAAAAGCCAAGGACAGGTGACAAGAGATGACAGTGTCTGTCTTCAGGACTAATTTGATGAAAGAATAAGTAATATCATTAAACGCGGCTCCTGGAGGCTGGAGGCAGAGATAAGCCCAGGCACGCAGAAGTCACAGAAACAGGGGCTTTGGTTTAGTATATACAAGAATAAATATTTTCCCCTTAAGGGAATCATAAAACTCTGGAGTAGGATAGTAAGTGATATTCAAAGAGAAACCATTGACTCACTTTTAAAAACTTTAAAGAAAGAAACCTTGCTTCAGATAAGAAATTTTATTTCTGAGATTGCAGGATTACGAACACATTTTCTAGCTACCTAAATCATAGGCACCCTGAAGTGAGGAGCTAATTTTTGTCTTGTTAATTACTTTATCATCTTCTGACTGTTGCCCAACATGTGGGAAAAAAAAAAAAAACGAGACTGCATGAATGTCTGCTCAGTGATTGAAGGTTTTGACACCAACCTTTTATTTATTTTATTGTATTATTATTATATTTATTTATTTATTTATTTTGAGACAGAGCCTTAAGCTGTCACCCTGGGTAGAGTGCTGTGGCATCAAAGATCACAGCAACCTCCAACTCCTGGACGTAAGTGATTCTCTTGCCTCAGCCTCCCATGTAGCTGGGACTATAGGCACCCATCACAACGCCCCACTATTTTTTGGTTGTAGTTGACATTGTTGTTTGGCAGGCCCGGCTGCAGTTTAACGCAACAGTGTAGTTGTCATTTTAAAAATTAAAAATCACTTGGATTTTCCATATGATTTGATCCTATATTTGCATAAGACCAAGCATTTCATAACCCCCAATTATTCAGAATGCTTAGATGCTTAGAATTGTGATACAGGATCTTGCAGGACACTTTATTACATTTACTGAATTTTAGATTAATCATGTTAATCGGAAAGTTCATCCTTATTAGAATGTAAAATGCTTAAAGGCAGAGACTTAATCTCATTCACTTCAGGTCCATAAAAACTAGCGTAGGATCTGACTAATAGGTGATGCTCAAGATAGTAGACTGAATAAAAATCAGAAATAATTTCCATCATATATGTGAAATTTGCTTGTAAATACTATTTGCTTGCACTGAAGCATTGCCTTCTTCAATTTGTTTCTAGAAGGCTTTCTATCACTTAAATCATGCACAATCTTTTGAAAACAAGTATAAAAACATAGAAACTTTGATTACTTCAATTGAAAGTTATGGAATTTATTCCTTCTTAATATAGTGAAAACTCAAAAAAAAAAAATCCCTGTATTAAACATAAAATTGGCCAGGTATGTTGGCTCAAGCCTATAGCTCTACTACTCTGGGAGGCTGAGGCAGGAGGATCTCTTGAGTCCAAGCTTTGGAGGTTGTGATGAGCTGTGATGACTCCACTGTACTCTAGTGGGGGCTACAGAATAAGGTTCTGTCAAAACAAAACAAAACAAAAACAAAAACGAAAAGACTGACTCAAAAGTCCTTTCTAATTTTCTATCTCTACAGTTTTTCCAAATGCTGTTAGCACACTCTATACAAGAATAACAGCAATTCTCATTCTGCCCATAAACAGAGCTCTTCAGTGCTTATGGGATAAGTTTGTTGATGTTCATTTATTTATTTTTATCCTCCCAGATATTATAAGAGGAAAATTTTGGTTCCATACTATGGCTTAGCTTCTGCGCTGAATATGGATATGCAGGAACACTTTATTCTCTTCCTATCAACACAGCAAATTCAACAAGGTCACCTGGATGAAAACGTTTTTCTACAAAGTCTGTCTATTTCTTACAATAAAAGAGAAAAGTAATTTTTGGATAGGAAAATGGTTTAAAATGAGGCAGTCCAAAGCAAAGAGGAGTTTTAGACTTTCCTTTCTGGAGTTATTTTTGAAGAGTACAGTCTCACAATGTTTAATATGCCAGTTAACACATTGCCATGGTATTAAATGGCTTCCCTTTGATTATTTCCAATATGTATATTTGGAACTGAGATACATTATATGTTTCACAGATCATGAGAAGATTCCACAGATACACTCTGTAAACCTCATTAGTATTGAAAGAGAATGTCCATCACAGGAGAATTTCAAGAGAAGTAGCCAGAGAGTTAGTTCAATGTGTACAATCTTGAAAAAAGACCCTGGACCACAGTTTATATCATAACAAATAAACAACAACATAGATTTTTAAAAAATTGAGTCATAGGGCAGGACTGTGCAATTGGAAGGCAAGTAGAAACAGTGATAAGACTCACAGACCTAAGAGTAAGATAGAAATTGAAGAAGAATGGCCTTGGGACTCGCTCTGCAGCCCAGAGTGAGACAGGAGAAGGTGACTTTTGGAGCCATAAATCTCTGTCAGGAAAATATGAGATGATAAAACACAGCATTGAGTTGTCTCCTGTTAAGGACGATGTTGCAACGATATCAAGTTCCATATAAATAATATATGTTTGTAAATGGTGATAGTGGGATTTAGAGAGAGAGAGGGGGAACATTATTGGACAATGGATTCAAGTTCAAAATGGATATAGGGCAGACCCTGTGAAAACAGATGTCTTTCCTACCTACCACTCCACCATAAGGCATTCAGACCTAGTGTCAAGCTGAAAAAGAGGGTTTCTATCCCAAAGCTGCAATAAACATTTATCTTCTGAGAAGGTCCACAAGAAATGTGAACTAGTGGTTCCAGTGAATTAAGATGCAACCAATCCCTGGTGGTTTTAATTTACCAAGGTGACATTTCTTTTCAAAGATGTTATGAAAGTATCAGAAAAAAAGACTCATTGGATAATTAATTTCAATTGCCACTAACTAAATGAAGTATTTGCTGTATATCATTGAAAGAGAGACTGCAGATTACAGAGTTAAATGCATAAGCAATAAGAAAAGAAAAAGAAAAAATGAACACACAGACAACAAAGCTTCCTTCTGCCTCCAGGCTGCAGCAACCTTACTGAATTTGGGTTACCTGGTATAGCCCTCTAAGTATTGAATGGTCTGATTTCCACTATGTTTAGAAAAGAAGCTAAAGAGAGTCATGGATGAAAGAAAAAGGACCAGACCATATCTTTTTCACATGAAAAAATTGAAACTCAGGAAGATTTTATTAGAGTTTGGACAAGAAACCCCATCCTGCAGACCCCGGGTGCAACTACTGTATCTGAGCAGAATGGGTGTGACTCTGCAGTGAGGCGATAATAACCGGAGGAGGAGGCCAAAGGGCGTTTACCCACCATGAGTCCTTCTTGGCTTCCTGGGATATACTGTGTAGACAAAGAAAATAGATAGGGGTTTATACAGCAATGACCATGACGATCACACTATGGTCATAAGTCTTGTATAGATTATTTGCAGCGGTAGAGAAGAAAACTAGAGCAGATATTGCTTATGTTAAAGTTTGTCTCCTGTGTTGCTTGACGTGGCCATCTCTGATGATAATAATTTGACTTACTATGAGGAAAATCTGCTTGAAAAAGAAGCCATTGTAGGATAGATGCCTACTCCTGTCTAGGTTAGAAGGACACTTTCCTCTGTAGCAGGTAATAACCTCCTGCACATTCAGGTCTTTAATATGGGGCTATCACCAATCTTGTTTTTTTCACCCGTAACAATTTATTTGCAAATCCATGAGGTAACTGCCTAAAAAGTTGCAACTATTTCTTCTTTTAGTTTATTTACTATGTCATGAAATATTTATTTCCTTTATTTATCTACTACAGTAAATTAGTTCAGGCATCCGAACAAAATGAAAGAAATGTTCATCTTTAAATAGAATTTTAATAAAAATGTGAAAATGATTTCATAATGCTCTGATAATTTTGTTGTTGGATCTTTTGCATGCATCAAGCTTAATTTATACAAGACTCTTCAGGTTGCTTTTTTAAAGATGTCCAAAAGAATCTAATAATTTAGAAATAGCTTAAAGACAAATTCATCATGTGTTGAAAGTTATCTGCTACCACTGACCCCCCATTCATCCTAAATAAAGTGACATGGTATTTTATGGCAGTATTTTTATTTTTATGTTTTTGCAGTTTTGGTCGGGGCAGGGTTTGACCCCACCACACCTGGTATATGGGGCCAGCGGGTGCCCTACTCCTTTGAGCCACAGGTGCAGTCCATTATGGCAGTACTTTTATTTATTTATTTATTTATTTATTTATTTATTTTTTATTGTTGGGGATTCATTGAGGGTACAATAAGCCAGGTTATGCCCACCAACCCAGGAATGGATTAACAAGCTGTGGTATATGTATACCATGGAATACTATTCAGCCATTAAAAAAAAAAACTTATTTATTTTTAAAAACAGCACCCCATCTCCAGCATCTCCTTGTTGGAAATGAGTTTCCCTTTAAAATTAAACATGATACAGTAGGTATGTGACACATTACTTTCTCTGGTCTCTTTCTTTATTAAATATTCATTTAAGCAAGTGCCACTTCAGGGCAATTGTGCTTAAAGATATGTGGAGATCCATTTCTCTAGTCAGCTGTGAACATAAAGAAAATCCACCAGAATGTCAGGTGCTTTCTGAAGTATCAGAATGAGGGCATCTGCTGTTGTCTTTTCCTCCTGACACTGCGATTTCTCAGACGTCTCCCAGATGTATTTGAACTGACCACCATAAATGCTCACAAAGTGCTCACTTTGGTCCAGATTTAGCACCAACAGCGATACTAGGTTCCTCTCAAGATGGAGCAGCTGTTCATCAATCACTGGTCTTTAAATGTTTTATAGAATGTTATTCATTAGTTTTGTACTTTTCTTAACTATTTTCTCTATATATTAACTTATATTTAATTGATGTCATAGTTCCTTAAATGAGAGCCAAGTGAGAGCAAGAAACCATTCTGCAAAGATAAGATTAGATGCTCCCTGTAGTTACCCTGTGTTTGGAGATCTGATGCAGGTGTTCAAAGCTAGAGGTGGTGGGTGGGCAACTGAGGGCTTTTTTAGGAGTCCCTCCACCTTCTGTCAGGAAACAACTGAACCGGGAGAGGTAAACCAGAAGGATAAAGCAGAATCTACATATTGGCTGCTTTAACCCCACGACTTCCCACATGGTTATCTGGGGTAGGCTGGATCTTTAAGTCGGAGAATTGGGCCTTATTCATTTTAAAGATTTTAACAACCCTAGAGTCGCAACTTCTTCACCTTCAGAAAGGCAATAGATTTACTCTATCGGCAACGAAAAAAGTGATTTATCTGTTCTTTTCAAGTGGCTTAACTGGCATGTCACATGATTAAAAACATTTAAAAGTATTCTCAGATACTTTTCTTTAGCAAGCCAAAAAGTTAGGAAAATATACAAATTAGCTCAGATGACTCAGTATCATATTAGTCTTAGGAATGCTCAGCAGGCTATCAGGGTCTTCGGACAAATTTACTCTGAAGAAAACAGGAGAAAGATTTTAAAATTGACCCAGAAGAAGAAAGTTTTCTTTTTTCTTTTCTTTTCTTTTCTTTTTTTTTTTTTTTTAAAGAAAGTTTTCTACTATTTTCCTTCATTGTTCCTCTCATGGTCCCTTCAAACTCACAGGTCTTCCTGGTCTTAAATGATATTTTAAGACATCTGTTATGAACAGCTTTACTGAGCTTTCAATTTTGCTCAAGTTGAACATCATGCACAAGTTCAAGTGACGGACTTGAACTTAATGTCACCTGATGTGTTGGGTAGTATCAAGTGACTCTGTTGATAAACTGTAATTTTTGCCTGTAAATAAAGTAAGGAATATAAAAGCATTTTGTACGATTCAAAATATTCTAGAAGATAGTATTAGGATTATTCTTAGAAGCCCCTTTATCCAGAAAACTAAGGTTTACCTAAGTATTGCTTCTGAGATCACATCCAGTTCGATAATTTTCACCTGGTGTGCCATGAGAGGCTCTTAGGTGTGTTACAAAACATTTTAAAGATCATTAATTAAATTATTGTTGAAAGAAGTTCAAAGCACAGTAAGTACATTCTTTCTCTTAACCCCCCTTTTATTTCTTTTGACCAAAATAATTTTGGTGTACCATGAAAGTTTAATGATAGGTTTAAGTGTGCCAAGAAATAAAAAAAGTTGAAAAACACTGTTTGGTATCACAAAATACGGGCTAATATTCATCTAAGTTTAGTAACTCTCAGTAAGTGTTTAAGAAGTGACATTTACTAAATATTGAATTTTTACTGACACTCTTTGTATACAGACTAAGGTATCTGAAGTGTTTGCATATTTTTGTTCTAGTGACAATAATTTCACAATATTAGAGCTTAATCAGCAGATATCTCAGCCTTCACATGGGCTTCTTACAGTGATCTTGCAATATTCTGTATAGTCGACATCACCTTTGCAAGGTAAGGAAAAAAGATGTCAGAAAATGTAAATGTCACAAGGCCACAGACTGTGAGGAACAGATGAGGAAACTGAACTCCAGCTCACTGTATTTTAGAGACCCCGTCACAGACACACCACGAACCGTCTGTGTCACTCAACTCTCCACTGTAGGTTAGAGACCCCATCACAAATACACCGGGAGTCTACCTGTCTGTGTCACTCAAATCTCCACTGCACGTTAGAGACCCCGTCACAGACACACCAGGACCCGTCTGTGTAGCTCGACTCTCCACTGCACATTAGAGACCCCGTCACAGACACACCACGACCTGTCTGTCACTCTACTCTCCATTTCAGAGCCCTTGAACCCTTGAAGACAGAAGACAATAATTTCTATCATAAGACTTTAACTACCAACCTAAATTAGGAACTGGTGTTCATTTTTTTTAAAGTTATTTCATCATTCAATTTATTTTAATCAGTAAGAAATATAAAAATGCAATTGTCTAGCTGTATTAGTTTGAACAGTCCTAACAAATAAGCATATTTCATTGTGGTGAAATTTAACGTGTTTAATTCTTCAGAATTAAATAGTCTAGAGTGACAAATGTATATCATAATTCAAATTACATCAGTATAAAATATATTAACTGGTTAGCACAATGATGTGTTTTTCACCTAAAAGAAATTACTGTAGTTAAGTACGTAACAAAGTGACTGAATCCTTTAACACGTTTCCATCCCATTGAGGGCTCTGCAGCATGGGCGCTGGCTCTGGCTAGTCTCCAGAGTTTCAAGGTTGAAAACTGTGCTTCTCCAGCTGCCAAGATAATCTTAGGTTTTAAATTTAAGCCCAGAACTTTCCTAGCTGTACTGCTCTTTCCAGAGAGGAACCACAAGGGCCTCTGCACATTACTGCATCAGGGAAGGGAGTGATTGATTTTTAGAGGGGGGGGGGGACCGGGAGGGGTCCAGGGGCAGGTCTGGTCTGGCTACAGAAGTTGGACTCTGGGGCCTTGGAGAGGAAGGTGAACTCTCCAGAGAGCAGTGGTGTAAAATAAAAAAGAGCATTCCTTGACGACCTTGGTTTTCGCTATGAATTTGAGCAAGACACTTAACTTCTCTGGATACAAATAAAGTGACAGACATGGATTTATAAACTGGAAGGTCATGTTAGTTCAAAAATCCTATAATCTATCTTTACTTTGCCCATCAATGAGGTCCAGTAAGAGCTAGTTCTTCATTGTTGTTGTTGTTTTTTTGAGGGGGGTAATCTTTTCTTTTAATTTAAGAATTATTATTTTATGTAGAATCATTTAACATAGTTATCCAAAAAAAGAAAAACCTAGCAAGACTTAAGCCTCAGTCCTGGGATGTGTACATATTTTCGGACATTTTTCCATGTGTAAAGAAGTAGCTTGCCTTATGACTACATAAAAATTAAATTAAAAAAATACATACTATTTTGAATGTTTGATTGTTTATCACAGATACACACTCATGTACACAATACATATGTTGTACCACAATTAATGTGTCCATGTAGGATGAGGAACATTTAAGCTCTGTCCAATTTTTCACTAATTTTTCACTATAAAAGAGATAAAATGAATAACTCCATAAACACAATAGGATGCATTCCGTTTCTGGGTTGAAGTATTTGATAGGGTGGTATTTTGATTTGCATGAACCAATTACCTCCACCTCCCATCTTTCTAGATACAGAATAGTGTACTGGAGTGTTTGCCAAGAATTGATATTATCAATTACAGTTTCAGAGAAGCATCAGGAAAAGGTAATAATATTTTATTTACATGCTTCTGATCAATTACATGTTGGAGACTCTTTTCCTATGGTAATTATTTACGTTTGTGCTAGAAGGTAACCATTTATATTTACTGCCTATTTCAGTCCAGGGCCCTTTGCTGATTGATTGTAAAACATATTTTTTACATTCCTTGCCTAGAAATGTGTCTTGGACAGACCCTCCGTGTGTCTTCCTGTGACCTTCCTCTTGCTGATACATGTGATTATGTGTGCAGGATCACGTGAGCCCATGTGGGACAGCAGCGCCCACCTCGTCCATCCTTTCTGCTCCTCTGTCTCTCCCTCTCTCTCTCTTTCCCGCTCCCTCCTCTTGTCTCTCTTCCCTCTCTCCTGCTCTCTCTTTCTCTCCTCTCCCTTTTCATTGCCCCCTCTGTCCCGTCCTCCCTTCTCCCCTCCCCCCATCACACACACACCCTATCCTTCCCTGTTTCTTTCTTTTTCTTTTCTTTTCTTATTTATTTATTTATTTATGTATTTATTTATTGGCCAGGGCTGGCTTTGAACCTGCCACCTCCGGCATATGGGGCCAGTGCCCTACTCCTTTGAGCCACAGGCACCACCCTCTCCTTCCCTGTTCCAAAACCCCAGGTAGCAAGCCGCTCTGGATGGCCTCTAGGAACTGAGGGTAAACTCTGGCCAAGAGCCAGCAAAAAAATTAAGCCCTAAAGTTGCTGAATTATACCAACTGCCCTGCAGATCTTCAAAGTGGATCTTTCCCCATTGGGCCTCAGAGGAGAATGAAGTCTCAGCCACCAAGTGCTTATAACCTTTGGAGACTTTATGCAGAGTCCCAGCCAAGCTGGGCACAGACCTCTGACCCTCTCATGGAAACCATAAGATAATGTGTGGTTTTAAGCCATGAAGTCTGCAGTAATATTGTTACATAGCAACATTTAGCCAATACAAACAGTATGACGAGGCAGGACTGCTCTTCCAATCTGTCCCTCTATGGAACTCAGTTTTCTAGCTCTTAAGTTGTTCCTGGTGGCATCTGGTCCTGCAGAGAGGATAAACACAGGGAACGGGGACGGTGTAAAATTATCTTGCTACAAATGCCTTGGGCTTTTTGTCTCTATTCTTTCTTATTCTGGGACAAAGAATAAGCATGTCATTAAAGGACATGAAAAAAGTGGCTCAAATTTCTTACTCTGATTTTAAGGCTGCAATAAATGATGCCAAATCTTAACTTACAGACTTTTTTCCTTCTCATAGGTTTTGTTCTTACAGTTCAAAAGGTGAAAAGAAGAAATGATAGTCGTTTCAACTTGTCATAAAGCGCTTTATAGTATTTTTTTATGGACTCTTTTTAAAAGGCCTCTGATTGTCCATCCATCATAAAAACTGAAGGAAAAGCACATTTCTTAGGAGATATAAATCATACCGCGAGGTTTGGCTTGGCTGGACTTCTACTTTCAGGTCAGAAGACGCCTCATCTTTTCAACACACTGACAACCATGCCCCTCTCATTTCTCTTATTCCCAGACAAGAACACTGGAAAGGTAAAATTTTGTAATTGCAGTGGCAGGAGAAGGAGACTGATTAGTTCTTCTTTGTTCCATAATCCTCTTATGTAATTCTTTTAAATGAAAAAGCTGAGAGATAAAATAGTCATGAAGATCAAAATGACAATTGAAGGCTGGCGTATCTGCTGAATAAGCTCTAATAGTACAAAATTGTTGTCACTAGAAGAAAAAGATGCAAATACTTCAGATACCTGACTCTGTAGACAAAGAGACAAAGCAATGGAAAAGAAATACAAGTGACTCTAGTAATCCTTGCAAAATAATATGTTGGATATAGGGTTTCAAAGCTAAATCATTTTGCTTCCAGTCTCTGCATCTTAACAAATAAGTCATACACACACAAAAAAAATCATCACCTCAACCCTCCCGAGGTCATCTGTCTTCTATGAATATGTTCACAAAATTCTTCGAAGACATTTATTTAACTCACTAAAACTAATGAAACACATAACACAGATCACACGGCCTGAGAACATTTGTTTATTCATTAAAGAAATATTAATGTAGGGAATGAGAGGATGACAGCTTCAGAGCAGCGAGAGCCCTTAAATTCTCTAAGACTTAACAATTTACAAAATTAAATTGATGTAAACAAATAAAAGCAAAACCAGCAAAGCAGAATGGCATGTTGCATAAAAGGCCCTAAACTTAACGGTTTTCTGTGTTATAGCTAATGTTTTTTAAACCTAGTTGGCTACAAAACAACATCTAGATGAACGGGAGAGGGGGTGATCCAGGTATGAACAACATCTAGATGAACGGGGGAGGGGGTGATCCAGGTATGAACAATATCTAGATGAACGGGAGAGGGGGTGATCCAGGTATGAACAACATCTAGATGAACGGGAGAGGGGGTGATCCAGGTATGAACAACATCTAGATGAATGGGGGAGGGGGTGATCCAGGTATGGGAGAGAGAACTGGAAGTGGACTCAAAGCTCGGTGGGCTTGGAATAAATGGAAAAAAAGAGATCAAAGTAAATCACCTCCCACCATTCTGGAGTGGAAAACTCCACAACAAAAAAGCTTAAGGTGCATCTATGTGGTTTGACTGGAGTGGAAGTCAGAAGGCCGGAGCTGTAAAGACAGGCTGAGTTCCGACTGGGGAAGACTTGGGAAGTCAGTTCGGAAAGGCAAGCTGTGCTATGCAGAAGTGTATGCTGTTCTGACCAATTCGAAACACATCACCACCGGGCCACAAAGGGCTTTTTTTTTTTTTTTTTTTTTGAGTTTTTTTTGGTGGGGGCTGGGTTTGAACCCACCACCTCCCGTATATGGGACCAGCTCCCTACTCCTTTGAGCTACAGGCGATGCCCACACAAAGTGCTTTTTATTCCTCACCTAATGTTTATCAGTATTACATCCTGGAGGACACAACAGTATAGTCAAAGCAACAGAGAACTTGGGGAAAAAATTTTTTTTTTAATTTCAAAAATTGTAGTTTCTGTGAAGCAAATGGCACACAATGATCTGACACCTGGACTGTGTGCTGAAAGAAGGGAGGAAGGCCTGAAATAAGTCATATGTCTGAATATTTCAGAAAATAGTCCCAGAAAAATAGTGTGTTTCCTGTCAAAACTGGCCTTTGAGCTTAAAGGAGCAGCAGGTGAACATGGAGAGGCAGCTGCCCTGCCGTCCACCCCCAGTATCAATGTCCATAGGTCTGTTCACACATCAGACACTGAAATTGGCCCTCACTGTGCTACCAAAAATTAGAAAAGCTTTTGACTATCCTGGGACTGGCTCTCTCCAACATCTCACCATCGTCATTGACCCTGTTCCTCTTTCTCCTAAATTCTTTGAGGCTCCGTCAAGTGTCCATGTCCAACAGAATCTTCTTCATATCTGAATACATATTATGTCGAGTGAATTTAGCTTTCATGTGAAGTCAGAATGGAAACTCCTTGAAAGAATTAAACATCTCTGTTAAAAATGTGATCTAGGTGAACAGTGGTGCTCATGTACTCCGGCTACCCTAGAATTGAGTGATTTTAGTTAGGACATGCCACACTTCTTCAAATAAGAATAAAGATTACTATAATCACTTTTAAAAGCCTAGACTTCCAAATATCTCTTCTTTGGCTCCTGTGTCTTGATTGTTTAGGATGAGAATAGACTTAAAATACTTGTATTCCCCAAATAATAGTAGTTCTGTACTAGGTACCTAAACACATCAATCCATAAAACTAATTCCCACTAACAGTAACAAGACAACAGTTCTCATCTGGCTTTTTCTTGATATTATGTGCATACCTAGATTAAAAATATTAAGAATTATATATGTAAATTCACATCGTTTCCATGCAAAACGGAGCATGCATGTGAACAAGTAACCTGCAAGCTCCTTGGTCTTAAGTTGTCCTTCATAAGTACAGTTTCTAAAGAAGAAGATGAAGAATGACAGAACAAGAAATACAAGATGAAGCTAACACAATTTACATTTCTAGGACCCAGAGCAAAAGTATCTGCTCCATTCAGTTATTTTCTTATGAACACCTGAAGGCCCCTCTTCTCTGTGTGAAGTGGCAATCTTACCCTGAAAGTCTTAACTAGCCTCGGCTGCCAAGTACATCACTTTCTACCCAAATAAAAGGAATAGTTTGAAACATGGTGACGAAAATTGTTCATGGGCTTTGAACATACAAAGTGCATTCTTTGAAAGAAAAGTGAATATCAAGTTCTGAAGAATTCATCATTTTCATAAGCAGAAGCTTTGTTTGACTCTCTTGGAGATTATTAATTTGTATAGGCGTTTATTAAAGGTTTATTGTGTTGATGGTAAGTTTACTGATGGAAAGGGGAGTGAAAATCTACTCAGAGAGCCAGCAAGCAAGGTTGTAAGAACCATAGTTATGTAACTGATTTTCAAGGACATAATTTTATAAGAAAGTGTAATTTTTTTGTAATTTTATAGGAAAGTGTATGAGAGTCCCCCATATACTTTACACAAATATCAACCTCACACAGAAAAATGTTCCCATGTCAGAGATAAAGAAAGACACTTCCTGGTAAAAATAATAGTTGTTTTTTTTTTTTTTTGTTCGTTTGTTTTTTTAAACCTAGTACAAGTTTCTCCGAATAAAGGCATAGGCATTCTCCCAGCATCTGTAAAAAGACTGCTTGGAATTCACAATTAATTTCAAAAGTTTCCTTGGTAAGAGATCCCTCACCAAATAATTCAAATTTTAATCTGACATTTAGCTCCTTCTTACATAACTAATCATGTCAGAATATAGTAAACAGTAAAAAAAAAATAAAAAAAGAAAATTCACTCCAACAGTACTTTTATGTGAAAGAATAGAATTATCTCTTGAAGTTTCTCCTTAATATAAACATTATGGACAAAAAGCTTGAATCTTGGCTTTGTTGTAAGATCATTTAAGAAAAAAAAGAAAAGATTAGACAGCAGAAAAGAATGAACACTGGTAACAGAGGCACGGATGACAGAGAAGAATTCTGAATTAATTGCACAATTTCATGATATGGTATATTCATCACAAAATCAGTTTTGGCTAATTAGTCTGCGAAGAATCAGTGAAAAGTCTATTAGATTTTGATGCCTTTAATTGAAAGAGAGCTAGAGATAGAAAAATAAAGAATCTATCTTTATATATTATATGAAGAATATAACATCTAGATAAATGTAGACACTTTGCATATATAGTAAAAGCACACATTATATGTTATGCTTATATATCATATATAAAATTATATACACTGAATTTCCACCATCTCAAAGTTAATGCAAATATGTGTGTGTGTGTATACATATGTAGAGAGAGAGGATCTTCACTGAATTTTAGCTACATCAAAATTAGAAATCATATTTTATCAAACTACCTAGTGTCCACCGTGATTTTCCTCTAAGATTATCTGTATCTCTGTATCAGAATTATACAGACGAGGAAGGGCATGAACAAAAATGCAGGTGCTTCCATCATCCCAAACGAACTTACTGGGAATCACTCGAGCGGGTGAGAGGTCGTGGAATAGCCATTCAATCAAAGTTAAAACAAGTGATTGTGACGCACACACAGTCTGTATAAGAATATTCAAATCTCCCCGCCGCCGTGGCCTTCACGGCGTTGATGGCTACGATGATAAAGCGGATAGACACATTGGGCACAAACAGCAGCCGGTGGCCCTGACGCTTGGGAAATGCCCCCTTGCTTTCTTTCAAAATTCTACGGGAAATCATGTGGCTTATCGTTATCTGGATAATTCAAACCAAAAAAAGTATACGTCTTTATAACATCCACACGTCATATTAGCTTTTCCTGAATTTTATGAGGGTTGAATGTCTACCAAATAAAGTTAAAAAGCCAAAACGTTTTCAAAAAGCACTAAAATCAGGCCAGTAGTTTATAATTTAAATAAAGGGTGGCAAAAACATAGCCTGAAAGTGACTCATTGAATCATTGGTGAAAACATCTGGAAATGATGCCAACAATCCGACCCTTCGCGTTTTACCACATCCCCTTACCTCCTGTCAGGAACAAGAATGGCACATAACACTGTACCTATCACCTATCACCTATTAATTACCTATTACCTATCACCTATTACCTATTAATCACCTATCACCTATCACCTATTAATTACCTATTACCAGTGATGGGGCAAAATTATGTTAGGATTACAAGTCTTAAGATAGAAATACATCCCCTTTATTCCTCACAATTTTGGATGGAACGATACTAATATTATTTTCCCTTTTGTAACTTTCCAAAGTTAAAACTAGTACAAGATAAATCAGGAAGATTTCAACCAAGAAACTGAAAACTGTATTCATGGCATAAATTATCGAATAGTTATTTTTAACAGCTGTCCATGCCTGCCTTCATGTTTGTTTGTTCGTTTGTTTTTCATTCTCCAAAGACGTTTTAGATGGAGATAAATGTTATCACTGTGGGTCAAAGTAATACGGACTCAAATTAATTTGCTGAAATGTTAGTCCTCAGAGTAGGTGAATGAGACAGGGTGTCTATTGTATGATGAAATTTCTCATACCCATAGAACAAAGATGTTTGAGAATAAAAAAGATCCAGAAACTTCCCTAAAATACTGATGGCATATTCATCTCCCTGAAATTACTGGTTGATACAAATGCTTTAAAGAAAATTGTAGCTAAGCTCAGAAAGAAAAGTGTTTCACACTCTGTCTGCATTCAAAGAGGTTGATCTGCTGGGGGGGGGGAGAAACAGGTGAGCATTATTTTCATAAAGCTCCTATAATCAATTTCAGCTGGCTCAATTATACAATGCCTTCTAGTCCAGTGTTTTTCAACCTGTTTGTTTCACAGCACACTTGAACCTGTAGTTAAACTTCCACAGCACACTTAAACTATGTTGACGAACAACAACAAAAAAGATTATACTTTGTATGCTTTGAAATTCTTTCAAAAATAATTCAATTAACAATCTTTAAAAAATTTTCACAGAGCACTTAAGATCCACTCCTGGCATCCCGGTTGAAAATCACTGTTCTAGTCTTTTCATGAAAGGAAGTTTAATTCTGTTGCTTACCAACCTCATTACTAGGGACTAAGTCCACCCTAAATACATAATTAGAAATTAATCAAAGGTCATTTCTAAGTCATTCTGGGAAAAACGTACTTCTTTATAGTTAGGCATAAATATCTAAATACAATTATTTGATTTTTATACCTATAGGTTGTTCTGAAATTAATAATCAGTAAGCACAGTGGTTTTGCAATTGAAGGCAAAGAAAGACAGTTGAGTTCCTTCAGGATTAATTCATTTTAGCATGGTCAAAACATCTTCAGGCGTCCTCAAACTTTTTAAACAGGGGGCCAGTTTACTGTCCCTCAGACCGTTGGAGGACCAGACTTTAGTTTAAAAAAAAAAAAAAATGAACAAATTCCTATGCACACTGCACATATCTTACTTTGAAGTAAAAAAACAAAATGGGAACAAATATAATCACACTGCCTCATGTGGCTCACGGGCCGCAGTTTGAGGACCCTTTGCCTCAGGTTGCATATCCAGGCCAGTCTTCCTTTTATAAAAAAAGTATCTGTCTGTAGTAGCTTTGGTGGCCAGGGCACAGAGTCACACTGGTTTGACGTGGTCATTGTATCTGAGTTCCTACTCTCCCAGCATAGGTGCGAAAGGCTTTTAATAACGTCACGCAACTCGAAGGTGCAAATACTGACTGTAGTGTATCTGTGCCTTTAATCCATATTGTCCTCTGATTTATTAATCAAATAAAGTTAAAAGAAGACATGTCTTTGACATCTACTGTGTGTAAGGACTATCCATGCAACTCTTTAATTATCTCCTAGAGGGACTTGAGCATAACCAGAAGACATACAAAAGGCCAAAGGCAAAGGTGGCTTAAACGGCCTGCATGCAAGTTGTAAAGGCTTATTTTCACTATGAACTCAGCAGAAAAACTACCAGAGGTGCATTTAGAACTCGGTGGAATATAGAGTATATAATATGTCATTTGCATTTTGACAGCTTAGAAATGTCTACAGTGGATTTGCTGGATCGGCCGCAGTAAGCACTAGCCAGCCACTGAGCTTTTGTTTATCTATTTCTTAAAGGAAGCGGAACCATTTTCTTGACATTTTTCAAAGCTGTGTTGGTGTTTGTTTGAGCTAATAAAGTGGAGACTAAGGAAGCATTGCCCCCAAGAGGAGCTGTTTGTGCCTGGAGGAACTCGGAACACATGGCTGTGGCAGTCATCTCACTGAGTGTGAGTGGCCAGCAGAAAGTGCCGGTAAAAACAGCCCTTCCCTTTCCTCAGAAGGCCCTGCCAGCAAGATGCTTAAGCCTGGGGGATGCCACCACTCCTCACATTTGCAGTCTGCTTCTCTGGACTTGTTGGCTGAGACCTCATCGTCCTCCTGTTGAAGTTCACAAAACGTGTCACTTCCAAAGAAAGATGAGCCTGTGCTGGGCTTTGTAAGGAGTCAAAATTCCAAAACTTAACTAACTCCAGGGGTGTCCTGGAAGTACTGCCAAGTGTGGACTTAAATAATAATAATACCATCCCGACAATGCAGTAATAAAAGGACATGATCTGCCCCAGCAAACCACCAAAACAGAGACATCAGCTCACATCAGGTGACCCTCGATTTAATGCATGAAGGGTTTGGGGTTTTCTGTGAAAGCCTCTTACTCACAGGAGTTCCCTACTTCATCAGGACAAGCCCAGGTGACGCCACCTTTCCCTACGGAAATTTGATCAACAAATCAAATCAAATTTCTTTAGGGAAGAAGGTATTAGTATCCTTCCTGGTGATATCAATTTTTTTACATCACCAAGAAGGATATTTGATATCAATTTGATATCAAATTTCTTTAGGGAAGAAGGTCTGAATACCCTTCTTGGTGATATCAATTTTTAAAAAGAGAACTCATCCAGAAGTGCGCAGATATGGACGGGTCTTTTTCTCCTATTTACATGTTTTCTATGGAAATCAGCAAATGGTGCTTCAACTGTATCCTTTCAAATGTAAAGGATACTTATTTTGGTGAACACTCCACCTTTCTCGTCCGCGCTTCCTAAAATGAGACTGGTCTGATCTTCTAGTATCACATCTGTCCTTTACAGGAGGCTTTCCGGGTAATTCCCCGCACATACCCGCGTCCTCCTGGTTACGCACACGCAGGAAACTGACAAGCAAACTTTGTCCCAACCGCCGGTGGATAATTCCTGGATTAAGGGCTGAAATCTGAGCAATCGCTCAAGAAATCAATTACTCCACCTGTGTACCAGATTATGAAAATGCTTTCTCCCGCGGTCCATTAAAATGTGAATTTAAAGAGAGACGCACACTTTGGATACGACTTTTACAACACCCTTAATCATCAAGAGGAAACAGAATCAGCAGCGAATTCGTGGCCCCGACGCGTTTCTCTGAAGAGCAGAGAACCGTCAGGTGAGGCTGGTGCTCCGGTCCCAAAGGTAACGGCTTCCAATGACCTCAGCTGGGGCCGCCCACAACCTCGCGACTCCGCAAACAGGTCACGAATTCTGACCCACGCATCAAACACTCCGCGCCTGCCTTAGCCACCGCGGGAGCCGCCACCTGGACGCGAGGTACGGCTGCCTGCGGCGACGGCCGCGTCCCTCCTGGATGTCCCCTCCCGGAGGGGACCCTGCTGCGCGCAGGCGCCCGGAGCCCACACCCGGGGCAGAGGACCGACCTACGCCACCTGGGCTTTGCTCAGCAAGGGGAATGAGACCCCACCCCTGTTGCCACAGCGTAGGAACCAGCGACTCTGGTGCTGGTGTCACCGGCCTCCCTCCGGCCTGCAGACCCTTCCCAGGCGCACTTGACCCAGTGAGCGCAGAGGAGACACGACCCTGGGTCCCGTTAGGTATAAAGAAAAAACAACACGCACCCGCAGGCGTGCGGAGCAGACAATAGCGCAGGGAGCGCGGCGTCTGTGCGTCCCGGGCCCCTGTGCGCGTGCACACATACAAATGCGCGAGCTCGCGCGCGCGCGCGCGCACACACACACACACACACACACACACACACCCTACCCCAGCGAGGTGCACAGGAGGGATCTGGGACACTGGACTCTGGATTTGGGCCTGCAGCACGCCACAGGCACTGTCTCCTGTGGTGGAGCTGGTCAGGGCTCACAGGCACCCAGGACTTTGCGCCCCCTGCCCTGTTAGCCCCAAGACAAGGTAGAGCAGCCCCCCACGACCTGCATCTTCACACCCTCGCTCCTCGCCCCCGTCCCCCGCCTCCTCCCGGCGCAGCAGCCCACCCGCGGGGGGAGGAATCCGCCCGGCACACACGTGTGCGGATTATTAAGCAGCGGAGCCGGGATGCCGCCGTCTCCACGCAGCAACCTCTGCTAATTGCGGGGGAAGGGAGCTCGGAGCACGCGGAACTCGGGGAACCGAGAGTGCTCTCAGAGGCTGGGTTGCCTTCCGGTGACTGAGGAAGCCCCTGACCCAGATGGGCTCTGAGCACAGAGGAGAGGGCGGGAAGTTTGGGGGAGTCGCGTGGCAGGTGTTTGCTCACACGGAGGATGAGCTGGACAGAGCAGGGTTCGCACCGCTGGCCCTTGCCTTCCCCGGTGCTACACACACACACACACACACACACACACACACACACACACACACACACACACACACACACACACACACACGTACACACGTCCCGGAGCACGATTCTCTTTGCCCTCCGCTCTTCCTGATTCGCCTCTCAATTCGCAGCTAGTTCAGTGCGACTGGAGGCCGCTGCCGGCCTGGCCCCTGTTCGGCCTATGATGCTCCCACCGCCGGCAGTTTCAGTGTCAGCGGCCAAGGCAGACTGTCTGGACCAAGCAGGGAAGTGGGGCAGAGGGTCGCTCTCTGCAGGAAGCTCCTGAATCCCAAGGGACCGTGAGCTTGGGCAACTACGACCCACTGTTTGCGCTCCCCAGGACTTTGGGGCTCATTCCTGCAGACACCTCTATGAGAGGGTGGCTAGTGTGGAGGGGCAGGTGCCTAGCGGTCAGCTCTTTCCCAGCTTTGGACGTCCAGTGGAGAAGAGTGACCGGGAGGGGAAGCCCAGCCTGCCAATATCTCCTCTCCCCAAGCTGATCTGGAGTTCCCTAACGAACCAGTCCCTCTTCGCCTTGTTAATCACTGTGGAATGTGGACCACAGTCGGGAAAAGAATATGGAAGAATCCGGAGAGGAAAGGGGACTGGTACACAGGGAAAGCGCAAAGGGCTATTAAAATTCACAGGTATTGACTCCATCCTTCAAAAAGGAAAAGGAAAAATCCATGTGCATAGGAACATTCCCGAGCGAGTCTGAGATGGAGTGCCCATGGACAGAGGCAGCGTCCACGAAGCTACACGAGAGAAAAGGGGAGCAGGCACTTTCCAATGTGAAAATCAATCAATATCCTCTCTCTCCCTCCCCCCTCCTCGTTTCTTTCCCCGAGAACAGACCAGTGCAGGAGCTCTGCTTGCCTTGAGCTTCCTTGAGGTTGCAGCCTGTGGACTAGTTAGGAGACAACATTCCCCAACTCCTTTCCAGGAGAAAACTAGGATCGCAGAGCCCCAGGCTCCAGAAGCCGCCCAGAGGGTCTCCTTCCCCCACCAGGGGTACAAAGCGACTAATATCAGAACTCCCCGCTTGTTCCACGCACCTCGTCTGCACCTTACAACTTGTAAGGAGCAGAGTCGGGGAGAGGCGAGCGGGGGCGACCTTATAGACCCGGGCAGCCACTCTTCGCCTGCCGGCTCCGCTGGAGGAGGAGGAAGCACGCAGGAATAGGGTGTAGGATGCGGAAGGTCGCCGGCAGGGAGCTTTAGCGGTCAGTCCCCAAATCCCTGTAGAGAGCCAGGACTCCTCGCAAGGCCGGCGGGTCCGGGGAGAAAAGTCCCGGGAACTACCCCAGCAGCCCCGACCCCGCGTGCCCGCGTCTTGGCGAAGGCAACGCCGCCCGGCTAGAGCGCAGTTTCAACCCAACTCGCGTCCGGTTGCCGGTTCCTTTCTCCCCGACAACCACTACCAGCGAGGAACGAGAGACATGTCGTTTTAGCCCAAGTGAGGGGCAGGAATGGCGGGGGCGGGGGCAGTGGAAGAGCGCGAGGGAAGCTGCGCTCCCGGGCATTGCCTGCTAGAGCGCAGGGGATGGAGAACCGCCCGGCAGACGCCAGCGCCTCTGTCCCCTGCGGTCCCCCAGACACTCGGGCTCGCACAAGGGGCCTCCGAGGGCTCGGCCGTCTCCCCGGTGAGAAGGAGCCTCTCTTACCCTTAGCTGCAGTGAGGAGCCCGGAGCACAGGAGCAGGAACAGCGACTCGAATTTCCTCCACGCAGTCATGTCTGATACTCCACACGCACACGACACCGATGGCTCTTCTCTGACGTGCCCTTCTCCTCCGAGGAACCGCGGGGCTATGAACAGAGCCAAATAATCACCAGAGGGCGAGGCGAGCCGGAGAGGGAGCCGGGTCCCGAGCCCCGCCGCGCCGCGCATCTGACGCCTCCTGCAGGTCTGGGCGCCGGGTTCGCTTCCCTCTCATAGCATCGGGTCCCGAGCCACTGCGGGGCTGAGCTGCTCAGAGCGCGGAGACCGGGGCTGGCGGGGCCGGGCCGGGGACAAGCGCCGACCGAGCCGGGCAGGAAGGCACCAAGGCGGCGAGACTGCGGGAGGGGGCGAGGCGAGGCGAGGAGCGCGCGCAGCCAGGAGAGACCTGGAGAGGAGAAAGCTGGAGAGAGCCAGCGAGTGGGAGATGCGGGAGGGGGCGCGGGGGGAGGAGAGATTCGGTCTAGAGAGGAAAAGGCGGAGAGCGCAGAAGACAGGCTGCTAGCGGTACCAGGAGCCGCTGCCGCGGTGGCTGGACTCAACCATCCCTACCCACAGAGAGGGGAACGAGGCTGGGCAGCGCGCACTCCCAGACAGAGCCCGGGCGCGGGCCCTTGGCTCCCCGCGCCGCGCTGCGCTCCACTGGGCCTCCGGCGCCTGGGCGCGCAGGCTGGAGAGAGAAGACTTGTTGGGCGCTGGGGTGGGGGAAGCCCCCGCCGCACCCAGGGCGAAGCGACGCAAACCCAGCGACTGGAGCAGACCACAGGGTGTCTGCAAGGGCAGAGGCCGGCCTGCACCTATGCTGATCTCTCTTCTCTGCTGCCCAGAGGGAAGCCCCTGCGTAACTTAGAGCAGAAATGCAACTGGGAAGAGAAGGGACACGACCTCTAACCCGGAGGAAGGAACACACACGCACACACTTTTTTTTTTTTTAATTGACAAGACGATTATTTGCAAGGAGCTACACATTTTTTGTTTTTTTAATTTCTTGACTTTGGGTTGTGTTAGGGTGAACCGACTCCACGGACATACTTTAGGTTTATACAAAATTCAAAATGAGGAAGAGTCTCCCGAATTAATATTATGGTCTGATGAGGAGAGCCACTTTGTTGTCACATCCTCCAGTGAAACTACATATACAATTCAATGGGTTGAGAAGGGACCTTAAAGGAAAAGAGACAGAGGTTGATTCTGCAAAATAACCACGTTAGCGGGGAGAGAACGTTAGCTCTAGAATAGCTATGGTTGCTACAGTAAACTGATGTCACCCAGCTCCCCACATCGAGGAAGTGTTCCTTCAATTTCTGGGGAATGTGTAAGGCAAGGCATTTCAGGGAGAAGTTGTGACATAATAGAAAATCCACAAGTGAATGCTTGTTTTCACAAAGGGACGTTTATAGAATTCACCATTCTTTACCAAAATGGTTTGGTCCTTTTAGAGGACTTCAGGGACCAGAATACGGAAAGCTCACAACTTAGAAAAAGATCACACTCAGCTCCTGAAGACATTAGAGTGCCCTAACGGTCCTACTGTGTTCCCCACAGTCAGTGGCTGTGCTGATGGACGGTCCTACTGTGTCCCCCCACAGTCAGTGGCTGTGCTGATCGTCCTACTGTGTTCCCCACAGTCAGTGGCTGTGCTGATGGACGGTCCTACTGTGTCCCCCCACAGTCAGTGGCTGTGCTGATCATCCTACTGTGTTCCCCACAGTCAGTGGCTGTGTTGATGGATGGTCCTACTGTGTCCCCCCACAGTCAGTGGCTGTGCTGATCGTCCTACTGTGTTCCCCACAGTCAGTGGCTGTGTTGATGGATGGTCCTACTGTGTCCCCCCACAGTCAGTGGCTGTGCTGATCATCCTACTGTGTTCCCCACAGTCAGTGGCTGTGTTGATGGACGGTCCTACTGTGTCCCCCCACAGTCAGTGGCTGTGCTGATCGTCCTACTGTGTTCCCCACAGTCAGTGGCTGTGCTGACAGTCCCACCCTGTCACCCTCACAGTCAGTGGCTGGGGTAGAACAGAGAGTCCATTGCTGTCAGTTGCTCACTGCCTCCTTTATTATATCTGCATTGCCACTTACTCTCCATCAGTTTGGGGGATTAAGTACTTTGATAGCCTCCCAGTGTTTTACACCCCTGTTTTAATTTTCTTAGATTCCCATCCTTCCCATCCCTCCAGTTTCAGCTGCATAAGAATATTATGGTGAGTCCAGAAAGTAAAAGACCACAATCTTGGAATGTCAGCACCAAAGTGTGACTTTTTCTGTCCCCTCAAAACATACAGGAAGCAACTGGAGCCACTATCAAAAATCTTCTTCTTTGTAGACATACAAGCTTCTAAGTAGGAAAGCTGGACTTGCTTCTCTTACAATGGGAGTCCTACATAGGATTTGCATTTCCCCTGGTGCCAAGCTCTGTCTTGCCTTGGTTGACCCTGGAAGGAGAAGCTGAAGGCAGAAAGCTCCATCACAGGGGAATTCCTAGTGGAAACCCCGAGTTCTGTTCTTTAGGCTAAGTGAAGTTTGCTGCGATGAGGGTCACCCCTCTGTGCCTGCAGTATCTGTAACTCAGAAGTGAACAAAAACGCTTTTCAAGACCCATTAAGTGCTCCAATAGTTCATTTGGAGCTTCTCATCAGGAAAAATTGATCTCTTTCAGGAGCTAAAGAGCTGACATCTCCTTGAGAAATGGTGTCTTGTGTTTGTACTGCCATTCCTAATGACTTGTGTCACCAAGAAGGATTTCTGCCATTAAAAAACACTTCCAAAATCTAACCATCCTGGTCCAGGACTCACGGGTGATTTTCACTTTATTAGGATCCCCGTTGGGTCACCTGAGAGACGAACACCTTCCCGGCCAGCCTTGACAGACTCCAGGCTCCAGGCTGAATTTTACCTGAAAAACCTTACATGCCACCTTCTTTTCCAAAAGTGCAAATAATCTATTTGATCCAAATCACTGAGAAATAGTGGTCTCAAATTCCGGTAACCACTCATTTTTGCTGTATTTTATTTGAGGTATTTTCTATGGCCAGATGGTATGTTAGAGAGTTACAATGATTCATACCAAATTGTTTCTAGGTCATAAATAGGAGGAGGGTGGGAAACAGCTTTGAAGCAAAACAGGTTGATTTGGCAATATGGTTGTATCTGTGTGTTAATTCTGATTTTTTTTTTTTTTTTTTTTTCACTCCCAGGATATCAGGACTGGCTTAATTTGGAAGGAAAACATGGGTCACTGCTGCCATCTAGTGTCCTGTATGTTTTGTTTGGTGTTTGCAGAAAGATCAGTTGTCCCTGGTTCTTAATCTCTCTTACCTCATCTGTGGTTCCTGATCTGTTTTTAAAATCCCCTTCAGAACACACTTGCACTTTTTCATTCAATCAGGCTGTCACTGCAGGCTTCCCTCCACGCTATGGCATTTTTAATAATTGGGAAATCTTGGGTCTATATCAGAATTCTAGTGTGTGCTAATTAGAGCAGAGTTAAGCAAATGAAATTTAGGAGGTGTAGGGACCACAGGACTTCACACCAAGCCCAGAGGCTGCTTCCCTGCACTGGCTTGGAGCCTGGAATACTGCATTTTTGAGCTTTGGTAATGACTCCATTTCTCAAGGTGGGCATCACACTCTCCATGGCCTCAGGACCTGACTAAGCAACATTAGAAATACTATGGGCACTCAGGACCTGCCAGACAGTTGAGCAGTGCAGTGATTAAAAAGCAAAGAGACACGGGAGTGCTGGAAAGAATCACAACATGCTGAAACTCAGGGAACAACTAATTTAAGGTTCCATTGGAGAGATGACAACATAAACATCTGGAGCTGGAACATATTCTTCTCAGTAAAGTGTCTCAAGAATGGAAGAAAAAGTACCCAATGTACTCACCCTTATTATGAAACTAATGTAGGACCTTCACATGAAAGCTCTAACCCAGTTACAACCTAAGAATAGGGAGAAAGGGGAAAGGGAGGGGGGAGGGAAGGGGGAGGGAGGGGGGATTAATGGGATTACACCTGCAGTGCATCTTACAAGGGTATATGTGAATCCTAGTAAATGTGGAATGTAAAGGTCTTAGCAAAATAACTAAGAAAATGCTACGAAAGCTATGTTAACTAGTGTGATGAAAATGTGTCAAACGGTCTATGAACCAAGTGTATGGTGCCCCACAATCATACTAATGTACACAGCTATGGTTTAATAAAAATAAATAAATAAACAAAACAAAAAAAAACATCTGACAAGTACAGCCGCTGAAGAGGGAGAGTGCATTTCAAGTGAAATTGTCAGTGGAAGGAGGGAAACGGAAAGTATAAGCATGATACTTGAGGTAAAATTAGAAATTAAAAAGGTGTGCGAATGAGAATGCTAATTAGCTAGACAAGCTGTATACCTGTGAAAATCGTAGAGCATAGGTATGTTGTCACCATGGCTAAATGTGATACTGTGTGGCTTGTGTAATGTAATACATTAAAAAAACTGAGGACAACTAAAGGATTGGAGAAAATCCTGCCTTTCATGGGTGGGTGGGGGGTCAGTGTGACTCGAGTTTGTTCCACACATTGTCTGTCTCAGGGGAGCAAAAAGTGTGAGAGAACTTCAGGCATAAAAGCAGAGATCAAAACGATTATGTAGCCTTTGCAGAGGCACCTTATGCACAGCCCCCTTGATACCAGGGTTGTGTATATCACCCCCTTCCAAAGATGAGGAAATGGTGGCTTTGAGAAATCAAGTGGGGGCGGCGCCTGTGGCTCAAGGAGTAGGGTGCCGGTCCCATATGCCAGAGGTGGCATGTTCAAACCTAGCCCTGGCCAAAAACCAAAAAAAAAAAAAAAAAGAGAAATCAAGTGATTTGTCGAGGAGGTCACAGTTCCTAAGTCAGAGCCAGAAGCTGAATCACACCCAGGCCTTTTGCAATATCAACATTTAAAAACCATCCCTCCTGCCTGGCCCAGATGGAGGAACCTAAAGACCTGGACTCCAAAGTTCTTATGTACACTGGCCTCTGTGCCCAGCCTTGCTGGTCCGTATTTTAAAAGAGCAGAGAATCTGACGCCTATGGAATGCTCCCTCTCAGTAGCAGCAGAATACACATTCTTTTCACATGCACGTGGAGTATCCCCCAGGATAGACCATTTGCTATGCAATTTTAAAAAGAGAGAGAGAGAGAACCTTTGACCAATTGCAACTATTTATTCATGTACATCTAGATTGTTTTAACTATTCTCATTAACTGGATTTATAAGTAAAAGGTAAACATTTTCTCATTTACAAACACACTAATGCCTTTAGCATATGTATATATGTGTATGTGTATATTTGTGTGTGTGTGCAAATGGAGCTGAGTAAGGAGACAACCCTCCTGTGAAGTGGTCTACTGTGAAGGATGCTAAAAGTAAGTGTGAATTCTCTCCTTTCCAATTAGGCAGCCTAACTGAAGGGGCACAAAGTAAACTGCACACTCAGTGAGCATCACAGTGACCTGCAAGCTTGTCAGAGTGCAAACCACCAACCTCCGTACAAAACATCTGGAAGGGCGGTTAAGGAATGAACTTTGCTAACCAGATGATGAGTCTAAAGACCCAGGCTGTGAGAACACTGGCATTGGAGGTCACCTTAACTGTGGAGTCAAGAGGACCAGCTTTGAATCCCATATGTACCATTTTCTAGACAAAGGACCTTAAAAATAAAACCAACTTGGGTGGCGCCTATGGCTCAAAGGAGTAGGGCACCGGCCCAATATGGCGGAGATGGAGGGTTCAAACCCAGCCCCGGCCCAAAACTGCAAAAATAAATAAAACCAACTGAATCGAAGTGTAAGTTTTCATGTCTGAAATATAGATAATGAGATCTACCCCATAGACTTGTTGGAAGAAAACCAATAATCTATGCACAATGCCTAATATATAGTAAATCCTCATTAGTATTATTTTCCTTGTCAGATCCCGAGACCCAGTCACTCTCTGAAAAGGAAGAGAAGCAAAGAAATCCAGATGGAGAAAGACATTTCCATCTGTTCTGATCTGTATTTTAAGAATTATGGACTGGATTTTGGTAAGAAAAAGAAATGAATTCTGTCAACGTCTCCCAGATTGTCTCAAGGTGAATTCAGCAGGAACCCATGTGGGAAAGCCGCAGGTTTTATCGACTATGACTTTTAAGATCAGCTTGAAAGGCTGCCTCACACCTGGCTCTTTCCCAAGGCTGGTAGAACACTAGCGAGCTTGAAAAGCTTGTCTGGAACTAGGTGAAGTGACATTCTGAATGTTCATTAATAATGTTTTCCTCTTGCAGCAAAGAACACCCAGGTCAGAGATGCTTTGAATAGCTATCAGTGCTGGCCAACGCTGCGGGTCTGCGGATCCGCAAGGGGCAGGGGCCTCCTCAGTTGCTTCTCTAGCACTAAATACTGTAGTGAAACCAGAGTAAGTGCTGACTTACTTACTTACTGACGTCAGGAGTATTGGAGAGTGGTGACTGTTTCAAGGGTTTCCATTGAGAATCTTTCTCCAGGGGCATTACATTTGAGAAGGACTAGGCTGAATTCTGTCCTCTGAACTTTGGAAAAGCCATTTCACCTCTGTGACTCAGTTTTCTCATCCATAAAACACAGATTGGGGTAATAATCATGCAACATCTAAAATTCTGTGATTCTTTCCCTTCTTACATCCCTAATTTTACCATTTTTCTTTTCTTGCTATAAAGCACCATACATTGGGATGTCTCTGTGTAAGGGTGGTGAGCTGTGTGGAGGAAAGGCATTACAAAATCAAAGTATGAAGATGTGTGTTTGCCAGAATGGTCTGCAGAGAAGCATTTGCCATGAACACAGGTGCACACACCATGTCTGTACCTTTGGAATATAAATCATTGCATTTATCTTCATCTGTAAGCAGGAACAATATCATTTTTTAAATATTTTCTTCATAAAAAAGTCAGTGAGCTGGGCAGTGATCACAAGACTTAAAATAGTCATTCTACCCACAAGTGTCTTAAATGCAGCTATCTGGAGGCGATGGTGATGTCATGAATGTGTCAGGCCCACCTTACTAGGGGAGCCTTGTTCCCACTTGATGATCCCCTTATGTTGAAAACGCATAATCTGTGCTTCCTTCCCTTCATTTTGAAACACGTGGAGAGATGGTGTTCTGATGCTGAAGTCTTCCCATTCCATTTGAGACTGGCTGTCACAGCAGACCCGTCTAAGACGTGAGTCTTGCCCAGTCTCCTGCCTTGGGGTTAGTAGGGGTGGTGAGTAGGGAGGGGAGGTGAAGAGAAGTGGGTCCAAGGGCACAGGCACAGAGTTACAGGGGCAGGTGTTTCCCATGTTTGAAGGCAGCCGTAGGTGATGAGAGTTAACGGAAAGGGCTTGTGCTCAGTTTATTGATGCCTGTGATGTTACCGCTTCAGTTACGTGAGACCAAATTTCACATGTGCCCCATACATTCGTACAAATTTAAAAAATTAGTGCATTTTAAAAATGGAATGTACTAGGACTTCTTTCTGGCATTTGCCCTCATACAGATCTTGTGAGCAGTCACTCCACAGCAGGATTCTCAGGGTGTGCACAGTGGGCCCGCGACTGCCGAGACAGGAGGCCAGCAGGGGGCTTCCCAGGAAGGACGTGAGCTCCCTGGACGCTGTTCCCTCTTTCTCGTTCTCTACCACTGAGCTCTTTCCTCTTCCCTTGCCCAGTTGTCTTTTTTTTATTATTAATTTTAAATCATAGCTGTGTACGTTAATGCGATCATGCATCTTACAAGGGTACATGTGAAACTTAGTAAATGTAGAATATAACTGTCTTAACACGGTGACTGAGAAAATGCCCAGTTGTCTTTTAACTGACCTTAATGTTCGTCCAATGATGTGGTTGCCCATATATTATTTGTTTTAAGCCTCCAAATCTCTTTGACTGTCAGTATGTCTGAACTTTTGCTGGTAGAGTCTTCTTCTCTGAGTTTTGGAGGCTTTTCAGGGCTAAATAGTGCTGAAGATGCTTGAGTAGGGTTGATGTGTCAGAGACCCTTCATTGAGAAAGTGAGATGTCTTGGGGACAGGACACTGGGCACATCCTGGTAGTGAGAGAGGAGGAAGCGAGGCTGAGGTCAGGACTGATGAGACTGCCATGGTGGGCTTTACGCCCCAGGGCCTGTCTCTGCCACCTGGACTCAGGTCAGCCTGTATAGAGAAAATTCCTCCTGTAGACAAAATGTGGATTCTCACTAACTAGAGTTAGTCTTCCAATTCCTCCATTTCATGGCTGGGTGGCTTTGTGCATTTACCCGAGGGTAACAATTGATTGCCTCATCCCGTAAAGAGTATCGTATTTTCTAACTCATAAGACTGCTGTGAGAATTAAGACAATATATGGAAAATTCTGGATGTGAACTTCTCTCTCTCTCTCCATTCCTTTTAGCTTTGCCTCTGAGTTTAAATGTATTTTGTTTTCCCCCTGGAAGGATTGTTTTTTATTTCTTATTGATTGAAATAAGATCCTTTACAATTTTTCCTGAAATTGTCTATGCAAAATGTCTCTTATTGGAAAAGGTTCTACTAAAAAAGCAAGTTAGTCATGCTTTGAATTACCGCAAAACAGTCCATTTCTGGATTGTCCCTTTTAAATATGGAACATTTCCACAGTCAGAGCCAGACGAGCAGGTGACTGCTATGTGGCATGGATAGCAACAGTAATTCAATACCTCACATTAGAGCAACTGAAAGGTGTAGGCTTCTGCAATTAGTGCCATAATACAAGGGCACGAGTCAGCATTCTTGCCTTGATAGGAGAAGAAAGAACGCACTCTAATAACAAATCTGCATTAGGTGTGGCTTGTACAAAAACATAGGCTAAGAAAGATTCATTAATGTGTCCTGGCTCCCATATGTAATTGTCAGAAACAGGATGAGACTGAAGTCTGAAGTCCAGGCTTTGTTTATTTCATCCTGATGCTTCCAGAGACTCCAATGATGATTCTCTGATATGCCAAGACCTTGAGCAAGGCTGAAGAAAAGATGAAAGTTACGTACAGGCTTCAAGGAGAAAGAGTATTCTAGGCCCAGAAGGAAACGTAAGCCCAATTTGGAAAGTATATATATATATATATATATATATATATATATATATATATATATATCTGAAGAATTCCCAAGCAAATTTATATTTGGTGAGAAGAAGTGTTAAAAATCTGTTTTAAGTAGGGGCTCAAGTTTGGTACACTGGGTTTGTATCACTCAAGTTTACTGGATATGTACCATTCACTTGTACAGAGGGCCACCCAAAATTGTGCTGTGTCAGAGAGGGGAGGATTATAAGGCAAAAGAAAATATGGTAAGCAATGTAGGAAAAACAGGGGTCCCTCAGGGACACATCTCAGCCCTCTGTCCTGGCAGGCAGTCCCAAGACCTCTCGGCACCCCTCTACTGTAACAGGCCCTCTCTGCACCCCTCTACTGTAACAGCCCCTCTCTGCACCCCTCTACTGTAACAGCCCCTCTCGGCACCCCTCTACTGTAACAGGCCCTCTCTGCACCCCTCTACTGTAACAGCCCCTCTCTGCACCCCTCTACTGTAACAGCCCCTCTCTGTACCCCTCTACTGTAACAGGCCCTCTCTGCACCCCTCTACTGTAACAGCCCCTCGGCAGCTCTCTACTGTAACAGCCCCTCTCGGCACCCCTCTACTGTAACAGCCCCTCTCTGCACCCCCTCTACTGTAACAGCCCCTCTCTGCACCCCTCTACTGTAACAGCCCCTCTCTGCACCCCTCTACTGTAACAGCCCCTCTCGGCACCCCTCTACTGTAACAGCCCCTCTCGGCACCCCTCTACCGTAACAGCCCCTCTCGGCACCCCTCTACTGTAACAGTCCCTCTTGGCACCCCTCTACTGTAACAGACCCTCTCGGCAGCTCTCTACTGTAACAGACTCTCTATGCACCCCTCTACTGTAACAGCCCCTCTCTGCACCCCTCTACTGTAACAGCCACTCTCTGCACCCCTCTACTGTAACAGCCCCTCTCGGCACCCCTCTACTGTAACAGCCCCTCTCTGCACCCCTCTACTGTACAGCCCCTCTCTGCACCCCTCTACTGTACAGCCCCTCTCGGCACCCCTCTACTGTAACAGCCCCTCTCTGCACCCCTCTACTGTAACAGCCCCTCTCGGCACCCCTCTACTGTAACAGCCCCTCTCTGCACCCCTCTACTGTAACAGCCCCTCTCGGCACCCCTCTACTGTAACAGGCCCTCTCTGCACCCCTCTACTGTAACAGCCCCTCTCGGCACCCCTCTACTGTAACAGCCCCTCTCGGCACCCCTCTACTGTAACAGCCCCTCTTGGCACCCCTCTACTGTAACAGCCCCTCTCGGCACCCCTCTACTGTAACAGCCCCTCTCGGCACCCCTCTACTGTAACTGGCCCTCTCTGCACCCCTCTACTGTAACAGCCCCTCTCGGCACCCCTCTACTGTAACAGCCCCTCTCGGCACCCCTCTACTGTAACAGCCCCTCTCGGCACCCCTCTACTGTAACAGCCCCTCTCGGCACCCCTCTACTGTAACAGGCCCTCTCTGCACCCCTCTACTGTAACAGGCCGTCTCTGCACCTCTCTACTGTAACAGCCCCTCTTGGCACCCCTCTACCGTAACAGGCCCTCTCTGCACCCCTCTACCGTAACAGACCCTCTCGGCACCCCTTTACTGTAACAGCCCCTCTTGGCACCCCTCTACTGTAACAGGCCCTCTCTGCACCCCTCTACTGTAACAGCCCCTCTTGGCACCCCTCTACTGTAACAGCCCCTCTCGGCACTCCTCTACTGTAACAGCCCCTCTCTACACCCCTCTACTGTACAGCCCCTCTCTGCACCCCTCTACTGTAACAGCCCCTCTCTGCACCCCTCTACTGTAACAGCCCCTCTCTGCACCCCCTACTGTAACAGCCCCTCTCTGCACCCCTCTACTGTAACAGCCCCTCTCGGCACCCCTCTACTGTAACAGCCCCTCTCTGCACCCCCTACTGTAACAGCCCCTCTCTGCACCCCTCTACTGTAACAGCCCCTCTCGGCACCCCTCTACTGTACAGCCCCTCTCTGCACCCCTCTACTGTAACAGCCCCTCTCTGCACCCCTCTACTGTAACAGCCCCTCTCTGCACCCCCTACTGTAAGCACCCCTCTCTGCACCCCTCTACTGTAACAGCCCCTCTCTGCACCCCCTACTGTAACAGCCCCTGTCTGCACCCCTCTACTGTAACAGTGGTGCATAAGGTACTCTTCCTTTTCTCCCCCCAAATCTTTGTTAATAGGAAGCTGGCAAGCTCTTGTAAAACATGTGCTAGGAAATGACGACTAAGGCCACTTTTTATCTCTCCAAAGCATTTTATCAATATCTATCTATCTATTTATCGATTTATCATGTTGCCTTACTTATAAAATGGGACTAACTGTAACTTACCCATCTATAGGTAGTCAAAGGTCTTCTGTGCTTTTTGCTGGTATTTCCCATGTGTGAATTTGTGTACTGTAATGTAGGATTGACTTTTCTTTAAACAAAGTATGCTCGGAGTTAAGTCCCGAAGAATGTTTCATTCAGAAGTCTCAGGAGAGGCTGAAGTGGGGAGACCTGGAGACTGGCTCACTGTTAGGAGCAGAGCCCTCCAGGAATCTGAGTTTTTGGAGGCTTTGGTAAAGCATTTGGTGGTAGGCACCTGGTGCGGAGAGGGTGGGGGGAGCCATGCTCCCAGAACATGGTCCCTCTCTTTCCTCCTCCACATGAGGGTGGCAGTTTAGAAATTCTGAGTAAGACTGAGTTTCTGACAAGGAAAATGATATCATTATCAACATGGGTCTTCAGAGCTAGGATTGTGGCATCATAGGGATGGAGCAGGGATCCTGCAGCTCCTCGGGGAATAGGTGGGAGTAAGATGTGACCAGACCTTTGGCATCTTGCATTGTCATGCACTGTGCAAAAGCAGACAGTGAGCCTGGCCTCGGAGTGTGGCATTTTGATTAAAGGGTACAGTGCCCAGGCTCACCTCAGACTCAGCACTCAGTTCATCATCACTCTCAGTCTGGCATGAAGATCTATTCTTTGGGTAACTCTGTAATGACCATGTTAATTGGGGAATAGAGGACGGCTCTTTCACATACAGGTTAGGACCATATCAGTAAGGTTGTGGCATCTCAATCTTTGCAAAGATTCAAGGTCAGCACCTGGATGTCTCAGGCAATAATGGGCATTTATAGTATGCCCCAGCATACTAGGAAAATCAAGACTAAAACTGAAATAGCACTGACCTGGAACAAGCGCCCAACCCACACTCAATGACATGATGCACAATCCCTTAAGGAAATTAAAAGCTTTCTGAAAACAGAAAAGGATCCTGTACAAGACAGGCCATTGATGCCTGGCATGCAATTGGATTCCCTGAAACCTGGCCTGTTCTTAGAGCCACAGGATACTCTAAGCATTTACACCATCAGTAAAAGATGAGTTCAAATGCCGAGCCTAGGATGCTGGTGAGGAATGCAGGGCCTGACACCACCAGGTACTGGAAAGTGAATGTTTGGTTGTCCTTAAACTTGTGGGAGCAAGCTTTGAAGGCAGATATAGTCTGAGTGTTCAGACACCCAGAATCTGGCAGATCCCAATTCAGGGTGCCCAATGTTACCCCGGTGGCATAAACGCCTCTGTCTCTGTGAAGGAATTCCTTCATTTGACAGCTCTTAAACAGACGTGATGATTGAAATCTGTATCTAGAACCTCCATCTTCATACCAAAATACCAACAGAAAAGAACAAAGTACAAAAAACCCTTCTACATACCGTTCACTGACATTTTTGTTTCAAGCTGCTCTATATTTTGGAAAATTGATCAGCACAAATTGTCACTGGAGTCATTTTTAAGGAAGTGTTACTGGAAAAATTCAGACTTTATCACTGAACTTTGGATTCTCTTTCCCTCCTCTCTCTTTGTGTTTGGGCCGCTAATCCAAAAGATCAAAACAGGGGCTTGGCATTAACTGAATAGTGAGACTAAAAGAATAGGAAGACGTTTAACTGTGGGAATTACAGTCAGTGCAGAAGGACCCGTGTCTCCAAACTCACAACCCTGACCAAGAAGACATGGAGAGAGAAAATATACTTCTATATGGAGCTAAAAGTTCCCCTGGTTTAGCCTGGGGCTCTGGTTAGTGCCCCACCCACTAGTTTGCTTCAAACCTCGAACATCTGATCCCAGTCATGAGCCATACTGAGTGTGCCACCGTCTCTACTAGATTCAAGGGGAGAAATAGGTAACCACATGTGCTCATGCGTGCACACACTGACTCACGTATACACAGACCCACACACCTGCAGGAGGCCCTCGGACTCTGAATTATAAATGCTTGACTGCTTCTTTCTGAACAGGAGACAGGGTCTTTTACAGACTTTTTCAGACATTAGGCAAATGCAATTCAGAGGTGGTGTTTTAGAAATAAGGTGAAGGAAGGAGGGCAGGATCCGCCTGATTTTCTTGTGTCGGGGAAAAGCAGCTGGGAGGGTGCACTATTTCATTGGGACTTGGGGTAGAGACCTCAGAAGAAGGAACTAAACCTGGTACTTGTTGGGTTCAGCCCACTGCAGGGTAGAGCTGGTACCAGGGTGGGTTGAGGGAGAAGGAAAGGAACTTGGAGGAGCAGATCCAAGTCCAAGTCACTGGTGTCCACTGACAAACTGTGAGGATTTGGGACATCATATAATCTCACTTTCTCTTATTTTTTGACTTTGTAATGACTGTACCAATAATGCATGCTCAGTCCTTTTGAAAGTATAATAAATACTGTATGGGAAAACACTGTTTAAATTAAAAAGGTTTGCACAAGCATCAGTAATTATTTTTCCAATTTTATTAACAAAGAGATTTGGACGTTGTTCACATTGATTTGTCATTGCTGACACTGAGATGTGAATTACGGCAAGTAATGTGAGAAAGATTGTGGCCACAGCAAGGTAGTGAACGTCAGCCTGTTTATTAATAGCAAAATCCTATATATGTTATTATTTTAAAAGAGACAAATGTCCAATCAAAAGTGTCCCAAGATATCAAAGAGTACAAACCCCTCATTTTCCACATGAAGAAATCAAGACTCAAAGAAAGGCGTTATTTTCTCACATTTTGTCACTAAACCTTTTTGAGTTCTCATTGTATGCTAATCATTTTATCTATTAATATATATAATAACAATTAACATTTGTGTGATCTTATGTGCCAAAAGCTTGCGTTTGTGCTCATGACCTCATCTAGCATCCTGAGAACCTTGCTTTAGGGATGACAATTTCTACCCAGAGAAATGAAGCTTGCAGAGGGGGTGACCCATCTATAGCCACAATCCATGTGAACATGTTGTTCACTGAGCTAGTTGCTTCTCAGAGGCAGATTTGAAATCTTGCAAATATTAAATAGTTACAGTGGTTTTGTGAAAATGCCTGTGATTGATTGAAAAACTCTGGTGAACATCATGATAAAATATCTTCTTCCAAAATATTAAACAATGCAATCGTCTAAGAAAACCTTCCAAGTGAGCAATAGAGATTGTAAATACTAGAGAGAGATTTTAACCCAGTTCTATGCACAATATTTGTATGCATGATGTTTCCAAGAGATTGAATAACTAAATTGAATACAAGATTTTGCATGATTGTATTTTCATTTTTCTGAGCAGATGGTCCACAGATCCTGAGATACCATCCTGATATTGATATCAGTGCTGAAGTCAAAGTAAAGCTAATAATGCAACTTGTCTCATTTTCTTATAAAATGCTTCACTTATGTTGAAAAAAATATGAAACAACTTGAACTTTTGCAAATAATGCATCCCCTGTTAGTAAGGAAACAGCCTAAGAAAGCATCAAAGAGAATTACTGCTTTCTTCTGGAACCCTTACTGTTAGTTGATTTAATCTCTCTTGCCTGCCAGGACAAGAATTTCCTTCATCACAATTCTAGAGCTTGGTACAGTCTAGCTTTAAATGTCAAAGTGACTGAGCTTCCATCACTTTTATTAGGAAACGTTTATCCACCCAGAATATCACTCTGGGAAGACACAATCTGAGATTTTCTTTCCTCAGTTTCACCAAGGACATGGAGAAATTGCAGGTTAATTGTGACACAAGGCACAGCCTCCTATGGCCATTCTAGGAGAGATGTCTTGGAACTGCTAGGGAGGCACGTGTTTGTGAAGTAGGGCAGGCTTAGATTCCATACCTATGGGAGAAATTGCCCCATCATAAAAGCATAATGTCTAGGGGGAAAAAATGAGGTCCAAAATTGGAAAAGGCCTCCATGGGCAGGAGTTTATTTGCCTGAAAACCACTAAGACATCATGCCCTGTGCCCTGGCTTGCGAAATTCTGCTTGTAGCACTTAACAGCTTTGATGTTGACCCTAAGCTGGCCTGTTCTCAGTCTGAATGCGAAGGAATGTCCATCCCTCTTTTTCTTCCCTTCTTTTTGTGGTTTTGTGTTTTCTTTCCCTTTGCTATCTCCCACTCCTGCCATTAAAACAGAGCCTTTCCCCAGGGCAAAGCCAATGAGAAGGCTGCCCATGGAATTAGTCCAACAGAGGAACGTAAGAGGAGGCTTTGGAGCAACCATGCTGACTTCACCTGGCCTTTCTCTCCTGGAAGAGGAACAGCGGAGAACCCCCCTCTGGTGATTTAGGTGTTTTAGAAAATGGCCAGTACAAAGAATCAACATTCCCTGTATGACTCAGGTGAGACTGAGGAAGCCCCTTGTTTACCTAGGCTGATCTTAGACAGGGACTCCTATGGTTAAAATGCTTGTCCCTTTCCAAACTCTTGTTGAAATTTAATTGTAATAGTATTAAGCGCTGAGATCTTTGAAGGATGATTAGTCCATGAGAGCTCTACCCTCAAGAGTGGAATTGGTGCCCTTGTGAAAGAGTATGTCCAGCCCCTTCTTGCTTTCCTGCCCTGGTATCTTCTGCCGTGGGGCAATCCAGCTAGAAGACCCTCCCCAGTTGCAGCCCCTTGATCCTGCACTTCCACACTCTTGAGTCAATAAATGTTTGTTCATTATGAATTGCAAAGACTGTGGTATTCTGTGCAAGCAACAAAAACAAACTAAGACACAGCCCCTCCAAACAAACACTTCAAAGCTATTTTGGGGGAAGCTTCATAGACGATGAGTTGTGCTGGCTCAGCCCACCAGTCTGCACCAAGCATCCATTAACACCATCAGGCCAACCTTCCTCCAGGGTTTTCTCACTTCTTCAGGCTCTTGGACACATGTGAGCATTGGAATACAGAACAACCCAGCTTTAGGGTCCTCCCCAGAAGTGGCTGACCTGTACAGTCCAGCAAGAACATTCCTTGGTGAGCTGTTGTAGCATGTATCTTCTCCAATTCTCCTGTTTCAGGTATTTTTAGCCCTGTTTATGGATCTTGCAGAATTCAGGTGTACGTCCACCTGATCTTGGAAACACTTGAAGAAATGATGGCCAGAGCGTCCTCCCTCCTCCAGCATCTGCCTCTTATTCAACAGTCTTCCCAAATAGAACCTCTCCTTACCTGAGTCTGGATTTGTTTTTATTTGACAGAGTTCAGCTGAGTCTGAGTCTTAGCTCATTAGCTCACTAGTGCTCTCATATTAGGTCCCTTTGAGTAAGAAACAAAAGTTTCTCTTAGGAGTATTGTTGCTTCCATCATATTTTTATTTTTACTTTATTTTATTTTTTAAAAATTTAAGCCAATTCACCAGTGGACCACAGAAAACTACTGAAATTACTTCCAGATTGAGTCATTGTTAAATTTCTTCTTCCCTCTGAACAGAAAGGTGGGTTGTGCTCTTTTTACACTCACGAAGTTTATGTTAACCTCTTGGCTTTTCCACAATTTGTCCAACTCCCAAATGTATTATCTCAAAATTTCTCCAATGAACTGTTTATTCATGGGCAACTTATAAGGTTTTTGCTTCTACACCACTCCAATAGCAAAATAAAAAAACAATTCCTATCTACAAATGTTTATATAACACTAAGCTACTTTAAAAATTAGGAAGCTATATTTAGATTAAAATTCTAAACTAATTATATAATACTTTCTAGCTTAGGTTTTAAACTATTTTAATTGAAATTTGTATGGTCTAATTATAAATTCACATGCCTTTTAAGTCATAATAGAGAGAGAGTCTTTGCACTCTTTTTCCAGTTTTCTTCAGTGGTAACATTTGCAAACAATAGTATAATATTATAACTGGGAGATAGATTTACACATATAATCATGAATCTCAGTCTTGCTGGTACTCATTTGTGGATGTGTGTTTATTAATTTCTGCACAATTGCATCAGGTATTGACAACCAGAACCTAGAGAAGGAAAAATTCCAACACCACAGCCATCCCTTGTGTTGCCATTTTATATCCATACTCAGCTCCTGTTTTAAAATGGATTTGTTTTAATCAGATAACACACATGTGCAGACATGTGAATGACTGTCATGAGGAAGAAGTTTATATTCACAGATCCCTAGAAAAACAGAGCACCGTGCTCCCCGTAGGACCCTACAGGAGAGCTCCAGGATCATTAGGAAGCGAAGGGCATGAGAGGACTGGAGCTTCTGCAGAAACAGGTAAAGCAGGGTAAGCAGGCTTAGGGTCGGGTAGTGTGAACTGTTTCAGAGAGCTCTAGGGCATTAGGGCATAGAGGTGGCCTCTAGCTGTCCAGTGTCTGGCCCTAGGGGTAATCCAGGCTGGTGACAGTGGCAGGGACGGTAGCAGCCTTCTCTGAGAAAACTGTACTAGGCAGTTCTTTTCTTTCAAAACTGGAAGAACATCATAAGTGAGGTGGTTGGATGTGGGCTCTGAACTGGCTGAAGGATAATTGCAGCAAGATTGTTGCTATCTATAGAGAATTATTAATTCTTGGAGGGGTAGTCTCTCTGGGTCAGTAAGAGCCTAGATGTCAAAGCAGAAAACAGAAATAAAAAGGCATGAGGACATTAGAAAAAAAATGCATCTTTCTCCCTCTCGGTCTCTAACCCTTCTCTGCCGCTAAGCTGTTCTACATTTCTAATCTTTTGAGGTTGGCTGTGTTCACTGTGCATTCCTCTGGAGAGTCATCTATGCTGTACATATCATTAATACATTCACTTTTGTTGCTATGTAGCACTCCATGGTACGGATGTACTGCAGTTGGCCTAACCATTCACTATTGTAGGACGTCTTGTTTGATTCCAGTTTGAGCTGTGACTTACAAGGTGCTATGAACAAGCATGTGTAGGATTCGATATGGACTTATTTTTTTCATTTCTCTGGGTCATGGGTCTTCCGTCAGTTCTCTAAAGATAACTGAAATTTCTATAAAAATCTCAGGAAGTACCAGTTTGAATATTAGATGGAGCTATACTTTTCATTTCAATTATCAACTATGGTATATAGAATTCATAAAGAGAAAAATATTGTATTGTACATACCCTAATTTTTGTTCCATCTGCTGTTCTTTCTTCCTTCCTGATGCTCTTAAGTTTCTTCTTTTTAAAATTCCTTTCTTTATAAAGAACTTTCTTTATACAATCCTTGCAGGTAGGTCTGCTAACAAATACATTCAATGTTCCCTTACATGAAAATGTTTGTATTCCTCTTTTATTTCTGAGTGATGATTTCACCAAATATTGAATTTGTAATAGGCACTCTTTTCTTTCAAAACTGGAAGAACATTGTACTACTTCCTTTTAGCTTCCCTGTTTTCAGAGAGAAGTCTGCTGTCATTCAAATTGTTCCCCAGTAGACAACACATCAGTTTTCTTTCTGCCTTAAGAATTTTTTCCATGCTTGAATTTTTCAAAAGTTTAATTATAATTTCTCCCTACATATTGAGTGGGGGAAAGAGGTGGTGATTTATTCTCTTGAGGTTTTCTCATTTTCTTAGATCTGGAGGTTTGTAATTTTTGCCACTAATTATTATCCATTAATTATTCAAATAACTTTAAGCCCTACACACTTTCTTCTTTCCCTCTGTGACTTCAAAGAAACAAATTTTGAATTTTTAGTTATTGGACAAGAGGTCCTCAAGGATCTGTTCATATATTCTTTTCTGTCTAATTTCTCATTGTTGTTCAGATTGGGTTGATTCTATAGTTCTTAAATTAATTGATTTCATCTTCTGTCATCTCTTTTCTACTATTGGATTCATCTGTTGAGTTTCTTATTTTATTTTTATTGATTTTATTTTATTAAATCATAGCTGTGTACACTGATATGATCATGGGGCATCGTTCACTAGCTTTACAGACCATTTACCAAGTTTCACATATACCCTTGAAAGATGCACCCCTGGTAGTTTTCATTTCTATATTTCCATTTGGTTCTTTTTATATCTTCAGTGTCAAGCTGAGATTTTCTGTATTTTCATTTATTTTGAGTGTTGAAAACTAGTGAAAAAGTCAGCAAGAGCAGACACTAATTTGGAGTTTACAAAGAGATTGAAAAGAAAGAACAGCAGCGAAAAAAACAGAGGGTAAAAAAGAGAGGCCGATGAGGGAGAAATATACTTTTCATCACATATGTTCTCATACATTCCTTACGGAATAAATTATATTTTCCAGAAACAAACACTTGAGTGTCAGCCCCTCCAAAGACTTTTTTTTTTTTTTGTAGAGACAGAATCTCACTTTATGGCCCTCGGTAGAGTGCCGTGGCCTCACACAGCTCACAGCAACCTCCAACTCCGGGCTTAAGTGATTCTCTTGCCTCAGCCTCCCAAGTAGCTGGGAATACAGGCGCCCGCCACAACGCCCGGCTATTTTTTGGTTGCAGTTTAGCCGGGGCCGGGTTTGAACCCGCTACCCTCGGTATATGGGGCCGGCGCCTTACTGACTGAGCCACAGGCGCCGCCCCAAAGACTTTTTTCTTGATTCTATTTCTACAGACCATTAGGAGTTAAACTGGTAACGACTGCCATAGATGGCTTGTGGGGTTTGTGCAACAATGGGGTATTTTCTCATCAACCCCTTGGGAACTTTAGTTTGTTCTTTTTTTTTTCATATTGAATTGATTCAATGACACGTGGTTCATGGGATGCTATGAAAATCAAGACGTGATAAGTGTGACAAGTTTTAAAAAGTGTCATGTGATTTTTTTACTACTTCCCAGTGCATGTTGGAATTAGGACGGGGTTTCTGTGTTTCACTTTTGTTTCTCTTGATTCACCCTCTGGTAGGGGGTTTGGGCTTCAACTTCAAGTGTCCCCTTTATTCCTTTATGTTGACGTGGCTTCCTTCCTTCTTTCTTTTTTTTTTAATTTTTTTTTATTATTATTAAATCATAGCTGTGTATTGATATAATCATGGGGCATCATTCACTAGCTTCACAGACCGTTTACCAAGTTTCACATATACCCTTGTAAGATGCACCGCAGGTGTAATCCCACCAATCCCCCTCCCTCTACCCACCTCCCCCCTCCCTCCCCTCCCTTTCCCCCTTCTCCCTATTCTTAGGTTGTAACTGGGTTATAGCTTTCATGTGAAAACCCTAAATTAGTTTCATAGTAGGGCTGAGTACATTGGGTACTTTTTCTTCCATTCTTGAGATACTTTACTAAGAAGAATATGTTCCAGCTCCATCCATGTAAACATGAACGAGGTAAAGTCTCCGTCTTTCTTTAAGGCTTCCTTCTTTCTATCCCTGATTTTTTCCTGACATGATAAACATTGATTTGGTCCATTCACCTTGCCAAAATAAAAATTTTATTTTTTCTTTAGCTACAACTTACTTAGCTGTAGTTGTTCAAATTAAACTGCTCCTTAGGTTTAGTATGAAGATTAATTTTGTTCTTGATGGTTATTAAGAAAATTTACTTTAAATGGCAGTCGTAACCAGTAATAATGTCCGTCATTTATTGAGACTTTACTAGGTATCAGGAGATATTTACATAGGTTGTCCCTTTTTATCCTCACAGCAATCTTACAAGGTAAATATTTTCATTTTCTTTATATAAAACACATTTCTGTTAGTCTTATTCTTAACCTCATGTGTAATTCTGAGAAAATTAAAGTTTAAATAGATGAAGCTCTTGGAACCAGCAGATGTAAAAGCTAGGCTGTAAACCTAACCATTCTAATTCCAGAGCGTATGTTCTCTTCCACTCAGCTCTCTGCTAATAGAAATTAATCCATGTGTCAGTCGTAATTCAACAGGAAGAATGAATGGGGAGAAAAGCATGAAAGGAAAACCACTTATTGATGTTTTTTAAAGATTTAATGTTATAAATGAAAATTCTCACAGCTTGGTAAAAATAAATCAAAATAAAAGAACTACTTTGTTTTCTACACTATCCCTATTAATTTGGAACTGAAATTTAGTATTGGTTTCAATGGATAAATCATCATTATTTGTTGTCTCAGGTCTTTAAGTCTTTCTCACAGAGTTCTTAGAATTATAACATCCACTGAAAAAACCTTATCTAATTCCACCCATCTTCCCATACATTTCAGCAAGAGAATCTCAATGTTTGATATCCACTGAGTGAATTCAATTCTTACTTTCCTCAAGTTCTCAATAACTGTAGGGTTATTAAAAAGCTTTAGTGTCATGATATCAAGGTTTGATGTTTAAAAGTCATGAATGATCCTGAATCTCCTCTCCTTTCTTACCCTACTGCTCAGAAAAATTCTGGTTTGGTTTCAGATAGCATTGTGCATAGTGCCTCTTATGTTACAAGAGGGTTATCACTACGTAAGGATTTACTTTCTGGTTTATTTTTCTTTTTTACAGGAATGGATCAAGACTTAATACTGATAATTGGTATTAAGCAATGGACTTCTGCTTTCATTTTAATTCATTATTTCTATATATCGTGTACTTCATCTATTCCTTTGTTAATCTTTTATGTCTAGCATATTTTTAAATATATATATTTAAAAAATGGGAGACCCATTTGTCAATTATGCTTCCATTAGAATTCACCTGGGCACATATTCTGAGAGGGTGTGAAAAAGGCAGACAGAACACGGACGGGACTGTGGAACTATAAAGGATGATTTTCATTTTATTTTACTTAAAATATTTATTTATGTAAAATTTGGGGATGATTATTTTAATATTATTTTTGGTTCTATTCCTGGCGGTCTGCAAGTGGATTGAAATGGACATGATTTTAAGAGGGATACATTAGAAGTGGAAAAAACAGAAGAGATGAACAAAGTGTGATCAAGTGGGGGGAACGGAAAAGACCTATTCCACCCCCTTGACCAGCTCTCTGAACAGACTTTTTTTTTTTTTTTTAAATAACAAGCAGTGGAGCTTATCGATAATAAGTCTTGAATTCTAATGTTGAAAGTAGGCATATAAAATGCCATGAAGTCCATGGAGTTTAAGATTTTCATTTATGAAGGGAGGCAGTAACGTTGTACAAATGTTACAAGAGAGAAGGAAAAGACACTCTCCATCGGCCTACCTGAGTTCACTTTTCAGGAAGCAGGTGTAGGGGAAGTTAGGGGGATAGCGAGGAATAACAGCACATCTCTACACAAGGCAGGTTTTGAAAAGCTGGTTTGAAATGCCGAGAAGCGAGAGTACCCCTGTCTGTGGTGGCCTGTACCAAAGGGAGAAGGGTGTGATGGCTCTTGTCCCACTTTAGTCTCTGATACAGGCAGCCATGGGGGTGGCTGAGAAGGAGGCCTCCAGGGACCCCTCTATGCCTTCATCAGGCTTCATGTCTTTCTCCAGCCACTTTCTTCTCAGTGACCCTCATGGACTCTGCATTTGCTTGAATGGAATGAACAGGACCTCTGCTTCTTTCTGGAAATTGTTGCATAGCATTTTGAAATGTTCGAGTCTGTCTTGCCACTGTAACTGTAGAAAGTCAAAACTCCTATAGTCAGAATCCAACGTCTTGACTCTGCTGCATCCACATTTCAATTTCAGAAACTCCCTTGCAATCTAAAACCCACTTTCATCTACTACCAGAAAAAAAGGAAGCTCTGTAAAGGATTTGAAGGCTTCTTCCTAGCAGGGGGGCTGGTGCAGGACTGGGTTAGAAGGAGCACTCTGCTCTCTCAGGGGTTGGGGGGAAGCAGTGCTGTCAGGAGCAAAGTGGAGCAGCTGGGTGTGTGGAGCTCAAGAGGAAGAGGAGATCTAAGAAGGGGCGGGAGAGAAGAGTGGGGAATGAGAACATGAACATGTGAAGGAGCTCAGGGCGAGACACTGAAGAAGGAGATAGGGGTGCAGGAGCCGGCGTGTGTGCCTGAGGCTTAAAGTCTGGAAAGTCACATGGCCGAGGTGCTGATAACGTCCACTGGGAAACAGGACTTCTCCATTCCATTGCGGTTTTAGTCTCCTCTCCTCAACCATCCTTCTACATACAGCCTGCTCTGCTATAATAGTGCATTCTCTGATTCAAATTAGCTCCCACTATAGTAAAATCATGTTAGTTTGTACAAATCCTATTAGTTCATGCAGACGTTTCTCTGGTTGTTAATAATTTCAAGAGCTTGTGATCAAGTTGTCTCAGGATTTAAGATAAAGTATGAGCAATACATGAAGATCTTCAGGGGAAAAAAGCAATGTCTTGCAAAAGTGTCCTACTTTAATGTAAGAACTTGGATTGCAATACATGAGGCTATCTGAGAAGGGTGCAAGGGCAGAGGAAGACGCTTCAAAGGAATTTCTCCTTTGTGTCCAAATACAGAACTCTATTTGGTCACTGAAGTGGTTACCCCAGAGTTGTACCCTTAATTTTGATGAAAGTAGGTCTATTAGAAGTAAAATCCTCAAAGCTCTGCTAACTGTGAGCAGCTGCAAATTTCTGCTGGTGGTGTTTCCCGGCAATGCCAGCAGACAGGCCAGGCATGTGTGTTAGAGCTCTTGCTGGGTTTCTAGGGCTCTGGTTTTGAAGTTACCACAGCCTGAAGAAGAGCTCATTTTTCCCCATAAGCCCCATTAGTCCATCATTTTGTAGAAGGTGACATTTTTAAAAAGGCAGATATGGTGTGGTAGCAGAACCATTGTTTTCTGCCGTCGCAGGTGACATTATTCTACCATAAACGGGTTTAAATATTTAAACATTTGGTTACCTTTACATATTTTCAACAAACCATATGGACTCTGTATTCACATGATTGACCACTCTGATTAGGGGCGAGGTAGTGTTCTGAGTGCCCTTTGTCACCACTTTGCCTAAAATAAATGAGGGCAGGTCAAGTCCTCTCAGTTGCCAAAGCAAAGGAGTTGAGGAGCCAGAGCACCAGTGTGACAACCAGGAACGTGAGATGCCTTCTTGTAAGACAAACGAAAACACTCGCTCTCTTAATTTTCCTCCGGATAGTAGAGAAGAAGGGGAGTTTTATTTATTTATTTTTAATGTACGGTTTATTTTTGTTTTTATTCATCTCCAGTTCATAACTCGTTTTCTGAAAGTTAAAAGTTACACTGGTTCTATGGACTTCCACGAGCCACCAGAGCTCAGATGACTTAAAACAGCCCCTTGGTTAGAGTTGGACAGCAAAGGCTTTGGGAGATACAATTGACAAGCCTTGGTGTTGTGGACTTAGTGTTTGGGTTCCCACAAAGATCTTGCACTGAAACCCTAATTCCAAATATGGGTAGATTTGAAGATGAGGACAGTAAGGAAGTAATAAAGATTGAATAAGGTCATGAGGATGGGGGCCCAATCCCATAGGATCAGTGTCCTCCCAAGAAAAAGCACCAAACAGCATATTCTCTCTCTCTCAGCTGTGTGAAAATATGGCAAAAAAGCAATCACCTATGAACCAAGAAAATAATTGACACCTTAATCTCAAACTTTTAGCCTCTAAAACTGGGAGGAAATAAATGTTTGTTTTTTAAGCCACTCCGCTAGTGGCATTTTGTTATGGCAGATTGGCAGAGTAAGACCCCCAGGGTCAGGAAACAGCATAGCCAGTACCAGTGGTGAGCTGTCAACATTATATCCCTTTACTCTGATGCTAACACCTACCTTCCTTTCAATATTTGAATCTCTAGGCATTTGAATGATAAAAGTGCCACTTCAAATTCAGAAGGAGAAATACATAATCATTAAAATTATAAATATCATGTTAGTTATCTTCTTGCACTGCAAAATTCTCAACCTAAGAATTTCTTTTGAAATTATCCTTTTAATGTGTGTAATTCAGGAGTCTGTCTGTGGCCAACTATACATCAAGGTGCTATGCTATTTCCAGATAAATTTGCTACCATGGAAACATATGTGAGGTCACCACAAGAGCCCCATTGCCATGCAATAGAGGAGGTGGGCCCTGCATTTCTTGCATGGCGGCCAATTGTGTCAAGCCTTGAATGGAAGACCATGTTGCGTACACAGACTGAAAGTAATGGGTATTCATTGTTAATTATTTCATTTTTATTTACTGATTCCAGACTTTCTGAATAGCAAAAATGTCTAAGCACATGTTTATTGTGGTAATAGCATTAAAACTATAATGTAATATTGATTAATGCAGGTTTCTCAAAAGTTAAATATCTACTGCATAAATAGCATGGAACAGAACAAAACGCAAAATGCCACTTAGTAAGAATCTTAATCTACAGGTTACTTAAATTCAGAGTCTTTGAAAGTATGCCTGAAGTTATTAACCAAATGTTGCAAACTGTCTTTAAAACCATCTAAACAAAAACAGTGGTTCCACATCTTTAACTGTCAGCTCCCTCCCTCTGTATCAGGTCTCTATTCCTCAGCTGCAAATGTCACAGGTTTTTCTATCTTAGTTTCAGTGAAATTCAGAACTTTGATACTCTGCATTTTGACATTTGGCCCATTGAGAAAATGTACAAAACCTCCTGGCTTCCGCGGTCACGGCTGCAGGTGCTATATGTATGGGCAGGTGCCTCAAAATGTTGTACCAGTTGCTATATCCATTATCACAGAAAAATCTCAAAACACAAATGGCAACATTACATCCAGCCCCGGAGAGCCCTAAGTGGAACAGCCAAGAATTGAGTCACCTTTCACAGCTCTGAGCTGCAGCCTCCTCAGCTGCTCGGGGCTCTGAGCAAGGCCCTTTGCTCAAGAGGAGTTTATTTCCTGACACGAGTGGGATATGACTTGAGACGCAAGACAAGCACATCACCACGATTTATCTCACCCAGGATCCTTCAGGAATCCACTGAAATCTGAAGAACACTTTTGCCAGGTGCATGCCCTTTCAAACACACTTTTGAAATATTCCCAAGATGATAACTTAATTTCCTTAGAAAGCAATCCCTCATTTCATTCCGTCTTTTACTTATGATTGCATCTGACAGCTGGAGGCTCAGGCATCAGATTATTATGTTGCAGCTTAGTTATTTGTCAAAATATATTCTTTCTTACCCTTCGTATTACCTTTAAATCGTACTGTAGGGGGCACAAGGCAAATAAAAATCCTGCGTATGAGAAAAGTTATAAAGACAAAGACATTCATTTTCAATGACACAAATATCACACACAGAGAAGTAATTCAATAAGATGCCTGAACACATGTGCACGTGAGCGTGTGTGTGTGTGTGTTGTTATTCATTCATGTACTTAGGGATGCACACTCGGCTTACAGGAAACTAGGGCAGGACGAAATGGGAAAAAACCGTGGGACCAGGCTTTTTTTTATGCATATGAAAGCAAACAATCCAAAAATAAACAAAAACTATAGAGATTATTTCACACTAAAAGAACGAATCATGTTAGTTTTATAAAGACAAGCCCGAATATATATCTTATGGCTAACAACATGGTGTATGTTTTTAAAATATATGAAATCTTACTAAATTTGAGGGTAGATATTGCTTTGCATCGTGTTTTAAAAATGTTCTGAGTTAATCCACTGCTTATAAAATGCACAATCTATCCTTTACAATTTTGTGTAGAAATAAGATGTATCAATGCAGCATTTTGTTAGTTATATACATAGTTAATCTACCTTTCGAATAGACCTGTGACTGCCCTACTACTTTAGGCCTGTTATTGAACTTCCATCAAGCACCTTGTGAGAAGTTCATTTTGCATGTAGTCCGTAGATCCTGGGAAGTTTATCTAACACACAGACCCACACATACTCAAGCTTGTTCATCAACATAGATATCAGTTATCAATTACAAAAGTAATTAGCGATCAATAATGATTTTATGAACAATGGACTCCCCATTGATATGGAAGTACATTAATCCCTTTCTGGATAGAACTTAGTCCCTGAGAAATATTGGATTGGAGAAACGTTGAACAACCATTTCCATCTGTTTGCCAGAACCACAGCATAATCTGGTCACTGAGTGAAATTCCAACTGCAGGAAAGAGAAGTTGACGAGCCTTCTGTGTGGAAGCATGCGGGGGTCCTGAGGCAGGTGCTGTGGTCCAGGACCCTGGACACTGCCCCCACCACCCTTGATCTTGGGCACCTGTTGCCGTGGTTGTAGGCCCTGCCCCCACCACCCTTGATCTTGGGCACCTGTTGCCGTGGTTGTAGGCCCTGCCCCCACCACCCTTGATCTTGGGCACCTCTCTCTCAGTGCTCCCATCTCTCCACACCTTTATGTTTATTAAGAGCTGGGTGGATGTGTTTGGTCTGGAATTCTACTCTTTGCTCTCCTTGAATCTAATATATCACTGTGCTTGGGGAAAAGACCCAGGAGACAGAGAATTACGTTTTTTCTCACATTTCCTAAAAAAAGTTCCCTACATCAGCTGGGGAAGCGCACAGCCCTGAGTCACTTCAAGCTCTCTCCTTCTACATTTCTTTCAGTTTAATTTCCTCAATCCTGCTAACTTCACCAGCTGCTTCCTTAAGGGTTTCCAGTACCTTCCTCTGAGAGTTAAAAATGCTGACAGTTGAAAAAGTTGGCACAATATTACTACCTCCTTCTAGAGAGACTGGCAGAGCTAGGAGTTTGGAATACAAGTGGTGATGATGGGAACTTGTGACAAGTAAATGACCACTGACCTTCAAAGACAAGAGGGGTTTATCTCATGTGTTTAAAGCATCCTCCCAATGTAAACGGATTGTAGTTAGTTCAGCTGTAAATATGTCATAAAGGATAGGTTCGTGACACCAAATAAAGAGAGAAGGACTGACTTTGAATATATGTTCACATTTGTCAAATTTTGAAATTCCAGGGTGAAATAACCTTGAGGAATAGTTAATACTGTGACTTCCTAGATGGTTTGTAAGCATGCATTTCAGAAGCTGTTAAGAGACTTGTCAATATATAGCTCTGTTTAACTTTGTTTAACCTACAATGTACCAAATTAATTATCCAGAAATCCTTTTTCTGGCTTAATACTTATTAATACATTTTGTGAACCACTAGCAGACAGAACGGAGACATGAAATGCTTTAGATACTGAGTGGGGGAATGAGATTTTTTAAAAAAAGTTATTAATTGCATAGAGATAGATGATGAGTTTTGACAAGGGAGACCTTGACTGTAGTGCTAATGAAAGCTGACACCCATTAGAGGAAACATTTTGGAAAGCTTTTCTTTTATTTTCAGTATCCTTTGAAATCCCCGAGATCCTGTAGAACTGGCCTGCCTTCCTGACAATTCTGAGGGCACTAATTCCCATCATGATTTATTTTTAGAAGTCAGAAGAATTGAAATGTAATATTGGAATGCTAGTTGATAAGAGTTTAAAAACCAAAAAAAAAAAAAAAAGATAAAGAACTTTAAAATAAAACTAGGGACTACAGTCATCGTTCTGTTTGGAAATGTATGTATTTAAGCAAGGCACAAAATGACCAGAGGACCTTTGTACCATCAGCTCACTCAGTGGCACCAGCGTCTGAGGAATGCTCACCTCCCACCAGACACAGGCAATTTGGGGTTTGCTCTCCACTCCAGGAACTGTGTGATTGAGGGTTCAAGTATGCTTTACATTAGGATTAATCCACCTTTCCTGACTTTTGTCATTACCTCCAGGGCAGAGTTTCAATTTTCTCAACATACCTACTATAAATTTCAAGAAGTGGAAATAAATCCTGTTATCAGCAAAGTTACTTATAGTAGGTGCTTCCTCCCCCCTTGCGTTCACCTCCTCTGTGCACCAGCCATCACTCTCATTTCTCAGCCTTCCCCAGTTGACAGAGACATCCCTACACAGGTCATAATTTAACTCCCCTTCATAGTCATGTTCCTTAACTATCACTTTAAATTTTGTTGGCTATGTGAGAATATGACCTCCCCTTAAAAACATCACATACTTCTCATAGCATTTTCAAAATCAAGAGTCCCTGGTGTGCATCTGTTACATTTAAAATGTCTTAGGAAAAACCATAAAATGTAGAATAAAACCAATCACCTGTTCTTAGTAGGTCCTTCTGCATAGTGTCCCATTGTATTAATCATCCTATGATTGGGCTTGCTGACTCTACTCACCCTCACAGGCCAGCCCCAGGATCAGCAGTGCGTCCCATAGCTGATGCAGACCCTCGCGCAGCACCAGAAACAAACCCCAAACCAAGGAGGTCGTGCCAAACGGGAGGGGTTGTGAGTTTGTGTTTCCACTCCCGCGCACAGGTGTGTCCCCGGAGAGGGTGTAAAGGCACATTTCGGCACCTATGTAAGTGCCGGGGAGTTTTGCATGTGAACCCCAACCTAGTTTGAGAGCCAGCTGGGAAAACGTCACAGAAAATAAATGATTCACACCAGTTCAAAGCACCCTGTCTGAGAATGCCTGGAGAAGGCTCACATTAACTCAGGCTGCGTAGTAAAACCAAGAAAATGCATCCCCTCTCTGGCCTCTTCAGAAGGCTTTTATTGATTTCCAACAAAGATGCATGTGCAAAAGATAAGGTTGAAAGAATCCCAAGTCTTCAGGAAGATAGAGAGAGAGAGAGAGAGAGAGGGTAAGTGGCAGGGGGTTGATAAACAGTGGATGGTGTATTTAAATGAAGGGGGAAGGAGAAGCTGGTTCTATTCATACAGGGCAGGTAAACCAGGTTTCCTATCTAACTACATACTCAAAGGGTTTAATCCCTCCCGTCTGTTGACTCTCCAGCCTATCTGGTGCCTCTGAATTCTTTTCATATTCTGTGGTTTTGAAGAAACCCCAGAGATTGTCCTTCTGTGGCCATTTCCCTGGAGACCCCATGATGAGGCAGCGTGCCCTGCTGAGAAGTCAACCTCTCTACCTCCCTCATGCAAGAAATCAAGTCTAAACTTTGGTGAATAATCACCAAGATTTCAATTTGTCTCTCTGATATTTTAGGACAGGGATTGCCATCCATGACTGACTATTTAAGGAATTTTAACTTACACCGAGACCTTGCCTCACATCCCAGAGATTCTGTCTTAACTGATGATTTAATTTAATTTAATGTTATGTGGGCATCAGGATTTTTATAATGTTCCCAGGTAACTCTAAGGTGCATTAAGGCCGAGAACCCCTGCTTTAGAAACTCTCAGATTTGGAGGTTGTGCTTAGGACTGGCCTCTTATCCCCGAGAAGTCTCCCACCACAGTTGAAGTGGGAGGATCCTTATGCACCTCAGGTTTACCTTGTTCACTCAGTTATGGGGCTTCTGGTCCCTGCTCTGTGGTAGACACTTGAGGAAATGTGCCCTGGTAGTTCTGACTCTCTCCAATGTCTTCCATACCTCTAAACTAAGAAACAGCTCTTCACACTTTATTTTCAGTTTGTCAGCCACCTTTTCCAGTTTGGTGGTAGTGAGAAGACAAAAATTAAATATCAGCCAGATGTAATTTAAAAAGTTTTGTTCTAGACTTCTTGTGTCTGACCTGAACTATAAACAGCTTGGAAGCTGTCACTCCCTTGCTCACACACACTCCTCAAAGCTGAACAAAATGAAAATCAAAAACATCTGGGTAGGCTGGTGGGGGTGGCTCATGCCTATAGTCCTAGCACTCTGGGAGACTGAGCTGGATGGATTTCTTGAGCTTAGGAGTTCAAGACCAGCTCGAGCAAGAGTAAGACACTGTCTCTACTAAAAAAAAAAAAAAAAAAAAAAAGAAAGAAACAGAAAAACTAGCTGAGCATTGTGGCAAGCACCTCTTTAAAGACCTTTTCTATAAATGCAGTCACATTCTGAGGTACTGGGGGATGCGGCTTCAATATATAAATTTCAATTCAGACCATAACGCATCCCAAACTCAATAGTACAGAGAACAAAAGAATAGGTAAAAAAAACCAAAACACAGTATCTAAGAATGCTGGGACAAGCATCAAAGGTGTAACAGGCAGATGATGGGACACATGGAGGATGAGAAATAGAGGAAAGAAGAGAAGAAATAGTTGAAGTAATTGTATTTGAGAATTGCTCAAATCCATGATAGACTCCAAGTCAAAGATTCAGGCAGCTCAGACATCACTCAAGTTAAATACCCGAAATCAATACCTATTCAAACTTCAGAACATCCAATAAAGAGAAAATCTCAAAGAAAGCTAGAGTTAAAAAAGAAACAAATGAACATCTTACCTGTAAAGAAACAAAGATATAATGGACTTTAGAAGCCATAGGAGGAAGAAAAGGACGGGTGAGCCTGTTTAAAGCATTACAACAACAACAAATTTCCACTAACCTAGAATTCTGCATTCTGTGAAGTTGTACTCAAAACTTGGGTAGCAATAAGGCTATTTTCAGACAAAATTAAGGTAATCTGTAACTGCAAGAAATGTTAAAAAAAAAAAAAAAAGTAAAATGATGTAGACCAGAAACTTAAAACTGACCCATAGAAATCTACAGATTTCTGTAAATCTATATAAAGAAATGAAGAATTTTAGATAATGAATAAAGGTAGGTAAAATAATCTTTTATCTTTCTTATTCTGAGTTGATTATTCATTCAAAATAGTAAACGAGAAAGCATTTAGTGATTATATGCAAAGAATAAGTGAAATGCATGAGAAAAGTTTTACAAAGGATGACAAGAAGGAATTAAGCATTCCTAATTATAAACTCAGACTACTACACAGGAGGTTATATAGTGTTATTTGAAAGTGGATTTACAATTGTTGCACATGTATATTGCAAACTTCAGAGCAAGCACTGTGCTAAGAGGGAAGTTTATAGGATCTACATTAGAAAAGAATGAAGATTAAGGAGGCGCCTGTGGCTCAAAGGGTAGGGCGCTGGCCCCATATGCTGGAGGTGCGGGGTTCAAACCCAGCCCCAGCCAAAAACTGCAAAAAAAAAAAAAAAAAAGGAATGAAGATTAAAACAGTAATCTAAACCTTTACTTTAGAAAACTATTAATGGAAACACACCCTGCAAATACTACATTAAAAATGCAGAAAATATAAAATGGATAGGCTACTAAAAGATGAAATAATTACATGGAAATAAGCGATTGACAATCCGTGGCATCACAGACTCTGACCCAGGTTTCAGGACACCCCTAGATGGACTTTGAACCCCACTAATGTCATAAGTGGGTTAAGTGAGTCACTAACCTGCATGGACCTTGACTCTTGACAAGTTATCATTTGAGTGACTATTAGCTATCCAAGTGGGGACATCTGATTGGAAACTTCAATTACTGGTCTGGAATTGAGGAGAGAGATGGGGGGCTGAAATGCGAAATTTGGGATTCATCAATTTAAAAATGGTATTTGACATCTAAGAACTGGTATTGGCCTGTATAACAAAGTGAGTATAGAAAGAGAACAGAGAACCAAGGTGGGGTGGGGGGGGAGGGCTAGGATAGTTTAATATTTAGGGAACAAGAAGGGATGAAGGATCTGATGAAGGCTTTTAACAAAGTGTGGGCAGGGAGATAGGAGAAAAGCCGAGGGCATGTGCTGTCCCAGGAGCCACATTAAAACTATTTCACAGGCAAACATGTGTATTCCCATGTCAGACGGTGAAAGGCAGACCGAAAGGAAAACAGAATCGATCCCGGACTTGGCAACAGGTAATTCACCAGAGACCTTGGAAAAGCTGTTTTTCCTTTTCTATGAAATTGTGATGGAAACATCTGCTATGGGTTCAGAGAAAATGGGAGGTGAGGAACAAATTCAGATGACTGAATGCAGTTTTCTTATAAAGGGGAGAAGATGGGGGGTATTTGAGGACTCAGATTTTCAAAATACAGGAGATATTGAAACCTGCTTATGAGGACAGACGAGGGTAGTTGGATGACAAGGATGACATGGAAGATGCGGAGAGAAGAGGACTGAGGGCAGGGGGTGGCCTGGCGTGTGCTCCGGAGGACCTGAGCCTCAGAGGAGGAAGGCCGACTCAGGGTGGAAGCGGGGCAGATACTCCAATGACAGTCTTGTATTTTCTCCGTTCCATAAGAGTCAGTGTCATCAGATAGGAGAGAAAGTGGGAGGTGCTGGTGTTCTGAAGGGAGGAAATGGGCAAAATAATTATTTCAAAGATAACTGAATAGAAAAACAGTAGGATGAGAGATAGTGAGGGTACGCATGAAGTTTGCAGGCATAAACTAAAAATGAAATAAGTCAGCAGAGCTGTTGTTATTCTTGTAATCTCCCTCCCCCCCTCAAAGAAAAAAAAATTTTTTTTTCAGGCATTTCTGTGTAGGTATAACTGCTAAACCCAGGGTTTAGCATTTGGGTTAAGGAATGAAGATTAAGGGAAGGGAAAGTGAAAGGGAGATGGTCATGCAAATGAGATCGCAGTCAACCTTGTGAAAAGGAAAGTGAGCCCTGGGGCAGGCTCTGGGCAGAGAAAGAACAATTGTTTGCCTGGGTCTGAGTCTCAGGGACCTGAAACATTTGCTGACTCAGGGCACGTATGTGGGAGTCAGGTTTGTACTGCAGTGAGGCCTGGCATTTCTGGGGGGCCTGTTGCCCAGAGCCCAGGACCCTCAGAACCCATGTATGCAGACACATCATGCTCAAGCCTCACAGTCGCCTGGTGGTTTACAGGGTGTCTGGCCCCTGGCAGGTCCTGCTGGAGCAGAGTCCAACCGGACTGGCCTCTCCAGGGGTCACAGAGGGCTCCACTGATAACTTGAGGCTGAGAATGGAATGCTTAGCAATTAAAGGTTAGTATCACCTGAGTCCTGCCCAGGTCTAGATGGGAATCATTGAAACCAGTAAGGAAAGTTAAAGTTTACACCCCAATTTGTAAAGTGTGTGTGGTAATCACATGATGTGTTTGCATGATTTTCCCTCTTTTATTTCTCCTATTTTTTGTTTTGATTGTTAATGATTGCTTGGGGCATCTGACTTTGAATTATGGAAATTAACTTTGTTTTATATTGTGAATGGGATTTGTGGTTTTGGATGGAATAAAGACACCACTGGGAGAGTGGATGGAGGCTGCACTTGCTGGACGCCACTAGCCATAGTGAACACCTCTCACGGGCTCCCATCGGTCATTTCCACTGAGATAACTGAGTCTGAGTCTCTTTTCATGTCTCGTGTCAGCTCTCCTCAGCATAATCTCCGGAGAGGTTGTGGGGATCCATTCCCCACACACCTGAAGAAAGGCTGTGCAGGAGAAGGGTGGGCTGGGGTGGTTCTCCCTGCCAGGAGAACGGTGGCGCAGGCTGGTGCTGCACAGGGGCACAACTGGACGCAAGTGTCCAGCACTCATGGAAGACAAAATTAACAGAGTCAAGAAGGCCCAGGAACTAAAATGCTGGGGTGAGACTGATCTGGGGGTGACTGACTCCCCCAGGGTCTGAGAACAGTGTGGGTCCTGCTGGTGGGGTCTTCCTCTCTGTGCTCCCAGAGAAAATAATATTTTCAGGGATGAGTGGGGAACGGTTGTCTGGGAGAGGGAATGAAGATTAGGGGAACAGCTCCCACTCCAAGATCAAGAGCAGGGTCACACAGCGTGCAGGGGAGGAAAACCCCAGGCAGGACTTGAGGGGGGCGAATGGTTCGCAGTGACCTGGGGGGACGTTCAGGGGTGGCTCTCAGAGTAGAGCGAGGCAAGTGTGCAGTGTGTGGGGGAACTGCAGCCCTCTGTGCTCCCAGAGCTGAGGTGTTGTGCTGGATGCTGTGATGAGCCTCGGGGACTTGCAGCTGCTGCAGGCGAAGCAGGGTCTGATGTGAGTCCCAACGGGTGTGGGAGTAAGGAGAGGCAGGAACTGAGGGAGGCTGAAGACAGCAGACTCCATGAGGCAGAGGAGGAGGGAGAGGATGGAGGGGGCAGAAAGACTGGACCAGCCTTGGGGCCTGAGCAAGGTGGGATCCGACTCCAGAGAGTCTGCACAGCAGCTTCCAGGAAGGAGTTTGGGTTCACAGTGAAGGGGGTGGACAGACACAGCTGTCACCTCTGCAGAGTTGGTGAAACTGAACATGCAGCGTCAGCACCGTCATCTCTGCACCAGGGTTGCAGAAACCACGTGAACTAAGACATCAAGGCAAAATAATGTTTGCACGGCTTTGCCAAGTGGGTAGGCCTTTTGAAATACCTTGCTTTGAATTTCAACTTTTTAAACCTAATTTATAATCTTCTAAAATTATTTTTGATCTGTAAAGGGAAGAAGAAGAGACAGAAAATGGGAACTGAGGTGGAATAAACTAGAGGCAAATCATTTTTATTTTTTAAGATATGTGAGCAGAGGGGAAAATACTCCTTTCATGCTTAGCTGGATAGCTTTCTCTGTTCAAATGTCTGGCAATCAGCTGAACCAGGGAACTGTAAACCTTACTTCGGGGACCTGAGTCAAACTAAGTCAGAACAATCACAGCTAAAAAATGAGCTAAAATATTTATGCTTAAACATATAATAAGGCTCCTAACTCCAAGTTTTAAGTAACTCTTTTTAAAATGCAGTTTGCACATTTTTGCAATGCTGAAAGGGGCAAAGTTAATGTAAATTTAATACAACTATTTTTCATTATAAATGCATAAAACAAATTCTCCCAGAAAGCCTACAAAAATCTAAAAACTTATTTTGAACTTATACTACAAAACAAAGTAGCAGATTAATCACAAGGACTTTATTTTAATGAAAGTATCTCCTATTGCAAATAGCATCTTTTACCTGTTTGTAAACAATTGGGTTGGTAGTGATATATGACCCACTGAAAATGAATTCTTGTTAGCATGAGCTTTTTATTTTGGATACTTTATTTTTATTTTTATTTTTTTTTTGCAGTTTTTGGCCAAGGCTGGATTTGAACCCGCCACTTCCAGCATATGGGGCTGGTACCCTACTCCTTTGAGCCACAGGCACCGCCCTAATTTTGGGTACTTTTTAAGCTACTTAACTTTTTACATAATTAAAATTAGAAACAATATCACTATGACCACGTTTTCTAAAATATCTACAATTTGTAAATATGTGGTCCTATTAATAAAACACATTTTATTAAGATAAAGCAGCAACAGTGAAACTGAAGAGGATTTAAACTAAAGTCACAGTGGGAGCTGCAGGGGTTACTATGACACTGCCTCCCGTACCTAGTACACTGCTGAGCAGGCAGCGGGCTCGGAGAAGGGATTCATTCACAGATCATTCATGAAAGGTGAAACAGGTAAATTCTGCAAAGTGATAGAAAGTATGTATGGTTCAAAACAGCCTTGGAGGGTGTCTGGTGAATGCCCATCCTCTGTCTGAGCCCATTCAGCTCTCCTTATTCAAATCTCCAAGGTGTGATATGGGAATGGAACAAAAGTTTGTTCCAACTCAGTGTAAAGTCATTAGAATGTGATCAATCAAGGATAAAGACATGATAAAGAGAAAGCAGGAGCATCATTTTGGGTAAAATAAAATGTAGAATCGATTAAAGCTGGGCCTCGTCTGGGTGTTATATCCCTCACTGGGCTGTGAGATTCTCCCGCCCAGATACGTCACCTGCCCACCCTCTTCACGGTGGTGCTGTGAATGGACAGCGCAGCCACCCGTGGGCAGGCACTTTGGAAAGCATACAGCATTCTAGAGATGTAAGATTTTCCTTTTATTCTTTTTATGAGTCTATTTAATGTTCTACCCACAGCTGGGGTTCGTGGGTTTGGCCTTGTGTTTGGGACTGAGGCAGAATCAAGTCATAACAGGCCTGCAGGACTATTTTGAGAACATAGAGCACTAGATGGGCAGACACGAGGGACACTTTTGTGTCCAGCCCTTAGTTGACCTGTGATTTACATCCAAAGATCTTTGTCGACTCTGTTCTTGGGGGACAGTGGGTTTTGTGACAAGAGTGGAGATTTAGGATGAAGAGTGGGGCCTTGAGTTCCTGTTGGATTTCTGCTCTTCTCCTCACTGTAGGCCCTTAACACAGCCAAGGATGATTTTCTCGGGTACAATAAAGAAAATAATGTCATCCCGTCTTGGCTTGTGTGAGGATCAGCTGAGGTAACATAACATAAACAAAAATGCAACTGCATTCTGAATTGAGAAATGCTAATGGTAATCATTCCACTAACCGTTTGTGAAGTTGGTCCTGCTTAGAGGTTGATAACATGACCCTAATCTTTTGGAGTTTTGCCCTGTTCAATACACATTGATACGTAGGTATTAAAGAGATTTTAAATCATTATAATGAATTCTTGTCTGTTAAAACGTGGGGAAATAAACAAAAATGTGATTTGCTTTCCTTTCTTTTTATGTGTTTTATGTAGGAAGACATTCTAAGATTCAGCAAGATCCATACAAATTATCCTGCGCATGCATTTCATCATATGTAAATCAGCATCACCGCCAACTATTCCTAGATATCTAAATCTTGCTTTAATTTAGCATCATTTATCATTACTTTTAGATCAGTCTCTCATTGAGATTCAGCCCACAGGATGGTGAGCTAATGTATGAAGTAATCTGAATTAATGTAGAAAAACATTATTGATGTTCATTGTCCAGGTATGAATGATCTCCCAAAATAAGGACATCTGCTATACTCTTTTTACTTGGTAATTGTGTAAATCTGTAGAGCCGTCATGTTGCTTGGCATAATTTTGATATTCGATTCTCAGACATATGACTATTTCTCTCCAGATGTTTGCAGATTATCAGCAAGGGACCATCAGCTCATCTTTTATAGAAGCTCCACCAGAAAGAAGAGAGATGAAGAGAAACAGATCTTTTTGTTACCCATTACCTACTTTGAAAAGATCTGAAAGTTTTGGCAAACTTTTCCATTACTTGAATTATGACTCATTTTTCAACACACATTTGAAAGATAAATTAGGTAGGGATATATGTATAAATACTGAAAATATAATTTAAATAGTATTGGTGAGCAGGAAAACTCACAGTTATTTGTTTTTTACCAGGATTCTGAAATTTCCTTGGAAATAGGAATTTCTTCTATTTTTCTTTTTCTTATGTTTTTTGTATTTAAAATACTAGATTTGTTTTTAATCACTAATTAAGTGAAGACATAAAGAATCCTCATCTCAGCCCCTCTGTGCTGAAGTGCAGGCAAGCACGGACAGAAGCAGACACGCACTTCTAACTGCTAGATGGTGCAAGCCCTGTCCGCAAAGTGGAATCTAGGGAGCCTAGGAAACACATTCCTAATCTGATACAGGTTAGTCTTTATTTAGCCATGTCTCTGGGGTTATGCAAACCCATGGAAATGAATGATTGATTTTTTTCAGAACCTCTGAAAAATACATTTTATTGTATATATTTTTCTGCAAATATATTCTTTTAAAATATTTATGAAATGAGTCACAAAAATATGGCAATCTTTAGGACTTAATTAAACCGAATAGCTTCTGCCCAGGTAAGGAGACAACAACCAAAGCAAATAGACAGTCTTCAGAATGGGAAAAGATACTTCAATATTATGCATTGGACAAGAGCTTGATAACTAGGATCTATAGAGAACTCAAATTTATCAATAAGAAAAGAGCCAACAATCCCATATATCACTGGGCAAGAGATATGAATAGAACCTTCTCTAAAGACGACAGACGAATGGCTAACTCCCATATGAAAAAAATGCTCATTTTCCCTAATCGTCCGTGAAATGCAAGTCAAAACCACCCCAGGGGCAATGGCCCACATCACAGTCTTCAAGCTGCAGATGCTGGAGTGAATGTAGAGAGAAGGGAACACTCTTACACTGCTGGTGGGTCTGCAAACCAATACAATCTTTTTGGAAGGAAGTATGGAAAATCCTCAAAGAACTCAAGCTAGACCTCCCATTTGATCCTGCAATCCCATTACTAGGCACCTACCCAGAAGGCAAAAAAATCCTTTTATGATAAGGACATTTGCACTAGACTGTTTATCGCAGCTCAATTTACAATCCCCGAAATATGGAAACAGCCTAATTGCCCACCAACCTAGGAATGGATTAACAAGCTGTGCTATATGTACACCATGGAATACTATTCAGCCATTAAAAAAGATGGAGACTTTACATCTTTTGTATTAACCTGGATGGACGTGGAACATATTCTTCTTAGTAAATTGTGACAAGAATGGAGAAGCTAGAATCCAGTGTACTCAATTCTAATATGAAGGCAGTAGATGATCTAGTTCAAGGTGAGGGGCAGGGGACTGGGGGAGCAGGGAGAAGGGAGGTGGGGGGAGTCATGGTGTATGACACACCTCTTGGGGGTGGGATACAATTATAAGAGGGACTTTACCTAATAAATGCAATCAGTATAACCTAATTCTTTGTACTATCAGTGAATCCCAAACAATAAAAAAGTATTAAAAGAAAAAAAAGAAAAAAGAAATAAATTCAAGTTTGCTGGCCACTTACACTGGTTCCCTGACCACTCCCTTGTGGTGATGCTTTCCAAGGACTGATGAGTTATTCTGTATTTTTTCCCACCTTTTAAAAATAGATTTAATTTTATTTTTTATAGGAAAATATGTGGGAGTGGTAAAACATGTCCAATAATATTATAGTATAGATGATGACCTGACTGTTTGCAAGTGAAAGTAATATGTACACCCATTAGAACTCTCAAACAAGCACATTCTTCCTCCTCACAATGTACCTGTACAGGGATACCCTGGCGCCTCCAGCACACACGTCTGCATGTGCGCACACACCTCTACCCATCTGGCCAAAGGAAAACAATGTTCTCTGCTTTTTAGATATTTTTTCTAACACAAGAATAATACACACAACTATGTGACCATGATCACCTAGAGAATGTCTGGTGCCAAACACACAGCCTGCTGACTTTATCTTCTACGGATGTGGTTTCAAACCCTTTCCGTAATATTCTGTCTCATCCTTTTAAATTACTTTTACAATATTCCATATTAAGCGATCAGGAGGTATACACTTCTTTAAAATCTGTTTCACTCTTGATGGACATTTTTGTTGCTTATTTCTTTTTACTTTTACAAGCAATGCTCTATGGATTCTCTTGCTTACAGTTCTTAGAATCTTTTTAAGATATATCCATAATTTAAATTCCTAAGACTGCAATTGCTCATCAAAGATTAATGTACACTGTAAATGTAGTTATCTATTACCAGTTGTTCTCTGAGAAGTTGGTGCCAATTTTCTTTTGCTCCTAAAGTGTACACGAATTGTATTTTCTCCACAAATCACAAAGAACACGTGGTAATTGATAAGTGATTGGTACTAATTTATTATCTCTATATGAACATTTTTTCAAAAGTTAGCATTTCCTCTATGTTTTGGGGCTGTTTGCCTGTTTTCTTTGTGACCAGTCAGTCCATAAAAATTGCCTGTTTCCTGCTTGGCCTTTTGTTTTTTAGGTTTTTTTAAAATATGACTTTGCCTGAATCATTTGTCAGTAGAGAGATTGAAGTTCGTCATACATATTATGCAATTCATATTATTTACAACTTTTTCCCTAGCAAATATTTTAGCACACCATCATTCTGGAAAGTATGGAGAAAACATATTCATGTGGAATTTCCTAGGATAATAACAAGAATTCATGGCTGATAATGGGTACTTAATAGAGCTTAGATATTATTAATATTGGTATTAATAAAGAAATATATCTGTACTTTATATGTGATCTGTTTTAATTTTTAAATTAATGTTTGATACATTTGGATTAATGTGTTAATGTTATTTTTGTGAGCAAATAATCACAGCAGCATTTTTTTTTTTGTGGGTTTTTTTTTTTTTTGGCTGGGGCTGGGTTTGAACCCACCACCTCTGGCATATGGGACCGGTGCCCTACTCCTTGAGCTACAGGCACTGCCCCACCACAGCATTTTTTGATACATTTCCTTACCCTCACTGGTACAGTCCTTAGAATATTCTAAAGGTCCACGCAGGATGGCGGAAGCCCTTCTTCACCATGATGTGCTTCAGGGATCTTTAACCCAGAAGAGTCTGTACATTTGTGTAGAAAATGATGTCTTTATACTCATAACCTGTACCTGAAATGTAGCATCCTTTAAATATAAATGCGGGCACACATATCAGAGTGGTAGTAGCAATGTCTCTGATTGTGTGACCAAGGGAGATTATAGAGTTTCATATCATGTCATAATTATTGCAGAAGTCTAGAAATATCACTTCATGTGCAACTAACAATTACGACAGTAATTATTGCACAAGTTGCTACGTCTTATTTAGAGAATTTTTGACAAACAATGATAGGCTGGATGTGGTGGCTCATGCCTGTAGGATTACATTAACACTCTGGAAGGCAGAGGCGGGTAGATTGCCTGAGCTCAGGAGTTTAAGACCAGCCTGAGCATGAGTGAGACCCTGGTCTCTCAAAGCAGCCAGGTGTTGTGGCAGGTGCCTGTAAGTCCCAGCTACTCAGGAGGCTGATGGAAGAGAATCACTTAAGCCCAAGAGTTTGAAGCTGCTGTGAGCTGTGACACCACACTACTGAGGGTGACAAAGTGGGATTTTTATTTCAAAAAAAAAAATTATAATAGCATATAATTTTAAGAAATATAATAAAAATTATATTTTTGTATTTTATGTTTAAAATTTATATTCTAAGAAGGTACCTCTTCAGATTTCCAAAGAGGTTTGTGGCACAAAAATGGTTAAGAATGACTGACTTAGTTTGGTATGAGATCAATGGGAATGATCCTGGTTGAGGGACTTGTGTTTCATAAATGAGAAACAGTGACCAAGTGTTAGCAGAGTCAATTTTATGTTACTGGTCATTCTGTTCAAGGAATCTCCTTGGAGATCTTTGGTTTGGCCACACAGAATGTGCTCCAAGCTACAGGCAGAGCATGGATTATATGAACGCTTACGTTTTCCACAGTCCTAAATTCCATTACTTGCAATTTTATCCATACATATGGTTAGCTGTTAATGGAGATGATGCCAGTCTGAGTAAGTTATGTCTTTCCTCAGCAAGATTCATTGTTCCCAAAGGGAATGGATTTGCTCAAAGAAATCCTTATATCTAAATGAATTTCTAGACAGACACTACATCAATTTTTTTTTAATTTATATTCACAGAAAAAACAAATATTATAAGTCTTAAATTTACAAAATTCTAACAGATTCCCCAAACGTGATGCTTCACATCTACAGCCTTCTGGCCACATTTAGATATAATTATTGCTTTATCTTGATGTTAATCAAAATGCTACTCCCTATATCACATTAAAAGGAGGTGTCCATTAGGTCTTACGTGGGGTTTCGCAAGGAATGTTTCTTGTGTTTTGCTCCCCTTTTCCTCTCCATGAACTCATCTTCATCTAAAATATATCCAGAAATATGTTTGCTGTGTTTATGGGGGTTGGACATCACCATCTTCTGGCCCCGAAGGAAACTGCCTTGGATTGGCATCATTAAGAATTCTTCCGGCTGACTAACTGCACTGCTTGATACAAGTTCAAGCAATGACAATTCTTTTTTTTTTTTTTTTGCAGTTTTTGGCCGGGGCTGGGTTTGAACCTGCCACCTCCAGCATATGGGGCCGGTGCCCTACTCCTTTGAGCCACAAGGCATGACCCTATGACAATTCATTTTGCAGTTTATTTTGCTATTTATAGTGAATGCAGACCTTACCTCTGTTACCAGCTCGTTATATGAATATCAAAATCTATAGGCATTTCCCTCTGTGGCCTTTTCTGGATAAGTGGGAAAGAGGGGTCATGTTATCTCACTGGCCTGAAAACACATCACTTTCAGGAAGATGAAAACATTCAGACATTCAAGTTATCTTTTTATTATAGCTATTATGTTAAATTGTCTATTATGCTAAATAAATAACTAACCAATAATTGTGCATCATACATATATATGTACACACATGTATACCGTCTGTAACTAACTATAGTTAGACCAGGAAAATGTGACTACACACATTCTACAAAATAAATAACAATGTAATTGCACACTACACACACATGTGTATGCCTGTGTACATATATTATATAAATAATTATCCAGTAATAGTGGACTGCATATTGTGTGTGTGTGTGTTAGTTATAGACTTCACCGGGCTCCCTGTGCTCCCAACCCAGCATCTATATTCCTCATTTGAGAAAGAGTCTGATGTCTTCTGTAGCCCTTGAAGACCACGTGGCTGTGGAACCTCTCATCCCTGCTGGGTGCCAGGGTGGATTCCAGTTTGTCCAAGTCACTGGTGGTGATTCCATTCCTGGTACCACGTTGGCCAGGAATTCAGGCACGAGACATTTCTCACTAAGCACTGTTCTGAAGACTCTTACTAGTCTCAAGGTGGCAGGTGACATACTTACCTCAGAATAGCAGGTTCTATTCTCGGCGTGCGGGGGAGGTTCCCCTCTCTCTCTGAGCAGGAAGGTGGATGCAGTCTGTCTCCCGCTGCTTACAACAGAAGGGAAGCCAGTCTCCAGACAGAGCCGGGGAACAAAGCACAGCCAGCCGGAGGAGCTCTGGGGCACTAGTCCAAGCCCATCAAACTTCCAGTTAATAATATCATTTTCTTTTGTTTAATCTGACATGAGGCAGGGTTTCTGGCAGTGAGCAGCTGGAAGCTCTTTACTGATACATTTTTCTTACCTCAATAATGGTTCCTTACATCTTAGATATTAACTTTAGTAATACCAGAGTGATATTTTAAAAAAAAAAATACTTGCCATTTCATTTTCAAGCTTAAATGATCTATCCTATTGCCTGCATAAACTACTAAGGGTTTCCAGCATGACACACGCTTCCCTTTCCAGACCTTGAGCCTTTTTCGATATTCCCATGCGTAACTTTGCTATTAGCCCCGTACCTGCTATGGCGAGGCCCAGAGCTCTGGGACATCCCAGCATCATCCTCCCCCAGTTCCCTTCCTCATGTGAGAATCCTGTCACCTCATCTCGCACATCTAAGTCCAACTTTCTCTGTCACAATTTTTCAAGACCACCTTTACTTCTCTCTCCCACTGCTTGTAACCTCTACACTTTGACAAGCAAGGTGCTCTAAGGAGATTTCTCCTCTGCACCCCTAATTCTCATCATATGGCAGTGAATTATATGATCTTGGTTATTTTTTGACCTTTAAACTCCAGGAGAGTAAAAATATCTTTCTTTTTTACTTTGAGTGTCTAGCACAAAGAATTTGCTCAATATTCGTCTTGAGCTATATTACATGAAAGTAGTGTTTGGCACACATTTAGTTCATGAAAAACACATGCACTTTCTGAAGACTCTCAATGTCTTGCATTGCAAGAATACAATTTAATGTCTACTTTAATAAATCCTGGAGGGGGGAAGGGGAGGGAAATGGCAGGGCTGTCTGTACTGACGTGGTGCGACAGCTGTCAGAGGGGCTCTTGGATACTCATAGAGGAGATATTTTTATGGGGCTTCTCGTCACCACACCTGATTTGTGTGCTTTTGAAGTTAAGCGCTTAGTATGTTTTGAATGTAAGGTGAGCAACTGAAGTGTAGGCAGGATAATTTTTTGTTTGTTTGTTTGCTTTTTAGTTGCAGTTTGGCCGGGGCCGGGCCTAAACCCGCCACCCTCTGTATATGGGCCTGGCGCCCTACCCATTGAGCCACAGGCGCCACCCACTTTCTTTTCTTTTTAAATTCCTTCCTTCCTTCCTTCCTTCCCTCCCTTGCTCTGTCCCTCTTTTTCCTTCCTTCCTTCTTTCTTTTTCATTCTTCTTTCATTCCTCTTTTTTTGATTATCAATAACCTTCCTTTATAAACTGCTTAGGAAGACTTTTCATACTTTCTCATTTTAATGTTGGGAATAGATACTCAGGACAGGACAGCACGTGTAGCCACGGCTGACCTGTCCAGGGGGTCCATCCAAGGCTTATGGCCTGTCCCTTCTCTGTGGTGCATTTGCTTTTCTCATGACGATGGATCTTCAGGGGTACTCATCACTTCTTTTGCATTTAACAACTCTAGTAGCTGCATACCTGGAAATTAAAGACACTACTGAATAAAGTCCACCATGGATGAACAAGTCAGAAGACAAGTCTGTGTTGTGATTCATAAATGCATTCTGATACCATTTCTTTGCATGAACCAAGCACATAAAAATCTGTCCTCTCTACATCATAAGGTACCTACACAAATACAATGCAAACTAAATGTAAAATCACTTTGAAAATCAAAATGATATTCGAATCATAGTGTGTCTACTTATCTACAGTAATATACTTAACACTTTTCCTACAATAGAACACAGGCCATGTTATACTGACGTACCCTTGTGAGGTCATTTAATTTCCATTTCATTTAAAATGGGATTTTCTAGAGAGATTCAGAACACAGACTGCCCAGGTTTTTCTGCTTACCGACAACATCAATTTGTTGATAAGCAGAAAAGCTGGTCAGTCCCCTGGGCTCAGTTCCCTCATCTGAAGTCGGAGATGATGATAATAGTAACAACTCATTAGGATACCGCCGCAGTGAAATGATTTAATGCAGATGACGTTCCACAACAACGCCTCATACACATTAACTGCCTGTGGGTATTTTAACTGAGAATACTAATATCTGCTCCCCCTGCTAGACTTTGAGCTCCAAGACAGAAGCTATCATTTTTATTTAATTTGTCTTAGGGTTCCTATCGCTAGTCCAGGGCCCAGTAATCAGCAGACATTCCAGTACAATTTGAAGCATAGACAAGAGGTGTGCAGTAAGGATCCCCAGCAGGTGAGGTGGGGCTGTCGGGCACCTAATGTTCCACCAGGCTGAGGCTGAAGAGGGAGGGATAGGAGTCTTTTTCTAAGCCAGGGAATTTAGGGAAATAGGCAACTGAATCATTGTATTTAGAGCATAAAAGGACTAGCATCTCAACATATGCACACTACAGCTACAGATAATTAGTATCCAATACAGGAAATATATCATTAAAAAGCAGATTAATAATGATTGAGTATTCACTAGGTACTACATCTTCTGCTAAGTATGTTACATAGATGAGTTCATTTAATACTCACAAAACCCAGGAGTACAGGAACTACTATTATCTGCATTTTCTAGCATGTTCGGTCTTGGAGAAGTGACACAACTTGTTCAAGACAAAATGCTAATCAGGTGTAGAGATGCGATCTTAACTAGGCGGCCACTTCAAAGGCACAACTCCGGACTGCTACCAAAGAGTCATTTATGTATTTTTCTGTGAATTTTCTGATGATCTTCTCATACTGGAAAGCCCTTTCTTTTAGTTGTTCCACCAACAAAAGGTTACAATGTAGTAAATTTATCAGCTACCCTTTAGATGTTCTAGCTATCCCAAAAATATCCCAGTTACTTAGGTATGAGACATTTCCACCCTCAAAGGATGGTGGTTTAACATTAGAATCTCCTCTGTCCTCAAAGTCCCCTGGCTACACTGATCAGACGATCTCTGTACTGTTAAAAGATTATGCAGGTATAAGAATTTAATTGGAAAACATCAAAGAAAAAAGTCTCTGAAGACTTCATCATTCTCTTAACACTAGACTAACAAGCTCTTTTTACTTTTTTTTAAAAAAAGATAAAAAAAAAACTCCTGAAATAAACAAAGTGTGTGCTTTGTGGTTTTGTTGTGAGCTTTTTTCCAAATATTTTTAAAGCAGGGACTAGGATTAAACTTGCCTGTGCGTTTTAAATGGAGATAAAGCCGCCATCACCAGGGCATTCTGAGTTGGTCCTCTCCAGAGAAACTGACTCACACCCAAAACGTTTTATTTATCTGGCACTCAGTTCTAGTTTTTTTTTTTTTTTTTTTATCAGCTACTTCTCTGCCCTAAACATACACATACGCACATCCTTCTTGTACAAAGAATTTTTTAAAAATTGAATTTTCGATTATGTAAAAATAACTATTATTAGGTTCATTGAGAAAGAGTTAAAATTTTCACATAATAATAATATACCCCTAAATTTTCACTTGTGTATTTCTTACCTCAGAAACTTCTAGTCTTTTGATTTGTTAATTTTTTAAAAGCATGGAATAATAATACTGGGCTCTTACCTCATTCTCTTTTAGGAATCCCACCTTTTGTATTTTTCCGTTATTTAAACTGAGTTACATAAAACTGAAATATGAACTCAGTTTTCCTGACCTGAATTTCTTTACCCTTAACTTTAGTATTTTTCTACAAAAAAAGCAGTTTTTACAACTTTTTAATTTTGAATGAATTACAGCTCCGGGTGGGGGATTGTGAAAGTAGCACGTGGAGGCTCATACACTCTTCACTCAACTTCTGCTAACGGTAACAAAAGAAGTAAAGCTTAGCATTTCATGGTATTTATCATTTCATGGGTCTGGAAGTTTATTCTTCAGTTTTCTGACTTTCAGGCAAGTTATAAATACAGTACCAGAGGACTTATATGTGAATGCAATGTGATAAGAAATATTTTTAAAGGTTATCTAATTAATATATATCCTCCAGTTCTTCCAAATATAACTCTAATTAAAGCCTATGCAAGTTGTAGACTCATAAGACTTTCAGATGCATGAGGCACTTTAAAAAGTGTAGCTATTTTATCCTGAAAAGTAGCTCCTACATCAATGTATTATCACAATAGAAAAGAAATTGTTTCTAGCTGGCTTTGGCTGAGTAAACCTAACAGAGACCTGTGTAGCTTTAGAAAGGGCTCTGGGAGGTCAGTTCTATGCAGTACAGCATAGTTGAGGACAAGATTTCAGACAGAAATGTCATTTAGAAAGGAGTAAGATGAAGGGTGACCATGCACAACTGCAGCCACCATAACAAACAAAAGCAACCAGCAGTTACCATGGAAAACGAGATTCAGCAAGGAGGTTAAATACAGAAATTTGTTTAAGAATTTAAAAAGAGGAAACTGGAACTATAACTAGCTTTGACAAGTTAGCACGGCCAGGTGGCCCTTGTCATTGTCCCAGCAGTGCCCATCTTGTCCCAAGCATTCTAGGGTGCTGGCTGCCGCGCTGGCTGTGACCATTGTGATACCAAGACAGCCCCATCCTTTTCCCAGCAGTGCCCATCTTGTCCCAAGCATTCTAGGGTGCTGGCTGCCAGCACTGGCTGTGACTGGTTTGGTACCAAGGCAGCCCCAGCCTTTTCCCAGCAGTGCCCATCTTGTCCCAAGTGTTCTAGGGTGTGGCTGCCAGCACTGGCTGTGACTGGTATGGTACCAAGGCAGCCCCAGCCTTTTCCCAGCAGTGCCCATCTTGTCCCAAGCATTCTAGAGTGCTGGCTGCCAGCACTGGCTGTGACCAGTGTGGTACCAAGGCAGCCCCATCCTTTTCCCAGCAATGCCCACCTTGTCCCAAGCATTCTAGGGTGCTGGTTGCCAGCACTGGCTGTGACTGGTGTGGTACCAAGGCAGCCCCAGCCTTTTCCCAGCCTTGCCCATCTTGTCCCAAGTGTTCTAGGGTGCTGGCTGCCAGCACTGGCTGTGACCAGCGTGTCACACCCTGACATCCTTCTCTGTTCATTAACAGTGAGAATTTGGGAAGGGTACTCCATCTTCGAGTCTCATTGTTCTCACCTGGAAAACAGGACTGTGTCTTCTGTGTAGGTCTGTGGTGGGTGGGAAGTGGCACAGTGAAGCGATCAGTTACTGTAATTCCTGATGCACCACAAGGCCCCTATCAATGTGTAAGTTGTTATTGTCTTTATATCCTTTAAAGAGATGCTATTTTTATCTGGATTTTATTCCTAAGGGGCCCTTGACTCTTAAAAGGGTTTTGTTGTCACAGATTAATTTAATTGAATGCCATGAAACAATATGCATGTTTAAAAATCATACGTTTAACTTGAAAACAAATAAATTTATACTGGAGTGACATGAATGGGAAGAAGGACAAGATAGTTTTCAGGCTGGCCCTTACAGGCGTCTCCGCGGGGGTTGGTAGAATCCCTTCCCTGGGGGCTCCAAGTCTTTTTCTGTGAATAACAGCAGAGTTCCCTCTTCCCTCTGTCCTTCTTGCTTTCTCTCTGATTAGAATTTGCAATAGAGAAAGTTCTATTCATGTCTCTTGCCCATTGATATAAGGGATTGTTGGCTTTTTTCATGTGGATTAATTTGAGTTTTCTATAGATCCTGGTTATCAAGCTTTTGTCTGATTGAAAATATGCAAATATCCTTTCCCATTGTGTAGGTTGTCTCTTTGCTTTGGTTATTGTGTCCTTAGCTGTACAGAAGCTTTTCAGTTTAATGAAGTCCCATTTGTTTATTTTTGTTGTTGTTGCAATTGCCATGGCAGTCTTCTTCATGACAGACGAATGGCTAACAAACACATGAAAAAATGTTCATCATCTCTATATATTAGAGAAATGCAAATCAAAACAACCCTGAGATACCATCTAACCCCAGTGAGAATGGCCCACATCACAAAATCTCAAAACTGCAGATGCTGGCGTGGATGTGGAGAGAAGGGAACACTTTTACACTGCTGGTGGGACTGCAAACTAGTACAACCTTTCTGGAAGGAAGTATGGAGAAACCTCAAAGCACTCAAGCTAGACCTCCCATTTGATCCTGCAATCCCATTACTGGGCATCTACCCAGAAGGAAAAAAATCCTTTTATCATAAGGACACTTGTACTAGACTGTTTATTGCAGCTCAATTTACAATCACCAAAATGTGGAAACAGCCTAAATGCCCACCAACCCAGGAATGGATTAACAAGCTGTGGTATATGTATACCATGGAATACTATTCAGCTATTAAAAAAAATGGAGACTTTACATCCTTCGTATTAACCTGGATGGACGTGGAAGACATTATTCTTAGTAAAGCATCACAAGAATGGAGAAGCATGAATCCTATGTACTCAATTTTGATATGAGGACAATTAATGACAATTATGGTTATGGGGGGGGAAACAGAAAGAGGGACGGAGGGAGGGGGGTGGGGCCTTGGTGTGTGTCACACTTTATGGGGGCAAGACATGATTGCAAGAGGGACTTTACCTAACAATTGCAATCAGTGTAACCGGGCTTATTGTACCCTCAATGAATCCCCAACAATAAAAAAAAAAAAAAAGAATTTGCAATAGATACGTGAACCAATACGGGAAGAATGGTTGATTCCCAGGGCATGTAAATCTATCAAATTGTCTAAATTGCCCTGAAATTGGAGACGATATTTCTGTCTTTTGTGTTACTCATCCCACATTCAGTAAAAGTAAAATCCCTTTCTCTAGTCCCAAATATATGTGAATATCATATCCACCTGGGAATAGTTGTTGGGCCTTTATAAAGATCACAGTGAAGCAAATTTTTTGAACTTTGTTTTAGAAAAAGTCAGCGTAGAGTGAGTGCAGCGAGCCCTGTGAGCCTATCACTCTTATTTTATTTCACAATTTTGAATAAAATGACTCTAAATCTTTTTTTACATTTGACTCATGTAGCAAATTAAAATTGTGTTGAATATTTTTAATGATTATTTTTAATTGGCAAGTAGCATTGTACCTATGTATGGGATGCAGTGTGATATTTTGATACACGTATACAGCCTGTAATGATCGAATCAGGGTGATTAGCAAATCTATCACCCCAAACATTTACCGTTACAGTACTTTGTGTTGGAAACATTCAAATATTCTTTTCAATTTATTTGAAAATGTGCACTAATTTGTTGTTAACTGTGTTCTATTGGTCCCACCATGCTGTAGAGCACTAGAGCTGCTCCTCCTTTCTGGGTGTGACCTGGTATTGATTAGCCAACCTCTCTCCTGCTTCTCCCTTCCTCCTCCCCTTCCCAGCCTCTAGTAGCCACTATTCAACCCTGTACTTTGGTGGAAACAACTTTTTAAAATCATTTTAAAATGGCATTTTAAAGCAAATACCAGGTTTTATATCATTATATTCCTTCACGCATCCAGATATATCTTTAAAAATTGGACATTTCCTTTCGTAAATATAATATGCTTATTAAATTAGTATGATTAATAATAAATGCTTATCATAGACCCCATAATCCCATTTTTAAAGATTTATAATATTATGCTATCTTAATATTGTTTTGTTTGAACCAGGATACAAACTAGTATACCACAATGCCAACTTTTTAAAACTAAAACAAGTTTTATTGTAAAGACACCTGCACTAGGCTGTTTATCGCAGCCCAATTTACAATTGCCAAAATGTGGAACAACCTAAATGTCCTTCAACCCAGCAATGGACCAGTAAGCTGTGGTATATGTATACCATGGAATATTATTCAGTGATAAAAAATGGAGACTTTTCAGCATTTGTACTAACCTGGATGGAGGTGGAACACATTATTCTTAGTGAAGCATCACAGGAGTGGAGAAGTATGAATCCTATGTACTCAATTTTGATTTGAAGACAATTAATGACATGAGGGGCATGGGGGGCATGGGGGGAAGGGGAGAGCAGACAGAGAAGGAGGGAAGGGCTGAGGTAAGGGAAAAGAAGAAAAAAAAAGAACAAGAAAAGAAAATAGTGACTAATTTTCACATAAATTGGTTTCAATTTTGACCAAAGTATATTACTTAAGCATTAATTTTTAACTCAACATGTTGATATGTTGTTTAGGATATTGTATCCTCATTTGTAAGTGACATATGTTTGTAATTTCTTCTTCATAATAATATATTTTCTCCAACTTTAATATCAGGTGTACCCAGATCAAGTAGAATGATTTTTATGTATTTCTTCTTTTTCTATTGTGTAAGATTTAGTATGATCTGTTTTTTGAAATTATCTTTTACTGTTATTTATAAATGTTAGTTGTCTATTTTTGATATTTAAGAAAAATAATAAGAAGTTAACTGATGACTCAAAAAAAAAAAAAAAAGAAGTACCTGAACATAAAGAGGATATTAACAGAAAATTATTAATACAAATATAGGCTAGAAACTTTCTGGTACAAAGCTTTATAGCAAAGTGCAGTAAGGAACTCAGCCAGGAGGGGGATCAGAGCACCAAATAGCTTTCTTTTAACCAAGTCCTACAGCCTTGGTATTCACTAAAGTTGGTGAAAGAAATCTGTTGGGGGTAAAGCTCTAGAAAATGTAATAATATGATTCCTGTTGGTTAAAATAACAAAAAAAGGAGAATTAAAATTTGCAAGTAGAAAATAAGTGCAAATTGGTATTAATCAATAAGAATTAGTTATATTCGATTGTACTAGATTTGTTGGGCATTATGCAAAGATAAAAAGAAATAAAACAAAAATGAAAAACTTTGACAATATAATGCCCAATCGTGTGATATATAATAAACCATGTGATTTAGCAATAATTAAGTGTTTACAAGTCATAAATTTTGTGTGGTCTGACTGTTCCGCTGACAAACCCTTTCCCCATCTCTCTCCTGCTCCTCAGGCCTCCCTGAGGAGGTGCAACATTAGGCCAACTCACAACCTTGCAATGGCTGCAAGTGTTCAAGGGAAAGGAGAAGTCACATGACTCTCATTTAAATCAAAAGCTGGAAATGATTCAGCTCAGAGAGTCAGGCTTGCTGATGGACAAGACAGGATAAAAGTCAGGGCTCCTGCAACAGTTAGCCAAGTAGCGAGTTCAAAAGAAAAGTTTCTGAAGGAAAATTAGAAGTACTACTCCAGTGAATGTAAGAATGGTAACAACGTAAGAATGATATTGATGATATGCAGAAAGTCCTCCTGGTCTTCTTGTAACCCAAAACCAAATCCAAGGTGATTCCCTTCAAATGTATGAAGGCTGAAAGAAGTGACGAAGTACCAGAAAAGTTGGAATCTGACAGAGGGTGGTTCATGAGGCTTACGGAAAGAAGTTATCCCCATGACATAAAAATGTGAGGTGAAGCAACGTGTGCTGATGGAGAAGCTACAGAATGTTTTCCAGAAGACCTAGCTAAGGTCATTGATGAAGGTGGCTATCTTAAACAACAGATTTTCTATGTAGACAAAACAGTTTTCTGTTGCAAGACGATGCCACCAAGGACTTTCATACCTAGAGGGAAGACTTCAGTGCCTAAATTCAAAGCACAACCTGACTCTCTCGTTAGGGGCTAACGCAGCTGATGATGTCTTAAATCTGAAGCCAATGTACATTTGCCATTTCAAAAATCTTAGGGCCTTTAAGAATTATGCTAAATCTGCTTTGCCTGTGCTCTTAAAATGAAAACAAAACAAAACAAACAAACAACAACAACAATAAAAAACACTGTATGACTGCATAATAGCAGGATTTACGGAATGCTTTAGGCCCACTGTTGAGACCTACTACTCAGGAAAAAAAAAATCCAAGATTTTTGTTGAAAAAAAGTACTGATTGTTGCCAGCACAACTACTCCTCCAAGAGCTATGGTGGAGAGATGGATGTTGTTTTTATGCCTGTTAACACAGTATCCATCAGTCAAAGAGTAAATTCAACCTTCATGTCTTGAAATTTAAGAAATATGCTTTGTAAAGCTATAGTTATCAAAGACAGCGATTCTTCCCAGGCAGCTGGGAAAAGTTAATTAAAAACCTTCTAGAAAGGATTCACCTTTCTAGGTGCTATTTAAGGACAATTAAGATTCATGGGAGAATATAAAAAAGAAATCAATATTAATGGAGTTTGGAAGAAGTCGCTACAACCCTCATGGATGACTTTAAAGGGTGCAAAACTTCAGTGGAGGAAGTTGCTGCAGATGTGGTGGAAATAGCAATTAGAAGAGGAGCCTCAAGATGTGCCTGAATTGCTGAATTTCAAGATAAAACTTAAACAAATTCTTGAGGCAAGAGACCTACTTGAGCCCAAGAGTTTGAGGTTGCTGTGAGCTGTGATGACAGTCTCCAAGACAAACAGACAAACAAACAAAAAAACTTGAACAAATGCAAAGTTGCTTCTTTTGATAAGCAAAGAAAGTGGTTTCTTTAAGTGGAAACCATTCTTCATGTTGATGATGAGAACACTGCTGAAATGACAATAAAGGACTGAAAATATTGCATAAACTAAGTTGATAAATCAGTGGCAGAATAGAAGGGGATTGGCTCTGATCTGAACGCAGTCTGTACTGTGGTGAAAGCCTATCAAATGCATCGCATTGTACAGAAAAAACTTTCATGAAAGAATAAGTCAATAAACGTGGCAAATTTCACTCTCACTTATTTTACGAAATTGCCACAGCCACCAACCAGTCAGCAGCCATCAACATTGAACCAGACCTGCCATCAGCAACAAATTAGGACTCACTGCAGGCTCAAGTGATTATTAGCATGTTTTAGCAATAATGCATTTTAAGGTATGTACATTTTTTAGAGGTAACAAAATTGCACATATAATGTAGTATAAATGTATTGCACATATATAATGTAGTATAAACATAATTTTATATGCACTGAGAAACCAAAAAGCTTCATATGATTCACTTTATTGTAGTACTTACTTTATTGTTGTGGCCTGGAACTGAACTTGAAATATCACTGAAGTGTGCCTATATGTATATCTCCCTCCTTCTGAAATAATCCAATTATTTTATAATTTAGATCATAGTTTATGATTTTTGATCATCTATTAATTATTCAATGTTTTCTCCATCATTTCTAGAATTAAGTATGTTCAAAGTTGTTAGGAAAAATTCAGAAAAATATAGTTATAAATGACAAGTTTTCTTTGTTTTTTTTTTTTTTTTTTTTTGCAGTTTTGCAGTTTTTGGCTGGGTTTGAACCCACCACCTCTGGCATATGGGACCAACGCCTCACTCCTTTGAGCCACAGGCACTGGTAAGGTAAAAAAATGCCCCAATGACAACAGTTTTTTACCTTACTAATTTACTAGCCTTTGTACCCCTCATTGAAAAAAAAAAAGTCATCTTCGATGAACTAACTTTTTTAAAAACACATAGATGCTAGAATAAAAAAAAAATCTATTAATATACTTATCTAAGTTTCTTGGATTTTGTCAAAAGTTGGAGTAACTTTTATTTTTATGTTTTATTAATCATAAACAGTGAAACCTGGAAAATTTCCTGGATTGACTGACATTTGAAATCCTAAACCATTTTTTTTTTTTGCTAAAACCACATTTTGAGAATATGCAACCTGAGTTGTTTTGAAATGATTGTGTTGTAACTCAACAGAGACTGGAGTATAAAACCAAGACAGTTATTATGGAATATAATTTAAAAAAGCATTACTATCCATGAGAAGATCTGTAACCTCTTAAAGACTAGTATAAATACTGTGAATGTTTAGAGATTATGCTGTTTCACTTACTAATAATTCATTGCAGACAACCTGAAACATTGTTAGATGATTGAAAGAGACTTTGATTTTATCTTGTTATGTTCAAATATATTAAAATATTCCTTAAATAATCGGTAATGAAAATCTCTGCAGAAAACAAAGTATCACTAGAATATATTCTCTCCAGCATAATTATTGTTATGTATTATAAAAACTGACCATCCTCCATAAATGGTTACAATAATCTCCATGGAAATAAGAGTTTGCTTTTCTTTAATGATGCACCCTGTGGCCAGGACAGCATCTAGTACTGAATAGGTGCTGAAAAACTTTCCTTAGAATGAATAATTCTTATTGTAAATGTGTAAGTTGCTGGAGTGGAGATGGAGAAAATTCAGTCCTGTTGAAATACTTTTATGTGGCAGCGCTGTCAGAATTTTTGATAGATACTGAAAGAGAAGGGTGAATAAAAAGGAACAACAAAAAATGTTTTTTAAATATGATTTTTGTGACTAGGTTGATGGGCACATTAACTGAAATGGAAAATAGTTGGGGTTGGATTTGATACATTTGGTTTAAAAAAGAATAGATAAGCATGCAAGTGTTAAAGATAATTATAAAATAAAATATGTCTTTTAGAACCTCAAGGCAAGATTTTGATTTATATTACAGACTGTAGCATTCTAGTTCCTATGAAGAGTATTTTAGTCTAGTAGAATGGATGGAATTTGCTCATAGTGAGTGTATGTAAAAAGAGAAAGAGAGAATTCTCTCCAAGACTTATAGAGATTGAATTAAAAGGGTGGATTTTCTTTAGTTGGGCAAGCTAAAGGGAATATTTAAATTTTCTCCATCAGGAATACTTAAGTTGTCTGTGGATAGCATTTATAGAGACCTGTAAACTTAAAATGGGGAAAGGAATTACATATTTATGCTTACTCACTTTTAACTGGCAGACATCTTTTCTTTCAATTGCGTATACAACAAACCACAAAAGAATTAGGGGTGTCTGTGCGTACTACCTATGGAAATCACAGATATTTTCATATTACTATATTACTCTGTAGGCTTTTGAAACAATGTTTACACTCACCACTACTCTAAAATTCAGGTATAATTTTCAGGCTATGAATTTTGATGAAAAGTCCCCACCCTTCATGTTTATTTGTAAAGTACTAACAGCTGCTACCTTGAGAATTAAAAAAGAAGACTGCCGTAGGTGTGGTCCCACCAATTACCCTCCCTCTGCCCATCCTCCCAACTCCTCTCCCCTCCCTTTCCCCATATTCTTAGGTTATAACTGGGTTATAGCTTTCATATGAAAGCCATAAATTAGTTTCATAGTAGGGCTGAGAACATTGGATACTTTTTCTTCCATTCTTGAGATACTTTACTAAGAATAATATATTCCAGCTCCATCCATGTAAACATGAAAGAGGTAAGGTCTCCATCTTTCTTTAAGGCTGCATAATATTCCATGGTGTATAAATGTTTTAACACGATACTAAGAAAATTCCAGGAAGGCAATGTTAACCAGTGTGATGAAAATATGTCAAATAGTATGGTGCCCCATGATTGCATTAATGTACATAGCTATGATTTCATTATAAATAAAAAAATTTTCAAAAAATAAAAAAGACTGCCTACTTGACATACACACTCTATAGGGATGTTTTCTGTACTCAGAGGCTGAACTATTTTTGCTCTCAGACCAAGTGTCTATAACCCAAGACAGGCTTCTGGGATGGTGTGCAGCACTGTCCTGCCAAGCAGTTCCGGATCAAGTTTGTCCCCTGTTCTCACTTCACCAAAGTCGCTCCCTTCAGGGTCAGCTTGAAAGTGCAAGTTCGTTAATGTGACAACGTTTCCCTTGCCCCTACTGAGTTAGCAAGGCATTACAGGGCACAAACTGTCTGTAACTGGGCTTATCTTCTGTCTCTGAATATACTGCAGTATCAGAATTAAAATAGACATGCCATTTAAGAAAATTAAATATATTTGGTAAATTAGTGAATAACTCATCATTCACCCCCCTCAAACAAAGAAAGAGAAAAACCCAAGCTGACTAAAGAACAATATTTGCAGTTTCAAAATGGATCAAAATATATTCAGGAAAATTCACTGAGGAAGAATAACAAATTATATAAACAATATACATATGTTGTGTGTGGTCCCTAACAGAAATGAAGACAAATTTTGAGGGTATAATTGGTTTTTCTCATATCACTTTTCTCAAAGTAATAGAGAATTACTATCACTGGGTCAAAGCATCAAAATAAGTGTTATAACTCAGACCCCCCTTGACTAACATCAAATCAAATAGCCTCCCTTCTCCAGTTGATAATTATTGATTTTCAGAATTTGAATTATGTCTCTCAAGTATTTCCATAGCCAATAAAATATGTAAGATTTCTATTCTGTATGAAATCAGTTTCACTTTTTAGTTTTCAAATAATAGGCTTCATAAAACTGACAAAAAATATTCACTCTAGCCCTTCCCATCACGAATGCCAATGGGACCCATGTTAACAAAAACTTCTCTAAATAGCACCATAAAAACACAGAGAAGAACATGTCTGCAACGGAGAGCATTTGAAGAATCTCAACTGGTTGAAAAGATGAGTGATAATCAATGACACAAAGGCATTTACCATCTCCAGGTTTTATTTATCATAACTATAAATTAAGGAGGTATAAGGACATGATTTCAAATGACTCTAAGACACTGTTCTCCAAATAAAAGTTATTATATAAGTATGCATATAGATGTGTGCTATGTATGTACACATACACACATAATTACTCATGAGGTAATTGAAATTATATATGACAGGCATTTCTCAATATGTGGACTTTTAAAATGCCAAAATGCATTGCCAACACACATTATTAAGTCTTTCTGTTTGAACACCCTGAAAAAGAAGGAAGACAAATCCTTTTAGCCTAAATGGAATTCTAAAGATGAGATGGAGCATATTATCTCAAAACCCATAAACTAATGTAAAATTTAAGAAGTTATTGTTTCTTTACTTAAAATTTATGGAACTTTATAGCCAATCTTTCAGTCTTGCTACAAAAGTTGAAAAAAAAAGGCAGCAAAAGAAATACAACTTATAAAAAAAATTAAAAAAATAAAAATAAAAAAAGAAATGCAACTTACATTTGCTATTAACAATAGTAAAGGTAGCAGTTCGTATTTAAATAAAGTATTATGAGCTACCAAGTAAATTGATCCTCAAGAGTAATTTAAAACTTCGAAACTCTATCATGTTTAGAATCTTATTACTAGGAGAAGTTAATCTATAAATAGTAACTAAGAACACCCTCTTGAGTCCGCAGAGCCTACATTTCTTCCATGATTTTAAAAGATACATCCTTTGCCTTTCATTTTTTTTACAAAATTTCTTGTCAATAAAAACATCTCATGCTATTCTTATTTGCCAGTCTTCTTACTTATTTTTTATGGCCTTGCATTTATTTTTATGAAGATGTTAATGGCATATTTTAAAAATTTTAACTAATTGTTACTGCTTACTTGTTTTAGTTAGTGCTCTACTTATAATAATGCTAACGAGGATACAACCATTTTCAGTGTAATGCTGGAACTTAAAGAATGCTTAGAAAGAGGCTATGGTTTTAAAATTTTTATTTCAGATTAATATGAGGATACAAAAAATTGGGTTACATTTGTTTGCATTTGTTAGGAAGAGTCCCTGTTGTAGTTGTGCCCTGAACCCAGAAGGTGTGCCAAATATTCAGTGATGTCTCCACTAGACACTCACTAAACCACTTGCACTAACAAGAACTATTCTAGGAATGTGAAGGATACTTTTTTTGTTATTTTAATTTTTAAAGATAGCTTTATTAATGGATTTTTTTCATGAATACATTAATGCTCTTCTGGGGTACAGAGTGCTGATTTCATACAGAATTAGGAATGCTTCCATCACACTGGTTAATATATACCTTATCTCATTTACCTAATTATTGTGTTAAGACATTTATACTGTACACTTAATAGATCCGACATGTACCCTTGCAATATGCACCATAGGTGTGATTCCACCATTCACCCTCCCACCATCTGGCCTCCCTCCTCCCCTTACATCCTCCCCCGCATCCTGGGCCATAGTCGTGATCTATTCTCATATGAACATGTGAGTGATTGTAAATTGGTTTCATAATAGTACTGAGTGTATTGGATTTTTTTTCCATTCTTGAGATACTTTACTAAGTAAGATATGTTCCAGCTCCATCCAAGTAAATGTAAAAGAGATAAAGTCTCCATCTTTTTTTAAGAATGCATAATTTTCCATGGCATATTCATGGCTGGGAATAATCAACATTGTTAAAATGTCCATATTACCCATATTAAATTACGAATTTAATGCAAGCCCTATCAAAGCACCCCCATCATACTTTAAAGATCTGGAAAAAATAGTACTTTGTTTTATATAGAACCAGAAAAAAACTCAAATAGCCAAAACATTACTCAGAAATAAAAACAAATCTGGAGGAATTTCGCTACCAGACTTCAAACTATACTATAAATCTATAGTGATCAAAACAGCATGGTACTGGTACAAAAATAGAGAGGTAGATGTATGGAACAGAATTGTGAACCAAGAGACGAACCCAGACACTTATCATCATTTGATCTTTGATAAGCTCATCAAAAATACAAATTGGGGGAAAGATTCCCTATTTAACAAATGGTGTTGGGAGAACTTGCTGGTGACTTGTAGGATTGAAACTGGACCCACACCTTTTATCATTAACGAAAATAGACTCTCACTGGATACAAGATCTGAAACTATAAAGATTTTTAGAGAAAGTGCAGGAGAAACATTTGAAGAAATTGGCCTGGGAGAATACTTTATGAGGAGGACCCCCAGGCAACTGAAGCAACACCTTGATCCTAAACCAGGGAAAGAACCAACGAGAAAAGAAAATTATAGACCAATATCACTAATGAATATTGATGCAAAAATACTCAATAAGATCCTAACAAACAGAATCCAAAAACACATCAAAAAAATTATACACCACAACCAAGTGGGATTTATTCCAGGGTCTCAAGGCTGGTTCAATATACATAAATCTATAAATGTAATTCAGCACATAAACAAACTAAAAATTAAAGACCACATGATTCTCTCAATTGATGCAGAACATTTTTTTGATAATATCCAGCATCCCTTACGATCAGAACACTTAAGAAAATTAGTATGGAAGGGACATTTCTTTTTTTTTTTTTATTGTTGGGGATTCATTGAGGGTACAATAAGCCAGGTTACACTGATTGCATTTGTTAGGTAAAGTCCCTCTTGCAATCATGTCTTGCCCCCAGAAGGTGTGGCACACACCAAGGCCCCATCCCTCTCCCTCATTCCCTCTCTCTGCTTTTTCTCCCCCCCATGACCTTAATTGTCATTAATTGTTCTCATATCAAAGTTGAGTAGGACACTTGTACTAGAAGGGACATTTCTTAAACTAATAGAGGCCATCTACAGCAAAACCACAGCCAATATCGTACTGAATGGAGTTAAATTGAAATCATTTCCACTTAGATCAGGAACCAGGAAAGGTTTCCCATTGTCTCCATTGCTCTTTAACATTGTAATGCAAGTTTTACCCACTGCAATTAGGGAAGAAAAGGTGATCAAAGGTATCTACATAGAGTCAGAAGAGATCAAACATTCACTCTTCACAGACGACATGATCATATATCTGGAAAACACTAGGGATTCTACTACAAAACTTTTAGAAGTGATGGAGGAATACAGCAATGTCTCAGGCTACAAAATCAACACCCATAAATCTGTAGCCTTTATATATACCAACAATAGCCAAGCCAAAAAAAACAGTCAAGAACTCTATTCCTTTCATTGTAGTGCCAAGAAAGATGAAATATTTGGGAGTTTATCTAACAAAGGATGTGAAAGATCTCTACTAAGAGAACTACGAAACTTTAAGAAAAGAAATAGCTGAAGATGTTAACAAATGTAAAAACATGCCATGCTCATGGCTGGGAAGAATCAACACTGTTAAAATGTCTGTACTACTACCCAAAGCAATATATACTTTTAATGCAATTCCTATTAAAGCTCCATTGTCATATTTTAAAGATCTTGAAAAAATAATACTTCATTTTAGATGGAATCAGAAGAAACCTCAAATAGCCAAGACATTACTCAGAAATAAAAACAATGCAGGAGAAATCATACTACCAGACCTAAGAATGTACTATAAATCGATAGTGATCAAAACAGCATGGTACTGACACAAAAACAGAGAAGTAGATGTCTGGAACAGAATAGAAAACCAAGAGATGAATGCAGCTACTTAACATTATTTGATCTGTGAAAAGCCAATCAAAAATATTCAGTGGGGAAAAGATTCCCTATTTAACAAATCGTGCTGGGTGAACTGGCTGGCGACCTGTAGAAGACTGAAACTCGACCCACACCTTTCATCATTAGCCAAGATAGACTGGATGGAAGTGGAAGACATTATTCTTAGTAAAGCATCACAAGAATGGAGAAGCATGAATCCTATGTACTCAATTTTGATATGAGGACAATTAATGACAATTAAGGTTATGGGGGGGAAGCAGAAAGAGGGACGGAGGGAGGGGGGTGGGGCCTTGGTGTGTGTCACACTTTATGGGGGTAAGACAAGATTGCAAGAGGGACTTTACCTAACAATTGCAATCAGTGTAACCTGGCTTATTGTACCCTCAATGAATCCCCAACTATAAAAAAAAAAAAAAAAAAACTAAGGTAGACTCTCACTGGATAAAAGATTTAAACTTAAGACATGAAACTATAAGAATACTTGAAGAAAGTGCAGAGAAAACACTTGAAGGAATCAACCTGAGTGAATATTTTATAAGAAGGACTCCCCAGGCAATTGAAGCAGTATCAAAAATACATTACTGGGACCTGATCAAACTAAAAAGCTTCTGCACAGTCAAGAACATAGTAAGTAAAGCAAGCAGACAGCCCTCAGAATGGGAGAAAATATTTGAAGGTTACACCTCTGATAAAGGTTTAATAACCAGAATCCACAGAGAACTCAAATGTATTAGCAGGAAAAGAACAAGTGATCCCATCTCAGGGTGGGCAAAGGACTTGAAGAGAAACTTCTCTAAACAAGACAGATGCACAATCTACAGACACACGAAAAAATGCTCATCATCCTTAATCATCAGAGAAATGCAAATCAAAACTACTTTGAGATATCACCTAACTCCAGTAAGAGTAGCCCACATAACAAAATCCCCAAACCAGAGATGTTGGCATGGATGTGGAGAAAAGGGCACACTTCTACACTGCTGGTGGGAATTCACACTAATATGTTCCTTTTGGAAGGATGTTTGGAGAATACTTAGGGATCTAAAAATAGACCTGCCATTTGATCCTATAATTCCTTTACTAGGTATATAGCCAGAAGACCAAAAATCACAATATAACAAAGATATTTGTACCAGAACATTTATTGCAGCCCAATTCATAATTGCTAAGTCATGGAAGAAGCCCAAGTGCCCATCGACCCACGAATGGATTAAAAAATTGTGGTACATGTATACCATGGAATATTATGCAGCCTTAAAGAAAGATGGAGACGGGCGGCGCCTGTGGCTCAGTCAGTAAGGTGCCGGCCCCATATACCGAGGGTGGCGGGTTCAAGCCCGGCCCCGGCTGAACTGCAACCAAAAAATAGCCGGGCGTTGTGGCGGGCGCCTGTAGTCCCAGCTACTCGGGAGGCTGAGGCATGAGAATCGCTTAAGCCCAGGAGTTGGAGGTTGCTGTGAGCTGTGTGATGCCATGGCACTCTACTGTGGGCCATAAAGTGAGACTCTGTCTCTACAAAAAAAAGAAAGATGGAGACTTTACCTCTTTCATGTTTACATGGAAGCTGTAACATATTCTTCTTAGCAAAGTATCTCAAGAATGGAAGAAAAAGTATCCAATGTACTCAGTCCTACTATGAAGCTAATTTATAGCTTTCACATGAAAGCTAGAACCCAACTATAGCATAAGAATATGGGGAAAGGGCCAAGGGAGGCGAAGGGAGGAGAGGGTAATTGGGGTGGAGGGAGGGTAATTGGTGGGGCCACACCTACTGTGCATCTTAGAATGGGTACAGAGGAAACTTACTAAATGCAGAATACAAATGTCTACATACAACTAAGAAAATGCCATTAAGGCTATGTTGAACAGTTTGATGAGAATATTTCAGATTGTATATGAAACCAGCACATTGTACCCCTTGATTGCACTAATGTACACAGCTATGATTTAACAATAATTAAAAAAATAAGAATACATTGCTGGGATCTAATCAAACTAAAAACTTCTGCACAGCCAAAAACACAGTAAGTAAAGCAATCAGACAGTGCTCAGAATGGGAGAGGATATTTTGAGGTTATGTTTCTGACAAAGATTTGATAACCAGAATCCACAGAGAACTCAAACTCATTAATAAGAAAAGAACAAGTGATCCCATTTCATTATGGGCAAGGGACTAGAACAGAAGCTTCTCTGAAGAAGATAGGCCCATGAGCATATTATAAAAATGCTCATCATCTTTAACCATCAGAGAAATGCAAATCAAAACCACTTTGAGGTATCATCTAACTCCAGTAAGAGTGGCTCACATAACAAAATCCCAAAACTACAGATGTTGGCATGGATGTGTAGAAAAGGGAACACTTCTGCACTGCTGGTGGGAATGCAAGATAATACGTCCCTTTTGGAAAGAATTATGGAGAACACTAAGGGATCTAAAAGTAGACATTCTGTTTGATCCTGCAATTCCTCTACTAGGTGTATACCCCAAAGACATTTTTTTTTAAATGAGAAGAGCCACGATCACTTAAAATGAAATTGCTATAATGTCTAGAATAGGAATTGATTCTATATTTTGAATTAGGCAAAATTTTGCTTATTTAAAACTAATCAAGTTATGTACCGTCAGATGATTTTATATTCTGAAACCTTTATTCCTCATAATCTACCAAAAACAATGAAAAATTTAATGTATCTTTACACTGGTGGTTTGAGATCTTTGTGTAGAGCAAGTTTTATCATGTTGAAAACCTGTGGCTCAGTGAGCAGGGCGCCGGCCCCACATACCGAGGGTGGCGGGTTCAAACCCAGCCCCGGCCAAACTGCAACAAAAAAATAGCCGGGCGTTGTGGCGGGAGCCTGTAGTCCCAGCTACTAGGGAGGCTGAGGCAGGAGAATCACCTAAGCCCAGGAGTTGGAGGTTTCTGTGAGCTGTGTGATGCCACGGCACTCTACTGAGGGCAATAAAGTGAAACTCTGTCTCTACAAAAAAAAAAAAAAAAAAAATTTATAAAAAAAAAAAAGAAAAGGATGATTTAGTTTTTATATTATCTTTTAACAGTTTCTGCCCCTCTGTATCAGAAAACAGCTCAATAAAGCTCTTCCTCTATATTAAAAAGCAAAATAAAAGCCACGTAACTTGTATTACTAAATGTGCATTTTGTAAGAATGTTTTAAAAGTATATTTCTAGCCAATTATTCCATTTTCTGCTTATGGGAATTTTTTCCCTCAGTGCTAAAATCTTTAGTTCTTTTCATTCATTCCCCTGCAATAACATCCTTGCCTCCATGTTGAGATTATATCTTAGTACTTCTATTATTATTCTCAAATACGCTTTGCTATTGGCATAGCACATCCATGCTTTGCTTTGGATGTTTTAATCATATTAATATTCTTTTAAAAACAAATATAATGATATATGCTGTACATATATTAATTTTAATATTTAAAATATTCCAAATATTAGATTTATGTTAAATGAGCTTTTAAAGGTTTTAAAAGGTCCTTAACAATAAGGTATCATATACATTAAATCTCTACATATTTTGTCAACATACATAATTTTAATATGACATAAGCTTAATAAATTGTGGGAGGAATAATTTTACCATACAGATGAAATTACATAGGATGGAGAATGTTAGACAAGTGCACCAAGCACATAGCTGAGATGAACCTGTTCTCTCACATGGCAAGGATGTCTTGCTTTGACATTATTTCCTTTGGTTCCAAATTAAAAATTCAATAATTTCATCGTGCATCTTTTCTTTCTTTTTTTTAAATTAAGTCATATACACATAGATCATGAGTACATTTATGCATAAGTGGGGTAAAATGTGTTGTTTTCTTATGCAATCTGATGTGCTTACATCAAACGAATCAACATAGCTTTTGCCTCAATTACTTGATTATTGTCTTAAGACATTTATGTTGTACACAGATTTGCATCTTTTCTAAAAATTATTTAATTACTAAATTACCACATATCCCATGATCAGATCCTACATTGTGTTCTCCCTTCTAAAACATTAATAATGGATCATTACTTTAAGACAACTTTTGTCTAGAAAGATATAACTACTGGATAGAATTATAGAACACCTCTGATGGCTATACCCATGTTTTCCACAAAAAATGTAAAACCTTTGGCATTGAAAATTTAAAACTGAATTTGTTATATAAATCTATATGTGATATCTTACACAATTTATGGTATGTATTTTAGAGGATACTACTCAGGTGTAGTTCTGTGAATGTTTTAACTGGGTAGTTTAACTAATTTTTAAGGAATATCCTCATCAAACAGCTGAAATAAACCCTCAGACCTCTGTCTCTACTATAAAATGCAAGATTCTTTCAAAAGGCAACAGATAGATTACCAATGTATGCCAATTTTTCTTAAGCATAATATCCCAAACTATCCCCATCTGTTCCACTGCTTTATTCAAGAATAAATAAGACCAATCGCAAGAATCACGTGCCTGTACTGCACACTGTCTATCCTGTTTTGTATTATAGAAATGTCAGAAGTGGGTTTCTTATTTGCATAGGAGACTAATTAACAAACACAAATACACAGAAATATAAGCCAACCCTTGGGAGAAGGACTTTACGCGTCTTCACTTATATAAGCTCATTTGATCTTCTGAACAATTGATAAATTCTTGTGCACAGAAATTTAATCATCTATAACTTCTTAATCAGGGCTCAGTGGCTATGGTCAATTAGACACATATATACTATTGCACTCTCCAGTCAATAAAAAAAATGGCCAATTCAGAAATTTAGCTGTGTTCCAAAATAAAATGGTAAGCCTCATTACCCTGCCCTTAGCGGCAAGAATCCAATATAGTGTCTGTCTGCTCCAGCTTCCTTGCCAGCTTCTGAAGGGCCTTTATCCATTGATATCAATCTTTTCCCCCATAAAATCCATCCTCTAGAAGGAAATAAACCTCACAGAAATGACACTCACGCTTTTTACCCTTATGCTAGACTATGAAAATAGCCAGAAGTTAATCCACTTTCAGGAGTTTTCTTGAAAATGATAATGATAACAGGTCATCTCTCCTGCCCACCACACCTGGACCATGATTGACTCTCTCATTCCAAGGCAGACTAGAATTTTTCCTACTTTGCTAATCTTGTTCCTACTTTCAAAGAAAACACAGATTTAGATCTGCAAATTGTTTAAAATATTTTTCCTTGAAGTCCCAAAGCTGGATTTTCTATTTTAAATCATATAGCATTCAAAACAATTATGTTCTCATTTGCCCAAATAAGAATTTAAAACTTATTTTCTTATTCCAGCAGACATCTCATTTATAACATCAGTATGTTTGAAGATAACTACAACTTCATAAATTACTCTCCAATATTTTTTCTTTTTACAAATTCTTTACTAAATCAATCACAACTGTGTACACTAAGGCATTTATAGGGTACAATGTGCTGATTTGACGTAAAATGTGGAATATTTATATATAATTGATTAACATAACAGTCTCCTCGCTTACATACTTGTTGTGGTAAAAACATTTATACACTGTTATTAATAGTATAGAAATGTGTCATTGCATTAAGCACATTAGGTTGGACCTCCCCCCAAAACCCTCCCTCCTCCCGGCCTCCTGCATCCCCTCCCCTCCCTTTCCTCTTCCCTCCTTCTTTCTGGACTATAGTTATGTTTTAACATTCCTATGAATGTGTAGGTGACTATATACTCAACATCTTTAATCATAAGATAAATGCAAATCAAAACCACTTTGAGATACCATCTAACCCCAGTAAGATTAGCCCACATCACAAAATCCCAAAACTACAGATGTTGGCGTGGATGTGGAGAGAAGGGAACACTTCTACCTTGTTGGTGGGAATGCAAGCTAATGCAGCCTTTTCAAAAAGAAGTTTGGAGAACACTCAAGGAACTAAAAGTGGGACTACTATTTGATCCTGCAATCCTCCCACTAGGTATTTACCCCAAGGATCAAAAATCATTTTACAAAAAAGACATTTTCACCAGGATGTTTATTGCAGCCCAATTCATAATTGCCAAGTCACAGAAGCAGTACCCATCATCCCAAAAATGGATTAACAAATTGTGGTATATGTACACCATGGAATACTATGCAGCCATAAAAAAGATGGAGACATCGCATCTTTTATGTTTACCTGGATGGAGCTGGAACATATTCTTCTTAGTAAAGTATCTCAAGAAAAAAAAAGTACCCAATGTATTCAATACTAATATGAAATCAGTACTTTCCAATATATATATATATATTTTTAGAAGGAGTCTCACTATGTCACCCTTGGTAGAGTGCTGTGGTGTCACAGGTCACAGCAACCTCTAACTCTTGAGTTTAAGCAATTCTCTTGCCTCAGCCTCCCAATAGCTGGAACTATAGGCACCCACAACAATGCCAGGCTATTTTTTTGTTGTAATTGTCATTGTTGTTTAGCAGGGCCGGGTTCAAACCCGCCAACCCCAATGTATGTGGTCAGTGTCCTAACCACTGAGCTATGGGCGCTGAGCCAATACTATCCAATATTTTAAGAACAAATTTAGAATTGCTTCCTTTATGCAAACATGTACTCCAAAAAGTCCTATATTCACACATACACATTAAAATTATTACAGATGTGAAAACCTATTCTGTTCCATCTGAGGTATAATGTATTTCCTAAGGAAGAATTTCCTAAACATATTTAGCTTTTTTAAAAGCCATGAAAAAATACTTCTTTTTTCTTTTATTTAACCCCTTCAGTTTCAGGGTAGTGATGAGTTTTTAAGCTAAAACTTTTGTTACCTGTTCCTCTTTCCTCTATCGGAAGGGTCAGGATAATTCCTTTTCTTCTCCCCTGCATGATTCTGAATATAATACTGGTGCAAGAGGCCATTAGGTAAGCTCCAGCCCTTTATAACTGTTCTTCATACTTTGCTGAGGTACTAGGAATTAAAATCAGAATTCCATGTCTTTACTATCATTCCCCAGCTCTAAACATGGCTGTAGTTTTCAGTTATCCCTTCACACCTGAGAAATAAATAAGCAATAGAGATTTTTAAGAAGCCTTAAAGAGGATCAGGGAGATGATTTTTGTCTTATATCATGGTATAGAACAATTGTTGTATATTTGTATGCAAAAATTCCTTCTCACACCTGTACTGAGAGAAATCTGTTTATAACTTCTGGGTCTCTCGTGGCTTTTCTGAAAGATGTGAGGGGTCACTAAGATTATTAGAGGCTGCTATTTCCAGCACTAACCATTACATATACTTAACATTTAATAGCAGACTGACACAGTTTTGGACATGAAAGAAATAATGCTACAATTTTATAGCTCAAAAACAAAGAGAGCAATCTAAGAAAGAAACCGTGAATATATCTTGGGTTTGGGAATTTTTTCAATCTCCCTTTATTCTCAGGAATAATTTCCAAACACAGAATTAAATGGATCTGTTGAGACATAGAATAAGCTGTTATGCAGATTGGTTATGAAACTCATGTAGAGTCTAATCATTCTTTCTAATACTCATTTTCCACCCACTAAATCATTACCTTCATTAACAGTGATTAAAACTAAGCCTCAAAGCTGGCAGAGTTGGATGAATGCTCACATCTTTGTAATGACTACAGGCCAAAGCACCCTCCTGGGAAAATGAGTTCTTCTCTGAGCCAGTAGACCCAGAGGATGGAGAGCTAAGGATGACTTGCAGTTTATATCCCTATAAAGACAGAGAAAAATTCAAGTCAAGTAAGGGATTTTCCAAATTCAAGTTTTAGAAAACACAACACCTAGCACACGTTTATTCACAGATATTAAGTTCAAGGGTAACTATTAATCCATGTATTTAGATTTAACAAAAAATATGATGTAGTAGATAAAGATTGCTCATTTTTTTCTGGCTGAAGGTAAGGTCCTATATGTAGCTAAGAAATCAATCTCTCCTTTATTCAAGAGCTCATTCGTAAATCTTGAATGAAGTAACAACAAGGGCTTTTAAAACATTTTAATAAATTGTGGGAAAATAGTACCTGCCCTATAATGTGATTATTAAATTTGATGTTTTAAGGATATCGGGGGTTAAAGTACTTGCTAAAAAGAAAAGTGGATATAGAGAGATTTTGTTCAGAAACTACATTTGTATTTATTATTTCAGGTTCATTGAGGGTACAAAAAATTAGGTCACACTGATTTCTTTTGGTAGGTAAAGTCCTTATAATTGTGTCCGGCCCACAAGAGGTGTGCCATACACCTTAACTACCCATCCCCTCCATCCTCTCTCCCTGCTCCCTTTCCCCCACCACACATGTTGAATTGATTTGAGTTTTACTCTTAGGAGAATATGTATTAGATTGTCTTCTGTCTTTATATTAGAATTGAGGACTCACCTACCCCAGTGAGAATAGCCCACATCACAAAGTCTCAAAGCTACAGATGCTGGTGTGGAGGTAGAGAGAAGGGACTACTTTTATATTGCTGGTGGGTCTGCAAACTAATACACTTTTTTGGAAGGAAGTGTTGAGCATCCTCAAAGAACTCAAATTAGACCTCCCATTTGATCCTGTAATCTCATTACTAGGACCCAGAAAAGAAACTACAATATTAATGATAGAATGCAGAGTTTATATTAGAATAATTGTAAATTGACTTTTTCAATTTTTGAAATTTTATAAACTTTTTTTTAAAACATAACTGTATACACTTATGGGGTACAATTTGATGATTTGATAAACAACATTGAATACTTAAATCAAACTAATTAACATAATCATCACCTCAATTATTTTTGTGGTAAAACATTTATAATATGCTCTTAGTTGTTCTGAAATGTACCATTGCATTGTGTACAATAGGTGACATCCCGCCAAATACCCTCCCTCCACTCACCCTCACCCCTCCCCTCCCCTCTTTTTTCTGGACTATCTTTGTGTTTTATTATTCATATGAATGTGTAAGTGTTTATTTATTGGTTTCATAAAAGTATTGAGTATATTAGATACTTTTTTTCTCATTCTTGAGATACTTTTATAGGAGGAATGTGTTTCAGCTCCGTTCAGGTAAACATAAGAGATGTAAAGTCTCCCTCTATTTTTACGGTTGCATAGTATTCCATGGTATACATATACCATAATTTATTTGTCCATTCCTGAGTTGATGGCATTTAGGCTGCTTCCACAACTTGGATATTGTGAATTGGGCTCCAATAAACATTCTGGTACAAATGTCTTTGTTGTAAAATGATTTTTGTTCATCTGGGGAGGTACCTAGAAATAGTATTGTAGGATCAAACAGTAGGTCAACTTTTAGTTCCTTGAGAATTCTCCATATTTCTTTCCAAAAAGTGCTGTATTAGTTAGTAATCCCACAAGCAGTGCAGGAGTGATTCTTTCTCTTCACACCCATCCAAATATCTGGATTTTTGGGATTTTGTAATGTGGGCTGATCTTACTAGAGTTAGATATCTCAAAGTGGTTTTGATTTGCATTTCTCTGATGATTAAAGAAGGTGAACATTTTTTCCTATGTTTGTAGGCCATGTGCCTCTCTTCTTCAGGGAAGTTTCTGTTCAAGTCTCTTGCCCACAAAAAAATTGGGTTGTTTGTTCTTTTATTATTGATTAATTTGAGTTCTCTGTGGGTTCTAATTATCAGATTTTTGTTGAAAACATAACCTGCAAAAATCTCCTCCCATTCTGAAGGCTGTCTATTTGCTTTATATTACCCTTTACCCTTAGCATTACATAACATTTTTAGCTTGATCGGATCCCAGTAATATGTTTTTGATGTTGCTTTAATTGCCAGGAGGGTCCTCCTCAAAATTTTTCCCATGCCAATATCTTCAAGCATTTTTCCTTAACTCTCTTCTAGTATTTTTATAGTTTCATGTCTTAAGTTTAAATCTTTTATCCAGTGGGAATCAATTTTTGGTAGGGGTAAAAAGTGAGGGTCCAGTTTTAGTCTTCTATACGTCACCAGCCAGTTCACCCAGCACCATTTGTTAAATAGGGAATATTTTCCCCAATGTATATTTTTCATAGTCTTATCAAAGATCAAATGTTGATATATGCTTGGGCTCATGTCTAGATTCTCTATGCTGTTCCACATGTTTACATCTCTATATTTATGCCAGTACCATGCTGTTTTGATCACCATTGAGTTATAGTATAATCTGAAGACTAGTAACATGATGCCTCCTTATTTGTTTTTATTTCTAAGTAATGTATTGGCTATTTGAGGTTTTTTCTGGTTCCATATAAAATGAAGTACTATTTTTTTTAAGTTCTGTAAGGTACGAGGTATGGCATTGGTGCTTTGATAGGGATTGCATTAAATCTGTAGATTGCTTTGGATAGTATGGACATTTTAACAATGTTGTGTCTTCTCAACCATGATCATGGTACGTTTTTCCATTTGTGAACATCTTCAGCTATTTCTTTTCTCAGGCTTTCACAGTTCTAATTTTAGAGATTGTTCCCTTCCTTTGTTAGATAAATTCCCAGGCATTTCATCTTCTTTGGCACTACTGTAAACGAAATAGTCCTTGATTATATTTTCAGCATGACTATTATTGGTATATATAAAAGCTACTGATTTGAATGTATTGATTTTGTATCCTGAGATACTGCTGTATTCCTTGATCACTTCTAAGAGCTTTGTAGTTGAGTCCCTGGGAATTTCCAGGTATAACATCTGCAAAAAATGAGAGTTTGACCTCCTCTGACCACATTTGAATACCCTTGATCCCCTTCTTTTGGCTAATTGCAATGGCTAGGACTTCTATTACTATGTTGAATAGCAGTGATGATAAAGGGCATCCTTGTCTAGTTCCAGATCTGAGTGGAAATGTTTTCAATGTTACTCCATTCAATATTATATTGGATGTGGGTTTGCTGTAGATGGCCTCTATCAGTTTAAGAATTGTCTCATCTAGGCTTATTTTCTCAAATATACTAATCATGAAAGGATGCTGGATATTATCAAAAGCTTTTTTGTATCAGTTGATAGAATCATATGGTCTTTATTTTATTTATGTGATATATTATATTTATAGATTCATGTATGTTGAACCAACCTTGTAACCCTGGGATAAGTATCATTAAATTCTGTTTGCTAGGATCTTATGGAATATTTTTGCATCAATATTCATTAATGATATTGGTCTATAGTTTTCCTTCTTTGTTGGGTCCTTTCCTCGTTTGGGGATCAAGGTAATATTTGCTTTGTAGAATGTGTTGGGGAGGATTCCTTCTATTTCTATGTTTTGGAAAAGGTTATGTAATGTAGGTACTAGTTCCTCTTTGAAGGTTTGGTAGAATTCTGATGTGAAGACATTTGGTCCTGGACTTTCTTTTTTGGGATATTTTGTATAGTTGGTGCTATTTCAGTGTTTGATATTGGTCTATTGAAAATATCTAATTCTTCCTGATTGAGTCTAAGAAGTTGGCATGCATCCAGGTATTGGTATATTTTCCCCAGATTATCATATTTCTGGGAATAGAGTTATTGGTAGTAGTATTGAAGTAGTACTGAAGTTTTTTGAATTTATCTGGTATCTGTTCTTATTTCTCCTTTATTCTTTCTGATTGATGTTATTAAAGATTTTACTTTTTTGTTTCATGTTGAGCTAGCCAAAGGTTTGTCAATTTTATTTCACTTTTCAAAGAACCATTTTTTTTGTTGTTGTTTATCTTCTGAATAATTCTTTTGTTTTCAATTTCATTTAGTTCTTCTCTAATTTTGGTTATTTCTTTTCTTCTGCTGTGTTTGGGATTGGATTGTTTTTCCTTTTCCAGTTAGTTGAGATAACCCATTAGGTTGTTGATTTTCTCTCTTTCTGTGTTCTTGATGAAGGCTTCTAATGCTATAAATTTCCCTCGTAGGACTGCCTTTGCAGTATCCTACAGGTTTTTGAAGATTTGTGTCTGTATTATCATTTCGTTCCTAAAATTTGATGATTTCCTTCTTAGTCTCATCTTCCACCCAGCTATAATTCAGTCTAAGGTTATTATGTTTCCAAGACTTAGTTTGGTTATGAAGATTTCTATTGCCATTGAGTTAAACTTTTATGACATGACTGTCTGAGAAGATACAAGGAACAATTTCTATTCTTTTAAACTTATTGAGATTAGACTTGTGTCCTAAGATATGATTGATTTTGGAGGATGATCAATGTGCTTAACGGAAGAATGTGTATTCAGTTTTATTCAGATGAAATGTTCTGTAGATGTCTGTTAAGTCCATTTGTTCTAGGGTCAAGTTTAAGTTTATTATTTCTTTATTTAATTTCTTCTTTGGGGATCAATCCAGAACTGACAAAAGGGTGTTTAAATCTTTAACTATGGTAGTGCATCAAGATATCAAACTGTTCATATTTGCTAGAGTATTCTTTATAAATTATGGAGCATTTAGGTAGGGTGCATAAATGTTAATTATTGAAATCTTTTCATGTTGAGTATTTCCCTTGACAAATATGTAGTGTCCATCCTTGTCTTTCCTTATCTTTGTTGGTTTAAATCCTATTGTATCTGCAAATAAAATTGCTACCCCTGCTTTTTCTGATTTCCATTTGCCTGTATTATAGATGTCCTTCCCTTCACCCTAAGTCTTTTTGTATCTTTTGATGTAAGATGAGTCTCTTGTAGGCAGCAGATACCTGGCCTGAGTTTTTGTATCAAGTCAGCCAATCTGTGCCTCTTTAGAGGACAATTTAAGCCATTTTACATTAATTGAAATAATGGATAGATATAGTAGTGTTTTGTTCATAATGTTTTTCAAAGGTCCAGTGAATATTTTTTATTCTTTCACCATTGTGAAAGTTACCTTTTGTTTGACAATTTTGGTGTGAGTTTACTTTGGTCATAGACCATCGTGGTGGTCATTATAGCAATTGGTTCCGAATATTTCCTGGAGAGCTGGTTTAGTTATGGCACATTTCTTCAACATGTGTATGTCAGTAAAGTATTTGTTTCTCCATCGCGAATGAAGCTCAGTTTATCTGGAAATAGGATGCTGGCTGAAAATTGTCTTGTTTTAGAAGATTGAAGGTCAGTAACCATCCTCTTCTGACTTGAAAAGTTTTCACTAAAAGATACGCAATCATTCTAAACCATTACCCTTTGTAGGTAATGCTTTCCTTACATCTGGCTGCTTGTAGTATTTTCTCCTACATATTAACTTTGATAAAGTTAATTACAGTGAATCTAGGCAATACTTTATTTGGATTGAGTCTTGCTAGGGTTCTGAAACCGTCTACTATCTGAATATCTGTATCTCTTGCAATGCTTGGGAAATTCTCCTCAATAATATCTTAGAGTAAAGTATCGGTGCCTTTAGGACCATCCTCTCCTCCTTCAGGAATTCCTGTAAGTCAGATGTTTGATCCTTTGGATTGATCCCACAACTCTCTCAGGGAATTATTTGTTTTTTCTTTCCATTGTTTCTGTTTCTTTGAATACTTGGGATTGTTCAAAAGCCTTGTCTTGAATTTCTGAGACCCTTTCTTCTGCCTGCTCAACTCTATTAGAGGGATTCTATTGTATTTCAAAGCTCCTCAAATAACTTTTTAATTACCTTGATCTCTGCTACTTTTTTCTTACTATGTCCATATCCTTGGTGATTTTGTCTTTGAATTCACTAATTTCTTGAAACAATTTTGAACAATTCTTTGGATTTCTATTTCCATCTTTTCCTTTATTCTATTCATTTTGTTTACCATCCATACTCTGAATTCTATTTCTGACATTTCAGCCATTTGTCTATGAATGGCATCTTCTCTCGCATCTCCTTTGTTATTCCTCGGGGGAGTTGATCTACTCTGATCTACTCTGTTGCCAGAGTTCTTCTGCTGGTTCTGCCTCATGATGATTTTCTGCAGTTTGGCTAATAAAACTGGTAAGGTAAAATTAAATTGAATGCCCCAGGAAATGAATCAGCCCTTTACCAATAAGCTGGGGCTTGTGATTGTGGTTTTTCCCCTACAGCTTTACAAAGGTCTTTTTCAGAGCTGTAGCCAGAGACTCTGAGGACTTGCTTGGTGTGATAGTGTTAGCTATCTCTGTCTTGTAGTCAGCCAGCCTCTATCCTTTCCTACAGAGTCTCTGTATTATGCTGAAATCTCAGTTGGGGAGAGATAGAATCAACTGTGGCACCCTACCCCCACCATCAGCAATAGCTGGAAGAGGAGAATTAGACCCTACCACTATAAAACAACCACTGCTCAACCTTGAAGGGTCCCTGGGTGGACAGTCCAGGTCAAGAGTTCTAATCTGATTGTCCCGGGCAGTGCAATCACTTCTCAACAGGGAGAGTTCAAAGGGTCTCCAGTGACCAGATAGTAGAAATCCACAGGCAGTTCCATCCTGAAACTCATCCTGGTTCCCTTCAGTGAGCATAGACAGGGAAGTGCACCACCAAAGTCTGTTCTGGAACATGGGCACCTCTCCCCCACACACACCATTACAGTATGGGCATCTGTCTCCCCACAAGCCCCAACTTCAACTCAAGTCACTGTTTCTGCGCTGCTATGCAGTGGTCCATTCAATGCCCAGGCCTCTCAAGGAATTGTCAAACACTCTGGGTTCTGCAGGGGGCAGGCCTTCAGACTGCCAGGTGAGGAGGGAAGGGTGGACTGGTAGTTCAGAATTGTGGGGAAAATATTTGTTCATTTTTATGCCAGGCAGGATGATGCCTAGGCTCACAAGTATGACCTCCCTGAGAAGGAGGCCTATCGTTTACTGGCTCTCTCCCGTGGGGTAAAATAACAGGTCTTTTGTTCCCTCCTTGCTTGCAGAGAGCACACAGCAAACCTCTCTCTTAGGGGTCTCTTGTTCTCTTGGTGATGGGTTTTGTACTTGGAATTTGTTTTTCTGGAGTCACAGCTTCCCTCAGCAGAGGTGATGTGCAATTTTCCATCTTCTTCCTAAGCTCAGGTCCCCCCCTTCAGCTACTTTGAGTCCATTCTGTGCATTATCTTCCTCTCTGGACAGTTGCCTCTAGTCAGCCATCTTACTTCCTTCCCCCTTATAAACATTTTAAATAAAATGATAGAATTTTCTTCTTTAATCAGTCTTCTTAAAATAGCTGAACTATTCTGATTTACGTCTCTATTTGAAACAACTAACTTAATGTAGCTGTCATCCAATCGTGATCAGTAAACTTGAAACAGATGATGATAATTGAAATGAAGAGGAATATTAAAAATAAACACATCACAGGGACAGAAAAATCAATATTAAAGAAGCATGAATAAAGTAACTAAATTTTAGAAAATGTTTCTATTTGAGTATAGTATTTTCATGTATTGATAAAGAGTTCAAAATAACATGGCCATTAGAAAAACTGTGATATTACATGTCACATTTAAAACATGTCTTTTCCTTTGTATATTGGTCCCAAAAAGTAATTTCTAGAAGTTATGTCTCATAAGAGTGAACAGCTTCCTTGAATTGTTGTTATATGATTGTTCCTCATCATAATCTCAGTCTGCTGAATTTTCAGGCTGGGAAACCAGATGTGAGAGAAAATTCTAGCATGTGTTTTCTCTTTTAAATGAAATGCCAGTTGGCAAATACTACTTCCTTGACCCAATTGATGCCATAGCCGCAGGGATTAACAGAAGTTTGTCAAGGGAGGTAGAATTTACTACTAAGTGTGCTCATTTTCCAATCTTACTATATTAATTTAAAGAAGTGAAGAAATCTGTGTCATCCTGGGATTTGTATTCAAACAAATCACAAATAGAATAGAAAAATGTCTTAGGTCCATCAGAGTTGAAATGTTTGTTTAGCTTTTAAATTGTAATCCTATATGCCAAATAACAAACACCAAAGAACCGCTATCCATTTTCCACCTCTTTAAAAAGGTGTAATACTCCCAGGTCTCCCGAGGTCACAGAATGAGTGAGCAGGCCTGGGAGGCTGACCAGGACAGTCCAGGAGGGGGAAGTCTGAAGGAGCTCTGGAGTGCAGAGAAGGACTCAGACACAACGAGGAAGGAAGAATTTGGGTGTGACAGGGTTCTTGATAGGTAGGAGGTGGGCAGAAAGAAGAGCTGAGTGAGCCAGACCTGCTGGAAAAATCCTGGAAACAGTCAGATGTAGGTGTAATGACAAACACTTTTTCCACTGGCTTTGGTTTTATCCTGAAAACAAGAGCTTTGAAAAATAGATAGATTAGAATAAGTTGAAAAGAGATGCAGAAAGAAAAAAGGAAGAAGAGAAGAGAGGAAAAGTGAAAGAAGAGATGCCCGTGATTAATTCTGACCTTGATCACGGTAGAGAAAGAAAGAAGCTTAAGAGAACAAAGTGCCAAACATAGCCTCGTGGGTTGGAGGAGGGCAACTAGGGGACCAGGAATGGTTTGGGGAATCCTCTGATGGTTAAAAGGCGGTGAAATTGGCATGGTAGAATTTGTTCAGGAAAACAATGAGGGGAGAATGCTTAGTGTATTTGAAAAAATGTGGAGGCATGTAGGAATTGGAATGAGGCATCATAGGGTGGAGAGAGCACTTGACAAAGAAAGGAGAGAGACTACAGGGATGTCCACACATGGACAATGAGTCTGCAAGGAAATAGAATCCCATGACATTAGGAAATAATACAAGAAGGCAAGCCAACCCGGGGGGGATCTTTACTTTAGCACAAGTAGATGTTTATAAGTGGTGTTCTACGAAGAGAACATAGATCTATATGTATAGAACTACTTTAGGCTGAGGATTAGTTTTAGGTGATATGTATTTATACTTTAAGAAGAAAAACATTGAAATTTAAATTCATCCCTAGTGCCTTTTTGATAAAGTTTACTTTTAGGACTTTTTTCCCTCTCAGCAGCAGGAAGGGAATATTGGTTTAAGTTAATGAGATGATGACTATGAAGTTTATTCTGGGAATTACAAAGGCCTAGAATTTGGGGATATGGTTTAAGTTATAAAGCAGATGATCCAGGATAGACTTGATAGCATCTTGTTATTAGAAAAGTAGTTCCCAGCTAAGAATGTTCTCCTAAAATTGGATGCTTCACTTTGAAAGAGCTAGGAAATCAGCATTAGTTTAGGATAAAAATGGAAGCAATGACTGAGATAAAGGGTGGCCTACTTACATCAGAAAAAGTACATAGCCACGTATACTTTAAAAATTTTATAGCAATTGTCAAAAAACATATGATAATTTATAGTGGTTACCTCTAGGCCACAGTAAGAAAATGTTCTTTTCATTATAAATGCTTTGAATATGTATGACATATTTTGTTAATAAAACAACAATGGGAAAGAACTCAGAAGGGCTGGAATAAGTCTACCAATTAAAAAAAAAAAATAGAAGTATCTGTTACTATCTGCAGAATCAAATAACGAAGGCCATAGAATGGATGAAAATGAGTGTGAACTGAAAAATCAGAAACTTGATGAAAGCCCCTGTAGAGGATGTGAAGTAAGGAGAGAATGCTGAGCACCAGCAAGGCCTGTGTTAATCCACAGGAGGTCACCTGGAGAGAGGTATGCAAAACGTGGGGCCCAGTGACAGAGAGGCGCTGACAGCTGCCTCAGGATTAAGAAGAAAAGGGGAGAAAAAAGCAACATTGCTGAATTACCAAGCCAAAGATAAAGAAATATTGTTTAGTGCCAGACGTGGCATCTGAGGGAGAGTGACCAGCATGACAAGTAGCAGAGGAAAGGACAATTTCTTTGAATGTAACACTGCGGCTTTGAGGACAGTTCTGCTCCTGATACAATTCAAAGAGCAGAGATTTTTTTGAATGAAAGACTTAGGCTCCATTCTAAACTTTTGCTCCTTAGTGGCTAGAGATTGAGCAAGGGCCTTCTCTTCATTCAACGTTAGTTTGATTAATGAGAAAACAGACTCACTGTTACGAGACTAAAAGGCTTTTGCTAAATACATTTGTCCACATGTTTGCAACGATTCATTTCATGAACATGTGTGTGATAATCACTCATTATGGCCAGTCACTGCCCTGTGTATTGAGAATATGGATATAAATATGGCAAAATCCATGCCTACATAGGACTGAAATCTAGTACTGGAGGCAGGCAGACAAGGGTTTTATGTGAAAGAAGTGCTGTTAAGCAAAAGCAAGAGGGAAATGATGAAAGATGTTATTTTAGCTAGGTCTTTTGGGAATTCGCTATAAGTAAGATGGAAAATATTTATTGGTGTGTATGTATATTTCCAGATATGAGCTAAATAAGGAAGTTTTGAGCACAATACATTACATTGTTCAGTATGAAGTAGAATGTGTAGTGTGAACTGAAGTTCTAGAACAATCTAAAGGGAATAGTAATAATAATTTTATTAGATAAGAAAAAATAATTTCATCAGGTGTACCATGATTGTTGTTTCAAAAGTCATCTCAGATGGATGGTGAGTCAAATATACTAACACCCTCACATGGTTAAGACATGACATTGTGACCAAGTGAGCGAAAAATTCAAGTGACCAGAGTGGCACAGCAGGGGGTCGGGTCAGTACCTGGAGAGATTCCAGTTGATTGGAGCAGCTCTGGACATATTCACAAGGTGATCACATTGTGTTTCAGGGAGGCTGCTGGGTGTGATCCACGCCCCATGGTTAAATCACACGAAATGGATGATTATCGAATATGAGAGTAAAGATCTAAAATATTTTAGTAGAAGCTGAGATTTGGATTTTGGAGTCAGACCTGTGTTTGAATTAGGATTCGACCCTTTGATGGACCTTAGAAAACTCAGTTAATCCCCTAAAACTCAATTTCTTCACCAGTGAAATATGAATATAATAGCTACCCAAAGGAGTTTTGATGAAAACATTGACTTCTAAACATAAAGTTTTTATGAAAATCTGGGAAATGAAACTATCTTTTATTGTCACTGTGTGCTGGGGAACAGGGATTAAGAGTAGTGTGTATGTGTAAATGGTGGAGTTGTCCGTAATAGTAATGATCACTAGAGAAGTTGAAGGATCTGTGAACATAATACAAAGCCATGCCCCTGGAACTTCTTGGTTACAGACTGTTTGATCAGCAGCATCACACACATGTATCCACCACAGTGACCAACAGGCACACATTACATTTATTATTTTTTCTGTTGCTACAAGATGGACCATCCATGACTAATGTATGTCATTTTAAGTCTTAGAAAACTAGACTTCCGACTTTGTTCTGTCATTTTTACTGCCTAACTTCTTTCCATAACTAGGCATTTATATATATATATATATATACATACACTAGTATTCTAGTATTCAATTGTATGGAATACATACAATTAAATCATTAAAAAGATGGAGACTTTACATCTTTTGTTTTAACCTGGATTGAGTTGGAACACATTATTCTTAGTAAAGTATCATGAGAATGGTGAAGCAAGAATCCAATGTACCCAATTATAATATGAAGCCAGTAGATTATCTATTAACATATCCACATAAGAGAAAAACTCAAGTCAATTCAAGTTGAGGGACAGGGAAATGAGGGAGCAGGGAGAGGGGAAGAGGATGGGGGATAGGCAGTCATGGTGTACGGCACACCTCTTGGGAGTGGGACGCATTATAAGAGGGACTTTACCTAACAAATGCAATCAGTGTAAACAATTCTTTGTACCCTCAATGAACCCCAAACAATAAAAAAGAAGAAAAAGTGTTTTACAGTTTCTTAAAATGTTAAAAGGCACATGTCATCACAATGTATAGCATAGCTATTCCACTTCTGTAAATCCACTATTCTACTTCAAAGTAAATGAAATTACATGTCCATAGGAAGCCTTTTACATTAATGTATGTAGCAGCTTTATTTGTAATAGTCAAAATTCAAAAAGAACCCAATTGTCTTTCAATATGCAGAATGTAGTCCAGCTGCGGAATGGAATCAAGCTCAGTGGTAACAGAAGGGACAATGAGCGCACACAACATGAGTGAATCTTAAAATAATTATGTTTTGTGAGAGGAGAAAAGAAATATATTAAGTGGTTTCATTTATAAAAACTCTAGGTAATGCAAGCTAATTTAAAGTGACAGAAAATAAAATAGTGACTTGGTATAGGCTGGGGAAGGTTTAGAGGGAGGGGTTACAAAAGCAAACAAGGTAACTTTTTGGAGTGATATAAATGTTTATTTTCTTGGTTGTGGTAATGATGTCAGAAGTATAAAATATCTCAAAAATTGTGAAATTATATATGTTCAGTATGTACAGTTTATTGTATATCAATCACATTTGAATAAAACTGCTAAAAATAATCCATTCACCAACAAAATAGACTCGCTGAGTATGATGAGAAACAGAGTTTTTTGCAGAGCTTGAAGACTGAGGCTTGAACCTTGAATTATGTCAATGTTTTAAATATATTGACAGAAATTTTGGACTTTAGTTCATTGTCTCCTGCTTTGAGATACCTACTCTTCTGTAAATCCTAGGTTTTAAGTACAAGATAAAATTTTCCTTTGTATTTGAACTTTTATAAATGCTAGGAAGGAACTGAAGTTCTACACGGCTGGAAGGTGGTGTTAATTAGACTAAAGCTGGAACTTATTTATAGTCTGAAAGACTGTCACTTCTAATTGGGTTCTTAAGCAAAAGTTGTTAATTGGCTATAATAGGTTGCATTTTCTTTCTGTGTTGTTTTCTTTTAAATAGTTGTTGCCTCATTCTGCACAAATAATATGATCCGGGTGATGTATTGAGGTAAGGAGTAGCCTAAAGTTTTGTCACTGAATGCATATTAGGTGCATCAGATATATTTAGAATCCGAAAGGTGTGGCTAACGTCATTTTAAAATTCCTTTAAAGAACCATATCATGGGGGCTGGAAGCAATAACGACAAACACAAAATGCTTCCTGGATTTTTGCTCAGTGTAATTTCTGATTCTGCCAGACTTTTAGTGAAAAGATGTGCTCTCAACTCAATACAGGCTTGAAAACTATAATAATAAAAAAAATACTTATTAAGTTGTGGATTTTGTCTGCTTACATTTTCAATTAAATGAGATTATGTTGATAATTTGATGTTGCTTCTATAACACATTTCCGTCAGTCTGTGAGCATTTTAAGCTGTGTACATCTTCCACTGAGTGGCAGAGACTGGACAGATGGTGATCAATTCCCTTATCTCTTCCAGGTCTCAAAGGGAGTGTTTATTCCCCAGTCTCTTTGCAATTTGATTGGCACCAGGTGCCAGTAAAGGCCACTGGGATGTGAAGAGAAGTGATGCGAGCCCGTTCCAGGACTGTCTATCAAAATCTGAAATGAGACACTAGGCTCTTTCTCTTCCCTTGAGCTGTTAAAGCAACAAAATGGAAACAAACCAACGCTTTCATTTATGGCTTAAAGGAGAGCTAGTCACTTCTTAGAGTGCTTTGTGAGCAAGAAATACACTTTACATGCCTGTAGTCCCAGCTACTCAGGAGGCTGGGGCAAGAGGATGACTTAAACCAGGAATTTGAGGTTATTGTGAGCTAGGATGACAGAACGGCACTCTACCCAGGGTAACAGAGTGAGACTCTGTCAAAAAAAGAAAGAAAAGAAAAAGAAAGAAAGAAAGAAAGAAAGAAAGAAAGAAAGAAAGAAAGAAAGAAAGAAAGAAAGAAAGAAAGAAAGAAAGAAAGAAAGAAAGAAAGAGAAAGAAAGAAAGAAAGAAAGAAAGAAAGAAAGAAAGAAAGAAAGAAAGAAAGAAAGAAAGAAAGAAAGAAAGAAAGAAAGAAAGAAAGAAAGAAAGAAAGAAAGAAAGAGAAAGAAAGAAAGAAAGAAAGATACATTTTCACTATTGTGGATTGTGGCCACTCCTCCAAAGACCATCACATTGAGGATTTTAATATGTGCCTTTTTGGGGGAGGGGGTAGAGGGGCGCAGTCTATTCCTGACCACCCATCCCCAATATTTCCTTCATTCTTCCATGCAAAATACATTGCTTCCATCACAACAGCCTTTACCTATTGACTGATGTTGGCAACTTTTTTGAAAATCAATTGACCAGGTGTCTGAGGGATTATTCCCAGGAGGATCTCTGTTTTGTTTCATCAGTCTGTTCTTATGCCACACTGTTCAGATAAGTATAGCTTGGCGGTAACTTCTGAAATCAAGGAATTTGAGTCCTTCAACCGTGTTCTCTTTCAACAATGTTTTGGCTATATAGGGACCCTTGAAATTTCACATTAATTATAAGCAGATTTTCTAGTTCCACAAAAAAGTGCCTCAGAAATTTTGATAGGAATTTCACAGAATGTGGAGATGGCTTGGGTAGTGTTGACAATTAAAAAAATTTGTCTCCAGGGTGGTGCCTGCGTCTCAAAGGAATAGAGCACTGGCCCCATATTCTGGAGGTGGCAGGTTCAAACCTGGCCCCCAGCCAAAAACTGCAAAAAAAAAAAAAATATATATATATATATAATATATATATATCTATATATGATATATATCTATAATATATATATATAATATATATATATTATATATCTATATAATATATGTATATAGATATATATATTCTCCAAACCCACAAACAAGGGATATCTTTTTATTTTCTTGGTTTTTTCTCAGCAACATTTTGAGGTCTTCACTGGGAAGCAATTACTGATCTAGGTGGATTAATATCTCCTGTATTTGTTACAGTTTTCTATTTGTTGCTCTTATTTTTTGTTTGTATGTTTGTTTGTTTGTTTGTTTGCCTTCCACAATTATGTCTGTCTTCTTGGGGTTTAATTAAGCATTTTATATCATTCCATTTTCTTCTTTCTTTGCTTAACAATTTTACTTCCATGTTTGGCTTTTTATTATTTCAAAATACATACAAAAGCTTTTGTTTCATGAATGTGCTCTGCAATGTTGAAGTCAGGGCTTTCAGTGTGCCTGTCAACAGAAACGTGTTCATATTACCCAGTAGGTAAGTTTCTGCACCTCACCCCTCTCTCTCACTCCTTCCTTCTTAGTTTCCCATGTCCTTTATGTCCTTTTGTGCCCGTGCACCTCACTGTTTAGTCCCAAATTATTAGTGAGAACGTGTAGTGTTTGTCTCCCCACTCCTGAGATACTTCATTTAGGATACTGGTCTCCGGTTCCATCCAACTTGTGAATGATGTATTTCCTTCCTTTTTTAAATGGCTGAATAGTGAAGACAAGCAGCATACTATATTTTCTTTATTTGCTCATGTCTTGATAGGCACTTAGGTTGATTCCATATTTCTGCTATTATGAACTGTGCTCCAATAAACATTTGAATGCAGATGTTTTTTGATAAAATTATTTCTTTTCCTTTGGCCAGATAATGAACAGTTGGTGTGTGGGGCCATGGGGCTCACTCCTTTGTCCCTTCCCCATGTGTAGACATCTCCAAGTACCTTCCAATCTTGGTGATTGGATCTCCTGGTCCCTGTCTCCTTTGCTCTGAGTGTCTGTGGTCATTTCTTTGATGATTTCCCATGCTTTCTACAGGAGGGTCCATCCCTTGTGGACAACAGTGTATGCAGGCTGCTTCTAGTCTACTATTTCAGCCTAACCTCTTATTAGATTTTTGCTTTGATTAGTGGCTGTATTTGGGGGTTGAGTATGCATTTACAATTCGATTAAGTCTTCTTTCAAATAACATGATACTATCCTACAGGAAAAGCAAATACCTTATAGTAGATTATTCCCAATTCCTTCCTCCTGCCCCGTATAATATTGTTAATCATTTCATTTATCTATAAGTTAAGTATCAGCAAATACATAATTGTTATTACATTTTTAACAAACTGTTAGTTCAAATAATAATAAAAACAATTGGCTCACCTTAATTTATCATTCTCTAATGATCTGTCTTTGATTATGAAGATGTACATTTTTTCCCTAACTAAACATGTTTTGCATCTTTCTCATTGTAATCAAATATTCATAACATAACTGTTGACATTTTAATAATTTGTGTGTTTTCATTTTAGTACTGTTAAGTGCACCCATTGCCACTATTCATCCTCAGAACATTTTTTTTCCTTCTCAAAGTGAAGTCCATTAAAAAGTATACTCTTTTTTTTTTATTATTAAATCATAGCTGTATACATTAATGCATTTACGGGGTACAATGTGCTGATTTTATATACAATTTGGAATGCTTACATCAAACTAGTTAACATAGCCATCATCAATAAAAGGCACCTCCCATTATTCATGTTCAGATTGTGGCGACCCCATTCTATATTCTGTCTATGAATTAGATCCAAGATTCTGACATACATCTTTTCCTTTTTTTCTGGGGAACTTCTGTAGTATTCCTTTCAATGCCAGTCTGCTGGTAATAAATATCCATAGTTTTGTTTGCTGAACAAAGTAAAACAAAAATTCTCTCCTATTTTCAAGGGTAATTTTGCTAGATATAGAATTTTTTTCATTTAACATTTTATACATATTCCACACAACTTTTCTTTGTGTGTGTCTGCTTCTAATTCTTGTTCCTCTGTACATAAGTTTTTTTTTTTCCTTTGAGTTTGTTCTAAACTTTGTCTTTGCCTTTGATTTTCTATCATGTAAATAAGACATGAGTTGGTGGAGAGTTTGGGGCTTTTATCCTGGTTGGTGTTCTCATAACTTCCTAGACATGTGGTTTGGTGTCAATCACTAATTTGGAAAATTTTCAGTCTTTCACACTTCAACTATTTCTTCTGCCCTTTTCACCTTTTCCCCTCCTTCTTGAGTTTTCATTGTGTATGTCCTACACCTTCTTTGTTCCAAGTTACTGGATATTCTGTTCTGTCTCTTTCTATGTTTTTCTAATTGCATTCCAGCTTTGGAAGTTTCTGTGACATTTCTCAAAGTTCATGTCTTCTCTCCATAGCCCTGTCTTGTCTGCTGATATTCCCATTATAGATATTGTCCATCCTTGCTGCAGTGTTTTGAGCTCTAGCGTTTAATTTCGATTCTTTCTTAGAGTTGCTGCCCTTTGGCTTACATTACCTAGTGGTTCTCTCATGTGTTCCTCTTTCTCTACTGAAGCTTTCCACATACAAATTACTGTGTTTTTTAAAAAAAAAATTCCAGTGTGACAATCTAAATTCTTTGCCATATCTGATTCTAGTTCTCATGCTTACTCTGTCTCTTCAAATTGTGCCTTTGTTCTTTGGGTATGCTTTGTAATTTTTTGATGAAAGCAGGACATAATGTACTGGGTAAAAGATACTGAGGTAAATAGCCCTTTATTGTGAAATGCTGTGTTTATCTGTCTAGCAGCTGGGCTGGGTTCACTGCTTTCTGTAGCTGCAAATGTCAGGGGCTAGAATTTCCTTTGTTGTCCTTGTTTTTTGTATTCTCAGTTATTTGGGGGTCTTTCTATAGACTTTGAAGAATAACGTCTGAGACATGCAATGTTTTTTGATGTATTTTCTAGTATCATACAGGAGCCCCTATATTGTGGGGGCAAACAGAATAGGACAGGTTAAGTGTCTGTGGTTCTGTGAGTAGGCCTCAGTCTTTTAGGGAGCTGTGCCCTGGACTAAGGCTTCATCTGAGATTCTCTACATCTCTATCATAATCCCTCAGATAAACCACGAAGGCCTCTGTCCCAGGCCAAGCGGGCTCTGATGGTCCCAGGACACTACACTGTGGTGAAATCATTCCTCTTGATGGCAGCCTGGCTAAAGACAAAGTGCTCTGGCCAACATGATGGTTCACACCTATAATTCTAGCACTCTGGGAGACCGAGATGGCAGGAGTGGAGGAGAGTGGGGGTGGGCAGGGATCACTTGCGCTCAAGAGTTCATGATCACCCTGAGTAGAAGTGAGACTCTATCTCTACTAAAAATAGAAAAATTGACCAGCTGTTGTCTGGGTTCTGTAGTCCCAGTTATGCAGGAGGCTGAGATCCAGGAGTTTGAGGTTGGCATGAGATAGGCTGATGCAATGGCACTCTAGCATGGGCAATAGCATGAGACTCTGTCTCTAAATAAATAAATAAATAAATAAATAAATAAATAAATAAAAACAGAGTGCTCTGTTCATTTCAAAATGATTACTATTGCTCTCCCTCTTCCAGAAGTAGAAGTCTTTTCTCTGATCTTCACTGTAAAGACCCAGTCTAACTTCTGAAGGTAACACCCAAGAAGGTGTGGGCTTCTCTATGGTTGGCTGTTTGCAGAGTTTCTGTCTCAGGCTTATCCACATGGAGCCTCCAGCAGCTCATCCCCTCAGTTGTTGTCTTCCTCCCTGGTACTGATTCCCATTGGTTTCTGCTACAGTGACTGGTGATTCTCTGTCTCCACCTGCTTTTCCTTCTGATTTGGAGGGCAGGGGTTTGTTTTGTGACCTTACTTTTCATACCAATCTAAGAAGAGCTAGTGATTTTCTGTTTGTACAGGTTCCTTCTTGTCATGTGAATTGGAGTGCTGACTTCAAGCTCATTACATGCTGGATGGAAAATTCAGAAGTCTCTGTTACTATCTCTAAAACATTGGAAATCACAGACTGTGTTAGAGATGCTTCTGAAAGAATCCAAGACAGAAGTTAGGTGTGAGGCATGTTGAATTCTTTTAAGTATTTTTTTTTTTTTTTTGGTAGAGACAGAGTCTCACTTTATCACCTTCAGTAGAGTGTTCTAGTGTCACACAGCTCACAGCAACCTCCAACTCCTGGGCTTAGGTGATTCTCTTGCCTCAGTCTCCCAAGTAGCTAGGACTACAGGTGCCCACCACAAAGCCCGGATTTTTTTTGTTGCAGTTTGGCCGTCCCTAGGAATATGGGGACGGTGCCCTACTCACGAGCCACAGGCACCGCCCTATTTAAGTATTCTTTTTCCTTTGCTATATACACTTATTCAAAATTTCTGTCTCTATAACATTTTTTCTGGCTAGTGTATTCTGCATAAATATGACAACTTATCAGTCACCAACACTAAATCATCATCCTTTTTAATTAATGCATTTTTAAAAAAATTATACTCTATTTTATATTGGGATTTAGTTACTGGATTTGGGTATCTAAGTCCAGGAACTGTGTGAGATGCTTCTGAGTTTTTGATTGGCTGAACTTGCTTGCCTACAGTGTTATTGGCACTTTATTCACTGATGTTAAAGAGTTTGGTTGTCATCAACATGCTTGAAAAAATACAGTTCATAACTTTTATGTTCTTTGTAGTACATCATAGATCCAGCCCAATACCTTTTGCCTTAAAGTTAACTCTCTTTATTAAGAACTATTGTGCATTATGGTAGAGCACACACAATCTAACTTGGGTAAATGAGGCTGGAAACATATGGCAAGCAATGGTAGTCAAGTGTTCTATCGTTCCCCTGTTAGTAATAGAGGGTATTTAATGGGGTAATGTTCTGCCTCTTCTATCTTTAATGCCCAAATGCTAACAAACAGTAATCTGCAACTGACCACTGTATCACCTACAGATGTCTGTAATAGTATCACTCACCTCAAAATAATGCAGCTTAGATCAGTCTAAGAGCCCTACATACCCTTGGATATACCATTTGGTATGATTTTCTGGTATTTTTTTGGAACATGTTTTCAATCATTTGATACACCTGTTGTGGTGTTAGCTACTGTGTGACATTCATTTGACTGAATACAAACATACTAATTGTTGAAAGCAAGCCTGTGTTGTTAGGTCAAGCCAGATTCTGGCAGATGAAACATCTTCTAATCATGTATAGATCCTCCAGCTCTCCTTTTTCATTCAGCTTCTTTTTCTTTTTCTTCTTCTTCTTCTTCTTCTTATTTTTTTTTTTGCAATTTTTTGGCTGGGACTGGGTTTGAACCGACCACCTCCAGCATATGGGGCTGGCGCCCTGCTCCTTTGAGCCACAGGTGCTGCCCCTCATTCAGCTTCTTCACTGCTCTAACTTGAATGACCTCACTCACTGCCCCGAGCCTTTTCCTTCTTCTCAGCAATCACTTTTATTTTGAATTTGTCACTTCCCTTTCTCTGACCTGTCTTTATTATCAATGCATTTTCATTTGCAAAAGAGACATTGAAACCAACATCAGTTTCCATGAGAGTATTTATTTCTTTGGCTGTTTTATATTACTACAATGGCCTCAAAATGTGCCTTAGAGATCCTTTTGGGAAAATGTCTCTCTCATAACTAAGGCTTTGTACTTTATTAGATGATTTATAATTGTTGTAACCATGGCACATTTAGCCTATAAGTTAGGTTCTAATAAAATTTCACACCAGTTTACAAGTAAAAAAAAAAAATAGAAACATGGAAAAGGTCAATGAGGAATATGTTTTACTTTTTTCAATAGGGCAGTTGTGTGATGCTTTTAGACAAAATACAGATTGACCACTAGTCTTTTGAAGATATTTATCTCAGTAAATATTTATTTCCTTCTAGTCAGATTATGATGCGTGTTCTAAGACATCACTTCATAAATAAAACCACTAGTCAAATCATACAAAAACTCCCAAATCTAATAAGGTATGAGATAGAAATATCAATCTAGGGCGGCGCCTGTGGCTCAGTGAGTAGGGCGCCAGCCCCATATGCCGAGGGTGGCGGGTTCAAACCCAGCCCCGGCCAAACTGCAACAAAAAAATAGCCGGGTGTTGTGGCGGGCGCCTGTAGTCCCAGCTGCTCGAGAGGCTGAGGCAAGAGAATCGCGTAAGCCCAAGGGTTAAGAGGTTGCTGTGAGCCGTGTGACACCATGGCACTCTACCCGAGGGCGGTACAGTGAGACTCTGTCTCTACAAAAAAAAAAAAAAAGAAATATCAATCTAGTCAAAAAATGTGGGGTATAGAGGGAGAATATGCAGATACATAACAGTAGGTATAATTAAGGAAAAGTTAATAATCACAAACATCGAAAAATAAAAGGTTATGACTCTTTCAATTTTGTGCTTATGAACTTGAACACCTGCATGAAACTGATGACTTTTCAAGACACTTCAATTAATATTTTATGTTCTGAGAAATTATTAAAACACTAAAGAAATATTACTTTGGAATAAATTGAAGTGGTTTACAAAAATCTATCTCCTCTGCCTTCCTTCCAAATCAATACGCTTCTTCTCCTTCTTGTGAAGCAGAACACTAGGAGCTGGACAGTGTGTGAGGACTCTGAGCAGGCTGGCCGCTGAGCATGCCAAGAGAGCATCACAGAGCTCATCACAGGGAAACAGAATGAAACCCTGGGGCATTCTTCACTTTCCTGGCATCCCAGAAGCTGTGGTAGGTGTCCCCATCAGTCTGGGGGACTAGTCAGAGCTGCCCCCAGACAATGTGCATTAGGTATGAAGGGTGGGTAACAAATAGACATCTCTCGCGCGCGCAGCTCCTGAGACTGTAGGGTCGTGACTACCTGGTCCATTCTAATGAATACATGTGTTTGTCACACATTTGCTCCATGTTCAGACAAGAAATACCTTCACAGAGTGCTTACACATGTCACATTCAGTAATGATGCTTTTAATCACGCCTCACTGACACAAACAGACAGAGTGTACAAATCAGGTGAGGAGGTGGATTTTGAAGCTGCTTCCAAGATATATGTGGTCACTCCCTCCGGCACACTCCACCACTTACTCTCCTTCAATAGTGCCTACCCCACTGGTACTTTCTCCTGTGTCACTGCTTTAATGACCTTGCTTTCCTCTATTATTTGAGAGGATTGCTGTAAGATCTAATCCACCTGCTGAAGCTTCATGTTACCGACTTCGTCAGCCACACTATCCTCTTTCCTGCCTGTCATAAGTTCAGTTCTCCTGAATCCTCTTAAAGCCTCAGGAGTAGTCAGATAGATATATCAAACTAATTTTCCCTCAGGTCTTCACATAGGGGAAAAAAACATTCTCAAATTTACAATTAGCCTAACTTAAAACATTTATTCTGTGAACAAATACAAAAGTCTACAGTGAAGGTAACTTTCTAGACCCTCCTGGAAGGAAAAATACAGTAGTGTTCAACTATGCTGAACAAGAGATGTTCAGCTACCAGTTTTACGAGTCCTTTGTAGATACCTCTTCCAAGGGCTATGTCCTCATTCAGGGAAGTGACTCTAACTAACTGATTTCCATGACTTATGCTGTTCAAAACAATTACTTACTACAAGAATGGGCCTGGCTCTGGCTACAATGATTTGCCCAAGAATGAGCCTGTGACCCAACTCAGACTCATCACATCCCTCCCTGGAATTAGGAACCCCAGTTGAGTCTGAAGCTTATATACCTGGACCTTCTGGAGAGCAAATCCCTGGTAAATTGTCAATGAAAGCACACAGGTGCAGGCACAGGGAGGAGGGACCATGGCCAGATTAGCTCTGCAGACCTGAGCTGCTCTGGCCCCTGTTCCACTACAGGTGACTTTGATAGATCTTCCTTTCTGTGAGTTTTCTTGTATTTATTTTTTTGAGTACCTATATGGCTTATTGAAATGGTGATAGTGATCTTTTTTCATTAAATCATAACTGCATACATTAATGCATTTATGGTGTACAATGTGCTGATTTTATATACAATTTGGAATGCTTCTTGTATTTTTGATAACTTTCAGTTATTTTTCTTGATTTACTTTTATATTTGAAATAAAATGGTTTTTATTTGGTGTTTAAAAACAGTTTTTCTGAGCCTGGGCCGTATGCAACAGTATTTGAAAATACAATTAAGAAACATGAAATAAGCTTTGGGGACAGGTTACAGTTCTGAATGTGTTGTTGTCATTATAAAGATTTCAGCAGAAGTTACAGATGACTAATTCTGGAGAACATGCAACTGGTCCTCTGCTCTTCACAGCAGAATCTCTAAGGAGAGAGGGCAGGTGTCTGAAGCAGCCAGTCCATACTTCACCCCCCACCTTCCTCCAGAAACACACTTCAGAAGTGCCTTCTGCTGCCTGGTGGATGTTTGGACTCAGAACTGACTTCCTCCCCCTTCACCTGGAGAGAAATTGTGGAATTTGCTTTCTGTGCTTTGAATTATCCATTCACACTTTCTTTGTCTGAAAACCCACCACCAGCCCTTGGTTGCAGTTACCACTAGCCCCAAACCTAAAACACAGCCTGTCCTGGTCTACTCCTACTTCCAACCTATACTCAGGGATTCCATTCTGTCTTGTAATGAGTTTGAACAGTAACAAAAAATTGACTAAAGGCACCAAAAACTGATTTCAGGCTGCAGCAGTGAGCTATCACCCATGTAAGATGCTACACTTGGGCACAAACAGATGATAGGCAGGCTTCGGAAAGTGGTGTGGGGAAAAGAGATAGTATAGGTGCTGCTCTTCACAGAAAATGCTTCTGTATCTTTGTCATGACCCCTAAGGCCCTGGTCTCCGTCACCACAGGAAGGAGACCGTACTTGTACGGATTACAAGTACAAGCTTGCGGGAGGTGGGCTAACCCTAAGTGCAGGGCAGCCCAGACCCCCCTCTGCATCGACTATTTATTAAGGTTCTACACAACAAGTGTGGCTAGTTAAGGTAATTACATATGAGGGCTGCATGCTAAAGATTGCCATGTGCTCTTTCCCCAGGTGTTCTTTCCCCACAACACATCTTTAACTTAAACGTGTGTATGGAGAGAGAGAAAATGAGAAAAAGAGAGAGATAAAAAAAAGAAAGAAATATATGAAAAATGATAGCTACAATGTGTACCCAAGTTAGACTTGATCTTTTCCACCTCTGAGTTTTGACTAGCATTTTTTTTTTTAAATTTTCACAACACATTAGTTGTCTTTTAAACATAAGGAGTATATATGACTTACGTTAGAGTAAGGCTAAATTTTTCAAGGCAAACTCCAACATTAAGCACACACATTTATTATTAAAACACATTAATAATAAGTTAAAATACATTAATAAACATTAAATGTATTAAAATACATTAGTAATAAATTACAATAATAAAACAGCATCCACACTGGTGAGTGTGGTAGTTACGCCAGACTCTGTTGGTTAGATTGTTATGATATGAAACACTGTGTTAGATCCTAAGAACCTCCGTGTAGAAAAGATCTAGACACGTTAGATGGAGGTCCAGAGGGGATGCTGCTGACAGTGAGCGAGATTATAGGAGACATCTTCTGGTCCCTGGATTGAACAGCACTGAAACAGCACAGGACCCAGAGAAATTGAGTCCGTTTCTCCAGACTCTTTCCAGACTCCCTCATTTATTCTCTTATTACACAAAACTCCTATTTTTTTGTATTTATTTAGTATTATCCATTATTTCTATGTTGAAAGATTAGTAAAGGAGCAGATTGCATTGTTTGCTCTACTCACCCATGCAGCGTGGGATGCAGGGGAGAAGGATGGGAGGTGAAGGGGGGAGGAGCGTGGGACACGGGGGTGGGGTGGGGGGAGGAGCATTGAACAAGGGGGAGGAGCTAGGGACGCGGGGGTGGAGCGTGGGAGGTGGGGGAGGTGCACAGCACACACCTTTGTCTTCTGGAATTGATCACAGATATAAGCAGGCTCTAGACGTGTAAGGAGCAAACTCAAAAAGGTGTTGAGCCTTGACAGCAAATAGTGAAAGATTCTTAGATGTAAGGGTCTCTGCAGGAGTTTTCTGAGGGTGGAGAGGCAAGACACAGAATCGATGGGCAGCATCCCGGGGAACTATTTACATTCTTTATGAGGAAAAACTTTCCAAGTCTCTGGGTTTATCTTGAGATAAAATAAAACATTATGGACCTTATCACAGAATATGACCAAAAAGAGACTGTGTCATGGAAAATTGGAGACACATAGGGAAATTAAGGGACGTCAGCATGAATAAGTTAGTACTACCTAATTATAGTTGTAAAATAACTGCAGAAAGTTGAAAGTTCAGCAAAATTACAGACTAGAAAGGGAAAGAAAAGTAGGGGATTGAAAACAGTGACTCTGGGATATGTACAGCTTGATGGGGTCAGATTTCCCTTAACTGTGAGGAAATGGTTCAGAACAAGAAGCCTCCTTCTGAGGACTGACATCACCTGTGTGGGGACATTTGTGCACTAGTGCAGAGGGGGTGTCCGGGGCTCTCCTCTGAGCTCCAGTATCTATTAGTTATGTGCCTTTGGAAAGTGATTTTACCTTAAGGGATCCATATTTCCTTGCCTATAAAATTAAAGAACATATCTAGATTTGCCTCTTTGTGATTTAACATCTTATGACAAATAGTTGATTCAACACCACAGATATTATTTACCCTCTACAACCAGAGATAGACAGGTTTTAGGTGTAATTACACCTAAATTTAGGAGAAAGAGTAAATGGAGAGAGGAAGAGTCTAGCGATGAAACAAAAATGTGTCCGTATTCCCAGACATTACAGCAATCCCAGAAAAAAAATGGCTTAATTGATCAGCTTCTTTAATGTAGGAAGTGAGGGCTATATTACCACTTTCTCAAAGTTTATTGAGATTTATTATTTAATTTATTTCAGTTAAACTAATAAACTGAAGGAATAATTTTGTAAATTGGCATTTCCTCTGGTTGGAAACGGTAGCTTATGTGGTTCAATGAATGTAAAGAAATAGAAAGTCATCACGAACGGGGTAGGGGGGAACACAGCACATTGGTTCTTGGAGTTCCTCTGAACAATCCCCTATTCCTAAATAATTCATCATCTTCATTTGCTAATATAGGTAGACCATAACAGAAAGGCTACTTTTTTTCTTTTTCCCTCTATCGGGTACAGTTAGAAATTGTATATGTGTGTGTTTGTGTGTGTGTGTGTGATTTTCTTCACCTGTTCATAATGCATCAGGGAAATATAACATCATGTGGAAGTTAATCTCTCTCTCTCTCTCTGTCTCCATATCTCTCTCTCTCTCTTTCCACTCTTTCTGTCTTATTCACATATACATGTGCCAATGGGTTCCCTCTATAGAAAATGTATAGAGAAATAAAAAAGAAAAAAAAACCCACTAAACTAAAAATAAGGTGACCTGGTTTCTTGTACCATCTTTATTAACTAGATCAAGGATTTGAGCCCTGACCACCTACATTAAACTGCCTTTTTCATCTTTCCCTTTGGTATTATGTGATTGGTTTATGGAAGGAAATTGAATAAATATAACCTTCTGAAAATCATGACTATGTTTTTTTATAGAGCTGTTCCTGAGGATGGCATTCATCATACTGTATTAAACTTATTCAATGAAGAGCCATAGGATATACTTCTCTCTTCCAAGTCTTAAATAATTGCTGAGTTTATTTTGAATTTTATCAATATGGAGAAAGCAGTTGATTCCATTTCTTCTTTCTTTTTGGCTCCACAAGGTTTGTATATATCCAATATCTAAGAAAGATACAGGCTTTACGACATGAAAATTACACACAGCTTTAGTTAGTAATGGCTGTAATAAAAACCAGTTTGATTCTTCCATTCAATGTAAGCAAGAAGCATTTATTATAGTGAAACTACTTACATAAGGAAAGTAAGGGAAGAAATGTTTGCTTGGAATTTGTCAGAAACCAAGCCACCCAGTCTTGCCATTTGACTGTGAGATAAATATAACCTCTGTCCTGTGCTCTCCTGTCTTCCAAAAGCCCACTATTAATACTGTCTACATGGCACACTTTCTTTTTTTTTTTTTGAGACAGAGTCTCACTTTGTCACCTTTCATAGAGTGGCCTGGCATCATAGCTCACAGGAAGTTTAAACACATGGGCTCAAGAGATTCTCTTGTATCAGCCTCCCTATTAGCAGAGACTACAGGTACCTGACACAATGCCTGGCTATTATTAAAGACAGGTCTTGCACTTGCTTAGTCTGGGCTCCCAACTCCTGAGCTCAGGAAATCCACCTTTCTCCATCTCCTAGAGTGCTAGGATTACAGAGCCACAACTGCGCCCAACTTACATGGCACAGTTTGGATGGAACTAGAATCCTTTATCATACTTTGATGTCTTACCATCAACTTCTACTGAACTCTAGACTTCTCTATTTAAAGATTTTTTTTTTCTTATTCTGGGGCAGTGGAGTCTTGTGAGACCACCTGATATAATAAGAATTTCAACAGTGTGGAAGCCAGTCAACTTAGTTTGAGTTCCACCTCTGACAGTCTTTCAGGTGTTAGACTTCACCAGACTTTGCTGAAACTGCAGTGACATCTCTCCATAATGTATCTGCTCTAGAACTTGCCCCGAAACTCTTGATTAATCAGAATAATAAACAATTCATACACAAATAATTTAACCCAGAATTAATGGTTTATGCTCTAAACTTGGACATGATTTCAAAATATACAACATGGAACTCCTAGAATGGAAAAGAAAAAGTAAATATAGAACCTGGACTTATAGTGTTGGTGGGAAGCCGAAAGAATAGAAAATATGCTAATTTTTATTTCTTCTGTGACATACATCTCTTTGTCATATGGGAAGATTTAGGGGTCAGGATTATGGGAAGAAAACAGTAGTTCCATTTGCTATTTTCTCCATTTCTTATATGGAGAAAAAAAAGAGTTGACTAAGGAGCATAGTAGGATTACCTGGGACTTTTCACTACACTGTTGAGGTTCACAATTTTAGGTTTAAGTGATATAGTGTGTGAAAAACATTATCTCTGAAAAGTTCTGGGGGGGTTGGGAGAAGGGGAAAGTTTAATTAAACAGAGGCTGGCATTTCTGCTGTACTCCTGATATGAGAGGGCAATGAATAAGGAGGTTGAGAAAGCCAGAGATTATGTCAGGAAAAGCACCACAGAGCCTACAGCTGCTTGTGGAGGAAGGTGAACACAGGGGTCTCCTAGTAGACACCAGTGAAGGATGGAAAGAGCCCACAGCTGCTTGTGGAGGAAGGTGAAGATAGTGACCTGCTATTAACATGAGTGAAGGATGGACAGAACCCACAGCTGCTTGTGAAGGAAGGTGAAGACAGGGATCTGCTAAGAGGCATGAGTAAAGGATGGACAGAACCCACAGCTGCTTGTGGAGGAAGGTGAACACAGGGATCTGCTAGTCGACATGAGTGAAGGATGGACAGAGCCCACAGCTGCTTGTGGAGGAAGGTGAAGACAGGGATGTGCCAGTAGACTCAGTGAAGGATGGACAGAGCCCAAAGCTGCTTGAGAAGGCAGGTGAAGAAAACAGTCTGCTAGTAGACACGAGTGAAGGATGGACAGAGCCCACAGCTGCATTTGGAGGAAGGTGAAGACAGGGGTCTGCTAAGAGAAATGAGTGAAGGATGGACAGAGCCCACAGCTGCTTGTGGCGGAAGGTGAATACAGGGGTCTGCTAGTAGACACGAGTGAAGGATGGACAGAGTCCACCGCTGCCTGTGGAGGAAGGTGAAGACAGGGATCTGCCAATAGACAAGAGTGAAGGATGGAAAGGGGCCCACAGCTGCTTGTGGAGGAAGGTGAAGACAGGGATTAGCTAGTACACATGAATGAAAGATGGACAGAGCCCACAGATGCTTGGGGAGGAAGGTGGAGACATGGGTCTGCTAAGAGGCATGAGTTAAGAATGGACAGAGCCCACAGCTGCTTGTGGAGGAAGGTAAAGACAAGGGTCTGCTTGTAGACATGAGTGAAGGATGGACAGAGCCCACAGCTGCTTGTGAAGGCATGTGAAGTGAAGGGTCTCCTAGTAGACATGAGTGAAGGATGGACAGAGTCCACCGCTGCTGTGGAGGAAGGTGAATACAGGGATCTGCTAGTAGACAGGAGTGAAGGATGGAAAGGGGCCCAGAGCTGCTTTTGGAAGAAGGTGAAGTCAGTTGTCTGCTAAGAGGCATGAGTGAAGGATGGACAGAGCCCACAGCTGCTTGTGGAGGGAGGTGAAGACAGGGATCTGCTAGTAGACATGAGTGAAGGATGGACAGAACCCACAGCTGCTTGTGGAAGAAAGTGAAGGCAGGGATGTGCTAATAGACAGGAGTGAAGGATGGACAGAGCACTCAGCTGCTTGTGGAGGAAGGTGTAGTCAGGGGTCTGCTATTAGACATGAGTGAAGGCTGGACAGAGGCCACAGCTGCTTGTGGAGGAAGGTGAAGTCATGGGTCTGCTAGTAGACATGAGTAAAGGATGGACATATCCTACAGCTGCTTGTGGAGGAAGGTGAAGACAGGCGTCAGCTAAGAGACATGAGTGGAGGATGGACATAGCCCAAACCTGCTTGTGGAGGAAGGTGAAGACAGGCATCTGCTAGTAGACAGGAGTGAAGGATGGACAGAGCCCACAGCTGCTTTTTAGGAAATTGAAGACAGGGATCTGCTAAGACACAAGAATTAAGGATGGACAGAGCCCACAGCTGCTTGTTTATGAAGGTGAAGACATGGGTCTGCTACTAGACATGGGTCTGCTACTAGACATGAAGGATGGACAGAGCCCACAGCTGCTTGTGGAGGAAGGTGAAGAAAGGGGTCTACTAAGAGACACGAGTGAAGGATGGACAGAGCCCACAGCTGCTTTTGGAGGAAGTTGAAACCAGGGGTCTCCTAGTAGACACGAGTGAAAGATGGACAGAGACCACAGTTGCTCAGAGGAAGATGAAGACAGGGATCTGTTAATATACATGAGTGAAGGATGACACCCATGGGCTGATGACAAAAAGGCAATCTTTTTTAAAAATGGTATGGATTTAGAGTCATAAAGAAGAAAATTTGGTTTGGACTACAAAGACAATTCTAAATACAGCATTTCACAAAATATGTCAGTCTAAATGATCAGAAAGTGAGAGTTCTGATTTGGGTCATGAAGGTAGACAGCTGGAACCATTGGCTCATGGTTACGCATGTTGAGAAAAAATTGAATCTGAATATATCCTCAAAGCTATGATGGATCCTGACTGACGTGTAAGCCCAGCAATACCTGCTCAAACTTGAACTCCTTTTTCGTGTCACATACTACTTAGACTTTTTTTAACTTAATATAAATTTTTTTAAAAAGCGTCTAAATAACTCTTAGCTCTTCCACACAGAAAGGAATCCTTTATTCCTTTTAAAAGCATGTTTCAGTGGAATTACTAAAGTATGTGCTTTTTTTGTAGCAAAATGAAACTGTTTTGATTCTGAATGCTAGCCATTTGGGTGGTGCAGTGGTGTGATCTGCCTCATCAATGTCAAGCACTAACCACAAATTTACTTGTCATCAAAGGTGACAAGATGAGAGACTCCATACTGTGAAGAATTTTTCTGACAAGCTGAACATCATAATTTATTTTTTTTACATTTTTACCAAATGAATCAAATTGATGGCTTGAATATCTTATTAATATAGTATCACCTTATTCAGTTAGGGAAAAAATGTATCATTTATAGTTATTGTGTCTTATCAAGGATATAATATTTCTTCATGTAATTCTCAAAGAAGCATCAGTATTACTTGAATTTATCTGTCAGGAATACAGAGACCTCTTTTAGAAGTGTGACTATTGCCTAAAAAATATATATACAATAAGAAGCAGAAAGAACAATGGGGAAAGAAAAAACAAAAACTGGCCACTCCTTTCAACGGGACCCTTGAATCAAGTTTCTGAACTCCTGATGACCTACCTGTCAATTTATGATCCTAAATTAATAAGTTTATGGTAACATTTTTTTTTAACATCTTGCAGGTGTACAATACATTTTCTTAAACCTTGCTCCTAATGTCAAGGCTGGTTTTACTTCAGCTGAAGATTCCTTGAAGAGGAAGAAAGACAGCTGTCTCAGAGCGTGGACCACTTGTCCTGAAGCTTATTTCTAGCTCTAAAAGACTCAGCACTGTCTCCTCTCTGGCTTAGTACTTGAGTGGGATTTTCAAAGAAATGATTTATTTTATGCCATTAATTTCTATTCTCAAGGAAATTCTTATGACTGACTGTTCCACAAAATGAGACTTTCCTTCTGTGCTGTGTCTTCCTTCCTTCCTTCCTTCCTTCCTTCCTTCCTTCCTTCCTTCCTTCCTTCCTTCCTTCCTTCCTTCCTTCCTTCCTTCCTTCCTTCCTTCCTTCCTCCCTCCCTCCCTCTCTCTCTCTTTCTTTCTTTCTTTCTTTTTTATTGTTGGGGATTCATTTAGGGTACAAAGAACCAGGTTACATTGATTGCATTTGTTAGGTAAAGTCCTTCTTATAATCGTGTCCTGCCCCATAAGGTGTGTCACACATGGTGACTCCCCATCCCCACCTTCTCTCTCTCTCTCTGCTTTCCCCTTCCCCCAATCCCCTACCATGAAGCCATTAATTGCCCTCATATCAGAATTGAGTACATAGGATTTTTGCTTCTCCATACTTGTGATGCTTTACTAAGAAGGTGTTCCACTTCCATCCAGGTTAATATAAAGGATATAAAGTCTCCATCCTTTTTAATGGATGAATAGTATTCCACAGCTTGTTAATCCATTCCTGGGTTGGTGGGAATTTAAGCTGTTTTCACATTTTGGCAATTGTAAATTGAGCTGTGATAAATAGTCTAGTGTAAATGTCCTCATGGTAAAAGAATTTTTTCCTTCTGGGTAGATGCCCAGCAATGGGATTGCAGGATCAAATGAGAGGTCTAGCTTGAGTTCTTTGAGGTTTCTCCATACTTCCTTCCAAAAAGGTTGTACTAGTTTGCAGTCCCACCAGCAGTGTAAAAGTGTTCCCTTCTCTCCACATCCACGCCAGCATCTGTAGTTTTGAGATTTTGTGATGTGGGCCATTCTTGCTGGGGTTAGATAATATCTTAGGGTGGTTTTGATTTGCATTTCTCCAATAATTAGGGATGATGAGCATTTTTTCATATGTGCTGTGTATTTCTAAAGTCTGAATATATTTTATTTTATTTTATTAATTTTTTAAATGTTTATTTATTTAAATAAGGGAAGGTTTGTCTATTATTTTCCTCCCAGTTCCATCCCTTATCCTATCCATAAAAATCTATTATCATAAATTTTGGGTGATTCTTTCAATCTATGTTTTTATATATTTTTTATATATCCATACTTATATATACATAATATTGCTTTTTAAAAATTTTATTATTATTATTATTAATATTATTTTAAATAGTGAAAAAGGGAGTGTCTCTGTTGTAGTCAGCAAAAAGGACAAAGCAAGCATGGATTAAATACTTTGTTTCCTGGATTTTTAAGCCAGGGAAAATATTTTCACTTGTGTTTTATGACTTTTTCTTATGGGGTGGAGGGGTGGTGCCTATGGGAGGGGAATGTATTAATAAGAACTTTCTTTGGTTTTTCCAAAGGGAACATGTAATTTTATTCTTTGTGGTAATATCCTCAACCTCTTAGATATTTTAATATGGTTTTCATTGTAGTAGATTCCAAGTGGGCACATCATTTTCAAGATCTTTCCATTCGTATTGAGATTGTGGAAATCTAGGCAGAAGAAACAAATCAAATATGCATGCCAATTAAGAATGAACTGAGAGGCTGTTTGTACAATGTCCCCAGGACATGGGGGCTCCAGTGTTGCTCTTTGATGGAGCAACATCTCCATCTGCTCTGTGACCTGAGATCTAGCCTACCCTCTCTGTGAGTTGTGCAGCCTGACCTCAGTTTTGTGCTTTGGCCCTCATTCACATTTTAACACTCACGATTGAAAGATAATTGCTAGGCCAATACTGAATAATAAGACATCTCTTTTTTAAACCAAAAATTCATGTTCATTTTACCATTGGGTAACCCATTATAACCTCAGTGTGCTTTGCCCTTAACTTTTTCATGGTCCTTTATGCACTGATTTTCATGTTAGTTTGAACCCAATAGCAATTAATGCAAAGTAAGTTTTGGTGGCATTTAGTTCAAGTAGTTGACTCAGGACTGTGGTTAGTTTTTAAGGAACTTTGCCTAAGTCTGATTTATTGCCTCACTTTACCTACTCTCATTGGGATCAGCTGATGTGAGAAAAGGAAGGCCTGGAAGTCAGTCCATGTGTCCCCTAGCAGTGTTACTTGAGAAAGAGGTGGATTTAACAAGGCACAGTGCAATGGGTTCATAATGAAATAGGTGATTCGTCCAGGCATCTATACACCACAGTGAACTGAAATTCCTCCGTGACTTTGAAGAAGCCACTATGTCTCTTTCTTATATTCCAAACAAACCAATCTCCATAGATGTAATTCTGGTAATGAAAAAAGATAGGATATTTGTACATGATAGGATAGAATATAAAATAAATTCCATCTTTTAGAATTAATTTCTTCAATAAATTAAATTTTGGTAGTTCATGCAAGTCTTTTATTTCTTTAAACAAACAGTATGTATGTCACCTAGGAATGCGGAATACAGTCTTAGCAAACGTTGATATTATTATGTTATACTTAATCTCTTTAGCTTTGCTTATCTCATATATATAAATCAATATTTTTACCTTCAGAGAGCAGTGCTGAATAATAAAATTAAGTTGGATTTAATTTTTCACCTAAGTCTCAAATTTTAAAAGAAGAAACTTGCACATAAAACCTTTAAATGCAAAAATATCTCTGAATTATGCACCACAATTTACCTATTACTGGATAAACCTTCATTGTAACTAAAGTTTCAGCAGAAGAGATTGTGATAATTTTACAGATGGCAACAAAAAAAGATGTGATGTTTCTAACCAGCATAGGGAAAAGTACATTTTTTTTCACTTCTGAAGAAGTACAGTTCAAAGCCTGGTATTTCTAAGCCTTATAAAAAAATTATAACATGTTTGAAAACCAATGATTGTAAACCTTCTAGTGTGTTTCTTCATACAGAAAAGTTTCTGATCTCATGGTTGAAAAGCAGTAATGTTTTTTTGTTTGATTTTTTGTAAAAAAAATCTTAAGAACGTAGAAACACACACACATGAAGGAAGAAGGTCTCCTTTAACCCTTACTCAGAAATTCTTTCAGCACCCTTGTCAAAAATCACTGTCCAATTCTGTGCGTCTTCTTCTTCAGCTGAACAACTGGGTTTTGGTAAGGATGCCAAGGGTAAGTTACTGGAGCAAATGAGTAACTCAAATCAAATATGCCTACCACAATATCAAGAAGGTGCAAATTAAGACCACACACAAAAATATACTACTACTATACATTTGTTAGAATAGGAAAAGTTTTTTTTTTTTATTCTTAAGGATATTTATTTATTTATTTTTTTCAGCACCGAGTTTTGTTTTGTTTTTTTTTTATTGTTAGGAATTCATTGAGGGTACAATAAGCCAGGTTACACTGATTGCAATTGTTAGGTAAAGTCCCTCTTGCAATCATGTCTTGCCCCCATAAAGTGTGACACACACCAAGGCCCCACCCCCCTCCCAAAATTTTAAAAGACCAATAATACCAACTATCGACAAAGATGGGGAACAACTGGGATGCTCATACACTACTCATGAGAATTCGAATTACTGCCAAGATTTTGAAAACAGTTCCTTAAAAACTTAAACATACACTTAGCAACTCACTTCTCTGTATTTAACTAAAACAAATAATAATTCATGTCTATAAATATGTGTATACAAATATTTATTCATGATAGTCCCAAGCTGGAAACAAATATAGTATGTATCAATGAATGAATACACATATTTGGTATATCTGTACGATAGAAGGCTAAGTAGGAATAAAAAGAATGAACTGCTGATGTCTGTAACAACTGTATCAGTCTCAAAATCAGTTTGCTTAGTGAAAAAAAGAGGCTGAGGCGGGACAATGGCCTAAGCCCAGGAGTTGGAGGTTGTGGTGAGCTGTGTGACACCACGGCACTCTACCGAGGGCGATAGAGTGAAACTCTGTTTCTACAAAAAAAAAAAAAAAAAAAAAAAGTGTAAAAAAATTGCATACATTTTATTTATATGCAATATTAGAAAATGTAAACTAATCATTGGTGATTTAGGGCAAATCTTTGGTTGCCTAGGACTAAGTGGAGATAGGTTTGGACAGCAAAAGGGCCAGTGGAGTCTTTTGGTTGGTGGAGGAGATGTCAATCCCTTATACCTTACAGGCCTGCACAACTCAGACTCAACAAATTGCATGCTTTTAGTTGATACGTATTATTAGACATACAAATATTTTAATAAAGTAAACTTTTTAAAGAGCAATGTCAAAAGGAAAATAACTGAATGTAACCCAAAACAATAACAATTCAAAAAGCAGGAGTTAATGAGTGGATAAATAAAAAATGAATCAAAATGAAGGCAGTAATTCTGTAACATTAGGGTGCTTTTTCTCTGTGTTCCAACATTTAAAATAATTTATAATTTTAATCGATAATAATAGCAATATAATTGAGAACATCATGACAGAACTTTCAGTCTGGCCTCTGATGAAAGCAGTGTGTGTTTCAGCATTGAGATGGTGGGAAAACAATTTGCCTGAATTAAACATTTAGATTGCTTTTGATCCTGGTCCTAGAGGGCTCTGTCACAATTTATCTCATGGATAGTGCTACAGAACAGAAAGGGCTTTTGTCTCACGTTAATGCATCTTTAAACTACAGATGCTCCTTTGCCAGTTTTCTCAGCATCTCTCAGATGCTGTGATGCACTCTCCTCATCCTCTTTGCTCCAGGGAGAAGTTTTAATCCCAAAGCTGTGGACGGTGTTGACAGCTGAGTTGCACATGAAAACTGCCTGGTTTTTCCTCAGTAGTTGACCTCAGCCTCAGACCACTTTGCTCACAGTTACATGTTCTTCCTGGAAGCAGCCTGCAGCCCATTAGTTTTCAGGATACAGAATATGATCCCTCAATTTGGGGCAAATTTCAAGAGCAATGCATGCTTTGGATTCCTCCAAGAGATTGGCTGAGTCATTTCTTAAAAGGGCTGAGGTTTCCCTCTATCTACTCAATCTTGCTCTATTGCTCTCTGCACCCATCACTAGACGATTTCTCAGAGCACTCCCTGCCACAGTATCCCCACCTCAAAGACCAATTCTCAGAGAATCTCACCTCAGACAATTTGTCCAAAAGCAGTCTGACCAAGGAGGCTTTATAATGAGATTTTAAAGGTATATAAAAGCTCTTACCAATTTTTTTGGATATCATTAGCACAAAGTGGACTTTGGGCATCCTTGCAGCTATATAGTTGTCAGAACTTCCATTTGGTAATGAAAGGGAAGGGTGGCAGGGCATGGTGGCTCACACTGATAATCCTAGCACTCTAGAAGGCTGAGGCATTTGGATTGTTTGAGGTCAGGAGCTCAAGACCAGCCTGAACAAGAGTGAGACTCCATTCTCTAAAAATAGCCAGGCATTGTGACTGGTGCCTGTAGTCTACAAGGGAGGCTAAGGCAAGACAATCACTTTAGCCCAGGAGTTTGACGTTGCTGTAAGCTTACGACACTATGGCACTCTACCAAGGGCAACAAAGTGCAACTGTCTCAAAAATAAAAAAGAAAAGAAAAGTAATGGTATTGCTGTGGAAGAAAATGCAGCAACACGTACAATTTTCTCAGCCCCTGAGAGCTCTGTGGGAAGTAGTAATTAAAAGGATAATGGCATTAGATGATTATTGATAAATCCTATGGCAGTATTGGCAAAAGGAAAGAGTGATTCATCACCAATTTAAGGAAAAAGCGATCATCATTTGGACATCTCTGGTGACATATAAATGAACTCCTGTCTCCTGTGATTGGGAGGACCAAGACCAAGACTTAGTCATAAGGACAGTGAAGCTCTGGACAGTTGATTCGCCAACTGCTGCAATGCTCTCTATATACTTATACCAAAGTGAGGACCTGAGATAGCAAAACAGGATTCTGGGACGTGGAAATGGGGCTGCTGGGCCAATGCTCTAAAGAACTTTGAACCTCTGAATCCCACTGGATTGTGAGCCTGCAGAACAACCCCACTTCTACCCATTAAAGTCTTGTGGACTAACTCTCACATGTTTGAAGAAAGTAAGAAACCTCTGCCTTAAAAGACAATGTATGCTCCTCTGGGACCTACCCCATCTCCCCTCATTCCACTGGAGAATAATGAAGGACAGATTATTAAACAATCTTGTACAGGTGAATTTTGGGAAGACATAATTCAGACCATAACAATGCCAAACAAAGTGAGGCACAGGTTGCACAGACAAAAAGCAGTCTTAAAATCTTTAAAATCCATGTCCACATGAGGGATCCACTCAAAGAAGCCAGATCACTGTTGACTCAATGAGTCGCTAAGACACAGAACGCTGGTGACATTGCTCACTGATATGTACAGTGAGCATCAAGGGAGCCCTGAGGGGGAAACAGCAACAATAGCCACAAGATTGCGAACTAAAGCAAGATGGAACAAGATAGGGAGCCATCTAGATAATGGCAATCTTTCTCAACACCATGTTAAATTACAGAGGTTTAGGATTTTCAGCGTTGGGGAGCAGATGAAATGAGAAGCAGAAAAAAATTAATAAACTCACTCAGTGATGGAGAAAACAGAGTAACATAAAAGACATATTTCAGTAAGTGTCAGAAATCCTCATTTGAACAATTACACTAAAATGGTTTAATGATATATTTGATAGTACTAAATTAAACCAATTAGTGCTGGATTCACGGATACTTGTTAAGTTGGAAAGAATAAAGGGGGAGGATGCATCAGCAAAAATTGACTTATTAGCAACAAGCAATGGATAAACATAACGTTGCTGTCTTATTTGAATGCATATGTTATTCCCTCATATAGTAGAACCCCTGTAGACCTCCCAAGGGACTGTAACAAACTGGTCAACATAAAAAGAGGGTCAACATAAGCAACTTCCAATGAGTACATGTGGTGCATGTCCAGTCTATAAAAATTAGGTCAACTTTAGGAAGTGGTCAGTTTAGGGAGGGGCTGACCATAAAGGTTCTATTGCATTTCAAAAATTTCACAGTGATAATCAAGTATTACCTAATAAACCATAGTGAAGGCAATTTTCTCTTTCAGAATTTTCTAACTTCAGTTAAACATAAGAATAAGTTTTTAAAGTACTTTTAAGAGTTAAGTTCAGAAAATTAACTAAACCGGAATGACTTTTTTTTTTAGCAAGTCTCAAGATTTAAAACATTCTGTCGAACATTTACAAATCAGGTAGATTAATCAGAACTAATGGTGTCATCTTTGGGGTAAGGAAGAATATAATTTCACAACTGACATTGCCAACTCCTACTTGTTATACCTATGTTGAGTTGATTAATTTTTCAAGCATTAGCTTTTTCCTTTAAAAAAATGGCATCACCTGGTGTTATTTTGATAACTGAGTCAATTGAAATTCAGCCTGTGATGAGATGTGCTGCATAGAAGCGCAGCTGCTTTTATTATTAAAGTGTATTCGATAAATCTGACTTCCAATATTTTTACTGTATGATTTTAAATGTCTATGTTTACTTAAAGCTGATTTAATGGGTGTCCCTTGGAGTGTATCTTTCTTTTTTTATGTGATTTTTTATATGTAAATGAGAAAAATCCTCATTCCTTGATGAAGAAGATAAAAATAACACAAGGCTGACAATCTTCATTGTTTGGACTATTCTTTTGATGAGGCAAAGGCTTTTCACCCATGTCCCTCAGATCTTATTCCTCATAGGAGAACATACCTGTTAATAAAAAATATATGGGTGCTTTTCATCATCAGCTAGAATAAGTGATGTGGACACATTGGCTTGAATCCTTTCTCACTGCACAGTTAAGTTCCTCTCCGTGAGGGTGATATGTAAACCAGGGATCGCAAAGGCAAAACTTAAACATGGGAGCTAACATTTGCTCACAAGAATTTTCACCAAAGTATTTTTATATTTAACAAGTAAATACTGTAAATTAGTAATAATAATGAATATATTGTTGTAAATTGTTGTAAATTCACTAATATACCTCTTAAAGCTGTTATAGGAGGAACTGATAATTTTTTCTAAGTCATATTTACAAATGAAATACCATCAAATCAAATATGTAACTATATGTTTGAAATTTTCTAAAAAATATCTATCCAAATGTCAAGTAGGTTTTTTCATTCATGGAGGTACATCTTTCTGTTACCTAATTTTTTCACCCTAAAATTTGTATTTCTCAAATTACGATTGTATATTATTACTAATAAAAACATAAGAAAAAATACTTTTATGTGTTGTATTTATGAAGTTTCTCCCTCTTTGAACACTTTGAGATTTAAAAATTGCTCTTTTTCTCTCAATAAAAAATTTATAAGTTTTGCCTTCTTCCCAGAGTCTCTGATGACCCACCATAAAGTTGTTTATGAAGATAAGAACACTAAATGAAGTTCTTGCCATAATCATCATCTTTCATGGACTTTCTCTCTGGTATGAGCTTTTTAAATTTGAGGATACATGTTCAAAATGAAGCTTTTATCCCATATTTATAAGCTTTTTCCCCTCCATGAGATTCTAGGTCCTGATGTAATTTTGATCATTAAATGTTGTTTTTATTTTTTTTCCTCTGCCTGGAGAATTTATAGAATGTTTTTCTAAAGATTTCTTTCATGCTGTCTTGGGTGACATGAAAATGCTCACTTTTCCACTGTGAATATTTCTTTCATTATTGGACCCACAAGTTCCCATTAGATAATGCAGCTCAGCTGTTCATTATGACTGACGTGAGAAACAATTGTGTCATGGAGGAGTTTGCTCTTTGTGTGAAAATAAATGCTTCCGTGCATTTCTTCCTCAAAACATTTTCTAATTAACAAAATGGCACCTAGATTTTTAATATCCCTTGGGTAGTCTTAATTCCTAAATACTTATAAAATATAAATACTTGAGATTTTTAATTCTTGGAATCTCTTTTGTGGAAATACATTCCATTCTTCTAATTTCTGAAAACATGAAGCATTATTTGTATTGATTTTTAAAAAGTTCTTGCTGAAGTGTCAAAATGTAGTTCTGGCTCTCACATATATTTGGCTTTTATAGGTCTAAGTGGTCTTCTTTAGACAGTATTGCCAAAAATACAGATGAACACTTCCAGACAGTCCAATCCTGGTCTCTGCTGATTTGATTTCCGGGGTGGTTTTCACTCAATTTTTCTTTTGTAAATTTACTCCATACTGCTTCCCACAAACTCTACATGCTTCTATTTATCCTAAGTAAAAATGAATGGTATGATCTATAAATTTTACTAGTATTTGGGTGGGAGTCAAATCCACAAAAGTATAAACTCTTGCGGGATAGCAATTAAATAAAATAGGGCTATTTTTTTTGTTTCGTTTGTTTTGTTTTGTTTTGTTTTTTAGAAAATACTGTACTAGCATATCCCTCAATAATTGAAAATATTCAATTTTCAAAAATCAAGAAAAAAGAAAACAAACAAAACCTATGTCTTATCTCTGATTTATTCTAAGATATGTTTACTTAATATTATTAACTACCTTCCTAATTAGACTCCATAATAGTAATTGAAAGCAAAGTTTACATTGTATGTTTACAAAGCATGCTAAATATTTTGGGTCTTTTATAAATTATTTTATATTACAATAAATAGAAATGAAACTATGGGTGATAACTTCTATATATCTTGTATCATATCACAATGACGTATGTTATATAGACTCTAAAATATATTGTATTTTTGGGGGGGAGATTTAGTATACTTGATCCTATTTCAGTACTTCATATAGGTCTATTCAACATTTCCAATTCTTTCTGGATGAGTCTAGGAAAGTGGCATGCTCCAAGGTATTAGTCTATTTCCTCCATATTTTCATATTTCTGAGAATAGTGTTTTTTGCAGTAATCATTAAGGATTTTTTTGAATTTCTGAGGGGTCTATTGTAATTTCTCTTTTATCACTTATGATTATGATATTAGGGATTTTCCTTTTCTGTTTCTGGTTAGGTTAGACAAAGATTTATCAATTTTGTTAATCTTTTCGAAACACAAACTTTTTGTTTTGAATAATTCTTTTGTTTTCAATTTCATTTAATTCTGCTCTAATTTTGGTTATTTATTTTCTTTTGCTGGGTTTGGGGTTGGAATGTTCTTCCTTTTCCAGTTGCTTGAGATGATCCATTAAGTTGTTGGCTTCCTCTCTTGCAGTTCTGTTGAGGAAGGCTTGCAATGCCACAAATTACCCTCTTAGGACTGCCTGTGCAGTATCCCACAGGTTTTGTGAGTTTGCATCTTCATTATTGTTCCAAGATTTTGGTGATTTTCTTTTTAATCTTATCTTTCACCCAGATATCATTCAGCATAAGGCTATTTAGTTTCCATAAATTTGAGTGTGAAGATTCCTATTGTTGTAGAGTTCAACTTTTATTCCACGATGGTCCCAGAAAATACAAGAAATAATTTATATTCTTTTAAATTTGCTAAGGTTATATGTGTGACCTAAGATGTGATCAATTTTGGAGAATGTTCCATGTGCTCATGAGAAGAATGTGTACTCAGTTTTATTAGGATGAAATGTTCTGTAGATGTCTGTTAAGTCCGTTTGTTCTAGGGTCAAGTCCAATATTTCTTTATTTCATTTTTTTCTTGAAAGATCTATTGACATTCCCAAAGGGGTGTTACAATCTCCAACTCTGATAGTGTAGGAAGATATCAAATTGTTAATGTCTGTTAGAGTTTCCTTTATAAATTGAGGAGCATTCTTGTAGGGCACATAAATGTTAATAATGGAAATCTCTTCATGTCGAGTGTTTCCCTTGACAAATTTGGAGTGCCCATCCTTATCTTTCCTTACCTTTGTTGGTTTATAGCCTATTTTATCTGCAAATAAAATTAAAACTCTTGCTTTTTTATGATTTCTGTTTGCCTAAATTATTGTTGTCTATTCCTTCACCCTCAGTCTATTTTTATCCTTTAAGGGAACATGAAATTCTTGCATGTAACACATATCTGGCATGAGTTTTTGTATCCAGTCAGCCAATCTGTGCCTCTATAGAAAAAAATTTAAGCCATTCACATTAATTGAGAGTATTGATAGTCATGGTAGTGTTTTGGCTGTCATGTTTTTCAAGTGTCCAGTGGATAGTTTAATATTCAATAAGATCCTAGCAAACAGAATTCAACAACACATCAAAAAATTTATAGACCATGACCAAGTTTGTTTTATCCAAGGTTTACAAGGTTGTTTCAAAATACTTAAATCTATAAATATAATACATCACATAAACAAAATAAAAAATAAAGACCATATCATACCCTTAATTGATGCATAAAAAACTTTTGATACTATCCAGCATTCTTTCATGATCAGCATTCTTTCATGATTACTTAAGAAAATAGGCTTAGATGGGCCATTTCTTAAACTGATAGAGGCCATCTACAGCCAACCCATCATATTGAATGGAGTAAAATTGAAAACATTTCCACTCAGATCAGGAACTAGGCAAGGATGCCCACTGTCTCCAATGCTATTCAACACAGTAATAGAAGTCTTAGCCATCACAATCAGGCAAGAGAAGGCAATCAAGGGTATCCAAATAGGGTCAGAAGATCAAACTCTCACATTTTGAAGATGATATGATTTTATACCTGGAAAACCCCAGGGACTCAACTATAAAACTCTTAGAAGTGATAAAGAATACAGCAGTGTCTCAGGATACAAAACCAATACTTACAAACGAGTAGCTTTTATATATGCCAACAATAGTCAAGCTGAAAAAATAGTCAAGGACTCTATTCCTTTTACAGTAGTGCCAAAGAAGATGAAAGATTTGGGAATTTACCTAAGAAAGGACATGAAAGATCTCTATAAAGAGAACTATGAAACTTTGAGAAAAGAAATAGCTGAAGATGTTAACAAATGGAAAAACATACCATGCTCATGGCTTGGAAGAATCAAGACCGTTAAAATGTCCATTATACCCAAAGCAATATAGAAACTTAAAGAAGTTCCCAGTTAGAGCACCACTGTCACACTTTAAAGATCTGGAAAAAATAGCACTTTTTTTTTTGTTGTTGTTGTTAAACCATAGCTGTGTACATTAGTATGATCGTGGAGCACCATACACTTGGTTCATAGATCGTTTGACACATTTTCATCACATTAGTTAACATAGCTTTTGTAGCATTTTCTTAGTTATTTTGCTAAGACCTTTACATTCCACATTTACTAGGATTCACATATACCCTTGTAAGATGCACCGCAGGTGTAATCCCATTAATCCCCCTCCTTCCCCCTCCCTCTCCCCTCCCTCCCCTCCCTTTCCCCTTTCTCCCTATTCTTAGGTTGTAACTGGGTTATAGCTTTCATGTGAAGGTCCTACATTAGTTTCATAATAAGGGTGAGTACATTGGGTACTTTTTCTTCCATTCTTGAGACACTTTACATACCCAGAAGACCAAAAATCACACCATAACAAAGATATTTGTATCAGAATATTTATTGCAGCCCTATTCATAATTGCTAAGTCATGGAAAAAGCCCAAGTGCCCATCAACCCATGAATGGATTAATAAATTGTGGTATATGTACACCATGGAATATTATGCAGCCTTAAAGAAAGATGGAGACTTCACCTCTTTCATGTTTACATGGATGGAGCTGGAAAAAATAGCACTTTGTTTTACATAGAATCAGAAAATATCTCAAATAGCCAAGACATTATTCAGAAATAAAAACAAACCAGGAAGAACCATGCTACCAGACTTCAAGCTATACTATAAATCTATAGTGATCAAAACAGCATGGTACTGGCATAAAAATAGAGAAGCAGATATATGGAACAGAATAGAGAACCAAGGGATGAAGCCAGCTGCTTATCATCATTTGATCTTTGATAAGCCTATCAAAAATATAAATTGGGGGAAAGATTCCCTATTTAACAAATGGTGCTGGGTGAATCAAAAAAAATTGATTCTCACTGGATAAAAGATGTAAACTTAAGAAATGAAAACTATAAAGATACTTAGAGAGAGTGCAAGGAAAACACCCAAAGAAATTGGCCTGGGAGATTATTTTATGAGGAAGACCCCTCTGGCAATTGAAGCAATACCAAAAATATATTACTGGGATGTGATCAAATTAAAAAGCTTCTGCACAGATAAAAACACAGTAAGTAAAGCAGGCAAACAGCCCTCAGAATGGAATAAGATATTTGCAGGTTATGTTTGTGACAAAGGTTTGATAACTAGAACCTACAGAGAACTCAAACTAGTTAATAAGAAAAGAATAAGTGTTTCCATTTCATTATGGGCAAGATCTTGGCTTGAACAGAAGCTTCTCAGAGGAAGATGGGCACATGGCCTATAAACACATGAAAAATTGCTCATCATCTTTAATCATCAGAGATAATGCAAATTAAAACCACTTTGAGATATAATCTAAGTACAGTAAGAATAGCCCACATAAAAAAGTCCCCAAACTACGGATGTTGGCATGGATATGAAGAGAAGGGAATACTTCTGTACTGCTGTTGGGAATGCAAGCTAATACATTCCTTTTGGAAAGAAGTTTGGTGAACACTTAGAGAACTAAAAGTAGACCTGCTGTTCGATCCTGCAATTTCTCTACTAGGTCATCCAGATGACCAAAAATCATTTTACAACAAAGATATTTGCACCAGAATGTTTATTGCAGCCCAATTCATAATTGTCAAGTCGTGAAAGCAGCCCAAGTGCCCAATGACCCATGAATGGATTAACAAATTGTGGTATGTGTACACCATGGAATATTATGCAGCCATAAAAGTATGGAGACTTTACCTCTTTTATGTTTACATGGATGGAACTGGAACAAATTCTTCTTCATAAAGTTTCTCAAGAATGGAAGTAAAGTATCTCATGTACTTAGTACTATTATGAAACCAATATATAATCACTCACACTTTCATATGAATGATAAAACACAATTATAGCCCAAAAAGAAGGAGAAATGAGGATGGTGAGGGGAAGGGATTGGGGACGCTGGGTGGAGGAAGGGTATTTGGTAGGATCTTGCCTATTGTGCATATTGCAAGCATACATGTCGAATCTATTAAGAGTAGAGTATAAAGGTCTTAACATAACAATAAGTAAGTGAGGTGAAGGCTATGTTAACCAGTTTCATGTAAGCATTCCAAATTGTATATAAAATAAGCACATTGTTCCCCCATAAAAGCATTAATTTACACAGTTATGATTCAATAAAAAATAATAAATACCTGCAAACTAGCCAAAAATATAATAGACAGATGGATGCCATTCATAATGATGGCACTAAATAAATGATTTGCTTCAAAATGAAAAATAAAATTAAATATATTGCAAAGGCATTTGATTTTTCATTGGTGTTAGAATGCATTATTTGCAAGAATATTGCAATAAAATTTAAAAATGTATAAATATATTTTTTTCATAAATGTTTTGTGCCTTTGCCTATGGAGGAAAGAAAAAGAAGAAATTTGCATTGTACTTTGAGTCAATACTGTTTAATATTCCACTGTTTCCAAAGATAATGTCAGTAGCTGTTACTCCTTACCCAATTAAGCAGCATACATATATTTGGTAAAGTTTTCAAATAGGCTATTTGCATCAAAACATTTACATCAAACTAGGACTTTACATGATGATGTGTCATTGAATGGTTTACACTAAAACAAAGCCATAGATATGTTTCTGTGGCAGAGAGGAGAATAAATTATGAGTTGAAAGTTATAGTTCTTTCTCAGTAATTGATCAGACATAAGACATCAACATAGCCCATATTCTTCTTTTTTTTTTTTTTTTTTTTTGTGGTTTTTTGGCCCGGGCTGGGTTTGAACTCGCCACCTCCGGCTTATGGGACCGGCACCCTACTCCTTGAGCCACAGACACCGCCCTAGCCCACATTCTTCTAAGGTGTTAGTTTCTCTCTCTGTAGAATGAATAGCTTGCAATGTTTTAGTTCTAACATCTTCTCGGTCAGCGTGTCTGTTTGAACCATAGCTACAGCCCTAATGTCTGGAACAGCACCAAGTTGAATTGTATTAACTAGGAGGTAATACGTTATAATAAACCCTTCCAATGATATTCAGTGGTGGCCATCCTCACATTTGGTGATTCAATTTCATGTTAGGTAATAAAGGCAAAATATCAAAGTAAAATTATCCAGAGGTATAGGATATATAAATTTCCCCTATGTGAAACAATTAAAATAACATCCAAAGGCCTGTGGTTATACCAAGCTTATATTTCTTGGGTTAAAATACCTACAAATATGGCTAATCTGAAACAATTGAGTGTCCCAAAAATCTAGTTGCCTATCTGAATACCAATAGTCTACAGAGTGTTTGGTAAACATTATTACAAACACTGAGGTATGCGATGGTGTCCCATTTTACAAAGAAAACTGTGTCTCAAAGGGGTTTAAGTGATTTAAGGAGACCCCTTAATCACTGAATTTTTATTCCACAGCTAAAATTCAAATTTTAAAAACTTGTATTCTTCTTCCATCTAAAGATTTTTGTGCTTCTGTAGGATGCTAATATAGCAATGAGATTCAAAAGCAGCTTCATGTCATATAATTTTCAATTTCAACCATGAGCCATTATAATTCCATATTTGATGCTTTTTGAACATTCTCTTAGGAATTTTTTTCTGCCATGATATTTCTTCTTTATGTATACTTTCTCCTCTTGAGGAGAGAAAGGGGCTAACTCTAATGCCTAATTTTATCATGCATTGCTTCTACTATAAAACACAACTGACTACTCAGAAGAAAGTCCTCTTCTAACTTTGTAGTAGGAGTTTCAAAATTTGTCACATTACGGTTGGACATCAATGCACCCATGATGATTTCCTGGTAAATGAATTCAAACGAGCCTTGGAAAACCATATTCTACCAGTGATTGAAAACATATTTTTGCTATTTTAAGGTAATTCATCTGTTATAGTTTACAGTAGGAAAAAGTAGTTCTCTAAACTCAAAATTCAAATTCAGTAAACTGATGAATCTTGTTGGCCTCCTTGTATTCCTCTTTCTAAATTCTTATGATCTCACTTTGATGAGGTTGAATTGAAACTTCAGCTCCATATCCTGTCCTTGTTCTGTCTTCATCCTGTGGAGTATTTGAAAACGTCCCTCTGTCCTCACTGACTCACCGCTGAAGGGGCCAGAGCTAGAACAACCAGCAGTCTGTTCACCACACTGAAATCCCAGCCCAAGGCCAGGGCCAGGCCTGTCTCCTCTCCTCTGGGGAGATTCGGGTCACCTTCTCCCTGTCCCTCTGGGTTGCCCACCTTACGCTTTTGGCTGTGTGTTCTAGGTCTGTATTATAGAAATTCTCTGAAAATACACAAATTCTCAATTTTGTTTTTATCCTCCATATTTGTTTTAATTCAGGGGTTTTCTGGAAGAATGTGAAAAAGTAGGATTAAATTCATAATTCCCAATTCTTAATCATAGTCTGTGTTTGTTTGTTTGTTTGTTTTTTTATGAAAGCTTTAGTTGAAAGTTTTACCTACACTGGAATGACAGGAAGGAATCCTGAGACGGAATGTGTGCTAGAATTTCTCAGTTCTTCTGCCCAGAAAGATCACATTGTTGTTTCTATTCTGCTGTCTGTATAAGTGTGTGTGTGTGTGTGTGTGTGGGTTCTTCACAGGATTCTAAACAGGGGATGGAGGGGGCAACATCCTTCTGACAAGGAACCCATCCTACTCACTCTGAGTTTCTAATCCTCCTGAAACACGCTGACTTTTTTCAACAGAGAGCAAGCCACAGGAGGCAGGTCCTGCACCAACCTCTATGCTAGTTTAATTTCTTCTCTCAGAATTTTCACACTTTTCCACATCCAGCCTGAGATCCAAAATGGGCATTTATGAATTCTTGAAAAGCACGAGAAAGCCGGTGGGTTTTTTTCCTTATTTTTCTATTGATGCTGTGATTGTAGGAAAAATTCTGTAACCAGTTCACCAAACTTTTCTCTTGATAATGTGACATCCATCAGGGAGAATTCCTTTCTCCCAAATTGTATATGATGCTAGCCCTTTTCAGAGTCTTTAAACATCCGTTTCTTTCTTTTTTTTTTTTCTTTGTAGAGACAGAGTCTCACTTTATGGCCCTTGGTAGAGTGCCGTGGCGTCACACAGCTCACAGCAACCTCCAACTCCTGGGCTTAAGCGATTCTCTTGCCTCAGCCTCCCGAGTAGCTGGGACTACAGGTGCCCGCCACAGCATCCGGCTATTTTTTGGTTGCAGTTTGGCCGGGGCTGGATTTGAACCCGCCACCCTCGGCATATGGGGCCGGCGCCTTACTCACTGAGCCACAGGCGCCGCCCTAAACATCCATTTCTAAAGTTAAAGCTGAAACGTTGCTTCTTTGCTCTTAGCAGGGTTCTGGCCTTCTCATAAACCAAATAAGAGTTGGTAACACTTTTTTGAATTCTACCCCTGTAGGTTAACTTTTTCCAGAAAGTTCCTATGTACAAATTCTGATCTGCTTCTCTCATTAACAAAATTTATTCAATGTTCATTAAACAGAAAATACGTATCAAAAGTCCGTGTGCCAGGTCTTTCTAGATCTTGACTATTGATAGAGAACCAAAGACATGAAATATAACATACTAAAAATATATGATTAAGCAAAAAAAAAAAGTATAAAAAGCCCCAAAGATTTTAAGCAAGAACTCACATATTAAGACAAACTAATATTTGCAAACTAATAATTGCAACCCTGAACTGGAAAATTCCATGATTCCATAGTGTTATAAAGATATAATCAAAAGAGTTTTGTGGGTTATGCTATATGCTAATGATAGCCAGATGCATTGTGCTATCACTGTGTTCCAAGTTTTTATGGAAGGTTTGTGATAATTCATTGTTTCTCTCATCCTGGTTCATTTCCACTATATAAACAATGGTTGGGCGGCGCCTGTGGCTCAGTGAGCAGGGCGCCGGCCCCATATGCTGAGGGTGGCGGGTTCAAACCCAGCCCCGGCCAAACTGCAACAAAAAAATAGCCGGGCGTTGTGGCAGGTGCCTGTAGTCCCAGCTACTCGGGAGGCTGAGGCAGGAGAATCGCCTAAGCCCAGGAGTTGGAGGTTGCTGTGAGCTGTGTGAGGCCATGGCACTCTACCGAGGGCAATAAAGTGAAACTGTATCTACAAAAAAAAAAAAAAAAAAAAAAAAAACAATGGTTGATTTTCCTTTATGTATGGTATTTCCTATTTACACTGAATCTTGTATAAAAATTTCATGAGAGAATCAAGGTGTCATATTTTGTGTATGTTACTAATATAAATCTATTCGGGCAATTCATTTTTCACCCTTTTGTCAAACTGCCAAAATGAACAATTATTTGTTCACAAAAAATATCTACTATATTTGATCATAAAGTGTCTCTTGAAGTCTATTGTTTTGAATTATTTGTTAATTTACACCAGAACTCCCATATTTTTAAGTGACACCATACTCAGAAAATATACAACAAATAAATCTATAGAACACAATTAAATGCAATTTCAGAAAAGATCTCTTAGGATTACTTTGTTGTTTTTAACCATTTCTGGATGCCTTTACCTTATTCCCAATGATGAAAGGTTGGGTAAAATTTAGCTTTATTTCAAAAATAGAAAAATTTACTTTTCTATTACAAAACTTCCCGGAATGAGGAGTCATGAGTTAAAGTGGCCTTTTCATTTCCTATTGATGACCATTCTTTATTTTTTAATCTAAATAACATTCCACTTGCCCAGGGAAGCATACAAAACCCTGAATTCAAAAACAGAAACAATATTTTTATTTTTTTCATAGATTTTATTAGTGCATAAATTTTACGTCTGAACAACTCTCCAACTCAGGAAGTTGTCCAAATTTTCTATTTAGTAGTGAACGAAGCTTTCCTGGTATTATCCTAGTAACGATTCCTTGTATTCCATGTATTGTTTGAGGTAGAAAGTTGGGGGTAATGGGGGAGGGGATTTTACTTAAGAAAGGGAGCAATGATAAAATGTGTCATGGATTTTAATTACTTTTGTGGAGAAAAATAGCCTCTCAGTAACTGCTTAACCTGTCACTTCTGAAAAAGGCAGATTATCTGGAAACTATTGCTGAATGTGGAAAGGGACTCTGAGCTGCATTAGAAAAAAAAAAAAAAGGAATGGCTGCTATTATTGGGAATAAGACCTCAATGATCACCTTTGGAAATAAAATCACTAGGCTCAACCAGGTTGAACATTACAAAAAAGACCAATGGACATTTCCCTTTGTCTGAGTGAAGTTTTATGAGTCAACACAATTTTACATCGTAAGACTGTCTTCACATTAAGTCTAGAAAAGGTGTTGACTTGCATAAATGTTCAGCATGGCATATATTAAAATTGTCCGTATGGATAGTTTGCTGCCTTGGAGATATAAGATGTCTCACAGTTGTTGATTTTCTTCATTTTCACAGTCATCTAGTGAACAGGCTTAATTCTTTAGCTACAAAGAGATTTCTGCTACTTAACATAAATACATACAGATGAGTCATATGTATAAAATTGTCGACTCAGATGATTTCTAAATATAAGTGGTGGGTCGTTCTGATTCATGTTACCTTAGTGATTTTCTGGAATTGAAATTAGAAGCAGCCCTCTTGTTCTTTATTTTTAAGGTGGTTAAAACTGAATGAAATGCAATTATCACAAAAATAGCGTGTTTCAATTTTTCATGTCCTGGTACTTTTCAAATTCGAACTGCTGGCCTATCACTCTCAAGCTATTGTATTGTCTAAACCAATTGTATCGACAGGCTTGCACAATTGTGAAATATTTTCATGAATACATGATAAGCCCCAGCTGAGCACTCAGACACTGGGGGACAAAATTAAAGTTGGATTATTGCACATCTCTCGCCAAATATTCTGTCCTCTGTTTCATTTGGTTTCCTTTGAGATTCCAGGATAGACACAAGACACATCTCCTGTTTCCAGAAAAAAAAAAAAAACCCTCCAATGATGTTTAAAAATATGTATTATAGAAGCAAAAACTAAATATTAGAATTTAGCAAGAATTTTAATAAATATATCTCTGTTAAACATATGCATCATTTTAAACTAATGATTTGCAGAGGCTTTTTATGTTAATTGATTTTGATTTGCCTGTTGCATTTATAATCTTGCCAGTGGCTGTTTGTGTGTGGTATACAAATTGTATAGTGATGCCAATCTATCATAGTTGTATGCATATCCAAATCATACTATTTGTGCTATTTAATAAAATTGGATAATTTTGAAAATTTTACCTTTTAATCTTTTCTCAAGTATGCTTTTTCCCCCTGATTATGTTCCATTTATCTCCAAGATAGGGAAGATGATTTCTAAGAACCCAGCAAACTGGAAAACACCAACTTTGCCAAATGATAATCCTTTCTGATTTAATTTTTTTTTTTTACTTCTGGAATAGTGTGTCTGGAGTATATTGTTATTGGTAGAAATAGTTTCTGTAGTATTGAAGAAAGAAATTAACCAATGCAGAGTCCATATGTGATCTGTGCCAGAACGTCCATGGGACATAAGCTCACTCTCTCTAGAAGGATTTCATTGTTCATCATTGCAACAAATGAAGAAGAAGCACTGATTATGTTTTGTCACTATCATGGGTACCTCTTTTTTCTTAATTTTTCATGTTACAAGTAAGCAAAAAACTCTGAAGTTTAGTAAATTAATGGAAAGAAACTCAATTAAATTGTTTACTGGAAACTTAAAATGGATATCAAATATCTTAATGAGAGTGTGAAATTTCTTCTTAATGATAGGGAGAGGACACAATTATTTACTTATTAACAAGTATGTATTGATTATTTTTCCTAGGGATTATGGGTGCAAAAATGAAAGTAGAAAACACTGTCTGGCTGCAGAAGACCTAAAACCTAGTCACAGAGATAGACATAGCAGAAGATGACGGTTGTCTCAGGGACATTAGATAAATGTCCAGGTTTTAACAGGGGCACAGAGGAGAGAACTCAACTGAGGCTGAGGAATGCAGGGTAAGGGAAGAACTTCTGAAGCTGATGACAGAGCTAAGTCCTTTCTAAAAGGATGATTGGGTGTTGTGTAGACCAAAAATAGGGGATTAGCACTCAAGTAACAGGGGCAACTTAAGCAAAGTCCTGTGTTAGGGTTGGTCACAATCTATGTAGAAAATCTATGCAGAAAATCACTTGTGAAAGGAGACAGAAGCAGTGGCCAGATAATTCAGCTCCTGCTACACCACACTGAGGCATAAGGCTTTTAACTTGAACAAAAGACTGTTTTATGTTATTCTCATTTAACTTTGGTAGTGACATGGGTAGTAGATTTTCTACTGGTTATACAGCAATAATGACTGGATAGAGCAAGGGTAAGGGCCTGAGCTTGGGCACGAAAGGCAAGGTGTCAAAATTAGTGATTTCTTGTGTGGTTAGGAAATGGGGTGTGGTGATCTCAGTGGAGGATTACTGCTTCTCAACATTCAAGATCTAGTTGGTACTAGTGATTTCTTTGATGAAGAACTTCCAATATTTGGAGAGAACTTACCCCATGAATGTTTTACCTAAATTCAAGCTCATTTCAATTCATCTCTTCAGTCTTTATGGCATCACTCAAAGGGCTGGGATTCAGCCAAGCCCTGGAGGCATAAAGGAGGGAGGAGGATGGGGAAAGGGAGGATCAGAGACAGGAAAGGAGGGAGGCGATGGGGGGTCACAGTGTGTGACACACATTTTGGGGGTGGGACACAATTATAAGAGGGAGTTTACCTAACAAATGCAGTCAATGTAACCTGGTTCTTTGTATCCATAATGACTCCCCAACAATAAAAAAAAAAAAAAGTTTGAAGTTGCTGTGACATCACAGCACTCTACGGAGGGCAACCTAGTGAGAATGTCTCAAAAACATTATTAAAAATTATTAATCACAACAACCTACAAATTCAAGTGAGATGTCACTTTACACCTGTTCAAGTGGCTTTTATCAAGAAGATAGAGGTATGTTTTGGCAAAGATTCAGAGAAAAAGGAAGCCTCGTTCACTTTTCATGGGAATGTAAATTGGTACAATCATAAAGAACAGCATGGAGGTTCCTCACCAAACTAAAAATAGGATTACTGTAGGATCCAGCAATCTCACAGCCAGGAATATATCTAAAGGAATGGAAATCAGTCTGTCAAGAGGCTGTCTAAGAGGCTGTCTGCCCTTCTATCTCCATTGCAGTGCTCTTCACAATACTCAAGACATGGGATCAACTCAGCTGTCCTTCAACAGTTGAATGGATGCATATGTGTCACAGATACATGATGGAACAATATTTTATTAATTCAATTTGGAAGATTTGAGTCCAAAATAGGAGACCATCAATCTGTCAGTCTAGTCTATCACCATGTTTGTAGTGTAACCATTTTAGAAAATTAGGACAAAAGAAAAAGAAGTAAAGTATCATTATGGAAACTTGTTTTGATGAACCTGAGTATTCGTTCATGACCAGGAAGTAAGTTTCAATATCTATCTCAATATTTTTCCTATTTCTTTTTTTTTCCCCCTGTGGGGTATGAAACCTTCATTTGACTTTTTATTATTATTATTATTTATTGTTAAATCATAGCTGTGTACATTAGGGCAATCAAGGGGTACAATGTGCTGGTTCCAAATGCAATCTGAAATATTCTCACCAAACTATTCAACGTAGCCTTCATAGCATTTTCTTAGTTATTGTATGTAGACATTTACATTCTGCCTTTAGAAAGTTTCGCCTGTACTCATTCTAAGATGCACTGTAGATGTGGCCCCACCCATTACCCTCCCTCCACCCTAGTCTCCCCCCGCCCTTCCCCTTCCTTAGCCCTTTCCTCATAGTCTTGTGCTATAGTTGGGTTATAGTCTTCATGTGAAAGCTATAATTTAGCTTCATAGTAGGGCTGAGTACATTGGATACTTTTTCTTCCATTCCCAAGATACTTTGCTAAGAAGAATATGTTCTAGCTCCATCCATGTAAACATGAAAGAGGTAAAGTCTCCATCTTTCTTTAAGGCTGCATAATATACCATGGTATACATGTACCACAATTCGCTAGTCTATTCATGGGTTGATGGGCACTTGGGCTTCTTCCATGACTTAGCAATTATGAATCAAGCTGCAATAAACAATCTGGTAAAGATGTCTTTGTTATATTGTGATTTTTGGTCTACTGAGTATAAACCTAGTCAAGGAATTATAGGATCGAATGGCAGGTCTATTTTTAGGTCTCTAAGTATTCTCCAAACATCCTTCCAGAAGGAATGTATTAGTGTGCATTCCAACCAGCAGTGCAGAAGTTGCGCTTTTCTCCACATCCATGCCAACATCTCTGGTTTTGGGATTTTGTTATGTGGGCTACTCTTATTGGGGTTAGGTGATATCTCAAAGTAGTTTTGATTTGCATTTCTCTGATGAGTAAGGATGATGAGCTTTTTTTCATGTGTCTGTAGATCATGTGTCTGTCTTCTCCAGAGAAGTTTCTCTTCAAGTCCCTTGCCCACCCTGAGATGGGGTCACTTGTTCTTTTCTTGCTAATACATTTGAGTTCTCTGTGGATTCTGGTTATTAGACCTTTATCAGAGGTATAACCTGCAAATATTTTCTCCCATTCTGAGGGATGTCTGCTTGATTTACTTACTATGCGCTTGGCTGTGCAGAAGCTTTTTAGTTTGATCAGGTCCCAGCAGTGTATTTTTGATACTGCTTTAATTGCCTGGGGGTCCTTCTCATAAAATATTCACCCAGGCTGATTTCTTCAAGAGTTTTCCCTGCACTTTCTTCAAGTATTTTTATAGTTTCATTTCTTAAGTTTAAATATTTTATCCAGTGAGAGTCTATCTTAGTTAATGGTGAAAGGTATGGGTCCAGTTTCAATCTTCTACAGGTTGCCAGCCAGTTCACCCAGCACCATTTGTTAAATAGGGAAGCACTTCCCCACTGAATGTTTTTAATTGGCTTGTCAAATATCAAATAATGGTAAGTAGCTGGATTCATCTCTTGGTTCTCTACTCTGTTCCATACATCTACTCCTCTGTTTTTGTGCCAATACCACGCTGTTTTGATCACTATCAAGTTATAGTACAGTCTCAGGTCTGGTAGCATGATTCCTCCTGCTGTGTTTTTATTGCTGAGTAATGTTTAGGCTATTCGAGGTTTTTCTGATTCCATATAAAATGAAGTATTATTTTTTCAAGATCTTTAAAATATGACAATGGAGCTTTCATAGGAATTGCATTAAAATTATATATTGCTTTGGGTAGTCTAGACATTTTAACAATGTTGATTCTTCCCAGCCATGTGCATGGTATGTTTTTCCATTTGTTAACATCTTCAGCTATTTCTTTTCTTAAAGTTTCATAGTTCTCTTTGTAGAGATCTTTCACATCCTTTGTTACGTATACTCCCATATATTTCATCTTCTTTGCCACTACTGGGAAAGGAATAGAGTCCTTGACTGTTTTTTCGGCTTGGTTGTATTTGATGTACATAAAGGCTACAGATTTATGGGTGTTGATTTTGTAGCCTGAGACATTGCTGTATTCCTTGATCACTTCTAAAAGTTTTGTAGTAGTGTCCCTAGTGTTTTCCAGATACATGATCATATCATGTGAAAAGAGTGAAAGTTTGATCTCTTCTGACCGTATGTGGATACCCTTGATCGCCTTTTTTCCCCTAATTGCAATGGCTAAAACTTCCATTACAATGTTAAAGAGCAATGGAGGCAATGGGCAACTTTGCCTGGTTCCTGATCTAAGTGGAAATTATTTCAATTTAACTCTATTCAATATGACATTGGCTGTGGGTTTGCTGTTGATGGCTTCTATTAGTTTAAGAAATGTCCTTTCTATACCAATTTTCTTAAGTGTTTTGATCATGAAGGGATGGTGGATATTATCAAAAGCTATTTCTGCATCAATTGAAAGAATCAGGTGGTCCTTATTTTTTAGTTTGTGTATGTGCTGAATTACATTTATAGATTTACATATATTGAACCAGCCTTGACACCCTGGGATAAATCCCACTTGGTAATGGTGTATAATTTTCTTGATGTGTTGTTGGATTCTGTTTGTTAGGATCTTATTGAGTATTTTAGCATCAATATCCATTAGTGATATTGGTCTATAATTTTCTTTTCTTATTGTGTCTTTCCCTGGTTTGGGGATCAGGTGATGTTTGCTTCATAGAATGTGTTGGGTAATATTTCTTCTTTTTCTATATTTTGGAAGAGGTTTAGTAATCTAGGTACTAGTTCTTCTTTAAAGGTTTGGTAGAATTCTGACAGAAAGCCATCTGGTCCTGGGCTTTTCTTTTTAGGTAGATTTTGTATAGTTGATGCTATTTCAGAACTTGATATAGGCCTGTTCAACATTTCCACTTCATTCTGGCTACGTCTTGATAGGTGGTGTACTTCCAGATATTGGTTGATTTCTTTCAGATTTTCATATTTCTGAGAGCAGAGTTTCTTGTAGTATTCGTTAAGGATTTTTTGAATTTCTGAGGGGTCTGTTGTTATTTCATTGTTACCATTTGTAATTGATGAAATTAGAGATTTTATTCTTTTTTTTTCCTGGTTAGGTTGGCCAAAGGTTTATCTATTTTATTGATCTTTTCAAAAAACCAACTTTTGGATTTATTGAACTTTTGTATAATTCTTTTGTTTTCCAATTCATTTAATTCTGCTATGATTTTCATTATTTCTTTTCTTCTGCTGCTTTTGGGGTTGGAGTGTTCTTCCTTCTCCAGTTGATTAAGATGTCCCATTAAGTTACTAACTTTCTCTCTTTCCATTTTCTTGAGGAAGACTTGCAGTGACATAAATTTCCCTCTTAGGACTGCCTTTGCGGTAACCAAGAGGTTCTTGTAATTTGTGTCTTGATTGTTGTTTTGTTCCAAAAATTTGGTGATTTCCTTCTTAATCTCGTCTATAACCCATCTATCCTTCAGCATAAGGTTGTTTAGCTTCCATGTTTTTGTATGGGTATGCAGGTTCCTGTTGTTATTGAGTTCAACTTTCATTCCATGATGGTCTGAGAAGATGCAAGGAATAATTTCTATTTTTTAAAATTTTCTGAGGTTAGATTTGTGGCCTAGGATGTGGTCGATTTTGGAGTATGTTCTGTGGGCCGATAAGAAGAAAGTGTGTTCAGTTTTGTTGGGATGAAATGTTCTGTAGGTGTCTGTTAAGTCCAAAAGTTGAATGGTTAAGTTTAAATCTAAAATTTCTTTGCTTAGCTTCTTTTTGGAGGATCTATCCATCACTGCTAAAGGGGTGTTAAAATCTACAACTACTATGGAACTGGAGGAAATCAAGTTGCTCATGTCTGTTAGAGTTTCTCCTATAAATTAAGGTGCCTTCTGGTTGGGTGCATAAATATTAATAATTGAGATCTCATCATATTGAGTATAACCTTTAACAAATATGAAGTGTCCATCCTTATTTTTCCTTATTTAAGTTGGTTTAAAGCCTATTGTGTCTGCAAACAGGATCACAATGCCGTCTTTTTTTCTGCTTTCCATTTGCCTGGAATATAGATGACCATCCCTTCACCTTGAGTCTATATTTGTCTTTTAATGTAAGATGAGATTCTTGTATGCAGCAGATATCTGGCTTGAGTTTTTGTATCCAGTCAGCCAACCTGTGCCTCTTTAGAGGACAATTTAAACCATTCACATTAAATGAGAATATTGATAAGCCTTTCTAGAGTCCAGTGGACATTTTTAATCCTTTTGCGATGGTGGAAGTTGGAATTTGATCAAAAATTTCTGGGTGGGTTTACTTTTGTGGTGGAGGATTACACTAGTCTTTATGGAGGATAGGTCTGAGAATATCCTGGAGAGATGGTTTAGTTATGGCAAATTTCTTCAACATGTGAATGTCATTAAAGTATTTAATTTCTCCATCATAAATGAAATTCAGTTTAGCTCGGTACAGGATCCTGGGTTGAAAGTTATTTTGTTTTAGGAGATTAAAAGTCGACCATCCTCTTCTATTCTAGCTTGAAAGGTTTCAGCAGAGAGATCTGCAGTTATTCTAATATTGTTGCCCTTGATATAGGCCTGTTCAACATTTCCACTTCGTTCTGGCTAAGTCTTGGTAGGTGGCGTACTTCCAGGTATGGTTGTACGTTTTCTTTCATCAACCATGGTTGATGGTTTTCTTTCATCTGACTGCTTTCAGAATTTTCTCCTTCATATTAACTTTAGTGAAATTGATTATGATGTGTCTGGGGGATGTCTTATTTGGGTTGAGTCATGCTGGAGTTCTGAAACTGTCTGTTATCTGAATTTCAGAATCTCTTGGCATGTCTGGAAAGTTCTCCTTCATAATCTCATGAAGAAGAGACTCTGTGCCTTGTGAAGCCACTTTGTCGCTTTTGGGGATCCCTACAAGATGAATATTAGTTTTCTTCAAATTATCCCAGAGCTCTCTGAGAGAGTGATCTGTTTTTGCCCTCCATTTCTCTTCCTCTTTGAGAGTCTGGGAGCATTCAAAAGCTTTGTCTTCAATGTCAGAAATCCTTTCTTCTGCTTGGTCCATTCTGTTACTGAGGGATTCTACTGTGTTTCTCAGATCTTTGAGGGATGCAACTTCTTGTCTCAATGTGTCAAAATCTTTGGTCATTTGGTCTTTGAATTCATTGAATTCTTGAGATATCTTTTGGGTTGCTGCTTGGAATTCTAATTCGATCTTATTTGCTATCCAGATTCTGAATGAGATTTCTGATATCTCAGCTATTTGTTTGTGCATGGGATCTTGTGCTGTGTCTGCCCTATTTATCCTTGGTGTAGTTGATCTACTCTGATTATTCATATTGCCAGAGTTTTTCTGTTGATTTTGCCTCATGATTGTTTTTCACCATTGCCTCTGGCCATCCTCAGAGTTGGGGAGGTGTCTCTCCAAGATTAGACCCCAGCGGGATCACTCTATTGTTGCTGGATCTTTGTAGAGAGTGACCCTGTTTTGTTCCTCTGTGTCTGCCCCAGCCAGAGAGTTCTGGCTGTGGAAGCAGCTCCGGAGTGTGACACACCCAGATCCAGTAACAGGACAGGAGGTGGTGCGCACAGTTCTGGGAGTGCCTAGAACCCAGTGCCTTTGGCACAGAGATCCCAAGGCTACAGCAATCTCTGGCCAGGAGAAGGGCTCTGTGCAGAGGCAGGGAGGGCTCCAGAGGGCACGTGGCTACCAGAGTCCCTGGCCAGACAAGCGGGCCGGGGTGGAGGTAGGGAGGGTACAGGAGGGAGGATGCAGGATTGCACCACTCCCACAGTTCTTGGTCAGGGCATGCGGAGGCCTGGCGGGTGTGTATTTCAGGTCGCAGGTTGCAGGGCAGCTCTTATGGAGGTCTGGGCAGTGCCAAGCCCAGAAGTTTGAGGTTGCTATGAGCTGTGACACCACGGCACTCTACCCAGGGCAACAGCCCAAGGCTCCACTGTGCCAAAACCGGTCTCACTCTGCCCCTGAGAGTTAAGGATATAAGGCAGCTCAGTCCCCACCTTTAGGCTGCTCAGTCACTAGGTTACTAGCTCCTGCCCAATCCTTGCTCTGTGACCCTGAGGGTGGAACTTGCTGGGGCAGTTTTCTCACAATGGCTCCCTGTGGCCCACAGCCAAACACTATTAGTCCCATCCGGCTCAGCGGCTCAGTCTGGGGCCCTAGCCAATGCACAAAGTTCTCCACACTCCTGCTCAAGTTCTCCCCAAGGCAGTTCAACTGAATGCCAACTCTAAAAACATCGAAACAGTTCACAGGTTAGGCCTTCCCGGTTTGCAGTCTCACTGTTGCTTGTACTTATGGCTGCTAGCAGGATTAGGTCAATCGAACACACGCAACCACTTGTCAGTTTTCCACTGTTTTTGTCCTCCTCTTGGGGTCCAGAAGTCCCTGGCTGACTCCTGTATCCTCAAAGGAATGATTATAGGCAGATCCCACCAGCCAGAGATGCCTGGAGTCTTATCTCCCCAGACTCACCATGCCCAGTTACAGGGAAGCTGTTGCTCAGCTACCATCTTGCCCCACCTCCCATGCTATTTCATTTTATAATTTTTTTATTAAAATTATTTTTAATTCATGAATCATAATAGCATTATGATGCTCTATTATATGTATATAATGTGGAAAAATTAAATCAATCTAATTAACATAACCATGAACTCAGTTAACATTTTGTGGTAATACATGTGAAATTTACCTTTAGTTTACTTAAAACATACAACATGTTATTATTGGATATAGTCATTCTGCTCTGCAATAGATTTCAAAACTGATTCCCTTTGTCTGGCTGAAACTTTGCACTCCTTAACTGGCTATCCTATTTCCCCCTACACCCCACCCAGCCTCTGGTAATCATTGTTCTACATTCTACTTCTATAAATTGAACTTTTTAAAATAGGATTCCACATATAAGTGAGATTACATATTTCTCTTCTTATGCCTTGCTTATTCCACTTATTTCATCAGTGTGCTCCAGCTGAATTTATGTTGTCCCAAGTGACAGAATTTTGCACATTTTTAGGCTTAGTAGTATTCCATTTTCCAAATATACAACGTTTTATTTATTCAGTCATCTGTTGATGGGCACTTGGGTTGATTCCATGCCTTGACTATTATGAATAATGCTACAATGAGAGTGAAGATATCCTTCCGACAAATTGATTTCCATTTGGGAGGAGATAATGCCAGGAGTGGGATTGGTGGATCATCTGATAGTTGTCTTTACAGTTTTCTAAGAAACCACCATACTGTTCTCCTTAATGAAATTTACATTCCAATAAACAATGTACAAGAGTTCTCTTTCTATGTATTTTTGTCACCACTTGTTATCTTTCATCTGTTTACTAAAAGTCATTCTAACAGGTGTGGGGTGAAAACTCATTGAGGTTTTAATTTTCATTTTTCTGATGAGTGATGCTGAACATTCTTTCATGATTTTTTTTCATGACATTCATATGTCTCTTTTGAGAAGTTTCTATTTAAGTCCTTTGCTATTTTTTCCTCTTATTTCTCTTTCTACTGTGCTGAGTTTCTAATATATTTTGGATACCAACTCTTTATCACATTTATGATTTGCAATTTTTTTCTTATTCTGTGTGTTCTCTCTTCACTTTTTAAAATGTTTCCTTTGCAGTGCAAAAGCTTTTTAGTATGATGGAAATCAATTTGTCTTTCTTTGCTTTGCTGTTTAAGATTTTAGGGACATATCCAAAAAATCTTTGTCCAGAGCAAGTCATGGAGCTTTCCTCCTAAGTTTTCTCCCCATAATTTCACAGTTTCAGGTCTTGCATGTAAGTTTTTAATCTATTTTGAGTTAAACTGGTGTGCAGTGCAATGTGAGGATCTCAGCTGTTCTTCTGCATGTGGGTACTCAAGTTTCCCGCACCATTTGTGGGAGATTGTGCTTTCCCCACTGTGTCTTCTTGATATCTTTGTCAGACATTGATGCACTGTAAAGTACATGAGTTTATTTCTGCGGATTCTGTCCTGGCCTATTGGTTGATGTATCTGTTTTTATGCCAGTACCATACTTTTTTAATTACAATCATTTTATAATATATTCTGAAGTCAGGTAGTTTGATGCCTCCAGCTTTGTTTTTGTGGTCCATTCTGTTTAAGCTATCTGTGTGTGGTCTTGTATGGTTCCATACTCATTTTAAATATTATTTTTTTTCTCATTTCTGTGAAAGTGCATTGGAATTGTGATGGGGGTTGCATTGAACTTGTATATTGCTTTGGCTGGTATAAAAAATTCAACAATATTAATTCTTCTAAGCTATGAACATTAGATATCTATTCATTTGTATTTTATATGACTTTCTATGAGGATTTTATTATTTTCAGTATTAAGTCTTTCACTTCTTTACTTAAATTTGTACCTATTTAAATTTTTGCTGCTATTGTAACAAAAATTAAGGGTCTGTTTTCCTAATTTCATTTACTGATCACTTGCTATTGATGAGGGGAATGTTACCCATTTTTGCATGGTGATTTTGTGTCCTGCAACTTTACTAAATTTATTTATTGTTTTAAGAACTTCTTTTTTTTATAAAGCTTTTAGGTTTTTGTTTCTTTTTCCCGTACAAGACCATGTTGTCAACAAACATATAATTTCACTTTTCCCTTTCCTATTAAAATGGCTTTTTAAAATTTCTCTTCCCTAATTGCTATGGACTCCAGAACTATGTAGAATAGAAGTGGTAACAATGGGCATCCTTTTCCTTGATTTTAGAGAAAAGCTTACCACTCTTTAATACCAGTTGTATGTTAGCTATGGGTCTGTTGTGTATAGCTTTTATTGTGTTGAGGAACATTCCCTCAATATTCTGTTGAGAGGTTTATCATGAAAGTTGATAAATTTTGCCAAATGCCTTTCACTTTCCTATTTCTATCACAGTGAGTGCTCGCAAATTCTAGCTTAGTGTGTATAGGTAAGTAGGCAGTAAAGATCATCATCTTAGTATTTAAAGTCACTTTTGACTAAGTACCAACATTTAGCATGTGCTTGTGTGTGCATATGCATGAGTGAGTGTTGTGGATGTTTGTTTATTGATTTAGTTAAACAAAATGCACCATCTGTCCATTTTTAAACAGCAATCTGGCAGATTGCATATTCCAGAGATGGCCACAGCAACAATTCTCATTCTTCATGCACTTTTGCAACATGGTATTGCCACTTTGCCTTTTGAATCTTGGAAGATCTTGTGATCAATAGAATGTGGTGTAAGTGATACTGTCCAAATTCAGTGTCCTTCAGAGACTGGGAGGTGGCTTCTTCACATTCCTCTCTCACACACACTTGTGTCCTGTTTTCTCCTAAATGTGTCCATAGTGCTACGGAAGCCCACACATCATGGAAAAAGCAAATGTGTATGGACATGGGTCATAAGCTCCAGATGATTTGGCTGATGGTGAGTATTAGCAGCATCCACGTAGTGAGGCAGCCAGGACACCTAGCCTCACCCAGCCTTCAGGGGGCACAGCACCAGCCACTTCTGACTACAACTGCATCAGTGACCTTCAGCAAGAACATACTAGTTCAAGCCCATCTCCTCACAGAACTGAGAGAGAGATGATAAATTGTTGTCATAAATCAAAAGTCAAGTTTTAGCACCATGGAACAAAAACTAAATCAAAACAACCACTGACAAGGCCATCTAGCTTTTTGGAACATTTTCCCTAAGTTTGGATAGATCCTCACTTTCTAAGGAGTGCCCCTTTGTGTAGGACATACAGTCCTCCATTTACCTGTGGGTGGGATGCAAGCTTATAAACCAGGTTCATATGCATCTCCACACCTTAACACGAGATAGGCAACTGTAGGAAAAGTCTCAGTGTGGAGAATTCTCTCTGCTGGGAGGGGTGGCATCTGGTGATGTACTGAAGCTATGAAAGGCAGGTAAACAGTGTGATCCAGTTCTGGGTTGACAAGAGTGAGCACATCAAGATCATCAACAAGGCATAGCAGATTTTCTCTGTAAGCTTATCTTTGAGCACATTCCTTTGGCCACCCCAAACTGTGTGATTCATTCAGTAACTTTTGACTAATGTATTTTCTACTTAAATGATGTGGAGTGAATTCCATTTTCTCTGACATTCAGAAGGCTTACATCTATGACGAAAACATGATGCACATTTGGCCCCAACTTGACAACTTGGAACCAGCTAGTACATCATTCTTTTCATTCCCAAGAGCACAGTTAACAGACATTCTGATGAAAGTAGTTGTTACATCAGGCTGACCTGCAGATTAAGTTAATACATGACAACTCAAGTTAATAAAATCATATTATATTAGGCACTACTGTTAAATAAACATTGTAGCTATACACACAATAAAAGGAACTATTTGACATGCCAGATATGTTAATCTGCTTCACTATAGTAACCGTTTATCATGTATTTTATGTATCATATATTGTAAACTTCAAATACACACAATGACATATATTTTAAAAATTTAAAAAGTAGAATGATACAGCTGCTATGACCAATGGCCAGCTCAGCCCAGCTCATCATAACTGTCCAGCTGTTCCTCTGTATAAGCTAACTTGGCAGCAGCACAGCATCACCTAAAAATTATTAGAAATGCAAGTTCTCAAGTCTCAGTCCAGATTTTCAGACACTCCTGAACTGAATTCCAACAATCTGGTGTTTAACAAACCCAGTAGGTAATTTGGATGCATATATAAGTTTAGGAAACTGCTTCTGTAAAGACCTAACAGCATCTTTAAAATTCAAAGAAAAATGTGTTGAGTCTGATATGGCATATTCTAACAAAACCCATGTTGAATAAAGTATAGTGTCACATCTTCCGCTAGACACTCGTCAACTCAGTAATCCAATTTCCTCAAAAGATCACTGACAATACTTCAGCAACTTGATTTGCAATTTCTAACTCCCTATTTTATCAATCTGTGGGATTAAGTGCTGGAATTTTTCATCTATATTGGGTTTCTCTTTCTTTATAACAATCAATCTACTACCTTCAGTTTCAGAGTATGTTAATTCCAAGGCTGTATCATATATACTGATTTTATAATGATGGTGGATTTATATCCTTTTTATTTACACTTCAAATTCCATAATTATTTCTATTTAACAACAAAGTTTTCTTAGTCATGTTGCAACTAATTACAGCTTTTATTCTGTAAAGTCCCTTTCCATTTCTTCGTGGACTGCAAATAAAACTAGTTCATACCATCTCCCTTCACAGAGCTGCATGACCTGCTACATGTCTCCTGCCAGTTCAACATTTCCTATGCTCAGCTCTGATGGTCTCAAACTATCTTGAATTTCTAACGTCTAATCATTTCCTAAGTAAATGAAATTCTCATTGTCCTCACACAAAGTCCCTGTAATGTCATGTTAAAATTGCACAAAAAATTCTTCATAAAGTAAAAATTTCTGCATAAAATGCAGAGCCACTAATGATATTAAGGAGTTTAATACTCCAAAAAAGGCGTTTTTAATTTGAAATATATATATATATATATCCAGTATAATATATTTAGACATATTTTAAGCACTCTTCCCCAAAGCACAGCAATTAAACTAATCAGAATTCAAAGACAACTCCATTAATGAAGATGTTTGGCACTGCAGCTTGTTGGTTGGGTGAGGTTGCTTTGACAAAGCACAAACATTGTCTAGAAAAAGAACATTTTGAGTTATTAAAATAGTTACTATCCCTACAGCTGTTAGTAAGTTGTTAGCAGGAAAGCATGTCCACTAATATAAGGCAGACTTGTGTTTAAAATCAGACTCTGCCCTCCGTTACTTATGTATGATTTGGGAAGTATACAGCAACATTTCTGTACACATTTTGTTCTGTTTAAAGTGAAAAGCTTTTATTTCAAAACATAATGTAGTAGTCACCACAGCCTGACAAACTCTATGCATCAAACACTCACCCACTCTCCCTTTGTGTGCAGTTGCCCCAGTCTCTGTTCCAGACACCTGGGGATATGGTGCAGACTTTCCTCAAGAATGTGCTCATCAGAATTAATCCCAACTCTGCTGCTTGTGCTAAAAATCAATGTTCTCAGTAACACAAGAAAATCAATGTTCTCAGTAACACAAGAATGAGAACACAATGTTCTCATTCTCTCCTCTCTGATCCCACTTATTTGTAGTCTCTATCATTCATTCCTTTTCTATCATTAGTAAGAAGATTGTTTATTCCTCAGAAAGTTTTCAGTTGCATACTATCTGCTCTAACTTGAGAAAGAAGAAGAAAGGAGTGTGTGGCTGGAGATTAAGGCCTTTCTTCCTCTGTGTTTTTGTCTTCTTTTCTTGGAAAGTTCTTTCCATACTGCCCTGAGAAGCTCCAGGTGTACATTGAATTGGTTTGCAATTGGAGCAGAAAGGATGATCTTTCTTAATATTTCAAGTTAATACACAGTTATTTCTCCTTGGCTTAAGATGCCCACATAGCCTATGTTTGGTCAATCTCTGTGTTCAACCTCTGTGTCATTCATTCCCCTGAAGACTGCAGGGACAAGATAAAACACCTGCACATTACATAGCCTGAATGTGGGAGAAAGTGGTTTTTCAGAGAAAAATCAATAGTGTTAACATAAAAAGAGAGAATGACTGATGAGCAGACAAAAATACAGCAGCTGTCCTGTGTATTGTGAATTATAACTTACCTGGACTGATAAATAAATGATGGCTGGAGTCATTATGAGTGACAGCATTCTTGTTCTGCAGACAGTATAAATCTGGATAAAATAAGCAATTCGTGGCTGAGATGATACAAGAATCCATCTTCCCTCACTTCACCAGCTCTGTAAGAGCATCTGAATCCTTGATTTTTCTCTCTGTATCATGGAGAGAGTCTACTGAAATCGTCAGTGGTGTCTTTAGAAAAATAGTCACAAACAAGATCCTAACAAACAGAATCCAACAAAACATCAAAAAAATTATACACCATGACAAATTGGGATTTATCCCAGGGTCTCAAGGCTGGTTCAATATATGTAAATCTAAAAATGTAATTCAGCACATAAACAAACTAAAAAAAAAACCATATGATTCTCTCAATTGATGCAGAAAATGCTTTTGATAATATCCAGCATCCCTTCATGATCAGAGCATTTAAGAAAATTGGTATAGAAGGGACATTTCTTAAACTAATAGAGGCCATCTACAGCAAACCCACAGCCAATATCACATTGAATGGAGCTAAATTGAAATCATTTCCACTTAGATCAGGAACCAGGCAAAGTTGCCCATTGTCTCCATTGCTCTTTAACATTGTAATGGAAGTTTTAGCCATTGCAAATAGGAAAGAAAAGGAGATCAAGGGTATCCACATAGGGTCAGAAGAGATCAAACTTTCACTCTTTGCAGATGAAATGATCGTATATCTGGAAAACAGTAGGGCTTCTACTACAAAAGTTTTAGAAATGATCAAGGAATACAGCAATGTCTCAGGCTACAAAATCAACACCCATAAATCTGTAGCCTTTATATATACCAACAGTAGCCAAGCTTAAAAAAAAATTAAGGACTCTATTCCTTTCACAGTAGTGCCAAAAAAGATGAAATATTTGGGAGTTTATCTAACAAAGGATGTGAAAGATCTGTATAAAGAGAACTATGAAACTTTAAGAAAAGAAATAGCTGAAGATGTTAACAAATGGAAAAACATACCATGCTCATGGCTGGGAAGAATCAACATCGTTAAAATGTCTATACTACCCAAAGTAATATATAAATTTAATGCAATTCCTATCAAAGCTCCATTGTCATATTTTAAAGGTCTTGAAAAAAATAATACTTCATTTTATATGGAATCAGAAAAAAACCTTGAATAGCCAAAACATTATTCAGAAATAAAAACAAAGCAGGAGGAATCATACAACCAGACCTGAGACTGTACTATAAATTGATAGTGATCAAAACAGCATGGTACTGGCACAAAAACAGAGAAGTAGATGTCTGGAACAGAGTAGAGAACCAAGAGATGAATCCAGCTACTTACCCTTACTTGAACTTTGACAAGCCAGTTAAAAACATTCAGTGGGGAAAAGATTCCCTATTTAACAAATGGTGCTGGGTGAACTGGCTGGCTATCTGTAAAAGACTGAAACTGGACCCACACCTTTCACCATTAACTAAGATAGACTCACTGGATAAAAGATTTAAACTTAAAACATGAAGCTATAAAAATACTTGAAGAAAGTGCAGGGAAAACTCTTGAAGAAATCGGCCTGGGTGAATGTTTTATGAGGAGGACTCCCCAGGCAATTGAAGCAGTATCAAAAATACATTACTGGACCTGATCAAACTAAAAAGCTTCTGCACAGCCAAGAACATAGTAAGTAAATCAAGCAGACAGCCCCTCAGAATGGGAGAAAATATTTGCAGGTTATACCTCTGATAAAGGTTTAATAACCAGAATCCACAGAGAACTCAAATGTATTAGCAAGAAAAGAACACGTGATCCCATCTCAGGGTGGGCAAAGGACTTGAAGAGAAACTTCTCTAAAGAAGACAGACGAACGATCTATAAACACATGAAAAACTCATCATCCTTAATCATCAGAGAAATGCAAATCAAAACTACTTTGAGATATCACTTAACCCCAGTACGAGTAGCCCACATAACAAAATCCCAAAACCAGAGATGTTGGCGTGGATGTGGAGAAAAGGTACACTTCTGCACTGCTGGTGGGAATGCACGCTAATACGTTCCTTCTAGAAGGATGTTTGGAGAATACTTAGAGACCTAAAAATAGACCTGCCATTCGATCCTATAATTCCTTTACTAGGTTTATATCCAGAAGACCAAAAATCACAATATAACAAAGACATCTGTACCAGAATGTTTATTGCAACTTAATTCAAAATTGCTAAGTCATGGAAGAAGCCCGAGTGCCCATCGACCCACGAATGGACTAGCAAATTGTGATACATGTATACCATGGAATATTATGCAGCCTTAAAGAAAGATGGAGACTAACTCTTTCATGCTTATATGAATGGAGCTGGAAGGTATTCTTTTTAGCAAAGTATCTCAAGAATGGAAGAAAAACTATCCAATGTACTCAGCCCTACTATGAAGCTAATTTATAGCTTTCATATGAAGGGTATTACCCAACTATAGCATGAGAATATGGAGAAAGGGCCAAGAGAGGGGAAGGGAGGGGGGAAGTCTGGTTGGAGGGAGGGTAATGAGTGGGGCTACACCTAGGGTGCATCTTAGAATGGGTACAGGCAAACCCTACTAAGTGCAGAATACAAATGTCTACATACAATAACTAAGAAAATGCATGAAGGCTATGTTGAACAGTTTAATGAGAATATTTCAGATTATATATGAAACCAGCACATTGTACCCCTTGATTGCACAAATGTACACAGCTATGATTTAACAATTTAAAAAAAGAGCCTAACACCAAAAAAAAAAAAAAGAAAGAAAGAAAGAAGAAAGAAAAATAGTCACAAAATGGAGGGATGTTGAGACCAACTTGAGATGGTCCTCCTCACCACACATGGGATTAGTATTCTTACTAGAAGAAGCATCTTTTTCATTAACTTTTTAAATGCATGTTCTTCCTAATGCAACAGATGACTGAATTTTTTTATTTTTTTTTTATTTAACTGATAAAAAAATGTGAATGCAATTTCTGGAGGAGAGGAAATTGGTGAAATACTAAGATGAAAATACTAATACTAATTTCTTCTGTAACTTGGCCATGAACACCCCATGGAATTAAGTGACAATTCAAATAGAAAGTTTTTTTTTCTACTTTCAGCCTGAAAAGTATAAGAAACTTATATATCAACCCTTTGCTTGTCGTATTCTTAACTGTTTTTGATTGCAGGGGAATATGAGAAGGAGAGTTCTTATGATTTTACTTTCAGTTTTTATAACAAGAAAATTAAGCTGCATAAATCCTTTTTTAAAGAAAAGTTGTTTCTAATTTCCATAATAAAATGTTCCTCCCTATTCATAATGTCAAACAGAAGATAAGTCTAAGCCCATAGCAGAATCTATAGCACCTGCATTTATTAGAGTAGCTGCATTTCACCAGTGCTGGAGCCTTGCCACTGTTTTACACTCAAACCTTGCACATAATTACGGCATTTTTGGTTTCTCATAAAAATATAAGCACCTGCTTGGTTGTGGTAAAAGAAGAGAAATGCCTCTTGGAAATTAAGTCTGTTGGATGACCAGATGGCTGTAGTTTTGTCGGCAAAGGATGAGTGAATTTTATGAAGAAACATCCTCTTTTCTTCCCAATATTCTCTAACAAAAAGACTTTTTTAATCTTACTTTGTATACATGTTTCCCAACATGAAAAACCCAGTTTGCTAAGCTTCACATGGCTTTTACAAACTCCAGACAATGTCTGAAAAATATGTCACAGCAAAGGAACTGTGAATGCCTCATCTCTTCCATACAACTTCTTTTTCTTGCTTTTTCTTTTCTTTTTTTTTTTTCTTTCTTTTTTTTTTTTTTTTTTTTGCAGTTTTGGCTGGGGCTGGGTTTGAACCAGTGGTCCTCCAGTATATGGGGCTGGTGCCCTACTTCTTTGAGCCACAAGCACTTCTTACTCAGGCATCGAGGAAGATACAGAGCCCTCTGGTGCCACTGGAGAAAAAGTTTAATACAGTATTTTGTGGGATGCAAATTTTAAAAAGTGTTAAGTTAAAGATTAAAAGTGCAGAACAAAATATTATTGTGTTTTGTCTTCTTAGAGTAGAATAGAAAGACGGTGGCCTTTTCTTTGACTCATGAAGTCCATCATTCCAGAAAAGCAAAGAGCAAAATGGTAGGGTTCTTTGGGAAAAAGAAAAAGTGGATTAATATTCACCATTAATCTGTTCCAGGCTTTGTGTGATAGAAGAAGGGCAATATTGAGAGGTTGATATCCAGGTACACACAGCAAGGTAGGCTGAGGGAAGGAATTAAAGAAGAAAATTCAAGCTAGGTAAAAAGACATTTTATCTGCCTAATACCTTAGATAACTTTTCATATGTATTGTAGGTTGGTCTGTCACATAGTAATACAAGTTCTATATAGAGAATGAAATCTCAGCTTTGTTTGCCTAGGCATATATTTGGAAGTATACATGTATACATGAAGTATACATTCCACAAAAGACTAATATCTAGAATCTATAAAGAACTAAAACAAATCAGCAAAGAAAAAATGGTGAAAACAAAATAAACAAACTCTGCCACATCAAAAAGTATAAAAATATCTGACCAGATTTTTTCCAAAGCTAATAAAAAAAATGGTCAATAAACATATGAAATAAATGTTCACAAGTAAGAGAAGAAGAGGTTGGAGCAACAGTTCTCGACCTGGGCTACCCACTGGACCACTTTAAAAAAGATAGTGATGCTGAGAGGCATAGCCCTGGGAGCACAGTAAGGAGGTGGTAAGCTGGACATAACATTTGATCTGATGAGTAGCAGAAATATAATGAATTAGGCAACCAGTTGGTAACAGCTGGCCCCCCGCATGGACTTCTGGGATGGAAGGAAGACTTTCTGGAGTTTTCGGTTGTTCAGGAAAGCTGTGCATTGAGTGGAACGATTGGAAGAGTGAGCAGACTCCAATAGTATACAGCAATCAGATTTGAATGCTGGTTTCAGTGGATTTTCCATAGGTTTGGTGGCTGGCAAGCCAGCCACATCGAGAACGTCTTGGTGGCCAGCGGACTGCCATTGTGGGAAAATCAAAAGAAGGTCTTAGCAGGGGTCTAAAACACAGATGTCTTGATTCTACCTGCCATTATCAGAACACCACTTTTGGAACAGGCTGAGGGACTCCTGCACCCCATGGGAACTGAAGTAAAGGGGCACTGTGAGACCTGTCCCTGAAGGATTCTTGTGAGCTTTGTGATTTCAACCCAGCATGGTCTGAATGCTGAGGAAACAATAAGGCCATCACTGAAGGCAGCTAAGTATGGAGTAAGGACCATAGAGGGTGCTGGCTGTACTCTCTGTCTCAAAAAAAAAAAAAAAATAGCATCACCTGGTATTCCAGTAACATATTGCAACAGACAGTCATCAAGAGAAAGGACGTCTGTTTAAAACAAAGGAGGCAGTGAGAAGTAAACAGGAAGACAAGGAGGTGAACAAGAAGAAAGAACACATGAGGAGGAACCAACAAAAAACTTTATGCAACATGAGAAACCAAAACAGTGGAACTACCCTAAGGAACCATGAGGCAGCTACTGCAGAAGACTCCACCTATAAAGAATTAATAGACTTGACAGAAAGGAAATTTAAAATATGGATGATAAAGACAATAAAAGTAATGGACAAGAAAATGGAAAGACAGAACCAAAAATCAGACAAGAAATTTATAGAATATAGAAAGGATATGTCAGAGCTTAAGAAAATGAAGAAGACAATAAGGGAATTTTCAGAGGCAGTAGAAAAATTTTTATATATAAAAAAAAAATTAGGCCATGGATAAAAAAGAACCTCAGAATTAGAGGCTAAAGTTTTCAAGTTAACCCAGGTAGTTAAAGAGACAGAAAAGAAGAAAGAGAAAGCAAAACATGTGCTTAGAGAACTATGAGACTCTATAAAGTCCAAAACTAATGGAAGCTCTCCTGGAGACTACCATAAATGAAAACTTCTCAGGTGGCACCTGTGGCTCAAAGGAACAGGGCACCAGCTCCACATACCAGAGGTGGTAGGTTTAAATCCAGCCCTGGCCAAATAAATAAATAAATAAATAAAAATAAATAAATAAATAATAAATAATAAAATAAAAATAAATGAAAACTTCTCAAGTTTTACTAAAGATCCTCACACACTCCTCTCTGATGGATATTGAATGCCTGGCTCATCTCAACTCATAAAGAGCCTCTCCAAGACACATAGTAATAAACCTGTCCAAAGTCAAGACGAAAAAAAAATCTGCAAGCAGCCAAGAGAAAGTGCCAATTGACCTACAGAGGCAGAGCCATTAGGATGACAACAGACTTTTCAATTGAAACCTTCCAAGCCAGAATATCATGGTCATCGACCTTTAACATTCTTTTAAAAAAAAAAAAAATCCAGGCCAGAATTCTGTATCCCAATAAAATAAACTTCAAAATTGATGGCAAAATCAAATCTTTTGCAGATATATAAGTACTGAGGAAATTTGCATCAACAAAACCAGCTCTACAGAAAATACTTAGACCTATTCTCAACACTGAACACCACAATGGACCACCAGCAAAGTGAACGCCCAGAAGATCGAAGTCAAAACTTAGCTTTCGTAATAGTTCAAAGGATAAAACTACACAACAGATTTTCACAAAACAAGATAAATAGAACTCCACCACATTTATTTATTCTCTCAATAAATGCCAATGGACTGAATTCATCCCTGAAGAGGCACAGGCTGGCAGATTGGATAAAAAAACACAAGCCATCCATATGCTGTCTCCAGGAGAGACACCTAGCCTTAAAGGATACATCAAATCTCAGGGTTAGTGTATGGAAACCAGTCTTTCAAGCAAATAGAAATCAGAGGAAGGTAGGGGTTCCAATCTTATTTTCAGATACAAGCGAATTTAAGGCAACTAAAGAAAGACAAAGATGGACACTTTATACTTGTCAAAGGAGCAGAACAACAAGAAGTCATTTAATTTTAAATATTTATGAACCCAGCTTAAATGCTCCCAGATTTATGAAACAGATCTTGATGGGTCTGAGCAAGATGATATCCCATTACACCATAATAGTTAGGGACTTTAACACCCCTCTGACAGATTTGGACAGATTCTCTAAACAGAAACTAAACAAAGATACAAAGGACTTCAATGGGATGCTAGACCAAATGGGATTAATAGACATATACACAAGACACCTTTCCAAAGCTAAGGAATATGCATTCTTCTCATCAGCCCATTGTACATACTCCAAATTTGACCACATCCTAGATACAAATCAAACCTCAGCAAAATTAAAATAATAGAAATTATACCTTGTATCTTCTTTTTTTTTTTTTTTTTCTTTCCCATTTTTTTTTTTTATTGTTGGGGATTCATTGAGGGTACAATAAGCCAGTTACACTGATTACAATTGTTAGGTAAAGTCCCTCTTGCAATCATGTCTTGCCCCCATAAAGTGTGACACACACTAAGGCCCCACCCCCCTCCCTCCATCCCTCTTTCTGCTTCCCCCCCATGACCTTAATTGTCATTAATTGTCCTCATATCAAGATTGAGTACATAGGATTCATGCTTCTCCATTCTTGTGATGCTTTACTAAGAATAATGTCTTCCACTTCCATCCAGGTTAATACGAAGGATGTAAAGTCTCCATTTTTTTTAATGGCTGAATAGTATTCCATGGTATACATATACCACAGCTTGTTAATCCATTCCTGGGTTGGTGGGCATTTAGGCTGTTTCCACATTTTGGCGATTGTAAATTGAGCTGCAATAAACAGTCTAGTACAAGTGTCCTTATGATAAAAGGATTTCTTTCCTTCTGGGTAGATGCCCAGTAATGGGATTGCAGGATCGAATGGGAGGTCTAGGTTGAGTGCTTTGAGGTTTCTCCATACTTCCTTCCAGAAAGGTTGTACTAGTTTGCAGTCCCACCAGCAATGTAAAAGTGTTCCCTTCTCTCCACATCCTTGTATCTTCTTAAACACATACAGAAGGCTGTAAAGGTGGAACTCAACTCCAACAAAAATGTTCAGCCCCACACAAAGACTTGGAAATTAAATAACCTTATGCTGAATGATAGGTGGGTTCAAGAAGAGATAAAAGAGGAAGTCATTAAATTCCTCAAACATAACAACAATGAAGAAATAAGTTACCAAACCTGTGGGATACAACAAAAGCAGTCTTAAGAGGGAAATTTATCCCATTAGATGACTATTTTTGAAAAACAGAAAGAAAGTGCATCAAAAAACTCATGAATTATCTTATGGAATTGGAAAAAGAAGAACAATCTAATCCCAAACCCAGCAGAAGAAAGGAAATAAACAAACTTAAATCAGAGATAAATGAAATTGAAAACAAAAGAATCATTCAGAAAATTAAAAAAACAAAAAGTTGTTTAAAAAAAATTAAATAGATAAACCTTTGGCCAGATTAACTAGAAACAGAAAAGTAAAATCTCTATTAACCTCAATCAGAAATGATAAAGGGGAAATAACAACAGATGCCACAGAGATACAAAAAAATTATCCTGAGTACTACAAGAAACTCTATGCCCAGAAATTTGGCAATGTGGAGGAAATGCATTAATACCTGGAATCATACCCTCTCCCTAGACTTAATAAGAAGAAATAGATCTCTTGAACAGACTATTTCAAGTCTGTTTTATTATTTCAAGAACTGAGCTCAAAGAAACAATAAAAAAATCTCCCAACGACAATGAAAAATGCCCTGGTCCAGATGGCTTCACACCAGAATGCTATCAAACTTTCAAAGAAGAGCTTCTACCCATACTGCAGAAGTTATTTAAAAAAATTGAGAAGGAAGGAATCTCCGGTACACATTTTACAAAGCAAACATCACCCTGATGCCAAAACCAAGAAAACACCCAATTCTCCTATAAAGGAGAATTTATGATCAATTTTACTAATGAATATAGATGCATATATAGATGTATAGACTACAGCTACACATAAAAAAAAAGTTAATTCATTACGATCAAGTAGGTTTCATCCCAAGGATGCAAGGCTGGTTTAACAATGCAAGTTCTTAAATGTAATTCTCCATATCAAAAGAAGCAAAAGCAAAACCATATGATCCTCTCAATAGATGCAGAAAAACATTTGATGAAATTCAGCACCCTTTTCTAATTAAAACACTTAAGAATGTAGGCATAGGTGTCACATTTTTTAAACTTATTGAAGCCATCTATGACTTCAATTAGCTAATATTATACTGAATGGAGTAAAACTGCTTTTCCACTTAGAACTGGAACCAGACAAGCTTGTCCTCTATCACCATTAGTATTCAACATAGTGCTGGAAGTTCCAGCCAGTGCAATCAGTCAAAAGAGAAGGAAATAAAGGGCATCCAAATGAGTGCAGATAAGGTCAAACTCTCCCTCTTTGCTGACGATATGATCTTATACTTAAGAACCCCAAAGACTCAACTGCAAGACTCCTGGAAGTGATCAAAAAATACAGCAATTTCTCAGCATATAAAATCAATGTCCACAAGTCAGTAGCCTTCGTATATGCCAATAACAGCCAAGATGAGAGGCTAATCAAGAACACACTTCCCCTCAGAATAGCCTAAAAAAAAGTGAAATACCTAAGAATATACATAACAAAAAAGGTGAAGCACCTCTACAAGGAAAATTATGAAACCCAAAGAAAAGAAATAGCAGAAGATATTAACAAATGGAAGAACATACCATGCTCATGGCTTGGAATAATCAACATTGTTAAAATGTCTATACTTCTCAAAGCAATCTACAAATTTAGTGCAATCCTCATTAAAATACTGTCATCGTATTTCCAAGATTTAGAAAAAAATAATTCATTTTGTATGGAACCAGAAGAAACCCTGTATAGCTAAAGCAATTGTTAGTAATAAAAACAAAGCTGGGGGTGTCACCTTGCCAGACTTTCAGCTATACAACTAAGCCACAGTGATCAAAACAGCATGGTATTGGCACAAAAATAGAGATGTAGCAGACCATATAGCTTATGGGAAGGAGAAGCAAGAGTTAAGCTCAGAATACTCTGTAATTATAAAAAGAATACCTGTAACATCTCAGTAATATAACACCTTGGTGATAAGGGCATGTGGAAGGGATTTGGCTCTCCTTGACACAAGAGCTCACAAGATGAGAACATCAGTGATTGGCAGTCTCTACACCTGTGGTGCTAAGAGCCACAGGATTACGTCTATAAGAAAGAGCTGCAGGAGAAGGCAGTCAGGGAGCATCTACACATTCTTTCACAGACTCTCTCACTCTAACTCATTCACTCCTCCTGCCTGCAGGGCATCTTCCCAGCATCTCTCCCAGAAGACTGCTAAGATTTACTCTTCTACTGAGACTGTTTCTCTCCCTCAAAAACTGTTTCTCTCTTTCTCTCTCTCCTTTCTGCTAAGGCAAATAGCCCTCAAACACCTAAGGGTAATTATTTCCGAGCAAGACAGCACAACAATCAGTGTCCAGACAATAGATAAACCGGGGTGGAGACCTGGCCAGTCCCAGCCTCAACATAGAAAAATTGACATTTGGAACTGAATAGAGAACCATGCTATTAAACTAAGATCTTACAGCCACTTGATCTTTGATAAACCAAACATGAACATACCCTGGAGAAAAGAATCCTATTCAACGAATGGTGCTGGGAGAACTGGATAACCACATGTAAAAGACTGAAACTGGACCCATTCTTCTCACCACTTACAGAATTTATTCACGATGGATAAAAGATTTAAATGTAAGGCATGAAACAATAAAAGTCTTCCAAGAAAGTGTGGCAAAAACACTTGAAGATATCCACCAGGGGAAAGATTTTATGAAGAAGATGTTTGTGGCAATTGCAACAACAATAAAAATAAACAAATGGGACTTAATTAAATGGAAAAGCTTCTGTATAGCTAAGGAAACAACAACCAAAACAAGCAGACAACCTTCAGAATGGGAAAGGATATTTGCATATTATGAATTAAACAAAAACTTGATTTCTAGGATCTATAGAGGACTCAGATTAATCAATAAAAAAGACCCCAAAATACAGAACTTCAATTAATCCACAAGAAAAAAACCAACAATCCCATACATCAATGGGGAAGAGAGATGAATAGAATCTTCTCTAAAGATGACAGACAAATGGCCAGCAAACACATGAAAAAATGCTCATCATCCCTAATTATTAGAGAAATGCAAATTACAACCATTCTCAGATGTCACCTAACCCCAGCAAGAATGGCCTATATCACAAAATCTCAAAACTGCAGATGCTGGGCAGATGTGGAGAGAAAGGAATACTTTTATACTGTTTGTGGGACTGCAAACTAATACAACCTTTTTGGAAGGAAGTATGGAGAAACCTCAAAGAACTCAACCTAGACCTCCCGTTTGATCCTGCAATCCCATTACTGGGCATCTATCCAGAAATAAAAGAAAAAAAAACCTTATTATTATAAAGACACTTGTACTAGGCTGTTTATCACAGCCCGATTTACAATTGCCAAAATGTGGAAACAACCTAAATGTCCTTCAACCCAGGAATGGATTGGCAAGCTGTGGTATATGTATACCATGGAATATTATTCAGTCATAAAAAATTGGAGATTTTGCAGCATTTGTACTAACCTGAATGGAGGTGGAGCACATTATTCTTAGTGAAGCATCACAGGAATGGAGAAGTATGAATCTATGTATTCAATTTTGATATGAAGACAATTAATGACAAAACAAGAAAAGATAAGAAAATATTGACTAATTCTCACATAAATTGGATTTAATTTTGACCAAAGTACATTACTTAAACATTAATTTTTAATTCAACTTGTTAGTATGTTGTTTAGGATATTGCATCCTCATTGATAAGGGACATATGTTTGTAATTTCCCCTTTGTAATAATATATATTCCCCAATTTTAATATCAGGTATACCCAGATCAAGTAGAATGATTTTGAAGTATTTATTCTTTTTTTATTGTCTATAATATTTGGCATGTTTTTCATGCTATAATATTTGGTGCTATAATTTGGTGCATGTTTTTCATGCTATAATATTTGGTCTGTTTTTCAAAATTATCTTTTACTTTTATTTACAAATATTACTTGTCTATTTTTTGAGACTTAAATAAAATAGTAAGAAGTTAACTGATGACTCCATACTGAATCTCAGAGTCAAAGAATTCTGTAATAAACATATTTTTATTTGACAAAGCAAATGTTACTTTCTTTGCATCATTATTATCATTATTATTGTTATTGTTTAATATTTCAATGTAGCAATTATCTGATTCATTTTCTGATTATATTTATGTTCATTCGTTCTTTACAAGGTTTTTGTTTCTAGTCCTTATCTGAAATATTGTTATTTTTATTAAATTTTAAGCCTTTTTAATTTTGTGAAGGAAAAAAACCACATGTATATGTAAAAATAAAAAAAAGACCCCCCCAGATCACATATATCACTTGGCAAGAGACATAAATAGAACCTTCTCTAAAGAAGACAGGTGGATAGCTAAAAAAAAAAAAAAAAAAAAAAAAGAAAAAGAAAAAATGCTCATGATTCCTAATCATCAGAGAAATGCAAATCAAAACTACCCTGAGATATTACCTAACTCCAGTGAGAATCACAAAGTCTAAATGCTGCAGATGCTGGCGTGGATGTGGAGAGAAGGGAACACTTTTACACTGCTGGTGGGACAGTAAAATAATACAACCTTTTGAGAAGGAAGTATAGAGAATCCTCAAAGAACTCAAATTACACCTCCCATACGATCCTGCAATCCCATTACTAGGCATCTATCCAGAAGAAAAAAAGTCCTTTTATCATAAGGACATTTGCACTAGACTGTTTATAGCAGCTCAATTTATAATTGCCAAAATGTGGAAGCAACCTAAATGCCCACAAACCCAGGAATGGATTAACAAGCAGTGGTATGTGTACACCATGGAATACTATTCAGCCACTAAAAAAGATGGATACTTTACAGCTTTTGTATTAACCTGATTGGAGGTAGAACACATTCTTCTTAGTAAAAGCATCACAAAAATGGAGAAACAAGAATCCAGTGTACTCTATTCTAATACGAAGGCAGTAGATGATCTAATACAAAGGGGTGCTATGTATCCACATAATAAAACATTTATACCCCTTCAATATTTTGAAAATAAAAAAAAATAAGTGAAATATTTGAAATGATACTTTCCAAAAAGAAACTATGCATATACAGTAAACACATGAAAAAGTGTTCCATTTCACTAATAATAATATACATTTGAAGTGTTATATGCATATGAAAATCATAATAAAATATAAACTATATAGTCTATCTAAAGGATACAGACATAACAAAAAGTTAACAAAGATGTGGAGTAAATGGTGTGAGTGTATAATGATAGACAACTTTAAAGAAAGACCTGGTAATTTCTTTTTTTCTTACTTTTTTTATTAAGTCATTTGTACATAGATCATGAATACATTTATGCCATTCTGTGATTCAATGTGTTAATTGTTTATACAAATTGGAGTGCTTATATCCTACTAATTAACATAGCCTTCTCCTCATTTACCCAATTACAGTGTTAAGACATTTGTGTTCTATGCCCGATAGATCCAGCTTATACTTGCAATATGCTCCATAGGTGTGGTCCCCCTATTAACCCTACGTCTGTCAATCCACTCCCCTCCCTTCCCTTCTCCTTCCCCTTCCCTCCTTCATCCTGGGATATATTTGTGATTCATCTTTCATATGAAAGTGTGAGTGATTATAAATTGGTTTCATAGTAGTACATTGGATATTTTTTCCGTTCATGAGATACTTTACTAATAAGAATATTTTCCAGCTCCATCCATGTAAACATAAAAGAGGTAAAGTCTCCATCTTTTTTACTGCTGCATAGTATTCCATGGTATATATATACCACAATTTATTAATCCATTTATGGGTCGATGGGCACTTGGGCTTCTTCCATGACTTGGCAATTATGAATTTTTTCTGCACTGCCAAGAATACACTAAGAAAAGCAAATAGACACCCCTGGTAATTTCTTATAAATTGAAAATATAACTAAACTATCACCTAGAATTGTAGCTCTAAGGTATTACACAAGAAAGAAAATATACAACCATACACACAATTTGTTCTTTCATGTTTATAGTAACTTTATTCATAAGGGAAAAACTGAAAACAGCAGAAGGCAATATTCAGAGGGCAATAATCATTCTGGTTATATTCTTCCAATGTAACAGTAACCAGCAGTAGATGAGGGTGCTGTGCAGATGTCTGGAACAACACGGGTGGGTCTCAGTTGTTCATGATTGCTTTCATTTTGTTGTTGTTGTGGTGGTTTGGCTGGGGCTGGGTTCAAACCCACCACCCTTGGTATATGGGGCTGGAGTCCTACTCACTGAGCTACAGGCACTGCTTTATTTTTTTTATAGTAATTTCTGACAAGGAGAATTCAAATTTAAAAACTGATCAATCCTAACCTTAGAAATGCTTTCTCATTTCTTCTGTAGATAAATACAGCAGCACCTCTGTAAGTCAACCATTCAAGGGACTGTGTGTCAACACAAAGCGGTTCAACATAAAGCGGTTATCAACACAAGGAACCAGTGCTACTGCACCAATTCATTCATGTCAAATCTATGAAAATAAGGTCAACTTAAGGAAGTGATCAGTGTGGGGACGTGGTCAACCATGAAGCTTCTGCTGTAGCCCCTTAATTGCTTTTAGTTGTTACAGATTCATTTTTCAAATTGTAAAACCCATCTACAATTAAGTATGGATGATGATCTGAGGCAAAATTCTAATGTCATGTTTATCCAAATAATCATTTTCCTTAGCATCTTTATGAAGTAACTCTTTCCCCACTTATTTATAATAATGTTTGTATTACTTATAAAAATTCTCACACACTAAGTTTATTGTGGTCTTGTCTTTACTTTTCTATTCACTGTAATTTTGTGCAATAATAACATAATTTTTAACTGTGGTTACTATTTACTCAGCATCAGATGTACTGTCTTGTACTTTTCTCAACAATAAACATTGCACACGTTCAGATAAATCAATCTGCCACAGTCCTTCCTTTGATGCACATGTTTTTCACTAGCTGTTTTCTCTTCTTACTACCTTGTAAAAGATGCCCATTTTGTTAACCTGACATATGTGACTTATCTTGAAGTCAAATATTTTTAAGACTAAAATACAGTCACTTGTTTCTAGGGAGTTTTTGAACTCACTGAAACTTGGTACATTATTAACTTGTTCTTATGGCTACTTACACAGAAGTTTACTAGGATATAATTTAAACATTTAAATAGCAGAGATATTTTTGTAGTTTGGGTAGAGAATGCAGAGATTCTGATTTTCGAATGGACTTGCAGGAAAAATAAGTCAGTATGTTTTTAAAGCTAGGGAGAATCTCAGATACACTTAGTACAAAATCATCTGTTCCTCGTAGGTGAAGAGAGGTGCAGATATGAGGCATCTTGTATAATGTCAAGATGCCTTTTGCATGTGGCTGAGTCAAGGTAAGAGCATAGGTATTCTCAGTCCCTTATCAATTTTCTTTCTACCCAACAGGCTACCTCCACAAAATAAACATATTTGCATGTAGCTGAGACTCTCACCTGCAGAACTGGGCAGCTGATGTCTTATTAGAAAAAAGATAATGGTGGAGAGACGAAGCCACCAAGGAGACCAATTAGAATGCATACAGGTTTGATATGTCCAAAAGAAGGTACTTTAAAGGGAGAGTGTGCTCATTAAACTCATCACTTGCTAACCCAGCCGACAGACACACCCTCTCCTCTGTTCCAGCCCCAAGCTGACTGCCAACAGCAGCCACTCTGATGATGAAAGCAGCTAAGCCCTGGTAACCCCCAACTGTCTCATTGTCTAGGATCTGGAGATAGAAGAGAAATGCAGACGTTCCATCATCTTAAAATGCAGTTGGAATATTTTTGAGAAACTATTGTTCAGGAGTTGAACTTCTAAATCTCCAAGGCTGTGCCACACAGGGGAACTTTTTCATCAAAAAAAGTGCACATGCAGTGGATAGGAAATGGCAAACGTGTGAGAAAATTATAGCATTTTTCTGAGATGACTCTTTGAACAAATCATTTCCACAGAGAGGGCTTTGCCACTCGGGAAGACCTGTTATTACAAAAATGCCAGATTTAACATGCAGTTTGAAAACTCTTGAATGTGCATTGGGAGTTCACAATTCTACCTGCAGAAGCACTGTTACTTTGGGAGAAGAAAATAGTTTTCTTCATATGAATGTAAATAAAAACACGTTAGCTTAGCTACTAATGCCATAAATAATTTTATATATAATATGTACATATAAGTAATTTCATTTATCTATCACTGTATAACAAAAATTACATACTATATTATCAACAATAACATAGGCAACAATTTTCTTAGCTTATTTTTCTAGAAAAACAATCTAACAATCTATCTTCCATACAGCAATTATTGTAGCCTTAATTCTATAGATGACAGATCTTGTTTGTCTTGGAAAGCTTATCCATGCTTTATCTTTGATCTACTCCACACACAAGTGTTCTTTTAAATAGTCAATACCTTCCCTGCTCTGCAGGAGCAGACACGGGTACCCAGTTTATTTCAAGGGGATCATGAGCTTGTGTGGATTTGACACAGTCATTCCTGCTAAATGACATAGGATGGTAGAGCTGAAGGAAATACCACACAGAAAATAAGTCTAAGTCTTAATTCTATTCAATTTGCTGTTGTGAATTAAGGCTTATTCTGAAAATTTTCTTTATTGGTTAGAAAACTAAATAGAAATAGAAACTAAATTCATGAAAATAGAAAATGAATTAATAACTCCAGGATTCTTTTACCCTCTCCACAAAGACCACCCCCACCCCTGCCTCTTCATTCCAGGAGATTAGAGAGTAATTCAAGATTTGCAGTAGGTTATCTTCAGGTTGGAAGGTTTGCAAAAATCCAAAGCCAATAGTTCAGAAAGATTTTTTATTGTGAGTGAAAGAAAACATGAAAACTAGAAGGATTAGAGTCAATATAAGGCCTACAATTATGTGTATGAGAGAATATATTATATACATAATTCTGTATACATGCAATTATGTATGTACATACATGCACTTGGTACACATGTCGTATGATTCTCCAATCTTGTTAGCATTTACTGCAGAAATGCACACTTAGGTCTTGCTAATCCTGTTTATCACTGAGTGGTCTGCTTGCTACTGTCCAAGCACCCAGAGAAACTGCTCAGACCCACCAAGGTGAGAGTCTCTGCTCTTCCCACTAAGTGGCCCATGGCTGTAGGATCCCCAGGTTAACTGTTTGGTGTGGAGAGTAACCTATTGCTTGTGACTATGAACTTAAATTCCTGCAACTGGATTTTAATCTAGTTTAGGAACTAACTGTTTTTTTTTTTTTTTACTCTAAAAAATTATCTTGTGGTTACTAGTATAAGTTTGACTAATGATAATAGTTTTTGACTAATGATAATAAGTTTGACATAATGATAATCTCATAGAAATAAAAAAATAAATTAAGAAAAATTCCTATTTTAAAACAGATTCAGATGGCAAGATGGCCAAGTGGAGCCAAATTTCAACAGAAGCTCCTGTTCAGAGAGAAGGATATTACCAAAAAGTACCCAGTAAAGCTGAAGACTGGGAGCCAAGCTGAAAGAGAAGAGTGATAACTGCACGTCACCTCTGCTAGGACAAGCTGCAATCCCAAGAAAGCAAATTTCAGGCACAAAACTCATTCCAAAGGAGAAGTGTCCACCCTCTCCCCAAGAGAGGTTTTTTTTTTTTTTCTCACTCTGGGTTTTCTATAGGCCAGTGGTGAACTGAGGACCTCTTGCCTCACCCCATGAGACAGAGTTGCAGGAAGCAGGAACTACCTTTCCAGATGGACCCTGCTGTGACTCTGAGCACTCTATTGCCAGGCATGAAAGTTGAACTAACATTATTCCTGCCATTTTGAACTTCCAGTTCACCCTTCCCCCCTTGCATGATGGTCCAGAAGCCTAACCCCTGCAGAGTCCGGAAAGTCTGCAGTTCATTGCCAGGACCAGGCACTGCAAGGGCCATGGTAGAAAAGCTGCACTGTAACAGTGAGCCCAGAAGTAGTGCAGACAGACAAAGGGGGGAGGGGGGCTATCATACTTGGCTCTGTGAAAGTGCAAACAAGCTGTGAGAGGAAGCTTGCCACCCACGCACCCCACACCCCACCTTGTCAGAGATGTGAGCTCTGCCCTGCTAGAGCTTCTGCGCCTTACCACCGTGCACCATAAGCTCCAAGGGCCATCCACCCCGCACTCCCAGAGCTGCCACTCCAGCCGCCTCCCTGGCCATGGGAGCCACCTGGGAGCCAAGCCAGGGACACCTCCCATAAAGACTCAGCAACAGTAGAGGATCCCATAGGTGTCTAATTTTGGAGAGACATCTCCCCAACTCTGAGGACTGCTAGAGGAAGCCACACCTCACCCTATAGGGATACCAGTGCTGCAGAGGGGCTGGGGCAAAGGCGCAAAGGCTGAGGGAGAAAATCATTTGCTGACTTGTTATCCTCAGGTTCAGACCGAGATCAGGTAGTACACTCCCCAGTTGCCATTGAGTACCCAAGGCAGGCCGGCTTCAGCTCTCCCTGCCAGCTGGTAGAAGAGGGTGGTGGCCAGCCCAAGGGGGCTTTGACTTTCCTTTGACTCTGGCAGGCGCAAAGCCCTGCCACATCTGCTTATTATAGGGAAAAGTACCACAGATCCATGGAATTATCAGTGACTGGGCATGAAAGAGGTGCAGGGTGGAAAAAGAGACACCAGCCCCCCTGGTCCAACTCTGCTACTGGAAGGGCCTTTATGAATCCACAGAGCACAGGAGTGAGCCACACTTGAGCAGCCAATAGACCTCTGCTATCTAGTTGCTGGAGACCTTTCAAACTCTCCCACTTGAGAGTTGGTACTGACTGGGTCAATTGGTTTGGAACTCCTGACCTGGGCCAATCACCTAAGAACCCTCCAAGGTGGTACCCTGGTTGGGTGGTAGTGGGAAGGGTTGATTTTCCTCTTACAGTTGTTTCCTGTGGAGGGCAGGGTGTCTTAGTTGCTTGATTTCTCCACAGCTGAGATTTTAACCCAGTGTCACTTTGTCATTGGACAAAGACCAGCTGAATACAAGACAGAGCCACCTTACTCCACCACACTAAGAAGATCCCCAGAGGCTCAGACTGTAATATTGTATGAATCCTTTGCAAAGCTTGTGGGGAAAAAGCCACAGTCACCAGTCCAAGATCCTTGGCAAAAGACTAGTTAACGACAATTCCAGGAGCCCCCTGTCCAATTTCACCTTACCTGTTCATCTAGCCAAACAGTGAAAAATAATCATGGGGCAGAATCAGAAGAAAAATTCTGGCAATGTGAATAATCAGAGTACATCAAGTCCCCTAAGGAAAGAAAAAGCATACACACCAGATGATGCCATTCATAAACAATGGCTGAGAAATAGAGTTCAGAATTTGGATAGAAAATAAGATTAACAGAATGGAAGTAAAGTTGGAATTAGAAAATCTAGGAATAATTCAAAAGTTGTCTCAAGAATTTAATGAATTCAAAGACAAAATCACCAAAGATTTTGACACATTGAGAAAAGAATTTTTAGCCCTCTAAGATCTGAGAAATACAGTAGAATCCGTCAGTAACAGAATGGGGCAAACAAAAGAAAGAATATCTGACATAAAAGACCAAGCTTTTAAATGCTCCAAAATGCTCAAAGAGAAAGAGAAGTGGAGAGCAAAAAAGAATCATTCTCTTAGAGACCTGTGGGACTACTTCAAAAAAGCAAAATTCACCTTATAGAAATCCCTGAAAGAGAAGATGTTCCAAGAGGCCCAGAAGCTTTACTCCAAGAGATAATCAAGGAGAACTTTCATAACATAGCAAGAGATTCTGAAATTCAGACAGCAGACAGTTTCAGAAATCCAGCATGACTCAATCCAAATAAAGGATCTCCCAGACACATTATAATTAACTTTAACAAAGTGAATATGAAAGGGAAAATTCTGCAAGCAGCCAGACTTAAGAAAATCATAATGTACAGGGGAAGAATATTAGAATGACTGCAGATCTCTCTGCTGAAACTTTTCAAGCCAGAAGAGGATGGTCATCAACTTTCAACCTTCTAAAACAAAACGACCTTCAACCTAGAATCTGTATCCAGCTAAACTGAATTTCATTTATGATGGATAAATTAAATACTTTAATGACATTCACATGTTGAAGAAATTTTCCATAACTAAACCAGCTCTTCTCCACAATGACCAGCACAATGCTCTACCATCAAAGTAAACTTACTCAAAAAATTTGATCAAATCCCAACTTCCATAGTGGTGAAAGATTTAAAAATGTCCACTGAACATTTGAAAAACTCGACACCCAAATGGCTTAAATTGTCCTCTATAAAGGCACAGGTTGGCTGACTGGATACAAAAACTCAGGTCAGATATCTGCTGCATACAAGAATCTCATCTTACCTTAAAAGTTAAATATAGACTCAGGGTGAAGGGATGGACATCTACAATTCAGGCAAATGGAAATCAGAAAAAAGCAGATGTTACAAATTTATTCTCACATACAATAGACTTTAAACCAGCAAAGTAAGAAAAGATAAGGATGATTGCTTCATTTTTGTGAAGGGAAACATTCAACAGGATGAGATTTCAATTGTTAATATTTATACATGCAACTAGAATGCTCCTCAATTTATAAGAGAAACCAAAACAGACATGAGCAAATTGATAACTTCCAACACTATAATAGTTGGAGATTTTAACACCCTGATGGCAGTGTTGGATAGATCCTCCAATAAGAAACTAAGAAAATAAATTCTAGACTTAAACTTAACCATTCAATAATTGGATTTAACAAACATCTACAGAACATTTCATCCTAACAAAACTGTATACACATTCTTCTCATCAGCCCATGGAACATCCTCCAAAATTGATCACATCTTAGGTCACAAGTCTAACCTCAGCAAATTTAAAAGAAAAGAAATTATTCCTTGTATATTCTCGGACCATCATGGAATAAAAGTTTAAATCAATAACAACAGGAATCTGAATACTCATACAAAACCATAGAAACTAAATAACCTCATGCTGAATGATAGCTGGATCATAGATGAGATTAACAAGGAAATTAGCAAACTTTTGGAACAAAAAAATAATGAAGACACGAATTAGCAGAACCTCTGGGATACCACAAAGGCATTCGTGTTGCAAGCCTTCCTCAAAATAACAGAAAGAAAGAAAGTAAACAACTTAATGAGACATCTCAAGCAACTGGGAAAGAAAGGATATCTCAACCCAAAACCCACCAGAAGAAAAGAAATAACTAAAATTAGAGCAGAATGAAATGAATTTAAAAACAAAAAAATTATACAACAGATCAATCAATCAAAAAGTTGGTTTTTTGAAAATGTCAATAAAATAGATAAACCTTTGGATAACCTAACCAGGAAAAAAAAAAGAGTAAAATCTCTAATTTCATGAATCAGAAATGGCAAAAACAAAATAACAATAATTTCCTCAGAAATTCAAAAAATCCTTAATGAATATTACAAAAGTTCTGTTCTCAGAAGTATGAAAATCTAAAGGAAATAGACCAATACTTGGAAACATGTCACCTTCTTAGAATTAGCCAGAAAGAAGTGGAGGTGTTGAATAGGCCTATATCAAGTTCTGAAATAGCATCAACTATACAAAATCTCCCCAAAAAGAAAAGTCTGGGAGCAAATTGCTTCACATCAGAATTCTACCAAACCTTTAAAGAGGAACTAGTACCTATATTACTTAATCTTTTCCAAAACATCAGAAAAGAAGGAATACTCGCCAACAAATTCCATGTGGTAAATATCACGCTCATCCCCAATCCAGGAAAAGACACAATAAGAAAAGAAAATTATACACCAATATCTGTAATGAATATTGATGCAAAAATATTCAATAATATCCTAGCAAACAGAATCCAGCAACACATCAAACAAATTATATATCATGACCAAGTGGGTTTTATCCCAGGGTCCCAAGGATGGATCAATATACATAAATCTATAAGCATAATATATCACATAAACAAAATAAAAAATAAAGACTATATGATTCTCTCAATTGATGCAGAAAAAACTTTTGATAATATCCAGCATCTTTCATGATCAGAACACTTAAGAATATAGGTGTAGAAGGAACATTTCTTAAACTGATACAGGCCATCTACAGCAAACCCACAGCCAATATCATATTGAATGGAGTAAAGTTGAAATCATTTCCACTCATATCAGGAACCAGGCAAGGTTGCCCATTGTCTCCACTACTTTTTAACATTGTAATGGAAGTCTTAGCTATCATATCAGGCAAGAAAAGGCAATTAAGGGTATCCAAATAGGCTCAGAGGAGATCAAACTGTCACTTTTTGCAGATGATATGATTGTATATCTGGAAAACCCCAGGGACTCAACTACAAAACTCTTAGAAGTGATGAAGAAATACAGCAATGTCTCAGGATACAAAATTGATACTCACAAATCTGTAGCTTTTATGTGTGTGTATATATATATATACAATAGTCAAGGAGAAAAAAGAATCAAAGACTCTTTGATTGGGTAGTATGATATGTCCATACTACCCAAAGCAATCTACAGATTTAATGCAATCCCCATTGAAGCACCACTGTCATACTTTAAAGATCTGGAAATATTAGTACTTTGGAATATAGAAACAGAAAAAAACCTAAAGTAGCCAAGACATTACTCAGAAATAAAAACAAGTCAGGAGGAATTACTCTACCAGACTTCAGACTATACTATAAATCTATAGTGATCAAAACAGCATGTTACTGACACAAAAATAGAGAGGTAGATGTATGGAACAGAATTGAAAAAGAAGAGATGAACCCAGGCACTTATTGTCATTTCATCTTTTATAAGCCTATCAAAAATATAAATTGTGGTAATGATTCCCTATTTAACAAATGGTGCTGGGTGAATTGGCTGGCGACTTGTAGAAGACTGAAACCGGACCTACAACTTTCTCCTCTAATAAAAATGGACTCTCACTGGATAAAAGATCTGAAACTATAAAGATTTTTGGAGAAATTTCAAAGGAAACACTTGAAAAAATTTGGCCTGGGAGAATACTTCTTGAGGAGGATCCCCCCTGGGCTTTTGAAGCAATACCAAAAATAAATTACTTAGATCTAATCAAACTAAAAAGCTTCTTCACTGCCAAGAACACAGTAAGTAAAGCAAGTAGACAGCCCTCAGAATGGGAGAGGATATTTGCAGGTTATATTTCTGACAAAGGTCTAATAACCAGAATACACAAAGAACTCAAACTTGTTAATAAGAAAAGAACAAGTGATCCCATTTCATTGTGGGCAAGGGACTTGAACAGAAGCTTCTCTGAAGAAGACAGGCACATAAAAAAAATGCTCATCATCTTTAACCATAAGAGAAATGCAAACCAAAACCACTTTGAGATATTATCTAACTCCAGTAAGAGTAGCCCACATTGCAAAATCCCCAAACTACAGATGTTGGTGTGGATGTGGAGAAAAGGGAACACTTCTGTACTGCTGGTGGGAATGTGAGCTAGTATGTTCCTTTTGGAAGGAAGTTTGGCGAACACTCAGGGATCTAAATGTAAACCTGATGTTTGATCCTGCTATTCCTCTACTGGGTGTACATCCAAAAGACCAAAAATCTTTGCAACAAAGATATTTTCACCAGATTGTTCATTGCAGCTCAATTCATAATTGCCAAGTCATGGAAGAAGCCCAGGTGCCCATCGACCCGTGAATGGATTAACAAATTGTGGTATATGTATGTATACCATGAAATACTATGCAGCATTAAAAGAAGATGGAGACTTTACCTCTTTTATGTTTACATGGAAGGAAATGGAAAATATTCTTATTAGTAAAGTATCTCAGGAATGGAAAAAATATCTAATGTACTCAGTACTACTATGAAACCAATTTATAATCACTCGCACTTTTATATGAAAGATGAATCACAGCTATATCCCAGGGTGAAGGAGGGAAGGGGAGGTGGTTGGGAGGGGTGGGAAGTGGTTTGATAGAGGGAAGGTAAACGGTGGGACCACACCTATGGAGCATATTGCAAGGGTACAAGTTGGATCTAACAGGTGTAGAACATAAATGTCTTAACACAGTGATTAAACAAATGAGGTGAAAGCTATGTTAATTAGTTGAATGTTTGCGAAACTTGGTAAATGTAGAATGTAAATGTTTTGGCACAGTAACTGAGATAACGCCAGAAAGGCTATGTTAACCACTGTGATAAAAATGTGTCAAATGGTTTATGAAGCGAGTGTATGATGTCCCATGATCATATCAATGTATACAGTTATGATTTAATTTAAAAAAATAAATAAAACTACTTTGATAAAGGGGAAAAAATGTAAAAAAAAAAGAACTCCAATTTGTACAAAAAGTCAACACATTGAATCCCACAAAGGCATGAATGTATTTATGATCTATGTGTATATGACTTAATAAAAGAAAAAAAAAAGGCAAATTCAGGAAGATGACTGAATAATAAGGTAGCCATAAGTTTTTTTTAAAGATCTAATATATTTTTATACTGAGCAACTAATATGGAACTAATATCCTAATATTAGTAGGATATATTGATATGACATGTTTTATGAAATTGTTATAATGTGAGTTTACAAGCTGTGCAGTTTTTACATTATGACATCTACAAGAGCATAAATTTAACTCTACATAGTGATCACATGACTATAAATTAGAATGTTCTACTAGTAATAATACTTAAAAGCTCTGTGAATACTTTGCAGTGCCTATGTGAAATAAGACATATATACTAATTTCTATATACCTCATTTATATTAGATGATAAAGACATAGAACTTTGCCTGGTATTTCAAAAAAGAAGGAAGTGAGATTGAAATTGAATAACACTTTTAAGACTTTGTGGTTGGAAAGTGTCAAAGCCAAGCATTGAACTCAAGTCTTTTTGTTCCTTTCACAGGGCTCTGGGTACCAAGTAGCATTTCCTTTCATCACGACAGTGTAGCACAGTTTGAGTTCTATTATGAACCAGTGACTAAATCTCTTACATGGGCTTAAAGTAAAACACGCTATACTAAAATACTAAAGTTACTAAGCTCCAGATGTCGTTTTACTAGGACTAAAATAATCCTGTGCAATGTACAATTCTTTTCAATTCCCAAATCTTCAAGTGCCAAATACATGCATTTCATAAGAAATGAGGCATTGTCCTATTTCATATGTTCAGAGGGTGCAAAAACAAAAAAATGTAGACACATTTTAACAAAGGAAAAAAGTTGCATTAAAGTTGTAATATTCAATTCATATTTGAGTTCTGTAATTTACAAGAGATACAAGATACAATATACAAGATAACAAACATTATTGGTATATATTGAGTATGACAATTTTAATACAGTTTTTTCCTTTCTTAAAATGTATATACATTTTTTGGTACACTATGTATGTGTGTAAAACATTATTTTTCTTTTTTTATTAAATCATAACTGTATACATTGATATGATCATGGGGCATCATCCACTCGCTTCATAGACCATTTGACACATTTTTATCACAGTGGTTAACATAGCCTTTCCGGCGTTACCTCAGTTACTGTGCCAAAAACCTTTACATTCTACATTTACCAAGTTTCGCAAATACCCCTGTAAGATGCACCACAGGTGTGATCCCACGGATCCCCCTCCCTCTAACCAACCCCCCCTTTCCCACTTCCCCCTATTGTTAAGTTCTAACTGGGTTATAGCTTTCATGTGAGAGCCCCAAATTAGTTTCATAGTAGGGCTGAGTACATTGGGTACTTTTTCTTCCATTCTTGAGATACTGGCACTTGGGCTTTTTCAATGACTTAGCTATTATGAATTGGGCTGCAATAAACATTCTGGTACAAATATCTTTGTTATGTTGTGATTTTTGGTCTTCTGGGTATTGCCCAGCAGAGGAATTACAGGATTGAATGGCAGATCTATTTTTAGATCTCTGAGTGTTCTCCATATATCTTTCCAAAAGGAATGTATTAATTTGCATTCCCACCAGCAGTGCAGAAGTGTTCCCTTTTCTCCGCATCCACGCCAACATCTCTGGTCTTGAGATTTTGTGATATAGGCTAGTCTTATTGGAGTTAGATGGTATCTCAAAGTAGTTTTGATTTGCATTTCTCCGACGATTAAAGATGATGAGCATTTTTTGATATGTCTGAAGGCCGTGCGCCTGTCTTCTTCAGAGAAGTTTCTCTTCAAATCCCTTGCCCAGCCTGCGATGGGATCCCTTGTTTTTTTCTTGCTGATGCGTTTGAGTTCTCTGTGGATTCTGGTTATCAAACCTTTGTCAGAGATATACCCTGCAAATATCTTCTCCCATTCTGAGGGCTGTCTGCTTGCTTTGCTTACTGTGTTCTTAGCTGTGCAGAAGCTTTTTAGTTTGATCAAGTCCCAGTAGTGTATTTTTGAAGCTGCTTCAATTGCCTGGGGGGTTCTCCTCATGAAATACTCACCCAGACCAATTTCTTCAAGGGTTTTCCCTGCATTCTCCTCTAGTATTTTTATAGTTTCATGTCTTAAGTTTAAATCTTTAATCCAATGAGAGTCTATCTTAGTTAATGGTGAAAGGTGTGGGTCCAATTTCAGTCTTCTGCAGGTTGCCAGCCAGTTCACCCAGCACCATTTGTTAAATAGGGAATCTTTTCCCCACTGAATGTTTTTAATTGGCTTGTCAAAAATCAAATAGCGGTAAGTAGCTGGATTCATCTCTTGGTTCTCTACTCTGTTCCAGATATCTACTTCTCTATTTTTGTGCCAATACCATGCTGTTTTGATCACTATCGATTTGTAGTAAAGTCTGAGCTCTGGTAGTGTGATTCCTCCTGTTTTGTTTTTATTTCTGAGTAATGTGTTGGCTATTCGAGGTTTTTTCTGATTCCATATAAAACGAAGTAATGTTTTTTCAAGATCTTTAAAATATGACAGTGGAGCTTTAATAGGGAGTGCATTGAAATTATATATTGCTTTGGGTAGTATGGACATTTTGATAATGTTGATTCTTCCTAGCCATGAGCATAGTATGTTTTTCCATTTGTTAACATTTTCGGCTATTTCTTTTCTTAGAGTTTCATAGTTCTCTTTATAGAGATCTTTCACGTCTTTTGTTAGGTAAATTCCCAAATATTTCATCTTCTTTGGCACTACTGTGAATGGGATAGAGTCCTTAACTGTTTTTCAACTTGACTGTTGTTGGTGTATATAAAGGCTACCGATTTATGAATGTTGATTTTGTAACCTGAGATGCTGCTGTATTCCTTGATCACTTCTAGGAGTTTTGTAGTAGAGTCCCTAGTGTTTTCCAGATACACAATCATATCATCTGCGAAGAGCGAAAGTTTGGTCTCTTCTGACCCTATATGGACACCCTTTATCGCCTTTTCTTCCCTAATTGCGGTGGCTAAAACTTCCATTACAATGTTGAAAAGCAATGGAGACAATGGGCAGCCTTGTCTGGTTCCTGATCTGAGTGGAAATGATTCCAATTTAACTCCATTCAATATGATATTGGCTGTGGGTTTGCTGTAGATGGCCTCTATCAGTTTAAGGAAAGTCCCTTCTAGACCAATTTTCTTGAGTGTTATGATCATGAAGGGATGCTGGATATTATCAAAATCTTTTTCTGCATCAATTGAGAGAATCATATGGTCTTTGGTTTTTTAATTCGTTTATGTGCTTAATTACATTTACGTATATTGAACCAGCCTTGAGACCCTGGGATAAAACTAACTTGGTCATGATGTATAATTTGTTTGATGTGTTGCTGGATTCTGTTTGTTAGGATCTTGTTGAATATTTTTGCATCTATATTCATTAGTGATATTGGTCTATAATTTTCATTTCTTGTTGGGTCTTTTCATGGTTTGGGGATCAGGGCGATGTTTGCTTCATAGAACGTGTTGGGTAGTCTTCCTTCTTTTTCTACATTTTGGAACAGGTTGAGTAATATAGGTACTAATTCCTCTTTAAATGTTTGGTAGAATTCTGACGTGAAACCATCTGGTCCCGGGCTTTTCTTTTTAGGGAGGTTTTGTATAGTTGATGCCATTTCTGAACTTGATATGGGTCTGTTCAACATTTCCACTTGATTCTGGTTAAGTCTTGGAAGGTGGCGTGCTTCCAAGTATCGGTCAATTTCCTTCAGATTTTCATATTTCTGAGAATAAAGTTTCTTGTAATATTCATTAAGGATTTTTTGGATTTCTGAGGAGTCTGTTGTTATTTCGTCTTTGTTGTTTCTGATTGATGAGATCAGAAATTTTACTCTTTTTTTCCTGATTAGGTTGGCCAGAGGTTTATCTATTTTATTGACCTTTTCAAAAAACCAACTTTTTGATTTATTGATCTGCTGTATTATTCTTTTGTTTTCAATTTCATTTAATTCTGCTCTAATTTTGGTTATTTCTTTTCTTCTACTGGGTTTGGGGTTGGAATGTTCTTCCTTTTCCAGTTGCGTGAGATGTCCCATTAAGTTGTTAACTTCCTCTCTTTCCGTTCTCTTGAGGAAGGCTTGCAGTGCTATAAATTTCCCTCTTAGAACTGCCTTTATGGTGTCCCAGAGTTTCTGATAGTTTGTGTCTTCATTGTCGTTTTCTTCCAAAAAATTGGCGATTTCTTTCTTAATCTCATCTCTGACTCAGCTATCATTCAGCATAAGGTTATTTAACTTCCATGTTTTTGTAAGAGTATGCAGATTCCTGTTGTTACTCAATTCAAGTTTTATTCCATGATGGTCCGAGAAGATGCATGGAATAATTTCTATTCCTTTAAATTTACTGAGGTTAGACTTCTGATCTAAAATGTGGTCAATTTTGGAGTAAGTTCCGTGGGCTGGTGAGAAGTATGTGTATTCAGTTTTGTTGGGATGAAATGTTCTGTAGATGTCTGCTAAATCTAAATATTGGATGGTTAGGTTTAAATCTAAGATTTCTTTGCTCAGCTTCTTGCTGGAGGATCGATCCAACACTGCCAAAGGAGTGTTGAAATCTCCGACGATTATGGAGCTGGAGGAAATCAAGTTACTCATGTCTGTTAGAGTTTCTCTTATAAATTGAGGTGCATTCTGGTTGGATGCATAGATATTAATAATTGAGATCTCATCATATTGAGTATTACCCTTAACAAATATGAAGTGACCATTCTTGTCCTTCCTTACTTTTGATGGTTTAAATCCTACTGTATCTTCACATAAAATTGCAACACCTGCTTTTTTCTGATTACCATTTGCCTGAAATATGGATGACCGACCATCCTTTCACCCTGAGTCTGTATTTGTCTTTTAAGTTGAGATGTGACTCTTGTATGCAACAAATATCTGGTTTGAGTTTTTGTATCCAGTCAGCTAACCTATGCCTCTTTAGAGGACAGTTTAAGCCATTCACATTGATGGAGGGTATTGATAAGTCTGGTGGAATTTTGGGTATCGAGTTTTTCAAAGGTCCAGTGGACATTTTTAATCCTTTCGCCAGTGTGAAAGTTGGAGTTTGATCCAATGTTTCTGAGTGAGTTTACTTTTGTGGTATAGGATTGGGTTGGTCATTGTGGAGGATAGGTCTGAGAATATCCTGAAGAGCTGGTTTACTTATGGCAAATTTTTTCAACATATGAATGTCATTGAAGTATTTAATTTCTCCATCATAGATGAAACTCAGTTTGGCTGGATACAAGATCCTGGGTTGAAAGTTATTTTGCTTTAGGAGATTAAAAGTTGATGACCACCCTCTTCTGGCTTGAAAAGTTTCAGCAGAGAGATCTGCAGTTATTCTAATATTCTTACCTTTGTACGTAATAGTTTTCTTTCGCCGGACTGCTTTGAGAATCTTCTCTTTCATGTTAACTTTAGTGAAGTTAATTATGATATGTCTGGGGGATGACTTATTGGGGTTGAATCGTGCTGGGGTTCTGAAGTTGTCTGCTATCTGAATTTCAGATTCTCTAGGCATGTCTGGAAAATTTTCTTTCATAATTTCATGCAGAAGGGCCTCTGTGCCCTTGGAGGCCACTTCATCGTTCTCAGAAATCCCTATAATTCTTATATTGCTTTTTTTCGAATTATCTGAGAGCTCTCTGAGTGAGTGATCCATTTTTGCTCTTCATTTCTCTTCCTCTTTGAGAGATTGGGAGCGTTTGAAGACTTTATCTTCAATGTCAGAAATCCTTTCTTCTGCTTGCTCCATTCTGTTGCTGAGGGATTCTACTGTATTTTTCATATCTTTGAGGGCTGTAAATTCTTGCTTCAGTGTGTCTAAGTCTTTGGTGGTTTTGTCTTTAAATTCGTTAAATTCTTGAGACAACTTTTGAATTTCTCCTCGAATTCCTAATTCCATTTTATTAATCTTGTCTGCAATCCAAATTCTGAATTCGATTTCTGACATCTCAGCCAGTTGTTTATGAATGGGATCTTCAATCACATCTGCCGTATCTTTTCTTGGGGGGGGTTGATCTATTCTGGTTATTCATGTTACCAGAGTTTTTCCGCTGATTCTGCCCCATGGTTATTTTACTCCCTTTGGTTTTTCCCCTGGGGCTTTATCGAGGGGCCGTACAGTGTTGTGGCCTGAGAAACGGGGGCCCTGTCTGGTGTGGTGGAGCAAAGTGGTTCTGTCTTGTTTTCAGCTGGTTTCTGTTTGATCCTATTGCAACTTCTACTCTGGCTTGAAGTCTCAGCTGTGTGGAAAAATCAGCAATTAAGTCACCCCGCCCGCCCACCTCTGGCCCCAGTTGGAAAAGGAGAATCAAACCTTCCTACAACCGCACACCCAGGGCACCGCCTGAAAAGTCCTCAGTCTATTAGCCCAGTTCAAAAGGTCCAAATCAACTGTCTCAATCGGCACCTGTCTTGGGTGGGAGAGTTCAAGAGGTCTCTGGGAACTGGATCACAGGAGCCTGGTGACTCCTCTGACACGGCTCACCCCAGTGCAGCGTGGAGTCAGGAGGAGCCACCCAGCAAACAGAGCAGTCTGGGAAGGTTGACGTCTCCTTCCCCACTTTGCCCCTCCGTCGGACCCAGTCACTGGTATCTCTGCAGATGGCTAACCCAGTTGCCTGCAGTGAACAGACACTCCAGGGGTTTGCACCTGCCTGAATTGCAAGGAAGTCTGCCAGGCCCCCGCAGACTGCCGCTATCTAGCAGGAGGAGATGGGGCCTGACATCTTTGAGTGCTTGTTGCAGGTGATGGGAAGGAGGTGTTCGCTCAGGCTTAGCCCCGTCCCTGATGGATGCTGCTAACAGAACAGAACAGAACAGACAACTTTGCGGGGTTCTATCTCTATTCCTGCCGAAATCACCTACAGAAGACGGGCTATTCTGAGTTCAAACGTCTTTGCTGCTGGAGGTTTGTGTCCTCTTTGCTACTGGAGGTTTGCCGATCACCTCTCTGGGTCGGCCCCGCCCTAGAAGCTTCCCCGGTTTGTGAGCAGTGTCAGGAAATCCTCCGCTTACCAGTAGCCTCCTCTGGTTGCCCAGGGAGACAGGGGGTATGGCCTCAGAGTATCCAGAAGTGAGCGTTCTTCTGTTAAAGAAAAAACGGCTGTTGATCTACCTCCAGGGAACTGCTGCTGTGGTGTGGGCACTCAGCCGACCTTTTCTGTTCTGTCTCACGCCCCAGAGTCAGCACTGAGCAGCCGCAGTTTATGCTGGGTCCACACCCCCTCAAGAGACCCCCCAAGAATCCGAACTCTTGGGGGATAGGCCCCCAGACCCCAATTGGGAGTGGGGGGGAAGCTAGAGTTTCATTCAGTTTTACGCCCGCCCGGGGAGGGGTGTTGCACCGCACCACAGGGAAGTGCCGCCAGGGTTTGATTTCCCCTCAGCAGAGTGCCCTCTCCTTGCTCACGTGTCTCAGAGTCAGCGCTAACCTGACGCAGCTCGGGCACTGTGCACTCCCCTCTAGAAATCACCCAAGGATCCGAACTCCTGGGGGATAGGCCTCCAGACCCCGAGTGAGAGTAGGGGCTCTCAGCTCTCAGTGGGGAAGCTAGAGTTTTTTTTTTTTTTTTTTTTTGTAGAGACAGAGTCTCACTTTACCGCCCTTGGTAGAGTGCCATGGCATCACACGGCTCACAGCAACCTCTTAACTCTTGGGCTTACGCGATTCTCTTGCCTCAGCCTCCCGAGTAGCCAGGACTACAGGTGCCCGCCACAACGCCCGGCTATTTTTTGGTTGCAGTTTGGCCAGGGGTCGGGTTTCAACCCGCCACCCTCGGCATATGGGGCTGGCGCCCTACTCACTGAGCCACAGGCGCTGCCCGGAAGCTAGAGTTTTATTCAGTTTTGTACCCGGCCCCGTAATGTTGCCCGGGGGGAGGCTGCTGCACCTAATCCACTGGGAAGTGCTGGCGAAGTGTGACTCCCCCTCAGTAGAGTGCTTTCTCCTCGCCCGCGTGTCTCAGAGTCAGCGCTGACCAGTCGCGGCTCGGGCACTGTGCACTCCCCTTGAGAAATCACCCAAGGATCTGAACTCCTGGGGGACAGGTCCCCAGACCCCGAGTGAGAGTGGGGGGGGAAGCTAGAGTTTCATTCAGTTTTATGTCTGGCTGTATTGATGCACGGGGAGGGCTGTTGCACCGCACCACAGGGAAGTGCCGCCGAGGCGTGACTCCCCCTCAGCCCGGTGCCCTCTCCTCACTCGCGTGCCTCAGAGTCAATGCTGACCAGTCGCAACTTGGGGACTGTCCACTCCCCTTGAGAAATCACTCAAAGATCCGAACTCCTGGGGGTCTGGCCTCCAGACCTCAGTGGGTGGGAGGGGAGTGTTGGGGATTCAGGGTTGCCGGCAAAGGATTTTTAAAGTTTTATTCAGTTTTATGCCTGGCAGGAGAACGCCACGGCACCCCAGTAGGGGAGGTAGGTCCAGTTTTTAGAAGGTCTCTCCCGTGGAGTGTAGTGGGAAGGCCTTTAATTTCTGCCCGCTTGTTTAATTGTGGGGCTCTTGAGCTGGTCCCATGGGGGAGGGGGACTCCCGTCTGCTTGGTGGTGGATTTTATACCTTTTGTTTGCATCCTTGTGATCACAGCTTGCCTCAGCGGTGTTGATGTGCGTTCTTCAGCCTTCTCTCTTGGTGAGGCTCAAGTCCACCAGGATACTTACTAAATTCCTGTCCCTTAACTCTCCTTCTGGACGGGAGCCTCTGTTGAAAGCTGGGTTCAGTCCGCCATCTTGTCTCCCCCCCCAACATTATTTTTCCAAATGGGATTCTGCTGTATTAGAGAAACACCAGCTAATGTAAAAATTAAACACATGGCAGCACCTGTGGCTCCAAGGAGCAGGGCGCTGGCCCCATGTACCGGAGGTGATGGGTACAAAAACCAGCCCCGGCAAAAAAAAATTAAACTCAAAAACATACTTGTTAGATGGTAGAGACATTTCTTGTCCAAGCCAGCATGTCACATGGTGTCCTAGAGACCCTGACTAGAAGTGGGTTATCCCATTATGGTGACCCATTGCCTTGGTTCCTTCATTTTCAGGCTCTGCCACACCTAGGTCTTCCTTCTCTCACATGCTGTGTCTGAAAGAAGAGAAGCCAGGAGAGGAAAGAGGCTTTCTTAAAAATCTTGACAAAGAAAAGACACTTGTGAGAACTGTTCTCCCAACTACAATAAGACACAAGATACAGAGAAACACAGGTCTAAGTGTTTTCTGGCCATAGTAATATTTTTACAAAAAGGGAGCACCATTTTTCTAGACTGCTGATCTTGTGAGCTAGGTCAGTGTTTCATTGCATTTGATCAGATCACTATCCCCCAGTTTCCAAAATCTTACCTTGTTTAGAGAAATAAGACAAGACTGTGCTAAACCTGAACACAGGTGAGCAGTGTGGTGTAAAGCAAAAATCTTGGAAACCCAGAGTTCAAACTGTAGTTTGAGAATTGTGTCACCTTAGATGTGTCATTAAAATCTGAACCTCCTTCCCTCTAAGTACAGAATTAGTTAACACAAGGATTAATACACAGAAGGCAGAATATATGTAATGTCTGGTAGCAGCTCACTCAGATGACAATACACAAGATATTTTTTCATTCACTATCTCTTTTGTTACGTATAACTCTAATAAGAGTGGTTGATGAGAAAGTGTTCTATAAAAAGCAATCCTCTATCAACACGTAGGAAACTTGTGTGTGTTTGTGTGTGTATGTATGTGTGCGGCAATGGTTCACATCCTGCTTGTGTTTCTGGTAAGTAGAAAATTTCTATGCAACCCAGACCCTTTTTCTCCTACCTATTATGAGGAAGCAGATGATGTGGTAATTTTTATTAAAGATCATGTGGGCAGTCGCCTCCCTGCTAGGCATGTTGTAATTGTAACTTAGTTTCCCTAAGTGAAATAGGAATGCCATTCCCATGTTGTGAATAAAGAATTTACAACATGACAGAAAATAACATAGCCAAGAAACAAAAGTAGGGTTCTCTGAGGGAAACCACTATTCCTTATAGCCCCATCTTCTTCTGATAGCTGCTAATGTGTCGTGGAGCCAGATTTCAGAGGTGACTGTGCCTGCTTTTGACAGCAGCCTGGGTATGAATTCTATGTATCCCTCTCCTTCTGCTTTGACCCATCAAGAATTTCTCTTAGCAAGAGAGGCAGACGAAACTCACCTCCCTGCTCAATAGTCTCTCGGCCTAGGATCTGTCCTTTAAGAAAAAATATAATTCTTAATTTGCTATCAATTCACTAAAGCTCTGTGTCCTTTCATCTGCTATACTTGGGGCTGGGAGGAAGGCTAAATACAAGCATGAATATATGGCTTTTATTTAATCAGATAATGGAGAGGATGTATTTCAGTACATAGAACATATTATGATGACTGACTCAAATTGCTTATGCTGTTTCATGTTTTGGTAAAATACCATGTAATTTGCCATTATAATCCAATATAACTTCTTTTTCTCTGGTGGAGTACTGAAAATACCACTGACTTACAATTTTATGGTAATTATAGTAAGAACTCAAGTAATTGGCATAGCATGATCACTGTTCTACTTATTTTCCCAAAGAATCGTGGGACGGGAAACTCTTGATGCATAGGTTTAAGGTTTCAGGTGCTATTTATGGAGAGGATGGCATCTCAATCATCATAACCATCATAACCTAATCTCTGTATTTCTCTGCTGAAATATTCTCTCTGACCAAAGTGAGGAAAGAGATAAATTTACAATAGAATGATTTTAGGAATTTGGGTATGCCTAGAACATCCATGCTGCATTTATGTGGGATAAAAAGGTGCTTATGACCCCCAAAGCACCTGTGTACATTTGGGCTCACATCTTCATGTGCAGCACAGGACCTAACTGACCCCTCCCACCATTCTCAATCCTAATTGGTGACTCTATTGATTGCCCACTAAGCTTCTTAGTTGTGAAATTTGGTGTCCACCTTCTCTTTTCACTCTTTGAAAATGACTACCTTTTCCCTCTTACCATTTCCAGTAAGCACTGTGGATTGTACCTTATTAATTCTCAGGTTCTCTCCGCTCCCGTTGTTACTGCCTGAGTACAGGTGCTCATTATTTCTGGCTTTATTCAAAGTCTCCTTGAAAACATGAAGACCTGTAGAGATAATAGCTGCATTATTTGTGCCCTAAGCAAACCTGTGCATGCCTTAAGAATAACAAAGCCAGAAAGTGTGTTGGCAAACATTGAGAGCAAACAGGCACTCTCATGCTCCACCTGTGGGGACCTGAATCCTGACAGGCATTTTGGAGAGGAATTTGGCAATACTGAGTAGCACTGAAGATAATTCTGTCTCACAGCCAGGATGCTCCACTTATAAGTTATATTTTTCAGAGTAATTCTCTGGAGGAAAAGTTAATTGCACAGGGGAAAATATAAAGACAAGTTCATTGTAATATTGTTTACAATATCAAAATATAAGAAACAATTCAAAGCCTTTAAACAAGAGAATGTGTGCATAAATAATTTTATACAAAATAATAATGAATACAAGTTATAAGACATAAATTGTAAATTACTGTGTCCAGACTGTTAATTTCAAGCGTGTAAAATATGGAGGAAGAAAAAGTAAGCTACAGAAAACATCCAAATATTTCTACACTAATATCATGTTTGAACAAACAAGTACTAAAATATACACAATTTTTGCTGAGCACTTACTAAAAACCCAATGTTGTTCTAATAACTTTGCTTTTAGAAAGGATAAACACAAAATTTATGAGGATATTTGCCTATGACAAGGGAGTTTATGGTGGAAAGGGAGAGAATTAGTTCCCAGAGGGTGCTTCAGATTTATTTGTGGTGCTTGCTAACGTTGTTTGCAGCAAGAAGGAAATTTTCTCAGGTACTGCCCCAGTGCTATTCAAGTCTTCTTATCTAAAGTCTTTGCTGGCTCAGAATTCACACTTCTGCCTCTGCTTTCAGAGATTAAAGTTTTCTGAGCATTCCTTCAGTAAAAAGTAACACTTGAACTAAGATGCACAAATCTAAATAGTCTTAAGGATAAATAATCAAGAAAAATTAAGAAACAATAAATATGTATCATTATCATGTTTACTTTTACTTCAACAGTCATAAAAATTCAAAAACATATAAACAGGCAAATAAATTATTGTCCACTGGTGGATTTTCAGACCACCAGCTATACGTAAAGAGCCAGTGAAATTTCTGATCATGTCTTTTTTGATTGAAAAATAAGTTCTTCAACTTTGCCAATTTCCTTAAAGTCTCCAAAAATTTCCTTTAAACTTTATGTGCATACTGAGTTACAAGACAATAATATCAAATTGGTGTTTATGATAAATGCCAAATCAAAATGCACAATTACAGACTTCACCTTTCATAAACAATCACTTTTATGGAAATTGCTCTTCTATATTAAACAACCAGATGATGAGGCAAAATGTATGAAATGACTCTTTTCATATTTTGAGTAATAGATGAAACAGAGTTGTGATTTTTAAGAGGAGAATCAATGAGAAAAGTTTTAGGATAGTCCTGGCTTGAAGTTAGAGACAATTTCCAATCCAAAGGGCATGGAAGGAAAACCAAAATCAAGATAGACTATTAATCTCCCACAGTTAATGAGATAGAAACTAGAATCATTGTGGCTGAGATGGTTAGAGTTTCTGAGGCAGAACCGTAGGTGGGAGACACTTGGACAGAGAGTATCTTAAGGGTCTGTAGGAGGGTTCTCGAATCTTTGGCTGAACACTGGATTCTGCATGGATGAGGTGAAATCCAATGCTAACAGGAAAGGACCATGAAAAGAAATAGACTAGACAATTCTGAGAGCTCATGACTACTGGAAATAGTTGACAGACATACCCAACAGAATATAGAAACCATTTAGTAGAGTCCTTCCCAAAATAGGAGTGGGCAGCACTAGCTCTAGATTGAAAGGTGCGTTGGTCTGGCCCTAATGAAGCTTGAAACAAACATTTTATGGGTCAAACTGATTCTAAGTAACTTAATGGAATACCAGAAAAATAGTTCATATAAGGACTGAGACAAAACTTAAACCCAGCAATGTAAAATCACAATGTCAGTCATCCAGTAAGATATTGCCAGGCATGCTAAGTAACAGAAATATATGTTCTATAACATAGAGAAAAAAAAAAAAACAGAAATAAAAATAGACATTGGAATGACAGATGATAAAATAAGGAGTCATGGTGGTTCATTTAATTTGCACACAAACTTTATGGATATCCTGTATGAATAGCTACTAAAAATATGATACGGTCACAAATGCAAAAGAAAACATTAGCATGATGAGGAACATAATATTTTTAAAATATCATTTCAGTCTTCTACATGTTGATAATTAGTTCTCCCAGCACCATTTGTTAAATAAGGGTTCTTTTCCCCACTGCATGTTTTTGTTAGGCTTATCAAAGATTAAATGATGATATGTGGCTGGGTTCATCTGTAGATTCTCTATCCTATTGCAAAGATCTGTGTTTCTGTTTTTGTGCCAGTACCATGCTGTTTTGCTCACTATAGCCTTGTAATATAACCTGAAGTCTGACAACGTGATGCCTCCAGATTTGTTTTTATTTCTAAGAACTGTATTTGCTATTTGAGTCCATTTGAATCAAAGTAGTATTTTTTCAAGATCTTTATAGTATGACATTGGTGCTTGGATGGGGATTGCATTAAATCTATAGATTGCTTTGGGTAGTATGGACTTTATAATGGTGTTAATTCTTCCCAGCCATGAAGAAATGCTCATCATCTTTAATTATCAGAGAAATGCAAATCAAAACCTCTCTAAGATATTATCTAACCCTAACAAGATTAGCCCACATCACAAACTCCCCAAACACCAGATGCTGGCATGGATGTGGAGTGAAGGGAACACTTCTACACTGCTAGTTGTATTGCAAACTAATACAGCCCTTTTGAAGAGAAGTATAGAGAATCCTCAAAGATCTAAAATTAGAGCTTCCGTTTGAGCCTGCAATCCCATTACTTGGTATCTACTCAGAGAACAAAAATCATTTTAATACTAAGACATTTGAACTAGAATGTCTATTGCAGCTCAATTCATAATTGCCAAGTCGTGGAAGCAACCTAAGTGCCCATCAACCCATGAATGGATCAACAAACTGAGGCCTGTGTATACCATGGAATATTATTCAGCCATTAAAAAGATGGGGACTTTGCATCTTTTACATTTACCTAGATGGAGTTGAAATACATTCTTCTTAGTGAAGTATCACAAGAATGGAAAACTAAATATGGCAGGAGGAGGGAGGGCATGAGGGGGGCTCTCCCCTAATGTGCACATTGTGAGGATATGTAACACACCCCCTGGGTGAGGGGCTCTTCTACAAATAGTACTTTGTCCTGGAAGTGAGAACAATGTAACCTAAATATGGTACTCTCAAATTAATGTGAATAAAGTTTACAAAAATAAAATACAAATCTAAATAGAACACTGAGTGATGAAATGTAATATCTAAATTTTAAAAGTGAATTGAATATGATGAACACCAGTTAGAAACCCAGAATAAAATATGAGTGAACCTGAAGAAAAAGCAATAGAAACTCTCAAAAGTAAAACACACAGTGGGAGGGAAACAAAATTGAAGAAAAATAAACAGAATATCATTGACCCATTGGGAAATATCAGCAAGTCAAAATATATGCAATTTGAACCCCCAAAGGAGAGAATAACAAATAAAACCCAGAAAAAATAATATTTATGAATGATGGGTGAAAACTTTCCACAGTTGATGAGTATTATAAGCACACAGTTCCAAGAATTTCAACAACCCCAAGCACAAGAAATGTAACATAATCATACAAAGACACATCATTATAAAATTGCTGAAAAAGAGTGGTAGAGATAAAAATCTAGGAAACAAGCAGAAAAGAGGACAAGACAACTTACTTTTGAAAAAACAATGATAAGAATTATCATAGACTTCTCCCCAGCAACTATGCAGGCTAAATTGAAAATCATGGAGATTGTTTAATGGATGGCAAGTTATAACTAAACAGAATGTCATAAACTGAATATAATAAACAATAAACATTTTCTTCCCAGTTTTGAAATATCTAAAAGATAATTGAGCACTAAATGCAAAAAATAGGATAAATGCATGGGAGGTTTAAAACACGTGTAAAAGTGGTCGAATATGGGACGGTAATAACAGAAAAATGAGGATGAAAAAATGCAGACATGCTTTTATAAAATTCCTACAATACATTTGAAATTATAAAATGCAGTTTGAAGATAAACTTTGATCGATTAAATAGAGGTATTATAAATCCTAGAGTAGCTACTATAAGAAGTACTTCAAAATGAAATAAACAATTATAATTCATTAGCCAATTACAAAGAAAAGAAAATGAAATACCATATGGTCTATGTACCAAAACGTCAGGGAAAAGTAAAACAAAACATGTATTAAAAAGTAAGCAAATAAACAAACAAAAACCCAAAATAGTCGAGTTGACCCATTAATGTGAATAAGCATTTTAAATATAAAAGGTCTAAACACCCAAGAAAACTCAGAAATTACCAGATTTCGTTAAAAAGTTTACCTTAAATACTTACTATCATCAAGAAACTGACCTGCTGTATAAAGACGAATAAGTTAAAAATAAATTCATGGACAATGAAATAAAGGAGAAGTGGCTCAAACACAGAGTCGCCACTGGATTTACCTGGTGACATGCTCTTGGGGAGAACCCAAAGTCACTGCACTGCCATCCGTTGTCTTTCCAAGATGCACGTATAAAATGGCTTGTGTCGACGTCATATAAAGAACACTCACCAATCCATCATGAGAAAACAAACAATGTCAAAATAGGAATCTTGCTCTTTTCTGCTGATCACCTCTTTTGGTTTTCCATCATCTTTTCTGGCTGACTTGGTCCACCTCCTGTGGGACTCCTTGACTTCCGATGCTGCTCTAAGCATTCAAGCTGGTTAGATGACGGCTCTGCGTACCTTCTGGCCCTGGAGTGTTCCTCCTGGCACTTCTGTCCCTAAGGGAGCCAGGCACACCAGATGCTTCCAGTTTTTCTGCACTCGTGGCCCTCCCTGAGACTTGCCTGCCTTATTTACCACCCCTCAGAACTTAGTGAGACGTTCTTCATCCTTCCAAGGCCTTTCACAAACTCTTCTCTAAAACAACTGTACAAAACTAGCAAGTCTTGCCTTTGTTAGAGCACAGGATTCCTCATCCTCCTTTTAATATTCAGTGACTGATCTGTTACTCTTTTCCTGCCTGACCGTGAGTTTCTCAGGGAAACACAGGTATACTCTGCATTTGGGACCTGCAGGGCACTCAGATGTCTGCTTAAAAAATGGAATAGGTGCACACATGGCTAAAAACTGTCTGCTTAGGATGTAATCTTTATTCTCAGCATGACTTTCATAGGACAAGAAAGAATATACCAGTCGATTTTTGACAGTTGTATGTGTATTTTACTATAACATAGGTAATTAATTTGAAAAACTCTGTTATTAAAGCTAAATTTTAGAAATTTCCATCTCTATCCTCACAACTGAGAGTTTTTGGCTGACTCATTGATATGCTGTGACGGCTATCCTAAATGCCAAAATAGTGATGAGTAATTTTTTAATAATACAATCTAAAAAACTTACATTTTAAAAAATATTTAATACATATATTTCAAATACCAATTTTAGGAAGTAACATTCTTATTTCATCATGACCTATGAACAAATGCAAATTTAGGCTGGGTGCAGTGGCTCACACCTGCCAGTCATCCCAGCACTCTGGGAAGCTGAAGCAAGTGAATTGCTTGAGCTCAGGAGTTTAAGATCAGACTGAGCAAGACTGAGATGCCACTTCTACTAAAAATAGAAAAACTAGCTGGGCATTGTGGCAGGCACCTGTAGTCTCAGTAGGTGGAGGTAGGGGGATCACTTGAGCCCAACAGTTTGAGGTTGCTGTGAGCTATGACGCCATAGCACCCTATCTAGGCAGGGCAACAGAGTGACTCTGTTAAAAAAAAAAAAAAAAGAAATGCAAATTGAGTTTACTTGTAGCTCCATATTTCAGGGTTTTTAGTTTACTTCAGCTCCAGATTTCAGGATTTTTAGTTTTTATGGCATGTGGAAGTTATTAAGAACAGAATGGAGACACTAAAGTCACCCTAACAAAGAGAGCTGGGACTCCACAAAGGAGGCGTGTTAATGGGGGTGTGCCTAGGAGGGAAGTGTGTGAGGAGGAATCCCCCCCAAATTTAGTGTCCCTGATAAGTTGTCTGCACAGGACATTTGCTGAACAAAGTCTGTCTCCACCATGAGTTCATGCCAACTCCTGCAGCAAACCTCTAGAGTCAGAGGCCTTTGTTTCAAAACAGCTTATGTGGACTTCCTTTTGTCCTCAAAAGCTTCTCCTTTGCCCCCAAAGACTTGAATATGCCCATGGTCCTCTGTGGTACACATGCCCCAAATTTCAATCCCCTGCTATTCGTGAATAAATGCTTTGCTTTGAAGAATCAATCTCTCTGTGGCTCATTTTAGGTTGACAGGAGCCCATAGAAGACGGCAAATGAGGAAACACAGATCAGACCCTGGGTCACTATGTCCTCAAGCACAAAATTCCTGCGTGTTTTCCTGTAGGTGCAAGAATGTTTGAGTGTGAAGAATGACAAAGTGTGTCATATGCCGCCACTTTGGCTTTTAAAATTCATTCTGTGATTTAAAAATTAATGGGGAACCTGGCAGTCTGAAAGGAACAGAATAAAATCAAATTCACTGCTCTCTCAATTTTCAAAACTCAAGCAGTGGGAACAGTTTTCATTCCTTTCTTCTATGCAGGCCAACTGGGGAGTTCCAGGAATTCGCTCTCATAAGGGAAATGGCATTTTCTGTGACATACTTAGAAGACAGTTGTCACAGCCAGGCTAAAGCTTAGTCAAATAGTCCAGGGACTGGTTTCCTCCTGAGCCCTTTGCTTTGCAAGGAATTCCTGGGAAACAGCATAAAGGGCTCTTTGCGAAAAGCCGATTCCTGACTGTGGAGTCAACTGAACACGCTGTCTTCCCTAGACCCTTCAGGGTGCCCTTAGCTGTGCTGATCAGTGGACCTGGCCATGTGCCTTGTAAAAAAGTAGATGGATCAATCTCAGGATATAAATTATAAAACTGGGAGGTGCTTTTTGCATTTGTAAAAGTGGATAACGTAGGGGAGGGAAAAATGACTTCCCCCTACCATTCTGGACTCATCCACCGAGCCATGAATTAAATTATCATTAAGGAAAAACAATTTTACTTAAATACATACACTGGGGATTCCCACAGAAAGATGAGATTGAAAGAAGGACTAGATGAGCTACAGGAAGGAATGGGGACTTGGGGCTTCTCGGGATGCTGGAGACACATCTTAGGTGAATGAGGGTAAGAAATGTGTGTGGGGGGGCAGAGGTTGCCTTGCTGTGCAGATTAAAGCCTCACAGGTAATAAGTTGTCTTAGAACAGCTGTTGTCCTGATATGGACACCTTTACTAATGAAAATTTCCCTTAAAAATGCGTTTTTGTTTTGTTTTGTTTTTTCACAAGTAGGGGGGTTTTATACATTACTTCTACAGTTGAGAGAGATGCAAAGAGTTTTTCTATGTAGACTGGTTCTCAATACCTTTAAAGTAATCAGTTTGTCAGGGTGGTACATTTTAGGACGACATTTTCTGGTCTCCTGCAGTCATATTTGGGGTGCTGTTCCTGCCCAATCAGGTTCATTGCCCGCTGTTCAAGAAGTCACCATCCTGAGACACCAAGGTTTACAGAGAAGGAGTTTAATACCACAGGGGCCATGTGAGGAGATGGGAAGAATTCTTCAAGTCCAATTCCCTAAAAAAATTGGGAGAAAGCATTTTTAAAGGTATTTTAGGAGGAATAAAGGCTAAGCAATTGGGCCTGCTAATTGGCTTGGATTAGGGAGGAACTATAGGGGTGTACAAATTGTCTTCTTTGCTGAGTTGGCTCTTGGGGAGGGTCATGAGACCAGCTGAGTCAGTTCTTCATATGGGCTTTCAGGAGCCTGTGTGGAGAAGGGGACCGGACCAGTGTGGAAGTGGTGGGGATTGAGGAAAATAAAACACAAGAGCAGACGCAGGAGAGAAAAGGTGGGGTCAGGTCTGACTCAGCTGATGGCTGCAGCCAGCCCCCCACACACAAAACCAGCTTTTTAAATAGTATCTCTGAAGGGACATAGATACAAGACCTATTTTTGGTCTTATGATATGACTGGAAAATATAAACAACTTTAACAAAGATAAATCATCCTATTAATGGTTTCTACTTGACTTCATTAACATATGTTAACAAGTAAAATGGGAAAGATCATGAGGATTTCTGCATAGTTCCTAAAGATTAACTAGACAAAGAAAGAACTACCCCCCCTTCTGAAAGAGGGAGCATGAAGAAAGGAATATGGTGGTTTTGGGAACGGGGGAGAAGCAATTGGGGGTTCATTCACTCAATGCTTCTCAGGCTGGGGGGGCCCTTACCGCCTCACCCTCTCCACATGGGCTACTGGGCTGGGGGAGTCCACCACCCTACTAGAATTCAGGGCCTAGACGATACTTCAAAACTAGCCTTCGTTTTCACAAGGGCAATATCATTGATGAGGAAAGTTAAGAATCTTTCTGACCATCTGCTCTGTGAGTCCTGAGTAGTAATTATAGGAAAGCAAACTGGGGGACAGTGGCTGGTGGTGACCACTGTTTCCAGGGAGGTCTGTGCCTTTGCAAAGTTTAGGCCCTCACCACAGTTCTTGCCTTGCACCCATTTTGCAACTTGTAAAGAGCAGTTTCAGTGGTGTGTCTTGAGTCCTTAGAGTCACAAGAATAAGAATATATTTTGTAGCATGGAGAAGGTGGGCATTTTGATGTGACTAACATCCCTCTGATTTTGTCCCGGTTTGTTGGTGTGGTAAGCCATCCTGAGACACCAGGCCCCAAGATTAGATGACAGTCTTTAAGAATTCTTAGTGGCGGTTGCAGTGGGGATGGATTAGCATTGACAGCTACTTACTAGCACTGAATACTCATGCATCCAAACTGACCTAGGCACTTCAGGAACATAAACACAGTTGATCCGCTCAACTATGGTATTGAGAGAGGATACCCCAGAAGGGTGAGGTCTAGGAGAACAGGTCTTCTCAAGGAGACCACAAGGATACACCTGCAGGGTCATCTCCATGGACACTCAGCTCTTGGGAATGTATAAACTTAACTTCCTGAAACTTGGAAATTTCCAAGTTCTATAAAATCCTGTAGTTCTGTAGGGGCGGGAATAGCATCTCCTGCTTGATTCAAACTGGCCAATGAGAAGGGTACCTGTGGGGTGGAACTTTCTGACTGTCAATAAAAAGGGAAAGACCAAGGCAGTCGGGGAACACAGCCATTTGGAATTCTATGCCGTAAGCTTCCAGCTGGTGAATAAAGCCCTTCCTCTTATAAATGTGGTGTTTGGGTGCTCTTTCTCTCCATTGGGCCTCATCTCTCTGCAACAGTATGAACTCAGTACTTTTGTTATCACCACTGGGAAAGGTTCACCCTAATTCCAGATACTGTTCTTTTTTGGATGTTCATTTACTTTCACATTTCCCCACCATTGCCCTCTGACATTTAATTGAAGCCTCTTACCAGAGGTACGAAAATTCAAAGAAAAGCTCATGTACCTGCCATATCTGGCTTCTGTCCAAGAACACTGAGAATCATCACCACATTGGTGACTGTCCTCCTCACAGCACTGAAGGAACAGTCCTCTGCTGAATCCTTAGTGGAGTCTTTACCTTTATACTCCACTAAGAAATAAAGAGAAGGAAAGTACACAAGGAAAATATAAAAAGAAAAGCCTTACTTTTCCAAATTTCTCTCCCAAAGAAAGGAAGCAGATTCTGCTCTCACCATGCACTTGCATTCACATTTTTCCTTCTGAGCCCTCACTTTTATAGTTTAGTGAGGAAATTGCATTCTATAATTAGTGTCCATGTAGGGATGACTGCTTGTCAGTTCTCCAAATATATATATATATATATATTTTTTTTTTTTTGTGGTTTTTGGCCGGGGCTGGGTTTGAACCCGCCACCTCTGGCATATGGGACCGGCGCCCTACTCCTAGAGCCACAGGCACCGCCCAAGTTCTCCAAATATTTTTTAGTAATTTCTATAAGTGGTAAGACATCTTGCAGATGTTGAAGGTTCATGGTTCAGAAAGTATCATTTCATTCCCCAGACAGGGATCTGCTCATAAACACAGGTGAACATAAGAACATTTTTCCAGAGGTCACATGACGGATATGGCTTTTCAATTTATGTAAGTGGAGTGGCTAAAATCTAACTGATGAAATGCCAGAAAGAAGACCAAAAGGTCTAAGCAGACATTGTCATTTCATTTCCTAAAATGCCATAAAGTTTTAAACTGAATTCTAGAGCACGCAGGGACAGGGTCAGCCTCTTTGTGACAGAAAACAGCTAATGCCACCTTTCTGGCTCTACTCTGGGACTAGACTCAGATTCAACTTTGCCACGTGACAAAACTCCTGGCTTCCTCAGGGCTTCTGTTTTGGTAAACACTTCAGCAACCGGGTCTGCCCTTTCCTTGTGATAGATGTTCAAGGGAAAGCCTTGAGTGAAGAAGCAAGGAGATTTGTGTCAATTAACTTACCGAGGATGGTTTTGGAGAACGTGGTATGTTCTGGAAAGGCTATTTTTAAACTATTGCCCCTTTCTACTAAAAAGGGTGTTTTTTTTTTAAGTAGGAGCAAGCTGTTGTTACTTCTACTATCGAATCAAGCTACGTAATTTAGAAAATGACCCTCTAAGAAGACATACACAAAAAATGTAAAAATTAAAAAGAAAACAATCAAAATCATTTGCCTCTTTTAGGATATGCAGCTTAATGAATATCAAACCAAATGGACATGGTAAGATCACATTCGCCAAATACAGCTCCATCTGACACTGTGGGCAGCATCGACCTGAGAGCAGGAACAGGGAGCTGGAGCCAGAGAGACCTGGGTTCAAAGCTTCATCCCAAGCTTCACCCTTCCTAACTAAGTGACTCTGAACAAGTAACTTGACTTTCCTACATCCTGGTCCCCTCATTTGGTTAGTAATCTATAAAAAATTATACTTCAATTCTGATAGTGAGCGTTAATGTTCAAATTCTCTGACCATAGTTCACTCTCAATAAATAGTTTCTCTGTTGCCACTAAACCTTGTCATTTCTACAGTATGTGCAAATTACTCACTAACTTAAGTGAGCAGCAAAAGGTCTGAAATTGTCTTTATCTCACATAATAGCTGAACAGATTACTACCATCATAGGAAAAATTCACCTTAGAAGTGAATGGCTTTGCTGAGGGACAGCAATGAGGTTCCTTCTTTTAAATGAGTTTTGGGTGTGCCATTGTTGAGGCTCAGAATATGATATACCAAAGTATGGCACCTTGGTGTGCTGAGTGCTTTGAAGTAAAGTAGAGTGCAAGGGCCTCAGAAGTGTGAACTAAAATCAAATCTTAATCCTCTCATGGACTGAGCAAACTTTTCTTGCCCAGGACCCCAGAGAAACCTGAAAGCTGAGCTACTGGCCTTGAGAAGAAGGGTGGTTAGACCTGCCTCCTCACGTCCCCTCCCTTTTAGACTCACTCTTCATAATAATGAGACACTAACTGTTATCAAGCCTACATCCATACAATACAAAACTTAAACCCTACACACAGCCATCAACATACTTAACACATCACCTGAGTTTGATACACATCCTCTAGTTTGTCTCTTATTAACAGACATCCTTATCAAAGTCAAAATTTTCCAAACCTTTGGACAAAGATTCGCTTCTTTAAGCAATTACAAGTTAAATAATCTTTTTTTTTTTTTGTAGAGACAGAGTCTCACTTTACCGCCTTCAGTAGAGTGCCATGATGTCACAGGACTCACAGCAATAATCTTTTTAAGGCCATGTATGACCCGGAAGCCTTCCTCCTCTTCGAGATGGCCCTTCTTTTCAGGCTGAAGGGATGTCTGCCCTCTCCACCCCCTCCCCACCTCTTGATGTAGGACCTTCCTACCTTCATGAATATATAATAGCAAACTGCACCCGGCTGCGACCTATGCCCTGCTGCAAACTGTGCCCCATTGCAGACTGCACCCCGCTACCACTGGCACATTTTCTCAGGTTCTCTTGAGCCCATGTGCTCTGGGCTGGCCACACACATTCAACTGGAATGGCAATTTCTGCTGTTGTTACGGTCGTTTTTCTCTTTTTTTCTTCTTCAGTCTGCATTGTTCATCTACCCAATATCTTGACAAAATTTGGTGGCTAGGAGGATAATCACTATATGAAAATGCCCTATAGTAATCTGGTGTCGCATTCACGTAGGCAGGAGACAAAAGCAATGTTTGAAATATGTGCCAACCACGGGCTGTATACTGACTTTGTTTAATGCAGTTGTTGTTCTGGCTTCCTTGTTTATACCTCCTAAAAGCTATTTGAAACCCAGTTTTTCTTATCAGCTTTGGTCTAGTTAAAACTTCCCTTCTCCATGTGGTTATTTGTAATGTAACCCACTTGGTCCTCAATCTACTAACTGACCCCAAACCGGAAACATCCCTCAGCTGCTAACAGTGATAGAAACCTAATGTGCAATCCTAGAGACCAGAGGCAAGTTCGTTTCTTCATTTGTTTTCTCTAAACTCAGCCCATCTCCTGCCCACATGGCAGAAGGCCCATGAACCTTAATAATGGCACAGTCCCACGGGGACTCCCTCTGTCTTGCTCCCTACCCACTGACTGAGGTCCCAGCTGCCTCCTCCAAAGTTTCCACTGGCTTGCAGTAGCATCCACAACCTCTTTGGGTTCTGAACATTCATACATTTCTTCTGTTTCACACACACCTAACCCCACCGCCACTTCCTAGGCCAAGACTCTCCCACAGTTCTATCCTTGACAAAGATCCCTCAAGACTAAAGTTAAAAAAACAAAAACAAAGAAACCAAAGAAAGAAACCACCACAGATAACAAGGAAAGTCATAACAAGATATAAGAGGTCTAACAATGACCTTGATGAACTCATCCTAGAAAAAGTGCTACCTCCCTCATTGCTAATTATCAATGCGACCTCCTCCGAGGGCTCCCCTTGGGAAGCTGCACACCAACGCCACTGCCTAGTCTGCCCCGCAAAGCAATTTTGAAACTCTTTTTCTGGAATGACCATCAGAGCTGTTACCATGTGAGGTCTGACAATTAAGCTGACAAACGTGCTTGTGCACTTGACGTTGGAAGCATGGTACAAACAACTCAGGAAGTTTTCCTAACCATGACATGCAATGATGTTCTACTGCAATAAAAGAAATCATGAAAGTAAAATACCAGGAATAAACGATGAATGACTAACAACACAGAGGCCCTTTGCTGTGGCTTCTGCCATACTAGTCCCTGAGCTTTGGGCTCCCTTATAGTCATTTTAAATATACCACTGATTACTATTTCTATTACTGAAGGAAACTTTACATTTTTTCCCAATTTTATGAATTGTCTGTCCCTATTATACCCTTTGAACCTTCTCTCCACCTGCCTACTCATGTGCACATAAAGAGCCTCTTTCCCCCTTGAGCCTCAGGGAAAGATCATTTAAATTTGCCTGTAACAGGCGGCGCCTGTGGCTCAAGGAGTAGGGCGCCAGTCCCATATGCCGGAGGTGGCGGGTTCAAACCTAGCCCCGGCCAAAATAAAAAAAAATAAAAAAAAAATTAAATTTGCCTGTAACAATGATCTGCTACCTTGAATGTGTTCTGAGAAAATTTTCACCAAATCAAACACTTAACCACCCATACCATACAGGCTAAATTTGTACATTACCATTTGTGTTATGACATGTTCAAAATTTTTCTACCTTTAAAAATGTATGTTTAAGGTCCTTCTAGGTTACTCTCATTGCAAAATTTTCAGAGACATAGGTAGTATAGTATTTCTTTCTGAATCTTTAATATTTCACAGGGTTTTCTTGGCAAAGAATTGTTGATGATGAAAGGTACAGATTCAATATGTAACCCAAATTTCACCTTCATATACAATTCCTTGTATCCACATCACATCAAGGCAAGCATCATGGACCAAGATGGGGAATTTTCATGAATAAAGAGTCATGATGTTTGAGTACAGGGCCAGCTCCCAAGTGGCATCCACCTGTGATATGACTACATATTCACATATCAAAGAAAATGAATGAAAGCTGAGCCTCAGGGAAATGTAAGATAAAAAAAGTCACAGAAGATGGAACTGTGTGTTTGAATTAAAGGTGCTAAGATTGTCAAGGGACGTAGACATGGGTAACCAGAAAAATGGAGAGAAATGTGAAGCAATTGACCTTTATAGCCTTGGGACATTTCTTAAATCTGTCTGCACGTTTCCCTATCTAGACAGTAGCTATACACCAAGGGCTACTAAAGACTCATGCGGTGCCTGACAAAGATTAAGGGCACAAATGTCAGTACATACAATCTGAGCCTGGTTTCAAAACAGAGATGGAGAGGTTAAGAACATTGTCCAGTTTCACAGCCCCATGGGCAGGCAACAGCTGGCATTCACAGCATGGCCCTCTCAGGGCTCCGGAAACGTCACTGAGCTTTGGAGCCTCTTTGGAACCTCCTCGTCCATTGCTCCATGTTTCTCAAAGCCTTGTGCTTGTCGTTATATTCCTGCAGAAGTTTTAATATAAATATTTAAGGTACATAATATATATTAACAGAATCAGTTTTTCTTTTAGTAATTTTGCAGGATTATGAAAGGTGCTGGGAGAAATAGGAGTTTATATATGAGCATGAAGAAAAGCTTTTCAGTAATGCATTCACCAACATACCTGATTTAAGCATTATAAGGTATCCATGCAGGGTGGCGCCTGTGACTCAATGGGTAGGGCCCTGGCCCCATATATGAGGGTAGTGGGTTCAAACCTGGCCCCAGCCAAACTGCAACAAAAAAATAGCTGGGTGTTGTAGCGGGCACCTATAGTCTTAGCTACTTGGAAGGCTGAGGTAAGAGGATCATTTGAGCCCAAGAGTTTGAGGTTGCTTTGAGCTATGATGCCATGGCACTCTACTAAGGGCAACAAAGTAAGACTCCCTCTCAAAAAAATAAAAAATAGGCTTGGCACCTGTAGCACAGTGGTTACAGTGCCAGCCGCATACACTCAGGCTGGTGGGTTCCAACCCAGCCTGGGTCAGCTAAACAACAGTGACAATTGCAACAACAACAACAAAAACAACAAAAATAGCTGGGCATTGTGGCAGGCACCTATAGTCTTAGCTACTTGGGAGGCTGAGGTAAAAGGATTACTTGAGCACAAGAATTTGAGGTTGCTATGAGCTACAATGCCATGGCACTCTATCAAGGGTGACAAAGTAAGACTCTCTCTCAAAAGAATAAAAATAGGCTTGGTGCCTGTAGCACAGTGGTTACAATGCCAGCCACATACGCCCAGGCTGGCGAGTTTGAACCTGGCCTGGGCCTGCTAAATAACAATGATAACAATAGCCGAGCATTGTAGTGGGTGCCTATAGTCCCAGCTACTTGGGAGGCTGAGGCAAGAGAATCGCCTAAACCCAAGAGCTGGAGGTTGCTGTGAGCTGTGATGCCACAGTACTCTACCCAGGGCAATAAAGTGAGACTCTGTCTCTACAAAAAAAAAAAAAAAAAAGGATATCCATGCAGCAAAAACATCTGTACCCATTTAATTTGAACAAATAATAGATAGGATGATACCCCTTTAAAAAAAAAACGATAGAGTAGAAAAACAAAATCTCAAATGATATGCGAGAAATGCTCTCAACTAGATGTAAAATGAGTAAGTGTAGTGTGTGTCTGTGTATACACCCTTGTAAATGTGTATATGCATGAAGAAAATTCTGGAAGAATTCACATATCATGTAACACTTAATTCTGTTATTGTCCTCTGAGAATTGGCTTCCCTCTAAAGTGGTACATGTTGTTTTGCAAAATCAATTGTCATTACCAATAGGTGTGCTCAGATCACTGTGTTCGACATCCCAGCATCGGTAATAGAGGAAGGAGGGGGGAGGAAGAAAGGAAGAAAGGTAGGTAGAGAGGGAGGGAAGAAGAGAGAAAGAAAGAGGAAGGAAGGAAGGAAAGAAGGAAGGAAGGAAGGAAGGAAGGAAGGAAGGAAGGAAGGAAGGAAAAAGAAAGAAAGAAAGAGAGAGAGAGAGGAAGGAAGGAAGGAAGGAAGGAAAAAGAAAGAAAGAAAGAAAGAAAGAGAGAGAGGAAGGAAGGAAGGAAAAAAGAAAGAAAGAAAGAGAGAAAGAAAGAAAGAAAGAGAGAGAGAGAGAGAGAGGAAGGAAGGAAGGAAGGAAGGAAGGAAGGAAGGAAGGAAGGAAGGAAGGAAGGAAGGAAGGAAGGAAGGAAGGAAGGAAGGAAAGGAAAAAGAAAGGAAAGAAAGAAAGAAAGAAAGAGAGAGAGGAAGGAAGGAAGGAAGGAAGGAAGGAAGGAAGGAAGGGACAGAAGGAAGGGAGGATGGAAGGAATAAAGAGAGAAAAAGAGACAGAGAGAGGGGTGGAGGGAAAGGGAAGGGAAAAAACAACAAGGAAACTTTGGAAGCAAAGGTTGTGTGTATTGCCTTGATTATGGTTATGGAAAATGTTGTTACAAAAATTTCAAAAACAGACCGAAAAACTACATTTTAGATTAAATTATCATTTGATACACAATTTTCATGTTCTATTGGAAATATTAGGCAATATAAAAAACACAAAATCACAGACACAAAATTAGAACATTTAATCAACATTTAATATGGAGAAACTTATACATTTTTTAGATACAAGCTGATAAAATTTAAAAATAATTTATCTGTGCTCTTAATAATATTTTCTGCAGATGTGAAAAAAAAAAACAAAAAAAAACCTGTGACTACTAGTTGTTGCCGGCTTTGGACGTAACGTTCACAGCCATGATCTGGATTGCCTGTCTGTGGTTTGCAACTGAGGCTGATTCTTCTTCTTCCTTTTTTTTTCAGTTTGTAATAAACTATTTTTAATAACAACAGTTGTTCTTTCTATAAAGGTAAGATGAAAAGAGAATCTATTTCTTAAAATCACCAAAATCAATCTTTAGTAATTGAAACCTTAAGAAAAACAACTAGTATTTTTAAATATAAAGGCATTTACATAAGAACTTCCTTCTGCAACCCTGTCTACTTTCATTTATTTACAAAAGCCTGTTTATTCAGTAGTTTCCTCAAGGATAAAATAAAATCAGTAAATGTTCATAAAAAGAAATTCATGAGTTATATGTGGTTGTAGAAACAACTTTATTGAGACTCTTCCCCAAACCTTACCCTATGTTGTTAAAAACTCATCTGTATTCCAAAAATATTAAGGATGATAATAGGTACACTGACATGTGATTAAAAAACTCAAAAAACAAGAGTGCAAGGATTTAAATCTCAGCTCTGCTTCATCTGTCCAGTCTGCGACAGCACCTCCCACTGGAAGGTGGTTATGAGCGTGAAGGGCTAACGGGTATAAAGCTACTCGATGAGGGTCTGATGCCTTTCAAGCATGGTAAAGACATCAATGCATGATTTCCTACAAAATACTCTTATTACTGGCTTCATTTATCTGTGTTTTCATGTGACAGCGATTTCCTGGAAAGTTCTTGAAAGTTGCATGTGAGCAGTGCACACTGAATGAATTAATACCGCTGGGTTTATTTTATTTTATTTTATTTTATGACAGAGTCTCACTTTTTTGCCCTCAGTAGAGTGCCGTAGCGTCACAACTCACAGCAACCTCAAACTCTTGGGCTTAAGCAATGCTCTTGCCTCTGCCTCCCAACTAGCTGGGACTACAGGTGCCCAACACAATGCCCAACTTTTTTTTTTTTTTTTTTTTTTTTGGTTGTAGTTGTTGTTTAGCAGGCCCTGGCCGGGCTCGAACCCACCAGCCTCGGTGGATATGGCCAGCACCCCCCTCAGTGAGCTATGGGCACTGAGCCACCACTGGTTTATTTTTAGTCTCCAGTGTATAAGTTTTCTGAAGACAATTAATGCTTGTGTATAACAGTTTTTTTTAGTGTTTTATATAATGATATATTAAGGTGTATAGTAATACAAGCAGTGCTTTGTTTGTAATGACTTTTTTTATATTAATTTATTATTATGATATCATTATATATTAACAAATGCTGTAATATATCCTTATACAGTAAGATGTTAAGATGTTATGTTTATAACATATGTTTACAAGAATAGGCATTATACCTATCTTATATAATACTCATCATTACTGCATAATGTGTCCTTATACATGGTCGGCATGTGTTAACATAATGCACTACATAATAAAGTGCTCTGACTCTTATGCATGAGCCAATTCTGAGTTCCCCCTACTACCCTCTCTCATCTACTGTGCTTTCTTCTCTCCGTCTTTCTGACATCTAAAAGGTCGCTGCTCTTTAGATGGTCTTTCATTCATTCAACACATAATTTATCAGGCATCTTATCTTTTAGACGGGCACTGCCATTCCCTGACATTGCACCCTGTGTAATTCATCATCATCCTGTCCAAAGTCCCACATTTGTTGGTGCCTCTAGTCAAGCATATAACTGTGCAAGTGCAGAGATCAGAGACAATGTGCGCAGAGCCTGGTACATTCTTAGCAGAAATGGAAGCGGGTGTGTGTGTGTGGATGACGTTTCACTGAATAACCAAATGACTAATTGACACTCGGTTAACACTGGGTAAGTGACTCATGCAAGAGTAGGGCCCAGGAGGTCAAGCAAAAAATAATAGAGAGCATGGAAAGGTTTTTCATCTGCAAATATATCATTATATGTTTGACATGAAACATAACAGAACTAGTCCCATGGCCTCAATAAAAAGGAAGGAAGCCAAAAAGTTTCGTCTTCCTCACGGTCCATGGGGAAAATTAAATATCAGCTAAAAAATAAAAATAAAAAAAAAATAACTCCCAATAATGACTATCAAATTAGGGTCATTTGTAAGAATTTAAATATTTGTGCTTTTGTTTCAAGACAATCTGAAGTGAGTTACTATAATGATTGTGATAAGTTACCTGGGTGATCACATTATAATGGCGCACTGTCACAGTGATTTAAGTCCGTCATGCTTTATTTGCTGGTTTTATGAGGCCAAATCATCACTTACACTGACAGCATTTTCCTTGTCATGTAATGGGTGACACCTTAGCTGCCAGCAAGTTGTCACATCTCAATGCCAAGATGACAACACTGCTGCATATTTGTAAACAATATTCTGTGGACTGGAGTGGAGTGACATGCAGGGGGTTAAACATGCTAAAGTTAATTGAATCAAAGGTTGCAAGTCTTCACAGCTCCAATCCCCAGACCCCACAGACCTGAAAGGTACAGTGCAGGCCTTCGGGGCAGATGGCACAGACTCTTGAAGAGAAGCACTATGGGGCCGCCATGTGCCCTGAGCTGTGATGTCCCCTGAGCTGCAATATCCCCTGGGCTGCACTGTCCCCTGGGCTGTGATGTCCCCTAGGCTGCAGTGTCTCCTGGGCTACAATGTCCTCAGGGCTGCAATGTCCCCTAAGCCACTATGTCCCCTGGGCTGCCATGTCCCCCTGGGCTACCCTGTCCCTTGGGCTGCAGTGATCCCTGGGCTGCCGTGTCCCCTCGGCTGCCATGACCCTGAGTTGTGATGTCCCCTGGGCCACCGAGTCCCCTGAGCCACAATGTCCCCTAGGCCACCATGTACCCTGGGCTGCAATGTTCCCTGAGCTGTGATGGCCCTTAGTATGGTGTATCCCCTGGGCTACAATGTCCCCTGGCCACAAACCCTGGGTTGCTGAGTCCCCTGGGCTGCCATGACCCTGGGTTGTGATGTCCCCTGGGCCACTGAGTCCCCTGGGCCGCAATGTCCCCTGGACTGCTGTGTCCCCTGGGCTTCTAACACTTTGACTCTTGGTCTTCTTGATTACTTCTGCCTGAATGGTAAAACTCAAAAATACATTGGGACAATGGCTCTCTGTAAATATCAGAAAATGCCTTTGAAGATATTTGAGTATTTCAATAAAATTATTAGAATTGAATTGTACCTGTGTAATCTGTGTTCTCTCCTGGAGTTTGAGATAATATTTTCTCATATTCAAAATTTTAGCATTGTGCACCTAGGAATTCAGATGAAAAGATTAGATAACATACAAACACACTGAAGAGTAAAATAGAGATCATGTTTTCCATATCTGTATGGTATCTGGATTTAATCTAATCTGCAAATGGCATAGCTCTCTGAGTGTTTATTTTGTGAACTGACCTGAAATTGCAAACCTGGAAAGGCCCTGAATCCTTAGTTTATGCTTCCCACTTTACATGAGTGAAACCTCAGGCTCAGCAAAGTGTAGAAGAAACATTCTCAAAACTTGTCCAATTTTCTTGAGACAGGATTAAGATCAAAATTTAAATCTCTTGGCTATGAGCCCAAATATGCTTAAAAACAAAAACATTATATTATGAACTATATCATGTTTATGAGTGCTAATGACATTCTCCTTAGGTAACAGTAGATTCTATCTGGTAAGACTGTTGAAGAGATTCAATTCTGGTGACGATTTCTGCATTCAAAGTTTACTTGTAATACTCTAACAATACCACTTAAATCTCATTGGCATGTAAGGTCATTTAGAACAGGAACTTGGATTCATTTGCTACTTACTATTGAATTCCTAGTTGTTAAAAGAGTACCTATGAGGTAGGAACTCAGCAAGTGATAAATGTCGTTGATTCATTAACTGAATACAGGGTTGACTCGCTGTATCGACGTATCTATCCATCCATCTATCTTTATATCTAAACTTACGTGGGCAACAAGGGTCTTTGCAGATATAATTAAGTTAGTTAAATAGCCTGACAAAACATCATCATGGATTAGAAGATGGGCCTTAAATGTGGCAACAGATGTTCTTAGAAGAGACAGAAACGATGGTACACACAGAAGTGACAGTCGTGAAGGTCGTGACGACAAGGCAATGACTGCACAGCAGCGAGAGAACACAAGGAAGGAGAAGAAGTGTGGGAGGATTCTCTCCACCTTGTTCTGGTAGATAGACACCCTGCTGACACCATGACCTTGGGCTTCAGTGAGAATATGAATTCCTGCTGCTTAAAGCCATTACATTTATACTAATTTGTCAGCCACAGAAAACTTAGACTATTTCTCTTTTTTCTTTTTTGATTTTTTTTTTCTTTTTTATTATTCGGGATTCATTGAGGGTACAATAAGCCAGTTACACTGATTGCAATTGTTAGGTAAAGTCCCTCTTGCAATCATGTCTTGCCCCCATAAAGTGTGACACACACCAAGGCCCCACCCCCCTCCCTCCATCCCTCTTTCTGCTTCCCCCACCCATAACCTTAATTGTCATTAATTGTCCTCATATCAAAATTGAGTACATAGGATTCATGCTTCTCCATTTTTGTGATGCTTTACTAAGAATAATGTCTTCCACTTCCATCCAGGTTAATACGAAGGATGTAAAGTCTCCATTTTTTTTAATGGCTGAATAGTATTCCATAGTATACATATACCGCAGCTTGTTAATCCATTCCTGGGTTGGTGGGCATTTAGGCTGTTTCCACATTTTGGTGATTGTAAATTGAGCTGCAATAAACAGTCTAGTACAAGTGTCCTTATGATAAAAGGATTTTTTTCCTTCTGGGTAGATGCCCAGTAATGGGATTGCAGGATCAAATGGGAGGTCTAGCTTGAGTGCTTTGAGGTTTCTCCATACTTCCTTCCAGAAAGGTTGTGGGAACTCTGAGCAGTAAACAGAAAAGAATGGGACTATAGTTGTGTTCTATGTTTCATAACAAGGTGTGAGTAAATATAAGTACTATAGCCCAGGAGGAAGGAGAGACATGGAGGGGCAGGTTTGATAGAGGGAGGGTAAACGGCGGGACCGCACCTATAGAGCATATGGCAAGGGTACAAGTCAAATCTGTCAAGTGTAGAACATAGATGTCTTAACACAATAATCAAGTAAATGAGGCGAAAGCGATGTTAAATGGTTTGATGTAACCACGTCAGATTGTACAAAAAAAGCAACACATTGTACCTGACATATGCATAAATGTATTCATGATCTCTGTGTATTTGACTTAATAAAAAATAAATAAATAAATAAAAAAGAAAAGAGTAGGAGCCAGGCTCAAACAAGAGGTGCCCTGGAGACAAACATCAAAGCCAAGGTCCCATCTTAAGTCTGCAAAGCTGGATTTGAAATTCATGAGTTAAGACCTGATTTCAAGGCTCAGCAACTGTAGCTCAGTGGCTAGGGTGCCAATCACATACACTGGAGCTGGCAGGTTTGAATCCAGCCGGAGCCTGCCAAACAACTAGGACAACTACAACCAAAAAATAGCTGGGCATTGTAGCGGGCACCTGTAGTCCCAGCTACTTGGGAGGCTGAGGCAAGAGAATCTCTTAAGTCCAAGAGTTTGAGGTTGCTGTGAGCTGTGATGGCACAGTATTCTACCAAGGGCAACATAGTGATAGTCTGCCTCAAAAAAAAAAAAAAAAAAAAAAAAAAAAGACCTGATTTTGAAAGGTGCTATGCCATGTTCATGCAGAAAAAAATTAAACTTTAATCTCACAATCAAAAATTACCAATGCACAATGAAAGAGTGTAAATGACAGTCGGTGCAACTCTTTGCAACTTGGTGCAAAGCCAGCTAACTCAAGCTTTGAAGGGGAGAAGCTATAAGATACTACTTACCGCTATAAATAAAAATGAAGACTATATCTAATTATCTAAAGAAATATAAAAAGAACTAAAAATACTAAGTAAGGAATATGGAACTCTCAAAAGTGAACCTAAAGACAGGAAAATAAACAAATACTTATATATTAAATTTGTATTATTTTGAATAAATCATTACATAAACTCAATGGCTGTATTTTTTTTTTGAGAAGACATCAAAAGTATATTTATTTTACTTTTTTTTTTATTAAATCATAGCTGTGTACATTAAGGCCATCGTGGGGCACCGTACACTGGTTTTATAGACTGTTTGACACATTTTCATCACACTGGTTAACATAGCCTTCCTGGCATTTTCTTAGTTATTGTACTAAGACATTTACATTCCACATTGACTAAGTTTCACATGTACCCTTGTAAGATGCACCGCAGGTGTAATCCCACCAATCACCCTCCCTCTGCCCACCTCCCCCCTCCCTCCAGATTAGACATAGCAGAAAGAAACAATGAGCTTAAAGTTATAGCTGCAAAAAGTACCCAGAAATTAGCATAAAGAGAAATGACAGAAAATATGAAGGTGGCTAAGAGAGTAGGATGATACAATCAGAGTGTTTACTTTCTGACTGAAAGTCTAGAAAGAGATAGCAGGAGGAACAAAGGAGAAGTGATATGTAGAGCAATCAAAAGTGAGCATATCAGGAAAACCAAAAATAATTTCACCTTCAGACATAGTCTGATAAATTTGTAGACTACCATAGGCAATGAAAGGGAAGAGAGAGCTTAGAAACAGATCTACAATCATGCGAAAACACAAAAATCATGGCATCACCCTATCAGTGGCAAAATTATTAATTATTTAATAATGGGGTCCTGGAACAATTAGCTATTTTCATGGAAAAACTGAAGTTGATTTTTAGATCATGCTATTTTTAAAATAGACTTCAGTATTTTAAAGACTTAAATCTGAAAAGCAAAACTTTAAAAATTCTAAGATAATATATTAAAAATATTTTTTTGTGAACCTAGGGGAGAGACTTCTTCTAAATATTGTTTAGTCTTTTTTTTTTTTTTTATTGTTGGGGATTCATTGAGGGTACAATAAGTCAGTTACACTGATTGCAATTGTTAGGTAAAGTCCCTCTTGCAATCATGTCTTGCCCCTACTCAATCTTGATATGAGGACAATTAATGACAATTAAGTTTATGGGGGGGAGAAGCAGAAAGAGGGATGGAGGGAGGAGGGTGGGGCCTTAGTGTGTGTCAATATTGTTTAGTCTTAATCGCAATCCAGTTGATTATAACACACTGAAATGGAACCCTCTGCTCTTCCAAAAACACCATGAAGGAGGTGAAAGGATAATTCACCAATGAAAAGAAAATATTTGCCATCATTTTCTTTGATATACGTTATTCATTTGTGAATATGCCACAATTATATTTATTTGTATCACTTAACAGAATATGTAAATAAACAGTGTCATATTTATAAATAAATAGTATATACATGAATGAAAATTATTGAATATTAGATGCTAAATATTTAGTGAAAGTATTGCTGAAGTCTATGCAAACTATATTATTTTTATGTAATTCCAATTGAATTAACTAAATAATATTTTGTTGATATACCACCAAGAATAGAACAAGCTCTAAATCCAGTTCAATGGTAACTTCCATGTTGATAGCAGGTTGGGGATGAATTTGAGAGGAATGTATTTATGATATTCATGAAAATTTAGGTTAAAGAAATGCACTTCTGAACTAGGATTTTTAAATATATTTTCCCATTTAAAAACTAAACATATTTAAATGAATTTAATTTATTTTAATTCTGCCTTCAAATATACCAGGAGAAGTAGGAGAAGTGGGAGGGGGAATGGAGAATATCTGAGTATATTTGTACAGTTTAATTCATGAATCAAACATTTCTGGTCTTAGGAAGAGCCCAAGAAATAATCTGCAAATGGGATGGATTTTGAAGATTATCTATTTCATCCTATTTAAAAAAATTCACTGTCTTTAGGTATTATCATTGACATGTTTGCTTATTTAAATGAATATATGTAAGAAACATGTTAATTTAATGTGGCTTTATCTGAAAAGCGCTTGGGCTATTTGGTATGTATTCGAATGAATTTACAGTTACGCACTTTTTCTGTACAATCAACATCAAAAAATAAAGACATGAGTCTATTTAAAGATTAGCATTAAAGTTAATTAAAATCAAGAAAATTATCCCATCACATGTTTAAAGTCTCAGGAGAGGATTTCCACCAAGTGTATGATTGTGTGTCTTGATGACAGAACAAATATTAATTTGTATTATTTATTTTTTAACAGATTATATTGCCATTCTGGGCACAACAACTCCATATTTCAGAAATTGTTCCTCCAAGTGAAAACTTAGAACATTGAACCATGTACCTCATGCAGTTTTAAACTCATTAGCATATCTGTGACAACCTTACCCTCACATCTGTACCTAGAAAGTGTGGTTATAAGCAGGAGGACTATGGTTGTGTTTTATCATTTGTATGAAAGTATGGGTGATTATATATTGGTTTCATAATAGTACTGAGTATATTGGATTCTTTTTCTTCTATTCTTGAGACACTTTACTTGTTCCAGCTCCATCCATGTAAACATAAGAGATAAAGTCTCCATCATTTTTATGGCTGCATAATATTTCACGGTATACATATACCACAATTTGTTGATCTATTCATGGGTCAATGGGCACTTGAGCTGTTTCCATGACTTGGCAATTATGAATTGGGCTGCAATAAACATTCTAGTGCAAATATCCTTGTTGTAAAATGATTTTTGGTCATCTGGATATATACCTAGTAGAGGAATTGCAGGATCAAATGGTAGGTCTACTTTCAGTTTCCTAATTGTTCTCCAAACTTCTTTCCAAAAGTGACGTATTAGCTTGCATGCCCATCAGCAGTGCAGAAGTGTTCCCTTCTCTTCACATCCATCCCAACATCTACAGTTTTGGGATTTTGTGATGTGGGCTACTCTTACTGGAGTTAGATGATATCTCAAAGTTGTTTTGATTTGTATTTCTTTGATGATTAAAGATGATGAGCATTTTTTCATGTGTTTGTAGGCCATGCACCTGTCTTCTGCAGAGAAGCTTCTGTTCAAGTTTCTTGCAGAAGGAAAAAAGGAAGAGGAGGGAGAGGAGAGGGGTGGGTGAGACCTCACCTACTGTGCGCAAGGCAAGGGTACATGTCAAAACTATTAAGAGTAGAGATCAATGTCTTAATACACCAAATAAGTGATGTGAAGGCTATGCTAACCAATTTGATGTAAACATTCCAAATTGTATATAAAATCAGCACCTTGTACCCAGTAAATGAACTGATGTACACAGTTATGATTTAATAAAAAAACAAAAAACTCAAATTAGACTTCCCAGCCGAGTGACGTTGGTGGTATGATGGTGAGCAGAACTGCCTTCCAAATTAGACAGTAGAGAGGAGTTTCCTTAGTGGAAACCACAGGTTTTCATTTCAGTCCCAGGAGAGGTCAGATGCTGGGCTTTGGAGACACCCTCTCAACATTCAGGACCACTTTCGAGAGGCACTTATATTGTTAGGGAAGAGATACACCTACAAATTTAAAGTGGATTATAATATATCAAAAATAATTGTAATATTATAAAAATATCTTCAACCTAAAAGATAATACTGGTGTAAATTTAAAAAACTCCATGTTTGGTATCTGACTGTGGAGAGCTGTCAAGCCCCTCCCCTTTCTGCCCCTGCCCCTCCCCTTTCTGCCCCTGCCCCTCCCCTTTCTGCCCCTGCCCCTCCCCTTTCTGCTCCTGCCCCTCCCCTTTCTGCCCCTGCCCCTCCCCTTTCTGCTCCTGCCCCTCCCCTTTCTGCCCCTGCCCCTCCCCTTTCTGCTCCTGCCCCTCCCCTTTCTGCCCCTGCCCCTCCCCTTTCTGCTCCTGCCCCCCCAATCCTGAGCAAGCTGATTAGAAAGCCTGGGGCCCCCATTCTTTGGCACCAGAGGGAAATTCAAGCCAGGTGAGCCTGGCCCCCCTGTAAGAACCCTCACCCCATCCCCACCTGTAACTGCCCTCAAACGCCAAAACAGTCTCCTTTCCTTGGTCTCTGAAAATACTTCGGACCAGTTTCACAGTTCACTCAGCTCTCACAGGAACGCCTCATCATAGCACAACCAACATCTTCATGCCCTCTTTGGGGGCTTGTGGGGAGTCATCGGTCTCCATGACTAATTCAGCTTTGGGGAGTGAGGTCCATTCTATTAATATGGGGATCACAACAACTATAAAAGAGAATCTTGCATTAATAATTATTATAATAGCTCAATAATTAAAGTAAACTGGACAAAAATCTATGTTGTCACTAAAAATTACATAATAACACTTACCAATCGTACACTTTATATAGGTGTAGTTTATCGTATGTTAGTTTTACCTCCATAAAGCTCTTAAAAGGAAAAGATCATCAGACTAGACATTAAAGAAAATATAATTATACAGTAAGAAAATCCAAGTATATAATATTTGCAAGAGATACATTGAAATATGAAGGCACAACAAAACTTACAGAGCAAGGTGTGAGATTCCATCAGGCACAGTCTGACCAAAGAGATGTATCGGGATGAGTGGATAAACCTTGGAGTCAAAAGTATGGAGGTAGATATAAAAGATCTTCCATAATAATAAAGCATTCAAGAAATCAGGAACATATAATAATTATGAATGGGGACACTAGAACATAATTTGAAAATCTAGAAGAGTGAAAGAAATTAAAGGAGACTAAACTACTTCAGGATTATGTTTGAAGATTTTAACATATATCCTTGAGCAATCAATAAAAAAAGTAGATAGAAAAATCACTAATACTATAGATAATTTAAACACAAAGATTAACCACCTTGAATTAATTGACATCCATAGAAGGCTACATATCTAGCAACATATAGATTCCTACACTATGGAGTTAAGTCATTTACGGGCATAGCCCAGATATCTTGCAAGAAAGCTTAATGATTTAATCTATATAGTGAATTTCTTTGCCCTCTGTTGAATTAAAAGTTAAGAAAAGAAAGACCACTAGGAAATTAACACAATTAAAAATTAATTAACACACTTTTAAATAACCCATTAGTTAAAGACTGAAATCACAAAGGAGTTTAGAAAATAGTTTGAGCTAAGTGATGATGAGCATGTGATGTGCAGCCAAGCAGCCTGAGGTGGAAAATCATGACTTGAAAGGTATGTGCTGGAAAGGGAAATAGAGAGGAGTGAAATGCAAAAAAGAGACAGTGAATTAAAAGTAAAATGGATCAAGATAATAAAAAAGAAACATTTTTAAACATAAACAATAGAAAAAATAATGCAGGCAGAGTTGTATTCTTTGAAAAGATGGAAAAAATAATAAATCTCTACTATGACTAATCCAGAAAAATACAGAAAAAACAATAATTACTAATAGTAAGAATGAAATACAGGTCTCCAGTACAGATCCTACAGATCTCTGTTTTCCAAACACATTTTATAAAACCAGCAGAATTTTGATATCAAAACCTTACAAGGGTATTTCACTGGAGGAAAATTACTGGTCTCATGAATATATACATATACAAGGTTATTGAATTAAACATTAGCAAATGGAACACAATTGCATATAAAAGGATAATGCATTAAAGATGCAAATAAATGTAGTTTAGTAACTATTGAACAACACATGAAAGTAATTCATCTCATTAACAGAAAAAATAATAAAATGATCATTTCAATGTATAAAAAAGTATTGTTTCATACATTTAAAAAGTTCTTCATTAAATTCTCAAAAAAACAGAAATAGAAGGTAACTTTTTCAATCTGATAAAGAACATATTATGAAATTACAAATAACGTCATACTTAAAGAGGAAGGTTTGGAAGCTTTTCCATTATGATTGGATCTAAAATGTGAATGAACTCTACCACTATTCCAATCCAACATTATACAGAAGCCCTTAATTAGCATAATAAGGCAACAGAAGAGAAACAGAAAAAACATCCAAAACATTCTTCAAACAATCCATTATAAACAACAAACGAACTTAGGAAGGTTCCTGGAAATGAAGGCGGTACAAAAACAAACCATTTATTTCCATGTACCAACAAGACAAGGGAAATGAAATACAAAACACCATTTGCAGTAGTATTTGAAAAACATCAAATACTTAGAAATGAATTAACTAAAACATGTGCAAGATTTATGCATGTTAAATTGCAGTATGTTCTTCAGAGAAGCTGAAGGAACCCTGAATGTTTGAAGAGACGTATAATACTCCTGGGCCAGACAATTGTTATACATCAAGTCTCCAAGTTTATCTATAGACTCAATGCAATAGAAATTCAATTGGAACAAACTTGGTGAGGACATGAACATTCTTATTCTAAAATTTATTTGGAAATACAAAGATCCACCAATAGCCAAGATACAATTAAGTTAAGAGCTAGAGCTCATGTGCTGCAGATAAAAGGGCTTACTGTCGAGATTCTGAATTTAGGAGGCTTTGGAATTGACAGAGATCAATGAGATAGAGAGGGTTCAGGAGGCGATCCACTCACGTAAGTCCAGGTGATTTTATAACACAAGCATAACTGCAATTCAGTTGAGAACATACAGCCTTCTCAGTAAATGGCATTGAATCACTAAGATAATTATTTAGAAAATAGACAAAATTTAATTCTGGATGGATCAAGACCTAAAGGTAATAACTTAAACTTTCCAAACTTCTAAAAAAAAAAACTAGGGCAATAGCTTTATGATTGAGATAGAAAGAAGGGTTTCCTAACAACTGAAAAATACTTTGCATAAAAGAAAATATTGACTTTACGGAAAAAAAACACTTCAACTCATCAAAGCATTATAATGTAAGAGAAAGGTAGTCCATAGATTGGAATAAGATTGTATAATATTTCTCATATATAATAGACTTATATCCATAAAACATAAATATTTCAAATTTTAATAATAAAAGAGAGACAATTCATTTTAAAAATGGACCAAAGTCTTCATAAATGCTTTACAAAGGAAAATATCAATAACAAGTTGTTAAACATAATTATTCTTCAGACAACTGGATATGTATTTATTTACTGAGACAGAGTCGGAGTAGAGTGCCATGGCATCAGCCTAACTCACAACTACCTCAGACTCTTGGGCTCAAGTGATCCACCTGCCACAGTCTCTCAAACAGCTGGGACTACAGGCACCTGCTATCACATCCAGCTAATTTTTTTTTTTTTTTAGTAGCTGCTCTTGAACTCCTGAGCTAAAATACTCCTCCCACCTTGGCCCCGCAGAGTGCTAGGATTATGGGCATGAATCAATGCTCCCAGCCGACAACTGCTTATTTAAAAATGATAATGAAATAGTTAATTTTTCTATAATAGCAAAAACTTGGAAGACTGACAAAACCAATAACAGAACGAGAACTCTCATGCATTTCTGATGTGAGAGGGGTACATAGAAGTGTTTGCAGAAACCTACATAGTGTTTACTAATGCTAAAATTAGTAAGACCTAAATGTAAATTAGTAAAGACCTAAATGTGTGCAACCTAAATCAGCAGTTGCACTCATCCAGGTATGGTGCCCAACTAAATCCCTGAGCATGTGTGTGAAAATACAAGATGTGTAACACACAAGTATATTCATAGCAGCCTTATTTGTAATAGCCCCACATAGAAAAAAACACAAATTTCATCAATGGTAGAATGGTAAATTGTGATGAAGTCATATTTTGTAATAGGGCACAGTAATACAGTGGTACGCATAACATAAAAGAATCTCGTGGATATATTAATGAATAAAATAAGTCAAGTAAAATGGACGATTTACAAGGCATGTTGTGTGCTTTCATTTATATGTAGTCCAAGAACATGAAAAACTAATGTATGCTGATAGAAATAAGAATAGTGATACCCTTGGGGAAGTTGTGTTGACTTTTTAGGGGCAAGATGAAGCTTTTTTGGATACAGGAATTATCACATAGTTGATGGATGATTATTATAAGTATATATACTTAGGTAAAGAATCATTGAGCTCTGTGTTTAAGATAAAGTCATTTGCTGTACATTATGCCCCAATTTAAAACACTGAATTGTAAACATATTTTACTATTGTGTAGTATTTAAACTCATTCAGTCTCAACTCTTTCAAGTTCAGAATGAAATAAATAACACTAACTGAAGTACAGGGTTATTACAAAGACTAAATGAGAATGCATAATAATAACAAACAGTCTAGCATGCAGAAAATTTGCATCATGTTACCACAAGAACCTAGCTTTTGATTACTTCCAATCCATCTAATTCAATTGTCAACCACATTGCCATTTTAAATCCACTTAAATGTCCAAGGAATAAGAATTCCTAAATATCATATATAACACAACATATGGATTTATTAATAAAAAGAAAAATGAAACACTTCAATTTGAAAATGAAATAGCTTTAATATTTAAAAAAGGGATACAAAATTTTCAGACAGCTGGGAATAATCTTCAAAAAAATGGATAGTAGTATTACTAAAATCAAATATATTTTTATGTTTGGTTTCCATTCGGGGTAGATTTTTCCACCCAGGGAAGATTGGACAATGTCTGGAAATAATTTCACTTGTCACCACGGGAGTGTGTAACTAGCATTTAGAGAGTAGATGGAAAAGATGCTTGCTAAATATCTTATAATGCAAAAGACAAATCTCAACAACAAAGAAGAATCTGGCAGATAATGTCAATGGAGCTGTGGGTGAGAATATCCTGAGTCCCAGCTGAGAATAATGAAGATCTGGTAAGATCTGGGAGCTTCTGGAGGAAACAACAGTCGCACCTGTCCCCAGACACAGATCACAACTTGTAGATTTTGAAATCCATAGAAGTTTGAGCCAACATTGCCAAATTTAAAATGTTCTTAAAACAGAGTTTATGTCATGAAAATTTTAAATAAATCTGATCTGACTTGACCTACTCTGCACTGAGGCTATTTATCACCTCTGTCCAATTTAATGTGAGCATTTCAGCCTTTTCTTATAGAATAAAAAATGTATGTGATTAAAAAGTAATGATCCAGGTATATTATAACATCATGTGACTGCACAGTCTTCCGAAAAGTCAAAAATTCCGAAAGACTTCTTGTCTAGTGATGGAGTCGGATGTTGTAATATAATAAAAATAAGAAAATTGAAAGTCATTTTTTCTTTTTCCATCCATTGTTGGATGTTGTAATATAATAAAAATAAGAAAATTAAAAGACATTTTTTTCTTTTTCCATCCATTCCACTTATTAGCAAACCAAGATGTATATATAATTAATTCCAGGTTCCTCATGTGCAAAATGTAAATAATAGCACGTACCTCTTAGATACAGATTAAAGTATTCAATGAGTAAATATTCATTTTTCTTTTTCTATTTTAAAGTATTGTGGAATGACAAGTTTTTGTTATGCTTCAGTGCTTTTGGTGTTTTCTGTACCCAGAAAGTAAGTTTTTATCCTTCACCCCCTCAACCTTCCCCCTTGGTTGTTTCTCATCTGCTTTGTATCATTTTGTGCCTGTGTATACCCACTGTTGCTCCCATGTATTAGTGAGAACACAGGTAATTTGATTTTCCATACCTGAGATACTTCACTTAGGATAATGGCCTCTCATTCCATCCAAGCTGCTACAAACAACATTATATCATTCCTTTTTATGGCTGTGTAGTACTCCATGGTTTGTGTACATATACACACACAGAGGGTGCCAAAATGTATACATATTTTATGAAAGGAAAAACCTATATTTAAATTGTAATATACAAGTCATATTTGACCTCTGCAATTACAAGAGATACAATACAGGGTGGCGCCTGTGGCTCAAGGAGTAGGGCACCGGCCTCACCCATATGCCAAGGGTGGCGGGTTCAAACCTAGCCTTGGCCAAAGAAAAAAAAAAAAGAGATACAATATACAAGATAACAAACATTATCATTGTATAGTGAGTATTATATACATATATATATATGTGTATATATCTAATCATATTTTTTATCCTCAGTTGACCCTTGGAAAACTCAGGCATTGGGGAAGCTGACCTCTGCACTGTTGAAAATCTGCATGTAACATTTCCTAAAATCAAATCACTAATAGTATACTGTTTACTGGAAGCCTTAATGATAACATATACATTTGATTTGCATGTATTTTGTGTTATATGTTTTTTTATGTTATATGCAACATGCACTGCACTCTTATAATTAAGTCATCTAAAAATAGAAAATGTTATGAAAATCATAAGGAGGAGCAGATGTACTCGCTGCTCACTAAGTGGGCCATCCTGGAGGTCTTCAGCCTTGTTGTTATCACACTGAGCTGAGGAGCAGGAGGCTAAGAGGATGGGTTGGTCTTGCCATCTCAGAGGTGGCAGACGCAGGAAAAAAAAACACATATAAGTGGACTCAAGAAGTTCAAATCTCTTTTTTTGAGGCTCAACTATAACTTTATTCATCCTCAGTAGAATGTTGATCAAGTAATTGATGTCAGGAAAGTTTATTTATTAATTTATTAAATTATAACTGTGTACATTAATGCAATCATGGGGTACAATGTGCTTGTTTTATATACAATCTGAAATATTTTCATCAAACTGGTTAACATAGCCTTCACGGCACCCTCTTAGTTATTCTGTTAAGACATTTATATTCTACATTTAGTAAATTTCACATTTACCCTTGTAAGATGCACCCTAGCTGTGGTCCCACCAATTACCCTCCCTCCACCCATCCTCCCCTCTCCCCTCCTCTCCCTATCCCCTTTCTCCATATTTTTGGGCTGTAATTGGGTTATAGCTTTCATATGAAAGCTATAAATTGGTTTCATAGTAGCTGAGTACATTGGATACTTTTTCTTCCATTCTTGAGATACTTTACTAAGAAGAATATGTTCCAGCTCCATCCATGTAAACATGAAAGAGGTAAAGTCTCCATCTTTCTTTAAGGCTGCATAATATTCCATGGTGTACATATACCACAGTTTATTAATCCATTCATGGGCCAATGGGCACTTGGGCTTCTTCCATGACTTAACATTTATGAATTGGGCTGCAATAAACATTCTAGTACAAAATCGATAGTGATCAAAACAGCATGGTACAGGCACAAAAACAGAGAGGTAGATGTATAGAACAGAATAAAGAACCAAGAGATGAATCCAACAACTTACTATTATTTGATCTTTGAGAAGCCAAGTAAAAACATTCAATAGGGAAAAGATTCCCTATTTAACAAATGGTGCTGAGTGAACTGTCTGGCAACCTGTAGAAGACTGAAACTGGACCCACACCTTTCACCATTAACTAAGATAGACTCTCACTGGATTAAAGATTTAAACTTAAGGCATGAAACTATAAAAATACTAGAATAAAGTGCAGGGAAAACACTTGAAGAAATTGGCCTGGCTGAATATTTTATGAGGAGGACCCCCCTGGGCAATTGAAGCAACACCAAAAATACACTACTGGGACCTGATAAAACTAAAAAGCTTCTGCATAGCCAAGAACGTAGTACGTAAAGCAAGCAGACAGCCTTCAGAATGGGTGAAGATATTTGCAGGTTCTGTCTCCGACAAAGGTTTAATAACCAGAATCCACAGAGAACTCAAATGTATTAGCAAGAAAAGAACAAGTGATCCCATCTCAGGGTGGGCAAGGGACTTGAAGAGAAACCTCTCTAAAGAAGATAAGCTCACGGCCTACAAACACATGAAAAAATGCTCATCATCCTTAATCATCAGAGAAATGCAAATCAAAACTACTTTGAGATATCATCTAACTCCAGTAAGATTAGCCCACATCACAAAATCCCCAAACCAGAGATGTTGGCGTGGATGTGAAGAAAGGGCACACTTCTACACTGCTGGTGGGAATGCAAACTAATACGTTCCTTTTGGAAAGATGTTTGGAGAACACTTAGGGATCTAAAAATAGATCTGCCACTCGATCCTACAATTCTTCTACTAGGTATATACCCAGAAGACCAAAAATCACATTATAACAAATATATTTGTACCAGAATGTTTATTGAAGCCCAATTCATAATTGCTAAGACATGGAGGAAAGTTTTTTTAAAACTTATTCACTCTGAATGGCCCCAAATGATTTATATTTGAGTGAGCTTATTCATGTTGAGTATGCATTAAGCGCAACTTAACTTGTCTTTGAGCAATCTTATTTCTTATTCCATGTGTTTCTATAAATTTTGTTTATAGTTTGCCATGACCATTTAGAACTGTTAGAATGTTCTAAAAGTAGACCAGCCCTTCAATACCCCATAGTATAATTTAAGGCAAAGCATCCATTATATTATATCCTTCCCCATTAAAAATTAATACTGGAGAAAACTGAATAGAGATCCAAATATAATCTTTTCATCATTAATAAAACAATGGCAAATTATGCATGAATGCTAATAATGTAAGATCTTAAGTGCATCTGATGACTTTGTAAAATATTGATGTTGAAGAAGAAGCCTCCTTTATATTGGATAAGTCTTACTGGAAGATACTGATATGAAAAAAAAAAGACGCTATAATGTTTAAGGTGAGAGAAAAAATATATTGATAGCAAGATCTACATTTGTAAGTGGGGTAAAAAATACCTTAGTGCCTATATTAAACTTTATGATAGGCATCTTTATTGTAATATAATTACTGTTAAAGCTGAGTTCTATGTAAACTTATTCTAAATGTATACAATTAAAGTACTTTGTAAGTTCAACTCCTAGACACTAGCGCACTGGAAACAAAAAGGCCAGAAAAAAAAAAAACAGCAATTTAAAAATAGGCGCCTGAGTCAGCAGTAACTTCTTGTAGTATTTTCTTAGAGCAACTCATTACCTTCCATTCCCTCAATGTTCAAACATCGATATGTCTGGGTGGTTCTAACATATCATCTAAATTACTGGAAGGAAATGTATCATTGAAATGCCGAGTGAAACTGTTGTACAAAGAAAGTGGGAAGATAGTTACGAATGGTTTGTTCTAAGACATTTCTCTTTCCCATTTTTATAACTATTTCTCTATCCTATAAAAACTTATAAATATTTAATCCTGGAACATCGTGCGGTTACATAATCTATAGTAATGAAAAAAAAATCCTTTAGGTCAAGATTCTTAACTGGGGAATCACAGTTAATATATGGGCTTCCTAGAGGCTTTGAACACTTAGAATTTTTGTGTTATGAACATGTGCTGGTTTTATATACAATTTGAAATATTTCATCACACTGGTTAACATAGCCTTTCTGGCATTTTCTTAGTTATTGTGTTAAGACATTTATATTCTGCATTTAGTAAGTTCCACAGTACCCTTGTAAGATGCACCACAGGTGTAATCCCATCATCACCCTCCTTCCCCCCTCCTTCCCCCTCCTTCCCCTTCCGGTCATACGGTACAGTATGCCAACACAGGCAGGGCTTTCTAAAAATGGAAGGGCAAAGAAGGATGAAGGCTTCATGAACTGATAAACAGGACAAAGGAAGCCCATGGTCATTAAATAATGAAATGCATTGTCAACTTGGCAACAAAAAATGTCTCAGTGTCTTCCTTACACTGTTAACACTATTGCTATTGATGAGTAGCAATTGGGGATGTGGCTGCAAGCTGAACGCCACAAAGCAGGTTCAAAGACATACAACTCTTCAGTATTCCACTTTTGGCTAATTCCTCTCCAGAAGGGGGTATTTCTCTGCCTGTCCAAATGGTGTGTCCCATTCTATAAACTACGTTTCTTCCTGCATGGGCAGAATGTTTACTCCTTTTCAAATGGTAGTTGCAGAGGTGTTTACTGAAAGAAAAAGGAAGGACATTCACAGCCACAGTGGGCAGAAGGCAGCTGTGCTGGGAGAACGTGGACTGGTTTGTTTGGAAGATAGGGATGTGGGATGTGCAATGTTTTGTTAAAGGATGAGAGACAGAACTGAGTGATGTTAAGGCTCAACCCCTTCTTCAGTCTATCCCAACCACCTGGGATTTATTCAGAGATATCGGTAAAAGGTGCTAGAGCTTCTTTCCATCTTCCTGGCTGCTGTAAGGAGCATTGCTCCCTTGGAGACTAGTAGCAAGGCCTCTCCCACTTGGAGCTGGGTTTACAGTACAGATGAAGATGATTCACCAGAGATGAGGACGTGAACAACAACAACAATAAGAAATGATAAATTGCTTCAGTCTTCCCTGCATCCCAGGAGAAAGAATCTTGTAGTCCATATGTGAAAACAGGATAGGACTTAAGAGCTCTCACCATGATAATGACTCAGGAGGACCCCTCAAGAAAAACACTACTCTGTGTGTCTAGCACAGGTCATCCAAAGGGTGCAAATTCTACAGCCTCATCCAAACAGCAAGGTCACTGTGATGGCCAAATCAGGAGGCCTGACATGGAAACCCACAGTGTCAGCAGTGTGAGTGCCAGTGTGACTGTGGTGCCCAATACGGGGTGGACCTGCGGGAGCAGATGGGGAGACTTCAGGGGTATTCAGGGTAAAGCCAGACCACCCAAAATGAAAAGAGCCTGGAGGCGGCTCCACAGGAGGAATTAACCCTGTGCACCAAGAGTCATCCAGAAACAGAATCCTTTGAACTCCTGATGCACAGTTAGATCAGGGGACCTGGCTTACTTCCAGGGGGATAGACTCTGGCTTTCCCTCCCCCTTCCTAAGTACCCTATTGGCCCTTGTTAGCACCCTCTGCCCTTTTACTCTGCCTCTTTCTCTATCCAGTCCTCCTGGGGACTTGGGATTCTTTCAGCTCCATCTTAGGGCATTTTTGCATTTTGCATATGCACTTTTGTTAGAAATCAATAAAAGCCTTCGGATGAAACCAGAAAATGCTGCCCTGTCCTGTCTGCCACTCAGGGTGAGATAATGTGTACCTTCTCCAGGTGTTCTCAGACTCTGTGTCTAAAACTCCAGTAGATTATAGTCATTTTTCTAGCAAAGTTTCCTTATTGGCTCCCAGCCTGGTCGGGGGCCGTAGCAACGACCCCAGTGTGGACCAAATGTAAATACGTTTTGTTTGGTTGATCTGCAACCAAGAAGCATGAGACTCAGAAACAAAAATCCAGGTGCCCGTGTGCACATAGGAAGTCTCTCCCTGGCTCCCTTGTCACAACTCAGCTTCATTAAGGAAAAAGAGAATTAGCGTGGGGCCATTATCTCAAACCTCAAGGTGGTGGGGAGGGTCTCCAATTGACTTGACTCTGTTGGTCCCAAGTCACCTTGTCACTAGCCTGCCTGACCCTGGGGGAGAGGGGATACTTGGATTCCCCTCAGGGTATTTGAGTAGGGTTGGGTTCTTAATGAAGGAGGGAAGGGAACCTTAGGTGAGGGGGCAGCAAATTCAAGGTCAATGTTGGTTCTACCTTTAAGTGTATCATATAAATGGAAGTGCTGTGTGCTTGCCCTCACTGCCACATAAATTCCAGAGGCATTCCTCCAATTAGAGATTCTCTGCACATACAGAGAGGTGCTGGAACTTTTGGGAACCTCAAATAATCCCTTTGAGGTTTAAGTTTCTCCAACTGACGCTTTTGCCAAATGGAGCATCTGGCAAGGGGAGGCATGCTCACTTAGAGGCATGCTCTGGGGTTTTGGACTTGTCACCCCCTGGCACAGCTCAGAGATATATCCTGCTATAAAAAGGAACCATTACTTTACGAATGGTACTACTGGGCTTTAGTTCAAACCAAACCCCTGACTTAGGGGGACCTTGGGACTGACCTGCCTGTGTTGGAGTGGAGCAACTCAGACTCAAGAACTAAGAGCATGGGGAGAGCCCACTGACCCTCACTTTCAGATGCAGATGGAATAGTCAACAGCGTGGCAGACTATGTTTGATGGAACTTCAGGCTCCTCTGACCAGGTGGCAGGACTGGCCAGTGGGATTTGCAGACTCCCAGCACAGGTGAGTCGCTCCTCCACCACCCCGACCACAGAGAGACGTGGACAAACCCAACACAGTTTCCATCACCTCGAGGCCACATCCCTTGGGTAATGACTCTAACTTTCTCAAATTCCTGCCTGAGAAATTCAGTACTGCTGGATTTATTGTTCATTTTAGCCAAAACCTAATGTTAAGCACTCAGACCCCTGAGTCCCTCTTAAAGTGCAGTTACTTTAAAAACCTTGCACTTATAAACCTTTCCTCTGGTCTTTTGAGGTGAAAATCCTCTACCACCCAGAACTGTCTATCTTCTTAAGAATCCCAGAGCTATCTTTTTGAAATGGAAATACTCAGGAGGTAACTTGGCTTCCGGTTCATGCTGGAGGGTAGGAGCCCAACTTCAAAAAGTCCCATTGTCAACCCAGATGTGTTCATATTCACGGATCCCCCTTTTGCTTTTGTAAATTTTCACTTCCCTGACTCTGCTACAGACCCCTATGCACCTCCGCCTCCTTCCTCATTTTCCCTGTGAAATTCCCAGTCACTTCTGTGCTATTGAAATTGACTTCAGCTCATGCTGGACCCTTTTCTCTACTGCAAGAAAATCCATCCTTACGGCCTTGTGTCTGGCTTTGTTTATCTTGGTTACCTGGTGGCGGGAACTCAGCCACCCACTTTGGGGAAGCTTTGCATTTTTGCTTCACTCAGCAGCCAGAAGCAAACTCATGTGCTCACCCTGGTTCTTGGCCTGAGCTTGCCTGCCAGGGTCAGTTCAGATCTGACCTCCTCCTTGAAGGGAAGGAAGAGCCCTCCTTGGGGGCTAAGAAGAGGCTGTGGAGTAACAAATATATCTTGCAATTCCTGAATTAATTACACAGGCCATGGGAAAGGGCCAGTGGAGAAACTTGAGGTTAACGCAGGTGGCTTCTGAAGGTGGAACCTGATGGTTTATGACATTTGCTCAGCTAGCTGAATTCTCATCACCGTCACTGGGGTGCATACTTGAGGTCCACACTCTTTTGGCCTCATTCAGCTACATATAGTCTTCTTGATAGAATCCTTAAGTAAATGTTGTAGAAACCAAATAGAACAGATCTCGTTTTACCTCCTTTAAGTTGTATTAATCAGAATGGCCAACAGTGTGACTCACTCTTAGGAAATTTGACCAGAAACCAAGAGAGTTGAGCACAAGTGGTGTTTATTTTTGGATGAAAATTCACCATGGCCTCTTATGTTGCTGTTCATTTCACAAGCAGAGACATTGACCACCACATTCCATAATATTATTTCAAAGATTTTATTGTGATTCGTCTTGGAAAATAGAGATAGTATCTCTCTCCTCAGCAAAGGGAAAGCTTATTTACTGGACATTATATGAAAAGTCATGTTCCCAAGACCCATGTTCCTCTTTCATAACACAATTCACTGTATGTGCAGGTGTCATCAAGGACCTGTCATTTTGCTTTGAGGGGGTCAGTGATCCAGGAACCAGTTACCCCAAAATGCTGATAATCAGGCTACCATTATCTATGTTAGTGATACTGTCCTTAATTTCTAGCCCAGGAATCTCCTGACGTGGTCAGTATCCATGAAACTGGGAGCCTAGAATTTTCACATGCAAGTGGGGGAACTTGTCAATCTATTCACAATTCCGTAAACATGATGAATTTCTGTTGACTGTGATTGTTTTCTAATCAACTCATTTGAATAAATTTTTATTTATTGGCTAACCGAAAGCATGAAAGAGCAATAAAGTACAGTTTGCAAAGATTTGTGAACTATTATAGGAAAAAAACACTAAATTTTAGTAGCTTATATGTTTTAGACACTTTTTTTTATTTATGAAACAAATTCTGATTCTCAACCATGTTGTACAGGCTGTCGGAATGTACATAACCAATCCCTGCAGAGACAGAGCTTCACACTGGTACCCGGGTCCCTCCTGTCATGGCCTCAGAGCCGCGTGGAGGAATAGGCCTGCACATGCTTAACCGATTCAAGGGGGCTTATTTCAGTCTGCTTGGGTAGCAGAGAGTTTTGGGTTCAGAGAGATAGAACTGCTACCTCCTATACCCTCTTCAGATTGCATTGGCCTCATCCACCTCTATTTCTTATTCCAGCCACTCCTCTGAAAATAGTCTGCTCAGGTTCACTCAGACGAAATGTGGCCGTGGGGCCCTACGTGCTGCTTGCCTGCTGCCTAGAGCTTCCCATCTGACTCTGGGATGTCAGCGTGTGACAGCCACTCACTGCACACACAGGTGCGGCCAGGGCACAGGGGATATGATGCCTCTGGCACAAACCTTTGACCAATGGGATCAGAAAAGGGCAAAGGCACTTGTTTTCCTTTCTCCTCGAGCCCACTCCATGCTGTGGGATATTCCAATACACAGTAGTCCTGTCTCTTGTGGGAAGATGATCAGACGAGATTGACTAATCAGAGTCTTTTCAGGTAACAGGCGATGGACAACTGGGAAATGGGCTTTGGTTTAGACATCTTGTTTCCCTGTGCCTTACTCTTCTTCCTGTCTTCTGCTGCCCAGAGGTCATGCCCTGATAAAGTCCTACACACCGTCTTTGGCTACAATGATAAAGTCATGCACGCATGTCTTTGGCTAGGGCTGCACTTTCTGAAGAAACTGGACAGAAAGAGATTTGCATCCTGAACGAGGCAGTATTTCAGCTGAGTGTGCATGTGTGGGCACACGCCCGTACACACACACACACACACACACACACAATATTTGAATCTGCAGAGCTGCAGTAAAACCAGAAACAGAGGTTCTGCTGGCTGGAGCAAAGACGGAAGCAGTTGTAACAGGGAAAGGATGATAAGGCACGTGCGGGAAACGGCAAGTCACATGTGCAGCGTCTGTCCTGTACAAGCCACAAATCTACACCCAGAAAAGTGGTGACAATTTCAGTGGAGGGGATCTGTGGTGTCACTGCACAGACAATTGAGAGCAGGGTGCATAACACCTTAGGAATACCAAGCCAAAATTTGAGCAAATAAAATAATTGGAAAATGAAGGCAGGTGACCAGAAAAGGATTAGCCGCAAAGAGAAGACAGTATGCTCTTCAAAACGCAACACGTTATGCTTCACTTTAAGTTCAGCTTTGCAATTTTCAAATTAATAAGAAGCTGGGAGTGATTCTGATTTAAATCTCATGAGAACCTTTGGCTTCTTTAGTTGCCATTCATAAAATTTATGTCTACTTTGACCTGGTCTAAAAACATGAGGGCAGACAAAATAGGAGGCAGCCTGGTCAGAAATTGTGGATCACAGCAGAATTCTCCTTACGGGGGCTCACAAGAAGGACTCTACGTGAACTTTCCTTCAAAGCTTTGGCTCGGGGACAAAGGAATTAAGAGGTAAAAGAAAGTAGCAGTGACACTTAGGGAGAAAAATCACCAGCACAAGGTAAAAATCAAACATTTAAGGGAACATAAGGGGGATGGGCGATTCATTAAGGTTACTTCCAAATTTAAACCCGAAGACGGTAAGATGAGTGTGTGGGGTGCAAAGGAGGCACACAGTGGGTGAGAAAGGTGAGGGCCCCGGGAGCACCATCGTGTGACAGCACTCGTCAGCACCCCGACTCTGAGAGAAGCAATCTCTTTAGAAATAGCGAATTGGTTTCAAAATGATAGTCAGTTCAGGTTGGGCTGCGCGTGTTCTCTTACACTGATTTTTAGAAAGTGATATGGAAAAATATGTTTGGAATCTTTAAAAATATTTAATACTCAGCTCAGATGATTGAACGCCTAGGACCATAGGAATTAACCATGCATGTATTGAGTGTACAATTGAGTGCGTGTATAGGGGTGTGTGTGTGTGTGTGTATACACAATCACCTAAATGCTCAGCTGATTGTTTTTAAAACGTTATACCTATCACACTAAAATGGACATCATATTTTTCTCTTCATTCTAAAAACAAAGAAATTCATACTTGCTGATGTTTGGTAATCTGCACAAGTTCAAATACACAAACACATTTTAAGTGATAATGTCGGAGTTGACTTCAAATTTCTCATTCTAACTCTAACACTACACACCCTTTATATTAATTTATCCTAAAATATTGATATACCAATGACTATAAAGATATTCTGAAAGCATTTGTAATAAAAAATAAATTAGAAATAGCTTACAGGTCACATTTCTAAATGCCTCGTAGATATCTGAAACCACAGCTAGTGCTGAGCCTGCAGACATCACCTTCTCCCTACACACGCATAGCTATGATGAAGTTTAGTTTATAAATTAGGTACAATGAGAGATTCACGACCATGATTAATAATAGAATAGAACACTTATAACCATACACTACAGGAAAAGTAATGTGAATGTGGTCTCTCCCTCTCTTAAAATATTTACTGAATCATCCTCTTCCTGCAATCTGTACATCTGACAACCTCTACGGCAGTGAGTCGGTCACTGGCCTGTAACATGTACAGAGTAGAGATGCTGGACCAAGGGCTGAGTCGCATCTCAAGAGGAACTGAGCAGGAGAATGTGAGATTCCTTCACACTCATCAGAGCAGCGTGAAATCCAAAACTTAGGAACCAATTTACTTCTGGAATTTTCTCTTTAATATTTTCTTATCACAAAAAGTAAATTGACTGAAACTGCAGGAAGCAACATCACAGATAAAAAGGCATTTATGTGTTCAACAGTAGAAACCTGCATATATTTTTCTTTCTTTAGAGTATTATAAAGTCTTTACAAGTAAATTTTGGAGAAAAACACTTAAAACATTATATGATAACCAGTTCTGCTTTAATGCTTGTGTTCTGCCATGTCTCTTTGTGGCTTGAAAGCGCATTTGTTTTTAGCATTGAATAATATTTCATTGCTTGGGTGTCCCAGATTTTCCCATTCACCTACTGCAGAACATCTTAGTTGCATCCACATTTTGGTAATTATAGATAATGCTGCTGTAAACATCTGTGTGCAGGCTTTTGTGTGGACATAAATTTTCAGCTCCTTTTAGTAAATGCCAAAGAGCAAGATTGTTGGATCATGTGGTAAGAGTATATTGAGTTTTATAAGAAACTATCTTCCAAAGTGACTATAGTATTTTTTATTCCTGCCAGCAAAGAAGGAAGTTCCCGTTACTCCCCATCCTTACCAACATTTGGTATTCTTCAGAAACCGATGCCCTGATTTTGCTCTTTCTAGTAGCCGTGTAGTGGTATCTTACTGTTGCTTTAATTTGCACTTCCCTAAAGACATATGACATCGGATGACTGTCACATGTTTACTTGCCTTCTGCAAATCTTCTTTAGTAAGTATCTGTTACGGTCATGGCAAAAATGTTTAGTCTGGCTGGGCATGGTGGCTTATGCCTGTGGTCCCAGCTCTGTGGGAGGCTGAGGCAGGTGGATTTCCTGAGCTCAGAGGTTCGAGACCAGCATGAGCAGGCGTGAGCCAGAGTGAAACCCTGTCTCTACCAAAAAAAAAGCCAGGCGCTGTGGCGGACGCCTGTAATCCCAGCTACTTGGGAGGCAAAAGGGCAAGAGAATTGCTAAAAGAAAAGGGAAAAAAAGAAAATTAAAAAAAAATTGTTTAGTCTTTTTTTTTTTTATTATGGAATTTTAAGAGTTGTTGTATATTTTGGATATTATCCAAAATCAAATTGTTATCCATTATCAAATGTTTCTTTTGCAAATAAATTTGTTAAAGATAAACAGCCACACTGATTGTAGTATTTGTATACCATTTATTCATTTAACATGTACAAAACTACCCTACCATTTTTGTATATTATTGTCTTTACTTTACCATGTCATTACCAAAGTTTTGAAGTGATGTCTTCCTCACCCAGGTTTTCCCTTAGCCCTTGTGTGTGTGGGGTTTTTATCTTTATTATTTTGCATAATACAATGATTTTTAGGCTTGCATGTTGTATTATAACTGAACTGACTATACGGTGTTGTTGGGAAAGGATATGGAACTCTCTGTATAATGTTTTAAGTCTCCACATATGCATTAAAATATTGCACAAAATTACAGCAAAAGATGGAGTGATTATTTCTGGCTGATCATAAGTACTTAGCTCCAAAAGTCTCGCCAGGAGTGATATTTGTGCTATTTCCTCTCAGAACCAAATATATTTCTGTGATGTCATTTCATTCTTCCTTTTTCATTTATTGTTGAATTTGCATTATTTTCCTTCTGAAACAAAAATGAAGAAAGGTTAACATGTTATTTTTAAATACAACTAGATTTTATTTTGTTTTCTAGTAATAAAAGTAGAATGCCAACTCACTGCGTAAGTGTTCAGTTAAAAAATATTGCTGAGTGCTCATCACGTGTATAATAATCATAAGATTGCTGACGTGATATTCTAACCCTCGAGATTTAAAGCTTATTTTGTTCTTATATTGGTTACTCACAAGTTATTCTATAGGGACAGCTGAACCTACCATACATACTAACTTGGGACAAAAATATTCTATGGTAAGATTTTCATGTGAACATTTGAAAGCGACTCATGTGATTGTGCAGATTTTTTTGTTTGTTTGGAAGTAATGACAAGTGAAGATGGGGATCTGCTTACAAACCAGACACTGCACTATAAGGTAAGGCAGTAAAGCTCAGGGATCTCCCCAAAATTTTCACCAACCTGAAAATTCCACACGTAGCCACGCTGTGGTATCACTCTGTTTTGCGAGTGGCTGTGAAATGATTTTACCACGGGCCAGTGACTATGATCTCAGGCTTTGACGATCTGTAGACAGATGGTGTGATTCAGAAAATGTGATTCACTCAGGCTGAAATGTTGAAGCCCTCACTTACCAAACTTACTTTAGAAGATTAAGTGTCTCTAAAAATGCATTTTATTCAAGGTGCTGTCAGTAGCCCTTTAAAAGATTGATCTTTACAGTCAGTCCTCTTCTTTCATAGGATGTCAAAAAAATCTCACTCATGTCATTTTCTCTTTGCTTCATTTACAGGGAGTGGGTTGTAACCTTGATGCAACCTCTCTGTGAATTTAAGGACATTAAGAGCGAAGACATTATTCTTAGTAAAGCATCACAAGAATGGAGAAGCATGAATCCTAGGTACTCAATTTTGATATGAGGACAATTAATGACAATTAAGGTTATGGGGGGGAACAGAAAGAGGGAAGGCGGGAGGAGGTGGGGCCTTGGTGTGTGTCACACTTTATGGGGGCAAGACATGATTGCAAGAGGGACTTTACCTAACAATTGCAATCAGTGTAACCTGGCTTATTGTAGCCTCAATGAATCCCCAACAATAAAAAAAAAAAAAAAAAAAAAAGAGCATATAGAATTGTTATGGCCGTTTTACGGTGAGGCTTCCTTACGCAGCGCGTTAGGGGATCTTCCCCTTCCCAGAAAGCACCCTCGGGCTGTCAGATGTGTGCCGTTCACTGGTCTTGGACACAGGTGAATTTATACAGGTCTTATTTCTGGCTTAGTCACTCAAAACAAACAAACGTTAAGTTTAACTCAAATCAACAATAAGTTAATCAAAAATAATGCTACCAGGCTCTAAAAACTCCTGAAATGAAACCACTGTTGCCAATCAAGTGTAGAAGGGAGACAAGTCAGAGCAGAGATAACCATTAAAACAAGCCAGTGGAATAGACAACGCAAAGAAGTCTGGGAACAGCTGTGGGCCGTCCGTGCACTCGAAGGCTTTTGAACATCAGGTGTGACATGAACGGCTGTTACCAAATTAATTCCTTGTTTGTTATACAGGATTTTTAAAATTTTTATTATAGTGTTCTATTCTTTCTCTACATAATTCTCTCTATATATATTTATATATCCTTCTGAGGGTGACATGAAGATTAAATAAGATAAACCTTGGGCATACACTCCATATAGTATCTGGCGTTTGTACACAGGTAGAATAGAAGGGAAGGTGGATCTTGTCAGCTTCAGAATGAGGTCTGCTGTAGTCAGTGTCTGCGGAGGGCTTGCTCTCTGCTTCAAAGATGACCCCTTTTTGATAAATTGGTTTCACAGTAGTACTGAGTACATTGGATATTTTTAATGCTGCATAGTATTCCATGGTGTACATATACCACAACCTTAACCTAGGATGAAGGAGGGAAGGAGAGGGGGAGGGGAAGGGAGGGGGGTGGGTTGATAGAGGGAGGGTTAGTAGGGCGACCACACCTATGGAGCACATTGCAAGTCCAAGTTGGATCTATCAGGTGTAGAACACAAATGTCTTAATGCTGTAATTGGGTAAATGCGGTAAAGGCTATGTTGATTAGTAGGATGTAAGCACTCCAATTTGTACAAATAATCAACACCTTGAATCCCATAAGGGCATAAATGTATTTATGATCTATGTGCAAACGACTTAATAAAAAAAAAAAAGCAAAGAAAAAGAAGATGACCCCTCTATGCTATAACCTCACATAATGGAATGGAATTATCAAGGGGCCTTGCTTGAGCTTCTCTAATAAAAGTATCAATCCCATTCATGAAGGTGGAGCCCTCATGACCTTCTCAAAGGCCTGCCTCTTAATATTATCATGTTGGGTACTAGGTTCCAACACATAATTTGGGGCAGTGAGGTCCATAGCAAAGACCAACCATAAATACTGAGAAACAAATTGATCTCAGAGGATACAACTTATTTTGTGGCTACCTTTCTAGTATCCAGGAGCACACTACAAACCTTTACATGCTGTCTGATAGAAAACTATCCAAGCCTGAATGGGTTATGAAGCTGGATGGTGTAAATCTGAAAGAATGAAGGTGAACTCTAGCATGTGGGCCATGGCATAGACATTGAATCTATTGAGCGCCAGCCCCTGTAGTGTTAATTGTGTGCATTGGTCAATTACCTACACTAATGATCCCATTAGTATAGCAGAAAGTCAAAAATTTCAATATTTTGCTCTGATCATATACAAATCAGGTTGTTCTTGAGTAATAAAGTCCTTGCATATGAAGGACAAAAAAATAACCCTTTAATTACCATGTTTATGCCTCCTTTTTTAGTTACCCACAGAAAGTAAACATGCTGAAGAGCATCTTGGCAATTAGAGCCTGCTTTTCAGACTCTGTTTAATTACGAGTGAATCAATCAATAGGGCTCTATTCCCTGCCTCATTCCAAGGCTTTAAACCAGTTTTAAAGGTGAATGTCTCCCATATATCTGGGCTTGTATTTCCCTCTCAGACGATTATCCTAACCCCATAAAAATGATTAAATATAAAAATGCTTCATCCCCCTGTTCCTTTCCTGGAATTGACTTATTCTCAGGTTTTTTAAATGAGTTTTAGGAAAGCCCCAGGGATGTTGCTGTGTCCATCAGTCAGGGCAAACCAAAGGGCATCAGAATTGCTCTGGTGCCTCGGCCTTTTGAATACCTCACTCCCACCACCTATCCTAACTCTGTCTTCCAATAAATGTCCATTCATTAAAAATGTAAATAAACACAAGCTTAGGACAAGCTTAGGTCAATTTCCACGTCCTCTTCCACTACATGAAACAAAACTTATTTCCAAAGCATTCCTGAGATTGCCCCTTCTCTAGGCAGACCAAATTTCTTCAATTATTTCTTGGGTTGAAGATCAATTTAAAAGACAATCCAAATTCAACTAGCCAACACTGGCAGTTGGGTAGGTAATGAACAGAACGTAAGTCTTCAGGACAAATATTTTAGTCCGAAGCGTAGTCTACTAAAAAGTGTCACATTGTTCAAAGCTGTTGAGAGGCATAGGTTAACAAATAAAGTTCAGGTCGTCAAGGCCTTAAACATTTTTACACTAAATCTGGATGCCTTAATGTTTATTATTTTAATTATTAATCAACATTTTAGGTATTACCTCCTATTTAGTTTGAAATATTTTCATTAATGCTCCAAACCCATCTACCTGTTCACATCCTTTGCTAGCTGCTTCTTTTTACATTTTAAAATTTTAAAATATTTTAAATTGCACATAAACTTTATGGACACCCTGTTCATGTACCTTACTTTTTTCCTTATTCACGTTGTTCAGGAATAAGGCTGCATAATCTTAAAAGTTCTGAAGTTCATATGTTACACAAGTGAAATGCACATAATTTTTTTGAAAACTTTTATTGCAACACTTCATCACGGAGCCAGCAGCCCCAGGAAGGGCGGCCAACTCTGCCTGGGTCCACACATACACACAAAATACGTTAAGCCTGCCTCTTTATTTTTTGAAAAGGTTATGGGGGAAAAAGAGAGAAGGGAAATATAGGCTTTACAAACAAATGAAAGGGTTACACAAATGAAAGCTTCATCTTTTTTTACATCCTGTTGAATTTAAATTGCAGCAACTTTTTAATACCGGAACATAGATACTGCTGAGAGAAAACAAATCCTTCATGTAGGATAAAAAAGAATATATCTGATAGAAAAAGTCTGGAGAAAATGGACACAACGCAGAGTGGTACAATGCAAAATATGTGAGAAGCAAGAATGGGTCGCAAACCAGGAAGGCGGCGTCTGTCCGAGGTTATTTCCATGCACGCATTTGAGATCTTAGACAGGCACAGTTAAAAGTGAAAAAAAGTTCTATTGCAAAATGTAAGCTACAAAACAAGACACGAAATGAATGGGCACCATGGGATTCTCATTTGACTAATTTCATGGATTTCAGCAAAATAGTTCACACTGCTGATGAGAAATGTAGAAGATCATTTGTAACTTTACGTTAAAATTGCTTTTAGCATTTTACCACTAATTGGTGTCTCTTATTTATCATAAGAATTTATTTTAATCCTGTGAATGTGAGATGCGTACCGTAGGATAATGTGATTCTAGGAAGTGCTGAGGAGTGATGTTGATTTCACACGGGACCGTCTTCTTTGCTGGTATTATAGCTTCTTTTCTATCAGTAAGTGTCATAATGTTTTATTGCCTATCGCTGCTACTTCAAAAGAGCTATCATAGCTGATAATTGAATACTCCTTTCTTAAGAATATATGGCTTTCAAGGAAGAGAATTACTATCATGTGTGAAATGTGAACATGTTTGAAGATATTCAAAAATCAAAGAGAAGGACCTGTTCAACTAATGCTTGGGAAGAACACTACCAGCGTCTCTGCCAAGGACTTGGCAGCAGAAAGTCCTAGACGTTTATTCTAGGGCTCTGCCCTTAGACCGACTCCATAAATTCTTGACCCAAAAGAAGTCTGTAGGTATTTATCGGGCAGCATCAGGATGAAATGATCAACTGTGATCAGACTTGTATCACAGAGACATAATGTGGTTTGTTGCCTTGGAGTTGAGATGAAAGTTCTCAGGGAAGAGGGAAGGGGCTGGGTGGTGACCTAGAGGTTTTCTACTATAATGCACAGCAGACATTTCACATCACATAGTCCGGTACATAAACAAGTGTCTCTTCAACTCTGCTCTGTCTCCTCTTCCTTAGGACAAGCATTTTCTGTAAAAGGATCAAAATCCTTTCTCAATTTCAAAAACATAATTCCTTGAAATTCCATCTGTAGTACGAAAGTAGAAAGATTGTGGATCAGAAACATTATTTCCTACAAACTCTATCCAATTTTATGCAGTTTACTAAAACTAAAAATAAAAGGGAGTGGTAATTTTCTTATTTTGATTTTATATATCCATTTTCAAATGATCCATGTGAGCGAAGTCCATTCACAGATGAGGGAAAGCTCACGGCAGTTATTTTGAATAGATGGAAGTAAGTTCTCGTTTTTAAGAATAGGGTGCCCTAAATCTATATGTTGATTCAAAAATAACTCCTGCCTTTCTTATCTTAGGACTAGTTCAAAATTTGATTTGCAGGCAATCAAAACATAGTAGCATTTTTTAATATGTTTGTTTACTGTAATAACAATACATCTACCGGGTTATCCCTGTGAAATGTGTTCAATTTAGACAGAAATTCACAAGTGCACCAAAGTTTGTGTCACATGCTTAGTCAAACCAACCCACTCATTAAGCATCAACAACTACCAATATAAGATAATGAATTTAGTTTACACTTACATATCTTTCAAATAAATATAAACTTGCTGAGCAAATTTGAAAAGGGTTCTTCATTTATTTGTGAACCAGCACTTTATGTTACACATTTCTATGTGAAGGTGACATTTGAAAACTATTCTAATATGACAACAGCAGAAACATAACTCTGTCAAGGAAAAAGAAGCTCCATTATAAAGTATAATTGACTTATTTTTTGTATCTTCTATGTTTAAAAAAGTGCATAGGTTTATTTGAAATGTACTTATGTTTGGGTGTGTTACAATTTTATGCTCATATATTTTTCTGAAATGGACCTGAGAGGATTCTCTAGCAGTCGTCCAGCCCCCCTAAACAAAGTATTCAAAAAGCCAATAGAAATATTGAAACAGGTTGATTTAATTGACACAACTATCTCTCTCATGTGACATATACAATATGCCACTTTCTGTTTGTGTTAGAACTAATTTCGTTACAGAAGTTTTAAAATGTGGACATTTTACCACTGTTTCTCTGGAAATTTAGGACTCAGCTCAGGGTCCTAAATTACCAGGTTTGTGTATTAATCATGGATAATTTAGTCACTAGGAAAATAAAATCTGTAAGGAAAGAATCCATTCTTCAAAACACGGCATTATTGTCTAAATGAACCATGCGTTGCATTGCAGAGTATGTTCAAATGATTTACTTTTGGTATAACATTTTACTTCACTATGATGTGTCTAGTTAGGTCAAAGACCACCAATCACCTGCAGGTAAATTTCTTTCCTCCAAAATTTATGTTTATTTTTTCTACGATTTTCCTGATTCATGGGACAGCTCAGACCAAGTCATTGCTTCCAAAAAAAATGTGTTGTTTTTTTTTCTGGCTGCCTAACGTGTGGATCTGGTTAAGGAGGACTTGCATGTGCCCTCGATCCTTTTATTTTGATAACCTATATGCAATATTTGCTGCAACATTTGTGGTTGTATTGGCCATTTGGGGTCTCATTTCTCTGATCTAGTGGTTATACATTAGAACTATCCAGCGAGCTTTTAAAAACACAAATTCGGAGGTTCTATTAATGGCATTTTAATTTCATGGGTAGGACCCCAAATTGTCTACTAAAAATATTTATCTTGAAATTTCAATGCAAAATCAGGTTTGGCAACTACGCTTCTTTCCATCATCCTTAGCTGCTTTCTTTTTATTTCGGATTAATATGAGGGCACATATAGTTAAATTACATTGTTTTCATTTCTAATGTAAAGTTCAAAGCGTAGTTGATTGAGCTTTTCACCGGGGGGTGTGCTGAATATACATTGTTTATTCATGTTTATTCTCTCTAACCCCAAAGGCATGGGTGGGGGAGAAGTGTCCTAGAAAAACTTACCCTGATTATATAGAAACTCAGTATTTTCTATTATATAAACAAAAATTTTCTAGTTTTGTTTTAAATTTTGTTAGCAGCAGGTGTATCTAGGCATATGGTGAGTATTTAATAGCAACTGAGGATGATTCAGTGTCCCGGACCAGAAGTATAATGAATAATAGCTCTGTGTTCATTGGTTTCTTTACATCTAAGTAAATTCAATTGACTCTTAGAATTTATCACAATACTTTAGAAAATAGAAGTAGTTATGAGTTATGTTGTTTGTTTTTATTTTCTGATGAGACCTGTTTTTTCCATACACTTATTGTATTTGCTTACTATTTCCATGTAAAAGCTTACCACAGACCTACCTACCATGAACAACACAAGTGTGTCATGCCACAGGGTCTTAGTGTTGGTGAGTCTGGGGTCCACTCATGCCTCACCTGGGTCCTCTGCCGCACTGCCCATGGGGGCTCAGGGTCCTTCCCAGCTCGTTCAGATTATTGGCAAACCTCTGTCACTTGTGGTGGTACAACCAAGGCCCTGGTTACTCACCAGCTTCTGTTGGAGCTCACTTTGAGCACTTTGAGGCCACCCACAGGTGCCTCCTGTCACCTCACAAACTGTCCACATCAGAACCAATTGCTTTTTTTTATTATTAAATCATAGCTGTGTACATTAATGCCATCATGGGGCACCATACACTGGTTTTATAGACCGTTTGACACATTTTCATCACACTGGTTAACATAGCCTTTCTGGCATTTTCTTAGTTATTGTGTTAAGACATTTACATTCTACATTTACTAAGTTTCACATGTACCCTTGTAAGATGCACCACAGGTGTAATCCCACCAATCACCCTCCCTCTGTCCATCCTCCCCCCTTTCTTCCCTCCCTCTCCCACTTCCCCATATTCTCAGGTTATAACTGGGTTATAGCTTTCATGTGAAAGCCATAAATTAGTTTCATAGTAGGGCTGAGTACATTGGATACTTTTTCTTCTATGCTTGAGATACTTTGCTAAGAAGAATATGTTCCAGCTCCATCCATGTAAACATGAAAGAGGTAAAGTCTCCATCTTTCTTTGAGGCTACATAATAGTCCATGGTGTACATATACCATAATTTATTAATCCATTCGTGGATCGATGGGCACTTGGACTTTTTCCATGACTTAGCAATTATGAATTGGGCTGCAATAAATATTCTGGTACAAATATCTTTGTTATAATGTGATTTTTGGTCTTCTGGGTACACACCTAGTAGGGGAATTATAGGATTGAATGGCAGGTCTATTTTTAGATCTCTAAGTGTTCTCCAAACATCTCTCCACAAGGAATGTATTAATTTGCATTCCCACCAGCAGTGTAGAAATGTTCCCTTTTCTCCACATCCACGCCAACATCTCTGGTCTTGGGGTTCTGTGATGTGGGCTAATCTTACAGGAGTTAGATGGCATCTCAAGGTAGTTTTGATTTGCATTTCTCTGATGATTAAGGATGATGAGCATTTTTTCATATGTCCGTAGGCCGTGCGCCTGTCTTCTTCAGACAAGTTTCTCTTCAAGTCCCTTGCCCAGCCTGCGAGGACCAATTGCTTTATGCCAGGCTGGCAGGAGCATTTCCAGCTGACGCCCACACTCTCCAAGCAATCTGCAATATATGTGCTATAACGTCATCACCATGGTGAAGTAACAACAGGAATGCACAGGGCTCCCCCGGCAGCATCAGGACTCAGGGGCCTTCATGGGCTTCTGCCCAGCACGGCTTCATATGGAGCAGGGCAGTTCTAGGTGGGACCTCACCTATTGTGCATAACGCAATGGTACATTGTAAAACTATTAAGAGTAGAGTGTAAATGTCTTCCCATGACAAATAAGTAAGTGAGGTATCGGTTATGTTAACAAGTTTGATGTAAGCTTTCCATATTGTATATCAAATTATCACATTGCACCCATAAATGCATTAATGTACATAGTTATGATTCAATACCAATAAAAAAAAAAGAGGAAATCTGTCTGTTAAGCTTCTTCCCCGTGGACCTTTGCAAACTCAAATTTTATATACCCAAATATTCTTCATTTTATTATTTTACAATTAAAAATCCCTTGATTTCCACCAGCCTTGGTGGTCGTTTGTATTTAGAATTCCAACAATAGCTTTTGTTAAAAGATTTGGAGATTTTTGTCTTCTAAAGTAGAGGACAAACACCTTAGGCCGATCTAGAGTTGGTTTATTCACTATCATTTTTAAATTTAACCAACATCTAAGGCTGCACTCGCCTCTTTGCATCGCCCGCCGTTGCCATTATTCTGTCCCCTCTGCTGATGGCCCTTCAGACCGAGGTTGTTACACAGCCAGGTGCAGTAAGAAAGCCCTTGGCACTTGGCGCTGTTAGATTAGAATCCCAGCTCTGACACTTAATTTTGAACAGGTTCCTAAACCTCCCTCTATGTTTTACGTGTGTAGAAAGAATAACACCTCCTGTTTTGGTGGTCATGAAAGCTAAATGGGTCAACACTCATAAAGTGTTAGGGATAGTGCCTAACACATTGTAGGCGTCATTCACAGGGAGTTCTAAGCTCTCAAGTGTTAGGGGTAATTCCTAATGCATTGTAAGCATCATGCAAGTGTTCACAGGGAGTTCTGAGGTCACATCCACACCTCTTTCACTTTATCTCCACTCCCTTTGGTTCACTATTTGGCTGGCCAAGCCTTCTATCTTGAAATCTTTGTTATTTTTATTTTTTATTTATTTTTATTTTTACATATACATGTGTTTGTTAGGTTTCCACACTTTACCTTCACAAAATTATAAAGGCTTAAAATTTAACAATAACAATGTTTAAGATAAGGACTAGAAACAAAAACCTCGTAAAGAACGAACGAAGATAAATACATTCAGAAAAGAAATCAGACGGTTGCTGCAATGAAGTATTAAGCAATAATAATAATAGTAATGCAAAGAAAGTAACATTCACGTGTTATCTTCTTCTAAATAATAAGAAGTTAATTGATGACTCCATACTGAACCTCAGAGGCAAAGCATTCTGTAATAGACATACTCTTATTTGACAATGTAAATGTTACTTTCTATCTTGAAATCTTTTCAAAGGAACTTTAGAAATCTAAATGAGACATTTCTGCTCTATACGAGCCCAGCATCTTTTTGTTCTGTACTCTGCTATTTTGAGCACAACAAATTAACAATTTATTATTATTTGTTATCAACCCTTTTCCTTGGAATGGTCTTAGTTGTTCCTTGGAAATCAATATCATTTCATTCTCTATCCTACCCTCCATTTCAAAACTTAAATTTTTCTCAACTGTATATCATTTAGTCTAACCACCGAAATTTTGTGTTCACAAAAGGCAGCAACAAACTCTAGATAATTTGAAATGGCAAAAAGGAAGTGAAAAGCTCTTCCCAACGTCACCCACTATCTACCTGCAAACCTAAACACCACCCTCACACCTTTACCTCTACAGAAAAAAATACCATACACGACCCTCAGAAAATCATATGATTTGTGCCTTTATGAAGGACACTTTTTCACCAGCTTTTATGCCAGTGAACTTCTGTGTCAACTATACATCTGTATCATTTTAGTTGTTGAATTGTATTTCATTATACAGACCTACTACAATGTAACAATCAACTATCACTGAGTTGTTTCCAATTTCTTTTTTTTAATTTCAGGTTACATTCCCTCTTGTAGTTGTCTCCCCCACCCAAAAGCTGTGCCATACACCCCTACTTTGTGCCCATTAAGTAGGAGCACCCCGAACACCTCTCCTCGCCTTCCCCCACCCCAAACCCCTCCAACTAAATTGAAATGAGTTCTTCTCCCTTGTGGCTGTGAATTAGTTCATCTACTGGCTTCATATTAGTATTGAGTACATTGGATAGTTGCTTTTCCATTCTTGTGATACTTTAGTAGGAAGTATGTGTTTCAACTCCATCCAAGTTAATTTCAAAGATGTAAAGTCTCCATCTTTTCTTACAGCTGAACAGGACTCTATGAAATACATACATATATTGCATCTTGTTAATCCATTCCTCACTGATGGGCATTTAGGTTGTTTCCACATTTTGGCAATTGTAAATTCAGCTGCAAAAAACAATCTAGTGCAAATGCCTTTATGATAAAATGATTTTTTTTTCCTTCTGGATAGATGCATAGTAGTGGGGTTACAGGATCAGATGGGAGGTCTGATTTGAGTTCTGTGAGGATTCTCCATACTTCTTTCCAAAGAGGCTGCATGAGTTTGCAGTGTAAATGTTCCCTTCTCTTCGCATCCACACTGCATCTGCAGCTTTGGGACTTTGTGATATGGGCTAATATCACAGGTCCACAGTGATCAAAACAGCTTAGTATTGGCACAAAAATAGAGACATAGACATTTGGAACTAATAGAAAGCCAAGAGATGAAACAAGTCTCTTACATTCATCCATAAACCAAATAAAAGCATACACTGAGGAAAAGATCCCTATTCAACAAATGGTGCCGGGAGAACTGGATATCCACATGGAAAAGACTGAAACCGGACTCGTACTTTTCACCACTCACCAAACTTGATTCAAGATGGATAAAATATTTAAATCTAAAGCACAAAATGATAAAAATACTAGAAGAGAGTGTGGAAAAAGCTCTTGAAGATGTTGGCCTGGGGAAAGATTTTATGAAGAAGATTTCTGTGTCAATTGCAATAATAACAAAAATAAACAAATGGGACTTAATTAAAATGAAAAGCTTCTGCTCAACTAAGGACACACCAATCAAAGCAGGTAGTCAACCTTCAGAATGTAAAAATATATTTGCATGTTATGAATCTAACAAAAGTTTGATAACTAGGATCTACAGAGAACTCATATTAATCAACAAAAAAGAAGCAAACAATCCTATCACTGGACAGGAGACACAACAGAACCTTCTTTGAGGAAGATAGATGAATGGCTAACAAACACATGAAAAAATGTCTATTGTCCCTAATCATTGGAGAAATGCAAATCCAATTTCTAGCAGCACAAACACAAGCACGCAGGCATAAATTCAGACTGGTCATGCCTAAGTGCATGCATTGCATATTATTTACTGCATATCTTAGATTGTTTTTAAAAAGTAATACAAAACAGTGAGATTACTATAAATATACATGAAAGGCTTCTATATGCTTTTTTATTTTTCCTGAAATATTACATCCATTTATGCTTCCATGGCAGTGTATCTGAGGAGCTGTGCCATCTCTCCCACACCAGGGCTGAACATTGTCATTTAACTATGTTTAAATTAAGTGGTGGGATTCTTCCTTCCCAAACAGGCCTTGCACTTTATCACCTCCCCCTCTCTCAGCTACACTTACTAAAACCTGACAAGTTGCTAAAGAGTGCCGCAGTTCCTGACACAGAAGGAAGTGAAAGACTAAAGGTTCGTCTTCTACAAACGTCGTATTGACTTTGGGTTAAAATTAAACCAAAACGGGAAAGAAATATACTAATCTAACACCATGCAAAGGAAAAGATTAATATTATAATACTTATTTCTGTGTCTCTCTTTAAGTCTGATAGGTAAAAAAAAAAAAAAAAGATGAACGCATGAAATTGAATATCATTTATAAACCCATGTATATTGTGTAATATGATGTGTTATTCTTTACATGAGAATTTTCCTGGAAATTTTTATGTTACCTTTTGTTCATGTCTTATTTTTCTATTTTTCCTCTTGGTTACTTTTTTTCTTATTTTCAGTCTACTACTGGAAGAGTTATTTAAAGAATAATTGTCAAAAATGTGATAATATAGTTTTCCGTGGGGGAGACTGTGAGTTGTGAATATCTGCTTTCATTTCTCTTTACACAACTTTCTAAAGTTTGTCTCAGAAAAAGAGATGCTTGGAGTGACATTAGCAAAATGTCAGGAGAAACTAAGGCAACTTCAGCCTCATTCTCTTAAGGAAACATTAACCAAAGAGGTGGGACCAGTTAGGTGTGAGCTCTGTACATAGTCAAAGGATTACAGCAAACAAGCAAAGTCCAGGGTGGGCTGTGGGGGCAGGGAGAACTCCTTTGAAATGGTAACAAGTTTTGTGCCATTTTTATTTGCCCCAGACACATATCCCTCCTGATGTGGTAGCAGTCTTTTTCTTGGAGGGGTGATAAACCATGTTCCCAGTTCTTCCCTCAAACCAGAGGGAGCAGAACAGACCTCTTTGCAAGTTATTCTTCTGACCCGTCTGAACCAACTGAACCAATGATACAAGGAGGTCACTTCTCTTGGGTACTTGGAAGTCACATGGGAGAAGTGGTGGCACTGCTCAATAAAGCGTTAAGAGCTCATAAAAGATGAAATAGGCTGCACATCAAATAGCTATACAGAGATGAAGGGCATTACATATTAATGAAAGGTTCAATGCTGCAGGAATATGTAAGAATTATAAGCACTCAGTCACCTAACGACAGACATACATTATTTGAAGCAAAAATTGACATAGTTAAAGAGAGACAGTTCTATGATAATAGTTTAAGACTTCAGTTCTCCACTTTAAATAATAGAACCATCAGACAGAAGAAAATAAGGAAATAGAGGATCTGACCAATGCAGTAAACCCCAAAGGCCTAGTGAACACACACGGAGCCCTCTGCCCACCAAGAACAGAACACACATTCTTCTCAAACACACACAGAGCATTCTTCACAATAAACCGTGTGCAAGGCCACAAAACAAGTCTTCACAAAATTTAAAATGCTCAAATCACACAAACCATTACTTTCAATTGTAATGGAATGAGACTAGAAATCAATAGTGAAAGAAAAACTGGAAATTCACAAACACATGGAAACTAACACCCTCTCAAACCACAGAGGGAAAGACAAAATTGCAAAGCAAATGAGAAAATAAGTTGAAACAAATAAAAACCAAAGTGTAGCAGATAGAAACTTATGGAAGGTGCTGAGATCCAGAAACACGGAGGAGAGGCCATGTAGAGTGGGGCAGAGATCAGAGCTGTGCTGAATGGGGTGAGAAGTCCCTGGCTCCACGGGAATATTCAGGAGGCAGGAGAGTCCCCCTAGAGACTCGGAGGTGATGTGTGTCAGCTCTCGGCCAACACTCTGACTTTCTCCTCCCAGCCTCTAGCAATAAAATTCTATTGTTTAAAGTCATGGCAATTGGTTAGAGCATCACCACTACACAATACACCAGTTAAGAAGCCCACTTTCACACGGGTTGGAAAGACAACATTTTTTTCCTGAAGATTAATTAAAAAGAAACAGTTTGGCACCGACATAAATACAGACCCATGGGCCAATGGAACAAGATGGAGAGCTCAGAAATAAACTCATGTATCTACAGTCAGATGATCTTCTACAAGAGTATTAAGGACACACAGTGGGGAAAGGATAGTTCCTTCAAGAAATGTGGGGAAGCTGAATGCCCACAGGCAACAGAGCAAACCTGAATCACCATTTTTTTGTTGCAATTGGGCTGGGGCCGGGTTTGAACCCGCCACCCTCGGTATATGGGACCGGTGACCTACCAACTGAGCCACAGGCCCTGCCCCCTAAATCACCATTTTAACTCATATACAAAGTAACTTAAAATGAATTAAAGACTTAAACTTTTAAGACCTGAAATGAAGAACTCCTCAAAGAAAAAAAAATTAAAAAGAAAGAAAGAAAATAGGAGAAAATTTCTTAACATTGATCTGAACAATAATTTATTATTATATTTAACACCAAAAGTTCAGGGAATAAGAGCAAAAACAAACAAGTAAGACCACACCAAACAAAAACATCTGTGGACAGCAAAGGAGACCACAGAGCATGACGCAGCCTTGCAAGGCAGGGACGCACACAAGCATCTGTCCAACAAGGGCTAACAAGTACATCCTGTAACTCAGTGGCAAAAACCAAACAACCAAATAATTCAGTTAAAAAAATGGCCAGTAGCCAAAGGTCTTGAATGGACATTTCCTTAAAGAACGTAGAGCCGGATGCCAGGCACACAACGACATTTGCTTTTATGTACATGGTGACTTCATTACATTTTTGATATAGTCATAATAATATGTGGGTGTGTTTTATCACAATTTTAATATCGATACTGTTTTAGTTCCTTAGGGTGCTGTAACAAACTACTATCAACTGAGTAGCTTATAAATGACAGAAATGTTTTCTTACAGTTCTAGGGCTGGGAAATCCAAGATCAGGCACCAACAGATCTGGCATCTGGTCAGGGCCTGTGTCCGGCTTCATAGATGGTGGTCTCTCTACTTCTTAATGATAGAAGAGGTTGGGAAGCTCAGGGAGGGCTTGTGTTACAGGGGTGCTGATTCTATTCCTGAGGACTCCATCCTTATGACCTAATCACCTCCCCTAAGCCACAAGTTCTAAAGGCATCACCCAGAGAGTTCAGATTTAAACATAAAAATTTTGAGGAGATAAAAATTACTTTTTGTCTCCCAGGAGCTATTAATTTCTTGTACGAACATTTATGTTATTAGGATTAGGTGGGCACCTGAATATGGATCTTGGACTCTTATTTTTTATTTATTTATTTATTTATTTTTTATTGTTAAATCATAGCTGTGTACATTAGTGCAATCAAGGGGTACAATGTGCTGGTTTCATATGCAATCTGAAATAGTCTCATCAAACTGTTCAATGTAGCCTTCATGCATTTTCTTAGTTATTGTATGTAGACATTTGTATTCTGCATTTAGTAAGTTTTGCCTGTACCCATTCTAAGATGCACTGTAGGTGTGGCCCCACCCATTACCCTCCCTCCACCTTAACCTCCCCCCTCCCTCCCCCTTCCTTGGCCCTTTCCCCATAGTCTTGTGCTATAGTTGGGTTACAGCCTTCATGTGAAAGCTATAAATTAGCTTCATAGTAGGGCTGAGTACACTGGATACTTTTTCTTCCATTCCTGAGATACTTTGCTAAGAAGAATATGTTCCAGCTCCATCCATGTAAACATGAAAGAGGTAAAGTCTCCATCTTTCTTTAAGGCTGCATAGTATTCCATGGTATACATGTACCACAATTTGCTAGTCCATTTGTGGGTCGATGGGCTCTTGGGCTTCTTCCATGACTTAACAATTTTTAATTGGGCTGCAATAAACATTCTGGTACAGATGTCTTTATTACATTGTGATTTTTGGTCTTCTGGGTATAAACCTAGTAAAGGAATTATAGGATAGAATGGCAGGTCTATTTTTAGGTCCCTAAGTATTCTCCAAACATCCTTCCAGAAGGAACATATTAGTGTGCATTCCCACCAGCAGTGTAGAAGTGTTCCATTTCCTCCACATCCACGCCAACATCTCTGGTTTGGGGATTTTGTTATGTGGGCTACTCTTACTGAGGTTAGGTGATATCTCAAAGTACTTTTGATTTACATTTCTCTGATGATTAAGGATGATGACTTTTTTTCATGTGTTTGTAGATCGTGCGTCTGTCTTCTTTAGAGAAGTTTCTCTTATTTTTAAACCCAGTGTCAAAGGAGGTTCATTCTTTGTGCACCGCGGTGAGCTTCAGAGCAGAAATGTGTTCGTGTGCTTGAGATCCTTTGGCCTTCACCGTGTTGCCACCAACCAGACACTGCAGCTGCAGCACTGTTCCCGGCAGGGAGCTGCCCTTCCTGCCCCTCAACTAGGGGGCTCCTTCCCAGGAAGATGAATCTTGGTGGTTCTTCGGTCAGATCACCCAACCTGCACCTTCTCGTGTTTAAGGATTTCTGGTTCTACTCCTCAGGATGAACGTCTTTCTCTGAAAAACCAGGAATCAGCTGACACTGCCCCGGGGTTCCAGCAGTGTGGAATGCCCTCCCTGAGCTGACCTTGAGTTCACACCATGTTGGAATCTCTCTATCAGCAAGGATCTGGCCAGGAAAACAGAAACAACACTAGATATTTCAAATAGAGGACGTTTGATGTAGGGAAATGGTTACACAGAGGGCAGAAGAGCTGAACAGTTAAACATGAGACAGGGAAGGAACCTGGGTTTAACAAGCCAGAAGCTGTCCCTACACTGAGGGCTGAGGAACAGCCACGGTTGGAACAGGTAACACAGACGTTGGAGAAGCCCAGCGCAACCTGGATGCACCTCAGTGACCCCTTAGCTGCTGGGATTACCACAGAGATAGCTAGGGAGACGGAGAGGAGCTCAGGCCTCCCTCTACCTTCTAAATCTGTCTGGTGACTTCTACTGGCCAAACCTACCCACCATCCCCACAGCCTGAAAAGTGAGATTCCCTGCAGTGGAGATCAGGGAAGGGCAGAGGGGCTGAAGGGAAATGTACAGCCTTTCTCAGATGTGTGGGCAGGACTACTAATGAAAAGTAAACTTTATTTCTGTTTCTCATATTCGTTCTTTTTAAGAAGTATTCCTGGGAAGAGAAGGGAGAAAATGCCCCTAAATCAGCTGCTTTAAATCTTGTCTTCTTTCTTTGTTTTTGAGTTTTCTAAATGGCAGGCTTTTCAACGTAAAAATATTTTTAGAGCTCGATTAAAAAGTATACTTTTGCATTTATAAAATAAATAAAATTTAAATACACCATATATGTAATATGTTAGTATTATAAGATCTCAAGTAAAAAGTCGGTTAACACCTTAGCCTGACTTTGCAGGGTAAAAAACAAATGTTTTTGAAATAAAGCAAATTTGTTATGATCTTGTGTTAATTAGGAAGATATTTCTACATAACTGTATTTTTTTGCCAATGTTTGAAAAAAGGTTTTAATGGTGAGTGGATAAGAAAAACAACTAAAATCTCTCAAGTACTAACTAGTAATAGACCTAGAAGAAAGAAAGATACATTTAATAAGTGAAAATACCTTTTTCACTCTCACTAATTCATATTTCAACTTTTATTCTTTACATTTACAAGCAACTATGCCTCAATTTTCTTCTTGTCTAATTGTTCATTCATTTCACTTTCTCTGCTGTTACTTCGGGATTAGGCCTTATACTTATCATTTTATAATTTCCTTATGATGCTTCTTTATTACTTCCTTTCTTTTACAGCCTAACAGAAAGCGGTGGCAGAGGAAAGGGGCATGAGAGACAAGGAGAGAGGTCACCATTGCCCTCCGCAGCTCTGAATGAGGCAGATGCTCACCAACCCTCACAACACATTTTTAGAGAAAACTTGTAAATTGCACATCTGGGAGTCCATCGTTAGGGAGGAAGGGGTTCCTGTTTCCCTGCCACCATCTACCCCCCATCAGTTTGCATGTGTCCAAGAAAATTCTAGTTTGTGCTGCTGAAACACTTACAGAAACTGCCAAGGAAACCAGAGCCTATGAGCCCAGCAAATGCACCTGTTGGGTTAGTCCAGGCCGTTGCCAGGAGCTGGTTGGTTGTGCTGTGCTGGGAAGTGGAAAGCTTAAGCCTCAGAGGCAATGAGATACCGTCGGGGGCAATGAGATGCTGGCAGGTGCTGCTGTGAGCATCCTGCTTGACCAGGGGCCAGCAGCCGTGGATTCAGTTTGCAGAGAAAGCAAGAGGTCCCAAGGCTGTGGCCTTTGTCATGTGAGGTAACACTGCTCAATGACCCTCCTTCCAACAAAGACTGACAGCTCCTCTCTGCGGTGTTGTGATGACTAACCATGAACAGGTTTAGAGTCAGCTGACCTTCTGGGACGGAATTAGCAATTTTGAGTATAAAATCCTGGCTGGACAAACACAATGCATAAAATGGGTATTACATCTCCGTTCCATGTCTTTGTTTTAAATTCTCTTATTTACTATTTCCTGAAATTACATATCGTCTCTCACGTTACCACCGTCTTTACTAATTCCTGTTTTTGTTCTTTCCTAAGCTCATTGAATCCATATATGAGGAGCCTGAGGAATAACGGAGCACTCTGCTGTCATTTGCTTCTGTCCCGAGTAACAGAGGAATCCAGGATCACGGTGCGGCAGGAAGAGCAACACAGGTGACCAGAAATTAAGACGCCCGACAGAGGCTGCAGCTGGCAAAGGCCTCCCGGCCAAAATACAAGACCCCTCTCTAATTTTACCCAACAGAATTTTTGTTGGATTTTTTTTTAGTATCATTTTTGTTACATTTTTGATGTGATGAATGTGCTTAATGTAGAAAATTCTGTGTTGGAATAGTGATGAAATAGTAATCTAAGTAAATTGCATAAGTTCCCATCTAAATGGCTAATTTAGAAAGCCTAAACCTCTTATCCACAGAAGTCATTCCTAGGACGAAATTCATACCTTCATAAGATTACTCATTTATTCAAATTGTCAATTGTTTTTAAGCTCACACAGGATTGCAGGATCACTAAGCCAAGCTAAATTATCCAGAGCCAGTTAAGAGAACTGGCCCGCCCCTCCTTTCCATGGGTCTCTCCACATGGACCCTTGGATCTGGAAAGAGAACTGACCTTCCTCTCCACATGGACCCTTGGATCTGGAAAGCATTTATTGAAGAAGTATGTGAGGGGGAAAGAGACTAAAGGGAAAATGAAGAGCAAATTTTAGGTGAAACAAGAGACAAGCTTTATCTAACTGAAAGTAGGTCTGCTGTTATTGTGTGAAAGGATGATGATTTTCTCCAGATATAAGATGAGGAGCTAAGGACAGTGAAGACAGGTCCTTTCACTGCCCTTCTCATCCCACAATACTCTCCTTGAAGTGTGCGCCAAAGGCCTGCTGCCTTTGCTGATCTCTCTGCGAAACACAGCTTACACTGTGCTGTGTAGTTTCCACTCTGTTGAATCATTCTGAGGTATCACTACAGGCTAAAGTCCCAAACATTAGCTCTCATGCTCATGTTCTGACATTATTATTGAGCTTGTGGCATATCAGTGAGAAAAATGTTCAGTCTTGATTGTGCTATGTCTGAAGTCACAAGTATCAAAGTATGCAGGAAATAATAAAGTGGTTATAGGCTTAATTCCATTACCTTGTTTGATGAACTCACTGAAATAAAACGACATCAAAAAGAATGCTACTTATTTAATCAAGACAATAACGGTTAGTTCTACAAGTTCCTTGAACAGCTTTACTGTAACAGCCAATAAAACAGGCCTTCTAAAGTCTCTAGGTGGATTTAAAATTTAGAAAAAAAAGTATATTTAGAAAAAAGATATATAAGTACTGTAATAACCAAATTCTATTTCTATCCATGCAATGAGAAATGTTCTCACAAGAAAGAACATAGGCTTGATGTTACCTCCCATAAGCATATAACTATGCTAAAATGAATATCACATAAATCAATCACATTTTCTACCCCAAATTCAAAGTCTGAATTACCACTCTATCTTTGTTGCAAGAAAATAGAAAAAGTCATGAGGAATGTGGTACAAACACCTCGTACTAGTCATAGTTGAACTGTGAAGAACAGATTCCACCCCAGCTAGTTTAAGTAGAGATTAATTATAGTCATCCCTCAGTATACATGGCAATTGGTTACCCCCCACACACACATATACAAAATCTGTGCATACTCAAATCCCACAGTTGGCACTGGGAAATGTAGGTATATGAAAAGTTGGTCTTCTGTATGTGTGAGTTTTGCATCCTTCAAATACCATAGTTTCAATTTTCATTTGATTAAAAAATTCTGCATATAAGTGGACCATGTTTTTCAGGTGTCAACTGTATAAGATATTATGTGATATTCAGAAGTTGGGGGTGTTCTGAAGGGACAGAGGTTGGGCTGAGTTCACAGAAACAATTCCAGAAGTCACTTCACCAATCTGGGTTGCCAAGTGGGCTGCTTCCCCTGCCCTGTTGGAGAACTTTCTTTGCTGCCAGAGAGCCAGATCCAGCTACCAGCTCTAGAACACACTATTTACGTTTCAAGTCATAATATCCCATGGTCCAGTTCTAAATGAAGAACATAAATAAAAGAGGAAGTCTGTAAACCTGTTTTTTATTTAATTGTTTTAATTTTCTCTATACATATATATACATGTGTTTATTTGGTTTCCACTTTTTGCCTTCACGAAATTAGAAAGTCTTAACATTTAATAACAATAACGATGTTTAAGATAAGAACTAGAAACAAAAAACTCGTAAAGAATGAACGAAGATAAATATATTCAGAAAGGAAATCAGATGATTGCTGCAACAAAATATTGAGCAATAATAGTAATGAAAAAAATTAAGATTCACATTGTCAAATAAAAGTATGTCTATCATAGAATGCTTGACTCTGAGGTTCAGTAGGAAGTCATCAGCTAACTTCTTATTTTTTTTCCAAAGTCTCAAAAAATAGACAACTAATATTTATAAATAAAAATAAAAGATAATTTCAAAAAACAGATCATGCCAAATATTATAGACAATAGAAAAAGAAGAAATACTTCAAAATCATTCTACTACATCTGGATATACCTGGTATTAAAATTGGAAAAAGTATATTATTATAAAGGGAAATTACAAACATATTTCACTTATAAATGAGGATGCCATATCCCAAACAACATATTAACAAGTGGAATTAAAAATGAATGTTTAAGCAATGTACTTTGGTTAAAATTAAACCCAATTTATGTGACAATTAGTCACTATTTTATTTTATTTTTTTTTTCTTTTCCTTTTCTTCAACCCCTCCCTCCTTCTCTGTCTGGTCTCCCCTTCCCCCATGCCCCACCATGTCATTAATTGTTATTAATTGTCCTCATATCAAAGTTGAATACATAGGATTCATGCTTCTCCATTCCTGTGATGCTTCACTAAGAATAATGTGTTCCACCTCCATCTAGGTTAATATAAATGCTGCAAAATATCCATTTTTTTCTCTCTTTCCATCATTTTCTTAGAAAGAAGAGGGAAAAGGAGAGTAGGTGTGAAACTAAAGAAAATCCACCATGGTCCTTTGGCTAACTCAACATCCAGGAATATGTTTCTTTCCATGTTGATCCTCATAGCAATACTTTGATCTTCTCTAAACATTGAAAATGAATGTGACAAATAAGAATAAACTGTCTCTCCAAAAGGAAAGAGCCTAGATCTTATTGATTCCTACATCAACCTCAGTTGTATTTATTTTTTTCTATTTCTGCCTGGCTGCCATGAAATCTATGAAGTTAGCCACTAACCAGACCCACCACACACCATTACATAGAATAGTAAAGATAAGAGAGTAAATTGTTAATTTATAAAGATAAGGAAGAATGTACGGGTAATTAAATTTTAAATTTCTGCAATTATTTGAGGCCACTGTAATTATTTATAACTTTATTTACTGTTCATTCTGCATTACCATTTCCATTAGCAAATGGATAATTCAGTTCATTAAAATTTTATTTATTATTTATTATTTATTTATTTATTATTATCATAGATTTTTTTTACATGAATGATTAAAAACTTTATTCTTACAGCCTAAACCCAAGATAATACTTCTCATATTGTTTTGCTGTAGGTATCCATTAACTTTCTCTATTGGATTTAATATCCAAGATCTACTATTACTGAAAATTCAGCACTACCCCCAAGGCCACACCAAAAGAATGAGGAAAAAGATTTTGAGGAGAAGGACAGAGAAGTTTATTTATTTTCTGGTAAATGAGGAGGCTGTCATATTTCTGTCTCAAAGGACCAGTATCCTGAAAGAATAAAAATGTCAAAGTGTGTGGCTCAGCACCTGTAGCTCAAGCGGCTAAGGCACCAGCTATGTACACCTGAGCTGGCAGGTTCACATCCAGCCCGGGCCCGCCAAACAGCAATGACGGCTGCAACCAAAAAATAGCCAGGCATTGCTGCGGGTGCCTGTAGTCCCAACTACTTGGGAGGCAGAGGCAGGAGACTTGCTTGAGCCCAGGAGTTGGAGATTGCTGTGAGCTGTGACGACGCCACAGCACTCTACCCAGGGTGACAGCTTGAGGCTCTGTCTCAAAAAAAAAAAAAAAAAAAGTCAAAGTGTGTATGTGAGGTGATGATAATGTATGCAAATTTCTTTTATTTTCTGTTCTTTGCAACCAAGGTTAACCGGGTATCAGTCTAAAATAATTTTTTGTAACTATAAGATATTTCCTGTAAGCCTCATGGTCATCACAAAACAAAAGCCTGTAAGAAATACACTAAGGTAAACAGCATGGAATCAGAACATACTACTAGAGAAAATTGCTTAACCACATAATAATTGATTTGAATAAGTCAGTAACAAAGAAAAAAATCTATAAAATAATCAGAAAATTAACAAAATACATGGAATTTCAATGAATTAAATTCTTCAATGAAAAGATACAGATGAAGTGATAGAATGGATTTTTTTAAAAAGACCCAACTGTATGCTGTGCAAAAACCTCACTTCACATATAAAGACACATATAGACTAAAGGTGCAGAAATAGAAAAGGATATTCCATGCAAACAGATATCAAAACTGTGTGGGAGTAGCTACATTTATATCACTTAAAGTGGAATTTACATCAAGAATGATAAAAAAGACAAGGAAGGCCATTATGTGGTGATGTGGAGATCAATAAGCAAGAATATATAAGAACTGTACATATATGCTCCCCACACCACAGCACCTAAATGCACAAAGCAAACATTAATGTACCTAAAGCAAAAGACTGACCATTACATAATAACACCCCACTTGCAATAACAGAAAATCAACCATACAGAAAATTAACAAACATCAGGGTTAAACTGCACTCTAAAATAAATGGACCTAATAGATATTTACAGACATTCCATGCAGTAGCTGCAGAACACACATGATTCTCAGCAGCACATGGAACAGTCTCCAAGGCAGACTACATATTAGTCAATAGAACAAGTGTTAAAAACTTTAAAAAGATCATATCAAATATTATTTCTGGCCACAATGGAATAAAACTAAAAATCAATAACATAAGGAGCACTGGATAGTATGCAAATGTATGGAAATTAAACAATTGGCACCTAAATAAGTGGTCAAAGAAGAAATCAAAACGAAATTAAAAAGTTCCTTGAGACAAGTGATACGAAAACACCATTTACCAAAACCTATGAAATAGAGAAAAAGCAGTTCTAAGAGGAAAGTTTATAGAAATAAATGTCTTTGTGAAAAAAGTAGAAAAATCTCAAGGAAAAAGTATAACTTACACCTCAGAAATTAGAAAAGAAGAGTAAACTAAGCTGAAAACCAGTAGGAAGGAAAAATAACAAAGATCAGACAGAAATCAAAGAAAGATAGACTTTAAAAATTATGAAAGATCAACAAAACAAAGAGTTGGCTTTTAGAAAAGATAAACAAAATACACTCATGTTTAGATAGACTAAAAAAAGTGAGAAAACTCAAATAAAATCAGAGATGAAAAAGGAGACATTACAACGGATACCACAGAACTACAAAGGGTCACAAGGACTCTCACCAGCAGCTGGATGGCAACAAGTCGGAAACTGGAATGAACATTAAAGCTACCCAGAATGAATCGTGAAGAAATGGAAAACATAGACTAATAATGAGTAATAATAATAAAAAAAAACGTTGTCCTCACTGCCAATTTCTACCAAACATTTAAAGAAGAACTCATATTAATTCTTCTCAAATTCTTCCAAAAAAAAAATATATATATATGGAAGAGGTGGGAATACTTTCATCATTGTATGAGGCCAACATTACCCTGAAGCCAAGTGTGGAAGACAACAAAACAAAAGAAAGAAAATACAGCCCAATGTTGCTGATGCACACAGAGGCAAAAGTCCTTAAGAAGTATTAGACAACTTAATTCAGTAATACATTAATACAGTTTTCCTTTCTTAAAATGTGCACACATTTTTGGCACCCTCTGCATATGTGTACACACACACGTACACAAGCACCTAACTATACACACATACAACAAAATACTATTCAGCTCTAAAACAAATGAAATCCTTCCATGGATAAAACTTGAAGAGTTTTAAATAAAATAAGACAGACACAAAAAGAAAAACATTGCATCACTCATATGTGGAATGTGGAAAATGTGACTTGAGAGAGGAGAGTGTGGAATAATTGTTACCTCAGGCTGAGGAAGGGAGGAAGAGGAATCGAGATTTGGGGAGGGTTTGGTCAACGGCACAAAGTTACAGCTAGACTGAAAGTATTAGTTCATGGATCCTATTACAGTAGGGCAATTGTGGCTAGGAACCGTATATTGTGCAACTCAAGATAGTTGGGAAAGAGGATCGTGAAAGTTATTAACACAAAGAAATGATAGGGCTTTGAGGTAGTAGACATGGTAACGACCCTGATCTAATCTTTTCACAATGAATGTCTGTATTAAAATATCACACTATACCCCTACAAATATGTATAATTATGATGTATCAATTATAAATAAAAATAACCCCCAAAAGTCTAAAGAGTAAATTCTATTTATTAGTAAACATTGACAGTTACTAAACTTGTATTTGATCACAAACCATCATCTCTCTTTTATAAAAAGTAGAGAAAGGAGAAAGAGAACAGTATCACGTGAACTGGAGACAGAGAGATGTGGGAGTTATGCATCTATAAGCCAAGGAATGCCCAGGACTGCTGGCAACCACCAAGGGCTGTAAAAATGTAAAGTAGGTCGAAGGGCACTTGGGCTTACTTTACATTTTTACAGCCCCTGGTGGTTGCCAGCAGTATAAATTGTGGTATATGTACACCATGGAATATTACGCAGCTTTAAAGAAAGATGGAGACTTTACCTCTTTCACGTTTACATGGATGGAGCTGGAACATATTCTTCTTAGTAAAGTGTCTCAAGAATGGAAGAAAAAGTACCCAATGTACTCACCCTTATTATGAAACTAATGTAGGACCTTCACATGAAAGCTCTAACCCAGTTACAACCTAAGAATAGGGAGAAGGGGGAAAGGGAGGGGAGGGAGGGGGGAGGATGGGCAGAGGGAGGGCGATTGGTGGGATTACACCTGTGGTGCATCTTGCAAGGATATATGTGAATCTTAGTAAATGTGGAATGTAAAGGTCTTAGCAAAATAACTAAGAAAATGCCAGGAAAGCTATGTTAACTAGTGTGATGAAAATACATCAAACGGTCTATGAACCAAGTGTATGGTGCCCCATGATCATACTAATGTACACAGCTATGATTTAATAAAAAAATAAAAATAAATAATAAAAAAAAGAAACTTACTAAAGGCAGAATACAAATGTCTACATACAGTAACTAAGAAAATGCCATGAAGGCTACGTTGACAAGTTTGATGACAATATTTCAGTTTGTACATGAATCCAGCACATTGTACCCTTTGATTTCACTAATGTACACAGCTATGATTTAACAAGAAAATTTAAAAAAAAAAAAAATGTAAAGTAGGTATCATTCTCCTCCAGAGCCTTGAAGAGAGCAGGGCTTTGCCACTCCTTCCCTTCAGACTTTCAGCTTTCAAAGCTCTGAAAGAAGGCATTTCTGTGCTCTTTTTTTTTTTTTTTTTTTGCAGTTTTTGGAGGAGGCTGGTTTGAACCCACCACCTCTGGCATATGGGGCCAGCGCCCTACTCCTTTGAGCCACAGGTGCTGCCCAGGAATTTCTGTGTCCTTAAGCAGCTTTTAGAGCAGCCCAGTATACCGACACAGCCTGTGTCCAGGTGGAAGATCTCTGTTTCCACTGAGTAGCATTTTATTTTTTCTGGTATAGTGACCAAGGTTAATAATGAAGACAAAATAATGCCTTTTTCTCTTGACTTTTTTAGTGACACAGGGAGTGCAAGCTGACTAGATTATGATCTCAGTTACTTGTTCGTTGAAACTATCCCCTGGGGGATGTTTCTCCTTTAGGGGCCTACTACATTTCAAGATCTAAAAAGTGCTATCACTCACAGTCACACAGATTCTTAATAAAACATTTTTCTAAGTGCACCACTTGGTGAAACAGACAGAGGTACTCATACTTCGTTTTCAAGGATAATATTTTTAGAACACAGGAGTTACAGCCCCAAACACTTATCACTGGTTTAGAGAATAGGTTTCACTAGCAAAAAACTCAATCTTATAAGGTATTATGTACAGCTATCATGACTAAGGATTTAATAATAAAATATGCCACCATCTGCAAATCCAGCCATTTATGGGTTGTGTGATACTTGCTATGGCAAGTGAATTCCTTGAGTTTTATCACTTTGTTTTAAATAAGTTGCATGCTCAAAAACAATGGTTTATATACTGTGGTGGGGAATTTCAAGTAGGGCCCTGGGTAAATTTCCTGACAAAAAGCATGAGCCACAAGGAAAGAATAGTCGTAGTCACAAGGACTCTCTGACCTAGGCAGGACGAGTCACTGTCTCCGCTGTGATGCAATGGGACTCATTTAGTCAAATTCCCACCAGTTTGACTAGTTCTATCATCTGATGGTGCTTTCTTGGAGGTTCAGCATTGGCTTTGCTGCTGAGGCAGTGGGGGGGTGGGAGGTGAGGTAGAACAGCCTTGATGAGGGCGAGTCCAGGCAGCTAACTTCCCACACAGCCACCATCCCTGACTTAAAGCCAATTGATGGATAAGTCCGTTAAATGTGTTCTGATGTGGTTGAGGAAAACAACAGACTGGAGTCTACAAGCAGTTATCATGCACATGAGTCCGCATAGGGTGAGTGTTAGCATGAATGTACAAAGCTATTGACGCACAACCAAAGGTCCAATTGCATAACTTATCCTTAGCCCTCATCACCAACCCTCTATTTTTGACTCTTGAAAATATCAGATAATTTGCAAAGCTATGGAGTAATGCTCATGAATTAGCAAATATTTCTACTTTTGGTCATTCAAGGCAGACTAGGCCATAAAGTGCACCACTCAAAGTTCAGACCATCAAAGCCATAACAAATCACTTTCATTCAGAGCCAGAATATTGTAAGGAACTATTTACGGACCCCTCTTTCTCCTCCCCTCCTCCTTTACACAGTTAACTCATCATAGAGAATTCCTTATTAGGACGTAAGTGAAAGTTGAGGGGGAATCGGCATCTTGTCAGGATCAGGTGCCCTGGAAGTGTGAGTCACCATATCTCCTAGTTTCTCTTTGGTGTCAAGTTCTAATCTTCCTGATCTTGCTTGCAGATGCTTCTTTAGTGGGTGACAAACTGTGTGAGTCAGCCCTGGATTTACGTGAGGCATAACAGTCTGCAATCCAATGACAGCCCAGGTTGACCTGCTGGGTCCATCCAGTCATTTGCAGCCCTAAGATTACATATTCTGCTCCTACTATAGCCCAGTAGAAGGCTGTGAACAGCTTTTAAAATAAAGAAGAGTTGTTGGCAGATGAGTCATGGCCTCACTCCAAAATTTTAGCAGTCTGTGCTGGGATTTCTGCATTAGGCTGGCCAGAAGCTCAGTACAGCATCTGCATTTGACAGAGGCACTTTAGATAGCATTAGGCCTGCTGGGCAATCAGGTCCAAATGGCAGGGAAATTTATGGCAGGAAACTTGCTGGAAGGAAGCACTGCATTTGAATTCGGTGGACTGATGGGTTGCCCAAGAAATGAGGCAAAGCAGCACACCCAAACACCATCCATGTTTCTTCCAAAATCACAAGGTGCTCAAAAAATAATGACTTCTGAAAATAGTGTCTGTTTGATAGGCTTTATTTAGGAGAAGATTCTTAGATAAAAACTTTGGAACAGTCAGAAATTATTAGGGATGTCATCATTGGGATGTGATTTCAGGGATCTGGGGAGGAAGTTACCCATGGAAGGACAGACCCATAAGGCAAAGTGAGGTAATTAACATGTAGTTGCTGAGCACCTGGGCACGAATTCTTCTTGAGTCTTTGAGTCACCCCATAAAAAGAGTAAGGACATTGCTATCTGTGTATCAACTCTAAGCCATCACCAGCAGAGGACTGCTCCCAAGGACATGTTTCTTCACCCATCTAGCCTTATTCAAACATGGTTTAAAAAAGTGGTGCCTGTGGCTCAGTGAGTAGGGCTCAGGCCCCATATACTGAGGGTGGTGGGTTCAAACCCAGCCCTGGCTGAACTGCAACCAAAAAATAGCCGGGCGTTGTGGCGGGCACCTGTAGTCCCAGCTACTCAGGAGGCTGAGGCAGGAGAATCGCTGAAGCCCAAGAGCTAGAGGTTGCTGTGAGTCCTGTGACATCATGACACTCTACTGAAGGTGGTAAAGTGAGACTCTGTCTCTACAAAAAAAAAAAAAAACTCCTGCAGTTAGAAAAATGCTCTAGGCAAAGTGTTTCTGCTTCTGAAGATTGCCAAAATGTCTTTAGCAAGGAAGGGAATGATGAGTGTGAAGACAGCATGAGCAGGGGGCTGCAGGTGTCCGCGGCCATCCATAGCACATACCACTTATGCTGGTGCAAGCCCTAAGCCACTCTGAGTCCTGTAACTGGTGTTTCAAGATGGTAGCTGGTGTAATTTAAACAAACAAGCAAACAAACAAAAAGAATGGAAAATTTTCACGGAAGTGAGAGTATGGCTAATACAGGGCTGAGGGCTGAGCCCTTGCTATCCTGCTAAAGATTCCCAGAAAACACGCTGGTGATTTATCCCCCAAGAGATGAGGAGTCAAAGATGCCTGCACAATGTGAGGGTGTTCAGCACTCCCCCTGGGGGAAGGGCTCAGCTGCTACTTGAATTTTACCTTAGAAATGTAAACAATGTAACCTAAACATTTTTTACTCTCATATTAATCTAAAAATTTTGCAGGACTCACAGCAAAAATGTAAAGATATGTATGAACCAATTTCTATCCATCATCATTTTACAGCTTTTCTGGGTGAAAATAATCCTTGATCCTTCCAACCTGGGGGCGTGAAAGAATTCCTCTTCAGCCAAAGAATAGCCTCAGCCAGAAACTCTCAGGTGCTTTCCATGAAAAAGCATCCAGGGGTTAAGATGTGTGGGGAGGGATCTGCCTAAACCCTGGTAGCGTTTGCTGCAGGTGACAAGATGCAGGAACTTATCTTTCACTCCAGACAGGATCGTTCCCTATGCACAAGACAAATGAATTCTCAGAAATTTCACTAAAGATGTAGGCAGGATTATCTTTCACCCTCTAGTGTACATTTAGCTTAGGAAGGCTTCCAAGATACCGTCTACTTCTCGTTTACTATGTTTTTGAGGCCATCAATATTGTGGGCCAGCATAAATCCTACGAGAAATTGACAATATTAAGGTCCCTAGGTATCAAATGTAGCCACAGATCTGGAGAGCTTACAGATATCTAAGTAAACACCAGAGCATATATTACTGGTTCAGCCAAATGAAATGCAACTGCTTCCTGTACATGTGATGGGCATTCAGATGGAAAAAAAAGAATCTGCACTGTCCATCGTCAAGTTCCAGCTTTTAGTGCTTCTGTTAACTCACTTCTGGGGAGGAACATGATATATTTAGAACAGTACACATAGTTGGCATCAGCAGCAGATTAACGTCACGAGAATCCTTTCTCATTGTCAAAGACTGCTTTTTTAACAACAACAAAAAAAAAAGAACATGAATTAAGTGGAAATGTGATAGGATTCATCACCCTTGCATCTTTAAGATCTTTGATGAGGCATTAATCCTCGAAATCCCCCAGGAATGGAGTAGTACTTTCAAGGTATCTATTTTGGAAAAGAACAGCGGTCTGGGGATTTCTTCTTACTCTTACACTTACTAATTGCTCTCACTCATGTTTCATGGAGCTAAGGCAGGAATTTACCAGGGGGGGAAAAATTGTCTCTTTCAACCATATCTTCAGATTAACTTAAAGATTCATTGCAGAATAAAATATGGGTTTGTGAATCTTCTTGCTACAATTTTAGGCCCCTGTCAAAATCCTACTTTTTGAAGCTAATCCTCTCAAGGTTGCACTTTAAGCAAATGGGCATGATTTTATATTGTGCTCTCAGAACATAGCATTAGCTCTAAAACAGGGTTAATAATCTTTAGAAAGCGCTCATATTGATCTATTTGAGCATCACTGATTATCCTCATCAATAGCTATAGTTTCCTACAGAGAAGATTTAAAGGACAGTTTAAATCACCATGGAACTCCAATCTAGTAATGGATCATTACAGCAGAGCAGGATTCCTCTTCTTTCATATACTGGGATATTTAGAAGCAGTCAATATATATTACATTAATGAAAATGACGAATCACCTGATATTTACTTATAATCTGCTTATATTGGAGTCTGGTGTGCGTTTATGGCAAGGCTATCCTGACTGGGGGATCATCAAATCTCCTATAATATCCACCAACAATCAACATTAGGTAAGGACCACTTCCTTTCCATTCATTTTGACCTCACTGCGATCCTTCACTTTCTCTCCTTGTGACTAGTGATTTTCACTCTCAGTCCATCTGACATGTATGTAGCAATTTCCAAGGATTCTGAGGTGATATGCAGAACCACCATTTCCATGTACAATATTTCAATGAGATCGTTTGTAAGCAGAAATGCCTCTGTAATGACAAAGGCAAAGCCCGTACATTCTCTCCAGAACTTCATTGATTGAATTAGTAACTCTGTGTTTCAATATCGCGCTACTTTCTAAGACATTTAATTTTAGCTACTAATAGCTTCTTTCCTGCTAAATACAAATGTGTTAATGTGTGAAAAAAGGCATGTGGTAACTGCCCATGGCTCCCCTTGCAGCTCCTTAGGCTGTGATCCATCATCACCACTCTCTCTCAGAGCATCTGTACTGTCTAGCTCCTTCTCACCCTGTCCCACTCTTTTCCCTTTCAAGGAAATTGCTTTCTTTATAACAGAATGATATATTATGATATATATATATAATATATTTGCCAGTAATGTTTCTATTTTTTATGCCATCATAATGTAATATTATAAGCAAGCATCATGTTCCTCCTTGTGGTGGTGGTGCGGAGTCTCCTTTTCATGTGTTCAAATCCACACAAGCATTCTTTTACCTCTGTCCAATGATCTAATGTCTTAATACATATTTACATTTTTAGGCAGACAAAATGCGCTTGGCCACAATTTTGATGGTGCTCATAGGTGACTAGGATCCTCCCAATGTCTAGATTAGGATTTCATGATCATTTTTCAAATGAACAGCAAAAACCGAATGATCTTTACATAAGTCATATTCCTTCAAAAATCAGCATCTCAAAACATCTTGATTAGAAAAATTTATGTAATTCATAGAATATTTTGTCACTTTAAGTATGAAATCCTGCATCTATTCCTGAGTGCATGAACTTTTTATATTTGATTTAAAAAAACGCCGTCTGAATATTTTAAAATATAATTTACTTTTTGAATTTATACATGTATATGAGACTATTTTGTAACACAAATTGAAAGTAAATGGATAATCAAGGAAGCAAGAAAGCCTAAATTCCACATCCAAAATCTTTGTTGTGATTTTGTACCATTTTAGCTACTCAAAAAATATTAATTTTATCAATAGTTGAACGAATTAAAGACATCTGAGATTTTTCTGTCATGTAGATTAAGATAGGAGAAGGTCTACAGCCAAATTTGTTTCATCTGCTGTGGAGAGTAAAATTTAGGGAAACTTCTGACTTTATAAATCATATTAAGAGAAGATAAAATTTTCTGTACCTAAAGGTTTTAAAAACACATTGTGGAAGGGCATAAATTTGATCTTGAGAGAACAAAGGTTCAGGTTTTTCCCTACTTACTATTGGGCTGAGGATGCCATAATGTCATGCTTGCAATTCCAGAAAAGTCTTGAACAAGGATACGGCATTGTGTGCGTTATTTATTTACAAAATCACAATGTCTGTCTGAGGTCAGGTTTTCCAATTATTCACTCTCATTCCAGGACACAATCCGGCCTAAATTTTATGTGACAAAAATGTAACTCATAATGAATTCGGCTAACCTGTGAGTTTAGTATATAGAAATATACATGAATTCATGCTATTTATGTGCCCTTGACCTGAAATCCATCATACACACGGAATAGGCAACACATCGTGAGTTCATCCTTATACAATGCTGGGTAATGTCGGTCACAGAGTGGGACTAGTTTAATATTTCCTTGATACACTTACTGTTATTTTTAGAAGAACAAACACATTAAAATAGAATGTCACGCAGTTTGACATACCACTTACAAAATCCGTGTGACATGATATTATGATTGATATATTGATTTACAAAATAAATGTGGCATGATATTATGCAAGGAGCGATTTGTTTTCTAATTAGAAGACATGACATTTTAAATCTACCACTTACGAAATCCTAAAAAGCAGAGGCTCTTTTATTCACAGTATCCTCAAAATGGAGCCTGCATCTTTACTGTGTTTCTGCCAGTATCACAGAAGGGCCTTGGGTTGTGCTCCAAAGGCATTCTGATGATCTTTATATGACAGGATGAAAGACGAGAAAAATCAATTTCTATGCCCTAAAGACATGACTACTAGCACCTGATTTCACCAGACTTTGGTTGCCTCGTAGCAACTTAAATAAGAATCCAAAACTATTAAGCGGGTTATGGGATTTATCGTGTAGAGATCTGATACTATATTTTTTGAAAACAGCAAAAGTAAAATGTCACAAAAATGTATACAAAGGAAAGAATTGGGAAGAACTCAGAAAAGCAAAATTGTTTTTTGCCGTTCTTATTACAGAATACTTGGACATTTCGCTCAGTTCAGGGCATGTAGAACATACAATTCACTTTTATCGTCGAGAGCAGATGTCCTTGGATTTTGGACGTTTATAATTAAGCATGAATGCATTTTATCTGGGAAGTATTATAAATACCTTCAAATTCTCAAGTAGCCCTTTAGAATTTGTGAACATTATTTAATGTTAATAGTTTTGAAGGAGGATAACATTTCGTAAGGATCTACAACATGCAAGTAAATTGAGAAACCATACCTTATTTAATTTTCGTAATACCTATCTGAGGAAGATGTCATCTTCACTTTATAGATGAGGATACTGATTCCTAGTAAGGTGAACCAAGGTCTTATAGCAAGCAAATAAATAACAGCTCTAGACTGTACCTAGAAATTTAAAGGTACAATACGATGCTGTTTCAGAAGTTGTATGAAATTGGTCATTTGCTCTTTGCTTCAGTTTTTTTTCTCTCATGTTTGTATTCACTGGTCAAATCTGACTCAGGCAGTTCATGCTATGCCCTTAACATTCGTGTCTGGAGTAGATTTATTTTCACATGTGAGCACGTATGTGCCACACGGCTGTATAGATTCACACTGACAGGCTACCTGTGTTTTTCTCCTTGGGTAGGTTCTCAGAGACATAGATAGTATTCATTTATATTATTCCAAAAAATAAAATCTTGTTTTAAAAAAAGAGAGATGAAAGTTACAGAGAGTTGGAGCTTTTGATGTTTGAAAAGCATTAATAGATCATGTAAATACAATAGGCAATAGATCACGGTATTTATACAATTCAGAATTCCCTCTAAGTAGACAGAAACGTTTATACACACCGTTCTGAGTACCACCTGCTACTGAAGTGTGAAAGCACTTTTATACCATTTAGCACTTTATACTTTTGAAATCCTTTTTAATCACTTTATTATTTATATCAGACCAACCCTAAGCACATTAAGGAACAGTCATCTGAAGAGTTTCTTTTTTTCTTCCCAATCCATTAATGACTATACCTATAAAACAGAATACTGTAGATGGGTTTTATAGAACTTAAAAATTACCTTATTTGATAGTATCTTTTCCAATGGTGTAACTAACTTTGGAAGTGAACTATATACCCATGTGGGAGGCATTTGCCCTGTCTGAGCCTCAGAGCATGTTTTTAGAAGCCAGTGTGTGATTCATAGACTTTGCTGCATGCCTAAAAAAATTCTGGAATGAACAAGAGCACTGTGTGTAAAGAGGCACCCATGACTTTCTCACACTTACACGGATGGCATGAACAACAAGTTAAACTCTCCTGCTGGAAAGGGAAGATTTAGAATTAGGGGAAATTCTTCTCTTAAAAATTAAAACCATTAAATAAACACCACGATTGCATAGGCGTGGCCCAAATTTGCCTCTGAGTGAAATGGTTCTGACCTTGAGCAATTGCACAGGACATAAGAGAGTTTTATGTCTGAGGACAGAGCTTCTAAGAAATCTCCATGCATTTTCTAATTGATGGAATTGTTTGAATTTATTCTCAAAGGTCGCAAGATTTCAGGGCTTCTCTGAGCAATTGTAGAGACTACCTTTGAAACACACCCACCTCAAATCTATTTCTAGACTGACCAGATTCACGGATGAATATTTTTTTTCCATTTCAGAGTATCACAGTGCACACAAGGTTTGGTTACGTAATTTGCTTTTGTGCAGGTTGAGTCAAAGTTGCCCCTGTACCCTGCATCTAGACCCTGTAGGCTGTACCTTCCCTCCCACTCCCCTCCTACCTGTTAATTTCCACTGAGCTTTGCTTCCATATACACACTTAAGTGTTGATCGATTAGCTCCAATTTAGTATTGAGTACATGTGGTAGTTGTTTTTCCATTTTTGTAATACTTCACTTAGAAGAATGGTCTCCAATTCCACCCAGGTTGTTACAAAAGATCCTAGGTCAGCATTAATTATGGTTGGGTATACTCTATACTATACAAATACCGCCTTTTATTAATTCATTCATCTGTTGGTGGGCGGTTGGATTACATCTGTGTGACTGTGAATTGTGCTGCTATTAACATTCAAGTACAAGTGTCTCCCCCCCACCCCCACCCCCAGACACACTTTGTGTAACTTTGGATCAAATGTCAGCTCTGCTTTAAGGTCTCTGAGGTATCATCCCCTACTACTTTCCATAGAGATTATACTAGTTTAAGTCCCACCAAAAGTGCATATGTGCAGATAAATTAAGTATATAAGTTATTATTAAATATATAATTATTTAAGTCCTGTAGAAGTAGTATAATTGTTAGAAGGAAAATTTTTCAAAGCCACAGTTCCTCATAGTGGTACTCAATTCAGAACAATTTTTCTGTAGATACGAAGGTATAATTCAAAGCAATAGGGTGCATGTCATTATATTCTTTCATTTTAATCAAATTTCATTTGGCTCAAGCCTTGTAACTTCACAGCTAGCTGGAAATTCAAACTGAATCACTGTATTTTTTTTTTTTTTACTGTGATAAAAATAACACATAGCATGAAATCTACCCACTTAAATTTTTATGTTTAGGATACAGCAACCATTGTTAACTGTATGAGTAGTCTCATACATCTGATCTCTAAAACTTTTCCATCTCACATGATTGAAAATCTCCACCCAGTGAAGAGCAGCTCCCCATTTCACCCACCCCAGCCCCATTGACCATCACCCCGCCTTCTGTTTCCATAATTTTGACTATTTACCTTGTGTTAATGGAATCATGCAATAATTGTTCTGTGACTAAATTATTCCTCTTATCGTAATTTTCTCTAGATTCAACAATGTAGGCATAACAGATTTTCTTCCATCTTTTTTTAAGGCTGACTAATATTCCATTGTATGTATACACTGTATTTTGAAAATCTCTTCATCCACAGGAAAAAAAAATAAGTTACTTCTACCTTTTGGCTATTGTGAATAATGTTGTAATAATCCCAGAAGTACAAGTATAACCTTGATATTCTGATTTTAATTCTTTTAGATGAATAACCAGGAGTGGGATTGCTAAATCCTAGGGAAGCCTTATTTTTAATATTTTGAGGAAATTCTATGCTGGGTTTCATAGCAGCTGCACCATTTTACTCTCACATTAGTAGCATACGAAGGCCTACATCCTTACCCACATTTCTTATACTACTCTTTGTTTTTGTTTATTTGTTTGATGACAGGTGGGAGGTGATTTCTCATAACGATATCAATTTGTATTTCCCTGGCGATTTGTGATGTTGAATCCCTTCTCATAGACCTGTTGGCCAATTCTGCTTCTTCTAGTTGTTATTTTTATTGCTATCGAATTGCAGGAGTTTTTAATATACTTATATTTGATATTAAGCCTTTCTCAGATATGTGGTTTTCAGATTTCAAACTCAACCATACTTTTAGTTTGCCTTCTTTGCTCCCTGAAGTATGCACAACTTCTCTAAATACAAACAACATGGCATGCTAGTTGGAACACCCCACCATCACCAGGGACAGACTGACCAAATATGCTAGTTCTCAAACCAAGCTCATTGACTTTCCTTGTGTTTATTTTGTCAGCACTTTTTTTTTTTAGACAGGGTCTCACTCTGTCTCCCAGGAGGGTTTGCAGTGGTCAATCATAGCTCTGTAATCTCCATCTCCTAGCGATCCTCCTGCCTTGGCCCCCCAAGCAGCTGGGAATAGAGGCGTGTGCCACTACACTAAGGTAACTTTTTAAAAATAGAGATGGGGTCTCACTATGTTGCCCAGGGTGGTTTTAGTATTTTCAAATATTTACGTATTACAGGATGTAGAGGTACGGCCATGTTTGTTGGAACTCAACACACAGATATAAAAGTAAATCTACTTTTGTTTCTCTTTCCTGTTTTGCTTTCTTTTGATTCACATACCGGGGCTCTCTCTGTCTCCGTGTTCTCCAGGAACAGCTATGGTGTTCACTGAACCCTCATCTCACACAGTTTAAAATTGTCTCTTTTTTTCATCCGTCTTCACTTTTATTTTTATTTATTTATTTATTTTTTTTGTAGAGACAGAGTCTCACTGTACCACCCTCGGTAGAGTGCCGTGGCCACACACAGCTCACAGCAACCTCCAACTCCTGGGCTTAAGCGATTCTCTTGCCTCAGCCTCCCAAGTAGCTGGGACTACAGGTGCCCGCCACAACGCCCAGCTATTTTTTTTTGTTGCAGTTTGACCGTGGCTGGGTTTGAACCCGCCACCCTCGGCACATGGGGCCGGCGCCCTACTCACTGAGCCACAGGCGCCGCCTTCACTTTTATTTTTTTACATCTGCTTAACTCCTTTATTCTCCCTACGCTTGGTATCTTATTCCTCTATGTCCACACACCTGAGAGAGAAGAGAGGGAGTGATAAGGGAGAGGGAAATGGGGAATATACCCAAGTGTATATTGAAGATTTTTATGCTATTTTTACAACTTTTTTCCATCTGAATTCGTTTAAAACTAGAAAGCCAAGTGAATGACCTAGTAAGGAATGATTCTGATGATTAATTGATTTGACATTTCTAGATGTATGTAGTTGTCATGAGTCCCTGGAATTCAAAAATGTGTTTTCTGTTAATTTTTGGAATTGGTAGTACATTGGAAGAAATGCCTGCTATTTTCAAATCCAGACATGGATTGGAATCCAATCCAACTTGACTATGTAAGTCCATGTATTTTATGAAAATGCACCATCAAGCTCACAATTTTTGAATAAACTTTTTCATTAGGCACATATCAGAAATATGAACTACAAAAGATAATCCAATTAGTAATTATAATGAGAATATAACAAAATAATATAACTTAAATATGAGTTATAGCTTTCAATGTTTTACAAGCATATTTTGAACATTTTTTTTTTTTTTTTTTTTGGTAGAGACAGTCTCACTTTATGTTCCTCGGTAGAGTGCTGTGGCCTCACACAGCTCACAGCAACCTCCAACTCCTGGACTTAAGCGATTCTCCTGCCTCAGCCTCCCGAGTAGCTGGGACTACAGGCGCCCGCCACAATGCCCGGCTATTTTTTTGGTTGCAGTTTGGCCGGAGCCGGGTTTGAACCCACCACCCTCGGTATATGGGGCCGGTGCCTTACTGACTGAGCCACAGGCGCCGCCCGATTTTGAACATTTTTATAAAATATCCTATATCACATGCACTTTAAGTCCTCTTTAAAATTTAAATCACTATAAGTAGTAGCAAGAGAACTGCAATATTCACTATAACTTATTAGGGTAGGATTGGATAAAATAAGATGAATTTAGGATTAAAATGAGCACAAACAGCGTGTATAAAGTGATTTTAATAAAATCATAGGAGTATATTTGATTTTAAAATGCAAATTACGTACAGCGGGATGATTCTCTAGTTAAACTCATAAAGAGAGGATGATTAAGGACGATGAAAATGTGTCTTTGCCACTTGACAGTGCATTAACCTAAAGTCCTCAAACATACATTTATTTCAGATCTCATCAAATAATAATTGTCAGTTCCCAGTTTCAAACCCTTTTTCCCTGGAGGAAGAAGACCCATTAAACAAATATGAAAATGTCTGGAAGCAAAACAGCTCATAGATTCAAGGGCATGCTGAGGGTTATGAAGTAATATCATTTATTTTCTGTATCAATAGTAATAATGCCTCATTTGTATACCAGAGTTTTCAAAGCGTATTCAATGTGTTATCTCATTCGAAACATCCATGGAAGGGCTTTGAAAGTTCACTAAGGTTCTGTGATTTTTGTCAGGAGATAGTGTTATTCTTATTTCACAGAAAAGGCAACAAATAAGATTGAAAGGCAAAGAGCTTTCTGAAATTAGCATAACTAAAGGATGGTAGCCACAAATCTCAAACTATGAGAAACATCAACCCTGTTTGTTTCTTCTAGGTAATAAAAATGTTTTTAAAAAAATCAGTATAATTTAATCTTCAGTTGGTTAAAATAAACAGGGCAGATAGATACAGTTATAGGTATGGATATTGATAGGTGGAAACAGACAAGGCTGTGAATGTGGACATATCAGTCAATGAACAAATGTCATGCAGAGAATCTCCATTGTGGACCCAGGTGCATGCAAACATTCCTCCTGACAGAATACAGTGAAAAGGTTTGCTGTGTATAAAACATATGGACAAATTTGTAGAGTATCCTCAGCTACAAATAAGATCAATTTCCTGGTGTTGAAATTAATAGGATGCATGACTCCATGGAGTCAGACAAGCTGTGGCTATATGTTTATCCCTAATCCTGAGTGAAACAAAAAATGAATTTTGTTTCCCTTAAGAATATATCATTACAAACCCAAATCTGCATGATTTTAAAGCTACATTCAAAATATTCATGTAATATGATAAATCACAAGCTGACAGCTAATTTAAAGGAAAGTTTCTCATAAAAGAATGATGAATTTTATTGAATGTTTTCCATGCATTTTTTGAGATAATTATAAAATTTTTATCCTTTATTTGGCTTTATGTGGTGTATGTTGTTCTTTTATTCATGGGTATTGAACCATCCATACATCCCTTGGACGAATTCCACTTGATCATGGTGTAAAATCTTTCTAATTGCTGGTTCACAGCAATTTTGAAATCCAGTTTAGAAAACTGCATTGGATTTTACGGCCTGTGAGTAATTTTCCATGGCTTTAAATTCTGTCTCCTTGAATTTTACCTCCCCTTTATGTCACACATCTTTTTGCACTACTTCTCTTTTGTTCTCTCGCTCTCTCGATAGATAGATAGATAGATATATTGATGGATATACTGGAGATATATATATTATATATATATATATATCCAATAATCATGATTGCAGATGTGTAGCAGAAATGTACTAGAATATCAGCAATAATCAAAACTGAAACAGTTTATGCCCCTTAACAGTACACTGGATAAATAGTTTTATATTGTTATAATGATATATATATATAATATATATATATATACAGCAGTGGAGATTTCTTAACTACATCTTGATGCCACAATATGTATAAATATCACAAATGAAATATTGATTAAAGAAGATAAAGGCAAAACACACTATGCGACTTCACCTGTAGTTTACAAAAACTTAGCAAAATTCTGTGTTAGAATTCAGATAGTGGTCACCTTGAAAGGGCCACTGGCTGGAAAGGGGCAAAATTCGGGGCTTTGGGGGGTGCTAGTGTGTTTATTTCTAGATCTAAGTGCTATTTACATGCCTAAGTGTAACTATTGAAAATCCAACAAATGCAGTCTTTTGTATACATATATATACTTCTGTGTATGTATATCATACTTTAACAACAATGTTTTAAACGTTGACATTAAGTTAAAATGCTAGGCAGATACTGCATATAAATCATGGCAAAGAAAATGGAAGGTAAAGAATTCTGGCTTTATGGTTATTTTGTGGGAGATGTGTAAAAGCACTGATTAATGTCCGTATTTAAGCATAGACTTCAGAATTTTAAGAGAAACCAGTAAAATAATGAACTATCTTTTACGCACCGTGGAAATAAATCCATAGAAAAACATTTTTCCCATCAGGTCATATTTCTTTACGTAGGTTTTTCATAGATTCTCACTGTAGCAGCTTAATCCTCACTGTGGACTGTGTAAGTGTGCAGACGTGCTTTCGTCATGCCACAGCTAAAGATAAAATCTATAATCTTTAAAAGGGTTTACACTTCCCTGTGCAATATGTCCCATGCTATTGCCTTGCCTCATTTCTGCCCACCATGAACTTGCTTCCTTTGCAGGAGACACCAAGAGCCTCTTTCAGCTCTTAGAGGTCCCACCGCACCTGCTGCTGGGCACCTACTGTTCCTCTTTCCCAACGCGGCTTGTCAGGGAAATGCCTGGACAGACACCAATCTGATTGATCTGTTATGTCTCAGTTGAAATGGCTCTTTCTTGGGGATCCTTTTTCTAACACTGCAGACTGGGTTTTTCCCTTCATTCATTGCTTAGTAATAATCTCTATTTCTTTCTTTGTAACAAATTAAACTTGTTTGACAAATTTCTTTTCTGTTAGACCCAAACTCCTGAAACCACATATGAAGACCATATAGATCTCTTTTGTTTATCAATAGTCATGATAAACAAGCCCGGGGTTCTGAAGCTATGATGATACATTCCTCTTTTTACAAAAAGAAATCATGCAGCTTTTAATTTAAATTTAAAACTGTGATGGTATTCAGATCTAAAAGTATTAAAAGATTTAAATTAAAACATATATTTTAATGATGAGAAAAGGCACATTAAAATATGGTAAAATGGATTTAAGTTAATATAAAATTGAAAGATGGTGGTTACATTGATATATTATTGCAGGTAAAATTACAACTAATTGGAAAGGATGTGGACAGATAGATATTTCCTACTTAACTTACTTAAAATTTCTTAACAACTGAGAAGTTGACTTTGAATCAGTATCTTCTAAAGCATATTTTTAAAACGACTTTAACATTGAAGAAATGAGCAATGTCTTTGCCATAAACTTCATTTAGAAAGCATTTTTATTTTCCTTCGTATTTAAATAGTTTTGGAATTGCTTCAATGCCACAAAATACATGTGCATTGATCTGTTCTCTCAAAAATTCTATCTTTGTTGTAAATTGGACCCATACTATCCTTAATATAAAATATATCTGATTTTTCTGCATTAGCCTCCTTTTTCCCCTTGCTTTAAATTATGTCCCTTGAAAGTATATGTTAAAATTGTTTTATGATTTTTTAATGTGTTTATGGCACTATAGAGACTTTAAAACTAAGCTTTCTTAGTTCCAAATTCTTGGTTTCTTCTACATATATTTAAAAGTAAACTTCCAATTGTGATGCCACCATGTACACTCATTAATTTAAACATATCCTATGTCATCCAAATTTAAAATTTCATGCTGTATTAGTTTACTATTTATATTGCACATGAACTTTATATCCACCCTGTATACACCTATCACCTCTAATACAATAAATAAACATTCTCATACCTATTTTTAAAGACATGTCATATAATTATAGCATGTATTATATAGTTCCACATCAGTCTTACATTCTGAAAGTAACATTGCCGATTGTGTTGAGTTTCAGTAATCTCAGCAAAGCAAAAGTAAGATTAAAATTAATGCTGAGACTTTCTAGTCATCATATGCATGGCTAGGATGCATTCACCACCTCCATGCAGTTTTAGTATGTTCTAGGCACACCTTAGCCTCCTCAGGCTGTATGTGAACAGCTCCCATTTCCCAGTAGGTGAGCATGACGTCAAACTCACTGACTTATCAAGTGCAACTTGTGCATTGGTCAATAAACAATCTCTGCCGTGGGCTACGGACCCTTCATTCTGTGCTCCTCTCTTAAAATTGTAATAGAATTTTGTGAATTAATTAGGCAAGGAGGATTAAACCAAGACTCAAATCCTTACACATCTCTGACACAGAGAGGAAAGAACATGACACAAGTTCCTTCTGTTCTAAAACTAATTTATGGTTTTCACATGAAGGCTGTAACCCAGTTACAACCTAAGAATAGGGGGAAGGGGGAAAGGGAGGGGAGGGAGGGGGGTGGGCAGAGGGAGGGGAATTGATGGGATTACACCTGCCGTGCATCTTACAAGGGTATATGTGTAACTTAGTAAATGTGGAATGTAAATGTCTTAAGACAATAACTAAGAAAATGCCAGGAAGGCTATGTTAACCAGTGTGATGAAAATGTGACAAACGGTCTATGAAACTAGTGTATGGTGCCCCATGATCGCATTAATGTACACAGCTATGATTTAATAAAAAAATAAAAATAAAATAAAACTACCTATTAAATGCTAACAAAACTAAAGATGCAATTTTAATATGAAGAAGAAAAAAGCAGACTTGTATTTAGAAAATAATTATGCAAAAACATTTACTCTACAGCAGATAATAGAGCTGGGATAATTTATTACATAGCAAGTAATAGAGTAGAAACCAAAACAAGATTTTTTAATGACAAGAATTGGAATAGGAAATTGTTATTGGCAGATGCTAATGGGGAAATTTAGCATATACTCATGTATAAATGTGTGAAGTCAGTACTACAGAGACTTCAAACAATATTATTATTAAATTTTGCTTTATATACCCACATACATACACACACGTTTTTTTTCCTTACACATAAAAGTTCATACTTTCCTCTCAAGCGCTTCAGAAAAATTAAAAAAACTTCGAGTTATTGGATTTCTAAAGTACATAACAGAGATATGACTGTGAAATCTATCACTCCCTCATTTTTTGTGACAACAGTGTAAACAACCATTCTACAAGATTCGAATAGTTTTAAAAGAAAAATAAAATACAAAAGATGAGAGACTCTTAAAACAGCTCAGGAAGGTTTATTGATGAATTCTGGGGCAAAAAAAAAAAAAAGAAACCCACAGTAGAGATTCAATTATTTTTATCTTTTTCTCATTTTCTTAAATATAGTATGAGACAATATTTCAGAGTTGCACTAAAAATAATACTAAAAATTGCAAAATGTAGCTGGTATTGAATAACCCTATCTATGAAAATAACTATGAAAGCATAAAATATAAAGTAATACATATACAATAAAGTGAAATAAAGAACAATCCCATTTGACAGCCTCAGGAGCCAAGATTCTGATCCACTGTGGTGCATATTACAGGGGTATTTGCGAAACTTGGTAAATGTGAATATAAATGTTTTGGCACAGTAACTGAGATAACGCCGGAAAGGCTATGTTAACCACTGGGATAAAAATGTGTCAAATGGTTTATGAAGTGAGTGTATGATGCCCCATAATCATATCATTGTATACACTTATGATGTAATAAAAAAATTAAAAAAAAAAAAAAAAAAAAGGAGTATATAAGAAGGTGATTTCTTCACCCAGAAATTTCCTTCTCCTGAGAAATTTGTTTTCATATGTCATGGAGACAGAAGACAGCATGCTTCACGGGGCTTGCGGCAATGTGACTGGGCTGAAGATAGAAAACACTAAACTCCATGGATAGCAACATAATAAACCCTTGAGAACTAATATTACAGGGAAAAAAAAGTGAAACTGAAAAGTCTCAATGCAAATTATTTGCTCATCTGTGATTTTTACATATGAGAAAGAAACAACAAAGGAATACATTAAGGCTCAAAAGCAAACACAAATTTTATCAACCCCTGTGGTTCTGGAAACATCCAAATTGGATATTATGACTCTCCAGGAAAGAGAATACTTGGTAAATATTGGAAATGTGAACTGAGAACCTTGAAAGGGTTATGTCAAAATAGTAGGCCACGCAGAAAATACCTAAGCCTCACCAAGACCAAAGTACCTAAACCACGCACAATCAAATCACCTAAAACTGATAAATAACCTCTGGAGGAAAACAACATTAATCGAATACTCCACTTCCTATATTCAATAGAAAAAAATGGATGTAAGAGAATATCAAACAACCTGCTAATAAACAAAATAACAGAGAGTGGACAGAGACAAATGTGTTATCCAGATAGGATAGACAACAGATGCAAATTAAAACAACTACAAATAATTTGTTCAGTAAATAGGTGAAAAGATAATTTCACCAGTGAACTTCCATTTGTTTTTGTTTTTCAAAAGAAATTCTAGAAATGAAAATTTAGTCAAGTCAAAAATAGACTCTGAATGTTTCTAGGGCCAAGATTTTAAAATTACGTCCTGTGAATTTCTGAGACTCTAATGACCATCAGGAAACAGCTAACATAGGACTCAAATTCACTTACAATATTGCTCAAAATTCCAGTCAAAATGTGTTTCAACTCCATCCAGGTTAATACAAAAGATGTAAAGAACTCATATTTTTATGGCTGAATAATATTCCACGGTATACACATACCTCAAGTTATTAAACCATTCCTGGGTTGTTAGGCTTTTAGGTTATTTCCATTATCTTGGCAATTATAAATTGACCTGCAACAAGTAGTCTAGTGCAAATTTCCTTATGATAAAGTGATTTTTTTTCTTCAAGGGGTTGCCTAGTAATGGAATTTCAGGATCAAATGGAAGGCCTATTGTAAGTTCTTTGAGGATTCTGCATATTTCTTTCCAAAGAGGCTGCATATTAGTTTGCAGTCCCGCCAACAGTGTAAAAGTGTTAACTTCTCTCCAGATCCACGACAGCATCTGTAGCTTTGGGACTTTGTGATGTGGGGTATTCACAGTGGGATTAGGTGATAGCTCAGGGTGGTTTTGATTGGCATTTCTCGGACGATGAGCGTTTCTCCACAGGTTTGTTAGCCTTTCATCTGTCTTCCTCACAGAAGGTTCTGTTCATGTCTCTTGCTCAGTAATCGATGGCATTGTTTGCTCTTTTGTGGTGGTTGTTAATTATTGAGTTAATTAATTTGAGTTCTTTTTGGCTTTATTATCTATCAACCGTTTGTCAGATTCATAACATGCAAATATCTTTTCCCATTGCGAAAGTTGTTTATTTGCTTTACTTGTTGTGTCCTTAGCTGTGCAGAAGTTTTTCAGCTTAATTAAGTATCACAAGAATGGAAAAGCAAGTGTGTAATGTACTCGGCTATAATATGAAACCAGCAGGCAATCTAATACACTCCCATGCAAGAGAATAACTCAATTCAAGATGGACGGAAGGAGACAGAGAGAGTGGGAAAGAGGGAAGGAGGGAGGGGGACTGGTGTGCTCCCACTTACTGGGCACAACATGGGGGTATATCGCACACCTCCCGTGGTGGGACACAAGTACAACGGGGACTATACCTAACAAATGCACACACTGTAACCTAATTCTTTGTACCCTCAAATTAACCTGAAATAAAAAAAAAAGTCAAAAAAGAAATGTTGAAAATAAAGGCATATTATGATTTTAAGAAATCCAGTCAATAGAAGCCCTCAAAGACTTCAAATGGTACAGAGTAAATATAAGTAAAAAATAACATAATTTTAGAGACACACTTTTTAGAAAATGTATCTCTCCATTGCCTAATGATGATCTAAGAATATTCTAATCATATTTAAGAAAGTCAGTCTAATAGGTTTAGGGAGGTATGAATGAACGAGGCTAGAAATCAGGCAGAATCATTTTTTAATATTAATACAATTACTATTTTTCCCCTTTTACCTCCTCCTCATTCTCTTCCTCCACTTCCACTTCTTCTTTTTTAGTTATTTTTGTTAAACACAATAAATTGCCTTTTGTTTCATTTTATAAGAAGAGACGGGAATGTGCACTCCTCTTTCAGCATCATTCTGATCTAGGATTTAACCTTCTATGTTGGGAAGACGGTCTTCACTCCCCCACCACCCCAAACCAGGAAACCTCCATAGCCCATTACTTGATTCCTTCAACATAACTGGTATTTTTTTCATGCTATTTAAGTTATTATAAATATTAAACTGAAAAATAAAGTGAACCCACTTATTTCTGCAATAAAGACAAATAAACATAACTTCATCATAAAAACCTGATAATGGTGGCAAACATGAAAAGATGTTTCTAAATGTGCATATATCTGACCTATTAGGTGCAAAAGTTGAAAAGAATATTAAATCAAACCTAGGATATCTATGAGTAAATAATTACCTTGATGAGTTGAAGAATACTTCAATATTTAAAAAGATGTTAGGCTGTCTCACAGATCTTTTTATTTATTGTTCCAATATTATTTCTAAGCTTCCCGGGCCACACTTGGTCCTCCCAAGCATGCTGGTTTTACTATTTTGAGGTGTAAAACATATCGTAAAAATTTTTAAACATTCTCTTATTCCAAAACATCTTCCAATTGGCAAACAAAAACTTTCCACATCAAAAATTAGTTAGAATGGAGAAGTGACTAATGTTCTAAAACAGCAGAAACTAACTGAAACACATGAGGACTGCATCTTAGCAGAGAGAGCTCTCCAAGGCGCTGTGGCTCTTCTCAGAATAACTAGAATTTTTTTAGAGGGCCTGTACTTTCAGAAATCAAGAGGTACTCCAAAACAATATTATGTTTTCATTAGATCTCATAGTTTATTTCAATGTTTTACAATAATTTTAATGTAAAATGTAAATAAAGACTCAGAAATGGAAGGACTCTGGGCTGCCCAAGAGTGAGAATTTCTCCAAGTTGCTTTGTGGGAGAAAAAGCCATTGAAAAGGTGATCCCTCCTTGATTTTAAAACTTGAGCTTCCTTGTCACATTCTTACATCAAGCTTCATTTAGAAATGTACCATCAGTCCTGCCAGTGAAACCCTGCAGGAAAGTGTTGCAAACTCAAAAGGATAAAAATTTTTATAAAAAAGAAAACTGTTGATGACTTAAGTCAGCTTTTACCTTAAAATGTTGAAAATATATGCACCCCTGAAAAAATATGGACAAAAATTAAAATAGTTAAATGAGAGAAATAATAAAAAGCATAAAATCATAATTCAATTATTTATATTCTAAAAGGTAAGGAAGGGAAAAATCAATTTTGAAAATATCCACCTTGTTAGGGGCAGAGAAAGATGGCAGACCAGTAAGATTGTTCAGCTGAGCTCTCCTAGTATGACTGGGGAAAAGAGTGAATCCAGCCATACTTGGCACAGGGACCTAGCCTAGAGACCCAGCTCAGGGAACACAGTGAGGAAGTGGTGAGCTGGCTACAACATGTGATCAACAGTAGTGCAATTCTGATGAATTAAGAAAGTGATTGGTACCCAGCAGAACTGGTTGGCCCCCCCACAGAGGTCTGAGTTGGAAGGAAGCCTTTTCAGAGTTTTTGGTTTGGGGGAGAAGCTTGCATTGAGTGGAAAGCTTGGAAGAGTGAGCGGACTCAAACAGCAACCAGAGTTGAATACTTGTGGGCGTGGATTGCCATCTATTTGATGGCTTGAGAGTCAGCCATACTGGGAGGGTCTCAGTCACCTGGGGACTGTCATTGTGGGAAGGTTGTGAGAGGGTCTTAGCAGGGGCCAGCGGGCACAGCTGTTTTAATTCCACATCCCAGGATCAGAACTCCACTCTGCAAACAGGCTGAGGGATCCTGCACCCCTCAGGAACTAGAGACAGGGGCACTGTTAGGCCTGCTCCTGAAGGATTCTTGTAAGCTTTAGGATCCCAACCCAGCAGAGTCTGAAAGCTGAGGAAATAATCGGGCAATCGCCTAACCCAACTAAGTTAGGAATAAAGACCATAGAGGTTGCTGGATGTTTTCATGGTCTCCTAAAAAACACACAGTACCATCTGGTGTCCTGACAACATATTGCAACATATGTATTCCTATTAAAGTTGGTCCTTCATATATATATATATATATTTGCAGATTAATTTACAATCGCCAAAATGTGGAAACAACCTAAATGCCCACAAACCCAGGAATGGATTAACAAGCTGTGGTATATGTATACCATGGACTACTATTCAGCCATTAAAAAAGATAGAGACTCTACATCTTTTGTATTAAGGAGGATTGAGTTGGAATACATTCTTCTTCATAAAGCATCACAAGAATGAAGAAACAAGAATCCAATGTACTCAATTCTAATATGTAGGCAGTAGATGAGCTAATACAAGAGGTGGGGTAGAGGAATGAGAGAGTGGAGAGAGGGGAAGAGAGGAGCCATGGGGGTCACCTCTTGGGGGTGGGACACAATTACAAGAGGGACTTTATCTAACAAATGCAATCAGTGTAGCCTAATTCGTGGCACCCTCAATGAATCCCAAACAATAAAAAAAGCATACATCCACCTTGTCCAAAATGACTTCATCAACCAGTAGATAATTTTAATATTGTAGAAAAAATCCATTTTGGTCAGTTTTATTATTTAATTATCTTCATGAATCTTTAATCTCAACATTCATGTCCTAGTTGTAAAAGTAAGCTTTGTGAAGAAACATATCTCTACACACCTCTGATTAGGAGTAAGTTGAATAAACACAGAGAACTAGTCCTGGACTGACACCCTTTTCAATTCATTACAGGAAGTGACCATATTGCATTATTTTCTACCTGCATAAAAAGTTACTTGTTTATAAACTGATTAGAATAAACAGGAAATTATATTCAAAAACTATTGTGAAGCAATTAAAGTTCAACTTCATGAAATTTGTTAGAAACACTGTTCTCATTTGCAAATAAGTACTCTATTCATAGCACAGGAACTGTGGACACGGACATGTGGCAAGGAAACTTCAAAATATAAAGGAATCACTTTTCTGAATAAAATAAAAGGAAATAAAGCAAGCCTGTGCTGAGAAGGACATTTTGTTATTTCTAGACTATTAAACTACTTAAATTCCTTGGAGAAATGGGAGTTATTTTGGTGTCTACATCTAATTTTTCTAATTAATATTTAAACATTCTTCAAGGGATTGTTCATGTAAAACAGTAAGGTACATCTACTTAAAAATGAACAGTTTGTTAGTGTCTTCCATTTAATTCTTTGTGAAATTCTTCTTCAACATATTTTGCAAAATTAAAATACCATTCAACCAACAAGTATTAATTAGATTGAGGATTTTATTGTTTACCTCAATTAGCATCACTATTAAACACTGAAATTGGTTATTTAACCTAATTTAAGCTTAAAGTACATAAGAATAAAATCATTGCCATATGGGCTCGGCGCCTGTAGCACAGTGGTTACGGCGCTAGCCACATACACTGAGGCTGGCAGGTTTGAATATGGTCTGGACCAGCTAAACGGCAGTGACAACTGCAACCAAAAAATAGCTGAGCATTGTGGAAGGTGCCTGTGGTCCCAGCTACTTGGGAGGCTAAGGCAAGAGAATTGCTTAAGCCCAGGAGTTTGAAGTTGCTGTGAGCCGTGATGCCACAGCATTCTATTGAGTGTGACATAGTGAGACTCTGTCACAAAAAAAAAAAATCATTGCCATATGTATTTGTAGACTATGAAAAAAAAATTTCAGAATAGTCAAAGATTTTTGAGAATTTTCATCAACTCTAGTTTGAAGGAATTAATACAGAAATCATTGTCTGGATGAAAAATGAAAATAAAAACAAGAATTGATTATTGTAAACAAATAGTCATGAAAACCTGGCTAACAAAATGAGACGATTTTCCATCTGAGTAGTGACACACAGTATTTTAAAGTTTATGTCAAGTGATTTGTTATTTAGAGGCCTAACTGGTTTCTTTAGAAAATTAAGAGTTGGGAGATTTGCTAAAATCTATCTTGAAGCATGTATCTCTAGTAGGTAATAAAACAAAAAACAATTAAGTGAGGTCAGTTTCTTTCTTTTTCTTAAAGAGTGTGAAGGATTGGGCAGTGCTTGTAGCTCAAAGGAGTAGGGTGCCTGTCAGCCCCCTATACCGGAGGTGGTGGGTTCAAACACGGTCCCGGCCAAAAACTGCAAAAAAAAAAAAAAAAAAAAAAGAGTGTGAAGGATAAATCAGTGGGACACAAACACAACAGATGCTCAGAAATCGTACATGGCTGTGTCCAGAGCCACCTACATCTGAGCAGAAAGGCTTCCTCCTGGTTGGCACATCTGGACTTTGACCAAACCACATCTGACCCTGCAAATTCATGTGGGCCCTGCCTACCAAGTTACTGACCTCATTAAGGGGAGTGGTCTAATTTTCTCTGTGGCAATTGGGTCTTTGCTATTGAATGCAAAGATGAGGGCAGACATAGCCTATTTTGATCCATCAAATTACAAATATCTGCACTAAAACCTTTGTGACTATATCCTGATGAATGTTCTTTTGTGAACATTCTAGGTTTGACCCAATAATACCTAAAGTTTATTTGTCAATATGTGAAAAAAATGTCTAAATGACGTAGGAATAAAGAACCCTAAGTGCAATTTTATAGTCAAAATAGGTTTGTGATTATTTTGGTAGATATATAACAATCGTTTTTATTTTCTTAAAACATTTGAGAAGAATTTTAAATTTGGGGGATATATCTTACTGACAAATGAATTGTCTTTGTGAAGCGACAGTGGAAGAAGATAATAAACATCCTTATTTGTCCATTTCTTTTGCAATGAATTATACTTTTACACTAATGTTGTCTCTTATAAAAGATACAGACTTCAGTGCTTATTAAAATGAGGAGTTAATTATTAAATTTAAACATAAAACCTCGAAGTCATTTGTTCTGTTTCTTCCATTCTGCTTTTTTCTGAGCATATGTGATTTTGTGTGAAAATCTGGTGTTCTGTGTTCTTGGACTATTTATAATTCCTATGTAGAAAACTTTCCTTTTCATTTATACCTGGCAGTTTGCTTTGGTTGATGATGGCAAAGAAACCATCTGAAAGCAAATGCATGAAGGTAACTCTGGGATGCTTGGGTCTAGGGTTTAAAAAAATATAGAAAAAGAAAAGAAAGAAAATAAGAGATGAGAAAATTTGGACTGCAGTGTTATCGAACACCGTAGAAATTAACATATGACACTGTAGAAATTAATACCTTAAAAATAGTTTGAAAATGGACCATTTTTACAATACCTTCTCATGTTAGAGGAACGTCTACAAAATACTTGGAAAATCAGCATAAAAATGGAAATTTCAAAAGATGGTTATTTTTGCTTTGTTTATCTTCTTCCTCTTTCCTTATCATGTATTTTATTAACTGGAATTTCCCGAGGCATATCCCTTATGAATCACATACACACAAAGTCTTGGCTTGGCTCTACGTCGGGGGAGTCTGACCTAAAGTGAGATCCTTACATTATCTCATTACTAACTGTGCCTTCTTCTGTTGCTTTTCACTTACTTATATAAGGAATGTTTTTTCTTATTTTTATCACTGGCACGTAGAGATTATACTTCTTAATAATGAATGTCAATATGTATTAATAATTCTAAAACCATTATTTTTTAGATTTTTTTTCTTTATTAAAATACAAAGAGGTAGATCATATATACATTAATCCATTTATGGGGTACAATGTTCTGATTTCATATACAGTTTGGAATGCTTACATCGTACTGGTTAATATATCCCTCACCTCATTTACTTAATTATTGTGTTAAGACATTTATACACTATACTAATAGATCCAACATGTACCCTGGCAATATACACCACAGGTGTGATCCCACCATTCACCCTCCCTCCATCTGGCCTCCACACTCCCCTCCTACCCCCTTCATCCTGGGCTATAGTGTGATCTATTCTTATATGAATGTGTGAGTGATTGTAAATTGGTTTCATAATAGTACTGAGTACATTGGATACATTTTCCTACAGTCTTGAGATACTTTACTAAATAAGATATGTTCCAGCTCCATCCTACTAGGAGTATATCCAAAAGACCAAAAATCACTTTATAACAAAGATAATTTCATCAGATTGTTCATTGCAGATCAATTCATAATAGCCAAGTCATGGAAGAAGCCCAAAGGCCCACTGATCCATGAATGGATTAATAAATTGTGGTATATGTACACCATGGAATATTAAAACCATTAATTTTACTTCCTTGTTTTACTAGCTAGTTCCCAAAAAACGTTGTGGAACACACTACGTCAGTCCTTTCCCTTCCCAGCACAGCTTTGCAAGTGGGTGGGGTCTGGGTCTCTCTCAGTTGAAAGCCCATATGGATGGACTAGGTAATGGTGATATTAATCTATTAATGGTGATATTAATCTATTGACAATTCTCTCAAATGCAGCAGTACTGCAATATCTTTTGGGGCCATGTCTTTTACACACCATTTTATCTTAAATATCCAGCACTAGCACGGTGCATAGTAGGTGCTCAGTACATAGAAATGGCAACAGCAATGAGACTTAAGGCTTTATCAAACCCAGTTGATACATTTTTATTCGCATGCTTTATATTTTGTTAGATTACGTAGTATGATGTCTATTTTCTGCTACTGTTGAAATCCCAACTATTGTGTTCCGTCGGAGGTAATTTTGATAAGCATTTGAAGTAGAACCTATCAAATATGACCCCAAGCCTCAAATCTCAGGGATTTGTCCATCAAGTGACTCTGCATATTAGAAAGGACGTATCCTCCACCCATGGAGTATTTTGTATGCAATGTTTTCCAAACTCTACGTCTATACTCTGCAGCTACAGTAATGTGTACGAAATACTCCAGGGTGTGTGCCTCCTTCTCATCCTGAGCCTGATCATGTTCTGCAGAGAAATTCCACTCTCTGAATGGGAGGAAGGGGAGTTTCTTAAGAGGAAGAGGTACTTGCAATATCTTGTACCATTTTTCATACACTGAAAATGATAGTTGCCCTGTTTTCTGGTAGGTTTATTTTGTGCCCCTTAAAAATAATAAAAACAAAGTGAAAAGGTCTGTTTTGCTTCTATCGTCAGAATGCAGCATAGGTCAAAGCAAGTAGCTACATGGTTCCTAATACTGTTAGAGAGTCTGATGATCACCTATTTCTGATCCTGCTCCCACAGAAAGACTGCGTGCCTCAAACCTCCTTGCAAAAAGAGTCAGGAGTCCAATTCTGACCAATGGGCTGTAGGTAGAGTCCACATGGTCGGGCCATGTATTTACATTTGTGCTATCATCTCTCTCTCTCTTCTCCATCCTCTTTCTGTGGAAGATTGTGAGTTCTATTGATGAAAAAGTTAAAAGCCTAATTGGCTTCAGATAAAAATATATCCTCTCAACATGAGCTCCCCTGCCCAAGATGTATCGGAAAGATAGAATAAGTAAGAAATAAATCTTTGTTTTATTTTTAAACCCCTCATATTTCAGGGTTATTTCCTTAAAGAAAGAAAATTATATTAAGTTTCAGAGAAATCCTGGATGGCCACATTCTAATCAAGTCCATGATGCTGTGAGCTAGAGTAAGCCTGAGAAATCCTTCATGCTGGCAGAGCCATCATGGTCAGCAAGCTTTGGGGGGTCGCATTTGTTCCCTACTCCTCTTGCAGTGGAGATCAGCCTTCTAGGGCAAATGCTTTGCATCCTGTGGACTATCACACATGGACTACTGCTCCCTTGAGGGTGATCTAACCTGACATCACAAGAACATAATAATTTTAAATTTCCCCAGTTTTTTCATTATAGCCTTTACCGTGTCCATCTATGGACAACACTGGTTTGTGAGGGGAAGTCAGGGAAAGAATGGTCAACAAAGGCCTTTCAGTCCACACAGATGTGCATCAAAGAAGGGATTTACCAGGGTGAGATGTATGACAAAAATAGCAAACACAGAAGGAAAATGTTTACTTAGTTTTACAAAATGACCCTATACCACCAAGGATGACTTCATGACTGCAGATACGGATGTCAATATTTGTATGTATCATCGTAGGGAACTGTGGAATACATGTGTGTTTTTATGGGAAGGATCCTTAAATGATACTTGTGTTTTTACTTACTTAAAACTTCCACAAATATTTCGAATAATTCTACAGTATTTGATCAAGTATATTATTATAACAGGAGTAAATGTAGATTTATTTGTTGTATTTCCTTGCTTAGACTTAATTTTACTCAAACTGTATTAGAATTTGCAGAAGCAAAGTGCACTTGTTAATTTATTTAATAATTATAGTATTCTCCAGTTCTGGACAATGTTCTGAAGTTAATGAATTTATATAAAGACAGTCCTATTAGAAATGAATACATAAAATTTGGCAAAATCTAAATTGAAAAATACATTATGGTTTATTTCAAAGATGTCAGTTTTTATCATGTAGAGATGGTCATAAAAATGGAAACTTATAACTGAAAAGACATGGAAAACATAAATTGTACCAAGACTAAAAATAGCAAGAAAGTTATTTCATAATTTCAGTTTTTATCTAGCTGAGCTGTTCATGCAAGGAAAATTACAATTTCCTAAGTAGTCTGTGCTTCAAAAACAGCTTACACCCCTTGAATCTATACTAAAAAAAATGTAAAATAAACTATTTCTTTTTCAGCACAATTACCTGTCACTAATTACATTATCTAATGAGATCCTTTACAGATTAAAAATCAATTAAGTCATACTAAACTATGCAATATATAAAATAAAACAGTAAAGAAAAATAAAACCCAAGCCTTAAAATTTTCTCACTGCTATTCAAGAGTAAAAATGTTAGTGAAAATAGTCCATGAGAATTAATTTTAATGATGTAATTGTAAAATAAAAAGAAGCATATGATTTGAAAACTCTATCTTGGACTCGGGGCACCACCTCCTGATCCTCAAAGTTGGTTCTGAAATTGCAAAAAAAAAAAAAAAATCACAAAGGAAAGCCCTATTTTTCTCATAATTATGGGCAATGCAGGAGAGGTTCCTGCATGAAATCAAAGGCACTTTCACTTTACAATCTGCTCTTTCAATGATTTTGCTATATATTAATACAATGTATATAATTTATTATAGTTAACATCCCATGCTAGATGGCTAAAACTTGTATTTTCTATCAAACTGAAATCTTTTTTTTTTTTCTTGCAATGAACTTTAATTTCTTCTCTTATTTTTCTGGGAATTTTATGTTTACTTAAAACCTTATACACAGTAAACAGATATATTAATCAAACTGAAATCTTGTTAGACAAAATCAATATTGCGACTTTCAGGCTGGGCATGGTGTCTCACGCCTGCAATCCTAGCACTTGGAAGGCCAAGGCTGGCTGATTGCCTGAGCTCAGGAGTTCAAGACCAGCCTGAGCAAGGGTGATACCCCGTCTCTAAAAATAGCCAGGTGTTGTGCCAGGCACCTGTAGTCCCAGCTACTCTGGAGGCTGCAACAAGAGAATCGCTTGAGTCCAAGAGTTTGAAGTTGCTGTGAGCTGTATGCCACTGCACTCTACTGAGGGTGACAAAGTGAGACTCTGTCTCCCCCCCCCCAAAAAAAAAGGAAATATATCGCCGTTTTCTCCATCCCATGTACCACTCCAGCTTCTGGGAACCATCAATGTATCCTCTACCTCCATGATTAACATAGTTTAGGTTCCATATCAGATCATCCTCAGAAAACTAAAAGTAACTACTCAACTACTCACACTCCTCAGTTGACAGTACATTGTCTTTTACCCATGACAAATATCTCTTTTATGTCATTTATTTATTTCCTTTGTCCACATTATCCATTGTATTTTTTCTCTTTCTCTTCATGGACTATTGATATTATACCCATGAGAATGCATTTATTGTTTATCCTTGATTATTCCCGTAATAGTGACTTTGCCCCCAGGATCATCAATGATTCTGCCGTGAGCACGCTGATGGTGTTCTCTTATGGACTTCTGGGAAAAGTTCTTTGGGATGTAGATCTAAGAACGGAATCATTCGACAGGTGCAGCAGAATCATTTGACAGGGTCCCAGTGTATTCTCAAAATTCATTATTCAGGGTTCACCATTCCTAACTTGCTATGTTTCAAAAGTTCAGTACGTATAGTATAGCAATTTTGTTGTTTTATTTTTTGCTTTTGTATTATACAAAATGATTTTTGAGTCTTTTTATGTTTTAAATTTTTTGAATTTTGTCTTCCATAAATTGCTTTTTCCATTTTTTTCTTTTATATTCGTATGCTTATTCATTTACAGGTCACTTACAGATATTACTTGGTATATACACTAATCACTTGTTGCATTTAGATGAGGTAAATATCATTTATTATATCTCCATTGTTTTCTAATATATTATTGCATATGATATGCACACCCTAAGTTTTTGAATAGAATAATATCTGAATAGATGACACTAGATAAAATATAATCCATGTTTTTGCTCAACTAACCTTAACTTGAAGGATGAACTGATATTTTTGGTTGTTTTCCATTTGACTAAAATTTTAATACATGTTCAACTATCCATGTCCATTTATGAGTTTGCGTTTATTCATAATTGGATAACTTTCTCACTCAGGTACATAAAATTGAGAATTATCTAACACATTTCAAAAAATATGATTAAATATTTTCTTTCTGGTTTTCAGAAATAATGACCAAATTATCATATAAATTTTTACAGAGTGTTGTAATACTCATGTCTGACAATGTGACAAAGGGCATGAGGATTCTCAAGGATTTTCTCATCTTTAAAGTGAAGATAATGCTTCCAAGGATTTTGGAGATATTTAAATCACATTACAACATATGAATGACTACATGCTTGATGTAAAATAATTATTTTAAAACCCTTCATATATTTTCCCTTCAACGTATGTAACTGACAAACACTCCATAACGTAGCTCAGTTTTTAATATCTGAATTTAACTATCAATAAGAAAAGTTGTTTCTTCAACATTTCAAATCTCCAAATGATATTATTGGAGTGGTGTTAATAGATTTTTCTAGCAATAAAAAGGATTTGTACTAAGGTCTATGGAGGTTTCCTATTCAATTATATGAGTTGGACTGGTTTCATATATTCTTAGGTTTAGGATTCTGGGGAAAGTCCTTCTTTCACTTGATTACCCTTACTTTATGATCACATAAATCTCTCTGACAGAGGAAAATTTATTGCAAGTAAAGTGCAGAGATTTAATCAGCATTTTCTCTAAGGCAGACATGTACCCAAAAACCTCCAGCAGGCTGATAGCCAGCAGTGCACACAGAGAGTAAATGCAGCCAGCTTTTCCAATTATCAATGACTGGCTGTATATGCAAAAGGCAAAAAAAAAAAAAAATCTCTTATTTCTATGAGCTGGATTTTGTGTTTGGTACTTTTTTTTAGTAATTAAGTGCCCCTTCCTCTGGGGCCAATTCCAGAAAAAAGACTGAGAATTGTATTTGGGTTTAGATACCAGATCTATTTCTTTATATATATATCTGTTTATTTTTTTTTTTTTCAGTTTTTGGCCGGGGCTGGGTTTAAACCCTCCACTTCTGGCATAGGGGGCTGGCACCCTACTCCTTTGAGCCACAGCCACGGCCCCTGGCTCTATTTCTTTACTAGCTTGTGGCTTGGGAAAATTATTTTGGCTCTCTAATGAGTTCTAGAGCTTTGTGAACTACACAAAACCATGAAAATTGCTTTGTTCAGACATAAAACACTTGGTAGTATACTGCCTTCAGCTGCAGACTTATGTAGAATATTTTTGTAGTTCCTACTATGTGCTAGACTCTTGACATCCCCATAAAGGGACTCTATAAGGAATAATATTTTCTAAAGATTATTTTAGAGATCTGAAATCTGAGACTTAGGAATGAAGTAACTGGTCCAAGATCCATGGATAGTTGGAAGGTCTATATTTTACCTTGGGATATCAATCAGCTTCACCCCTCCTTGCTAGTGTCAGATACAGAGTAACCCTCCAGTATAGCCTCATCTCCAGTTAATCCCTTCAGCAGTACATACTCTGACTACATTCACCTCAGATGCATTTTGTGTGACCCTGCTTGCCTTGGGAATTCCTGGCAAGACCTCCAGGGTCTGCCTCCTCTGAAACCTCCGCGCTTCCTCAAGGGGAGCTCCCAGAACAGCTGCAGTCTTCCTCCATGCGATGTGAGGCCCAGCATAGCAGGGATAATGTTTCCCTCATCTTTGTTCCAGGCTCACTGGAGCAGCTGGCAGCTTCATGTCTTCTGACATCTCTAAACCAGATGCGGACACCATCCTGTGTGTGCATATACCCTCAACTCGGCAGATTGTGACAACTACCCCAAGAACTCTCCCATACTAGCTGGGTTGGGACTGTGGCAAGCTGCATCCCAGAAAGTCACCTGTGAAGACTCCAGGCACATCTTGTGTGAGTGTCTAATTTCTGTGAAGGATTCTCTTTGTCCTTCAAGTGTGCAGAGCAAGTGCACCATGTACAGGGAGCAGAGCTTCACCCAAAGATGGTGCCTTCCCTCCCCTTTCCACTATCCCGGACAGGGCATAGGCTTGGTGGCCAATTCTACCTCCTACTGTTGTTTCAGGGACTCACTTCATAGCTTGAAGTTTTTGTTATTAGAAAATGAGTGTTCTGAGTTTTTATTGTTTTTAATTTGGGGTCTCAGACACAACATTTACAAAACAAGGAAATCTACTTAATCTTCTGTTAGTTGCATCGGTTTTGTATATACGCCACACATTAGGTGTGTGTATGTATAAAACACACGCATCCATGTTTACATTTTTCTCTCCAGCGCCTTAACCCCTGACTAGGACTCCAGATATTTTTGTTTTATTCGTTAATGTAACTGGGAAATGCAAGCTAACATATGCTGTGGATCTGCTACAAGCCAAACCACTTCATATTTGTCATTTCTTTTACTCATTATAGGAACCCAGAGAGACAGAAATTACTGCCCCAGAGAATGTGTATGAATTTTATTTTATTTATTACGCTTCTTGACCCTATAAGTTTACAGAGAATAAAACTGTGGCTTGAGGAGATTAAGGGAGATGTTCAAGTCAACACTTCCTGAATTAAGATGAGAAAGAACAAGGAAAAGTAAAATCGGTGTGAGAATTATCACTGAGACTGAAAAGCCGGGTTATAAATGAACATCCTCTTCGTGTTGCTTCGCTTTCTGTTCTTTATTACTTACAGGGAGTCAATACTAAACACAGTAGAATTTGAGGCAACCATCAACTATACAACACTGGCAGATCAAGAGACATACATTGGTGTTCAGGGGACAGTCCAGCTCAGACAGTTCTTTTTGGTCAGCAAAATCTCCCCCACTGGCTGCTCAATGACTAAATAATACGCCAATGGCAGTTTGTGCCACCAGGTTCATCAAAGTGATTCAAAAACTCCCAGCATCATAGAAAAACAGTAGAATGCATGCTTCCTCCATAAAGAGGAGCCTTTTTTTATTATTAAATCATAGCTGTGTACATTAATGTGATCACGGGGCACCATACACTGGTTTTATAGACCGTCTGACACATTTTCATCACAGTGGTTAACATAGCCTTCCTGGCATTTTCTTAGTTATTGTGTTAAGACATTTACATTCTACATTTACTAAGTTTCACGTGTACCCTTGTAAGATGTACTGCAGGTGTAATCCCACCAATCACCCTCCCTCTGCCCTCCTCCCCCCTCCTTACCCTCCCTTTCCCCTTTCCCCTATTCTTAGGTTATAACTGGGTTATAGCTTTCATGGGAAAGCCATAAATTAGTTTCACAGTAGGGCTGAGTACATTGGATACTTTTTCTTCCATTCTTGAGATACTTTACTAAGAAGAATATGTTCCAGCTCCATCCATGTAAACATGAAAGAGGTAAAGTCTCCATCTTTTTTTAAGGCTACATAATATTCCATGGTGTACATATACCACAATTTATTAATCCATTCATGGATCGATGGGCACTTGGGCTTTTTCCATGACTTAGCAATTATGAATTGGGATGCAATAAACACTCTGGTACAAATATCTTTGTTATAATGTGATTTTTTGGTCTTCTGGGTAGAGGAATTCCTAGTAGAGGAATTATAGGATTGAATGGCAGATCAATTTTTAGATCTCTAAGTGTTCTCCAAACATCTTTCCAAAAGGAATGTATTAGTTTACATTCCCATCAGCAGTGTAGAAGTGTTCTCCACATCCACGCCAACATCTCTGGTCTTGGGGTTTTGTGATGTGGGCTAATCTTACTGGAGTTAGATGATATCTCAAAGTAATTTTGATTTGCATTTCTCTGATGATTAAAGATGATGAGCATTTTTTCATATGTCTGTAGGCCGTGCACCTGTCTTCTTCAGAGAAGTTTCTCTTCAAATCCCTTGCCCAGCCTGTGATGGAATCACTTGTTCTTTTCTTGCTTATACGTTTGAGTTCTCTATGGATTCTGGTTATGAAACCTCTGTCGGAGACATAACCTGCAAATATCTTCTCAAATTCTGAGGGCTGTTTGCTTGCTTTATTTACTGTGTTCTTGGCTGTGCAGAAGCTTTTTAGTTTGATCAGGTCCCAGTAGTGTATTTTTGAAGGTGCTTCAATTGCCTGGGGAGTCCTACTCATAAAATACTTGCCCAGACCGATTTCTTCAAGGGTTTTCCCTGCACTCTTTTCTAGTATTTTTATAGTTTCATGTCTTAAGTTTAAATCTTTAATCCAGTGAGAGTCTATCTTAGTGAAAGGTGTGGGTCCAGTTTCAGTCTTCTACAGGTTGCCAGCCAGTTCACCCAGCACCATTTGTTAAATAGGGAATCTTTTCTCCACTCAATGTTTTTAATTGGCTTGTCAAAGATCAAATAACAGTTTTGATAATATCCAGCATCCCTTCATGATCAGAACACTTAAGAAAATTGGTATAGAAGGGACATTTCTTAAAGTGATAGAGGCCATCTATAGCAAACCCATAGCCAATATCGTATTGAATGGAGTTAAATTAAAATCATTTCCACTCAGATCAGGAACCAGACAAGGCTGCCCATTGTCTCCATTGCTCTTTAACATTGTAATGGAAGTTATAGTTACCGCAATTAGAGAAGAAAAGGACATCAAGGGTATCCATATAGGGTCAGAAGAGATCAAACTTTCGCTCTTCACAGATGATATGATTGTATATCTGGAAAACACCAGGGATTCTACTACAAAACTCTTAGAAGTGATCAAGGAATACAGCAGCGTCTCAGGTTACAAAATCAACATTCGTAAATCGGTAGCCTTTACATATACCAACAATAGTCAAGCTGAAAAAACAGTTAAGGACTCTATTCCATTCATGGTAGTGCCAAAGAAGATGAAATATTTGGGAGTTTATCTAACAAAGGATGTGAAAGATCTCTATAAAGAGAACTATGAAACTGTAAGAAAAGAAATAGCTGAAGATGTTAACAAATGGAAAAACATACGATGCTCATGGCTGGGAAGAATCAACATTGTTAAAATGTTCATACTACCCAAAGCAATATACAATTTTAATGCAATCCCTATTAAAGCTCCACTGTCATACTTTAAAGATCTTGAAAAAATAATACTTTGTTTTCTATGGAATCAGAAAAAACCTCGAATAGCCAAGACATTATTCAGAAATAAAAACAAAGCAGGAGGAATCAGGCTACCAGACCTCAGACTATACTCTCAATCGTTAGTGATCAGAACAGCATGGTACTCACACAAAAACAGAGAACTACTTCTCTGTTTCTACTTTCTACTTCTCTTTCTCTACTTCTCTTCTCTATTCTCTACAGAATAGAGAACCAAGAGATGAATCCAGCTACTTAAAGAGGAGTCTTGTCTTTTCTTGTCAGAGCAGACGGGTGCTCATTGGAGACACCATGATAGCTCTTTCACCTTTATATTGCTGGGCCTTTAAAAATATTTTTCTGTATGAACCTGTGTTTGGCATATATTGCTCTGGCATCTACAGCATTATTTCAATATCATAAAATAACAAAATACAAGGTAATGATCATGATACACTAATGGTTATGCTCAAGTGTTAATAAAAGAGTTTCCCCCCACTGCCTGCTCCATAACCTTCCTTTGCTGTTTTGGAAGGATTAACGTGCATATATGTTAATCAGTAATATAAATTAGTTCCATACATTGGATGCTCTTTTATTTATATATTTTTCTGATTTCTCATCAGAAGCAAGAGAGCAATAATGTTAAAGTCCTAAAAGAAATACAAAATAAAATCTTCCCACACAGAGTTCTATTTCCACAGAAAGCATCATTTAAGAATGAAGGCAAATAATATATTTCCAATGAAAGAAAACTAAAATAATTCACCACCAGCAACTCTTTAATGCAAGAAACACTAAAGGTTATTCTTCTGGCCCAAGAGAAGGATGGCAGGTAGACTGTGACCTTTAAAAAGAAGGACAGAGCCCTGGGAATGGTAAATATAGAAGGAAATATATAAGATAAATTTCCCTGATGTCTTTTCATATGGAAACAGTTGTTTAAAACAAACATTGTAATACTGCATTATGGCAATGATGGCATATGGAGATTTATTTTATACAGCAATTATAGTTTATTAAGTAAAACTGCAGTCCCCAACTCGGAGGCCTCAGACTGATACCTGTCTGTGGCCTATGTAGAGCAGGGCTGTGCACAGCAGCAGGCCAGTGAGTGATGCTTTATCTGTATTCACAGTGACTCTCCATCACTACCGTCACTGCCTGAGCTTCAATCCTGTCAGATATGTGGAAGCATTAGATTGTCACAGGAGTGTGAACCCTACTATAAACTGCACTTGGATGAGAATTTAGGTTAAGTGCTCCCTGTGAGAATTGAATGACCCCTGCCCCCCACCCTGTCCATGAAAAAAATCATCTTTCATGAAACTGGTCCCTGGTTCCAAATGGATTGGGGATGACTGATTTAAAGGACAGAAAAAGAGGTAGGAAAACATATAATATTGAAGATTTTCTTACTTTATGTGTAGGAAATATTCTACTTTGTGTGTAGAACAAAATATTTACTCTAAGTAGTCTGCTTAAAGTCAAAATGTGTATTGACGTTTAAAATGATGACCAAAAAATTAAAAAGAAAAACTAAAGAGTTATATTTTAAAAGGTAATATATGAAACAAAATGAAAACCTTAAAATTTATTCAAATAATGCAAAAGAAGTCAGGAACACGAGCACAGAAATGAAAATGGAAAAACTGTGTCTGATTATGTATTTTCAGCCCTGGCTCATTGCTCTTTCTTTCAATTTTAGGGAAGATGTCTTCAGGGTATCTATAAGGATTGTTTGTTTCCAGGGTTCTGGCTGGAAACAGATCACAAACTCAACAATGTAATTGAAGAGATCCTAAGAGATTTTTACAAAGACATGGCCATGGATGAGAAGGGGTATCTAGGACTCATAATTTCAAAAATATTACCCCTGCAGGCCTGAGGTCAAGGAGAGGAGCTGTTACCAGAATAGACACAAGTACTATTTGTAGGGGCCGGGCTACCTAGCAGGAAAACTCATTTAGCAGCTACTGAGCACCTGATCTCTCTATTTTGTTGCCCTAAAGTCTGCTTCTTTTGTTTCATTAATCAAATAGAAGCCAAAGAAAAAAGGAGCTTGTTACCATATCATCTGTGGGGGTAAGTTTTCTAAAGCACATAGAAAAGCAGAAAAAGTATAAAGTAGACATTCTTCTGCACTGCTGAGCTGACTTTTATTATCTTATTTAGATGAGTAATGCAAGGCTATTGATAAGGAATCTGATATTTATCTCTGTTGCTTGATGTACAGAAGTAATTGGTTTTTCTAATGCTGGAAGGCCCTAAAAATCTGAGCACTTCAACACTTTACATTATAACTGAAGATGGAAAGAAATATACTGTACTAAAGATTTTTCTCAGCCTAATGTGTAAAGTAATTTTGCTAATATTTGCCTAATTTTAATTTATGTTCAGTTCATCCTAAATAAATCAAAGAGTATCCCATATATATCAATGTTCTACATTTTTCTAATTTCTTTCCCAAAAGCAAAGACTTGGAAGGCAAATGGCCTGCCTTGGAATTTATTGTAGCTGAAAGTTTTACCAAATATTCTGCTATGGCTTGATTTTCAGTGCAGGCATGGCCATTCACATTCTGATTTTTTCCTCTTCTCCATAACTAGTAATTGCCCCTGCCCCCAACACTGAATCAGATCCACATACTAAAGTCTTTGCACTTAAGATTATGTAGATATGATTTATTTTTATAGTTGAAAAGGGGATCAATTGAGCTAATATATTTAAAATAAATATACAAATGAAACGAATATATGGATACATCTATTGTCCTTTTTAAATAAAATGTAAAGGAAATCCCTTACATAAGGAAATTTTAGTCCTGCTGAACAAAGAAATGATATCTAAAGAGTAATATAAAAGATGGTTATTTCTAGCACACTATGCTACTATACTGGAGTATTTATGACCATTATTGTGATAAGAATATTTAGTCTAGTTTTGTTTGTTTGTTTTTTGAGATAGAGTCTCGGGCTCTTGCCCAGACTAGAGTACCATGGCATCATTTTGGCTCCCAGCAACCTGAAACTCCTGGGCTCAAGGGATCTCTTCCCTTAGCCTCCCAAGTACCTGGGAGTACAGGTGTGCACCACAACACTCAACTAATTTTTCTATTTATTTGTAGATACAGGGTCTCACTATTTTGGCCAGGCTGATTTTGAGCTACTGGCCTCAAGCAGTCCTCTACCTCAGCCACTGAAAGTGCTAGGATTACAGATGTCAGCCATTGTGCTGGTCCAAAGAGTGGCAAAAACCAGAATAGAGAAAATTCAGGGATTCTACTGTGAGGAAATGACCGCTGAATTTATTTTCAAGGCTAATCTCTTTAATTTTAAATCACAAGCTTACTAAAACATAAAAATCATTTGTGAATCTAAACCAGTGCTTTTCAACTGGTGTGCCATGAGAACAAAATTACTTCTGAAATAAGTTCAATGCTCCATATTCTTTTTTCTAACTCTTTTTAAAAATCAACATAATTTAAGTGTGCTGTGGAATTTCTACTATAGGTTCAAGTGTGCCATGAGATTAAAAACAGTTGAAAAACACTGATTAAAAGGAAGCTGGTATATACATTGACCACCAAATAGCTCTACATACATACTTTTCTAAACAAACTATTGAATGGTGTTATCTCCTTATTGCAGACTCGTAAAGCTTTGCACATTATAAGGGAATATTTTTCATGTCTTACCTCCCATATATGTAGTATTGTTCTAGGATTTGTATATTTTACAATTTGGTTATGTTTTCTGTGAAATTAATGTGACTTGGCATGGTGACCAGCTCTCTGGGAGGCTGAGACAAGTGAATTGCTTGAACTCAGGAGTTTAAGACCAACCTGAGCAATAGCAATACCCCATCTCTACTAAAAATATTAAAATTAACCAGGCATCATGGCAGGACGCTGTAATCCCAACAACTCCGGAAGCCAAGGCAGGAGGATCACTTGAACCTAGGAGTGTGAGGTTTCTGTGAGCTAAGGTGAGGCCATAACACTGTAGCCTGGGTGATAGAGTAATTCTGTCTCAAACAAAAACTACAGTTAACCTCATAGAAATATGCACTAAAGATTCACACAAATATACTGTGTGTGCATATACACATGTGTGTGCAAGATATCCAAATGATCTTTAAAACAAGTGAAAAGATGTTTAAAATAATTAGTTTAAGGGAAATTCAAATAAAATCATAATTAGATATTACTAAATACCCACAAGAATAGTGACATTTATAAAATGAGTTTGGTAATAATATGAAGGAATAACAACACTCCAATAGTGCTGTTGTTTCAATTATTATGAATTTATAAGGAAATTTTGGACAGTACCCAGTACCTCCTTGTTCTGAGCTTATATGTATTTGAGGCAGAGGGCTGGGCCTTGGTGTGTGCCACACCTTCTGGGGGCAAGACATGATTGCAAGAGGGACTTTGCCTGGCGAATGCAATCAGTGTAACCTGTCTTATTGTACCCTCAATGAATCCCCAACAATAAAACATAAAATAAAATAACAATTCCACTGAAAGAATATACAATAGAAACGTGTCAGTATTTGCACTACGAGGTGTTTATGTGAATTTCCATAGCAATTTTAGTTCTAATAGTCATAAAATAGAAAGAACTCAAATGTTCATCTTTATCCTAGAAAAAATAAATTGTGGTCTATCTATGCAAGAATGTGATAATTGTCGTATTTTTCTCTACCATATCAACATCAAAGATTGACAGAAAGAAGCTAGATTTAAGAAAACAAAACAAGACAAAAAATACCACCAACAAACAAACCACTCAAAACTATTGTCTGGTATTGGGAGTCAAAAATGTGGTTGCCCTTTGGGAGGCTGATGCAGTAATGAGAGGGAGGGGAAGTAATTGGTGTTGCAGGAGAATATTCTGGTAACTATAGATTTCACAACCTGGGTGTTGGTCATGTGTGTGTTTATTTCTTGGAAATCCATCAAGCTGTGCATTTGTGATATATTAACTTTTCTCTATAAATATTATATTTGCACAAACATACATATATTCCCTCCAGTACTGTCAATCTATGCACACAGATATATACACCCCACCCCCGTAGACCCATCCACACAAGCCACCCATAGACCCATCCACCCCACCCCCATAGACCCATCCACCCAGCCATTAACACAAGAACACATACATTGAGGAGGTAGAGGTTGAAAATGCTTTATGTTTTGTTCGTATACATAGAGTAACAATCTCTTAACAACACTATTTACAAAACACTTTTTTCTTCATTCTTCCTATGAATCATTCAGATATGCCATACTTCACTTAAACACATCCTGTATTATTTTAAGGTAAAATTTGTGAATGTAAGTGCAGTGATACATTGTTGATAGAAACATACAAATTTACAACAAATAGGTTACATATGTTCATACTTAGCATTGTTTAATTGATATTTGTGAATTAAAAATGTGTATCTTAAATTTTGAATACTATTGGGATATATATATATATATATATATATTTTTTTTTTTAGAGACACAGTCTCACTTTATCGCCCTTGGTAGAGTGCCGTGGCGTCACACAGCTCACAGCAACCTCCAACTCCTAGGCTTAGGCGATTCTCTTGCCTCAGCCTCCCAAGTAGCTGGGATTACAGGCGCCCGCCACAACGCCCCACTATATTGGGATATATTTTGAAAAACCTTATAGACATATGCAGTTATGTTTAAGATTATACATGCAACTGACAAATAACATTTTTGTGTGTTATTTCTGTGGGAAAAAATTAACATGGCAGTTTCATATTCCCTTCCAATTTTTTTTTTTTTCTTAATAGGTTTAGAATGTTAGAGAGAATCTCATCTTGACATGAACCAGATGTTTGATTGTTTAACTCTCTGCTGCAATGACCGGGTTTCTTATAAACTGTAAACACCCAAGAAATTGGTATGTCACTAATAGTTTGCAGAAAAGAGAAGAAAGACAAAGATGAGGAAAACAAAATTATAAAAAATCAGTGAAAATGTGTTAATAATAATTAAAGGATTTGTTCTGTAAGTTTGGGTTCAGTCAAAAGGAGACATCTGTAGACCTAGAGGATTAGAGATGGCCTTCAGAACAAAGGTTCCCCACTCTTAGTGTATAAGGTAGTAAACGTCTGATACACTCAAAACAATATACTAAAATGTGGCAGAGGAAACAAATGTATTGCTGTCTGCTCACACCCCAATAGACCTTTTACATAGTATATTTTACTTTTTTAATGTGTATCATTATCCCTACTGTGAGGAGAACATTGGTACCTAGAAATATTAAATATGTTGCCTAATTTTACTAAGCTAGTGAGCAGTAAAAATGGGCTTCAAATTCAGTCTAATTCAAAGCCATATTTCCTACTATGTTTCATTTCCTTTAAAGTTAATGAATGATTGATTCACTGATACACTTAAGGAATTAATTAATCAACACCCAATGAATTAATAAACCAGTATTGAACACTGTCGCTGGAAATGTTTAACACTTGATGGTACTTTAAAACATTATATGATGTGTTTGAACATAATATTATTTTCATTTTGTTTATGCTATATGTTGTACATATCCTACACTTTTATGATACAGCCTGCAAGAGTTCAAGATGAAGTAAAGTTTCTACATCTGACTGACATAGTTTAGAACTATGTTGTCATCAAGGCCAATTACTCCAGGGGAGGGAGAAGTAATAGCCTCAAGTTCAAACAATAAAGACATGTGAATCAACCAAAATAATTACTTCCTGGTCAGTTGGTGGTTTAAGGAAAGATGAAAGGAAAAAAGTCCTTGCCGCGATCTATTTCTTTACAGTCACAGCAAGAGTTTGCAGGAAATAATTAACTGTTTCATGGAAATCACATTCCCATACCTTAAATATAAAGAACAAGAGAAATACATTGTTGCTCATTTGTAAGGAGGACACAATTTTATCCTTTCCCTGCCATAGAATTATGAGAATTGGGGTATTCATAAGTAATAACATGAAGCTATCTGTTAAAAAATCTGGTAGGAAGGTAGAATATAGTCTCTTAGAACACTGAAAAGACAAATATTAATCAATACTGCAAGAGCAATCTAACAAAAAATCCTGTTCAGGTGTGTTTTTGTTGTTTGCAAATGAAGTATATTTAAAACTGTTAACCATGTTTGATGTAACATATTTTCATTAAAATCTAAAACAATAATAGATTTGCAATCAGGAAGATTGAAAGTGCTTACTTCTATATGAACAATTATTTTTTCTGTTGTTTTAAGAAGTAATGTAAAGTTAATTAAATTCTATTCCAGTGTTAAATCTTTAAATATATGTCTGTTGTTGTTATATGTAAAAGTCTTTGTTAAACCTTTCTGTAAACTTCAGATGTATAGAAAACAATTCATATATTTTATATCAGGGCTTTATAAAATGTGTGTGTGGCCATGCCTTTAGAAGCATACATACACAAAATTTAACATTATTATTACATTATTCTTATTGGCAACTGAGGAAAAATGTAAGAACCATAACTTAAGATGTATTAAAAACTGATGTCTAAACTACCCTGAAGTTAAGACAGACTCCTCATTGCATAGTTTCTGAAGCTAAATATTTAAAAGCATTAGTTGTAGCAGAGTAAAACGGCAGACTAGAGACATCTCCTTGCTAGCTGCTCTTGGTACAGGGGACAAAAGATTTCGAGCCACCTGTGGCCAGAGGAACCTACCCAGAAATATGGCTCCAGGGGCACAGTGAAACTGCAGGAAACTCCAGGGCCAATGAGGAGGTCTGGATCTGAGGTTGGCCGGCGGCCCTCCTGTATAGGACTGGAGGTTGTCTGGGGGATTTGCTTTTGGATTGGACTGCTCCCTGGACTACCGTGGAGAGGCTTAGAAGAGCAAGGAAACCCAAGCAGCATCAGGCACCTGAGATTGAGTGCCAAGCTAGATGCAGCTCCCATCAGCTTGCCTACAAGTGGGCTGCCATTGTGGTAATGTGAGTGGGAGAAACATTCTGCTGGGTCCTAGCAGACAGCTGGCTCTGGCATACCTGCTGAGCTTGGGTGGCCATCCTCAGGGTGAGCTGAGTGCCCCCTCTCCTGGGGAAAAACACTTTGTTATTGGGGGCACTGTTTGAAAGATAAAGACATGCCACCTGAGAAATGTGAGAGCTTTGGGACCCAAACCCTACAAAGACTGATTGTTGGTGAACTGGCAAGGCCTTGATTGGGGATAAGCAGGTCAGGAAGACAGGTTTGGGTTTCCTTAGAAACTGAAGAGTGACTTATACCCTCATATTACACAGTGAAAATGGAGTGTGTTCTCCTATTCCTAACACCACAGTGCCCCCTAGTGTCCAGGAAATATATAAATATATTGCATTGTATATGTGTGTGTGTGTGTATATATATATGTATATGTATATATGTATATATACAGTGGCCATAAAGTTTGTGTGCAATTTAAAATGGTGTGCAGCTTTATGGTCACCTTGTATATAAACTCACACATATACTTTTCTTTCCCTTTCTCTTGTCTTTTTCCTATTTTTTCCCTAAGTTTTCTTGTTTTCTTTTTTTGTTGTTGCTTTAGTTGTTTCTGGTTTGTTTGGCATGGTTTGGGTGTATTTTTATTTTTTGATTTTTACTCTTTTCAATAGCAAGGTAACCAAATGGTATCCTCCATTTTGGTTACAGTTTTTCAGTCCCTTCTATTCTTCATTTCCTTTTTATTTCTCTCCTTTGGTAGAGATTATTCTACATTTCTCATCCTATCAACAGAAATTCCTCATACAACAACTAAGATATCTCTTTATGTTTCTTCAGTTTATATAATTCTATTTTTATTTCTCTTCACCTATTTTTATTTTTTATTTTCTCTTAGGACTGGGAATCACCGCACTGGTCTGACTCTAGGGTCACAGCATTGGTCTGATTGAAGGAGGCAATGAGCTCATAATCTAGGATGTCTTTCTAACTTTGGCCTTTGGAAAGATGGTACTGGTAGGTCCACATTGCAAGATACTGATGATTTTCTATATTTGTCAAAGGTGGGGTCTTGTTTTTGCCCAGATTGATAAGGAGATACTGTCCTCAAGTGGCCTACCCTGCCTGGCCAGCCAAACCTGGGGTTGTGGGTGTGGATCCAAGCACCCTGCTGAACACCACCATGTCTACTCTCCCTCTTTCCCTCTTTCAGTCTTTTGTTTCTCCTTTTCTTCAACTCTTTCCATTCACCCCTTCTTCTTCTTCTTCTTCTTCTTCTTCTTCTTTTTTATATATGTTTTACTTTCCTTTCTTCCTTCTTGCTCTTCACCCATCTTTTCCTTTTGGACATACATCTAAAGGCCACTTGAACACCTAAGCTCAGAGACAAAGTAATTTAAAGTCAATGAGACAGTGAGAGGAAAATGTAAGGGAAGGAAGTGAACAGGAAGAAAATACATATGAGAAGTAACCAGCAGAAAAATTCTTTCAACATTAAAAACTAAAATAGAGCAAACCTTCCAAGGGATCGTGAGGTAGCCACAGCATATAATTCCACCTGTAAGTATTTAATAGAAATGACAGAAAAGGAATTTAAAATATGGATGGAAAAAGCAATAAAGGGAAATGAGAAAGTGGAAAATATAACCAAAAAATGGATGAAAGATATGAAGACTATAGAAGGGATATGGCAGAGCTTAATAAATTGAAGGAGTCAATCAGGGAACTTAAGGATGCAGTAGAAAGACTCAATACAACATGGAGAAGAAAGAATCTCAAAGATAAAGGAAAAAGTTCTTGTGCTAACCCAGGTAGTTAAAGAGGGAGAAGAAAGAGAAAGCAGAGCAGTTGCTCAGAGAATTATGGGACTTCATGTAGTGTCCAAACATATGCATTATAGAGATCCCTGCAGGCAAAGAAGAATTTCCCAAAGAAATAGAAGCCTCACTGGAGGACACAAGAAATGAAAATTTCCAAGTTTCACTAAAGTATCCAACACAATCACTTTAGAGGAATAGTGAACCCTGGGTCATCTCAACTCAAAGAGAGTATCTCTAAGACTCATTATAATAAAGACAAAACCCTACAAACAGCTAGGAGTAAGCATAAATTGACGTATAGAGGAAGATTCTATAGGGGGACAGAGAACTTTTCCACTAAAACTTTCCAAGTCAAAACAGAATGGTCATCTACCTTTACTTTTCTTAAACAAAACAACTTTCAGACCAGAATTCTGTATCCTGCTAAACTAAGCTTCAAAATTGATGCAGAAATAAAACAACAAAACCAGCTGATAGGAAGTACTTAGACCTATTTTCCTCACTGAATATCACAATGAACCACTAACAAAGCTACAAACCACAAACCTACAGGAAAAATACTAGCTTCAACGAAGGTGCAAAGGATAAGCAACATATTTTCACAAAACTAAGCAACATATTTTCACAAAATAATCGAATAGAATTTCACTGCACTTATAAATTCTGTCAATAAATTTTCATGGCTTGAATTCCCCAATGAAGAGGGATAAAAAAGAGGCTGGCTGGCTGGATATAAAAACACAAGCCATCTATGTGCTGTCTCTAGAAAATACATCTTTCCTTGAAGGATAAAACAAAACTCAGGGTTAAGGGCTGGAAAATAGTATTTCAGGCAAATGGAAATCAGGAAAAAAGGAGGGGTTGCAATCTTATTTTTAGATACAAATAGATTTAAAGCAACTAAAGTAAAGAAAAACAAAGATGGTCACTTCATATTGGTTGAGGGAACAAAACAAGAGTATATTTGAATTCTAAATATTTATGCATCCAATGTAAATGCTCCAAGATTTGGGAAACATACTTTAATTGGTCTCAGCAATGTGATATCCTATAACACCATAATAGCTTGGGACTTTAACAGCCCTCTTACAGAGCTGGAATGATCCTCTAAACAGAAACTAAAAAAGATACAAGGTACATAAATATATCCCTAGAATAACTGAGCTTAATAGACATATACAGAACACACCAACCCAGAGCTAAGAAATATATGTTCTTCTCATCAGTCCATGAAACATCTCAAAAATAGATCATATCCTAAGACACAAATCAAACCTCAAAAAAAAAAAATAAAAAGAATTGAAATTATATCTTGTATCTTCTTAGATCATAAGACAATAAAGGTGGAACTCAACTCCAGTAAAAATTGTCACCCCCATACACAGGCATGGAAATTAAACAACCTTACATCAAATGACATTTGAGTCAAGGAAGAGATAAAAAAGGAAATTATTAACTTCTTTGAGCATAACAACAATGAACACACAAGCTACTAAAACCTGTGCCACACTGCAAAAGCTGTCCTAAGTGGGAAATTTTTGCATTAGATGCTTAAAACCAAAAAACAGAAAGAAAGCACATCAACAGCCTAATGAATCATCTTAAGAAAATGGAAAAGGAAGAGAAAATCAATCCCAAACCTAGAAGAAGAGGAAGAAGAAGAAGGAGGAGGAGGAGGAAAGAAGAAGAAGAAACAAAATTAAATCAGAAATAAGTGAAATTGAAAGCAAAAGAATCACTCAGAAAATTATGAAACAAAAGTTGATTCTTGAACAGATAAATAAAATTGATAAACCATTGGCCAGATTAATCAGAAATAGAAAAGTAAAATCTCTAATTAACTCTAATCAACCCAATTAGAAATGAAAAAGGGAAAATAGCAATCAATACCACCGAAATATAATAGATTACCTCAGACTAATACAAGAAACTCTATGTCCAAATAGTTGACAATGTGGAGGAAATGGACCAATACCTGGAATCACACCATCCACTTAGAAGTAACCAGAAAGAAATAGATCTATTGAACATACCAATATCAAACAATGAGATTGAAAAATAATCTTCCGGGCAGCGCCTGTGGCTCAGTGAGTAGGGCACCAGCCCCATATGCCGAGGGTGGCGGGTTCGGACCCAGCCCCGGCCAAACTGCAACAGAAAAATAGCCGGGCGTTGTGGCGGGCTGTAGGCCCCAGCTGCTCGGGAGGCTGAGGCAAGAGAATCGCGTAAACCCAAGAGTTGGAGGTTGCTGTGAGCCGTGTGACACCACGGCACTCTACCCGAGGGCGGTACAGTGAGACTCTGTCTCTAAAAAAAAAAAGAAAAATAATCTTCCAACAGAAAAAAGCCCTGGACCTGATGGATTCACACCAGAATTCTGTCAAACCTTCAAAGAAGATGTTGTACCTATACTGTAGAACCTATTCCAAAACATTGAGGAGGAAGGAACCTTCCCTAACACATTCAATGAAGTAAACATCACCCTGATACCAAACCCAGGAAAGGTTCCAAATAAAATGTAGAACTACAGACCAATTTCACTAATCACTATATACAAAAATACTCATAAAAATATTAGCCAATAGATTTCAGCTACACATTAAAAAATACTATAAACCACAGTCAAGTAAGCTTCATCCAAGGGATTACAAGCCTGGCTTAACATACACAAATCCATAAATGAAGTTCACCATATCAATAGAAGCAAAATAAAAGACCATATGATGCTCTTGATAGATGTAAAAATGCATTTGATAAAATTCAGCATCCTTTCCTAAGAAGAACACTTAAGAATATAGACATAGGTGGCATATTTCTTAAGCCGATTGAAATCATCTACAACAATCCCACAGCTAATATCATACAGAAAGGAGTAAAACTGATAGCTTTTCCACTTAAAATTTAAACCAAACAAGGTTGTCCTCTATCACCACTACTATTCAACATAGTTCAACATTCTATCCAATATGGTTAGAATTCTATCAAATGCTATCAGGCAAGAGAAGGATATAAAGGGCATCCAAAAGGGGGCAGAGGAGATCAAATTCTTATTTTTTGCTGATGATATAATATTATACTTAGAAAACCCCAAGAGACTCAACAACAAGACTCCTGGAAGTGATCACGAAATACAGTATTGTCTCAGTATATAAAATCAATGTCTACAAATCAGTAGCCTTTGTATATTCCAATAACAGCCAAGTTGAGAAGCTAATCATAATTATAATTCCCTACATAGTAGCCTCAAGGAAAATGAAATAGCTAAGAATATACCTAACAGAAGAGGTGAAGGACCTCTACTTAGAGTATTATGAAACCCTAAGAAAAGAAATTAAAGAAGACATTAATAAATGGAAGACTATACCATGCTCTTGGCAGGGAAAAATCAACATTGTTAAAAATGTCTATACTACCCTAAGTAATCTACAGATTAAATACAAGCCCCATTAAAATACCAAAATTATACTTCGGAGAACTCAAAAAAATAGTTCTTTGTTTCATATGGAACCAGAAAAAAAAAATTTATACAAGACAATTCTTAGTAATAAAAACAAAATTATAGCCATCACTCTATCAGACTTTAGTTTATATAATAAATCTACAGTAATCAAAACAGCTTGGTACTGCCACAAAAATAGAGACATAGACATATGGAATAGAATTTAAAGCCAAGAGATGAAACCAGTCTCTAGTTGCCATCTGATTTTTGATAAAACAAAAGCATATACTGGAGAAAAACATCCCTATTCAATAAATGGTGCTGGGAGAACTGGATAGACCACATAAAAATAAGCCTGGGGAAAGATTTTATGAAGAAGATTCCATTAGTAATCACAACAACAAAAAATTAAGCTGAAAAGCTTCTATACAGCTAAGGACACAACAATTAAAGCAAATAGACAAACTTCAGGAAGGAAAAAGACATTTGCATGTTTTGAATTTGACAAAGGGTTGATAACTTAATCTGCAGAAAACTCACATTAATCAATAAAAAAAGAGCAAACAATACCTTCTATCTCTGGGTAGTACACATGAACAGAACTTTCTCTGAGAAAGACAAATTAATGATAACAAACATAAGCAAAACATTCCATCATCCTTTCATCAGAGAAATGCAAATCAAAACCAGCCCACATCACCAAGTCCCAAAGTTGCAGATGCTGGTACAGATATGGAAAAGGGAGAATACTTTTACACTGTTAATGGGACCACAAACTCATACGGTCTCTTGGAAAGATGTACAGAGAATCCTCAAAGAACTCAGATTAGACCTTCCATTTGATCCTGCAGTCTCATTGCTAGGCATGTACCCAGAAGAAAAAACTCATTTTATCATAAGGACATTTGCACTAGATTGCTTATGGCAGCTCAATTTATAATAGGCAAGATGTGGAAACAACCTAAATGCCCACCAAACCAGTAAGGGATTAACAAATGGAAGTATATCTGTACTGTGGAATACTATTCAGCCACAAAAAGATGGAGACTTTACAAATTTTGTTTTATCCTTTACAAAAGATGGAGTTAAAAATACAATGTTCTTATTCAAATATCACAAGAATGGAACATCACTTTCCAATGTACTCAATACTAATATGGATGCAGTAGACGATCTAATACATGCCCACATAAGAGAAAATCTCAATTCAATTCAAGCTGGAGGGGGGGAATGAAGATGAGAGGAGAGAGAGAAGGGGAGGGGATCAGTGTGCTCCCATTGAATGAGCACTACTTAAGGGTATCGGCACACCTTTTGAGTTTGGGACACAAGTACAAGAGGGAATCTACCTAACATAAGAAAATACTGCAAGCTAGTTGTTGTACACTCATGTTAACCTGAAAAAAGAGCATTAGTTTCTTAGAATTTTGCCTTAATCACAATTTCTAATTGAGGATATCCAGAAGAATATATCCAGAAGAGGATAGCGTGGAAGATAACTACAATCCTATAGCTGGTGTTTTTGTGTTCTCTTGTTTTCTTTTTCTTTTTCATCTTTTTTTTTTTTTTGGTAGAGATGAGTTCTCACTATGGTTCTCAGGCTAGAGTTCGGAGCAGTAGTGTGATTACAGCTCAGTGTAACCTTGAATTCCTGGGCTGTAATATCCTCCTACCTTAGCCTCTCAAAGTGCTGGGACACAGCTGTGAGCCACCACAGTTGGCATCTTCAGCTAGTTCATACAGCCTACTCATAAGCTATGACACGTAGTAATAAAGTGTAGAAATTAGGTTTTTGCTGTGGTGCATTGCAAACAACCCCAGAATCTCCATTGCAACAGCACAAACACATTCTTGTCATCCACCATTGGGTGGTTAAAGAGACAGGGCTGAACTTGAGTTCAAGTTTACTCCATGTGTTACTTTTCTGAAGGATGGGCTGAAGGCAGGGGCCACATCCGTCTGCTCTGCTGACTCCAAATGGCAAAGTGCAGCCAGCCTGTGAGTACCTCAGAATCTGTGTGCTCATTTCCACCCAGAATACACACTGGCCAAACAATCTCAGGCCCAAGGCCTCTATCAGTAGGGTGGGGTTATGTTCTCCACCACATTGGAGGGAAGAATGAAATGTCAGTTAATGATACTCTCCACCTTCCACACTATATATGAGTTCACATCTACGATTCAGTACAGACCAGTTTCTACTGGTGGCTTCTATTAACTATTAAACAAGCTCTTGGCATATTTAAAATTAGTGCACATTTTTAGACATTCAAAACCATAGACATTAAAAATTTATATTCTGGTCTTTTGGGGGGGGGAATTCAGAAGTAAAATCTGTGTCCATTACCCTCACTCTTACTGCTTAGCCTTTACGCATATTTATGCTCATCATCCAGAAACTTTTTCTCTCTAATGAAAAAACAACAACAACAACAACAAAAAAAACACTGTAGAAATAAGAGTTTCATGCAGTTAATTTTACATTTCCATTATAAATGTAAAAAGATACCATTGGGGATGATGTTTCCATTGAGAAAAAAATGTTAGGCAAAGTTCAGATAAATTATTAAAAATAAATTCAGTATGAAATTCTGTTCTTCTCTAGCAGAAAGCAGCTCAGATAGGAGAGGATGCTTTCCTTGTTTGTAGGAATAGATTTTAGAGATGAGATGATTTTTCCTTTGTCTATTAAGTTTTCTAGCTCATTATAAGAAATTTACCTATAAAAATGCCTCTGAACTTAATGTAAAGTTTAAAATTAGGCTAGAAAACTAATTCAGGTATAATTAATACATTCAGTTAAATTTGAACCTCGGATTTGAAAATAAACATGCAATACTTAGGATGTACTTAAAGTGAGAAAGTTATGTTTGGTTTATTTGAAGTTCTTAACTGGTCATTGCCAAGCTGGATTATCATACTGTTCCAGGGTCACTGGACTTCTTAGTATCTACAAAGCCTTCCTGGTGTTATGAAGATTCAATTTTTATCTCTTTCACTAGTTTCTCTTGCTCTGTTTTATCTCTTATCAAGGGCATCTTTAACTCACATTCTGTCCTCTGCGCTTTTTCTTACATTTTTCCTACAGCCTTTATGGAGTTATCTTGCATTCCTAGGTTTAAAATGATACCAATGTGCTGATAATACTGAATAACAAACACTCAACTCATCACTTAAAATCCCAAGTTTCTTACTATGTTACACAAGGACCACTAAGATGTGCACTCCTGATTCTCTGGAACCTCATCCTCTAACGTTTACCACAGAAATCTTACATTAGCTGTGTTCATTCTCCACAATGGCTCTGAGTGGGACTCATCATATACTTTAAATCCCAGTATGAGCACACATAGACGGTATCCAATAATAGACACTTCAAAAATAATAATAATAACGTTTATTGAGCAACTATGATGTGGTCAATTAACTACAAAGTGATTTTTAAAAAGGAAATACAATTTTGCTTACTTACGTATGTCACAATTACTTCTTTACTGTTTATACAGGTAATACATTTACAGATTTCTTTCTACCCTGATACAGATATTGTTCACCTGCTAGTGAGTCATGTTTTAATCCAGATAACCTCATTGGCGCCTGCCTGGAGTGGCTTTACTGCCAGCAAGGGTTGTCACTCATTACATGTCTATTTCCAGGAGAATTTACTCACTGAAGCTTTACCACATGTCAGCCTCAGATGTTAAAGATAAAATTGTGAACAAGAAATAAGTGACCAGGTACTGTGGCTGCCACCTATATTCCCAGCTACTTGGGAAGCTGAGGCTGAAATAGGAGGATGTCTTGAGCACAGGAGTTTGAGTACAGCCTGGAAAACATCACAAGGTGCCATTTGTACCAATAAACAAACAAACAAAATAACTGACCACTGCCTAGGGATTTACAATGATAGTTTCTCAGCTTTCGTTATTTCTAGATGGCTACATTATTTAGATTAATTCTAAAGAACATGTATATAAAATTGTCAAACATATAATTCAGATAATTTAGACAGTTAATAATTTTCAATTTCTATAGAAACTGTGATTAAAGATTAAGCCTAAAAGAAAAATCTTCTAAGCATAAACTTTCAGAAAAAAAATCACTGAACTATGTCTATACTTCAATTTCTAATATTAATTAATCAAATAACTTTGTAGTCACATCATCTTGGCATTTAGAGTCAAAACTGAATTCCATAATTATCTGTTTGAATTTTATAACCACACATTCTTTACTTTCTATAAGAAGCTCAGTCTCAATATTTTCATAACATCAATTTCTACTGGAGTTAAAAATGTCTGGATGAAAAGCAAGATAATTACCATCTTTACACTCAAATGCATATATATATATATATATATATATATATATATATATATATAATTTCTTTTGACCAGAATTGGAAGAAAGGATAAGTTATAGTTAAACTAATTTTCTGTCAAATTAAGAGTTAACTGGAAAATCAATTTTGATTAATTATTCAGATTTTCTGGTTGAAAACATTTTTGAAATAAACCAGTATTTATTGAACTTATATACATGTGTTTAATTTTATTTCTAACACGTTTATTATTTACTTTCTGTTGAACCTCTTCAATCATATGCAGAATCTGTGAGTTGACTGAGGGAAGTTTGTAGAATCCATCATTTTCTGTTTGTTTCATCTTTATATTTATCCTGAAGATGTTAGCACTAAACAATTTCCTACTCCATTCAAAGGCAGCAGAAATAAACTTGGTTATTTACATTGACATACATTTTTAGAACTCAAAAACTTGCATATTTGTACTTCCTAAAGCCCTGGGCTCCTTGTGCATCTTGGATTCAGCAAGTTTTGAATGCTTTGGAAGCGCACAGTGGGTCAGCAATCAGACAACAGCGAATATGACCCAAGAAGGAGAATGCTGGCATAAATGTTTTCATTTCCTGAGGCTATGAAAAGTACTTATATTTTACAGTTTTATTTATGTTAAATGAATACTAGTTTTGTCCTGATCCCAAATGTTAATTTGTATATAGCCCTTGTTCTGAGATATGAAGAAAATAAATACCTCCCCATCTTATCCTCAAACACGTTTTGGAACACATTTTGGGTGGGTGGCCGATACAACAGTCTATGAACAGAAACAGAAAAGTCAGGCATATTTCAAGCCCTAAAGCTGACTGACTACATCCTCTGGCAGAGCTCTCTGCTCTGCACGGTTATCTCCACCGAGAAAGAGCCACTGCAGCGCCTGCCCTTTCTCTGGTCTGGAGATGGATCACACTGGCACTATCTTTAGAAGTAAAGTACTTCCCACCAGGCACCAGCTCATCCTGCCGGGAGCACTCAGGAAGCTGTTTGCACAGCTCAAGTGTCCTGCTTCATCACGACTTATCACTGTAATTAGACTCACAAAAGATAATTTACAAAAAAAAAAAATTGAGCATTTGATTTGAATGGGTCATTAAAAAATGCAACTATGGCAAAATAACACAACAGTAGATAAATAACATGAGAAAAACAAGAAAGAGAGTGTCTTCGGAGGTGGGACACATTCTTCTTAGTAAAGCATCACAGGAATGGAGAAGCAAGAATCCAATGTACTCAATTCTCATAGGAAGCCAGTAGCTGATCTAATACAGGATGGGGGATGGGGTAGAGAGTAGGAGGGAGGGGGTTATGGTGTACGGCACACCTCTTGGGGGGCGAGACACAATGATGAGAGGGACTTTCTCTAACAAATGCGATCAGTGTAACCTAATTCTCTGTACCCTCAATAAATCCCAAACAATAATTTAAAAAAAGAGAGTGTTTTATCTTCACATGACCAACATCTAGCCAGAGCCTACAACAGTGAATTTGTTTCAATAAATGAAACTAAATGATTAAAATAAACAAAGAGAACCATATTGGAAGGAAGATAATTAATATCTAGCAAGAACTTACTATGTTCCAGGTGTTTCGTATTTTATCCATTTTCCTTAAAAACATAATAGGAATCTTTTTATTTTACTTTTTAAATTTTTTAACTTAATTTTTATTAAGTCATAACTGTATGCATGTATGCGATACAATGAGATGATTTGATATACAATGTGGAATGCTTAAATCAAACTAATTAACATAAACATCACCTCACTTATTTTTGTAGTAAGATATTTATAATATACTCTTAGTTGTTTATTTTAATTTAAATCAGGAAACAGACTCAAGGAAACAAAACACATGCGTGCACACACACATTTAATCACAAAACTGGAAAATGATGGAGCAGGTTTTTTAAACAGATCTTTGTGATAGGAGAGGTGGTGTTCTTTCCACTACACTATACTACTTTTACCATTATATAGACAAAGGGATTTTAAACCTTAGTTAACTTTTTAAACTTTTACAACTTCTTTGTCTTTTAATGATATCCTTCATAATCCATAAACTATGAAGGCATCAAATTATTGAGAAAATAAAAAGATATGTATTTATCAAAATTTTGGAAGACTTACTTTTAGACTAAATATTCATGTTGGTTCACAGATCTCTGCTGTACCAACTCCACATTATTTCAACTGATATTCACTTTTCTAAATTATTAATAAATATATAAATAGACAAGCTGATTCATTTCAAACACTAAGCAATAAGAAAACCATGAAACCCAAAAAGAAAATAAGTGAGAGTCTGAATTCTAAAATTATTGACTTCTTAGGATAAAATTCTTTAATTGTTTCTTTTCTTTTTTTTATTATTATTAAATCATAGCTGTGTACATTAGTGCCATCATGGGGCACCATACACTGGTTTTATAAACAGTTTGACACATTTTCATCACACTGGTTAACATAGCCTTCCTGGCATTTTCTTAGTTTTTGCGTTAAGACATTTATATTCTACATTTACTAAGTTTCACATGTACCCTTGTAAGATGTACTGCAGGTGTAATCCCACCAATCACCCTCCCTCCGCCCATCATCCCACCTCCTCTCCCTTTCCCCCTTCCCCGTATTCTTAGGTTATAACTGGGTTATAGCTTTCATATGAAAGCCATAAATTAGTTTCATAGTAAGGCTGAGTACATTGGGTACTTTTTCTTCCATTCTTGAGATACTTTACTAAGAAGAATATGTTCCAGCTCCATCCATGTAAACATGAAAGAGGTAAAGTCTCCATCTTTCTTTAAGGCTGCATAATATTCCATGGTGTACATATACCACAATTTATTAATCCATTCGTGGATCGATGGGTACTTGGGATTTTTCCATGACTTAGCAATTATAAATAGGGCTGCAATAAACATTCTGGTACAAATATCTTTGTTATAATGTGATTTTTGGTCTTCTGGGTATATACCCAGTAGAGGAATTATAGGATTGAATGGCAGATCTATTTTTAGATCTCTAAGTGTTCTCCAAATATCTTTCCAAAAGGAATGTATTAATTTGCCTTCCCACTAGCAGTGTAGAAGTGTTCCCTTTTCTCCACATCCACGTCAACATCTCTGGTCTTGGGGTTTTGTGATGTGGGCTAATATTACTGGAGTTAGATGGTATCTCAAGGTAGTTTTTATTTGCATTTCTCTGATGATTAAGGATGATGAGCATTTTTTCATATGTCTGTAGGCCATGCGCCTGTCTTCTTCAGAGGAGTTTCTCTTCAAGTCCCTTGCCCAGCCTGCGATGGGATCCCTTGTTCTTTTCTTGCTTATATGTTTGAGTTCTCTGTGGATTCTAGTTATTAAACCTTTGTCAGAGACATAACCTGCAAATATCTTCTCCCATTCTGAGGGGTGTCTGCTTGCTTTATTTTCTGTGTTCTTGGCTGTGCAGAAGCTTTTTAGTTTGATCAGGTCCCAGTAGTGTATTTTTGAAGCTGCTTCAATTGCCCAGGGGGTCCTCTTCATGAAATACTCACCCAGATCGATTTCTTCAAGGGTTTTCCCTGCACTCTCTTCTAGTATTTTTATAGTTTCATTACTCAGAAATGAAAACAAAGCAGGAGGAATCATGCTACCTGACCTAGACTATACTATAAATCGATAATTATCAAAACTGCATGCTTCTAGCACAAAAACAGAGAAGTAGATATCTGGAACAGAATAGAGAACCAAGAGATGAATCCAGCTACTTACCGTTATTTGATCTTTGACAAGCCAATTAAAAACATTCAGTGGGGAAAAGATTCCCTATTTAACAAATGGTGGTGGGTGAACTGGCTGGCAACCTGTAGAAGACTGAAACTGTACCCGCACCTTTCACCATTAACTAAGATAATTGTTTATTTTCAAACATTAAGAGTCATAAAATGCCTTGTGGCCCACAGAAAATTATAGGTCTCTTGTAGCAGACAGGGAGAGACAGAATGGGAAGAGCTGGCTCCCAAGAACTTAGCTTCAACTTTTATTTTTATCTTAACACTTCTAATAGGAGTGAGATCAAAATGTCATCTATGAATATAAGTTTCACCGTAAAGTATAATCCATGAATTAACTAGTTAGAAGAAATGAGAAAATACCTTGCAGACTTATAAGATAAAAATATTAGGGTGCTAGGGCTGCTTTCAAGCATAATTGCAGTCTCTAATTAGTGAAAACCATCAAAATTAAACATTTTAAAGACACTTTGAAAAAAAGAAAAATGATTAAAATGTCAAAATATAAAAGGTGCTGTAGTGTACAGGGCAAAACATGCTTGGATAGACCTGGACCCTGGCAACAACTGAGTCATTTCTTAGTTTATTAAGTGAGGAAAGCCGCTGTCTAGTATTAACTTCCTATTTAAAAAATGAGAGATTAGTTTTGATTACTTGAAAATTTGTTATGATATTCAATTTTTTCATATATATATAAAGGGATGTAAAATGTCAGAAAAGCCCAATTAGAATGCATAATTGCTGTACAAATGCCAGCATCCTAATACTCTGTTTCCCCGAAAATAAGACAGTGTCTTATTTTAAGGTGTGCTCCCAAAGATCCTCTAGGTCTTATTTTCAGGGGACGTCTTATCTTTCCTGTAAGTAGGTCTTATTTTTGGAGGATGTCTTATTTTTGGGGAAACGGGGTAGTTAAAACAGATGATTTGGAATGCCAATTTATCTCACTGGTGTACTAGAAATTTTGGTGTGAAAAAACCATGACAGAGAGATAGTGCAAGAAGGACACAGAAAGCTTCATTTCCACTACATGGACTAGCAAAGAGACTGAATGAGTTTAGTATGGCATCATATGAGAATTACAAATTTAATGATAATACATAAAAAAATGTGATTGACAGTGAAAAACTCTTGTTGGAATAGTCAACTCTATGTAGTCATGCTACAATAGAGACTAGTGCCCTCTTGATTGAAAAAGAGGTAGAAATAGTTCAAGATCCCAAAAATTAAAAATAGGAAATAAATAAATCTTGCAGCAATTAGAGAGGGCTTTCACGCCTTAGTCCCATCTAGACTGGTGAGTTTATTATTAAATACACTCAAATATTTAATCAACTCTGACTAACATCATATTGTGCTCATTAAAGCATATGGTCATGAGCTACACTGAACTTTAAGCATAATCATTAGCCTTTGAAGAAGCCAACTCTTGTCAGAGTGAAAACATACATGTGCAAAATGAATGTAATAAAAATAAATACTAGTAAAGAGGTCACAGGGCCATCCACATGGTAAGTACTTATGTTGCCTTTTGGAGGGAGGGAATGTGGCTTGTATGCTGCAGACAATGGTTGCAGCCTTGTGTTGCAGGCGATGCCTGTGCTGTTGCCACAGGCCTTCCTTGGCTCAGAAACACTTATTTTGTCCCTGTAGATGTTCTAATACCAAGCTTTTCTAGTTCTCTGAGCCATGTCTTCATCTTTAAGAACTTTGTCATCAGTAGAAGCAGTCTTTGTCTCAGTGGGTCTCCCTATTCGCTTCAGAACAGGGAAAATTCTGTTAGTCACTGGGCCAAGGACTGGGGAAAGAAATGGTAAATCAGATGGGGGACTAGATGCTCATAATGTTTCAGTGGATTTAACAATAAACTCATAATCCTCAAACTCATAATCTCATTCATAATCCTCAACCTTCTAATGTCTGTCTAATTACTGCCCGGATCCAAATCCCTCTAGTCACCAGAGTTGAGATCTTGAGAAAATTTCTCTTGTTACTCCAGATTTTTGCTTTCTTAAAAATAAAGAGTAATGTCTCAGGATATAAAATCAATGCCCACAAATCAGTAGCCTTTTTATAACCCAATAACAGCCAAGATGAGAAAGAAGTAAAGTACACAATCCCCTTCTCAGTACCTCCAAAGAAAATGAAATACCTTAGGAATACACCTCACAAAAGAGGTGAAGGATGTTTATAAAGAAAACTATGAACTCCTAAGAAAAGAAATAGTAGAGGATAGCAACAAATGGAAGAACATACCATGCTCATGGCTGGGAAGAATCAACATTGTTAAAATGTCTATACTTCCCAAAGAAATCTACAGATTCAATGCTATCCCTATTAAAATAGCAATATCATACTTTCAAGACTTGGAAAAAATAATTTATTTTGTATGGAACCAAAAAAATAATTCATTTTGTATGGAACCAAAAAAATCCCCACATAGCCAAGGCAGTTCTTAACAATAAAATCAAAGTCGGGGCATCTGCCTACCAGACTTTAGCCTGTACTACAAGGCCATAATGATCATGCATGGTATTGGCGCAGACATTTGGAACCAAATAGAAAATCAGGAGCTGAACCAAACATCTTATAGTCACCTAATATATTTTTTTTTATTTTTGCCAAGGCCAGGTTTGAACCTGCCACCTCCAGTATATGGGGCCGGCGCCCTACTCCTTTGAGCCACAGGTGCTGCCCAGCAACCTAATCTTTGATAAACCAAACAAGAGCATACACTGGAGGAAAGACTCGCTATTCAATAAATGGTGCTGGGAGAATTGGATTTCCACATGTAAAAGACTGAAACTGGACCTGCACCTTTCTCCACTCACAAAAATTGACTCAAGATGGATAAAAGACCTAAATCTAAGTCACAAAACAATTAAATTCCTCAAAGAACATGTGAGGAAAACACTGGAAGCTATCAGCCTGGGGAAGGACTTTATTAGGAAGACTCCATGGCAATCAGAACAACAAAAATAAATGGGACTTAATGAAACTACAAACAGCTAAGGCAACTAAAAACAAAGCAAACAGGCAACCTACACAATGGGAAAAGATATTTGCATATTTTGACTCAGACAAAAGCTTGATAACTAGGATCTATAGAGAATTCAAAGTAATAAACATAAAAAAAGCCAGCAATCCCTTAGATCACAGGGCAAGAGAGATGAATAGAACCTCTCTAAAGAAGACAGATAAAATGGCTAGCAAACATATGAAAAAATGCTCATTGTCCCTAATAATTAGAGAAATGCAAATCAGAGATATCATCTAACCCCAGTGAGAATGGCCCACATCACAAAGTCTCAAAACTGCAGATGTTGGCATGGATTGGAGAGAAGGGAACACTTTTACACTGCTGGTGGGACTGCAAACTAATACAACCTTTTTGGAAGGAAGTACGGAGAACCCTCAAAGAACTCAAGCTAGACCTCCCATTTGATCCTGCAATCCCATTACTGGGCATCTACCTAAAAGGAAAAAATCCTTTTATCACAAGGACACTTGCACTAGACTATTTATTGCGGCTCAATTTAGTCACCAAAATGTGGAAACAGCCTAAATGCCCACCAACTCAAGAATGAATTAACAAGCTGTGGTATTTGTATACCATAGAATACTACTCTGCCATTAAAAAAGATGGAGACTTCACACCTTTGTAATAACCTGGATGGATGTGGAACACATTATTCTTTGTAAAGCATCACAAGAATGGAGAAATAAGAATCCTATGTACTCAATTCCGGTTTGAGGACAATTAAGGTCCTAGTACACAGTGGGGATGGGGGACAGGAAGAGCTGAGAAAGGGAAGGAAGGAGGGCAGTGGGGGGGTTCAAGAGACAGAGTTCACCTTTTGGGGCGGGACACAAATATGAGAGGGGCCTTATCTAACAAGATCAATCAATGTAACCTGCTTCGGTGTACCCTCAATGAATGTGCAACAATAAAAAAATAATAAAGAGGATGACAATTATAATGTCTCTCTCACAGTAGAGAATTGAGTATTAAATAAGGCAATTTAGGGAAAATACCTAATTCACTGAATCTCACAGGGTAAGCATTCAACTTATGTTAGTTTTGCTGAAATCCCCTCTCTTCTTCTGGAGGAATTATTCCCTGTATCTACTTATCATCCAGTGGCGATAGAAGGTGGGCAGGTGAGAAAGGGGAAGCTTTATTACCAAGGGAGCAAGGCTGATGCTGATGAGAGGACATGTTAAACAAAAAAGGGGCACTAGGACCTCTCCTGTTCCATCTGCACAAGGATGCTACCTAATCGTAGAATGAAGACTATGGCAAATTACCATGTGTGCGGCATGTAGGCTTGGTGAAGAAAATGGATAGATGGTAGTGTGGCAGATTGAAATTTACTGCCAGCATCTCTAGGGCATGGGCGCTGTAGTCATATGTAGCTGGAGGCTGTTTGTGTTTAGCATTATTAGATTCTTAGGAAATCAGGAAATCTAAAACTGCAGCTATCTACTTCAGATTATTAAAAGGTCCATTCTACTTCAGTTGATTTAGTATTTTTACACATTTCTTTTTCAGGTATGTTACCATTTTCACTCGTAACCTATTTTTAAACACTCAAGTTGAAATGGATTCCAAGGACACTGTATATTGCCAATAACGATCCTGTTGAACTGTTTTATGGGACTATAATCTGGACTCCTAGTGGTGAAAACCAGCCATCAACCACACAGTGAATTCACTAGGGAGCACTAGGGAGGTATATTATTGCTTCATAAAACACCACAGCACTATTATGACTAAATGCTAGGTAAAACTTTTTGAAATTTCAATTGTCCTTTACAATAAAAAGGGAAAATATGTATGAGTGTGTGTGTCTATATATATATAGAGAGAGAGAGAGAGAGCGAGAGAGAGAGAGAGAGGTGTGTGTGTGTGTGTGTGTGTGTGTGCGCGTGTGCTTGTGTTGATATAAAGAATATCTGACACCATGTCAAGGACTTATTTTTTTTCCCCTTTAAAGGTTTAAAATACTGAAGCTCCAAATAGAGCTGGAGTTTATGCATCCAGTAAAAGTAATTAAGTTGTAAATGCTGATCTTGCTAATGCTAATGAGTGGTTTACTAGATATAAATTGTGCTTAACTGTATTCAGAATGCAATCCACATAATCACAACTGACTGGTAAATTAGCACCAGTCAAAGCTATCAGCATACAGTAAGGGTGGCAAGGAGAAAAGGAAAAAAAAAAAAAAGCCCTTGTTGAATTCACACAAGCGTATATACGAAAAGATCAAATCTTAACATCTCAAGGGCTGAGAGTCTAAGTAATCATTTACCGCATGCCCCTGCTCTTGTATAAAGCATGCAATTTTATTAGCTCTCCTGACAACGCAGTCTGGTGGCTCAGAGTCCTGATAAAAGAATGTTCTCTTAAATGTCTAATCTAAGTCCCCTCTGCTGCAATTTAAGCCAAGCTCTGCTTTGCAGTCTCTCAGCAGATATAAACTTCTACTTTCCCCTTCATCTCTCACTTTATAGCTATCCTCTAACCTAAAGTATCTCCTTCCCACCTCACTGAATCCCATAAGTGTATGACGTAGAAAATGGAATCACCATGTACAAAAAGATATACACTGCGTGTCCATGTACACAATATACAAACGGTGGATTACAGAAATGGCAACAAAGGGCTTTTGTTTTCTTCTACTCTTTGTTTTAGTTCAAATCCCTTGAGTTTTAATATGCATTACTTGATTTTTTAAATAATTCCCTTCTGATTTAGCATGTGACATGTCACAGGAGGATTTTCTTGCTTCTTAAGGTATAAAGTTTTTCCTACACTTGCAAATTCTCTTCATCATGTGAAGGATCAGCAAATATGTCAGCTTATGTATATAAACCATCCCCGATAGGTGTAGATAGGAAATGTACTCCAGTGTGTGCATGTGTGTAGGGGGTGGCAAAGGACAGAGAGAGTTCCATTCTTTACAGGAAGTATCATGTGATATTTTCAAAATTGTACTCAGCCCACCACCTATTTATCTGGTGAACATGGTATGCATTTATTTTGTGTTTCTCAGTATCAGTTATTTAAAAAAATATAGCCAATGTACTCCGTACTACTGTGAAACCAATTTATAATAACTCACACTTGCATATGAAAAATGAAACACAATTTTAGCCTAAGACGAAGGAGGGAAGGGGAGGGAGAGGGATGTGCAGGGGGTGGGATGGATAGTAGGGGATAGTAGGGGGGACCACACTATGGAGCACAGTGCAAATACAAGTTGGATCTATCATGTGTAGAGCACAAATGTCCTAATGTTATAATTGGGTAAATGAGGTGAAAGCTATATTGATTAGTATGATGTAAATACTTCAATTTGTACAAATAACACACTGAAAATGGCATGAATGTATTTATGATCTATATGCAAAAGACTTAATAAAAAATAAAATATTTACTTTTATAAAAAAGTTTGTTTTTTCCATATATGCACATAAATGTTAATTGATGAGTTTCAATTTATTATTATTTTTCTATTCTTGCAATATTCATTTAGACGAATGGTCTCCAGTTCCATCCAAGTTGTTAGCAAAGATATAAGGTAGCCATTTTTTTTATGGCTCAGTAGTACTCTAAGGCATGCATACACCGCGTTTCATTAATCCATTCACATATTAATGGACACTTGGATTGTTTCCACAATTGTAAATTGTGGTGCTCTAAACATTAGAGTGCAAATGTCTTTTTGTAAATCTAAAGGAGGGGGCACAAGGCAAATTCATGCCTAATGCACATATTCTGGGTGAAGTACGCACTTACAATATTGACTTAAAAAGTACAAATGCAAACTATGTAACCAAAATGTGTGCACTCCCATAATATTCTGAAATGAAAAAGAAAATAAAAAATAGAAAAGTCTCAAAGGAAATCATGGAGGACATTTTCCCTGGCTCTTAGATCCTCATAAGATTAAGGATATATAAAAGGAATCAGAAAGTGGAGAGAAATAGCAAAACAACCACTTTGGAAAAGAATTTGGCATTTTCTTTATAAGTGAAACATCAATTTGCCATATGTTTCAGCAATTCCATTCCTAGAACTCCACCAAGAAAAATTAAAGCATATGTTTACTAAAAGACTTACACTTTAATGTTTATAGTAGCAAAAACTGAAAATATCCACTATGTCCATTGATCAAGGAATGTCTAAGCCAATGGTGGTGTGTCTATACATTGGAATACTGTTTGGCAATAAAAAGAAATAAAAGACTGAAATATGCTGCAACGTACATGAACCTCAAATATATTATTACTATGTTAGTTAAAGAATCAAATGATCATGTATTGTGTGCTTCCACTGAGATGAATCATCCATTAAAGACAAATCTGCAGAGGCAGAGAGTAGATCTGTGGTTTCCTAGCCCTCTGTGTGGGAACTGATAATGATTACAGAGGATTTGGGGGAGGTAATGAAAGTGTTCTAAAGTTGAATTGAGGCAATAGATACACAACTCTGCAAGTTTACTAAAAACCATGGAACTGCACACTTAAAATGGGATAATTTGATAGTATTTAAATTATACCTTAATAAAACTTTTTTAAGAATGAGGAGAGTAGAGATTTTCCCTAGGTCTTCATTATCCAATATGGTAGCCACTACATGTGGCTAGTCCAAAGTGAGATGTCCTTTACGTGTAAAATACTAGATTTCAAAGACTTATTATGAGGGAAAAAGATTGTAAATAATGTCATTAAAAATTTTATGTATTATTACATGTTTAAATGATAATATTTTAGATATTTATATATAGGAAATAAATATATTATTAATATTTCAAACGTCTTGATTTGTTTACATTTTTAAAAATTACACTTTTGTTGATCTTGTAAATAGTAGTTTGAGATATGCATTTTCACAGATTTGTAATGGATAAAAAGAAATAAAATCTTCTCTGATATATATATATATATATTTTAAATTCATGCTTGAATTTTATTTTATTTTTTTTGTCAATAAATCTTTTTTTTTTATTAAATCATAACTGTATACAATGATATGATTATGGGGCATCATACACTCACTTCATAAACCATTTGACACATTTTTATCACAGTGGTTAACATAGCCTTTCCGGCGTTATCTCAATTACTGTGCCAAAACATTTACATTCTACATTTACCAAGTTTCGCAAATACCCCTGTAATATGCACCACAGGTGTGATCCCACCGATTCCCCTCCCTCTACCCACCCCCCTTTCCCACTTCCCCCTATTGTTAAGTTGTAGCTGGGTTATAGCTTTCATGTGAGAGTCCCAAATTAGTTTCATAGTAGGGCCGTGTACATTGGGTATTTTTTCTTCCATTCTTGGGATACTTTACTAAGAAGAATATGTTCCAGCTCCATCCATGTAAACATGAAAGAGGTAAAGTCTCCATCTTTCTTTAAGGCTGCATAGTATTCCATGGTATACATATACCACAATTTATTAATCCATTCGTGGATCGATGGGCATTTGGGCTTTTTCCATGACTTAGCTATTATGAATTGGGCTGCAATAAACATTCTGGTACAAATATCTTTGTTATGTTGTGATTTTTGGTCTTCTGGGTATATGCCCAGCAGAGGAATTACAGGATTGAATGGCAGATCTATTTTTAGATCTCTGAGTGTTCTCCATATACCTTTCCAAAAGGAATGTATTAATTTGCATTCCCACCAGCAGTGCAGAAGTGTTCCCTTTTCTCCACATCCACGCCAACATCTCTGGTCTTGAGATTTTGTGATATAGGCTAGTCTCATTGGAGTTAGATGATATCTCAAAGTAGTTTTGATTTGCATTTCTCTGATGATTAAAGATAATGAGCATTTTTTGATATGTCTGAAGGCCGTGCGCCTGTCTTCTTCAGAGAAGTTTCTCTTCAAATCCCTTGCCCAGCCTGCGATGGGATCCCTTGCTTTTTTCTTGCTGATGCGTTTGAGTTCTCTGTGGATTCTGGTTATTAAACCTTTGTCAGAGATATACCCTGCAAATATCTTCTCCCATTCTGAGGGCTGTCTGCTTGCTCTGCTTACTGTGTTCTTAGCTGTGCAGAAGCTTTTTAGTTTGATCAAGTCCCAGTAGTGTATTTTTGAAGCTGCTTCAATTGCCCGGGGGGTTCTCCTCATGAAATACTCACCCAGACCAATTTCTTCAAGGGTTTTCCCTGCATTCTCCTCTAGTATTTTTATAGTTTCATGTCTTAAGTTTAAATCTTTAATCCAATGAGAGTCTATCTTAGTTAATGGTGAAAGGTGTGGGTCCAATTTCAGTCTTCTGCAGGTTGCCAGCCAGTTCACCCACCACCACTTGTTAAATAGGGAATCTTTTCCCCACTGAATGTTTTTAATTGGCTTGTCAAAAATCAAATAGCGGTAAGTAGCTGGATTCATCTCTTGGTTCTCTATTCTGTTCCAGATATCTACTTCTCTGTTTTTGTGCCAAAACCATGCTGTTTTGATCACTATCGATTTGTAGTAAAGTCTGAGGTCTGGTAGTGTGATTCCTCCTGTTTTGTTTTATTTCTGAGTAATGTCTTGGCTATTCGAGGTTTTTTCTGATTCCATATAAAACGAAGTAATGTTTTTTCAAGATCTTTAAAATATGACAGTGGAGCTTTAATAGGGAGTGCATTGAAATTATATATTGCTTTGGGTACTATGGACATTTTGATAATGTTGATTCTTCCTAGCCATGAGCATGGTATGTTTTTCCATTTGTTAACATTTTCAGCTATTTCTTTTCTTAGAGTTTCATAGTTCTCTTTATAGAGATCTTTCACGTCTTTTGTTAGGTAAATTCCCAAATATTTCATCTTCTTTGGCACTATTGTGAATGGGATAGAGTCCTTAACTGCTTTTTCAATTTGACTGTTGTTGGTGTATATAAAGGCTACCGATTTATGAATGTTGATTTTGTAACCTGAGACGCTGCTGTATTCCTTGATCACTTCTAGGAGTTTTGTAGTAGAGTCCCTAGTGTTTTCCAGATACACAATCATATCATCTGCGAAGAGCGAGAGTTTGATCTCTTCTGACCCTATATGGATACCCTTGATCGCCTTTTCTTCCCTAATTGCAGTGGCTAAAACTTCCATTACAATGTTGAAAAGCAATGGAGACAATGGGCAGCCTTGTCTGGTTCCTGATCTGAGTGGAAATGATTCCAATTTAACTCCATTCAATATGATATTGGCTGTGGGTTTGCTGTAGATAACCTCTATCAGTTTAAGAAAAGTCCCTTCTAGACCAATTTTCTTGAGTGTTCTGATCATGAAGGGATGCTGGATATTATCAAAAGCTTTTTCTGCATCAATTGAGAGAATCATGTGGTCTTTGTTTTTTAATTTGTTTATGTGCTGAATTACATTTATAGATTTACGTATATTGAACCAGCCTTGAGACCCTGGGATAAAACTAACTTGGTCATGATGTATAATTTGTTTGATGTGTTGCTGGATTCTGTTTGTTAGGATCTCGTTGAATATTTTTGCATCTATATTCATTAGTGATATGGGTCTATAATTTTCTTTTCTTGTTGGGTCTTTTCCTGGTTTGGGGATCAGGGTGATGTTTGCTTCATAGAACGTGTTGGGTAGTCTTCCTTCTTTTTCTACATTTTGGAACAGGTTGAGTAATATAGGTACTAATTCCTCTTTAAAGGTTTGGTTGAATTCTGACGTGAAACCATCTGGTCCCGGGCTTTTCTTTTTAGGGGGGTTTTGTATAGTTGATGCTATTTCTGAACTTGATATGGGTCTGTTCAACATTTCCACTTGATTCTGGTTAAGTCTTGGAAGGTGGCGTGCTTCCAAGTATCGGTCTATTTCCTTCAGATTTTCATATTTCTGAGAATAAAGTTTCTTGTAATATTCATTAAGGATTTTTTGGATTTCTGATGAGTCTGTGGTTATTTCGTCTTTGTTGTTTCTGATTGATGATATTAGAGATTTTACTCTTTTTTTCCTGATTAGGTTGGCCAGAGGTTTATCTATTTTATTGACCTTTTCAAAAAAACAGCTTTTTGATTTATTGATCTGTTGTATTATTCTTTCGTTTTCAATTTCATTTAATTCTGCTCTAATTTTGGTTATTTCTTTTCTTCTACTGGGTTTAGGGTTGGAATGTTCTTCCTTTTCCAGTTGCGTGAGATGTCCCATTAAGTTGTTAACTTCCTCTCTTTCCGTTCTCTTGAGGAAGGCTTGCAGTGCTATAAATTTCCCTCTTAGAACTGCCTTTGCAGTGTCCCAGAGGTTCTGATAGTTTGTGCTTCATTGTCGTTTTGTTCCAAAAAATTGGTGATTTCTTTCTTAATCTCATCTCTGACCCAGCTATCATTCAGCATAAGGTTATTTAACTTCCATGTTTTTGTATGGGTATGCAGATTCCTGTTGTTACTCAATTCAAGTTTTATTCCATGATGGTCCGAGAAGATGCATGGAATAATTTCTATTCCTTTAAATTTACTGAGGTTAGACTTGTGACCTAAAATGTGATCAATTTTGGAGTAAGTTCCGTGGGCTGATGAGAAGTATGTTTATTCAGTTTTGTTGGGATGAAATGTTCTGTAGATGTCTGCTAAATCTAAATATTGGATGGTTACGTTTAAATCTAAGATTTCTTTGCTCAGCTTCTTTCTGGAGGATCGATCCAACACTGCCAAGGGAGTGTTGAAATCTCCAATGATTATGGAGCTGGAGGAAATCAAGTTACTCATGTCTGTTAGAGTTTCTCTTATAAATTCTGGTTGGGTGCATAGATATTAATAATTGAGATCTCGTCATATTGAGTATTACCCTTAACAAATATGAAGTGACCATTCTTGTCCTTCCTTACTTTTGATGGTTTAAAGCCTACTGTATCTGCAAATAAAATTGCAACACCTGCTTTTTTCTGATTACCATTTGCCTGAAATATGGATGACCATCCTTTCACCCTGAGTCTGTATTTGTCTTTTAAGTTGAGATGTGACTCTTGTATGCAACAAATATCTGGCTTGAGTTTTTGTATCCAGTCAGCTAACCTATGCCTCTTTAGAGGACAGTTTAAGCCATTCACATTGATGGAGAGTATTGATAAGTCTGGTGGAATTTTGGGTATCGAGTTTTTCAAAGGTCCAGTGGACATTTTTAATCCTTTCGCCAGTGTGGAAGTTGGAGTTTGATCCGAAGTTTCTGAGTGAGTTTACTTTTGTGGTATAGGACTGGGTTGGTCATTGTGGAGGATAGGTCTGAGAACATCCTGAAGAGCTGGTTTACTTATGGCAAATTTTTTCAACATATGAATGTCATTGAAGTATTTAATTTCTCCATCATAGATGAAACTCAGTTTAGCTGGATACAAGATCCTGGGTTGAAAGTTTTTTTGCTTTAGGAGATTAAAAGTTGATGACCAGCCTCTTCTTGCTTGAAAAGTTTCAGCAGAGAGATCTGCAGTTATTCTTATATTCTTACCTTTGTATGTTATAGCTTTCTTTCGCTGGGCTGCTTTGAGAATCTTCTCTTTCATGTTAACTTTAGTGAAGCTAATTATGATATGTCTGGGAGATGGCTTATTGGGGTTGAATCGTGCTGGGGTTCTGAAGCTGTCTGCTATCTGAATTTCAGATTCTCTAGGCATGTCTGGAAAATTTTCTTTCATAATTTCATGTAGAAGGGCCTCTGTGTCCTTGGCAGCCACTTCATCATTCTCCGAAATTTCTATAACCCTTATGTTGTTTTTTTTCGAATTATCTGAGAGCTCTCTGAGTGAGTGATCCGTTTTTGCTCTCCATTTCTCTTCCTCTTTGAGAGATTGGGAGCGTTCGAAGACTTTATCTTCAATGTCAGAAATCCTTTCTTCTGCTTGCTCCATTCTGTTACTGAGGGATTCTACTGTATTTTTCATATCTTTGAGGGCTGTAAGTTCTTATTTCAGTGTGTCTAAGTCTTTGGTGGTTTTGTCTTTAAATTCATTAAATTCTTGAGACAATTTTTGAATTTCTCCTCGAATTCCTAATTCCATTTTATTAATCTTGTCTGCAAACCAAATTCTGAATTCGACTTCTGACATCTCAGCCAGTTGTTTATGAATGGGATCTTCAATCACATCTGCCGTATCTTTTCTTGGGGGAGTTGATCTATTCTGGTTATTCATGTTACCAGAGTTTTTCCGCTGATTCCGCCCCATGGTTTACTCCCTTTGGTTTTTCCCCTGGGGTTTTATCAAGGGCCCGTACAGTGTTGTGGCCTGAGAAATTGGGCCCTGTCTGGTGTGGTGGAGCAAAGTGGTTCTGTCTTGTTTTCAGCTGGTTTCTGTTCGATCCTATTGCAACTTCTACTCTGGCTTGAAGTCTCAGCTGTGTGGAAAAATCAGCAATTAAGTCACCCCGCCTGCCCACCTCTGGCCCCAGTTGGAAAAGGAGAATCAAACCTTCCTACAATCGCACACCCAGGGCACCGCCTGAAAAGTCCTCAGTCTATTAACCCAGTTCAAAAGGTCCGAATCAACTGTCTCAATCGGCACTTGTCTCAGGTGGAAGGGTTCAAGAGGTCTCTGGGAACTGGATCACAGGGGCCTGGTGACTCCTCTGTCACAGCTCACCCCAGTGCAGCCTGGAGTCAGGAGGAGCCACCCAGGAAACAGAGCAGTCTGGGAAGGTTGACGTCTCCTTCCCCACTTTGCCCCTCCGTCGGACCCAGTCACTGGTATCTCTGCAGATGGCTAACCCAGTTGCCTGCAGTGAACAGACACTCCAGGGGTTTGCACCTGCCTGAATCGCAAGGAAGTCTGCCAGGCCCCCGCAGACTGCCGCTATCTAGCAGGAGGAGATGGGGCCTGACATCTTTGAGTGTTTGATGCAGGTGATGGGAAGGAGGTGTTCACTCAGGCTTAGCCCCGTCCCTGATGGATGCTGCTAACAGAACAGAACAGAACAGACAACTTTGTGAGGTTCTGTCTCTGTTCCTGTCGTCGCCTACAGAAGACGGGCTGTTTTGAGTTCAAACGTCTTTGCTGCTGGAGAATTGCGTCTGAACACCTCTCTGGGTCCGCCCCGCCCTGGAAGCTTCCCGGGTTTGTGAGCCGTGTCACCGGTGGCCTCCTCTGGTTGCCCAGGGAGACAGGGGGTGTGGCCTCGGAATATCCAGAAGTGAGCGTTCTGCCGTTAAAGAAAAAACGGCTGTTGATCTACCTCCAGGGAACTGCTGCTCTGGTGTGGGCACTCAGGTGACCCTTTTCTCCTCTCTCTCGTGCCCCAGAGTCAGCACTGAGCGGCCGCAGTTTGTGCTGGGTCCACACCCCTTAAGAGATCCTCCAAGAATCAGAACTCTTGGGGGATGGGCCCCCAGACCCCGATTGGGAGTGGGGGGGGGAAGCTAGAGTTTCATTCAGTTTTACGCAATACTACGGCCCGGGGAGGGCTCCTGCACTGCACCGCAGGGAAGTGCCGCCAAGGCTTGATTTCCCCTCAGCAGAGTGCCCTCTCTTCGCTCACGTATCCCAGAGTCAGCGCTGACCTGACGCAGCTCAGGCACTGTGCACTCCCCTCGAGAAATCACCCAAGGAGCCGAACTCCTGGGGTATAGGCCCTCAGACCCCGAGTGAGAGTAGGGGCTCTCAGCTCTCAGCGGGGAAGCCAGAGTCTTATTCAGTCTTTTGCCCGGGGAGGGTTGGTGCACTGTACCGCAGGGAAGTGCCGCGAGGCGTGACTCCCCCTCAGCCCGGTGCCCTCTCCTCACTCGGCGCGCCTCAGATTCAATGCTGACCAGTAGCAACTCGGGGACTGTCCACTCCCCTTGAGAAATCACCCAAGGATCCGAACTCCTGGGGGACAGGCCTCCAGACCTCAGTGGGCGGGAGGGGAGCACCGGGGATTCAGGGTTGCCGGCAAAGGATTCCCAAAATTTTATTCAGCCCTATGTCCGGCAGGAGAACGCCACGGCACCCCAGTAGGGGAGGTAGGTCCAGTTTTTAGAAGGTCTCTCCTGTAGAGTGTAGTGGGAGGGCCTTTAATTTCTGCCCGCTTGTTCAATTGTGGGGCTCTTGAGCCGGTCTCATGGGGGAGGAGGACTCCCGTCCGCTTGGTGGTGGATTTTGTACCTTTTGTTTGCGTCCTTGTGATCACAACTTGCCTCAGCGGTGTTGATGTGCATTCTTCAGCCTTCTCTCTTGGTGAGGCTCAAGTCCACCAGGATACTTACTAAATTCCTGTCCCTTAACTCTCCTTCTGGACGGGAGCCTTTGTTGAAAGCTGGCTTCAGTCCGCCATCTTGTCTCCTCCCCCCTGATATATTTTTTAATTGGAAAATCGTCATCACCAAATAAGTGCATGTTTCTCATAATTTTGTATTTTTCTTATTACTGTTTATTAAATGTCATTGTTGTTAGTAAAGTGGTCATTAAGATGCACTCTTAAATATTTTAAGACCTTAATTATAACTGAACATATTCAGGTTTTATACAATGTTTTTATGTGTTCAGGAAGGACGTGCATTTTTTTCCAAATATTGGATGCAGTGTTTACTTTATGTCTATTAACTCAAATGTCTTGATTACTTTGCCACCATTATAGAATATACATCTGTATTGATTTTCAGTCTATTCCATAAGACCTTCACAAAAAAGGTGTTTTAGAATTACCTACTTAAAAGTTAGGTTTGTCTGTTTGGATTCATATTTCTTTCAATTTTCGTTTTGCTTCATAAATGTGGAGACTCTATTACTGAGTTCATAAAGTTCTAAAATTTTGTCAAGTTCCTGGTCATTAAATCTTTCAGTAATGCATTGATCACCTTTAACTATCACAGGATTTCACTGAATGTCTTAGTTCTGATTTGAATTTAGCTATATGCACTCTTGTTTTAGTATTTAACTACAATCTATAGTTTGTTACTTTCTACAGTTTTGTATGTCAGTTTTAGAAAAATTTCTTGTAAACAGCTGGTGGCTTCTATACCCAGTAGTATGGCCACTGTCATTTAACTAATACGTTTTACGTATATGTGATTACTGATGGTTTAATTTCTTACACTGTAGCTGTGCTTTTTTTCATCTCACTTTTTATACATTTTGAAACTTAAATTTTTCTTTTAACTAATTAGCTAGGCATTTTTTTCTTTACTCACTCAACATTTTTACATCCCTTACTTTATCTGTTTTATGACTATTACTATGTGTGTATAATAATAAAAATAGTGTTTGTGAATATTACCCTGTTTTCTGAAGTTTACCTGTCGGCATTATTTGAGGACAGTGTTGGAAAAGGTCTAGGGTAATCCATCATGCCATTTCCAAACAAATGTCCTTTTAAAATAAACCAGGACTTGAAGCCCTTTCAGAAATCAGTGGCAGCATGTATGAGCTCCATCGACACATGTGAGGTGCAGCTGGAGTCACAGACTCGGAGGGAGATGCTTTCGCCCTTCACCCAACACAAATGACAACACAGGCAGATGTCCTCGCAAGTCTACTGCACTGTGTCTGTGTCTGTGCCTGGGTTTCGTTCTATGTTGAGTGCATTGTAGATTGGGGATGCAGGCTTTTGGGATCCTGTCTTTGTCTGGGGATATGCCTCAGACTCCCACCTTAGGTAGACACCTGGCTGGGCTGTTGGAAGCTAAGCTGTAACTCCCTGAGCTTTATCAGATGCACCCACATAAAATAGTTTCAGTCTTCTCTTAACACTCTGAATTTCTTCTTCAGCTTGCTTTCTGTGCCCTGAGGATTTTCTATTTTCTGTCCAGTTAAATGAGGCATCTAATGGATATTTTCAAATCTTTGTTTCAAAAAGAGAAGTGTGTATATTGAATTGGCCATACTGCTGGAAATAGATGCCTAAACTTTTATTTCAAACTACAAACCAAGTCATGAAATTTAAAATATAGTCAGACACAAAGAAAATGCATACAATCAATATTGGAGGAGGAAAATTGAAACTTAATATGCCCATTTCTCAATTTCCTTAGGTTATTAATTAGAAATTTATTATTAAATGAATGCAATAAATATATTTCCTATTAACTTTCTATTTTTTTTAGATAAAGAAAGTGTTTTATTCATTGGTTGGGTGGCTAACTTAATCCTGTCTTAAATAGTCAATGTGCAATATGCAAATTGTAAAATAAATTATTTAGAAAACTACTGTCAAACAAATTTTCCTAGGAATTCACCATTAGATACACTCAGTTTTTGGATTACTGGCATTTTAGATAGCCTAAACATATTTTATTGAACCAATACAAAATAAAAATGGATAATAATTATGATAAACACAAAGAAGCATGAATTATCAAGACTGTATCCAAAATTTAAAGTCACTAAAACAATTATATTTCAAAGTGGGCAACTCCGATATCCTTGCATATAATGAAAAAAAAGCTGAAAATTCTATAATACATCCTTTCTTCAGTCAACAAATCAGCGTCTCAAATATTTATTGAGAATCTTGTGTGCATGTCACTTTACTGGAGAAGTAATTCATGATCATAACTCCATAGAGCTAAAAAATTTAGTTGGAATATGTGGCTTCATTTTCTACCTAGTCAGGTTCGAATTTGTGCACATGTCAAAAAATGGACTAAGACGAGAGAGGTTAGTAGAGAGGGAGGTTAAGGGAAATGTAAAGGCTGGAAAGCTTCAGAATAAGTACAATTATGACATGTGGATGTGAACATGATTAGACAGGAGGGAAGGACAGTATAAACAGAGGAAATGGCATATCAAATTTCCATGGTTAGAACCATGCAGAGGAAATCTGGAGTAACGCTAAGCAGATTGCCCTTCCCCAGATAACATGACACTCTTATCAGGTCCCCTATTCCCTCATTCCATCTCCATTGGAACTTATGACACCCCAATCTTCAACCATAAATTGCTCTCTGTAGCCAAACAAATTCCTTAATTCTAATTTTCTTGATTTTAAAAAACATTATTACTTTTCCTAATTTAAGAAGAAATCCTGCTTTTCAATAGCCTACCAATACTCTGTGGCCCTCATCAAACTCCTCTTCATCAGTGAAGTCACTTTAGATTTCTCATTGTGATTTTCTCCCCAGTAAAATATTTTTATGTGTACTCTCAATGATGAATTGCCAACAATAAAAAAGTTTTGATAGATTTATAATTTTTCTCATGTACATCGGAACATCATTTTCACATTCATTTAAATACCTTCTATAGCAGAATACAAGCCTTCACTTTTTTATTCCCTAAAAGTGAATAGTGTACTTAGTGAATAGTATACTATAGTAACTTGCAAATCCACTTGAACATAGTCAGAAATCCTAGAGGGCAGAAAGAAATGATAATATAAGCCTTATGATTAGTTTGAAACTTTTCATATTTACCTATTTAAATACAATGTTATTTGCAATTATTCTACAATTAGCCATTATTATTTTTTATTTATACATGAGGGTCTAAAAAACCATGTCATTTGCCCCAGGTCTCACATAGTAAGTGAGCAGAACTGGGATTAAGATCCAAACCTGACTCTAAATTCTATTTAATTCCTGAACTAGCATGAACTGCAAAATAGCTGACAGGCATGGTCCTTGCTCGAGGTCATTTGCTTTGGCCAACAAGGTAGAATAACAAGGAAAATGTATTCTAAGGGAAGGCATCTCAGATAAGGGTGACACATGAAATATTAATAGGATTTTCTTTAATGTGCAAGACTTCTTTCTACTGTACCATATTCATAACCTCTTGATTAGGAGGCTGCAACAATTAAGAAAAAATATAACTATTAATGATGAATCATAGAGTATTATGCATTTTGTGGGCCTCTGATATTTTCTGAGACAAAGAAACAATTTATTATTAATGCACTGTTTGAAAGCAGAGACAAGCCTAACTCAGTGGATGATACATACACATTCAGAAAAGCAATTGTTCCTTTTTGAAAATTATTTATGGTAATGTTCATGTTAGGAAATTAATTTAAATATACTAAAAATATACAAATACCTGAATTAAAAATTACATAGCAAATAAAAATATTTAAAATAAAATAAAAGAACACACTATTCTTAGTGAAGCATCACAGGAATGGAGAATAAAGAATAAAGAAACTGTCGAGACATTCAAATAATCCCCAAGTCAAAGTTCTCCATCTGTTGATTAATTTCATGCTTTAGCTGTCATGTAACTCACAGAGCCTGTTTCAGTTTGCACAAAGTATGACAGCTACCAGCAGTTTAAATATCTTTCCTTTAAAGAACATAAGCAATGTTCAGTCATTCTCATATAAATAAAATGGACATACGGTTGTTATATAACATCTGTATTGACACTGGATCAATCTACAGTCTACAAAAATTCCAAATAATTATTAATTCAATTATTTAATTGAGATGAGGATCTTTAGACTTTTGGACTCCATTTTTTCTTTTTTTTTTTTTTTATTGTTGGGGATTCATTGAGGGTACAATAAACCAGGTTACACTGATTGCAATTGTTAGGTAAAGTCCCTCTTGCAATCATGTCTTGCCCTCATAAAGTGTGACACACACTAAGACCCCACCCCCCTCCCTCCATCCCTCTTTCTGGACTCCATTTTCTTAAATGTTATACCATGCCTTTTAATTGTGTTTAAATTTTTCTACAAAAATTTACTTCAAAAATCAAACTCTATTTGTGAAGATAAAATTGATAATATTAATTCTCAACCAAGATTTAACCATGGCAACTATACAAAAAATGGGATTGTCATAGGAAAGAAATAAATGTTACTACATTTTGTAGAATAGTAATTGAAAGCTAGATTTTAGGGAACTTTTCATTAATTATACCATTTGGCCTTCACAACAACTCTATAATGCCATTTCTGTTTGGTTTCCAATTTGCAAAACAGAATGTTCAATTTTTTAAGATTCTAATAAAATGCCAGGCTAAGACACTTGTACTAGACTATTTATTGCAGTTCAATTTACAATCGCTAAAATGTGGAAAGAGCCTAAATGCCCCTCAACTCAGGAATGGATTAGGCAAACTGTGGTATATGTATACCATGGAATACTATTCAGCCGTTAAAAAAGTGGATATTTTGCAGCCTTTGTATTAACCTGGATGGAGGTAGAACACACTATTCTTAGTGCAGCATCACAAGAATGGAGAAGCATGAATCCTATGTATTCAACCTTGATATGAGGACAATTAATGACATGGTAGAGGGTGGGGTAAGGAGAGAGCAAACAGAGAGAGAAGGAGAGAGGTGGTGAGGGAAAGGAAAAAAACAGAAAAAAAGAAAATAGTGACTATTTCTCACATAAATTGGATTTAATTTTGACCAAACTACATTATTTGAACAATAATTTTTAATTATATTGTTTAGGACATTGCATCCTCATTTGTAAGTAAAATATGTTTGTAATTTCCCTTTATAATAATATATATTTCCAATTTTAATATCAGTTATATCCAGGTGAAGTAGATATAACTATTACTACTAGATATAATACTTCAAAATTTCCCTTTATAATAATATATTTTTCCAATTTTAATGTCAGTTATATCCAGGTGAAGTAGATATAACTACTACTACTAGATACAATACTTCAAAATTTCCCTTTATAATAATATATTTTGTATTGTTTTGAAGTATTTCTTCTTTTTCTATTGTCTGTAAGATTTAGAATGATCTATTTTTTGAAATTATCTTCTATATTTATAAAAATAAATATTCTCTATTTTTTGAGATGTTAAAAATAAACAAACAAGAAAAAGAAGTTAACTGATGACTCGGTACTGAACCTCAGAGTCAAAGCATTCTATGATAGACATACTTTTATCTGACAATATGAATGTTACTTTTTTTGCATTATTATTATTATTGTTGCTCAATATTTTGTTGTGGCGATCATCTGATTTCTTTTCTGATTGTATTTATCTTTGTTCATTCTTTACAAGGTTTTTGTTTCTAGTCCTTATCTTCAACATTGTTATTGTCATTAAATTTTAAGCCTCTTTAATTTTGTGAAGGCAAAAAGTAGAAACCAAATAAACACATGTATATGTATAGAGAAAATGAAAAAATAAAATAAAATGCCAGGTTGTCTCAATAGCTAAAATTAGTAAATAGTAGAAGAGAGCTTTGGAATCTTTTCGAGTCCTTGCTCTTTAATACTTATTTTGAAATTCTTGCTATGTCTTGTACTAGCCTATTTTTCACAAACCATTTTGAAATGTAAACACAATTATACAAATTCATTTTTAAGAGAAAAATTAATTAAGTTACCTAATGACTAAGACTTTAAAAAAATTGAAGTGTTCATAGTGACTTATACCTATTTTGTAATCCTGCAGTTAGCTAGAACTAATTAATAGAATTCAAATCCTTTTCCATTTTACCATGCTGGATTCTCCATATATATACTAAGCAATAAAGTTATAATTAATGGCACTCATAGTATTTCTTTTATTTATTCATCTAATGGGGCCAAAAATGTCTTTGGAGCAGTAACCAGGGTTCTGTGAACCCTGGGCTAGATCTGGGGTTTGGAAAGTGAATCTCTTGGCATCAGTAGACCCCACAACATCGTGTTGGGGGTCTGAATAGAGAGTAAAGAAAGAGAGAGAAGTGGGGAGGTCGATCCTCGGCCCACATGTTCTGTTCCGCCCCAGCGCTGTTACTCACAGCACCGTGGAGAGCGCCAAGTCTGCCTCCTCACTCTGATGGCTGCTGCACCAACACTGAACCTTCTCACTACACCTTACACTTTCTGAGGCTGTGTGTCCGCTGTGCTCGCCTCCTCTCAAGGCTCTTCCCTACCTCACCAGGGTCCGCTCTGCTCGCCTCCTCTAACGCGGCTTCTCTATCTCACTAGTATGTGCTCTGGTGCCTCCTCTCACAACGCTTCTCTACCTCAACAGTGTCCGGTCTGCTCACATCCTGTCACCGGGCTTCTCCACCTCACCAGTGTCCTTTCTGTTCGCGTCCTCTCATGGCGCTTCCTTATCTGACCAGTGTCCGCTCTGCTCGCCTCCTCTCACGGGGCTTCCCTACCTCACCGGTGTCCGCTCTGCTCGCCTCCTCTCACGGGGCCTCCCTACCTCACCGGTGTCCGCTCTGCTCGCCTCCTCTCACAGGGCCTCCCTACCTCACCGGGGTCCGCTCTGCTCGCCTCCTCTCACGGGGCCTCCCTACCTCACCCGTGTCCGCTCTGCTCGCCTCCTCTCACGGGGCTTCCCTACCTCACCCGTGTCCGCTCTGCTCGCCTCCTCTCACGGGGCCTCCCTACCTCACCGGTGTCGGCTCTGCTCGCCTCCTCTCACGGGGCCTCCCTACCTCGCCCGTGTCCGCTCTGCTCGCCTCCTCTCACGGGGCCTCCCTACCTCACCGGTGTCGGCTCTGCTCGCCTCCTCTCACGGGGCTTCCCTACCTCACCCGTGTCCGCTCTGCTCGCCTCCTCTCACGGGGCTTCCCTACCTCACCCGTGTCCGCTCTGCTCGCCTCCTCTCACGGGGCTTCCCTACCTCACCGGGGTCCGCTCTGCTCGCCTCCTCTCACGGGGCCTCCCTACCTCACCGGTGTCCGCTCTGCTCGCCTCCTCTCACGGGGCTTCCCTACCTCACCGGGGTCCGCTCTGCTCGCCTCCTCTCACGGGGCCTCCCTACCTCACCCGTGTCCGCTCTGCTCGCCTCCTCTCACGGGGCCTCCCTACCTCACCGGTGTCCGCTCTGCTCACCTCCTCTCACCGGGATTCCCTACCTCACCGGTGTCCGCTCTGCTCACCTCCTCTCACCGGGATTCCCTACCTCACCGGGGTCCGCTCTGCTCACCTCCTCTCACCGGGATTCCCTACCTCACCCGTGTCCGCTCTGCTCGCCTCCTCTCACGGGGCCTCCCTACCTCACCGGTGTCCGCTCTGCTCACCTCCTCTCACCGGGATTCCCTACCTCACCGGTGTCCGCTCTGCTCACCTCCTCTCACCGGGATTCCCTACCTCACCGGGGTCCGCTCTGCTCGCCTCCTCTCACGGGGCCTCCCTACCTCACCCGTGTCCGCTCTGCTCGCCTCCTCTCACGGGGCCTCCCTACCTCACCCGTGTCCGCTCTGCTCGCCTCCTCTCATGGCGCTTTTTTACCTCACCAGCGTTTCCTCTTTCGCCTTGTCTCATGGCGGTTCTGTGCCTCACCACTGGGTCAGAGTGCCCCCAGAAGCCTTCTCTCTGCGCATCACTTCATTTCCCATTCCAAACAGGAAGGCCTCAGGACGTCCATTTAGCATGCCTTACAACTAGACTATCTAATATCAAAATTATAGTGTGTTTTATTTTATGTAGTGCATAATATGAACTGAAAAAGGTGCTCCTATTTAAGACTAAAGTTCCGATTTCTGTTTCTTAGGAAATAATTTTCCCTTGCTGTGATTTTATCATATGAGTTTATAAAGGTATTAAACTCAATTTGCATTTTCATATTTGCATAACATAGTCCTTATTATGTGATATGTATATTCCTATCTGCCTTACTTATGTAGTCATATCTACATTATAAAATACGTACACGAATTAAGCATACACAGAAACATATTGGACATTCAGCTTCTCAAGTGAGTCTGTACACTTGCTTTCATTTAATTACTAGCTTTGTAAGATTTGCAAATTATTGTTCTAAGATTTAGTATTCTCTTCGTTAAAATTAATATGGTAGTATATTTTATGTAGTTAAAGAACAAATTGACATGGAACACATTCAGCATATTGTAAGACTCAAAATAATGCTTACTTTTATCAATATTATAATGTGGGTCCTCAGTAAATATATTTCAACTACCATATGAGAGAATCTGTTACAAATATGAATCACAAAGATATTCTACAATCCATATATGGAACTTTGAAATTGTACCTTAAGAAATTTGCATGTCGCCTGTAATCCCAGCTACTTGGGAGGCTGAGGCAAGAGAATCACCTAAGCCTAGGAGTTGGAGGTTGCTGTGAGCTGTGTGACGCCACGGCACTCTACCAAGGGTGATAAAGTGAGACTCTGTCTCTACAAAAAAAAAAAAGAAAAAAAAAAGAAATTTGCATGTACTACACATTTAGGCAATAAACTGTACTCTAATCTAGGTTAGGATGATGCAGAATCTTGTGTTTTTTCTATATGTCAATAAGCTCCAGTAAGAGTAAAGTTATAGAAGCAAAACAGTTGGATTTTAGGGGAGTGGTGCCTCTCTCATTTTAAAGATCAGTTGAGGGTGGTGCCTGTGGCTCAAAGGAGTAGGGTGCCAGGCTCATATGCTGGAGGTTGTGGGTTCAAACCCAGCCTTGGCTAAAAACTGAAAAAAAAAAAAAAAAAGATCAGTCGGTTTAGTTTGTGTAGAAGTGAAAGGTGTTGCTCAAAGTCACTCAGCAAATTAATAACAGCATTTTCCATGTCTCTTATTTCTCAAATAGAAGATGTATTTTGGTTCTAACATTTATAATTATGTTAATAGCTGTAAACTAGGTCAAATATGCCTAGGTTTTGGTCAAAGAAAATTTTTTTAAGAATTAAGGACTTGGGCAGTTTTGTAAAGTCCTTTTGAAAAGTGGAATGACTACAAATAACTTGCTGTACCTACTGCTCTCTTGATATCCATCATCATATTTACATGCTGATTTGTTTCCATAAATTATGTTTCAGTGTGATTCATCTTACCTTTGTATATTGTTTTCTGCACACACAAAAAAGAAAATGTGTGCCACCCAAGCTTCTCAGAATAAAAACTATTAAATTCACAAAAAATTCAAAATGTGGGAAAGGTTTCCCAAAATATTCAGGAAAGGTTCTCCATCATTGAATAGACTGGGTCAAATCCTTTCCTTTTTGATTTTTAATTTAATTACTAGCATACATAATTGATATACCTCAACCGTTTACAACTACTTTTTTATATAGTTTTATAGCTTCTAACAGAGCTGATTCCAGAGAGTCTGACAGTCTCACTCCTTTGTGGGAGGATTAACTGTACAGCCTGATGAAATATGCCCAGGCATTACAGAATTCAGAGAATTATGGTGATGCTAACAGCCCGTCTATTGTGAAGGCTGTGGTGGTGTTTTCATGATAAGCTATGATTAGCAGAGCCACACATTTTAACTATTCTAAATTGCACAGCTGAACTCTAGTGGCAGCAAATCTTTCTATGTAGGAGTTGAGTTGCTGCCAAGATGGTTCTAAGATTTAGAACTTGGAAACACAGTTACGAAAAAATTGTGTTAATACTCCAGTAACAAGTATATGTATAATTAGCTAAATTTCTTGAGTTTTACCTATTTTGTTTTCCATTTATAGATTACTTACTTCAAACAACTCCAGTCTTTTTTGAACCTGTCTCCCAATATGAGCTATTGGTAGGCAACTTATATTCTGTGTTGCTAATTCTAACAACTATTTCAGTCTCTCCTGTTTGTGCCCTGTGTAGCACTTTAGGATTCATTAATATCCAAATTTCTCCTCAAAACCTCAGAAGATTTATTTGGATTTGACCCATATCATCATCTGTCTATGGTCCTATGTCAATACTTCCTTTCTGAGGTTAAGTTCTTGAAATGCCATTGATGTGTGTTGACCATTTTTTAACCTACTAAACTTCTACCCGGTATGATCGAAATTCTGCCTCTACCATCCCATGGAAGCTGTCTTCCTCGCTTATTCCATCCTAGCTAAAACAAACTGCTTTTAATATTTCACACACACTGTTTACTGTTTACCATGTTGATAATTTCAGAGCCTAGATAAGCATTTTTTTCCAGCAGTATCATTCAACCATCATCTGACCTGCTGATAGTCACACCTCATCAGTTAGATGAAAACCCACTTCCTCAGAGGAGCCTTCCTTGACTCTCCCAGGGCAAGTTAGGTTTCTGTGATGTATGCCTCCATTCTAAGTTAAATACATCCTGCACAGCACTTACCACACTGTGTATATTTCCCTTTGTACTGTAGTTCTTTTTAGAGTCACAGTATTTGGCCATTTCATTTGGCTCAATCTTCTTAATTATCTTTTTATTTTGCTTCTTGAGATTACTATTCCAGTCCATCAACTCTGGATATTTATAATGTGTATTTTCTATGAAATAGACACTGGACTTGCTCTAACCAACCTAATTGGTTTTCTAATTGAATTGGTTAGGAGTTCTAGGAAAGAATAGGGAAAAAAGAGGAAAGGAGAGAAGAAGGGAGAAAGGGAAGGAGAGGAAGAAGAAAATGGGAAAGAAAGAGAAAGTAGAGAAAGAAAAAGTGGAAGCCGTAAAAGCACTCATTACATTTTTTTCACGTGTAATACTCAATTTTTCAAAAGTACAGAATAAGATATAAACTTTATAAACCCTGCATTCAATTCCGTTTTATCTTTTTCTTAAAGAGCAAGAATCAAGTACAGCATAATCACACACCTTTTCATCTTTGCATTCTAAGGTGTTAGCCCCATGAATAGCCCCTTAGTATCCTCATCGCTCCCACACATAAACTCACAAATGTAGTCTCATAATTAAATGCATGCTGAGAAATCAATACATTGTTTCCTCACTTGTTGAGTAAGATGCATGCATGAATCTTGAAAATCAAACTCAGAGAAACTAATTTCGTGGTTTATAATAGGGAAGTAGATGATTCAGCTGTGTGGTTGGAAAGGAACATTTCTTTTCAGCTTCATTGAGGTATAATTGGCAAATAAAATATGTACATAAAGTGTGCAATATATTGTTATAATATACATATACATTATGAGATGATTAGACAATGAAGTTAACTAACAAATTCATCACCTCACATAGTCACCATTTTTTATACATGGTAAGGACACTTAAGATCTACTTTCTTAGCAAATTCCTAGTATATAATGAATTATTAACTATATTCATGATGATGTGCATTAGATCCCCAGAATTTATTTCTCTTATAACTGAAACTTTGTACCCTTTGACCAACATTTTTCTATTCTCTCCATCCCCTCAGCCATTCTAGTCTCTCTCTTTTTTTTTTTTTTGTAGAGACAGAGTCTCACTTTATGGCCCTAGGTAGAATGCCATGGCATCATACAGCTCACAGCAACCTCCAACTCCTGGGCCTAAGCGATTCTTTTGCCTCAGCCTCCCGAGTAGCTGGGACTACAGGAGCCTGCCACAACGCCCGGCTATTTTTTTTTTTTGTTTGGTTGCAGTTCAGCTGGGGCCGGGTTTGAACCCGTCACCCTCGGTATATGGGGCCAGCACCTTACTGACTGAGCCACAGGCGCCGCCCTCTAGTCTCTTTTTCTATGAGTTCAACTTTGTTACATTCAACTATATTATCATGAATATTTTTCTTTATATTTATGTTTATATCACTTATCAAATGACCTGCGGGTTCATCCATGTTGTTGCAAAGGACATACTTTTTTATTTTGTAAGACTGAATAGTATTTTTCTGTGTTGGATGCGCATGTGTATGTGTGTGTTAGAGAGAGAGAGGGAGAGAGATTCTTTCTTCTTCATTAACCTGTTGACAGACACTTAGGTTGATTCCATATCTTGGCTATTATGGATAATGCTGCAGTGAGCATGGGAGTGCAGACATCTCTTTCTCTTTGAGGGCTCATTTCATCTCCTTTGGGTGTATACCCAGCAGAGAGATTGCTGAGTCACAGGGTAGTTCTGTTTTTAATTTTTTGAGGAACCTCCATGCTATCTCCCTTAATATTAACAGTATCAATTTGCATTCCTGACACCAGGATTGCTATTTCCTCATGTCTTTATCTTTTGACTTTTAGATGATAGAACCACGCTGGCAGGTGTGAGGTGTTATCTCATTGCACCTTTGCAAGAATCAAAAGAAGTATGTTGTTAACAGCCAGTAGTCACTCCCCACCTTGGTTCTGCTGATGGTTTACGCAACTTTCGACAAGTCCTCATTCTCTTCAGATTTCAGGGATAATTAGCACTAGTGTCCTTTTCATGCTTTAGTTCCTCTCCCTGCCCTTTAGCAACTCACATACACACGGACAGAAAGGGAGTTACTTCTCCAGCACTGGCCCCCTTCTCCCTGTTCCTGCCACACTTTCTACTGATCTGCAGCCTTTGCTGACACTTCTGAGGCTGGCTGGGGACCTCCTTGTCCGCTGGGTTCCAGTGGTTGAGAAACACAAGCCACAGGCTTGTCTAAAACACCATGATGCTTCAAGTACAAGCTTCCCTCCAATAAACTGGCTATATGAGGGCTCCTAACAAATTACAAAATGATACTTTATAATTAATTACTGATATCTGTTTTTAATCCCTGACAGCATTGAGGTCCATCTCAGACATAATTTTTATCATTAGCAGAAGTAAGTACAGTCACCCCATTGCCCGTAATTACCATCGAGACCCACCCTAATTCAAATAGCAAGGGAAGGGTAAGCATTTTGGAAGCATTCTTTAAATCTTTTATTAAAATAAATTTTATTGTGTATTTTTAAAGTATACAACATGACGTTACAAAATACATATAGATAGTAAAAACATTACTATAATGAAGCGAAATAACATAGCCATCACGTCACATACTCATTTTTGGTTATGTGGCAAAAGCCACTAAAATGCACTCATTTAGCATATATCCCAGGCACAGCACAATTTTTTTTTTTTACCCCTATTCTTCAAGTTCTTCTTTAGTTTTACAAAGTGTTTAAAAATAAATTTGGAGAACTGATGTGACTCCTTTTATAAGTGGTTGAAAGTTTTGAAGATTCACAATGCTTGCTTCTTAGACTGAAGTCTGCCCAGGGAGCAGTTCTCAGCCTCAGCCAGAATTGCTGGACGGCTATTGGAATGAACACACCGGCTTGGGAGCAGGCCTCTCAGTAGTTGTGAAACTAGTCTGTAGCTGTGAACACATAGTAACCTTTCCATAACAATTACTTTGAGCTATCTGAAAAAGCAGGGAAGGAGACAATAATTTCTTTTTCTGCCCTGAATTTCCAGCTCAAAGTCAAAATGTAGTAGTGTAATAAGAATCCATTTAAGTCACAAAGGCATGGGGGAAAAAAGCACCCTGGAAGATTACTCAGATTAACCCTGTCTGTGCTTCAACCCCTTGTTCTCTTCCTTTTGGGCCCAGCATGACCTCCCTGCAATGATTATGAAGCAAAGAGAATCATTGAAGCAGCAGTAGAGCTCTCTTCATTCACCCCAGGATGCACAAATCTTGTATTCTGTTTTTAAGAGGACATTTTGGTCACACAGAAAATGCCAGGTACAAAACCACCAAGGAATAGATAATTTGACAAGAAAACACAAGCTGAGTGTTTGGGATGACTTCCCTTTGTTCCTTGAATTGGATCTGCTTGACTCCTTTCATTTCTAATTCGTGTACATAAGGTCTGTGCTTACCAGAACATGTGAATGTTGACACGTTTTTAGAAAATTTGCTTCCCTGCATTTTACTTTGTGACAGTGCCTAAGCTTTATCTACTATGGTTGTGGAAAACAAGCTTTCCATTTGCATTCCGTGGATAAAAATGAAAACATTAGGAGGAATCATTCTATCCACCACTGACTTAATTCTCACTACTCATAACATAGAATGTCCTCCTCTAATTCCCCGGCTAAATTGGATCACTCAATGCTATTGAAAAGCAGGGTTTCAACAGGACTAAGCTGTGTGTTTGATTTTTTTCTCTACAGATATGGATGACATAAAAGGGGCCCAAGGAACTCCCACACCCCCTCTCTATGTTTTTTGCAGCCATCCCCAATTGTAGTGCCTTCTCCCCTCATTCCAACTATTTGGGTTCACATAAAATGAAAATATTTTGATTAGAGGAAATATTTTGAGCAATTCTTTTTTTTTGGCCGGGGCTGGGTTTGAACCCACCACCTCCTCCAGCATATGGGACCGGCGCCCTACTCCTTGAGCCACAGGCGCCGCCCTTGAGCAATTCTTAATTGCAAATGAATGTTGATAATAGTATCTAATATTTTTATGACACCCTTACATTATTATTTCAATTAATCTTTACAAAAATTAAGAAGATAGAATATTTTCTTTACAGAAAACTCTCAGATTAATCATAACTCTCCAAGGCCACAGAGACCATAGTGTCATGGGCAGGACGAGAGTCTGCCCAGAGACTATAACTCCAATACATTCTCCTTTCAGTGTAAAATATGTCTTTCGCTTAGATCTGAGAAGAGTTCCAAAAAAGGTTTTGATTAAAAGAACAAATGATGATGTGCTTGGACAGTTAATAAAGAGAAATAAGTAAAAGGAGAAACTGAAAATTAACATCAGAGCTAATTTTGATCCTTTATTCACAACAAAGAGAAAATGCTGCTTCTGCTGACAACAACATACCCACACACACACAACTGTTGACTGGCATTTATTGAAAATATTTTTGGCAGGAGGCAAAGCCTAGCCGTTCAAGGCTGCATTGAGCTATTATCTATTATCTTACCACTATACTCTAGCCTAGGAAACAGAGCAAGACCCTGTCTCAAAAATACAAATAAAATAAGATAATGGGATGTTATTTAGAAATAAGTTGTGGAGCATGTGTTCACTGAGAAAAGTCTTTTTATTTTGAAATTGACCCTTTATATTCAGGAGATAATTGGTAGCAAACATATAAATATGAATCAGTCATCAACAACCAAAATCAGCCCAGTTACCAGGTGGCACCTGTGCTGCCCATCATATGCCTTCTGCTTCAGTGTACACGGAGCCACTGAACACTTCCAAGCTGCCAGTGACAGGCACCTGCTGGGCTTACCAGAACATGTGAATGTTGACACGTTTTTAGAAAATTTGCTTCCCTGCATTTTACTTTGTGACAGCGCCTAAGCTTTATCTACTATGGTTGTGGAAAACAAGCTTTCCATTTGCATTCCATGGATAAAAATGAAAACATTAGGAGGAATCATTCTATCCACCATTGACTTAATTCTCACTACTCATAACATAGAATGTCCTCCTCTAATTCCCCGGCTAAATTGGATCACTCAATGCTACTGAAAAGCAGGGTTTCAACAGGACTAAGCTAAGCACACAGGCTTAGGCTCAGTGTGTGTTAGCTGTCAATGGCTATATCAAAAAGACAAAAGATCACAAATTAACAACCTTATGTCACATCTCAAAGAACTAGAAAAAGAAGAGAAAACTATGCCTAAAGTCATCAGAAGAAAAAAAGTAATGAAGCTCAGAGAAGAACTAAACAAAATGAAGCCAAAACTGAATACAAAGGAACATGAAACAAAGGTTGATTTACTGAAACGATGAACAAATAAATAGAGTTCTAGCCAGATAAACTGCATATAGAAGAGAATGGACTCAAATAAGCTGAACAAGAAACAAAAAAGGATATTACAACTGATACCACAAAAATACAAAATATCATATGTGAATACTATGAAAATATGCATACAAACTAGGAAAACTAAGGGAAATCAATAAATTATTGAAAATATCAATACTGACCAGTGAGATTAAAGCTGCAATAAAATATATATACATATATATATATATATATTCACAACCAAATTCTACCAGACTTACATAGAACCAGTACCTAGCTTACAGAAATTATTCCATTATGTGGAGAAGGAGGGAATGCCCCCAAACCCATTTCATGAAGCCAGCATCCCCAAGATACCAAAGGCAGAAAAGACCACAACAACAATAAAAAGAAAACTGTAGAGGTTTATCCCTTATAAACACATATGCAAAAATCCTCTACAAAATACGAGAGAATTGAATTCAACAACACATCAAGAAGACAATTCACCAGGATTAAGTGGGTTTAATCTCTGGGATGAAAGAGAATGATTCAACACATGCAAAACAATAAAAAGTGGTTCACCACAAAAACAAAAAGAAAAACAATGATTATACAATCATCTCAAAAGATGCAGAAAGGCATTCAATAAAATTCAGCATGCTTTCATGATAAAAACTTTCAACAAAGTAGGCATAAAAGAAATGTATCTCAAAATTATAAATAGCATATATCAAAAAGTCACAGCCAGTATCACACTGAATAGAGAAAAGTTGAAAGTGTTCACCCTAAGAATTGGAACAAGAGAAGGGTGCCCACTTACTGTCGTCACTTTTATTCAACATGGTATTTGCAGTCCTAACTACAGCAATCTGGCAAGAGAAAAAAAAATAAAGTTTATCCAAATTTGGAAAGAGAAGATCAAACTCTCCCTATTTGTTTACCATCTTATATGTAGAGAACCCCACCAAAAGATTCCTGGAACCGATACATAAATTCAGTGAAGTCTCAGATTGCAAATCAATGAACACAAATTGATAATATATCTGTATACTATTTTTTTTATTATTAAATCATAACTGTATACATTGATATGATCATGGGGCAACATACACTCGCTTCATAAACCATTTGACACATTTTTATCACAGTGGTTAACATAGCCTTTCCGGCGTTATCTCAGTTACTGTGCCAAAACATTTACATTCTCCATTTACCAAGTTTCGCAAATACCCCTGTAATATGCACCACAGGTGTATACTATTAACAACCATACTGAGAGTCAAATAAAGGAATTAATATCATCCACAATAGCTATAAAGAAAATAAAATATCTATGAATAGGTGAAAGATCTCTCTAAGGAAAACTGTAAAACAATGATTAATGAATTCACAGTTGACACAAACAAATTGAGAGACATTCAAAGCTTGTAGCTTTGTGACTAAAATTCAAAGCAACACCCATCAAAATACCAGCATCATATTTCACAGATCTAGGAAAGAATAATTCTAAGCTTCATTTGAAAGAAAAAAGAGCCCAAATAACCACAGCAATCTTGAGGAGAAAGAACAAATCTGGAGGTATCGCATTACTTGAATTCAAATTATACTATGATGGTATAGTAACCAAAACAGTATGGTACTGGTATAAAAGTAGACATAGGCAAATGAGACAGAATACAGAACCTAGATATAAAAATATCTACCTATAAGCAACTGATCTTCAACTGAGCAGACAATAATATCCACTTGGAAAAAGAGACTCTATTCAATAAATGATGCTGAAAACACTGGTTAGCATATGCAGAAGAATTGAAAAGTACCCCTATCACTCAACACATACAAGATTAATTCTAAATGGATAAAAGCCTTAAATGTAAGGCATGAGACCATAAAAAAGTCTAGAAGAAAATATGGGAAAAACTGTATACACCAGGCCTAGGCAAAAAATTTATGACCACAACTTCAAAGGCAAATATAGTAGCAACAAAAATAAATAAATGGGACTTAGTTAAATTAACAAGCAAAGGAATTAACCAACAGAGTGAATAGGCAGTCTACAGAGTGAATAGACAGTCTACAGAATAGGAGAAAATACACATCTAGCCAAGTACTAATATCTAAAAATCTACAAATAACTCAAACAAATCAGGAAAAAAAACTAACCCTTCAAAAAAAGTGGCCAAATGACATGAATGGAAATTTTCTAATGAAGATAAACAAATGGCCAGCAAATAGAGTTAAAGATGTTCAACATAAATAATTATCATGGAAATGCAAATTGAAAATACAATGTGATACTACCTTATCCCTATTAGAATGGCCATATTAAAAAGTCAAAAAGAAAAAAAAAAGGTTCTGGACTGCATAAAGAGAAAGGAAAACTTATACATCTGGTGGGACTATAAAGTAGTGCAATCTCTAAGGAAAACAGTATGGGGAATCATTAAGGAAATAAATGTAGACTTAGCATTCATTCCAATAGTACCACTTTTGGAAATGAAATTGTTTTATCTAAAATATACCCATGCCCTAATGTTTATCAGAGAATAACTCACAATTGCAAAGATGAGGCATGCACCTAAGTGCCCATCGATTCATGAGGCAATAAAGAACATATAGTGTGTTTTACTGAATACACACACATGCACTATGGATTGCTAACCACCCATAAAATGTAATGGAATAATGTCTTTTGTAGCAATTTGGATGGAATGGAGACCATTGCCCTAAGTGAAGTATTTCAGGAATGAAAAACCCAACACCATATACTCTCACTAGCACATGGAGCTAAATGATGAGTGCACAAGGACACCGAGTGAAATAAAGATAATGAGGGAGGAAAGCAAGAAAAGTGGAAGGTGGGGGGTGATGAATGAAAACTTACCTATTAGGCGGAATGAATACTATTCTGGTGACAGTTACACCCAAAGCCCTTAAGCATCATATAAGGTATCCTTGGAACAAAAACATTTATAACCCTTAATTACATTTTTGATGTAAAAAATATACAAAAATAAGTAAAAAAATTAAAAAATTTAAAAAAGAATAACATCAGATAGATCCAACTATAGACTAGTCTACAATATGTCTGATAAACACACCTCAAAATTGTCAAGATTATTGAAAATAACATCTGAGAAACTATTACACACAAGAGCTTACTGAGACAAGACGACTAAATGCAATATGGTTTCCTGGTTAGTGTCTCAGAAAAGGTGGAGACTTCACATCTTTTGCATTAACCTGGATGGAGTTGGAACACATTCTTCTTAGTCAAACATCATCATAGATGAGATTAAGAAGAAAATAACCAAATCTTTGGAACAAAACAATAATGAAGACACCTTTGGGATACTACAAAGGCAGTTCTAAGAGGGAAATTTATAGCACTGCAAGCCTTCCTCAAGAGAACAGAAAAAGAGGAAGTTAACAACTTAATGAGACATCTCAAGCAACTGGAAAAGGAAGAAAATTCCAACCCCAAACCCAGCAGAAGAAAAGAAATAACCAAAATTAGAGCAGAATAAAATGAAATTGAAAACAAAAGGATTATACAACAGATCAATAAATCAAAGGACTGGTTTTTTGAAAAGGTCAATAGAATAGATAAACCTTTGCTAACCTAACCAGGAAAAAAAAAAAAGAGTAAAATCTCTAATTTCATCAGAAATGACAAAGATGAAGTAACAACAGACTCCTCAGAAATTCAAAAAATCCTTAATGAATATGACTAGAAACTCTATTCTCAGAAATATGAAAATTTGAAGGAAATAGACCAATACTTAAAAAGCACACTGCCTTCTTAGACGTAGCCAGAATGAAGTGGAAATGTTGAGCGGACCTATATCAAGTTCTGAAATAGCATCAACTATACAAAATCTCTCTAAAAAGAAAAGTCCGGGACCAGATGGCTTCACATGGGAATTCTACCAAACCATTAAAGAGGAACTAGTTTTCATATGAAAGCCAAAAATTGGTTTCATAGTAGGGCTGAGTACATTGGATACTTTTTCTTCCATTCTTGAGATACTTTACTAAGAAAAATATGTACCAGCTCCATCCATGTAAACATGAACGAGGTAAAGACTCCATCTTTTTAAAGGCTGCATAATATTCCATGGTGTACATGTACCACAGTTTATTAAAGTTAGTAAATGTAGAATAGAATTGTCTTAACACAATAACTAAGAAAATCCCAGGAAGGCTATATTAACCAGTGTGATGAAAATGTGTCAAACTATTTATAAAACCAATGTATGGCACCTCATGATCACATTAATGTACACAGCTATGATTTAATATTAATAAAAAATAAATAAATAAAGAGGAACTAGTGCCTATATTACCTAACCTTTTCCAAAATATAGAAAAAGAAGGAATACCACCCAACACATTTTATGAAGCAAACATCACCTTATCCCCAAACCTGGAAAAGACCCCAAAAGAAAAGAAAATTATAGACCAATATCTCTAATGAATATTAATGCAAAAATATTCAACAAGATCCTACCAAATATAATCCAGCAACACATCAAACAAATTATACACCATGACCAAGCTGGTTTTATCCCAGGGTGTCAAGGCTGGTTCAATATACATAAAGCTATAAATATAATTCAGCGCATAAAACCAATTAAAAAACAAAGACCATATGATTCTCTCAATTGATGCAGAAAAAGCTTTTGATAATCTGCATCATCCTTTCATAATCAGAACACTTAAGAAAATTGGTATAGAAGGGACATTTCTTAAACTGATAGAGGCCAACTACAGCAAACCTACAGCCAATATCGTATTGAATGGCATTAAATTGAAATCATTTCCACTCAGATCAGTAACCAGACAAGGCTGCCCATTGTCTCCATTGCTCTTTAACATTGTAATGGAAGTTTTAGCCATCGCAATTAGGGAAGAAAAGGCGATCAAGGGTATCCACATAGGGTCAGAAGAGATCAAACTTTCACTCTTCACAGATGGTATGGTTCAATATCTGGAAAACACCAGATATTCTACTACAAAACTCTTAGAAGTTATCAAGGAATACAGCAGCATCTCAGGTTATAAAATCAACACTCATAAATCTGTAGCCTTTATATACACCAACAAAAGTCAAGCTGAAAAAACAGTCAAGGACTCTATTCCATTCACAGTAGTGCCAAAGAAGATGAAATATTTGGGAGTTTACCTAACAAAGGATGTGCAAGATCTCTATAAAGAGAACTATGCAACTCTAAGAAAAGAAATAGCTGACGATGTTAACAGATGGAAAAACATACTATGCTCATGGTTGGACAGAATCAACATTGTTAAAATGTTCATATTACCCAAAGCAATATACAATTTTTTTTTTTTGAGAAAGGCTTATTTTTATGATTTACTCAGCTAAGCATAAAATCAAGCTCTGCTGGGATAGAGAATAAAATTAAATAAACAGTCCTCTGAACATCTAGGAAATGGCTGCTGGGCTTTTGGTCTTCATGAAATTCCTGGGGCAGCTGTACTCTCCTATGCTGGGTCCTCTTCATCCACTGCCTTATCGCTGTTGTTGGTATTTTTCTTCTGCTCAGCCTCTGGCCCTGCAGGCAGAATGCTGGTGATCATGTGGAGAAGAGCTTCGATCTGTTCCTCGGTCAGCCACTCTTCACTCTCTTCCACCATCAGCTGGATCTCAAGAGCAGTCATAGGCCTGTGATTCAACAGCTGAAGCTTTTCAGCTTTGGTCAATTTGTGGCTTTTCATTGCTGAGAGAAATTCTCTGACAATCTCTGGTGCCTGCAGGGTGTTTTTGATATGTATTTTAATGTTTCATAGGTGCTGGTATTCAAGTTCTGCTGCCCAGAACTGTGCTTATTCTTTCCACTTTATTTATGCTGCTCTTTCAGGTCAGTTAGTAACTGCAACACCTCGTAGTTACTGAGCAGCACAGAATTGGCATCCTTCACTTCCTTTCATACTTTAAAGATCTCAAAAAATAATACTTTGTTTTCTATGGAATTAGAAAAAACCTTGAATAGCCAAGACATTGCTCAGAAATAAAAGCAAAGCAGGAGGAATCACACTACTAGACCTCAGACTATACTATAAATCAATAGTGATCAAAACAGCATGGTCCTGAAACAAAAAGAGAAGTAGATTTATGGAACAGAATAGAGAACCAAGAGATGAACCCAGACACTTACTGTTATTTGATCTTTGATAAGCCAATTAAAAACATTCAGTGAGTAAAAGATTGCCTATTTAACAAATGGTGCTGGATGAACTGGCTGGTGACCTATAGAAGACTGAACCTGGACCCACACCTTTCACCATTAACTATGATAGACTCTCCCTGGATTAAATATTTAAACTTAAGACATGAAACTGTAAAAATACTAGAAGAAAGTGTAGGGAAAACACTTGAAGAAATCAGCCTGGGTGAATATTTTATAAGGAGGAACTTCCCTAGGTAACTGAAGCAACCAAAAATACATTACTGGGATCTGATCAAACTAAAAAGCTTCTGCACAGCCAAGAACATATACGTAAAGCAAGCAGACAGCCCTCAGAATGGGAGAAGATTTTTGCAGGTTATGTCTCTGACAAAGGTTTAATAACCGGAATCCACAGAGAACTCAAACGTACTAGCCAGAAAAGAACAAGTGATCCCATCTCAGTGTGGGTAAGGGGCTTGAAGAGAAACTTCTCTAAAGAAGACAGGCACCAGCCTACAGACACATGAAAAAATGCTTATCGTCCTTAATCCCCAGAGAAATGCAAATCAAAACTACTTTGAGATACCATCTAACTCCAGTAAGATTAGCCCACATCACAAAATCCCAAAACTAGAGATGTTGGCGTGGATGTGGAGACAAGGGAACACTTCTACACTGCTGGTGGAAATGTAAACTAATACGTTCCTTTTGGAAAGATATTTGGAGAACACTTAGGGATCTAAAAATAGACCTGCCATTCAATCCTACAATTCCTCTAGTAGGTATATATTCAGATGACAAAAAATCACTTTATAACAAAGATATTTGCACCAGAATGTTTATTGTAGCCCAATTCATAATTGCTAAGTCATGAAAGAAGTCCAGGTGCCCATCGAGCCATGAATGGATTAATAAATTGTGGTATATGTACACCATGGAATATTATGCAGCTTTAAAAATATGGAAACTTTAAAGATGGAAACTTTACCTCTTTCATGTTTACATGGATAGAGCTGGAACATATTCTTCTTAGCAAAGTATCTCAAGAATGGAAGAAAAAGTATCCTAAATACTCAGCCCTACTATGAAACCATTTTATAGCCCAAGAAACCAATTATAGCCCAAGAAGAGGGGAAAAGTGGGGAGGGGAAATGTTGGATGGACGAGGGTAATTGGTGGTATCACACCTACGGTGCATTTTACAAGGGTACATGTTAAATTTACTCAGTGTAGAATATAAATGTCTTAAGAACTAACAAAATGCTATGAAGGCTAAGTTAACCAGTTTGATGAAAATATTTCAAATTGTATATAAAACCAGCACATTGCACCCCATGATTGCATTAATGTACACAGCTATGATTTAATGAAAAAATAAAATAAAGAGCATAAAACCATCAAATTAAAAAATAAAAAAGAAGGGAGAAACAAGAATCCAATGTACACAAGTGTAATTTGAAGGCAGTAGATGATCTAATACAAAGTGGGGGTAGGAGAATGAGAGATCGGGTAGAGGGGAGGAGAGAGAGGGATGGGGGTTCATGGTGTGTGACACACCTCTTGGGGGCAGGACAAAATCATGAGGGACTTTACCTAACAAATGCAATCAGTGTAACCTAATTTGTACCCTCAATGAATCCCAAACAATAAAAAAAAAAAAAGAATTCAGAATGAAGCATGAACTTTAGTTAATAATAACACATTAATATCGATTCATACATTGTAAAAAATACACCTCATTAATATAAGAAGGTGATGAAAGGAAATATCAGATGCATGGAATATGACAACTCTCTGTTCTACCCTGTCAAATTCCATAAGTGCAAAACTGTTGTAAAAGAAAACATTTCTTTAAAAAAGAAATAAGTTATAAATTTGATTGTTATCTTCATAAACTCATAAAATAATATAGCCTAATATTTTTATACCTATCAAATTTATTCAGAGAGTAATAAATAGCAAAAACCATATATTCAATCGGTTCCAATTCAAGGGTATCATCACCATCTTTGTCAGCCCATGCAGATTCCTGCCTCATTTTCCACCTCATGGCAAGGAAGTGATAGAAGGCTTAGACCTGCTCTGACCTTCCTAACGCCGTGTCTCTGGCATTTATAAGTGATTTCTCTAAAATGACTTATAAATTACTAGAAAACTACTACTTTCACATGGATAACTAGCAAATATTTCTTAAATTAATTCTGTGCTTCTCTTTCAAATTTCACAAATAATTTTTATAAATCAAAATTATCGAATAATAAAACATTGTTTACACAGTTGATTTAAGATGACCAAAATGGTGGCAATAAATTATTTTTTTAATCATGAAAGCACCAAATATTGGAGTGGGAAGGAGAGTGATTTTATAGATGAGCAGAAAGGCCTAGAAAGTAGGAGATTATGAATTCCTCAGGTGAGTTGTAGAAATCTTCACGTATCCAATTTACCCTCCAAATTTTAAACTGAAAATTAGCCATGCAATTTTTCCTTAAAAGATATTTTTATATTTTATATATATTTATACATATAAATACATTTGATATATTTTATAATCTTGAAATTTCACAAAAAGATGAAGGAGCCGTTCTTCTTGTACTTAGTTACTTTTTGTACTATGTGTACATGTGTCTGTATGATATGGATATGCATATGGCTTCTGTATTCAGAGATTGTATGTATATGAAACACTTGCTTAATTTCCTTATCTCACCTCTGATACTTGCATGAAGCAATTACCAGTCCAAGGTTTAGAACAAAAACCTCCTTCTTGGTGACTCAGAACTTCTACATGAAGATGGCCTCAGCTTTCCCCCCAGCAGATAACTCTAAGGGGTGTGATTTGTTTCACATGCCCCCTGGGACAGGCCTACTTCGCTTGAATACAGAGAGCTGTCCTGCTGTATGTGGTCACATACATGAAATGTGCTTTCTACCAGCAACTGGAAAGTTGAGCCCTTGAAGGAATGAAGATCATAAAGGCCCATGTTTTCCCATTAGAGAGTTACCTATCCCTCTCCAATTTAGAGAACACCCATAGTTACATGCAAATGATGCAATTTTCAACTGTTGGGGTAATCTATTGCTATAATTAAGTGCAGTACAGCAATATTTTAAACAATTCACACAGATCACTATGAATCATTTGTACCCTATAGTGCACCAGAATCACAAACAAAAACTCCTAGATCACAAATGATACTATCCTAAGCTTTGAGAACAAGGATAATACAACAAAGCAAACATAAACAATTTATGGGGGCAGTGCCTGTGGCTCAAAGGGGTAGGGCGCCAGCCCCATATACCGGAGCTGGAGGGTTCAAACCCGGCCCCTGCCAAAAACTGCAAACAATTTATGGAAACATGAGAAAGGACCCAGTAGATGGAGTTTTTTTTGGTTTGTTTGTTTGTTTTTTTAATCATTATAGGAAACCTCATGCTTTTATTACCAAACATCTAAGACTCTGGAGGTACAGTATTTAATATGGTTGTCAGAGTTTGGCCCTGGTCCAGTAAAACTCTCACTTAAAATTCTGATCATTAAAATTTCAAATAAGTATTATGTTAACACAAAATTGCTTATGCTTTCATTTTGAGAGAGGACCTTTACATTCCTAGTTAACAGAAGTTTAAAAAAAAAAAAAAAAAAGGAAGGGCAAATTAATCCAATTACCTTGTTTTTCTTTCCTCATTCCAAGGAAAAAAGTATGTTTCTTCACAATCAACATTCAGCACATTTCCCTAATTAATGCAATTTGATAAAATGAAACAAATTCATGATGTCATTAGCAGAGTTCTGCCTAATGAAGTCGGGCTATATGAAACATTAGCTGCTGAGCAAAACCCATCTCGGTGGCCAGGGAAACACACATTTATCATTTCAGTACATTTGCTTTGGAAGTACCAATCATGAAGGCTTATCACTACAATCATCATGCCTTGATAAATCAACATAAATTAACATTTTGATCAATGCCATCATTAGGGCTATGGAAATAAGAAACTCCTCTTTGGTAAAGTGGCACAAGCTAACACTGCCCTTGACAGATAGGGAACTGTTGTGCAGACAACAGTGGTTTTTCCATTTAAAACCATATGTCTTACCGACTTTGACAATAACCATCAGTATGCTTTAAATCATGAAAAGGAAGTTTATTTCTATAGACACACCATGAGTTGGATTTTCAACAAAAAGCAAAAGACCTGAAAGTTGCTAAAATTTGCATGAAACCTGCAAATACTCTGCTTCTTTCTTCCTATCTGTCCTCCATGTAGCACTGTTTGCTTTCTGAGCAGTGATTACATGTTCCTTATAAATAAGAATATATATGAGCACTTATGAAAATGGAACCTATATATTATTAAAATCTTTGCCTTTCAAGGACAAACAGATATTATTGCAAACTCATTTCTTCCTTTGCCAGGTAGTTATGAATTCAAAAGATGCAAATATTTATTTTCCTTCCTGTAATTTTTTTCTGTTGTTCTAATATGGATATTCTTTCTAGCAAGTTGAATATTATATTTTTATTATTAGCAAAAGGTAAAATTTTATATGATTTGCTTACTATGCTTTATCATGCCATAAAGAAACCCTGAATTCATGAGAAGTCTTCACACCAACACGTCTGCCTTAGGCCTGGGAAACCACTAATCCACCCTCTGTATTTGTTTCTTTTGAATATTGCATATAAATGGAAACATATAAATAAAGGTCCTTTTGTGCACAGCTTCTTTTATTTAGTATAACATTTATTAGCATTCATCCATGTTGTACTGTGTAACAGGAATTTATTTTGTGTATAATAGATGAATAGTATTCAATTGTATGAATATACCAAATTTTGTTTATCCATTATTTAGTCAAGGGCCATTAGGATTTTATACTTTTTGGTTATAAAAAATAATGCTGCTGTGAATACTTGTGTTTGTGTGGATATATGTTCTATGTTGATTTGAAAAGTCATATTGGTAACTTAATATTTAACTTTTAGAGGAATTACTAAAATATTTTCTACAGTTAATACATAATTTTACACATTTTACATTCACCAGCAATATACATAGGATGCTTTTTATTACTTTGCTTCCTCACCAATATTAATTAAATATCTAGAAAAAAATTAACAAAAAGTGCAGGACCTACATAAATGGACAGATATCAATATTTATCAAAGTCAGTGCTAAAACTATAAACCTCTTAGAAGAAATCATAGGCATAAATCTTAATGAACTTGAGTTTGGCAGTGATTTCTTTGTTATAATAACCAAAGCTCAACCAATCACAGAAAAATATAAACTTGACTTCATTAAGTTTAAAAACGTCTATGATCCTAGGGCATTTTTAAGAAATTGAAAAATCTGCTCCTACTCATAGAATGAAGAAAGTATTTGCAAATAATATTCCTGATAAGGTCTAGGATTCAGAATACATAAAGATTTCTTACAACTCAAAATGATTAAAAGCCAAATAATCCAAAAATCATAGACAGCATATGTAATAGGCATTTCACAAATATGATACTTAAATGGTCAAAAAGTACATGAAAATATGTTAAATATTATTATTCATTAGAAAATGCAAATCAAAATCACAATGAAATATCACTTTACACCCCCCTAGGAAGGCTATAATGAAAAAGTCAGACATTAACGTGTATTCTGTCTTTAATATTTATGTGTGTAGTTACATTTACCAGTGCTGATCATTGTATTGTGTGGGTTTGAGTTTTTGTCTAGTTTCCATCAGCTACAAACATTCCCTTAATGTTTCTTACCAGACGGGAAATCTGGATATAAATTTTCCCAATTTTTGTTTAATGGGGATGTCTTACATTCTCCCTCATGTTTGAGCTATAATTTTGCTGGATATAGAATACTTGGTTGACATATTTTGATTTTTATCACTTTACTTATGTCATTTCACTTTCTTCTTGTCCTTATAGTTTCAGATTTTTTAAAAAATCAGCTGTTAGTCTTATGAAGAATACCTTGAAGAGATGAGTTGCTTCAACGGTCTCTCTCTGTCTTTGCTTTTGACAGGTTGATTATAATATGTCTCATTACAGATATCTCTGAATTTTTCTTTCCAGTACTTTGTTGCATTTGTTGAGGGTATATGTTCATATCTTTCATCAAATTCAGGATTTATACAGCTACTATTACTTCATATATTTTTATACCTTATTTTCCTCTCTCCTCTCCTAATGGGACTCCCATTGTGAATACATATATGTCAGTATGTTTTATAGCATACCAAAGGTCTTATAGGCTTGGCTCCTTTTGCTATTTTTGTTTTTTCTTTCTCAAAATGAATAATTTCAACTGACTCATCTTTGAGTTTACTCATTCTCTCTGCCCTAGTTTATGTCTTCTGTTGAGCTACTCTAGTGGGTGTTTTATTTCAATTATTATAATTTTCAATATTCATAATTGCTTTTTTGTAATATTCTATCTCTTCATATTCTTTATTTGGTTAGACATCACTTTTGTGCATTTCTTGAATTCTACAGACATGGTCATCTTTAGGTTTCTTAAACATTTAAATAAACGTACACAAAGTCTTTGTCAATTAAGTCTGCTTTCCTCAGGAAGCATTTCTATTGATTATTTTCTTTTTCATTTTCATGAGTCAAACCTTTTGAAATTTTGATTTTTTTCATGTCTCCAAATAGTCTAATATTTTGTTGAAGAATTGATATTTAAATAATAGAAGTGACAACTCTCGACTCAGCACCTGTAGCTCAGCGAGTAGGGCACTGGCCACATCCACGGAGGCTGGTAGGTTCGAGCCCAACCCAGGCCTGCTAAACAACAATGGCAACTGCAACCAAAAAATAGCCAGGCATTGTGCTGGGTGCCTATAGTCCCAGCTACTCTGGAAGCTGAGGCAAGAGAATCGCTCAAGCCCAAGAGTTTGAGGTTGCTGTGAGCTGTGACTTCATGACACTCTCCTCAGGGTGACACAGTGAGACTCTGTCTCAAAAGGAAAAAGAAAAGTGGCAACTCTGAAAATGACTTCTTATATACCTTTTTCTTTTTATTGTTTGTTTAGCTCCATTCTTAGAGTATTCTTAGAGAATTCTTTGTACTCATTATCATCTATGATTAATTATTTTGGTGATGACCTTGATCTTAAAAGCCTAGAACCAATCATCTCCCAGTGCTTTCTTATTATCTTTGAGTACATCTTGAGACTCACTTCAATACTCAGGCACTCAGTTTATAACTCTGCCTTAACTTTCACTCTCTATTGATAGAGAATCAATGTCAGGCAAAGGTGAAAAACCTAATTAGGTGGTTCCTGGAAATACACCTAGACTTTTACACATGTGGCATTCTTTATTTCCTGGGATATATCAAGGATTTTCAAAGCTTTTTTTTTTTTTTTTTAATTTCTCTTCTAGGTTTTTCTTTTATGTTTTTGTTCAGCTTTTTGTGTGCCCCAACTATTAATTGCCATCTTGGCACCTGTGGTGTGAAATCACCACCACTGATTGTTTTTGAAAAGTTTTTTGGGGGGAAAGTCTACACTGGGTAAGATCATAGTCATGTCAAAATATCAAATAAATAAAATTCCTACATGTAGGTTTATTTTTCCAGGGTGTTACCAGTGATATGTAATGACAGATCTGTAGGAATGGAATTTCGGCAGATATCTATATCTACACCTGGTCTGACCCTCCTGTGGCTACTGGATTTCTGGTTTTCATTATAATGTGGGGACAAAGCTCATAATTCTTTTTGTGATGTAGCAACTTTTCATTAATAAATGCCCTCCAGATTTTTTCTTAATTTTTACAGTCCTGGAAGTGTTAAGTTTTTACAACTTGATTCAATATGTCCTTTGCTTTAATAGAAGAGAGAGATATTTCCATTTGTGTTTCATACTGAGAATTTTATAAAATATATTTTAAAATATTTAAATGCATAGTTTGTCTCACTAAGATACAATAAGTAATATATTGTTAGAAATTTCAAAAGTAGTATAGAAACATCTGACATAAGACAACATTAAATTTGATTTTGCTTTTCTCTCTGTTCCTCTTCAAATTCAGTATCATTATTCCTGCTCATCTGTGGATTATTTAAATTTTCCTGACCCTTGCCCTCCATTATTCACACCATCTGAAACATTTGGTGTGACTAATCTTCCTAAAACTGATCATTCCATTCTCCTACTTTAAGAAATCCCCACTCCATGCTGAAGTAAATCTGCTTGAGTAATGATCAAAGGCAGTCCATAATGCAGGTTTCATCTTTCTCCCTGTGAGTGGTCCCTGGCACTGCCCTACTTGGATGTGATGACTGTGATTGATGCTCAAAGTATAGTCTGAAAACTGCCTCTGGTCCAGGAACTGTCGATTACAAAATCCACAACAAACTAAAGAAATACATTGAGAATGCTTATTTAGATAATATTTTAGCAATTTGAAATTAATAAATCATTTAAGTGTATAAATCATTGATTTGCTTCATTAAACAAGATAAAAACTAATTCAAAAGTCATCAAAATCCATTGGTGAGTCACATGTGGCAAAAGAAGAATACAGCCATGTTTAATTATATCATATAAAAATATGAGCTATTTTAAGGTTAATTATCAATTACAATCAAAAACTGTATACAAATTTAAGAATATGTAACTATTTATTTTATAGCTTGATTTTATGATCATTTTAATTTTAATCACAGAACTCTGTCCAATTTATAGTTAAATATTATTATTCATTCACAGTAAATAAAACCAGTTCCCTTTTGAATTCTAATTTAAAGATAGTGGAACAAGCTTCACTGGAATTTTTTGTCAAGTAAAAATACAACTTTTCCAATTGAAGTAAGAGTTATAAATTCCATTATGTTGTAGAGGTTCTTCCAAAAAAATGTGTGCTAGTTTCCCTAAGTTTTACTAATATCAGAAAAACACTGATATTTATTAAGTTTTGTGGCATAAATGATGATAAATGATGAAATTATGTTTTCATTTTGAAGATCCATTGGTTAATAAAACAGTAAAACAGATACTAAGCATAATGTACATTTAAACATATAAAAATAAGTTCCAAGTCAAAAGTATTCATAGAAAAGAACATGTTTAATTAAATTTGACATGAGCAAAGATTTAGCATTTTACATTGTTGCTTTCAGGGTTCTTGTAAGGTAGCACTTTAGGTTGAGAATGTGCAATTGCTCAAATATTAGTGAAGTTCCCCATCAAAGATAGTTGCTTGGAAATGTTGGATAAATTGACAAAAAGATAGCAGTTGAAGAATTGATTTTCCATGACACCATAGCTCAACTTCTTTACTCTCTGAATAACAATGGAAAACTAAATTTTAAAAAATGAATATTATTCTGCTCATATCACTTGCCCAGTGGTAGATGGAATTGTTTGCTTTTTTTTGCTGAGTAATTTTAGCTCTCTGTAGATTCTAGTTATCAATCGTTTGTCAGATTCATACCCTTCATATATCTTTTCCCATTCTGAAGGTTGTCTTTTTGCTTTACCTGTTGTGTCATTATCTGTGCAAAAGCTTTTCAGCTTAATTAAGTTCCATTTGTTTATTTTTGTTTTTGTTGCCTTGGCCACTGAAGTCTTTGTAATAAAATCTTTCCCCAGTCCAACATCATCAAGAGTTTTCCCCACATTTTCTTCTAGGATTTTTATCATTTCGTGCCTTAGATTTAAATCTTTTATCCATCTTGAGTTACTTTTTGTAGGTGGTGAGAAGGATGGGTCTAGTTTCAGTCCTTTACAACACCATTTATTGAAGAAGGATTCTTTTCCCCCACTGTATGCTTTTATTTGGTTTATCAAGAATCAGATTTAAGGAGACTGGTCTTATCTCTTGGTTTTCTATTCTGTTCCATGTAGCTACACCTCTATTTTTGTGCCAGCACCATGCTGGCCATGCTATTTTGATTGCTGTAGACTTATAACATAGCCTGAAGACTGGCAGAGTGATACCTTTGGCTTTGTTTTTCTTACTAGAATAGCCTTGGCTATATAAAGTTTTCTCTGGTTCCATACAAAACAAACAACAACAAAAAAAAACAGTGAATTATTCACAAACATATAAAAAATGCTCATCATCCTTGATCATCAGGTAAATGCAAATCAAAATCATCCTGAGATATCACTTAACCCCAGGGAGAATAACCCACATCACAAAGTCTCAAAGCTACAGATGCTGGTGTGGATGTGGAGAGAAGAGAACACTAATACACTTTTGGTGAAACTGCAAACTCATACACTCTTTTGGAAGAAAGTATGGAGAATCCTCAAAGGACTCATGTTAGACCTCCCATTTGATGCTGCAATTTCATTACTAGGCATTTACCCAGAAGAAAAAAACAAAACAAAACATTTTATTGTAAGGACATTTGCACTATACTGTTTATTGCAGCTCAATTTACAATCACCAAAATGTGGAAACAATCAAAATGCCCACCAACCCTGGAAAGGATTAACAAGCTGTGGAATATGTATAGCATGGAATGCTATTCAGCCATTAAAAAGATGGAGACTTTATATCTTTTGTATTAACCTAGATTGAGTTGGAACACATTCTTCTTATTAAAGTATCACAAGAATGAAGAAGCAAGAATCCAATGTACCCAATTCTGATATGAAACAAGTAGATGCCCACATAAGAGAAAAACTAGGGTCAGCTTGGGGTGGGGGCCAGGAGAGTGGGGAGGGGGAAGAGGGAGATGGGTGCTCCCACTTGAGAGGCACAATGTTATGTTGTGTGACACACCTCTTGGGGGCAGGACACCATTATAAGAGGGACTTTACCTAACAAACACAATCAATGTATCCTAATTCTTTGTACCCTCAATTGACCTGAAACATTAAAATAATAATAATAATACTGAAGTGCCAATCAGTTCATACTGCATCTTGGATTTGACCACTTTCTTTTGTACAGAAGCACAGCATTTATTAGTTTTTTAACATTATTGTTAAGTATCTCTTGGAAACACTTTGTGGGTTTTTTTTTATTTTATTTTTACTTATTCATGAGAAGTATTTTGGTTAGATATAGTGTTCTAAAGTGAGGGACCTTTCCTAGATATTTGAAAGAATAGTAACTTTCCCTTAATTTGGGAAGTTACTAATATTTTTATGTGATTTTTTTAAATTTCAGGTTAATGTGAGAGTACAAACAACTAAATTACAATATTTGCATATGATAGGTAGACTCCCTCTTGTCGTCGTGCCCCACCCCCCAAAGGTGTGCCAATACCCTTATATTATGTGCATAAAATTGGAGTACACCAATCTCCTCCCTCTTCCCCTTCCCTATTTCCCCCCCTAAATTACGCTATTTTTTAATAAGAAATATGATGGCAGCCTAATTTTCTCTTCTTTGTAGGTAATCTGATGGAATTGGTCTTGGTCTTGGCAGGAAGAGCACATTCAACTGGGTCTCTGAAGGGGTTTCATGAAAGGACTGTATGTACATATGTTGATGTGGGTAATTGGGATTAAGGAAACAGATGAGAAATTTGAAGGCTTCCAGTCCCTCCCTCTCTCTCTCTGACACAAACACACACACACACACACACACACACATAATGGTCATTCCTTTATGCCTTATCCTAAGAACTGATGGGACCGTGTGTCCAGAACTTGTGTGAAAAGTTGGAGCAGTTGAGGAAGATTCCATCACTGAGGGAGGCAGCCCTGGGCACACCCCGCTGAGGAAGGAGAGTGGGGATGAAAGGGATATCTGCCATTTTCCTCTGCCAGCTTCTCCCATGGACTGAAACCAACCATACGCTCAGGAGCAAGTGGCCCGTGGGATGTGGTCTTCAAGGAACAGCATGTCAGAGCATGGAGTGTAGTGCCTCAGCAAAGAGAGGTAGAGAAATAATCCCAGGGTGAGAGAAAATGGAGCCTGTAGTTTCCCTTCTTGTCTTATCTGTTAACTTTTGGGATTTTTCTTGTTGATGGCGAGGTATTAGTATGTCTGATCACTTTAGATACGGTCTTCTTTTTATTTCTGCCATTCCTAACCTTGTATATTCTTTTCATTTGAGAATTTTAGTCTTCCCTTAACTCTGGAAAATGTGTAATCCAGAAGCTCTGATTCTAGAATTCTCTTTTTTCTGCTGTAGGTAGGCAGACTATTTTTCATGACAATCTCACATACTCTCTCTCAGATCATTATTAGTACAACTTGCTTCTTACTAAATTTCATTGTGGGAAATACTCTATTTTGAGTTTGCTACTTCTAAAGTAGTAAGGATTCTACCTAGTTCTAGACACATTTTGGTACTTTTTTGAAAAACGTGATTTTACCATGCAGATGCTTGATATCCTGACCTTTTGTGTGCTAATGGCATTCTATGACTTTTTTATTTCTTGCCACTAACTCTATTGCTAATCATAGTTCTTGCCGGCTTGCAATCTCCCTTGCTCCTTTCTCATGATAGTTAGCACTTATTTCTATTCCTAGCTTCTTGGGAAATACGTTTCTTAGTAGCCTTAAGCTTTATACCATTTATCTGTTCCAAATCCCTGCTTCACACAAACCTGAGGTCTCATTTCCTGTTCTCACTTAAATGTTAATCCCATTTCCCCTAATTTCTACTTGTGAGTCCAAAACATTCGGCAGCAAATAAATGCATGTTTAACTTGAAATCACATTGAAAAATACACTGGAACATATTCTTCTTAGTAAAGTATCTCAAGAATGGAAGAAAAAGTATCCAATGTACTCAGCCCTACTATGAAACTAATTTAGGGCTTTCACATGAAAGGTATAACCCAGTTACAACCTAAGAATAGGGGGAAGGGGGAAAGGGAGGGGAGGGAGGGGGGAGAGGGGCGGAGGGAGGGGGATTGGTGGGATTACACCTGAGGTGCATTTTACAAGGGTATATCTGAAACTTAGTAAATGTAGAATGTAAATGTCTTAACATAATAACTAAGAAAATGCCAGGAAGGCTATGTTAACTAGTGTGATGAAAATGTGTCAAACGGTCTATAAAACCAGTGTATGTTTCCCCATGATCGCATTAATGTACACAGCTATGATTTAATAACAAAAGGAAGGAAGGAAGGAAGGACGGAAGGAAGGAAGGAAGGAGGAAGGAAAGAAGGAAGGAAGGAAGGACGGAAGGAAAGAAAGAAAAGAAAGAAAGAAAAATACACTGTAAAATTATTGTTGCCAATTTATATGTTATCAAGTATATTTATATGTTTAGAAGAGAGAGAGAATCATCCAAGCCAATTTAGTCCATCACTATAACCTGTGTCAGGTGTAATAGAGAATATTTCCCCAAATACGTGAACAAAAAATCTGAGACTATTTTCAATAATCTTGTTTTCTTATGAGATGACCAGCAGAACATGCCAGTTTGTGTTATTAACATGCAGAATGAAAATTGAATAGTTAATCTCCTGAGGATCTTCAGAAATGTTTGAAAATTGTTTTCTTTTTCACACACGACTGAGCTACCATTAACAGTGTGACTGATGTCTCTGCTTTTCTTGGGAGACTCTGTGTACTTGTGAACAGTTCACATTCATGTTGATAATTACATCCAATAGAAGTTTCCTTCTTGTGTGTGTGAGCCATAGTGCTCAGTTATCTAAAGTATCTACCAACCAGCAATAAATTTATTCTTCTACAAAACAACATGGTTGTTCCTATATACGACCCATCCATTATTGTTGGAGCCATTTTTAAACGTAATTGTTTCCATTTCTTTAGAAATTGATTTGTTATTCTTATGCATCATTACACTTTATCCTTATAACATGTGACAGTCTCATGTATTTCTCAAGTGTAGGACTAACTCATTGTGATTATAATTTATAGATCGACTTTGTCAGTGAGGTATTATCTCCATATACAGTGAATAAAATTACTTAAATTCAGGCTCAGTAGCTTGCCTAGGATACAAATTAAAAAGATGGAATTTGGGTCACATTTTGTACCTGAAAAATGTATACCCCTTTCATTACTTTTGGTTTTTCAGATAAATAAAAGTAACATTATTCCAAATCAAAGTCCAGAGAAGGGGAAGAGAATGTGTGTAAGTTATTATGTAATGAAAACAATTGCATTAATAATTTTATTTCATACTGCATAACTCCTTTATTATTTATAGTATCAGTGCTAAAACTACAAATATATTACATTCATTAAGTGCTTACCATTTCCTAAATGTTTTATACATATGCATTACATAATAAATCCTCACAATAATTTACATATTAGCACCACCCCTATTTCCCAGATGTTCATCCCACAAAGGACGAACACATCATATAGTTTCTAATAATCAATTAATCAATCAATAAATTCTTATTAGAAAGACATGAAAGTAAATGACAAATAGAAGGGCTTTAGCTAAGGTATAGAACAGTGATCCTCAATCTTCCTAATGCCACAGCCCTTTAATATTGTTCCTCATATTGTGGTGACCCCAACAATAAAATTATTTTCATTGCTACTTCAGTAGAACCACTGGTATAGAATCTCCTTCTAAACTCAAGTATGTGTAAATTAATAATTGTGATTATTGTGATTACTCGGACATCATTTTTATACTAGATAGCTTTCTACTCAAAAATATGCATCAATGAATATTTCAAAAAGGTTGCAAGGATCAAAAGATATTTTAAGAAAGAAACTATAAAGTTATTCCTTACATATAAAAGTATTCTATTAATGCAAACTTTTACCATCCACAATCTTTTATATTATCCATCCAAGTAGAAGGATATGGATTTCATTTACAGTCTGTATTAGAGTTCACATTAGGAAATAAAGGTATTCATTGTTATATCCCTATGATACATGTTATTTATTGTGTGAGCCTACTGCCTTCTTATTGGAAATACAAAATTACTAAAACTTAGAGACTATATAGAAAAGAATGATTCATTCTTAGAGACTGTATAGAAAAGAATGATTCATACATTAATCCATTAACTTCCTTGAAATTAGAGAATTATTACACATCACTTTTTTTAGAGACAGAGTCTCACTCTGAAGCTGTTTTAATGCCTCGGCCTCCCAAGCAGCTGGGACTACAGGAAGGTACCACCCTGCCTGGCTATTTTTCATAGAGATGGGGTTTCCCTGCCACGCCAAGGCTGGTCTTGAACTCCTGGCCTAGGCAATCCTCTCACCTCAGCCTCTCAGAGTGCCAGGATAAAAGGCCTGAGCCACTGCAACTGGGTTTCAGTTTTTAAATGTTCTTTATACAAAACCAATGAAAGAAATAACTACTGAGTTTATAATTTGATGAAAATAACATTAGATGCTCACTTCGGCAGCACATATACTAAAATTGGAACGATACAGAGAAGATTAGCATGGCCCCTGGGCAAGGATGTCACTCAAATTCATGAAGTGTTCCCTATTTTTAAACAGGCAAAAATAAAGAAAAAAAAAATAATAACATTAGGCACCAGTAACAAAATTGACAGAAGTTAAAGAAAACATGAGAGCCAACTAAATAGTGGAAAAAATAATCTCAGTGAAATGTAGCATTCTAATTATTTTTAATTTGATTCACTTGTGATTGGATTTTGGTAGTAAATAAATCTAATAATAATTTAGATATGCTTATGAAAACTATCCCTTGAAATTGACATGTTAGGCTGAACAAATAATTAACAACAGAAGCAGCAAGCTGTGGCATGATTAATCAAACATTTACATATTGATTATGATAAGACAATGGAGCACAATTTATAAGACCCTCAAATTTCTTAGATGTTCTGTGAATTACTATTGTTGCATTTTAAGTCTAATTTCCTTTCCTTGAGGTCCTTTTCACTGCACTTCACAAAGATATCATTATGTTTAAGAATATCTTTTACTCAATTTGTTCTGCTCAAAAGATTAATCTTTATCATTCATAAAATGAAAGAGAGGTAAGTGGATCCCAGAATATGAGAAATATAATCTTTCATGAGAATTCCATTTTTCTTTTTCTGTTAAAATTCATAGAATCTTAGCATACCACTAATTATTCCAATATAAATGAAAAAGACAAATACAGAAGGCACTCAAAATTATTAATGTTTACAAACATGGTATGTATTTCATTTTTTATTTATTTATTTATTTATTTGATAGAGATGGAGTCTCACTGTACTGCCCTCGGGTAGAGTGCCATGACGTCACACAGCTCACAGCAACCTCTAAGTCTTGGGCTTACGCGATTCTCTTGCCTCAGCCTCCCGAGCAGCTGGGACTACAGGCGCCCGCCACAATGCCCAGCTATTTTTTGTTGCAGTTTGGCTGGGGCTGGGTTTGAACCCGCCACCCTCGGCATATGGGGCCGGCACCCTACTCACTGAGCCACAGTATTTTGTAACTTTTATTACATACCCATATGAACATAGTAGTAATAAGTTCAATACACTATTTCATTGAGTAGAAAACAGTTGGACCAATACAGGCAGAATCCAAGTTTTATGGCATAATATCTACAGGGTTTTGTTCAGATTATTGAATCTCTCTAATCCTCATGACCTCACTTCATAGACATGAAGTGTTTGATCTCTTTCAAATACTGAGTATCTGGGATAAAACGTACTCTTTTCTCCAGGTCAGGTACCCTGGAAACACAGGAAATAGAAATAGAGAATACTGATATGAAAACATGAGATAAACAAGTACATGCCCACACAAAAGAAAAACAGAATCAAATTCAAGTAGGGGAAGGAGGGAAAGGCGTGAGGGGAAGAGGGAGGGAGGTTAGTAAACTCTCACCTAATGGGCACATTGTGGGGATATACGGCGCATCCCCTGTTTGAAGTGCTCAGCTATAACTTCAACTTTACCTACCCAACTCAAACAATGTAACCTAATTAGTTGTACCTTCATATTAATCTGAAATAAATTTTTTTTAATTTTTTTATTGTTGCAGTTTGGCCAGGGTTGGGTTTGAACTCACCACCCTCAGCATATGGGGCCAGCACCCTACTCACTGAGCCAGAGGCACTACCCTATCTGAAATAAATTTTAAAAAGACAAATAAAAAGTTTCCAATTCTCCACTAAGGAATAAGTTGAATGTGGACTACACCTAATTATTTTACATAAAACATTGTGGTTTTACAAAACTTTCCATATAGTCATGCTATTATTATTGTCACTAATAAATCAATAATGTGCTGTTTCTGAGGTATTATTAGCGTAAAATTCTTGTTTAGAGAAACATATTTGCAGCACAGTAAGAATTATAGCAAGCCAGCAGCGAAGACATCAGTGAGGAACAAATTAACTCAGAAGGACTTCGTGGACGAGGAGAAATGTGGGCAGTGCCTGGAAGCTTGAGTAAGAAAGTTGGAATATGGAAGAAATGTAAGCTGTAGAAACACCACAGGTAAAATCGGAAAGTCGAGGAATGATGGGGGATTGGTGGGGAGGTGGGAGTGTGTGAGGAGGTGGGGGGTGCTGGCAGAACTTTTCGAGTTGTTTATTGAAAGACTTGGTTTGCCAACGCTAGGTAATTTTTTTGAATGCTGGTGTTGGTTGAGTCTTTACCTCGGCGTGCTAGTCCTCCTCTAAGACAGACCTGAGGGATGGCCAGCACACAGATGTCCCCTCTGCTACCCCAGGCACGCAGGCAGCAGGATGGAAGTGACCACTGGGAAGCTTTAGTAATCACAGATTCATTTGTCCTTAAATAGAAAATGTAAGAAATATTTAAATGAAATCTTTTTCTAAACTAGAATTTTGCTCTCACGTATGAAGGAATGCATCCAGCATATCTTAAATGGATAGGTGTATTTTCTGTGCTCATTCATGTTTTGATGAAATGCCAGTTTGGATGATCCAAGCTTTCGTTTCTTCCTAAAACATTTTCCAAAATGAAAAGTACAAGGCAATGGCATGGGATACAGAGGTGTGTGAGTAAGACAAAACTGAACTCTTTCTTCCTCATGGAAATTACCGAGTAAGGATGTGATTTCCAGTTTGCCACCCACATCGTCCCTGAGCCCAGTGCTGCTGGGTCACTCCACATCTCCCAGCTCACTCCTGTTGCTCCCACCCTACTAAATCATATCCATTTCTCCATAAAATTTTCTATTTTAAACCTTTTAATTACTGCCACAGAGATGGACAAATTGAGTTACCTACAAGTTAGAGCAAAGAGGGAGAAAGGTTTATTGACTATTCTAGTCATCTTGATTAATGGGAAGAGGGCCGTGTCCTCATCTGAGAACGGCAGCAAATGCTGAGCTACGTATTTTGAAGACAGAAATTGAGCTTGATTTAGATATTATACAAATCTATATAGTCCTATAGCTTTTGAGAAACTGGAGTTCCTAGCGTGTAACTGAGAAGAACCCTCAAGGCAATATTTATTAAGTTTTGAGAATGATAAGTTGATTCTGGGAGACTTAGTAGAGCAAAGTCTTAAGACAGAACATAAGGTGTCTAGTGGGACAGAGAGATTTGGACTGAACTTATTTAAATGAGACTACTTAATAAAACCAATTACTCAACCCTCAAATATAATGAATAGAAGAAATGTATTACACTGTTAGGATCTATATTCTGTAATTCATTCGTGTGCAAATGCTATTAACTACAAATTCAACATGTGTTCCTAAAAAGACTAGAAAAAGAAATTATTTTTTCTTGTTTCCTATATATTAAGAAGGAATCAGCTTGGTTTATTTGGGCAGAATAGAATAATTGAATGGAATCTCAATTATCAGGCTGTAACAGACTGATGCAGACCCTTTTCACCATTGAGTATATTCCCGGTGAACCATATTTAGGTTTTTCCCAAGTGCCTTTATAGGCGTTTCCTTATGCTCTACGAGGCAAGTGTGGAAACAAAATGTAGGAAGACAGATGAGGAATGGAATCCTTGGGTCAAGGGTTCCGTAAGTGGGAGAGAAGAGACATCATTTAGATATAAAGAGGCTTCAAGAAATCTTTCACTACCATCTTTCTAAAGGTATTCCCTGGATTATGTAAGAATGCAAAAATGCATTTATTTTTAAATATAGTAAAGCAGTTCAAAAGTATAGAGAGAAAAGGTTGGAGGTTGGGAAGGCTGTCATCTTCACTGCCGCCGCCATCCGTTGCTATTTGCGTTGTGTGTTTCTCCTCCATGTGCTCTAAGGCCCATAAAGTCCTCCATGGTCCCAAGCTTTTGCCTTTCGATATCTTGCCATATGGCTGACTCTTTTTCAGAAATTCACATCTCTAAGAAGCCCAAAGCCTGAGAAACGCATGTCCTTGTCCTAACCACCTTGGTTTCAATTTTTCCATTTTTTTTCCTTTCAAAGGGAGAAAAACAAGCTATTTAGAAAGGTACCTGGTTTAATTTCAAGAATCTTGGGGTCTATAGGGATATATTTTCTGCATGAAATTGGGTGAATCATTTAAATTAAACATGCTTTCCTTTGCATAAACTTAAATTCATGAGCTAAATATATCCAATTTTGCCTTCTTCAAAATGTGTTTGGAAGGTACATTTTGAAAATTCTTGAACATAAGAAACTGAATATTTACTCATATAAGTGAGACTCACTGTCTCACTCTCAACCAAGCGGGAGGCTCTTTTTTTTTTTTGTACAGACAGAGTCTCACTTTATGGCCCTTGGTAGAGTGCCGTGATATCACACAGCTCACAGCAACCAGGTCCAGGGCTTAAGTGATTCTCTTGCCTCAGCCTCCAGAGTAGCTGGGACTACAGGCACCCGCCACAACGCCCGGCTATTTTTTTGTTGCAATTTGGCCAGGGCGGGGTTTGAACCTGCCACCCTCAGTATATGAGGCCAGCGCCTTACCGACTGAGCCACGGGTGCTGCCCTTGGAGGCTCTTTTTAATGCCATCAAGGGCCCAGGAAAATTATAATTCCTGCTAGAAAATAGCATCTCTGCTATCAAACTTACTCATATTTAAAGAGCTTTTAGACACTTGCTTTAAATCTGTTTTTGAGGTCAACAACCTGAAATAATTTAAGTGAGACAAAAGTACACATTGTTCATTCTATTATCTTATTAAAACAGGTGCCAGAAATGCCACATACTCTTTTAGAATGCGTTGTGTAAGGAGTTTTAACTAGGTAATACAATTGTGAAATTCAAAATATGAATTTGGCCATGAACTTTGCTATTTATTCAGACAAAAATGTCTTCCTCTACTTACTTCAGTAATGAGAGATGCTGTATCTCTGCATGAACCTAGAGTTACTAATAAGGCCTTCTGTGGTATAAAGTGGTTTGTAAATGTTTAATGCCAACTGTGAGATGTGTTATACCTCATTAACATTTAACAAGTTCCTTACGATATTCCTCAATTCAAAAAAAATGTGTTTTTACTGTAACAACTGTAAGATGAACAATAAGCTACTGTAAAAATCCCCTTATAGATATTTTATTCCTCTTAGAAAAGTGGTTATTAAGTCTAAGGAGAACTTTTTGGACAGCCCCAGGAACCCCTTGGCATTGTCTAGAAGGAAGGTTGCATTGCAGTTGTATCCCTTGTTTGGGGGAAATAGCCCTTGCTGGATTTCTGTCTGTTTCTAACCACAGACCTCGACCTGTTGTTTCTATGTGCTGACTTGGCATTAGCTGTTCTGGGATTCCTTCCTGAAGAGCACTTGACGAGCACAAACTGGCCTCTCCTGAGTGGAATCATTTCTCACTTTTCTCCTTGCTTTTGAAGAGATGAAAAAGGAGTACTTTTAATTTTCTTTTTTTTTTTTGTTAAATCATAGCTGTGTACATTAATGCAATCATGGGGTTCACTGTGCTGGTTTTATATACAATTTGAAATATTTTCATCAAACTAGTTAACACAGCTTTTAATGCTTCATGTTAAAAACATGAATTTCACTGTGGTTATTTTTCATATGTTAGAACATATTGTTGAAACATGCCATTATCTTGTTATAGCAAAAGTAAAATAAATAACCTGAGGTTGTAAGGTGGATGTAAAGGGCTGTGCTTCCCTAAGGAATAATTTATCATGCTCTTAATGTATTGGTATTTTTAATACATTTCCTTTATGCTTAATATGTTATAGTATTTCAATCAATGAAGACCACTGTAAATGATGTATCTCAAACACTTTAAAATAATGCTGATATTAAATAATATGAAAATGTTAATGATAAAATGATCATTTAAAATATGTAACATATAAAAATTTAATGTTATGAAATAAAATTTGTATGCTATGAAATTATAACCCTTACTTGAAATGAGATATCAAAAATATTTTAAAAGTCTAGAAAGAAATTAGTAAAAGTGACTCAAGAAATGAATAATGAAAGTGAGTAGAATGGTCTCGTAACCCTATGGACGAATATCCAACTTGTTCGATTTTAATTTCAGGTTAGGAGAAAAATTATAATTTTTTTCTTAATAGTTTTTTGTTCTACCTGCATTAAAGCTGACAGAGCTTACAAAGGGAATTATATATGTGAAGGGGTGATGTGAAATAAAATGAAATAGTAACGTTAAGCTCTTGCCCTCCCCCCCTCAAAAAAATTGAAAAACAAGAAGAAACGATCAGAACATACTTTGTCAGTGCTTGGAAAAATGAGTCTTTTATTCTACACAAAATGGTTCTTATATGTTCAAGTTCAAGTATCTTGGACAGTCAGGCCTGGGTCAGCAGGAGCCCCCCAGCCCCTTCCCCACGCCTCACCTTGCTCGCATCTTCTATTTTAAGCTCACTGCCTTAGTTTTCATTTCCTCCCTCGATAACAATTCTACTTGTATAATGAATGGAAAATGGTGCCACAATGCCTTAGGACACTATGGAAAAATCACTTTAGGTTCCCTGTAAAATAACCTGCCCATGTTGGGAAAGGATGGGCTGCCACAGCTAAAAATCTCACTTTTAACTTCACTTTTTAACAGGAATAAAATCTTCTCTATTTGTGTGACCCAGAATTCGTTTAGAAGTGCAATTCTCCTTTAAGGAGAAAACTGGTAAAATTACTACATCCTACACATTAGCCAAGAGAGCAACAGGGCAGTTCAGGAAATGGGAACAGACATGATGCTCTTGGTTGGGGCACAGAGATGTTGGTGATGAGAAGAGTTCTTTTCAAAGCCCTCAGAAAAGTGCTTTTTCATCTTGGAAGTGTGCTGCAGCTATGTTTACCCTTGAGGTTATGCACTGGGATATAGACCTGGTGGGCTGGCTCAGGCCCTTTCAACCAATCTCCTTTCTGTCCTTGCATCAGGATCTAACCTTTGCAGAACATCTCCCCCGCTGGGGCTTTGTGAAAACATTTCAACTTGATGTGTGTCGTTTGCCTTCCTGAGCAGCTGCCCACAGGTTGAGGGACATGGTCCTGAAATGTGAGGAGTTTGCTTCCCCTGGGGACACCTTGTTCACGGAGAGAAGCTGAGGCAGCTGAGCTCTTCCCATCGCCTCCCTCTGGGAGCCACTCAGAGGCAGGTTTCCTTGTGTCTTCTGAGCAAAATCCTAAGTCAAGACTTGCTGTGCCTCCTTGACGCTTGTTTTGAAACTGTACCTAGCCTAAAAATAGATGAAATTCATAGCCTAAAAATAGATGAAATTTATCAGCATCTTTCTTTGCCTCCCTATGCTTTTCCCATTATTCCCACTTCCCTAAGTTTGCACACCTCTTTATTTTATTTTATTATTTTATTATTATTATTATTTTTGCAGTTTTGGCTGGGGCTGGGTTTGAACCTGCCACCTCCAGCATATGGGGCCAGGGCCCTACTCCTTTGAGCCACAGGCACTTCCCAGTTTGCATACCTCTTAATAAAGTATTAGTATGTTCATCTCTGTCTTAACTCTGTTTTCAAAAGGAACTAAGCTAACACAGTTAGAAAGTTTGCAATAAACAGATAATAGGACAGCATGTGAGGATATATGATTAAGGCACCCAACAGTAACCAGATCATCTCAGTACTATCCTGAATAGGGCTTCACGTATTTTAAGAAAGCAAGTAAAGGAACAGTTACAATTTGGTTATTTAAAGATTTTAATTTTTAAAAGTGATATGAGACACAAATGAAAGAAATCAAATAATATTTTTTTAAAAAAGAGAGATATTCCATGGTCATGAATTAAAAGATACGCTGTGTTCAGATGTCAATTTTTCTCAAAATAATATACAGGTTCAATGCAATCCCAATCAAAATTCCGGCATGCTATTTTGTAGATATTAATGCACTGATACTAAAATGTATATAGAAAGGCAAAATTGTAGAATAACAATATGATCCTAAAGAATAACAAAGTTGAAGGACTGACACTCCTAAATTTCAAGACTTACTATGAAGCTACATTAATCAAGACAGCATGGTCTTGGTGAAAGAATAGATGCACACAGATCAATGTAGCTCAAAAGGCAGTCCAAAAATAGACTCACCAAGTATAGTGAAGCAATCTTTGTAAAAAAAATAAAATAAAATAAAAGCACCAGGGCAATTCAATGAACATAAGACACTCTTTTCAATAAATGGTGCTGAATATTTAGAGATAAACCTATACAGAAATCTAAAACCTTTCAAAAAAATTAACTAAAAAATGTCATAGACCTACTCACAAAATGCAGAGATCTAAAACCTTTAGAAGAAAATGTAGGAGAAAATGTAAGTCTTCTTGGAGTTGATGATGGGTTTTTAGATATAACACTAAAAGGACAATCCATGAAAGAGAAAAATGGACAAGTTTGAATGTGTTAAAATTAAAACTTCTGCTTTGCAAATGACACCATCAGACACTCACAAGACAAGACACGACTGGGAGAAATAATGAAATATTGTCAAAACACATTTCTGATAAGACTTGTATCTAAAGTATGAACAAAACAATTAAACTTCAACAATAAGATAACAAACTCAATTAAAAAATTTTCCCATGTTCTAAAGAGTCACCTTATTGAAGAAAATACAAAGATAGAGAATAAACACGGAAAGAAACTCAATATTATTTGTCATAAGGGAAATGCAAATTAGTACAAAAGCAAGATATTATGATACAACCATTACAATTTTAAAAATTAAAATTCTTGAGAACACGCCTTGCTGAGAAGGTTATGAAGCCACAGGAGCTCTCTCATGTAGGTAGCGGTGGTATCGCGGCTTTGGAAGACAGTTTGTGTTTCTTCCACAGCTGAACATGCTCTCACCATAGGATGTAGCCTTTGCATTTTGACCTATTTGCTGAAGTAATTCATAAACGTGTATCCACACAAAAACTAGCATGCGGCCATTTCTGTTTTACATAGGACTGCTTGAAACTGGAAACATCCGAGATGCCCTTCAAGAGGTGAAAAAAATAAATAAAGAGGGGGACATCACACGATGGCACGCTGATGAACCAGGATGAGCTCCCAGTCCATAAGGAGACGAGGACGGAGCTTCTGTGAGCCTGCCGAGGGAGGGAAACAGTCGGGAATGTCATGGACTGCTTGTTTCTTTTGTATGTGTTTACTGTGTTGCTATTTAACCTTTTTAATTAACAGTGGGGATTAACAACTCTAAAATTATTATATACGTAATCTACAGAGCATCCCAAATGTCACCATCCATATGTACATAGGGAAAATAGAACATTGTATCTAGGGCAGTGCCTGTAGCTCAAGGAGTAGGACGCCGTATACTGCAGGTGGCAGGTTCAAACCCAGCCACGGCCAATTAAGGGGAAAAAAAAAAAAAGAAAGAAATGTACCTTTATTTACAAAATAGTCACACAATTTTATAAATTATTATAAAATATGTCTCTACATGTTGATACATAAATATAGAATTATAAAAATTGAAATACATAGTATGAGTTTATGAATTTTTTCTATATGTAGTGACCTTTGGGATGCCCTGTAGAATTAAACGGTGAAGTACAGGGACAGTGGATTATGAAAGTCTGACTTCTTACTGTTTGGTGGGTGTTTACAGAAAGGAAATGAGATAAGGCATCTTCCTGGTTGCAGACAATCAGCATGGACTCTTAGGTAGTTTCATATAGACACAGAGAGTTACATTCTGAAACATTTCTATATGTGTGTACACGCCAATCTTAGTTCATTTAACATATACTAGCGCAGCAAACACACCGTAATCTTACATAATTGACCAAGAAATGAAATTTTGACTGGAGCACAGCACAAGGTCAGATCTGTGGCAGATGCCAGCACCTGGCTGTGGCGGGGTCCCCTGGAATCCAGATCAGCAACTGCCTGTAACATTATCTAGTGGAGTATCCCTCGATGTGGAAAACCTATTTGCCCATCAATGCTTTTCACTCCTAAGGTTTTCATCACTTTTCTGGAAGAATTCCCACTAACAGTCTCTGCATCTTTTTAAAGAAAATTTTACAAACATCAGACACCACTGACTGTTGAGCAGAACTCAGCACAAGCTATGCCAGGACCAGTAAGCATCTCAGCCTCCAGCTTTTGTGGGTTCTAGAAAGCCTATTTCTCTGCTACTTCTAATCTAGTAGAAGGAAAAATGCTTAGAGCTCAAGATATACATCTGCCACTCCCTGGTAATGTGACTTTGGGGAGGGACATCACCTAACACGTCTATACTCATTGCCCACAAATGCACAAAAGTCCAGAGAGACGGTATAGAAAGGTCTGGGTCAGGGCTTTTTCTTGGTAAAATGATGGCAAGTATCCCCTGTAATTGGTTATAAAATAAAACTTTGTTCATGATATTTCTACTTAGATCAACAATAATTCATTAACCTACAATGTGTTGATTAATTATTCTTTACTCTTGGAGTTAATCTGAAATGCAGAGCCCAAATCACTCCACTTATCTGCAGTTCTAATTCTTGGTGACTTAATTGTTGCACAGCTTGCCCAGTGAACTGCTGCATGGTAATTAAGAAAATTGTTGTTTTGGATTGTTCCCGTCTCACTCCATGCTTTTGCATCTACCATTACACCAAATATTCTTTGTTCCTAATCTCTATCCCTGCAATAACACCCTCCACGAGGTGAATTTTAAAGTCTTAACTTTGTTGTAGCTGAAACAGCTGGCGGTTCAGGAAAATCCATTTCTTTTTCTCTCTGGACCAACTACACTATCTCTCTGCAACTCCTTTTCTTCCTCAGAGTTTGATGCAGCCGTGTGACTATTTTCTGGAGAATTAAATAGGAACAGAACTGGATGGCTTACGTGGACCTGCCACAACCCCTCTGTGTTGCTATTTCTCAATATGCCCCAAAACACATATGTTCGAAGGCTCCCAAGAATGTCAGAGCTCATGAAAGGAACCCGTATCCGTGAGTCAGCCTGATGCAAACAGCTTGGTTTTCTCCACCGAGAACAGATGTGCACTTACATTTGAGTGCACATAGGTGGCTCCATTTTTTTTCCACAAAATTTTGCTTATATTAACTATATATCCTAATTGTAAATACAGTTAGTAATATTTGCCCATCAAATATATAACACGGGGATAATATTCTCTACCCATCATTATCCTCATGTGAAGATGTGCTATTTCCTCAGGATTAATTAATTATTCTTCCTCAATGCCCTAAAAGAAATTCACCCACACAGATGTAACAGCCACTAAAACCATCACAGTGCTGTTTCCCGTTCACCCCTCTATTTGGCCAGTGAGATATATATTCACTAAGGATAGAAATATATATTCACGTATTTTTCCCATGTTGCAACTTCAGTTTCTTACTTAATGAATATCTGGGCAAGGGGTCAATAGACATCTCCTAAATGAGTGAGTGAATTGAATCACTATATTATATTTGACGCACTTTATTTGCTAATGTCCTTTTCAGCTTGTCAGCCTTTGGGACACCTATTCATTCACCATTCCCTAAGACTAAACCCGAGGGCTGACTGGACTTTCAACTTCAAAAAGACTTAAATTTTACGTTCTGTCTTCATCCTACCCTGCCCACATCTTTGTGTTACAACAATCATCATCATCTTATAGTACATGTTTGCCTCTACGTCTCTCCCAACAGATGGTGAAATAAAATAGGTATCAAATCGATTCCTGTCCAACAGATGGAGGAGGATACGTCACATTGTAGAAGACCTTGAAAACAGAGTTGGGGTAGAGGCAAAATCAGTGAATCAGTTGTTGAAATGTTCCTCGTAGGACAGAATTGCCTGATGCCTCAAAGCCAGGCCTGTCTGTTTGCAGTCACAAGTGTGGACGGCTGTGAGGTTGGGAGGAGAGAATTATGATGTTGGAGCATTTTGGTAAATAAACAACAGCAAGTGTGATGTGTGTTGATAAAATGAAAACAGGATAAGCCTGTAGCTCTGAGAGTGTAGTTTCTATGTGCTTTTAGGTTACTATTCTCATTGTAACCTAAAAGAATACACTTCATGGAAGGCATTATAAAAGTCTAAAATATTGCCATTTTCCTGACAATCCAGCATGACTGATTGAAAGATTTGTACATTTTAATGTGTTTCCTTTGACCAGTGATGACAGGAGGCCATGTGCTAATAATATATTAAACCTCCTGGACTCAGACATGTTGGCCAAGACCCAGGCTCTTGTAGCAGTGCCTGTGTTCCATATGGATAAAGACAAAGAATGGTTCTCTTGTGATTTAGCCTCAATCTGTCCATCTTTGATACATAAACAAAAAGTCAATATTCAAATGTGTAGGATTATATTATGGACATGTTTAACACTGGAAAGTTCAAATACTTAGGTGGATAAATCCACATCTGTTTATAGAGAATTAGACTGCTTGTGTTTCTTTGGGCTACTGTAACAAAATTTTATGATAGAAAAAAGTATATACAACAACAAAATATTTTCCTGGTTCTAGAAGCTAGAAGACCATGATCAAAGTGTTAGCAGGGCTGGGTTCTTCTGAGGCTTCTCCCCTTGGCTTGTGGACAGCTGTTTCCTTTCTGTGTCCCCATGTGATCATCCCCCTGGGGTGTCTGTGCTCTAATCTCCTCTCCTTACTAGGACACCAGTCAGACCAGACTGTGACCCACCCTGACAAGCTCATCTTAATTTAATCACCCCTTAAGGACACTATCTTAAATACAGTCGCATTCTGAGACTTCCACATATGAATTTTGAACACAATGTAGTCTTTACCATGGAAATAACTGAATTATCTACACAACAGCCTCAATAGGATTTGGAAGAAGGTTGGTTATCCCTGACCTATGAAATGTTTACAAGCTCTCTAATTAGACTAGGAAATGGATGAAAAAAATACCTATGTCCACGTATGTTGGACCATGGCTAATAATAGAAACTTTCTTTTTCTAATTAAATTGTTCTAATTTGTTGAACCAAAGAGTGAAAGGTGAAACACTGTTAGAAAAAGTACATATGGATTACATATAGTAATGGTAATTATAATGCCCAACTTTTTATTCCTTAGAATAAAAGGGAGTTCAAATTTTTATCATAAAGGAAAAGCTGTGTGAGTTTGATTTTTAATAAAGATCTTGATTATACACACAAATATGCCTGCTATAGTTGGTACTGAATTAAGATTGATGTATATTAAGTATTTACCAGAAAAAAAATAAATTAGTTTGGAAAGCATTGTTAGTCTTTTTTCATTAGTTGCTAAATTTTTCATTAAATTAGCATATATGCTAATGAAGTGGATTATTTATTCTTCTGAATGTTGCTGGTTATATATAAAAACATAATAAATAATAGCAATGGGTGGCACCTGTGGCTCAAAGGAGTAGGGCACCAGCCCCATATACCAGAGGTGGTGGATTCAAACCTGGCACTGGCCAAAAACTGCAAAAAATAGCATCATGCCAAAATTATGTGAAAAAGGAACTGTCTCAAATGCAAGATGGCGCTTACGAGCTAATGTTCCAAATGTGACTTTTACTTTATTTTCATTAATATCATTATTAGAGTTTTAAAACCTCTGTAACTTCTTTGGAATAGGCAAACCTTATTTTGGGTTTTCAATTAGTGTGAAAATGATGAACAGACTCATCACTCCCACTAAAAATCCCCAATACTCTCACTTATATAGCCATGCCCTTCCCCTAGCCCTGAATCTGGCAAGCACTGATTTTTATTCATTTTCAAACATGATGCACCCTGCCCTCTAATTTCCACTCTGCCCCTGAAGTATGTTCCACTCTGGTAAAGATCAGTAAACTCTGTAAAGAGCCAAATAATAGTTTCAGGTTTCATGAGCCACAAGTTCCCTGTAACAGATTTGCCATTGCAGCCATGGACATGCATAGACCAGTGGGTGTGGCCAAGTTCTAATATATTTTTATTTACAAAAATAAGTAACAGGTAAGATTTGGCCCATGGGTCATACTGAGACTATTTGTCCTCTAATCAACATTCTATGTTTAAAGTCTCCAATATTTATAGATTTTTTTAATTTTTATAAACAGAATATTTATAGTAATGTAATGTCAGAAAAATTAATAATATCACTATAGATTTTCAAATATACATTTTAATATGAATTTGGTTTTAAACAGTACAAATTATGGACATCCATTAGTATCTGTCTATATCAGGGATCGTCAAACTGCGGCCCGCAGGCCACATGAGGCGGTGTGATTGTATTTGTTCCCGTTTTATTTTTTTACTTCAAAAAAAGATGCACAGTGTGCATAGGAATTTGTTCATAGTTTTTGTTTTTATTTTAAACTATAGTCCAGCCCTCCAACGGTCTGAGGGACAGTGAATTGGCCCCCTGTTTAAAAAGTTTGAAGACGCCTGGTCTATATTCAGAGGTAAAGTGGAAATTTGATTTCCATGTAAAAATGTAATAGTATTTATTGATATCAGACCAAATTAATTTTATGAAAATACTGCCTCCCAAATCCCCTCCACTATGCACCCCTCCAATGCTTTTCTGAATTATAATATAAATATATATATTTTATTCTTCTTTTGAACCCAAAATAAATTTACTTATAACTATGTCGTATCTTCTCTAATACTCAAACTTACTTCCATTCACATTTTTAAAAATTGATTTATAATTGGTTTGTAATAAACTACACATAAAGGGTAGTGTTTGATAAATTTTGACATATGTATATAGTCATTACCCCTAAAATTTTCTGAATTTTCTTTTCTTTTTTTTTTACTCTTTGGGATTCATTGAGGGTGCAAAGAATTAGGCTATACAGATTGCGTTTGTTAGGTAAAGTTCCTCTTGTAATTGTGTTCTGTCCCCAAGAGTTGTGCCCTACAACATGACCCCCCATCTTCTTCCATCTGACCGTCCTTGATCCCTCATTCCCTTACCCCCCACCTTGCATTAGATCCTCCACTGAGTTCATATTAGAATAAAGTACATTGGATTCTTGCTTCTCCATTCTTGGGATGCTTTACTAAGAAGAATGTATTCCAACTCCATCCAGGTTAATACAAAAGATGTTAAGTCTCCATATTTTTTTTTGTTTGTTTGTTTGTTTGAGACAGAGGCTCACTACATCACCCTTGGTAGAGTGCCATGACATCACAGGTCACAACAACCTCAAATTCTTGGGTGATTCTCTTGCCTCAGCCTCCCAAGTAGCTGGGACTAGAGGTGCCTGCCACAACACCTGGCTATTCTTGTTGTTGTTGTTGTTGTAATACTTGTCATTGTTGTTTGGCAAGCCTAGGCTAGGTTTGAACCCACCATCCCCAGTGTATGTGGCTGAAGCCCTAGCTGCTGAGCTATAGGCACTGAGATGCAATCTCCCTCTTTTTTAATGGCTGAATAATATTCCATAGTATACCACAGCTTGTTAATCCTTTCCTGGATTGGTGGGCATTTAGGTTGTTTCCTCATTTTGGCAATCGTAAACAGTCTAGTGCAAATGTCTCTAGGATAAAATCTTTTTTTTCTTCTGGGTAGATGCCTAGTAATGGGATTGCAGGATCAAATATGAGGTCTAATTTGAGTCCTTAAGGATTTCTCATTCTCCTTCTAAAAATGTTGTATTCGAATTGTGGGAAGATGGCTGACTAGAAGCACCTTTCACCAGAGGCTCATGCCCAAAAGGAGAGATGTTGGACTGATGTGGATGGAAGCCGACTGTGAGGAGCTCTGCACTGAGGGGACTGTATGAGGAACACATCACCCAGGCTGAATCAAGCAGCAGAAAGAAGAAAGTGGAAGAAAAACAACGGTACAAACCCAGCTCCAGAGGAAGGTGGGTGGCCAGTCAGGCAGGGACAGGGTTCAAAAGTCTGCTCACCTTATCCCACAGGAGAGCAGTCACTAAGTTCCCAGTATTCCTTCATTATTGAAGTCCCACCACTGAGACGCCCATTCTTTCTGACACAAAAGACCAAATATTTTTTCTGCAATCCTGAGTACCCAGCTAGCCCTTCCCATACCCTAGTTCAGGCATCCTCAAACTTTTTAAACAGGGGGCCAATTCACTGTCCCTCAGACCCTTGGCGGGCCGGATTATAGTTTAAAAAAAAAAAGCTATGAACAAATTCCTATGCACACTGTACATATCTTATTTTGAAGTAAAAAACAAAACGGGAACAAATACAATTCACACCACTTCATGTGGCCTGCGGGCAGCAGTTTGAGGATGCCTGCCCTAGTTGCTGGAAGGATTGCTTCCTGTAGAGTCCAGAGTGTTTGATGAGCTCACTGAGAAACTCAAGAAGTCTGCTGGCCACCGAGATGCATCGTGAGAACAGTAGCCCAGCTTTCCAAACGTTGGTGGAGAGAGGGTGAACTATCCATCTCCAGCTCCTCAGGAATTCCAGGAAACTCGGTTTTTCTGCCCTTCAGGACAACCTCTGAGCTCCACTGGGCAGGCGGGGCCGGTGTTTAAATGACTTTGACTTGTGACTGAACTTTGGTCCCGCCCCCTCTGCCAGGTACAGCTCTCAGAGCTTGATTGGATGGACAGGCAGGTGTCTAAGTGACTTTGAACTGAACTTTGGACCTATAACTTCTGCCAGGAAAGGCTGAGCTCGATTGGGTGAGCAGGGCCAGGGTTTAAAGGACTTTGGACTGAACTTTGGATTTTTGGCCTCCACCAGGTGGAGTCTGTTTGAGCTCAATTGGGTGGGTGGGGCCAAGGTTTAAGTGACATTGGACTAAAATTTGGGCCTTGGGCCTCTACCAGACACGGCTCTCTGAGCTCAATCTGGTGGGCAAGGGCCAAGGCTTAAGCGACTTTGGACTGAACTTTGGATTAACACTCTCCACTGGGTGGAGGCTCTCTGAGCTCAAGTGAGTGGGCTGTGCCTGGTGCCTAAGCAACAAGTCTTATCTAAATTATCTAACCTGTGCCCCCTGCTGGGTGGCAGCTCCCTGAGCCTGACTGGGCAGGCAGAGCCTGGTGCCGGAATGACTTCGTCTGAGCTCTGGGTCTATGCTGTCTATAGAAGCTGCAATCCTCAGTGCTCAATTGGCTGGATGGTGCCCAGCACGTAAGCATCTCTCCTGAATGCTGGGCCAGCGCTGTCAGCTGGGCAGCCTCACGAGCTTGATTTTGTGGGCAGAGCCAGCTCCGACAGAATGACTTTGACAGGAACTCTGGGCCAGAACTGTCTACTGATTCTTGTCCCCCTAGAGACACTGTCTGGGGCTGTGAATTCACCACTTCTCTGCCTTTGTTAGTGCAGTGGGGGCGCTGCAAAGGTGAGGAGCAGACTCATCAGGGACCATCTATCAAGTCAACCAAAATAGCATAATTAACATAATAAAGAGAAGAAGAGGAAGAAGCTAAAAATATTCATGAGGAGGAATCAGCTGAAGAACTCTGGCAACATGAAAAATCAGAGCAAATCAATAACTCCTGGAGAGGTCAAAGAAAATACATCAGAGAATCTCACCCACACAGAAATTTCTGAAATATCAGAAATAGAATTGAGAATATGGATGGCAAATAAGATAACTAGAATGGAGGAAAAGATGGAAACAGAGAAGCAAAAAACAGTTCAGAAGTTGTCTCTAGAAATTAATGAATTCAAAGACAAAGTCACCAAGGATATGGACAGGATGAGGAAAGACATAGTAGAGCTCAAGGAATTGAAAAAGGTATTTGAGGATCTTCAAAATACAGTAGAGTCCCTCAGAAATAGAGTTCATCACTGTGAAAAAAGAATCTCAGATAAAGAAGACAAGACTTTTAAACTGTCCCAAGCATTCAAAGAGGCAGAAAAATGGAGCACTGGATAAAACATTTAAATTTAAGACATGAAACTATAAAAATTCCAGAAGAGAGTGTGGGGAAAATGCTGGAGGATATTGGCCTTGGAAAAAACTTTATGAGGAAGATCCCCTAGGAATTGCAGCAACATCAAAAATAAATAACTGGGATTTGATCCAGCTAAAAAGCATTTGCACAGTTAAGGGTACCACAAACAAAGCAAACAGCCATGAATCATTACTGTGAATAAAAATCTAACAATGCCTTGCTTGGCCAATATGGTCAATACTCCTAAGGTAGAGATAGCTCCTTTACATCTGAGAGGTCCATTGAGAGCGCCAGAGAGATTCAGATCTTCCAGAAGAGATACTGGAAGGAATATTGGGCAGAATACTGCAACACCGGGAAGAAAATCAAGGCCAGTGACATAATCAACAACACACATTAAAAATAATTTTTTTTTTTTTTGGCCGGGGCTGGGTTTGAACCTGCCACCTCCAGCATATGGGGCCAGCGCCCTACCCCTCTGAGCCACAGGCGCCACCCTAAAAACAATTTTTATCACGCCAGATGAATCCAGCACTGTTTTGTTTTTTTACTTTCACGTAAGTTACTTCACAATTTGTCATGAATCTTGATGATTCATCATTTGCTATTATAGAATGCCAAGTAAAAAACTGAGACCCAGCGTGTTATATTTTGAGGACTGCAGTGGATTCTAGAAGTAATGCAAGTGTTTCCAAATACTTAAAAAATATTTTAATGGCATTTAATAAAATAATATCAATCAATCATCACTGCCTTTTGCAAATCTATTAATTACTTGTCAAACATTATATATTCACTATGAGATAGGCTCGTGGCCGTGGCCAGATGTATAATATCTCTAAGTGATAAACAGAGTCACTATTAAATAAGAAACCAATTTTGATCTTTAATTCTCTCCCTCTTTCACTCTGAAGGGTATAGGAAACTTTGCACAAAACCATACCCTATTAATCCATAAATTTTAGGTTTGTTTTGCATAAGTGACCTTAGATTAAGTACATCTTGCTAAAAGTAGTCTATAAATAAGTACTTCCCTGCTGGAAAATGGCATTTGTGTGTTTGATCTTGAGTCTCTCATTATATGCTTGTGAGGTGACTGGATCAGGTTAATTTTCCTTATTTTCTACTATGCCATCAAGTAAAATGATCGAAAAGATTTCAGGCCTATTAACTCTTCCTCTCCCAACATAGCCAAATGGACTACTTTCAGACGACAGCCCCCACTTCTATCTTCATGTTTCATAGGAAAGCATATTCTACAAATGTCATTTAAAAAATAAATATTGATATGTTCCGTCATGACAATAATGACTCAGGAAACTTCTCCAGGAATTCTAACTAAATATACTAAGGAGATGCTTGATTATTATAGAATTATGAAAGAAGATGGTCTGGTATGAAATATAAAAGTTTGTGTGGTCTCTTTATTATCAAAATAATTTGTTCTTGATGCAATAGTGTCAGGTTATGTGTTCTCTTCCTAAAGGAGTGTTTTATATTATTTGTTTACACAACAAAGGCGATTAAGGTTAGTGAATTTCCACACAAGTAAATCATTATACATATTCCTTTTTAAGAGAAATCTGGTACCTTGTTCTTGTTATTAAAATCTTCTTTCTTAAATAAAGGGGGCTTGATAGCATAGGCTGTAATTTCAGTTACCTGTTGTATCTGTTGTTACATTGCCATTTGGTTTCTTCTCTTTCCTTAGAAATATGATAAAAACTTTCAGAAAGATTTGACATAAAAAGTTCAACATCAGTCTGATAATCTCTAACTCACACACAGGATATTAACAAAAGGCTCAGTAATGACGGAGTAAAATAAAAATCCATAAATTGTTGCCCACAGCAATGGTCAGGTGCCCGACCACCTTCCAGCTCCATGCCCCTTCCCTTGGGCGTCCTGCTTCTGGTCTTGGAGCTGCATGAAGGGAACGTTTCTCCCCTGCAAGTGGCAGGCACTGAGAGGTGGGGGCGACGCTGCTGAAGTTAGAGGCTTCCCTCAGATCTCCCCCACCCACCTGGGCGTCGCTTCCTCTGTCTCAGGGGCTCCTCCCACACTCATCTTTGACCTTGCCAGTCCTGGGTTTGGATGTCCCCCCACCTGACCATGTGTGGTTTCCGTTGGCTTGCCCCTCTCAGCCTGCTCTATGGAGGCGTAAGGTTGCCCCTGTCTTTCCAGCCCAACCTGCCGTCCCTCAGAAGGAAGGAGATTGGTGGGACTACACCTGTGGTGCATCTTACAAGGGTATATGTGAAACTTAGTAAATGTGGAATGTAAATGTCTTAGGACAATAACTAAGAAAATGCCAGGAACACTATGTTAACTAGTGTGATGAAAATGTGTCAAACGGTCTATAAAACCAATGTGTGGTGCCCCATGATCGCATTAATGTACACAGCTATGATTTAATAAAAAAAGAAAAATGAAGGCTTCCACTTTGCCGGCACCACCTGCCAGCTCAGCTCAGCTCAGTTCAGCTCAGCTCAGGGACAGCCCAGGAGGCGAGGGAGGAGCTGCTGCACATTTGCCTTATACTTGGCTATTTTCTCAGTCCTGGGACATTATTTAGTCTTCTTTCCTTTGTAATCCTTGCTGTTTAATCCCCTGTAAGTAACTAGTAATTATTTACATTAAAACTTCCCTGTTTGAATTTCTACATGGTTCTATGCCTGACCACCCTGATCAATGCCTTTCCTACAAGCGAAAATCTCTTTTCCTAGGAGGATAAACCAATGGCTAAAATTATTACAAGGATAAATTGAAGAGAAACAAATAGTCCTTAACTCTACTATGTGCATAATGTAGGGTTTGCTGTCTTCATGTCAGAGATCCTTTATTTTATTTTATTTTTTAAATTAAATCATAGCTGTGTACATTAATGCAATCATGGGATACAATGTGCTGGTTTTATATACAATCTGAGATATTTTCATCACAGTGGTTAACATAGACTTCATGGCCCCCTCTTAGTTATTGTGTTAAGACATTTATATTCTACATTTAGTAAGTTTCACATGTGCCCTTGTAAGATTCACCATAGTTGTGGTCCCACCAATTACCCTCCCTCCACCCATCCTCCCTCCTTCCCTCCCTTCTCTCTCCCCTTTCCCCATATTCTTGGGCTATAATTGGGTTATAGCTTCAGTGGTTCTCAACCTTCCTAATGTCCCAACATCAATACAGTTCCTCATGTTGTGGTGACCCCCAACCATAAAATTATTTCCATTGCTTGTGGTCTTGGAGCCGCATGAAGGGAACTTTTCTCCCCTGTGTGTGGCAGGCACTGAGCAGGGTGGGGGCAATGCCAAAAATAATTGTTGCTGAAAATAATTTTGTGGATGAGGTCATCACAACATGAGGAACTGTATTAAAGGGTCACGGCATTAGCAAGGTTGAGAACCACTAATCTAAATCATTAAAGAGCAAAAATAAGTTAGACAATATAGTACATAAAAATTTTGGAAGGATTTAAGTACAAAATCCTTTAAATAGTGTGAAAAGTGCTTCCCGACTTGGGGAAATTCATTTAATAAAGGGTCTCAAACCCTCAGTGTCAGGTATATTACGTTGCATTTAGTGTCGAGATTTTTATTTATGTGCTGGAATAAATATTCATGTGCTGGCAGTGTTCTTCCCTGCCTCCTCCTGTGATTCATTCCAGCAATTTTCTTTTCTTCTCTCTTGCCTCATCCTGTCCCCTTCCTTAGTAGGTTATTTAATCAACAAATCCACATGCAATGATCTTCCTGATCTTAACAGCGATTTAAGCTAATTTTCAAACCTATCTTTTGGGTTCTTTTTCCATTCCCAACTCCATTTCTCTGCTCTTTATCACAAAAGAAAAATTCTTTAAAATGTTATTTGTACAAATAGTCTCCATTCTCCCGTATCCCCACTCTTCTCCTCTCTAGAATTTACATGTGTGGGGCTTCCCTTCCTTGCCCATGACATCATCCATGAGCATGTTGCCAAAGCTACAAAGTTTATTACTCCCTCCTTTTGGAAGCATTTTCTACTTGGCCTATAACACAACATATTAAACTGAGTGCATGATTTTTCTCCTCGCCTGTGCCCACTCCTTCTCAGTCTGCTATTGGGATATCAGTCTGCTTTGCCAGATCGTAGCCGAGTGTGGGGCACACTCATTTCTGAGACTTCACTTCTTCTCATTTACAAGGTAAACATAGTTAGTTCTAGGCACCAGAAAGACTTGGATATGTTTGTACATCTTTGGTCTGGAACTTCCCTTGAAACTCCAGTCTTATGTTCTTGTCTTACTAAACATGACCTTTAGAGTTCTAGAAACATCTGTTTATGGACCTGGAGGGATCCTATCCCTATATCAACACATTGAGGAAAACATAAACTGAACTGTGAAGCATTCAGGGTCACATGGACTCTCCTTTCTAAGTCTACTCTGATACCTGGATAAACTGAACCGTGAAGCATTCAGGGTCACATGGACTCTCCTTTCTAAGTCTACTCTGATACCTGGCATTTGAAACTGCCACTGAACATCCAGAGCTATGAAATATCTGATAACTTGACTATCATTTAATTATACATTATGAATTTCATAAAACCCTATTAGGGATAATCATAGTCTTTCTGAATTCTGATGCTGGTTTATCAGTGGCCCAGGGGAACACATGCTCTTTATTTCTCAGACCCGCTGAATCAGCGGCAGTTCCCAAGGACCTGGAGCACTATTTTTATTAAGGAGGATAATCTAAAGACCTGAAGGAGCTAGGTCTCAGTTTTTATTTCTAACCTAATTCTAATTAAGCAGTATGGACTCAAAGAGATGTCCAGAAGTTCCATTAGAAGAAGTCTGCCCACGTCAAAAACAAAGTCAGCTTATGTTATTTAGCTAGTCCATGATTTCAGAATTTAAGTGTTAAAAGCATACTTATCTATGATGACTGACTCAAATTGTTCTTTCTCATACATAAAACATTTTTAATGCACCTATACCATTTCTTTACTTTATTCAGGGCTCCTGCCACCCTCTTAACTACATGATAAGGCATTTTGAGCCAGTTGTTGACATTTAATGGATTGATTTAGACAGTTACACTTTATTCTTCCTAGAAGTAAAAAAAAAAAAAAAAAAAAAGACAAATCCGATTTTTAATTCTGAATTCCGTATTTGGATGACGAACTCCAGGGGTATCATCTAGTTTCAATAGCAGGAGGTATAATTTATTTTCACAATAGTCATACACTGTTACATTGTCCAGACTTCCAAAGAACTCCAGGATGATTCTAAATTACCCATATCTGAACTTCACCAATTAGTTAATTAAAAGTAAGGTTTATGAATATCAATTGAGTCCTCAGTATCAAAACCCAAGTCAGACTGGCATTTACGTGGTGGTAGCTATGAACTTTTTAAAAGTGAATCAGGGAAATCTCTTGGATTTATTGTTTTTGGCCAAAATAAATAAATCTGCAGGGTGGTGCTAATTTATTCCATCCATATTCCCTTTCTTCCTGAATTCTTATGGATTTGTAACTGTAAAACTGAAGTTTAAACCTGTTTGACTTCAGATGTTTAACCTTATATCTCAGACCCTCAATTTCGGAAGAACACAGTATTACCAAACAACTTATAAGCAATTTTGCAGTATCAGTGACGTGTTTATGGAACCATAGTTGAGACTGATAAAGTATAATGTGCATATATGTGTGTGGGGGTGTGTGTGCATAACCACTAGGCAGATTTTTGAAAGAGAGATTCATGCTTTGCTCAGTATGGCTCTGCATGCCGCCAAGTGTGATAAGGAATGTGGGCCCACCAAGGCTTACTGTTTACAGCTCTAGATGGTTTTTTATTTTTTGTTTTTTCCAGAATGTGATGGGGGTACAAATGTTTTGGCTACAGCAATTGTTTTTGTGCAGCTTGAGTCAAAGTTGTAAGTGTGCCCATCCCTAAAGAGAGAACATTGTATTCATTATGTGCAATTTTACCCATTCCTTCTTCTCTCTTCCGGTCAGTTTTCAACCGTATTCCTTTTGATCCTTTGTGCTTGAAAAGACAGGGTACAGCAGTGGCTAAGGAGCCGTTCATTTTTGATGAAGATGCAGTTGAATGTGCATCTTCATTTTGAAGTTGAGGTTAGAGAGTTAATCATGGTCTTTTTGAACTTTAATTGACACATATATGTTTTATATATATGTTATTCTATATATATATGCATATATGTAGAGAGAGAGAGAGAACGTACAGAGAAGTATCTAACACAAACACTGATAAATGGTGGCTCTTATTATCGTCACTGTCAAAATCTGACTCCAGTATCCATTGTTCTCACTATCATGGGTTATTACAATAGTCTCCTATCTGGAGACATGATCACCAGTCTTGGTTTGTGAGATTTGCACTTGTGGACTTTATTTTATGTTTTGTGAGACTTAGTCTCTTCTATTACATTATAATAACTATAATAACTATTTGGGTGGTAGTTACACTTCTTTATTTAGACTTATACTCTATTTAAATGAATGCATATGTTGTGTAAATAGCTTTTCTTTCTAGAAATTGTAACTACTGCTTTCTACATCCCTTTTCTATCTGAACTATTTAGAGTTCACTGTAACAAAAATAGGACATTTACCTGAACTGATGTAATTTAATTTCACTTTTTATTGCTAACATCAAATAGCATTACTACAAATGTAGATAAGAAAGAATCAAGCTGATGCATCTAATAGAGTAAAATCTAGGTTTATACTTTTTTTTTATCTGACTTTGACATTTAGACCAATGTTTTCCATTTTATTTGCTATCTCTTAACTTATGTCAAAATTTAAAAAATTTCCATTCCATGTAGTCTATGAGATCCTCTAAGACATTAGTATGTCACTATTCCTTCTCTGTAGCTGAATAATGTTGGAATCAGTGAATATTAAATAGAAGATCAGAAATGTAGAAAGAGAAAAGACCTCAGAAACCATTAAATTTAATTCCCTTGTTTTACAAGGGAGAAAATTGAGTCCTAGAGAAATGACCTCTCAGAGCTTCTCAGAGATGTCTCTGTTCCAAGTGTGCAGCTCTCCTGATTACTCCTCCGTGACATTTCTGACTTTTCTCTCATTTTCAATTTTTACCTGTTGAAGATGTTGGGCAAGAGCCTGAGCTCATTCATCCACAGGCCAAGCGTCACTGGACCCAGTGCATGCTGACGGCTCTGAATGGAAATAGAATAGAACAGTAGCTCTTTTCAATATATTAGTCATTTTATTTACATTTCATGACCAGGATAACTATTCATTCATAATGTGGTTCTATGTCATCAACAGAAAAAAAGCCTATACTTAAAAATGCATATGCATGCAGAACTATATGTTTTTTTAATTGAGAAATATAAAATCCTATATTAATAGAAGAGTGAAATCAGAAATAAACATTACAAATCATCAACCTAGTCTTGCCCTTTACGACAGTAGTCTCATTTAAGAAATAAAGATGATATAATTTATGACATAGTTTAGAATAGGAACCAAAAAGATAAGTAGGAGGGAAAAAAGTCCTGGAGAGAAATAAACACAACGAAATAAAATGGCAACACTAAACTGACTAAAAGATACTCTAAATTCTCTGCTGAATTTCAAACAACAAAACTTCTTTAAGTGCATATACTCATAAAGCAATCTTAAATCCTATGTCTTCTAGTAACCATGAGATGCATTTCACATTCTCAATCTACTTAACAGTCTTGCTAATTAATTAACTTTAAAAAATGCTCTAAATTATAGGATGATATTAAGATTTTTCTACCAACATTTTAAATGTAAATAATAAAAGAAAAAAAGTATTGTTCCTCTTAATTCTTTCCCTGCTACGCACTGTGGTATTGCTAACAACCCAAAGCAATATTCATTCATTATCATCACTGCATTTTATTTAGGTTAATGAGTCCTCAGTGTATCGGAGCTACAGTGAAAAATAATTGTGAATCCTTGTTTCCAAAAGTTATCCATCTATCCAAACTTAATCTCAGTAGGTTTTGCTTTTAAATAAAGCTTTAGTGAACTCTTTAATTAAAATTTTAGAATAAAATAAGAGGAGGTTCCAAACTGATTATATTTAAAGGCTGTTGCTGTGTCTTTGCAGGTGGTAAAATGCTCAACACCATTCTCTACTACTCTTCACTACGTTCTTGTAGTTTGGGTTTTTTTTTTTCCTCCAAAATGTTTTGGAAACGTCACAGTGACTCCTAAAACACATCAATCAGCCCCATGAGTTTTCTCTGGGTTTTCCCTGATTGAATTAGAGTTGGTTCCCAGTGGTCTGATCCTGACATTTCAAAGCACTTGTTAAAATAAACTCTGGAATTAAAAGTATTCCTCCTCCCAGAGTTTTTCTGTTCCTGTTTTAAACAAGAAAATAAAGAGCTTGTTTTCCCTCATGAACTTCATACAATTGCGGCATCAAATTGTAACATGGATTTTTCATGGAGTTAGAGTATCTGCTGAGATAGGATAACTTACAACGATGCAATAAAAAAATCTGTCATTCTCTTTCCTCTGCTTGAAAAGAATCAATAATAGAGTGTGATGATTACAACAAAACCAATGTTCCATGCAAAGGGAAATTTGCATTTAGTTATGTCCCAGGTCGCGTCTTGTAATATCATTTTTTAATATTTTTATTGTAATAAAGCACAACACTATTTTGAGGACAGAAAACTGGGACCTGAGAAGAAGCCCAGACAGAGGGGCGGGTGGGATAAAACGTGCAAGGAATGCCAGCTTGGTCTCCCATCCTTCAAAGAGAAGTTGCAAAGGCCAGGAAAACTAGTGCTTTGCCATTAATTATTGACAAGACACCTTAAGAGGGTTGCCCCCACAAGATCTATTGATTTCTCATTTGGAGCAGACATATTTTATCTCCTGTGCCTCACCAGCTATTCTACCATTAGGGCTGCTGTCTAATTTGCTTTGGCTCTGGCAATGTTCAACCATCAAAACAAACATGTAGAATTATGGCTCATCTTCAAGGGATTCAGTTACTTTAAAAAACACTTCTCCACATAAATTTACTCAGAAAAATCTATGTTTTCAAGAGAGATGTGAAATCAGGAATGGATTTTCCTAAATGGTGCATGAAATTTTATGATTTAAATTTATATTTTTATACCTCAGAGTTGAAAATGCCAGTGCTTTCCCATCTTGCGCTAAAATACATGTGTGATTTATAGTTGCATGGGACAGGGGGCTGGATGCCAATATTGAACAAACTAGTGCCTGGGTGCACAAGGAATATTCTTTCTTAGTGTTACCAAAACTAAACAGAAAGAAATAAGTCTTTGTTTTAACTCAAGAAAGCGAGGCCATGCTCAGTACAAATGATGTGGAAACTGTCCTCCTGCTCCCTCTATGGCTGGTGCTCCTGACCACAGAGATCCGGATGCTTTGTGAACAGAAAGCTCGCTGAGTATCCTGCCTTTGCCCCTCTGCCGGTGTGTGAACTGTGTCTGTCAGAACATTCCCATGGCTGTTTCTCCCTTGTGTCTAAATGTGTCACAGTGGCATAACCCTCAAAATACAAAAGCAAAGGACAGAGGCAAGACATTGGTCTGTATGAATGCAGAAATCCTCACAGGGAGCCAGCAAAGCCTCTTGCAGGGAATGACTGGAGAAGACTCATCCTAGGATCGATGTGCATCAAGCTACAGGCTACTCAGAGATGCAAGGAATTTCAGACAGTGACACACACTATCCTTGAAACCAGGAACAACACGTAGCCTTATTTCCTGAAAGAAAAACATCACCCCGGAAATGACTTGAAATCATTAAAGGGACAACAAATGAGGGAAAATAAGAAGAAAGTAAGTTAGACTCTAGAATAGCATTTAAAACAAGACAAGAATAACTTGAAAATATGAAATCAAGAGGCAAACTATCACCTAAAAGTGACACAAAATCAGATAATTTCAGCTACCCCTATAACGATAAATGAAAATAAGGACTAGTTCTTGCAGAAGCGCTCCTTGGATATAATGGAAGAAAAATGAAAACATTTCTACTTCTGTGTATATGTATGTGTGTGCTTAAGAATTCATCTTGATTTAAGACAATTAATTGAGTACTAATAAAAATTACTCACATTTTTCTGTAAAAATAGTACTTAAAGACATCTTTCACTTCATAAAAATAACACTAAAACATCAAAATGATAAAGTTGTTTATAAAATGATTGGCAGTGGGGCGGCGCCTGTGGCTCAGTTGGTAAGACGCCGGCCCCATATACCGAGGGTGGCGGGTTCAAACCCAGCCCCGGCCAAACTGCAACCAAAAAAAATAGCCGGGCGTTGTGGCGGGTGCCTGTAGTCCCAGCTACTCAGGAGGCTGAGGCAAGAGAATCGCTTAAACTCAGGAGTTGGAGGTTGCTGTGAGCTGTGTGAGGCCACGACACTCTACCGAGGGCCATAGAGTGAGACTCTGTCTCTACAAAAAAAAAAAAAAAAATGATTGGCAGTGATATTTAAATCAGAAAAGCACAAATATTCTGAAAGATTTTTTTAAATGTTGCTTGAATGCTTGCTATAAGAGGCTTTTGTTTCCCAAAAAGGCAATTGAGCCCACTGCTCCTTCCTGGCAGCCCATCCAGCCACAGAGCTGAGGTGAGGCTGCCTTAAGACTAGAGCAGAAAGTGGGTCAGAGCTCTACACAGGAAATGACTTTGGTTTTCAAGAAATGAAATCATAGATTCCTTGGTGATCAAAATCAGAGATCTTTAAAATATTCTCTAAGAAACTAATATGTCAGCTCAACCAAAAAATAAAATAAAATAAAATAATAAACATGAAATATTTGAGCAATAAAATTAAATTGTATATTTTATACACATATGATAGATAATGCATATGTGGATATGTGCATATATATGGATATATACAGACAGAGAATAAATCCAACAGATAATAGTATCATTTCTTTTTTTTTTTTTTTTTTTGTGGTTTTTGGCTGGGGCTGGGTTTGAACCCGCCACCTCCAGCATATGGGATCGGCGCCCTACTCCTTGAGCCACAGGCGCCGCCCATAATAGTATCATTTCTGATCAAACATATGTTGTCAAAGAATTACCATCATACAGAGTATGTTCTTTCACTTTAAAGTCAGAAATAAAAGACACCTTTAAAAAGCCATGTCTATAAAGCATCTTAGATATTATAGATAACCCTTGGATTAAAAAAAAAAATAATTTTGAATTCTGGGAAGATGTCCAACTGGTAGCAACCCTCGGCAGAAGCTCCTGACCAGAGGGAAAAAAACTGGACAGAATCAGACTCTATGAAGCCAAAGCTTGGGAGCTGAACTAAGAAAGAAAGACATTTGGCAAGCTGTAACTCCAAGGAAGAGCATTCATGAAAACAAATTACAGGTACAAAGCCTACTGACTAGAGGACCGGAGACCCTTTCCCCAAGCAGGAGGCCCACTGCAGCCCTCTGTGAGCAAGCAGGGAACAAAAGACCTCTCATTTCACCTCACTGGAGGGAGCCACTAAACACCAGGTCTCTTTCTCAGGGAGGTACCACTTATGAACCTAGACACCACCCCATCAGGAATAAAATTGAGCAAATATTTGTCCCCACAATTCCAAACTCGCAATCTACCCTTCACCCCTTGCATGGTAGTCTAAAGTTCTGACCCCTGCAAAGCACAGAGTGTTTGGTCTTTTCCTGAGAGATCTGGGCAGAGTGTGGACCACCAACCATCAGGATGGAATCTGTGACTAGTGGGGAAAAAAATAGGGTGTGGGAAGAAGGGACACTTGGCAGGAGGAGGAACAGTTCCTTGGTTATGACTTTGCCCAGCCATGGTGGTGTTGACCCTCAGTTTGAGCTGTGTCTGGAGGGAGGGGTGCAGAACCCCCAGCTCTGATGGCCCCCACAGCAGGACAGTGGTTGCCTAGTGTGGACTGAGTTAGGAGGGCAGGGCTGGTCCCCAACCCCAGCTAGGCCGGGGAGCAGAGGCTTAACTGGTGTGGACTGAGACCTGCGGGCAAAGTGTGGTCCCCTGACTCTAACAGAGCCAGTGAACAGAGGCTTGCCGGGTGGGTACTGAGACTGGTGGGTGGGGGCATAGTCCCCTGACTCCATCTGTTCTGGCAAGCAGAGGTTTGCTGGGTGTGGACACAGACCATCGAGAAGGGGCATGATTCCCGCTCCAACTGGGCCTGTGAGGAGAGAAGTGGACATCAGTGTGGACTGAGTATGGCAGGAGGGGCCATGGATCCCTGGCTCCAAATGTGCTGTTGGAGACCCTTAGATTCCTCTCTGTTGGGCGGAGTTGGCATTGCCTGACACAATTTAATTGGAACTCGTGTCTTGGGCTGTCCACCCGGAGACACTCTGAGGTTGACCTTCAAAGTTCTGTAACAGAAAAGAACTGAAGGGTGGAGGCTAGGCACTACAGCTGTCTGTATCTCTTCATAGCCGAGATTTAAATCTAATACCGTGGCTTCTTAGGATAGGATAGAGGTTGGCTGATATCAAAACAGAGCTAGCTTGCACTTTATCACCAAGTAGGTCCTCAGAATTCTCAGCCAAAACTCTAAAAGGGGCCTTTGTAAGGTTGTAGGAGATAAGCCACAATTACAAAGCCTAGTGCTTTGGTAAGGGGCTGATTATCTCTACTACCTGGGAACCCTAATTCAGTCTCACCCTACCAGTTCAAATAACCAAATGGTGGAAAATAAACAAGGCACAGAACCAACAGAAGAACTCTGGCAACAAGAATTACCAAACTAGATCATCCCCCCACCCAAGGAATGACAAAGGAGATACAACTGAAGATGCCATGTATAAACAAATGGCTGAAATATCAGAAATCAAATTCAGAATATGGATGGCAAATAAGATGAATAGAATGGAAGAAATTTAGAAATTGAAATCCAAAGAGTAGTTCTAAAATTGTCTCAAAAAATTAATGAATTCAAAGACAAAGTCACCAAAGATATGGACATAATGATAAAAGAAATAGCAGAGCTCAAGAAAATGAAAAAGTTAGTTGAGGAGCTCTGAAATATAGTAGAATCCCTCAGCAATAGAGTTGACCAGGCAGAAGAAAGGATCTCTGAAACTGAGGACAAAGTTTTTGAACATTTCCAAACCCTCAAAGAGGCAGATAAATGGAGAGCAGAAACTGATTGTTCCCTGAGAAAGTTGTGGGATCACTCCAAAAATCAAATTCCTATTTGCCTTATAGGAATTCCTGAAGGAGAAGAAGATGGTTCCAAAGGTACAGATACTCGACTTCAAGAGATTATGGAGAAGAATTTCCCAAGCATTGCAAGAGATACAGAAATTCAGATAGTAGACAGTTTCAGAACCCCAGCAAGACTCAATCCAAATAAAGCATCTCCTAAACACATTGTGAATAATTCTGCCAAAGTTAAGATGAAGGAGAAAATTCTGTAAGCAGCCAGACCTAATAAACGCATTACCTACAAAGGGCGAAGTATCAGAATGCTTACAGATCTCTCAGCCAAAATGTTTCAAGCCAAAAGAGGATAGTCAGCGACCTTCAATCTCCAAAAAAAAAAAAAAAAAAAAACCGTTAGCCCAGGATCCTGTATCCAGTTAAACAGAGTTTCATTTGTGATGGAGAAATCAAATAATTTAACGACATAGACACGTTGAAAAAATTTGCCATAACTAAACCAGGTCTCCAGGATATTCTCAGACCCATCCTCCACAATGACCAGTATGATGCTCTACCACCAAAGTAAACTCACTCAGAAGCTTTTAATCAAATTCAAACTTCCACAGTGGTGAAAGGATTAAAAATGTCCACTGGATATCTGAAAATCATGGCACCCAAAATACAACTAGGATTATCAATTCTCTGGGTGGCACCTGTGGCTCAGTGAGAAAGGTGCTGGCCCCATATACCGAGGGTAGGGGGGTTAAACCTGGCCCCAGCCAAACTGCAACAAAAAAATAGCCGGGCATTTGGGTGAGCGCCTATAGTCTCAGCTACTCAGGAGGCTCAGGTAAGAGACTCTCCTAAGCCCAAGACCTGGAGGTTGCTGTGAGCTGTGATGCTATCGCCCTTTACTGAGGGCAATAAAGTGAGATTCTGTCTCTTAAAAAAAAAAAAAAAAAGGATTACCAATTCTCTCAATTAATGTGAATGGTTTAAATTATCTAAAGAGGCACAGGCTGGCTGAATGGACACATAAACTAAGACCAGTTATCTGCTGCATACAAAAATCTCATTTTACCTTAAAGCAGTAGTTCTCAAACTTTCTTATGCCACAAGCCTTTAATACAGTTCCTCATGTTGTGGTGACCCCCAATCATAAAATTATTTTCATTGTTACTTCATAACTATAATTTTGTTAGTGTTATGAATCATAATGTAAATATCTGACATGCAGGATGTATTTTCATTGGTCGTGACCTTACCTTAAAGGGTAAAAATAGACTCAGTTTGAAGGGATGGACTTCTATAATACAGGCAAATGGAAATCAGAAAAAGCAGGGGTTTCAAATTTAGTTGCAGATACAATTGGCTTTAAACCAACAAAGATAAAGAAAGATAAGGATGCTCACTATGTATTTGTCAAAGGAAACACCCAACATAAAGAAATTTCAATAATTAACATTTATGCACCCTACTAGAATGCTCCTCAATTTTAAAGCAAACCCTAATGGATATGAACAACTAGTACCTATCATATACAAACTTTTCCAAATATAATAGTTGGAACTATAATAGTTGGAGATTTTAACACTCTTTTGACAGTTTGGATAGATCCTCCAAGAAGAAACTAAAAGAAATATTAGATTTAAACCTGACCCTAGAACAAATGAACTTAACAGAGCTCTACAGAACATTTCATCCTAATAAAACTGAATATACATTCTTCTCATCAACCTGTGGATCATCATCCAAAATAGGTCATATCCTAGGACACAAGTCTAACCTCAGCAAATTTAAAAGAATAGAAATTATTCCTTGTATCTTTTTGGACCATCAAGGAATAAAAGATGAACTCACCAGCAACAGGAATCTTTTTACTCAAACAAAGTTGTGAAAACTAAATAATCATAAGCTGAATGATAGCTGGGTCAAAGACGAGATTAAGAAGGAAATCACCAAATTTGGGGAAACAAAATGTTAATGAACACAGAAATTATCAAAACCTGTTGCATACTGCAAAGGAGTACTAAGAGAGAAATTTATAGTATTGGAAGCCTTCATCAAAAAAATGGAAAGAGAGGAAACTAACAACTTAATGGATCATCACAAGCAACTGGAAAAGGAAGAACATCCCAACCCCAAAGCCAGCAGAAGAAAATAAATAAACAAAATTAGGATAGAATTAAATGAAATTGAAAACAAAATTGATTCAGAAGATCAACAAAAGAAAAAAATTGGCTTTTTGAAAAAATTAAGAAAATTGGTAAACCTTTGACCAACATAACCAGAAACAGAAAAGAGAAATCTCTAATATCATCTATCAGAAATGATGATAAAGGAGAAATAACAACAGACACCTCAGAAATTCAAAAAATCCTCAATGATTACTACAAAAATCTTTATTACCAGAAATATAAAAATCTGAAAGAAATGGACCAATACCTGCCACCTTCCTAGACTCAACCAGAAAGAATTTGAAATCTTGAATAGAACTATATTAATCACTGAAATAGCATAACCAATGTTAAATCTCTCCAAAAAAGAAAAGTCCAGGACCAGATGGCTTCACATCCAAATTCTATCAAACCTTTCAAGAGGAAATGGTACCTATATTATATAACCTTTTCCAAAGCGTAGAAAAAGAAGGAATATTTCACAACACATTCTATGAAGCAAATAGCACCCTGATCCCCAAACCAGGAAAGGAGCCAAAAAGAAAGAAAATTGTAGACCAATATCATTAATGAATTTCAATGCAAAAATATGCAAAAGATGTTAGAAAACAGAATTCAACAATACATCAAAAAAATGATACAACATGATCAAATTGATTTTATTCCAGGTTTACAGGGTTGGTTCAACATATGCAAACCTGTAATACACCACCATGAATAAAATATAAAACAAAGACCATATGATTCTCTCAATTGATGTAGAAAAAGCTTTTAATAATATCCAGCATCCTTTCTTTCATGATCAGAACACTTAAAAAAAATGGGCATAGAAGGGACATTTCTTAAACTGATAGAGGCCATCTACAGCAAACCGCAGACAATATCATACTGAATGTTGTAAAATTAAAAACATTTCCACTCAGATCAGGAACTAGATAAAGATGCCCATTATCTACACTGCAATTCAACATAGTAATGGAAGTGTTACCCATCCCAATCAGGCAAGAGAAGGCAATCAAGTTTATACAAATAGGGTCAGAGGAGACCAAACTCTCACTCTTCACTGATGATATGATCCTATACCTGGAAAATCCTAGGGACTCAACTACAAAACTCTTAGAAGTTATCAAGGAATGCAGCAGTGTCTCAGGTTACAAAATCAATACTTAAAAATCAGTAGCTTTTATATATGCGAACAATAATCAAGCTGGAAATATAGTCAAGGACTCTATTCCTTTTACCATAGTGCCAAAGAAGATGAAATATCTGGGAATTTACCTAACAAAGGACGTGAAAGATGTCTACAAACAGAATTATGAAACTCTGAGAAAAGAAATAGCTGAAGATGTTCACAAATGGAAAAACATACCATGCTCATGGCTGGGAAGAATCAACATTGTTAAAATATCCATACCACCCAAAGCAATCTACAGATTTAATGCAATCCCTATTAAAGCCCCATTGTCATACTTTAAAAAGCTTGAAAAAATAGTGCTTCATTTTATATGGAATCAGAAAAAAACTTGAATAGCCAATACATTACTCAGAAATAAAAACAAATCAGTAGGTATCAATTTGCCAGGCTATACTATAAATCTATAGTGATCAAGAAAGCATCGTACTAACACAGTAACAGAGAAGTACATGTACAGAACAGAATAGAGAACCAAGAGATGAACCCAGCTACTTATCGTCATTTGATCTTTGACAAGCCTATGAAAAATATTCAGTCAGGGGAAAGACTCCCTGTTTAACAAATGGTGCTGGGTAAACTGGATGGCCCTGTAGAAGACTGAAACTGGATCCTCACTTTTGACTTTAACAAAAATTAATTCCCACTGGACAAAAGATTTAAATTTAAGACATGAAACTATAAAAATACTAGAAGAGAGTGCAGGGAAAACACTTGAAGAAATCGGCCTGGGAGAATATTTTATGAGGAGGATCCCCCCAGGCAATTTTTGAAGCAACACCAAAAATGCGTTACTGGGATCTGATCAAACTAAAAAGCTTTTCAACAGCCAAAAGCATAGTAAGTAAAGCAAGCAGACAGCCCTCAGAATGGGAGATTTTTGCAGGTTATGTTCTGACAAGGTCTAATAACTAAAATCTACAGAGAACTCAAACTAATCAATAAGAAAAGAACAAATAACCCCATTTCTATGTGGGCAAGAGACTTGAACAGAAACTTCTCTGATGAAGAGAGTTGCATGGCCTACAAACACATGAAAAAATGTTCATCATCATTATCATCAGAGAAATGCAAATCGAAAAATGTTGCAGTCAGTTATGCAGTTAATTCTATTTCTTACATCTTAGATAGTATCACACTGATGTTTAAAAAAAGAATATAGAAAACCTTAGGCCCATCTTACTTTTAGACTTTAAATCATTAATAATGTATTTGTATTATTTGTACCTGACAGTGGATAGTTGAAAGAAGATTCAAGAAATGAATCTTCTAGTTTAATATCAGGAAATCAGTCAAGGAAAGTCAAAATCAACCTAAATCAACTCAGGAGTGAGAGATCACCCCTACAGCCCAACGTCCACCAATATTATTCGAAGGAGGCGTTTCTGAAGCAGTTCCCCTGCCCTACCCGTGTTTCCTCTGGAGAACAAGAGGAATGCTCTGGCCACCTTTCCCCTCACTCCTGCTCCTGAGGGCCTCCCCAGGCCCCTGCATGTGTGGCCTGCCCCCGGGGTGAATGCAGCTAGTTCTTCTTTCAATGGCCCTGGCCTTTCTGTGTCATCACTTAGGCACCTCCATAAATTAAATCACATGGGTACATTTGAATACACCGTGGCCTCCAAGCACAATGTATTTCTGCTTTGTAACACATCACATTCTCAATTTTACATATTTTGTATGACAATTCCTTTAATAGCTATATGCCCTACTAGACTGACTGCCTGTCAAATCTCATTTCTGCTCCTCACTTTATTCCGAACACTTAGCATAGTGCCTGCCATGTGGAGTATGGACACCAATTATTTTAAACAAATGTATAAATAAATGAATATGAAATAGCAGTAACGATGCTTTATGTCAAAACTTTTAAAATTCAGGAAATATTTGACCCAAACACAGCATTTATTTTTAGCTGTTTTCTTAATTAAACAAAAATGAGTGCAAATTAATCCATTAAAGAATCTACCAAGTAAGAAGATAGATTAGAAAGAAGAAAAACCAAGGAAACATGAAAAAGTAAAAAATAATGTTAAAATAATATCTTTAAAAATTGTAGACAATAAAAGAACACATGATTTAGAAATGATCACAATAATTCATTCTTTTTAAAATGGAAAAATCAATAAAATAGCCAAACTTCTAGCATATCTCAATAGTCTTAATTCTAAGATTTGTATTTTCTCACTAAAGAACTTTTTCAGGAGTCTGAGTGTTTGATGTAATTGCTATGTGTATTTAACTGATAATGCTTTATGTTTCCCTCCTCAATCGACTGTTTGAATGATAGTGTTCCTTAAAGTTGATGAGGTCTTTAATTGGAAGGTTGGGGAATCTGCCGTCTTCGGGTCACACATGTCTTTCTACATCCTTGAAGGTGGCCTTTTGATTGAATCTAAATTTTACAGAACAAATCCTTTTATTAAAAGTGGTGCAGCTGAGAAAGATGAAGTGTTCTTCCCTCCTTTGGTGCTTAAAGAATAATCTTCAAATCAGAAGGTCCCCCAGTCAGATTGTCCTTGGCCAAAAGTAGCTCTGAGCACAGCAACGCGGGCTTGCATTTCTCATTTGAGTGCTAGTTCCTGTTGTCACTAAGCTATTATTTTCAGATCTTCTTTCTGTATCTACCTAGTTTATAAAAGATAGTTTAAATTTGAGCATTTCAAAATGAATTTGGCACAATGTAACAGCATTAAAATAATGTGTCTAAAAAGAAGAAAATGCTGTTCAATTTTACACATTACTTAAGATAAAAATGTTTTGCTCCACGTGTACTCCAGATTCCTTCTAACAGTCAGACCCAAGTAAAAGAAATATGAAAGTTCTTCCTAGTAGTACTGATAAACTTTCAATACCTTAGCCTATCCTATTTATCAATTTTGCAAAAGAAAAGACACTGCACAAGATAAGTATATGATTTGAAGGAATAAGAAAATAGAATTTTCTATTCTGGAAAGTTATTAATGAAGTAAATTAATAATTTGACATAATTATCTAAAATAGTTCTTCTTTTGAGAAAGAACCTTAGGAACTTAAATTTTCACAGCACCATTGGAATTCCATAAAATTGTTTGACAAACACCAGTGTAGAGAAGGGACATCTTCCTCGTGATTCCTTGCAACTCAAGTGGGTCTGTGCCGTGAGATATTGAAATTCTCAGCTACCTCACAACCAGTGGTAGCTTCTTCCATGGCCCTGTAGGTGAGTTCTGACCCAGCCAGGCTGGTAGAAATGAAGAGTTTTGTTTTAACTGCGTCATCTTCTTATATATTGAAAGTATGACAAGAGAGCATGCAATAGGCAGACATAAAGAATGAAAGAAAGCACAGAACAGAAAATGGTTATTAATATGTGGGTTCAAGTGTCGACGTGTGTGTGCACACACACAGACACATACACACACACAGACACACACATAGACACACACATACAGACACACACACAGACACACACACACAGACACACACACAGAGAGACACACACACAGACACACACACACAGACACACACACAGACACACACACACAGACACACACATACAGACACACACACACACACAGACACACACACACAGAGACACACACACAGAGAGACACACACACACAGACACACACACAGACACACACACACAGACACACACACACACAGACACACACACACAGAGAGACACACACACAGAGACACACACACAGACACACACACAGAGACACACACACAGAGAGACACACACACAGACACACACACACAGACACACACACACAGAGAGACACACACACAGAGACACACACACAGACACACACACACAGACACACACACACAGAGACACACACACAGAGACACACACAGAGAGACACACACACACAGACACACACACACAGACACACACAGAGAGACACACACACACAGACACACACACACACAGACACACACACACAGAGAGACACACACACAGAGACACACACACAGACACACACACAGAGACACACACACAGAGAGACACACACACAGAGACACACACAGAGAGACACACACACACAGACACACACACAGAGACACACACACAGACACACACACACAGACACACACACACAGAGACACACACACACACAGACACACACACACAGACACACACACACAGAGACACACACACACACAGACACACACACACAGAGACACACACACACAGACACACACACACAGACACACACACACAGAGACACACACACACACAGACACACACACACAGACACACACACACAGAGACACACACACACAGACACACACACACAGAGACACACACACACAGACACACACACACAGAGACACACACACACACAGACACACACACAGACACACACACAGAGACACACAGAGACACACACACACACACACAGACACACACACACAGAGACACACACACACAGACACACACACACAGAGACACACACAGAGACACACACACAGACACACACACAGACACACACACACAGAGACACACACACACAGACACACACACACAGAGACACACACACACACACACAGACACACACACACAGTATGTAAAGAGGGTGCCACTTAGTTCTTTCCCCCTTCCAGAAGTTCTGGTGCTTTTTACTTCCTCTGCATTCCTTTACGTCTAATAATAATCTTATCTTACCACTAAAAATAAGAAGAAGAAGAAGAAAAGAAATAAATAGGGGGTGCCAAAAAAAGTATCACATTTTAAGAAGGGAAAAAACTATTAAAATTGTAATGCTCAATACACACCACTAACAAAAGATGAATTCAAGTGATGTTGAGCACCTCTTGTAATTGCAGATGTCAAATGTGACATGAATATTACAAATTTAATACTTTTTCCCTTTTTAAAATGCATATACATTTTTGACACCCTCTCTGCACACATATGTGTTTGTGTGAAGTCCACATAAAGTGTGCAAAAGACACATTCTCACACACGCAGCAAAGAGAAACCCTGGCTAGAATAAAGGCAATAATGAAACTAGAGAAACAGAGAACTTTCTTAGCAATCAGCTATAAACGGATTAAATAGATTAAAGATTGTGACCTTTGCCTGAGAAGCAGATACTCACATTTCAGGTGGGATAGCAGCACTCCAGTCCATGTACCAACTCGGCTGGTGCACAGAGTCTGGCCTGAGCTCATTATGAATAATTCATATCTCATCTATCTTTTGAAGAGGTGTTAAATTGCCCTTTTGACATGTCTGTGGTTTCTGAGGAATGTGTTCACACCTCATTATCACTTGGTGATGGACTCCTGAGAGAGTATGTAATTGTCTTGGAACCAAGGTCTTTGTCAGTATAGTAATGCACGATTTCAGGACAATATGACTTCCCTTTGTGACCACAAAGGTGAAAAATTTGCAGCAAAAGACAGGGTAATGATTATTTTTCCCATTTAACTTTCAGAGAAATTTCACTTTTCTCTAATATTTTTTTTCAATTAGAATTCACTTATTCTACCTCCCAGTATCTTCAAAACTAAACTTTTTGGAAAAAAAAAATAGATAGAAGGAAAACTATAATTGGTTTCTATAAAGTGGTCAAAAAGTACTACAGGATCTGTCTTTTCCAAATTGCATGCTTTCCCTCTACCATTCATTTATGAAACAATTATTTGAGCCCTTTACTCCTTTAAGTAATTTTCATATGTAATTTATTTTATTATAATGAAATTCTAGAAACCCAAAAAGGTAGAAATTCTTCCTCCCTTTATGGGCTAAAAATCTGTTTTCTCAAGATGAAGTAGCTAGTAAAGGGTGGATTGAGGCTTCTCTTCACAATGTGCTCTAAAACAAACGGGGACCGCCTCTGAGGGTCTTCTAGTCCCCAAATCAGCATGCTTCCTTCAGGAAAGTGCCACGTTCTCTTGAGAAGTCTCAATAGCAATATGTTTCGACCATTAAAGACACTTACCTATAAGCAAGTTTGGAGAGAGAAGTGAAAAGGCATTTATGGGAGCATGTTCAGCTGGGTATATGATTTTCTTTCTCTCTCTCTCTCTTGCAGTTTTTGTCTGGGGCTGGGTTTGAACCCACCGTCTCCAGTATATGGGGCCGGCGTCCTACTCCTTTGAGCCACAGGCGCCTCCCTGGGTATATGATTTTCTCAAGAAGGAATTGCCCACCATGTGGGCTCAGGGTGTGTGTTGTGTGATGGATCTAGGACATGAAGGGGGAAGCCAGGGGCAGAAGAGATGAAGGTGAGCTAGCTAGAAAGAGATGGCACTACTCCAAGTTAGACACAATACAAATTTGTCCAAAGGGTGTCGTGGGAGGAAAAGGAAAGAAGAATGGCATGGAGAATTATTTAGAAATTTCATGTCAATAAGTTTTGTGATGTAGTGCAGAGAGGATATAGGAATAGAAGGTGCCTCAACACCGCAACTCAGTGACTGGTGTTTCTACTTACTAAGAAAAATGCTAGGAAAGAACAGAGAGATGGTTAACATGGGTCACTGTGTGTTTGAATGTAAAGAGTTTGAATTAGGTCTATGGCTGCAGAGCTCAGAGTGATTTGGAACTGGTGATATAAATGTCAGTCATCAGAATATAAGTGGAAATGAAGCTATTCCCAACACAAGGAGCTCGCCTCCTGTAGATCCCGGGAAACCAGGGACAGCACTGGAGTGCTGGCAACTGAAGTCAGAGCCAACAATGTCTGCTCCATTTTACCACTGATTTATTTATTGGAATAAAGAAAAAAGGCCTCAGCATCTCCTATGGGCAAAGCATATGTCTAGATGTATGAAGATGGGGACTTCATCCCTTTCCTAAAGGAGTTTTATAATCCACTAAAGTCATTCATGTATTTAAATAATAGTTTTAGTCATTCATGCTGCAACATATTGATAATTGCTAGTGCATTCTAGAAATTAATATAGGAAATGAAGGATGAGTAGTTATATCAAAGACAATGACAACAATGACAAATTCTGACTCTCTAGATCAGAGGTCCTCAAACTATGGCCTGCGGGCCACATGTGGCGGTGTGATTGTATTTGTTCCTGTTTTGTTTTTTTACTTCAAAATAAGACATGTGCAGTGTGCATAGGAATTTGTTCATAGTTTTTTGGTTCTTTTTTAAAACTATAGTCGGGCCGTCCAACAGTCTGAGGGACAGTGAATTGGCCCCATGTTTAAAAAGTTTGAGGACGCCTGCTAGGTACTAAAACTCTAGTGGTTTAAAGACATGTTAAAACTAATAATAATAGCAACACATTTGCCTCATCAAAGGTACCTCCCAGGAGCTGCTGAGAAAAAAAAGAAGTTCATTTATCTGGTTGGAGAGATAGGGGTGTGTTTCCTAAGAGGAGCATTATTCAAATCTTATCTCCAGGCACATGAAAAGGTAAAAGCTAGGCGGTTTTTAACACTGAGCCTGTCCCAGTATTTATGCAATGCTTATTTAAATTATAAAATTTCAATTGCAATAAACAGCTCTGGGAATAGCTGATCCCTGGAATGCGTGCAATTCATTGGATAGACAGGCAGACACGCAGGGGAGGGAGGGCTGTAGGCACAAGTCAAAGGCTTATGGATGGAACAGTGAGTTTTTTCATTGTTAATAAAGCTACTACTCTAAGGAGTTAGAAGGCAATGATGACTCATAAAATGTTTTTTAACACAAAGACTTGCAGCCCCATATATATGCTTTCCACAGATAAATATGGTAGCAATATAAAAGTTTTATTTCTAAGGGGTGTCCAGAAAAGGTAAAATAAAGACTTGATCATGAAGAAAGACTGGATCATGAAGATTGGATCATAAAGAAAGACCAGTCAGTGTTGTTTGCTGGGGAGACAGTGACAATATTTGATTCTTCCAATCTCAATCACGTTTACATCAGTCACTCTATTTGTTTACTTAGTTTATCTTTCAACCTCAGTGAGATTTTCGTGTAGTTCCATCCACTTTTCTCTGTACGTCAGCTCCTTCATTACTGAGATCCTTTTCTGTTACGCCCCTGGATGTACACCAGAAGGAACGGGACGAGTCTGCACCTTCCACAGCTGTCCTGGAGACCGTCGGATTTGAGACGATGGTGCTGTGGTTCAGTTCGACAGAAGATAAAAAGATCAGTGACCACGTTTTTTCCTGAGATATATGAAGGACTTGACTTTTTTTAGACCATTCTATTCATTAAACAGCCATGATAAGCTCATCGATACAGCAGGAAATCATAGTCTCAAAAGAGAAAGTAGAAATTTCTTAGCATCTGAATGATTAAACGGCATTTTTATGATATATTCTACTTTATATTTTAAACTCCTATACTCATAAGAATGGGTGAGCTACTTACTGAATAGGTGCCTATGTTTCCAGGTAAAGAAGCAAACATCTTGAGAAGTTTTTTGCTTAAAGAGAAATAAAAGTTAATGGCAGAGGCCTAGCATGGAGGCACATGGCTGCCTTTCCAGCACTTTGAGAGGCCAAGGCAGGAGGATCTCTTGAGCCAGAATCCAAGACCAACCTGAGCAACATAGCAAGATCCCTGTCTCTACAAAAATTACCCGGGTGTGATAGTGCACACCTGCAGTCTCAACTACTTGGGTGACTGAGGCAGGAGAATCACTGAAGTCCAGGAGTTTGAGGTTGCTGTGAGCTGTGACAAACCCACTTTACTCCAGCTGGGACAACAAAGCAGAAGTCAAGGAACTAAAAGTTATATTTTCTTCACAATCTTTGCTAGATTCATAATAGTTATTATGCAACAAACAAGTTGTAGTGACACATAGAAATAGGACCCACCATTTTTAATTTATAAAAAGGAGCTGTAGTTACTGTAGGTTACATAACTTGGAATCATAAAACTTCAGTGTTAGAAAAGATTTTAATGTTAACATAACCCAATTTCCACAATGCTATCTGGCAATTCTACGTTGATATTGCTTTTCAGGCAATTCTATGTGGAAATCATTTTGGAATTGATTACAAACATTTAAGTTAAGCAACCAAACCCAATTTAAAAGCTATTATATTTTCCAGACATTTCTGAATTCAGTGACATCATTTGTAAATGGCTAGCACCATAATGAAAAGGCTACTATCTCCAAAAAATACTTTAAATCTAACTTTGTCAGGCATACCTGAAAGTTTAGAGGTTGAGAAACTTTACTCTAATAAATTTCAGATTAAAGAAGGGAGTAAAACAGCTGTTTCATTTGCCAACATTTGCAAGGAGTAATTGGTCCCATTGTGACACCAGTTGTCCTCCAATAAACAATTGTTCAAAGCTTTTGTTAAAGAAAAGCATAATAAATAATTTGTAGGTAAGCATGAGAACTGTGCGGTTTTGAGGAAGCTGGGAGAGGTGGTATATCTTGCCTCAGGTAGTCCTGCGGATAGAAAATGGGTCATATTATGCTGATCACAGTGGACATTAATGTGGTGTTGATAACAGAACATAATGCAGGCTCCTAAGAGTGAGTTATTTACCTAGTCACAAAATACTTATTAAACATCTTGTTGGAGGTAAGGTGAATGGCCAGGAGTGCAGCAGTAGCAAGACAGCACTGGTCTCTGCCATCATTAAACTTATACTTTAATTAGGAACACAGAGAGATGCATAACAAAATCAACATGGATAATTAAAACATTTTGGTGGCTTCCGTTTGTCTTTAGGGTAAAAAAAATCAACATATTTAATGTCACCCTAAATAACCTTATTTGTATTTGATAAACTTGCCTCAAGTACCATGTGACGAATATGTTTGACAGCCATGACTTTCAAATGACAGCATTTCACATACAATGACTTTCAAAAGGAGATGACAGTCATGTGAACTCAGTTATTGGCAATTTTCTTGAGAAATGGACAGACTTAGCCATGCTGAAAAGTAAAAGCAGCAGCATTTGGGGTCTCATCTTGGGTGCTGGCTAATTTTTATTTTATGTTATTTTATCTTATTTTATTTTTTTGAGATAGAGTCCTAAACTCTGTCACCCTGGGTAGAGTGCCATGGCGTCCTAGCTCATAATAACCTCAAAATCCTGGGCTCAAGTGATCTTGCATCAGTTTTTCTATTTTTAGTACAGATGGGGTCTTGCTTTTGCTCAAGCTGGTCTCAAATTCCTGAGTTCAAAAAATCCACTTGCCTTGGCCTCCTGAAGCCTGTGTTAGGATTACTGGTGTGAGCACCCCCCATGTCCCTTTGTTGTTTATTTTAAATGAAATAAAGGTAATTGGTAATTATTAGTGGGCTGAGGGATTACTTGACTCTTTAAGGTGGTTCTCCTGAACCAGGAAACTTATAATACAATAAAAAAACACAAACAAATTTTCAAATGCATTCATAGTAGTCCTTAGTACATTGTCAATAGTTTTCAGATATGTACAATTTCAACCCAATGTTTTTTATGAGTAAATTTGACTATTCTAGATTGATTTTTTTCCTTTTTTTATTGTTAAATCATAGCTGTGTACATTAGTGCAATCAAGGGGTACAATGTGCTGGTTTCATATACAATCTGAAATATTCTCATCAAACTGTTCAATGTAGCCTTCATGGCATTTTTTAGTTATTGTATATAGACATTTGTATTCTGCATTTAGTAGGTTTCGCCTGTACCCATTCTAAGATGCACCATAGGTGCGGCCCCACCCATTACCCTCCCTCCACCCTGACTTTCCCCCTCCCTTCCCTCCCTCCTGGGAGCTCAGTCCCCAGGTCTTCAAAACCAGGAGCTTCTCTTACTGGTGGGTGGTGTCAGACACATCATGAGCCTCCTGTGGTTATTTATTGTAAGGCTTAACAAAATTAACTCACAGCCTGACTTACAGGATTTACAGCAGCGCTGTTTGTAGAAAAAGGATATGAGCCACCTATGTAATTTTCATTTACCAGATTTTTTTTTTCTGTCCTGTTTGGTCCTGCAGAGTTTTCCTTGCCTTGGAAAAAATCTTGACTTTCATCACTTCCCAGAATGCTTCTTAGGCTTGTGATACAGCTTCTATTGAAGGCATCTTAAAATTCCATAACATGTCTTTCTTGTATATTTCAGAAGCTAGATGAAAAGGGCAGAGCTTAATACTGTCAACACTGGCTGACTTTTAAGAAAGACAATGGGAACTAGAAAATAGTGGATGGGAAGCTTCAAGTGGGGTGGGGGCACTCAGACCAGAGAAGTGGGAGATCTTTGTCTGAAAGCAAAGCATAGCATCTCTCTTGAGGGTTTCTTCTTACATTGACACATGGATAAACTTAAAGAACAAAATAGTAATGGTGTTGAAGGGTTATAATAAAGTGAATAAGAAAAATTGGGGAAAAGAGGGAGGGAGAGGTAAAGAGAGAAGAGGAGAAGGGGGGGACAAAGATAAGCTCAAAGGTGAAATACAAGACAAAGGTAAGAAAGAGAAAGCGGGAGGAAGGTGAGAGAGAGAGAGAGGGAACAAAGATAAACTCCCATTTACAGACGTTTGTGAGTCTCTGAACAGAAGAACATTGACCATATCAAACAAATTATTAATTTTCAACTTTTCCAAAGAAATAAATACTTCAGGCAAGGATCACTTACGAACACCATAACCCCTGGGTGAATAACTATTGAAGAATAGATTATCAAGACATTTTCAAAGTACCACTGCAATTAACAATGGAGGAGGAAAATGCCTCTGCCGTAGTCCTCTTGACCTGCTGTAACAAAATGCCTTAGATCATAGAGGTTTTAAGCAATAGAAATTTATTTTCTCACGGCTCTGGAGGCCAGAAGTCCAAGATCAAGGTTCCAGCACAGCTGGGCTGACTTCTCACTGTGTGCTCACATGGAAAAGACAGGGGAGCAGAGATCTGATGTCTCTCTTCACAGGAGCATAAACCCCATTTTATCTTCATTAATTCCTTAGAGGCCCTGTCCCCAAATACAACCCCACTGAGAGTTAGGGCTTTAACATATAAATTCTGTTTGGGGAACATAGCAAAAACATTTGGCCTATCAATTACCTCTCAAGTGGGAAGATCTAAAGACCACCATGTTCCCCATCTCAACTTGATGAAGTTAGTGTCAACAGTTTGATACTGTCTGACATTATGTAAAAAGAATTATGCAATATGAACTATTTCATGGGCTTATCCGGAATGTTGACCCTGAAGTTATTTATGAGGTCAAATACACAGGTAGATTCCCTGGACTATTCAAAAGTATCTCTGCTGTCGAAGGAGGCTGAAGGAATTTGAAAAATAAATACGCTACAGTCATGAACCTAAAGCAAGATGTGTTACCCGTTTGCATCCTTAGGAAACCGAATCTGAAGATGATAGCACAAGAGGATACTGAGGAGTGGTTTGTTAGGTCAAGAATAATTTTCAGTGAGGGCATCAGTCTGGAATATTTCTGGCAGATAGGGGGACTGCTGGGCCAGTTTTAATTTTTTAAGGTACTGTTCACATATGAAAATATAAAATACTCTGGCTCGGAGCCCGTGGCTCAGTGGTTAGGGTGCCAGCCACATACACCAAGACTGGTGGGTCTGAACCCAGCCCAGGCCTGCCAAACAACATTGACAACTACAACAAAAAAATAGCTGGGCATTGTGGCAGGCACCTGTACTCCCAGCTACTTGGGAGGCTGAGGCAAGAGAATCACTTAAACCCAAGAGTTTGAGGTTGCTGTGAGCTGTGACGCGATGACACTCTACTGAGGGTGACATAGTGATATTGTCTCAAGAAAACAGAAAGGAAAAGAAAAGAAAAAAGAACATATAAAACATTCTCACCCTCTCTTGAAACAGTTTATTTTCTAATGTTTTTTAAAATGGTCTCTGAGATTGAGAGACATCCTTTAAACCACAAATGGGGATCTGAGCAGCAGGTCAAAATTCCCACGACAATGCACACAACTTGATTTCATTATAAATTATACAATTTATTTTTTATAATTTAGGAATTGTTTGGAGCATCTTGGAATATTTTAATATAGGTGGCACATAAATACGAAAGTATTATTAATGTGTTAATTTCACTTTGATAGCTGGCATAGTGATCATATGCATTCTTATTTTTAGGGGACTCAGAATTAATTTAAAGTCGCAAATGTGGCAAAATGTCAGAAGAATAACACTTTGGAATTTCGAGTCTTCTCCAACGCATTGACTCTCACTCGCTAAGGAGTATCCTGATTCTGAGCCTTTCTGCCTCCTGGCATTTTCTGTTTCATTACTCTTTATTCCTCCAGAGAGATTGATTTGATTTTTTAATTGAAAACATGTGTTTATAAATGTCAACTTGCTGCTAATCAATACACATATTTCATACGAAATATATGAATTAAACATTAAATCATGGCATGGTTTTTGTCTCAGAAATATACTGTTTAGGAGAGTGGCCATTAAAATCAAACAACTTTTCCATGACTTAGCAGTTATGAATTGGGCTGCAATAAACATTCCAGTACAAATATCTTTGTTATAATGTGATTTTTGGTCTTCTGGGTATATACCTAGTAGAGGAATTATAGGATTGAATGGCAGATCTATTTTTAGATCTCTAAGTGTTCTCCAAACATCTTTCCAAAAGGAATGTATTAATTTACATTCCCACCAGCAGTGTAGAAGTGTTCCCTTTTCTCCACATCAATGCCAACATCTCTGGTGTTGGGATTTTGTGATATGGGCTAATCTTCCTGGATTTAGATGATATCTCAAAGTAATTTTGATTTGCATTTCTCTGACAATTAAAGATGATGAGCATTTTTTCATGTGTCTGTAGGCCATGCGCCTGTCTTCTTCAGAGAAGTTTCTCTTCAAGTCTCTTGCCCAGCCTGCAATGGGATCATTTGTTCTTTTCTTGCTTATACGTTTGAGTTCTCTGTGGATTCTGGTTATTAAACCTTTGTCGGAGGCATAATCTGGAAATATCTTCTCCCATTCTGAGGACTGTTTGCGTGCTTTACTTACTGTGTTCTTGGCTGTGCAGAAGCTTTTTAGTTTGATCGGGTCCCAGTAGCGTATTTTTGAAGCTGCTTCAATTGCCCGGGGGTTGTCCTCCTCATAAAATACTCGCCCAGACCGATTTCTTCAAGGCTTTTCCCTGCACTCTCTTCTAGTATTTTTATAGTTTCATGTCTTAAGTTTAAATCTTTAATCCAGTGAGAGTCTATCTTATTTAATGGTGAAAGGTGTGGGTCCAGTTTCAGTCTTCTGCAGGTTGCCAGCCAGTTCACCCAGCACCATTTATTAAATAGGAAATCTTTTCCCCACTGAATGTTTTTAATTGGTTTGTCAAAGATCAAATAACAGTAAGTAGCTGGATTCATCTCTTGGTTCTCTATTCTGTTTCAGACATCTATTCTCTGTTTTTGTGCCAGTACCATGCTGTTTTGATCACTATCAATTTTTTTTTTTTTTTATTGTTGGGGATTCATTGAGGGTACAATAAGCCAGTTACACTGATTGCATTTGTTAGGTAAAGTCCCTCTTGCAATCATGTCTTGCCCCCATAAAGTGTGACACACACTAAGGCCCCACCCCCCTCCCTCCATCCCTCTTTCTGCTTCCCCCCCATAACCTTAATTGTCATTAATTGTCCTCATATCAAGATTGAGTACATAGGATTCATGCTTCTCCATTCTTGTGATGCTTTACTAAGAATAATGGCTTCCACTTCCATCTAGGTTAATACAAAGGATGTAAAGTCTCCATTTTTTTTAATGGCTGAATAGTATTCCATGGTATACATATACCACAGCTTGTTAATCCATTCCTGGGTTGGTGGCCATTTAGGCTGTTTCCACATTTTGGCGATTGTCAATTGAGCTGCAATAAACAGTCTAGTACAAGTGTCCTTATGATAAAAGGATTTCTTTCCTTCTGGGTAGATGCCCAGTAATGGGATTGCAGGATCAAATGGGAGGTCTAGGTTCAGTGCTTTGAGGTTTCTCCATACTTCCTTCCAGAAAGGTTGTACTAGTTTGCAGTCCCACCAGCAGTGTAAAAGTGTTCCCTTTTCTCCACATCCACGCCAGCATCTGCAGTTTTGAGATTTTGTGATGTGGGCCATTCTCACTGAGGTTAGATGATATCTCAGGGATGTTTTGATTTGCATTTCTCTAATATATAGAGATGATGAACATTTTTTCATGTGTTTGTTAGCCATTCGTCTGTCGTCTTTAGAGAAAGTTCTATTCATGTCTCTTGCCCATTGATATAAGGGATTGTTGGCTTTTTTCATGTGGATTAATTTGAGTTCTCTATAGATCCTGGTTATCAAGCTTTTGTCTGATTGAAAATATGAAAATATCCTTTCCCATTGTGTGGGTTGTCTCTTTGCTTTGGTTATTGTCTCCTTAGCTGTACAGTGGTCAAGACATCATGGTACTGGCACAAAAACAGAGACATAGAAACTTGGAATCGAATTGAACACCAAGAAATGAAACTAACATCTTACAACCACCTAATCTTCGATAAACCAAACAAGAACTTACCTTGGGGGAAAGACTCCCTATTCAATAAATGGTGTTGGGAGAACTGGATGTCTACATGTAAAAGACTGAAACTGGACCCACACCTTTCCCCACTCACAAAAATTGATTCAAGATGGATAAAGGACTTAAATTTAAGGCATGAAACAATAAAAATCCTCAAAGAAAGCATAGGAAAAACACTGGAAGATATTGGCCTGGGGGAAGACTTCATGAAGAAGACTGCCATGGCAATTGCAACAACAACAAAAATAAACAAATGGGATCACTATCAATTTATAGTATATCTGAGGTCTGATAGCGTGATTCCTCCTGCTTTGTTTTTATATCTGAGTAATGTCTTGGCTATTAGTTAATTGTCATTGGGTCAGAGAGACAAAAATAGATCCTTTGGGGTGTAGTACTCAAGAAATATTAGCCTAATGGAAGTCACACAGATTTTCTCTGCGTTATTCTAAAAGTTGTGATATTGTAAGGTCTTGCATTTAGATTTTGATCTATTGTAAATTATTTTTACCATGAAGTTCTTTTTAATGTTCACTATTTTGTGCATCCATACCGCTTGCTCCTAAGTCATTTGCTGGAAACACTACCCTTTCTCCCAACTTGCTTTTGTATTTTTGTCAAAAGTCAATTGTCTATGTTTGTGTGGGTATGCTTTTTGTGTTCCTTATTCTGTTCCTTTCATGGACTCATTTCCCTTTTCTTCCCTGGTGATCACCGTCCTTTATGACATCTGGGGCTTGAAAACAATTACTTTATATTTCATGTGTATTTTTTATTTGTAAATCTTTTTTTTTTCTTTCCTGCTTTATTTCTTGCACAGTGAAACCAATATTGAAATAAACTTTGAACATTCATGGTGTAAAATGACAGTCCTCTGAGGAAAAGCAATCTGAAGGACTTAAGTTGGGGAAGTTTCTATACTCCCAACCTTGAATCTTTGAAGGTGGCTGGGATGGCTGATGAAATAAGGCAGAGGTTCTCCTGTTCCTTTTTCAGTGGGCTAGGGCTCAGCACAGCTGTGGGAGGGTCACCTGTTGGGGCATCCCCAGCTGAGAGTAAGGAAAGTTCTGTTGAGCTGTGTTGGCTTGACACCATTGCTGTCACTAAAGATTGATTTTGATTGAAACCAAGTATTGGACTTGAAGTAAAGAGATTTGGACATAGTAACTTTCCATCACCTACATTTACAGGAGAAGTGATTCTCCCACCCACAATAAGAGCAGCAATAGCTGTCCTGCTTGAATCCAGAACTTTTGGAAGATCAAATGAGTGTGATTATGTAACATCTACTGAATTGTAGCTTATTATGTATTAAAAGGTCAGGGTGAGAATGGTGATGAATAAGAAGATCAAGAAAGTGAGGGCGGTGCCTGTGGCTCAAAGGGGTAGGGTGTTGGCCCCAAATGCCAGTGGTGGTGGATTCAAACCCAGCCCCGGGCCAGAAACTGAAAAAAAAAAAAGAAGAAGAAGCAAATAATAAAAGCGATTTGCAGTCTAGTCATCATAGGAAAGGAATTTCTGTGAACCTTGCCTGTCACTCTATGTGTCTGCTTTTATGAAACATCTAAGATATTTCCAACCACTCTGTAACATCAAAGCCATTTTTCAGTTTAATGATAAACTTAATGTTATTTTAATAGCTGGTTGTCATATAACTTATATGTATTTAAGGGATAGAATAAATTCCGTGGAAATTAAAGAAAATGTGATGAGAAAAAAATGCTCTATTGTTTATAGAAAATCCAAAATATCCGCAAAAAGACATAAAAACCAAAAACAGAAGGAGCATTTTTGTTTCTGTGGTGAAGAAGATATCAAAAGCCAGAGAAGCTGAAGATAAAAGTTATCTCATAAACACAATAAAGACACGGAGATTTGGAATCATTTTGGAAGAGCCAATTCTTTTGAAAATTCAATCAGGGAAGAATAACCATCCTCAGCTTTTACAAAGAGAGAAATTAAGAATTTTATTAATAGATTGCAATGGCTCACAAGTAATAATGTTAGAATATTTTTTTTTCTCAGGTGTAACTAACTCTTGAGATACTCCTTAAATTATTGAATTATACTGAGATTTCTCACCTTCTAAGGACAGAGATACAAGTTCTGGAAAGAAAAATATCATCACATAGATTTAAAATTTGCATGGCTTTCAAGAAATCCTCACTTACTTTCCTTTTAATAGAATCAAAACCACCCATATGTTAAAAAAGAAGGTACGTCTTATTTTCCTTGAAACACATCAATAGCAGAAATGTATTTCTATGTGGGCTCATTTATTAGAACCTAACATAAAATGGGCATTTAATAAAAATAGAAGTTAGGAAAACTAAGAATAATATTTTATGTTTTCTAGGCTAATGATTCTTGCAGACTTGTCTGACTTCTTAAAAACCAGACTATGCAAATAATTAAGTATAGCGTAAACCTATCCTTGGATTATTATTATTTTTTAATTACAACTGAATGTCAGACAGCATTCTGACTAAATATGTTCTGACTAAATATGGAATTTTATTGTTTCCTTTCCTTGATATGAAATGTGAACTTTTATTTTAAAATGCTACGATATTAAGTAAAATAGATGTTCAAACCCTCTGTGAGTGTAACCTAATCATGGCCCCAGGAATTAAGTATAAATGTACTCAAAATACTGTTCATCACTTCTTGTCTGTCAGTGTTTTTCAGACTTTAATTTAAATATCCTTAACTGGGATGTTTGATTTCTATGTTGTTATAGAAGGAATGTTGATGTCTCCCCAAATTCATATGTTAAAACCTAGACTCCAACATGATAACATTAGGAGGTGGTTTCTTCGGGTGATAATTAGGCCATAGGGTGGAGCCCTCATGTATGCGATTAGTGCCCTTGTAAAAGAGACCAAGGAAATCGGCTGCCTTCTCCACCAGGTGAGGACATAGGAAGAAAAGCCATCTGTGAACCAGGGGGCAGGCCCTCACTAGACACCAAACCTGCCAGCGGCTGCATCTAGGACTTCTCAGCCTCCAGAACTGTGGGAAGTAACAGTGTTTATAAGCTACTGCTCTGTGGTAACTGACCTATATCTGCTTTGAACCACTGTTTTGATGATCCTGAAACACAAAAGGTATTTACAACAAATCAATTCCCTTTCTCCTTTTGGTGAAAAAAGAAAAAAAGATAGAAATACGGTATAACTAAATAGCCTAAGAGCCTGAAAGAGAAGAGCCATCCAGTGCCAATGTTTCCCTAGTAGTTATGCCTTGCAGAATAGATAAAGAATTAAGAGATTATTTCTCATTATTATACCTAAATAGACAAATGTAAAAATAAGGCAATAAAGAACAAGAAAAAAACCTAAATGCTCATTATGCAATTATTCCTTTTATAGTTTTTATATATAAAAATAATTTTTGGCAATTTAACAGCCTGACAGACATGATTTTTGAGGCAAAAGCGGAGTCTATGATTAAAGTTTTGCAAACTACCACTATTTTGCAAATATAGGTGAAAATATGATGTTTACCTTATGAACAATATAGGTATAAGGAAATAATTGCATCAAATTTTCAACCTGGCAATCCTGTACCTCAGTAGATAAATATATATTCCATTTGTAATTGTATAGTTTTAAAGAACACAAATTTGTCATAATCTATAAATAGAAATGACAATTTTCCTTCCCTATCTTTAAACATAAAGCAGACACAATTACTTACAAAGTTCTCCCCCCCTACACACACACACACACACACACGTGCACACACAAAATACTCTGTTTGAAACTACTTTTAGGTAATTAAAATATTTTATTTATTTATTTTAATTAATTTATTTTTTTATTGTTGGAGATTCATTGAGGGTACAATAAGCCAGGTTACACTGATTGCAATTGTTAGGCAAAGATTGCAAGAGGTAATTAAAATATTTTAAAATATTAAATCAGATATTATTTAGTATGGTTTTTCTGAAGAATGCTTTTTTTCAGAAGTATGTTATTTACAGATAGAAATTCTCATTAGAAAGAAATTGAAAACCATAAGTTTTAAAAATCTCAATATGCAAGTTGAGTTCATAAAGATAATTTTATCTTAACAATGGACTTACAGTGACAACTGTTTTGATGTTCATGGCCAAATGTTATTAGTGGGAAATAGAAGCTAGGGATTGAAAAATATTAAATAGGAAAAGAATTACAAAAAACATAATCTATAATGGATTAACAAACTGTGGTCTATGTACACCATGGAACACTGCTCAGCCATTAAAAAATATGGAGACTTTACATTTTTTGTATTAACCCAGATGGAAATGGAACACATTATTCTTAGTAAAGCATCACGAGAATGGAGAAGCAAGAATTCTATGTACTTAATTCCAATATGAAAACAATTAATGACCTAGCACATGGCTGGGTATGGGGAAAGGGGTGCACAGAGCAACCAGTGTAACCTGGTTCTTTATACCCTCAAGGAATCACCAACAATAAAAGAAACATAGTATTAGTCAAGAAAAAACTATGTTTCTTATATCCACACAAAGAAACATAGTGTTTCTTTCAACATGTTGATTGAAGCACTATTTGTAGGATCCAGAAGATAGAAACTTCCATCAGCTGGAGAGTATACAAGCAAATTGTGATATACTCTACAAAGGAATCATATTCACAGACAGAAAGGATTAAAATACATATACATGTGACAACATGGAAACTACAAAAAAAAATTCCAAATCTAAGTATCTAGGCACAAAAGACAAAATACTCTGTGAGTCATATCTGAAAATGCCTATCTGTAGAGAAATACGTTTATCACTAATTGGGGCTAAGGGTGGGAACTACAAAATAGAAGTATTCCTATGACTGCAAAAATTACTACAGAGTATTTGGTTTGGGTTTCTTTGGGGGGGCTTTAGTTTGCTTATTTTATTTTTACAAAACTACGATGTCTTTTATTCATATTAAAAATAATTTGAAGGTTTATAAACACAAACTTGGGTTTGTGTCAATATATTTTAATAATCTTTTAAAATTCATTTGTTATATAGAAATGCAATAAAAGGAAGTTAAAAACACATTGAATTAGTGAATAAGATATCTATTTCATACAATGTATTTTATGTCAATAAAAATATTTTTGAAACCAGCATTCAAGATAATTAAGCATTACATAAAAATAATGCCTAATAACTTATGTGGGAATGTTTCTTAAATCAAATGTATGAGAATCTCTAGGATACTGAGGTCCATGAAGAGAAAAGAATGCTTACCAGTTGAATGTTAACAACTCATGTGGAAAACAAATACATATAGTCTGGAGTAATATATTTGAATAAGCTCATTTTTTAAAATAATCAAATTATACTAAGTAATTTGATCTGAAGTGTTTGGCAACAATATATTTAAATCACATAGTCTTGCTATTACTAGGTAAGTATATGAATTTCATTGTTGTTTGGGTTACGTATATGAATTTTTGGTGAGAAATAAATTAATAAAACTTTAAAAATAAAAAAAAGCTTCACCCAGCTACTCCTCATGTTAAACATTTTATATAGCAATAATAATGTTAACAATACTACAAAATTAGCATTAGTAAAATACATGTAACTAATATAGGTTTGATCCAAATTGCATCATTTTCATAATGTGCATTTTTGTTGTTTCAAAACCCAATCCAAGGGACTATGTTATATTTAGTCATTTTTTTCTTCTCAGTTTACTTAATCTAAGACAATTCCACAGTCTTGTTTTCAAAATTTCTAAAGCATTTAAAATGAGACAATATGTGACCGAAAGTATGCCCAAGATCCTGGTGGAAAAAATGACATGTGAAAAATACTTCAAAAGTTACCTATAATAAGCACATTAGACACCAGTGATTATGAATTCTGGCTCTTTAAATTCACAATAATAAGTCAAGACTAAACTTTAATATAAAAACAGAAGATGACAGGATATGTAATTAAGCCACGGAATAGTTTCTTAAAGTGTATTTAGGCTTTATAGGTACAGAGCTATCTAGTATACAGCTATTATTTGTCAAATATTCTGTGTATACACTTAGCATGCTATAAATGTCTATTCATGTCAACAATAGTGCCAAGGAGCATTCCCAATCTTGATCAAATATTGATCCACTTTGATTTCTAAATTATTTTTTTCTGTAAAGAATACTTTACATTATTGGAGAACATGTTTCCTAATTTAAATGCCCTGTAATTTTAGGATCCTCATCTTAGTGTATTTGTAGGTGCAACAAAGTCTAATGTTAGAAACCTTGAAAGTTTTCATGGGACTTGTTTCTACGGAGTGATTGAGGTCCTTGGACATGGAGTTGGTGATTCACATTAAAGAAATATTTATTAAAGCCTCCCCCTACATCGATGGTAATTTATCATCTTGTTAAACTTTTAAAGAATATCGTGAGAAAGGTATTTTCAATGTGTGTTTACAGCTGAGGAAAGTAGAGCTCAAAGAATAAGTTTCCACTTCATATGGCTGACATATTGTGTTTATTTTTCTAACCCTTTCACAGGGCACATTTTTATTTTCCCAGCTCACTTTTGTTCTTTCCCCAGAATATAAATTGCATTTTCCCTCAGGATGCATTCTTAGGTATGTTGTGTGTTTCCCTTGCCTGTTAAATAAGACGGAATTGCACCATAATACAAAATAATGCAGCGAGCAGAGGTGTATTACTTTCTGTGCAAGTTTCTTTTTCAGTAATGACTGGAGATCTCACCACTTTGACTTTCTTAGCTCTGCCTTTCTCCTGCACAGGGCTTGTTCTCTTCTGCCTGGATTGAGCTTCTGTCACCATCACCTTCCTTTTCCTCTGACTCTAATGATTCCCTAGTCTCCCACCATCTGAGGCCCAGCTCTTCTTTCTGAAGGCGCCAGGCGTGGTTTTCCCCTGCACTCCTCACTCTACCCTTCGTTCTTTAGCTTTTCATTTCAGCTCCTCCCATATTCTTGAAAGACATGTAAAACTGTATTTTTTGGAACATGATTGGATAGTGTTTCTCAGGCAAAGTTCAGGAATAATATCATAAGAGATTAAGATAAAGATCTTATGACAGATAATAAAGAGCTATGCTCTATGAAAATAAAATTCAGGCAGAAATACCTTTAAAATCTCAAGTGCAGAGATTTATTTGCTTTTAATATTTATTAAGCATAGGAAGATGATGAAGTTTTTTTTTTTTAAGTTGGAAAATAAACATTCAAAGAACACCTATATGTTTTATATGGAAAACAAAATAAGAAACAATTTGCTACTATTACATGTTGAGTAGTATCACCTAAGTAACATATACAGAATATGAAATGGCCTTGTAAAAGGGGCTTAAAGAAAGCCACTCTGTACAAAACCTACCTGTCCCATCCAAATAATTTTCCATAATTAATAGTAGCAAAAATATTTCTTCCTGTGAACAATGCTATATATCTTATTATTATTATTTCATAGAGAAATGTGAATCTCGATAAGTCTACATAGAATAAGATATCAATTTCAAATGCATTAAATTACTTAAATGATTTCGCAAGAGCCATAGTGAATTTAAAAAAATTAAATTCTGCATATTCAAATGTGTGACATCAAAAACTTCAATCAAAAAAGAAAAAATACAATTTGATTTCAAAATTAAACACTTTTATGCTTCAAAAGACCTATCAAAGAAGTGAAAAGACAATCTTAATTATAGAGAGTAATACATGCAATTTACTACATATATGCAAAAGGTAATCGTATATGGAATATATAAAAACACTTGCAACTCAATAATAAAAAGGAAAATAATCCAATTTTAAAATGGGCAAATGATCTAAATAGACATTTCTTCAAAAATATATGCAAGTTGCCAATAAGCACGTGAACAGATGCATGACTTAACTGTCATCAGAACAGTGGAGATCAGACAGACCCACAGTGAGAGGAGCCTGCCGTGCCCTAGCATGGATAGAATCAGAAGCTCTGTTAGTGACAAGTGTCACCAAAGATGCAGAAATGCCAGAACTCCGGGTGAGCTGCTGATGGAAATGTGAAATGGTCTATTCACTTTGGGGCACAGTCTAACCGTCTCTCAAAAAGTTAAACATTGAATTACCATATTGCCCAGCAATAATATCCCTTTCATGTCTATATCCAAGAAAATAAAAACATAAGTTTACACAAAAATTTTTATGTGAATATTCACAGCAACATTATTCATAATAACCAAAAGGTGGAAACACCCCAAATGTCCATCAACTAATGAAAGGGTAAACAAAATGGGGGTATATCCGGACAAGGGAATATTGTTTTGCTAAGATTAGGGGACAGGGCTGAGATTGGATGCAGGTGCTTGAAGATTGGGCGCAGGTGTTGAAGTAAACACCCCTTAGGAAAGGGGCTGATAACTGCAGCAAGAACTAGCTTCAACTGGCTTCTCATTTCTCTCTGCCACCTTATGTGAACTTTGGGTAATTACATTATCGTTTACATTGTGGGGTTTTTTATTGTATATTAAGCTTTATATTACCAATGAGATATTTCTCAAATGACTGGCAGAAATATAAAATTGTTTCTATTTTACAGATCTCTTAAATCTTTCTACTTTTACATTATATTAGAATGACTTGACCAGAAATAATTGTTGCCCATAAAAATTAAACTATTTATTTTTGACATGCAAATATATTTAACAATATAATCTGTATCTTCTGTTCTTCAAGAATTTTTTTTTATTTTTTTATTAAATCATAGCTGTGTACATTAATGCCATCACGGTGTGGTTTTAAAATGTCTCTGCATTTGAAATTACCATGACAATTCCAAAACAACTCTATGAAAATGGGAGGGAACCCAAAGCTAGGATTTATGACCCAAATGCTTAGTAAATGCCAACCTCGTCACCTCGAATATTTCTCCTCTCAATTAGTAAGGCTACAGAAGATCTAAAACCATTTCCTCACAGGGCAGCTTTTCTTTTCAAGTCTGCTAGCTCTCTCTGGGAGTGTCCTTTTCATTTTCACTAAAACCTTGCCTTACTTTTGTTCTGTGGTACATCCTGAAATTCTTTAAACACCTGACATTCAATAAACACCAAGAACTAGAAAGAACCTTCACTCAGAGGCTAGAAACAATTTGACCCTTAAAAGGAGTGATTGCAACCTAAAAATATTATGCTAATGAAAGAAGCCAGTCACATAAGACTACATATTTTAATGACTCCTATATGTGAAATTCCCGAGTAAATCAATTTACTGAGACAAAAATAAATATGTACTTGTTTAGAGTTAGGGATATGGGAGGGAGCAGTAGCTAAAGAATACTGGGTTTCTTGTGAGGTGCTAAAATGTTCTCACGTTGAATACGGTGACGACACTAAAAACAAATTATAAATTTTAAACGGTGGCTTGTATGGCATGTGAATGTCACCTCAATAAAGCTATTGCTAAAGATTTTAATTCATTAATTTTTAAAATTTCAATATCAAATTTCAATCTTTACCCTAAGATATAATGAAGAGCTCATGAATACATTTTAATGGATGTTATTCTTAACTTTGCTAGAATTTGTTCGCTCCATAGACCTAATGAACATAAAAATAACAGCTAACATTTTATACGCCCTTATAAATGATCTGGCAGAGGAATTCTACAAATTACTATAATATAAAACATGCATACTAACACAGAAAGAGATTAAAAACTCATATTTTACATGTTTTAACTGGTAGAACCTCAAGGTAATAAAAAATACATAATCTGTCCTTTTATTTATTGTTTAGGAGTTTAATTTCAGTGAGAGTAAACTATTATTTTATTTTTGTAATATTCAGCCAATTCTGTTTATATGAGCCATACTATACATGTCATTTGGATAAACATGTTTTATTAAAGTTGTATTATATAAATATATATTGTTCACACTCCTTCATATGCCAGTAAAATGATCCAATATTTTCTGAACAAAATATGGTATCACTCTCAAAGAAATTACATGCAAAAACAAGAAAAAAAGAAGAATTTTATAGTCTGAGAAAAAAAGTATTCACAATTTAGAATTTTATGTCAGGATACCAAGTTATCAAGAAAATATGTGATAGAATAAAGACATATTTGGTCTTGCAACATTTACTACCCATGGGCCCCTGTGAGGGAAATTATTGGAAGATGTACTTCTCCAATACTTATTAGACAGCCAGATAGGAGTAAGTTGAAGGACCTGTGACTTAAGGGTTCTATGGCAGGACCACACCAGAAGGAATTTATAAAATGTTGGTGAAAAATATATAAGGCTTAGCAGCAGTTCAGCAGACCGAAGCACAAATGTTCCAAACTAAAATAGGGAGGGAATTATCTAAGATTCTGGAATTATGATGACTCTCAGATAGTTAACCCAGGAGAAACCCCAAGTATTTGAAAAAAATCAATGAGGATCACTTTTGAAGCCGACTTGTTAGGAAAGATCAATTAGTAATAGATGCATAGAAAACACACAGGTACATAGACACACACAGAGAATTATATACTAGTCAAGAACTTTTATCTAATAAATGAATTATGGCATGTTATGCGATATAGCTGGGACTGATACTATATTGTCATAATAGTAAAAAGTGGTTAATCAATGTTAGCAAAAACTAACGGCAGATGCTAAGAGTATATGATTGAAGAAAATGTGTGTGGCCATGTTTAAGGCATGTGCTGATGGGGACAGAGTCGGATCCGTCTCTTCCATGGTAGGGGGGCAATTAATGATACACATAATGGAGAAGCCAGCCCTTAAAGCACAGCACAGTCATATTCTACAAATACAAATATATACATAAATATGTGTTTGTGCATATACATGTGTATGTTAATATATGTATAATATAACATGTAATATACACATGATCAGCCAATGTAGCTAAAAAGGGATGCCTTTAAAATTGGAGTGCAGGAGAGTAGGGAAATCATCTATTAGATGATTATTTTGTAAGCATTTGCCTCTTATAACTGCATGCATTTACACATTTGATGAAAAGTACAATCTTTTTCTTCAAAAAACAAAAATGTCAATTTGAAGAATTTCTCAAATAAATATTCACTATCTCTGAAGAGTCTTCACATGTTTGTCTACATTTTTTAAATCTAGTTTTTGTCTTAATTTTAAGCAATTCTTCCAGATGAATTAGAGAATCCATGTCTCCTCCCAACTCAGACAAGGTTATTGTCAGGAGGAGGATGTGCTCTTTCCCATCCAGAATTTTGTATATTAAGGTCTGAAATGTCCATGTAAAAACATAGATACTTTTGTACTTTTTAATTTTTTTTTTTTTTTTTTTTGGCCAGGGCTGGGTTTGAACCTGCCACCTATGGCATATGGGGCCAGCCCTACTCCTTTAAGCCACAGGCACCACCCCTACTTTTTAAATTGTTACCTAAATGTCCCACCGCTTCAAAAGTAAGTCAAAAGGCTGTTAAGGATTTTAACAAATTATATGTGTATTATGGAAGTGGAAAACATATTTAAAAGTTTTAACACCAAAGTTATACTATGACTTTATCACATAGTTTACTTGACATTACATTACATAATAAATTTTATGCATTTTATTTATAATGAGATCCACCTGCTCTTCTTTTATTTTCCTTTTATGAAATGGAAATTTCTTGCTGACTTCATTTCCTTGCTCAGAGTAGATTAGCAGCCAGGAAGGCTGTGATAACAGTAAGAAGTCACAAACCCACTGCAAGAAATGAGACAGGTGAATTGCCCAACAAGGGCATGAGAAATAAGTTGTCTGGAAGAATTTAATGCACAGGCAAACATCCCTAACTGCCTCAGGACCAAAAGTTATCTGATGTCCATAATGATACAGATTTACCAGTGATAAAATGAATGAAGTTGGTACTCAAGGAAGATAGGAAACTGTAACAATGTTAGAATGAAAAATTGACATTTTAAAGTACTGTTTCCAGTGTAAATCTTCAGGGTAATTTTTCCAAGGATGTCAGAAAAACAAAATGTTTTATAATTAGTAGAAGTTTTAGAAGAAAAAGTTCTAGTTGAAAGACATTGAATATACAGATGAAATAGAAGGTAAGAAATAGAACATTCAGAAAGGAAGGTCTTGCCAAAGTAGGAAATACAAAACCTTCATGAACATTCCTTAGACAACATTGGGCAGGTCCAACCTGAGGAGTCATGTAATCCACGTGCTGTTCCACAGAAAACAAAAAGCAATGGACTTCGTGAAACAGATATTTGTTATAAATCATTACTACAAACAAAGCACAATTCACATGTGGAAATAAATGCAGACGTATCTCAAAAACAGCCTCAAACTTCCTCCTTGCATTTTATCAACGTTGACTTTTATTTTCTGTTTCTACTTAAAGCTACATCAAGAGATTTGCCTAAAAGATTTGCCTAAAACTCTAAAAGGGTTTCCCTCACTGCCATGTTTCCTGACATTTACTGAGTATAGGAAAGATATAGCAACCTCTTTCAAAAAAAATGTCATCACTAAATTAAAAATGATCTTTTTTTCCATATAAATTCAGGAAAAGGAAGGTCTCACTTAGCAAATGCCCTATGCATTCCAGGATATTTTCTTTGAGCTTCTAATAACGGAAATAAAATGGTATATTGATTTCAAATATAATTTTTTCTTTTTTTTTGGAAAGCTTCTATTTCACTCAGTGCTCATCTTTGTTGGAGCAGTTGAGAACAAAAAAGAAATGACACAAGGTTTTAGGCAATAGCACAAATGCCTGATCTAGCCATAATCGGGATCTGTTTATCGTATCCTGGAAGCTAAAATTCTTCCTCCCTCCATCTTCACAGAATTACTCTTAAATATTCTTTTAAATGAGTAATATGTTTTCTTATGCTAATTGGGGGTATGAATCATTTGAATAAATAGTGCACACTCATCTTAAAAGAGAAAAAAGTGAGTCTATGTATTTATTACACTTTTCCATTGCATTTTATACAAAGCTTGTGCTAGAATGATTGTATTCACTTAAACATGTTCTAAACTCTTTCTGCATTTGAGCACCTTTTACTTACCATTGAAATGACTTAGACAAGGGGAGGAGAAGTACAGAAGGAAAAGAGAAGAAGAGAGGAAGAAGAAATTGAAACAGAGATGAGGGATATAAGACAGTTCATTTATAGCATGTACACAACGGGGTGCTCAGCCGGCAAGCGCTCATAGGATGACTTACCACCACGCATAGTCAGGTGCGCACACAGCATTAGAGAAAGATACTGTCAACGGCATTATTCACTTTTTAAATGAAATTAAGTAACAAAAACATCAGTATACTGTTAGATATACACTGATTTCCAAACAACAAATCAACTAACTGGTATAAAATGGTAGCGCTGTAATTTCTATATAGAGGAATCAAACAGGATTTTTCTCTTCTTTTCACTTACCTGTATTTTCCATTATTTTTGTCATATTCCCTTTTCATTTAACACAAAATGAAAAAAACTTGTAAGCGATGTAACAAGATCCAGGCAGTATAATAAATATAACCCAATGACCATTTTAAAATTATCTTCGTGTAAAAAAGAAAAGAAAAGAGGGGAAAAATACTCATGGTTAGCACCCTGAAGGAAAGCTCAGTTCAACTTTAGTGAAATGGTTATAACAATGTTTCAAAGACATTGCTAAATATATACAAATGCATAAAAATGAATAAGCCTAAATTTTATCATTCTCTGATGGAATTATATCTCTTGTTAAAGTCATGCAGACTGATTGCTGAGCACCAGTGTATTTCTGAATAAAATGCAATTTCCCTAATATACAGTGAAATGTAGATATCTTTCTAAGATTTGAAAGTTGAAAACTTCTATTAGCTTTGAATTATACAAGTCATAAACATCTTTAAAGAAGACTACATTGAAGTTAAAAACAGATTTCTTAACTTCAAACTGGATAAATTTTAGGAAGTTATAAACAAACGTAAAGAAAGTGTTATGATGGAAATCAATATACAGTATTATCCATATGTGTCTGCTAGTGTAACCCACACACTTCATAAACACCATGCGTTTGAAAATAAAGATTTATGATTTTCATAACAGTTGCTTCTTTCAAATGAACAGGAATAAAAAGGTATTTTCTACAGAAGGCACAAACTTAGAATAAAAGAGTAAAACCAGTATTTTATTTTTTAATAATATTCAAAAATGGTATGTAAATCGTGGCTCTAACTTAAGAACTAAAGACATCCATCACTCTCCACTTTTCAAATCTCTTACTGACACTTGTCTACTGATCTAGTATGAAATCCATTCGAATGCTAAAATAAATGTAATGTATTAATGCTAATAAAATCATTCCTAAGACATAAATTTGGTTTTTGTCTTGTTTTTGCTAAAATATTCAAGGCATATTGATCTCATTCACTGAGTCTTTTATGGGAAAGCATCAGATAACTTAGTCAAAGATAAACTATTTTTGACACTGGACAATTGTTACTTCTTATTTCCCACCAACTTAATAGTCATAGAATTTTGTTATTTGTATTAACTTAGAATGCATCATTCTTGTTATTAATGTGGTGTGATTGTACAGTGCTAATTTTATAGTATGTAAAACAGTTTCAAAAATAAAATAAAAATAAATAAAAAATGCTTAAGACAGTTTCTATCATCAAATATATGCTATTAAAAAGTGTGAGTTAGGGCGGCACCTGTGGCTCAGTGAGTAGGGCGCCGGCCCCATATGCCCAGGGTGGCGGGTTCAGGCCCAGCCCCGGCCAAAAACTGCAACAAAAAAATAGCCGGGCGTTGTGGCGGGCGCCTGTAGTCCCAGCTGCTCGGGAGCCTGAGGCAGGAGAATCGTGTAAGCCCAAGAGATGGAGGTTGCTGTGAGCCGTGTGACGCCACAGCACTCTACCCGAGGGCGGTACAGTGAGACTCAGTCTCTACAAAAAAAAAAAAGAAAAAAAAAAAAGTGTGAGTTAAACTAAACTGAACTGTTCTCCTCCTAACACTACCACTTATCAGAGCTTGAATATATCATTGAAAAAGATGAATTTAAGACCTGTACCCTGCAATATGCACCATAGGTGTGGTCCCACTGATTACCCTCTCTCCATCCAACCTCCCCCTCCCTTCTTTCCCCCTTCTCTTCCTTCCTTCATTCTGGGCTATAGTTGTGATTTATCATTCATATGAAAATGTGGATGATTATATATTGGTTTCATAATAATACAGAGTACATTGGATACTTTTTCTTCCATTAGTGTGATACTTTACTAAGAAGAATATGCTCCTGCTCCATCCATGAGAACATAAAAGAGGTAAAGTCTCCATCTTCTTTAATATTGCCTAATATTCCATGGCATACAAATACCTCAATTTATTAATCCATTCATTGGTCAATGGACACTTGGGCTTTTTCCATGACTTGGCATTTATGAGTTGGGCTGCAATAAACATTCTGGTGCAAATATCTTTGTTGTAAAGTGATTTTTGGTGTTCTGGATATATACCTATGGTGCATAGGGTACATGTCAGATCTCTTAAGTGTAGAGTATAAATGTCTTAACACAAACATTCAGTGAGGTGAAGGCTATGTTAACCAGTTTGATGTAAGCATTCCAAATTGTATATAAAATCAGCACATTGTATTCCACAAGTGCATTAAGATATACACTAATTATCAACTATGATAATTAATGTATACACTAATGTATAACTATGCACTTATAAAATTCAACTACATATTAATTTAACTTTGTGCATTAATTATACAATTATAATTAATTAGTGCATTAATGTGTACACTATCAACTGTGCACTTCTAAAATTCAACTACACATTAATTTAACTTAATGTTAAATTAAGTCATGATTTAATAAATAGAAAAAGATTAATTTCCAGAAGAAGTCTATTGCCCAGGATGTTCCCATAATATCCTTGACTACAGTCACCTTTTTTCTGTAGGATTTAGCAAGATTAACCATCTTACTTTTAAGCCACATGTTTAACAGAGCAGTTGTTTCGTATCTCTGAATCCTCAGATTCCATGAAGTTCTTAATATCTAGTAAGCACTCATTACATTTTGATGTATGCATGAATGTCTATGTTGGCTCATAAACTAGAATAACTACAGGTTACATGCCCGTCTCTCTCTGCCCCTCCCTGTCTCTCTCTTTCTTTAACATATAGCTCACAGCAATCTCAACCTCCAGGGCTCACATCACCCTCCTGCCTCCGTCTCCCTGGCAGCTGGACTAGAGGTGAACACCATCATCCACAGCTAAGTCTTCAATTTTTTTCAGAGATGGGGTCTCGCTCTCCTCAGACAGTTCTCAAATTCCGACCTCAAGCAATCAATCCTCCTACGTCTTAGAGTGCAAGGATTACAGGTGTGAGCCACTGAGCTCGGCCATTGCTTCTCATAGAAAATCTGGATATTAAGAGACTAATAACAGGACAACTATCCAAAAGAATGCAATTATTCTCTTCCAAAGAAATGAAAATGTTAATTTTCATGAACTTTGGGACACAGAGACGGTGAAGTTAAATTAATATGTAGTCAAATTTTAGAAGTGCATAGTTGATAGTTACATGTCAGTGGTCAGGCATATAAAGAAGCTAAGATATTAAATACGTAATAATTTTTCTAAATAGTTTTCTATGTGGGAAATGTGCTAATTTTATTTCTATTACGTGACAATAAAGTTTATACATTGTCACAGAATTATCTATGACAATCTATTTATACAGTACATTCTTATTAAATGTAAATTAGGAAAGGTTTATTATTTGTTTACTTGATTATTTGCTGATTTTCCACCCAAAAGTGACAATAAAGACTGCCAGAAAAGAATTAAATATGTCCCTTCTACCCTATTAAAATCCATCCATTTGTTTGTATATTATTAATTCATTGCACTCTTTCCTAATAGCTGTTATTTATCAGACACTATCTTAGGAGCTAGAGTGACAGAGATAAATAAGTCCCAATCTCTGCCAAGGAGAAGCTCACAGATGTCAAATTAGGTTGGAAAATGAGGGCCAAAATCTCAAAGAGCCTCACATTCCATGATAGAACTTTGGAAAGATTATAGAGAGATAATAAAGGATTTTTGAGTGAAGGTGTTTGAATTGAAGGACATGATATATTTGAAGATGATAAAGGGCTGAATTGAAACTATTAATGGCTGGCTATTTTATAAGCCCTTTAGAGAGAAGAAAGGAGTTAAAGAGATTGTGTTGAAAATATTAGGGTTCCTCCCAAGTTTCTAGACAGGTAATTGTTTCATGAATGCAGCGCTGTCACAAAAGACTATGATATATGTAATTATAAATTCATAGAAACTGTCGTTTGTTATTAAATTAAAACTTCAGGAAAATTAAATTTAATAGTGTTTACTTGAGCAAAGAATGATTCACAAATCAGTAGCTCCTGGAACCAGGGCAGGTTTAGAGATGTCCACCCAGCAACCTGAGGCAGAACCAGGAGGCAAAGTGGAGAAATCACCTGATTGGCTACAAGTGGGCCTGGCCCTCATTGGGCCTTGGAGTGATGAGTAGGCAGCTTATGATTAGCTGGAACTCGGCTGTGTGTCACACTGTTGTGGCAGATATTAGCCCTGGGCTTCTGGAAGTTATGAAAGAATTCTAGACAAGAGAGACAAGAGATTCTAGACAAGAATTCTATTCAAGAGATTTAAGCATGTAGAGGTTAAAGACACACAGAAATTTGGAGAAATATAAGATTGAAAGACTAGCATAGGGAGAATATAGTAAATTTAATGTTCAACATAGAATTTTTTCTAGATAGTAAAACTTCAGTCTAAGATGCAACATTTATAGTAATTAAAAATCATTTTAGTTGATGATATGACAGAAATAATTTTATGAGGAATCTTCGTCTTAGGAGGCTAAACAGAAGTTTTTAATCTTCTCTATTTAAAAATTCTGACTTAAGGAGGATTAATAATTATTCGAGTTTGAGATAAGGCAAGGAAAGCTTTAGCAAACACGTTTATAAAGTTGGGCCTTCTCTATATTAATTTGTAAAATACACTTTCATTGAATGCCTTTGATATTACAGACATCATTTCAGGTGCTAAAGATATAGTACTGAGCAAAGCAAAGTTCTTACTTGGGTTTACATGGGGCTAGCAAAAATAACGGAATACTTCAAAACTACAACATATGACATATCTTATTACATAATTACTAACATAAAATAACATATTAGGCCATGCAATCATAAATGTCATGGAGAAAAATAAAGTAAGGTGATAGTAAGTGAAGGAGACTAAGGTCAGTTGGGGATGTATGACTTTAAACATAATCATTGTGAACTTCTTTAATGCCAAGCTGTTTAAGCAGGGAAGTGCATATGATGAGAGATTAGCCCTGGAGAAAGACCATTCTGGGCATATGGTAAGATAACTACAATGGCAGGAACATATTTGTAATGTCTGTGAAATACATAGATTTTTACATGTGGTTTGTGCTAACTGTATTATTGAAAGCACTGAGGCTAATGAGAAAGAATATGAAGAGACTTGGGAATTGATGATGCTTCAGAATGCAGCACACAGACTGGCCAAATTCGGGAATTTAAAACTATCTTCAGTACAGGTAACAAAAACATTTCTTCCTGCAACAACGAAGCTACCCAATAATGTAAGCATATTCTTTCTTAAAGTATGGAACTCTTAAAATTCTCACCTAAAATCTGTTTCTGTTGAATGAATTCCTCCTTGTAATGATTATTTCATGTCATCTCATCAGCCATCCTTGGCAAATCACTATGTCCGGTCCTAGGTAAATGGTTGCAAGAGTACCATTAAAATCTACTCCTCCTCCATCCCTCAGTACTGACAGAAGTGTTTCAGCAGCAAAGTTCTTTTTTGTCAGTTGCCCAAGAAACAACATCTTAGCAGTATTCAGGTAAGGCACTAGGAGGCTGGTGTTTACTCAGTACCTACAATTAGGTTTAGTCCAGTTCTATTTGTAAAGTGCGGAAAAGAATATCTCCAATGGATGGGGCAGGTTTTACATCTGCAGTCAGCTGTGCATTGATTTTTCTTTCTTTTGGTGTGTGCCTGTCTTATCAGGACAGAGGAGAAAAATACCATGAAGAGTAATGCACCCCTCTGAAGGAGGACAGTAGAACTGACACAGAAATGATCCAAGTTTTAGTAAAAATGTGCGGGAGACGACGAGATGTTAAGATGCCGCTGTGGCCAGCCCCCTTCCTTGACTCTTACCCACTGCCCTCTTGCGCTGTTAACTCCTTCTTCCCTGCACCCACCTGGATGAGCAACGTTCCTGGTGATGACAGTGCAGGCCGTCATGTTTAGGTCACTTTCTGCCTCCAGTACTCCTGCAGGCCTGGGCGAGATGAGATGCTGGATCCTTGAAACTGGGTTTTCATCATCAATAGGAGGCAATCTCCATGATGCAATCTTCCTTCTCCATGAAACTGTTTCATAGGCAAAATAACACACGTAAAGCACTGGATCAGCACTCACCAATATTAACGCACTCCTCAGAACTCCAGATTTTCCACAAACATCGCCTGATATTTTTTTCTTTTAGGCTCTCACCCCTGAGACCAATGTTATTCTTTTTAGAGCACACTTAGCATTTAACCTTATAGCTAGACCCATGGCCATGGTCTCTCAGAGTCTCAGATTCTGCACCACAGAGAAAAAATTGCCTTCGTATTTTAATTGCAATCCCAAGAAAAGGCAGACTGATTTAGTCTGGAGCACATGACAACCAGGATACGTAAGCTGAGGTACTTCACTTGATAGATCCCATAAGAAACATAGCTGTTTCCATGTCTGCTATCATGACATCCATTCTGCAGCCCGTAAGATCAAGGAGTAATTTGGACATTCAACTTTGATTATATTGATCTCATTTTTTAAGCCTATGGTCTCCATAGATAGTTATTTGGGCAAAGTAGCTTGAAAACCTTTTGGAAAGGATTTGCCACTCTAGATGACATTAAGGACCTTCATGATTCATGAGCAGAAGTAAAAATATCAACACTTTGGAAGAACTTGATTCCCATCCTCAAGGATGACTTTGAGAAGTTCAAGACTTCAGCAGAGGAGGTAACTGCAGATGTGGTCGAAATAGTTTGAACTAGAAGGGGAGCCTGAAGATGTGACTGTATTGATACAGTGTCATAATGAAACTTGAACAGATAAGAAATTGTTTATTAAGGATGAGCAAAGAAAGTGGTTTCTTGAGACAGAATCTACTCTTGATGCAGACCCGGTGAATATTTTTGAATTGACAATGAAGAATTTAGATTATTACATATTCTTAGATAATAAGGCATCCACAAGGGGCAGAGCCTGTGGCTCAAAGGAGTTTGGTGCTGGCCCCATATGCCGGAGGTGGTGGGTTCAAACCCAGCCCCGGTCAAAAACTGCAAATAAATAAATAAATAAATAAATAAATAAATAAAATAAGGCATCCACAGGTTTGAAAGGATTGAACTCCTATTTTATTTTATTTTTATTTTTTTGGTGGGTTTTTGGCTGGGGCTGTGTTTGAACCCACCACCTCTGGCATATGGGACTGGCGCCCTATCCCTTTGAGATTACAGGCGCCGCCCTGAACTCCTATTTTATAAGAAGTTCCACTGTGGGTAGCAATTTTAAATGCTATGAAACAACATCAGACTTGGTACAGAAAAATCTTTTGTGAAAGAGAGAATCAATTGATGCTGCAATCCTCATTGTTGTCTTATGTTAAGGAATTGTCACAGTCACCATAACCTTAGGCAGCCATCACAATGACCACTCAGCAGTCGTCAACATCAAGGTAAGACTTTCATTCAGCAGAAAGGTTATGACTTGATGGAGGATCAAATGTTTGCATTTTTAACAATCAAGTATTTTTAACTAAGATATATCAGTTGTTTTGACACAACACTATTGCACACTTAACAGATGATAGCACAGTGTACATGACTTCCAAGTGCTTTGGGGGCTTCTGAAAGGCTTTGTCTCTTAGATACTCTAGTCTGCAAATCAAGTTACCTCTGACTCCCTGAAGTCTTACCTCCTTTTTCCAAAGGAGTGAAACTGCTATTCTCTTTCTGGATTCTTTTTCTCTATACCATATTACAGACCTTGGTTACTGCCAGAAAGCTTGTGCTGTACTCACCTTGTTTCCTTTCTTTCTCTCGGGGATCACACGCTTGTTAACCAATAGTTGACCTGGTATTCTAGTTATTAGTGGTGAGAATTTATTCTAGATCTCATTTCTCCCATGTGCACAAACTTCACGCTTTGTCATTTCAAAGCTAAATAGAAATTCTCCTGAGGACAACTTTTCAAATTATATTTGATAATTTCTGCATTATTATAATATACTGACTTTAAAATTCTTAGATCCTAAATCAAATGGTGAGTTAAAGTTACATTATTGCATTCAAAATTTGTTATGCAAGTTCCACTTAAACTGATGTAGCAAAAGTACATAGAATTAATGAATAATTTTGAGAGATAATTGTAAAGAAAATTGTATGATACATTTTTCATGTTTTGAAGACCATCAATCTACTTAAATACATGAGCAAATTCAATTAGATTTTATAGGATATATGACATCCTGAACAAAAGCATTATAGGAAGAAATCCCTCCTCTAGTTTTCTTCCCATGATACCACATACCTAAATTTCATCTCTTTTCATTGAACATCTTTTTAATTTACAAGAAAATCTTCACTTTCGGAAGCTTCAAGGTTTAATCGAAGAACTCAGGTAGAATAATAAATGTTCACCAAGGAGATTTGTTGCAACGCATGGGGAGAGTGTGATTCACACACATCAGAGGATGTTGGACCCTGTCTGGAGGTATTTGTGGTTATAATAAATGGGGGTAGAACTACTGGGCATCCTGTGACAAAAAAATATGTGAATTAAGAGAACCCAGAACATTTCACCCTTAATATGCCTCTTTGACGTAAGTATGTGTAAGCCAGAGACAGTTGGGCAACAGCAGTGACAGAAAGGAGCTATCAGAGCTACCCTCCACCCCACCACTGCAGACCACGCACAAACAAGGAAGATGCACAGGGCCCCTGCCCCACGTCCCTGCCCATCCCACAGGGAGACCTGGATGCAAACTTCACTGCCTTCCCCAGCTTTGCCTACTGTGGGGAGCTAGAAGCTCTTTTCCATTTGTTTTTTCATTCTTAAATTTACTGTTCTTTGTTAGATGTGCTACATAAGCCAGGTCCCCAGGCCACCATTTTGAGAAACATTTCAGAACTGGGGTTTCTTCCAAGTGATGGCAACAGCATACATGAAAAATAAAAATGCTATTTTTCTCTTGCTAATCTGTCATTTGTTACAGAGGTGTCCCAACTAGTAACTTATGAGGGTTGAGAAAATAAATTATTTTTGTCTCCTTTTCAGAATGAATGAAGAATCTGCCAATTAAATCATTCTTCTATGTTATTTGGATTATATTAGAACAACCATGGCCATTACAAATTATGAAAAAGTAAATTTAATTTAATAATGATATTGTTCTGAAGTCACACTGTTCTTATCCCCTTTAAAAAAGCACACTATTTATTTCAAGACTAAGACCGAGAAAGAATGTATATTTAAGTAAATTTATTTTAATCTTAATTTATATTAAAGGTAAAAGACACACTTTCCAAACTTTCAATGTTTCAAGAGTAGAGAAAGTCATGTACCAATTATAAAATATTCTCCTCGTGTTTGTTCTCACATCTCAAATCTCAGGGGTATGGAAATTTTGGCAACCAGTACAGAGATTTAGGAAAAGTGCATCTGGAATTATGGAATCCTTACTCCATGAGAAATTTTTCTATAATTTGAAGGTCAACCACGATTAAAAAGATACAGAAATACTGCCAAATTCTGCAGCATCCAATCTTCCTTATATTATTTTTTTCAGAAAAAGTAACTGCTTCCGTCACCAAAGGTAACTGTACATACCTCATCCATGTGGGTGTGATCACAGAATGCAGGATAGTATATGAGTGATCACTGGATCTCAAAGTAGATCAAGTGGCTATAGTTCCCATGTATCCACACAGGCTTCCCATATCTCAGCTGTTCAGAGAAGTGTCAAAGCATCCAAAGTGCATGCCTGAAATATGAAGGCATTTAAACATAATGTGTCAATATTTACAGTACAATTGTAGTTGAATATTTTCACCTGCTTGAAAAACTTTTTCAAAAAAAAAAAAGAAAGAAAAACTTTTTCATCGAAAAAAAATGCTGTGTTTGAAAGACTGTGCAAAAACTACCTAATTATCAGAAATTAACATGCCCAAGCCAATAATTTTGTGGCACAACTGAACCAAAAATTTAACAACATTAAACATAGTTGCTTGAAAAAAAAAAAAAAACAGAATCATTAAAAAGTTTTTCTCTGATAATATAGTAATAGAAATGCATGCAAAATAGAATTTTATCATATTAGTTAATATACTTTATTTTTATTAATGATCACTTATTTTGTATATATACAAGTTGATCATGTTTTAATCTTTTTTAATCTTTTAAAAAATAAAATACAAATGCATTTTAAGAAGAAAATTAGAAAGATTCCCTTCCAATTTAACAATGTTTGACAGCAGAATCAGTGTCCTCTCTTGATACTTCCAAATTTATCTTTTAACTCTGAAATGAGTCTCTTTATAAGTTTTGTATTTTCTTAACTAATTACTTAAAAGAAAATGGGAAGAGTAATTGTATTTGACTTCAAGTTTCTAGGGGAAAAATCAATCATTCTCCATCTAATATTTATTTGCTTACTAATTATTAATCAGAAATTGAATGTTGTCTGGACTAACAGTCATCTGGGTTTGAGTTAATTGAATATTTTTAATTAAAGTAACTGAACTCCATCCATCCAACTTAGATATAGCCCCAAAAGCAGTAGTTGTTTAAACAGTTAACCAAAATTAACATTTGAGGTAATGTGCATACTCAATAGGATTGCAAAGAAAATTAGTTCAGAAGTTAATAATGATGCCTACAATACAATAACTTGAGTTTAATATTGCTTTTTGTTAAAATTATTATTCAAATTAATTGACTTCATAGCCAAGCACATAAAAATTAGTGACCTAATTATAAGTAAAAACATTTTCACTTGTGAATGCTAATGTTTTCAGGGCACAGAAAAATCTAGAGATATAGACTTTGGTCTCTTTAATTTTTAAGTGTGTTTTATTGTTTCAGAAGATGGCCAGATGGATTCTATATACAAATCAAAATGGATTTTACATGCTCTGAAAGTTTCTAATTCTGAATATCTTTTGACTTACAATCTAAGTTTGCAAAAGCTGAAATGTAATTAAGAAATAAAATACGGCTAACCATGTGGTCATTGCTGATGAATAACGTGTCTCCGCAATATGAAGTAAGTAGCAAAGCCCAGGACACGGGTTCCACTGAGGTCGTTAATCAACATATTCACCCTGTCTGCAAGTGCCTGGCGGTAATATGAAATGGCACATAACACATTCCCAATTTCATAGAGAAGATTAATTTTGTTGAAATCTACCTCTAGACCAAAATTAGATAAGACATCTAAAAATAATTTCAAATTATATCAGGATTGGTAGTGCCCTTCTTTGGTAAATAGCTGGGGTTGCATTCTGCATATAGGAAAAAAAATAGCTTTTAGTCATGAGTGTTGAAGGATGGTGTAATGTGAGACACAAAATACATTCCTTGCCACTTACCTGGGGGCCATTTCCTAGCCAGCATTTTGATTACCAGAGTGCTCTGGGTCCTGTGGGGAGAGAGAGAGAGGGAGAGGAAGGGAGAGCAATCTTGAAAGAAGACAGATAAAATTACTGAGGTCTTCATTTCTGATAATTAACTTTATGATTAATTTTCAGAATACAGAGTTTGGGGAGGATAGGACACAAGGTGGGAAAATTCTAAAGAAGAACAAGAGAAATAGGTCATAAAAGCTGGTGGATAGGGTGGAGCCAAGCAGACTGGGTGTGTAAGGGCTCAGCCCAGGTGCAGAGGAGGAGGGAGAGGCAGAGCTAGGGAAAGAGCCTCAGAAGGGTGGCAATATCGTGTTGAATTGTTTTACAAAAGGCCAATCTAAGGGAAAACGCCATAGTGTTTCCATATGTGAAATCTAATTTTAAGATGAAAGAATACGCACTTAGATGTTAATTGTGGAACCACATAAAACATGTGTGCAGGCACGTGTGTGTGTGTGTTTAGAATCTACACAAGGCACAGATTACTTCTCCAGCACCATCGTTACACCAGCAACCCTCAATTATATTCTGCTATGTACTGACCATATGAACAAAAGGACATTACCAAACACGTGGCCCATTATTAAGCTCCTGCGAGCATGTAAGCGACGGAAGTCAGGGCAGAACATTCTTGTCGACGTTCTGAGCAAATTTCTCTCCAGGTCAACGCTGCTTCCTTTGTGAAGCTTTCACAGACTCCCTGGGATGCAATTATCTTGCTGTCTTTGCTATTCTAACGTTTGCATTGTATTTAGCTCAATATTTAGGTCTTCCTTGTTTCTCAGTTCACTGAGCTCACAGTGCACTCTCTAGTCAGCAGGCTTTGGAGATATGTTTGCTGGTGAACTGAACAGCTGCATGAGGCAAGTCGAGGCTCTGAGCACAGGCTTTCTGTGTGCCCCAGCTTGCCTTTCCTTTCTTGGACCAGTATCCTTCGTGTATGTGTGTCTGGTATAGAGAAGCCTATATAGATCAATGTTGTTTTCTGTATTTTTGTTAGGAAAGGAAGATGTGTGAGCTGATAAATGTCTTCAGAAGTTACATGAGCAGGTGCAAACATACAGGCTAAATAGGCAGAATTGCCTACTACGCCTTTCAACAACAGTGCAGCAAGATTGGCTGGCTGTCATTATCGCCCACCACTTACAGCTGCTAAGACCACATTTGTTTTTGTCAGTGGGCAAGAAGGGCTATCATTCATTAGGCAATGCACTTAGCAATGCATTAGTAGTTGCTTGGTTTGTAGGCAAAAGGAAAATTGCAAAATAAAGTCTGCGGTTAAAAGCTGGAAGGGAGCTGCGTGTTTCAGTTTTTACTAATAGAAACTAATTTATTCATTTTCCATCCTTTTACCATTTGCATTTACACATGAATACTGAGCATTAACAATGAGGATTACTAAAAGAGTTAGCTTAAAAATATTCAAACTAAAAGCACTAAGCTGAAGGTGGAAATACATGATGTTGGTCAAAAATGGAAATACCTACACCAAGGCATACATGTTACAATTCAGTTTAAACAAATTAAATATCATTAACTCAGATGGCTAGTCAGACATATACTTCATAAATTTAGTTTTGAAACTTTTATTTTTTAAATAGTACATTATGGACGTCAATACAATTCTTGATATTTTTAACTCTTTTTTTTTTATTAAGTCATATATACATAGATCATGAATACATTTATACCTTTGTGGGATTCAATGTGTTGATTATTTGTACAAATTACAGTGCTTACATCCTACTAATTAACATAGCTTTCACCTCATTTACTTAATCACAGTGTTAAGACATTTGTGTTCAATACTTGATAAATTTGACTTGTACACTTGTAATATGCTCCATAGGTGTGGTCCCACCATTAACCTTCCCTCCATGGAACAACACCCCCCCCTTCCCTCCTTCATCCTGAGCTATAACTGTGATCCATCTCTTACATGAAATTGTGAGTGATTATAAATTGGTTTACAGGAATGGAAAAAACAATTCTTGATTTTAAATTGACATTTTAATCCATTTTGGCAAGCATCGTTACACATATGACCACATTGCATGTCCAGAATCAGGACATTTCCATCACTTTTGAATATTCTGTAATCTCTTGTTTCAGTCCACACCACCAGGCCAGAAGGAAAACTATTTTATTTCTGTCCGCACAGGTTAGCTTTGTCTATGTTTGAATTTCTTTCATACAATAAAACTGATTTGAAGCTCATCTTTCTGTTTCCATTTGCTATTCAAGTAATTGATTTGAGGCTCATCTTTCTGTTTTCACATGCTATTCAGGTGTTGCTTTTCTTTTGCTGGATGGTATGGACCGAGAACGTTTTGGTTATTCATTCCCCTGTTGGTAAACATGTGAACTTTTTCAGTGTTAATATAGAATGAAAAAAGCTCTTATGGATATGGGTGCCCATCTTTTTGTAGACTTATGCTCTCATTTCTCTTGGGTAAATTCCTAAAGATAGAATTATTAGATTAGATGAAAATTTAAACCCTGCCAGAATTTCCCAAAATACTTGCCAGTGTTCACAGTTGCACCAACAGGTGCAGCTCCTGGTTGTCTCCATCCTCAACAACACTCATCTGCCTCAGCATTTGCCTTCTGGTCCATTTTAGTTGGTGAACAATTGCATTTTATTTTGGTTTTACTTTTCGTGTCTTTTTTCTTTTTTTTGAGACAGAGCCTCAAGTTGTCCCCCTGGGTAGAGTACTCTGTGGCATCACAGCTCACAGCAACCTCCAACTCCTTGGCTCAAGCGATTCTCTTGCCTCAGCCTCCCAAGTAGCTGGGACAACAGGCGCCCACCACAACGCCTGGCTATTTTTTGGTTGCAGCTGTCGTTGTTTGGTGGGCCTGGGCTGGATTCGAACCCGCCAGTTTGGTTGTATGCGGCTGGTGCCTTAGCCACGTGAGCCGCAGGCGCCGAGCCAACTTTTCATGTCTTTGATGAAGGATAATATTGGCTACCTTTTACTAGGTCTGCTCAAAAGGTTTGCCGATTTTAATTGAGTGCTTATCTTTTTATTATCAGTTTCCTTAGTACATTCCTGTTTAGATATAGGTATTAATAATATTTTTTTCAGCCAGGAAATCATTTGCCTTTTTATTCTCTTAAGTAATGTGTTTTGATAAACAAGTATTTCTTTTTATTTTGATGAAGTCAGCTTGTCAAATTTTTCTTTCATAATTAGTACCTTTTCATCTTAGAAAAATATTTTTCATGTCCTATACTGTAAAGATGTGATTCTACATTATTTTCTAAATGTCTTATCCTTTAGTTCTATGATCCATCTTAAATTAGTTTTTATATTGCTGAGAGGCCAGGGCCAAGGTCAATTTCTTTCCATACGGATTTCCATCTGTTCAGGCCCTGTCTACTAAAACGGATTTCCTTTCTGCATGGAATTGCCCTGGTGCATGTGTTGGAAATCAATTGACTCTTTTTATTTTATTTTATTTTATTTTGAAAATCAATTGACTTTTTTTTATTTTATTTTTATTTATTTATTTATTTTTTATTTTTTTTGGAGATCAAATGACTTTTTTTATTTTTTTATTTTTATTTTTGGAAATCAATTGACTTTATATGTGTGGGCCTGTACTGGTGCTATTTTATTCCTCTAATCTTTTTGTCTGTCCTGATACTAATATAACATTGTCATGATTATCACTGCTCATTTTAATGATTGGAATCAATCAAATAAATCTTTCAAATCTTATTTTAAGAATTTACTGTTCTTATTTAAGAATGCCTGGACTATTCTAAGTCTTTTTTCTTTTTCATATAAAGTACAGAATCAACTTTGTCATTTTCAAGAGTGGTCTGTTGGAATTTTGCTTTGGCTTCCAAATGCTCTACAGATCCATTTGCAGATAACAAATATCTGTATAATATTGGATCTTGCGATCTACAGAGAGATCAAAACTCTCCATTTAGGTCTTTTACAGAATTCTTAGCAATGGTTCATTTAGTTTTCAGTGCCTAGATTTTAAACAAGATTTCTTCAAATTTATTCTTAGTATTTGATATTCCCAGTGCATTGGAGAAGTTATTTTAAACGTTTCTTTTTCTTTTTTTTTTTTTGGTTGTTGGCCTGGGCTAGGTTTGAACCTGCCATCTCCGGCATATGGGACCGGCACCCTACTCCTTGAGCCACAGGTGCCGCCCTAAACCTTTATTTTTCAATTATCTATTGCTACAATACAGAAATAGATGGGATTTTTATATGTTGGTGTTGTGTCATATAAATGTTGCCTTTAGTGATTTGCTCTAGTGTTTTGTGAATTCCTGTGCCTTCCTCACTCAGTAACGTCATCCCCTTTTTCTCTTTTCTCATGTCTATGCTGTTCACGTGTTCTTTGCCTTATTTCAGCAGCCGTGACTACCGTTGATTTAGTCTTTAACAAAATTAGTGAAAGTGGACATTGATATAATATTCTTGATTTGGGGAATGTTGAGTATTTCAGCAGTAAATTTGGTATTATTTGTAGGTATTTAATTGATGCAATTAATCAGATTGAGAAAAATATCTCTTATCTTGTAGTTTTTTTTTTGAGCATTTTTATTTTAATACTGAAAGAATGTTAAATTTTATCAAAGGCATTTTTCATCATTATTGGGACAAGTATATAATTTTTCACTTTAATTTGTTTAATGAAAGAAAAGATTGTTATAAGTTGACCTTGTGTCTTCTATTTAGAGTTTTATTAACCAAATATCTCTCTTTTCCCTATAAAACTTAATTTGCTTGAAAATTAGTCATATTAATTTTAAGAATGCTAATTTTACTGCACTCACTTTTTATCAACTCCATCACTTCAGCAACAGGCTTCCACCATGACTTACCACCTCAATGTTTGATGATGGAGCCCACCAAGATTTAATTGTACTTGATGTTAAAGTCACAGTCCTCCAAACTGCCAAATTGACCTTGAAGTCTGACACAGTCACAAGCTCAGGCATTCCAAGAGCCACCCTGCCTTTAGGCCAGCTAGCTACACCTGTGAAGATCTTAGTGGACTCCATTCTTGGTAATTTACTAGAATAATTCTCAGAACTTTAGAAAGTGTTATGATTACAATTTTGTTTTAACAAAAGGGTACAACTAGAAACAGTCAAAGGAAGACACTTTTAGCGTAGAATCTGGGACTGGAAGGGTTTGAAACATGAAGCTTCTGTGTTTCAGAGTTGTTACCCTCCAGGCACTGATGTATGGCAACATGTACCTTGGGTAGCATCAAGCCAGGATGCCCATGTGAGCTCCATGTCCAGGGTTATATCAGGGTCTTGTGATGTACACTAGATCAACTACATCATTACCTAGGAGCATTAAATCAAACTCAAGTGCCCTCCTTTCCCCTACAGTTCTGGCTGATATCACATCACATTGACAAAGTCCCAACCCTCCAATCACTCAGTTGATCTTTCTGGTGTTGCCAGACCCTACCCTAAGACTACTGATCTTGCCAACTTCCCCTAGAATCTTTCTAGTAGCATAAATGTTGAGGTATCAAATATGAGTTAAATCTTTGTCATAAACCATCAGATGTGGTGTAGAAAGTGGCTCTATCACTCTGGAAATTCTAAGGGGTTAGAAATGGCCTCATCGGAACTAAGATCAAAGACTAGCAAACTTCTTTCCTTCACAGTGGGAATACATAATTTTCTCATTTGTATCAAACTTTCAACATATTACTAAAACAAATCTTTAATAATTTTAATTTATCTATATCCAGCTCTGACATAATATTTTTGTTTACCAAAGTGATGACCATTAATGAATTGAAGAAAAAACAGGGACTAATTTTAGTGTTCTTTCACAGGCATGAAAATATTCTGTTACTTTTCTTGAATTTCGATGATGTTAACACATTTTTGAATTGATAAAAGTTATAGTATTTATATCTAGAAAGGTAAACAGAAGGGATCTAATTTTATTTTATTTTTACTTTTCACTATCACACAGCTTTTATTTTTATTCTTTCATGACCTTTTGTTTTTAAAATGATATGTCTACCAAATAGCACTAAAAGAACAAATTATAAGATTTGAAAAAGTATGTTTGTGAGATACCTAAAACTTCAAATCAGACACTATATTTAACATATATAACATTTGGACATAGTATTTGCTTATGTTCATCACATTAAATATAAAAAACTATGGATTAATTATAGTTTGGACCAATTACTTGAGAATAGAAATGCAGCATCAATGTGACTTTTTGAAATACTTGAATTATATTCCACTCCCTGGATTTCATTTAATTTGAAAGTGTGGACTTCAAACCCACTAATCTAACCTAAATTCCTCACTTTGCATCTAAGAGAACTGAAATCCAAGGAAATAAGAACATTTTTTAGGCTTTTAAAGGTGTTTGAAAATAAATTAAAGATACATAATGAATGTAATCACTCAAGCAAGAACATTCTCCATATTATTTTATTTAGATTTTCAGTGATAGATTTTATATACAAGAAATATATAGTCATATGAAACCTAGAAAAATGTTCTGGCCATGTTTAAAAGGGCCTATGAAGGGGGATTACTACTGTAGTCATAAAATCAGAGAGTGTTTCGATAATCTTGCTGGGTTTCAAGATGACTGCCTATGTCCTAAAATATCAAGGTTTCAGAAAGAAGCCTAAATCCTTGGTTCTTGGAGTGCTCTTGGGAAAAAATGACCAGGTACCACAATGTAAGGCAAGCGTGAAACAAAGTTTATTGACAAAGAGAAAGGTAAGCTTACAGAGTAAGAGCAAAGTACAGGCTCACAGAGAAAAATACATTCACCATCCACAGAGAATGGGCCCCCATTTTCACAAGGAAAAGTCCTGGGGTCATTGCTGCCAATTCTTTAGTACTGGTTGGATCAGGCCTAGGTCATAGTGCAAAGGTCACCTTGAAACCTGAGTCTTACTGCGCACGTAGATCTCCTTCCCATGAGCCTCTCTGAGAGCCCACTGGGGGAGGTGGGGATGGTGGTGTGGACTGCAATGTAGATTTAAGCCAATGGCATGATGATTAGTCTTAAGGCTGTTCTTGGTCAGCTTTAGACTCTGTTGTAGCTGTTGCTAGGCCAGAGAATCTTCTACATCCTTTTGTAGTTGGCACACTCAGTTCAGATGCGTAGATTGGGAGTGTGGGTCCTCCTCCCCAGGTATGAGCAATTACTTGGGACAAAATTAAGGTAGACACACTGAGATGGGGCCCTGTAAGCTCCACCCTTGTCCTCCTTCCCCAAGAGAGCTGGTTTCCTAGCTATCTATCTAACAATCTAGAAGAGAAATACATAAATCAGTTTAAGGAACAGAGTGAGTGAAGAAATAACAACCGAGAGAGCTGATGAAAAGCAAATGCCAGAGGACATATTAAGAAGGAGGGTATTTTAAAAAGAAAGGAGTGGTTAACAAGGACTAGTCCATGAGAAAAAATGTAATTCAAGGTCAAGAAATATCATTGCTGAAACATTTCTCATAACATTTGGAATCACTTTCTGCATTCACTAACCTTAACACAATAACTAAGAAAATGCCGGGAATGCTATGTTAACCAGTGTGATGAAAATGTGTCGAACTGTTTATAAAACCAGTGCATGGTGCCCCATGATCGCATTAATGTACACAGCTATGATCTAATACTAATAAAAAAAAAAAATTGGAATCACTGTGGTTGTTGGCAAAACTCAATCAGTACTACGTTGGAAGAAATCTGAATGATATAAATGAGAGGAAATAATAATAATAAGTGAAATGAGTGAAAATAATGTTCTCAAAAGATTTGCTGTAAAAAGGTTTTTAGAACTAAGGTACAAGTTAAAGGTAATTGCAAGGTTAAAATTTCTAGTTTTTATTTTAGTACAGAAAATTGTTGACACTATCTAAATGCTGGTATAAAGGAATCAGTAAAAATGATAACTAGAAAATGCAGTTTGGTAGAGTTAATACCACAGATGGAATGTCAATCTCATTAGAGCTGCGAGCTTACAAATTAGTACAACTCTGTAATTAATCTTTTATTATATTTCTGCTATAAGTATTTTAGAAACTTATCCACAAAACCTGATTCTACAGTTTTATTTATACCTCCTTTTCCCCATGCTTTGCTTTATGTACTCTAAAATTAAACATTCCTATGAATTATTTGGTACAGATGAAGTAATAAATGCTAGTTAAATAATGTAGCAGTAAGATGGCTGAAACTAATAGTTTTCTCACCCCACCCAAACCTGCCAAGGCTCTGAAGGACTATCATGGGCATTCCCAACAAGAAATGAGTGCATTGTGGGTATCTGATCATGGCCCCAGGAGATTATTGACTTGCAACAAATTTCTCTTTGCTGATGGGGTGACTGGCTATTCTTGGACATCTTTTCCAGTCTTCGCTCTTCTCTGGAGACTAAGCTTCTTTCATAGTCAATGTTGCCTCCCCAAAATTTCAGTTTATTCTTTACTTTTATCTACTTCAGTCTTATTAGAATTATGTACCCATCACAGTTTTTCAAATAAACAATTTTTTTTGTTTTGTTTCTGGGAAAGAGATCAAGATTCAAATGAGGATTTACAGCAAAACAAAAACAAACATGTTGGTGTTTCTAGAATTTGTTTGTCCAATAAATAATTCTAATGAAGATGTTGGTGGGGGCAATGGATCTACATACTGAGATACCAAAAAAAGCATATCAATTTTAAGCAATGTTATCTATGTAATACATTTCAAAGTTGAATTGAATTATGGTAGCAATGCGTAGTGTGATGTTCATTCAAAAGATGGCATTAATCAAATGAATGCTAGTGACAACCATATGACAGGCACGGAAAGGATAGTTTTTTTCTCTTAAACCGTGTGTATATTATTTTGGCACCCTCTGCTTATATGCCAAATAATGCAGTCACTAGAGTTCAGTCTGTGAAATAACTCTGGTATCAGGTCTCTCTTACTCTGTTTGCCAAAATCTCTGAGGATAAACAGATTGCCCAGTCTCTGAGCTTCGCAAAGAATTGGAATAATAGCAGTGCCTAACTTACAGAATTATTTTAAAAATTAAAAGTGAATATGTAATAAAAGAATGGACAAAGTCCTTATTATGCAAATATTCACTAAAGAGGAAGTATGATGATGATGGTAATTATAAAGAGAATAATGATAATGTGTAACGTCAAAAAAACAGACCATTCAAAAGGGCATGTGAGTTTGCAAAAGCCACTTCAAACTTGAAAAATAATTTTTCTAGTAGTTATTTTCAAAAAAATGTTCTTAAGACATTTTCTCCAAGATAAGTAATTAGGCATTCAGGTGATTTCAGTAGAATACAAAATACAGAAGATAACCCAGGGTCAAACTGTTTAAAATAACAGTAATTAAAGAATAATTCAACTGCATTATAAGTGGGAAGTGCCAAAGTTAACTAAAAAATATTTTCAAAACTTTTAAAAATGTCATTTAGCATTATGAAGGAGAAAAAGATTATTAAAATTTGTACACACAATTAAGTAATACTTTAAATATATTAGGTGGGTCTGTATATAAAGAGTATATGTTATATGCAACTCACCTGCATACCATTTTAAGTTTATATTTTGATACACATATTAAATAACAAGCCATTCAATGATATTTCAATCAGGTTCTCACATTAAAAAATACAAATATGTAATAAACTTATCCCAGTGATTGTTTCAGTAATATCAGCAACCAGGGATTTTACATATTAAGTGATCTTTTTTTTATTATGTGTTTAGTTTATACATATAGCTTCTCCACCCTGTTGAGTTCCACCACAACTGGAATTTAGTTGTGATTTCTGTTGGCTGGAAATCATTTTGTTTTATACCAGGCAAAAACTCTTAACCTGATACAAAATTATAAGAAACATAATACAAACAACCAGAGGGAAATAGCAGTAAAAATATCTTGAGATATGGCAATATCTTACTCCATCTTAACAAAAAAAGTTTCAACACTAAGAATCTGTTGCCTTTTCCAAAGTAAAATACATACATTTAATCTTTCAAAAAGTGTTGTTGAAAAAAATACAACTTAAGGAAGGGAAGGCTTGAATCATCCAGAATCTAAAAAAACCTAAACCTAAAATTAATTGTTAATGATGGAAGGTCTCAAGCATTTCTTTAAAGTGGCAACAACCTGTAATGGTCTCTAGTATTATCATTTATTTCTATATTCATATACACATATCCCCATACTCAACAACTGATTTATTAGCTCACATGACTGTGGGGCTGGCAGTCTGAAATCACTATGGCAAACCAACAGATTGGAAATTCAGATAAGAGTTAATGTGGCCTTGAGCCTCAAAACTGGAAACTGCCAGGATTTCTATCATACGGTCTGTAGATATAATTCTTTCTTTTGGGGGGAAACCTCAATCTTTGACATGGTCTTCAACTGTAGGCCCTCCACACCACATAAACTCAACTGGTTGTAAATGTTAATCACATCTAAAAAATACCTTCACAGCCACATCTAGACTAGTAAGTGTTCATCCAAACAGCTAGGCAGCATAGCCTCACCAAGTTGACAGACACTTACCCCCTCACAGAAGCCTATTCTGATAACAGTTATAAAAATTGGTAAGGAACAAAGAAAATAGCTTTTCGATATTACCATATATAAATTACAAAATATCCCATGGGTTACTAGAATAATAAGGTAATTTAGTAGAACTGTTGAATTATTTAGAAAATGTATTGCGTATGTACCCTTAAACACAGCTCTCTCCATTCTCAATAGATAAGGCTGACAGACACACACAAAAAAGAAATCAGTGAAATTATAGAAACTGGAAGGAAATAGTAACAAGCTAGATATACAACATACATTGTATTATATTTGTGTGAATTACAAATTTATCGTAACTTATTATTTCAATCTTTTATTTTCTGATAACTGAAATGTCATAAAAATGAGACTGCTTCATTTGCCACTTTTGAATTTGTAAAAGTATATGTGTGGAATAAATTCCTATATGAGACATCACTGTGCCAAAGGGTAAATGCAGTCTTTATTTGAATTAGTATTGATGAATTTGTTTATATATGGGATGTATAATTTTCATTCCCACCAAAAAGGCAGGACAGTGCTAAATTCTCTGGACATTTGATAGCGGTGTGTAGGGTCACACTTTGAATTTTTTAATAATTTAATAGTCATAAAATAAGAGTTTACTGTATTGTGAATGAAATTAGAAGGAAAAAGATGGAGCATTAGAAGGCTGAGGCCTTAAGTCCGGGAATAAAACTACTGAAGAGATAAGATGCAAAGAAAATGAGTAAACAGATAGTAGAGTGGTCACGAGAAAAGAAATGATGAAAAGCTTCATATACAACTGATTAATCTATAAAATTTAAACACTAAAATTATTGCCATATATTTAAGGATTAAAGGACTTTCTTTTAATCTTAAGGAAAGCTCTTCTGGTAGGAAAACGATGGGCTAGGCAAAGAACAGACACTGAAGTGTTGTGTGTGCAGAATATTGATTACTCTCTGAAATACTTTAAATAAAAATGAAAGTGAAAACCAATCTGGTCGTTATAGGATCAAGGGAGTCAGCAGGGGCATGATCGTCATGGGGCATGACCATTAATATAAACTGAGGAATGGAAGAGACAAAAGGTTGAAGACACAGCAGGAAGGCAGCAGACAGAGCAAAGTCAAAGAAGAACAGGAAGGCTGCGGTCAGGTGAGTGAGCCCCAGTGCACACGTCCATTGTGCTGCAGAAACTGTGACAACCACACCTTAAGAGATGCCCTGCAAGACAGTCAGTAGGATTCAGTGAATTCTCACATCACATTCTTTCTCTTAACCTTTTTTATTTTCTAGCAAGTTTTCTAGTTTTATATTTGTCTACCTTGAGTTCCTCTAAAATTCCTTTGCTTTACTAGGCATTTTCTTAGAATGCAGTAATATAATATATAAATTATAAATATTTTATAATGCAGTAATATGATATGGAATGTACAAACATTTGTAATATTAAATGTTTTAATATTTATAATATTAAACATTATAGCATAACAATATAATAGTGTTTAAAAGTGGAATAATGCCCGATTTTATTTTTTGCATTTTTAGAAAAGATTCTAGTAATTTTATCCTGTGTGCCCTATGACATCTAAGGTTTCTCACTGGCTTGTTCTGGTCCCATAGGTCTTATATTCAGAAGCACACATAGGACAACCCCATATCAGTTGCTAAATACTATTTCCTGCAGAAATTTCCTCAAAAATTGAGTTTGTAATGATAAGGGAGTACAAAGTTATTTTTATAAAGTAGAATTTGAGTTCTACATAAAACTAACTATATCTAAGGAAAATGTAGGGACTATGGCCCTTAGCCCCCTAAAGTTTTGCTAAAAACTCATTGACATGAGACAGATTAATTAATAAGGAGAAAGGTATGCAAATTTATTTAATGTCTTCAGAATGAAGATCCTAAGATATAGGAAAAATTTTCCATTTTTATGCTTTATTTCAACAAAGTATGGACAGCCATGTAGAAATGTGATTGCACAAAATTATCTGATCTAATGCTAATGGACTGAGTGCAGAAACCCAGTGAGGCTTGTCTGTCTAGAATCTTCTTAGACTCTGAGCAGCGCCCTTCCTTCTGCAGACGGGGCAGAGCCCTTTCTGGAGTGGGGTTCTTGCAACTTGCAGTCAAACAAGGTAGTTCAGGTAATTTCTTTATGCAGAGTAATTTTAGGTTTTACTGCTGGCTTTCAGGGTAGGAAAAAGGTTCAGATGTCTCTGAGCCACGTTGGTGACTAGGGATTCTAGGTTGTATGGCTAGACTGAAGGGGGAATGGGCCTGAGAGGCAGGAGGTCAGGAACAGGTCAGAGAAAACTTCTGCTTCTGAGGCTCCTTCTGAAGCCTTCGTTTTGAACGACTGCTTTGTTTCCCAACAAAGGAAATAAATAAATAAATAAAATAGACATAGTTGGCTAGGCACCCGTAGCATAGAGGTTATAGTGCCAGTCACATACATCAAGGCTGGCAGGTTCAAACCCAGCCTGGGCCAGCTAAACCATGACAATTACAATAAAAAAATAGCCAGGCATTGTGGCAGGTGCCAGTAGTCCCAGCTACTTGGGAAGCTGAGGCAAGAGAATCCCTTAAGCCCTAGAGCTGGAGGTTGCTGTGAGCTGTGACGCCATGGCACTCTACCGAGGGTGACATAGTGAAACTCTGCTCAAAAATAATAATAATAAACAATGAATAAATAAATAAAGTAGGCAGATAGTTAAAAACTGAAAATGTCCCTCGAAAATGGCTACCTATAGTTCCCCTACCACTAAAATTGATGAACATATACCAACAACTAAACAAATTGTTTTAAAAAGAAGAAAAAAATCAAAATCCCATTTAAAAGCCTCTCATAAAACTTTATTGCATTTTAGGTTAATAATCAAAGAGATTATAATGGAAGATTCCTCTGTTCTCATTTTAACAGTTGAGAAATCTCCTAAGATACTCCAAATTAAAAAAAAATTTTTTTTCAACAAATATAGAATAAGAACTTTTCTTTCTGTTTTTACACATTTATATTTCTGTGTGCTTCTGTAACTTTCTTTGTTGAAGCTATATTAAACATTTATGTCCCCAAATACACCTTCTTAAAGTAAAAACAAGGCTCTAGATAAAAAGAGGATAGGAGTCAGATACCAAGCAAAACCTGATTGACATTAATTGCTGCTCAAAGAATAGGAAAGAGGAGCACATTTATGGAAGGAGGAGAGAGTGTAGGAAGTTTCTAGCTAAGTAAGGTCGGCGGAAGCCCAAGAGAAGAAGGCAGAGTCTCGCTGTGGAATGAGTTGAGGTCAGCCTGCGTGATTGTCTCTCCCAAGCTTGAGCTGGGCAGTGGGATCAAGGCTGTTCATATTACATCCAAGCAGTAGGGTTCACTAGGGGGAGTAATAGGTAGGGTGTTACTCCAATGACCAACTAATTGCCAGGAAGGAAGCTTACCCCAAACACAGAAAACAAATCACCTCTGCCCTCAAAGCACATTCCCTCCCTTCCCCATTAATTTCCACAGTCAAACCACAGTCTACTGAGCAGTATTCAAAGCTACACAAAACCATAGACTACTTGGAGAAAACCAAAACAGAATTATGTGAAATAAAATGAATATGTCCATTATGAATGTAGAATAATATTCATAGTATATTTACTCACAATAAGCAACCCTGGAAACAATGTAGATGACCATCAATATGAGAATGCATAAATAAACCAATGTAGTCAGCCAAAGGAAACAACCCAAAACAGTGACAAAAACATCATGAACAACAGATACTTTACAACATGGAGCATGAACATTATGCTGGAAAGGACTGCCCTTGGTGGATATTTACCCAGAAGAGACACGAGAAAACTTTCTAAAATAATGGATGGGTATGTTGTATATCTTAACAGAGGTTTGAATTACACAGGTGTACATGTGTGTGAATACTCAGCCAGTGTAGACTTAAGATGTGTGCATTTTTCTGTATGCAGATTTCATATATATATATATATACTCTAGTTAATGAAATGCATGCTGAAAAATTGATAGATAAGTTTACTGATATGTGTAATTTACCTACAAATGCTTAAAAAGAAGATGATTGACAGTTAGCCAAAGGGTATTGCTACCTCAGTAGATAGACACATCTTAAAACAACTATAGTAAACTGTTATTGGTGAAGTCTAGTTGGAGTGTGAATATTTCCAAGGATATAAGGAAAAAATAATACCACTTTTATGATCATACTTCCAGAGATCATAAAAGAAGACTTATTATCTGAGGACAGCCTGACTTAAATATCAGAACTTCACAAGGATTAAAAAAAAGGAAAAGTATCGCCTATCTCTCCCATTAACATAGATGCAAAATCTCTAAACAAAATAAACAAAATATTAGTAAATCATAATTATCAACTTATAGTAGAATAATACATTAGAGTATAAATACTCTAATTCAAAAAAAGACAAAGTTAATTATACTGACAATCAATAATTACATGAATAAAATAATTTATTTAAATGTTAATATATAACTTTGGTGAAAATGTAGTAAAATAGAAACCTTTATTCATAGACATTGAGCTTTTAAATGATACAAATTTTTGGAGAGTCACTGAGGAATATTTACCAATAAAGGTTTTAAAATGTGCATTCATGTTAACTGCACATGTCTAGTGCTTGTAATTATCATTAGGAAAATTTTGTAATTTTGACACATAAAAATAGAAACTTTATAAACTACTTTTATTTTTTAGTTGTCAAGGGAATATCAAACACTGTGAAACCATTATATGAATTTTAACTCATAATAAAAGAATTATTATATGCTGTCTCTCAATGACTTTTAGGATTATGTTAGTTTTCTTCCATTAACAAAATAAAGAGAAAGGCATGAACTTGAAGAATTTAATATATTTAAAAAGACACATAAAACTTTGAAATAATGGTAATGGAAAATCCTTTTTCTAATTCTTCATAATTCTAATTACTAATGTTGAGGAAAATATAGTTAAAAACAAAAATCAGTATTTGATTACTTCTCAGTATACTGTGGTTTGACTGTTGATATGAGGACAATTAATGACAATTAAGGTTATGTGGGGGGGGAAGGAAAGCAGAGAGAGGGAAGGAGGGAGGGGGATGGGGCCTTGGTGTGTGCCACACCTTATGGGGGCAAGACATGATTGCAAGAGGGACTTTACCTAACAAATGCAATCAGCGTAACCTGGCTTATTGTACCCTCAACAAATCCCCAGCAATAAAAAAAAAAAAGGTGAAAAAAAGAAAAAGAAAAAAAAAATCTCCTCCAACCCTAGAAAAAGTTTCCATAAAATAAGAGACAAAATAAAAAGCTTTATTATTAAGCATTAAACCAGAATGTGATGTGAATCACATGTAGTTCAATAAGAGATTGCAAATACAGAAAAAAGTCTTACCCTTTTGTACAGCTAAGCAAGTGCAACCCCATTTCATCACCTACATATTCTCAAGACAAATGATAAACTAGTTTTTAAGAGAGCATTTAATAGCACCCTTTGTCACACAGAGTTCACCCTAAGTTCCCCAGGTAATTGAAATAATTAGCTGTTTGTGGTAGCTAATGGGCCTTATTCAAAGGAAAAACAAACTTTTTGTATCTTTATAGCAGGCGCTAGGCACCCATAGAAGTCATTCTCCCACCCTGCTGCAAAAACTAGAGCTGGACTCCAAAACACATAAAGAGATAGAACCAATGCCTTTGAGAATGACATTCCTGGGGTATAAAACTGGCAAGACACTTTTATAAAAATGTACAACTCAAAGGGGCAGAAAAAATCTACAATTACAAGATTTCTAAAGAAAATGCTGAAGGAGTTGGTGGTGGGAGAATCTTTTCCTTTATTTGCACTGGAATAATTAAATGACTCTTTAGTGAACTTTTTAAATATGTATTACACTAACTGGTTATCAGCCTTAAGGAAGCCCTGGAAACTATAGATTTGAATTAGTAAACTTTCTAATTAATTTTTCTCCAAAAATTATCTCTTTATATAAAACTAACTTTATATTACCTCAATCAAATAAAATCGAAACAAAGGAAAACAGATTTAATGGGTCTACTCTATTATCCTGTGAGGATGACAATCAATTTCTAAAGATATTTCTATTTTTATTTTATTTTTTTTTTTAGCTTTTCATTTCTTTATTTACTTTCAAACCCTATTGTTCTTAATGCCAAGTCAAATTCCAGTGATGCTTTTTAATCCTGATGCTTAAATCTCTTAAGCATTAAGATGATTTATCTTAAGAGCAATCTCTTAATGTTTTTTTAATTCCAAAGCTTAAATCTCTTGACTTTCATTTCACATAATATTTTACATAAAAGTAATACAAACCCACAGAATAGTCAGTGTAATTTATATGTTCAAATGTCAAAATTCACTCTAATTTTCCCAGCTGACATCAGAAAAATGTTACTTTAACAAAATACCACAACGTATCCACCAAAATGACTAAATTCTTACTAACTGAAAAGTTCAAGTGTTAAAAAGAATAGGGAACATCTACTCTGTTCCTAAAAATCACTTTGGAAAACTGGAAAGTATCTACTAAAGCAGACAAAGCAATTTATTCCTTGCTGAGTGACTAACAGAATTGTGAGTGTGAGTGTGTGGGAGTGTGTATTCATTTTTTTTATTTTTATTTTTTTGCAGGAAGTGCTATCTAGAGGAGGACCAGTGAGAATGGAAGAATAAAGCAGGATATTGCATCTACATTTATAAGTGAAATATGCCTGTAATTTCCCTTTATAATAATATATTTTTTCAATTATAGTATCAATTATATCCAGATATAATAGAATGAACTTGAAGGATTTCTTCTTTTTCTATTGTTTATAAGATTTGGCATGATCTCTTTTTTTGAAATTATCTTCTATTTTTATTTATAAATATTAGTTGTTTATTTTTTAAGACTTTGGGAAAAAATGAGTATTCCTGGAAATAATTCTCTTCACTGTTTAGAGGCCTTTTCTTTGGGTTTGTTTTTTCGCTCTTACCATCAAAAGTTTCCATAATTCCAGTAGTTGGCATTTTATGTGGTTTCTTTGTTTTTTTGCTAGAATTTTACCTTTTCATAATTTTAAGTTCAATTGTATCTGGGATTGAGGCAGAACTTTGCTGTAAATTATGAAATATATATTATTCTTTTTGATCATCCGTAGTCGATGCTCTGATGCGCTTCCCAGATTCTCACAAATCCCCCCACCCTTTTGAGACTGAAGCCCCCCTTCCCTCAGCTACTGGGACTATTGGTAGTTGGCTGCTCTCTGCTGAGTTCTTCTCTGGAAATTGCTGCAGGCTAACAAGAGTCATCTCATTCAAGGTTCCCGCTTGTGGGGTGGTGGATATCCAAAGACTGGCCATTGCCTCAATTCAGACATCTTTGAGAGGCTTTCCCAACTTCAGAGGTTCCTCCAGGCATCAACTGAGACATTTATCAGACTTTGATAGAGTTCAACTTCTTGTTCTATTTTTTAAAATTCTGTTTGTTATTTCCTATTTTAAGTACCTTTAATTCTCATAAAAAGAGAACAAAATTTAGACACACTAATTTCAAAAATAAAGTCATATATGAAATAGGAAAATATTTAACTGACATAAAAACAGGCGGAAAAAACCAAGAATCAAGTTAATTTAAGAGTTAATGAACCATGTGAGGAAAATAAGATTGGATTTTCTTAAGTAAAAAACAGAAATTAAACATTTTCCTAGATAATGTTTCTACCCTGTACTATATTTTGGTTGAGCTCCAAGAGACATATGGGTCCAGATTAGACTCAAGATCTTAAAAGGTCTCCAATTCTGCTTAAAGTTCATTCTTCTGAAAAATTCATAGGTTGGTTTTGATAGCATGAAACAGTAACAAATTTGTGAAAATATTCTCCACAATTCGTATTAGTTATGCAAAGTACTATTTATTATTTTGGTTTTACATGTCAGAACTGCAGTTAGGAAGATGGCATATTTAAGCACATCTCAAAAGGTATTTACTCATACCTAAGAAAAAGGTACTAAGTAAAACTCATGTAAAATTTTCTTAGCAGAGATCTATTAAATGCATACAGTTTGCCTGGAGTCAATTTGAATGATAGCTACACTGGCAACCAACAAAAATTTTACATTAAGGAAACACCTGGCCCTCGATGCTGACTTGTAGGTATTCAGGAAATGCGTATGCAGCCGAGGCAACCAACTCGTGATTCTGCATCAGAGTCAGTGACAGATAAGCCGCCTCTAACTCATCATCCAGGGTAGTGCCAGATGGGTTCTGCAGGTGTTGACAATTAATTATAGATATGCTTTGGGAATATTTAAAAACAGATTATGAAAAAGAGTGTTCTTATCTACGTGAAGTTGACCTAACATGTAGTGATTACAGATTAAGTCTGGCTTCCCACAGCTTACAAAAAAAATAAGTAAAGGAAAATATCATCCAAAAATTTCTCATCATTTATTATCATATATGTTAGAGGGCCCACTTCTATGGTTTTGCATTTGTGTATACAGAAAGAAATAATTTGTGATCAATTCTTTTTATATAGGGACCTAATATATAAAAGGAAACAAACCATGTGATATAAGATAAAATGTCAAAAGTTACGGATGTGGGGAACATTTTTATGAGGCTTTGCAATTTGTCAGTCAGTTATCCCCTGAAATATTAAAAAGCTATGATAATCATTACACTACTTTTTAAAGTTTTTATTTTAAATCGAGAGCCACCTTGCTTCACATTAAGTGAATCAATGATGTGCTTTGATTTAGACATATATAATATATAAAAAAGTAATTCCTAAGCTTAGTTGTCCATCTCCCTATGGAGAAATCTAAGGCCAAGTCCAAGTTGGTTAACCTCAAATGATTTTCTGAATTCTAAATGTTTTCCTTTACATATTATTTGAAAATAGCAAGGTTGGAGGAATAATTTTAAAAGAAACACTAATGCACAAGAGAAAAGGTCAGGCAGGCCTCTGAGCAAGGATGGGGCACGGCTGTCCTCCTTTCCCAGGTAGGAGAGCAGCAGAGGAAAGGGGTACTGGAAACATCAAGGCCATCGTCAGGTATGTCAAGGATAATCCAAGAATGGACAGTTGCACTTGCATTTTTCCTGCATGCGCCAGGTGGGTTGTGAGAGGACCATGAGCATTACTGTGGCACCGTAGTGAGAAGCAGGGACAGGCGTAAGCTGTTGCCTTACTTCACTCTATCCATCTACTTACCTGGCGACCATCTGAGGTTCTCAGACGATTCAGAGAAAACACAGCACAAAATGCTTCCCCTTCCTAAAACTCTTCACTTTAATTCATTTCAATTTACCATTTACTATTTCCAATAGCACTTTCCTAAAGTGGTAACATTTTGTTATCAGTTAAATATTAGCTTGGCTTGATTTCCAACAATAGGGTGACTATATTATGTCTAAATATGACAGACCAGGCACAAAGTAAAAGTGGAAATATTTTAAATCCATGATGAAAAGTAAGAAATAAAAGCAAACCCTCAGAGGCTAATAATAAAGCAGAAACAAGAATACAAAAGTGTTGGCAAACCCTAAGGTTAGTGAGGTCCAGAAAACAGAGAAGGCACAGCCTGGTTCCTAGGCAGGGAATCATTATATGCAGATCTTTCAATAAAACCTAAAACCAGAGAAAAAAACTTTCCTTCCTTAAGACAAAAATGAAGGAAAAAGATCTGATGCCAGTGTGCCTGCCTTGACCTTGAATTTAGATAAAGAGAAATAAAAAATATCTGTTGAAAACCTATAAGCGTAACTTGATCCTTGAATGGGTTTGGTGACTGCTTCCATTCTACAGAGGTGATCTAAAAATACCAAGCACACAATTTATGCTGAATTTTCCCTTTGTTAGGAGTCACCCCAAGCACCCAGCAGAAAAAATCGCCTCAGAGGAAAAGTACATCAGTTCAACTCTCAAAAGATCTGCTATTAACAAAAAATAAATAAAGGTATAAATAATTAAATCATAAGCTCACAAGATATATAAGAAAATCATAATTATTATAATGGAAAAGTTTTTTATTTTAAATCAGGAGCCATATGTCATTAATTCATATAAAAGTTCAAAAAAATGTATTTAAAGTTTTGTATTATCCTATATGGTTGAATTTTTTAATTCAATTCAAATTCAATTGTTAAATAAATGCTATTTTTAAACAAAACCGGATATGGTCAATTAGTAATAATTAGTAGGTGGACTAATGTACTAATATATGAGAAAAATAGCAATATTTAATAATATTTTTCTGCTGTCTAACAGAACAATTTGTTTTAACTCTTTAAAATCCTTGTTGAAAATTTATAAGCATTGTGGCGGTGCCTGTGGTCCCACCTACTTGTGAGGCTGAGGCAAGAGAATCGCTTAAGCCCAAGAGTTAGAGGTTGCTGTGAGCTATGACAACAGGGCGCTCTACTGGGGGCGACAAAGTGAGACTTTGTCTCAAATAAATAAATAAATAAAATTAATATTTGCTTAGAGTTGGTTTTCTAACACAGACTTTGAACATCTCAAATACCATGGCCATATTATTTTTTAAAGTCAATTTTCCATTGTAGAAAATTATGGGGACCAGGAATAGATAAACTAAGGTTCTAATCCTGGCTCTCCTCTTTTCTCGATTTCCTTGTCAGCAAAGTGGGAATAATAGAAGTACCTACCTGTAGTTGGTTGAATGGTGCCCTTTTCCCCAAACTATATGTCCACATTCTAATCCCTACAATCTATGAACATTTTCTTATCAGGGAAAGGATCATTAAAGATCTAATCAGGTGGAGGATTTTGAGATGAAGCAATCATCCTGAATTATTTTGTGGACCCTAAATCCAATGGCAAGTGTCCTTATAAGTGAGAAGAACAGTCAGAGCGTGTAGGCTCAGACCTGTAATCTGTAATCTCAGCATTTTTGGAGGTTGAAGTGGAAGAATCAAATGAGGCCAGAACTTTGAGCCCAATCTGGGCAAGAGACCTAGTCTCTACTAAACATAATTTTAAAAAACGAGCCTGGTGTGGTGACATGATCTGTAGACCCAGCTTCTCTAGAGGCAGAAAGGGCACCTCATAGGACTTGAAGGCTACTGTGAGGTATGTCTGTTCCACTGCACAACAGAGTGAGACCCTCCTGTCTTTTAAAAGAGAGAACTCTGAGCACAGTGGCTCATGTCTGTAATCTTAGCAATTTCAGAGGCTGAGGCAGGACGATCATTTGAGCTTGGGAGTTTGAGACCAGCTTGAGTGAGAGCAAGATCTCATCTCTGAAAATGAGAGAGAGAGAGACACATTCTCTGGGAGATTTGAGACAGATGGAGAGGAAAATATATCCCAGAAAAGGCTACGGGAAAATGGAAGCAGGAAGCAGAGAATGGAGTGATGTGATCACAAGTTGAGAAAGCCAGCAACCAGCAGAAACTGGAATAAACAAGGAAGGGAATCTTGCAACACCTTGATTTCTGACTTATGGCCCCTGGACCTTCAGGAGAATAAATTTCTGTTGTTTTGTGCCACCAAATCTGCGGTGATTTATTAGGGCAGCCTCATGAATGCACAATCTCACAGAGGACTAAAAATGGGCATAATAGTACTACCTAACTGGTAGATTTGCTACAAGCATTAAATAAGTTAATATATTCATAAAGCATATAAAAAATGCCAATCTTAATAAGCCCTACAGAAGAGCAAAGTGAATTTCACAAAAATAAACTCGATGATGATATTATTGCTTTCCTGTGCTGTGAATAAAAGAAAAGAAAAAAAAAGAAAATTTATAATCTGTAAAAATGTATACATGTATTCTTAAAAGAAGAGCATAAATACAATAGAACTAATTGAACCGATATGCACTTAATAACAAAACAACAATGACATATTAATTTTTCTCCAAAGATACAGTAGACAGATTACTCTTTTTATTTCCCTTTTCAATAACTTATAATGACCATCTTTTCTTTCATATAGCAGTAAAAGTGAATATTTCACCTTTACTTTTATCAAGCCTACATCACTCTTATTCCTGGTGTCAGTACAATGTAGTGACATCAGACTAAATATGTTTTCAGAAACATTTCAGCTTTCAGGAATAGTTGGCATTTACCTATTTTTGGCTCATAAGAAATATTTTGCAGTTCTACAAAAATGTTAATCCATTTTATATCTACAGGCTCATTTTGTCAGGTCATCTATTTGTCAGTCAAGTTCATTGCATTTATAAATCTATCATTTAAGCTCTGCCCATGTAAAATACCTAGTATTTGCAAACACTTTTGCTGTACTGGTCTGTGGCCTGTTAACAACTGGGCCACAAAACAGGAGGTGAGCATCAGGTGAGCGAGAGAAAGTTCATCTGTATTTGCAGCTGTCCCCCATCGCTCACATCACCGCCTCCGCACTGCCTCCTGTCAGGTTGGTAGCACAGGAGCTCAAACTCGACTGTAAACTCCATACATGAGGGACTTTGGTTGCACAGTCCTCATGAGAAAGTGTTTTGATTTGCATTTCTCTGATGATTAAAGATGATAAGCATTTTTTCATATGTCTGAAGGCCGTGCGCCTGTTTTCTTCAGAGAAGTTTCTCTTCAAGTCCCTTGCCCAGTCTGTGATGGGATCATTTGTTCTTTTCCTGCTTATACGTTTGATTTCTCTGTGGATTCTGGTTATTAAACCTTTGTCAAAGACATAACCTGCAAATATCTTCTCCCATTCTGAGGACTGTTTGCTTGCTTTACTTACTGTGTTCGTGGCTGTGCAGAAGCTTTTTAGTTTGATCAGGTCCCAGTAGTGTATTTTTTACTTTTTTTTTTTTTTTTTGTAGAGACAGAGTCTCACTTTATGGCCCTCGGTAGAGTGCCGTGGCATCACACAGCTCACAGCAACCTCCAACTCCTGGGCTTAAGCGATTCTCTTGTCTCAGCCCCCCACGTAGCTGGGACTACAGGCGCCCGCCACAACGCCCAGCTATTTTTTGGTTGCAGTTCAGCCGGGGCCAGGTTTGAACCCGCCACCCTTGGTATATGGGGCCGGCACCTTACTCACTGAGCCACAGGCGCAGCCACCAGTAGTGTATTTTTTAAGCTGCTTCAATTGTCCGGGGCGTCGTCCTTATAAAATACTCACCCAGACCGATTTCTTCAAGGGTTTTCCCTGCACTCTCTTCTAGTATTTTTAGAGTTTCATGTCTTAAGTTCAAATCTTTAATCCAGTGACAGTCTATCTTAGTTAATGGTGAATGGTGTGGGTCCAGTTTCAGTCTTCTACAGGTTGCCAGCCAGTTCACCCAGCACCATTTGTTAAATAGGGAATCTTTTCCCCACTGAATGTTTTTAATTGGCTTGTCAAAGATCAAATAACGGTAAGTAGCTGGATTCATCTCTTGGTTCTCTATTCTGTTCCAGACATCTACTTCTCTGTTTTTGTGTCAGTACCATGCTGTTTTGATGACTGTCAATTCATAGTGTAGTCTGAGGTCCGGTAGCATGATTCTTCCTGCTTTGTTTTTATTGCTGAGTAATGTCTTGGCTATTGGAGTTTTTTTCTGATTTGATATAAAACGAAGTATTATTTTTTCAAGATCTTTAAAGTATGACAGTGGAACTTTAATAGGGATTTCATTAAAATTATATATTGCTTTGGGTAGTATGGACATTTTAACAATGTTGATTCTTCCCAGCCATGAGCATGGTATGTTTTTCCTTTTGTTAAAATTTTCAGCTATTTCTTTTCTTAGAGTTTCATAATCTTCTTTATAGAGATCTTTTACGTCCTTTGTTAGATAAACTCCCAAATATTTCATCTTCTTTGGCACAACTGTGAACGGAATAGAGTCCTTAACTGTTTTTTTCAGCTTGACTATTGTTGGTAAGATTAGCCCATATCACAAAATCCCAAGACCAGAGATGTTGGCGTGGATGTGGAGAAAAGGGAACACTTCTACACTGCTGGTGGGAATGCAAATTAATACATTCCTTTTGGAAAGATGTTTGGAGAACACTTAGAGACCTACAAATAAATCTGCCATTCAATCCTATAATTCCTCTACTAGGTATATACCAAGAAGACCAAAAATCACATTATAACAAAGGTATTTGTAGCAGAATGTTTATTACAGTCCAATTAATAATTGCTAAGTCATGGAAAAAGCCCAAGTGTCCATCGATCCATGAATGGATTAATAAAGTGTGGCATATGTACACCATGGGATATTATGCAGCCTTAAAGAAAGATGGAGACTTTACCTCTTTCATGTTTACATGGATGGAACTGGAACATATTCTTCTCAGTAAAGTATCTCAAAAATGGAAGAAAAACTATCCAATGTACTCAGCCCTACTATGAAACTAATTTATGGCTTTCACATGAAAGCTATAATCCAGTTATAACCTAAGAATATTAGGAAGGGGGAGAGAGAGGGAAGGGGGGGGAGATGGGCGGAGGGAGAGTGATTGGTGGGATTACACGTGCGGTGCATCTTACAAGGGTACATGTGAAACTTAGTAAATGTAGAATAGAAATGTCTTAACACAATAACTAAGAAAATGCCAGAAAGGCCATGTTAACCAGTGTGATGAAAATGTGTCAAACAGTGTATAAAACCAGTGTATGGTGCCCCATGATTGCATTAATGTACACAGCTTTGATTTAATTTTTTGAAAAAAGTGTTTTGGTAGAGCATGCATTTGGTATTTTTTTATAATGTGGAGTTCATAGCGTCAACACCTAATTGAAAGGAATATGAATGTGCTATTGACAATAAATCATAGTTTCTTGCAAAAAAAATCTTCAAAAAGAATTTCTTAGTATCTAAATCTCACAAGTAGCTTGTACCCTATCTCCTGTCTTTTGCTTGCCCTTTTTCAAAGTGTACCCATCTGACATTTGTTATTTATGGGATGTGCAATCCCAAGCCTGGAGGCTGTTGCCACTTGCTCAAAAGATGTGCCCTTTTTCAGTGTGCATAACTGCCCATGAGTTCAGACACGGAGCCCTCATTAGCTGTTTCATGTATCCCAAGGGTGTGCCTGTTACCTTTCCTTTCATTTGACAGTCACATAGGAATATCCTCCTATTTCTTACCACTAAGAAGAGATGACATAGGTATCCTTGCAATGGTCAAAGACTGAGATGAAATTCAGATACATTGAAGATGATGGTGGAGATAGGTCTCCAGATTGAAATTGCAGGGCTTTTTCCAAATGTACTCCTATGCATGCTATCATCTCAATATTAAATTGCTTTGATTTTGTAATACAGAATATAGAAAACTATCTTTAAATAATAAAAGATAACACCAAAGATTATTGTTTTCTTAAAACTAAAATTTACATGCAATATTATAGATGTAAGTTGGTAAGTGTACAACACTAGCTGTATCGTGGCCTCTGGCCTCTTGATTCTCATCATGATGTGAAGTTTCTGACCTGATTACTATTGGTGCACTGGCACCTGTTCACCTCTGGGTTGGTGCTGTGCTTTTGACTGCTGTAGGTCTCCACACAAATAAAGCCCCTTCTATTACATGCATTTTCATAGCCGCTTGGATAATTTTAAGGTGGTTTTTGATGCATGGGACATTTCTGCTGTCAGAACAACAGTTTCTAGCTGTTTATGGCTTTTAAAAATGATTCTAAAATCCAAAAGAGGTTTAGCATGAGTGATGGGTAAATGGGCCCAGTAGGATAAATTGAATACCAGGTAAATCTAATTACTATAACTTTGGTAAAGTCGAATATGCTAGATTTCAAGCTGGAAACTTGAACTGGACATAAGATTATAGCTTGTAAATAAATTATACATTTTGAATACTAAAGCGACCATTGGGCTATAATATTATATTACATTTGTACATAACTCATGGGTTTAAAAGTACTATTACCTGCATTATTGAATTTGGCCTTAAAATCACCTGGAAGTTCAGACAGAGAAGAAATTTTGTTCTCATACAACAAATGAGGAGACAGAGGCTCGGTAAGATACAGGTTTGAGTAAAATATTTCCAATCTTTCCATTTTTAGCATGGAGGAAAATTAGAGATTGTATAGCTGGAATTATAAGAAACTTATTACAGCCAACAAGGTGATTCAACACTCTGTAATTAATCCCTGTTTCATAAAATGTTATATGACAGTGCTAGAGAGAAGCAGCTACAAGAAGAGAAGAGCAGTTTATAGAAGTGATGAATTCTTTTGTTTCTAGTTTTAAGAAGTTTTGTTCTTCTAGAAATTTTATCAAGACACAGCCCCCCAAATATAAAAGTGAGCAAATGATACAATGCTGAATGACACTGAAGAGCTGAAGTATAGAGAGCAGACCGGGGCTCCAGTTGAAAAACTTAGTGAAGTTGTGTCAAGGAGGAACTTGAGTCTCACAGAATCCCAAAGAACACTGGAGAAAATGAAAAAAAAAATGCTGACATTAAGTTTCCTTTTCACAGATTACATATTTATTAACATAGGTGAGCTGTAACTTTAGAAAACAGGTCTTCTTTACTATTGGTGGCAAAGCAAGTTGGAAAGAAAAGGGTGAAATCAAAAGAAAGAGAAATTTGAAGAATTGTGAGTTGGCATGAGGGTCAAAGTAACTGAGTGGTGTTTCCTAACTGTAGGATTTAAATTAGGGCTCCAGAAAAAAACAGAGAAGGCTGCATGAGGAATTAATCATATGGAGTGAAAGATGGATCTGAAATGTTTATGAACTATTGAAAGTGTCTACGTAACAAGAACAATAACACAAATTAAGTGTTTTGTATTTGGCTGAGTCATATTGAATTGCCATTTTTATAAGACAAGGTAGAATGAATAATGGCAATTTGACATGGGTCAACCTATGTGCATTTCTGCCAAGTTGTGTTAGTGAGAAATGGTACAAAATAAATGGAAAGTTTTGAAGACCAAAAAGATGTTTATGATTTCTGGTCAAGAATTAGTTGACTGTCACATTAATGAGAAATATTTACCAAAGTAAAAAAGATTCTATAGATCACTTTCTTCTCTCCCTCCACCCAACTCTTCCACTTAACTTCCTGTTCACTCCCATGTCCACCACCAGGCATGTGCATGTGATTTATTCTTCTTCTTTCTAACCTCTCTCTACTTCTGCTTCTAGTGCCAACTGAGGAACTACTGAGAGTTAGATTTCAGCACTGGGAGCACAGATGTGAAGACCTCAAAATGAACTCACTAGTTGATGATGATTAATGAAAGTGGCACAGCTAAGTGGGGAAAGAATCTACATGTCAGGTCAAAAGGCTGGAAGTCAAGTGTTGTTCTAAAGGAGATGCATAAGAGAAAAGAATAATGCCTCATCAGAAGAAAGGAGTGGGTCACAGTCTTTTTCTCATATAATAGTGGATTTAAAGAAACTGAAGTAAAAAAAACGACCAAGATGGACACTTCATATGAGTCAAGGGAACAATAAAACAACAGGACACTTCAATTCTAAATATTTATGCACATAACTTAAGTATTCCCATATTTATAAAACAGAACTTCATTGGTCTGAACAATATGACATCCCATAATACCATAGTAAGCAGGGACTTTAAAACCCCTTTGGAAAAACTGGACAGACTCTAAATGGAAACTAAACAAAGATACAAGGGACATAAAAGTGACCTTTGAACAAATGGGCATAATACACATATACAGAACACACAGTCCCAATGCTAAGCAATATATATTCTTCTCATCCGCCTATGATGCAAATAAAACCTCAAAAAAAATAAAAGAATTGAAATTATAACTTATATCTTCTCAGACTACAAGGCAATTAAGGTGGAACTCAACTTTAACCAAAATTTTCATCCCTACCCAAAGGCACAGAAATTAAACGTTATGCCGAAAGACAGTTGGGTCAAAGAGAGGATAAAGGAGAACTTATTAAATTCCTCAAATATAACATCAATGAAGCCACCAAAATCTGTGCAATACTGCAAAAGTTGCATTAGATGCCTACATGTGAAAAACAAAAAGGGAATATATCAACAACCTAATGAATCATCTTAAGGGAATGGAAAAGGAAGAGCAATGCAATCCCAAACCTAGCAGAACATTTAGAATTGAAATGTTCTCTTCTTGAATTGTTTCCTTGACCAGAATAAAGTGACCATCTTTGTCTTTCTTAACTTTAGTTGCTTTATATCCACTTAAATCTGAAAATAGGGTTGTGACCCATCCTTTCTTCTGATTTCCATTTGGCTAAAATATTATTTTCCATACCTTGACCCAGAATATTCTTTGATTCTTTAATGTTAGGTGTGTTTCCTGGAGACAATATATGGATGACTCATGCTTTTTTATCCAATCTATAGCCTGTGCCTCCTTAGTGGGGAATTCAGCCGTTTACATTTATTGAGAGAATTAATACGTGTGTTGGAATTCTCCTTCTTATTTTGTGAAACTTTATTGCTTAGTTTCATCCTTTGCATCATTTGGGGAGCTAGGTTTTGTCTTTTAGTTTCTGGGTATTTACTTTATCAGTAGTCCATTGTGATGGTTAGTGTGTATAATAGGTCTAATTATTTCCTGTAGAGCTAGTCTTGTTGTGGCAAATTTTCTTATGGTTTGCATATCAATAAAAGATTTGACCTCTCCATTGATTTTTAAGCTCAGTTTAGCAGGATACTGAATTCTGGGCTGAAAATTGTTTAGTATAAGAAGGTTACACATAGATGACCATTCTCTTCTGGCTTAGAAAGTTCCAGCTGAAAAGTCTGCTGTCACCCTGATGAATCTGCCTCTATAGATTGATTGGCCCCTACTCCTGACTTCTTGAAGAATTGTCTCTTTTGTCTTGACTTTGGAAAGTTTCATTACACCATGTTCTAGAGTTGCTGTATTTGTATTGAGACCACCTGGGGTTTGATTTTCCTCTAAAAGGAGTGTTTCAGAATCTTTAGTGCAACTTGGGAAATTTTCATTTATGATATTCTCCTGTATGGTTTCCATTCCTTTGCGTTGTTCTTTTTCTCCTTTGGGGATAACTATCCTTCATATGGTTGAATGGTTTGTGAAGTCCCATAATTCTCTGAGAAAACTTTCTTCTTTCCCTCTCTTCTTTTCTACATCATTAACTACCTGAGTTATCTCAAGAGCTTTGCATTCTATCCCTTAATTTTTTTCAATAATCAATAAATCTGATATTGATGCTTTCTATTGCACCTTTAAGTTTCCTGATTGATTCTTTCACTTATTCAAGCTCTGTCATATGCTTTATATATTCTTCTTATCTTTCATACATTTTGATTCAGTTCTGTTTTTCCATTTTCTGTTAATTCCTTTACTGCCTTTTCCAACCATATTTTAAATTCCATTTCTATCATTTTCATTACAAGTGGAAACCTCTGCTTTAGCCACCTCATGGTTCCCTTTTTTTTGTGGGGGAGGGCGGGGATGTTTCTCTGTTTTGGCTTTTCATGTTGTCAAAATTTTTCTGTTGGTTTTTTCTCATGTGTGTTTTCTTCTTGTTCAATTATTTTTTCTACTTTTTCCTTCTTACTACCTCCTTTGCTTTAAATTATCTTGTCTCACAGCTTAGGTGCTGAAGTGGTTTTTTGGTATGAGGACAAAACAAAGAAAAGGATAAAGAGCAATAAAGGAGAAAGAAAAGAAAAAAATAAGGAGAAAAAAATACAATGTGGGGTGAAAGGAAAGAAGTGAAGATAATTACAGAACAAGAACATAAAGAAAGAGAGTGACAGGAGAAAAGGTGGTGATTGGCAGGCTGCAGTGACCACACCCACAAATCTAGGTCTTTGAGGGGCTGGGCTGGATGGCTTCCTCGAAGTTAAGAGCTCCTTACCAGCCTGGGCAAAAGCAAGACCCTACCTCTTCCAAATATAGGAGAATAAGAAAAGAAAAATCAGCAGAATTTAGCTATGGGGACCTACCAATACTGTCTTTCCAAAGGCAAAAGCTACAAGGGCATCCTCTGCCATGACCTCCTTGTTCCATACCAATGCCATGACCACCCCCCAGCCAGACAATGCCATGACCCTGCAACACTCAGAGAAAAGAAAGAATAAAATAAAAATAAATATAATGAAAATTAAAAGTTATAATTATAATTCATATGAAATTAAAGAAGAAAAGGGGATATCTTAGCTATTGTATGAGAAATTTATGTGGGAAAAACAAAAAATGTAGAAAAATCTCTATGAAAAGAGAGAAAAAAGGAGAGAAGTAAAAAAAGGTAGAAAGAATAAAAGGGTCTGAAAAACCATAACAAATATGGCGCGGGCCTTGCTATTGAAGTAAAAATGAAAAAATGAAAATGCAACCAAAATAAAACCCCCCCAAAAAAATAACAACACGACAACAAAAAAGTGGAAAAAAAAAAAAACTAAGAAAAAACTTGTGAAAAGGAGAAAAATGGACAATATATATATATTTGTGTATAACTATATAAATTGTCTGGACACCAGGTGGTGCTGTGGTGTTAGGAGACAGAGAACACACATACTGCCTTTGCTATATATAAAATAAAAGCCAGAAGTCATTTTCTAGTTGCAAGGGAGATTCAATCATGTCTTTTATACTTCTTTGCCCTCAATCAGGGCCTGGTCACTACATCAGAATTCAGTGGTGATTGAGCATCCCTGTGGGATTGGAGTTCTAAAGCTCTCACCAGATTCCTTAGGAGACATGTCAAACAGTTCCCCCATCAACAAAGTGGCCTTCCGAGGTGTGCAGGGTCTACTCAGCTCACCACCAGGATGGTTACACAATCTTAGCAAGTGTGCCAGTGTCAGCCATGTACTAGGACCCTACAGACTGTTCTTCTGACATGGCCTTCCCATGACAGTGGCACCCTTCGAATAGTGGGAGATCCAGCCCACCCAGTATTTAATCTCTGCCACTGGATGCTGTTTAAAACACACACTCATTTAAGCCTTACAAGACAGCTCCACCAAACAGTTTATGCAAAATCAAAAAACTTCAAGACAGCCCTTTTCTGTCCCCAGTCCTCCACATGAGGCCTAGTCAGCCAGCCCCTGCCCATACGCAAGCACTTTCCTTCTGAGCCAGCTCTCCTCAGCTCCAGATATCCTCACCAGCTTCTGGAGTCCACCACCCATCACTGTGTCCTCAGAGTGATGTTCGTTCCTCTATTCCAGAGGTGGCTGGAGTTCTCATTTCCCTTTCTCATCGCATGTGGCTAGTGAGGAGCTGGTTCTAATCTGTCATATTGCTCCGCTCCCCAGATATATTTTATTTTTGATATGCATCATTCATTTCTGAGAGAAGTTTGCTGAGATTGTTCACTGTGAATTTCTCTGTAATCTTGTTTGTCAATTCTATCTTACATACATTCAGATTACTTTTTGAAAGCATGTTTATCCGCAACAAGCTGCAGCTCGTTATAGTGTATAAGTCGATGAATTTTGACAGATGAATAGATGTACAAAACCACACTATAATGAAAATAGGAACATTTCCATAGTCACTAAAAGATCGTTCCTTCCACACTGAAATTTATCTGATCCTCTGAATCCTCAGCAACAAATAATTTGCTGTTGTCAGTACAGATTAGTTCCCATTTTTAGAATTGTATACAAATAGAATCAGAATTATGAATAGCATGCACTCTTCTCACTAGTTTTTTTTTTTTTTTGACTTTTTCTTTTCTTTTTAGAGACAGAGTCTCACTTTGTCACCCTCAGTAGAGTACTGTGGCATCATAGCTCACAGCATCCTCCAGCTTTTGGGCTTAGGCGATTCTCCTGCCTCAGCCTCCTGAGTAGCTGGGACTACAGGCGCCCGCCACAACGCCCAGCTATTTTTTTATTGCGGTTTGGCCGGGGCAGGTTTGAACCCGCCACCCTTAGTATATGGGGCCAGCGCCCTGCTCACTGAGCCACAAACGCCACCCAATAGCATGCAGTCTTTGTTGCATTTAATTCTACATAACAATTCCGAGATTCATTCATATTTGGCCATCTATCTGTAATTCCTCTTTGTTTATGTAGTGTATGTTGTTACTATATTATTTTGTTAATTATGTCAACTATTGCTGGACCTTTGGGCTGTTTGTAGTTCTGAATGATTATAAATAAAGTTATTACAAATACTTGAGCATGCATTTTGGGGGCAGGATATTGATAATTTAGTTCCATTTTAAAAATGAACACATGTGGTATTTGTTGTCCATTTTGGTGACACTTCATTTAGGAGGTGGTTTCCAGTTCCATCCAGTTGCTACAAAAAGGTATTAGTTCTTCATTTTTATTAGGGCTGATTAATACTCCATGGTATATACATATCACATTTTATTAACCCATTTACGTATTGATAGCCACTTGGGTTATTTCCACATCTGTGTGATTGTGAATTGTGCTCCTAAAATCCTTCTAATGCAAGTGTACTTTTGTTCCTTATAGATTTTATAGGAAGACAAATTAGCTTACTGTGAGCTTACTATTTCATACAAGTGGACTCAGCCTATCCTTCACTATACCTTCTTGATCTCTTTAGGTGCAGGTTGGGGAGCCCATCATACATTTTTTAATCATGAGTACTCTTATCACGGGGCTGTGAAAAATTCCTCCATAGATGAAAGAATGAATGAATTTCCACTCCCTATTTCCATTCCTCATTCTTTCTCATAAAAAAATGCAAGAATACTTTTTTACTTATTTCTCATAAGAAAAATATGAGAATACTCTGTTGCATACTTAGGTGATCCAAATGAAATGCATCATGATGTAATACATGCATTAATATTTGGTGAACAGATACTTTAATTCCTTTTTTTTTTTTTTTTTTGCAGTTTTTGTCCAGGGCTGAGTTGAACTCGCCACCTACAGCATATTGGGCTGGCGCCCTACTCCTTTGAGCCACAGGTGCCACCCTGGTGTTCAGATATTTTAAATTCATGTACAGGGAATGATCCTGCAGTTCTCATAATTTTTTTTTTCAATTCGGCTTTCTGTTTTTAGTATTTAATTATATTACATTGTGTACACACAATCTGTACATTCTAAGTAGTGCCTAGACTTCTGTACTTTCTATCATGTTCAGTTTAAGTTTGCCCCATGATGGATAACATAATTAACTCCCCACTTTTCTAAAAGATAGGTTGATAAACATCATTTTAAACATTGTCTTCAGAATGTATTTGAAGTTATTTGCTAAACTTTGCACTCAAGAGTGGAACTGGTGTGTCACAGAATGTGCACATACTTAATTTAACTAAATCAAGCCAAATTGTCCTCTCCAATATGTGTGGCATATGGTTTCCAATTACTGTGTGATCTTGATGTATTTTTTTATTAGTACTCAGCAATGTTGTTCTAAATCTATATGGATGGTTTTCACTTTTAATTCCCTTTATTTGTTATTAATATTTCCTCTAATTTGCATTTCCCTATATTGAATTTTCTTTTATTTCCAATTTTTTTATTAGAATCAGTTGTGCCACTTGTAAATAAAATATAGCTATGTTTTAAATCTAAACTAAAAATTTATATTTTTAGGCAAATTTAATACATGGTTACAAATATTCATAGTTAGCATTTAAAACTTATTTTGATGTATTAAATAAGCTTTACTTGTATGACATTTCTTCTTTCTTTACATTTCAAATTTTGGGCTTAGTTTCTCTTTTTGTCAGCCTTTTTTTTAAAAAAAATTATTGGTGTTTATTGGAGCATGGACTCTCCTACTGTGTTGAAGACTGTGGGCTCCTTCATAGAGTAACATTTTGAAATGCACCCAAAAAGGCATGTATCCTGTATGATATTTCCTACTTTTAGACCGCCTTCTTCACTTTATTGAATTTCTGCTTATTTTGGGTCTGCTTATCATCGTATTTGAGAATCTTTATTTGTTTTGAAATCACTGTATTCTCACCATGCAGCAAGACTGTGATATGCCCTGGTGGCAGCCTGTGTTCCTGGCCTAGGGACTCCTTATACCTGATGAGACACCACCAATGACCCTGTGCCATTACTCTATTTTTGTGCTCTCAGTGGCCACATTTACCACCCTAACCTTTTGCAAACACTTATTCAAAACTACTTAGCCTCAATTGCCCGGGCTGGGTGGGGAGGGCCTCTGGACCCTGATGAAACTAAAAAGCTTCTGCATAGCCAAGAACATAAAGCAAGCAGACAGCCCTCAGAATGGGAAAAGGTATTTGCAGGTTATGTCTCTGACAAAGGTTTGATAACCAGAATCCACAGAGAACTCAAACGTATTAGCAAGAAAAGAACAAGTGATCCCATCTCATTGTGGGCAAGAAATTTGAATAGAAACCTCCCTGAAGAAGATAGGCACATGGTCTACAAACACATGAAGAAATGCTCATCATACTTAATAAGCAGAGAAATGCAAATCAAAATCACTTTGAGATATCATCTAACTCCAGTAAGATTAGCCCTCATAACAAAATCCCTAAACTACAGATGTTGGCGTGGATGTGGAGAAAAGGGAATACTTCTGCACCGCTGGTAGGAATGCAAACTAATACATTCCTTTTGGAAAGAAGTTTGGAGAACACTCAGGGATCTAAAAATAGACCTGCCATTTGATCCTGCAATTCTTCTACTAGGTATATATCCAGAAGACCAAAAATCACTTGATAACAAAGATATTTGCACTAGAATGCTTATTGCAGCTCAGTTCATAATTGCCAAGTCATGGAAGAAGCCCAAGTGCCCATTGACCCACGAAAGGATTAATAAATTGTGGTGTATGTACACCATGGAGTATTATGCAGCATTAAAAAGATGAAGACTTTACCTCTTAAGTGTTTACATGAATGGATCTGGAACATCCTATTCTTAGCAAAGTATCTCAAGAATGAAATAAAAAGTATCCAATGTACTCAGCTCTACTATGAAAGCAATTTATAAGCACCCACACTTCCATTTGACAGCTAAAACCCAACCACAGCCCAAGATGAAGGGGAAAGAGGAGGGGGAGGGGAGGGGAGGAGGGATGGGTGGAGGGAGGGTAATTGATCAGCCCACACTTATGATGCATTTTACAAGGGTACATGTCAAATCTACTAGAGTATAAATATCTTAACACAATAATTAAGAAAGTGTAGCAAAGGCTATGTTAACCAGTTTGCTGAAAGTATTTCAAATTGTATATAAAACCACATTGTAGGGCAGCGCCTGTGGCTCAAAGGGGTAGGGCGCTGGTCCCATATGCCGGAGGTGGCGGGTTCAAACCCAGCCCCAGCCAAAAAAAACACACACACAAAAAAAAAAACCACATTGTACCCCATAAATGCATTAATGTACACAGCTATGATTTAATAAAAAAAAAAACTACTTAGCCACAAAAAAGACAAGTAAGAATGGAATTCTACCACCTGTTTTGATTATAACTACTAAATTAATTTATCTGCCATTTTGCAAGTATTATAAGCCTTCAAAATATAACAAGAATATAGTAATATTCTTAAAATGGCCAATCTTGTTGGTTCAGCAATTTAAAATGACTGCTTTTTTCTTCTTTATTCAGAGTTACTTAACTTGTAATTTCACTCTTGTGCTTACTTCAAGAATTTTTTAAAAAGCTTCACTGAGAATCCAGTTTTAGAAAAATAAATTCATAAATTTTAAAACAATCTGGTAACAAAAAGTCAAATAATTATTGAGAAATTAGGTGTAAAAAATAATTTACCTCTCAATTCTAGGAACAGATTTTAGTAAGAGAATGAGGGTCAAGTAGATATCTAATCTGAAACTCAGATTTGTATTTAAGGCCTTCTCAATGAAGATGAATGATGATTGAGTTGATTAATCTGTCAGGGACTCACAGACTGTTACGTGATACCAGCTTTCCATATAAAGACTTTCAAATGACCCTCTGCATCAGTCCACTGTACATGTTCACGTATGCATATACTTGTAGCACAATTTTGTACTACAGTTTTCAAAAATTGTATTAATTAATACTTTCAATTCCCAGTGTAGTAAACTAGAAATGAGAATTTTCATAAAAAAAGTTTTAAGTAAATACCCAAATGCAATCATAGCTTGTGAGCTACCATTTACAACTGAGCTCTCTTGCTTTCAGCTCTCTGGTCTGACAGCTGGACAAGAAATACCATTGCAAGTTGAGAGCATGTTATGTATGAAGAAAGGTGAGATACCAGTAGCAAGTATTTTCTTAGGCAACAAGTTTCAACGTGTTCCTTTTCTGATTCGGTTGTAACAGCACAAGAGCAAATCACTCCCAATGTCAGCCCCAACCAATTCTGTTTAACTCAGTGTTGACTTGTGTGGTTTCTCCAGGGTACATAGATTCTAACTTTGGGCAATGTTTTCCCTGACTTCATGTTATTTTGTAATAAACTAAAAATTATTATTCTTAGATTACATAGTTCCAAGAGATACAGAAGTAGTATGTTTTTTTGAAACCCATTTTTTATTTTTTTATTTTTTTTTAATTTATTTTTTTTTTATTAAATCATAACTGTATACAATGATATGATTATGGGGCATCATACACTCACTTCATAAACCATTTGACACATTTTTATCACAGTGGTTAACATAGCCTTTCCGGCGTTATCTCAGTTGAAACCCATTTTTTAAATGAGCATCAAGACACCGAAAGAAATGATACTTGGGTTTTGTCATATTGTTCATGAAGACTTAAGAACACACTTGATTTTTGCAGTTTGAGCTATAAGAATGACCTACATTATTCGTTCTTAACTTACTCTCAGAATGATAGAATCAAATTGCACTATTTACATCAAGCTTATTTTTCCTTTTTCCTTAAAAAAAAATTTTATTATTTCTCTTAATCTGACAGCCTCATCTCAGACTTTCATGTTTAGAAATTTAGCTGTAACTTTTCTTATTTTCTGTAAATCTCCAGAAAAAATGCCCCAGCCTATTGGGGTTATAATATACAGTATGTGTGCAATGGCATAATTCTACATATATATAGATATGTAATACTCCCCCCACACTTCAAGTAAAACACACAAACACACATTCAAGCAACCACATGTACCCCCACACACATACACACTCCAACATTCAATGAGGGTGCAATTATGGTGTCAGCTTGTGCTGAAATTTGATTTCTGGGCTGACCTAGAGAAGACTCTGTTTGCAGGCTCACTTATGTGGTTGCTAGGGGATTTCATTTCCTTTTGGGGTATTGGACCAAGGATTTCATCCTCTAACTGGCTGTTGGCTAGTCTAAATCCTTGCCATATGGGACTTCTCCACCTAGCAAACCGCTTTGCTGAAGTCAGCAAGAGAGAAAGAATTAGCTAGGAAGACAAAAGTTACAGTCTTGCACAATGCAAATGTAAAAGTGACACCACTCAACCTTTGATATGTCCTATTTGGTTGAAACAAGCAGGGAAGAAACACTGAGGGCAGGATAGACTCTTTAACAAATGGTGTTAAGAAAACTGGACATCAACAAGTTGGAGAATATAACACCCCTATCTCACGAAATGCACAAAAATCAACACAAATGGATTAAATACTTATATGAAATATTTGATTCCTTAAAAACTTATAAAAATAAACATAATGAAAACCTTCTCGAAATTTATTTTGCCAGTAATTTTTGAGATATAACACCAGCAGCACCAGAAACAAAAATAAATATAAACAAGTGAGATTACATCAAATTAAAATGCAGCAAAGGAAACAATCAAAATGAAAAGACAGCCTATGGAATGAGAGAAAATATTTATATACCACATACCCGATAAGGAATTCATATCCAAAATATATAATGAGCTCATATGACCCAATACTAAAAATATAAAGACACTTAATTTAAAGTGGGGGGAAAGGCCTATTTTCTAAGAAGAAGAAATACAAATAGCCAACAGGTATATAGCAGGGTGCCATACTAATGAAAGTACATACCATGTTCTTGGCTGTGAAGAATCAACATCACCAAAAAGTCTACTCTACCCAAAGCAATCTACAGATTCAATGCAATCCCCATTAAAATATCAACATCATGTTTTGCAGAACTGGAAATATAGTAATTTTTTGTGTATGGAACCAGAAAAAAAACCCATGTAGCTAAGGCTATTTTTAGTAATAAAAACAAAGCCAGAAACATCACCCTACCAGACTTCAGGCTGTATTACAAGGCTACAGTAATCAAAACAGCATGACATTAGCACAAAAATAGAAACATAAACATATGGAACAGAATAGAAAACCAAGAGATAAAACCCATCTCTACTTGCCATCTGATCAACCAAACACATACAGGCTAGTAGGACTTCCATGTCTCCGGGGCATTCTTCTTCCCCTTCTGGGATACCTATAACTCACATGTTTGAATGATTCATGAAGTCGCATAATTCTGTCACTGAACATTCTTTCTCTCTCCCTCTTTTTTCTGTCTCTTTAACTGCCTGAGTTAGCTCAAGAGCTTTATCCTCTACCTCTGAGATTCTTTCTTCTGCATGCTCTAATCTGTAATCTATGATTTCTACTACATCTCTAAGTTCCCTGATCACTTCAATTTCTTCAGCTCTGCTATATCGTATCAATATTCTGCATATTGTTCATCTCTTACTTGATTCTGGTTTTGGTTTTCCTTGTGGTTATTTTCCACTTTCTCAGCAATTTTCTTCATTGTTTTTACCATCCATATTTTAAATTCCCTTTCTGTCATTTTCAACATTTCTTTATAGGTACAATCCTCTGTAGCAGCTACCTCATGCTCCCTTGGAGGGATTGCTCAGGTCTGGATTTTCATGTTACCAGAATTTTTCTGCTGTTTCTTCTTCATGCGTGTTTTATTTTTGTCTGTTTCCTTACCCTACTTATTGTTTCCACTTTTCCTGCTCATTAAGTTCACATGACTCTGACCTAAAGTGCTAAAGTGTCCTTTCGGTAAAGGACTAAAAGGACTAGACAAGTGAAGAGCAAAAAGGGATAAAAGATTTTCAAAAAAAAGAGATAAAAGAGACAGGAATGAAGGAATCTAGTGAAGATTCACAAAAAGAAGAGAAGAACTGAAAGGGAGAGACAGGACTAATTATGGTGCACAGTACAGTCGTTTGACCCACACCCAAAAATCTTAACCTCTAGGGTGTTTGCATGGTGTGGGTCTCTTGACGTCTGCAGATCTTTTCCAGCCTGAGCAGACACAAGACTCTACCTCCGCTAAATAGAGAAGAAAAACAAAATACACTAAATCAAACCGAAACAAACAAACAAAAAACCTTAAGGAATAAAATTTGGGAGAAAATGAATAACAGGGGCAGAAAAACTAGCAACAATGAAGTTATTATTACAAAGGCAACAGTGAAAAATTATACTTACATGAGAAAAAGGAAGGAAAAAAGGAGAAAGAAAATTATAGGAGGAAAAAAGTTAAAAAGAATTATAAAGAAAAAATTATGTATCTTGCTGAATCTTGCCTGGACGACAGTTGATCTTCCAGGATATGAGATGCCAGTCGGAACACTGATACGGCTTTATAACATGGAGACTGGAAGCCTCTGCTGACTTCTTTGCCCTCAGACCCTGCAGGGTTGAGGTTCTGATGCTCTCATCAGGCTGCTTAATAGACATGCCTTGACCTTTACAAACCATGTCCCTTGGCTACACAGTGGCTTTCCTGGAAAGCATTAATTGCTCGGATTTCTTCAGATGTGACTACCCTTTTATTAGGTGCAACAGAACTGACCTCACTCTAGGACCCCTCGAGGGCCAAGCATGCAAGGCAGCTCTCTCACAATGGCTGTGCCTGGCCTGTAGCCAAATAATGAAAGCTCCATTCTGCCCCAATGGCTCAGCCTCTGGGTGCTGTCTAGTCATTTACTTGTTTTCCCAAGCTCTCCCAAGGTAACTCAAAAAGTGCCCAAGTCAAAAAAAAAGCCTGCAGGGAATGCCTTCACTGTCTGCAAACTCTTGCTGCCATTATAGCTGCTGCCTCTGCCACCAACTGGCCTCTGCTCTGAATGCAAACTCTTGTGACTTCTTCACTACTTTCATCCTCCTCTCAGGGTCCTGGAGTCTCCCACTGCTTCCCTCTGCCCCTGATGCAATGTTTCTGAACAGAGCCCACAAGGCAGAGGTGCCTGGAGTCTTCTCTCCCCAGTCTCATCCCGCCCAGCTGCAAAGAAGCTGCTGCTAGTCTACCATCTTGCTCTGCCTCTGAAAGGGCACATCTTAAATTAAATGTCATCATGCACCTACACGTGTGCATATGCGCTGGCACAAACTGTAATTAGCGGTAACAGATATATTAGTTAGCTGAAATGTGACCATCATTTCATAGTGCACACTGTTAAACAAAAATTATGGGACCTTTTGGATTTTTTTTCAGGAATTGAAATCATCTTTACATATTAACAAGGAACACCAGCCAGAATATAATCAAGTGAAAAAAGCCAGATGGATATGGGAGTATGATGCCATTTGTGTAAAAACATATAAAACAATACATAAGTTTTTATTTTTTTCTTTTTCTTTTTTTTTTATTAAATCAGTTCATTGACACTGACATTCATTGACATAAATGCAGCTACACTATGATTTTCACCAAATTGTTAACAGTGGATATCTCTAAGGAGAAACATAGCACTGAGGGGAGAACAAACAGATTTTTTTGAAGACTACTTTTTATGTGCAAATTAAAATATTACACATTGGGCAGTGCCTGTGGCTCAAAGGAGTAGGGCGCTGGCCCCATATGCTGGAGGTAGCCCCAAAAATGCAATATATATATATATATACACACACACACACACATATATATATCACATGAATGTATTATCTAACACCTAATAGAAAGGGGAAAAAGCAAGATGAGTCGATCTAATTAAAAAATCGTCTCTGAAAAGGAAAAGATAAGATACAATTTCCAGAGGAACAAGTAGACAGAGGTATCTTTTGTTTTCTTTTTTTTTTTTGACCCGCTGTTTTGAACTGAGCATCTTCACTAGTCCCTGACACACCAGACCAAAGCAGAAAGGAGTCGCCTATGATAAATACCACCATCAATTTGAAGTTTGAGATAGGCTAGCATAAAAAATTAAAAAATAATTTAAAGAAAATTTGAGAGATTCATAGCAACCAATCAGAAGGTTGGTTTTAACCTGGTCTTTTAACCTAGTCTTAATGGTGAAGAAGTTATCAGTGTTTTAACCTTTTTAGGAAAGTAACATTGAAACAATCAATTTTCTTTTCATTAATTTTGTTTTTATTCAACTCTTTTCTATCAATAAAGCTGTTCCCCTCTTCTCAGCTCATCAGAACGCTCAGTTTATTTTATAGCATGAGGTGTTGCCTGATTTTAGAATTGCAAATAAGAATAATAGATCTTTAAAATAATTTGTTGTAATTTTATCTTTTGATAATACATATATCAAAATATCCAGTTGCATGCTTTGAATATATACAGTTTATATATGTCAATGCTGTTGCAGTAAAGCTGTTTTTGTTTTTTTTTTTTTCTTTTTTTTTGCAGTTTTTGAACCCGCCACCTCCGGCATATGGGGCCGGCGCCCCACACCTTTGAGCCACAGACACAGCCCCAATAAAGCTGTTTTAAAGAGAAAGAGAAGAACAAAGAGAAACTTCAATACGCTGGGTGCAATTCTAATCTCAGCCTAAACAGGCACTCGTTCAAGGATGGGGGATGCGCAGTATGAAATAGAATATTAAACACACATATGGTCTATAGATAAGGGTCCCTGTCCAGTTTATCTCAACATATACTGTATAGGACTAAATTTTCAGAAATATTAAATAGTCTTAATGAAGAGAACATTTGAATAAGAAAAAGAGTTGGAGAGTGAAAAGGCAGATATACACTTAAGAAGTTGTTTTAAGGTTGGAACAGTAGCAGTGATAAGAAAAAGTAACCTATGAAAAGGAAATTAAAAATAATATTTGCAATAAATATTACTATAAATATACTGCAAGTTTTAAAGCATTTTTTTCCTAAAAAGAAAATCAGATAAAAGGTAATTCTAAGTTTCATTACTTCAAACTCTCATACGTATATACAGAGTCTGTTTCCTCGGGAATGCTGCAAAGAAGTGATACCCACTCTGAGAGGGAAAGAGCTCACTCCATTAACTCTATTGAATCACCTGTAAGCTCTTTTCCACTGGCCTCCACTGGGTGCTCACAGGCAGGACCAGGCAGGTCTGGAGGCCTGGCAGTCTCTCAGGCAGCACAGATGTGTAGGAGGTAACTGGAAGTTGTGTCTCTGGGGAGGAGTAGTGTACACTTCCCCAGATCTTCTATCTTAGGAACAAAACATTTGAGACTCTCAGGGAGAGCACTCTTGTCCCATCCAGGCAACAAGAAAAGTTCCCTTGAACTTTTAATATCAATTAATGCAGTCCACCTTATCAGCAAACTAAAACACACACACATACAAAAACAATGACCATCTTCATAGATTCAGGGAAAAAAAATTTCACAAAGTTCAACGTATGTTCTTGGTTAAAATCACTCACCAAACTCAAAATGTCCTCAAGCTGCAAAGGACTTCGGTAAAGAAAGGGCCAAATAATCGTAAACTATAAGTAATGAAGAAAAGACTAATTCATCTGTTCTAGGATCAGGGAAAGGACAAGGTCAAAATTGGTAAAACAAGGCAATCAATAAATAAACAAACAAACAATAAAAGAAAACCAAATAGAGATGTAGAGATTAGAATGAAATAAAATATATATAACTCTGTTTTTATTTGTACCTGACATGACTACTTGTGCAGAAAATCAAAACAAGACCTACAAAAAAGAAGTGTAATTAATATGTAAACAAAGCAAGAAAACAGGATACAAGGTCAACATATAAAATTCATTTGTATATATTTAGCTAACAATGAATAATTGGAAATGAAATTTAAACAAGAGAGTACCATCACAATTTGCATCAAATCAATGAAATAGCTAGAGATAAATTTAATAAAATATGTATAAGATTGGCATGCTGAAACTTGTGAAAACTTAGTAAATCAAAACCCCCCCAAAAAATGGCAAATATTTTCTCCCAGTTATTTATCTTCATTATCTTAACAGTCTTTTGAAAAGCTAAAGGTCTGGTTTTGATAAAGTCTATTACATCACTTTTTTTTTTTCTTGTTCAGGGTGGCCATAAAGTTCATATACAATTTTAAGTTGCACAGTATTTTAAAATTACACACAAACTTTATGGCCATGTATTTCTCATACATATTCTGTCTTGTATAAGAGCAGTTTGCCTAACCCAAGGTACCACAACTGTTCTCTTATGATTTATTCTATTAGTTTTATAGACTTATTTAGATAAGAAGATACTTCCTTCACTTAAATTTACCTAAACATTCAATGTAATCATGATCAAAGTCCCTGCAATTTTTTAGTAGACATCAGGAAGCTGATTTTAAAAAACTATACTAAAAATACAAGGACCTAGATTAGCAAAGATAATTTAAAAAGAAAAGCTCAGTCGAACGATCTTATTTCTTATTTCTAGCTTTGCCATGACAATATCAAGACTATATGATACTGGAGAAAGAATATTTGCATTAATTGACAGAACAGGGCCCACTGTTGTGGCTCATCACTGTATTCCTAGCCCTCTGGAAGGCTGAAGCTTTAGAAGTTCAAGACCAGCCTGAGCATGAGCGACACCCCATCTGTACTAAAAATAGAAAAAAAATAGCCATAGATGGTAGTAGGTGCCCACAGTCCCAGCTACTTGGAAGACTTAGGCAGGAGGATCACTTGAAACCCAGAGTTTGAGGTTGCTGTGAGTCAGGATGACGCCACAGCACTCTAGCCTGGACAACAAAGTGAGACTCTGTCTTAATAATAATAATAATGATAAATGGAAATGATCATAATTCAAACATAATTAGAACAACAGATATATGGTCAAAGGATTGTTGATACAGATACCAAGATATTCAACAGAGAATAGACAGTACAAAAAATTAGTAGTGAAGCAACTGGACAGCTGTATGTGAAGAATACTTGGCCCATAACTCAAACCACATGACAAAACTAACTTACAATAGATCATGGATCTAAATAAGTCTATAAAACTAATAGAAGAAGTCATAAGAGAACTGTCGTGGTACCTTGGGTCAGGCAAACTGCTCTTTACGTATGAAATAGAAGAGATAAAATATGTATGAGAAATACAAGGTGGCCATAAAGTTGATGTGTAATTCTAAAATAGTCTGTAGCTTAAAATTGCACATGAACTTTATGGCCACCCTGGAAAAAAAAAAAAAGAATGATATAAGGGACTTTACCAAAACCGGGCCTTTAGCTTTTCAAAAGACTGTTATGAAAATGAAAATAAGCAAATGGGAGAAAATATTTATAAGTATAGCTGATGAAGGACCCAGATTATAATTATATAATTGTACAAAGCTCTTTTACAACTCAATAGTAAGAAAGCAAACATTCCGCTTAAAAATAGGCAAAACATCATCGTTTTTTTAATGGCTAAGTAGTACTCGAAGTGAAGCATCACAAAAATGGAGAAATAAACACTTGTATTCAATACCAAATAGAAACTATTCGACCGACCCCTAAGTACAGATACCGAAATAAATCTCAATGAAAATCAAACTGAAGGCATGGAGGAGAAGGGAATGGATAAATTCATACCTATTTGGTTCAGTGCACCCTATCTGGCTGAGGAGCACACTTATAGTTTTGACTCAATCTGTAGCAAAAACAAAATATGTAAGCAAACATTGTACTCCCTAAAATTCTGAGAAAAGTAGGCAAAATGTTTTTATATATACTTTATTAATGGAGAGATAAAATAAGCACATGAAGGGCAGCGCCTGTGGCTCAGTGAGCAGGTCGCCGGCCCCATATACCGAGGGTGGTGGGTTCAAACCCAACCCCGGCCAAACTGCAACAAAAAAATAGCCGGGCGTTGTGGCAGGTGCCTGTAGTCCCAGCTACTCGGGAGGCTGAGGCAGGAGAATCGCCTAAGCCCAGGAGTTGGAGGTTGCTGTGAGCTGTGTGATGCCACGACACTCTACCAAGGGCAATAAAGTGAAACTCTGTCTCTACAAAAAAAAAAAAAATAATAATAATAGTAAGCACATGAAAAGGTGCTCAGCATCACGAGGGAAATGCCAACTAAAACCAAGATGACAACCCAATACATACTGATTAAAATTCCACTCTCAGGCATTGAGAGTAGAAAATGATACAGCTGCCTTGGGAAATAATTTGGTAGTTTTCTAAGTTAAAAATACATTTACCAGGCCCAATGCCTATAGCTCAGTGGCCAGGGCATCAGCCACATGCACCAGGGCTGGAGGGTTTGAACCTGGCCCGGGCCTGCCAAACAACAATGACAACAACAACAACAAATAGCCAGGTGTTGTGGTGGATGCATGCATTCCAACTACTTGGGAGGCTTATTCAAGAGATTACTTAAGCCCAAGAGTTTGAGGTTGCTGTGAGCTGTGATGCCACAGCACTCTACCAAGGGTGACCCAGCGAGACTCTTTTAGGCAAGTGATAATAGCAGCTATATTTGTAATTGCCCAAAACTAAGTGCTACCTAATAGCCATCATGTGATGAGTGATTAAACTCGTGTGGTACATTAATCAATTCAGGATACTAGGAACCAACAGGAGACATGTAAATAACATGAGTGATTCTCCATAACGTTAAGCTAAGTAAAGGAATTGTGAGGTCACATACTGTATAATTTTATTTATAAGACGTTCTGAAGTAAAAATAGAATTAAATTCCCACCTTGCAAAATTAGAAAAAAAAATAGCGACACATTAAATCAAAAGAAACCATGGGAAGGACATCATAAAAATAACCAGACAAATCAATGAGGAAGATGAAAGGAAAGCTGCAGATTCATTCATTTCATAAACGTAAACACTATACTGGAAAAAATAAAAAAAAAAGTATAGGCATTTATAGTTTCACAGAGGAATTACACTAAACCTTAAAACACAGATTTTTCCCAACAGCCTACATTTATTCCACATCATATCTTTATAATACTGTTTATGAGGCAAATATAACATTGAAAGCTAAACCCAATGATGATAGTACAAGAAATAAATCCACAGACCAATACTTTCATGAATATCAATGCAAAATTTCTAAGCAGAGCATAGCAAACAGAATTTATTACTATTTTGAAAGAAATAATACTCCATGATCAACTTGCATTTCAGGAATGACACCTTAGCCTAACATTAGAACTCTAGAAATATCATACGCAGTGTTAATGAATCCAAGGAAAAATTATGTGATTATCTTTGAAGTTGTGGAGAAGTCTTTTGCCAAAGCTTAATACTTATGTATGACAAAACACTAAGAAAACAGAAATTGTGGGTAGTTTCTTAACATGATTATGGATATATTTATAACCTCATATGGATAGATATAGTTATTATGGCATGTAATAACTGTAGGTGTTGTATTTACTTACTGTAACTGCTATCTATGCATGGTGTGTGGATGTGTGTACCTTTATTTCCTAGTCCTAAATCTAGAGTCTTATCTACTGAAGAGAAACACTACTGACATTATAACTAGGATCAGGAGTAAGATAAGGATGCCCTCTTTCTCTATGACAATTCCATTTTAACCAAAGGTACATCCCAATAAAATTGAACAAAATAAATCAACTAGAGGTATAAGAATGTATTAAAAACTACAGCTCTCTTTGTTGCAGAAGAGATAACAGAATACCTAGAAAACCCCTGTGAGTCAATGATGAAATTTACAAAACACCCCAATACATTTGCTTCATAAACCATTTGACACATTTTCATCACAATGGTTAACATAGCTTTCCTGGCATATCAATGGATACAGTTATGATTTAATAAAAAAAAAAATAAATAAAATAAATAAATAAAATGAACCGTTGAAAAACTAAAAAAACAAAACAAAACAAAACACCCTAATAATTCAGCAAAGCAGAGAACTATAAAATTAGCATGCAAAAACACAGAGCCTTCATATAAATAAATAATAAAGAACAAAATGGTAGAGAAAAAGTATATTTAAAATGTCAACAAAGATGAATACAACTTAGAAATAAACTTGGCAAGAAATGTTGCAAAATCCTTTGCAAGAAAAATTTGAAAAGAATTCCTGAAAGACAAGAGTAGATTTGAAGAAATGGAGAGAGAGCCCTATACTAGGAGAGGAGGATTCAACATTATAAAATGTCAATTTTCTGTAAGTGAAATGAATTTCAATGTCATCCTAATAAAATAACTATCAGCTATTTTGTAGAGTTACATAATTGGATACAAAAGTTCATATGGGAAAAAACCATGAAAGAGTAAAAATGTAAACACTGAAAAATTATGTGTGAACCCATCTTGCCAGACACTCAAACATGCTAAACCCCTATTATTAAAAGATTAGTACTGCTGCATGAATAGATAAGCATATACGTTAAACTGAATAGAAAGTTCAGAATTAGCCCCCAACGTCCATGGAAGAATAGCACATGACCAAAACAACATCTCAAATAATGGAGGTAAAGATGAACTCTTTATATATGGTGATGGGACAAGTTGGTAGACATTTGCAAGAATATAACATCACACTATATCTCAGGCCATAAACAAGAATAAACTCCAAATAGATTAAGTATATAAAAATGTAAAAATTTAAGGCATAGAAGCACTAGAAAATAACATGAATTAATTCATTTTTAACATTGTAGGGAATGCCTTTCTAAGAATAAATGAAAATTTATGGCCAATAAAAGAAAATATTCATCAATTAGCTGCACAAAAACTTATTTTTTGAAAAATGCGTGATATATGTTTTATATATATATATATACACACATACACACACACATAATTGTTGGTTAACATTTAGGTTCTTTCCATATCTTGGCCATTTTGAATAGTGCTGTGATGAACATGGGCGTGCTAACATGTCTTCAAGATCTTGTTTAAATTCTTTTGGATAAATAACAAAAATGAAATAGCTAGATCACACGATAGCTTATTTTTAATTTTTGTGGACCTTCTACAGGATAATATTTAGCCTTGAGTTAAAACAAGGAAATTCTGTGATGTACAACAACATGGAAGAACCCTGGGAACGTTCTGATAAGTGAAATAAAAAAAGTCACTTCACTAAGCCAGAAAAACAAAAACCTCCACCTATGTGAGGCATATAAAATAGTGAAATTCATAAAATCAAAGAGTGAAAGCCAGGGGCTAGAGGAAGGTGAACGTTTCCAAAGAAGAAGTGTAAATTTTTAGTCAAGCAAAATAAATAAGTTCTAGAGATCTGCTCTCCAACATCCACCACTGCTGTATTGGACACTCAAAAATATATTGAGTGCACCAATCATGTTATGTGTTTTTACCACAATATAAAATAAATTAAAAGCTTGACAAAAATGCCACAAGTAAAATCAAAATCAGCTCTCCTTCTGGATGAAAATGTTCTTAATATATACCACAAGCAAAATGCTAATACTCCGAATATTTAAGGTACCCTGATATTGTGGGACAAAGAAGAAAAAAAAAATCAATAGAAAAATTGAATTAACTGATAAGTCACAAAAATAGATGAACATGTTTTTCAGACATATAAAGGAAGGTTCAAATTCACTCATTTTTAGTGAAATGCAAATTAAAACAACTCTGACATAATATTTATCACCTATTAGATTGGTACAAAATTTTAAAAATTAAATGACAACACGTTCTGCCTGTGAGTCTGTCAGGAAACAAGCACTCTCAAACATCACTGATGAGAATGCAAATTGTTTCAATCTATATAGAGGTCAATTTGCCAATACTTCAAGGAACCAGACCCCCCCATACAACATATGCACTTAACCTTTGACTCAACAGCCATACTATTGAGACTATGCCCTGAACATACAGAAAAAAACAATGCAGAAATACAAATGGCCATAATTATTCTTTGCAAAATTGTTTCTAATTACAAAATACTGAAAACAACCTCAATTTCTATGTCTGGAAGGGTGTTTAAATAATCTGTGAATGAATAACTAAATTATACAACCTCTACACAATGAAGCACCATTTAGCTGATTTTTTTTTTTAAGTAGGTAAGTGTACCCTCTTTAGAGGGCAGGTATATGTATACATGCAGACACACAGGAAGATGATACAGAAAATCAGTTTATGTTGATGAATGGATTGGTATACACACATGTATTCACAACCCCTTTTGTGAGACACACTAGAAAACGTGGCCCACTCTGATGTCTCCTGTCTTTAAAAAATACATAAAAGCTATGTGTTGACCCTGCAAATCTACTTTTGCAGAAAAGTCCCTCACCTGACTGCAGATGTTCACCTGCAATTCTGCTGCTCCCATTCTCTGTTGCACTCATACCCACCTGGCTTTTAACTCTACCACCTGAAGCAGAAAAAATTCTCTTGTTAGCATAATTGGCAATAAATGCATTCTAAACTCCATTGTCCCATTGGTTTCAACAATCAGCATCATTTGACACACTCCAGAACTTCAGAGCTCCAGGTTTTTAGATGCAGCTATGTGCACAGCATCTGCATCTGTTTCCTGCACAGGAATCTCAGTGACGCATCTTAAATTTCATCCTGTCTTGGATTCCTCCTGCTTCTCCGACAGATATAATTCAAGGCAACTTCCTCCCAGGAATTGCTCAGGCGAACCACCCCAGTTCTGACTCTTTTTTCAGTGGGGATCAAGACATCCCACCGAACAACATGCAGTCCTAGTCTAAATGATCTTCACTGTCACTTGGATTACTGGAATATCATCTATTACTCTCACTCTCCCTTTGCCAAATCAGTAGCCACAATGAACATTATTATAAAAGTGGACTTTATATTGAATATAACATATTTTGATGTGATTGCATTGACTCTACAGATCAAGTAGAGAGAACTGGCGTCTTTATAATATTAACCTACATTAGATTTGCTCACTTATTAGTTAGTATTACAAATTTAAATAGAAAAAGTTTGGGCATAATTCCAACCACATCAGTAGATACATTGAATATGAATAAAGTAAACATTCCAATCAAAATGCAGAGACTGTGGTACTACTTGAAAAGCAGGTACTAAACATTCTGCCTGAAAGAGATATGCAAACTTTGCAATTAAAAACACAAACATGACAAATTGAGGGGAAGGCACAGCAAGATGGCAGACTAGAAACATCTCCTTGGCAGCCACTTCCGGTTAGATGGGGAAAGAGGGCACAAGCCACCTCTGGCAGAGGTCTGCCCAGAAACATCACTCCAGGGGCACAATGAAATAGCAGGGGACTCCAGGAGCCAACAGGTGGTCAGGAGCAGTGGAAGACCAGGCACAGAAGGCAAGTATCTGGGTATGGACAGAGGGTGTCTGGCCCTCCAGAGGATGGCTAGAGACAGGGGGCCTGTCCTTGAGATTGTTTAGACTGGGTGCTCACCAGAGCTGCCTTGGGAGGGCTTAAGTGAATGAATGAACTTAAATGAGTACCTAGCAGCTGGGATGGAGCCACTGGGCAGGGTGGAATACCCATTGGGTTGGCTACTAATAGGGCTGACATTGTGGGAAAGCAATTTGAGAGGAACAGTCCCTAGGGTTGCAGGGCATGGCTGGCTCTGGTGTTTGCTGAGTTTGGGCCACCATTCTTCGGGCAGCTCCTGCACTCTCAGGAAAGCCACATTGTAGCCAAAGGGCATTATTTGGAAGGTCAAGGTGTGTCTCCTAAGATGTCTGGCAAGAGCATCAGACTCCCAAATCTGTGGGGATTAAATGTTAGTGAAGCTACAAACCCTGAATGAGGGCAAATAAATCAGGAACATGGGTACCTTTCACAATTAGATAGTGGCTTCCAGCCCCCATCCTACAAAGAAGAATCAACAGTTTTGTATCTTCTAACTCCAGTGTGCCACCTGTGTCCAGGAAATAAGTCGCGTTTATATCTTTTCTCTCATTTTACCTATCTTCTTGGAGCACCAACTGCTGTTCAGGCAATGTATTGTAATATAGATTTTTATTATTTATTTCCTTATGTTTTCTTTGGTGTTCTGTTGTACCTTTTTTCATTTTTACTTTCTTCAATAGAGCTTCATTTTTGCTGTGGTTTTATACCCCCTTTTTTCTTTCTTTCTGTTCTATTTCTCTCCTTTTTACTCATTTTTTAGGAGACATTTTTCTACTTTTTTCATCTTTTCCTCATAAATTTCTCAAACAAAAACTAAGATATCTATCCCTTTTTGACATCTTGTATAATGTTATTTTTATTTTTCTTTATTTTTATTATTATTATTTTCTTTTTTGATGTTTTATTCTATTTTATTCTGTATTCTATTCATTGAATAGAGCCTCACTCTGAGGCCTGGGATAGGATGCCACAGCACTGGCCTGGCTCAAGGAGGCCTTGGATCACTGGTCTATGGAGTCCTAGGTTTTGGCCTTTAGATGGACAGTATTTGTCAGTCCCAATTGCAAAATACTGCTGATTTTCTTCTATATTTGGCTGAAGTGAGGTCTTGCTTTGAGCAGGCTGAAAAGGAGTTCTTGTTCTTGAAGAACCCATGCAGCCTAGCTCCCCAGAGTCCTGGACTTGAAGGTGTGGGTCAAAGCAACCTGCCAAACACCACTATTACTCTTTTGTCTCTCTTTACCTCATTCTTCCCTCCTCTTCTTCAATTTTTTCCTTTTACCTTTTTTTTCTCTTTTTTGTTCTTTTCTCCCTCCTCACTCTTTACTCTACTATTCCTTTTGGCCTGATACCAAAAGGACATTTCAAGACCTAAGCACAGAGACAAGGTAATTTAAAGAGAAGGAGGAAATAAGAGAAAAAATTAAGATGGAGGAAGTAAACAAAAAGAAAACATGCATAAAAAAGAATCAACAGAAAAATTCTGGCAATATGAAAAACCGTAGCAAATCAACCCCTCCCAAGGATCCCACCCATAAATAAATTATGGGAAAGATAGAAAGGAAAGTTAAAGTATGGATGGCAAAAACAAAGGAATTGAAGGGAAAGTGGAAAATCACCAAAAGGAAACCCTAAAACTGACCTGAATAATGAATGAAAGACAAGATGAAATTAAAAAGGACACTGACTATCAAAATAAATCACCAGCAAAGTAAACACTCAGAAACAAAAGAAGAAAACCCAGCTTCCACATTGGTACAAAGAATAAAACTAAGCAACAGACTTTCATAAAATAAAATGACTAGAATTCCACCATATGTATCAATTCCCTCAATAAGTATAAAGGGTTTGAATCCCCCACTGAAGAGGCACAGGTTGTCTGGCTGTATAAAAAAAGCATACTCCATCTACATGCTGTTTCCAGGGAACACACCTAATCTTGAAGGACAAAACAAGTCTCATGGTGAAGAGTTAGAAAACAATATTTTGGGCAAATAGAAATGAGAAGAAAGAAGAGGTTCACAATCTTATTTTTAGTTACATGTAAAGAAACTAAAGTTAAGAAAAACAAATATGGTCACTTAATTCTGGTCAAGGGAACAATACAAGAAGAGGAAATTTCAATTATAAATATTTATGCACACAACATAAATGCTCTCAGATGTAGGAAACAGACCTTACTTGATTAGAACAACCTGATATCACCTAACATCATAAAAACTGAGTGCTTAATATCCTGCTGACAGAACTAGACAGATCCTTTAAAGAAAAATTAAACAAAGAAACAAAGGACTTAAATGCAATCCTAGAACAATTGGGCTTAACAGATATATACAGAACACACCATCCCAAAGCTAAGAAATATACCTTCTTCTCATCAGCCTATGGACCACCTATTTTGCATATGCCAAAATAGACCATATCCTAGCACACAAATCAAACCTCAACAAAATTAAAATAATTGAAATTATACCACATATCTTTTCAGACCAAAAGGCAATAAAGATGGAATTCAGCTCCAGAAAAAATTGTTATCCCCACACAAAGGCATGGAAACTAAGCAATGTTATGCCAAATGATGGGCAAGAGAAGATAAAGAAGGAAATTATTAAAATTCATAAACATAAGAGCAATCAAGCTGCAACCTACCAAAACCTGTGGGATGCTACAAAAACACTATCAAGAGGAAAATTTATTGATGCCTACATATGAAAATCAGAACCTAACGATTTCAGGGAAATGGAAAAGAATGAGCAATTCAATCCCAAACCTAGTAGAGGAAAAGACATAAGCAAAATTAAATCAGAAATAAATGAAATTAAAAACAAAAGAATTATTCAAAAATTAATGAAGCAAGAAGTTAGTTCTTCAAAATGAATAAAATCAAGAAAACTTTGGCCTGATTAATGAGAAACAGAAAGGTAAGATCTCTAATAACCTCAATAAGAAATGAAAAAGGAGAAATAACAACAGAAACCACACAGATATAAGAGATTATCTCAGACAACTACAAGAAACTCTACACGCAGAAATTTGACAATGTGGAGGAAATGGACTAATACCTAGAATTATAGCATTTCTCTGCACTTAACTAGGAAGAAATAGATCTCTTTAACAGACTAATATCAAGCACGGGGACTATAAAAACAATAAAAAACTTACAGAAACAAAAAACCCTGGGCTAGACAGCTTCATACCAGAATTGTATCAAACCTTCAAAGAAGAGCTGGTACCTATACTGCAGAAGCTATTCCAGAACATTGAGAAGGAAGGAACATTCTCCCAACACATTCTATGAAGCAAACATCACCCTGATACCAAAATCAGGAAAAGAACCAACTAAAAAGAAGAACTACAGACCAATTTCACTAATGAATATTGATGCAAAAATACTCAATAAAACCCTAGGAAATAGATTATAGTTACACATTAAAAATGTATACATCATGATGAACTAGGCTTTACCTCAGGGATGCAAGGTTGGTTTAACATACCAAAATCCATAAATGTAATTAACCATGTCAATAGAAGAAAAACAAAACACATAAGATTCTCTCAATAGATGTAGAAAAATCATTTGATAAAAGTCAGCATCTTTTTCTAACAACAACAAAAAGAAAACTTAAGAGCATAGGCATAGGTGGCACATTTCTTAAACTGATTGAAGCCATCTATGACAAACCCACATCAACTATCATACTGAATAGAGTAAACCTGAAAGATTTTCCACCTAGAACAGAAACCAAGCAAGGATGTCCACTATCACCACTACTATTCAACATAGTGTTGGAAATTCTAGTCAATGCAAACAGGTAAGGGGTTACAAAGGACATCCAAATGGGGATAGAGGAGGTCAAACTCTCACTCTTTCTGATGATATGATCTTATACTTAGAAAACCCCACAGGACTCCTAGAAGTGGTCAAGAAATACAATAATGTTTCAGGGTATGAAATTGATGTCCACAAATCAGTTGGGAAGCAAATCAAGGTGACAGTACCCTTCATGGTAGCTTCAAGGAAAATGAAATACCTAGCAATATACCAGACAAAAGAGTTGAAAGATCTTTACAAAGAGAATTATAAAACCCTTAAAAATGAATGAGCTGAAGACATTAACAAATGGAAGAACATATCATGCTCCTTCCTGGCAATAATCAACATTGTTAAAATGTCTATACTATCCAGAGTAATCTACAGATTTAAAGCAATCTCCACTAAAATACCAAATCATACTTTGAAGAACTCAGAAAAATCGTTTTTCATTTTGTATGGAACCAGACAAAAACCCATAGAGGCAAGGCAATTCTCAGTAATAAAAACAAAGCTGGAGACAGCACTCTATCAGCCTTCAGGTTATTTTACAAGTCCACAGTGATCAAAGAAGTATAGTATTGTCAAGAAAATAGAGATATAGACATATGACCAGATTAAAAACAAGAGATGAAAATAGTCTCTTATTGGCTTTTAATCTTTGATAAACCAAAAATAACATTCACTGGGGAGGGGAACGGAAGGGGAGGGGGAGAGGCAGAGCAAGATGGCAGCTGAGAAATAGCTTTTTTGAAACTGGGCACTGTAAAATGGGGGAGAGAAGACTCCAGGAACCACAAGATTGTGGGATTTGGTCAGAAACACCCCTTCAGGGGCACAGGAAGGCAACAGGAGACTTTGGGACAACAGGAAGAGTATAAAAGCAGTAGAGAAGAGCAAGTGTTTGTGTTTGGTCTGAGGCCGCCCGCTGTGGTGGCTGTGGGCCCCAGCAGCTACAGCAATAGTGAGAGTGTGCACACTGGGAAGGCCTTCTCTGCAGGAATTTTTGGACTTGGGCACTTGGTTGCATTACTTGGGAGACTTTTGATGAATAAGCATAAGCAAGTGACTTTGAACAGTGTCCAGAGGCCAGGACTGAGCTGCCAGGGCAGAATGGAGCTTTCATTGTCAGCTATATGGCAGAATGGAGCTTTCATTGTCAGCTATATGTCAGCTTTCCCATAGTGGGAATGTTGCCTTGCACGCTCAGCCCTCAGAGTCCTAGCACAAGCCTGCTCCAGTGTGCCTGACAAGCAGGGAGCCACTTCCAGAGAGATCTGAACAACATACCTGGTCCGGGGATAGTCCCTGCTTAACCAAGGGACATGGTTTGGAAAGGTCGAGATGTGTATTTTAAGCGAGCTGAGAAGAGATCCAGGCTTCCAGCCTTGCGAGATTTGAGGGGAAAGAAGTGGTTTCCAGTCTCCACATTATACAACTGCACTGTCATTAGCATCACATATCACAGAAAATCACCTGTTGCTCTGGCACTATTCCCCTAGATATATACACATGTTTTTTCTATTATTTTGTTGTTTTTGAAGTTGTTGTTATTGTTAGTCTGTTTATTTTTTATTTTCAAAATAATTTTTTTCTTTTTTACTTTTTCCACCCCAGCTTTTTCATTATTTTTTTTGTGTAAATATATTTATTCATTATTGCCTTCATTAATAATAATGACTTTATTTTTGGTAGTTTTTCTGCCCATGATTTGTTTTTTCCCCCAATTTTATCTCTTAAGACTTTCTGTTTGGTTGGTTTGGTTTGCTTTATAGTATTTTTGTTTCTTTTCTCTATCTGGTGGAGGTGGAGTCCTATGTGTGCTCAGGTTGGCAAAGAGCTGCAGACATCAAGGGACTCACCCAACCCAGCCATCTATCCCCAGAGGTTGGGATTTGTGAATGTGGTTCAAAATACCCTACTGTACACCTCTATTACCCCATTCTCTTTCTGTTCATCTCTTCTTTTTGTCAGTCTTCCCTTATACTGACCCCCTCTTCATTTCTCTTTTCTTCTTTTTACTTTTCTTTTTTTCTTCTTTTGCAGTTTTTGGCCAGGGCTGGGTTTGAACCCACCACCTCCAGCATATGGGGCCAGCACCCTAGTCCATTGAGCCACAGGTGCTGCTCTCTCTTTTTTTTTTTAACCTTTTATCCCTTCTTGCTCTTTACTCTTCTAGTCCTTTTAGTCCATTACCAAAAGAACACTTCAACACCTTAGGCCAGAGGCATGGTAACTTAACAAGCAAGAGGCAGGGTAAGTAAAAAGTAGGGCAAGGAAACAGACAAAAAGAAAACACTCATGAGGAAGAAACAGCAGAAAAATCATGGCAACATGAAAAACAAGACCAGAACAACCCTTCCAAGGGATCATGAGGCAGCTACTGCAGAGGATTCCAAACATGAAGAAATGTTAGAAATGACAAAAGCTGAATTTAAAATATGGATGGTAAAAACAATGTAGGAAGTTGCTGAAAAAGTGGAAAATAACCAAAAGGAAACCCAAAAACATAATCAAATAGATGAATGATATAAAGAATATAGAAAGGATATAGCAGAGCTGAAGGAATTGAAGCAATCAAACAGGAAACTTAAAGATGCAATAGAAATTATAAATAACAGATTAGAGCATGCAGAAGAAAGAATCTCAGAAGTAGAAGATAAAGTTCTTGAGCTAATTCAGGCAGTTAAAGAGACAGAAAAAGAAAGAAATCAGAACGTTCAGTGATAGAGTTATGGGACTTCATGAAGCATTCAAACATACAAGTTAAAGGTATCCCAGAAGGGGAAGAAGAATGCCTCGGAGGTATGGAAACCCTACTAAAGGGTATCATAAATTAAAATTTCCCAAATATCATCAAAAATTCTGACACACTCCTTTCAAAGGGATATTGGACCCCAGGTCATCTCAACTCAAATCAAGCTTCTCTAAGACACAATGTCACTATCCTATCCAAAGTCAAGATGAAGGGGAAGATTCTGCAAGCTGCCAGGAGTAAGTGACAATTGACATACAGGGGCAAATCCATCAGGGTGACTTTTGACTTCTCTACTTGAAACTTTTCAAACCAGAATAGAATGGCTATCCACCTTTAATCTATTTAAACAAAACAACTTTCATCCTGGAATTATATATTTTGCTAAGCTAAGCATTAACATTGTAGATAAATCAAATATTTTATGGGTATGCAAATATTGAGGAAGTTTGCCATAACAAGACCAGCTCTCCAGGAAATACTTAGACCTATTCTACACATTGGGCATCACAATGAACCAGCAGGAAACTAAACACCCAGAAACTAAAGAACAAAACCTAGCTTCCACAATGTTGCAAAAGATAAAACTAAGCAATGGACTTCAACAAAAGAAGATGAGTAGAAGAACTCCACCACAATTATCAATTATCTCACTAAATGTTAATGGCTTGAATTCCCCACTGAAGAGACACAGGCTAGCTGATTGGATTAAAAAAACCTAAGCCATCTATTTGCTACCTACAAAGACACACCTAGCCTTGAAGGACAAATTAAAACTCAGGGTTAAGGATGGAAGACAATTTTTCAAGCAAACAGAATTCAGATGAAAAGCTGAGTTGCAATCTTTTTCTCAGATCCAAGTGGATTTAAAGCAACTAAAGTCAAAAAAGACAAAAGTGGACACTACATACTGGTCAAGGTAACAATGCAACAAGAGGACATTTCAATTCTAAATGTTTATGTACCCAACCTAAATGCTCCCAGATTCTTGAAACAGACTTTAGTCTTAGAAACATGATATCCCATAATAACCGGGGACTTTAACACTGCTCTTACAGAGCTGGAAAGATCCTCTAAACAGAAACTAAACAAAGATATAAGGGAGTTAAATGTGACCCTAGAACAGCTGTGCTTGATAGGCATACATATAGAATACTCCAGCCCAAAGCTAAAGAATATATGTTCTTCTAATTGGCCCATGGAACTTGCTCCAAAATTGATCATATCCTAGGACACAAAAAAAATCTAAAAAAAAATCAAAAGAATTGAATTTTTACCTTGTATCTTCTGGACTAGGAGAAGGTGGAATTTTATATTCTATCACAAGGCAATAAAGGTGGAAATGAACTCCAGCAAAAATGTTTAACTCCACACAAAGGCATGGAAATTTAACAACCATATGCTGAATGATAATTGGGTTCAGACAGAGATAAAAGAGTAAATCATTAACTTCCTTGAGCAAAACAACAATGAAGACACAAGCTACCAAAACCTGTGGGATACAAGCAAAAGCAGTTCTGAGAGGAAATTTTTTTGCTTTAGATTCCTACATCTGAGAAACACAAAAAGAGTGCACCAATAAACTCACAATCTAATGGAATTGGAAAATGTAGAACAATCTAAGCCTAAATCCAGAAGAAGAAAAGAAATATCCAAAATTATAGCAGATATTAATAAAATTGAAAACAAAAGAATCATTCATAAAATTAACAAAACAAGGAGTTTTTTTTTTGAAAAAATAAATAAAATAGATAAACTTTTGGCCAGATTAACTAGAAATAGAAAAGTAAAATCTCTAGTGACCTTAATCAAAAATGATAAAGGGGAAATAACAACAGATGCCACAGAGATACAAGAGTTTCTCTCAGAATACTACAAGAAACTCTATGCCAAGAAATTTGACAATGTGAAGGAAATGGACCAATATTTGTAATCACACCCTCTCCCTAGACTTAGCCAGGAAGAAATAGATCTCCTGAACAGACCAATTTCAAACACTGAGGTCAAAGAAACAATAAAAAAAAAAACTCCCAACAAAAAAAATGCCCAGGTCCAGATGGCTTCACACCAGAATTCTATCAAACTTTCAAAGAAGAGCTTATTCCCATACGGCAGAAACTATTTCAAAAAACTGAGGAGGAAGGAATCTTCCCCAACACATTCTACAAAGCAAACATCACCGTGATACCAAAACCTTGAAAAGACCCAATTAAAAAGGACAATTTCAGGACAATTTCACTAATGAATATAGATGAAAAAATTCTCAACAAAATCCTAGCCAATAGATCACAGTTTCTCATCAGAAAAAAATCATACATCATGATCAAGTAGGTTTCATCCCAGGGATGCCAATCTGGTTTAACATATGTAATTCTTAAAAGTAATTCACCATATGAACAGAAGCAAAAACAAACACCATATGATCCTCTCAATAGACGCAGAAAAAGCATTTGATAAAATCCAGCATCCTTTTTTAATTAGAACACTGAAGTGTATAGGCATGGGTGGCACATTTCTTAAACTGATCAAAGCCATGTATGACAAAATGACAACTAACATTTTACACTTAGAACTGGAACCAGGCAAGGTTGTCCTCTATCACCACTACTATTTAACATAGTGCTGGAAGTTCTAGCTAATACTATCATGCAAGAGAAGGAAATAAAGGGCATCCAAATGGGACCAGATGATGTCAAACTCTCCCTCTTTGCTGACGATATGATTTTATACTTAGAGAACCCCAAAGACTCAACCACAAGACTCCTGTAAGTGATCAAAAAATGCAGTAATGTCTCAAGATATAAAAGCGATGTCCACAAATCAGTAGCCTTTGTAAATTCCAATAACAGACAAGATGAGTAGCTAATTAAAGACACAACCCTTCACAATAGCTTCAAAGATATTGGAATACCTAGAAATATACTTAACAAAAGAAGTGAAGGACCTCTATAAAGAAAATTATGAAACCCTAACAAATGAAATAGTAGAAGATATTATCAAATGAAAGAGCATACCATATTCATGACTGGGAAGAATCAACATTGTTAAATTGTCTATACTTCCCAAAGCAAGCTCTAGATTCAATGCCACCCCCTATTAAAGTACCAACATAGTACTCTCAAGACTTCGAAAAAATAATTCTTCATTTTGTATGGAACAACAACAACAAAAATGTATAGATAAGGCGATTCTAGAAATAAAAACAAAGCCTGGGGCATCAGCCTACCAGACTTCAGGCTATAATGTAAGGTCATAGTGATCAAAACAGCATGGTATTGGCACATAAATAGAGACATAGACATCTGGAACTGAATAGAAAACCAGGAGATGAAACTTATAGCCACCTAATCTTCAATAAACCAGACAAGAACTTACACTGGGGGAAAGAATCCCTATTCAAGAAATAGTGCTGGGAGAACTGGCTATCCACATATAAAAGACTGAAACTAGACCCACACCTTTCTCTACTCACAAAAAAATTGATTCAAGATGGATATAAGATCTAAATTTAAGGCATGAAACAATAAAAATCCTCAAAGAAAGCATGGGGAAATCACTTGAAGATATCAGCTTGGGGAAGACTTTATGAAGAAAGACTCCCATGGCAATTGCAACAACAAGGAAAATAAACAAATGGGACTTAATTAAACCGAAAAGCTTCTGTACAGCTAAGGAGACAACAACCAAAGCAAATAGACAACCTCCACAATGAGAAAGGCTAACTGGGATCTAGAGAGAACTCAAATTAATCAACATAAAAAGCACCAACAATCACTGGGCTAGAGAGATGAAGGCAATCTTTTTGGAATAAAAATATGGAGAACCTGCAAAGAACTTAAACGAGACCTCCCATTTGATCCTACAATCCCATTACTGGGCATCTACCCAGAAGAAAAGAAATCCTTTTACCATAATGACACTTGCCCTAGACTGTTTATCGCAGCTCAATTTACAATCACTAAAATGTGGAAACAGTCTAAATGCCCACCAACCCAGGAATGGATTAACAAGCTGAGGTATATGTATACCGTGGAATACTATTCAGCCATTAAAAAAGATGGAGACTTTACATCTTTTGTATTAAACTGGATGGAAGTGGAACATATTATTCTCAGTAAAGCCTCACAAGAATGGAGAAGCAAGAATCCTATGTACTCAATTCTGATATGAAGAAAATTAATGACCTAGTACATGATTGGGGGTGGAGGAAGGAGAGAGCAGAGGGAGGGAAGGAAGGAGGGGATTGGGGAGGTCACAGTGTATGACACATCTTTTGGAGGCAGTACACAGCGATAAGGGGGACTTTACCTAACAAATGCAATCATTGTAAGCTGGTTCTTTGTACCCTCAATGAATCCACAACAATTAAGAAAAAAAAAAAAAAACATACACTGGGGAAAAGCATCTCTATTCAATAAATGGTGCTGGGAGAACTGGGTTACCACGTGTAAAAGACTGAAACTTGATCCTCACTTTCACCACTTACAAAAGCTGACTGAAGATAGATAAAAGATTTAGATCTCAGACATGAAATGATAACACAAAAATAAAAAAATAAACACATTGGGCGGCGCCTGTGGCTCAGTCGGTAAGGCGCCGGCCCCACATACCGAGGGTGGCGGGTTCAAACCCGGCCCCGGCTGAACTGCAACCAAAAAATAGCTGGGCATGGTGGCGGGCTCCTGTCGTCCCAGCTACTCGGGAGGCTGAGGCAAGAGAATCGCTTAAGCCCAGGAGTTGGAAGTTGCTGTGAGCTGTGTGATGCCATGGCACTCTACCCGAAGGGCATCAAGTGACACTCTGTCTCTACAAAAAAAAAAATATAAAAAAAAAAAATAAATAAACACATTGAAAATGTAAAGAATTGCCTTATAAATAGTCAACACGTGGGGATCATTTGTTTTTTTTTTATTTTATTTTAATTTTTTCCAAACCCCTTTTTTATTTAATTTTTTAATCAAAATCATAACTATATACATTTATGGAGTACAATGTGATGATTTGATATACAGTATGGACTGCTTAAATCAAACTGATTAACATAACCATCACCTACCTTATATTTTGTGGGAAGATGTTTTAAATTTACTCTCAGTTATTTTGAAATTTTTTATTAAATCATAACTGTGTATATTAATGCATTTATGGGGTACACTGTGCTGATTTTATATACAATTTGGAATGCTTACATTAAACTGGTCAATATAGCCTTCACATCACTTACTTAATTATTGTGTTAAGACATTTATACTCTAGTCTTAATAGATTTACATTATGCCTAATAGATGAGGTTCCAATAATTACCCTCCCTCCACCTGGCCTCGCCCTCGCCCTCCCCTCTCCTCACCCTTGGCTTCCTTCCTTTATTATGGGCCAGAGATGTGTTTTAGCATTTGTATGAAAGTGTGGGTGATTATACATTGGTTTCATAATAGTACTGAGTACATTGTATATTTGTCTAGTCTCTTGAGCTGTTTTCAATTACAGTTTTGTTCTCCTCTGAGTTAATTGGTCATACCAAAAGCAGGTGTTCCTCGGAGTAACGTTTCCAAAAATATTCAGATCATGTCACTCAGTCCTGTTCCAAACTTGCCACTGGTTTCTGATCCTCTTCTATGGAAAAGTCAAAATTCTTCCAACAACAAGAGCTACATGATGCAGCAGGTGCCATTAAACTCCCTCGCTCACCTGCTACCATTTTGACCTTGAACTTGCTTCATCTCCCTCTGCTCAGGTGTGTTGGTTTCCTTTATGTTTCCCAAACTCTCACCTTGGAGATTGTGTGTTGGCCATATTTACAGCTCAAAATGCTCTTCACCTACAACCATATCCAACTGTGTGTTCTCTCTCTCCCCTCTTTTCACGTAAATGTAGTTTCCTCAGTGGAGCATCTCATGACTATCTTATTTAAAGATTAATTGCTCTCTACCTAAGTACATGTTTTGCTAGTTTATACCTTACCCAACACTCTAGACTGAATGAATGCCTCAGTAATACAAGGATTTATTCTATCCGGGTCATTTCAAGATCATCTCTGTTAAAACAATGCTGAGCACATTGTAAATTTACAATAAATATAATAAATGGGTGGATTCTGAGCCATTGAAGCAGCATTCGTAAATAGTAAATGCCTTTTTTCAGACATTAAACTAAAAGGATATATTTTATTTTAGCAGAACCTTCCTAATTATTTTCTCATTGAGCAAAGTCTGCTAAACATGCTAATTGGGGCCAAAAAAAAAATTCTGCTTTGAAGATGAGCTAAATTGTAGAGCTGCTGATATTTAAATAAAATAGTATAAATAGAAAGAATGCCTGCATGGCTACACTTGGAAATTTTTATATACATGAGAATTTGGTCGGAGACCAAACTGGGAACAACTTATCCCTCTACCATCTGTCTCTTTTCCAGAGAGCCATACAGTTGGGATCACACACCGTGCACCTTTCCAGACTGATTTCTTTCACTTAGTTAATATGCACTTAAATTTCCTCTATATCTTGAAAGCTCATTTTTTTTTAATGAGAAATAAATATTCTATTGTCCAGATGCACCACATACCACTTTCATTACATTTTTTTCATTACATTTTTAAGCATTCATTATTTCTCCACACTCATTAGTTGTTTAAAAACTTCTATTGTTTTTGGGTGGTGCCTGTGGCTCAAAGGAGTAGGGTGATGGCCCCATATGCCAGAGGTGGCAGGTTCAAACTCAGTCCCGGCCAAAAACTGCAAAAAAAAAACCCTTCTATTGTTTTGTTTTGTTTTATTTTTTACACTTAGAAAAACTAACCAGAAAGGCATGATATGAATGAGGTCTGGGGTGCTTCTAAGTGATTAGATGGCTTTACTTTTATTTTTTTATTTTTTTATTAAATCATAGCCATGTACATTAGTATGATCATGGGGCATCATACACTTGGTTCATAGACCGTTTGACACATTTTCATCACACTAGTTAACATAGCCTTCCTGGCATTTTCTTAGTTATTGTGTTAAGACATTTACATTCCACATTTACTAAGATTCACATATACCCTTGTAAAATGCACCGCAGGTGTAATCCCATTAATCCCCCTCCTTCCTCCTCCTTCCCCCCTCCCTCCCCTCCCTTTCCCCCTTCTCCCTATTCTTAGGTTGTAACTGGGTTATAGCTTTCATGTGAAGGTCCTAGATTAGTTTCATAATAAGGGCGAGTACATTGGGTACTTTTTCTTCCATTCTTGAGACACTTTACTAAGAAGAATATGTTCCAGCTCCATTCATGTAAACATGAAAGAGGTAAGGTCTCCATATTTCTTTAAGACTGCATAGTATTCCATGGTGTACATATACCACAATTTATTGATCCATTCGTGGATCAATGGGCATTTGGGCTTATTCCATGATTAGCAATTATGAATAGGGCTGCAACAGACTTGAAGAGAAACTTCTCTGAAGAAGACAGATGGCTTTACTTTTAGAGGGCAAATTACATAAAACAGCCAGATGACTAAGACTGCTTTTGTACCTTACATCAAATAAGCTATTTACTGAATACTTCCTTCCCCAGACCCCACCCCAAGACTTTGCTCATGTGTTAAATACGCTATGGGATCACTGGATTAAGACACTTTGGTCACTAAGAAGGTGCTGAATCTGTTAGGGCTTTGTTGTCTGTTTATTTCAGGGTGTTAGAATATTCTCTGTTAGGCAGACCAGAATAGTAATTCCTTTCTCACTTCTAACACACACTCAGCTTTCTAGATGACAGCTTTGAAGTATCTTTCTCTGCAGTGTTTAGGTCCTCCCTATAAATGAAGTTAATTTATCTTTTTCTGTTAAAACTCATTTTATCATTTCATGAACACAGAGCTGGATGTTTGACACACAGCAGTGGAACGGTAAGTTTGTTATTACAGGCGTGAATGTACAGCTGACAGTGCCTTCCACATTTGTCACTTTACTTTACTTTACCTTATTCTCTTTTCTTCTATGAAAACAGAAAATATATGTTAAGACCATACCTGCAACATTTTAGGAAATCTGTTGAAATCTTAATTATTGGCAAGTTTAAATATCTTTACTCCTTCGCTGAGAAATGGAAAATTTGCCACAATTGCTACATCCCAAATAGGCAAGATGAGAAAATTTAAAGACAATGAAGTAGCGATTGACATCTAGCTCACCTTGTTTGCCTGGTAACTCTAATAATTAGTAACATGGGTAAATGCATTGTGTTGTTGCTTTTAAGTGGAATAAATATCTGAAAACTTGGTTTATTTCATGAAAAAATAATGCAGAGTCCCTCTTTTTCTATTAGGATTTGGTAAAAGTCTTATAGACTCAGCAAAAGAATAATAATAAACCTGGCTTATTAAACATTTTATGTACTGAGATTTACTTTTATTAGACCGATCTGAAATTAACTTATAGGAGCAAAAGTAGATATAAGGTAAAGAAAGCATCCTTGAAAAGCTGTTGTAATAATCGTTTTTATAAACAATTTCTCCTAGCAGTACTTTGCTGGGATGTGAAAGTTAATTTAGCTATCACCACTGGAGATGTGTTCAGCTCTCTACATCAGTTTAGTTGTTCTTGACCTGTTTGGATGCAGGTCATTCATTTTACGTTTTATTTTTGGTTCTTATTTCCATTGAAAACATGAACCACGGGGGAAATGTACTGTAGGGGCATTTAATTTTTCCATGAGATGGGACTATAAAGTCTAACCTATTTCACAAAGATTTCATAAGAATGAATCCTCACAAGGGAGGGTAGGGTGAAAATAAGTGCAAAGTGTTTTGTGTGGTTTGTCCAGGATAATGTAGCTCATGGCAGAAACATTAGAAAAGTTCACTACAGCAATCAAAGTCCCTGATCACTCATCATTAGCAAGTCAGTGGGGGTCTTGGACTGTTTTTTAAAGTCACAAATGTTGAGTACATTCTAATCTTTCAAAGATATGAAGAGATGAGCTACTTCAACTTTGATGCTAATTATTATACATACGATTTATATTGTATACCCAGAAGTGCAAAAACAAAAAAGGAAAGAAGAAAAGAACATTTCTTAGAAAACTCTGATGGCCAGGGTTTTTTTTTCTTCTGTTATTGTTTTAAATCATTCAAAAATTAATTATAAAAACAAAAAATGTAAAATGTGTCACACTTGATGGGGGCAAGACATGATTGCAAGAGGGACTTTGCCTAACAATTGCAATCAGTGTAACCTAACTTATTGTACCCTCAATGAATCCCCAGCAATAAAAAAAAAAAAGAAAATGTTAAGTTTCAAATGATTGAAGGTTTTTTGTTTTTTTCCCTGAAGCAACAGTGAATCTATTCTAGCAAAGTGGTACATTGTTTAAAACCACTAGCATCACATAATTTTAGAATTATGATGATATTAGAGATCATTTCTTTCTACATCTTTATTTTAATGCTAATGAAACTGAGAGCCAGAAAATTGAATGACCTAAGACCACACAGTTCATTTGTTTCAGGGCGAGATTTGTTCAGATCTACTCACAACATCATGTTGACTGTCCCTCAAAATCATTGTCAGAGTTTCAGGATACTACAAGTGCCTAATTAGAAAGGTAAGAGACTTCCACTTTCAAAAAGTTTAAAGAGCAGAATAAATTTATCTAATACAATAAAAATAGTAGGAAACTCTTCTTATTAGCCATCAGAGGGAAGGAATTTAGCATCTGTTTAGTGCTAATTTTATTTTACCTCTGGCAATGGATAAAAGCAACAGATAAATGATCATGTGTAGTCTCCAAGAATTAAATACAGACTGTACGGTGACTTACACCATTCTCTAGATCGCACAGTGCTAGGTGGTTTTCAAACTCTAATGCTGCTATTCTGTGTCTGAATCCCCAAACTCCTTTGTGAGGTGGGTTGGACAGGTCTGTGTCTCTCATGGTGTGCAGATGAGGAAAATGGTCGCCCCATCCAAAGAAAAGATAAACAACGAGACCCAAGGTCCTCAGGACTTAGCCCTGTGCCCTGCCCACCACACTCAACCAGCAAATAAGTTTGGCATTCATCCAAGGTAAAAGGCTGGACGCTCTGCAGGTAGCATCAGGGTATGAACTAAACTCTTCTGCCTGTAAATATATTAGGGTGTTAAAGATTAAATATATTGACTCAGCGCCCGTAGCATAGTGGTTATGGCAACAGCCACATACACCAAGCCTGGTGGGTTTGAACCCAACCTTGGCCAGCTAAGCAGCAAAGACAACTGCAAAAGAAAAATAGCCGGGTGTTGGGGTGGGCATCTATAGTCCCAGTTACTTGGGAGGCTAAGGCAAGAGAATCACTTAAGCCCAAGAGTTTGAGGTTGCTGTGAGCGGTGATGCCACTGCACTCTACTGAGAGCGACATAGTGAGACTCTGTCTCAAAAAATGAAACAAAACAAAACAAAACAAAAAGATTAAATATATTGGCTTCTATGCACTTCTCCCCGGCTAAAAGAAAGAAACTGGAATCACAAGTGTAAGGGAGAGGGACTGTGTGCCTATGTTTCCTCATATCAGATGTGTTTTTGAAGTTGTACATACCCAGTATGTGCTTATGTGTGTGTCTATATTAGACATGTAGTTGTGTATATGTGCAAATATATACAAATGATAGAAACCCCCCAGTAGTCCTGCCCCCCTTCTGACTCTGCCTCTCCCTTTGGGGCAGAAGGGAGTTCCCTGGGCCTCTGGTACCTCAGCACTTATCAGCACAGGGTGGATCAAGGAATAGCCCAGAGAGACACTGAGGTCAATGGACCTTGTCCCTCAGGCTGAGGGTGACAGCCCAGGGCCTGAGACTCGTCAGAAGCCTCCCACAGGGAGGAGTGTTCAGTCTCTCTGACTTCAAGAGAGAGGAGTCTCTGAGTTTATCTGGTCACTGAGGACAGCCTATGGGTTACTGTGATGAACAATTTGTAAACCTGCTCTACTGTGGTTATTAACAGTGTTAGCCTTCATTTTCAAAAATGTCCTAGCTGGATCTTTATGATATGTCTATTCTAGACATGATGGACTTTTGAAAAAGAAAAAGAGAAGAGGCTTTTATGTGTTGTACTGAGTAGTAGTGACGAAACAGGATTGAGGAGATAAGAAGTGAAGAGAAGGATTGCCAGACACAGGCTGGAATCTGGAAAACCAGAGAAGGGATCTCCTAAAGAGGAGAAGGCCGCTGCCCCGGGAGAGCCGCACGGAGGAACACAGATGAGAGTAAGTGTACGGGCCCGGCTGGATTGTCCAGAAGCTGCACCGGAGTTCCCTTACCTTCAGCTTCCAGTGATGGTCAGTCTAACACTCTGTGCATTTGACCTCAGGGGAGCAGAATCTCTCTGCAGAGGGGCAGGGGACACGTCACAGGTGCCCCAGCCTCTCCTTCTCTGAAATGATACTGTCCACTCAGCAGGTGCAGCTCAGTCATGTAGGATGGCCCCATACCCATACCCTGCAAACCCCCAGAGGGGATGGGACTCTGTACCCGTCATAGAGAGATGGTGGGCAAATCCCACACTGTACACAGAAATCTCCACTGGAGGGCCTGTGGGCCTGTACTGAGCGGCACACTGAGCCCAGGGTCCGTCTCTCTCTCTCTCCTTTCTGCCCCATCTGCTCGGCCCGCACGCTGTCTGAAGACATCCTGCAGGTGCCTGATGACCTTCCTCCTGACCTGAACACCGTCCATCTGCATCTCTGTCTCTTTGCATTCTTGTTGAATCATCCCTCAGCAAACAAGCGCCATGATAAAGAATTTAACCCCAGACGACCCTTGGTGACTATTTCTTTTATTTACTTCTTTATGTATAGGAACACTTCCTGAAGGAGTCATCTGTGAGGCTTTCCCTTCTTCTCCCCTTATTCTGTCTGCAGCCCCCACCCCATCCTCACCTGACCTGACCTCTCTACAGCATTTGATGCACTCGCCTCACCCTTCAGTAAATGCCGTCCTCCCCAAGCCTCTGGGCACTTCTCGCTCTGGACATTCACCCTGCTTCATGGCTGCACCTTCTTAGTTTTCCTTTCCAGAGTCTTCTTTCCAATTTGTATACATTCTGTGCCACAGGGCTCGAGCCTCTGAACATGTTCATTGATCTCCACTCACCTCTGGCTTGATTTGATTATTTGTTTGTGCATGCCATTAAATCCCAAATTTAAACCTCCAAGTGCCAGTGTCTCCTGAACTCATGACTAATACACACAAATGCCTCCTTAGTATTTCCACTTGGGAATCTAGCTGGGCGTCTTAGACTTAACAAGCCTGAGATCAAACTTCCACTTCTCTCTAGTGTATGGATCTGTCTTCTTCCCTGATTATTTCCATTTTCACCAGTTGCCCATGCCAAACCCTCTCCAGTGATTCTCAATTCCTTCATTCACTCAAATCCCACTCACATTTCATTTGTAAATCCTGTTGGCTCCACCTTTAAAATGAATCTGGACTATTTCCCCTCATCCCCACTCTGTCATCGCTACTCAGTTCATTCCATCGTTCCTTCTTCCTGCACTTGTCCAGCAGAAGCTAACCAGACCGTGCTTCTCTCCTGCCTCCTTGCATCCATTGACCACCAAGCAGCCACTGTTATCTCTTTCAAAAATAAGTCAGGCCATGCCAATCTTCTGTTCAAAATCTCCCAAACACTTCCCTTATACTCAGAATGGAGGGCAAAGTCACAACCTGGCCCAGCAGACCTGATTAATGGTACCATAAACTTACCCTCTAATCTTATTTTGCAACTGTCTTTCCCTCTCTTACTTCTGCTCCGATGAAATTGGCCTCTATGCCGTCTCTCAGTCTCATTTGCGCTCCCACCTGAGAAGCCTTGTAGGTGCTATCTCCCAAACTGCAGTCTTCTTTCTCCTAGAGTCCGTACATGCGCTTGATCCTAGCCCTGCTGAAATGTTAACTTGTTAGAGAGCCTGTGACTACCTCTACCATGTAGGCATCTATTTTCCTCAACCTCAGTCATGCTGCTTAATTTTCTTAATAAAATCCATTGCCACTCGACGTATGACGTGCTTATGCTTTTACTGTCTGTGAACCTGCTATATCCTCTCATCAGAATTTAAGCTCTATGGGAGAAGGGGGTGTGTCTGCTTTGTCTGTTTACTTACTGCCATAAACCAGGTTTGTACAACAGTATCTGGCACTTTATGGATGCTCGATAAATATTTGCTGAACGAGGGAACTTACTCGTCTTGCATAACAGATGTCAGATTAATTCCAGAAAGCACACATTCTGCATCAACTGTCTCCTATTCAAACTATGTCATCACTTCTCCTTGCATGCTGAATGAAGTCTACAGCTTTTAAATGCTAGGGATAAGTGGAAGAGAGTAACAGTGTTCACTAATATAATAACAGATTTTATATATATATGGGAAACTACACATGAAGGAGACAAAATTTGGTGGAATTTTTTTAACTTAAAAAGATAGTAGAGGAACCTAAGTCCAAACCTAGAACAAGATCCTGCGATGATAATGCAACAGTTGTACTACAAAACCAACTGAAATCTATCCAGAAAGCTTTGCTGAGCCAAGGCCACCAGGAAGATTTGTGGAATATCCTGTTTAATCTGAGGCATATTATCCATGCCATTGATAGGAATATTTAATGGAATCTTGGAAATTATGTTGTATCAGGAACAGTAGAAAAACTGGATCTCTTTTTTTTCTGTATAGAAGAGTTGGAAATATAGAAGAGTTGTTTTCAAAGAATATTGATGAATTATTAGATAGATAGATAAAAAATATATAGTTTGTGTAACACAAGAGGACACACCTCCAATGGTTTTACATAATCAAGAAAAATGTTCAATTGATAAAAGAAATAGCTTTCTAAAATACTAGAGCTGCAAAAATGACAAAGACATCTTCATCTGTTCACATTTTAAAACGTCATTAGCAGGGATACCAGGGTAGAATGCAGCATAAAACAAAACAATTTAACTCTGTTACCAACGTATCAATGATCTAACTGAAAGCAGTGAGAAAAATGTATTGACCTAAGCAACTTTGGAAATGAATAAAGTTTGAAAGGCTGAAGGCCAGAGATGTTGTACAGCATACTTTAGTGGATAAAATCATCTCTCATGGGGTATATCTTAACATTTTGATACCACTCTACATGTCAGAGTCAGGTTCAGCTTAATATAAGGTGCTGGTGCATACATAAAAATGTACAGATGTGTGTATATATATGGGTTAGTATACACACATATATTCTCCTGCTGTCAAATGAGAATGTGCAGAAGCAATGAAAGTGACCAGTGGCGATGGCCACACCTAGGTTGGGGTGCTTGGTTTCTGACACCACTCCTTGGAGAAATGGCTAATTCTAGTACTGACGTGAAACTATACAACATGAACTGAGGCAAGTTGTGGTACCAGAAAGTAAGAAAGAGTGCTATGCAAACACACACAGAGTGATGTAGTTATGCCAAAGAGAAAAGACCCACTTGAAAGAGCTCTTCATGGCTAAAGCTTGAACAATCTGAGCAACAGAATTAACAAGGTAGTATTGGATATATAAAATGAGTGTATAAAGTACATACATGTATAAAAGTCAATCTATAAAATAAACGTCAGTGGATTCATATTGCTATACATGTGTCTGAATAAAATTAAGGGGGAATAGGGACACATATCCCGGGTCAAATACTTTCAAAAACCTTTGTAGATACCCTGTTCTAAAGGATAAAGGGCATCAATCTTCATCTTTTATGTGGACACTATGCGTATTAATTTTCTTCCAAAGAGAACAAAGTGAAAAAGAAAGAACAAAGTGACTTTACAATGAAGAAACCTCACAGACACTAGCGTAGCCAGGGGATCAAAGATATCATCATGGGTGAAGAGTCGGCAAGGTGTGTTCTTGACAAGACATGTAAGATAAGGTGAAAATGTCACTTTACCTCTGAGATCTTCTTGATCAAACCCCATACCCCTGTCTTATCATATCACAAGAAAGATACCTTCTATAAAACACCTAATTGTCCTGAAAACTATTCAAGGGCAAGGAAGGCTTGAGAACATGTTACAGCCAAAAGGAGACTAAGGAAATATGTTGATTAAATGTAATGTGGGGTTCTAGAACAGAAAAATAGCATTAAGTAAAAACTAAGGAAATCTTAGTTAATGGCAATGCAATGATATTGACTTAACAAAGTAGGTAGGATGTTCATAGTAAGAGGCCACGTGCCAGGCAGGACCACACTGGAGTGGTACTCAGAGCAGTGTGATCTGGGTACGACCAGGGGCTTGGGTGTGAGGATCTGCAGTAGTGAGACTGTGGTACACTTGGCTTCTTACAGGAGGATGTGACTGGCTTTTTGAGCAATATCATACCTTATAGAAGGTACCTGGTTTCCAGATAATGACAATGTTTGTTTAGCTTGGGGACTTTATTTGCAGGAGTAGAAGAGGAGGAGAACTTACATTTAGGCCATTCTAAGTACCCGCTAAGTCTTAAATGTCAAGATGGTATATAATGTTAATTTTAGGTCTTACACCACGGATGTCTGTGACACTTTATGTTATCCTTATAATTCACACATAAAAACATTCTGAAATTAAAATTTTACTTATAAAACCATTATCTGTCATGAACAAGGAGATTCCCAGTCTAGAAACCCTCCAGTGGTGAGAATGAGGCACTGTCTGGTATGAGTCTATGGTTGAATCAGAACTCTACATTCCTGTGGAGCTCTCGCTGCATGGTCAAGGGCGTCTCTGCTGCATGGTTGACCTTGTAGCATTACCTCCTGGAGAGAGAAGGCCGCCATTGTTAAAGGGTCCCAGCTGAGGTAAAAACGAGGATGTCTGAATGCTGCCAGCCTGGTGCCTCTGCTGGGTTCCCGACCTTCCCTAAGCCACAGCTGCCTCAGCCAGACAAAGGGCATAGAATGGTGTTTATGGGACTGCTTCTACACATGACACAAAATACTCTATAGAGAGGTATCAGTAAACCGGACATAAATCAGATATAAACATTCAACTAAATAATCCACAGATGTGTTTATTACATAAACTAATCTTCAGGTACCCTCATCTTTCCCTACCTACTTTTGTTCTTCTCTGCAGGTGTCTATTTAAAAATACGCAATGCTTTCTAAGGCATTTCAAATCTCCTAATCTCCTCAACAAAAGCAACGATAGTAGCACTTCCAGCCTTCCATTACCTGTTCTTCATTCAAGTTGAACTTCTGTCAATGGTTTTAACTAATTACTCCACATTTTACTTCTCTATATGTGCTTTTATTAACATCTTTCTCTTAATTTTACCTGGAATCAATACCCAGATGAAATGTTTTCATATCTAGTTCAGGTGCCAGCTCATTCCTAATCCCAACTGGAACACATCACCCCCTCAAGTAAGCTTCGCACTCAGTCTTTAGAATTTAATCGTACTCATGCATTATGCTTTGCCTTATGTGTGCATGGGTTTTATTTCAACTATTACTCTGTTTCCCCCAAAATAAGACAGTGTCTTATATTAAGGTGTGCTTCCAAAGATGTGCTAGGTCTTATTTTCAGGGGACGTCTTATCTTTCCTGTGAGTAGGTCTTATTTTTGGAGGATGTCTTATTTTGGGGGAAACAGGGTAGATGACAACCAGAAAACAGAATATCTGCATTTTCACCTGAATTTCTTTCATAGCAAAAGGCAAATCTCTACAAAACGCTTGACTAACTGTCACAGGCTCCAGCTCCATAACAGGAGCTGTTATTAATCACTCAATTAATATAATTGACGAAGGGCGTTATACTTCAAAGTGCTTTGGTTTCATATGGTCAATATCTCTGCAAAACCATTTGGATATTTTTGAATTCTTGAGCTAATAGATACTTAAGATGCAATCACTGTCAGTTTGGCGCTAAGCCTCGTTGCTGCAAGATGAAGATTCACAAGAAGCAGCATATGCCCACCAATGATTAGCTGTCAAAATTCAAGTAAAACTTACAGCAGAAAGCAAGACAAGCCAATTGGGAAATACTATTTTGTTTCTTTAGCTTTTATTTTATTTTGCTGCCTCTTCTTGGGTCATTGCTAATTGATACCAACAACATGACAGTCCTTGCAAAAATCTACCAAGCAGAAAATTTACATATTTTCATATGTTTCTCCTAATCCTGAAGTAGCAGTCACTTCTCTGCAGAAACATTGGTTCGCAGAAATTGGTGCCAGTTGCTTCACTTGCATTTTCTTGGTGCTTGTATATGTCCCATCCCCTTTGGAAATTGGGGGAAGTGGAAGACCAGTACCACTGGGAGATTTTCAGGTTCTTTGTTTTGGTGAAAATACACTTGCATTGAATGACAATGTTAGTTTCTGAAACAACACAGCTTCATATTTCTGAAAATAAAATCCTTCAATGCATTCCCACAGTCTGAACTCAAAAAGAATGGAATATGGAAATATTTTCACAAAAGAGTGCAGCTCAAGTTTTGTCCAATTTACGTATTTTTAATATCTGCCCCTGATAGACAACCCAACCTTTCATTGAGGTATGACACTGACAAAAACAATCTTGCTAAAAATAAAAATTACACCAAAAAAAAAAAACCCATTAAACTAACAGATATCAAGTGGCTTAAATTATCTTAAAAACACCCTGTTGGCACAGTAGTTAGAAAAATCTGAACTATGCCAACCAACATTCACCCTTTATACAATACAAAATTTCAAATAAAATAAAATTACATAAATTACATGTATGCATATTTAAAGTATATGATATGTACTTCCTTGAAAATAAAATAAATTATAAAATTTTAAGTATCCTTTTCGTAGAATAATATTTGTTCCATGAACAGTGAATGAGATTCAGTCTACATATAATAAAAAGTAAATATTTTATAATATATGACTCCATGCATATTTCCCGTATAATTATAATTTAGATTTATATTAATTACACTTACTTTTAAAATTCATATTTAACTTTTCATCATATTTCTTAAAATCATCTCCCAATTTATACTCTTATGCATAGGTACATCTTATTTGAAGTTGTAAAATTTTCTGGATGTCAGGAGTTTTTGTAATTATTCTATTAAATCTATTTATTTTAGTGATGAGAAGACAGATGCTTACAAGTAAACAGACCTGTTACAAGTCAAGCAGTACTCTTGACCTGATCCTTTTGCCAAGAAAATGGAAAAAGAGAGGCTCAACAACAACAATATCGAAAAAAATAATAATAATAAGCAGGATACTGGTCTCACACTATGATATGCCGTGAACTAAGATTTTTAAGATTAACATCAAAAACCTATTTTCAATGTAATTCCAAACAAGTGAGTCATTTTTGTTTCTGAACCTATGGAAGACTGAAATAAGTAAGTTAAAAGTGGGAGTACAAGTGGTTTGGAGACCATTAAGAGTAATACAAGACAAGAGATGACAGAACAGGAGAAAAATATAGACAAGTGTGCTTTAAAATTTACATCCATTTGGGTCCATTCAACACAGAAACAAATCATCCTGGACTCTTCAGTAGCTCCTGAAGTGATTTGCACATGCAGCTCAGTACAATAATTATGCACGGTAAAGATATCTTGGGGTTAGAGAACAGAAGGCATCCTATTCAGTGTCTGCTTTTTTAGAACAAAGGGCAGCATGTGACACTAGCAAGGCCCCTTTCCATAATGGGCGACATAAATAAACTTTCTCCTAGGAATAACTTCCAGTTACTCAGAAAATGCATTTACATAAACCACCTCATTTCCAGACAAAGCTAGTCAAATAGGTTCTTACTCTGTCACACCCATGTCTTTTGAAGGTTAAGGAACTGAATGAGAAAATGAATAAGAAAATGAAAAACAGGCCAGGTGCAGTGGCTCATGCCTGTAATCCCACCACTTAGGGAGGTCGAGATGGATGGACTGCCTGAGCTCACAAGTTCAACAGCAGCCTAAACCAGAGTGAGACCCCATCTCTAAAAAATAGGTGGGCATTGTGGTAGGCACCTGTAGTCCCAGCTACTTGGGAGGCTGAGGCAAGAGGATCGCTTTAGTCCAGGAGTTGGAGGTTGCTGTGAGCTTAAATGGCATGGCACTCAACCCCAGGGCAACAAAGTGAGACTCGGTCTCAAAAAAAGAAAAAAGAGAGAGAGAGAGAGAAGGAAGGAAAGAAAGAGAGAGAGAGGGAGGGAGGGAAGGAAGGAAGGAAGGGAGGGAGGGAGGGAGGGAGGGAGGAAGGAAAGAAAATAAATGAAAAATAAAAATGAGAAAACAAAACCGAATATTGACATGTGACTGGATGTGGATGTGTGGGCTACCTACACACATATCAACAGAAGGTATGATGTGTGTGTGTGTGAGAGAGAGTTAGAAATTCATAATAATTTAATGTTTATTTACTTCACATACTTAATGTGCCTCCTAGTTGGTTCTGACAGAAAAAGACAACTATCTAACCTGACTCAGGTTTAGAACAAATCCGAGAGGAAAAAGGCAATGTCTCCTCTGTCTCCACCAAAGCATTAGAAAGCTGTATTGTGAGAGGGGGGAGCTGATGAAATGGCAGGAAAATATATAAATTCACACGTATTAGGAGGTTAATTAAAACTCCAAGAGCAGTGTAGAGAGGGAGAGGGAGGGGCATAAGGAGGGGAGAAAAAGCCCTAAAACCCATGAACAGAAGCGAATTTCAAAAGGCAAGACTCAGAAAAATTTATTGCAAGAGGGACTTTACCTAACAATTGCAATCAGTGTAACCTGGCTTATTGTACCCTCAATGAATCCCCAACAATAAAATAAATAAATAAATAAATAAATAAGAAGTACAAGTCCTTTTCTCTGTTTCTGAGATAGTCTTTGCATTTTATTTGCTCATTCATGTTTATGTAGACAAAGATTTTATTACAAAATTTACTGTGTCCTCTTTAGGAGCAAAAAAAAAAATTATGCTGCTTTGAAACTTTTTACACCTGGCATTTTTTTTTACAGGTAGAATTATGTTGTGACCAAACTTAAGTGATCAGAAGAACTAAAGCATATGGCCATACCTGAGCCATTATGGGGAGTCATCACAAAAATGGGAGTTTATGACACATGAGTGACATCACGGATAATTTCATAACCCTGTGTTTTAACTGTGTTAAACTTTACTTTTCTTAGAGTAATTTAATTGTGTATAGATTTCACTTTATCCATTAGTCCTTGTTTAAAACATTAAATTAAAGGGTGGCACCTGTGGCTCAGTGAGTAGGGCGCCGGCCCCATATGCCAAGGGTGGCGGGTTCAGGCCCAGCCCCGGCCAAACTGCAACAACAAAAAAATAGCCGGGCGTTGTGGCGGGCGCCTGTAGTCCCAGCTACTCGGGAGGCTGAGGCAAGAGAATCGCGTAAGCCCAGGAGTTGGAGGTTGCTGTGAGCTGTGTGAGGCCACGGCACTCTACCGAGGGCATAAAGTGAGACTCTATCTCTACAAAAAAATAAATTAATTAAATTAAAAAAAATTTTAAGTATTTAATACTAGAAATATTCATTTATCTTTACAGGCCCCTTGATGGCTATTGTTACACTATCCACCCTCTCCGAAATTCATACATGGATTTGGGTATGTCCCCAGTCTGTCTGGGCCCAGAGGAAATTTTTAAAATGAAACTAGATTATAAATGTTTTAATGTACTTTGCCAGAAGCATCCAAAGGTAGATAAATGTCTGGAGATGGAGCCCTTCAAATTCTGACTCTCAGAGTTTGCAAACTCTAAAGGCAGGCAAAATCTCAAAGGTAACGAGGATGAATTTGCTTTATGACAGTCAGCTTCAAGAATTGCCTCCTTTATTTATTTCTCTATTGCAATGTTATTTGTTCTAAGTGGTAATTTTTCAGAATAGATGGGAAATTCAGTCTCAGTTATCATTTGGAATTTTCCACCACTTAGTTACATGGTTAAAAAAGCCCAGTGTGTGGGTGGTTCTGAAACTGCTTATATTATTAGAAAATAATGTAAGGCCATAGGGCAGGAATAGTGAGCAAAGTCTGATTTCTATGAAAGTATAGCGATAGCCAGAAGCTAACCAGTCTTTGCTCCCTAACTTCTCCACTGCTGTAACTGATTACTGCTTAAGTGACAAGTATCCTACTTGACAGGGACAAGAGTTGTGACTTCCCTAACCACTTCTATCGATAGCACTGCTATTGTAAAACCAAAGACTGAGCTTGGAGATATCTTCCAGACTCGGTATTTGGCAGGACCCACCGACATGAACTGTACCCATGAACATGCATGAGAACCGATCCAGCAAATTCTGAGGTGTCCTAGTCAGGAAATGTGTCATCCAGGAAGACAATTTCTGCTTCCCAAGCTGATCAGTTCAATCGCTGTCAATTAGCAGACCCAATTCCCTAGCCCTTTGAAAATCTTAAACACCAAATTCTTGGGGACACAGATTTGAGAAATTATTCCCATCTCCTCACCAGGTGCCTCATGATATTAAATTCTTTTTCCACCCAATTCCTGCTGCATCAGTATATTACCCTTTACTGAGCAGCAGGCAAGGGAGCCAGCTGGGCAGTAACCGTTCTGGGAGAACTAGGAGGGTGCCACCTTCTTGAGGCAATCCTGCCTTGCCCCTTGGCTGAGGTTAAGTGCTGGTGCTTCCACCTCTCTCGGGCTCTGCTGTTTCAGGGCTCCACAGGGCTCCTCTCCCCGCTGAGAGGACCGCTCACTGAGCACCCACACTGTCCTGTAACAGGTGGGGTTGGGCAACTTCTCTCTGAAGTTTGCCCCAGCCAGTTCCATGAGCAGTCCTGCTACTCCCACTCCCAGGCCAGCTGCATAGGGTGGGACCAGAGCAGTCTGGAGGGTCTGCAGTATTGGAAGGGCCCTGTACTTAGAGTTTGATTCCCTGTGGTTGCAGTTCTGAAATGCTTTATACCTTTACCTTTGAATTTGTGCTTGGTAAGTGAATTCTGGTGGTATGATGGCGCACGCATGGAGACTTAGGGTCTCAGTTCCGGAGAGACGCCATCTCCAACTCCAGCCCCACACCCTCCTCTGTGTGTCAGCTGCTGAATCCCTCCCCCTTCCCTTCTGTCCACCAGCCTGAGCAGAGGCTGGACGCGGGTGCAGGATAGCTGGGGGTACCCCTGGCGCATCTCAGTAAGGGGCATGAGGTGACTGTCCCAGTCCACATAGTCAGTGACTAGCTGGGGAGGCTCCTGGCCCCCAACCCAAGATCCAGCCTGTTCCAGCACGGTGTGAGTGTCCCCACTGGTGGGCACCTGCCCACCTCCCTGTAGGAGCTGTGGTCTTACAGGAAAGTTCACCCCTATTCTCCAGGTCTTCAGTTTACTCTGACCCCCACCTTCCATTTCTCACTTCATAATCATCATTATTTTTCATATTAAAAAGTAATAAATTAGCTAATTCATTATAAAGTTTAATAAATGTGTAATTGTCTAACGGGTGAGTGTAACTGATAAAGAAAAACTGATGCATCGGTGCCTGTTGTCAGCCTGAGCTGGACACAAGAATTGTCTGATTGGCTTGGCACCTGTGGCTCAAGAGCTAAGGCGCCAGCCACATACACCTGAGCTGGCAGGTTCGAATCCAGCCCGTTCCTGCCAAACAACAGTGATGGCTGCAACCAAAAAATAGCCGGGTGTTGTAGTGGGCACCTGTAGTCCCAGCTACTTGGGAGGCAGAGACAGGAGAATCTCTTGAACCCAGGAGTTTGAGGTTGCTGTGAGCTGTGATGCCAAGGCACTCTACCCAGGGGGACGGCTTGAGGCTCTGTCTCAAAAAAAAGAATGGTCTGATCGCTAAATGAGGTCTCTACTCCCTGAGGTCTAGGGAGTACGAGAGGAGACAGTCAAAGAACCAATAAGTTATAGGAACCTGGAATGTGACTTAACAGCGTTTATGAACATCTCCCACCTACTGAATTCCCAGGCAGTAGTAAGAGTTTGCCACTTCTGTAGAAAAGGAGAGAATGCCCAAGTAAGAAAAATGTGAACTGTGTAAAAACATGAAATCAGAGTGTCAGTTCAGAAGCAGGTTTTCTGCAGCCGCGAAGCCAACCGGCCATCACTTGGAATATTATCTAGCAATGGTGTCCATTAGCCCTTGATTCCATAACTGTCTATTGTTTGGGAGCATTCTTGTGTCTTATTATATTATCCATGTGTTTATTATTATCAGCCAGCCTACATTGTCTCTCCAATTTAAAAATAGTGTATCCGGTTGTGGTGAGGCATTTTAAGTGGTCTTCTGATGGTAGTGAGGGCAAAGATCTGTTTCCAGAAATCTCCATCCTGTCCCTAGCCAGTTCATGGCTTGCCCCAAGCCTGCTCCTGAGTTAAGTTTTGCTTTGATTTCTATCACTACTGATCAGTTTTGTTTATTTTTGGATTTCCTGTGAATGAAAACCTGTGGTATTCACTCATATCTGGCTTCTTTTTGCTCAAAGCATGTTCAGTGATACCCATTCATGTTATTTCAACAGACAGTAGTATTTTTCCTATCTTATAATATTCATTTTATCCATGTACCACAATGTATCTCTTTCCTTCCCCCTCTCCTCTCCTCATGGTTCAAATACATGTCATCGGTATACGGCAGATTGACCATCACCTGCTATTTTGCCTTCTTCTTTGGGTGTACATGAGGTATTTCTAGTTGTGGACTATGGTAAAAACTGGCAGCTGCATCCTCAGATGTGTTTGGGTGGACATGTGCATTCATTTCTCTTAGGTATTGTTGAAAGAAAAACTTTAGAAAAATGACAATTAGCAGAATTATTTGCACACAGAACAATTCAAGAGTGAGGCAGCACTCTGAACCAGACTACTCCCCCCTCAGAGAGGCTCACCTCCCAGGGGGAGCTTCTGGATTTTACAAGCCATCCTCAGAAGCCAGGTAGAGCAATCACCCAACTGGCTATAGCTCTGCACCTGCCTTATTGGACTGTAGCTGTGCGATTGTCTTAAACCCAGCTGTTTGTGACTTGCTAACTCTCAGCTGTTTCTTTTACTCCTAAGGGTTAGGTTGCATTTAGCTACATAGCAACTGAAAGACAGCCACAGGCTAATGACCTCCTTCATCGTTAATTTAACATGATAGAGCCAGGAGTGAATCACTGATTCTCACGGTAGGTTATTGGCTCTCAAATGTTTGGTCTCAGGAAATCTTTACACTTTTATAAATTACGGAGGCCACCAAAGATGTTTTGTTTCTGTAGATGATATGTACCAATATTTAATGTATGAAAATTAAAGAGAAAATGTTTTTTTATTTAAAACAACAGTAGTAAACCCATTAATAATGATATAGTGATAGTAGTTATACAGTGTCGTGTGTTATATAGTTTTCTTTTACACATTTATGTTACATAGCACCATCACATTGCTTGACACAAGCAGTAGTAAATGCAGGACTACAAATGTAAATATTTACTGAATTCTACATTAGAAATGAAGACACCTGTATCTGTTGCAACTCAGAATGTAAGTAAAAGAAAAAAACAAACACAAGTAAGTAAGTGGGAAAGAAAGTGCTTCACTCCCAGAGTTTTCCAACATGAATAAATTTAATTATGCTCATAATTAAAACAAATAATCACAAGCAAGTTGGAAAGTGTAAGTGCTCTTGAGAAACTCATTGAAGGAAAGATACAGTGTTCATTGGGTTTCGATAGCCTATAATCTAACATTGATTGGATTTTATTGTGTTGGAAATGAAGAACATTGCAAATGTGTAGCAACTGTCAAGGTGGTTTTATGGTTTTCAATCAACTTTCTTTCCTTTTTCTTTTTTCCTGTCTGTGGGCCGCAGGCCAAGATCAAAGGTTATGGTTTAAGAGAGAAGCAGTTTTTCTGTTTTATCCTCTCATCTGCTGGGTTTGATGTTTGATTTAACTTGATCATAAACGTTAAGTTTCTGTTGTGTATTTAAGAGACGAAAAAATAACAGAAACATTACCAATAACAAATAATATAAATCATAGTCTGCCTGTGGGGAAATCACACATTATTTTGAATCCCAAGCACTTGTGTTTATTTTGGCATCATAATTTCATCAAATGTTGACTCCGTCCTGTTTCTTTATCCTAATATTCTAAAGAGTTCTTTACTTTATCTTCAAAGCTCAAAGACCTATAATGCTAAAAAACAACAACAACAAAAAAAAAAAAACAGGGATATATAGAGAAAAAGACCTAACTGTCTGAAAGGAATTCCATGCCTCATCTAAACATTTTGTTTTTTCTAGGTAACATTTTCTTTTCCAAAAGATGTTACTTGTGTTTCCTAAACGTGAGTGTTAGCATCAAAAATGGGCTAACGTTTACCAAGCTACCTTATAATGCAAAACACCTTTACAAAATCTGTGCAGTTTTTAACTCTAACTTCATTTTCAGAAAAAAAGTAGCAACAATTTAATTTTTTATCCCCGCTTTATTGAGGTATGATTAACAGATAAAAATTACATATATCCATTGTTTTAAATATGATATTTTGAAATATATGTACATTGTGAAATGATTACCACAGTCACAATAATAATCTTATCATCATCTCATCTAGTTACCATTTGTGGGTGTGTCTGTGTGTGTGTGTGGTGAGAACACCTGAGAACTATTCTCCTGGCAAATTTCAAGCACAAAATATAATGTTATCAACCATAGTCACCATATTGTATATTAGGTTTCCAGGATTTATTCATTTTGGAACTTCCAGTTTATACCCTTTGACCAGCATGGCCTCTTCCTTCCACCCTGCAGCTCCTGGTAACCACCATTCTACGCTCTGTCACAATGACTTTGATTTCTATTGAATTTATTTGTCAGATTCCACACATATGCAAGATCATGTATTAGTCATCTTCCTGTGTTTGGCTTATTTCACTGAAATAATGTCCTTTAGGTTCATTCAGGTTGTCCCAAATTTAATTTTTTTTTAAATAACAATTTGACTTATTCAAACTTAAAAGTATGTTAAAGTTTCCACATTTAAAACATTCTGCATTTGTGCAATATATACACTTATAGGAGACTCTGTGATAATGGTGAACTGCCTTTTGCAAAATTCTCTATGAAGAACATTGAAGCCCATAAGAGAGGAGAGAAGAAAACCATTAGAATCATATGTATTTCAGCTTCATTCAGATTCTATAGAAAGGAAGACTTCAACATGCCATAGAATATAATGTGTAGGAGAATTAACACCTGCTTATGAGAACAGTCACTGGTTCTTGAAGGAAACACTGAGAGCAGGATGGTCTCAGTGTTTTACACTCTGGGGACAAGCCTAGAGATGTTTTACACTCTGGGGACAAGCCTTCAAGTAACTTAGTGCTCTAATGAAATGAGGTCAGTTGCTCGTTAGTAAGCAGGTGTTGGACCTTGAGAATTTGTGGCGCTTCAGGCTGGGGGTACATAGCGATCCTTCAGCACGTAGCCTTTGTATGTGATTACGGGGCACTCCCCACACCTGTTATGTATTGTCTCAATAAATAGCCGCTGTGGAGGGTGCTTGAGACTCTCCTGCACCTCTGGTGAGCCTCACCTCTTGCAAGCTTGTACTTTCAATCAGCATACTGGCGGTTTCCTACATGTGGCGCTGATGACATAGCAGCTCAGTAACGTACCTTTAAAGGCAATTTTCATGGCCATCCTTAGGGCACAATCTTGTTCTCATAGTCAAGGATGGCTGAAAATGTGCCAGCCCTTACAGCAGAATTCCCAGCCTCTTCGCCTTGATATACATTCCAGGAAGGCCAATGGAGACACAACAAGGGGGTAAAATGTTCATCAACTGTCTTACGAAAGATAGTTTAAGTTTCCATTCAATATTTACAGGTATAGATCCCTGACTGTAAGTCACTACATCACCAACTAACTGCAAGGGAAGCTTGAAAATGAAGCCTTAATCCTGTGCAGCCATGTGCCAAAAGTAAAATCATGGGGGAAGGAAGGGAAAATTGACACTGAGATAAGCAAAAATAGATTCTGGTACCTCATCTAAATGATAGTTAATATTCTAGAATAACCCTCTCAGTAGGTAATGGAGGCATTTTTTTTCCTAGAAGGAAAAACAGTGGCAGCTGGAATGCACTCCAGGAAGAGGGAAATGGCCAGGAAACACCACAATAATTACAAAGAAAAAGAGACATCGCGATCCAGCAGTCCTTCTGTTATGATCCCTGTTAGAGGCTGATAGATAATAGTGCCAGAGGGTTTAAATATAAGTTAATAAAATTTCAAGTGAGACATAAGAAAGCAGTTTTTCCTAAATAGAACAATAAACATTTCACATAGCCAATGGGCCATTTTTTAAAAGGAAATATTAAGGCATATTCAGGAAGTAACAGATATTGCCATGGGAAATAGTGCACAAGCATCATTGAGCTTCACAAAGCCAAATAGTTTATATTCTTCCACTATGCATTGGGCACAAAACTCTTATGTATTAAAAATATTTCTCAAAATCTTAAAAATGAATAATTTACCAATTTTAGGAATAGAAACACCACTTCACTGATGACTTTGTTGAGCAACAGGATAAAGCAATTCAATGATGAACAACTGCTATGAACTTCATCAGTAATAGCCCATTTGTGACTGTGGTAATCTGCAGACAGTTTCAGACTATCCAGTGAGAAAATAGCAAGAAATACTTGGGGATGTGTGCCATTAGGATTATGATGAGGTGCATAAGACACTGGCTTAAGGGCAAAGTACAAAATTTTAATTCCTTGTGATACATCAATGGCTAAAACTCCATTCTTTGGAATTTCGTTCAAAAATCTGTGCTATTAATCGACAAACACAGAGTAAACAGTCCCATCTACCACTGGGCAAGCTCTGATGAAGACAGATGAATGGCTAATAAACATTTGAAAAATTGCTCATGTCCCTGATCATCAGAGAAATGCAAATCAAAACCACCCTGAAATACCATCTAACCCCAGTGAGAGTGGCCCACATCACAAAGTCTTAAAGCTGCAGATGCTGGCATGGATGTGGAGAGAAGGGAACACCTTTACACTGCTGGTGGGACTGCAACTAATACAACCTTTTTGGAAGCATAAGTATGAAGAATCCTCAAAGAACTCAAGCTAGGACTCCCATTTAATCCTGCAATCCTGTTACTGGACATTTACCCAGAAGAAAAAAAAAATCCTTTTATCATAAGGACACTTGCACTGGACTGTTTATTGCAGCTCAATTTACAATAACCAAAATGTGGAAACAATCTAAATGCCCACCAACCCAGGAATGGATTAATAAGCTGTGGTATAGGTGCACCATGGAATACTATTCAGCCATTAAAAAGATGGAAACTTTGTATCTTTTTTATTACCCTGGATTGAGTTGGAACACATTCTTCTTAGTAAAGCATCACAAGAATGGAGAAGCTAGAATCCAATGTACTCAATTCTAATATGAAGGCAGTAGATGAGCTAATGCAAGGTGAGGGTGGGGAAGGAGGGACTGGGGAGAGAGGTGGGGAGAGGGGATAAGGGGTATATGGCACACCTCTCCGTGTGCCATATAAGAGGGACTTTATGCAACAAATGTAATCAGTGTAGCCTAAATCTTTGTACCCTCAATGAATCACAAACAATAAAAAAGAAAAAAAAATCTGTGCTGACTTTGGGCTTCAGTTTGTAAACACTATTACCACAGGCCTTTTGGAAAGATGTGCTTTCAATAAGATGGAACTCAAAGTCCATTTTCCTGTTAAGCCTTGTAATGAGATATTCTCCTGTAACATTCTGAACATCACCTTTAAGAAGCATGGCAGTCGTGAAAATTGCATAGTGCCAGGCACAGAGTTTGCTTTGGGGATCACAGAGAACCAGATATTTTTAGAGGTGCCGCCAGCTCTGTGCCTGGCAGTCTGTGTAACTCCACTTAGACTCACAGAGCACTACAGCTCAAGAAATTGCTTGTTGGTTATTTCTTACAATAAACTCATATAATCAAAGTGCCATTTCTGAATTACAAATGAGAACACTAGGAAGTTGTGAACAGACAACTTGTTCACATTTAGAAATGAGCACAGCCATAGATCAAAGCGTAATAGGGCAATCATCAGGCTTCCATCAGGGCAAGACTCGGAGCCCCCCCTGTCAGAAATGCCAGAGACCCCAGGTCTGTGTGAGAGGAATGAACATCTGAAAGCTGAAGGGAGACCTGCTTCTGCATGTCACTACTGAGTGTTCAAACAAGACAAATCGACTCTGGCTAAATTAAACAGACGGAAAATATTCTGTAAGGATGTCAAGGAATGGTAAGGGAGGCTGGATAACCAGGCTTGAGCCAGGGCCCGTAGAGGCAGAGCTCAGCATACTGTCTCAGGAAGGGTTCTCCATGCGCCATGCCCCAATTCGCTGGCATCTGCTGGCCTGGCCTCTCAGCACTGCTTGCCAGCCCGTTGCCCTTACAACTCCATCCACTATCGAAGCCCAGAAATAATCTCTGCTGTGTCACATGGTTCTGATCTGTGTTTAGGGTACATAAGGAAGAGCCTCAGATTCCAGGCCCTGCAACTCAGTATCTCAACCTGTTGAGACATCAACTGCTGAGGGTACCAGAGGCTGTATCTCCTGTGGCCACATCTTTCTGTGCAATGTCGACCTTCCCTGGAAAGGTAAGCAGCATGTTAGGCTAACAGGTATTCAACAAATGCACAGTGGCTATAACTGGCAGAAAGAGAAAGCAAGTCCACCTACAGAATCCAGGCTTATTTCAGTGAGAGACAACCAGAACTTCTGCCCTCGGAACATCCTGGTGTGATGAGTGTGCCAGCAGACATGAAGACCCCTCAAATCTGGTGCTGCACTGGGACGGGGCTGTTGGCTTCTTTAGGGTAAAAGAAGGCTCTGTGTAATTACAGCACCTGGAGCAGCTATGGAAGTCTTGTTCCTAAGTCCCTGCCAATCCCCTAGCCCTACTGCAAGGCTGCTTTGTTCATGAGGCCACGGAGTGACCCTGGGGTGGAGGGTGGAGCAGTCTGGTTGAGAGCAAACTTCAAGCACTGTTCTGTCTCCCATATGAGCTCCTCTGTGGGTGTTGCCTTCGAATGAACCTAACATAGGAAAATTCTCACCCTCTGGTAGGGTGACAAGTGCAAACAGAGGGACAGTCTCAGAAAAGTCCAAACAGGTAGATGACCACAGTCTCTGGGCTCATACTGAAGCCCATCGACCCCCTACTGTTTCAAACCTCCCTGTTAACGATCTTGCAACACTGCCTCTTCTAAGACTTTGAGCATAGGGCTGTGGTTTGCCAGTGTCCATGCACTGGTATGCATACATACATCAGGGCATTTTTTGATAAATATAGCTCAGAATTCAACCAGGGAAAGTATTTCCCTTGCAGCTATGTTTTCATGTTACATCTGAACAGAATCGCAGCAACATAACCATCCCCTTAACAGACGTCAGCAGACCACACCAAGTCATCTGAAACCAGGCCTATTTTGTTTTCCTCTGTACTGCACTGGATTAAAGATACCGGAACACTCATGAAGCCATAATGGCAGGTTAAAAGAGAGCCAGGGAACAGGCAGCCTGGACATTCAGAAGATGAGCTTGTACATGTCAGCACCGCCTGCTCCAGCCCAGCACCACAGCTGTGGGCTGCCGCTCCAAGGCTGCTCAGTTTTCAGAGAATCCCAGAATCCTCAGAGGTTTCTGAGACCCGACCAGTGGCTCACATCTAAGCATTTGTCGCTCCAAACTCTCATAGTACAGGCATCCCCCAATATTGTGTAGTAAAAACATATTTGTAGGAAAAAATGCTAACAGACCACAAGGAAGTTAGCTACTGTCAAAATTGTAGTAAAAGGAAGTTAGACAGCTACTGTCAAAAATCCAACTATGTCTAGGGACCATGTAAACTTATTCCCAACTCTTCCCCCCAAAGAAATAAGAGAACAAACAAACTGAAATAAGTGGAGATTTTTAATCTTTCACACACACCCCTCCAATTATATGCACATGAGTGTGACAACTTGATCCTAGCACCTTGTTTCACCTGAAGAATGACAATTAAGTCTTAAATGTGGCTCAGATCCTGCACAGTCACAGGGCCTCTCTCTGCTATTCCATCAACCCTGGGAATCAGCCCACACCCCAAGGACATCTGCCAGGATGCTCCTTTCACACTTCACTTTTCAATCAACTGGGGACCATCATATGACCTGTGGGGAACTGTTTTTCCTCTTCACGAAATTAAACAATTGCTTCTTCTACAGTAAAAATAGTTAAAAAGTACTGTGGGCAAACATACCTTTGCTAAAAGAAGACATATAAAAAAGAAAAGAGAAAAAAAGGAAGAAAAAACAATGGTTCATCCAAATGGGCCATGATAAATTCCTTGCCCCACTGTCTCAATAGATTATATTTCTTTTAAAAAATAGGACAAATACTGCTCCCCTTTGAAAATATGGATGGTTAGAGAGTATATTAAAATATAATTACAGTTCATTTTTAGTGTTTTTGTAACAAAATGTGTATTGGCATTTTGAATCAATCGGAAAAAAAAAATCAAGATTTATTTTTCACTTGAGATAAATATTGACCTTAATAACCTCAATCAATAACCCCCCTATGGAATAAATGCAGCTAGGTATTTATCTCACCACAAATCAATAATAGTTTTTCTGTGGAGTACATTAAATGCTTTTTCTGTATTAATTTTCTGTGTTGGGTAGTCTTGATAATATTTTTAATTATTCAAATTTATTTATATAAAAATAATTTGGATTTACATTTTTCTGACTTCTAAAAGCTTCGTTCTAATCACTGTTAATATATTCAATACATTAATTAAATTCATTTGTGTCTTTCAGAATGAGAGGCTAAACGTTAAGAAATAACTAATTTTCATAATAGCTCATGAAAAGATTTTCAAATCTCTCTAAGAATAGATGAGTACAATTTGTATTAAATTGGAATACATTATACCACCTTTAATCTAAGACAAAATTCAATCAAGAAAAATGATTTAATAATAAAATGAAAAAATATTTATTTAGATGACAAGATTCAACCCCTCTTTAAGGACCACTATTGCTTTATTATTGTGAATACTGAATAACAGAATATAGTGCAAATGTTGAAATTGAATGCTAGGATTTCCTGATTCTAGGAAGAGCAATATGTTCAGAAATGTCCCCTTATATAAAGATAAGGCCTAAAGAAACCTTCAGTTTTGAACATTGAAGCTAACGTATAGCTTCCAAATCTGTTCAAATATCAGCTTCTTGTATCTCTTTAAAGCTTGTCTGTCTTCCAGATGCTCATATCATCTGCGCACAGTGTGAATTATCCCCAGAGGTGGGACTCAGAGGGCCAACTATTTCACACTATACACTTGTGAAAGAAAGAAAGAAAGAAAGAAAGAAAGAAAGAAAGAAAGAAAGAAAGAAAGAAAGAAAGAAAGAAAGAAAGAAAGAAAGAAAGAAAGAAAGAAAGAAAGAAAGAAAGAAAGAGAAAGAAAGAGAAAATAGATGTTTCCTGCTGCCTGCATCTAAGGTCAAGTTCTATTGAGAAAAGTCATCTTTATGTAATCCACACCCCCTCAAGAGCAGTGCCATCCACTAGGACTGTCTGCAGGGGCAGAGACACTCTGCCTTGGTGCTGCAGGATGGGTAGCCCTAGCACACGGTGCTATGGCTACTGAGAACTTGAGATCCTGAATGTGATGGTGCAAGTGAGTTTTTAACTTCACTTCATATTAGTTCATTTACATTTAAATATCCACATGTGGCTTTTGAGTGGAGTCATGCAGCCCTGCGGAGTCTAGGTCCTAACCTCACGCGCCACCGAGAACATGTACCCAGCAGCTGACGCTGAGCTCTCTCTGTCTCACAAAAGCATACACACCTTCTCTAACATCACACTATCATCACAGAATTAGGCAATACTTCAAAAACTATTCTAATGAAACAAAACATTACATTTCCTATTAGATATTGTTGGGACAGCAGTTCTCTAACATAGTAGCCATCAAAAATATTTTGCTCTTATATCCTGTATACACATATGTCCTGGAAAAAAATGGCGTATGCATTCACACCTTTTAATTTGAATCTGAAATGCTTATAATAAATTGAAATCATTACAAAGGGTATAATTTTTGACATTGTAAATATTGACATTTTATTTTATTTTTTTTTTGCATTTTTTAATTTATTTTTATTAAACCATAGCTGTGTACATTAGTATGATCGTGGGGCACCATACACTTGGTTCATAGATCGTTTGACACATCATCACATTAGTTAACATAGCTTTTGTAGCATTTTCATGTGAATCCTAGTAAATGTGGAATGTAAAGGTCTTAGCAAAATATTGACACTTTAAAGTAAAATGTCCGGTAAAAATCTCAACACCATGGTAATTTGAAAGTCACCATTTTCCACTTAAAAAGAGAAACTAGCTCATCTTTAAACTAAGACATTATAGATTGCTACTTTTCCTCATCAAATTTGTAGTTCTTTTCCATTTACCCCACATCATTTTATCCAAATGTAATGTATTTTTTTTTGCATTAAAGCCTTTATTGATCACCCATCCTACTCTTACAAAAATTGATTTTATATTTCATGAGTCCTTAAGGCTTTAAATTTTTAAAAAATCCTCTCAAATAAATTATAGGCTTTTTTTTCCCCAGTAAGACTGGGTTTAGCAAAGAGGACCTATGAAATTTGAGTTTCATAAACTCTATTCTGTTAACATCTTTGCTTTGTGTTCTTTAGAACACCCTAATTTGTAGACACCCTCTGAGACCTTTGTGAGAAACCTCTTTCAGAGTTGAGTGGCCGTGCACTTGGGTTTTCTCTGACAAAGGAGGAGCGTGCGTTTCTTGTGGATGCAAATCCTCTAACAAAGCGGGCCCCATTTTATCATTTGGTCCTTAGGAGTTCTGCTGTGAATGAATATTTGTGGCCCCCAAGTTCATCTGTTGAGATATAATCTCCAACGTTAATGGTGCTAGGAAGTGAGGCATGTGGGAGGTGACTAGGTCACAAGGGCAGAGCCTTTTTAAGGACCCCTGAGGGTTCTCTACTGATTTTCCTGAGGATACAAAGACAAGGCAGCCCTTGTAAGAAACTTGGTAAATGTAGAATGTAAATGTCTTGACACAATAACACAATAACTAAGAAAATGCCAGGAAGGCCATGTTAACCAGTGTGATAAAAATGTGTCAAACGTGTCTATAAAACCAGTGGATGGTGCCCCATGATCGCATTAATGTACACAGCTATGATTTAATAAAAAAATAAATAAAAAACAGTTTGTAAACTGCAAAAAAAAAAAAAAAAAAAACAAAGACAAGGCAGCCATCTGCATCCCAGAAGAGGATCCTGCCAGAATCCTGTCCCGCTGGCACCCAGCTCTCTCCAGAACCGTGAGAGATACATTTCTGTTGTTTACGCCACAAATCTATTGCACTTTGTTAGAGCAGTCCAAGAACTAAGGTAAGTTCTGGGCCGAATTTAAAGTCCATCATAAAGATACTACTTTCTAGATTTCTCTGTCACTTTTGTCCACTGTGTCTGTAGTTTTCCCTAATTTGTATTCCTACTTAAGGTCAACTCCTTATTAACTGGATAAAGAAAAAAATATCTCAAAGAGTCTTGTCACAGTGATTTGAATGAATTACTGATTCAACAGGACGATCCGCCATGGATGCGTTCAGCTTTCCCCTAGCAGATGTCACTCCTTACTCCACCTTCATAGAAACACAGACAACACAGGGGGACAGAGGGAGACAATAAAAAGAAACTATATATCCAACGAAGCAATACATTTTCTTGTAAGTACATAGAATTATACTATTTTAGAAGTGAACAGAGACAATCATTTTGATGGAATAAAATTCACCCCTTCTGACTTAAGGTTCATATTTTCACAGTGACCCCAGTACTTCTGTGAGACAATTATAATAAAATATTTACCCCTTGAGGACAAATCAAGGAACTGAGCAATCTGAAGCCTTTAGCTATAAAAACCCTACAGTGTTGGTGTTCTGTGTATTATTGACAAGGCAGTTAAAAACAAGACAAAAATAGAAAAATGTAATAACTGCAACTGCTTTTCAATGTATGGTGGTTTTGGATGATAACATTGAACTTACCCGAAGAGAATACATACCAGTAAACGACTAATCAATCCTGTGGACCCTCTCTCTTTACTTGGAGAAGAGGCATGAATTTACTCTGCAGCAAGGCTACCTTCACAGCCCCTCATTAATTATTGATTTTTCTATTTTCAGCTTTAATACCAATGAACTACTATGTGACTATTTTCTGATGGCCTCGAGATACATGATGATTTATCTTCAGAGAACATTGATGTATGGTGTGTGTCTCAAAAACAATGTCTTTAGAGTTAATAAAAGAACATATTTACTCATTTGGTCTAGAGGTCTAGTCATTCAACTTCTAATTTTCTATGAATGCATCTTTTGCAATGCACATCTTTCCTGTATCCCAGTGAGACAGAGCTGGAAAGTAGTCCACGCTGATTTTGAACTACTTTCTTAGATGATTTTAAGTTCAAATAAACAGAAAACCATTCCCCCAATAAAATCAACAAAATGCAATGCCCCCACCTCTGCTGTCCCATCAAAGCCATCAGTTGAGTACCTGATTTTATGACTTTTTCTAGGCATGAAAGAGCTAATGAACTTTCTAACTGAAGTTGGCACTAACATTATTTAAAATAATTTGCAAACAGAAAAAGAAGGCACAATTTGCAAGTTATTTATTTATTTATTTATTTATTTATTTATTTTATTTTTGGGGATTCATTGAGGGTACAATAAGCCAGGTTACACTGATTGTAATTGTTAGGTAAAGTCCTTCTTGCAATCATCATATTTTTGAACTTTCACCCTCTTCTAGACACTGAGCTTTAAAATCGGCATATGGAATCCACAAGGGTTGATTCACCAGATGATTGTTATGTGAATTTTCTGCTCAAAGAATATATATATTAAATACTTTATTTTTGCAACAATTTTCTTAGTCTTATACATATAATAAATTTTTTCTCACATGCAAAAGGCTATTTGTCTTAATTAGTCTTATTTCTATGAACGACCATCCAACAAGTAGCTAGCCATAGCTTATTATGCATATCTCATATCTAACGCCCCTCTACAGGGGTATTGATGCAGCCCTTCTACATGGTCAAGCTTGGACATTTGATTTATTTTTGCCAAAAAATGTGAACATATCTTGTGAACTCACATATGATTCATTAAGAGAACATTTGTCATTGGCGTCACGTTACTTGTAAATGAAAAATCACAAAATACAATTTGGTTCTCTTAGGAAAAAAAATCAAAGAGCTCAAATTTTGAAATCACCCTTGTCAACTAATTTAAAAAAATCTCCAGGCCTACCAAGTTGCAATTCTTCTATGGCATCTTCCCCATATCCTTGTAAATGGCGTCCTCTGTCCTTTCAATTCAGTCCTGTCTCTAGTGTGACACTCCCACCTCACCCTGACATTAGTTTTTGCATGACTATTTTCATGATCACCTGGCGAGCCACTTAAAGAAAGACCATCCACGACTGTGGCCCCACAGCACCCACTGAAGTGCACTCACGTAGAAGCTGCCCTGCAAACATGTGCTTCATTGCATTAAAACACAGAAACTAAATTCTGCATATTGGCTGACACTTTTAACTTGCAAATTTTGATTCATTGACATTTTAACCAGAGTGCTAGCAAGAAAGCTCTAAAGAGCCATCATTTTTCTCTGATGATGTTATGTTCAATGGCAAAAAACCTTTACATAAACTGTTAGGACTTGAACCAGGGTCCCCAAGAAAGGTTTCTCAAGGAGTCAAACTCATGGAGACAGAAGGTAGAATGGTAGCTGCCTGCCAGTGCTTCTCTGACAGCAGTGACAGCTGCGGTGGATTCCACTTCCCAAAGCCGGATTTGGCCACAATTGTGCCCAGGAACAGAGGCACAGGTGCAGGTGAGTACTCAGGCCCTCACGGGCATACACGGCCTTCCTCTGTCTAGGCGGCCTCTGAACCTCTGCTACCCTTCCCAGAGTCTTAATATCTTCTAATATATCTCTCTTCCACTTAACCCAGCCAGCATGAGTCATGGTGTTTAGCAACTAAGAATCATAATACACTCATTTCCTTTTAGGCTTTAGACTCACCCTGTTCCGAGTGAAACTGTTTTTTTCAATATCTTCTCTTATTAGATGAGTTGTTTGCTTAAATTTGTTTATCTCAAAAAGTACATGTGTGTGTATGTGTATTTAACTCTGCACGATACTGAAATAAAAACCCGGCCCCTGGGATTTTGCTTTTGCTTGTTCTAATTTTCTCAGAGAATAGCATAGTAAATCTACTACAAACTCAGCAGCTATTTTAGCCAAGCGCTAAGAAATTTAGATTCTAAAGGCAGGGATATGTGTGTGAACGCATAAATCTTCCATTTCCAAACTATTTATATTTGTCCAATTACTTATTAACTCTTCTAGAATTCATTTTGTCTCATCTGTGAAAAATGAATTATAAGAGCTACTTTGCAGAATGTTCACGAGGATTAGTGAGATTTTACCTGTAAAATTCCTACCACCACTCTTAGCACAAATTAAGCATTCAGAATGCTGATTTAAAAAAAATAATAACTATCTGCCTTTGGGGGATTCTGAGATTACACATGACTTGTATATTGTTTGGTGATGGTAGAAAAGTACTTTTGGAGGCAACTTTTTTTTTTTTTTGGAAACAGAATCTCACCATGTCACCCTGTGTAGCATGCTATAGCATCATAGCTCACAGCAACCTCCAACTCTTGGGCTCAAGTGATTCTCTGGCCTCAGCCTCCGAAGCAGCTGGGACTATAGGCGCCCGCTACATCACCTGGCTATTTTCTGTTGCAGTTGTCATTGTTGGGTAGCTGGCCTGGGCTATCTCCTGGGGTCCAGCAATTCTCCTGCCTCTGCCTACCAAGTAGCTGGGACTATAGGCACCCGCTACAACGCCCGACTATTTTTTGCTTCCAGCCGTCATTGTTGTTTGGCGGGCCAGGGCTGGATTCGAACCTTCCAGCTTAGGTGTATGAGTCTGGCGCCTTAGCCGCTTGAGCCACAGGCGCCCAGACACCTTGCAATGTTTTTCTTCCCCTTGCAGACTCTGCTCTTGCTCTCTTGTTTCTTCAGGTGCAGTCCTTATAGGTTGTTTTCAACATATTCTGGAGGTTGCCTCTGTCTTGGGTGTCCAAGGCCAACTTCAGTGTTTGTGGCTGGCACCGTAACCACAAAGGTAACTTTGAAATGATTACGTGTACATAATCCCTTTGTATTTAGCAAAGGCCCTTTCACTTTACACGTGGTGTTTTGTAAGTACTGTTTAAAGCACTTTATTAACCTGCATAATGTATTTTATCTTTTTAAATAGGATGCACTTCTAATGTTTCATTGAGATATAAAAATTCTAAACCATGTAATTTCATAAAACATGAACTAAATTATTGTGATACTTTCTGAGTTACATCAGAAATTACCCTGGGTGATATAACCTTGCAATGTTTTGTTTGTTTGTTTGCTTTGAGACAGATCCTCAAACTGTCACCCTGGGTAGAGTGCTATGGCATCACAGCTCACAGCAACCTCTATCTCCTGGGCTCCAGCAATTCTCCTGCCTCTGCCTACCAAGTAGCTGGGACTACAGGCACCCGTCACAATGCCCGACTATTTTTTGCTTCCAGCCGTCATTGTTGTTTGGCGGGCCGGGGCTGGATTCGAACCTTCCAGCTTAGGTGTATGAGCCTGGCGCCTTAGCTGCTTGAGCCACAGGCGCCCAGACACCTTGCAATGTTTTTCTTCCCCTTGCAGACTCTGCTCTTGCTCTCTTGTTTCTGCAGGTGCAGTCCTTATAGGTTGTTTTCAACATATTCTGGAGGTTGCCTCTCTCTTACCTGACTCTGTGGGCAGCACATCCTGGTACTTACTGGCTGTGGCCAGAATTTTTTATTTAAATTAGCTCATTTTGGCATAGGGCTGCAGGATAAGATGGCAGCCTTCACAGGATTCAAAGTTGCTAGTAATTTTCACTTGTTGGAAGAATTTGAAGAAGGACAGAAAGGAGCAGGCAAGGGTATGTTAGCTGGTGCCTTGCAGATGATGAAGGTACGACACTTTCAAGGTGGACAGGCATGATTATTGGGTGTCCAAGGACAAAATATGAAAACAGAACATATAGTGTGAAAGTAGAAAGTGGACTTAAATACTCAAAAGCTCCTCCATAAGTTAGATTTGTCACAAACATTAGCATAAATTGAATAAATAATTCCAGCGGATGGTGAATCATGTGGCACACCAGTGTTAGAAAAACGGCAAAATTCATAGAGCATTAAAGTTGTACTTCAAGACCTAAGACGTCTAATAATGTCCAAAGAAAATGTGAAGCTTCCACAGCCACCAGAAGGACAAACATACAACAATTAATTTTAGCAGATCTCAAACTTGTCTTAAATCAACAATGTTTTATTCATGCTAATGTCTTGATTAAATACCACAATGCAAAATGCCCACACATTAAGTAAAGGAATTCCACCTGGTAAACATGACCTGGACATTTATAAAAATATATTTAATAAGTGTACACCCAGTATATTTTCAGGTAACTGGAAGAAAAATGCAGCATATTTTTTTTTTCTCTTGTTAAGGCACTGTCATTTAAACATAAACCTGGAATATACTCAAAATAGACTTCAGGTTTACATGATGAAAAGGGGAAGAGCAGTGTCAGATGTAGTGAAACCATCAGAAGTGTGTTTCTGAAAAGCAAAAATACCAAAAAGGAAAAACAGAAATGGCATGCTTTATCCATCTTGCTGCAGAAGAAATTGCTTAAAGTAGCAGGTACTAGGAATAGTGTCACAAATTGTGTTAATTTTTGAAGCAGTGTGGGTGCTGACTAATAGTAGCATCAAAATTATGTTCCGAATTGTTTTGATACCTGTATTTATAATAAAATGTTGGTTGATGAGTTTCTGTGAAAAGGTGTTCCTATGTGTTAAATGTAACAGACATGGTAAATATTTTTTAAAGCCTTTGGTTAACAAACTATGCATTTAAGTTTAAGTGAAATCAACAAAAAGGAAATAGATATGTGACTTTGAAATTAAAATTAATCTTAAAATGTAAATAAAATGTAGAATGTAGAAGAAAAATAAATTGGATCATTTGATTCCTGTGACATGTAACAATGCCCTCCAACTCCATAAAAGGTCTTTTTAGAGAATTTTAAGTATCTAATTTAGTTCAGGCAAGGCATAATTCAGAAGGGCCTCTGTTATGAATAGGAAAAGGAGCCCTATAATAAAATCATCAACATCTCTCCCTGAACCATAGTGAGTACTTAGTAGCTTCAACTTGCTACATCAGCAGAAATACAAACAGATAATAAAAACTACTTAGGCTATAAAGAAGCGAAAAATGTGGTTTCCAATGATTGATGTTAGACCTACAGGTATCTCATTATTTGTTAAAAGCAAAATGCTTTATTTATTTTAGTTTCAATCAGACCCTTACCATTATATGTAAAGCAGGTTTGGCTTTGATTTTTAACATCTGGTTTATTTCAATAGGAAGCAAAATGTATTACTACAAATACTTTTGTTTTAAAGCAAGAAATTAACAGATATTGCACAATTAAATCCTCCATCATAAAACTATATGGGTGGATTGACATTTTTTATTCCATAATTCTCATCAATCCCATTCAATTTTTTGGAATTTAGAAATAAAGAAAATTTTTAAAAATAACTGTGATCAACACTTTTCAGATAATATTTCTGATATTTTGTCTCAATATTGTTCAATAGACTCTAAACTTTAAAAAGTAAAATATTTCTCTTTCAAATTGACCTTCCCACATTTCATTAACACACCACCAAATGGAATGTTATACAAAAAAGCAAACATTCTCACCACACAGCCTCTTGGGTGCAGTTGTAATAGATGGTACACTAGAAAAAACAGCAAATGATTGTTTGGTTTTCAATTTAATTTAGTTCTGCTGTAATTCTAGTTATTTATTTTCTTCTGTTGGACTTGGGGTTGGATTGTTCATCCTTTTCCAGTTGCTTGAGATAACCCATTAGGTTGTCGGCTTCCTCTCTTTCTGTTTTCTTGGTGAAGGCTTCAAATGCTATAAACTTCCCTTTTAGGACTGCCTTTGCAGTATTACACAGGTTGTGATAATTTGTTTCTTCATTATTAATTTGGTTCAAAAATTTGATGATTGCCTTCTTAATCACATCGTTTACCAAGTTATCATTCAGCATAAGGTTATTTAGTTTCTATGACTTTGTTTGAGTATGAATATTTATGTTGCTCTTGAGTTCAACTTTATCCCATGATGTTCTGAAAAGATACAAAGAATAATTTCCATTCTTTTAAATTTGTAGAGATTAGACTTGTGTTATAAGATATGATCAAATTTGGAAGATGATCCATGGGCTGATGAGAAGAATGTGTATTCAGTTTTATTAGGATAAAATGTTCTGTAGAGGTCTGTTAAGTCCACTTGTTAGAGTGTCAGATTTAAGTCTATTATTTCTTTATTGACTTTCTTCTTGGAAGATCTATCCAGAACTGACGAAGTGGTGTTTAAAATCTCCAGCTACTATAGTTCAGAAAGATATCACATTGTTCATATCTGTTAGGGTTTTCTTTATAAATTGAGGAGCATTTAGGTAGTGCACGTAAATGTTAATGATCAAAATCTCTTCATATTGAGTGTTTCCCTTGACAAAAATGAAGTGACCATCCTTGCATTTTCTTTGTTGGTTTAAAACCTATTGTACCTGCAAATAAAATAGCAACCCTTGCTTTTAGAATCATTCAGAAGATCAATGAAACAAAATGTTGCTTCTTTGAAAATATTAATAAAATTGATAAACCTTTGGCTAGCCTAACCAGAAACAGAAAAGTAAAATCTCTAATAACATCAATGATAAACAAAGGAGGAATAACAACAGATACCAGAGAAATTAAAAAAAAAAAAAACTTCAATGTAACTACAAAAATTCTTTTATCAGAAATTTGATCATATGGAGGAAATGGACCAACACCTGGAAGTATGCCACCTTCGTAGACAGAGGAAAGAATTAGAAATTTTGAATAGATTTCTATATCAAGCACTGAAATAATGTCCACCATACAAAATCTCCCAAAAAATAAAAGTAAAGAACCAGATGGCTTCGCATCAGAATTCTATCAAACCCTCAAAGAAGAACTAGTACCTATATTACACAACCTGTTCCAAAACATAGAAAAATAAGGACTCCTCCCCAATACATTCTATGAAGTAAATATCACCTTATCCTCAAACCAGGAAAGAACCCAACAAAGGGAGAAAACTATAGATCAATATCATTATGAATATCAATGCAAAAATATTCAGTAAGATTCTAGCAAACAGAATTCAATGATACATCAAAAAAAAAATTATACACCACCATCAAGTTGGTTTTATGCCAGGGTCACAAATTTGTTTAAACATATGAAAATCTATAAATATAATACACCACATAAATAAAATGAAAAGCAAAGACTACATGATTCTACACAAGGATGCCTATTGTCACCACTACTATTCAACATAGTAAAGGAAATCCTAGCCATCACAATCAGGCAAGAGAAGGGAATCAAAGGTATTAAAATGGGGTCAAAGGAGGTTGAACTCTTACTCTTCATGGATGACAGGATTTTATACCTGGAAAACCTGATCAAAGAATATAGCGGTGTCTCAGGATAAAAAAAAATCAATAATTACAAATCAGTACCTTTTATATATGCCAAAAATAGTCAAGTTGAAAATATAGTCAAGGGCTCTATTCCTTTTACGATAGTGCCAAAGAACATGAAATCCCTGAGAATTTATCTAGCAAAGGAAGTGTAACATCTCTATAATGAGAACTACGAAAGCCTGAGAAGAGAAATAGCTGAAGATGTTAACAAATGGAAAACATACCAAGCTCATACCTGGGAAGAATCAAGATTGTTAAAAATGTCCATACTACCCAAAGCAATCTACAGATTTAATGCAATCCCTATCAAATTACCAATGTCATACTTTAAAGAACTTGAAAAAATAGTACTTTATTTTATATGGAATCAGAAAATAAAAAAAAAAAACCTTGAATAGCCAATACATTACTTAGGAATAAAAACAAACCAGGAGGCATCACATTACCAGATCTCAAATTATACTATAAATCTATAGTGATCAAAACAGCATGGTACTGGCACAAAAATAGAGACGTAGATATATGGAACAGAGTAGAGAACCAAGAGATGAACCCAGCCCCATGTCATCATTTGATCTTTGATAAGCATAACAAAAACATACATTGAGGAAAAAATTCCCTATTTAACAAATGATGCTGGGAGAACTGGCTAGTGACCTGTAGAAGACTGAAATTGGACACTCACCTTTCACCACCAACAAAAATTGATTCTCACTGGATAAAATATTTAAACTTCAGACAGGAAACTATAAAAATACTAGAAGAGAGTGAAGAGAAAATGCTTGAAGATATTAGCCTGGGAAAATATTTCATGACAAGGATCCCCCTGGCAATTGATGCAACACCAAAAATATATTACTGGGATCTGATCAAGCTAAAACGCTTCTGCACAGCTAAGGGCACTACAAGTAAAGCAAACAGGCAACCTTCAGAATGGGAGAAGATTACTGTCGGTTATGATACCAACAAAGTATCCACAGAGAACTCAAACTAATCAATAAGAAAAAAATAAACAACCCCATTTCTTTGTGGGCAAGATACTTAAATAGAAACTTCTCTGAAGATAATGAGCACATGGCCCACAAACACGTGAAAAAATGTTCATCTTTAATCATCCAAGAAATGCAAATCAAAACCATGTTGAGATATCACCTAACCCCAGTAAGATTAGCCCACATTACAAAATCCCAAAACTGCAGATGTTGGCATAGATGTGGTGAGAAAGGAAAACTTATACACTGCTAATGGGACTAAAAACTAATACAGCCTTTTTGGAAAGAAGTATGAAACTAAAAGTTGAGCTACCCTTTAATCCCACAATATCATTACTCAGGTATCTACTCAGATGAACAATAATCATTTTATAACAAAGACATTGCCACCAGAATCCTTAACTGCAGCCCAATTTGCAATAGCCAACTGTGGAAGCAGCCCAAATGCCTATCAACCCATGAATGGATTAACAAATTGTGGTATATATCTACTATGGAATACTATGCATCCATAAAAAGAAGGGAGACTTTACATCTTTTATGTTTACCTGGATAGAGCTGGAACATAGTCTTCTTAGTAAAGTATCTCAAGAATGGGGAAAAAAGTATGCAATGTATTCAATACTATTATGAAACCAATATAGAATCACTTTCACATTCATACAAATGATAAAATGCAAAGATAGTCCAGAAAGAAAGAGGGGATGTGGGGAGGGTAAGTGGAGGGAGGGTATACGGTGGGATCTCACCTAATATACACAATGCAAGGGTACATTTCAAAACAACTTAGAGTATATTACAAATGTTATACCACAAAAATAAGTAAGTGGAGTGATGGTTGTATTAATTAGTTTGATTTAAGCATTACACATTGTATATCAAATCATCATATTGTACCCCATAAATGTATACAGTTATGATTTAATAAAAATTAATTTAAAAAAGAAAAGAAAGATAGCAAAGAGGTGTTGGGGGTAGCATTAAAATCTGTCAGTAAAAATGTTATGAAAATATATTATCATTTATCATTTGAAGTACAAGATGGTGAGACAACCAACATTTGTATCTCCAGCCTCCAAAGTGATTACTCAAGACAAAAAAATACTGCAAAAGAAATCTGATTTCCGGCCTGGCATGGTGGCTCACATCTGTAGTCCCAGCTCTGTGGGAGGCCGAGGCAGGTGGGTTGCCTGAACTTGGAGGTTCAAGACCAGTATGAGCAGGAGTGAGCCAGAGTGAAACCCCATCTCTACTAACATCAAAAAAAGCTGGATGTTGTGGTGGGCGTCTGTAATCCCAGCTACTGGGGAGGCAAAGGGAAAGAAAATTGCCAAAGGAAGAACAGTAAAAAAAGAAAGAAAGAAAGAAAAAACAAACAAACAAACAAAAAAAACTTCAAACGAAGAAGAATGAACAAGCAAGCTGAAATTGAAAGCAAAAAAAAATTAAAAATAAAAAAAAATTTTTTTAAAGAAAGAAATATTATCTCATGAATGGTAATTAATTACTTCTCATTCTAAGTTTTAGAATGTGTCAAATTCAAGGTAATAATAGAGAATGAAAACTTTGATTCCAAAATAGTTGAAGAGGTGGAATTGGGGAGGAGTATCCATTACAACCCAACATTAATGTCACTTAATCGGCATTAAGTGAATCTTATTTTAAAACTAGAGAGTAGAAATGCCCACCTAAAGGAAGATGGAAAAAATAAGTTTGGGTGAGTGTTTGACTTTACATTTAAACACCAGCATTACAAACATCTTGAGAGTATTAATACATTGTAGATTTTCCTGATATACTTCCAATGTCTATTATGATGTTTATGTAGATATAGAAAAAATATAAGAATTGACAATAATACTATAAGCTCCCTCTATAACTCCACACATCATCTGGCTTCTGCCTCTACCAACCCGTGAGGTTCCCAAAGACACCCAAAGACATACCTGAAAATATCAGCAGAAATTGTCTTTGGGAAAGTCACGTGAGTTGCATGGTTCTAATGCACACTTGTCTCTCGCTGGCACCGTGGGCTTCTAAGCAGAACCAGCATGTAGGTTACTTGGTCAAATAATGCTCCCAATGAATGGGTATCGGGTCAACTGAAAGATGAGAAGCACAAATAAAAACGTCTACTGGCCGGGGGCAGTGGCTCACACCTATAATCCTAGCACTCTGGGAGGCTGAGGCAGGAGAATAGATACATTTTACTCCATGACATTAATTCATCTATTTTATCGTTCAGCCAATATTAATTTATTTTGATGTGTAATTCACATTCATTTAACTGCACAGGTGAACCAGTGAATTCTTTCACTATAGCTTAGTTTTACCGTTCTTTTGTTTTTCATAAATGGATAATAGAATACACATATTTTGTGTTTGACTTCTCCCTTGTCTGTAGAAAAATTGACTTTCATGAAACTGGTGCCTGGTGCCAAAAAGCCTGGGGACCACCATACAATTTATCCATGGTTTGTTTACCTAGTTCTCTTGGTGATAGATATTTGGGTAATTTCCAGTTTGGAACTTTTATGAATAGTGCTACTATGATTATTGTTATATAAGTCTTTTTGTGTACATATGTTTTCATCCCCTTCTAGTAAACTTCTTAGGTTGATATAAGTGTATGAGAAATATACACATTATTTTATACACTTATGAATATAAGCTTCAGTAATTATATTAAACTATAATCTTCAGTCATACACATTCTAGCAGAATACTATACTTGTAATAAATTCCCAGTGGAACGATACCTATATATCTTTAAAAACATTAAAAATATTTCTTCTTGAGACAGGATAGATCTTTCATAAGTATAGACCAACCAAACATGACACAGTCTCAAGGAAGAAGGACATCAACATTTGTGAGACAAATATTGTAATTTCTGATAAGAATACGAACACCCATGTAAGAATATCCTCCCTACCATTCACAATAGAGAAATCTTTCCTTTTACAGAGCCATAACTTATGACATCTCACTTAAGTTTATAATCAATCAATAAAAATTATACCTTAGAAAAATAGAAAAATAGGATAAACTGAAGCCTAAAGCAAACATAAGTAAATAAATAAAAATTGAAGAGGAAATAAATGAAATGGAAAAAAGTAGAAAATCAACAAAACCCAAAGTTCTCCTTTGCAAACATCAATATAAATGATAATTTTTTAGCAAAAACAATCAGGAAAAAATGGAAGACACAAATAACTGATATTAGAAATGAATAGGGGATATGATGTGTAATAAAAAAGTGAAAGTAAAGTCTTACTTTTACTGGGAAAAAATATGAACAACTTTATAATATGGGTAAAATGAACCAGTTCCTTTGAATACACAAACTCCCAAAACTCACTCAAGGAAATTAGATCATTTAAACCAGCCTTCATTTTTTGATGAGATAATAATTATAATCATAATTATAGAAAGAATAGAATACCTACAGAAAATAATAATAATAATAGAGCTATCCCACAGTGATTTAATTGGTAAATTCTAATCTATATTAAGGAAAAAAATATGACACCAAGTCTCTAAAATCTCTTTCGCTAACTTTGGACAAAGGATATATTTCAAAATTAAGAACTTATAGGCCCAAATGTCTTCGTTTCTCTTTGACAAAGAAAATCAATTGAGATCATTTCTCCTTGACTAAAAAAAAAAAAAAAAAAGAAAAAAAAAGAAAATTCAATTTTTAAAAAGTAGCCTTTTCAACAAATGGTGCTATAATAATTGGACATCCATTTAAAAAATACCAAGATAAAACTTTCACACACATTAACTCAATGTATATCATAGGCCTAAATTTCAAACACAAAACTATAAAACATCTACAGGAAAACATAGGAGAATAATCTAGTTGGCTTTGGATTTGGGGATGACTTTTTAGATACAATACCAAATCATGATTCATGAAAGAAAAAGTTATTAAGTTAGACTTAATGAAAATTAAAACATTTTCTGTAAAATGTAGTGTTTAAAGAATGAAAAGCAACCACAGACTAAGAGAAAATATTTACAAAACACCATCTAATATAGAACTTATATCTAAAATATGCAACTCTTAAAATGTGATAACAACAACAACAAAAAAAAAACCTTTAAAAATGTGCAAAAGATCTAAACAGACATCTCACCAAAGAAGACATATAGTTGGCACATGATGGCACGTAGCCCCATGAGACCATGGTCAATACCATCTTTTATTAGGGAACTGCAAATTAAAATAATGACATTAGGTGAGGTCCCCCAAATGGGGCCTTGGTGTGTGCCACACCTTCTGGGGGCAAGACATGATTGCAAGAGTGACTTAGCCTAACAATTGCAATCAGTGTAACCTGGCTTATTGTACCCTCAATGAATCCCCAACAATAAAAAAAAAAAAAAACTATAAAGAAATGAATATAATTGTGATGGATGTGTTACTTAGTTCAATGTAAGCATTTCGCATTGTATATCGAACCATAAATGCATAAACACCATAAATGCATCAATGTACAAAGTTATTATTTAGTAAAAAAATAAAAAATAAAATAATGACATATCTCTGTACACATGTATTAGAATTTCTAAAACCCACAAGAATGAACGATGCCCCCTGCTGGCCAGGACACAGAGCAGCAGGAGTGTGGCTGGTGAGAATGCAGACCCACTGAGGAAGGTGGTCTGGCAGTTCCCTGAAAAGCTGAGCATAGTCTCGCCGTTCAGTTCAGCACTCATTCTCCTAGGGTCTTATTCACCAGGTTGAGAACGTATGCACACACAAAACTTATATGCAGAAGTTTCCGCAGTTTTATTCAGAATTGTTAGGAACCAGACAGAATCAAGACGTCCTTCAACTGGTCAATGGACAAACTCTTGTATGTTCATCAATTGCAGATTCCTTCAGTAATAAAAAATGAGCTACCAACCATGAAAAGGCACGTGCCATGTCTACAATTGCACATCTAATTGAAACAAGTCATTCTGAAAATTATATATTGCTGTAAGGTTTATATAATACCAATTATATGACATGCTGGAAAAGCCAAAGCTACAGAGAGATAAACATGTTAGGAATAGGTGGGAGGTCTCAATCACTGAAGCATAGAGGAATTTTTTTTTTGGAGTTTTTAGCTGGGGCTGGGTTTGAACCAGCCATCTCCGTCATATGGGACGGGTGCCCTAATCCTTTGAGCCACAGGCACCACCCCACAGAGGATTTTTTAAGGCAGTGAAATTATTCTGCATAATAACTGTAAGGGATAGAGGGACTAATGATATTATGTATTTGTTTAGGGCATAAAGTTGACCTTAATATATTCAAAATTAAAAAAAAATCATTAGATGGTATGGGATCCTAGAAAAGAAAGCATAATGTAACAAGGTATCTTATTATATTGCAAGTGTGTGAAACAATCTGACTACTGGGTTGGGAGGGAAAGTTCTGACCTACATTAACTTTAGAAATGATGAAAGTCTGTTACACTAAAAGAAAAGAATTGCATGTACACAAATGACACCTTATAGTCTGAAATGGTATCCCGCATGGCTACAGTTGACAATTCCAATATTCCTACACATGTTCGTGGCAATCAATTAAATGCATGGTGAGGAAGGGCTCAGTTTTCTCAATTATACAGTGTGAGTTTACAGATTCAGCAGAGGATGCTGAAACCATCTATGTTATAATGCATTAGACTTGGCAACATCAGTACAAACTTAACCTTTAGCTTCATACAGATATAGATGGCTACATGTAGCAATATTTATAAAGAGGCTCTGTGCCTATAGTTCAGTGGCTAGGACGCTGGCCACATACACCAGGGCTGGCAAGTTCAAACCCAGCCCAGGTCTGTCAAACAACAATGACAACTACAACCAAAAATTAGCAGGGTGTTGTGGCAGGCCCTGTCTGTAGTCCCAGCTACTCGGGAAGCTGAGACAAGAGAATCACTTAAGTCCAAGAGTTTGAGGTTGCTGTGAGCTGTGATGCCACCACACTCTACCCAGGGTGACATAGTGAGACTCTGTTCAAAATATATTCCCTTTTCTGTAAGCACAGTGGGCCCGTCATCACTGGTTGTAACGAACATACTCAGTATCTAGCTCTTGTTTTCTAACATCATAGAACTTCAGTAGAATCAGTGTTCCTTGGAGAACTCGCTGGTGCTAGGACTGGCAGAGGAAATACCTATAATCCGTCTTAAGCGCCTCGTAGTCCCAAGAAGAGGATCTGCTCAACAAACACCTGGGGATGGAAGAATGCCATAGGCACGCAGGATCGGACAGCAAGAACACCCAATAGTAAAAGTGGCACAAGTTGAACAACTAAATAAATAAAATGGCAGGAGCATAGCTCAAAGAGTAAAGTATGTATCTGCAAGTCAAAACTTGTACAAATAAACAACCCAATTAATTAATTACTCAATAATTTGGAACAGATAAATTCCTGATGCAGTAAGATTACAAATACATTTTTAAGGATACTCTTCCCTCGAAGAGAAGGACATGACTCTGCCTTAATGAAGGTTTGTGCGCCACGCAGTAACTTCTTTCCGGGAGTGCAGTACAGAAGTGGGGACAGAGGGTTTATAGTAGTTTGGTATGATGAGATAACAAAGGCATTTTACCCCTGTAATCTTGCTCCAAATACCCATAATCTGAGTCTAATTATGAGAAAACTTCAGACAAATCTCAATTGGGGGAACTCCACAAAATACCAGATCGGTATTCCTCAAAGTCATCAAAAGCGATGAAGAACTAAGAAACTCCCAGAGGCAAGAGGAGCCTCAGGACACCCCAAGGTGGCACAAGACATGTAAATGGAAGGTGGTATTTGGGATGGAATCCTGGAATAGAATTAGGCAAAAACTAAGGAAATCTCAACAAAACATGGACCCTAGTTAATAACAATGTGTCATTATTGGATTATTCTTTGAACCAAATGTATCACCTCCCTATAAGACATTAGGAACAGGAAAAGTGGGTGGGGGTATATGGGAACTCTCTGGACCATCTTTGTAACCTTTCTATGAATGTAAAACTGTTCTAAAATATATTTTTTCTTTTTTTTTTTTTTTTTGCAGTTTTTGGCCAGAGCCAGGTTTGAACTTGCCACCTCCAGTATATGGGGCCAGCACCCTACTCCTTTGAGCGACAGGCACCTCCCTAAAATAAAAATTTCATATAAAGAAACAATCCCAAATATATATTTTTTCTATTGACTAGAAGACCAACTGATAAAAGGCAAGTACTGACTTTTCCAAATCTTTCTACATTTGAGAATTATATTGTGCTGAGGAATGTAAATACTACCTCCCCCCATGTAAACACAAATAATTATCTCAGTAATTGAGTACAGACCAGATCGCTCCTACAATTTGCAATCCTTAATGGCATTGGGTTCTGTCAAAACACTTTCCATGCCTCATCTCCCGAAGTTCAGACAGCCACACTTACAGACCCAGCCTTCCCATCAGCATGGACTTGGGGCAGATTCCACAAAACCCCATGCTACATGGGCCAAGCTGTGATAACCCACTCGAATAATTACTTTTTGTAATAAGATCAAATGGCTTAGAAGATTGAACAGCTTTGGTTGTCTGGTGTGGATTAAATTTTTCTTCAAAACTTACTTTGGAAAAGGCAGAGCTAAGAGAAAATAAAATGAGCAACAGCCATCTCATGCTGGTGGGGAAAGCCAAGGAAATTCTGGGAGCCATGAACCTTGACGTTTCCACCTCCAAACCAGTTCTCAGAACTGACTCTCCCAAATTCCCCGTCTCAGCAGAAAAATAAACTTTTTCTTGGTGAAAGCATCTTAAGTGGCCAAATGAAACATCTAACTGATTTACACATCTGCATCAAATTTTCAAGCCATGAGGAAGTTTGTACAGATTTGTAGCATCCGTGTGGTTACAGACCCCGGAGCCTCTGCTTGTGTTATTTCTCAGCTGAAACATATTTATGTGGCTTGTTCACCTGATAAATGCCAAGTGACTTAAGAAGATTCTGTTCAAACATGAAGACCTTGATTTACAGCTCTCCCAACCCCTCCCTAATTGCCTGGAAAGCTCCAGACCATGCTTCATAGGCCATTATCCTAACATCTGCCACAATTAACCTCAATGAATGTGTCGGAAGTTGTAAATTTATAAAGGTCAAGGAACAATTTACTTACTTTATTTTCTTCATTGTCTAAGACATAACACATGGGAAATGCTACAATATGAATGAATTAATGAAGGGAAGAAGAGATAAGTGTTCTACACATGTGCTTTTCCTTTTCTGTTTCCTATATATTCACATTTTTTTTGAGACAATCTCATTCTGTTCACAGCAACCTCAGACCCCTGAATTCAAGTGATTCTCCTCTGCCCTAGACTCTTGAGTAGCTAGGGTTATAGGCGCTAGCCACAATACACAGCTGATTTTTCAATTTTTAGTAGAGATGAGGAAGGTCTCACTCTTGCTCAGGCTGGTCTTGAACTCCTAAGCTCAAGGGATCCTCCTGCCTTGGCTTCCCAGAGTGTTAGGATTACAGGCCTGAGCCATTGTGCCTGGCCCAAATATTTCTGATAATGATGTGTTATGATAAATCATTTTAAGCAGCAAGAAAAATGATAAAATGAGCTGATTTTTATTTGAGAGCAGATATTAATTTTGTTTACCATTGACACATGCCCAATACACATGTGCACACACACCCCTCACACACACACTCGCCTAGCAATAAACAAGATGGATCTATTAGTACTCACTTTTTCACAACCACGTCCAGTAGGGTGACAGAGGTACCTATATTCTCGGGTTCAAAACAATTTCATTCATTTGTTAATTCATCCAATATAGAAAGGAAGAACTTCTGTCACATTTAATCTGTCCGTTCTCTAGATACAGACATGCTATTTCAGAGGAAATGCATTGATTTCAATAAACTGTTATGAGAACCAATGATTTGGATGTCTCCTGAAGTTCATTAAATGTGAGGTTTTGCACACTTCAAATCTCCTTGTCACAAAGCCTTGACAACAAAAATTCTTAAACTGAGTACAAAGGAATATGTTTTCCATAAATGTCTCATTTATATCAAATAATATTTAATTTAAAAAAAGGAAGATGCAATGAAGCCGAAGAAGTTTGACATTTTAGATCTTACAATGTGATTTGATCTGTTTGTCCAACATGTCATTAAACACAGAGTAGCATTTAAAAATGCATAGTTTATACAGTAAACCCATTGCACTCCACCTAAACCCATTGATCATAAACTATTTATGATCAACTTTAACGTCCCATGAAAAGTTTAAAAAATATTGTAAATATGCCACTTATGAAAAAATTAGTCATTAAATTCTCATTTTAATACAATTTTGACTAATTTTTTTAGTCATTAAAAAATCTCATCAAAATGAGATTTAACCCATCTGACTTTTGCTGCATTTAAAGGGACATATTTCACAAAGTTTAGATATTATTAAGTTATCTTCTCTTTAGCCTCTGGAATAATTAACTCTAAAGTGATACACACCTTTCTTTCAGCTAACTAATCAAAATAATTGAAATAATTATGACATGTTTATGTAGCTGTATTTTTAATACACAATTCATCAAATATGACAACAACAGGAATCAGGGAAGAGCTAAGCTACATTGTCCTTTAATAATGTATTATTATTGATAATTACTTAGTATTTTTTGATATATAGTACAACATGTCATACTGAAAGATTATTAATATTTAAACAGTTATGTAAAATGTTTTTTTTATGGTTCAGATTTATTTATTTATTTATTTATTTTTTGGCCAGGGCTGGGTTTGAACCCGCCACCTCCGGCATATGGGACCAGCGCCCTACTCCTTGAGCCACAGGCGCCACCCAGTTATGTAAAATCTTGATAAATTAACCACAAGAGAAAAAGTCACACCAAGTAAAGACACTCCTTGGACTAAGAAGATAGAACAAAAACTACCTCTATGCCACAGAAACAGAGTTTCTGAAAATAGAATGTCAAAATGGCTTAGAAAGGAAGCCAAATTGGCACCACCCAAAGATGGATCATTTTTTAATTTCGAACACTAAAAGAAGTCCCTAGCTACAAAGAACTTCTAGAACTGGAGCAAGAATAACAATAAGTAACATTTCAGAAACAGGAGCATTCAAAATTTTGAATGAGCAATTTGGGTCTTCAGTAACCACCAATGTCAATTATGAATAACTCCACAAGCATACATGACCTGGATGAATCTCTTTCAAGTAAAAATACCCAAAAAGTATCTTGAATTCAAAAAAGACTGCATTAGGCTGTGGAGCAAATGGCAGACCAGAAGGATCATTAAGCTAAGCTCTCCCAGAATGACTGGGGAAAGAGAGAGAATGGAGCCATATCAGGCACAGAGACCTGACTCAGAGTTGTAGTTCAGGGAACACAGCAAGGAGCTGGTAAGCTGGATATAGCATACGATCTGGAGCAGTGGAAATATGATGAATTAGGCAAGTGATTGTGACCAATGAGATCAACTGGCCCCCAGTGGAGGTCTAGGATGGGAGGAAGCCTTTCTGAAGTTATCAGTTGTTGGGGGATACTGCACATTGAGTGGAAAGGTGGGATGAGTGGGTAGCCTCGAGCAGTATACAGCAACCAGATTTGAATGCCACTTGGAGTGGATTTGCCATAGTTTGTTGGCTGGTGAGGCAGCCATACTGAGAAGGTCTCAGCGGCCAGGAGGCTGCCATTGTGGGAAGGTCATGAAAAGGTCTTACCAGGCACCTAAAGTACAGCCATCTAAATTCTGCCTGCAAGGATCAGAACTCCAGTCTTGTGACAGGATAAGGGTCTCCCACACTCCAAGGGAAGTGGAGTCAGGGGGCACTCCCGTGGAAGGATTCATGTGAGCTTTAAAATCCCAACCTGGCACGGTCTGAATGCTGAGGAAACAATCAGGTGATCACTGAAGGCAACTAAGTTTGGAATAAGGACCATAGAGGTTTCTGGCTGTGCTATCCCTTAAAAAAAGAAAAAGAAAAAAAAAAAAAAGAAAGAAAGAAAAGCACCATGTACTTTCCCAGTGACTTGCAACATTCTATCATCAAGAGCAAGGACTTCTTTTTAAAACACAGGAGGCAGTGAGAAGGAAAAAGGAGGAAAAGGAGGTGAACAAGAAAAAAGAACACATGAGGAGGAACCAACAGAATGATGAACAGAATGATGGTTACCCATGGCTGGAAAAGGTGGTGGGGAGGGGGAGATTAAGAGAGGATTGTTAATGGGTTCAAAACTACAGTTAGACAGAGGAGTAAGATCCAGTGTTCCCTAGACAATTGGGTGACAATAGTTAACAACAATTTGTTTATATTGCAATATGTCTAGAAGAATAAATATGGAATGTTCCCAACACAAAGAAAAGATAAATGTTTGAGGTGATGGAATATCCCAATTATCCAGATTTGATCATTATACATTGTATGCTTATGTCAAAATATCACTAGAATTGCAAACTAATACAGTCTCTTCAGAAAGAAGTATGGAGAATCCTCAAAGAACTCAAATTAGACCTTTCATTTAATCCCATTACCAGGCATCTACTCAGAAGAAAAAAATCATTTTGTCATAAGGACATTTGTCCTAGATTGTTTATTTATGATTTACAATTCGCAAGACATGGAAACAACTTAAATGCCCACCAACCCAGGAATGGATTAAAACTGTGGTACATGTATAGCATATAATACTATTCAACCATAAAAAAGATGGAGACCTTATATCTTTTTTATTCACCTGTAAGAAGTTGAAACACATTCTTCTTAGTAAAGTATCACAAAAATGGGGGTGGGTGGGAGTGGGTTAGACCAAGGAGAAGAAAGAACCTCAGTGCTAGAGGATAAAATTTTTGAGTTAACTCAAGTGGTTAAAGAGGCAGAAAAGAAGGGAGGAAAAGCCAAAGAGGCACTTAGAGAACTATAAGAATCCATGAGACATTCAAACATATGAATTCTGAAAAGGAAGAAGATATTACCAAAGGAACGGAAGCCCTACTGGAGTCTATCATAAATGAAAACTTCACAAGTTTTACTGAAGTCCCCAACTCACTCCTTTCAGATGGATATCAAATCCTGGGTCATCTCAACTCAAGCTAAGGTGCTCCAAGACACATTGTAATGAACTTTTCCAAAGTCAAGATGAAAGAAAAAATTCTGCAAGCAGCCAGGATTAAGTACCAATTGACCTACAGAGGTGGAGCCATTAAGATGAAAGCAGAATTTTCAATTGAAACCTACCAAGCAAGCAGAGCATAGTCATCCACCTTCAACATTCTTAAACAAAACAATTTTCATCCCAGAATTATGTATCCTACCAAACTAAGCTTCAAAATTGATGGAGAAATCAACTCTTTTGTGGATACATATGCATTGAGAAAATTTGCCACAAGACCAGCTCTACAGGAAATACTTAGAACTATGCTCAACACTGACCACCAACATGAACCACCAGCAAATTGAACACCCAAAAGCTAAGTGGGAAAACTTAACTTCCACAGTACTGCAAAGGACAAAACTACACAATGGACTTTCACAAAATTAGATGAATATAACTCCACCACATTTATCAGTTCTCTCAATAAATGTCAATGGACTGAATTCACCACTAAAGAGACACAGGCTGGTTTCTTGGATAAAAAAAGCACTAGCCATCCTGATGCTGTCTCTAAGAGACACACCTAGGCTTGAAGGACAAATCAAGACTCAGGGTTAAGAGATGGAAAACAGTATTTCAAACAAATGGAAATCAGAAGAAAGGAGGGGTTGCAATCTTATTTTCAGATACAAGAGGATTTAAGGCAACTAAAGTTAAGAAAGACAAAGATGGACACTTTATACTTATCAAAGAAACAATACAACTCGAAGACATTTCAATTTTAAATGTTTATGCACCCAACTTAAATAAATACAAAATTTAAATAAATATATACAGAAGACACCATCCCAAAGCATTTAAGTTGGGTGCATAAATATTTAAAATGCAGATTTATGAAACAGTTCTTGATGGGTCTGAGCAATATGATATCCCATAACACCATATAGCTGGGGACATTAATGCTCCCCTGACAGAACTAGACAGGTCATCTAAACAGAAACTAAACAAAGATACAAAGAAGACATCAATGTAACCCTAGAACAAATGGGATTTATAGACATATACAGAACACATCATCACAAAATTAAGGAATATGCATTTTTCTCATCATCCCATAGTATGCACTTCAAAATCAACTACATCCTAGGATACAAATCAAAACTTAGCAAAATTAAAAGAATAGAAATTACACCTTGTATCTTCTCATACCACAAGGCAATAAAGGTGGAACTCAACTCCAACAAAAATGTGCGGCCCCACCCAAAAACATTGAAATTAAACAACTTTATGCTGAATGGTAGTTGGGTTCAGTAAGAAGTAAAAGAGGACATTGTTAAATTCCTCAAACATAACAGAAATGAAGACAGAAGTTATCAAAACCTGTGGGACACTGCAAAGGAAGTATTAAGAGGGAAATTTATAGTATTAGATGTGTACATTTGAAAACCAGAAGAGCACATCAACAAACTTATGAACCATCTTATGGAATTGGAAAAAGAAGAACAATCTAATCTCAAACCCAGCAAAGGAAAAAAAATAACCAAAATTAAGCCAGAGATGAATGAAATTGAAAACAAAAGAATTATTTAGAAAAATTAATGAAACCAAGTTATTTTTCAAAATTAATTAATTAATTAATTAATTAATTAATTAAGGGTGGCACCTGTGGCTCAAAGGAGTAGGGTGCTGGCTCCATATGCCAGAGGTGGTGGGTTCAAGCCCAGCCCTGGCCAAAAACTGCAAAAATACATACATACATACATAAAATTGATAAATCTTTGTGCAGATTAACTAGAAACACAAAAGTAAAATCTCTAGTAACCTCAATCAGAAACAATGACAGGGAAATAAGATGCCACAGAGTTATAAGAGATCATCTCTGAATACTACAAGAAACTCTATGCCCAGAAATTTCAGAATGTGGAGGAATTGTATTAATACTTGAAATCACACCCTCTCCCTAGACTTAAGCAAAAAGAAATAGGTATCTTGAACAGACCAATTTCAAGAACTGAGATCAAAGAAATAATAAAAAAAATCTCCCAACAACAAAAGCCCTGATCCCAAATGTCTGCACACAAGAATTTGATCAAGCCTTCCAAGAAGAGTTTATACCCATACTGCAACGATCCAAAAGATTAAGAAGGAAGGAATCCTCCCCCAACATATTCTACAAAGCAAATATCACCCTGATTCCAAAACCAGGAAAAGACCCAACTAAAAAGGAGAATTACAGACAAATTTCACTAATGAATATATAGATGCAAAAGTTCTCAATAAGATCCTAGCCAGGATTTGACTAGGATCATCAAAATCATTCACCATGATCTTCTAGGTTTCATCCTAGGGATGCAAGGCTGGTTTAACATATGCAAGTCCATAAACATAATTTACCATATCAACAGAAGCAAAAACAAAGACCATTTAATCCTTTCAATAGATGCAGAAAAAGTATTTGATAAAATTTAGCATTCTTTTCTAATTAGAACACTCAAGAATTTAGGCATAGGTGACACATTTCTTAATCTAGAAATAGATCAGTCATAGATAGCTTCTGTCATAGATTGAAGCTATCTATGACAAACCCACAGCTAATATTGTACTGAATGGAGTAAAACTGAAAGCTTTTCCTCTTAGAACTGGAACCTACAAGGTTGTCCTCTGTCACCATTACTATTCAACATAGTGCTGGAAGTTCTAGCCAATACAATTAGGCAAGACAAGGAAATAAAGGGCATCCAAATGGGAGCAGAGGAGGTCAAGCTCTCCCTCTTTGCTGACAACATGATCTTATACTTAGAGAACCCCAAAGACTCAACCATAAGACTCCTGGAAGTAATCAAAAATACAGTAATGTCTCAGGATATAAAATCTATGTCCACAAATCAGTAGCCTTTATATATACTAGTAACAGCCAAAGTGAGAAGCTAATCAAGAACAAAATTCCTTTCACAGTAGCTTCAAGAAAGTGAAATACCTAGGAATATACCTAACAAAAGAGGCGAAGAACCTACAAGGAAAATTACAAAACCCTAAGAAAAGAAATAGCAGACGATATTAAAAAATGGAAGAGTATACCATGCTCGTGGCTGGGAAGAATCAACATTGCGAAAATGTCTATACTACCCAAAGCAATCTACAGATTCAATGTAATCCCCATTAAAACACCATAATCATACTTTCGAGATTTGGAAAAATGAATGCTTCATTTTGTATGGAACCATAAGAAACCCTACAAAGCCAAGGCAATTCTTAGTAATAAAAACAAAGCCAGGGGTACCACCCTATTAAACTTTTGGCTATCCTACAAGGCCACAGCTATCACAGTAGCAAGGTATTGGCACAAAAATGGAGACATTGACATTTGGAACTGAGTAGAAAACCATGAGATGACAATAATCTCTTACAGCCACCTGATCTTTGATAAACTAAACAAGAACACACACTGGGGAAAAGAATCCCTATTCAATAAGTGTTGGGAGAACTGGATAACCACAGGGAAAAGACTGAAACTGGACTCACATTTCCATCACTTACAAAAATTGACTCAAGATGGATAAAGATTTATATCTAAGATGTGAAATAATAAAAATCCTTGAAGAAAGTGTGGGGGAAACACCTGGAGATATTGGCCTGGGGAAAGACTTTATGAAGAAGTCTTCTGTGGCAATTGCAACAACAAAAATAAACAAATGGAACTTAATTAAATTGAAAAAGCTTCTGCAACTAAGGAAATAACAACCAAAGCAAGCAACCTTCAGAATGGGAAAGGAAATTTGCATATTATGAGTCAGACAAAAGTTTGATACTAGGATCAACAAAGAACTCAAATGAATCAACAAAAAAGACCCAAAAATCCTATATATCACTGGAGAAGAGACATGAACAGAAACTTCTCTAAAGAAGACAGAGGAATGGCTAAAAAAACATGAAAAAATGCTCATGGTCCCTAATCACCAGAGGAACCCCAAATCAAAACCACCCTGAGATATGACCTAACCCTCATGAGAATGGCCCACATCACAAAAATCTCAAAGCTGCAGATGCTGGCGTGGATGTGGAGAGAACGGAACACTTTTACACTGCTGGTGGGACTGCAAACTAATACAACATTTTTTGGAAGGAAGTATGGAGAACCATCAAAGAACTCAAAGTAGACCTCCCATTTGATCCTGCAATCCCATTACGAGGCATCTAACCAGAAGAAAAAAAAAATCCTTTTATCATAAGGACATTTGCACTTGACTGTTTACCACAGTTCAACTTACAATCACCAAAATGTGTAAACAGCCTAAATACCCACCATCCCAGGAATGTATTAATAAGCTGTGGTATATGTATGCCAAGGAATACTATTCAGCCCCTAAAAAGATTTTCACTTTACTTCTTTTGTATTAACCTGGATTGAAGTGGAACACATTCTTCTTAGTAAAGCATCAAAAGAACGAAGAAGCAAGAATCCAATGTTCTCTATTCTAATATGAAGGCAGTAGATGAGCTAATACAAGCTGGTGGGTAGGGGAGTAAGGGACCGGGGAGGAGGGGGGGTGATGGGGTGTCACAGTGTACGGCACACTTATTGGGGGTGGGACACAATTATAAGAAGGACTTTATCTAACAAATGCAATCAGCATAACCTAATTCTTTGTACCATCAATGAATTCCAAACAATAAAAAATTTTAAAAATTGTCATAAAAAACTCCATATATGACTGATACTTATGAACTAATAAATGTATGTGTGTATCTACGTTGTATGACAATCTGTTTTCTTAAAGTGTAAGGATAGAGCCATTAAAAGAAAAATAAAACTCTGTACAAGTTAAAGATACAATGATGAGCATGAAAGTCTAGTTACCGAAATGTTAAGTACAATAATCCGTTAAAGTCCCTTCGGTGCAGAAATCCCTTCAAAGAAATTAATGTTTGTTTGTTTATTTTTTTATTAAATCACAGCTGTGTACATTGATATGATCATGGGGCATCATTCACTAGCTTCACAGAGCGTTTGACACACTTTCATCACACTGGTTAACATAGCCTTCCTGGCATTCTCTCAGTTACTGTGCCAAGACACTTACATTCCACATTTACCAAGTTTCACATATACCCTTGTAAGATGCACCGCTGGTGTAATCCCACCAATCCCCTTCCCTCTACCCACCTAGAAATTAATGTTTGTATAAGTTCTGAAGCAAGCCAGAATCAGAACATCATAGGCAGGTATTAAATTGTTATTACTGTTGATTGTGAAATTAACATTGAATTTATTTTTTGTTTCTATTAATGTTATCATTATTTTTTCTACTTATAAGATTATATATTGTCTATGTATTTATAATTATCAAAAATAGAAAATTCTACATAAAAACTAAAAGTAAAAAAGTGTATTTTTACATCATACAAAAGACCCACTAGAATTACTTTTAAAGTCTGTCCTGTATTAAAATTATATTTTGGTACATAAAAATTGAATTACATAAGATTCCTCTAGGGAAGATGAATTGGGGCTAGATTTTTCTAGGTGAATATGTCTTTTATATAATTGAAGATTCACAATTTAGGGGTCAAATTTTTTTTTAATAATTTAGATAGAGATCCTTCTAAATGCAATAGTACCGGCCCCTTATCTGTTGTCCAAATTATTAAAAAGTGGACTGTTCGTCCTCATTACAGATATTGTTCTCCCCTATAATATGATCACACCCCTAAGGGCAAGTGTGGAGATCACATGTGTTGCTGGTTAATGCTACTATAGCCCAAATGGCTTCTAAATAAAACAGATCCTGCTGTCTGCCTCATCTACATCCTTTCCAGGCTTATCTGGGCTGTCTCCCTACATCCTGAACCTCCTTAGGGCAGCTGCGTCCTAGAGATATGTGCACTAGCTCTAAGAAAGACTGGGTGGCCAAAAGATTTTAGAATAATTTATGCTGAAATGATAGCACGCAACTGTCACAAGTCCTGCCAGAAATGATACAGACACACAAATATCTGACTCACACAGACATAGGAAAGAAAATTATCCCCTTTCACTTGACATTGACAGAAAGAATAATTTTTCATATTCAAGCTTCAAAGCAGAGCATCCTATTATCCCCATTTTCCAGTGAGAAAGAGTTGCCTATTCGAACGTCTCAGGAAAGCTATTCTCATTTTCTTCAGAGCTCCACACTTTTACAACACAAAAGACCTCATGGCTCCCAACTTCAGGAGAGAAGGGAGGCATCCTCACTTGAAGAGGATTTACCAGCCCAGAACCCCAGTGCAAGCACACAGCACCAGCACCAGCAGGTGTGTGTCATGTTTTATCTCTCACATGAATCTCATCAGCACAAAGCTTACTTTGATCTCCAGTATCTGACAACTTAAAACCTACCACTCATGCTCAAATGCAATTTCTTAATGATGCTCAACTAGCCGTGTTTTCCCAGATGTCCATAGCAATAAAGCACAAAAAAAAAATGGATAAAATAAAAATTACAGGACTCCTGGTACTAATATTGGCCAAATCTTTAGCTGCGGTTTTACATATACAAAGATAAATAAACCTGAGTGTCAGACATGAGTTTATCTTCCTTCCTTTTTGTAGATAGAACAGTGGTTGATTAAAGGTAGAAAGGAGAGGTAGAAATGTAGAAAATTCAACATTAACCATGATGTCCTTGAAAAATATAGAGTTTGGCAGATTTCACAGAGTGATTTTAAACAGGAATTATAATTTTTATCATTAACCACCACCACCACCACCACCACCCCGCAAAACTACCTTAATTCAACATTCAGTGCATAAATTGATGCCTAAGAATAGAGTTTTAGTAGAACATTTTTTAAATTGAATGGTGAGCAAGGGAAGGATCTGGCTCCACTCAGGAGCCACATGTGTGCCTGTTATTATTTGATGTCCCTGTCACCTCCACCATCAGACATCTATTCCACACAGATGGTAATTCAAACTGGTATAAATGTGAAAAACACGTCTTCCAGATGCGTACTACCAGCCTCTCTAAACCCTTCTTAACTAATGCCCAATTTCTATCATGAACTAAAAAGGATTATTTAATTACCTATAAAACAATAGAAGATAATAGGGCTTTTTGAGAATTAAAACACTTCTTTTTAAATTCTTGCCCTCATCCTTGGTCTTCCGCATCATCAATTGATGATTCCAGGTTAGAGCCAATACTAACTTCATAAATGAAGGATGAACATGTGCCATGGTTGGACAAGGTCTTAGATTTTTGTTGTTTTGGTATTAGATTCAGTTAGCGACCACTTTTACTCTCAACAGGGCCCTGGTTTGAGTGAATAATTAGAAAAACTCTTTGGACACAGGGGAAGAAGCCTACTGGAAGTTTAATACACAATACCTAAATGTAGCAAGTCTTGAAGGCTACTGCCCTACAAATTATGGTTCTTCTTAGTTTAGGCAAAAATAGTGCAACAGCAAAATCAGGGGTTTAATTAACCAGGCTAAACACAGTTTTAACTTGTCTCCAACAAGCTGATTCAGCAAGTGGCCTCTCTGTGTCTCAGTTTCCTGGTAACTATAATACACTACAGGGCTTGCACATTTGATATCTAGCAATTCTACAGATCATTTTGAGGAGAATTTAGCCTAGGAAAACTTGGATCAAAATGTTAGTTATGTTGAACTTTTTTCTCTTCTAGAATAAACTGTTGGATGCACTCCAGAAATATTACTAATTTGCATTTATTCTCTTTAAATGTGCTTCAGAGAAGGGAATACTTCCTGGGTTACGTGTCTAATTAAATCAGCTTTCACTGACTACAAACTGAGGCTCTGGAAAATGAACATCACTCAGGGTAATGTTGGATTTAAAATGTAGACTCACTGCATCTTTCCACATCTCAGATTTATGATTCCATGGAAAATTCTCTCTGATTTGTTCAACAAAACTTTTAACTACCCATCTCTTTGATTAGGATTTTCTGGTGTGTGTAAACATTCAGTAAAATTTCTGCATGATTAAGGTATACACATAATGAAATACTACTCTCCAAAATATGCACACCAGCTTAAATAAAAATAATGCATTATTTTTCTGGAGCTTTCATAACAAAATATCAAAAACTGAGCAGTTTAAACAACAGAAATTCATTGTCTCACAGCCCTGGAAGATAAAGGTGTCAGCTGGGCCATGGTCCCTCTGGTGGCTTTTGGGCAGAATCCTTCTCTGCCTGATCCTGGCTTCCTTGGCTTGAATATCTATTACCCCAGCCCTGGGCCTCTCTCTCTGCATTATATCTGCGTCCAAACTTCTGCTTTTTATAAAGATACCAGGTGTGTTGGACTAGGACTCACTCTAATGATCTCATCTTAACTTGATAACAATTAGCAATATAAAAACATTCCACAAAATGCACACCACTGCTTGTTATTTTCTTTTTTTTAATTATTTTTTTTATTAAATCGTAGCTGTGGACAATAATGTTATTTTCTGATTTTCCATTTCTTTTCCTTCCTTTCTTTAATCGTGTGGGCAACCCATTGTTACCTTTGTTTCAATTCTCTGATTACCATTGCAGTTGATGATCTATCCAATCATACCCAAGACATCGCAACTTTCCATTGAGTTTTTTAGCAATTTATTTTGATGTACAGATGTCCCTTGTATATTCTAGATGTCAATATCTTATTAGGAACAGTTGTAGTAAACATCATCTCCAAATAAATTACTTTCATTTTAACTTTCTGTCCATGACCTATTGTCGAACAGAAATCCTAATTTTTTTTGTACTCAACTCAGCTAATATATATTGCCTTGTGATTTAAGATTTTAATGGCTCAGAAACTCTTCTGTACCAAAGACTTACAAAGATTTTTTTCTACATTTTCTTCTACTAGTTTAAGAAGTTTTATATTCAGGACACCAGCCACATACACTGAAGGTGGCGGGTTCGAGCCCAGGCCGGGCCTGCCAAAAAGCAATGATAACTACAACCAAAAAGTAGCCAGCCAGGTGTTGTGGTGGGCACTCATAGTCCCAGCTACTTGGGAGGCTGACGCAAGAGAATCACTTAAGCCCAAGATTTTGAGGTTGCTATGAGCTGTGACTCCACGACACTCTACCAAGGGGAACTCTGTCTCAAAAGAAGTTTTATATTTGACGTTATGGTCACTAACTAATCTGTACCTGCAGTTTCCTATACACTGTGTTAGAGCTGAGAGTAAAAAAATATTAACATAGTACTATTTGGGAGAAGGATTTTACCTCCTTTGTTCTTATTTTTCAAATTTTCTTATTTATGTATTTTAAGATAAAAACCGTAGGAAAAGATAAGTTGTAGAATCATAGAGGTGTTAAGATCATTTTTCAACTTTCCAAGGAAAATGCATTGCAGAAATTTTCATGGAAATTTCATTGAATTTAGAAATTATTATAAACATAATTGCCCTTATTCATACCAAATCGAATGTGTTTTAATAGAATTTTAATTTTACCTATAAATTTGTACTGCATACTCCAATTTCTACTTATTTTTGTACCTTTTATAGAGGTTTATTTATGTTCTGATCCATTTTCTAGGATGTTTGTGCTATAGCTTTTATAAATTGATCATATATGCAGAAATTTTACCTAATTCTTAGTTTTGGAATAGCTTATCTCAATATATTGCTAATTATGTTCAATTTCAAAACCATATAATTATGTGCTCTTTGAATTATGAAGTGTGTCCCTATATTTCAATTTTCCTTTTTATTTCATTTTCATCCTATATGGCTTTGCCTAGAACTTATGGCTCTACATTGAACATTCTCTCTTTGTCCTCAATCTTATAAGCATCTATGACTTGTTTCAGGAAATTTCATAGAAATTTTGAGTCTAAAATTTCTATGTTACATGTACTGTGCTGTAGCATAGTATAATGGTGTATAAAATACTAAAGAAGTTCTCCTTTATTTTTAATTTCTGATAATTTTAACTTCTGAAAACTATTTTTAATTTCTAATAATTACTTTCCCTTTTCTTTTATAATTTCTGAGAAATTCTCTTTTATTTTTAATTTATGAGAATTGGAGAGTGAGCTGTATCAAATGCTTTTAAGTTCATACTATGCTTTTATTTTTTTAATTCGTTAGTATGTTAAATTGTATTGTAGTATTTTTTATTTTCTAGTTAATACCACTTAAATATTTGAAGCACCTATTTAATATCTTATTACATTTTAAATAATTTAAATAATAAATTTGTGTCTATTATAACTACAATATTGTCATAGATTACATTTGGTGTTTTGAGTTTTTTGAGCACTCTGAAATTCCATGAAGGAGCAATAAAGATTACAAATAACATGAAGACCTCAACAGATTATCATTCATTTATTGTTTCTTAAACTCTTCTCTAAATCATCTCTCTTTTCAAGGATGAGCTACTGTAATTTCTCAAATTGCTGCATTTTGTCATTGAACGATGCTGGGTCCCATTAGCAGAGCGGCAGCACAGTCCCACAGAAGGCCTCGTCCTCACTTTCTAAGTGCTTACTAATGTTGTGTTCATTTGTCTCTTCACCCTAATGCTTAGGGCAGCTCACAGAAATAATAATTGTTTGCCAAAAGGCAGTTGGAAAATTGTGACTTCTAAATTGGCTATTTCTATGCAAAGTGTTTTGGCCTTTTTAGGAGGCACTGCATTAGGACTTTCTAATTAACTTCAATTTGCAAATCATCGTTGACTTTAATTTGCAAATTCTATGTATTAATATGAGTCAAGAATAGTTAATATTAAGTGTTGGCCTAATCAAGATACAAAAATAACAAGCGAGTCATCAGCTTGGTGTTTATTAATACAAAGAACACTTGGAACACAGTGTGGTCTCTGAGCAAGATGCTAAATGAGTGAACTCATGCAAACTAGAAAAGAAGCAGGAAATCACAGCTCCCACCTGAGTAACTCGTTCTTAGGAAACCATTCTGTTTAAGTCTGATAGCGGTCCTACCCGGGAAGTAGGCTGACACAGTAACAGTGACATTCTACAACTATGTTTGTAATATTTTACCTCAAGTCTCTTGTAGTAGGAGCCTGAACCTTTTATTTCTATCCTCGAAATGTCTAGGATTTTTTTCAGTCTGACACATTTTGTACATTTAAATAGTAAGATTTTCTAGAATAACAGGTAAGATTTAATAACCCTCATTTGCCTGGCACTTATATATTGAATGAATAACATGCTGGCTACAATGTTAGAAATTAGAAAGTATATAATACTTGTGAAATTTTGTTCTCTTTTTAAAAATGTGTTTATTATCTCCATTGAATCATAACATTCTTGAAAGTTCAAACTCTATTTTATTTCTCTGGATATATCCAATATCTGACACAGTTCTGAAATATAGTCCAAGTATATATGAATACTTTCTGAAAAAGTAATGAATGAAACGGTGGAGGATATAGGAAGATACCACTTAGTAAGAATCCCAGTAACACTGTAATGAGGAATTGTCAGGAAAAAAAATCACAATAATAGGTAAGCTAGAGACCGTGAAAATGTAAAGCAAAAAATAGAAAACATACTTTCAATCAAATTTTAATGATCTCTGAATAGATTAAAACTCCTTAATTCTGAGCCCCACCCAACAAAAGTCCAATTCTGTCAGCTAATGTGTAGACTAAATTACTTCTGAAGTTACAATAACATTACCTTTTTTCACAGAGTTTAGTGTGTGTCGTTGAATTTCTGGAAACCACTGAATTCTCAGTATTCAATATCCATAAGGATTTTAATTAGTTTGAAGACTGGTCAGTCTGTCAACAACAGTAAATCTATAGTCCATCCTGAACTAAGAATTCTGCACTCTTACTAAAATCACAGGTGGGAGAGGAACTGTTCTCAATTAAAGAGCAAACATTACCATTTACAAACAAGAAATCTTTGCAAGGCTGTAGAAAATTCTACCCAAGAAACCTTTTTCAGAAACAATGACCAGGGTCCATAAAATTGTGCTGCTAGTTTCAACAGCGCCATCTATTGGACATCTGCCACAAAGACAGCCGTCAGTGTTGGGCACAATCATTTACTGATTAAATAGCAAGACTGCAAAATGTCTTTAGGCACTAACACGAATCATCTATTTGAAGATATAGCAATCTGTCAACATTTGAGTCAGTAGTAGTTTGAGAGAAAACTACAGGAAAGATACAATGATTTGAAGAGTGTATATTGACTATACATACAATGGTATTTTACTATATCCAAATACAATTGGAGACCACCAGACTTTTGAACTACTGAATCAGTATGCCCACTACCCCTGATGATTGCCTTCTCAGAATCTATGACACCAGAGATGAAACCTGAAAGCAATGCATGGGCCTCAGAACTCAAAGCACTTTACTAAAAATGCATTAAATTTCTTCTAGCCAACCTACTAAATTGACTTTTCAGAGGCCAATTTTCTCTTGCCTTAACCTCTTTTTCACATGTCCTCATTAAATAACTCACTAATAATTAGATAATATTCTGACTATTCTTAGTATGATATTTATATCAATTTAATCTAAGGTTGCAATGGATTTTGACAGATATGTCAAAAGCTTCTACTTTTCTTTTGACATGAAGCTTGAGAGGGAAGAATATCTTATCCAAGAATTGTGAGGTTGTTTTTTTTTTTAAGATAAAAGATAGTTTTATATTTATTCTTGCAAAATGATTTCTTAGCTTCAGTTGTAATTGACAACTTTGGGTTACTAACACTATATTATCTAAGTATTCATGTATTCATAAGGATAGGCATTGTACTCAATATTGCTAGTAAAGAATTCTCAATTGATACTGCCATGTAACTTTCTGGCCATTTTGAGTAGAATTGCTAAAACCTGTTAAAAATCTACTTCAACAATCTTTACCCAGAATATTATGGAGTACAGATGCTCTAGTTACATAGTTGCTTTTGTTTATTTTAACTCAAAGTTATATAGGTGTGACCTTTACCCAGAAAGTGTGCAATGTACCCCTGCAGTGTACCTGGTGGGTGGAAATTTACCCATCCCATTGCTCCTCCTCCCACCCACTTGAATTTCACTGGGTTTTGCTTCCATATGAGCATAATGGTATTGTTTAACTCGTTCCAATTTAGTATTAAATACATATAGTGTTTGTTTTTTCCATTCTTGCAATACTTCATTTAGGTGAATGGTCTCCAATTCCATCCAGGTTGTTATAAGAGATACTAGATCACCATATTTTTATGGCTGAATATTATTCCATGATATACATATACCACATTTTATTAACCTATTCATGTATTGATGGGCACTTGGGTTGTTCCCACATCTTTGTGATTGTGAATTGTGCTGCTACAAACATTCAAGTGCAAGGGTAAATACCCAGCAGTAGGGTTGAAGGACACATAGTAGGTCTACTTTATGTTCTTTGAGGAATCTACACACTACTTTCCATAGAGTTTGAACTAGTTTGCAGTCCCACCAACAGTGGATAAGTGTTCCTTTCTCTTCACATCCATGCCAGTATCTCTACAAAATTTAGAACCCTTTTTATAAGAACATTTAAGAAAACTGGCATAGATGAAACATGCCTCAAAATGCTAAAAGCAATCTATGACAAGCCTACAGTCAACATCATATTGAACAGAGAAAACTTGAAAGCATTTCCACTTAGAACTGGAAGCAGACAAAGGTGCCGACTATCACCATTACTGTTCAACATAGTGCTGGGAGTTGTTGCCAGAACAATCAGACAAGATAAGGATGTCAAGGGTACCCAAATGGAGACAGAAGAGGTCAAACTAATATTCCTTGCTGATAATATGATTTTATACTTAGAAAACTACAACAACTCAACCAAGAGACTCCTAGAATTGATAAATAAATATAGCACTTGGGTTACAAAATCAATGTACACAAATCAATATCTTTCATATACTCCAACAACAGTCAAGCTGATAATCAAATCAAAGACACAATTCCCTTCACAGAAGCATCAAAGAAAATGAAATACCCTTGGAGTATATTTAACAAAGAAGGTGAAGGATCTCAAGCATCAATTTTATTCACAAATTATTTTAAAATTATCTTGGAAGGAAACTTTAAAACTTAGCTAATAAAAGGGTACAATAATTACCCAATAAAAAGGGTAATTATTTATAATCTACATTATACTTATGTAAAATTATAAAATCTTATAAAAACTAATAAAGGTATGACAGTTTTGTGCTCACATAGGCATATGAGAAAACAGATCAAAAGAAAAAGTCAATAAAGGTATCTAAATGTATTTAAAAATTAACTCTCTGGAAAAGTCAGTGTTTTGATTCATTATAGAAATGATGGTGTGTTTAGAAGACAGATGAGGAGATAAATTCCAGAGAAATTAAATGTATACAAATGAAAAAGGAAACCTTAGTATTACAGAAAAATGCAGGAAATATATCTCTAATCTGTAATTCTAAAGGCTTCCAATGAAACTAAAGTTGGACAGTAAATATAATAAGTATGAAAAAGATAAATATTAAGATAAATTTTAAATATCTTGCTAAAATCCAAGTAAGTATATTATTTCACTTTATTAAAAAAAAGAAAACTAGATTCGCACAATTTAATCTTGTTGGGCCCATGTTACATTATCATAATGATATGACTTCATTTTTTTTTAATGTTTATAGGCAACATGTTAAATGCTAAAATAAGAGTTTAACAGATGTTTTTATTTATTTATGATGGCAAATATTTGAATTTAGAGTACTGTACTCTAATAATGAACTAGAGAAATTTCCAAAAGCTTACTTGACTTTGAATCACAAATAGCAATTCAAAATTTGCAATAATACAGGTTTCCATGTACACTTACAGAAGCACTCATGTTTCTGAAACCAGCATTTTCACTCTGTTCTTTGAAGCACACCATAGAGGAATAACACCTGTCTTCAATTTGTGAAGATTTTCTAGACACGTTTTGGTCCTTACAGATACCAAGCATGTGGTTTTTTCTGACCTTCATGAAAATCAATTCAGATGAAATGAAATCTCTGAAGAAATCTTTATAGCAGTGTTTTCCTAATGTCCACAGCAAGTTTGGGCCAGAGGTAGTCATGAAAAGGTGAAGAATACCAGTGGAAATAAAATATTGCAGTTCTGTAGTCTTAATGGAACTAAAGTGCATCTGAGCTATCCTGGGTGGAGAATGACTGAAGTCTGCTCACTGCTCTAGCCCATAACACTCAGCAGACTTTGTACTTTAAGTGTCCAGTGCCCTCTCTTCCTTCTTTGCAATTGAATCTAAGGGCTCTACTTAAACCATTTCCAGAAAATGTTCACCAACATTTCTCTGGCCCGCCCTCTCAGGGCAAATGCTCTGCCTCACACAGATGATTTTTTATTCATTGCCACACAGTGTCTCAATTCTATCTTCTGCGTATCATCTATCTCTCTTAACTAAAGCAAAAGTAATCTGAAGACAGAGATCAACCCATGCATTTATTCTGTATCCTTGGACAATACTAAGGGCAGAAAACTAAACCTAAGTACAATTCTTGGGGGGAAACGAGCAAAACGAATCACTGATTTAATAACCGTCCAAAGCCAGAACACTTTGTTTGTGTCATGATGGTCTTTTCAGGACTTACCAAAGAAACACAGAAATAAAACCCGAAAGTGTCATTGGCTATGATCAGAGAATAGTCATTACCTGGTGTGTCTTCCATGGGTTATGCTGGCAATGAGCAACACTCTAGTCGCAGAGAGCTGAACACAGCTGAAGATCTGATAATGGTTTTGCAGTTCATTCCATCCATTTCCCCACACAGTGGGAAACAAGTGATTTTTATATAAGTAATTTAGAAGCTATTTACAACCTACCAGTTTCTACAGCCAAAAATAAATAAATAAATAAGAGAAAGTGATGTTAATGGACAGAAAGGGCATGGGTTGAATCCCAAGAGTAAAGGTATGGAGCTTCCTAGCAGAATACAGATGGATTTCCAGTCTCCCACTTGCTTTGTTGTAATTAAGACAAGTAGGCAGAAAAGCAAACAGAAAATAACAAGATGTCTTGGAAATAATTGAGAGTGCTCCATGGAGACAACCCAAAGCCGTAAGGTTCTAACAACTGTCAGGAAAAGACTCACTTCCAGACATCTTACGTTAGCAGAAGACTCATGGGGAGATGGATACCAAGAGCAAAAGTTGAGAAAAAAGAAGAAAGTAACAATAGAGAAGTGAGTCTTCAGAAGCTGGCGTGAGTAATTTTCTTTCCCTTCTATCATCACCCACTATCTGAGTTTTCATCCTAATCTGATATTCATCCCCTCAAGAGTCACATCCAGTAAAGGGCATCTCACCAACATGGCAAGTCTACTGGTGGCCTCTCATCTCGCCTTTTAAATACATCCACTTCTCCAGAAGCTTCTGATGATCCCCTCTAGGGAAAGGTGAATACCTACTCATGTCTAGCATGTTTTGCAACCCTCTTTTCAACCCTGCTAGCTACCTTAAAGCCTTGAGAAAAGGAACAAAATATCCTCTTAATTAAAAGATTGAGAGCCCCTGCCAGAGGCTGCCAACCTCATGGATATAAGAAAAAACTTCCTAGTGGGGAAGGTTGTTAAACGTCAAAATGATTTAGCAATGAAGGTTGTAGAATCAGCTCCCCTGCAAATCTTCAAATCCAGGATAAATCATGTCCAAGCACAACTGTTTACACCAGATGACTTTTGAAAAGGCAGGGTTGACTATTTCCAACTCTGAAAATTAACTAGTATGAAAAACTGTCAATGGTACAAATACCAACTCTCAATGGTACAAATACCAGATTTCTTCCAGTCCTGAGAAATGGATTTATCCATCCCATTCTCCACATCCAACAGAAAAGAAATAAATAGAATTAAGACTCAGTCTGACTTAAGCACATTACAAATGATCCTTCCAGACCAAGGACTTACTTCCTCAAAGAGATGATTTTGTCTTTCATGGAACTTGCCCAATTTCTCTGTCTGTGTGGGCTTTAGGGGACTACGGGAGGGATGAAAATTCACACAGTTTGCTGATCCTAATACCGTCGATAGAACTAGTTAGCTCTCTAAAGGGTGAAAAAAAAGAGATTTTTTATTTCTTGAAGAAATCACTTTTTTCCAAGGTTTTTGAGAAAAGAAAATAGTTATATATAATTAATAAGGAGTGAAATGGGGATCCTGGCCCCTCTTACTTGAGAAAATCAAAGATAAATACACTGGACCCTCGAACTGTCACAGAGGCTGAGAAGACAGCAACTCAACAGCTTCATAAAGGTTGGGAGAGGTGGGTTTCTAGTTCCAAATACAATTCAAAAACAAGTAGTAATGACCTGCAGGACATTTGGAAAGATTCTGATTCTCCATTAAATCTAAATAATAATTATATTTTACCTTTCTTTAGGATGTTTCTCTTATTTTATTTTTTGAGGAACATGCTCACTGGGAACACATCAAGAAAATCACTTGTCTTTAAAGGAGAGTCACAGATTCTACAGGCTACAAGTTATCTCTGCTGTTCTAACCTGGGAAGTGAGGCTGGCCCTATACCTGTGAATTACTTACTAATACAAAGTCAAATCTAAATGATTTAATCAATAGTTTATGGCTTTGCAATAGCCCTTATATAATCTCAGTTACACTGAAGACACTGACAGTGGAGAAATTAAGAAAAGGTGTGCACACGGAGGTCTAATGAGGAGAGGCGTGAAAGTGGAGGTCTAATATGGAGAGGCGTGCACATTGAGGTCTAATAAAGAGAGGCGTGCACACTGAGGTCTAATGAGGAGAGGTGTGCACGTGGAGGTCTAATGAGATGCATGCACGTGGAAGTCTAATAAAGACAGGCATTCACATGGAGGTCTAATAAGGAGAGGTGTGCATGTGGACATCTAATAAGGAGAGGCGTGCATGTGGACATCTTTAAGTTTTCTTTTCTTTTTTTTTACAAATTTTATTTTATTTTGTTTGTTTTTTGTTGCCTTTTGGCCAGGGCCGGGTTTGAACCCACCACCCTCAGTATATGGGACCAGTGCCCCACTCACTGAGCCACAGTCACTGCCCTAAAGCCATGTTTCTTTTCTTTTCTTGGCAGTTTTGGCCGGGGCTGGGTTTGAACCCGCCATCTCCGGCATATGGGGCCGGCGCCCTACTCCATTGAGCCACAGGTGCCACTCCTAAAACAAAAGCATAATATCCTTAGAGAACTAAGATGGGTTTTGTCCAGGATCAAAGGCTTTAATAAATAAATTTATTTTTTTTCTGATTCCATATAAAACAAAGTACTATTTACTTCACTATTTTTTCAATTTCTTTAGAGTATGACATTGGTACTTTGATAGAATTTACATTAAATCTATAGATTGCTTTGGGTCATATGGATATTTTAACAACATAGATTCTTCCAAGCCATGAGCATGGTATCTTACAAAATCCCAAATCTGCAGATGTTGGCATGGATCTGGTGAGAAGAGAACACTTCTACACTGCTGGTGGGACTGCAAACTAGTACAGCCCTTTTGGAAAGAAATATGGAGAATTCTCAAGGAACTAAAAGTTGACCTACCATTTGGTCCTTCAATGTCATTACTAGGTATCTACCTAGATGAACAAAAATCATTTTGCAATAAATTCATTTGCAACAAAACGTTTATTGAAGCCCAATTCACAATTGCTAAGTCGTGGAAGCAGCTCAAATGCCCATCAGCACATGAATGATAAACAAATTGTGGTATATGTATATCATGGAATACTATGCAGCCATAAAAAGATTGAGCCTTTACATTTTTTAATGTTTACCTGGATAGAGCTGGAATATAGTCTTTTTAGTAATGTATCTCAAGAATGGTAAAAAAAAAAAAAGTATCAACTCAATACTATTATGAAACCAATATAGAACCACTTACATATTAATATGAATGATTAAACACAAAGATAGTCCATAGAGAAAGAGGGGAGAGGTGGGAGAAGGGAAGGGTCTGGGAGGGTATTTGGTGGGATCTCACCTATTGTACACAATGCAAGGGAACATTTCAAACCAACTAAGAATATATCATAACTGTCTTACCACAAAAATAAGTAAGGTGACGGTTATGCTAATTAGTTTGATTTAAACATTCCATGTTGTATATCAAATCATGACATTGTACCCCAAAAGTGTAAACAGTTATGATTTAATAAAAATTAAGCTTAAAAAGTCCTAAGAAAATTAAGTTACAGAACCCCTATTACTTTTTTTGTCATTAAAACTTTAAAAAATTTGTAGATAATAGAGGGTAAAGTGACCAGAAAAACTAAGAAATCAACCTCTCCATTGCACTCTGTGGCTACCGTCCAGGTGTGTGGGTGAGAACTCCTCAGTTCTGTGCTTAGAGAACGTTCAGTATACAATACAGTGTCATCAAGGGCTATCCTTATGCTGTATGTTTGATCTCTGAACTTCTTCATTCTGTACAACTACAAGTTTATACCCTTTCCCTACGTCTTCCCTTTTCCTTCCCCTACCTGGTCACGGTGGACACCATCCTACTGTTTCTATGTATCCAGCTTTTCTGCAGATCCCACATAAAAGGGAAATAATTAAGTATATTTCTTTCTGTGTCTGACTAACATCACTTAGCATAATGCCCTTCAGGGTCACCCATGTCCTATGGCAGTAATTCCTATTACTTTTAAGACACTAGAAAACGTTAACACTTACTATTTTTAGAAGGAAAGAGTGATCTTTGCTTCATGTACAAAAGGTTGCCGCTGTAAATTTTGGCAAAGAGCAAATACTAATGGGGCTCATACTGCACCTCTTTACGTCTCCTAACCTGCCCGTGTCTACGAACACCGCACGTCCTCGGGGCCCCTAACCCGCAGGTGTTTACTCACACCGCACATCCTCACATCCTCTAACCCGCAGGTGTTTACTCACACTGCACGTCCTCACGTCCCCTAACCCGCAGGTGTTTACTCACACCGCATGTCCTCATGTCCCCTAACCCGCAGGTGTTTACTCACACTGCACGTCCTCACGTCCCCTAACCCGCAGGTGTTTACTCACACCGCACGTCCTCACGTCCCCTAACCCGCAGGTGTTTACTCACACCGCACGTCCTCACGTCCCCTAACCCGCAGGTGTTTACTCACACTGCACGTCCTCACGTCCCCTAACCCACCGGTATTTACTCACACTGCACGTCCTCACGTCCCCTAACCCGCAGGTGTTTACTCACACCGCACGTCCTCACGTCCCCTAACCCACAGGTGTTTACTCACACCGCACGTCCTCACATCCCCTAACCTGCAGGTGTTTACTCACACTGCACGTCCTCACGTCCCCTAACCCACCGGTATTTACTCACACTGCACGTCCTCACGTCCCCTAAACCGCAGGTGTTTACTCACACCGCACGTCCTCACGTCCCCTAACCCGCAGGTGTTTACTCACACCGCACGTCCTCACATCCCCTAACCTGCAGGTGTTTACTCACACTGCACATCCTCACGTCCCCTAACCCACCGGTATTTACTCACACCGCACGTCCTCACGTCCCCTAACCAGCAGGTGTTTACTCACACTGCACATCCTCACGTCCCCTAACCGGCAGATGTTTACTCACACTGCACATCCTCACGTCCCCTAACCTGCCGGTATTTACTCACACCGCATGTCCTCACGTCCCCTAACCCACCGGTATTTACTCACACTGCACATCCTCACGTCCCCTAACCCGCAGGTATTTACTCACACCGCACGTCCTCACGTCCCCTAACCCGCAGGTATTTACTCACACCGCATGTCCTCACGTCCCCTAACCCGCAGGTGTTTACTCACACCGCACGTCCTCACGTCCCCTAACCCGCAGGTATTTACTCACGCCGCATGTCCTCACGTCCCCTAACCCGCAGGTATTTACTCACACCGCATGTCCTCACGTCCCCTAACCGGCAGGTGTTTACTCACACTGCACATCCTCACGTCCCCTAACCCGCAGGTATTTACTCACGCCACACGTCCTCACGTCCCCTAACCCGCAGGTATTTACTCACACCGCATGTCCTCACGTCCCCTAACCCGCAGGTATTTACTCACACTGCACATCCTCACGTCCCCTAACCCGCAGGTGTTTATTCACACCGCACGTCCTCACGTCCCCTAACCAGCAGGTGTTTACTCACACCGCACGTCCTCACGTCCCCTAACCCGCAGGTATTTACTCACACCGCATGTCCTCACGTCCCCTAACCCGCAGGTGTTTACTCACACCGCACGTCCTCACGTCCCCTAACCCGCAGGTGTTTACTCACACCGCACGTCCTCACGTCCCCTAACCCGCAGGTGTTTACTCACACCGCACGTCCTCACGTCCCCTAACCCACTGGTGTTTACTCACACCGCACGTCCTCACGTCCCCTAACCCGCAGGTGTTTACTCACACCGCACGTCCTCACGTCCCCTAACCTGCCGGTATTTACTCACGCCGCACGTCCTCACGTCCCCTAACCCACTGGTATTTACTCACACTGCACGTCCTCACGTCCCCTAACCCATCGGTATTTACTCACACCGCACGTCCTCACGTCCCCTAACCCATCGGTATTTACTCACACTGCACGTCCTCACGTCCCCTAACCCGCAGGTATTTACTCACACCGCATGTTCTCACGTCCCCTAACCTGCCGGTATTTACTCACACCGCACATCCTCACATCCCCTAACCCGCAGGTATTTACTCACACTGCACGTCCTCACGTCCCCTAACCCGCAGGTATTTACTCACACCGCACGTCCTCACGTCCCCTAACCCTCAGGTATTTACTCACACCGCACGTCCTCACGTCCCTTAACCCGCAGGTATTTACTCACACCACATGTCCTCACGTCCCCTAACCCGCAGGTGTTTACTCACACCGCACGTCCTCACGTCCCCTAACCCGCGGGTATTTACTCACACCGCATGTCCTCACGTCCCCTAACCCACAGGTGTTTACTCACACCGCACGTCCTCACGTCCCCTAACCTGCCGGTATTTACTCACACCACACATCCTCATGTTCCCTAACCGGCTGGTGTTTATGGTACACCATGTCTATTTCACCCTAATGCGTCCTGTGACTAAGAATACAGCAGCATGATTATCTCTGTGCTTTGAACTTCCTATTCAAGTGAGGAAAAAGTTCTATCTGAGGATTATGGGCATTTGCCAAAATAGTTTCTCAATTATTGCAGTTTTAAAAACTACATTATTTGGTTTTGGTTTTATTTTTTGGTTTTATTTTTGAAATAGGCATATGACAACATCTGTACGTTTTTATCAATCATGGCCAAAAATTTAGTCAGAAATTCAGAAAGGCCTTGACTGTGTGAGTGATACACACATGTATACGTGTGTCCATGAGTATGTCTCAGAGGCCACGTACATGCATCATGTGATCAGCCACCTTCTCACCCTGGGTCCTTGGGAATTTCTGATAATTTAACTACTTCCTAGTGTAGCTGGGCTCTGCTCTGAGTTCTCATCAGAGTATGCTCCATGCAGGTCTTACCAAGGAAATCAAGGCAGTGCCCTACAGGGAGGCCCATCGATCCATCTCAAGCTTAAATTGAGATGAAGGAAAAAACCGAAGCAAAAACAAAAGCTTCTCTGTACTCAGTATAAGATCAACAAACTTATAAGCATCTCTTTTGATCTGTGGGGAAGAAAGGGTCCACAATGTGTCTAGCCATGAAAGTATTAAACAATGGAAACAATAAAATATCAATAATTCTAACTTTTAAGGAGGTTCTGTGCGTGGGCAAGCAGTCTTCCATTTGAATCTCACAATAAACTTCGGAGTTAGATATCTCGTATTAATCCTGCTCGCAATAAAGCAACAAGATTTATTTTAGATATAATTTAGTTTACCGTATACTATTTAAAATCATCAGGAAACTCTAAATAACATACCTATGTTACTGCCATATTATTTATGTATTTGAGAAGCTTGCAAACTGGTTGGCTTGCAATAGATTTGCAAGATGCACTCAAATCCCAGACTCAGAAGAGATTGCAAGGGTCTGAATCTCTGCGCTTAACAAGACTCTGAGTTTGATGCTAGATCCAGCTTGCCAAGGTGCCTCTGAGATGTTGAACAGCAAATCTCCCTCTGTGTATGCCATGACAGTAGTTGTTATTTCTTCTCTTTTCTTTATAGGAACCCATTTGTTGACTTAACACTGAATTAATAAACTCAAAAGCTCCTTGGTGTTCAGTTCTAGGATTCTAGGATATGTTACATGTAATGTACACAGTCATGATCTTATAAAAAAAAGAAAAAATTCTATCCCATAACCTATAACTTACAAATCAATGAAAGAATAATAAATATGTTACCTAAATGTTCATTTCATTCAATTCCAGCAAGCCTTTCAGAGTCTATTATGTGAAAGGAACCCTGCTATCTATGTCAGCCATAATAGTTAATCACATTAGTATGATTGTAGCACATAAATACATTATGTAAAATACACACTACCCAAAATTCTTAGCACAGAGTTGAAAGCATCTCTGTTTTAAATCAATTTTATCTTGTGTGCGAATGTTTTCCTTAGCTGACCGGGTTTAAATCAAATGGCCATTTATATTAATTGGCAGGCCTAATCCATGCTAATTAATATAAGACTTTAAACGTCAAAGTAGCATTTTAAATATAGGTTATATTTTTTTGCCTATCTGTATTCAGTCAGGAAAACAAATCAGCAATATTGAGAATGTGATTTCTTATTCAGTTTATATGTATGACTTAGGAAATAACAGAAAATGTGGTTTAGTTTTTATCTATCAGATTTATGCATTTTCTTACTCTTCCTAAAATGATAGAAATTTTATAATCATTCTCCCATTCTGCCTTTGCTAATATTGTTTCTCCAATTATAGAAGATTTTTCTCACACTTTTTGTATTACTTATCATCAAAGTTTCAATGTCCATTTAAATCTCCTCAAATCATATCATCCTTACATCATTTCTTCTTACTCAAACTAATTCAGCTAATATTTTCTGTACCTCTAATTATGAGTAAACATAAATTACTCCAAATTTCTTTTGTTTCATACATATATGTCTTTATTTCCAAAGTGTTTTAAATTTTTGAGGACAAGGGATTTTAACAAATCAATGTTCACTGTATTGTTATGTATTCAATAAATACTTGGCTGATTATTTTAAAGTGAGTATCTCTATGGATATGTAATCTATAGTACAGTTTTATGACTTCTGTGTTCTAACACTTCTAAATTCAAAGTGTTATTCCTTTGATTCACTTGGAGAAGTCCAAGTATAATTCGAAAAAAGGGGCCTCTAGCCATTGTGAATCCTTAAAACTTTTCACAGCTCCTACAAAATGTTTATATCCGTATATTTAATAACACAATTTGTAATCTGGGGAAAATGGGAAATACTTTAAAGCTGAAAACTTACTTCTAACCAAAGGCAATTTCTGTTAATTAGCCAAATTGTTAAGTTGCAAACTCTGTCCCCATCCTCTTTCCTCGCTTCTCAAGGCCACATTATTCAGAGATTTCAGGGCTGTCTGTTGTCCAGATGGGTCATAGAGCAGGATTCTTATTCCTAGATCCTCTCCCTTTCCAGCTTATAAGAATCACATTTCTTACTGTTTTGTGCCTATAATCATTGCCATACAACACAGGTAACACATCTCGTCCCTGTGTGGACATCCCAAACCCCACTTTGCGTCTTTGTTTCTTTACCTTCCACATTACCTAAAAATGTTCTCTCTTCTCTTTTTTTCTGGTCATCAAAATCCACCCTCAATGATAATCACACCTATGGAATATATGCATGGGAATTAATTTGCAGTGAACGGTTATGTTATAACAACTGGAATCTAAATTCCATTAATGAAAAAAATGACTCCATTATTGGTCTCCTATTATTACGTTCTATTAATGAAAGAATGGCTATCTGATGGTACAGTAATATTATTTTATACTGTGCAAGGGCTGAAAAGAATAATGTAGGTCTTCATATACACATATAGAAAGATGTGCTTCAAACCTTGTAAAGGGAATTTATGGATCAAATAATAACCAGTATGGTAGGATCCAAATTAGTAAGAAAAGTGGTTTTTGTGCTGTCAGTAGAAATAATAGGGCTGAAAACAGCAAGATAAATGTAAGAGTTAAAGATAGAGGGGTTTATAAATATTATGGGAAGGCACATAAAAAATGCTCAATTGTTTTTAATACTCGAATCCTGTTTTGAGAACATTAGTGGGCACTGAATCCCTTACAGCCCAAATTCAATAATGCGTTGGTCTGTTAGTGTTCCTAAGCATCTCACTGATGTCCCAGGGGTCTATTCTAATTTCTGAGACAAGCAGAGAATTTATATTATTTCATCCTTCTCTTGATGTTTTAGGTTTCATCTTACTCTGAGTTATTGCTGAAATTTGTAAGATTGTATCAACTGAAGCTTTAGAAAAGAGAATTTTGGCCATGTAATTACAGCAAACATGATCACCTCAATATAATATAATAACCTTTTAAAAGGATGAATATCCTTTATAAAATATCCTCAATATAAATGTAATTTTTATTTTATTTATTTTTTTTTATTACATCATAGTTGTGTACATTAATGCTATCATGGGGCACCATACACTGGATTTGTAGACCGTTTGACACATTTTCATCACACTGGTTAACATCGCCTTCCTGGCATTTTTTTAGTTATTGTGTTAAGATATTTATATTCTACATTTACTAAGTTTCACATGTACCCTTGTAAGATGCACCGCAGGTGTAATCCCACCAATCACCCTCCCTCTGCCAATCCTCCCACTCCTTCCCTCCCTCTCCCCCTTCCCCATATTCTTAGGTTGTAACTGGGTTATAGCTTTCATGTGAAAGCCATAAATTAGTTTCATAGTAGGGCTGAGTACATAGAATACTTTTTCTTCCATTCTTGAGATACTTTACTAAGAAAAATATGTTCCAGCTCCATCCATGTAAACGTGAAAGAGGTAAAGTCTCCATCTTTTTTTAAGGCTGCATAATATTCCATGGTATACATATAGCACAACTTATTAATCCATTTGTGGATCGATGGGCACTTAGGCTTTTTCCATGACTTAGCAATTATGAATTGGGCTGCAATAAACATTCTGGTACAAATATCTTTGACACAATGTGATTTTTGGTCTTCTAGGTATATACCTAACAGAGGAATTATAGAATTGAATGGCAGGTCTAGTTTTAGATCTCTAAGCATTCTCCAAACATCTTTCCAAAAGGAATGTATTAATTTGCATTCCCACCAGCAGTGTAGAAGTGTTCCCTTTTCTCCACATTCACTCCAACATCTCTGGGATTGGGATTTTGTGAAATGGGCTAATCTTACCGGAGTTAGATGATATCTCAAAGTACTTTTGATTTGCATTTCTCTGATGATTAAAGATGAGCATTTTCTCATATGTCTGTAGGCCGTGCACCTGTCTTCTTCAGAGAAGTTTCTCTTCGTGTCCCTTGCCCAGCCTGTGATGGGACATTTCTTGCTTATACGTTTGAGTTCTCTGTGGATTCTGGTTATTAAAACTTTGTCAGAGACATAACCTGCAAACATCTTCTGCCATTCTGAGGGCTGTTTGCTTGCTTTACTTACTGTGTTCATGGCTGTGCAGAAGCTTTTTAGTTTGATCAGGTCCCAGTAGTGTATTTTTGAAGCTGCTTCAATTGCCCGGGGGGTCCTCCTCATAAAATACTTGCCCAGACCGATTTCTTTAAAGGTTTTCTCTGAACTCTCTTCCAGTATTTTTATAGTTTCATGTCTTAAGTTTAAATCGTTAATCCATTGAGAGTCTATCTTAGTTAATGGTGAAAGGTGTGGGTCCAGTTTCAGTCTTCTACAGGTTGCCACCCAGTTCACCCAGCACCATTTGTTAAATAGGAAATTTTTCCCCACTGGATGATTTTAATTGGCTTGTCAAAGATCAAATAACAGTAAGTAGCTGGATTCATCTCTTGGTTCTCTATTCTGTTCCATACATCGACCTCTCTGTTTTTTACCAGTCCCATGCTGTCTTGATCACTATCGATTTATAGTATAGTCTGAGGTCTGGTAGCGTGATTCCTCCTGCTTTGTTTTTATTTCTGAGTAATGTCTTGGCTATTCGAGGTTTTTTCTGATTCCATATAAAATGATCTTTAAAGTATGACAGCGGAGTTTTAATAGGGATTCCATTAAAATTGTACATAGCTTTGGGTAGTATGGACATTTTAAAAATGTTGATTCTTCCCAGCCATGAGCATGGTATGTTTTTCCATTTGTTAAAATTTTCAGCTATTTCTTTTCTTAGAGTTTCATAGTTCTCTTCATAGAGATCTTTCATGTCCTTTGTTAGATAAACTCCCAAATATTTCATCTTCTTTGGCACTACTGTGAATGGAATAGAGTCCTTCACTGTTTTTTCAGCTTGATCATCGTTGGTATATATAAAGGCTACAGATTTATGAATGTTGATTTTGTAACCTGAGATGCTGCTATATTCCTTGATCACTTCTAAGAGTTTTGTAGTAGAATCCCTGGTGTTTTCCAGACATAAAATCATACCATGTGTGAAGAGCGAAAGTTTGATCTCTTCTGATCCTATATGGATACCATTGATCACCTTTTTTCCCTAATTGTGATGGCTAAAACTTCCATTACAATGTTAAAGAGCAGTGGAGACAATGAGAAGCCTTGTCTGGTTCCTGATCTGCGTGGAAATGATTTCAATTTAACTCAATACAATTGGCTCTGGGTTTGCTGTAGATAGCCTCTATCAGCTTAAGAAATGTCCCTTCTATACCAATTTTCTTAAGTGTTCTGACCATGAAGTGATGCTGGATATTATCAAAATATTTTTCTGCATCAACTGAGAGAATCATATGGTCTTGTTTTTTTAATTTGTTCATGTACTTAATTATACTTATGGGTTTACATATATTGAAACAGCCTTAAGACCCTGGGATAAAACCGACTTGGTCATGATGTACAATTTGTTTGATGTGTTGCTGCATTCTGTTTGTTAGGATCTTGTTGAATATTTTTGCATCTATATTCATTAGTGATATTGGTCTATAATTTTATTTCTTATTAAGTCATTTCTTGGTTTGGGGATCAGGGTGATGTTTGCTTCTTAGAACATGTTGAGTAGTCTTCCTTCTTTTTCTATATTTTGAAACAGGTTGAGTAATATAGGTACCAGTTTCTCTATAAAGGTTTGGTAGAATTCTGACGTGAAGCCACCTGGTCCCGGGTTTTTCTTTTTAGAAAGATTTCATATGGTTGATGCTATTTCAGAACTTGATATTGGCCTGTTCAACATTTCCACTTGATTCTGGCTAAGTCTCGGAAGGTGATATGCTTCCAAGTATTGGTCAATTTCCTTCAGATTTTCATATTTCTGAGAATAAATTTTCTTGTAATATTCATTAAGGATTTTTTTAATTTCTGAGGAGTCTGTTGTTATTTCGTCTTTGTCATTTCTGATTGATGAGATTAGAGATTTTACTCTTTTTTTCCTGATTAGGTTAGCCAAAGGTTTATCTATTTTTTTGACCATTTCAATAAAACTTTTTGATTTATTGATCTGTTGTATAATTCTTTTGTTTTCAATTACATTTAATTCTGCTCTAATTTTGGATATTTCTTTCTTCTACTGGGTTTGGGGTTGGAACATTCTTCCTTTTGCAGTTGCTTGAGATGTCCCATTAAGTTGTTAACTTCCTCTCTCTCTGTTCTCTTGAAGAAGCCTTCCAATGCTATAAATTTCCCTCTTATGACTGCCTTTGTGGTATCACAGAGGTTCTGATAATTCATGTTTTCATTGTCATTTTTTTCCAAAAATTTGGCAATTTCCTTCTTAATCTCATCTCTTACCCAGCTATCATTCAGCATAAGGTTATTTAACTTCCATGGTTTTGTGTAAGTATGCAGATTCCCATTGTTACGGAGTTCAACTTTTATTCCATGGTGGTAAGAGAAGATGCAAGGAATAATTTCTATTCCTTTAAATTTACTGAGGTTAGACTTGTGACCAAAGATGTGATTCATTTTGGAGTAAGTTCCGTGGGCTGATGAGAAGTATGTTTATTCAGTTTTGTTGGGATGAAATGTTCTGTAGATGTCTGCTAAATCCAAATGTTGGATGGTTAGGTTTAAATCTAAAATGTCTTTGCTCAGTTTGTTATTGGAGGATCTATCCAACACTGCCAAAGGAGTGTTGAAATCTCTGACTATTATGGAGGTGGAGGAAATCAAGTTGCTCATGTCTGTTAGAGTTTTTCTTATAAATTGTGGTGCATGCTGGTTGGGTGCATAAATATTAATAATTGAAATCTCATCATATTGAGTATTACCCTTAACAAATATGAAGTGGCCATTATTGTCCTTCCTTACTTTTGTTGGTTTAAAGCCTATTGTGTCTGCAAATAGAATTGCAACACCTGCTTTTTTCTGATTGCCATTTGCCTGAAGAAATGGATGACCATCCTTTCACCATGAGTCTATATTTATCTTTTAAGGTAAGATGTGATTCTTGTATGTAGCAAGTATCTGGCCTAAGTTTCTGTATCCAGTCAGCCAACCTGTGACTCTTTAGAGGACAGTTTAAGCCATTCACATTAATTGAGAATATTGCTAAGTCTGGTAAAATTTGGGGTATTGAGCTTTTCGAAAGTCCAGTGGACATTTTTAATCCTTTCACCACCGTGGAAGTTGGAGTTTGATCAAAAGTTTCTGAGTGGGTTTACTTTTGTGGTAGAGGATTGGGCTGGTCATTATGGAGGATAGGTCTGAGAATATCCTGAAGAGCTGATCTGGTTATAGCAAATTTCTTCAACATATGAATATCATTAAAGTATTTAATTTCTCCATCATAAATGAAACTCAGTTCAGCTGGATACAAGATCCAGGGTTTAAAGTTGTTTTGTTTTAGGAGATTAAAAGTCGATGACCACACTCTTCTGGCTTGAAAAGTTTCAGCAGAGACATCTGCAGTCATTCTAGTATTCTTCCCTTTGTAGGTAATGGATTTCTTACATCTGGCTGCTTTCAGAATTTTCTTCTTCATATTAACTTTAGTGAAGTTAATTATGATACGCCTAGGGGATGTCTTATTTGGGTTGTGTTGTGCTGAGGTTTTGAAACTGTCTGCTATCTGAATTTCAGAATCTCTAGGGATGTCTGGAAAATTCACTTTCATATTTCATGGAAAGGTCTCTGTTCCCCGTGAAGCCACTTCATCAATTTCAGGGATTTCAATGAGGTGAACGTTAGCCTTCTTCGAATTATCCCAGTGCTCTCTGAGAGAATGATCCATTTTTGCTCTCCATTTCTCTTCCTCTTGAGCATTTGGGAGCATTCAAAAACTTTGTCTTAAATGACAGAAATCTTTTCTTCTGTTTGCTCCTTTCTGTTACTGAGGGATTCTACTGTATTTTTCAGGTCTTTGAGGGCTGCAAATTCTTGCTTCAGTGCCTCAATATCTTTCATGGTTTTGTCTTTAAATTCATTAAATTCTTGAGACAACTTTTGAATTTCTCCTCGAATTTCTAATTCCAACTTTTGAATTGCTCCTCGAATTTCTAATTCCAAATTTTCCTCCATTCTATTAACCTTGTTTGCAATCCACATTCTGAATTCAAGTTCTGACATCTCGCCCAGCTGTTTATGAATGTGATCTTCAGTTACATCTGCCATATTTGTCCTTGGGGAGTTGATCTATTCTCGTTATTCATGTTACCAGAGTTTTTCCGCTGATTCTGCCCCATGATTATTTTAGACTGTTTGACTTTTCCCCTGGAGCTTTGTCGAGGACCCGTATGGTGCTACGACCTGAGAAACTAGGGACCTGTTTTGTGTGGTGGAACTAAGTGGCTCTGTCTTATTTTCAGCTGGTCTCTGTCCAATCCTAATGAAACAATTACTCTGGGTTGAAGTCTCACCTGTGGAGAAATACCAGCAATTAAGTCACCCTGCCCCCCCCAACAGGTAACAATTGGAAAAGAAAAATCAAACCTTCCTACAACCACACACCCAGGGCACCACTTGGCTAGTCCTTGAGCAATTGGCTCCATTCAAAAGGTCCAAATCAATTGTTTCAGTCAGCACCTGTCTTGGATGGGAGAGTTTGAAAGGTCTCTGGCAACTAGATCACAGGGGTCTGCTGACAACTCAAATACGACTTGCTCCGGTACTCTGGGAAGTCAGGAGGACCCACCTAGCAAATAGATTAGTCTGGGAAGGTTGATGCCTCCTTCCCCATCTTGTACCTCTGTCACACCCAGTCACCGATAACCCCACAGGGCTTTGACCCAGTTGCCTCCAATGAGCAGATACTCCAGGGGTTTGCACCTGCCTGAATCACCAGGAAATCTATGTCTGTTCAGCCAGGCTGCTGCTCTCTGCCTCTATCGAGCAGGGGGAGATGAGCCCTGACAACCTCAGTTGTTTGATGGAGGCTGGGAGATGTTCACTCAGTTCCAGCCCTGCCCCTGATTGATATTACTGACAGAACAGAACAACTTTGCGGGAATTTGTTTCTGTCCCTGCTAAATTCCACTGCAGAAGAGAAACTGTTTTGAGTTCCCAGAACCTGTGCCTTAGGCCCTGTCTTTGTTCCTCCAGGTTTGTATTCGCAGCACGGTCAGGTGTCAGTTCTAGCCTCCTGCCTTCCTTTGTCTATAGGCTGATGATCCCTTGAGGGCTGGGTGTGTCTTAGGCTCAGTAAAGCAGTCCTCTGGGTCAGCCCCACCCTGGGAATCTTCCGGCTCTGCATGTCCATTTTCTAGTCCCCACGCTCCACCCAGGCCAGTACCGCTTCAGGCAAACCCTTTATTCACAGGGCCTGCATTTCCGTCCCAGATCTGTTCCATGGTGGTTGCCACCTGAGAGGAGGCCAGCCTCCTCTGGTTGCCCAGAGAGACAGGGGGTGTGACCTGTCTCCAGGGGTGAGCCCTATTGTTGCCAAAAACAGCTGCCACTCTGCGCCTCGGGGCACAGCCACTCCAGCAGGTTCCCTCTCAGCTGACGGTCCTCTTCTCATTCCTGTGCTGCAGAATTGGCACTGACCAGCTGCAGTCCAGGCCCTGTCCACACCCCTCGAGAAATCACCCAAGAATCTGGACTCCTGGGGGACAGGCCTCCAAACCTCAGAGTGAGAGTGGAGGGGAGTGCTCGGAGCTCAGAGTTGCAGGTAGAGAATATATACAGTTTTATACAGTTTTATGCCTAGCAGGAGAATGCCGTGGCACCCTAGTAGGGGAGGTAGGTCCAGTTTTTAGAGGGTCTCTCCCATGGAGTGTAGTGGGAGGACCTTTGAACCCTGCTCGTTTGTTTGTGGGGCACTCTGAGCTGTTCTCATGGGGGAGGGGACTCCCGTATGCTTGGTGATGGATTTTGTACCTTTTGTTTGTATCCTTGGGGTTGTAGCTCTCCTCAGCGGGGTTGATGTGCGTTCTTCAACCTTCTCTCTTGGTGCAGCTCTCATCCACCAGGTTACTTGCTAAATTTTGTCGTTTAACTCTCCTTCTGGACAGGAGCCTCTGTGGAAAGCTGGCTTCAGTCAGCCATCTTTTCTCTGCCCCCCATATATGTAATTATTCTCTCATTAAAATTATAGAATGTGACTATTTAAGTTAACCTCTCTTTTTTCTTCTCTTTCTCTTTCCTTCTCTCTTCCTTGTAGAGTTGCCTATTAAATTAAAATTTGCATGACAAGAGTAATACCTTAGTAAGTCCTCAATTCAATGATTCTTACTGATAAACAATATGACACGAACAAAACAGAATCTCTGTTCCCAAAGGTGATATAACGTGTACAGTGTTACAGTAAATCTGCAGAGAAACATGGTGGGGGTGCCTTTCACTCGGCCATGCAGGAATAAACAGGCCTTATGAGCTCTTTCTGATAGGGCAGCCTACAGAAAACTGCATTTAGGATGGTAGAAAATCGAAAGGAAAATGCAGTGAAAACAGTGAACAACCCACTCAGAGAACAGCCTGTGGGAAATACTCCAATAGCTGACCTTCCCTTCCACATGACTCTGGGGCTCCATCTGATCTCCATGCAGGGCTGAACACGTGCAGGGCGGGGAGAGGAAAGAGAAGTTGCAGGCCAGGCTGGCTCCACTGGCAATCATTTTATTTTACATCACACAGGGACCCAATGGCAGCAAAACACATGGTAGAAAAAAATTTTTACGGTGGCCTTCCTAATCCCCTTGGAAAACTCAGAGTTAAGGATGAGGGTCTTAGATTTATTTGCAATCTTTCAAAAAGTTTTACAGGTACTGAAACTGGAATCCTGTAGCATAGGTCAATTTTTTAACCAAAATTATTTCAACTCAATGTAGTACAATAAATGTCATTGCATACAAAAAAAAAAAAACATTTAAAATTGAGAACTCAGTCATTCCTAATTAATCCATCTGGCTATTATGAAATGCTCCACAATAGAAACTTTCTGGATTGGCAGTAAATAGCCTTTCCTGCCATAAAAGTTGTAGGTCACAGATTTAGCCAAAAAGACAAATAACAAGGAAATTGGGAAGAAATTTAAAAAATAAAAAAGCAAAACCATAAGGAAACAAAATTGACTGAGGGAAATAATGTCCTATAAAGACAATTTTTCAGACAAAGACAACAGAATTGTGTTTAGCACACAGAGTGTCCCAGGCATCAGGGCATGCTCACCAGTTGTGCAACCATGAGCAAGCTCTTCAGCAACAGAACTTCAGTGTCAGGTGGGCTAAGTGGGCCCTGGGGGGATGACATAGCAAGATGACAGTTGAGAAGCCCCAGTGACATGATGGACCAGGAGTGGGGCTCAAGGGACTTTGGGGAGAGAGTCACTGGGTGAGGCCATTGCTGAACACCCTCTTCCCAGGGATGTGGCAGACAGCGCTCATCCCTCTGTCCTGCGTGGGGCAGGACTAGATGAGCTAAGAATCAAGGAAACCTAGCTGCTAGAGCAAAAGAAAATCCTTCACGGACGTTAGCAGTCAGGACTAATGAGCCACTGACGTGGCTTTGCTTGGAAAGGGGCTAGGATCTTCTTCTTCTTCTTCTTATCATTATTATTATTATTATTTTTATTATTATTGTTATGTCTTTAATTTGCATGTACATTAAATGTAGAGAAACCTCAGGTGGTAGCTTTGTGAAGCCTGCACCAGTCCCCCTACTCCTTAGCTCCAGTGGACCTGCATATAGTGACAACTGTTTTTCAAAACGAGTCTGCGGTCTGGTTTGAAGCGAAGGTGGCAGGAATAATGTTACATCCATGGACCGACGGAGAGCAGTGCACTTTGGCCCACTTTTTTATTTAACTTCCACCGAAGCATCTCTATTTCAGCGCTGACAGCTCCATTTCCATGGGCTCTGACTGTGAGTGCAGAGCACCTGAAATTGCTGTGGATCAACACCTCACTGCTCTTGCGAGGAAAACAGCCGCTCAGGCAGGGGACCTCACCAGAGAAGGGCAAGGAAGGGGTACGGATTTTCTGAGAATCCCTTACTCCCTGCTTTCTTTTAAAAGCAAACTTGATTCCCTCCTCCCAGATTGCCTTAAAATGTTTTGAAATTCAGATGTGCTGAATTTGAAGACACAAACATGTGCTCACTCCCAGTCCTGGCTGGCCACCTGTTGTAGCTGTCTCCCTGTCAAGGTCTCACCCAGGAATTGCTTCTCTTTCCTCACAGCTTGAGCCAGTGGAGATGGACTTGTCAGGAATGGAAATGGAGTTTCCTGAGACGCATGAAAGCAAATGCTGGACGAGACTGATCTTACTCCTCTGCAGAGAGCAGCAGCATTCTCTTCCCAGCTGCATAAATTGGAGTTGGGGCACTATGTCCACACAACTGTCTCTCTCTCATATTCTAGCATGGCCTTGAAAGTGTATTTCTAGAATCATTTATAAAAGAAAGAGATTCTGTAGGACTTAAGAAAGTTATCACTCCATTTTTGGAGAAATGCAAATGATATAGGGACTGGGGTACATTTTGCCTTTTGTCTTCTTTGCAGGAAAAACCCACACCCTGCCCAAGTGGTCTCATGGAATCAGTATGTGCCTGCTCTTTCCATGTCTCAAAAAAACAACTCAACCTCCACCCCAGTCAGTAGAAGAAAATTCTAGGGTATATTTTGCAGAAGAACAATAAGGCAGTTTTTAAAGAAACACTGGTAGCCAGCCAGGCAGGTCTGCTCCTCCCAGGGCAGGTGCTCAGCACAGCTGAGCGTTTCTGCACACCACGCTCACCTGTGCCGTGGAGCCTCTTCACAAAGCAGTGACAACAGCTGTATTTATGAAACCTTCCGAAATTCTTCTTCAAGGACTCTGAATGCATCAACTCAGAGAACCCTTAAAATAGTCTGCAGAGGGAGATCTTTTTAATATTCCTAGTTTATAGACCAAAGGATCATGTGAGTATCCTATAAGTCTCAGGACTAAGCAGCAGACAGGGCAGCCTGGGCCTGGAGCCCACACTCTCTGCTCCAAACTGCATTGAGTAAGGAGATGTCAGTGGCCTGGGTAAAGTCATCAGCAACAGAAGGTGAGTGTTCAGACTGCCGGCTTGAGGTCCAACTTGTGGTTTAACAAATTGCAGCATTACTGCTCTTGATCTTTTAAAGCTCAGCACTTAGCATAATAGCTGGTCAATACTGAGTGTTGCATGAATTGATATGAAAATAGGCCTCTATGACAGCACAGCAGATGGAGAGCTGCAACTAACAGGCACCCAGGAGGACACGAGCCAACTCGGGACCAGCCTAGGACATTCCCGGACCCGAACAGAGGATCTTGACCTATCGGTAGAGTGATCTAAACTCAGATAAAATAGTATAACCACCTCAACTTTTACTGACTTCATATTAGGGTTCATAAATACAAATATAACTAGCTAATATTTCAGTTGACCTAAAATACTCACCTATGCATGTGCACACACAACACAGCATTCTGCTTGCTCCGTCAGTATTGAGAAGTGGTACACCTGTCCACTATAGATAGATATGTCTATCTGTATCATACACACATCTGTACATGTTCCTGTCATCAATCACCTGTTGTCTGTTTCTCAATTTATCCGTGTATCTTTCTGGGGAATCTGCAGTTGTGGGTACATTATTAACAGATGCTAAGTCTTCACTGTACCCTGTGGAGCATAGGGGTGCTCTATCTGAATACTATGAAAAGTATATAATAGGGAGAGATATTTCAGAAGAGCTCTTAATACTTCTGAAGATTAAGATACTGGCCTTTCTGATTTGGGGTTGGATGATTGCAAGGGGATGTATTTGTTCCTTAAAAAAAAGCATGTTCTGTAAATATATGACAAATGATAAAAGACCCCCAGCAATTGGTAAGTCTTCTTTTCAAGTTATTCAATGTGTTTATTTTACATTATTGCAGCACAAAATAATGTTTTACTCTTTGGTACAGCTTATGAACTGTAAGCCAAAATGACAAACTTAAAATATGTCCAAAGGTTACTTACAAATAAATGCTTCCATAAATACCAGAAATTAGCAACTAAAAGTCAACTATAAATTACTAGATTCATCTGAAAGTGGAAAGACTACTGTCGTTGGATTGTTGAGAGGTGATTGGAAATTGGATGACAGTTGTCCATGCGTCCCAGTTTTCACTCACATCCAATGAGGGTTACACTCTTGACCTCCACTTCCCAGAAAAGTAAAGAGCTTAGTTAAAGTCTGAGAAGAATTTGTGTTATCTCCCCTTAGAGAAAGGTGACAAATAGTGTGTTATTCTTCAGGTGTTCTCATTTCAATCATAAATGAGAATTTATTTTTTTTACCTAAAGTATAACTTCTACTAATAATGACTGAATAAGGATGATTCAAAAACAACACTACTGATCTTTTTTACTTTCTATCAAGATGTTTTCTTTTCTCTTAACTCTTACCCTGTAGAAATGTTATAGGCAACACTGTTTTCTTTCTGCACAGAGAAAACAAATATTGAAGCATGATTTGAAAATAATATTAGAAAGAGCCGTGATACAGCATGGCACTGAAAGTTGAGCACTAATAAGCTCTAGCACTGATGTCGAGGCTAACACCCTGTGACTCTGGGGCTTTGTTCTTCAGTTAAGTCAGGGCAAGTACTCTCTCACTTTAGCATCAGGATCACCTGTGGGGCCTGTCAAAACAGACTTCCTGATTCAGCAGGTCCAGGGAAAGGCCTGAGAATCTGAATTTCTAACACGTTCCAGGCGCAGCTGATGCCCCTTGCTGATGATTGTGAGTTTAAGACTCTTAGCAAGTTCATTGGTTTTCAAACAAGAGTGCATTTGATTTACCCATAGAAAGATGCTCCTGCTGTGAGGCGCCCAAAGCACAAAAGAGGTGACAGCACAGGTGAAGCCTTAAAGGGCAGACCCAGAGTCAGATCAGCTCACTGAGCTCACTGCCACTCACCACCCTGCCAGCCTGGGGGAAGTTTCTAGATGCTCCACATCTCTTTGTTCTCCTTTATAAAATGCAGATAATAGTACCTTTCCCAATGAGACTTGTATACGGGTTAAGTTCGTTAAAATCTGGAAAGTGCCTAGAATAGCACCTGCTATATTTTCATTGTTATGGACGATTTCTTTCTCCCCCAATATATGACTAAGAAACTGTTAAGTAAGAGGTTTTAGCTCAGTATGAGTATGAGTATTAGTATTTTCTTAAAATAGGATATTTTCTTTCAAAGAGTAACTATTCAAATGTAGATGGGCAGTCTCAGGCCAGGGTACTCTAGATGCTGTCCATGACTGGATGAACAGGTGACATGACATTTCAAATAACCCAGAGAGGCAGACCCTCAGGTAAGTGCTTAAGGTTTTTTTGTTTTTGTTTTTTTTAATCGTTAACTAACCTGGTGCTTTCTGCCATCTGCTCCCACCCTTCCGATACCTATTGCCCACAAATCCAAGTAAGTCTTCTGCAGACAAAGAAGTCTGGCACAGCACACAGCTGGTGCACACACTGACTGATTCTAAGACTGTAGAGAGAAAAGCACTTCCGGGAAACTTCACTGCTGTTTATAAGCTTCTCACATTTATACCTTCTATTTACCTTTCAACGTGTAAACAACATGAGGAACAAACACAAACAATATCAGTAGTGATGATTTTAAAATAAAGGCTTATTGTTCAATAAGTTCTATCCTTGTGGATAGATGTACACCATTCTGTCAGAATCGGACAGAATTAAACTATGTACCTCCTAGTGAGGTTCCTAAAATGGGCAAGAAAGAGGAATGAGTGTGAAAAGAAATTGCTGAAAATACGAACACAAATTTGAAGCCTAATCCCGTGTTCCCCACCCCCTTGGGTAATGGTATAACAGTCACTATTGAAGTTTAAATTTTTAAGGCCATTTTTCCTTTTGGAAACTAGAAAACCAAGTAAATTAAAATTAGCTTTAATAACTACAAAAATAAATAATAAATATATACTTACATTTTCCTCTATAAAATTAGATTTTTTTAAGTCCCACTCTTCACAAAGGTATAAAAAAGGGGAAACCCTTACACACTAACAGTAGAAATGAAAATACAAGACTCATTTGACAATTTCTTAAGAAATCTCATAAGCTGGAAGTTTTACCTTTGGGAATTTATTTAAGAGAATAATAATGCATGTGTGTAAAACAATGTGTTAGGTGACGAAATTTTAGGTACTGTTGAAAATTAAATGTCTAATAATAAAATTTTGATTAAAAATTATGATATATGTAGAATTCTATTCTTGATTCAAATAGTAAATTAAATTATTACATTATTTAAAATTATACTAAACAATGTATTGAATTGACAATTGTCATGTGATATTTTTAAGGGGAAAAGAAATTTGTATAAAAATCTATAGCCAAATGCATATAGTCACAATATATAAATGTAAAGGAACAGGTGTATAGAAATTTTGACAAAGTTATTCTCGGCACTGTAGACATTTGGGAACTTTTCATGTCTTTTTGCTTATTCACATTTTCTAAAAGAAACATAAATTTTACAATAAGGAATAAGGAGCATGTAGTTCCCTTTGCTTCACGGGGCAAGGAAGAGTTTGTGTACGTACATCCAACAACTTTCTTTTTTCTTTTTTTTCTTTTTTTTTATTAAATCATAACTGTATACATTGATATGATCATGGGGCATCATACATTCGCTTCATAGACCATTTGACACTTTCATGCTACATTTGTCTAATTCCTGCCAATGATTTCAACAGAGACAGGAAAAAAACAAGCAAAGGTAACACTGGATTATTAATGCATTTCCGTTTTCCCTAAGTTCTTCTCAGGGTATTGTTTTTTCTAAATTGGCTGAATTGGTGCCTTCTTCATTTTTGTGTCTGGGAAGACTCTGAGCATCGGAAGGTTTGCCATCAGGATGATTTCAGGGGGGTCTTGGAACACGTTTGCAGGAGTCTTTGATTCAACCAATGTTGATAGACTTTCCATCAAAAGTTTCCATAATTTCTTAGCCCCTTTTCATCTAAGAACAGAAAATTCCCAGGCCACACATGTGCACTGACATGGGACAGTGATAAGACCATCCTCCAATGGCAGCTCTTCATTTTCTAGCCTAGATGAGTCCCAAGTCCCATGTTTGACAACTTAAGAAGCAGATGTGGCTGTCACCATTGGGTGTAGGAGTGTTAAAGTCTAGCCAACAGCAACCACATGTGTTGCAGTAAAGTAACAATGGTCCCTTCCTCCAAAGGAATTCTTCAACCCATGACAGGGGACTTAAAAATTGTAAAGCATCCAGAACGTGCCCAAGAGGGAGAAGGGTCAAGTGTTAATGACCACCACTATTCCAACTACCTACTCTTCAAAGCTCAGGTTCACAATTAGGTACCGATTTATCTAAATCTAAACCAGGCACCATTTTGAGCAGCCTATCAAATGCGTCACACTGGTACTCACCTGACCTGTTCAGGACTGAGCATGAACCTCGCCACTGCATGGTTCCGGTCCTGCCGTGTGTGATTTTGGAGCACATAACATTTACATAATTAGATGTTGTAACTTGGTGCTATTTCTGCCATCTGTAGATAAAACAGGAAAGTGGTGATTATATCACAACACATGATGTAAATGATAATTCTGAAATTGTAGAAATAACTGCACAGAAGTCAGACAATAGAAATAAGAGAAAAATCTGTCTTCCACCCTCTAAGATACATCATACACACGTTTATTATATGTGTAGATGTATGTATATGGAAAGCATTTTTATAAAGAAATATAAATTATTCTTATAAATAAGTTCAGTACTTGAGTTTGAGACATTTTTATTAGATAGTATAGCTTTATGATATATGCAAATGCTTGCATATGTGTATATATGTATATATAAATTAATGCATCCAACTAAAGTGTTAAACTTAATCATTAAAAATGAAGTTATTCCGGGTGGCGATTGTGGCTCAAAGGAATAGGGTCCCAGCCCCATATCCGGAGGTAGTGGGTTCAAACCCAGTCCTGGCCAAAAACTACAAAAAAAAAAAGAAGAAGAAGTTATTCCCTAAGTTATAACAAAGAAATGTTAAATGCCTGAGATAATGGACACCCCAATTATCCTGATTTAACTCACATTATATGCCTGTATCAAAACATCACGTGTACCCTATAAAGATATACAATTATTATATACCCATAATAATTTTAAAAAGAAAGCCATAAACTACTCAAGAGAGCCATGGACTACTTCCTCCCTTTTGTCCATTTATCATGTATGAGATTCATATATCTCAAATTTGTTTCTTAAACTAAAGAATAAATATGTTGTCATTTGATAAAAAATACTCCTTGGAGTAGTGCTAGAATACTTAGTGCTAGAATATTGATCTACCAGTTTTTATCACCTTACCATTCAATTAACTCATAAACATTGTCACCATGAAAGCAGTGAACACATGCGGGGCGTAAGATGAGGGTGACTAGATTCTGTTGGAGGAAATGAATGGACATGTCCCCCATAAAGCTCCGCCTCCGTGGTGGGTGCGAGGTGCAGAGACACCATGGAGACCCGAGGGCGCGTTCCCAGTCAAGGTCAGCGCAGCTTCCACGGGGACGGCTGAAGGGCAGCGCAGAGGACCCCGCTCAGTTCCGCCAAGATGCTAACTGAGGCTCGTTTTGAAGGTGGCTATTGCCCTCATAACCTGTCTTTCAGAATTTTGTCAATACAGTTTCCTGGAATAAGGAATGCTGCTTTGATACTTCTAAAGGGAGTGTGGCAAATAAATAATAATCCAGGATTGTGTTGCTGAGGCTGAGAGGAAAAGTGGACATTGAAGGCTTTGTAAGCAAGAACTGCGGTCAAGGGCGGCGCCTGTGGCTCAAGGAGTAGGGGGCCGGTCCCATATGCCGGAGGTGGCGCGTTCAAACCCAGCCCAGGCCAAAAACCACAACAACAACAACAAAAAAGAACTGCAGTCAAGGAAGACACTGCACCTTCAGGGCCCAAGGGGAGGGAGTCCTGCGCTGCACAGCAGGCTCCACACCTGGAAAACTAAGGCCAGTGGCCTCTCCTGTGCTCTCCATCCCTGACCTAACAGGGGGCAGATCCCCGTGCACCGAGCCCCTTCACCTCCCCATCCTCCATCCCTGACCTAACAGGGGGCAGATCCCCGTGCACCGAGCCCCTTCACCTCCCCATCCTCCATCCCTGACCTAACAGGGGGCAGATCCCCGTGCACCGAGCCCCTTCACCTCCCCATCCTCCATCCCTGACCTAACAGGGGGCAGATCCCCGTGCACCGAGCCCCTTCACCTCCCCATCCTCCATCCCTGACCTAACAGGGGGCAGATCCCCGTGCACCGAGCCCCTTCACCTCCCCATCCTCCATCCCTGACCTAACAGGGGGCAGATCCCCGTGCACCGAGCCCCTTCACCTCCCCATCCTCCATCCCTGACCTAACAGGGGGCAGATCCCCGTGCACCGAGCCCCTTCACCTCCCCATCGTCCATCCCTGACCTAACAGGGGATAGATCCCCCTGCACTGAGCCCCTTCACCTCCCCATCCTCCATCCCTGACCTCGCAGGGTCATGCTCATTGCTCACTGCTGCCCAACCCACGCACTCCTTTGACCTAGCGTAATGGCTGTGAGCATTCACAATGCCTCAGACCATAACTGTGAATGTGACTTCTGCCTACATCTCTTCTTTGTCCATTTAGGAAACTATCCCCCAAAGCACATCCATATTCACAAGCAACATCACTTACTGGGCTCTACATAGTGGGTCATGGAATTGTCCTCTCCATGATGAAATCCCTGGGAACCAGATCATTTCTCATTTTAATAGACAACAGCCCAAATCCATGCTGTGAACCATCTCTTGAAAGGGAAATGTTCATCCCTTTTATCAGGGAGAAGGCTGGTCACTAGGAGCCACGTGCCACAGACAGATGTTCAGTGGGACAGCATAGCCGGTGCCAGGAGCTGCGGCTGCCACTTCAGCTTGGTGGCTGGCAGACCCTGCAGGTGAGCAGGAACTTTTAACCAGAAAGTATTCCGAGGCATGGAGGAAGGTGTAAAGGAGAAATCTAAAGCTTGGGCAAAACTAAAGGTTTGTATTCCACTTAGAAGTTTCAAGGTCTTTGTTTTTCCTGAGAGAAATGTCTGTCAATTCTCCCAACGGAAAACTAGTTTCCAGATTGCTCTTTCACGAATCTTCCAGCATTATTCTGACTTCAGACGCATTGTGGTGAGTATTTTTTAAAGCCTCCCAAGGAAATGCACAATCCATTTTATTTTTAATTTGCTCACAGGTATGTTCATAATAATGCTTTTAGGAAGATCTGATTTGCTACAGTGAAGAGACAGGGCTTTGCAAGGAAATGAAATTGAAGGCCATGTGAACAATGACATTTCAAAAATACAAAGGAGACATTACCTTAGTCATCAACAAAAGACTTTGCAATGCAGCCCTTCCAACCTTGAAGAGACAGACTCAGATTTTTCTACAGCAACAATTTGCAGGATACAGACAGTAGTCTCGGTTATGATGCTCCAACCGCAGTACAGCCCTTTCCCCAACTTGGGGGCTCTCCTGTGCACTCTCTTTCCTAAAAATTCAATCCTGTAATCCCCCTACTGGGCATATACCCAGAAGACCAAAAATCACACCATAACAAAGATATTTGTATCAGAATATTTATTGCAGCCCTATTCATAATTGCTAAGTCATGGAAAAAGCCCAAGTGCCCATAGATCCACGAATGGATTAATAAATTGTGGTATATGTACACCATGGAATATTATGCAGCCTTAAAGAAAGATGGAGACTTTACCTCTTTCATGTTTACATGGATGGAGCTGGAACATATTCTTCTTAGTAAAGTGTCTCAAGAATGGAAGAAAAAGTACCCAATGTACTCACCCTTATTATGAAACTAATGTAGGACCTACACATGAAAGCTATAACCCAGTTACAACCTAAGAATAGGGAGAAAGGGGAAAGGGAGGGGAGGGAGGGGGGAAGGAGGGGGAAGGAAGGGGATTAATGGGATTACACCTGCGGTGCAGCTTACAAGGATGTATGTGAATCCTAGTAAATGTGGAATGTAAAGGTCTTAGCAAAGTAACTAAGAAAATGCTACAAAAGCTATGTTAACTAGTGTGATGAAAATGTGTCAAATGATCTATGAACCAAGTGTATGGTGCCCCACGATCATACTAATGTATACAGCTATGGTTTAATAAAAATAAATAAATTAAAAAAAAATTCACAGTATCAAGCCATATGACTCTCCAGGGTACAGTGTTTGCATCCTTCATTTTTTATAGCAAGAATCATTGAACCTTGCTTATAAAACAATACTGTTTGAATGTAAAGTTTGTAAACTTTTATTTATTTTTTTCTATTTATTTATTTATTATTAAATCATAGCTGTGTACATTAATGAAATCATGGGGCACCATACACTGGTTGTATATACCATTTGACATATTTGCATCACACTGGTTAACATAGCCTTCCTGGCATTTTCTTAGTTAGTGTGTTAAGACATTTATATTCTACATTTAGTAAGTTTCACATGTACCCTTGTAAGATGCACCGTAGGTGTAATCCCACCAACCACCCTCCCTCCGCCCATCCTCCCCCTCTCCTCCCCCTCTCCCTTCCCCATTATAGACTTTCCACTTTAAGTCCACAGGATACCAGAAGTATGCTGGAATACTGTATGGAGCATGTGAAAATAAGAACTAAAATAGATACATGGCCTTCAATTAAATTAATGCTCCATTTCTTTCTAGGAAACTTTGGAACACCAAAGAATCAGCAGTCAGATGAGCTCCATCACTCAGAACACTGCAGGGGAATCGGGCATTTCAACTCTCAGGTAGAGTTTCTACAATTTAGATAATGGAACAAAGGAGCCAAATGAAAAGTTTTAAAACATGTGCACATGAAGTGCTTAGCTTGTATTGGACCGAGACTTTCGCCTTGTCAATTGATGAATTGCTTATTCATCAATTATTTATTTGTTAGTAACTATTTACTTTTATATCCTGAAGAATCCGAAACTGATGGCTTTGAGACTAGATAACTGAAAGGTCATTGTGTGTCTGTTCCTAATTATCAAGGTACTGATTTGAGTCTCACTTTGATCTGCTTTAAAACTAAGGGATTTATCTAGATGACTTCAAAGATTGCGTTCAGTGCAAAGGTTCTATGAATTGATGACATTAATGCTGCAGCCATTTCATCCCTCTTTCTATATCCATTTATCTATCTATCCTCTGATTAGCTCTTTAGCTACGATATCCTATTTTATCTATCATAAACTATTTAATCTATCACATCCTATTTAAACTATCGTATCCTGTTTTACACACAACATTTGTATGTTGTAGATCCTCCACATACAAATTTAGGCCTTCAAAACCAATATCTCAGAACATATCACCCTTTTATTCTCTAGAACCATAGAGTTTTGTATCAATTTCTTTCTTATTAATATTGATATTGACATAATCCAATGGCTGATAATGATAATATCTAGAGGAAACATACAGCCAGAATGGCATTATCTGATTTTGTCTTCCTGAAAATCATTCAACTCAGCACCAAGCACATTACCACAAGGAAGGTGATTGGGGCAGGTTGTGGTTTTATCATTCCTGTCATTTCAGTCCATGCATCTAGAAGGCCATCATCTTTCACTCTTAAAAGATCCAGTCTCTGTGTCATTATTATTTGGTAATTCAGACATAGTTAACACCGCAGGTGTAATCCCATTAATCCCCCTCCCTCCACCTCCCTCCCCCCCCCACCTCCCTTTCCCCCTTCCCCCTATTCTTAGGTTGTAACTGGGTTATAGCTTTCATGTGAAGGTCCTAGATTAGTTACATAATAAGGGTGAGTACATTGGGTACTTTTTCTTCCATTCTTGAGACACTTTACTAAGAAGAATATGTTCCAGCTCTCTCAGCAAAATAACTAAGAAAATGCTATGAAAGCTATGTTAACTAGTGTGATGAAAATGTGTCAAATGATCTATGAACCAAGTGTATGGTGCCCCATGATCATATTAATGTACACAGCTATGATTTAATAAAAATAAAAAAGGAAGAAAAAAATAAATAAAGGTGCCCTAAGAACCCTCAAAAAAAAAAAAGACATAGTTAACAAAGTATTTATGTTGAAGATAATTATCAAATTTTAAGTAAGACCAGCAAACTGTTCCTTTGTGTTTTAAGATTGTTATTTGAATTTCTCTGACAACTTGCTTGTTCTTTGCTGCAAATGGAAATTCCTGGCATGTTTACTCCCTAAACAACTAGAAAAGGAAGCTTTCCAAGGAGAAATGTTGTGTACATTTTGGATAGTTAAAGTCCTACCACCCACAATACCCTCACCTCCTAAATGAAGAATTTAGTTTATATGGTTTCTAAGATCTCTTTATGTGATAATAATACTTTTAAAAAGCATTTTATTCAATCCATCAGCAAACTTCAATCTAAAATTAAAAGGCTAGAGTTCCTAGAGTGGGAGGACTTCCTGTGCGCACCTTGATGGGCAGAGACTATGAACTCACATCCATACAGACTGTGTGGCTGTAGAAGACTCAGGAGGTGTGGAGTGCTCTCCGTGGGGTTTGCAGTGAGGATGCTGAGATGCAGTGGGGCAGGGGGGACCTCTAAGGCCACAGCTATTGCAGCACCTGTAAGTCTGAGTCATAGTTCTCACACCTTCATTATCGTCATCTTGATATATGACTGTCCTTTCAGGAAAAGAATGACCTGGTTAGAAAGGAAATATCAAATATTCTGACCTCTCCTGTCAGAACGAACAGTGCCATCATGAGTTTACTCTCTCCAGGTGAGAGCTAATTCTTCATGTGCTTCGTGATGAGATTGTAGCTTCTCCATTAACGATGAAGGGTTCTTTGCTCCTGCGTAGAGAGGAACCTCAGGTGCCTTCTCAGATTTCCTCAAGCTCCCTCCTTGTTCTCAGAGACTCCATCTCATCCCTGAACCACACTGCCCCCTCTGCGACACATCATGTGAGCCTAACTGGGTCTTGGGACCTTACTGCCTTATATGCCAACTCTCTGCCTCCAGACACGGATGAAATGACAAAGGATGTGGTGTGCACATCATCAGAGCCCCCAAAGGGGTCAGAATATACAAGCCAGCATTGCAGCAGAATCAGCTGCCTCTTATCCACAGGAGAGGAGAGAGGAACAGAGAGCCAGTAAGCACATCAGCCCTCTTCTTCTCTGAGCTATGTGTATGTGATCCTTCCCCTTGATAATTCAAAATTCACACTCAAAACACAGCTGCAGACAAACCCACAGGATTCTGTCCTGTCTCTCAGCAAACTGGTGGCCGGACCAGTGACTCACAGAACCGTGGTGTCATACATGGTCCTCCCCTGTGGCAATATGCTTGGTGCTGAGTAGAATGATCGTCAAGAAGACAAAATCAGATAATGCCATTCTCTTTCTACAGAGGTGGCTGTGTGTTTCCTCTAGATAAAAGTTCATATCAGCCATTAGATTATGTCAATATCAATATTAGTAAGAAAGAAATTGATACAAAACTCTTCTTGGACACTCTCTACGTGTCCTCACCCCTTCCTTCTGGAATTGGACACACCCACATAAGTTGTGAACACATCACTATTTCCCTTGGGCTCTGCTTTGTAGAGGACTCAGGCTAAGGTGAGTGGTGCCACCAGTAGTGTTTCTATAAAGCTGGCCCTAAGCTGGAGTTCTGCAATAGGATTCTCAGCCATCAGGGAGCAAAAGGAGCCCTTTCTGGACAGTAAGAAAGATGCTAGTAACCTCTGGCAAGCTGTGACATCAGATTGCTTAAGCTTTCACCCAGGAGTCGCTGAGATGAAGGGCAGGCAGAGGCCAAACCCTTGGGAGAGCAAGTGGCCGTGGCTTTACTAATATGAGAACAGAGGAAGTGTCCTGACTGTGAGGCACAGTGGCCAATTCTGAAGGCACCACCAAGGCTGCTGAACAAGAAGGACAGGGGGAGCACAGCCGGTGTCCAACTGGTCAGCAGATGCAGAAGTCTGAGGTCTCTGTGGCATCTTTCCATGAGGACTTAAGGGTTCTGAGCACCAGATCAAATTATGCAGAGAATTAAGATAAGGATCTGACCATGACTTTGGCAGAGAAGTGGAAGAGCTCAGACGTGCTCCTCACAGCTCGCAGTTCACCCTAAGAAAGTGAGGATGCATTGGTCAGGGCAGCTTCAACATGACTTTAAAAAGTTGCTGATTGTCTTGCACTGGCCAGATTGACAGAGTTGTGGCCGTAAAAAGGGGAACCATCACTGGGATCATAGGACTGCAGAAAAGCAGAGACCAGGACAGCCCCCCACCATCAGAGGCAGAGCTGATGTGATTACTGCAACAGCAGCAAGACCAGAATGGAAATGTGACTGTCTATTTGTGGCAATGAATCACAGACCATGATTTTCCTAGGAGTCAGACAGACGAAGGAGCAGCTGACTCAGGGCTGCATGACTCTCCTCATCATGAGAACTGGAAAGTTAACACACAGAATCCACCATCGCACAGGGTCGCTGCCTGAGAGGCCTGTGCAGAGTGTTCTTTCCACCCTTCTCAAGAGGGACAGCAGGTCTTCTCCACGGCACCCTAGCCTGGGCAGAGTGGACTGTGCGGACTTCTCCAGGACTGGTCCAGGTAGCATCTGAGCCAATGCTGATCCCTGAGGACCTAAAGCACCACTGATGGCCTCAGGTTAGCTCAGAGTAGCCAGGTGAAGAAAGGGAGTTGACCCAAATTGGCCTCACAAGTGATCCAAATGGCTCACTATAGTCAGGGCCCCAGCACCTGTGTACAGACAGAGACCGCAGTTTGAATTCCACTGAAGAAGCAGCAAGTACCTCTGGACCAGCTTCAACTCCTTGTGGCAAGGGGTTAATGAGCAGGACTCCCTCCCATGAGGAGGATGGCTGAGCCCACCGGGGAGCCTCTTCCCACCTCCACGCCCCCAACAACCACTTGGGAGGAAAATATAACAATGACAGCACAGAAAGGGCGACAGCCTAAGGGCGTAGACTGTCAGAGGTCAAGCTCTGCAATGTGCCACTGAGCAACCACCCAGAGAGGACAAGGTGATGGACAGAGAAGATGACAGTGTCCTCAGTCTCAGGACAATTGCAGACCCAGGGACTATGGGTCACTAATTCCTCAGCTGAGGGTTCCCAGGAGATCACAGCTAGACAAGCCCCTCTTGGGGGGGGTCCATTTCCTGAATGGCCTTGCCTCACCTCCCTCACCTAGAGAAAGAAAAAAAGGTACTTTTATTCCCCAGGGTAAAAAATATGAAGACTCACACCACAGCATACAAGCCAGAGGGTGTCATGGGAACACTGAAGAGTGGTTCAAGTGGGGAGCACATGGGGCACACGGTCTGCCCGACCCCTCAGACCCGTCTTTACTTCCATCCCTAAACTCCCTCCAAGACCAAAGCATATCCACGACCACCAGTGCGCTGGTCACTAAGCTGGGACACACATGGGGCCTCATCTGCGCCCAGCCGCCCCTCACTTTGGCCTCCAGAGCACTGACTTCCAGCTCCTAAATGACATGATTCAGAAGACAGGGGAGGGGAGCAGTCAGCCCCCATTGGGCGAAACTCCTTCCCCCAGTGTAAGTCCTCTAGGGACTGCCCTGAGGGATGGGTTCTCCCCACACATCTTCCATACAAATGCCCCGTGTTGCACACACAGGGCTCTCAGCCAGGTTCTGTCTCGGCAGCAGGGCTCTGGTCCCTGGCTGACACGCTGACATGAGCTCTCCATGCTCCCTGCCCTCCTCCCACACAGGCATCTCTCTGTGCTCCCTGCCCTCCTCCCAAATGGGCGTCTCTCTGTGCTCCCTGCCCTCCTCCCAAACGGGCGTCTCTCCGTGCTCCCTGCCCTCCTCCCAAACGGGCGTCTCTCCGTGCTCCCTGCCCTCCTCCCAAACGGGCGTCTCACTGTGCTCCCTGCCCTCCTCCCCACAGGCGTCTTTCTGTACTCCCTGCCCTCCTCCCAAACGGGCATCGCACTGTGCTCCCCGCCCTCCTCCTCCACGGGCGTCTCTCTGTGCTCCCTGCCCTCCTCCCCACGGGTGTCTCTCTGTGCTCCCTGCCCTCCTCCCCACAGGTGTCTCTCTGTTCTCCCTGCCCTCCTCCCCACAGGTGTCTCTCTGTTCTCCCTGCCCTCCTCCCCACGGGTGTCTCTCTGTGCTCCCTGCCCTCCTCGCCACGGGTGTCTCTCTGTGCTCCCTGCCCTCCTCCCCACAGGTGTCTCTCTGTGCTCTCTGCCCTCCTCCCCACGGGTGTCTCTCTGTGCTCCCTGCCCTCCTCCCCACAGGTGTCTCTCTGTGCTCCCCACCCTCCTTCCCATAGGTGTCTCTCTGTGCTCTCTGCCCTCCTCCCCACGGGTGTCTCTCTGTGCTCCCTGCCCTCCTCCCCACAGGCGTCTCTCTGTGCTCCCCGCCCTCCTCCCCACGGGTGTCTCTCTGTGCTCCCTGCCCTCCTCCCCACAGGTGTCTCTCTGTGCTCCCTGCCCTCCTCCTCCACGGGTGTCTCTCTGTGCTCCCTGCCCTCCTCCCCACGGGTGTCTCTCTGTGCTCCCTGCCCTCCTCCCCACAGGTGTCTCTCTGTTCTCCCTGCCCTCCTCCCCACAGGTGTCTCTCTGTTCTCCCTGCCCTCCTCCCCACGGGTGTCTCTCTGTGCTCCCTGCCCTCCTCGCCACGGGTGTCTCTCTGTGCTCCCTGCCCTCCTCCCCACAGGTGTCTCTCTGTGCTCTCTGCCCTCCTCCCCACGGGTGTCTCTCTGTGCTCCCTGCCCTCCTCCCCACAGGTGTCTCTCTGTGCTCCCCACCCTCCTTCCCATAGGTGTCTCTCTGTGCTCTCTGCCCTCCTCCCCACGGGTGTCTCTCTGTGCTCCCTGCCCTCCTCCCCACAGGCGTCTCTCTGTGCTCCCCGCCCTCCTCCCCACGGGTGTCTCTCTGTGCTCCCTGCCCTCCTCCCCACAGGTGTCTCTCTGTGCTCTCTGCCCTCCTCCCCACGGGTGTCTCTCTGTGCTCCCTGCCCTCCTCCCCACAGGTGTCTCTCTGTGCTCCCTGCCCTCCTCCCCACTGGCGTCTGTCTGTGCTCCCTGCCCTATTCCCCATCACCCTCACCTCCACTGCCCCAGTCATCCGCCTCCCAAACACACTGTCAGCATTTCACTTAGACCTTGAAATTGTCCTTTCTAGATGATCCCTAGTAAGACAATTTAGGTAAAATATTGTATATTATAAAAACATGATTAAGTGATCAAACATATGGTGACTGGTATCAATAGAAAGGAAGAGCCAGGAGAAAGACTTACCGTATCTGAAGATGGGAAGTCCCCTGAGGCTGAGACTGGGAGCATTTGGAACTCGCCAAGATCTACTTCTGCCTTTTCACAATGAGAAAGTGGCAGCTCAGAGTAATCTCTTAACTTTCCCAGGGTTATATAAGCTCACAATAGCACAGGTGAGGCTAGAACCCATGTCTTCAGAGTCTTAAATAAGAATGCTTCCTCCCACATCATTTGTGTACTGCAAGGATTGGTTAAATTCCTTCACTAATTCCCAACGGAGTATTTTCTAGAAGCTGGTTATTTGAACCTCACCATCCCCAAGAAAGATATGGACATCTTATCAGGCTATAACATTACTAGACAGAAATGCCTGAGGCAATAATAGGATGTCTGCACGGCCCCACACATAAAGAATAATGATGCTTATAATTATCATTATTTTTACTGTTCCCAATGTAATTCCCAGGCTTGTAATTCCACATATTTTACAGAGTGCATTCACACAGTGGTTCCAACTTTCAATATATAAACAAATTCTTATTTGTGGTTCATAAGTCAGGTTAGCATTCCCCAGAGTCTGATCACCCCTGGGTAAATGGTCAAAATTGAATTTCTGAAGCTGCAAGTTTTAGTATCCCAGGTCCTTGATCATTTTGAGTAATTCCTAAAGCCCAGCCTAATTTATGCACAGGCTGAGAGTCTCCACACTCAAGATTACTGTAAGGAAATTACTGTTTCAAAGCACCCATGAGTGCCCTAGTAGTTTCAAAATGAACGAAACACTCACAAACGCCTCACATTCTTCCGGAGAGTTCTGTCTACAGTGCAAGGTGCTGAATTAGGATGAGTTTTATAACCTTACATAATAACATCCATGGAGCTCAGTACCCCCATTCCCAAAAGAAAGGTTTGAAGCAGATGATCTCTGAGGACTGCATACAAGCTAACAGCCTGGGATTCATTATGGTTTCCTTCTTAATCTACTTTTCTCCTTTCTTCTTTTCTTAAGTTCAGTCTCTCAAACTTTTTACTAATTCTGTTCACGAAGGTACTTTTAGCATCACCTTGTGCTTCTCCCAAGAAATATTGGGAAGTTTAATTAACTGTCAGGAAATACTTTGAGATTGGTGGCAGAAGGAGATGGCTATTTGTACCACCGTGGTACGACAGATGCCCATCATTGTGGGCTGCGGTGATTGGTGCATGACCTTCCCACAATGCATAGGAGTGATGCAGCTTCCTAAACGTAGGGCTCTCAGTGTTTACGCTTTGCTCTCAGCTCTTACATAATGCATGAGAACATTATATTAATAGGAGCAATTTGGCAAGTCTAACAAAAACAAAAGAAAATGTACTTAATCAGAAGAATACTTGCAATTCAGCTATATTTTTCATAAATGTTGAAATGCCTCTGTGTATTTTTGGTTTATACAAAATAGACTAATGGCACTCTTAATGGACTCTTAAAAGTTTATTTATGTACTGTTCTTAGAAAAGAGGAAGAGGGGGGGGCGGAGCAAGATGGCAGCCGAGTAACAGCTTCCTTGCATCTGGGCACCGTGAGTCTGGGGAGATAGGACTCCAGGCATCTCTGGCTGGTGGGAACTGCCTATCATCACTCCTATGAGGATACAGGGAGTCAGCGAGAGACTTCTGGACCCCAAGAGGAGGACTAAAACAGTGGAAAACCGGCAAGTGGTCGCGTGTGTTCAACCCGTCTAAACCCGCCCACAACTTCCACAGGCACGAGAACTTAAAGAGCAAGAGGAAGTGAAAGGAAAATTAGGGCAAGGAAACAGATAAAAGAAATCACTCATGAGGAAGAATCAGCAGAAAACTCCAGGCAACATGAAGAACCAGTCCAGAACAACCCCGCCAAGGGACCATGAGGTAGCTACTGCAGAGGATTCCACCTATACAGAAATGTTAGGAATGACAGAAAGGGAATTTAGAATACACATGTTGAAAACAATGAAAGAAATGATGGAAACAATGAAGGAAACTGCTAATAAAGTGGAAAATAACCAAAAGGAAATCCAAAAACAGAATCAAATCAGAGATGAACGATATGAAGAATATAAAAAGGATATAACAGAGCTGAAGGAAATGAAACAGTCAATCAGGGAACTTAAAGATGCAATGGAAAGTATCAGCAACAGGTTAGACCATGCAGAAGAAAGAATTTCAGAGGTAGAAGACAAAGTTTTTGAGATAACTCAGATAGTAAAAGAGGCAGAAAAGAAGAGAGAGAAAGCAGAACGTTCACTGTCAGAATTATGGGACTTTATGAAACGTTCCAACATACGAGTTATAGGAATTCCAGAAGGGGAAGAAGAATGCCCCAGAGGAATGGAAGCCATACTAGAGAATATTATAAAAGAAAATTTCCCAAACATCACCAAAGATTCTGACACACTGCTTTCAGAGGGATATCGGACCCCAGGTCGCCTCAACTCTAACCGAGCTTCTCCAAGACACATTGTGATGAACCTGTCCAAAGTCAAGACAAAAGAAAAGATTCTGCAAGCTGCCAGGAGTAAGCGCCAGTTGACCTACAGGGGCAAATCCATCAGAGTGACCTCAGACTTCTCTAATGAAACTTTCCAAGCAAGAAGACAATGGTCATCTACCTTTAATCTACTTAAACAGAACAATTTTCAGCCCAGAATTCTGTACCCTGCTAAGCTAAGCTTCAAAATTGATGGAGAAATCAAATCATTTACGGATATACAAACATTGAGGAAATTCACCACAACAAGACCAGCTCTACAGGGAATACTTCAACCTGTTCTGCACACTGACCACCACAATGGATCAGCAGCAAAGTAAGAACTCAGAAATCAAAGGACAGAACCTAACCTCCACACTGATGCAAAAGATAAAACTAAGCAATGGACTCTCACCAAATAAGACGAATAGAATACTACCACACTTATCAATTATCTCCATAAATGTTAATGGCTTGAATTCCCCACTGAAGAGACATAGATTGGCTGACTGGATTAAAAAACACAAGCCATCCATTTGCTGTCTGCAAGAAACACACTTGGCTTCAAAAGACAAATTAAAGCTCCGAGTCAAGGGTTGGAAGACAATTTTTCAGGCAAATGGAATTCAGAAGAAAAGAGGAGTTGCAATCTTATTTTCAGATACATGTGGATTTAAAGCAACTAAAGTCAAAAAAGACAAAGATGGTCACTTTATATTGGTCAAGGGAAAACTACAACAAGAAGACATTTCAATTCTAAATATCTATGCACCAAATTTAAATGCTCCCAGATTCTTGAAACAGACCTTACTCAGTCTGAGCAATATGATATCTGATAATACCATCATAACAGGGGACTTTAACACACCTCTTACAGAGCTGGACAGATCCTCTAAACAGAAATTAAACAAAGATATAAGAGATTTAAATGAGACCCTAGAACAATTATGCTTGATAGACGCATATAGAACACTCCACCCCAAAGATAAAGAATATACATTCTTCTCATCACCCCATGGAACATTCTCCAAAATTGATCATATCCTGGGACACAAAACAAATATCAACAGAATCAAAAGAATTGAAATTTTACCTTGTATCTTTTCAGACCATAAGGCACTAAAGGTGGAACTCAACTCTAACAAAAATGCTCGACCCTATCCAAAGGCATGGAAATTAAACAATCTTCTGTTGAATAACAGATGGGTGCAGGAAGAAATCAAACAGGAAATCACTAACTTCCTTAAGCATAACAACAATGAAGACACAAGCTACCAAAACCTGTGGGATACTGCAAAAGCAGTTTTGAGAGGAAAATTCATCGCTTTAGATGCCTACATTCGAAAAACAGACAGAGAGCACATCAACAATCTCACAAGAGACCTTATGGAATTGGAAAAAGAAGAACAATCTAAGCCTAAACTCAGTAGAAGAAAAGAAATATCCAAAATCAAATCAGAGATCAATGAAATTGAAAACAAAAGAATCATTCAGAAAATTAATGAAACAAGGAGTTGGTTTTTTGAAAAAATAAATAAAATAGATAAACCATTGGCCAGACTAACTAGAAATAGAAAAGTAAAATCTCTAGTAACCTCAATCAGAAATGATAAAGGGGAAATAACAACTGATCCCACAGAGATACAAGAGATCATCTCTGAATACTACCAGAAACTGTATGCCCAGAAATTTGACAATGTGAAGGAAATGGATCAATATTTGGAATCACACCCTGTCCCTAGACTTGGCCAGGAAGAAATAGACCTCCTGAACAGACCAATTTCAAGCACTGAGATCAAAGAAACAATAAAAAAGCTTCCACCTAAAAAATGCCCTGGTCCAGATGGCTTCACTCCAGAATTCTATCAAACCTTCAAGGAAGAGCTTATTCCTGTACTGCAGAAATTATTCCAAAAAATTGAGGAAGAAGGAATCTTCCCCAACACATTCTATGAAGCAAACATCACCCTGATACCAAAACCAGGAAAAGACCCAAACAAAAAGGAGAATTTCAGACCAATCTCACTCATGAATATAGATGGAAAAATTCTCAACAAAATCCTAGCCAATAGATTACAGCTTATCATCAAAAAAGTCATTCATCATGATCAAGCAGGCTTCATCCCAGGGATGCAAGGCTGGTTCAACATACGCAAGTCCATAAACGTTATCCACCATATTAACAGAGGCAAAAATAAAGATCACATGATCCTCTCAATAGATGCAGAAAAAGCATTTGATAAAATCCAGCATCCTTTTCTAATTAGAACACTGAAGAGTATAGGCATAGGTGGCACATTTCTAAAACTGATTGAAGCTATCTATGACAAACCCACAGCCAATATTTTACTGAATGGAGTAAAACTGAAAGCTTTTCCTCTTAGAACTGGAACCAGACAAGGTTGTCCTCTGTCACCTTTACTATTCAACATAGTGCTGGAAGTTCTAGCCAATACAATTAGGCAAGACAAGGAAATAAAGGGAATCCAAATGGGAGCAGAGGAGGTCAAACTCTCCCTCTTTGCTGACGACATGATCTTATACTTAGAGAACCCCAAAGACTCAACCACAAGACTCCTAGAAGTCATCAAAAAATACGGTAATGTTTCAGGATATAAAATCAATGTCCACAAGTCAGTAGCCTTTGTATACACCAATAACAGTCAAGAGGAGAAGCTAATTAAGGACACAACTCCCTTCACCATAGTTTCAAAGAAAATGAAATACCTAGGAATATACCTAACGAAGGAGGTGAAGGACCTCTATAAAGAAAACTATGAAATCCTCAGAAAGGAAACAGCAGAGGATATTAACAAATGGAAGAACATACCATGCTCATGGATGGGAAGAATCAACATTGTTAAAATGTCTATACTTCCCAAAGCAATCTACCTATTCAATGCCATTCCTATCAAAGTACCTACATCGTACTTTCAAGATTTGGAAAAAATGATTCTGCGTTTTGTATGGAACCGGAAAAAACCCCGTATAGCTAAGGCAGTTCTTAGTAACAAAAATAAAGCTGGGGGCATCAGCATACCAGATTTTAGTCTGTACTACAAAGCCATAGTGCTCAAGACAGCATGGTACTGGCACAAAAACAGAGACATAGACACTTGGAATCGAATTGAACACCAAGAAATGAAACTAACATCTTACAACCACCTAATCTTCGATAAACCAAACAAGAACTTACCTTGGGGGAAAGACTCCCTATTCAATAAATGGTGTTGGGAGAACTGGATGTCTGCGTGTAAAAGACTGAAACTGGACCCACACCTTTCCCCACTCACAAAAATTGATTCAAGATGGATAAAGGACTTAAATTTAAGGCACGAAACAATAAAAATCCTCAAAGAAAGCATAGGAAAAACACTGGAAGATATTGGCCTGGGGGAAGACTTCATGAAGAAGACTGCCATGGCAATTGCAACAACAACAAAAATAAACAAATGGGACTTCATTAAACTGAAAAGCTTCTGTACAGCTAAGGTGACGATAACCAAAGCAAAGAGACAACCCACACAATGGGAAAGGATATTTGCATATTTTCAATCAGACAAAAGCTTGATAACCAGGATCTATAGAGAACTCAAATTAATCCACATGAAAAAAGCCAACAATCCCTTATATCAATGGGCAAGAGACATGAATAGAACTTTCTCTAAAGACGACAGACGAATGGCTAACAAACACATGAAAAAATGTTCATCATCTCTATATATTAGAGAAATGCAAATCAAAACATCCCTGAGATACCATCTAACCCCAGAGAGAATGGCCCACATCACAAAATCTCAAAACTGCAGATGCTGGCGTGGATGTGGAGAGAAGGGAACACTTTTACACTGCTGGTGGGACTGCAAACTAGTACAACCTTTCTGGAAGGAAGTATGGAGAAACCTCAAAGCACTCAACCTAGACCTCCCATTCGATCCTGCAATCCCATTACTGGGCATCTACCCAGAAGGAAAAAAATCCTTTTATCATAAGGACACTTGTACTAGACTGTTTATTGCAGCTCAATTTACAATCGCCAAAATGTGGAAACAGCCTAAATGCCCACCAACCCAGGAATGGATTAACAAGCTGTGGTATATGTATACCATGGAATACTATTCAGCCATTAAAAAAAATGGAGACTTTACATCCTTCGTATTAACCTGGATGGAAGTGGAAGACATTATTCTTAGTAAAGCATCACAAGAATGGAGAAGCATGAATCCTATGTACTCAATCTTGATATGAGGACAATTAATGACAATTAAGGTTATGGGGGGGTGCAGAAAGAGGGATGGAGGGAGGGGGGTGGGGCCTTAGTGTGTGTCACACTTTATGGGGGCAAGACATGATTGCAAGAGGGACTTTACCTAACAATTGCAATCAGTGTAACTGGCTTATTGTACCCTCAATGAATCCCCAACAATAAAAAAAAAAAAAAAAAAAAAAAAAAAAAAAAAAAAAAAAGAAAAGAGGAAGAGAATACACAGAAGAATATGATTAAGTAATAAGAGAAAAGCAGAGGAACAAGGGCAAGAGAATTTCATGCCGTGATTCGTTTCACAGCATTGAATTCCTTTCTCCAGTCCAAAAAGAGAAAAGAAAGAAAATAAAGCTTGGGTAGGTGACACAGGTGTTAAAATAATAAAATTCTATTATATATAGTCTCCAGTAGAAGTACAGGGCACAGAGCTGGCAAAAGGACCTCTCATTTGTGTTCAAGGTACATACTTAAAAGTATCGTCCAGGAGGACAGGTGGCAAAGGGCTGTCTAGAATTGGTCATCTTTCTCCCTGTGATTTTTCAGATCACGACTTCTACACGCCTTGTGAGTCTGTTGCCTTGCAATTAACAAAATATACCTACTCTGATGTCCCATCCTCCACTAACAACTATGTTCCCCCAGGGCTATTAATGATGCCTCAAGATTAAAGCCCAATCATAGGCTTTTACAGGAGAGACGTGATCAGACAATGGTGTCCTGATGAGTTTGGGGAAAGGCAGGCAGGCTGTGTGCTATTAGCTCCTCATCTTGCCTGAGAAGATAGAGTAATCTCTGCATCTGAGTGTCCCAGTTCCTAAACAGTGGCAGGCCCTGATTAAGACCAGCCCTGTTGGAGAGTATATGTCTTTCCACTTCAAAGGGATATTGTGGGTGCTTGCTACTGGTAAATCAATTCTCAGACAGATTAACTATGGCCTTTTTGAACTTGATATCCTAGTGCTCAGCACTAGTCTTTAGCTGAGAGATGTGCTGCATTCAGCTTCTTGGTTAATGCCATGTACCACGATCTGTTCACTCTGATCGTGTGTTGATTTTAAAGACCAGAACTCATCACTCCTCGGAGGATTTCAGGTAAAGGGTAGCAGACTGCATGTGAACTTATAGAAAACAAACAAACATAGGGGTTTACCAGCAAGGAGAAAGGCTGGTTCTTGAAACTGTGGATTTGTGATCAGAGGAAGTACTCAGAGAGACCCAACAGATAGACTTTCGTGGCCCCTTTCACGCTGAATTTCCCTCTTTGCATGCTGTAAGTTGGCCTCTGCACTCTGAAGCACAACAGCTCTCCTCTGCCTCCTCCTGTTGTCAGTGAAGGACTCTGGAACCCCTGATGGCATCTCTGTCTTCTAGAGTCCAAGAAATAAAGAATTCAGGGCAGTCACCCAGTTTCTTCCTCCGTCCCAGCTCCGATGCTGAGTGAAATCTCGCCTCATTTCTCCCTGTCCCCTGAACAGCCTGCATTACCATACCTGCCCTAATTGAGGTGCAGGTGTACCTGGGAGCCCTGCTCTTGGCCTCCTGGCCCCATCCTCTACTCACTAGTCCCAGGCCTGCACACCATTGCCAGGTAAAGGTGGGACATGAGCTCCCAACCAGGTATTTCTTTAGTCTGAATTGAAAATTCAGGCTCAACCCCTCCCAAACTGCCTAATTATCTTCTTGTGAAGTTCTTTTTTTATTTATTCTTTTATTTTTTTTTGGAGGTTAAAAGCATTGCCTAGGCTACAAAACCCTGAGTCATCCTTTCCCCTGTTCCTTACAACCCACATTCCATCTGTCAGCAGATTCTGTGACTCCTCAGTCACACTCCCTCAGTTCTTTCTCTTTCTTTTGATTGCCTCAGGTAATGTCCTAACTCAGGCTCTCCAAATCCAGCCCTGAGCAGACTGACCAGGACCCGACCTCCTGCTCCTCAGGGCACCTCAGGACCTCATCAGAGCCTGTGAGAATGCTGAGTCCCAGGATCCATCTGGACCTATTGGGTGAAAATCTGAATTTGTTCTTATTGTGACTTTGTTGCCTTGCAATTAACAAAATTTACCTATTCTCCCCTGCACACACAAGATTGAGAAAAACAGACGCCCTAAATATGCCATCAGCCGTGATACCCTTTTCAATCATCCCTGTACCCACCCTTCCCTCCGCCCACCCCTCCCTCCGCCCACCCCTCCCACCGCCCACCCTTCCCACCGCCCACCCTTCCCTCAGCCCACCCTTCCCACTGCCCACCCTTCCCACTGCCCACCCTTCCCACTGCCCACCCTTCCCTCTAAACACCCTTCCCACTGCCCACCCTTCACTCTGCCCAACCTTACCTCTGCCCAACCTTCCCACCGCCCACCCTTCCCTCCGCCCACCCTTCCCTCCGCCCACCCTTCCCACTGCCCACCCTTCCCTCTAAACACCCTTCCCACTGCCCACCCTTCACTCTGCCCAACCTTACCTCTGCCCAACCTTCCCACCGCCCACCCTTCCCTCTACCCACCCTTCCCACTGCCCACCCTTCCCTCCGCCCACCCTTCCCTCTGCCCACCCTTCCCTCTACCCACCCTTCCCACTGCCCACCCTTCCCTCTGCCCACCCTTCCCTCTACCCACCCTTCCCACTGCCCACCCTTCCCTCTGCCCACCCTTCCCTCTACCCACCCTTCCCACTGCCCACCCTTCCCTCTGCCCACCCTTCCCTCTACCCACCCTTCCCTCTGCCCACCCTTCCCTCTACCCACCCTTCCCACTGCCCACCCTTCCCACTGCCCACCCTTCCCTCTGCCCACCCTTCCCTCTGCCCACCCTTCCCACTGCCCACCCTTCCCTCTACCCACCCTTCCCACTGCCCACCCTTCCCACTGCCCACCCTTCCCTCTGCCCACCCTTCCCACTGCCCACCCTTCCCTCTACCCACCCTTCCCACTGCCCACCCTTCCCTCTGCCCACCCTTCCCTCTACCCACCCTTCCCACTGCCCACCCTTCCCTCTGCCCACCCTTCCCTCTACCCACCCTTCCCACTGCCCACCCTTCCCTCTACCCACCCTTCCCTCTGCCCACCCTTCCCACAGCCCACCCTTCCCACTGCCCACCCTTCCCACTGCCCACCCTTCCCTCTGCCCACCCTTCCCTCTGCCCACCCTTCCCACTGCCCACCCTTCCCTCTACCCACCCTTCCCACTGCCCACCCTTCCCTCTGCCCACCCTTCCCTCTACCCACCCTTCCCACTGCCCACCCTTCCCTCTGCCCACCCTTCCCTCTACCCACCCTTCCCACTGCCCACCCTTCCCACTGCCCACCCTTCCCTCTGCCCACCCTTCCCTCTGCCCACCCTTCCCACTGCCCACCCTTCCCTCTACCCACCCTTCCCACTGCCCACCCTTCCCACTGCCCACCCTTCCCTCTGCCCACCCTTCCCACTGCCCACCCTTCCCTCTACCCACCCTTCCCACTGCCCACCCTTCCCTCTGCCCACCCTTCCCTCTACCCACCCTTCCCACTGCCCACCCTTCCCTCTGCCCACCCTTCCCTCTACCCACCCTTCCCACTGCCCACCCTTCCCTCTGCCCACCCTTCCCTCTACCCACCCTTCCCACTGCCCACCCTTCCCTCTGCCCACCCTTCCCTCTACCCACCCTTCCCACTGCCCACCCTTCCCACTGCCCACCCTTCCCTCTGCCCACCCTTCCCTCTGCCCACCCTTCCCACTGCCCACCCTTCCCTCTGCCCACCCTTCCCTCTACCCACCCTTCCCTCTGCCCACCCTTCCCTCTGCCCACCCTTCCCTCTACCCACCCTTCCCACTGCCCACCCTTCCCTCTACCCACCCTTCCCTCTGCCCACCCTTCCCTCTACCCACCCTTCCCACTGCCCACCCTTCCCTCTGCCCACCCTTCCCTCTGCCCACCCTTCCCACTGCCCACCCTTCCCTCTGCCCACCCTTCCCTCTACCCACCCTTCCCTCTGCCCACCCTTCCCTCTGCCCACCCTTCCCTCTACCCACCCTTCCCACTGCCCACCCTTCCCTCTACCCACCCTTCCCTCTGCCCACCCTTCCCTCTACCCACCCTTCCCACTGCCCACCCTTCCCTCTGCCCACCCTTCCCTCTACCCACCCTTCCCACTGCCCACCCTTCCCACTGCCCACCCTTCCCTCTGCCCACCCTTCCCTCTGCCCACCCTTCCCACTGCCCACCCTTCCCTCTGCCCACCCTTCCCTCTACCCACCCTTCCCTCTGCCCACCCTTCCCTCTGCCCACCCTTCCCTCTACCCACCCTTCCCACTGCCCACCCTTCCCTCTACCCACCCTTCCCTCTACCCACCCTTCCCTCTGCCCACCCTTCCCTCTGCCCACCCTTCCCACTGCCCACCCTTCCCTCTGCCCACCCTTCCCTCTACCCACCCTTCCCACTGCCCACCCTTCCCTCTACCCACCCTTCCCTCTGCCCACCCTTCCCTCTACCCACCCTTCCCACTGCCCACCCTTCCCTCTGCCCACCCTTCCCTCTACCCACCCTTCCCACTACCCACCCTTCCCACTGCCCACCCCTTCCCACTGCCCACCCTTCCCTCTGCCCACCCTTCCCTCTACCCACCCTTCCCACTGCCCACCCTTCCCTCTGCCCACCCTTCCCTCTACCCACCCTTCCCTCTGCCCACCCTTCCCTCTACCCACCCTTCCCACTGCCCACCCTTCCCTCTGCCCACCCTTCCCTCTACCCACCCTTCCCACTGCCCACCCTTCCCTCTACCCACCCTTCCCTCTGCCCACCCTTCCCTCTACCCACCCTTCCCACTGCCCACCCTTCCCTCTGCCCACCCTTCCCTCTACCCACCCTTCCCACTGCCCACCCTTCCCTCTGCCCACCCTTCCCTCTACCCACCCTTCCCTCTGCCCACCCTTCCCTCTGCCCACCCTTCCCTCTACCCACCCTTCCCACTGCCCACCCTTCCCTCTGCCCACCCTTCCCTCTACCCACCCTTCCCACTGCCCACCCTTCCCACTGCCCACCCTTCCCTCTGCCCACCCTTCCCTCTACCCACCCTTCCCACTGCCCACCCTTCCCTCTACCCACCCTTCCCTCTGCCCACCCTTCCCTCTACCCACCCTTCCCACTGCCCACCCTTCCCTCTGCCCACCCTTCCCTCTACCCACCCTTCCCTCTACCCACCCTTCCCACTGCCCACCCTTCCCTCTGCCCACCCTTCCCTCTACCCACCCTTCCCTCTGCCCACCCTTCCCTCTACCCACCCTTCCCACTGCCCACCCTTCCCACTGCCCACCCTTCCCTCTGCCCACCCTTCCCTCTGCCCACCCTTCCCACTGCCCACCCTTCCCTCTGCCCACCCTTCCCTCTGCCCACCCTTCCCTCTGCCCACCCTTCCCACTGCCCACCCTTCCCTCTACCCACCCTTCCCACTGCCCACCCTTCCCTCTGCCCACCCTTCCCTCTACCCACCCTTCCCACTGCCCACCCTTCCCTCTACCCACCCTTCCCACTGCCCACCCTTCCCACTGCCCACCCTTCCCTCTACCCACCCTTCCCACTGCCCACCCTTCCCTCTGCCCACCCTTCCCTCTACCCACCCTTCCCACTGCCCACCCTTCCCTCTGCCCACCCTTCCCTCTACCCACCCTTCCCACTGCCCACCCTTCCCTCTGCCCACCCTTCCCTCTACCCACCCTTCCCTCTGCCCACCCTTCCCTCTACCCACCCTTCCCACTGCCCACCCTTCCCTCTACCCACCCTTCCCACTGCCCACCCTTCCCTCTGCCCACCCTTCCCTCTACCCACCCTTCCCACTGCCCACCCTTCCCTCTGCCCACCCTTCCCTCTACCCACCCTTCCCTCTGCCCACCCTTCCCTCTACCCACCCTTCCCACTGCCCACCCTTCCCACTGCCCACCCTTCCCTCTGCCCACCCTTCCCTCTGCCCACCCTTCCCACTGCCCACCCTTCCCTCTACCCACCCTTCCCACTGCCCACCCTTCCCACTGCCCACCCTTCCCTCTGCCCACCCTTCCCTCTGCCCACCCTTCCCACTGCCCACCCTTCCCTCTACCCACCCTTCCCACTGCCCACCCTTCCCTCTGCCCACCCTTCCCTCTACCCACCCTTCCCACTGCCCACCCTTCCCTCTACCCACCCTTCCCTCTGCCCACCCTTCCCTCTACCCACCCTTCCCACTGCCCACCCTTCCCTCTGCCCACCCTTCCCTCTACCCACCCTTCCCACTGCCCACCCTTCCCACTGCCCACCCTTCCCTCTACCCACCCTTCCCACTGCCCACCCTTCCCTCTACCCACCCTTCCCTCTGCCCACCCTTCCCTCTACCCACCCTTCCCACTGCCCACCCTTCCCTCTGCCCACCCTTCCCTCTACCCACCCTTCCCACTGCCCACCCTTCCCACTGCCCACCCTTCCCTCTACCCACCCTTCCCACTGCCCACCCTTCCCACTGCCCACCCTTCCCACTGCCCACCCTTCCCTCTACCCACCCTTCCCACTGCCCACCCTTCCCTCTGCCCACCCTTCCCTCTACCCACCCTTCCCACTGCCCACCCTTCCCACTGCCCACCCTTCCCACTGCCCACCCTTCCCTCTGCCCACCCTTCCTCTGCCCACCCTTCCCACTGCCCACCCTTCCCTCTACCCACCCTTCCCACTGCCCACCCTTCCCACTGCCCACCCTTCCCTCTGCCCACCCTTCCCACTGCCCACCCTTCCCTCTACCCACCCTTCCCACTGCCCACCCTTCCCTCTGCCCACCCTTCCCTCTACCCACCCTTCCCACTGCCCACCCTTCCCTCTGCCCACCCTTCCCTCTACCCACCCTTCCCACTGCCCACCCTTCCCTCTACCCACCCTTCCCTCTGCCCACCCTTCCCTCTACCCACCCTTCCCTCTGCCCACCCTTCCCTCTACCCACCCTTCCCTCTGCCCACCCTTCCCTCTACCCACCCTTCCCACTGCCCACCCTTCCCACTGCCCACCCTTCCCACTGCCCACCCTTCCCTCTACCCACCCTTCCCTCTGCCCACCCTTCCCTCTACCCACCCTTCCCACTGCCCACCCTTCCCACTGCCCACCCTTCCCACTGCCCACCCTTCCCACTGCCCACCCTTCCCTCTACCCACCCTTCCCACTGCCCACCCTTCCCACTGCCCACCCTTCCCACTGCCCACCCTTCCCTCTACCCACCCTTCCCTCTGCCCACCCTTCCCTCTGCCCACCCTTCCCTCTGCCCACCCTTCCCTCTACCCACCCTTCCCACTGCCCACCCTTCCCTCTGCCCACCCTTCCCACTGCCCACCCTTCCCTCTACCCACCCTTCCCACTGCCCACCCTTCCCTCTGCCCACCCTTCCCTCTGCCCACCCTTCCCTCTGCCCACCCTTCCCACTGCCCACCCTTCCCTCTGCCCACCCTTCCCTCTACCCACCCTTCCCTCTGCCCACCCTTCCTCTACCCACCCTTCCCACTGCCCACCCTTCCCACTGCCCACCCTTCCCACTGCCCACCCTTCCCTCTGCCCACCCTTCCCACTGCCCACCCTTCCCACTGCCCACCCTTCCCTCTGCCCACCCTTCCCACTGCCCACCCTTCCCTCTGCCCACCCTTCCCTCTGCCCACCCTTCCCACTGCCCACCCTTCCCTCTGCCCACCCTTCCCACTGCCCACCCTTCCCACTGCCCACCCTTCCCACTGCCCACCCTTCCCACTGCCCACCCTTCCCTCTGCCCACCCTTCCCTCTGCCCACCCTTCCCTCTGCCCACCCTTCCCTCTGCCCACCCTTCCCACTGCCCACCCTTCCCACTGCCCACCCTTCCCACTGCCCACCCTTCCCTCTACCCACCCTTCCCACTGCCCACCCTTCCCACTGCCCACCCTTCCCTCTGCCCACCCTTCCCACTGCCCACCCTTCCCTCTACCCACCCTTCCCACTGCCCACCCTTCCCTCTGCCCACCCTTCCCTCTACCCACCCTTCCCACTGCCCACCCTTCCCTCTGCCCACCCTTCCCTCTACCCACCCTTCCCACTGCCCACCCTTCCCTCTACCCACCCTTCCCTCTGCCCACCCTTCCCTCTACCCACCCTTCCCTCTGCCCACCCTTCCCTCTACCCACCCTTCCCTCTGCCCACCCTTCCCTCTACCCACCCTTCCCACTGCCCACCCTTCCCTCTGCCCACCCTTCCCTCTACCCACCCTTCCCACTGCCCACCCTTCCCTCTGCCCACCCTTCCCTCTACCCACCCTTCCCTCTACCCACCCTTCCCACTGCCCACCCTTCCCACTGCCCACCCTTCCACTGCCCACCCTTCCCTCTGCCCACCCTTCCCACTGCCCACCCTTCCCACTGCCCACCCTTCCCTCTGCCCACCCTTCCCTCTACCCACCCTTCCCTCTGCCCACCCTTCCCTCTACCCACCCTTCCCACTGCCCACCCTTCCCACTGCCCACCCTTCCCTCTGCCCACCCTTCCCTCTGCCCACCCTTCCCACTGCCCACCCTTCCCTCTACCCACCCTTCCCACTGCCCACCCTTCCACTGCCCACCCTTCCCTCTGCCCACCCTTCCCACTGCCCACCCTTCCCTCTACCCACCCTTCCCACTGCCCACCCTTCCCTCTGCCCACCCTTCCCTCTACCCACCCTTCCCACTGCCCACCCTTCCCTCTGCCCACCCTTCCCTCTACCCACCCTTCCCACTGCCCACCCTTCCCTCTACCCACCCTTCCCTCTGCCCACCCTTCCCTCTACCCACCCTTCCTCTGCCCACCCTTCCCTCTACCCACCCTTCCCTCTGCCCACCCTTCCCTCTACCCACCCTTCCCACTGCCCACCCTTCCCACTGCCCACCCTTCCCTCTGCCCACCCTTCCCACTGCCCACCCTTCCCTCTACCCACCCTTCCCACTGCCCACCCTTCCCTCTGCCCACCCTTCCCTCTGCCCACCCTTCCCTCTGCCCACCCTTCCCTCTGCCCACCCTTCCCACTGCCCACCCTTCCCTCTGCCCACCCTTCCCTCTACCCACCCTTCCCTCTGCCCACCCTTCCCTCTACCCACCCTTCCCACTGCCCACCCTTCCCACTGCCCACCCTTCCCACTGCCCACCCTTCCCACTGCCCACCCTTCCCTCTGCCCACCCTTCCCACTGCCCACCCTTCCCTCTGCCCACCCTTCCCTCTGCCCACCCTTTCCACTGCCCACCCTTCCCTCTGCCCACCCTTCCCTCTGCCCACCCTTCCACTGCCCACCCTTCCCACTGCCCACCCTTCCCACTGCCCACCCTTCCCTCTGCCCACCCTTCCCACTGCCCACCCTTCCCTCTGCCCACCCTTCCCTCTGCCCACCCTTCCCACTGCCCACCCTTCCCACTGCCCACCCTTCCCTCTGCCCACCCTTCCCACTGCCCACCCTTCCCTCTGCCCACCCTTCCCTCTGCCCACCCTTCCCACTGCCCACCCTTCCCTCTGCCCACCCTTCCCTCTACCCACCCTTCCCACTGCCCACCCTTCCCTCTGCCCACCCTTCCCTCTGCCCACTCTTCCCTCTGCCCACCCGTCCCACTGCCCACCCTTCCCACTGCCCACCCTTCCCTCTGCCCACCCTTCCCTCTACCCACCCTTCCCACTGCCCACCCTTCCCTCTGCCCACCCTTCCCTCTACCCACCCTTCCCTCTGCCCACCCTTCCCTCTACCCACCCTTCCCACTGCCCACCCTTCCCACTGCCCACCCTTCCCACTGCCCACCCTTCCCTCTGCCCACCCTTCCCACTGCCCACCCTTCCCACTGCCCACCCTTCCCTCTGCCCACCCTTCCCACTGCCCACCCTTCCCTCTGCCCACCCTTCCCTCTGCCCACCCTTCCCACTGCCCACCCTTCCCTCTGCCCACCCTTCCCTCTGCCCACCCTTCCCACTGCCCACCCTTCCCACTGCCCACCCTTCCCTCTGCCCACCCTTCCCACTGCCCACCCTTCCCTCTGCCCGCCCTTCCCTCTGCCCACCCTTCCCACTGCCCACCCTTCCCTCTGCCCACCCTTCCCTCTGCCCACCCTTCCCACTGCCCACCCTTCCCACTGCCCACCCTTCCCTCTGCCCACTCTTCCCACTGCCCACCCTTCCCTCTACCCACCCTTCCCTCTACCCACCCTTCCCACTGCCCACCCTTCCCACTGCCCACCCTTCCCTCTGCCCACCCTTCCCTCTACCCACCCTTCCCTCTGCCCACCCTTCCCTCTACCCACCCTTCCCTCTACCCACCCTTCCCACTGCCCACCCTTCCCACTGCCCACCCTTCCCACTGCCCACCCTTCCCTCTACCCACCCTTCCCTCTGCCCACCCTTCCCTCTACCCACCCTTCCCTCTGCCCACCCTTCCCTCTACCCACCCTTCCCTCTGCCCACCCTTCCCTCTACCCACCCTTCCCACTGCCCACCCTTCCCTCTACCCACCCTTCCCTCTGCCCACCCTTCCCTCTACCCACCCTTCCCTCTGCCCACCCTTCCCTCTACCCACCCTTCCCTCTGCCCACCCTTCCCTCTACCCACCCTTCCCTCTGCCCACCCTTCCCTCTACCCACCCTTCCCACTGCCCACCCTTCCCTCTGCCCACCCTTCCCTCTACCCACCCTTCCCTCTGCCCACCCTTCCCTCTACCCACCCTTCCCTCTGCCCACCCTTCCCTCTACCCACCCTTCCCTCTGCCCACCCTTCCCTCTACCCACCCTTCCCTCTGCCCACCCTTCCCTCTACCCACCCTTCCCACTGCCCACCCTTCCCTCTGCCCACCCTTCCCTCTACCCACCCTTCCCTCTGCCCACCCTTCCCTCTACCCACCCTTCCCACTGCCCACCCTTCCCACTGCCCACCCTTCCCTCTGCCCACCCTTCCCTCTGCCCACCCTTCCCACTGCCCACCCTTCCCTCTGCCCACTCTTCCCACTGCCCACCCTTCCTCTACCCACCCTTCCCTCTACCCACCCTTCCCACTGCCCACCCTTCCCACTGCCCACCCTTCCCTCTACCCACCCTTCCCTCTGCCCACCCTTCCCTCTACCCACCCTTCCCACTGCCCACCCTTCCCTCTGCCCACCCTTCCCTCTACCCACCCTTCCCACTGCCCACCCTTCCCTCTACCCACCCTTCCCACTGCCCACCCTTCCCACTGCCCACCCTTCCCTCTGCCCACCCTTCCCACTGCCCACCCTTCCCTCTGCCCACCCTTCCCACTGCCCACCCTTCCCTCTACCCACCCTTCCCACTGCCCACCCTTCCCTCTGCCCACCCTTCCCTCTACCCACCCTTCCCACTGCCCACCCTTCCCTCTACCCACCCTTCCCTCTGCCCACCCTTCCCTCTGCCCACCCTTCCCTCTACCCACCCTTCCCTCTGCCCACCCTTCCACTGCCCACCCTTCCCTCTACCCACCCTTCCACTGCCCACCCTTCCCTCTACCCACCCTTCCCACTGCCCACCCTTCCCTCTGCCCACCCTTCCCTCTACCCACCCTTCCCACTGCCCACCCTTCCCTCTGCCCACCCTTCCCTCTACCCACCCTTCCCACTGCCACCCTTCCCTCTACCCACCCTTCCCACTGCCCACCCTTCCCACTGCCCACCCTTCCCTCTGCCCACCCTTCCCTCTACCCACCCTTCCCACTGCCCACCCTTCCCACTGCCCACCCTTCCCACTGCCCACCCTTCCCTCTGCCCACCCTTCCCTCTACCCACCTTTCCCACTGCCCACCCTTCCCACTGCCCACCCTTCCCTCTGCCCACCCTTCCCTCTACCCACCCTTCCCTCTGCCCACCCTTCCCACTGCCCACCCTTCCCTCTACCCACCCTTCCCACTGCCCACCCTTCCCTCTGCCCACCCTTCCCACTGCCCACCCTTCCCACTGCCCACCCTTCCCTCTACCCACCCTTCCCACTGCCCACCCTTCCCTCTGCCCACCCTTCCCTCTACCCACCCTTCCCACTGCCCACCCTTCCCTCTGCCCACCCTTTCCTCTGCCCACCCTTCCCTCTACCCACCCTTCCCACTGACCACCCTTCCCTCAGCCCACCCCTCCCTCCGCCCACCCTTCCCACTGACCACCCTTCCCTCAGCCCACCCTTCCCACTGCCCACCCTTCCCTCTGCCCACCCTTCCCTCTGCCCACCCTTCCCTCTGCCCACCCTTTCCTCTGACCACCCTTCCCTCAGCCCACCCTTCCCTCTGCCCACCCTTCCCTCTGCCCACCCTTCCCTCTGCCCACCCTTCCCTCTGCCCACCCTTTCCTCTGACCACCCTTCCCTCAGCCCACCCTTCCCTCTGCCCACCCTTCCCTCTGCCCACCCTTCCCTCTGCCCACCCTTTCCTCTGACCACCCTTCCCTCAGCCCACCCTTCCCTCTGCCCACCCTTCCCTCTGCCCACCCTTCCCTCTGCCCACCCTTCCCTCAGCCCACCCTTCCCTCTACCCACCCTTCCCACTGCCCACCCTTCCCTCCGCCCACCCCTCCCTCCGCCCACACTTCCCACTGCCCACCCTTCCCTCTACCCACCCTTCCCACTGCCTACCCTTCCCTCAGCCCACCCCTCCCTCCGCCCACCCCTCCCTCCGCCCACCCTTCCCACTGCCCACCCTTCCCTCTGCCCACCCTTCCCTCCGCCCACCCCTCCCTCCGCCCACCCTTCCCACTGCCCACCCCTCCCTCCGCCCACCCTTCCCACTGCCCACCCTTCCCTCAGCCCACCCCTCCCTCCGCCCACCCTTCCCACTGCCCACCCTTCCCTCTGACCACCCTTCCCTCTGACCACCCTTCCCTCTGCCCACTCTTCCCTCAGCCCACCCTTCCCACTGCCCACCCTTCCCTCAGCCCACCCCTCCCTCCGCCCACCCCTCCCTCCGCCCACCCTTCCCACTGCCCACCCTTCCCTCTGCCCACCCTTCCCTCCGCCCACCCCTCCCTCCGCCCACCCTTCCCACTGCCCACCCCTCCCTCCGCCCACCCTTCCCACTGCCCACCCTTCCCTCAGCCCACCCCTCCCTCCGCCCACCCTTCCCACTGCCCACCCTTCCCTCTGACCACCCTTCCCTCTGACCACCCTTCCCTCTGCCCACTCTTCCCTCAGCCCACCCTTCCCACTGCCCACCCTTCCCTCTGCCCACACTTTCCTCTGACCACCCTTCCCTCTGCCACCCTTCCCTCAGCCCACCCTTCCCTCTACCCACCCTTCCCACTGCCCACCCTTCCCTCAGCCCACCCCTCCCTCCGCCCACCCTTCCCTCCGCCCACCCTTCCCTCCGCCCACTCTTCCCTCAGCCCACCCTTCCCACTGCCCACCCTTCCCACTGCCCACCCTTCCCTCTGACCACCCTTCCCTCTGCCCACTCTTCCCTCAGCCCACCCTTCCCACTGCCCACCCTTCCCTCAGCCCACCCTTCCCTCAGCCCACCCTTCCCACTGCCCACCCTTCCCTCTGCCCACACTTTCCTCTGACCACCCTTCCCTCTGCCCACCCTTCCTCCGCCCACCCTTCCCTCTGCCCACTCTTCCCTCAGCCCACCCTTCCCACTGCCCACCCTTCCCACTGCCCACCCTTCCTCCGCCCACCCTTCCCTCCGCCCACCCTTCCCTCCGCCCACTCTTCCCTCAGCCCACCCTTCCCACTGCCCACCCTTCCCACTGCCCACCCTTCCCTCTGACCACCCTTCCCTCTGCCCACTCTTCCCTCAGCCCACCCTTCCCACTGCCCACCCTTCCCTCAGCCCACCCTTCCCACTGCCCACCCTTCCCTCAGCCCACCCTTCCCTCTGACCACCCTTCCCTCAGCCCACCCTTCCCTCCGCCCACCCTTCCCACTGCCCACCCTTCCCTCTGCCCACCCTTCCCTCCGCCACCCCTCGCTCCGCCCACCCTTCCCACTGCCCACCCTTCCCTCTGCCCACCCTTCCCTCCGCCCACCCCTCCCTCCGCCCACCCTTCCCACTGCCCACCCCTCCCTCCGCCCACCCTTCCCACTGCCCACCCTTCCCTCAGCCCACCCCTCCCTCCGCCCACCCTTCCCACTGCCCACCCTTCCCTCTGACCACCCTTCCCTCTGACCACCCTTCCCTCTGCCCACTCTTCCCTCAGCCCACCCTTCCCACTGCCCACCCTTCCCTCTGCCCACACTTTCCTCTGACCACCCTTCCCTCTGCCCACCCTTCCCTCAGCCCACCCTTCCCTCTACCCACCCTTCCCACTGCCCACCCTTCCCTCAGCCCACCCCTCCCTCCGCCCACCCTTCCCTCCGCCCACCCTTCCCTCCGCCCACTCTTCCCTCAGCCCACCCTTCCCACTGCCCACCCTTCCCACTGCCCACCCTTCCCTCTGACCACCCTTCCCTCTGCCCACTCTTCCCTCAGCCCACCCTTCCCACTGCCCACCCTTCCCTCAGCCCACCCTTCCCTCAGCCCACCCTTCCCACTGCCCACCCTTCCCTCTGCCCACACTTTCCTCTGACCACCCTTCCCTCTGCCCACCCTTCCCTCCGCCCACCCTTCCCTCTGCCCACTCTTCCCTCAGCCCACCCTTCCCACTGCCCACCCTTCCCACTGCCCACCCTTCCCTCCGCCCACCCTTCCCTCCGCCCACCCTTCCCTCCGCCCACTCTTCCCTCAGCCCACCCTTCCCACTGCCCACCCTTCCCACTGCCCACCCTTCCCTCTGACCACCCTTCCCTCTGCCCACTCTTCCCTCAGCCCACCCTTCCCACTGCCCACCCTTCCCTCAGCCCACCCTTCCCACTGCCCACCCTTCCTCAGCCCACCCTTCCCTCTGACCACCCTTCCCTCAGCCCACCCTTCCCTCAGCCCACCCTTCCCACTGCCCACCCTTCCCTCAGCCCACCCTTCCCTCAGCCCACCCTTCCCACTGCCCACCCTTCCCTCTGCCCACACTTTCCTCTGACCACCCTTCCCTCTGCCCACCCTTCCCTCCGCCCACCCTTCCCTCCGCCCACCCTTCCCTCAGCCCACCCTTCCCACTGCCCACCCTTCCCACTGCCCACCCTTCCCTCCGCCCACCCTTCCCTCCGCCCACCCTTCCCTCTGCCCACTCTTCCCTCAGCCCACCCTTCCCACTGCCCACCCTTCCCACTGCCCACCCTTCCCTCTGACCACCCTTCCCTCTGCCCACTCTTCCCTCAGCCCACCCTTCCCACTGCCCACCCTTCCCTCAGCCCACCCTTCCCACTGCCCACCCTTCCCTCAGCCCACCCTTCCCTCTGACCACCCTTCCCTCCGCCCACCCTTCCCACTGCCCACCCTTCCCACTGCCCACCCTTCCCTCTGACCACCCTTCCCTCAGCCCACCCTTCCCTCTGACCACCCTTCCCTCCGCCCACCCTTCCCACTGCCCACCCTTCCACTGCCCACCCTTCCCTCTGCCCACCCTTCCCTCAGCCCACCCCTCCCTCCACCCACCCTTCCCTCTACCCACCCTTCCCTCTACCCACCCTTCCCACTGCC